>NC_134092.1:45679373-48179373 GCF_000715075.1 Nicotiana tabacum
GGTTTTTTCGTTCTATCCTCGAAAGAAGTAATCCATAATCTTGGGCAATAATAAGGGGATTAAATTTCTTAAGGGCACACAAGCAACTTGTGGGCTTGAAAAATATTTTATGTTTTGCTTTGTTGAACTAACATTTCCTTACTTCTTTAATTTTCTGATTTTGAACACGGTAATACTAACAATTTTTGTACTCTTAAAACTAGTTGTGATGATAGAGGAAGAGATATTGCATTTTTATGATTTGTTTGCTGAGTAAATGATACAAAAAATGTATACAGAAGCAGAGGGACATACATCGTCTTCATAAAGTTGTGCGAATTGCTAATAGCTAACTTCTTGTTCACGCTTTTGTCAAATATCACTATAACAAAAGTGATATTTAGCCACTATACAAAATTCATCACTAATTATTTACATTTCGTGACAAAAATTACATTTCGTCTTTAAATATACGAGTCATATACTTTTACTGACAAAACATAAAATTTTGTAGCAAAGTTTTGTCTACTAAAGTTTTCCTTCTAAAATTGAGTTGGCGCCAATTATTAAGAAATATTAGTCACGAATTGGAAGTGTACATATTAAAATTTTATCGGATCAAATTTATATGAAATTTGGGCAAAATCCTAAATTTAAGATACTACAAGTAGAGTCATCGAGGTTTTCTTGGAGGCTACTCTATCTGAAACCCTAACTTGGAGGTTACTCTACCTGAAACCCTAACTTGGAGGGTACTGTACCCAAAATCTTAGCTACACCTATAAAAATGGACCACATATTCCCTTTGAAAGCATCTCGAAAATCCATAAAAATACATGAAATATTCACAAAGAGATCAAAGATATCAAATATTGTATTTCTCAAAGTCGCCGAAGTGATTCAACAGATTTTCTTCCTTTTCATGGAGATCAAATACATTCTAAGGAAGTTCGCATCATTCGAGAAATACGCTGGTGAAGCCCTCGAATTATAGAGAACGATCTAGAGAGAAGAATCAAGGGAACAAATAGAATTGTACCCGCATCATTTTAATTATGAATTCGAATTTGGGTTTTCAAAAACTATTATTTGTTTGGATTGAGTGTTGTTGTAAACAATTGTGAATATGGTTTGGAGTTTATATCTCAATTTTGAGCGTGTTTTGGTGAAGATTAGACTTGCTTTAGGCTGAATTTCAAATTGAAACTCAAAGAAGAAAAAGAAGACATGATATACATTATTTACGAAATTGTAGTAGAAAAATTATATTTTGTTTATATATATATATATATATATATATATATATATATATATATATATATATATTACTTTAAGCTAACTGCATTTGAAATTGAAATAACCATCTTTGAAAAGTATTAAGTTCGAGAAACTAGAACCCCATTTTTAGTTATGATAGAAATTTTAGGAACGTTTTTCTTTCTAGCACAATTCAATTTCTTGTTGGAAAGTATCAAGTTTATTTAATTTCAAGTAGGACACGAATCTTTCATTTTGGTTGTTTATAAAAACTTTATGCCATGAATTTGCCTTAAGTTTCAAATTAATGTACCCTTTCTTTTAAAAGCAGTAGATTTTATGTTATTATTGTTGGTGGTGATGTTTGAAAAGCAGTAGATTTTTTTTTAAAGTTTTAAAGTTCTTTATTATAATTTCCCAAATTAAATTTAAAATAAAATATTTTAACTAATAGAATGCAATTACTTATAAGTAATGGTGGAGTCAGTAAAAGATGAGACAACAACTAAATATTTTTCTCTCTCTAGAAGTGGTTCCTCTCTAGAAACAAGTCCACACACACATTCACACTCCACTTATTCAAGGCACTTCAACCATGAACTCAAACACTCATCGGTTCCAATTATTCCACCCAAACCACCAGACATAGAAAAGGATCTTCCAACTGTAGAAAGTGAGCAAAAATTTCAATAACAACACTGCTTCAATATTATTTGTAAGCGGATATATGGATTGACTTGAGTCGTGCTAGACACTGTCCTAAGAAATTATTTTAGCGGTGTAAAATATCTTTCCAAGATTAAACAAGACTACTTTTATTTAAGAGGATACATGAATTAACAAAATTAAATTACAAACCCAACTAGCTAGTAGGAAAAGTAAATAAGAAAGGAAACAACTAATATTTAATATTGGACAACAAAGGAAGAAGAGAGGCGTGAAAGGAAATGAAAGAATTGATGTTTCAGTTATATCAAATTGGCTAAAGGGAAGTCCCTTTTATAGGCAAAAAGCTTAAGGCTTTTCTTGCCATTTGTCAAGTTTAATTGTCAAACATTTACATGTATCTAGCCATCACATGCCATCAATTGCCACTATTTTGTTGTTAGAAGGACACATGGACAAAATGAGACATTTGTCCAAAGAAGCTTTGAAATACTGATACACTCCCCCACTATTTCAAAGGTTTATAACAAATGGAGTATGACTTGCTGGATTTGTATGGTTCAAATGCAATAGGTTTGGTATCTTTTGGATTATGAACCAAATTTAGACTGATAAAACTTAACTTACAGAATTACTGGTGAAATATAATATTTTTATGAATTAATAATTCTTATTGTAAGTCAGTGATTTTATCAATCATATTTTGACCATCACAATTTTGCTGTTCAATGCGGTTTTGCGCCACTAGGCCATGCGGGTGCCTGGTTATTCATTAGAGCTCTAGAGACTAGGCCAAAATCTCATAGGAGCGGCCCCACTCCACTCTCATATAGGTGAATTCATCAAGTATATACTGCTTTTAAACACACAATCCATAAGGAATATGAATTTCATTAAGAGTTATAACTCAACCTCTCAACTAGTAGCAGTCAAGCACTCTCTTTTAGTGCTTCAGTGTCAATATCAACTTGTTATTACCCATATGAACCTACTTCATGGGATCTTCAATCACATAGGTTGGGTTACCATCTCTATTAACAACATGTCGGCCTTAACCTCATCTCTTTTGAGGTTTGAAGAATTAATTTTCTTCCCACGGGTTTAGTCAGAGGATCGGCCAAATTAACTTCTGACTTCACATAATCAATAAAAATTATTCCATCTCTCAGCAGCTGCTTTATGACATCATGTCTCAATTTCATGTGTCTACTTTTACAATTATAAGATTTATTCTTTGCTATAGCTATTGCCGCTTGGCAATCACAATGTATAGACACATGAGGCAATACATTCTTTATTAAAGGGATATTAGTTAAGAAGTTTCTTAGCCAATCAACCTTAGAACCAGCTAACTCCAGAGCTACAAACTCTGATTCCATAGTCGATCTAGCAATGATCGTCTGTTTAGCTGATTTTCACGATATTGCACCACCACAAAGGGTGAATACATAACCACTAGTGGATTTTGTCTCATCTGAATGAGAGATCCAGTTTGCATCACTGTACCGGAAATCTACTATATAGGATACCACAATTCATGATTTCTCTCAAATATTTTATTAGTCTAGCTAATGCACACCAATGCTCTCTGTTGGGATTATGAGTATATCTACTCAGTCTACACACAGCATAGGCTATATCAGGCCTTGTAAAATTTATTAAATGTATCAGACTCCTAATAATCTGAGCATATTTAGACAAAGCAATTGGGTCACCATTATTCTTTTACAATTGAGAATTAGCATCAAAAGGAGTGCTCACAAGTGTGACATTAAAATATTCAAACTTCTTAAGAAGTCTATCAACATAGTGTTCTAGTGACAACATTATTCCATCTTCACTCCTTATAACTTTAACTCCCAATATTTTATTTACTTCACCCAGATCTTTCATATCAAAATTAGCAGACATAAATAATTTAGTACTTTGCACAATATTTAAACTTGTACCAAATATAAACATATCATCAACATATATGCATATTATCACATAATTATTGTCTACCACTTTAGTATAAACACATTTATCCACCTCCACTGAAGAAAAACCGTCTCTTAGTAAGACTTGTTTAAATTTCTCATACCACTGCTTAGGAGCTTGTTTAAGGCCATAAAGAGATTTAATTAATTTACAAATTTTATTTTCTTGTCCAGGAATGACACAGCCTTCAGGTTGAACCATATAAATTTCTTCTTCTAAATCACCATTTAAAAAAGTTGTTTTGACATCCATTTGATGGATAAAAAGCTTATGGATAGAAGCTAAGGCAATTAAAACTCGAATAGAAAGAATTCTAGTCACTGGTGCAAACGTATCAAAATAATCTATATTTTATTTTTGAAAAAATTCTTTTGCTACTAACTGAGCTTTATATTTATCTAAAGATCCACCAGGCTTAAATTTCCTTTTAAAAATCCATTTACAACCAATAGGCTTTGCACCAGGAGGTAAATCATTTAAAATCCATGTGTTATTTTTCAAAATAGCATCGACTCAACTTTTATTGCCTCTTTCCAATATTTAGTATCTGAAGAAGATATAGCCTCAAAATAATTTACAACCAATAGACTTTGCACCATGAGGTAAATCAGTTAAAATCCATGTGTTATTTTTCAAAATAGCATCGATTCAACTTTTATTGCCTCTTTCCAATATTTAGTATCTGAAGAAGATATAACTTCAAAATAATTTGATAGTTCATTATCGGCAAAAAAAGTTTGAAAATCATTTTCATAAGAAAAATATTCTTTCCTAGGCCTTTTGCTCCTTCTCAGTTCCTCATTAGAGGTAATTTTACTATTTATTCCAACAGGTGTATGAGAAATTTTATCAGACAATGGATAAATATATTCAAAGAACTCAGCATTCTTTGTCTCAATTATAGTATTGTAATCAAGCACATCACTTTTAAAACAAGAAATCTATATACAGCACTATGTTCAGCATATCCAATAAGCATGCAATCAGCAGTTTTGGAACCTATTTTTCTCTTTTTAGGTTCAGGCAAAAGAACTTTAGCAAGATACCCCCACACTTTTAAATATTTCAAGTTAGGTTTATAACCTCTCCTCAATTCATAAGGAGTTTTGCCAGTTCTTCTATGTGGTATTCTATTTTTTAAGTGACAAGAAGATAATATAGCTTCACCCCACAAATTATTAGGACCATAAGAACTAACTAACATAGAGTTCATCATCTCTTTTAATGTTTTATTTTTTCTTTCAGCTACTCCATTCGACTCGGGTGAATAAGGCGGAGTTAATTCATGAATAATTCCATTTTTTTCACAAAAATCATTTAAAGAAAAATATTCTCTACCTCTATCAGATTTAATTCTCTTGATTCTTTTACTAAGTTAATTTTCAACCTCAGTTTTATAAGAAATAAAAATATTAAAAGCATCATCTTTATTTCTAAGCAAATACAACTTAGTATATCTAGAAAAATCATCAATAAAAGTCACATAATATCTTTTACTACCTCAAGTCATAGTCTGCTTCAAGTTGCCTAAATCAGTGTGAATTAAAGATAACAATTCGATTTCTCTATTTACGGAAAAATAAGTCTTTTTAGTACTTTTAGTTTCAACACATATTTCACACTTGTCAATATTATTTGAGTTTAAACCAGATATTAATCTTAGTGATTGCATTTTCTTTATATATGCAATATTAATGTGTACTAATCTAGCATGCCATAAAGATATAGACTCAACTATATAAGCAGAAGCAGATACATTTCCATTGATAACATCAGAAACATTAAGTACAAAGAGTCCTTGGTTACAATATCCCTTTCCCACAAACACATTATTTTTGGTCATTATGATCTTATCAGATTCAAATGACACTTTTATTCCGGCTCTTCCCAATAAGGTTACAGAGATCAAGTTTGTCCTCATAGTAGGAACATGCTGTACATCAATAAGGGCTAAAGTTTTTTCCGAATTGAGTTTCAGGAGAACTTTACCCTTACCCAAGACTTTTGTAGTACTTGAATCTCCGAGGTAGACCTCTTCTATATCATCCTCTACAGGAGTATAAGAGAAAAATGCTTCTCGATTTGCACAAATATGTCGAGTAGCCCCAGAGTCTACCACCCATTCTTTTGCATGTGCTACAATGTTTACTTGAGAAATGACAGCTGCAATAATATCACCTCCTTCAGCTAAGTTAGCCTTAGGAGTATTAGTTTTTTCTTTGTCATTTTCTGCTCTGTACCTGCACTATAAAGCATGATGTTCTAGTTTTCCACAAACAAAACAAGAGCCATTTTTCCTTTAAAGGTTAGGATTTTTAGGCTTGTAACCTTGAAACTTATTCTCGTACCTTTTGCGGTTGTTGTTGTTGCTTTGTACTGAGTTGGCTTTAAGAGCTGTCATCCTAACTTTGGCAGATTTTTTTCTGTTGAAATCTTCAATTAGGATGTGGGTCACAATTTCTTCAATAGTGAAATTTTTTTGTTTGTGCTTTAAGTTATTTTTGTAGTCACTCAATGAGTCAGGCAGCTTCTCAATTAGCACTCCAACATCAAACTTTTTTGGTAATAACATTCATTCAGCCTTCAAATCTTCTAACAATTTTTGATATTCGTTGATTTGAATGTTCATCTCTTTATCATCTTTCATCTGCCATTGATAAAATTTTTCTACTAAAAATTTTTATTTTGTAGCATCTTCAGCAGTGAGTTTTTTTAATTAAGGCTTCCCAGATAGGTTTTTCTTCCTTATAACTGCAATACATGTCAAATAGTTTATTAGATATAGTTTGCAATATGGTATGACGGCATACCTTGTTGGCATGTTGCCATGATTTCACTATTTATTATCAGTGTCTGAACTAGTTTGTGGATGCAGCTGTGCATGTGCAACACCATGGACATCAAGAAGTGAGAAAATACGTTTTTGCCAACACTTGAAATTTTCATTGGTGAAAATTTTAATATTTGACATATCTGGAAATGGCCTGGCATATGGCTGTGCAACTGGGGCAGGAGCAGCGGAGGAAGCACCAATATTGGTGGTATCATTAGTATTTTCAGCATCAGTATTGTTTGCCATAGTTTCTTAGATTATAGAAAGTGAGAGAAAAAATTTCAATAACAACACTGCTTTAATTTTATTTGTAAGCGGATATACAGATTGACTTGAGTCGTGCTAGGCACTATCCTAAGAAACTATTTCAGCAGTGTGAAATGTCTCTCCAGGATTAAACAAGCCTACCTCTATCTAAGAGGATACAAAAATCAACAAAATTAAAATATAAGCCCAGCTAGCTAGTAAGAAAATTAAATAAGAAAGGAAACAACTAATATTTAATATTGGACAACAAAGGAAGAAGAGAGGCGTGAAAAGAAATGAAAGAATTGACGTTTCTGTTGTATCAAATTGGCTGAAGGGAAGTCCCTTTTATAGGCAAAAAGCTTAAGGCTTTTCTTGCCATTTGTCAAGTTTAATTGTCAAAAACTTACATGCATCTTGCCAGCAGATGCCATCAATTGCCACTATTTTGTTGTTTGAAGGACACATGGACAAAATGAGACATTTGTCCAAAGAAGCTTTGAAATACTGCCGCACCAACTTTTGCATTACTACTACATCAACAACTAAAAACATTTACTCCTTCAAAGATAAACTCCTTTCCCATGAAAACATATTAGATACCCAAATTAATACCACCACACACGCATTTGATTATACCCAACCAATGACTGTTGAATACACCCCAACTCAATCTCGACTAAGCTAAAAAGTATTGCGCTAACAGAAGAGGATAAAGATAGAATGTATTCCCCTTGGAAATATTCCCTCATTATTAAACTACTGGGCAAGCGTGTCCTTCATCAATACCTAGCTAAAAGCTAAATTGTCCAAGACCTTTGGAAGCCATCCGAACTCTTCCAATTAATTAATCTTGGATCAGATTTTTATGTGGTTAAATTTACTAAGGAAGAAAACATGGCCAAGGTATTACAAAATGCCCCTTGGTTCATCAATGGATACTACCTCTTTGTACGCCGATGGGAGCCAAACTTTGTAGCCAGCAAAGCCAGGGAAGTCAACTCAGCAGATTGGGTACGCCTTCCCCAGCTGCCCACAGAGTTCTATGACGGGATTATACTTAGCAGACTTGGAAACTCTATAGGTTAACTTCAATTCGTGTAGACACCTGTACTAGTTCTACACTCAGAGGAAGGTATGCAAGACTATGTGTACAAATACCACCCAACCAGCTATCCAGATTGGCAATCACATCCAACAACAAGCTAGTTTACGAAGGTAAAAATTTTCTCTGTAAAAGATGTGGCAGACTTGGTCATAGCCCCAACCTACAGTTACTCCTCAGTTGAGACAATTAGTCATAAACGGGAAGGACCATGGGCCATCGATCACTTTCGCAAATTCTTCCACAAATTCACAACTACACATAGAGGAACAATGGCAGACTGTTTCCTTTCCCAAAAGTAACAGGCACAACACAAAAGAATAGAGGCAAACAACTAGTTTCTCTCAAGATGTACCATAAACGACAAGCCCATGTATAAGTGTCAAGATATTCGATGCGGCGTCACGTAAGTATCTTAATACACAAAAGCTAGTCTTTAAATCAAGACACTCTGATAAAGCTACTCCTTTGGTAAACTCAACCTTCACCTACATAGCCATAAAAAAATGTTACCATCAACGCTGAAAGTCTTTAGAATCAAGGTAACCCCATCAACACTTCTAACAAATTCTCTGCTCTTCCTATCCTAGAAGATAATGAATTAGTTCAGCATAATAATCTCAATGATAAGGAATTATACGTTCAAAACTCCATTCAAGCTACTCATGAGTTGGATTTGTCGATAGTTTTGAGAACCCCATCAAGCCCCACTGCCCTCACATTCACACATGGCAAAAGCAAGCCATGCAAGGACCCTAACCCTAATGCCACAACTGACACATATAAGATAATTATTAAAAAAATACAGATTCTTTTTACCTCAAACACTCCCTAAAACTACTAGCACTCCTTTAGAGCGCTTGGCAGCAACTTCCTGCCAAGTGGCAATGCAAAACATCCCACCAATAATGGGTAAATCACCCATACAAGGCAAAGACAAGGACATGCAAACTAAATCCTTTTCAAGAGATCTGCAATCATTAGAATCTGCCCCCAAGTACCTCCATCTATTATATCTTCTCCTAAACACTATGCCTCCATCACTAAGGAACCAACAAAGGAAAATATAACTAACACCACTTTTCCAACCTTATCGTCAATCACTGCTCTCCATAATGGAGAATCAAATACCAAACCTAAATCTTTCGATCTATGTAACCAATGCCCTCCCACAGGGACACCAACCAGCGATGTGGCTGGAGAAAGGCCTACAAGGACAAGCAGTATTTTTCACACTGAATATTCAAAATTAGGAGGTTATCTTTGTACTTCAAAACCCACAGATTCTAGCAGAGCTGATCTCAAAGGGAATGAGTCTAGCAATGCCGAACTACATCAATCACCTATGGCTAACAAATGTTCTAGACCCCATAGCACTAGTCCTTTTCCACAATATACAAGCTCATTGGAATCTCCCATATCACTTATACACTCTACAGAACATGCAGTTTCTGTACCAGCTCCCCTTCTTTGTCCCACAATAAATGACCAACCCCACACTATTCCATGCATGACAACCCATCCCCCAACACTTTCCAACCCCCATGTACATTCACCAGGGACCACAACAACCCCATCCCAATGCACCAGAACAAGGAGAGCAAGGGATGGTGGAGCAAGGACAGAACATCCAACCCCTAGCCATAACATCGTTCACAGAAATTGCAAGTCTTCACGAAGTCAAAATTATGTTATTCCACGCGATGAAGGACAAAAAATATGTTTGCATGTGTCTAATAAAACTATACAAGTGCTCCCTCGACATCAGGCATCCACTAAACAAGGCAGTGGGAAACTTTGCTGTGGTTTTGAGCCCATCAGTAAGGGGAAACACTACACCCCCTCCGATGAGCCAATTCACTACCAACCCCACCCTATTCCATCAATCAATGAATAGAACTATTAGTGTATACGGTCGAAATCGGGCATACCTGATTTCGTTGGCAGGGGAGTTTCCCCGAGAGTAACCTCATATAGATCGGGCTCGAGCTCGAAGATTGAGCATCGAGCCTAGAGATCGAAGTGTTCTATGAGATCGAGGCCAGCAACAATCTAGATCAAGCATGACTGACGTCGAGTAAGGCGTAATAACAGAATGGCGAGATATCAGTAACCAGTCGAAGATCATACCAAAAATCCTAGAACGGATCAAATCAAAGCGGTTGTTAGTGCCAATCATAGGATCTACTTCCGTTATTAGAGTTGTATCTTATTTAGGATTCCTCTATTATATAAAGAGAGATCCCATTCACTTGTGAGGCAATTATTA
Organism: Nicotiana tabacum; assembly: GCF_000715075.1. NCBI lineage: Eukaryota > Viridiplantae > Streptophyta > Magnoliopsida > Solanales > Solanaceae > Nicotiana > Nicotiana tabacum. The sequence goes on from NC_134092.1 coordinate 45,689,709, forward strand.
TTCACTGAGAAAAATATACATATACACTGTTTTCTTTGTTCCGAGGACATGACCCTAGATAGGGAGGTGTGGAGGTCGAACATTAGGGTTGTAGGCTAGAGGGTAGTTGAGCATTTTTCCAGCTAGTCTGATAGAGTTTGGTCTGGGTCTGCTAGCGGTTATTATTCATCACACGATTTTTATTTCCATAATTTATTTTTTAATTTTATTATTGACATACTTATTCCCCTTCCATTTATTTGTTGTCTTTTACGGTGTTAATTCTATTTGTCTAGTTTTTGTGTTGTTACAGATCTTTTGTCTCTAAGCTAAGGGTCTCCCGAAAATAGCCTCTTTACCCCCGGGTAGGGGTAAGGTCTGCGTACACTCTACCCTCCCCAGACCCCACTAGTGGGATTAATACTGGGTTGACGTTGTTGTTGTTATTGTTGTTGTTGCTGTTTTCTTTGTTCATCACTATTCATCGTTGTTTGTTCCATCCTCTATTGTTCTTATTAACTAGCCTCGAGACTGTCTCGAGTCGAGGTCGAGGTGTTGTTTGTAGACTGGTTTGATTCATTTCATTGTCTAATTTATTTATTCAATTCGTTATTTATCAATTGATACTGGATTAAATCACATATCCTTAAAATCACAGTATAAGTTTAAGTGTTACTCAATTTTTAGGGTAAACAGTTTGGCGCCCACCGTGTGGCTGAGGATAATAGTGATTGTTCAGTACTGATTCTGGTAAAACACACTATTTTATGATTGTTCTTGTCAAGCATCTTTACTTTCAGGTTAAAACATGTCAAACTCACAAAATGCATCCGTACACGATGACAATGGCCTCAGATTCCACGGTAAAAACGAAAATGTGATTGCTCCAGGAGTTGAGGTGCCCCAGGCTAATCTCGGGGAAGCACCGGTTGTCAACCCAATCAATGTCAGTTCGCACATTACTCTAAATGCGGACCTAGGCGCAAGTCTCGATGGGAGCGTACGCAGAGAAGGCCGATCTAGTGACCAAGGAACACAAGGCAGAGGAGACGAAGGGGTCAGTCTCCAAGTGATATTCGAGATGCTTCAGGCTCAGCAAGCCGCTATTGCTCAGTTACAAAATCAACATAGAGCTCCGAATAGGGTCGAGCCGGAAATTGCTCGCCGTACTGAGCTAGTACCGAAAAGGTCGAATGGTAACGAATCAGGGACTGATCCTGCGGTAATGAAAATAATCGAGGAGCTCACTAAAAGAATTGAATCAGGGGAGAAGAGAATCGAAGCCAACGATAAAAAAGTGGAGACATACAACTCTCGAGTTGACTAGATACCGGGGCCACTACCAATCTTGAAAGGGATGGATTCGAAAAACTTTGTACAAAAGCCATTTCCTCCAAGTGCGGCTCCGAAGCCTATTCCCAAGAAGTTTTGTATGCCAGACATACCCAAATATAATGGGACCACCGATCCCAACGAGCATGTTACTTCATATACATGCACCATCAAGGGTAACAATTTAGAAGATGATGAAATCAAATCTTTGCTATTGAAAAAATTCGGAGAGACCCTTTCGAAGGGAGCAATGATTTGGTATTAGAACCTGCCACCAAATTCCATTGACTCATTTGCCATGTTAGCAGATTCTTTCATAAAGGCACACGCCGGGGCCATAAAGGTTGCAACGAGGAAATCAGACCTTTTAAAGGTAAGACAAAGGGATAATGAAATACTGAGGGAGTTCGTGTCCCGATTTCAAATGGAACGCATGGAGTTGCCACCGGTCACAGATGATTGGGCCATTCAAGCTTTCACCCAAGGTTTGAACGAGCGGAGTTTGATAGCATCACGTTAGTTGAAATAAAATTTGATCGAGTATCCAGCTGTAACTTGGGCAGATGTGCACAATCGATATCAATCGAAGATCAGGGTAGATGACGACCAATTAGGAGCCCCTTCCAGTTGACTACATCCAAGCATGTCGGCAGTTAAAAATCAAAGAGATGTTGACAGGGAGCCAAGATCGAATAGAGACCGATATCAACCATAAACCGCTAATCAAAGGAACAATGGTTCAGAAATGCAATACCGCCCGGAATGATCGAAGAAGTGATCGAGGACAGAATTCTCGGGGACTTATGAGCAAAAGTGGTTTTGACAAGTATGTCGGTCCCACAGAGGCACCTGGGTTATCAGAATATAACTTTAGTATCGATGCATCGGGCATTGTATCAGCAATCGGAAGGATCAAAGATACTAGGTTGCCCAGACCCATACAAACCGATCCTTCCCAAAGAAACCCAAATTTGATGTGCAAGTATCATGACACGCATGGTCACAAGACCGAGGATTGCAGGCAATTAAGGGAGGAGGTAGCCCATCTATTCAATGAGGGCCACCTTCGAGATTTCCTCAGCGATTGAGCTAAGAATCATTTCATAGAAAGGGACGCCAATAGGAAAAATGAATAGGAGGAACCCCAACATGTCATTCATATGATCGTCGGTGGGGTCGACGTCCCACATGGACCTATATTCAAACGCACTAAGGTGTCAATTACTAGGGAAAAACAAACCCGAGATTATGTGCCCGAAGGCACTTTATCATTTAACGACGAAGAAGCAGAAGGTATTTCTCAGCCCCACAATGACGCTTTGGTAATTTCTGTCTTATAAAATAAAGTTCAAGTTAAGTGTGTTTTAGTGGATCCAGGTAGCTCGGCATATATAATTAGATCGAGGGTCGTGGAGCAGCTCGGCCTAAAAAATCAAATCAAACCTGCATCTCGGGTCTTAAACGGCTTCAATATGGCCAATGAAACAACTAAAGGGGAGATTATTCTACCGGTGAACGTGGCTGGAACCATTCAAGATACCAAGTTCCATGTAATCGAGGGTGGTATGAGGTACAATTCCCTACTCGGAAGGCCTTGGATCCACAATATGAGGGCAGTGCCTTCGACTCTCCACCAAATGATAAAATTCCCGACGTCGGCCGGTGTAAAAATAATATACGGGGAGCAGCATGTTGCAAAGAAAATATTTGCGGTCGATGAAGTAACACCGATATCGACACTATCAACCTCAGAAAGGTTGAGCATCAAAGATAAATAGGAAGTCAAATAGCAATCACAGCCACCAGCCTTGACTGAATCAGGGAAGCAAGAGATAGAAGAAGAAGAGGATGATTTTCTGACCCCTCAAACTTTTATTGTTCCCGAAGATTCTGACGCCACCAAATCAACGGTCGAAGAGTTGGAACAGGTTATATTGATCGAGTACCAGCCCGAGCGAAAGGTATACCCAGGAATGAGATTAACCCCCGAACTCAGGAAAAAGCTTATTTAATTTCTTATTGATAACATAGATTATTTTACTTGGTCCCATTTAGACATGACAGGGATCCCACCGGAGATAACGATGCATCGGCTAAGCCTGGACCCTAGGTTCAAACCGGTGAAGCAAAATAGGAGACCCCAGTCCGAGGTAAAGCACGCATTCATAAGGGACGAGGTAACTAAACTTCTTAAAATAAGGTCCATTCAGGAGGTGAAATATCCCGAATGGTTAGCCAATGTAGTTGTAGTCCCTAAAAAATGGAACAAACTTAGGATGTGTGTAGATTATAAGGATTTAAACAAGGCGTGCCCCAAAGATTCTTTTCCACTGCCTAACATCGATCGCATGATCGATGCCATGGCACAAGTTCCTTACTTTTCTTGATGCCTATTCCGGGCACAATCAAATCCAAATGAACCCGGAAGACCAAGAAAAGACTTCATATATTACTAAGTATGGAACATATTGTTATAATGTAATGCCCTTCGGTCTAAAAAATGCAGGAGCTACTTACCAACGCCTAGTAAATAAAATGTTCGAAGAACAAATAGGTAAATCAATGAAAGTTTATATTGATGACATGCTAGTTAAGTCCCTGCGCGCAGAGGACCATTTGGCTCATTTGTAGGAAATGTTCGAGATTTTAAGGAAATACAATATGAAGCTCAACCCCAAGAAATATGCTTTCGGGGTCGGTTTGGGAAAGTTCCTTGGCTTCATGGTATCGAATCGGGGGATCGAGTTCAACCCCGATAAAATCAAGGCCATCGAAGACATCACCGTCGTGGACAGTGTAAAAGCTGTGCAGAGGCTAACTGGACGGATAGCTACCTTAGGCCGATTCATTTCGAGGTCATCGGATCGAAGCCACATATTTTTCTCTCTACTCAAAAAGAAGAACGATTTCGCCTGGACCCCGGAATGCCACCAGGCATTAGAGGAATTGAAGCAATACCTATCAAGCCCACCACTGCTTCACACTCCAGAGGCAGATGAGAAACTTTACTTATACTTGGCAGTATCAGAAATCGCAGTAAGTGGTGTTCTAGTCCGAGAAGAGCAAGGTACGCAATTTCCCATTTATTATGTAAGTCGAACCTTAGGAGAAGCAGAAACTAGATATCCACACTTGGAGAAATTGGCACTTGCACTGATAAGCGCCTCTAGAAAGTTAAGACCATACTTTCAATGTCACCCCATATGCGTATTAACCACTTACCCACTTCGTAATATTTTGCACAAACCCGAACTATCGAGCCGATTGTCCAAATAGGCCACTGAACTCAGTAGGTACGATATCGAATATCAACCCCGGACGGCCATCAAGTCTCAAATTTTAGCGGACTTCGTGGCCGATTTCATGCCAACCCTCGTACCCAAATTTGAAAGGGAACTCTTGTTAAAATCAGGTACATCATCGGGGGTATGGACCCTCTTCATAGACAGTGCTTCAAATGCAAAGGGGTCCGGGCTAGGCATCGTTTTGAAGCCGCCCACGGGTAGCACTATTAGGCAATCTATCAAAACTTTTAGGTTGACTAATAATGAGGCCGAGTACAAGGCCATGATTACAGGTCTTGAGCTAGCTAAAAGCTTGGGAGCAGAAGTCATTGAAGCCAAGTGTGACTCTTTACTGGTGGTGAACCAAGTAAACAAAACCTTCAAAGTTCGAGAGGATAGAATGCAAAGGTATTTGAACAAACTGCATGTAACTTTGCACCATTTTAAGGAATGGACTTTACAGCATGTATCTCGAGAACAAAATAGTGAGGCTGATGCACTTGCAAATTTGGGGTCATCGGTCGAGAAAGATGAGATCAGCTCGGGGACTGTCATCCAACTCTCGAGATCCGTTATCGAGGAAGGTCATGCTGAAATAAACTCTACAAGATTAACCTAGGATTGGAGGAACAAATATATTGAATACTTGAAGAACGGAAAGCTCTCATCGGACCCTAAAGAGTCGATGGCCCTATGAACTAGAGTTGCTCAATTCACATTGGCTGAAGATGGAACATTATACAGAAGGACATTCAATGGACCATTGGCAGTATGATTAGGACCAGGAGACACCGATTATGTTCTACGAGAGGTCCATGAAGGCACTTGTGGGAACCACTCCAGCACCGAATCACTGACTCACAAAATCATTAGAGCAGGATACTACTGGGATAGCATGGAAAAAGACACTAAGGAGTTTGTTCGAAAATGTAATAAATGTCAAAGGTTTGCACCGATGATCCATTAGCCCGGAGAACAACTTCATTCAGTCCTATCCCCATGGACATTCATGAAATAGGGGGATGGATATCGTCGGCCCTCTACCATCGGCCCCAAGTAAAGCCAAGTTCATTTTATTTATGACTGACTATTTCTCTAAATGGGTTGAAGCACATGCGTTCGAGAAAGTGAGAGAGAAAGAGGTTATAGACTTCATCTGGGATCACATCGTATGTCCATTTGGGATACCTGCCGAAATAGTGTGTGACAATGGAAAACAATTTATCGGCAGCAAAGTGACAAAATTTCTCGAAGACCATAAAATAAAAAGGATATTATCAACACCGTATCACCCTAGTAGAAACGGACATGCCTAATCGACGAACAAGACTATCATTCAACACCTAAAGAAAAGGTTGAACGACGCTAAGGGGAAATGTAGAGAAATTCTACCTGAAGTCCTTTGGGCATATCGAACAACGTCAAAATCCAGTACGGGGGCAACCCCGTTCTCCTTAGTATATGGCTCCGAAGCCTTGATTCCAGTCGAAGTCGGGGAACCTAGTGTCAGGTTTCGACATACAACAGAAGAGTCAAATCACGAGGCTATGAATACTAGCCTCGAATTATTGGATGAAAAATGAGAAGCCGCACTCGTTCGAATGGCTGTACAAAAGTAACGAATCGAAAGATACTACAATAAGAGAACCAACCTTCGCCTCTTCAAAGTCGGGGACTTAGTCCCGAGGAAAGTCACCATCAACACTCGAGATCCTAATGAAGGGAAGCTCGACCCAAATTGGGAAGGACCCTACCAAGTCCTCAACATTATCGGAAAGGGATCTTATAAGCTCGGCATGATGGACGGCGAACAACTGCCAAATAATTGGAACATATCGCTTCTCAAATGGTATTATTGCTAAGGTATGACTTTATTCCCTTTTTTCATTTATATATTCGACACTAACTCACTGCAGGTGATCGATCGAAGACATCGAGACCTTAGGTTTTAAAGCACGTGTTGCATTCTTTTTCCCTTAGATCGATTTTTGTCCTAAGTGGGTTTTTCCGACGAGGTTTTTAACGAGGCAACAATTATGTGCTGCATGAGGACCATTCAACAGTATCCAAGGCTTCTTTACAATCAACCTCAAATACTGGGGGACATCACCCTCGGATGTTGCACTTTCGAGGAAAATACTTCGTGTCAAAGAGTCTCGATAGAGAAACATTGTAATGGGCCAAACGGTTGAATGAACCGTGTCCGTATAGATTAGTCGAGCCCCGATGGCAAAACATGTACGCATGTATAAATTATACAAAGAAACATTGTTTTTATATCAAACATCTTGTGTCTCAAAGAAAATTATCTATACAAGCTCAATACTTATGATTTTGTGAGAAATGGCTCAAGGGCCAAGTGCAAATATACCTCGTACACCCGGAGACTGTCGTTGACGATCGACATATTCAAGTAATCTAAATTCAAATTAATAAGACCTCAAAGTGGTACCCCTCAATCTACAGGCCTAGGCCATCATTCTCGGGGACTAACACTTCAAACAAGTTCGAAGTGTTATTGGAAAATAAGCCCAAGAGGCATACCCAAAGGCTATGGCCAAATTAAGGCGGCTCGGAGACGTCCGAATTCCGCAATAAAAATAGGCCTTCGAATTCTTTGAAAAATCGGTTAAATAAGGCTACCCTCGGCAAGTAATCAAAAGGGCTTCGATAAAATCAGCCCTTGAAAAACCTTAAGAGGTATCAAATTATCTTAATACAAACGTGCTAAGGCACAAAAAGCAAACGAGTTTCAATTGACATCGAACCCTCAAAAAACCCAATGGGTAAAGAATACGTGTTAAGGAATAAAGAATTTTTTTTACTAAGTCTTCTAAGCCGAAAAAGGGAAAAATAGCCATCCTTTAGAGGCTATATCGGCCCAATATAAAGAGCCTAAGGGCCAATACACTTGGAGTTTGAGATTTTGTTCTCACTCAATTCGGACCTAGGGGTTCCACTATTCCGAGCTCAAATAGAACTGACTTGAATATAGCTTGAGGATTCATCATTATTTGATATAAAACCTTAAGGGGTCTGTTACTGTGAGTTCGAAACTTACTCGAACTCGTCTATAAAAATAGTATAATTACGACTTTGATCAAGCCGCCTGAAATCAAAATCCCGAACATATTGTTAAGCTCGGGGACTCGCCCTCGCTTAACTAAAAAATCTAAGGGTTTGTTCTACTCTGAGTTCGATCTATTGCTCACTCGATTGTAGAGGCTACAACAACTCGATTGCAACAAAGTTTTCACAAGGCAAAGGCAAAACAGAATTTATCATAAATCAAAAATCGAAGACGAAACGGAAAGAAAAGGAATCTTTCATATATGCAAAGTATTTACAAAGACCACATAGGGTCTTACACAAAAAACAAAAGGAGAAAAAATCCTAAATGCCTAGTTCGCTTCGGGAGCTTCATCTTCATCTCCTCCACTCTCGGATCCACTCGCAGAGTCTTCTTCATCGGAAAGCAAAGCTCTAGCCTCGTCCTGCAAAACCTTCGCATTCTCGATATCATCCGTGAGGTCGAAGCCACGAGCATGTACCTCCTTAAGAGTCTCTCTTCGAGACTGGCACCTAGCCTGCTCGGCAACATGGGACAATCTAACCTCAACAGCGTCAGAAATTTCCTTTGCCCGAGTGTTAGCGGCTTCAGCGTCAGTTCAGTAGGAGGCCACGAGCGCCTCTGCCTCGGATGTGGCCCTAGCAAGCTCAGCGGCCAACCGAATATCGAGCTCTTCAACCTTCTGGGATCGGGCCAAGTTCTCCTCCAGCAACATTTATGGATTTGATGAATCGCCTATACCGAGTCCGAAAAGCTGTCTTAGGGACATCAGATAACCCAATCTTCAACTGATGGTAACCAGATCTCAAATCAATTTTTGAAAATACCTTGGCACCCTGAAGCTGATCAAATAAGTCATCAATTCTTGGCAGCGGATATTTGTTTTTGATAGTGGCCTTGTTCAACTGCCGATAGTCTATACACATCCGCATCAAGCCATCTTTCTTCTTTACAAATAATACTGGAGCAACCCAGGGCGAGACACTGGGTCTAATAAATCCCTGATTAAGCAAGTCTTGTAACTGCTCTTTTAATTCTTTCAACTCTGGCGGGGTCATACAGTATGGTGGAATAGAAATGGGCTGAGTGCCCGGAGCCAAATCAATACAGAAGTCAATATCTCTGTCGGGTGGCATCCCCGGTAGATCTGCAGGAAATACTTCTGAAAATTCATGAACAATTGGTACTGAGTCCATAGAAGGGACATCCGCACTGGGATCGCGAATATAAGCCAAATAGGCTAGACACCCTTTCTCTACCACATGCCGAGCTTTCATATAATAAATAACCTTGCTGGCAGAATGGCCAGGAGTTCCTTTCCACTCTAACTGAGGTAACCCCGGCATAGCTATGGTCACTGTCTTGGCATGACAGTCCAATATAGCATGATAAGGAGACAGTCAATCCATACCCAAGATGACATCAAAATCTACCATATCAAGAAGTAGAAGATCCACACTAGTTTCATGATTACCAATTGTAACCACACACGAATGGAAGACATGATCTACTATCACAGAGTCTCCCACCGATGTAGATACACACACAGAAGCACTCAGATAATCACAAGGCACAACCAAATATGAAGCAAAATAGGAGGACACATAGGAATAAGTAGATCCTGGATCAAATAGAACTGAAGCATCTCTATGGCAAACTGGAATAATACCTGTAATCACAGAATCAGATGACTCGGCCTCAGGCCTAGCTGGAAAAGCATAAAATTGAGGCTAGGCCCCACCACTCTGAACTGCATCTCTGGGACGACCTCTAACTGGCTGGCCTCCACCTCTAACGGTCTGACCTCCACCTCTAATGGCATGACCTCCACCTCTAACTGCCTGACCCCTACCTCTAGCTGGCTGAGCAGGAAGGGAAGCAACCGGTGCTAGTATAATGGCACGAGAATCTTGTCGAGATCTGTTACTCGCCAATCTAGGGAAATACCTCCTGATGTGACCAATGTTCCCACACTCATAACAGCCATCCTGATGTCGTGGCTGCTGAAGCTGAAGCTGACCTAGATGGTCGGATATCCACTGTAGTAACTCTGGAGTGGTGGTGCACTGATAGGAGTTGAATATGCACTAAATACTAGCTGCCCAGAGTAAGGCATAATAGGACCGTGACTCCTTGAAGCACCGGGAGATACATGAAGTGCTGAATGAAATGGTCTGGGACGATGACCCCTACCAAAATTACCCCAGCCTCCAGACGAGGCACCACTGTAACCACCAAACTGACGAGGCCTCTTATCGGACCTCTGCCCTCTTTCCTGCGTAAGAACCATCACGATCCTCCTTGCGACATTAGCAGCCGCAAAGAAATCTCACTTCCGATCTCCTTGGCCATCTGAAGTCTGATAGGGTGAGTGAGTCCCTCAATGAACCTCCTCACTCTCTCTCCCTCTATAGGTAGTAAAAGGATAGCATGTCGAGCCAAATCCACATAACGGCACTCATACTGAGTAACAGTCATACTGCCCTACTGTAGACACTCAAATTGCTTGCGGAATTCCTCTCTCAGTGTGATAGGGAGGAACTTTTCCAGAAATAGCTAAGAGAACTGCTCCCATGTAAGTGCAGGCGATCCGACTGGTCGGGTCAATGCATAATCTCTCCACCACCTCTTGGCGGAACCCGTCATCTGGAATACAGCAAAATTAACCCCATTGGTCTCAACTATATCCATGTTCCGCAGCACCTCATGGCAGCGTTCAAGATAATCCTGTGGGTCCTCAGAAGGTGTACCACTGAAGTGAACTGGAAAGAGCTTAGTGAACTTATCCAGTCTCAATGAGGCCTCAAAAGACATGGCTGGCCTATCACCGATATGTGCTGTAACAACTGGCTGAACTACCCCAACTGGCGGGGCTGCTGGAGCCTAATTCTGGGGAGCCATCTGCTCCGGGGTGGGAGTAGTGGGAGTTTGTGCTCCTCCCCCAACCTGTGAGACGGCTGGTGCCACTGGAAATGTACCATTCTGGGCCACACCCTCCATAAGACTCACCAATCAGACTAGAGCGTCCTGAAGCACTGGAGTGGCTATGAATCCTTCCGAGACTTGAACTGGTCCAACTGGTACATTCTAAACTGGAACCTCCTCCTGAAGGTCCACCTGAGGTTCTACAATAGGTGCAGCTGCTCGAGCTCTGGACTGAGCTCTACCTTGGCCTCTGCCTCAGCCTCTAGCACGACCTCGACCTCGGCCTCTACCCCTGGCCATAGTTGCCACCGGGGGTTCTGGTCCTTGTCCATCGGTAGAGATATTATGTGTTCTCACCATCTACGAGAGAAAAAGAGTAGAATGGTTCAATCATCGATGATAGAATAAAATCGCACGACAGAATAAGAAAGAAGTGATATTGTTCCTAAACTTCATAGCCTCTAAGAGATAATTACAGACGTCTCCGTACCGATCCTTCAGACTCTACTAAGCTTGCTCGTGACTCGTGAGACCTATGTAACCTAGTGCTCTGATACCAATTGTCACGACCCGAAATTCCTACCTCCGGACCGTGATGGCGCCTAACATTTCACTTGCTAGGCAAGCCAACGTTAGAATAACATTATCCATTTTTAAAACAATTTTTAAATTTATTAATAACAAGGAAGCAAATGCGGAAGCAATTTTGAAATAATCAGTAATAATAACGGTGTCTAAATACCATCCCAAAATTGGTGTCACAAATGCATGAGCTTCTAGAGTAAATACAAATAAAGGTCTGAATAAAATAAAGTTGTCTGAAAATAAACACACAGCTAAAGTACAAAAGACGGGGACTTCAAAACTGCGGGCGCTGTGCAGTTATACCTCAAGTCTCCTCTGATAGCTGAAATCCGAGCAAGTCTATGGTACGCCGCTAGAACCAACTCCAAAATCTGCAAAAGAAGTGCAGAGTGTAGTATCAGTACAACTGACCCCATGTACTGGTAAGTGCTGAGCCTAACCTCGACGAAGTAGTGACGAGGCTAAGGTGGTTCACTTACATTATCTTGTACGCAATATTACTAACAACAACAATAATAGAAATAAATCAAGTAATTCATTAATAATAATTGAAGGCAACTCAGCAGTCATAACCAATTATCATTTTCATTAATTCTGTTGCAGCGTGCAACCCGCTCTCACAATATATTCACATTCAATTCTGTTGCAGCGTGCAATCCGCTCTCACAATATATACACCTTCAGTTTAGTTGCAGTGTACAACCCGCTCCTCCAATATATTCATTTTAATCAAGTCTGTTGCGGCGTGCAAACCGATCCTCCAATATTAACTTTTTAACAAGTCTGTTACGGCGTGCAACCCAATCCTCCAATATTGACTTTTAATAAGTCTGTTGCGGCATGCAACCCGATCCTCCAATATTGACTTTTAATAAGTCTGTTGCGGCGTGCAACCCGATCCTCCAATATAGACTTTTAATAAGTCTGTTGCGACGTGCTACCCGATCCTACAATATAGACTTTTAATAAGTCTGTTGCGGCGTGCAACCCGATCCTCCAATATATTCATTATAATAAATCATGTTGCGGTGTGCAACCTACTCCTCCAATATTTTCATTTACCAATTCTTATAGAAGAAATTTTTCCAATAAATATAACAATTAATATAAAATTACAAGACAAAAGCATACAATAATTATGGTTTAATTATGTAGCAAACAGTGACAAATAGCAAATTATTATTGCAATCAGGGAACAAATAGGCAGTTTAATATTTAATATGCTAAATGTCAAATAACAATTAGGGCGCATAATTCAAATAGCATGTAACAATTAATGCAGAAATTTAAGAATTTATATTTACAAAGAATAAGAGAGAAATAATTATTATAATAACTAATTTATGATTAAAAATAATTTATGATTTTTCAAGTAAGCAGGCAAACAATTAATTTGACGACGTATAGACACTCGTCACCTCGCCTATACATCGTTTACATGCAATTCACATAACAAACAATTTAATGGTTCTATTCCCCAAGTCAAAGTTAATCCCAACACTTACCTCGCTTTGCAAATTCCAATCAATTTTTCAACCACAGCTTTTCCTTTTAAACTTGCCTCTGAAAGCTTCAAATCTATTCACAAACAATTCAATATATTCAATACTAATCATAGGAATTAATTCCATATGAATTTACAAATTTTCCGGATAAAAATCTGAAATTTATTAAAATATTCGGCAGTGGGATCCATATCTCAAATCCCGGAAAAACTAGCGAAATCTGAACTCCCGTTCTGATACGAGTTCAACCATACCAAATTTGTCCAATTCCGATATGAAATGGACCTTCAAATCTTAATTTTTCGTTTTTGGAAGATTTTAGAAAAATCTGATTTTTCTTCCATAAATTCACGGATTCATGATATAAACGAGTATGGAATCATAAAATATAATCAATATAGGATAAGGAACACTTACCCCAATATTTTCCGTGAAAATCGCCCAAAAATTCGCCTTAACCGAGCTCAAAACGACCAAAATGTGAAAATAATTTTGGACTCTTTGATATATACACTGCCCAGGCATTTCCGCACCTGCGGTGCCTGGGCTCGCGCATGCAAGTTCGCATTTGCGAGAAACTCTCGCATCTGCGGAAAAGGGGCTGCCAGCATATGTCCGCATCTGCGTGATTTGGTGCGCATCTGCGGCCACGCTTCTGCGAACGCGCGGGTGCGTGCAGACTTCCGCACCTGCAGACTTTTGCCCAGCCACGCCCAAGCGCATCTGCGATCAAAGGCTCGCTTCTGCGAGCTCGCACCTGCGGTCAAAAATCCGCAGGTGCGATTATAACAGAAGGCAAAATTTCAGATTTTGCTTAAGTTCAATTCTTCATCCGATTTCAATCCGTAACACTCTCGGGGTACCCGGGACTCTGTACGAATATACCAACAAGTCCAATAACATAATACGGACTTACTCAGGGTCTCGTATCACGTCAAATAACGCTGAAATTATAATTCACACCCTGATTCAAACTTTGAGTTTTAAACTTTCAATTTGCAAATCTCGTGCCAAAACATATTAAATGAATCCGGAATGACTTCAAATTTGGCACACAAGTCATAAATAACATAACGGAGTTGTTCAAATTTCTAGAATCGGATTCCGGCTCCGATATTAAAAAGTCAACCCCGTGGTCAAACTTGAAATATTTAGCCTTTAAATTGCTAGTTTCGTTAAATGGTCATAACTTGAGTTAGGGACCTCAAATTAAATTCCGGGCATACGCCCAAGTCCCAAATCAAGATACGGACATACCGGAATTTTTAAAACACTGATCTGGATCCGTTTTCTCAAAATGTTGACCAAAGTCAACTTAGTTGTGTTTTAAAGCTCTATTTCTCATTTTAATATATTTTTCACATAAAAACTTTCCGGAAAAATGTACGGACTGTGCATGCAAGTCGAGGAATAATAAATGATAATTTTTGAGGTCTTAGAACACATAATTACTTATTAAATTTAAAGATGACATTTTGGGTCATCATAATTTCTTTTTTCCTTTATAAGACATTACCAAATGTGTTAGTCGCCCAGCTTTTAATATTTTCAATGAAGAGGTTAGTGGCATTTGGGTGATGGCACTAGTATGTTTCAAGGCGAAAAATATGTTGATTAGGAATTCGATTACGCCGGAAGAGGTAAATTAGAAGGGGGTTATGATCAGAGTACCTTTAGGTAGGTGGGTAACACTAGCGTTAGGGTAGTACTCTAACCAACTTTCATTAGCAAAGCATATGTCGATTCGTTCAAGGATCAGGTCATTACGACTATGTTTGTGATTAGATCAGGTGTATTTTTCTCCTTTAAAGCCAAGATCTATAAGATTACATTGGTTAACATAGGATAGAAAATGAGAAGCTCTATTTCTATTGATTGGCCTCCCTCCCCATTTTTTATATTGACTCAAAACATCATTAAAATTCCCTCCTAAAAACCACATGACTTTAAACTCATTGGCCATATTTTCCAAGCTTTGCCACAGAAGCTGTCGAGTATTTACATTAGTACTAGCATAAACAGTACTAAAGAGCCAAGGTTGGTGGTTTGGGAGTACCTGGAGCATTGCATGGATATCTTGACAATTCAAACGAATATGGTTGAGATGGACATTGTTAGCTTGCCAAAGAATAGCTATACCTCTAGATTGACCTTGTGCTGGAACTTCCACCATGTTAGAAAGACAACACTCATCTCTAACGGTGATATGGTTGGTCACCTGGTTTCTAGAAGTGCTACCATGCATGGATTATGGGTATTAAGTAGGTCTCTAAAGTTACGCTTAAATTCATCGTTATAACCACCCCGTATATTCCAAATAACAAAACTAATTGTTTATCCTAAAAATTGAGTAACAATTAAACTTATACTGTAGTTTTAAGGATATGTGATTTAATCCAGTATCAATTGATAAACAACAAATTGAATAAATAAATTGGACAATGAAATGAATCAAACCGGTCTGCAAATAACACCTCGACCTCGACTCGAGACAGTCTCGAGGCTAGTAAATAAGAACAATAGAGGATAGAACAAATAGCGATGAACAGTGATGAACAAAGAAAATAGCATATATGTATATTCTTCTCAGTGAATAATAATTGTCTCACAAGTGAATGGGATCCATCTTTATATAATAGAGGAATCCTAAATAAGGTACAACTCTAATAATGGAAGTAGATCCCATGATTGGCACTAACAACGCCTTGATTTGATCCGTTCCAGGATTTCCGCCGTGATCTTCGACAAGTTATTGATATCTCGCCATTCCGTTATTTTGCCTTACTCAACGTCAGTCATGCTTGATCTCGATTGTTGCTGGCCTCGATTTCATAGAACACTTTGATCTCTAGGCTCAATGTTCTATCTTCGAGCTTGAGCCCGATCTATTATGCGGTTACCCTCGGGGCAACTCCCCTGCCAACTAAATCGGGTATGCCCGATTTCGACCGTATGCAGATAGTTCCCTCGTTTTTTGGAGTGTAATAAGAAGAAACAAATTTTGAGACTTCAATTTAATACCTCGATCAGTTATGATGTCAACATCGTGACGTAAGCAAAAATAATGATTGAAGCGTCGTGTCTGCACAGTTTTCAAGGTCATTAATTAACTCTAGTTGATGGTCGGCCACCAGTGCTTTCAGACCATCAAATTGGCTATTATAAATAGACCGCCTTCATAATCTTTTCAAACTTTACTTTCAAACTTCTTCTAATCTTCAAAAGCTCTTCTACTCTCTTCAAGTTCATCAACTTTGTCGGTTTTCATTTGCCAATCTCTTATTAAAACACAAATTCTGCCCTCTTCTTCCTTAAACCTCATATAGCAATGGCAAAAACATCAAAGACCATTCCTCAAGAGGAAAAGGCCTACTCATCGCGACCGGCTGGTGATAAAACACCGGTGGAGCCATGTATCGAAGAGTGCATCCCCGAGCCATGTGAACTCACTTCCGACTTTAAAGTCGAAAAACCTTCTTCGGTTCCTGGCCGATGCGAGCCCATGTCTAGATACATCTGTTCAATATCCGAAGGCGATCTCGAATAGGTGAAAAAGGACTTCCACTGGGAGAATAAAGAGGTGGTGATTCCTTCCCCCGAGGAGGACATCACCACTCATGTGAAAGGGTTCTTAAGTGTGTATACTTACCCTTTCACACTGGGTTCCGTCGATCCTGTCATAATCGACTTCTGCCGCCAATACCGGGTAACCCTAGGCCAGATCTACCCCTTTTTTTTGGTGCATTTTCATTTTGCTCAAATTCTTCTCAAGCAAGGTCAAGGGTATGTCTTTCACCCTCGATCATCTCATTAGGCTATACAACCGTCTTTATCAAGGCGAACTGATAAGGCTTCAACGTCGGGCTACGAAGGTGCTATTCTCGAGCATAGATGAGGACAAGGACCGAGGGTGGATGGGCTGGTTTGTCTGATTCAGGACCTCTGACTTAATCCCCTCCGAGAAGATGCCATTCCCCGAAGAATGGAAAATGAAGCATAAGTAGAACCTCACCGATAACGTTTGATTACTTGTTATGTTTCCTTTACCTCTTCTCATCTATATTCTTCTTTATGGTGTAGCTTCCCCCTGGTTTCCTGGTGCAGTACCAGACCTTGCAGGATGGGTTCGAAAACTGGTTTCAACTTCTTCGTATGCTGAGCGCTCGTGGCGCGATTTGGCCAAGGGTCGATGGGAGGCCAAAAATTATGGTAAGTTTCCCTGTCCGTGTTTGATGCTTTCCTGTGAAATACTTCTTTTTAACTTGATTTCTTCTCATACAGGCCTTGGAGATAATGTCGTCATGAGGCCACCTCCCCTCGGGGAAGGGGAAGCCCTGAAGCCGACCAAAGATAAGAAAAGGAGAAGGGCCTCGATTCCAAATACTCCAAAGCCCAAGAAAAGCAGGGCTCGAAAGTCGAAGACTGATTCCTCCGTTCTATCTCCCGATGTAGTCCAAACGCTACGAGATAAAGACGAGGAGGGAGAAGATATCGACTGCCTGCTGGTGGCTCGAAAGAGGGAAGTCACCGAAGCTTCGAGAACTGCTGAGCCGGTGACGGTCGAGGAGTTTCAGCCATAGATCGAGGTGATCTTAGGGGAATGTTTGAGTAGGGTCCCCGAGTCATCGGGTGTTGATGATGCCTCCTGCCGTGATGAGCAACCGGTGGGTGTGCCCGATAGATCTAGTTTTGAGGCCCTTCAAAGAGAAGAGAATGCCCCAAGTGACTCGCTCGGGGCAATTAACATCGATGATTCGCCGCCCGTCCCCACGTTCTATGAGGGGCAGTTTCGGGATGCCCGGTCCATGAACATTTATGGATTTGATAAATCGGGTGTTCAAGCCTTATTTGGATTCTTTTGTGATTGTATTCATTGATGATATCTTGATTTACTCCAGCAGTCGAGAGGAGCATGAGCAGCATCTTCGAAGTGTGCTTCACACCTTGAAGAATAATCAGTTATATGCCAAATTTTCAAAATGTGAGTTTTGGTTAGACTCAGTTGCCTTTTTGGGACATGTTGTATCAGCAGAAGGCATAAAGGTGGATCCTAAGAGGATTAAGGCTATTTAGAATTGGCCTAGACCTACTTCGGTTACATAGATCTGGAGTGTCCTAGGTTTGGCAGGTTATTATCGTCGGTTCGTGGAAGGGTTTTCATCTATAGCAAGCACATTGACCAGACTAACCCAGAAGGGTGTTCCATTCAGATGGTCAGACGAGTGTGAGTTAAGCTTTCAGAAGCTCAAGACCGCTTTGACTACGGTGCCAGTATTGGTATTACCCACAGGTGCAGGATCGTATACGGTATATTGTGACGCATCTCACATTGGTCTTGGTGCAGTATTAATGCAAAATGGCAAGGTAATTGCATATGCGTCGCGGCAGTTGAAAGTTCACGAGAAGAATTATCCTGTTCATGACTTAGAATTGGCAGCCATCGTTCATGCACTGAAGATTTGGAGACATTACCTCTACGGTGTCTCGTGTGAGGTATATACTAATCATCGTAGCCTTCAGTATCTGCTCAAACAAAAAGATCTTAATTTGAGGCAGAGAAGATGGTTGGAGTTGTTGAAAGACTATGATATCACCATTTGTATCACCCCAAAAAGGCCAATATGGTGGCCGATGCCTTGAGTAGAAAGGCTGTGAGTATGGGCAGTCATGCGTATATTCTGGTTGGTGAGAGGCCATTAGCTGCATATGTTCAGACTTTGGCTAAACAGTTCGTGAGGTTAAATATTTCAGAACCCAATCGGGTTCTAGCTTGCACAGTAGCTCGCTCTTCTTTATATGAGTGCATCAGAGAGAGGCAGTATGATGATCCTCATTTACTAGTCCTTAAGGACACGGTGCGGCAAAACAAGTTGCTAGGGGAGAAGATGGGGTTCTGCGAATACAGGGCCGTATTTGTGTGCCTAATGTGGATGGGCTTCGTGAATTAATTCTTGAAGAGGCACACAGTTCCAGGTATTGTATTCATCCAGGTACTGCTAAAATGTATCAAGATTTGCGGCAACATTATTGGTGGAGGAGAATGAAAAAGGATATAGTTGCACATGTAGCTCGGTGTCTGAATTGTTAGCAAGTTAAGTACGAGCATCAAAGACCTAGTGGTTTGCTTCAGAAGTTAGAAATTCCTGAGAGGAAGTGGGAGTGTATCACTATGGATTTTGTTGTTGGGCTCCCACGGACTCAGAAAATTTGATGCAGTTTGGGTCACTGTGGACAGGTTGACCAAGTCAGACCATTTCATTCCAGTGAAAGTTACCTATTCTTCAGAGAGGTTAGCTGAAATTTACATTCGTGAGATTGTCCGCCTTCACGGTGTGCCCGTGTCTATTATTTCAGATCGAGGTACGCAGTTTACCTCATATTTCTGGAGGGTTGTACAGCGTAAGTTAGGCACACGGGTGGAGTTGAGTACATCATTTCATCCACAGACAGACGGACAATCAGAGCGCACTATTTAGATATTGGAAGATATGCTTCGCGCTTTTGTTATAGACTTTGGAGGTTCTTGGGATCATTTCTTGCCACTTGCGGAGTTTTCTTATAATAATAGCTACTAGTCGAGCATTCAGATGGCTCCATATGAGGCATTATACGGAAGGCGATGCCGATCGCCTGTTGGTTGGTTTGAACCGGGAGAGGCTCGGTTGTTGGGTACCAATTTGGTACAGGATGCCTTGGATAAGGTCAAGATTATTCAGGATCGACTACGCACAGCTCAGTCTAGGTAAAAGAGTTATGCCGACCGTAAAGTTCGTGATATTGCATTCATGGTTGGAGAACGAATATTGCTCCGGGTTTCACCTATGAAAGGTGTAATGAGGTTCGGAAAGAAGGTCAAGTTGAGCCCTAAGTATATCAGACCCTTTGAAATTCTTGAAAGGGTGGGTGAAGTAGCCTACAGGCTTGCATTACCACCTAGTTTATCAGCGGTTCATTCGGTGTTCCATGTGTCTATGCTCCAGAAATATCATGGTGATCTGTCCCATGTGTTAGATTTCAGCTCAGTCCAATTGGACAAATATTTGACTTACGAGGAAGAGCCGGTGGCTATTCTAGCCCGGCAGGTCCGACAGTTGAGGTCTAAGAGTTATCCTTCAGTTCGGGTGCAATGGAGAGGTCAACCAGTAGAGGCATCTACCTGGGAGTCCGAGTTGGACATGCGGAGTAAATATCCACACCTTTTCTCCAGCTCAGGTACTTTTTCTAACTCCGTTCGAGGACGAACGTTTGTTTTAGAGGTGGAGAATATGATGACCCAAAATGTCATCTTTAAATTTAATAAGTAATTCTATGTTCTAAGACTCAAAAAGTACCATTTATCATTCCTCGACTTGCGTGCACAGTCCGTACATTTTTTCGGAAAGTTTTTATGTGAAAAATTGATTAAAATGAGGAATAGAGCTTTAAAACTCAACTAAATTGACTTTGGTCAATATTTTGAGCAAACGGATCCGGATCAGTATTTTGAAAATTCCGGTAGGGCCGTATCGTGATTTGGGAGTTGGGCGTATGCCCGAAATTTAATTTGGAGGTCCCTAACTTAAGTTATGACCATTTAACGGAACTAGCAATTTAAAGGCTAAATATTTCAAGTTTGACCACGGGGTTGACTTAATGATATCGGAGCCGGAATCCGATTCTGGAAATTTGAACAGCTCCGTTATGTCATTTATGACTTGTGTGCCAAATTTAAAGTCATTCCGGATTCATTTAATATGTTTTGGCACGAGATTTGCAAATTGAAAGTTTAAAACTCAAAGTTTGAATCAGGGTGTGAATTATAATTTCAACATTGTTTGACGTGATACGAGACCCCGAGTAAGTTCGTATTATGTTATTGGACTTGTTGGTATATTCGTACGGGGTCCCGAGTACCCCGAGAGTGATACGGATTGAAATCGGATAAAGAATTGGACTTAAGCAAAAACTGAATTTTTCCCTTCTATTATAATCGCACCTGCGGATTTTTGACCGTAGGTGCGAGCTCACAGAAGCGAGCCTTCGATCGCAGATGCGCTCGGGCGTGGCTGGGCAAAAGTCCGCAGGTGCGGAAGTCTGCACGCACCCGCGCGTTTGCAGAAGCGTGGCCGCAGATGCGCACCAAATCACACAGATGCGTACATATGCTGGCAGCCCCTTTTCTGCAGATGCGAGAGTTTCTCGCAAATGCGAACTCACATGCGCGAGCCCAGGCACCGCAGGTGCGGAAATGACTGGGTAGTGTATATATCGAAGAGTCCGAAATTATTTTTACATTTTGGTCGGAAATGACTGGGTGTATATATCGAATATTTGGGCGATTTTCACGGGAAATATTGGGGTAAGTGTTCCTTATCCTATATTGATTATACTTCATGATTGCATACTCGTTTATATCATGAATCCGTGAATTTATGGAAGAAAAATTAGATTTTTCTAAAATCTTCCAAAAATAAAAAATTAAGATTTGAATTTCCATTTGATATCGAAATTGGACAAATTTGGTATGGTTGATCTCGTATTGAAATGGGTGTAAGGATTTCGCGAGTTTTTCCGGGGATTTGAGACGTGGTTTCCACTGCCGAATATTTTAATGAATTTTGGATTTTTATCCGGAAAATTTGTAAATTCATATGAAATTAATTCCTATGATTAGTATTGAATATATTGAATTGTTTGTGAATAGATTTGAAACTTTCGGAAGAAAATTTAAAAGGAAAAGTTGTGGTTGAATAATTGATTGGAATTTGCAAAGCGAGTTAAATGTCGGGATTAACCTTGACTTGAAGGAATAGAACCCTTAAATTATTTGTTATGTGAATTGCATGTAAACGACGTATAGGCGAGGTGACGAGTGTCTATACGTCGTCAAATTAATTGTTTGCCTGCTTACTTAAAAAATTATAAATTATTTTTATTCATAAATTAGTTATTATAATAATTGTTTCTCTCTTATTCTTTGCAAATATAAATTCTTGAATTCCTGCATTAATTGGTACATGCTATTTGAATTATGTGCCTTAATTGTTATTTGACATTTAGCATATTAAATATTAAACTGCCTATTTGCTCCCTGATTGCCATAATAATTTTCTATTTGTCACTGTTTGCTACATAATTAAACTATAATTATTATATGCTTGTTGTCTTGTAATTTTATATTAATTGTTATATTTATTGGGAAAATTTCTTCTATAAGAATTGGTAAATAAAAATGTTGGAGGAGCGGGTTGCACGCCGCAACATTATTGATTATAATGAATATATTGGAGGATCGGGTTGCACGCCGCAACAGACTTATTAAAAGTCTATATTGGAGGATCGGGTTGCACGCCGCAACAGACTTATTAAAAGTCTATATTGGAGGATCGGGTTGCACGCCGCAACAAACATATTAAAAGTCAATATTGGAGGATCGGGTTGCACGCCGCATTGGAGGATCGGGTTGCACGCCGCAATAGACTTGTTAAAAAGTTAATATTGGAGAATCGGGTTGCACGGCACAACAGACTTAATTAAAATGAATATATTGGAGGAGCGGGTTGCACGCCGCAACAGAATAGAAGGTGAATATATTGTGAGAGCAAGTTGCACGCTGCAACAGAATTGAATGTGAATATATTGTGAGAGCGGGTTGCACGCTGCAACAGAATTAATGGAAATGATAATTGGTTATGACTGCTGAGTTGCCTTCAATTATTATAAATGAATTATCTGATTTAGTTCTATTATTGTTGTTGTCACTAATATTGCGTACATGTTAATGTAAGTGAACCGTCTTAGCCTCGTCACTACTTCGTCGAGGTTAGGCTCAGCACTTACCAGTATATGGGGTCGGTTGTACTGATACTACACTGTGGACTTCTTGTGCAGATTTTGGAGTTAGTCCCAGCGGCGTATCATAGACTTGCTCGGGTTTCAGCTATTAGAGGAGACTTGAGGTATAACTGCATGGCGTCCGCAGTTCTGAAGTCCTAGTCTATTGTACTTTAGCTGTGTGTTTATTTTCAGACAGCTTTATTTTATTCAGACCTTATTTGTATTTATTCTAGAAGCTCGTGCACTTGTGACACCAATTCTGAGATGGTATTTAGATACCGTTATTATTATGAATTATTTCAAAATTGCTTCCGCATTTGCTTTCTTGTTATTAATAAATTTAAAATTATTTTAAAAATAGATAATGTTATTCTAACGTTGGCTTGCCTAGCAAGTAAAATGTTAGGCGCCATCACGATCCGCAGGTGGAAATTTCAGGTCGTGACAGAAATCCTAGCTAGACTTAGTGGCACACAAAAATTCCCCCACTACCCTACTAGTAATTTCTTACAAGAATTAGAGCACACTCTTACATCTGACTATAACAACATTCTCAAAATTTAGAAAGACTATTGGAAACTTAGATCACGTGTCCCTTGGCTAAGCGAGGGTGATACCAAAACTAAATTCTTCTATATTAGTGTGCTCAATAGACGACGTAAGAACCATATATATTTCTTCAAAGACGACCAGAATAATTGGATTAATGACCATAATAAAATTCTAGAACACACTTTGACGTACTTTCACGACATTTACCAAACAAACCATGAAACCTCTAATTGAGCTGACATGAAAATCTTTCCTAGTTCCTCATTCAATACAGACCTTTCAACCCTGGAAATACCCTTACAAAATTATGAAATCACTAGAACCATTTTTTCTTTCAAACCATTTAAAGCGTCGGGTCCAGATGGTCTACATCCTTTCTTTTATGAAATATATTGGCACATCATTAAAAACTCAATTTTGACTATTGCCATTCCATATTTGAATCCCTCACCATTGCAGATGATCTTAATACTAATTACCTTTGTTTAATTCCCAAATTTCTAAATGCCAATAACCTCAGAAATTTTTGCCCCATTAGACTTTGTAACACAGTCTATAAAACCATCACAAAAATCATTGTAAATCGAATCAAACCATTCCTTGATAGCTTAATTGTCCCATTTCAGTCCAGTTTCCTCAAAGGATGATGAGCTTCTAATAGTGCTATTATAGTCCAGAAAATTATTCACCATTACAACAAATTAAAGGGAGCCAATGGACAGTTTCTTTTAAAAATTGATTTAGAAAAAGCTTTCAATCGACTTGAATGGTCCTTCATACTTAGAGCCCTGAACAATTTCAAATTTTTACCCTGTATCACTAAGCTTATCATGGCATGCATTACCACCTTCCGTATTGCCCTCATTGTCAATGGCTCTTAAACTGACTTCTTTAATCCATCAAGAGGTATAAGACAAGGTGGTCATTTGTCCTCGTATATTTTATTCTTCGTATTGAACGCCTATCTATCCTCATAAACTACCAAGTGGATTTAACACTATGGGACCCCATTAAAATAACCCCAAGAGGACCTCCCTTCTCCCACTTATTTTTTGCGGATGACTTAACCCTAATGGAAAATGCAAATGAAAAATCAGCCATTACAATTAATAGTTTTCTAGATTATTTCAGTGCCCTCTTAGGACAAAATATCAACATAACAAAATTCAAGATCATCTTCTCAAAAGATTGCTCTATCACTCTAAAAAATTCAATCTCAAGCATTCTTAATATCAAGGTCAATGACACCTTTAAAAAATATCTAGGCTTTCTAATTCTTAATCACAAACGTTGACCAATTGACTTTTAATTCATTGTTGACAATTTGAACAAAAGACTCTCAAATTGGAAAACCTAATTCCTCTCGCTTGCAGGAAGAGAAGCTCCTATTAAAACTACACTCAATGCTCTCCCAAACCATGTAATGAAATACACTCTCCTTTCCAGAGTGATTCATAAACAAATTGATAAAAAACAAAGGGACTTCCTATGGGGCTGTAACCAAAATTCCAGAAAACTCCACTATCTAAATTGGGACACTATTACCATGCCCAAGAATGTAGGGGGCCTAGGTCTACGAAAAATCAAGAAAATAAATATCGCTCTCATTACAGGCCTCACATGGAGACTATTTACCCACACATCCACACTCTGGGCAAATGTCCTAACAACAAAATATGTAGGTAGATACTCTAGTAAAAATAATTCTTTTATTTGGAGAAACATTCTAATTGGTTGGTGCATTTGTGAGAAAGAAATAATTTGGAACATCGGGGATGGAAGGAACATAAACTTTTGGCACACAAATTGGTTACCATGCACAAAGTCCCCATGTAGCATGATCCAAGGCCCCCTTTCTAATAATGATCTACATCTCCAAGTTTGTAATGTACGGAAAAATGATAATTCGGACTTGTAAAAACTCTCCTTTGTTAACTCCCAACTCATATCTCCAACCAAATTCTCTATATGCACCTAACCAATAGTTTTAACAATGTTGATCTGCCAATGTGGTCTCATACCACAAATGGTATATTTACTACCAAATCAGTATACCCCCTAATATCATCCTATACCAAAACGGCCTCCAATAGCGAGTTCAAATGGATTTGGAAGCTTAAAAATTGGAATAAGATTAAATATTTCCTATGGCAATTCTATCACAACCGCTTGCTTTGTAAGAGTTACCTACACCACACTGGTATTGATTTACCAATCTCTTGTTCCATTTGCAACCTAGTAGAAGAAATACCCCAACATATCTTCCTCTTCTGCCCCATTGCCATTTCCTTATGGCACGAGTTGGGTATTAACACCAGTCACTAAATCTCTAAAATGTCCACAAAGCAACCCACAAGTAACATACTTCTCCATAACCTAAGACTGCCTATTTTCCTTTGCAATCTGGCACTTGTGGTTGAATAGGAATATGAATACTTTCCATCGACTTTGCCAACCATTTAATCGTAACCATGTAATTATAAGAAGTCTTGAATACCTCCACTGTAGTAGCATCACTTCTACCAACCTAGACAGACCTCTAACTGTCCCAACTAGATGGTTCCCTCCTTCTATGACCCAAATAAAACTTAAAATTGATAGGGTCTTCACATGGAGATAGTACAACTCATAAGCTCTGCTGAGTTTGCTAGAAAATATCTAAGTACAGCTGCTCTGGAATAAAAATAAACAGTACAAATAAGTTTCAAAGGGCGACTATGAGGCCTGCGAACGTGACGACAAGTATACCTTGAAGTATCCACAGCAATACCCCATCCTCTATGTAATTATCGACAAGCTCCGACGTACCTGGATCTGCCCAAAAATATGCAGCAAGTGTAGCATGAGTACACAACAATAATAACCAGTAAGTATTAAGACTAACCTCGATGGAGTAGTAGCGAGGAATAGTCAAGACACCAATTAGACATAATAACCTGTATAAGTATGAATGTGAAACTAACAGGGAACAATATCGATATACATTTAAGCAAGGTAGAAATGACAAACAATACTTGCAATAGAAAACTAGAAGCAACAATTAGCAACAAGGAACAAACATGTAATAACGTCATAGAGTAAGCTGAATAAAGTTAAAGTCGGGTGAAACCAAGTAAGAAAAAATAGGTAACAACCCAATAAACAAATGCTTTCATACAAGATTTATACAAGAAATTTCCCGAGGTACCACATCTCATAATCACAAATCACGGGTCACAAATCATGAACCCTAATCACTTGGCATCTTGTGCCCACATTACAAATCACAGTTGCACGGACAACTCACGTATGTATGGACAACTCGCATGCCAATACCATTAATACCTCATATCTGCAAGGACAACTCACGTGCTAAGGGAGTGACAATATCTCATATCCGCACGGATAATTCAGATGCCAGCAATAAAAATATCTCATAACCGCACGGACAACTCACGTGCCAATAGTACAACTCTCACACAGAAGGCAAGTATACGAGAATACATGTAAATGATCAATAAACATTAGGGTTCATCTTCTTAAGCCTATATGAGTGATTAATTATGTGTATGCTTGTGCAAGTGTTCTATCAGAGCTCGATTCAACAAGTAAGAACAGAGACAACGAATTGGCACATAGGGACAACACAACAAAATGTAAAATGCATGATTCACATTAGGTAGGTACACCACTACACAAATATCATCAATAACAATGCTCTCTATCCATCACAATTCATCACAAATCATCCCTGACATATCACCCCTTGTCCCGCCACGTGCGCAACAATAAAGTAAATGCCCACCTTGTCTCGCTACATGCGCATAATAATATTTTTGCCTTGTCTCATCACATGTGCAACGCTCCTCATATATATATATATATATATATATATATATATATATATATATATATATATAAAATATCCCGCCTTGTCACGCCGCATGTGCAAATATGAATAATAATAATAGCACGGACAACTCACGTGCGAATACCCCGACAATCCTCTCAACAATATCACATGTGCGAAGAACATAACAACACAATATAACAATTCGCACCACAACCACAACCAAAACCACACATAGCCCTAGGCTCAACAACACTAAGTGCAACAATAATAATAACATAGGAGTACGACAAGTAAATCAACACAAGAATTTCTAAACATAAAGAAAGGAAGAACGAGATCACAATGAAAGATATAACAAGTAATAATGATTTCAAACAAGAATAACTCAACAATGAGAGAGATAGTGTGTAACAACAATATCAAATAAGAGTAACTCAACAATAGGAGAGATAACATGTAACACTAATTTCAAATAAGAATAACTCAACAATAAGAGAGATAGTGTGTAACAACGATATCAAATAAGAGTAACTTAACAATAGGATAGATAACATGTAACAATGATTTCAAATAAGAATAAATCAACAATAAGAGAGATAATATGTACATCAACCTCAAATAAAGATAAGTCAACAATTGAAGAGATAATAATAACTTCAATTAAGGATAAGCAATTACGGAAGAGATAACATGGCAGTAAAAGAGGCAACAACTTCAATTAAGGCATATAAGAGTATATTTGGCAAAAAGGGTAGAACATGAACCAACCAACTTCAAATAAGACATATAAGGGTAAACTTAGCAATGGAGGATATAACATGATGAGACAACTTCATTTTTTAATGTACATGAGAACCTAAGGGTCTAAGTCGGTCAAATCTCCACATATAAGCAGTGTACACACCCGTCACTTTATGTACATGTCTTTTACGCAGTTCAAATAGTGCAAACAAACCAATCCCTACGGGGTAGTTACCCCCACACAACGTTAGGCAAGATACTTACCTCAAACGCCCTCAATCAATTCTCAAAAATAGCTTCTCCTTTACAATTCACCTCCGCTCTGCACAAATCTAACCAAAATCGACTTAATAATATCAAATAATGCAAGAGAAATCAATTCCAATAAATAAAGCTATGATCTTTATATAATTCCTCAAAAGTCAACAAAACCCAACCCATGTCTAAGGGTAGACTCCGACTACCCATAATCCCACGAGTTCATATATGTGTTTTGTTCCAAAATCTGAGTCCAAATCGACTCTCAAAACTCAAATTCTTATTTTTTAAAATATAAGCAAAGTTTCCCAAATTTTCATTTTGATTCTCAAGATTTTGATGTTAAAACTCATATATAATCATGTAAAATAGTTGAAAATTGAACAAAATCACTTACCCAATGGTTGTAGATGAAAATCTCTCTCCAAAATCGCCTCCTACTGAGTCAAGTGTTCCAAAATATGAAAATGAAAATAGAAATCGTGTTCCTCAGCTTTTTGTCTAGTCACAAATGTGACCTGGGGTTTGCAAATGCGAAGAAACAATCGCAAAAGCGAAGAACCTCATATCCTTGCTACTGTCGCAAATGAGACATTATGTTCGCAAATGCAAACCATAGACACCTCACAAATGCGAGAAAGTTTACCCAGCCCCACCATCACAAATGCAAACTCTAGGTTCGCAAATGCGAACCTTGCAGACTACAGCTAATGTTGCAATTGTGATCCATATCTCGCAAATACGAGATCTGAGGCATAGATGCAAAATCAGTAATGCTTAAAGTCTATCAAACACTACGCAACACGTCTGAAACTCACCCGAGCCCTCGGGGATCCAAACAAAACATAAACACAAGTCTAAAAATATAACACGAACTCGCTCATGCGATTAAATCATCAAAATAACATCCGAAAGCACGAATCGAACCTCCAAAACATATGAAATCAACATGAAACTCAAAAAACTTCTAAAAACACAACCGCGCGTCTGATTCCTATCAAATCAACTCAGAATGACGCCAAATTTTGCGGACAAGTTCCAAATGACAAAACAGACCTATTTCAAGTCCCGAAACAAAAATCCAAATACGATACCAATGAAGTCAACCTACGGTCAAACGTTTAAAAATTCTAAGCCTTTAAATTGCCAACTTTCGACAAAACAACACAAATCAACCTACAGACATCCAAAATCGATTCTAGGCATACGCTCAAGACCAAAATAACGATATGAACCTATTGGAGCCATCAAAACACTGTTCCGGGGTTATTTTTCTCAAAAGTCAAACCTCTGTCAACATTTTTAACTTAATCTTCTAAAGTGAGAATCACTTTTCCAAATTCATCCCGAAACATCCGAAATTCAAATACGATCATGCACGCAAGTCATAATACACTATATGAAGTCATTAAAGACCCCACACCACTGAACGAATCAGTAAAGCTCAAAACGACTGGTCGGGTCGTTATATCCTCCCCCTCTTAAACAAACGTTCATCCTCGAACATGCCAAAAGTCTTTCCCTAACAATCAAATCACTATATGAACTCACCATGAACATACACACGAGTGATCCCACATTACCCCAAAAGCACATAAAATCGACAACATCATCTCAACCGAAGATTATTCCTTCTACTCATGCCAAAAAGCCTTAAAATCAAATTTTCACAACTACCAAGTGCCATATTATCACACAAACACACCGTAAAATCCTCAACTAGCTACAACAGCTCATATATACACCGACAAGTATAACCACATGACCTAACACATCATCCATATGCCACATAGTAACAACTTCGACCATAATAGTTGCCCATTACTAAGCCGGGTACCGGAAAAAAGACTCATATCGACTAGAACCTTGTTCCAAACCTTCACAAAGCTAAAAATAATGCAAGAAACATGCGAAGCTCATAACTACTCATCCAATCAACAAGCCACCTCAAACGCCACCTGGGCACATACATCGCAATCCAAACCCAACAAGCACAACTCAAATATGACTGAATATGAAAAGAGGAACACATGAGAGGGCTGTCAAACAAGCCAAACATACACAACTCCCCATCGATACCATACTGCGGATCAAATCCACAAGGAAAAAGCAAGACATACGCAACAACAACAACAAGTCTTAGCTTAATATGACCTCACTGCGACGCATAGCTCGGCACTAACACACCTATTCATAAAGAAAACCAGGTCCCCATCCTCCACTCAGAATCAGGAGTAAGGTAACATCTCAGCAACTAAACCATTCTACTAACTCAACCTCGTAGAACCAGAACCACAACATGTAACAACTTCCCATACCTGTAGAGCACCCAAACCACAAGTCGGGCCAAATCATCCGGAGATCACATCAAATCCTACTGTATTAACTAACAGAGAATCCACCCAAGTCTCATGACCTACAATAGCAACCAAACCAGAACGATAGACACGGGCTATCACAATAGAATTCCCCAAATGGAATGGATACATGAACATAGCACAAGAATCGCAAAACAAAACCATATATGAAGCAAAGTACGATGAATCTTACCAATCAATAGGACCGGATCGAAACAACACAAATGAATCTCTATACTCAACCGAAATCATACCTGTAATGACATCATCTGGTGCATCAGCCTCCGCCCAACCAGGAAGAGCATAATAATGGGCCTGGCCTCCCCCTTTATGATGACCTTTACCCGCTTGACCTCCACCCCTAGCTGGCGGTGCATGTATAGCAGCAACTGGAGAAGAACTCATAGCCTGAATACCCCGCTGTGACACATCTATCCGGAGTTTGAGACAATCTCTCACCATGTGGCTGGTATCCCCACACTCAAAGCAACCTCTCTGCTGACGTGCTTGTGAAAGCTGTCCAGTACGGGTACTCTGGGACCCATGGTTTTCTGAAGAACCACGTGAAGCATGAAGTGCAAACTGAACTAGCTGACCCACAAAACTTCTACCATGACGTGCCCTGCCTCTAAAATAGGGATTAGTAGATCCTCCCGGTCCACGAGGCCTCTTAGCCTCCCTTCCCTCTCTCTCCTGGCCCCGTATGCCCTCTAATCGGCGAGTGATTTCTACCACTTGCTGAAATGAAACATCCATCTCCAACTCCTGATCCATGCTAAATCAGATACTATAATTGAGTCCCTCAATGAACCTTCAAACTCGCTCTCTAACTGTAGAAACCAAAGCATGTGCATGCCCGGACAAATCACTGAATCTAACAGCATACTTTGACATTCACATAGTACCCTGGCGCAACTGCTTGAACTCTTCACGCTATGCATCCCGAAGGGTCTGAGGAACAAACTCTCTCAAGAACATCTCTAAAAATCGAGTCCATGAAAGTTAAGTTCCATCAGCTGGGCTACCCACCTCGTAAGCCCGCCACCACTTATATGTTGCTCCCGACAACTGAAATGTAGTAAAAGCAACCCCGCCTCTCCACAATACCCATGGTGCGGAGAATACGATGGCATTTCTCTAGAAAATCATCCGCATCCTCTAAAGCTAAGCCACTGAAAGTAGGAGGGAGATACTTCTTGAATCTCTCAAGTCTCAGCTGCTCCTCCTTAGATGCCCCTGACCCAATCTCAAGCTGAACCAAAATAACAGGTTGTGCTGGCATAACACCTAGAACCTGACCAATGCGTACCTACTACTATGAAGTACGGGCGGTGGGAGTTTGAGCTCCTCCCCCGGTCTGTGAAGTAGCTGGTGCAACCGGAATCAATCCTACCTAAGCCAATGTACCAAACATGCTTAGGAACTGTGCTAATGTCTCCTGAAGTCTCGGGGTAGCAATAGGCACCTCCGGTGCCTGTCCGCTAACCAGATCTACTGGTGGCTCCTAAGCTACTGCCCTGGCAGGATCTCTATCTGTAGCACGTGCTCCTCCTCGGCCTCTGCCCCGACCCCTAGCAATATCGATTCTGGTGTAGCGTCATCAATAACTGCAACTCGTGTTCTCACCATCTATGAGAGAATAGAATGACAAAGGCTCAAACTTCAAAATCAATAAATTCGCACGATAGGAATGAAAGAAATGAAGTTTCCTAATAGTTCTGTAGCCTCTTGAAGATAAGTTCAAACATCTCTATACCGAGCTGCAAGACTCTACTAAACTTGCTTATGACTCGTAGCACCTATGAACATATAGCTCTTTTACCAACTCGTCACGGCCCAAAATCCCTCCTTAGGAGTTGTGATGGCACCAAGTCTCTAAGACTAGGTAAACCTAACACTTACTGAATTAATAATCGATTTTAACCAAACAACTATTAAACATGAACTAGATTTCTCTATATAAAGCCAACAATCCCAACATGATATACAACAAATAGAAATAAACAGTACAAACAAGTTTCAAAGGGTGACTACGAGGCCTGCGAATGCGATGGTAGGTATACCTTGAAGTATCCACAGCAATACCCGATCCACTATCTAATGATCGACAAGCTCCGAAGTACATGGATCTGCAAAAAAATGTGCAGCAAGCGTAGCTTGAGTACACCACATCGGTACCCAGTAAGTATCAAGGCTAACCTCGGTGGAGTAGTGACGAGGAACAGTCAAGACACCTACTAAAACATAATAACCTGTACAAGTATGAATGTGAAACTAACATGGAACAATATCAATATAAAGCTAAGTAAGGTAGAAACGACAAACAATACATACAATAGAAACCTAGAAGCAACAATTAGCAATAAAGAACAAATAGGTAATAACGCCGTAGAGTAAGCTAAATATAGTTAACGTTTGGTGAAACCAAGTAAGGAAAAATAGGTAACAACCTAATAAACAACCACTTTCACACAAGATTTATACAAGAATTTTCCCGAGGTACCACACCTTATAATCACAAATCACGGGTCACAAATAACGAACCCTAATCACTTGGCATCTTGTGCCCACATTACAAATCATAGCCGCACGAACAACTCACGTAGGTATGGACAACTCACGTGCCAATACCATTAATACCTCATATCTACAAGGACAACTCACGTGCTAAGGGAGTGACAATATCTCATATCCGCACGGACAATTCAGATGCCAGCAATAAAAATATCTCATAACCGCACGGACAACTCACGTGCCAATAGTACAACTCTCACACAGAAGGCAAGTATACGAGAATACATGTAAATGATCAATAAACATCAGGGTTCATCTTCTTAAGCCTATATGAGTGGCTAATTACGTGGATGCTTGTGCAAGTGTTCTATCATAACTCGATTCAACAAGTAAGAGTAGAGACAACGAATGGCACATAGGGACAACACAACAAAATGTAAAATGCATGACTCACACAAGGTAGGCATACCACCACACAAATATCATCAATAACAATGCCCCCCGGCCATCACAAATCATCCCCGACATAGCCCCCCTTGTCTCGCCACGTGCGCAACAATAAAGTAAATGCGCGCCTTGTCTCACCGCACGCGCATAATAGTATTCCCGTCTTATCTCGTCACATGTGCAAACCCACATACACACACACACACACACACACACACACACATATACATATATATATATATATATATATATATATATATATATATATATATATATATATATAGAGAGAGAGAGAGAGAGAGAGAGAGAGAGAGAGAGAGATAGATATGCTCATCCTGTCATGCCACATGTGCAAATATCAATAATAATAATAGCACGGACAAGTCACTTGCGAACACCCCAACAATCCTCTCAACAATATCACGTGTGCCAAGAACATAACAACACAATATAATAACTCGCACCACATGTGCCCATATGCCACAACATTCCCTCAAAACAATTCCAATACCACAGCCACACATAGCCCTCGGCTCAACAACTCTAAGTGCAACAACAACAATTACACGGGAGTACGGCAAATAAATCAGTACAAGAATTTCTAAACACAAAGAATGGAAGAATGAGTTCACAATGAAAGACACAACAAGTTTTAATGGTTTCAAATAAGAATAACTCGACAATGAGAGAGATAGTGTGTAACAACGATATCAAATAAGAGTAACTCAACAATTGGAGAGATAACATGTAACACTGATTTCAAATAAGAATAACTCAACAATAAGAGAGATAGTATGTAACATCGATATCAAATAAGAGTAATTCAATAATAGGAGAGATAACATATAACAATGATTTCAAATAAGAATAACTCAACAATAAGAGAGATAACATGTACCACGACCTCAAACAAGTATAAGTCAACAATGGAAGAGATAACAATAACTTCAATTCAGGATAAGCAATTACGAAAGAGATAACATGGTAGTAAAAGAGGCAACAACTTCAATCATATAAGAGTATATTTGGCAACAAGGGTAGAACATGAATCGAATGTTTTTAAGGAAGGAAGACTGTAACACACCTCAAATCTATAAAAGTTTCAAGATACGCTAAATATAGAATTTATTTTATTTTTTCATAATATTAAATTATACTTCTATTACGGATTTAAACCCTTGTGATTGATTTTTAAGTTATTTTTCTATTTATAAATAATTGAATATACAATTAGAGGAATATTAATAATTTTAATATTATTAATTATTAAAAGTGGGTATCATTAATTATTAGTTAAGTGAAAATAAAATAAAACAAAAATAAATAAATAAAATCAATAAAACAAAACAATAGGGGGACAAACCTACAAGCCCATAAAGGGCTGTTGGAACCAAAAAGGATTGAAAAATCCTTTATACGAAAACAGAAGAGCCTTCTGTTCATTCTCACAAATAGAGAACCCAGAAACGGAGGCAGCAAATCTAGCGAATTATTTCACGCAGACAACACGAAAATTCTAGGGTTCTTTACAAACCACTAATTCTTGAACTTAGGTATATAAATTCCCTATTGTTAATTATCCTACAGTGGTAATAAGTAAGAATTGAATAGTTAATTATCTTCTTTCTCTGTATCAACAGTAAATTTCATGTTTAGGTGAGAAACTTTAAAATTGATTAAAATGCACTGGTTGTTGTAGAATCGATTGTTTGACTGGTGTCAATTGGACTTGGGCCTACGTATTGGCTCGAGAAGTTTTGAGGTGAGTTGATATAACCCTTTACTAAAGTGGTTTAACTCACAAAAGAATGCATACAAGATATTTGATGAATTGCTTAAAAGAGTTAATATGTACTTAATTGGAGCTATTGAGTACCTATTAACTTAGAATTGTTCTAGCTAAAGTTTAGATGATTTATTATGATATATGTGCATAAATTTTTAGATTTTTGTGTTATTCTTATATGCCATTTTCATGTTGAAAATTCATGAAAAAGCAAGAATCTTTAGATATACTTTTAAATATTTATTTCATTCTTATGCCATGCTTTACAATTAAGGATACCGGTATAAGTATGCATAGGATGTTTCAGAAAAGATTTAGACTTGAAAAATCACAAGAAAAAGTTTTAGAAAGAAAAGATTTTTGGGAGTATCCTCTATTCTAAGAAGGGGTCATCGTCCGGGCCGAGGGTCCTAACCAAGGCATTGACTTCCTGAAACTACTTGTGCCAAAGTAGGGAGTACACGAGCCGAGGGTCTAGTTGCTGAGAATTTGCCTAGCCAAGCTAAGGTATAGCACTTGAGCGCTGAGAACCATGAAGCGAGTGGCACCTTGTGGATTGGGCCTATTTGATCAGGTTGGGATCAAACCTGTGCCGATCATACGGTGACTGAGACAGAATTAAGTCAGGATAGTTGGAACTCCCAAAGTATAAAGTGATGTATTTTTTTTTAAAGAAAAAGAAAAGAATTTTTTTTAGAATATTCATAAACTGCTATTATGCAATTATTTTAGAATTGTTCTTATAAGTTTTATGTTTTACATGCATTTATAATCTTTGCTTATAATGTATATGTTATTAAAGTTTCGTCCCCTGTCGTTGAGACTCACTGAGTACAATGGATGGTACTGACGTTCTCTTTTGGGAACCTACGTTGGTCTGCGGTACAACGTAGGAACCGGTTTTGCAGGCGAGCAGGCTACGGGTTAGGACTTCCCTCACTTCCAGTGCTATTGGTGAGCTCTGCTTTTGTTCGTGGAGTACTCCTTAGAGTCATCTTTATTTAGCTATTTATTTGTTCACTTAGAGAACTGGCCAGGAAATCTCATGTCCTGAGCAGTGCGTCCGTTTATCATTAGAGGCTTCATAGACACAGTCGGTGGGTTAAGATTCAGATGTTTTTGATAATAATTTAGTAGTATTTTATTAGTTACTACGAATAAAGTTTTGGAGTTGATTTATTTTAAATATTTAAATTAATCAAAAGTATTTGGTTAAAGTATTGCCTTGTTGCATATAAAGTTTGAAGTTATAATAGATTTGATAAGCACGGATGGTTCGCTCGGTAATGTTTAGTGATCGGGTGCCGGTCACGGCTTGTTTAGAAAATGGGTCGTAACAAACTTGGTCTCAGAGCCTCAGGTTTATGGAGTCCTAGGGGTCTATGAAGCCGTGTTAGTAGAGTCTTGTTTATGGGTATGAAGCGCGCCATACTTATAAATAGGAGGCTACAAATATTTAGGAAAAGTCTCATTTTTTTTCATACTTTAGATCGTGCAGTAGAGCCTACCTCTAAAAAATTATTTAATGTATTCGTTTCTCCAAAACTTGTAGAAATGGCTCGTACTCGCAACTCTGACACCGACACTCAGGATGCTGCTCAAGAAACTATTGCTACTATTGAGGTTCGAGGTAGAACTAAGAAGGCTTCAACTCAAAAAAGAAAGGGTAAATCCACAAAGGGGGTTCAAGTACCCCGGGTTGAATATGAAGAAGGGGTGGAGCATGATGATCTAGTATCTCAGGATTCAGTGTCGCCCCCAATAGCAGCTCCGACTCAGACTGCTATATCTCCAGAGGTGGGTCAGATGTTTAATGCTGTCAAAAGTGCTATGGAGATGTTTAAAGCCTTCATGGCTAACCAGAACGAGAGAAGAGATGAGATTCCACCTCAATCAAATACACAGAACAATTCCGAGTCCTCAAGAGTGAATGAATTTTTAAAGTTGAGTCCTCCATTATTACATAGTTCTATAGCTGATGAAGATCCAATGTTGTGGCTGGAGGGTGTCAAGAAAGCCCTCCGAGCGATGAAGGCATTTGATGATGAAGCTGTGGAGCTGGCTGCTTACCAGCTTAGAGATGTGGCCGACGCTTGGTTTGAGATGTGGGAAAAGGAAAGAGATGAAGATGATGGTTCACCTACTTGGGAAGAATTTGAAGAGGCCTTCATGGCTAACTTTATCCCGGAAGAGGATAGGGAAGCTAAGGATACAGAGTTCGAACAGCTCAAGCAAGGGAATAAAAGTGTGCAAGAGTACTATATGGAATTCATAAGGTTAGTTACGCATGCTCCTCACATGTTTAAGACAGAAAAAGCAAAGATTCGCAGGTTTGTTGGCGGTTTGGCTTACCACATTAAGTATACGATATCAGCTGCAGCGGTAGGAATGACAACATTCTCCTCTGTTGTGGGATTCGCCAAGCACTTAGAAAAAGACAGACAATAAAGGAGAGAAGAAAAAGAGAAAAACAAGAAAGCCCGGATAGCGGGCAGGTTTAATGGTACATCCAGCGGAGGTGGAAGTGGTTCCTCTAATAAGGAGTCATTAGCACCAGCTCAGTCCAATCATCAGTCAGGTGATGGGTCTTCCTTCAGACGTACTCAGAGTTATGAAAATCAGTCTCACCAGAATCAGAATTTTAGGACAACATCCTCACAGAGCCAGAGTCATGCTGAGAAACATTCACAACAACAAGGTCTTTGTGGAACATGTAAGCGTCAACATTCAGGTCAGTGCAAGCTCGGGTTTCATGGTTGGTATCATTGCTGAGACATTGGTCATATAAAGGCCAACTTCCCAAAGTTACGACGTAATTTCAGTGGTGGATCAACTGGTCCTTCTAGTTCCTCAGCTACTACTGTTGCACCACCACAGGCTCGTGGTTCTTATAATTAGGCAGGGCATGGAGCAGGCAGAGGTGCAAATCGAGTTACTCAAGGAGCGGGACAACCCCGTTTGTTTTGCTACACTTGATCGTCAGAGTGCAGAGGTTATTATAGGTATACTTCTAGTCTGATCACATAATGCTTATGCCATAATTGATCCAGGTTCAATGTTTCCGTACGTGACTCCATACTTTGCAATTAACCTCGGGCTAGAACCTGAACAGCTTAGTGAGCCATTCTTAGTATCTACTCCAGTTGGCGAGTCAGTGAAAGTCACAAGAGACTATAGAAGTTGTATAGTTTCAGTCCATGGTCGCAGCACCGAGGCCGATCTCATAGAGTTAGAAATGGTGGATTTCGATGTGATCATGGGTATGGATTGGTTGTCTTCTTGTTATGCCATGTTAGATTGTCGTGCCAAGATAATCAGGTTCCAATTTCCAAATGAAGAAGTCTTAGAGTGGAAGGGTAGTTCAGCATCGCTGGTAGGTAAGTTTATTTCTTACCTTAAGGCACAACGAATGATCGGTAAGGGGTGTCTCGCCTATTTGTCTCACATCATTAATCCAGAATCAGAACTACCAGCTCTTCACTCTGTGCCAGTTGTTAGAGAATTTCCAGAAGTTTTCCTAGATGACCTTCCCGGACTTCCTCTTGAAAGAATCATAGACTTTGGCATTGATCTCATGCCAGGCACTCAACCCATATCTATACCTCCTTATAGGATGGCTCCAGCAGAACTTAATGAGTTGAGAAAACAGTTGAAAGACCTTCTTGACAAGGGCTTCATCAGGCCCAGTGTTTCACCGTGGGGTGCCCCGGTCCTCTTTGTCAAGAAGAAAGATGGGTCTTTCAGAATGTGCATTGACTATCGGTAGTTGAATAAAGTTACCATTAAGAACAAGTACCCACTTCCAAGAATTGATGATTTATTTGATCAACTTCAGGGTGCAAAGTACTTTTCAAAGATAGACTTGAGGTCGGGGTACCACCAGTTGAGAATCAGAGAAGAGGATATGTCTAAATCAGCTTTTAGAACTCGCTACGGGCACTATGAATTTCTAGTAATGTCCTTCAGGTTGACAAATGCTCCAGCTGCATTCATGGACCTCATGAACATAGTTTTCAAGCCATTCCTTGATACCTTTATTATCGTGTATATAGACGATATTTTGGTATACACTAAGAGCAAGGATGAACATGCCGAACACTTCAGGATAGCCTTGCAGACCTTGAAAGAGAATGAGCTTTATGCCAAGTTTTCAAAATGTGAGTTCTGGTTGCAGTCCGTAGCATTCTTAGGCCATGTGGTATCTAGTAAAGGCATAAAAGTAGATCCTCAGAAGACAGAAGCAGTCAAGAACTGGCCTAGGCTGACAACGCCAAACGAAATCAGGAGTTTCTTGGGGTTAACTGGATACTATAGAAGGTTTGTAGAGGGATTTTCCTCACTTGCAGCTCCATTAACTAAGTTGACTCAGAAACAGTTAAGTTCCAGTGGTCAGACGCTTATGAGCAGAGTTTTCAAGAGTTAAAGAAGAGGTTGACCACTGCACCTGTGTTAAACTTGCCGACAAGTTCGGGTGGATTCATAGTGTATTGTGATGCCTCTAGAGTGGGTCTTGGTTATGTTCATATGCAAGATGGAAAAGTTATTGATTATGCTTCCAGGCAGTTAAAGAATCATGAAAATAACTACCCCACTCATGACTTGGAACTTACAATAGTGGTTTTTGCATTAAAGATATGGCGACACTACCTTTATGGCGAGCATTCTGAAGTGTTTACAGATCACAAAAGCCTCCAGTACATTTTCAAGCAAAAAGAATTAAATTTTAGACAAAGAAGGTGGCTCGAGCTATTGAAAGATTATGACATCAATATCCTTTATCACCCGAGCAAAGCTAATGTGGTAGCAGATGCACTTAGCAGGAAGTCAATGGAGGCTAGGTTTAATTAGGGGAAAGGTGCAGATAACCTATAACCACTTATATTTTAAAGACTATAAGAACTTCACCAAACAAATCCAATATGGAGGAATGAGCCTTATGTTTCCAGCTAAAATATTTAAGGCTTAATGCATAACTGTGACTATTATAAATTATAACTATATTGAGTTTATATTGATTGTATATTTGAATGCCAAATTTGCAAGGTACTGTAAAATCGCCTACATATTTGATAATTTTGCTTTCAATGAAATACATCATGTGATGATAAAAATATTATTACTAAATTACCTTAATAATTATCTATCATAGTATGTAAAAGGTCAGAACATATATATACGTTAGAATATTATCTTTATCCTATAAGAGATGTAGCAAATAAAGACATACCTTTTCAATTCTTTATTTTACTGGATACAATTGAAAAAAATATTTTTACTAAACACTGCACATAAAGTTAATGCAAAGATATGAAAATATGAATGGGTTTAGATGAATGTAAAACTTATCTTTGTATTATCATCCAAGACATTTTTCATTGTACTTGATCTCATTGCCCGCTTATAACTTACATAGTTTTGACATAGAAGATTATGAAATGAGCAATTCGTACTGATAACGTGTTATAAAATAAAAGCAACTTAGTAAAACATGAACAAGACATGTTGTTATGAAATAAAAGCAATTTAGTAAAACATGAACAAGAAATGGAGATAGAGAGAAGGAAGAGATTTTCTTCTTCAATTGTGTGTATTTTCCTATCTATTACAAGGCCTTTATATAGGCATGAAAAGTGAAGAAAAATATGTCATTGAATATGTCATTAAGCATAGAAATATGTCATTGAATATGTCATTAAGCATAGAAGAAGATCATGGAGGAAGAGTAGACATCCACCATAATTTGATTTTTCTTATAACACATACAACGTCCCTTTACCATCATTATACTTTTAAACTCAACATCAAATTATTAAAGTATTTATAAAAAGAACACTTAACAATTGTATGTCAAAAATCTAGTTTTATGTAGTATTTATAATTAGAATATGTAGGGTAATGATTCTCCTAACTTTAGGCAATGTCAGAAATCATAATAAGGCATTGAAAACTTATGTAGAGCGGGATTTCGCCCTCTATTACAATTAACATTCATTATTTTTAGTAACTTATATTTTTAATTTTCTTTATTTTATTACTCAAGCATATTGTTTGAATCATAATATTTATTTGATTTATAAGAATTGTGTACTCATGAGTACACACGCAAAACGCGCGCCCAAAACTAGTTTGTGAAAAAGCTTGAAGATTGTCTCTTGATTCCAACCAAAAGAGTAAAGAAAACGGTAGCTGCCTCTGAGTTTTGTCTCACTCATTACCTAAAGCTTTTATGTACTATTAGGGTTTTGACCTAGCTGTTTAATTTTTAGTTAACTGGGCGTAAACAAAATTTTAGTACTTTAACATTCTCAAACTATAAAATCTTCACTTTATTTGTTTCGCTATATTCTAAGAATATATAAGCAATTTCCATGCTATTGTTGAGTATTCGCGTATTGTCCCTAAACATACTCGCAACTTTATCCATCACTCTGTTTAATGGGTCAAGAAGCTTTTGCTAGGGTTTAGCCTGCAAGGGCTGATATAAGATTTGGCTGGAATGCAGTCTGTAACTGGAAATGTCACTAGGTAGCGATTTTTAAGCATATTGTTTAAAATATATCCACAGTTTATAATGTATTTAAAGAATAGACAATTTCGCTCAAACTTTAGGACATGACGTCATAGAGTTTAAACCTCAAAACCTCAAAACTTTAGGCATTAATCTAGGAAAACTATCGAGTTCCTACAAGTGGTCCAGCTTTAACTTTAAATATGAAAATCTTGAGAAAGCAACAAACTATTTTGATCCATCAACAAAATTAGGGCAAGGAGGAAATGGTTGTGTATACAAGGGGACTCTGCCTAATGGGAAGGTTGTTGCAGTTAAGAGACTGTTTTTCAGTACAAGGCAATGGGTTGATGAGTTCTTCAATGAGGTTAACCTCATCCATGGAATTGAACACAAAAATCTTGTCAAGTTGTTGGGTTGCAGCATTGAATTGAAGGCCCCGAGAGCCTGCTCGTTTACGAGTTTGTGCCCAATAAGAGCCTACACCAATACCTCATTGTCCTTGGTAATTTATTATTTATCCAACTAGGAATACATGCTGCATTATCTTCTGATTGAGTTCTTGAATTTATGGTGTACTAGATAAGAACAAGATAAAGATTCTAAGTTGGGAAGAACGTTTACGTATTATAGTTGGAACAGCACAAGGCATTGCATTCCTCAAGAGCTCCAATGTACTTGTCGATGAAAATTTTAATGCCAAAATTGCTGATTTTGGACTTGCTCGGTGTCTTGCAGCCGATAAAACTCATATTAGCACTGGAATTGCTGGCACATTGTAAGATACTTATCATCACAATTGTGTTATTTTAACTACTTGATGGGTGATTTTTACGTTGTATATACAGAGGATATATGGCTCCTGAGTACCTCGTAAAAGGACAGCTCACAGAAAAGGCTGATGTGATGTGTATAATAGCTATGGAGTGCTTGTTCTTGAAATTGTTTGTGGCAGAACAAACATTTCCTTGGCAGAGGATGACACTGGCTCTCTACTGCAATCTGTATGAATTAATGCTGTAAATTTCTCAATACAGTAGTCCTGTCAGTAAATAAATTAAATATTTGAACTTGTCATTTTGGTTTCAGGTGTGGAAACTCTATACAACAAATCAGGTGACTGAAGCATTAGACCCTATCTTGAAAGGCGATTTTCCGCAAGAAGAGGCATTAAAAGTCCTCAAAGTGGGGCTTTTGTGCACTCAGGCATCTGTCGATTTAAGGCCATCAATGTCTGAGGTTGTCCAAATGCTAAACTACATTTGGACAACCAATTCCGAAACCATGCCAACCACCCTTCTTAAATTCAAACAGCAGTAGGAAAAGCTTAGTCTCCAATGCACTCTTTAAACTAGCTGAATCTTATACTTAGGAGATCCCAAGATCTAGGTTCATGAGATCAAACAAAGTCATTAGTGATGGTTCAACATTGTCAAATAAAATTTTGGTCCATTCTCGTGATGAGACAATATTCAGTACCAAGGATAAAGCGTTAAGGTTTTTTTAATGGTTTCTAAGTTTGATACGGCGTATATCAAATAGTATATCTACGGGATGACACGTTTATGAATCACCTACGTAAGTGTGAAGTGTAAGCCGCTTCAAGGAGAATTTTATAAGGCCAATTCTCTATGCAATTATTAAACCAGGCGGTGTTCATGGCTGAAACGAACACAACAATGAGAGCCAAAGACGGTTAAGGGTTGATTGTGTGACTTATGGTTGTCTAGTTATACACTTAAGTTTGTAACAACTAATATTTAATATTGGACAACAAAGGAAGAAGAGAGGCATGAAAGGAAATGAAAGAATTGATGTTTCAGTTATATCAAATTGGCTAAAGGGAAGTCCCTTTTATAGGCAAAAAGCTTAAGGCTTTTCTTGCCATTTGTCAAGTTTAATTGTCAAACATTTACATGTATCTAGCCATCACATGCCATCAATTGCCACTATTTTGTTGTTAGAAGGACACATGGACAAAATGAGACATTTGTCCAAAGAAGCTTTGAAATACTGATACACTCCCCCACTATTTCAAAGGTTTATAACAAATGGAGTATGACTTGCTGGATTTGTATGATTCAAATGCAATAGGTTTGGTATTTTTTGGACTATGAATCAAATTTAGACTGATAAAACTTAACTTACAGAATTACTGGTGAAATATAATATTTTTATGAATTAATAATTCTTATTGTAAGTCAGTGATTTTATCAATCATATTTTGACCATCACAATTTTGCTGTTCAATGCGGTTTTGCGCTACTAGGCCATGCGCGTGCCTGGTTATTCATTAGAGCTCTAGAGACTAGGCCAAAATCTCATAGGAGCGGCCCCACTCCACTCTCATATAGGTGAATTCATCAAGTATGTACTGCTTTTAAACACACAATCCATAAGGAATATGAATTTCATTAAGAGTTATAACTCAACCTCTCAACTAGTAGCAGTCAAGCACTCTCTTTTAGTGCTTCAGTGTCAATATCAATTTGTTATTACCCATATGAACCTACTTCATGGGATCTTCAATCACATAGGTTGGGTTACCATCTCTATTAACAACATGTCGGCCTTAACCTCATCTCTTTTGAGGTTTGAAGAATTAATTTTCTTCCCACGGGTTTAGTCAGTGGATCGGCCAAATTAACTTCTGACTTCACATAATCAATGAAAATTATTCCATCTCTCAGCAGCTGCTTTATGACATCATGTCTCAATTTCATGTGTCTACTTTTACAATTATAAGATTTATTCTTTGCTATAGCTATTGCCGCTTGGCAATCACAATGTATAGATACATGAGGCAATACATTCTTTATTAAAGGGATATTAGTTAAGAAGTTTCTTAGCCAATCAACCTTAGAACCAGCTAACTCCAGAGCTACAAACTCTGATTCCATAGTCGATCTAGCAATGATCGTCTGTTTAGCTGATTTTCACGATATTGCACCACCACAAAGGGTGAATACATAACTATGGAGTGTATAATAGCTATGGAGTGCTTGTTCTTGAAATT
Source organism: Nicotiana tabacum (assembly GCF_000715075.1). Taxonomy (NCBI): domain Eukaryota; kingdom Viridiplantae; phylum Streptophyta; class Magnoliopsida; order Solanales; family Solanaceae; genus Nicotiana; species Nicotiana tabacum. The sequence goes on from NC_134092.1 coordinate 45,734,216, forward strand.
GTTTGTGGCAGAACAAACATTTCCTTGGCAGAGGATGACACTGGCTCTCTACTGCAATCTGTATGAATTAATGCTGTAAATTTCTCAATACAGTAGTCCTGTCAGTAAATAATTAAATATTTGAACTTGTCATTTTGGTTTCAGGTGTGGAAACTCTATACAACAAATCAGGTGACTGAAGCATTAGACCCTATCTTGAAAGGCGATTTTCCGCAAGAAGAGGCATTAAAAGTCCTCAAAGTGGGGCTTTTGTGCACTCAGGCATCTGTCGATTTAAGGCCATCAATGTCTGAGGTTGTCCAAATGCTAAACTACATTTGGACAACCAATTCCGAAACCATGCCAACCACCCTTCTTAAATTCAAACAGCAGTAGGAAAAGCTTAGTCTCCAATGCACTCTTTAAACTAGCTGAATCTTATACTTAGGAGATCCCAAGATCTTGGTTCATGAGATCAAACAAAGTCATTAGTGATGGTTCAACATTATCAAATAAAATTTTGGTCCATTCTCGTGATGAGACAATATTCAGTACCAAGGATAAAGCGTTAAGGCTTTTTAATGGTTTCTAAGTTTGATACGGCGTATATCAAATAGTATATCTACGGGATGACACGTTTATGAATCACCTACGTAAGTGTGAAGTGTAAGCCGCTTCAAGGAGAATTTTGTAAGGCCAATTCTCTATGCACTTATTAAACCAGGCGGTGTTCATGGCTGAAACGAACACAACAATGAGAGCCAAAGACGGTTAAGGGTTGATTGTGTGACTTATGGTTGTCTAGTTATACACTTAAGTTTGACGGTGTTTCTTTCTAAAAAAATAAAATTCTTAGAGAAAATAGAATTTCTAAACACCGTCAAACTTATTTTTTTATACCATCAAAGTATTTTATGGTTGTCTAGTTATACACTTAAGTTTCTTTTCATGATGTAGAAAAATTATTTTCTTTCATTTCAACAAAATAAGTACTTCTTTTCAACAATTAAAAAAGTATTTTGTTTAGTTATGGAGCTCAAATTTCAATGATGTTCTTGTGTAAAAAAGTAAAGCATCACATTAGTTCATTTGGGTTAAAAATTTGTAAAAGAATAATCAAATTCTTATAGAAAATAGAAGTCTTGAAAACGTTGGATATTTGGGAGAGGAGGGGGGGAGCAAGGAAACATGGGGACTTAGGGGAAGGGGTGAGGAGAGTAGCATAAAAAATATTTTCTACTCTCTAACCAAACACTAGAAAATATTTTTCGGAAAACGTTTTTCACTCACCAACCAAACAATGAAAAATAAGTAATAAAACCACTCATTTTCCAGAAAAATATTTTTCATGACAAACATTTTTGTTCGTGGATGGTTATTGAGGCTGGGAATGCTCTCGGCGCACGTTTAGCTGAGCTTGCTAACGTACACCCGGAACAATACCCCGGCACCGGAAAAATGCTTTTTCGGCTCAGATACAACCAGAGGTTTTGGCTACACTAGAAGTGGAGATTCAAACTCAATGAACATCGATAACATTTGGAAGTTTTCTTCCCCCCTAATGTTAACAATTGTGGAAGAAATTAGGAACCCGATATCCCCCCAACAGAAAACGAGGTGAACAAACAAAAGGGATTGCTAAAAGCATAAAAGAGGAATTAGCAGCACGCCGACTCCAATTCTCTATTGCGGTATCTTCTGAACGGTAGGAACAATCGAAACGCTCAAATGGGTAAGTCTCTTACCTATATTCCACCAATTACTAGGGATGGGAAAATCAATGTCAAAATTGAGGAAATTGACATTAAAGCTTAGGAGAGCTACTGGAAATCTGCCCTAATTGGGTACATGATTGGCGATAATCCGTACATGAACTCAATGGACAATTATGTGACCAATGTATGGGGGTTTGTCTCTAAACCACGGTATATGTTGCACGATGAAGGATATTACATCTTCAAGTTCAATACTATTGAGGAATGTGATCTTGTGTTGAAATCTGGACCTTATACCTATCACAATAAACCATTCATCCTTTAGAATTGGAAAATTTACTTCATCTTTAACCCGGAATGCATTACAGTAACCCCCCTATGGGTTACTTTTCCTGGTCTCCCCGTAGGTTATTGGTCAACTGAAGCACTTAGCAAGGTGGCTAGTGTTGTGGGTAAACCTTTGCATACTGATAATTACATAGCAAGCATGGAGAAATATCATGCGCAAGGGTTTTGGTCGAGGTGGTTGTCTCCCAACCTTTGTTAGACTGTCTGGACGTTGATACACCGACCTGAGTGTTTTATCAGCCTATGCGATATGATTGAAGGCCAAAGTTTTGCACTGACTGTATGCGATTTGGTCACGCAGCAGACAATTGTTGAAAGCATGAGCACCAAGAGAAGGAGAAGTTCCAAGAGCCTAAACAGAGGAGGAAAAGAAGCAGTAAAAGGAATCTGCAAAAAATGGAATGGCAAGTAAAAGCAGCTGTTGAAACAACAAACAAAGCTCAAATTGACATTTCCAAACAACCTTCTGCTGAAGAGGATAATGAGTTTACTACCACAAATCAGATGCTATTCAAGGCTGATCAAAGTAAGAGACCACCTGAGGCAAGTAATTCATCTGATAGGAATGGAAGAAGCAATAATGAGATTAGAGTAGCCACCACTAACAGGTACTCTGCTCTGGAGGCTGTAGCTTCTACTTCTGAGGAGAATGGGCGTAAGCCCCCATGATAATAGCAACTTGGAATATTAGAGGGTTTACTTATGCTTGTAAGTAGCATATAATAGATTGTTTTGACTAGTTTTTTGTGGGATGGAGCACATATATATACTTTTTCACATATTTATAGTTTTCTTCAATTTTTATGTAATTTTACCTATTTATAAATATTTACTGTAATTATATTATTTTATGAAATATTATAAATTAAATATCCATGGGGCTTACGCCTCGCTGAGGCATATGTAAAATGTCTCGCCTTACACCCACGCCTTTTACGCCTATGCCTTTTAAAATATATATACAATATATTGTATATATAAAATCTGTTATAGCATATTCATTGTATACTAATATATATATATAGCCTTTTAAAATATATATACAATATATTGTATATATAAAATCTGTTATAGCATATTCATTGTATACTAATATATATATATATAGCCTTTTAAAATATATATACAATATATTGTATATATAAAATCTGTTATAGCATATTCATTGTATACTAATATATATATATATATATATATATATATATATATATATTAGTATACAATGAATATGCTATAACAGATTTTATATATACAATATATTGTATATATAGGCGATATACAAATATAATATAATAGTATAAGATAAATATTTCATACATCCGTTACATTGACTCCTATATTATGTAGATTACATCTCTCACCTATTTATTGAATGGTAGACGAAGGAAATTTCCAGAAATGAGTCTCTGCATTTGAATTGGGGTCGATTTGGTTAGGCTTGATTGTATTTGAAATGTAGTCAATTTAGGGTGTATTTGGTAGGAAGGAAAATATTTTTCAATTTTTTTATGTTTTGTTGGCTTAAATGTTTTGAAAAATATTTTCCTCATGAATTTATTTTCTTCCAATTGAAGGAAAATATTTTCTCTATCAAGAGAAGAAAAAATATTTTTCAAAACTCTTTTTCAATCTTCCCCACCGTATTTCCCATCCCTACAAACCCCCACCAATCCACCCTCACGTCCCACCCCACCCCACCCCTACCCCCTACCCCGGTCGCCCACCCACCCAGACCTACCCCTTCCCCCACCCTCACCCCCTCCCCTTACCACCCTATCCCCTGCCCTACCCCCTACCCCCACACCCACCCCCACCCTGAATAGAAAGATGATTAAAACTATTTTCTTTTCATGTTATAGATAGAGTACTTTCTTTTTAATTTCAATAAAATGGATATTTCTTTTCATGATGTAGAAAAAGTATTTTATTTTATTTCAACAAAATGAACACTTTCTTTTCATGAGGTAGAAAAATTATTTTCTTTCATTTCAACAAAATCAGTATTTTCTTTTCAAGAATAAAAAAAGTATTTTCTTTAGTTATGGAGCTCAAATTTCAATGATGTTCTTGTGTAAAAAAGTAAAGCACCACATTAATTCATTTGGGTTTAGAATTTTATAAAAGAATGATCAAATTCTTATAGAAAATAGAATCCTAAAAACGTTCGGTATTTGGGGGATTGGGTGAGCACATGAAACATAGGGATTTGGGGGTAGGGGGAGGGGTGAGAAGAGTACCATAAAAAATTATTTTTCTAAAAAATATTTTCTACTCTCTAGCCAAACACTAGAAAATATTTTCGAAAATTATTTTTCACACACCAACCAAACAATGAAAAATAAGTAATAAAATCACTCATTTTTCAGAAAAATATTTTCCAGGAAAACATTTTTCATGACAAACATTTTCGTTCGTGGATGGTTATTGAGGCTAGGAATGCTCTCGGCGCATGTTTAGCTCAGCTTGCTAGCGTACACCCGGAACAATGCCCCGACACCGAAAAATGCTTTTCCGGCTCAGATACAACCGGAAGTTATGGCAACACCAGAAGTGGAGATTCAAACTCAACGAACACCGATAACATTTGAAAGTTTTCTTCCCCAATGTTAACAATTGTGGAAGAAATTGATGAACCTGAGATCCCCCGGACGGAGAACGAGGTGAACAAACAAAAGGGATTACTACAAGCATAAAGGAGGAATTAGAAGCACGCCGACTCCAATTCTCTGTAGCGGCATCTCCTGAATAGTGAACCCTTGCGGATGACGGTAGGAACAATCGAAACGCTCAAATGGGTAAGTCTCTTACCTATATTCCACCAATTACTAGGGATGGGAAAATCAATGTCAAAATTGAGGAAATTGACATTAAAGCTTAGGAGAGCTACTGGAAATCTGCCCTAATTGGGTACATGATTGGCGATAATCCGTACATGAACTCAATGGACAATTATGTGACCAATGTATGGGGGTTTGTCTCTAAACCACGGTATATGTTGCACGATGAAGGATATTACATCTTCAAGTTCAATACTATTGAGGAATGTGATCTTGTGTTGAAATCTGGACCTTATACCTATCACAATAAACCATTCATCCTTTAGAATTGGAAAATTTACTTCATCTTTAACCCGGAATGCATTACAGTAACCCCCCTATGGGTTACTTTTCCTGGTCTCCCCGTAGGTTATTGGTCAACTGAAGCACTTAGCAAGGTGGCTAGTGTTGTGGGTAAACCTTTGCATACTGATAATTACATAGCAAGCATGGAGAAATATCATGCGCAAGGGTTTTGGTCGAGGTGGTTGTCTCCCAACCTTTGTTAGACTGTCTGGACGTTGATACACCGACCTGAGTGTTTTATCAGCCTATGCGATATGATTGAAGGCCAAAGTTTTGCACTGACTGTATGCGATTTGGTCACGCAGCAGACAATTGTTGAAAGCATGAGCACCAAGAGAAGGAGAAGTTCCAAGAGCCTAAACAGAGGAGGAAAAGAAGCAGTAAAAGGAATCTGCAAAAAATGGAATGGCAAGTAAAAGCAGCTGTTGAAACAACAAACAAAGCTCAAATTGACATTTCCAAACAACCTTCTGCTGAAGAGGATAATGAGTTTACTACCACAAATCAGATGCTATTCAAGGCTGATCAAAGTAAGAGACCACCTGAGGCAAGTAATTCATCTGATAGGAATGGAAGAAGCAATAATGAGATTAGAGTAGCCACCACTAACAGGTACTCTGCTCTGGAGGCTGCAACTTCTACTTCTGAGGAGAATGGGCATAAGCCCCCATGATTATAGCAACTTGGAACATTAGAGGGCTTAACAAGCCCTTAAAACCAAAAGAGTTAAAGTTCTTTTTGAATAAGAATAAAATGGATCTCATTAGATGAATTGAAACCAGAGTTAAAGAACCAAAATCCAAAAACATTCTGAATAAAGTATTACCTGGTTGGGAAGCATGCTGCAATTACCTTATGCAGTGAATGGGAGGATATGGTTACTATGGAAGAGACACCTTAGAGTCTAGATTATTAACATAACTGAACAACTAATCCATTGTATAGTTGAGGAGACTACTACTGGTTTCTCTACTCATCTGACTATTGTATATGGGAAGAATGATCTTCATTAAAGAGATTCTTTGTGGAATGAATTGGGATTTATTGGAAACCAAATACAGTAACAAGGCAACAAGCAACATGGCACTAGCAGGGTGTACAGTAAAATTGACTAGTCATTTGGGAACTATCACTGGATGCAGAAATATGGACACATTGAAGCTAATTACATGAATCCTTCAGTATCAGACCATTCATTAATTCTTATCCACTGTGGTGCAAGGATTCAGCTCCACCCTAAGCCTTTTAAGCTATTCTCAAATGTGCTACACCATATTGAGTTTAGAAAAAAGGTTGAAGGTACTTGGCACTCGACAGTGAGGGGTGATCCTATACATCAAGTGTGAGGAAGCTACACCTTCTAAAGGATAACTTGAAGGAACTGAAAACCTACATGGCATCAGACAAACAAATGCTTGAGCAACTGAGAGAGGAACTAGAAGTAATACAAGCAAATCGCAAGCACCAACCACAGGTCCAACTCTTTATTGACAAAGAAAGACAAATTTTACTTGATGTGGAGAAGTGGAGCTATATAGAAGAACAGGTCCTAAGATAAAAATCCAGGGCAACCTGGATTACTAGTGGAGATACTAACTCCATATAGTTTCATGCAAAGTGGAAGATGAGAACTACCAGGAATACTATCACTTCAGATTATACTGAGTGTGATATCAAACTCACAGACCCCAAATTGGTAAAAAATGAATTCATATCCTTCTTCACTGGGCTTATGGTGAATAGGGCTTTAGAACTACCTTGCTCTAACTCAGAGATAATCAAAAATGGCACTTGTTTGAACTATCAGCAACAATGTCAACTGGTGCAAGAGGTAACAAATGATGAAATTTTATAAGCCATAAAGGAAATGCTCCTAGACAAAGCACCTAGAATATATGTTTATCCTATTGAATCTTTCCTCAAGCAATGGGAGGTGGTCAGTGAGGATGTCTATGCAGCTGCGCATTACTTCTTCCAAACTGGCAGGATGCTACATGCTATCAATTATAATGCAATCACTCTAGTGCCTAAGATTCCTTCACCAACTCAAGTAAAGGACTATAGGCCAATTGCATGTTGTACAACTCTGTACAAGATCATAGCCAAAGTGTTAACTAGAAGATTCAACAAAGTTGTTGGTGATATTGTCAGCCATTCCCAATCAGCTTTTATAAAAGGCAGATCTATCTTGGACAACATACTCTTCAGACATGAAATTTTCAAAGGCTATGGTAGGAAAGGCTTATCTCCTAGATGTGTATTAAAATAGGACCTTAGGAAAGCTTACGATACATTGGAATGGAGTTTTATCAGAAGAGTCATGGTTGATCTTGGCTTTCCTCACAAATTTGTGCAATGGGTTATGGAATACATATTTACTATTTCATATTCTCTGGTAATTAATGGATAACTCACTAAAGCCTTTTCCTGGGCAAAGAGGAATCCGAAAAGGGGACCACATGTCCCCCTACCTCTTTGTCATAACTATGGAATATTTGCAAAGGGAGATGAATCAATTGATCATAAATGGAGATTTTAATTTTCATCCAAAGTGTAGGAAACTAAGAGTCACTCATATTTGCTTTGCTTATGACTTACTTATGTTCTATAGAGAAGATAAGGAGTCCATTAGGTTATTTAACTGTGCTTTTCAAGCATTCTCACAAGCTTCAGGTCTACAGGCTAATGCTACCAAATGCTTCATTTACATAACTGGTGTGACAGAGGACATTAAGCAAGACATAGTGCAGCTCTTAGGATATTCCTTGGGGGATCTACCTTTCAAATATTTGGGGGTTCCCAAAAAGCTCTCAGTGACCCAATGTATGCATCTTATTAAAAGAATTATAGCTAGGATGAAGTGTTCGTTTTCCAAATTCCTATCTTATGGAGGCAGTCTTCAGTTGATAAAATCTGTAATATTTGGAGTACAAACTTACTAGTGTAATGACTTGGATGATCATTTTGAGTGTATTAGTCCTGATCTCCTATTTATTGCCTCATTTATATTAAATTGTAGTTATGTGACTTCCTGGGGTGCTTGGTTTCGGGGTCCGGAAAGTTTTGGAGTGAAATGGGACACATAGTCCCTAAGTTGGAGGTTTAGGTTGTAAAGGTTGACCATAGTTTGATTTTATGAAGATGACTCCGGAATAGAGTTTTGACGGTTCCAATAGCTCCGTAGGGTGATTTTGGTCTTATAAGCGTGTCCGTATGTTGATTTGGAGGTCCGTATGTCGTTTCGGCGTGAATTGGCGAAAGTTGGCAAATGGAAGATTTTGGAAAGTTTGATTGGGAATTGACTTTATTTATTTTAGGAATCGGATCCCGATTTCGGAAGTTGGAATAGGTCTGTAATGTCAAATATGACTTGTGTGCAAATTGTGAAGTCAATCGGAGTTGATTCAGTATGAATCGACATCAGATTCGAAAATTGGAAGTTCATAGTTCTTAGGCTTGAATTTTGGTTATGATTCGCAGAATTCACATTGTTTGATGTGATTTTAGGCCTTGCGTAGGTCCGTTCTATGTATTCGAACTTGTTGGTATATTCGGACGGGGTCCCGAGGGGCCCGTGTGTGATTCGGATCGAATCTAGAACAAGTTTGAATTTTTGAGACTATTAAAGCTGGGCTGTTCTGGTGTCACCGCACCTGCGGAGGGATTGGTCGCATGTACGAACTCACAAAAGTGAGCATTTGGTCGTAGATGTGGATCTGGTCATGCTCAGCTGGGGTCATAGGAGCAGGAAACGTTCCGCAGAAGCGACATCGCTTATGCAATGGAGAAGAGCGCAGGAGCGACAATGGTCACAGGTGCGACGCTTTCGACGTAGGTGCATATGCGCAGATGCGAGTCATTTTCCGCTGAAGCAGATTCATTGGACTTAAGTGAAATCCACACCTGTGAGAATTTTTCCGTAGGTGCGGCATCGAAGAAGCGGCACAAAGGCCGCAGATGCGAGGATCGCTGGGCAGAAATATGAAATTCGAGGGTTTTGATTCATAATCCATTTTGGACTTAGAGAGATCAATTTGAGGCAAATGTTTGAGGTATTTTCAGAGAGAACTTTGAGATAAGAAATTCTAACTCATTTTTTGATTAATTTATATGAATCTATTGATGATTTCATCATCAAATTAGTGTTTTGGAGTTGGAATTTGGGGAAAAATGGTAGAAACTCCTTAGGCTAATTTTTTGAGTTTTGAAAGGCGAATTAAGGTCAGATTTGGATAATTATTGTATGGTTGCACTCGATTTCAAATGGGTATTCGGATTTTATAATTTTGGTCAAGTTTTGAGGCGCGAGACCGGGTTGACTTTTTGGGTCGATTTTTCAATTCTTTACAAAGATCGTAATTTCATTGTTTGAATTAGTTTTCTATAGTTATATTTATATAATGAAATTGTTTTGGCTAGATTCGATCCGTTCAGAGTTGAAAAATCATGGGAAAGGCCTTCTAATGGATTGACTTAGCGTGGTTTGAGTAAGTGGCTTGCCTAACTTTATTGGGGGAATTTTCCCTTAGGATTTGGTATTATTGTGATAATTGTAATATGTGAAAGCCGTGTACGTAAGGTGACGAGTGTGTACACGGGCTAAATGATAAAATTTCCGATTTTTAGCTATGTAGATTCTTTTTCTGCTTTAATTGAGTTACCTTAACATGTTATAGTCATCATATTTAGTCTAATTTCACATAACTACTTTTCTTAACTCTTACTTGCTAATTGCTCTACATGTTTAGTTGAAATTCTTATTTCCTTATTTTGTATTCATTATTTAACTGTTGAATTCTGATTTGAAATCATTATTTCTTGGATTATCTTGTTATTGAGATTGGTATTGAGTTGCAAAGGAGTGATTCCTATAGGGGCAAAGTGTTAAGTTGTAAAATATCATTCCATTGAGTTATTCTTCCAATTATTATTGTTGAGACTTTGTGTATATTATGGCTGAGTCGTGGGCTTCTTATTGTGAAATCTGTTATTGTTTGGTTTCTCTAGTAACTTGTGATATTGGGCACTTGAGGTGCAATTTGTGATATGTTATGATATTGATATGCATGCAGTGGTATAAGATCTGGGTGTTGAAACACATGCGGTGAGATAAGGTGAGCTTGATACGCGTGGTTAGTAGAGGAACTACTAAAAGCCATGCAGTGTGATAAGGTGGGCTAAAACGTGGGATGCTATTTTGGAAAAAATAATTTTTAAAACTACATGTAAAGGCTCTCGCGGTGATATACGGAAAGATTGTGATTTATTTTTTGATCTGAGACTACGAGGCGGTACCTCGATAGTGACTCTTGTTGACATTTCCCCATTTTTTGGTAATTGTATTTGATTATTGTTTCCTTAGCATACTATTAATTGTCTTTCTCCATGTTGTACTATTTGCTTAGTTCTGTGTAGCTAAACTTGTTATACTATTCGTTGTTTCAATTTTATTAGTGTCTTTATTACACTGCCTACATTTGTTTAGCCTTTTATTATTTTCACTAGGGCCCTGACCTGACCTCATCACTACTCTACCGAGGTTAGGCTTGGAACTTACTAGGTACCGTTGTAGTGTACTTATGCTACTCTTCTACACGTCTTTTTGTGCAGATCCATGCACTTCTTACTAGCCTAGGCATTAGTCGAGATTCTTGTACGGAGACTTCAAGGTATACGTGCCGGCGTCCACAGGCCTCGGAGTCCCCCTCTCTCTAGATCTCTTATTTCATTATCCTTTACGTATAGACATTATGTATAGGATTATTCGGTATTCATACTTAGAGCTTGTGACTTGTACTACACCAGGTCTCAAGTTTAGTATTATGCTGAGTTGTAACGTTGTTTTATTTTAGCTGTTGATTTTGAAACTTATATCTATTTTTATTTTAATTATTCTGTATGTTGTTAGGCTTACCTAGTCTTAGAAACTAGGTGTCGTCATGACATCCTATGGAGTAAAATTGGGGTCGAGACAAGTTGGTATCAGAGCTCTAAGTTCATAGGTGTTATGAGTCACAAGCAGGTTTAGTAGAGTCTCGCGGATCAGTATGGAGACATCTGTACTTATCTTTGGGGGGATATGGAATTGTTAGGAAAAGCTTCACTTTTTTGATTCCTTATCGTGCGAGTTTGTTGACTTCGGGATTCTAAATTTCTGTCTTTCTATTCTCTCATAGATGGTGAAGACACGTACAACCAGATCGGATAAACAGACACCCGCGCCCCTGCTAAAGCCGTGAGAGGCTGGGGCCGGGGTAGAGGCTGAGGATCTATGTGGTGCAGTTAGAGCACCTACACAAGCTGCTACAGAGGAGCCACCAGTAGCTCCAGCTGGAGAGCAGGCACCTGAGACCCCTGTTACTACCCCAGCACTTTAGGAGACTCTCGCCCAGTTTCTGAGCATGTTTCACACTTTAGCTCAGGCAGAGTTGATCCCACTTGCTCCTGCCACATCTCAGGGGGAGGAGCACAAACTCCCGCCTCCCGCACCCCAGAGCAGCGGGTTCAAGTTGACTAGGTCCCATAGGTCATGCCAGTGCAGTCTGTCACCCCAGTTCAGCCAGAGATTAAGGCAGCAACTTTTGAGGGGGAGCAGCTCAAACTCGAGAGGTACAAGAAATACCACCCTTCTACTTTCAGCGGTTTGGCTTCAGAGGATGCCCAGGGTTTTCTTGAGGAGTGCCATCGTATCCTCCGTACTATGGGTATTGTGGAGTCTAGTGGGGTTGCTTTCACTACATTCTATCTTATAGGAGCGACTTATCAGTGGTTTCGAGCGTATGCGTTAGGTAGTCCGACCGAGGCAGCTTCGCTCATCTGGGATTAGTTCTCAGATATGTTCTTGAGGGAGTTTGTTTCCCAGAGTCTCAGAGATTCATTTCGCACAGAGTTTGAGTAGTTGCGCCAGGGTTCTATGACCGTATCGGAGTATGCAGTCTGGTTCAGTGATTTGTCCAGGCATACACCAGCCTTGGTTGCTACTGTTAGAGAGCGAGTCCGTTGATTTATCGAGGGGCTCAACCCTGGTATCAGATTTAGCATGGCCCGGGAGCTAGATCGCTAGGAGATTGGATAGTATGTGGGACCGAGAGAGAAAGAGGAGAGGGAGGCCAAGAGGCCTCGAGATTATGGCACATACAGTGGTGCATGTTCCCCAGTTGCAACTCGCATGGTAGGGGCTATGTGAGTCGCCCTGATCATTCAGCACTTCTAGCTTTCAACGGTATTCTGGCCACTCCTAGGCCCCAGGTTCCCCATTATGCACCGCCATTGTCTAGTGCACCTCCTGCAAGGGGTGCTTTCAGCGGTCAGTCCAGTCGATCAGGCCCGGGCCAGTCACAACAGCCACGTCCTCCGAGAGCTTGTCTTAAGTGTGCTGACACTCGTCACATGGTGAGGGATTGCGCCAGACTCGGGAGGGGTTCACCTCCAGAGACTACTCAAGCTCCGCATATTCCACCGGGTCCTCAGTCTTCTCAGTCCATGGTCACCGCACCAGTTGTCACTCCACCTGCATAACCAGCTAGAAGTGGAGGTCGAGCAGGTAGAGGTCGCCCTAGAGGGAAGTCCGGGCGATATATTAGGCTCGTCCTACTAGGACGGAGGCAGTTGCATCTAACTCAGTCATCACAGGTATTGTTCCGGTCTATCATAGAGATGCATCTGTCTTATTTGATCGAGGCTCCACTTATTCCTATGTGTCATCTTACTTTTCTCCATATTTGGGTGTATCCCGTGATTCTTTCAGTTCTCGTGTCTATGTGTCCACATATGTGAGAGATGCACCTTGTTGTTGACCGTGCGTATCAGCCATGTTTAGTTATTCTTAGTAGTTTTTTATACCCAAGTCGATCTATTGTTGCTCAGTTTGGTAGATTATGATATTATTTTGGGCATGGACTGGTTGTCGCCCTATCATAATATCCTTGATTGTCATGCTAAGACGATGACGTTGGCAATGCCAGGTTTAGGTTAGAGTGGAGAGGTACTTTAGATTATGTTTCTAGCAGAGTTATCTCATTTCTAAAGGCTCAGCAGATAGTTTAGAAGGGATGTGATGCGTATCTAGCATATGTGAGATATGTTAGTGTTGATACTCCTACCGTCGAGTCAGTTCTGGTAGTAAGGGATTATCCATATGTATTCCCGGCGGAACTTTCGGGCATGCCGCCTGACATGGATATCGATTTAGGTATTGATTTTCTACCTGGCAGTCAGCCCATTTCTACTCATCCATATCGTACGGCCCTACTAGTGTTGAAGGAGTTAAAGGAGCAGTTGCAGGAGTTTCTTGATAAGGGTTTTATTCGGCCCAGTGTATCACCTTGGGGTGCTCCGGTCTTGTTTGTAAAGAATAAGGATGGTTCTATGCACATGTGCATTGATTATCACCGGTTGAACAAGGTTACATTGAATAACAGGTATCCATTACCACATATTGATGAATTATTTGATCAGCTAAGGGTGCCAGGGTGTTCTCCAAGATTGGCTTGTGTTTAGGCTATCATCAGTTGAAGATTCGGGAGCCATACATCCCGAAGAGTGACTTCAAGATTCATTATGGTCATTACGAGTTCCTTGTGATGTCTTTTGGGATCAGATTTAGCATGGCCCGGGAGCTAGAGATGGACATCGCATACCGGCAGGTAGTGGAGATCGCTAGGAGATTGGAGGGTATGTGGGCCTGAGAGAGAGAGGACATGGAGGCCAAGAGGCCTCGAGATTATGGCACATACAGTGGTGCATGTGCCCCAGTTGCAACTCGCATGGTAGGGGTTATGTGAGTCGCCCTGTTCATTCAGCACTTCCATCTTCCAGCGGTATTCCGGCCACTCCTAGGCCCCAGGTTCCCCATTATGCACCACCATTGTCTAGTGCACCTCCTGCATAAGGTGCTTTCAGCGGTCAGTCCAGTAGATCAGGCCCGAGCCAGTCACAACAGCCACGTCCTCCGAGAGCTTGTTTTAAGTGTGGTGACACTCGTCACATGGTGAGGGATTGCCCCAGACTCGGGAGGGGTTCACCTCCACAGACTACTCAAGCTCCGTATATTCCACCGGGTCCTCAGGCTTCTCAGTCCATGGTCACCGCACCAGTTGCAACTCCACCTGCATAACCAGCTAGAAGTGGAGGTCGAGCAGGTAGAGGTCGCCGTAGAGGGGGAGTCCAGGCGATATATTATGCTCTTCCTTCTAGGATGGAGGCAGTTGCATCTAGCTCAGTCATCACAGGTATTGTTCCGGTCTATCATATAGATGCATCGGTCTTATTTGATCGAGGCTCCACTTATTCCTATGTGTCATCTTACTTTGCTCCATATTTGGGTGTATCCCGTGATTCTTTCAGTTCTCGTGTCTATGTGTCCACACATATGGGAGATGCCCTTGTTGTTGACAGTGCGTATCAGTCGTGTTTAGTTGTTCTTAGTAGTGTTTATACCGAGCTGATCTATTGTTGCTCAGTTTGGTAGATTATAATGTTATTTTGGGCATGGACTGGTTGTCGCCCAATCATGCTACCCTTGATTGTCACGCCAAGATGATGAAGTTGGCAATGCCAGGTTTAGGTTAGAGTGGAGAGGTACTTTAGATTATGTTTCTAGCAGAGTTATCTCATGCGCTGAAGATTTGGCGGCACTATTTGTATGGTGTCCCATGTGAGGTCTGTTGACACCCAATTTTATCTATCCTTACTTCATATTATGCTAATGAGCTACTATTTTATTTAAGAGTCATAATAATATTTATTATTATTATTATTATTATTATTATTATTATTATTATTATTATTATTATTATTATTATTATTATTATTATTATTATTATTATTATTATTATTATTATTGTTGTTGTTGTTGTTGTTGTTGTTGTTGTTGTTGTTGTTGTTGTTGTTGTTGTTGTTGTTGTTGTTGTTGTTGTTAGGATTTTAATCATTCTGATATCATGACTTTATGCTTAAATATCATTTTGTAGGATTGAATACTACAAGCTGGGATGTTTGAGTTCAATTCAATCACTTAAATATCATGTTTTTTAGGACCTACGCCATTCATTCAGGCTTCTGTGTCAAATTTGAAATTTCTAGTGTTGTTTTTCTCCTTGACTTGGTTTAACTTGGACATATTCACCTATAGATTATGTGTTTAGAAGATAATTCTTTAACTAATAATAGCAAAGTTGTTTCTTTGGAAAATAGTCCAAGTTGTCTGCTTTCTTTGTGCGTTTGTTGCTTCTGTTCGGTTGCAGGGGCCTAGACTTGATAGATTTGGCCAAAGTTCAACTCTTCAGACTTGAGTTTGGAGTAACAAGGGGATTAGGAAAGCTCATAAGAGTCTACGAGGAGTCTACCAAAGTTTGAAGTTCAGTTAGTTAATTTCCTAGGCTGTAGTTATAAGCTCTATTTAGATAGCATGTAATAACTGAATGTAATAGTGAAACGGGGCTACTTGGAATAAGGGATATTTCATGCTTGTGTGTAATGTGATTACCTGCTGTTATTTGCTTTCATTTCTTCTTGAAAATATGTTAACACGTTAAATTGTATAGCTTTTGCATTTGAGCTTTCTGTGGCGTCTTGGTCCTTAGTAACGTTTTCTTACTAGTATGTTGGGCTCACTTTAAAAGATAAAGACTGTCATTTGTCTTTGACCAAAACTTCTAAGCCTTCACTTTTTTTTATGTTCCTTTTAATTAATTCAAAACTTCGTTTTAATTTAGCCCAACGTCTGCTTCATATTTTTTTTACTTCTTTAGATCTAGTCACTTCTTTATATGTATGCTTATATCATGAGTATTATTCAAGAAGACTTGTCATATTTTAGAGTACACTTGACCATTTTTTACTACATTAACAATTACTTAATTAATTCGGAGGCCAACATGAACCCTTACTTGCCTTATGTGTTACTTGTGTAAAATCCAATGTGCTCCTTTTATGTGATGCTAATAAGAATAGAAATAAAAACTTGAGATTTTTCTTAAGTCTAGAACCATCCTTTTAGAATAGTATCCAAAGCCTCCTGGACTATAGGAAGGGACGAGTAATATTGAATTAAGATGCGATTTAGAATCAAATAATGCGCTTTAGGTAACAATGAGGGTAGCGGACATGATACACAAATTTTCCGAATAGCCATTGCACTTTTGGCTATAAAATCTTAGCAGGCTTTGCACGAGAGTTGATCCATTAGGTGTAAAAACTTAGGCTCCCCTTTTACTTAAATAATCACGCCATACTCTATTTTCATATTTGTTGTTCCTTTAGAATAGTATCCAAAGCCTCTTGGACTATAGGAAGGGACGAGTAATATTGAATTAAGATGCGTGTTAGAATCGAATAATGCGCTTTAGGTAACAACTTGAAAATACTAATGAGGGTACCGGACATGATACACAAATTGCCCGAATAGCCATTGCACTTTTGGCTATAAAAGTCTTAGCAGGCTTTGCACGAGAGTTGATCCATTAGGTGTAAAAGCTTAGGCTCCCCTTTTACTAAATAATCACGTCATACTCTATTTTCATATTTGTTGCTGGATTAGTTACGCTTTACTTTTTGTATCCAATAGTTATATACTATTACTTGAATCTGTATTGTTTCTATGTAAATGTTATTTTTATTAGTAATAAAAACTCGTTTTCGCTTTTGCCCAAATTTCCTCTTACCCCTTAATATATTTTTTAAATGACTATTTTCATACAGCTTTATGTGCGATTCATTTTATAAAAAACTTCCTTTCTTTTACCTATTGCTAGAAGCTGTTCTTTCTCCTTTTTCATGCCTATCTCACTTAGGATAATTAATAGACGACTCACATCATTTAATATAAATTACTAACTTGCAATTTAGTTATCATATAATCCACATAGTTATCATTTAAAATTCGGTCGGAACCCATAGTTGTGGACCTTGAAAAGTGCCTAACACCTTCTCTCCGAGGTAATTTGAGCTCTTACCCGATCTTTGGTGGTGTTGACTAGTCAAACAGAGTTATACGCAAATAGGTGCCATAACGCACCTTAAAAATCATTAGGTGGCGACTCTTCTCTTTTAATGCCCATTTAAAAGAGTTGTCACATGTCGAAGCCAACTTTCGCAAGAAAATGGGGCGCGACAACATGACGACTCTGCTGGGGATACTTAGGTTCTTACCATAACGGATTTTATTTCTATGTGGGATTTTTGTGTGATCGTTTGATTTACTTTCTTATTTTATACGTTTTTCTTTATATGCGTCTTGTAATATTACTGTTTTGTTTGTGGCTTTCTTTGTATATCCCTCTCTTTATTCCCTTGGTTGTTTATTTTTCATAAGTGTCTTTAAGTAAATTTAGTTATTTTTTTTCATTATTTGTTTAATGCATATAATGTTTTTATTTCTACCTTCTTTCGTATATATCTTTGTTTACTTGATGATTATATTTTAATTTACTCTTCATGTACATCCTCTTTCCCTTAATTTTTATATTTCAATTACTATTTATTTTTTTCTTTCATGCACATCCTCTTTCCTTTAGTTGTCTACATTTTATGCATATTCTCTTCCCCCTTCCATTATTTGTTTACTTTGAAGCATGATTTGCTTTTCATATACATCCTCTTCCTCTTTTCCTTAATTGTTCATATTTCAATTACTATTTATTTTTTACTTTCATGCACATCCTCTTTTCCTTAGTTGTCTACATTTTATGCATATCCTCTTTCTCCTTCCATTATTTGTTTACTTTGAAGCATGCTTTGTTTTTAATGAACATCCTCTCCCACCTTCCCTTATTTGTTTGTTTGTTTTTAAAAAAATATTCTTTGTTTTGCTTTTCATGCATATCCTACTCCCTTTACTTTATTTGTTATATTGCGTATCTACTTATTTTCTTTACTTTTATTAGTTTAACATATTTTAACTATCTCTCTTATTTGTTTGTTTAAATTTTGTTGATCGCATTTAATTTACATTTATCGCTTTCAACTATATTTGCTATGTGTTACCGCTTTGATAACTGTCATCATGTTCATATTTCCTCCACTTGGAAATTTTTACTCTAGCACACTTGTAGCGATTGCGTGTTTTCACGGCCGTACACTCTCAAAATTCCTTCTAAGGGAAAGTTCTGTAGGTAGGTCGGTCAGCGGTACGCCGACGATCACAGACTTTCCACTTCCAAGTTGTCCGCTTGGGGGAACATTTGGTCTAGGCAACCTACTCTTGTTCCATAAAGCCTAACATATTATGATTTGTTTTAGAGAAATCATGTTTTCTATAAACGTAGGTCAACTTAATATCCTTGGTATATTAAGTCTGATAGTATGACTATGCCTAAGTCCAAAGGGGTCTACGACCCTAGAAGGATCGTATCATAATTTATTCGCATTTTTGAGGAATGAACGTGCCAATATGCTGACTATTGTCTCTCAATTAATCAAATCTAGGAAGGGCAAGACTAACTCATTCAAAGCATCTTTGTCTCTTGTGCCATCCCCATAACGACTTATTTGTATATTTTATATGTATCTATTTTCTTTCTTACGTCTATATTTATTCGCTTGCTATTTATTTCAAAGTACTTGGGACCAATTCTCTCAAAATCAATTGACGCTTAACACGATCAATTCCAGATTATTTCTTAGACTTCTATTCCTAGGCTAAAACTACGCACAATCTTGAGCCAAAACAAGCTATTTCCCTATCCTACAGGCATAATCTCCTATTTTGTCCGTTGATCACATAACTGATCTATCATTATCATCAGTCATAGTTAATAGTGTAGTTTCTTCTCAAACGATGTTTTACCCTTCAATTACCGATACTCCCTATTAGCTCAGTCAAGATCATGCTTAGGGCTATCGTCTGATTAATATCATTTCTTGATATTCGTTTCATATCCCAACTTATGAAATACTCGAGCCATATAAAACCCTCTTAACTTTGGTTCTTCTGACTCTTTGCAAATTGGCATAATATTCTATTTCAAAAGATAGGATACTTCTCTTATTCATGCAATTAACCTCCGCTTTGTCAAAGTACAACTCTATCTTTTAGTCAAATGCAACCTAATCTAGTTCAAACATTATGGTCTTATTTCTTGCACATCGTTCACCTTATTTTTACATCCAAGACATAACATCTGAAGTCCAAGTAGGTTAGACTTTTGCATTTGCTTTCGGCACTTCGTTTGCTAAACTCTAAAATATTTGCATGGGTCCCAGATCATTGAGATTAATCTCCATGCATTTGATGAATCATAGAGACCTTCTCGAGAACTGCAGTCTCAATGGTCAATACCACTAAAGAGATACATATTACTCTACCAATCTCTACCCACTCACCCGTGATACTCTTCTAAAGATGTTATGTCTAAGCTCGATCTTCCAGTCACACTCTCTTCTTCTGGAGCATTCACCTGAACTTTCAATAGAGGACTATTCGATCATATAAATCTTGCACTCTCAAGCGTTTTTATAAGCATCAATTACGAACTATTTTTTTTTACCCAATTTTTGATTCAGAGGGGGATACATAGGTAACCTCTTATTGGGTTTAGTCTTCTTATAATAAAAACTCTGTTTCCCTGCAAAGACAAAACTGGGGCAAAAATTTTGAGTTTCCTCAAAATTTGGGATTGTATCATCAGAGTCTTTGAAAAGGAATGATAGGTACAACAATGTCAAGAATTTCTCAAGAGACATACGTTGCAAAGCACGAAGATCACCACTTGCATAGGTTATACACCGCAAAACACATAAGTCTACATCTTCTTAAGACCCCACCTTGTCTCGCCACACGTGCATAACAATGTTCCCACCTTTCTCGCCACATGCGCAACCCACATATATATATATATCCTGCCTTGTCACACCACATGTGCAAATATCAATAGTAACAATAGCACGGTAGAAACTTTGTGCAATCCTATAACAACAACCGCATGGCAGAAACCCCGTGCATCACAATAATAACAATCGCACGGCAAAAATCTCATGCATCACCACAACAAGTACAACACCAACAATGGCAATAATACAAAGTACGACAAGTAAATCAACTCAAGAACTTTAAATCACAAGAAACGGTAGAACCAATTCACAAGGAATAACCACATTAAGGAATGTTAGGCGTAAAGAGAACAACTCAACAAGAAAAAACTAATATGTGGCAACGATCCCACAACATACATTTCGACAACATGGAAGCTAACACGAGTCAAATAATTCCAAATAAAACTAGTCGACTAAGATATAGGATATCTAAACTTCTTTTAAGGTTGAGAAATTACGAAGGATATTCAACAATTCAATTAAGAATAAGCAGCGGAAAGATAATCATAACCTCAATTAAGACTGAACAATTATAGGATGAGATAATAATAATTTCAAATAAAGATAAGCAGTTATGAAAAGATAGTATGACAATAGAAAAGGTAAAATCTTCAGTTAAGTCAAATAAGAGTCAAATAGGCAATAAAAGTGAATCCTGAAGCAATTAATTCTAATTAAAGCATGTAGAGGTGAAGGTAGAAAATAGGAACTTAATCATATCAAGAACAACTTCATACTCAGTGAATATAAGGACCTAAGAACCATAAAGGCCAACTTTCCATAAATAAGTCCGAGCACGCACTCGTCACCTCGCGTACATGGACTACAATCAACATAGAAGACTCAAATCCTAAGGAAAAATCCCCCACACAAGGTTAGGCAAGATACTTACCTCGAATCAAGATCAATTAATCAGTAGCAATGCCTTGACTATGAATATCTAACTCCGGATGGCCCAAATCTAGCCAAAATCAATTACATACTATAAATACAACTATAAGAAATTAATCTAATAAATGAAATCAAAGCTAAAAAAAGAAATTAGAAAACTGCCACAAAAGGTCTCCCCGGGCCCACGTCTCGGAACCGGGTAAAAGTCACAAAATATGAACACACATTCACTCACTAGTCCACTCGTACCAAAATTAGCCAATTCCGATCACAACTCGACCTTCAAATCCTCAATTTGTGATTTATGAAATTTTTACAATTTTTCCCAAATTTCCATCTCAAAGTACTAATTAAATGATAAAATCAGTGATATATTTATGTATATTAACCAAATCCGAGTTAGAATCACTTACCCCGATATATTTCTTGAAAACCCCACGAAATATCGTCTCAAACTGAGCTCCCAAAGTCCAAAAATAAAATAATAACCTAAACCCTGGATATATAGTACATCCTCTAAACTCCCAATGTACGGTCCGCACAATTCCATCTGCGGCCGCACATCCCAGCTTCAGCGGTCGCATAAAAATTGTGTGGTCGCACTCTTGGTGACTGCACTACTAGGATTTAGTATTTTGGCCATAACTTTCTCTACTGATGTCCAAATGATGACTTCTTTACCTTCATCGAAACTAGACACGAAGGGTTACAACTTTCGTTTTTGAATCATCTCAAAATTTCTCATAGATAAAAAGATATAAGCTTCTGAAGTCGGACCAGCGAATCTGAGAGTTCCTGAGTGCGGCCGCACACAAAATTGTGCGACCCGCACACTCCTCTACGGACTGAAGTGCGGGAACACACAAAATTGTGCGGTCCTCATAATTTCCCTGAGGTCCGCACTTCCCTTTTGCCTCAGCACTCCCAAAATGTGTGGTCCGAACTTCCAAAGACCCCCAGAACAATATTAGAGTGCCGAAAAGCCCGTACTCGCTCAAAACTCACCCGAGGCCCCCGGGACCTCAGCCAAACATACCAACCAATCCTAAAACACCATATGAACTTAGCTGAGCCCTCAAATCACATCAAACAATGCTAAAATCATGAATCATCCTCCGATTCAAACTTAAAGAACTTGAAACTTCCAAATTCGACAACCGATGCCAAAACCAACCAAACCACATCCGATTGACAATAAATTTTTCACACAAGTCAAAATCAACATTACGGACCTACTCCAACTTTCAAAATCGGAATCCGACCCCAATATCAAAAATTCCACTACCGGTCCAAAACTCCAAAAATTTGACTTTCGCCATTTTCAGCCTAATTGAGCTACGAACCTCTAAAACATAATCCGGACACGCCCCTAAGCCCAAAATCACCCAACGGAGCTAACGGAATTGACGGAATTCCTTTCCTAAGCCGTCTTCACACTGTTCCGACAACGGACCAAATTCTAAGACTTAAGCTCCCATTTAGGGACTAAGTGTCCCAAAACACTCCAAAAACCAAAACGAAACCTCCCGGCAAGTCATAATAGCAAAAAATAGATATGGGGAAAGTAGTTAATAGGGGATCAGGGATATTACTCTCAAAACGACCGGCCGGGTCGTTATATCCTCCCTCTCTTAAAACAAACGTTCATCCTCGAACGTGCCAAGAATCGCCTCGAAGTCCTCAAATCACTGAAAGCACATATCTAACATACACCCGCGGGCGACCCCACATCACCCCAGTCTACATAAGCCTAACGACGCCATCCCAACTGTAATTTATCCTTTCTAACAACACCGATAAGCCTTAGAGTCAGAATTCTCACCTTTCGTTTATCTTCAAAAGACCCGATTCTAAATCCATTACCGGTATCAATCTCAACCAGCTGCAACAACTCATGCCTACACCCACAACGATGAAAGAAATACGAAGACCTTATAACCGTACACCTGGATCAACAAGTCACAACTGACACCACCGGGCACACACCCTCGCAAGCTAAAACTCAAGAAGGACATAATGAAAATGACGAAATATATAAAAAGAAACACATAAGAGAAATATCAAACAAGCCCGACAGGCACAACTCTCTAACAGTACCATACTACGAATCAATTTAATAGGAAAATCAAAGTACATGAAAAAATCATAAGGATCCCATCCTAGTATAACCTTCCACCGCGGCACGCAGCCCGACTCAAACATATCAAAACACATGGAATTGCGAGGGTCTCACCCTCAACTCTGAAATCACAAGTAGAATACACATTATACCAATGGAAATCTTCCACTAACTCAATTCTGCCAATAAAATCACAACACTTACTAAACTCTCACTCCAATAGAGTATCAAATCACAAATCGTAACCAATTTACGCAGGAATCACATCAACCTGTCATAATAAGTAACATGAATTCACTTCTAGTCTCGTAACTTTTCATAATGAATAGAAACACACGATAGACACGGTTTCACTCATAGAAGCTCCCAATAGGGGCAAACACATTAGCACGATACTAAGTCATGAACTCACCCATAGGTGGGACAACAAATAAGGGAACTCGCCCCGATAAGCAGAACCAAATCAAAATATGTATGGTGCCCCTCTGTAACAAATCAAAAGCATACCTGTATGACATCATCTAGCGCAGTGGCCTCAAGCGTACTATATGAAACACATCAACGGGTCGGGACTTCCCCTCTTGGGCGCCCTTTACTCGCCTGAATACTCCGCTGTGACATACCTGTCCGAAGTCTAGGATAATCTCTCACATGTGGCTGGTATCTCCATACTCGAAGCAACCTCTCTACTGACGTGGTTGTGGGAACTGTGCGGTATGGGTACTCTGAGACACATGAGCACTTGAAACACTGTACGAAGCCTGAAGTGCAAACCGAACTGGCTGACCCACAAAACATCTACCATGTTGTACCCTGCCTCCAAAATAAGGACCTGTAGATCTCTCCGGTCTACGAGGCCTCCTCACTTCCCTTTCCTCTCTCTCCTGATCTCCATATACTCTCTCTCATGGCCGCGCCTGTGCCAATGTACCAAACATGCTCAGGAACTGTGCTAAGGTCTCCTGAAGTCCGGGGGTAACAGCAGGCACCTCTGGTACTAAGGGTGGCATGTGGGCCGGGCCCGGTCCTAAGTGGGATTCGCGGGCCCAGTCCTAAGTGGGCCGGTCCTAAGCGGTCCCGGGCTTCGCGGGCTTCTTATTGGAACCGGACCGGGATCACGAACTAACGGTCCCGGGTTAAGTGGGTCGGTCCCTGGTTAAGTGGGCCCAACGGATACTTTCTAATTTTTAAATTTTTTTATACAAGTTAGAAAAAAAAATAATAATAAAAATCTAAGGCAATTTCTTGTAAATTATATATATATATATATATATATATATATATATATATATATATATATATATATATATATATATATATATATATATATATAGTAAGATGTATATATAGTATAGTATAGTATAGTATATATATAAATACAAAAATATTTTAAAGATATATTCAAAGCAATGCGTTATAATTTTATTAAACCATTAAAAAATCATGGCAATATCTTTCTTAGTCTTCCTCCCCCCTATGGATTGAGCACAACAAGGTATTAATACCACCATTGAGAAGAAAAAGGAACTAATCAAGATGTGCCAAAATACAAGTTACATATTAATTTACATGGTATCTCTTATAAATTTCATAAATCCTTCAAGGTCCGGAGGAATTTCCATTGGTGGTGGCAGAAAAGAAGCTTGGTCATCACCGCTTCCAGGTGAAGCATCATCCTCCGCAAGTTCAGCTAGCATTCAGCAAGTCCAAAATTTCTTCTTTCCGAACGGATCCAATCTCTGAAAAGTACTGATTTTTCCAAGCTCTCCCTCATAGACGCTCTATAATCACCGAGTTGAAGTCTTGCTTGACTGAAAGCACTCTCAGATGCCACTGTTGAATCTTGAATAGTTAAAATGTCTCGGGCCATCCTTGAAAGAATCGAAAAGTGTTTTTCTTTGTCCTTCCACCATTCCAAAATATTAAAGGAGCCGTCGGGATTCACTTCCTCAATTCCCTGTGACAAATAAACTTCAAGCTCATTTAGTTGTGAAAAATTACTAGTACTAGAACCTTGAGAACCCCTGAACCCTGCCCAAGCACTAAGTGCTCTTACTCCCGCAGTTCTTTTAGATGATTGAGAACTAGAAGAAGAAGGAGTTGGAATATTTGGTCTAGCATGATCTAATGCAACTTGATAAGCATTATAAATTGTTTGAACATTTATTTTAATTGAGGCTATTGCGTCCGGAAGTTTAGACAACTCCTCATCTTCAAGTGCTAAACCATTATAAACAGTTTCATACCAAAATTGAGGACCTCCTAATTTCATAGTAGGATTTAACAATGCAGCAACACCGTAAATAGGGGGAATAGGGAAAAAATATTTTTTAAACTTTTTTCTCATAGAATCAATAGCAAGTTGATAAATTTCCCCACCCTCTAAAAAATGATCAAATAAATTTGCAAGTTCTGCAATATAAACAAAACAGTTAGAAATAGTAGGATAATATTGCCTAGAAAATTCATTTGTAGCAATATAAAATTTTTCTAAAAAATCTACAAGCATTTTAACATTAGCCCAATCCGCATTTGTAAGGTGCTCATCATCATCACTTACATGAGCATTAAACGTTGAGTTTATGGGGTTTCTATATTCATATGCAACAACTAAACTTTCATACATGTAATTCCATCTAGTCGGGCAAGGTTTAGGAACCTTTCTTTCTCTTAGGCCAAATTCATCGCATCTTTTAAAATATTCTCTAAGTCTACTTCTACGGTTTGAATAAAAAATCCAATTAAGAGCCATTTTAACCTTTTCAATTTCAACAGTTAAAATTCGCATACCATCACCCATAATTAAATGGTAAATATGACAAATACATCTAACATGAAAAATATTACTAAATACAGGACTTAGTGTAGTGGTAAGCAAGGCTACAACATTTGTGTTACTAGTAGCATTATCCATTGAAACTAATATTATTTTATCATTAATGCAAAAATATCTACAAATATCCGTAATCGTGCTAGAAATAAACTGCCCTGTGTGACGTGAATTAATTATTCTATAAGCAATAATGCGCTTTTGCATTATCCAATCCTCATCAATCCAATGACTGGTAACAGTAAGGTAATCACAGTCATTACCACTTCTACCAATATCAGTTGTAATAGCAACACGACAATTTATATGAGTAAATAAATAGCGCAAATATTATTCATATTCATGTTTATATTTATAAATATCGTTCTTTACGGTTGTGCGAGGAAAACCTTTATTAGTAGGATTATAAACTTTTCTAATATAATGCACAAAGTGAGGGTTAGAAGGAAAATTATAGGGTAAGCACATAACAGTAACCATTTTTGCCAATTCTTTCCGATCTTTTTTTGGATCATAATATAAAATACCACCTGTAACAGTGTTAATTCCCGATTAAAATTGATTTGACCTGGTACTAAGGTCAGCCTGACTAGGTGCACTTTTCCCCTCGGCCAAAGCTTTCATACAAAAATATCTAGCTTTATCTTGAGGGTGTAGCAATATGTGTCTAGTCAAACTTCTCGTCCCCCCCGACTTCCAACATATTTAAAAACTAACTTTTTGCCATAAGTTTTACACTTAGCCCTATTTTTTTCTCTTAGTTGAGTAAAAAATGGCCAAACAAGAGATGTTTCTGCCCGTTTAGAAGGCTGTCTAGAAAAAGTAGGGGCAGTAACAAGAGAGTCAGACGGGGCATCATTTGGATTATTATTAGTTGGGTTAACTTCAGGAGTAGGACTAGTGGGTGTATCGTCATCCGGTTACGTTTCATCAAAATTTATTTCTTCATCATCATTTTCATCAATAGTTGGATTACTATAAAGAGCATTCATATATTCATGGTTTAATTGTTCACCGGGTGCAATATTATGGCAAAATTGACTCTCGATAAATTGTAATAAACTATTATCGCTATCAAGAATAGGAGGTGTAGGACGGGTAACAGGTTTGGGTTGGGGAGCGGGGGGAAGTGGAGGAGGAACAGATTGGCCACTAGATTCACCACTCTTGGATTTTCTCTTATTTTTACTAAATATTTTTTTTAAGGAATAAGCCATCATAATTAATCAAGCAAAGAAAATAAATCAAACAAAACTATAATATTAAAACTTAAGAGTTGGAACGAGTTTACCGAATTGACAAACAACTTGTTGAAAATTAATTATCGTTGAAGACTTGAAGACTTCAATTCACCAACTTCACAATTTTGCACAAAATATAACAATTAAGTAAGCAATTATAGAAGAATATTAGAGAGAGATTGAGAGAGATTGATGATTTTGTGAGAAAAATGAAAGAATGAGGGGGTATTTATAGTTAAAAATAGGGAAAAAGTGTAATTATAAAAAGTTTGGGGTTAAAACAAAGTTTGCGGGTTAAATGGCTATTTTTAAATAGCCAACGGCTATTTTAGAAGACCAAACGGCTAGTTTTTAAATGGCCAAACGGTCAATTTTTCTTTTTTTAAACATTATCCGTTGGGCCCTGATAGGCCCGTTTAGGACCGCTTGAACCTGCCCACTTCTCAGCCGGTCCCGGTCCCAAACGGTCCCGGTCTCGCGGGCCTCCCCTATAGGACCGGCCCACTACCCAGTCCACATAGCTGGTGCAACCGGAATCAATTCCGCCTGAGACAATGTACCAATCATGCTCAGGAACTGTGCTAAGGTCTCCTGAAGTCCGGGGGTAACAACAGGCACCTCCGGTACCTGCTCCCTAACTGGAACTACTGGCGGCTCCTCAACTGCTGCTCTGGTAAGTGCTCTGGCTGCGACACTTACTCATCGTCGGCCTCTGCCTCTACCTCTAGCAATACCTGCTCCGGGAGCAGCATCGTCAATAACTGAAGCTCGTGTCCTCACCATCTATGAGAGAACGGAATGATAAAAGTTCAAACTTCGAGATCAATAAGCTCGCACGATAGGAATGAAAGAAGTGAGATTGTCCTATTAGTTCTGTAGTCTCTCGAAGATAAGTACAGACATCTCCGTACCAATTCGCAAGACTCTACTAAACTCGCTTATGACTCGTAGCACCTATGAACCTAGAGCTCTGATACTAACTTGTCACAACCAAGTTTTCCCTCTGTTTGGGTTTCGTGATGGCACCTAGTCTTAGGGACTAGATAAGCCTAACATTAATTGAAACAACAATATTATTTAAATAACATCTATCAATTTGAAATAGAAATCTCTTAAAATTTTACAATTCCCAAAACCGGTAGTACAAGTCATAAGCTCTACAGGGTTTGCTATAATTTTCTAAATACAATTGTTTGAAATAAAGTAAACAGTATGAATACAAATCAAAAGGTGACTCTGAAGCCTGCGAACACAGTAACAGGTTTACCTTGAGTCTCCACAGCAATATTCCACACAGCTAGCTAATGAACAAATACCTGGATCTGAAAAAAATGTGCAGAAGTGTAGAATGCGCACACCACAACGGTGCCCAGTAAGTATCAAGACTAACCTCGGTGGAGTAGTGACGAGGAACAGTCAAGACACCCACTGGTCTAATAAACTGAACATGTATTAGTATATGAACAACAGAAGTATGATGTCTACATAAAGACTATGCAATATGGCTCACAATACAGTAATGGCAATAAGGAAGGAAATAACAAGTATCAGCAGAATATCATGAAAATGACACAGAAAAGTGAATGGAACACAACCGCAATCCGGAATCACAAATACAGCAAGGACAAGTAAAAACTCAGCAACTACAACCACTTTTACATCAGGTTTTAGTCAACAACTCCACGAGGTACCAAACCTCGGACAAATCACAACTCACGGGTCTCAATACCTGAACCCTAACACTTGGCATCATGTGCCCTCATTACATCTCATAACCGCACTGACGACTCATGTGCCAATAGAGCCATTCCCACGTAGAAGGCAAGTAAACAAGGGTGAGCATATATGCTCAACAATATCAAGAACAACTCTTATCCGATAAGAGTGCTTAACTACGTGTATGCTTGTGCAAGTGTCCTAACATAGTCCATATCAGCAAATAAGCATAAGGAAAAAGAACGGACAACACGTAGAATATTTTCTCACAGCTTTCACAAGATAAAGCTTACACAGTTATGTATACCACTACACAAATATCAACAATAAGAATGCCCCCATGCCACAAATCATCACAAATCAATCCCTGACATAGCCCACCTTGTCTCGCCACGTGTGCAATAATAAAGTAAGTGCCCGCCTTGTCTCGCCACACGTGCATAACAATGTTCCCACCTTGTCTCGCCACATGCGCAACTCACATATACATATATATCTTGCCTTGTCACGCCTCATGTGCAAATATCAATTGTAACAATAGCACGACAGAAACCTCGTGCAATCCCATAACAACAACCGCACGGCAGAAACCTCCTGCATCACAATAATAACAACCGCACGGCAGAAACCTCGTGCACCACCACAACAAGTATAACAACAACAATGGCAATAATACAAAGTACGACAAGTAAATCAACTCAAGAACTTTAACTCACAAGAAATGGTAGAACCAATTCACAAGGAATAACCACAGTAAGGAATGCTAGGCATAAAGAGAACAACTCAACAAGGGAAAACTAATATGTGTCAACGATCCCACAACATACATTTCAACAATAGGGAAGCTAACACGAGTCAAATAATTCCAAATAAAACCAGTCGACTAAGATATATAATATCTAAACATCTTTTAAGATTGAGAAATTATGAAGGATATTCAACAATTCAATTAGGAATAAACATCGGAAAGATAATCATAACCTCAATTAAGACTGAACAATTATAGGATGAGATAATAATAATTCCAAATAAGGATAAGCAGTTATGAAAAGATAGCATTACAATAGAAAGTCCAGCCACAATCATTATTGATTCGCCTGGGAGGAGTTCAACGAACTCAGAGAGATGAGCCTAACAGTGCCCCAAGCCAAAATAAAGAGAGGAGAAGAATGCAACTATCTAATTGGGATCACAGTTCCGACCATTCCTTTGAAGGCCGAAAGGTGAAGAAGTGTTTAGCCACACTCTCTGCGGAACAGTCTTATCAAAGCATAAAATCTTCAATTAAGTCAAATAAGAGTCAAATAGGCAATAAGAGTAAATCCTGAAGGAATTAATTCTAATTAAAGTATGTAGAGGTGAAGCTAGCATATAGGAACTTAATCATATCAAGAACAACTTCATACTCACTGAATATAAGGACCTAAGAACCATAAAAGGCCAACTTTTTACAAATAAGTCCGCGCACGCACTCGTCACCTTTTACATGGACTACAATCAACATAGAAGACGCAAATCCTAAGGGAAAATCCCTCACACAAGGTTAGGCAAGATACTTACCTCGAACCAAGCTCAATCAATCAGTAACAATGCCTTGACCACGAATATCCGACTCCGAATGGCCCAAATCTAGCCAAAATCAATTACATACCATAAATACAACTATAAGGAATTAATCTAATTGATGAAATCAAAGCTAAAAAAAATTTAAAAAATCCCCCCAAAAAGTCTCCCCAGGCACACGTCTCGGAATCGGGTAAAAGTCACAAACTATGAACACCAATTCACTCAACCAATCTTAAAACACCATACGAACTTAGTAGAGCCCTCAAATCACATCAAATAATGCGAAAATCACGAATCATCCTCCGATTTAAACTTAAAGAACTTGAAACTTCTAAATTCGACAACTGATGCCGAAACCAACCAAACTACATCCGATTGACCCCAAATTTTGCACACAAGTCAAAATCAACATTACGGACCTACTCCAACTTTTGGAATCGTAATCCGACCCCGATATCAAAAATTCCACTATCGGTCCAAAACTCCAAAAAATCGACATTCGCCATTTCAAGCCTAATTGAGCTACGGACCTCCAAAACACAATTCGGACACGCCCCTAAGCCCAAAATCACCCAACAGAGCTAACGAAATTGACGGAATTCCTTTATGGAGCCGTCTTTACACTGTTCCGACTACGGTCCAAATTCTAAAACTTAAGCTCCCATTTAGGGACTAAGTGTCCCAAAACACTCCAAAAACCAAAACGAAACCTCCTCGTAAGTCATAATAGTGGAAAATAGATATGGGGAAAGTAGTTAATAGGAGATCGGGGATATTACTCTCAAAACGATTGGCCGGTTAGTTACATCTAACTTGGACATATTCACCTATAGATTATGTGTTTAGAAGATAACTCTTTAACTAATAATAGCAAAGTTGTTTCTTTGGACAATAGTCCAAGTTGTCCGCTTTCTTTGTGCGTTTATTGCTTCTGTTCAGTTGCAGGGGCCTAGACTTGATAGTTTTGGCCAAAGTTCAACTCTTCAGACCTGAGTTTGGAGTAACAAGGGGATTAGGAAAGCTCATAAGAGTCTACGAGGAGTCTGCCAAACTTTGAAGTTCAGTTAGTTAATTTCCTAGGCTCTAGTTATAAGCTCTATTTAGATAGCATGTAATAACTGAATGTAATAGTGAAACGGGGCTACTTGGAATAAGGGATATTTCATGCTACTGTACAATGTGATTACCTGCTGTTATTTGCTTTTATTTCTTCTTGAAAACATGTTAACATGTTAAATTGGATAACTTTTGCATTTGAACTTTCTGTGGCGTCTTGGTCCTTAGTAACGTTTTCTTACTAGTATGTTGGGCTCACTTTAAAAGGTAAAGACTGTCATTTTTCTTTGACCAAAACTTCTAAGCCTTCACTTTTTTGTTATGTTCCTTTTAATTAATTCAGAACTTCGTTTTAATTTAGCCCAACGTCTGCTTCATGTTTTTTTACTTCTTTAGATCTAATCACTTCTTTATACGTATGCTTATATCATGAGTATTATTCAAGAAGACTTATCATATTTTAGAGTACACTTGACCATTTTTTACTACATTAACAATTACTTAATTAATTCGGAGGCCAACATGAGCCCTTACTTACCTTATGTGTTACTTGTGTAAGTCCCAATGTGCTCCTTTTATGTGACGCTAATAAGAATAGAAATAGAAACTTAAGATTTTTCTTAAGTCTAGAACCATCCCTTTAGAATAGTATCTAAAGCCTCCTGGACTATAGGAAGGGACAGGTAATATTGAATTAAGACGCGATTTAGAATCAAATAGTGCGCTTTAGGTAACAACTTAAAAATACTAATTAGGGTAGCGGACATGATACACAAATTGCCCGAATAGCCATTGCATTTTTGGCTATAAAAGTCTTAGCAGGCTTTGCACGAGAGTTGATCCATTAGGTGTAAAAGCTTAGGCTCCCCTTTTACTAAATAATCACGTCATACTCTATTTTCATATTTGTTGCTGGATTAGTTACGCTTTACTTTTTGTATCCAATAGTTATATACTATTACTTGAATCTGTATTGTTTCTATGTAAATGTTATTTTTATTAGTAATAAAAACTCGTTTTCGCTTTTGCCCAAATTTACTCTTACCCCTTAATATATTTTTTAAATGACTATTTTCATGCCTATTTATAAAAAACTTCCTTTCTTTTACCTATTGCTAGAAGTTGTTCTTTCTCCTTTTTCATGCCTATCTCACTTAGGATAATTAATAGACGACTCACATCATTTAATATAGATTACTAACTTGCAATTTAATTATCATATAATTCACATAATTATCATTTAAAATTCGGTCGGGACCCACAGTTGTAGACCTCGAAGAGTGCCTAACACCTTCTCTCTGAGGTAATTTGAGCCCTTACCCGATCTTTGGTGGCGTTGATTAGTCAAACAGAGTTATACGCAAATAGGTTCCCTAACGTACCTTAAAAATTGTTAGGTGGCGACTCTACTCTTTTAATATCCATTTAAAAGAGTTGTCATATGTCAAACCCCGCTTTCGCGAGAAAATGGGGTGTAACAACATGTACAACGACCACCGGAGTCTACAACATCTGTTCAAACAAAAGGATTTTAACTTGCGGCAGCGGAGGTGGTTAGAGTTGCTTAAGGACTATGATATCACCATTCTATATCATCCCGGGTAGGCGAATATGGTGGTCGGTGCCTTGAGTCGCAAGGCGGAGAGCTTGGGCAGTTTAGCATATCTACCAGTAGTATAGAGGCCATTAGCCTTGGATGTTCAGGCCTTAGCCAACCTGTTTGGTAGATTGGATGTTTTCTGAGCTGAGTCGAGTTTTGGTTTGTGTGGTTTCCTGGTCTTCACTTTATGATCATATCAGATAGCGTCAGTATGATGTTCCCCATCTTCTTGTACTCAAGGACACGGTTCAGCACGGCGATTCCAGGGAGGTCACTATTGGGGATGACAGAGTATTACGGATGCAGGGCAGGTTATGTATGCCCAATGTAGATGGCTTGCGTGAGTTGATTCTCTAGAAGGCTCACTGTTCGCGGTACTCTATTTATCCGGGTGCCTCCAAGATGTATTGGGACTTGAGACATCACTATTGGTGGCGGCGGATGAAGAAGGACATAGTGGAATATGTAGCTTGGTGCCTAAACTGTCAGCAGGTGAAGTATGAGTATCACCGGTCAGGTGGATTGCTTCAGAGACTAGAGATTCCAGAGTGGAAATGGGAGCGAATTACTATGGATTTCGTTGTTGGGCTCCCACAGACTAGGAGGAAGTTTGATGCATTATGGGTAATTATGGATAGATCGACCAAGTCAGCTCATTTCATTCCAGTGGTGATAACTCATTCTTCACAGCAGCTGGCTCAGATCTATATTCACGAGATTGTCATGCTTCATAGCGTGCCGGTATCTATTATCTCTGATCGGGGTACGCAGTTTACATCGCGATTCTAGAGGGCCTTATAACATGAGTTGGGCATGCGGGTGGAGTTGAGTACAACATTTCACCCTCAGACGGACGGGCGGACGGATAGTCCGAGAGCACTATTCAAATATTGGAGGACATGCTTCATGCGTATGTGATGATCTTTGGAGGATCTTGGGATCAGTTCTTGCCACTTGCGGAGTTTGCCTACAACAACAGTTACCAGTCGAGCATTCATATGGCCCCGTATGAGGCTTTTTATGGTAGATGGTGTCGGTCTCTGGTGGGTTGATTTGAGCCGGGTGAGGTTAGGCTATTGGGTACAGACTTGGTTTAGGATACTCTGGAAAAGGTTAAATTGATTCAAAATTGGCTTCGCACAGCCCAATCCAGACAGAAGAGTTATGCGGATCGGAAGGTTTGCAACTTTAAATTCATGGTTGGGGAGCGAGTCTTGCTCCGAGTTTTGCTCATGAAGGGTGTTATGAGGTTTGGGAAGAAGGGCAAGTTGAGCCCTAGGTATATCGGACCCTTTGAGAATCTTAAGAAGATTGGATAGGTGGCTTACAGACTTGCACTACCACCCAGTCTAGTTGCAGTTCATCTAGTATTCCATGTTTCTATGCTCTGAAAGTATCACGACGATCCATCTCACCTATTGGATTTCAGCTCAGTCCAGTTGGACAAGGATTTGTCTTATGTTGAGGAGCCGGTGGCCATTTTGGACAGGCAAGTTCGAAAGTTAAGGTCGAAGAACATTTCTTCAGTGAAGGTTCAGTGGAAGGGGTCATCCAGTCGAGGAGGCAACTTGGGAGACCGAGCATGATATGTGTTTTCGTTATCCTCATCTTTTCACCATTTCAGGTATGTCTCTATACTCGTTCGAGGACAAACATTTATTTTAAGAGGGGGAGGATGTAATGACCCGACCAATGGTTTTGAGTGTGTTAGCCCTGATCCTCTATTTATTATCTCCTCTATTTTATATTGTAGTTACGTGACTTGCCGGGGTGTTTGGTTTCGGGGTCGGAAAAGTTTCGGAGTGAAATAGGACACATAGTCCCTAAGTTGGAGGTTTAGGTTGTAAACGTTGACTGTAGTTTGACATATGTGAAAATGACTACGGAACAGACGGTTCCTATAGGTCTGTAGGGTGATTTTGGTCGTAGGAGCATGTCCGGATATTAATTTGGAGGTCCATAAGTCGTTTCGGCGTGAATTGGCGAAAGTTGAAAAATAAAAAAATTTGAAAAGTTTGATCGGGAGTTGACTTTATTGATATCGGGGTTAGATCTCGATTTCGGAAGTTGGAATAGGTCCGTAATGTCAAATATGACTTATATGCAAATTTTGAAGTCAATCGGAGTTGATTTGGTATGAATCAGCATCGGATTCGGATCCGAATCCGGAACAAGTTTGGATTTTTGAGACTCCTAAAGCTGAGTTGTTCTGGTGTCACCGCACCTGTAGAGGGAATGGCCGCAGGTACGGACTCGCAAAAGCGAGCATTTGGTCGCAGATGCGGAGCTGGCTATGCCCAGCTGGGGTCACATGAGCGGGAAATGTTCCGCTGAAGCAATTTCGCTTCTGCGATGGAGATTAGCTTAGGAGCGACAGTGGTCACAGGTGCGACAATGATCGTAGGTGCGACACTTTCGATGCAGGTGCACATGCGCAGATACGAGCCATTTTTTGCAGAAGCAGATTCCTTGGACTTAAGTGAAATCCGCACCTATGAGGGTTTTCCCGTAGGTGCGGCATCGCAGAAGCGACACAAAGGCCGCAGATGCGAGGATCGCTGGGCAGAAATATGAAATTCGAGGGTTTTGATTCATAATCCATTTTGGACTTAGAGAGCTCGGTTTGAGGCAAAGTTTCAAGGGATTTTCAGAGAGAACTTTGGGATAAGGAATTCTAACTCATTTTTGATTAATTTACATGAATATATTGATGATTTCATCATTAAATTAGTGTTTTGGAGTTGAAATTTGTGGGAAATGGTAGAAACTCCTTAGGCTAATTTTTGGGTTTTGAAAGGTGAATTGAGGTTGGATTTGGGTAATTCTTGTATGGTTGGACTCGATATTGAATGGGTGTTCGGATTTTTTCATTTTGGTCGGGTTCCGAGGCGCAGACCTGGGTTGATGTTTTGAGTCGTTTTTTCAATTCTCGTAATTTCATTGTTTGAATTAGTTTCCTATAGTTATATTTATAGAATGAAATTATTTTGGCTAGATTCGAGCCGTTCGGAGTTGAAATATCGTGGGAAAGGCCTTCTAGTTAATTTATTTAGCGTGACTTGAGGTAAGTGGCTTGTCTAACCTTGTGTGGAGGAAATTTCCCTTAGGATTTGGTATTGTTGTGATAATTGTGATATGTGAAAGTCGTGTATGCAAGGTGACGAGTGTGTACACGGGCTAAATATTAAAATTTTCGGGTTTTAGCTATGTAGATTCTTTTCATGCTTTAATTGAGTTACCTTAACATGTTAAAGTCATCATATTTAGTCTAATTTAACATGTCTACTTGTCTTATCTCTTACTTGCTGATTGCTCTACATGTTTAGTTGAAATTCTTGTTTCCTTATTCCATATTCATTATTTAACTTTTGAATTCTTACTTGAAATCGCTATTTCTTGGATTATCTTGTTGTTGGGATTGGCATTGAGTTGCAAAGGCATGATTCCTATTGAGGCAAAGTGTTAAGTTTTGAAATATCAATCCATTGAGTTATTCTTTCGGTTATTATTGTTGAGATTTTGTGTACATTGTGGCTGAACCGTGGGCTTCTTATTGTGAAATTCTGTTATTGTTTGGTTTCTCTGGCAAATTATGATATTGAGTACTTGAGTTGTAATTTTTGATATGTTTTGATATTGATACGCATGCGGTGGTATAAAGTTTGGGTGTTGAAACACATGCGGTGAAATAAGGTGGGCTTGATACGCATGGCTAGTAGGGGAACTACTAGAAGCCATGCGATGTGATAAGGTGGGCTAAAACGCGGGATGTTATTTGAAAAAGATAATTTTCAAAACTACATATAAAGGTTCCTACGGTGATATAAGGAAAGGTTGTGATTTATTTTGTGATTTGAGACTACGAGGCGGTACCTCGGTAGTGACTCTTGTTGACATTTTCCCATTCTTTTGTAATTGTCTTTGATTGTTGTTTGCTTAGCATACTATTAATTATCTTTCTTCGTGTTGCACTATTTGCTTAGTTCTGTATAGCTAAACTTGTTATACTATTCGTTGTTTCAATTTTATTACTCTTTTTATTACACTAGCTACATTTGTTCAACCTTTTATTATTTCCAGTAGGGCCTTGACCTGACCTCGTCACTACTCTACCAAGGTTAGGCTTGACACTTATTGGGTACTATTATGGTGTACTCATTCTACTCTTCTGCACATCATTTTGTGCAGATCTAGGTACTTCTTACCAGCCCAGGCATAAGTCAGGATTCTTCTGCGGAGACTTCAAAGTATACCTGCCGGTGTCTGCAGGTCTCGGAGTCCCCCTCTCTCTAGATCTCTGATTTCATTATCCTTTATATGTAGACATTATGTATAGGATTATCCAGTATTCATACTTAGAGTTTGTGACTTGTACATCGTCATGTCTCGGGTTTTGTATTATACTGAGTTGTAACGTTCTTTTATTTCACCTGTTGAGTTTGAGACTTATATCTATTGTTATTTCAATTATTCTGCAGGTTATTAGGCTTACCTGGTCTTAGAGACTAGGTGCCGTCATGACGTTCTAGGGAGAAAAATTAGGATCGTGACACTGCGCACAGATCTTTTTGATACCAAAGAATGTTATGAAAGTTGTTGAAAGTCTATGTAGAACCTTCTTATAGACTGGGATGATAAATCTATCAATGAAAGCACTGGTGTCTTGGGATAAAGTATGTTTACCCCTAGCATTTGGAGGCTTGAATGTCATGAATCTATGTATATGGAACAAGGCTGCAATAATAAAGCAATTATGGCCAATTGCATAAAAAAAGGACTGCCTATGGATAAAGTGGGTACACAACTACTGCATCAAGAAACAAACTCTATACACATGCTCTATACCTAAGACATCAGCTTGGGTAGTAAGGAAGATTATGAAAACTAGAGATATGGTTATACAACAGGTTGTGGTACAAGGTGACTTGCATGCTAAGTTAGAGACAATGCAGAACATGGATGGCACTTTCTCTATTAAAAAGATGTACCTACACCTGATTCCTTATCATCCCGGAGTCCCTTGGAAAATCCTTACTCTACAGCAGAGCATACATCTCCGATGAAGTTTATCCTATGGTTAGCAGTGCAAAACAGGCTGGCAACAGTGGATCGACTACAGATAATAGGCATACAAGCTCCTGTGGCTTGTGTTTTCTGTCATGGTGGCAATGAAACTCACGTACATCTATTCTTTGAATGCCCTGTTACAGGTACATTGTGACTGAGATTACTGACCTAGCTCGGGCATAACAGAAGCAGAGGTGATGCTAAACATGAATTACAATGGGTATGCAGGATGGCCAAGAGAAAGAATGGACTGGGAGCTATCACTAGTTGTGTGTACGCGATGGAAATCTATGTCATATGGAGAGAGAGGAATCTGCTAAGGTTCCAGAAGAGCACTTATGATGAAGATAGAGTTAGTAAAGAAATAGCGGTACATATTTACATCAGAGGACAAAACTTCAGGAAGTGGCGCAAGCCCTTGAGTCTGCTGAATTCATACCATCAGTGAGATAGCTACATGAGTATTTTCTTGTTTCTTATAGTTAGTATTAACTAAACTAGAGGACTAAGGGGTTGTCAGTTGTAAATAGGGGTGCAAGAGGTCGGCTCTTTGCCTGGAGCCCGTAAATGATACTTTTTTTTGGTTAATAAAAAAGCTATATACCAAAAAAAAAAATCCTTCATACCAAACAGACCCTTACTTGGGTTAAATTTGAGGAATGTTAAGGATTCAGGATTCTTTTAATTTTGCTAAAATTTTGGAGTCCTCGTTTAATATAGGCTGAATGATGTACGTAGAGAGATCCCTTTAACTTGAATACATATTAATTATATAAATAAAAATAATAATATTTTATAATATGTAAATAAATAACTAGTTGCAAATGATGAAATAGTATTCTATAGTCAGATCCTAATGAAATAGTATCTGTAAAGTTATGTAAAATTCCCTAATGAATTAGCAAATTTTTGGCCCTAGATTTATGTTGAGTAAAGGCAGCCCGAAAAAATTAGTATTCTATAGTCAGATCCTATCATACAAAAAATATGAGAATTTAAATATTTAGCTCATAATTTCATGCTTATCCTTCCAAAAATCTAGATTCGTAAAATAATTTGCAAATATTCATCAAATATTTTCTGATTAGTAACTGCTTAATTTACTCTCTTTTGTTTCTATATCCATGTAAGCCCTTGTTTGGATAAAATTAAGTTAGGCTCTTCTTTTTTCTTTCTTTTTTCAAATATATTTTATGTCATTGTTGCTTCTTTTTATCTGAAATCCCTATTAAACGTAGTCCAAAATATTAACCATTTAATTATACTTAATAGTACTTCTCGTTTCTAATAAAATTGATCAATTTCTAATCGAAACATCATTATTCTTCCTATTAGATTAGAGTTATCTATTACTACTTCTTTTCATGAACTTCAGTCTTTTTTTCACTTTTTTATTGGTAACATTACGACAAACATTTTTTTCTTAGTAATTGTGCGGGTTAATATATGTTTGTGTTTACCCGTAAAATACTATATGTTATACATTGGGATACACAAAGAAGGAAACTAAATTTATGATATACATTTTGATATACACCCAAAAAAAAAAAGTTCGGATATACATTTGATATACACATTATTAATGTGTTATACACTGCGATATATAAATAATATAATTATTTTTATCTTATACACTTGAATATAAAGACAACAATAAGTTATAGACAACTTTATTTATAATTTTATATTTTAGATATAAAAAGAAGGAAAATAAAATTTTGATACACATTTGATATACACAAGGAACAAAATAAAGTTGTGATATAAATTTTAATATACACCTTATTATTGTATTATACACTGTGATACACGAACCAACAATTATTTTTGTATTATACACTTGGATATACATGCAACAATAAATCATAGACAAAATTATATTTATAATTATATATATAAATCTCGCTCTAAACCTGATATACATTTATATAGTGAGAAATAAAGAAAATTTAAAAAAAAAAAGTAGAGAGATTTGAGAGAAAATATTGAATGATTTGGCAGAAATAGTAGGGGAGAGAGTAATTATTTTTTGTTATTTTTATATATTATTATTGTGATATATATTTATTGGCTACGTAATGCCAATAAATGAAAAATGGGTTAATTCTAACAACTAGTAGACTGAGTTGATATACGGTGCCAAATTCCCAAAGTATATTTAATAGGAGTATTTTTTTATTTGGTGGTATCTGCTTTGCGCACCTCCATATAAGTAATGCTTAGAATATGAACAAATGGAGTTAAGAATATGAAAGAGAAGAACAAATTTAGAGTACCTAAGAGTCACAATTTAGTTCGCCCAGCTGTCATTTGAGTGAATAAAATATGATAACGAATTCATTTAGGAAAAAATGGGGAAGCATATTTTTAACAAGAAGAAGACTAATCATTAAACATGGTCTAATTTTTTATCGTTCCTTTCTCTGTTCTTTTTTTTTTTTTTCTTTTTGGAAAAATCCTTTTCTGTTTGGATATTTGCCAACTTCAGACATTTGGGGTTCGGATTAGACTTTGTAGTTCCTAATTTCATTCCTTTTTGGCTGAAAGTTTTCAAACTTCGGACATACGGATCTGAAGTTGGGGAGTCCCAAGTCTAACTTCAAAGCCAAATGGTTGAAGTTTGACATTGCCAACTTCAAACATTTTGATATAAAGTTTGGCTTGAGAATCCTAACTTCAGACCTATATGTTCAAAGTTTCATATTTCAGACAAGTGATTCCCAACTTTGGTCTCGCAAGTCTGAAGTTAATCATAAGGTGGTTAAACTTTATAAACTTTGCCTATTTTTTAAACACGGGTCCTAAATATGGCTACGTGTACACTTGCGCCGTCATCTGTTTAGCTATGGGGACTTGGGATACGGAATAGGGAAAGATACACAAATATTCCCTCCGTTCACTTTTACTTGGCATGTATATTAAAAATACATTTTTATTTTTACTTGTCACTTTAGGCATATCAAGAGAAGACAAAAAAAAATTTCTTGTTATACCCACAATATTTATTACTCATTTTAAATCATTTTCTCAAATCCAATAAAATATGCATCAATTAATATGAGTATCATGGTAATTATGCACTTCATTTATTATTTCTTAAGGGGCATGAAAAGTCAAAACATGCCAAGTAAAAATAAACGGAGGGAGTACCTTAGAAAACAAAAAACTCTCTCATTGTATCCATTAATAATTCTACTCATTAAATAATACCAATATACCTACTCTAATTTCCAACATCTCTATTAACCACCTGATCCCTATTTTCTCTCCCTTTTTTCCCCTTCGTTTTCTTTTTTCTATCTTTTTTTGTTCCTCCTTTTTTTCTCTTTTTCTTTTTTTCTTTTCTCCTTTTCTTTTTTCTTTTTTCTTTCTCTTTTTTTTTAAATATTTTTCCTTCCTCTTTTCTCCCTTTCTGGTCCATTTATCTTTTCTAAAATAAACTTTCCTTTTCTTTTTCTCCTTAATTTGATCCCTTTTTTTTTTCAAATTGTTTTTTTATTTTTTTGCTTAATTTGATACCATTCATTTTTTCGTTCCTTTCCAACTGAATACCTTTTTATTTTTTATATAAACTATAATATACCTTTTATCTCCTTTTTATATTTTAACTTTATATATATATATATATATATATATATATATATATATATATATATATATGTCTCTGTGTGTGTGTGTATCACTGCAATTATTTCAGGCATATAGTATATCAAAATAGTCTATTAGTATAACAAAAGGATATATCATTATAATTATATAACATGTTACTATTTAATATTATTGTGAAATATTTTGCACAATAGTATACTAGCACGATGTATAACTATACCAAATATGTATATTACTATTGTATTTCTATTCCTACACTTACTTCTAATATAGTAAATAATACCTCCATGAAACTCAATCAAACACTTCATTTAAGAAAATATTTGAAACAAGCATTGAGAACTTCGTTGAAATTTTGAAAAAGGATAGTTAGAAATTTCAAAAAATTGTAAAAGGGCCCAAAAATAGCGGTATAGTGTTACATTATTGTCTATAACAGTATACTATTTTAGTAAATTCTATACTATTGAATTATATATAATATACCAAAATAACGCACAATACATAAAAATGGTATCTTGTTTTCTTTATTCAATAATATACTATGGGATTTGTTGTATACTATAATAGTATACTGATGCAATAATTATATACTATTAGATTAATTATTGTTTACCATTTTAGGTACAATATATTGTTTTGGTAGACAGTACAATTTGCTAGTTCAACTAATTTTAATCCGAAATTCAAAAATTTACTACAAAATCTCCACCAAATTGACTCAAATTTCAGTCACAGCCTCCAACAAACATTTCGTTCACACTTCAGTCAGAATCGGATCAAATAACTATAAACTCAATAAATGCATTTTATGAGTTTCAAGCTTCAAATTCCTTCAACGGTGGATTTGATTTTTCTTACATTAAATCTCCAAAAATCAGCATTAACATCCCAAAATACACATCAAAGAACAACATCCAACGAAAAATCAATTACTTCGAGATGTCTCATTTTGAATGTCGCTACTCCACCGAGGTTAGTCTTGGTACTTACTGGGTACCGATTGTGGTGACTCATACTATACTATGCTTCTGCTTTCCGTGAATGTTCTCAAGCTTTTTAAATTATTCTTCTTTCAAAGCACACTATTTTTAGAAATCCCATTTTGACTGCTGTTGCAAGAATTTCTAGTCTAGAATTCAAAGAATTCTTACATATTTCTATTTTATGTGGACCCTATCCGTGGTTAAAAAAATTACTTATGTTTCACTTCGGCTGGAGTGAACGATTGACCTTATTCACCAATCTAATGATAGTTGATATTGTCTTATTTAACCTAGGAATTGATGAACTTAAGTCAGAATTACAAACTTGTCTCCTATTTCGCGGGTGTTAATCCAGTTTAACTTCACTCTTAGAAATTATCGTTTTGATAGGGATTCACTTGGTGGATATACAATGATTAATTAATGACAGTCCTAATTTCATAATCAAATAGAA
Organism: Nicotiana tabacum; assembly: GCF_000715075.1. Taxonomy (NCBI): domain Eukaryota; kingdom Viridiplantae; phylum Streptophyta; class Magnoliopsida; order Solanales; family Solanaceae; genus Nicotiana; species Nicotiana tabacum. The sequence goes on from NC_134092.1 coordinate 45,777,326, forward strand.
TTAAGATGTTATAAATAAAATTGTATTTAAGGTGAATATCTATATAATAGAGAGATTTTAGGGTTTGTTACTTGGTGGCTAAGTCATTTTTCCCCTATATATAGAGGGGTTCTATTTTATTGTAATTCATCCCAATCAATAAGAATTATCTCTCTACTTTTCTCTGCAATACTCTTTTTCTATTATTATTTTATAACACGTTATTATTACGAGACTCTACCGTCTCAAGAAACTCTTTGAAAAGACTAAGGTATAATTTTTCTCCTCTTTTAACTATGACTGATATTATGAAACGAAAGTTCGTTGTTGTTACGACCCGACCGATCGTTTTGAGCTCTAGCACGTTGTTCAGCAGTTTGAGGCCATGAGTAGCTTCACTTCAGGTATTATGACTTGTACGCGTGGTCGGAATTGAAATTCGGGGAGTTCGAAGTTGATTTGGAAAGAGAATTCTCATTTCGCAGGCTTTAAGTTAGAAGAATCTGACTAAGGGTTGATTTTGAGTAAACGACCACAGAATCGTAATTTGAAGGTTCCAACAGGTTCGTATGATGATTTCGTACTTGGGCGTATGTGAGCACCTAATTTTTGACTATATTTGAATTTGTACCACCTTCTACTATGTAAATATTTTTAAAATTTTAATATATATTTTTTTACCTTTGTTACATTTTTTTAATATAGGGTAAAAAATAAAAATAATTTAAAAGGTTAAATTATTAATATTAGTATTATTTTTATTTTTATCTTTATTTTAAAATAAAATAAATTTAAAAAAACCGAAACAAATAAATGTTTTTTTTAATTTTCGGATGGGAATAAAATAGGAAAATTAAAAGTATGGAATAAAAAATTAAAAGTAAAAGTAGGTGGAAATTATTTTTTTTTAAAAGTAAAAGAAATTGGAAAATTAAAATAATAAAAGTAAAAGAATGTGAAAATTTAAAATAATGAAAATTAAAAAAAATATGAAATTAAAAAATAAAAGTAAAGGTAGCTGAAATTATTTTTTTTTAAAACAAAGTAAAAGAAAGTGGAAATTTAAAAAAAAGAAAAGTAAAATAAGTGAAAAATTTTAAAAAAATAAAGTAAAAAAAGTTAGAAATTAAAAAATAAAAGTAAAGGAAAGTGGGGAATTATTTATTTTAAAAAAGAAGAAAAATGGGAAGTGGGAATTGTTTTTAATTAAAAATTAATAAAATAATAAACAAAAAATCTGATAAAAATCCGAATTCTTTTCCTATAAATAGAAGAGAAATGTGAGGAGAAAAGAGGAGAAGGAAGGAAAAAATAGAGGAGAGAATTGAGAAATGAAAAATTCTTCTTCTGCGCTAAGTGAATTTCTACTCGTTTTATTATTTTTTTTGAAAATTCAAGCAATTCATCACCCTGTTTAAGACCCAAAAATGCCTCAAATTCAAGCCTAAAAATACCTTGTGAAACTTCATTGATAGTCACCTCTCTCACGCCAAAAAATAGCAGTCTCACGAAGTACAGTCGAGTTTCAGTTCGGGCTCGAATTTTAGGAGGTTCATCGCTAGATTTTCTGCTCATCTGCCGATTTGCCCTTGGTTTGGTGTATTTGCTCGGCTTAAAAATGTTTTTGCATTAATCATGTTCTAAAGGAAATGTTTTGCTTAAAGGATCATTGTTTATCCTCTCTTTGTTAAATATTTTATTGTTTTGTGTGATGTTCTTATAGAGGTTCATGTGATAATTTTTTGTGTTTTTTTATTTATACACATTATCATGTTGTAGCTTCGTTTTACATGTTTCAAGCGATTTGTCAACAGATTATTTGAATAGGATTTCATCTTAATGAGATTTGCTATTTAGAATTAAAAATGAAGATCTTGCCATATTAATGGGCCATGCGTTGGAGTTCAAGTAAGTGAACCAGAAATGAGTTACCACATTTAATAGGAAAGAAAGAATTAGACATGGGTTGGATTGAGTATAAATCTGTCAGGCCCAATAATTTTGTCACTAGACTAATAATTAGCTCATTCTTCCATAATGGATAAATATCTCCTAATTTCAAAGATAGAGTAGTAAGTTGTAAATATTTTTAAGTGTGGATGACTTTTCAATACTTTAAATAACTAATATATTTTCCGACTTCCAAATAATTTTCTATCCATAAACTCTTGGTCTTATAATAATTTCAAATTAGTTTAGAAAAATAATACAAGTGCGCGTTCACATGACTTGACCAATCAACTTCGAGATAAATGTGTTATTGATTGTGTACACGTACGCGTGACATGATTCTTGACGCCAAACAAAAATGAGCACACGTACGCGTGACTTATTTCAAGATAATTTTTATAAATCTAATCAAGCAATAAAAGCGGACATAGGTAAAACATGAGAATCAATAAAACACAGGTTATCCAAAAATAATATAAGCCAAATGTAGTCAATAAAGCGACCGTGCTAGAACCACGGGATTCGGGGAATACCTTACACATTCTCCCCGGTCAACAGAATTCTTTACCCGAATTTTATTTTCGCAGACCAATAATAATAGAGTCAAACCTTCCTTTGATTAGGGATTCAAATAAATGGTGACTTGGAACACCCAAAAAATTAATTCCAAGTGGCGACTCTGTAAATAAAATAATCCCTACTCAAATTTGTCACTTTAATTGGAAAAACTCTTTAACCCACAATAATCCATAACACATATATCTTTTGGGGCAAAAAGAGGTGTGACAGCTCTGGCGACTCTGCTGGGGAAAAGAACCCAGAACTTCTGGTTCAGGGTTCAGAATTCGAGCTTGTAATGTGATCTATACTTGGCTTTCTTGATTGTTGATATTACTGTATTTGTGAACATGATGTGCTAATTACCGCTTATTTACCGCTTTGATATTATTTGAACTGTATAGACTGCCTTCTTACGCCTCCCTTCTGAGTCTTCTGAATTTATGGTGCACACGTGCGCGTGGCCCATTTTTTCTGTTAGAGGTCATACCAAATAGAACGAGGCTTGATTTGTAACTAAGCCGGGTAGACTTTCGTGTTCCCAGTACGTTACCCCCACCCCGGCTCGAGCTATCCGCTTGAGTAAGCCATGTCTAAAACACTCCCCCCAGGATTTTAAACCTAGAATAACATAGCCTCATGCCGGATCCCTAGTAGGAACATTTATTTGTATCACGTGCATTTGACTTTGGAGACTCAACACAGGGGTTGGGTCCGTCTAGGACAGGTGTACCTAAAAATAAAAGACCATCATGATGCATCCTACATGTTATTTGTGCATTTTGTTTGATCTGATTTGCATGTTGACCGGCTGCTAGAATAAATACAGAAAATTGAGAAAAGGCAGAAGTGAGAAGTAGGAGAGAGAAAATTCATCCAGTTTCCAAAAATTCCAGTATTTGAAAAATCTAGAAACTCTGCCGAAATCTTGAAAAAAAAGAGAAAAAGAAAAGTCATTTCAAAATGAGTTAAAGAAATCATGTTTTCCCTGTTGTGTCAAAATACAACCGAACTACGCGGGTCTGATTCTCACCGTATGTGAGATACGTAGGCAAACCTCATCGGTTCCGGCCCCAATTTTTTAAAATCCAAAAAACTATTTTCCTTTAATTCCTTCTTTAGGAGTCTTTTCTTAGAAAAATTCAAACAAATAATATATAAGAAAAATTTTAAATCCAAAAATATTTTCTTTGTAGAAGTCTTTTATTCGAAAAAAAAAACAAATCAAATTAAAATCCAAAAAAAATATTTTCCACCATTTTTAGAAGTGTTTTGCCCAGAAATTCAAAAAAATAATCAAAAATCAAAAATCCAAAAATATTTTCTTTCTTCTTTAGAAGTCTTTATTTCAAATATTTCAAAAAAATAAATCAAAACAAAAAATGCTTTCTTTGCTCTTTAAAAGCATTTCCTTCGAAAATTCCAAAAGAAAAAAAAAGAAATGCAAAAAAAAAAATTATATTCTATTTCTAAACGCTTTCATAGTGTGAGTGTTATAAAAAGTAAGTAAAAAAAAGTTAGTTTATTTACTCTATTCGTGATTTTTCCTGAATTACATAATGATCTGATTCATGCGGCGTCATGATACCTAGGCAATCCCCATCGGATTCGATCATAGCCATAAACAAATTGAGTGAAAAAATAAACCGAAAAAAAAAGAAAAAAATTGAGTGAAAATGAAAGAAAAGAGTGACAAAAAAATAACAAAGAAAAACAAAGAGCGAAAAACAACAAAAAGAGAGAAAAAAGAAATCAAGGTATGAAAAAAAAAATTCAAAAAAAAAAAGAAAAAAGAAAAAAAAAAGCCTCCCCAGAAGGAATGAGTTCACCCCTGCTGGTGAATCATACTCGAGCTTGTTCCAAAAAGCTAGTCATGCTAGGTCTACTACAGCCAGTAGACCTGAACCGGCGCACCGGGCTAATGCTAGATGTGAATACCACTCTGGAGCAGTGGGACATGATACAAAAGACTGTTGGATTCTTAAGAGAGCAGTGGAAGACCTCATCGAGGTCAAAGCAATAGTGCTTAGGGATGAAGAGGCCCCTAATATGATGAACAATCCTCTGCCTACTCACACTAATGGGCCAGTAGTCGGAATGATCTGTGAAGATAAGAAATTTGATCCAGCACTGAAAGCCACAGTAGCCATTTCCGTGGCAGAAGAGAAACCTAAAAAACGGGTGCCAAACCTGAAAAGTTCTCTGTCAGATGGGAGTCTCGGTAGCCGGTCTTGCTATTTTTTCTGCGTCCGGATTATTTCAAGGTGTAATGCGGATGTTTTAATTTTATTATCTTACTTTGTGATGTAAACCCTTCTATCTTCAATTTTTAAATAAAAAAAAAACAAAAAATCAAATCAAATGAAATTAATATTTCATTGAATGTCTCTTTTCTTAATCTTGTCACCTTTCTTTTTCTTTTTTTAGTTCTGTTAATGCAGATTTTAATGATATGACATGCTTGCGGACTTCATGCCTAGATCCTAAAATACTGTCAGACCTCGAAATAATGAATCAAGAAGCAGAATGTGTTGAAGATAAGGCTTGTGAGAAAATAAACAAAGAATTGGAACAGTAGGCCTAGGCCAAGTCCGAATGAAATCAGAAGAAGTTGAAATTCCCTCTCTTCAGATCATTTTTGAAGCCGAGATTGAGGATAAAATTGGGTCAAGAATCGATTGGAACAATTGACACTGATTGATGAAAAGTGATTGGCCGCAATTTGTTACGGGCAGTTGTACCAACAAAGAATGGCCAGTGCCTACAACAAGAAAGTGCGGCCCAGAAAACTTGAAGTGGGGCAACTCGTTCTGAGATGTATCCTCCCGCATCATGAAGAAGCTAAAGGAAATTGGCTCCAAATTGATGCAGTCAAAAAGGTACTATGTTTGACCCTTCACGCAGCTTTAATGCTCTTTGATTGGGATGACGAAGGCTTTCATTCTCGCTACCCAAACACCATTAACCCTTTTTGCCAACCCTTTGAGCCGGTTACTTTTTTTTGATTACCCTCTTTGGAACCTGAAGGATTTATTGAAAAAAAAAACAAGAAAGAAAAAAAAACGAAGAAAAAAAAATGGAAAAGGAAAGAGAAAGAAAACAAAACAGACAGAAAGACAAAAAAAAAACAGTTCATGTTACCTTGAACTACGTTCGACTTGATTCCGAAAGGATACGTAGGCAGCCTCTCTCTGGGGTTCAGTCACACCAAAATAAAAATTCACATTTTCAAAAAAAAAAATAATAATAAAACTGGGGCAGATGTTATAATTGGTTCGGCGATGGTTTCGCCTGAAAGGTTCCAAAGTTGTAATTCAATCCAAATCTTTTTTACCCAAATCCTTTTCAAGTCCTTCCGATCAATCAACGAGAATGTTCAAGAATTGGAGAATACAGTTACTTGGATCTGATACAACCAAATGAGAGAAATAAAATAAGAGAGTCTTATTGGTGAAAATCCTAACGGGTACCGTAGGGCGATGGCGAGCAGAAAAAATAAAAATGAGAGAGTCTTGTTAGTGAAAACCTGCAAAGGGCACTATAAGGCGATGGTGAGAAGACAAATGAGAGAGGTCAGCTAGTGAAAATCCGCAAAGAGCACTATTGATCGAAAAGAGGATCTCCACAGCCATTGGCATCGACACAATCCTGGGCAAGGTTTCTCGGTTTCGAGGCAAAAATTATGTTGAATTGCTGAGAGTCGGACGGTTTACACAGATCAGGCATCCGGTCCAAAAGGCATGTCATGTTCATTGAAGTCCGCATATACTTCCAGATAAGTCTTTCTTTAATTTTGTTCCCCGAAAGGGACACCTCTTGTTTAAACTCATTCTCCATTGTTGTTTTCTTTGAATCCCTTTCGGTATAACTTCGTGTCAAAATAAAGGCAAAGAAAGGATGGTAAGACCGATTATAGGGCTCTCGTTTGAAGCGAACGGATACATTGAAAAAGGCACCCAACCTCGGCAGGGGCATCAAGTCAACCCCGACTGGCCATGGGGCTGATGCTTTGAAAACAAAAACTCTCGAAAGGAGGAAATCAAATTGAAAGTGCCTACAAGGGCAAAATGAAGTTGAATAGGTTAAGTCCCAAGTGGCTAACCGTTTTGGCAAAGTTTGAAAAGCCAAAGATTCCCCAATGCTCTGGAATTAAAAGTTTTGGAGGAAAGAAGTCGAAAGTGAAATGCCACAAAGGCAAAATAAGGTTGAAAAGGTTAAGTTCCACTCGACCAATCGTCATGTAAAAGTTTGAAAAGTCAAGGGGGCTCTGGGGCCAGAAATGCAAGTGGTTGTCATGAAACATCTAGTGGCAGGTTAAAATCATCATCAAAAGAAGATGGGCACAAAGCCAAGCTGCCAAAGACATCAAGGCCACAAACTGACCACCACTTTGAACACTCATGATTTTTCTTTGTTTGTAGTAGGAACAAAGCAGTGCAGAATGGCGATTCCTAAAGGACGAATGTTGCCAAAGGTAAGTTTCCTCAAAATCTCCACTTTCCTTTATTTTTAGCATGCATCACTACTACTCATACCTCTCATTTTCGTAGCTTAATCCAAGTAGAACCTTTTCGCCTAGGGGGATCCAACTCATAGTTCCGGGTTGAAGTACTCTTCGCTCAGGTTGTTTTACATAGCTTAACCCACGTAGAACCTTTTCGACTAGGGGGATCCAGCTCATAGTTCTGGGTAGAAGTACTCTTCGCTCAGGTTATTTTTCGTAGCTTAACCCAGGTAGAACCTTTTCACCTAGGGGGATCCAGCTCATAGTTTCCGGGTAGAAGTACTCTTCGCCCAGACTTGTTTTTCGTAGCTTAACCCAGGTAGAACATATTCTCCTAGGGGGATCCATCTCATAGTTCCGGGTAAAAGTACTCTTCGCTCAGGTTATTTTTCATAGCTTAACCCAGGTAGAACCTTTTCACCTAGGGGGATCCAGCTCATAGTTTTCGGGTAGAAGTACTCTTCGCCCCGGGCTTGTTTTTGGTAGTTTAACCCATGTAGAACCTTTTCTCCTAGGGGAATCCGGCTCATAGTTCCGGGTAGAAGTACTCTTCGCCCAGACTTATTTGTTCGTAGCTTAACCCAGGTAGAACTTATTCACCTAGGGGGACCCAACTCATATTTCCGGGTAGAAGTACTCTTCGCCCAGGCTTGTTTTTCGTATCTTAACCCAGGTAGAACCTTTTCTACTAGAGGGATCCAGCTCATAGTTCCGGGTAGAAGTACTCTTCGCTCTAGTTATTTTTCATAGCTTAACCCAGGTAGAACCTTTTCACCTAGGGGGATCCAGCTCATAGTTTCCGGGTAGAAGTCCTCTTCGCCCAGGCTTGTTTTTCGTAGTTTAACCCAGGTAGAACCTTTTTGCCTAGGGGGAACCAGCTCATAGTTCCGGGTAGAAGTACTACTCTTCGCTCTGGTTGTTTTACGTAGCTTAAACCAAGTAGAACCTTTTCGCCTAGGGGAATCCAGCTCATAGTTCCGGGTAGAAGTACTCTTCGCTCAGGTTGTTTTACGTAGCTTAACCCAGGTAGAACCTTTTCGCCTAGGGGGATCCAGCTCATAGTTCCGGGTAGAAGTACTCTTCGCTCAGGTTGTTTCGTAGTTTAACCCGGGTAGATCCTTTTCTCCTAGGGGGATCTAGCTCATAGTTCCGGGTAGAAATACTATTCGCCTAGGATTGTTTTTCTCAGCTTAACCCAGGTAGAACCTTTTCGCCCAGAGGATTCATTTTCATTTCAGTAATACATGGCACCAACCCCTGGTTACATTTCTTTTCCGTAATACAGGGTGTCATCCCCTGGTTACATTTTCTTTCAGCAATACAGGGTACCAACCCCTGATTACATTCTTTTTCCGTAATACAGGGTATCAAACCCTTGTTACATTTACTTACCAGTATCAGGGTACACCAATCCCTAGTCGCTTTTCCAATATTGGGTCTCCACTCCTTAGTTTCTTTCATTTTAGACATAGGGTCTTCATTCCCTAGTCTCTATGTTTTTCAGGGTACACCATTCTGGACCTTTTATTGCTTTCAATAATGAACTAGTTTAGAATTTTGTTACAATAACTCATGAAATTTTTCTAGTGCAAACTGGGGCAGAAAAATTTTGTTTGTTTGTTTGTTTTAGTGTCTGAGTATGTTTTACCTCGAGGCACATGGTTCGAGATGGCCAAAAGAAGAAGTCTCAATTCAGAATAAAAGAAAATAAAAAATAGGTGAATCCAAAATGCAAAAGCAGTTGAAAAGATGTGGAATTCTCAAGACATGATTGAAGCCACGAGTATTGGAGTCCCGTTTTGATTAGAAGAAGCTATAGAACAATGAACTAGCACCCACAGCTAGCGAGCATCAAGGTTTAGATCAGAGTCTGCATGAAGAACCAGTCAAGACTCAAGATCAAGTTTCAGAAGACTCATAGATAGGAATCTTGTAACTCATAACTGATAGGTTTAGTTTTTTTATAATAGCAGGATCGTAGACCGGAGCCTCGACGGAACCTCACTCGACTCCTCAACTCATCATTCCACCATTCTCCTTGAACTACATGCGACCTGATTCCCCTATAACCCGGGATATGTAGGCTGTCCAAAACCAGGACTCGGTTGCACCCTATCTTTTATTTCTTTTCCTTTTGAATAATGTTCATGTTTCCAAGCAAAGAGGGGCAGTTGTGAGCACCTAATTTTTGACTATATTTGAAATTTTACCACCTTCTACTATGTAAATATTTTTAGAAATTTAATATATATATTTTTAGCTTTGTTACATTTTATAAATATAGGGTAAGAATTAAAAATAATTTAAAAGGTCAAATTATTACTATTAGTATTATTTTTATTTTTTATCTTTATTTTAAAATAAAATAAATTAAAAAAACCGAAAAAAATAAATATTTTTTTATAATTTTCGGATGGGAATAAAATGGGAAAATTAAAAGTATGGAATAAAAAATTAAAAGTAAAAGTAGGTGGAAATTATTTTTTTTAAAAAGTAAAAGAAAGTGGAAAATTAAAATAATAAAAGTAAAAGAATGTGAAAATTTTAAAAAATAAAAAGTAAAAGAAAGATGAAATTAAAAAATAAAAGTAAAGGTAGCTGAATTTTTTTAAAAAAAGAAAAGTAAAAGAAAGTGGAAATTTAAAAAAAGAAAAGTAAAATAAGTGGAAATTAAAAAAAGGAAAGTAAAATAAGTGGAAAATTAAAATAAAGTAAAGTAAAAAAAGTGAAAAATTAAAAAATAAAAGTAAAGGAAAGTGGGGAATTATTTCTTTACAAAAAGAAGAAAAATAGGAAGTGGGAATTCTTTTTAATTAAAAAATAATAAAATAATAAACAAAAATCTGAAAAAAATTCCGAATTCTTTTCCTATAAGTAGAAGAGAAATGTGAGGAGAAAAGAGGATAAGGAAGGAAAAAATAGAGGAGAGAATTGAGTGATAAAAAATTCTTCTTCTGCGCTAAGTAAATTTCTACTCGTTTCATTATTTCTTTCGAAAATTCAAGCAATTCATCACCCTGTTTAAGACCCAAAAATGCCTCAAATTCAAGCCTAAAAACACCTTGTGAAACTTCATTGATAGTCACCTCTCTCATGCCAAAAACCAGCAGTCTCACGAGGTACAGTCGAGTTTCGGTCCGGGCTCCAATTTTAGATGGTTCGTCGCTAGATTTTCTGCTCATCTGCCGATTTGCCCTTGGTTTGGTGTATTTGCTCGGCTCAGAAATAATTTTGCATTAATCAAGTTCTGAAGGAAAATTTTTGCTTAAAGGTTCATTGCTTATCCTCTCTTTGTTAAATATTTCATTATTTTGTGTGATGTTCTTATAGAGGTTCATGTGATAATTTTTTGTGTTATTTTATTTATGCACATTATCTTGTTGTAGTTTCTTTTTATATGTTTCAAGCGATTTGTCAATAGATTATTTGAATAGGATTTTATTTTAATGAGATTTGCTATTTAGAATTAAAAATGAAGATCTTGCCATATTAATGGGCCATGCGTTGGAGTTCAAGTAAGTGAACCAGAAATGAGTTACCACATTTAATAGGAAAGAAAGAATTAGGCATGGGTTGGATTGAATATAAATCTATCAGGCCCAATAATTTTGTCACTAGACTAATAATTAGCCCATTCTTCCATAATGGATAAATGTCTCCTAATTTCAAAGATAGAGTAGTAAGTTGTAAATATTTCTAAGTGTGGATGACTTTTCAATACTTTAAATAACTAATATATTTTCCGACTTCCAAATAATTTTCTATCCATAAACTCTTGGTCTTACAATAATTTCAAATTAGTTTAGGAAAATAATACAAGTGCGCGTTCACATGACTTGACCAATCAATTTCGAATAATAATAAATGTGTTATTGATTGTGTACACGTACGCGTGACATGATTCTTGATGCCAAACAAAACTGAGTACACGTACGCGTGACTTATTTCAAGATAATTTTTATAAATCTAATCAAGCAATAAAAGCGGACATAGGTAAAACATGAGAACCAATAAAAGACAGGTTATCCAAAAATAATATAAGCCAAATGTAGTCAATAAAGCGACCGTGCTAGAACCACGGGACTCGGGGAATGCTTTACACCTTCTCCCCGGTTAACAGAATTCCTTACCCGGACTTTGTTTTCGCAGACCAATAATAATAGAGTCAAACCTTCCTTTGACTAGGGATTCAAATAAATGGTGACTTGGAACACCCAAAAAATCAATTTCAAGTGGTGACTCTATAAATAAAATAATCCCTGCTCAAATTTATCATTTTAATTGGAAAAACTCTTTAACCCACAATAATCCATAACACATATATCTTTTGAGGTAAAAAGAGGCGTGATAGCGTATGTTCGGGTCGAATTTTGGATGATCCGGGAACGTTTCGGCACCTATTATGGAAGTTGGCATTTTTAGAAAGATTTCTTAAATTCGTGTTGAAGTGCATTTCAATGTTATCAATGTTCGTTTGGGATTCTGAGCCTGAGAATAGCTCCGTATGGTGATTCTGGTATTGGGAGCGCGTCCGGATGCGGATTTGTTGGTCTGTAGGTCATTTTGGGGTCATTTGGCGAAAGTTAGAAATTTGAAGGTTTTTTAGAAGTTTGACCGGAAGTGGAATTTTTGATATCAGGGTCAGATTCTGATTTCGGAAGTTGCAATAGGTATGTAATGTCGAAGATGACTTGTGTGCAAAATTTAAAGCCAATCGGATGTGATTTGATAGGTTTCGGCATCGAATGTGGAAGTTTGAAGTTCAAAAGTTCTTTAAGCTTGAATTGGAGTGCGAGTCATGGTTTTAGCGGTGTTTCATGTGATTTGAAGGCTCGACTAAGTTCGTGATGTGTTTTGGGTCGTGTTGGTATAATTGGTTGAGGTCCCGGGGGCCTCGAGTGGATTTCAGATAGTCAACGGATTTGAAATTGGACTTGGGCAATGGCTGAAGCATTAGATTTGTTGGTGTCTAGTTTCCTTCTACGTGTTCGCGAAGTAATTCCCGCATTCGTGTAGAGGAAGTTGAGGGCTACTGGGATTTACCCTTTGCGTTCGCGAAGAGTTACTGTGAGGCGTGGGAGGTTGTGCTTCGCGTTTGCGTAAAAAGGATTGTGTTCGCGAAGGTATGGCCCGGTGTGCTTCGCATTCGCAGGAGGAACCTCGCGTTCGTGTAAGAGAAATACTGGGGCAATGACTCGTGTGCTTCGCGAATGCGAGGAAAGTTCCGCGTTCGCGAAGAAGAAGGGCAGCATCTGGGCAGATTGTTTTAAACGGGAGTTTGGCCCTTTTCATTTCATTTTCCTCCATGGGAGCCAACATAGGAGCGATTTTGGAGCTCCATCTTCATCATCTATGTCAAGGTAAGTAGTTCCCACCTATTTCAAGTTAAATACATGGGTTGTATATGGATTTATATATGAAAATTTGTTGAAATTTGGGATTTTGACTACGCACGCATGAGGTGACGAGATTCCGTGCGTAGCAACTATTATGCTTAAGTCCGGGTAGTTTAGGACCCAAAAAACATGCCATATTTGTGATAATTGTAACCTCACTGCCAATTTAAATTGCTTAAGTTATATCGAACTTGGTAAATAAATTTCTAAAAGGAGTAAACATCATTTCTTGACTGTTAAAAGAGCAATTGCCATTTCCTTGGATAATTCCCCCTTGATAAATTCTCGATTGACTATTTGAATGTGTTTATCTTTGTGGAATGGGCCGAATGCCTCGACAGATTAAATAGATGCATTATGATTCGCGCCATTCGACCCTCTGGCAGTGCACAATTTAATTATTTATTGGATCGGGTCGTACGCCCTCGGCATGATTTGCGCATGACTTAGTTGATTGTTTTGGAATTATTGATAATTGATATGGCCTCATTGGCCGGAGATATAAATTGTTAAACGACGAAAATAAATTTGGAAATCCCCTATTAACAAGAGAATTATTTACCTGCCTCCTGTTATTGTGTTTACTGTTGCCTCATAAAATCCATAATTCATCATATCATTGGTATATTAATTATAGCCCATAGTAAGTGTCTGAGTCGACCCCTCGTCACTACTTCTTCGAGGTTAGGCGTTGATTTACGTCCTCACGCTGCACTTGCTGCATATTTTTGTGCAGGTACACATATGTTTAGCGGCCTTGTGGTGCAGAGGCGCGATTATGGCGGGGACTTAGCTGAGCTTCATCCTATACGACGCTCCACAGCCAACAGAGTCTCTTTTAGAGTACTTACATTTTCCCTGTCCAATTTGTATTCCGGACAACTGTTGTATTTTATGTTATATTCTTAGTAAATGCTCATGCACTTGTGACACCGGGATTTGGGGATGATTATGGGTTGCACTGTATTGGAATTGTTTTTTAAATATATTATTATGTATTTCGTAAATTCCATCTTCTACTATTTAATTAAGGGAAAAAACTATGATTTCAAAAATATTAAAATGATACCTGAATTAACTATTTAGTGTTGGCTTGCCTGATAATAGTGTCCGGCGCCATCACGACATTTAACGAATTTTGGGTCGTGACAATATGGTATCAGAGCACTAGGTTCACTTAGGTCTTATGAGTCATGAGCGAGTCTAGTAGAGTCTTGCGGATCTGTACGGAGACGTCTGTACTTATCTTCGAGAGGCTACAGGGCTGTTAGGAGCACTTCCCTTCTTGATTCCTCTTCGTGCTATTTGATTCCTTTGAGGCCTTTGCCTTCATTTCTTTCCCATTCAATCTTATGCAACGTGAAGCACTGGTTATAAATCGGAAATTGAGGAATTGTAATGGTACTACAGATGTGGTGCAGGATGTTTCTCCCTACGTAATTGATTGGGCTATTGTCGTCGCCTAGTGGAAGGATATTCTATCATTTCAGCTTAGTAGCTGTACTTCTGAGAGCTTTGAGGCTATGCACAGGTTGCTATGATGTCATGAGTTGTTATCGCACAGTATTGATGTGATGGTAGGATGCTTGCCTATGTCTCGGGGCAGTGAATGACTTGAAAGAAGGTTTACTTAGTGCATGATTCAGAGATTCGGTATTTTTCTTCTGACGGAGGAAAGGCAATCGAACTAAGAATGTTCAGACTTGGGTTGATGGAGTAGCGGGACTCGATATTTTCGAGCGTGGTGGAATCTTCACATGTGATGTGGTGTCATCATCCTTGATTGGTTATAATGTGTTAAGTTCGCTGGTGCTATGGTTTCCTTCAATTCGCCTTGGGGCAGAGTATTATAAATGGTGTCGGGGAAGTGGCTGTCAGAGGTCGCAGTGTGCAGAGGTTCAGGATCGAATCGGCAATCCTGGTATTGATGGCTCGAGAAAGATGATTTCCGAAAAGGTTTAAAATTGGTAGCGATCTATCGGTTCGAGTGCTACAGAGGTAGATTCTGAGTTAAGGCAACAACTAGGCAGCGAAGGATGAGGAAGGACATGTGGGAGGTGCCTTGCGGTGGATAGACTTATAGAAGGCCAAGTGTGAGAAACAGGAGTCGGGTAGTTACTTATAGGAGTGAGTTTAGCCAAAGTGGGAGAGTGGCAGAGTAGCATGTGGGTTCTGTGATAGGATAGCTACACTTCTTGAGGAAAGTTTAGAGTGATTTCGGATTCATAGTGGACAGTGACAAGGTCTACGGGCTTAATTTGGAATATTGGCTGCTATATTGAGAAAGATTGGGTGTGACAGGAGGGAGCTGCTTGATATGAAGAAGGATACAACATGACTTTGGATTGGAATGTATTGTCGCACCTTTAGTTGATGTCCATGAAGAGTGAACGGACTTGTACGGCTAGTGAATGAGCTCGGACTCAAGATGGTCTACTGATTTCGTAGTAATTATACCCAGTGCAGCTACATTGGAATATGCCGGCACGTAATTTCCACAGGTGGGTTGTCTCCTGTGAGCAGGTTAGCGGTCACGTGGTGTTGACGAATCTTCTACGAAGAATTCTACTGGCTATCCGGTAAGAGATTGAATATGTAAATATGGCTAGTGATTCCGATTGTTCATAAAATGTTTAACATAAGGATTTCGAGGAAATTTGGCGGGTTGATTGTGCAAGGTCATATCAATAGGAGATAAGGAATCTTGGTAGGTTCCAGGGTCATGCAATAGTAGCTTCAGGCTAAGTGGGAGAGCCCCACCGTCTATGATTGGATTCTGTAGTTGTCAACTAGTGCGGTTTCTGGTTATCGGTGTACTGGTGGGTTGCCATGACTAAGAAAAGAAAATAGCAGTGATAACTTGAGCAAAGGATTTGAGGAACGTGTGCTATCTTTGGCCTTATTGGTTCATGTTCAGGTCTTGGGTAGACTCAGAGTCTATGCTTAGTGTGGATGTGATGTATAAGGAAAGGAATTCAACTGGTTGCTTCTTCGAGAGGGTCTTCATGTGCTAGCAGAGCCTTGGAGTTTGATAATATTCGGGGTCAAGTCAGAGTGGGTGACTCTCAATAACGGTCCTAGTAGATTCAAAAGTTAAGGTGTGGTGTCTAAGGATTTCGAGTCCATAGTATGGTTGAATATAGAGCTTTTGCAGCGGATTATTGATAAAGGAGTTGTTGTTACTTCTAAGGAAGATCCAGAGTAAATTAGGAGAAGTCGGGTTCGGTTAGCAATGGTTGAATTGGCATGATGATGGAAATGATCAGCTCCTTTAGCGTGTTGAGTTGTGCATGTGATTTGTGGCAGTACGTGCGAGGTTTGACGACCGACGTAATTGATTTTATTTGGGGGCATTCGAGCATTTTGGCATGTTATGTGTAGACGGATCCCGGAAGGATTATGGTGGTTTAAACCACTACTCGAGGTTTGTATTTCCTGTAGTCATAAGAATTTGGTTGCGTGTTGCAATGGTTATTTTGAAATGAGCTAAGTAAAATATTTCTATATGATGAAGTGTTTACCCTATTAGTGGTTCCGGATTTATGATGAAATTTTTGTGCTCTTGCACATTGGCATGATTAAGTGCAGTGATTAGCATGGGATTTGGAAGTTGAGGATTAAGGTTACGGTTCGGTGTTGCAAGAAAGTCACGAGCTCGGATGAACAAGAAAGGACTCAGATGGTTAAAGTCAACTGGCATTGTTTTCAGCATCACCAGAGATCGGTGCCTAGTGTGAAGAGGCTTTGCATACTGAATGCGTATTCTTGAATGGCTTTACAGCTTTGGTGTGGCCGGTAGTATGAATGTACAGATTTGTTACCTTGTGCGGAAGGTCATGGGAGCATATCCCACGGGAAGATTGTATAAGTGTGATGTGTAGTAACTTGATTAATTGAAGAATGGAAACCATGTATGAAGATTGTGGTAATATTGCTGATTTGGGAATTCGTGCTAGGAGGATGTTCAGTTCGTCTGGTGGTGGACTGTGGAAGCTTGTTCCGGTTATGATGGTTGTTATTATGTGTTATGGGAAAAGGGGTTATTATGGACCCTTGAAAGGTTATTAGCCTGGTACGGTGCGATCAGAATCGGCTTGAGGTCCATGAAAGGATTTAAATATGAATATGGGCTCTGTATTAGGCTGGATGTGTTCATTTCAGCATAGGGATCCTTATGGAGGAGTATTCAGACGTTGGATGTCATTTTGTCGTCGGCTATTTCATGTAATACTATATTGTGCCATGTGAGTTGTGAAACGACTTGATAAACTTCACATGTACTGAGGTTCCGCATAGCAATGATGTTATGTGAGTAGGATGGCTCTCGAGATTCAGATCATATATCGCACCTTAGTTGTGCTTGACTTTCACAACGTATGGCACTATCTGTCTCCCCAGGGATGGTATTATGCACTTAGCGTGCTTGTGGCCGATATTCGGGTATTTTGTAATAATGAGCATTCTAGCTTGGTAAGTATCTCCTTATATAGATTTTATGTGTGGATCGGGTGGTACGCTGCCACAGGCATGCTATTTGGATCGGGTTGCGCGCCACAACAGTGTGATGTTGAGTGCAGTCCCCTATGTCTGTTTTCGTGTGTTTTGTTTTCCATTTTTCTGAGGAAGGTTTGTAACACCTTTTCGGTTTTCTAGTTAGTTATGTGGGTTGAGTAGTTCTTTCCAGAGTTCGTTTTTCTTAGGTATCACATATAAGTTTGTAGTTTGTCTGCACATTGTGGCATCATATGAGATTTTGGCAGAGTCTGAGGTGGCTTATTGCCTGGGCAGCTTATGCTGGGAGAGACGGGATTATTGGACCTGGGGTTAGCGTGATCAGATCGGTATGAGGCATAGTTAAAGAGTAAATATTGGTATTCAGTCCAGAATGAGGTAATGGTTCTTGTCAAGGGGAGAAACTCAATAAATGGTTGACTCGGCAGTTGGTTGTAAATTTCTACGTATCTTTTCCGCTGCGGCAGCATTACAAGAGTTGGAGTAGGACATGTATGTGGCACGAGATGTGTTGTGGACATCAGGTTCGTGGAATTTCGGCTATTGTTATCAGAGAATATTATTAAGGTCATGTGAATTATGCGGTGCATGGTGTGAATTCAGCAGAGGTATGCAGTCATGTTTTGGTACATCGTGTGGTGATTGATACGGTGATCGTATGTTGGAAACAAGCCTAGCAGAAGATTCCGGATGTTGGAATTTGGCTCTAAGGCTAATTTGACTAAACAAAAGGGGAATCTTCAGGTTTACTCGAGCCAGTGTGCTCAACTGAGTTGTGGTAGAACGGGTAGGTGCACGAGGTGTTAACCAGTGATTTCGGACAACTCCAAAGCAGTTCTTAACATATTCGAGGACGAACGTAGGTTTAAGTGGGAGAGAGAGTAATGACCCGACCGGTCGTTTTGAGATCTAGCACGTCGTTCAACAGTTTGAGGTCATGAGTAGCTTTACTTCAGGTATTATGACTTGTACGCGTGGTCGGAATTGAAATTCGGGGAGTTCGGAGTTGATTTGGAAAGATAATTCTCATTTTGGAGGCTTTAAGTTAGAAAAATCTGACTAAGGGTTGATTTTGAGTAAACGACTTTAGAATCGGAATTTAAAAGTTCCAACAGGTTAGTATGATGATTTCGGACTTGGGTGTATGTCCGGGTCGAATTTTGGATGACCCGGGAACGTTTCGGCACCTAATATAAAAGTTGGCATTTTTAGAAGGATTTCTTAAATTCGTGTTTGAAGTGCATTTCAATGTTATCAATGTCCGTTTGGGATTCCGAGCCTAGTAATAGCTACGTATGGTGATTCTGGTGTCGGGAGCGCGTTCAGATGCGGATTTGGAGGTCCGTAGGTCATTTTGGGGTCATTTGGCGAAAGTTAGAAATTTGAAGGTTTTTGAGAAGTTTGACTGGGAGTGGACTTTTTGATATCGAGGTCGGATTCTAATTTCGGAAGTTAGAATAGGTCTGTAATGTTGAAGATGACTTGTGCGCAAAAATTGAGGTCAATCGGACATGATTTGATAGGTTTCGGCATCGAATGTGGAAGTTTGAAGTTCAAAAGTTCTTTAAGCTTGAATTGGAGTGCAATTCATGATTTTAGCATTGTTTGATGTGATTTGAAGGCTCGACTAAGTTTGTGATGTGTTTTGGGTCGTGTTGGTATAATTGGTTAAGGTCTCGGGAGCCTCGGGTGGATTTTGGATAGTCAACGGATTTGAATTTGGACTTGGGCAATGGCTGAAGCATAAGATTTGTTGGTGTCTGGTTTCCTTCTACGCATTCGCGAAGGAATTCCCGCGTTCGCATAGAGGAAGTTGAGTGCTACTGGGATTTAACCTTCGCGTTCGCGAAGAAGGAATCGCGATCGCGAAGGATTACTGTGAGGCATGGGAGGTTGTGCTTCGCGTTCGCGTAAAAAGGATCGCGTTCGCGAAGGTCTGGCCCGGTGTGCTTCACGTTTATGAGAGAACCTCACGTTCACGTAAAAGAAATACTGGGGCAGTGACTTGTGTGCTTCGCGAACGCAAGGAAAGTTCCGCGTTCGCGAAGAAGAAGGGCAGCATCTGGGTAGATTGTTTTAAACGGGAGTTTGGCCCTTTTCATTTCATTTTCCTCCATGGGAGCCGACCTAGGAGCGATTTTGGAGCTCCATCTTCATCATCTATGTCAAGGTAAGTGGTTCCCACCTATTGCAAGTTAAATACATGGGTTGTATATGGATTAATACATGAAATATTTTGAAATTTGGGATTTTGAAGGAAAACCTAGAAATTTATATTTTTGGATTTTGACCACGAATTTGGGCTTTGAATTGGGAATAAATCATATATTTGAGTTCATAAGGCTATGGGTAATAATTATCTTCGAAAATTTTCGGAATCCGGGCACTTGGGCCCGAGGGTGATTTTATCAACTTTTCGAACGAAGTTGGGAATTGTTGTAAATAGGATTATAATGAGTATTAGAGTATATATTTGTGGATTTACTCATTTATTGACTAGTTTTGGAGCGTTGGGCATCGATTTGAGTTGATTGAATGGTTTGGGAGCCGGTTATGAAACTTCGGAGCGAGGTAAGTCTCCTTCCTAACCTTGTAAGAGGGAATTTACCCCATAGGTGAACTAAATCAATATGTGCTTCTATTCGTGGGGGCTACGTATGTACGAGGTGACGAGAGTCCGTGCGTAGAAACTATTAAGCTTAAGTCCGGGTAGTTTAAGACCCTAAAAGCATGCCATACTTGTGATAATTGTAACCTCACTGCCAATTTAAATTGCTTAAGTTATATCGAACTTGGTAAATAAATTTCTAAAAGGGTTAAACATCATTTCTTGACTGTTAAAAGAGCAATTGCCATTTCTTTGGATAATGTTCCCTTAATGATTTCTCGATTGACTGTTTGAATGTGTTTATCTTTGTGGAATGGGCCGAACGCTTCGGCGGATTAAATAGATGCATCTATGATTTGCGCCATTCAACCTTCTGGCAGTGCACAGTTTAAATATTTGTTGGATCGTGTCGAACGACCTCGGCATGATTTGCGCATGACTTAATTGATTATTTTGGAATTATTGATAATTGATATGGCCTCATTGGCCGGAGATATAAATTGTTAAATGATGAAAATAAATTTGGAAATCCCCTATTAACAAGAGAATTATTTACCTGCCTCATGTTATTGTATTTACTGTTGCCTCATAAAATTCATAACTCATCATATCATTGGTATATTAATTATAGCCCATAGTAAGTGTCTGAATCGACCCCTTGTCACTACTTCTGCGAGATTAGGCGGGATACTTACTGGTTACGCATTGATTTACGTACTCACGCTACACTTGCTGCATATTTTTGTGCAGGTACATATATGTTTAGTGGCCTTGTAAGTGCAGAGGCGCGATTATGGCGGGGACTTAGGTGAGTTGCGTCCTATACGACGTTCCGCAGCCAATAGAGTCTCCTTTAGAGTACTTACATTTTTCCTGTCCAATTTGTATTCCGGACAGCTGTTGTATTTTATGTTACATTCTTAGTAAATGCTTATGCACTTGTGACACCAAGTTTTAGGGATGATTATGGGTTGCACTGTATTGGAATTTTTTTAAAATATACTATTATGTATTTCGTAAACTCCATCTTCTACTATTTAATTGAGGGGGAAAACTATGATTTCAAAAATATTAAAATGAGACCTGAATTAACTTTTTAGTGTTGGCTTGCCTGAAAATGGTATCCGATGCCATCACGTCCTTTAACGAATTTTGGGTCATGACAGTTTCCCTTGAAATTTCGGGCAAGAACTATATGATATGGGTGTTGGATGCTGAAATTCATTTAGATGCAATGGGTCTTGGAGACACCATTAAAGATAAAAATAAAGCATCTACCCAAGACTGTGCTAAGGTCTTGATTTTCTTGCGCCATCACCTCGATGAAGGGCTGAAAATAGAATATCTTACAGTCAAAGATCCACTTATTTTGTGGAATGGCTTAAAGGAAAGATATCACTACTTAAAGTTGGTCACACTTTCACAAGCACGATATTATTGGACTCATCTGAAGCTCCAAGACTTTAAGTCTGTTTCTGAATACAATTCTGCGATGTTCAAAATTACTTCTAAATTGAAACTCTGCGGAGATTAGTATCACTGACTATGATATGCTTGAAAAAATATTCACAACGTTTCATGCCTCCAATATGGTCCTGCAACAGCAGTACCGAGAGAAAGGTTTCAAGAAGTAATCTAAGTTGATTTCTGTTCTCCTTGTGGCTGAACGAAACAATGACTTGCTCATGAGAAATTACGATAATCGGCCCACTGGGGCTACACCATTGCCTGAAGTGGATGAGGTGTATTCTCATTATGCTAAGCATGAAAAAAGTTGTTCGTGGCCGTGGCCAAGGAAGAAATTTTTCTGGGGTTAATCACTCCCAAAGAAAAATAACCATCAAAAGTGGAAAGGGAAAGATGAGAATCCAAAAGCAAAGGGTTCAGAAGCTGAATGTTATCGTTGCGGTGGAAAAAGGTATTGGGCAAATATTTATTGTACACCAAGACATTTGGTTGAGCTTTTTCAAGCATCTCTAAAGAATAAAGGCCCTGAAACTAATTTTGTCCCTGACAATGAATTTGACATCACCCACTTGAATGTGGCAGACTTCTTTGAGCACCCTGATGGAAAAATAGACCACTCGATCGGTGATGGATCCGTGGTTAAAAATGATTGAGGAGTTTGATTTTTACTTTACCTATTCGTAGTAGCTAGTGAATAAATATCATGTAATCATAGTTCTTTACATGGGTAGTAGTCATTAGTATCAATTAGTATTATTTATTTTATGTAATAGGGTTGGTTTTGATTAAATAAATTATTTTCATAACATCTTTTCAATTGAAAGTTCAATTAATCTCGGGCACTGCCGACTCTTTCCTTTCAAATCTAAATAACTTGCTTTCTCATATTTGGACGTCTCTTATACCATTCCAACTTTACTAACTTCTATAAATTTTAAGAAATCAAATTCATTTAATAATCCAAATTCCAATTACTTATGTGATATTTTCGTTTATCATACTTACTTTTCAATTATTTTTGTTACATTGATATTTTCATTGAAATAACAACAGCAGTTTAGGGATGGAGGAACACAAGATGAAACAAATCATTCATTCATTCAAAGTTAAAAGATCACTTAGACTAGGACACCAATTAATCAGATATTACCCATCGTTTGCGAAACTCTCGAGTACATTGGGACCTCAAATCTTCATGTGCATGGATAAAATATTAGGAATAAATTCTGAATTTAAGGCACAAGGAGTAAAAATCCGTCCCATTGAATTTGCTTCATTCTCATTCTCTTAAAAGAATGTAGTAGCAGCATGTGATAAATCTGAAAGAAAATAAAATTATTACCGTGAAGGTATCAATGAATGTGGACGTGGCAATAGACAAAATTATAATCGTCATTATTGTGGTAATGAGAATAATAAAGATTCTCAAAATAATCCTTTACTCTGTGAAAGTAAAATTTATCATCGATTTGACTTGAGATTTTGTAAAGCACATTTAGATGATTATGGTCCATTCATGATGTGAATGTGACAACATGTGATTTATGAATACATATTCATTCTTGGAAGAATATGAACATGCTAATGGTAATGATTATACCACACTCACCTTCAGAAGGGGTTTGAGATGAAATAAGAAAATAATTTCATTATTATGGCATGAATTGTCATTTATCACGTACCTATTGTGAGTATGCCAAAATATTGTGGCAATATAATTATTATAGGGCAAAAGTAATAGAAGCAACATATCTTGCCTATAATGATTTTGACCATGGCCATAATGATATAACTTTCTCCTTAAAAGAGATATTCACCATATGGATGTTGATGAATATGTGGCAGTATAAAATTAATTGAGAGCTCTAGAAGAGCCAATTATACTATTTTGAAGAAATAAAATTGATTATCAATAAGGCATTATGTTGTAGTAAGTCTCAAAAAAATAAAATTGATTATCAATAGCTATTTATTGAGTGCCTCCATTTAATAGCTAAATTATTGCTTATGAGAACAAAGTTATCTATATTAGTTTGATATACATTATATATGAAAGTATATTACATTCTCCCCTCACAAGTGGTTCGGGGTCAGAAACCAAATAATTCCATCTTATTATTATTGATGTGCGGTGTATATTTTGATTAACACCATAACGCACATAGGTGGATTTTCAAAGTTCAGAAAGCAAGTTAGTTTTTCTAACATGAGGGGGAGACATGATAAACAGCTGAAAAAAAGTTACGTGGAATGAATTATCATGTGTACATCTAGATCCTCGAATAAGATAATATGAACTTGAAGTTCATAAAAAGATATTTCATTTGCGATATATTGCAAAGCATGCCAGACGCATTTGCTGACCCGAAGAAAGTAATTATATTCTCATTGCAAATACTCTTATTAGAATAAGTCCTAAAATGACAAAGTCTATGGTACGCTTAAAGTGTATAAACAAATCGGTTTCAAATAAAATTCTTGATAAAGAAGATGAGCAAATGATCAAAATGATCATAATAAAGAGGCAAGCGATCTAGAAGATTACATGACATAATACTTCATAAAATCTCAGGAGAGGTTCAGGTGCCTGAAAATATGAATGAAGAGATCTCTATATCATGTCTTTATGAAAAAAGGTGGTTGGAACCGATATAAAATGTTCGTCGATTACATCTATGATAACGTTAAATATATATATATATATATATATATATATATATATATATATATATATATATATATATATATATGAGGATCTTAAGTCTGAAAAAATAATTCAAGTAGAATTGGTTTCATATGAAAGACATATAGTTTTGGACCTACAGTTCAAACACTTGAAAGTTTAAAGTCAATGGTGTGCACAATCACTTTTATATATCTTATATGTCTGGCATGACATGAAAATTTGATGTAAATCTAAACTCTATTTGACTATTTGACTACACATATATGAGAATCTATGAACGATTTAAAATGCTGATAGCATATACAATTCTTGGGGAATTTCTTGGTCCTGAATTACCACATCCTAAGTGTAATTTGTTCACATATGTATCTTACTAATAACTATAAGCATGATAATACGATAGTAAGAGTCTTTACCCCTATGTGAAGATATTGAAATGACGATTCTAACAAGATCACATGAGGGCAACACATCTCTATCAAGAATGATGATTTTAAGGTGCAACATATTCGTTCAAGTTAATATGGTTGATTTATTTGTTAAATCTATACTAATAATTTTTTGAAGATGGTGCACAAGATTAGAATGCAAAGACTCAAATATTTGAATTGATGTTCTCATCAAGGGGAGTTAATACGCATTGTACTCTTTTTTTCTTACAAGGTTTTGTCCCACTGGATTTTTCTTGCACTGTTTTTAACGAGGCAACTAAAAGGCGTATTTCTAAATATGTGTACTCTTTTTTCTTCTCTAGAATTTTTCTCCCACTGGATTTTATTTTAGTTAAGGTTTTAACGAGACACATTATCTGTTGAATAGACATTCAGGGGGGAGTGTTATAAAAAATTATATTTCAGGTGAATGTCTATATTACAGAGAGATTTTAGGGTTTGTTACTTAGTGGCTAAGTCATTTTCCCCTACAAAATAGAGGAGTTCTATTTCTTTGTAATTCATACTAATCAATAAGAATTCTCTCTCTCTCTCTACTTTTCTCTACAATACTCTTCTTCTTCTTCTATTATTATTTTATAACATAAGAAAATTTATTCGAAAATATGCCTTTGGCAGTTTGGCTTTCAGAGTTTTCTGTGACTTAAGGGATTGGGGTTTGGGGCAGACGGGTACAGTTAAATCTCTCTATAACAACTCTTTTATTCCGATATTTTTTAGCAGTTAGAGCAAAGTGCTATTACACAAAACATATATTATGGCATAACATGTAAAATTGATTGCAAAACAAACTTGACTTTTATAGTGAAGTATTGTTATAAAGAAATGATGTTATAGAGAAGTTTGATTGTAATAAATTTTAACGGGTTAGATATTTTGTGTAACTATGTTTTTTTGTTTTAAAAAAGGGGGGGGGAGTACGTTTAGTTTGCATAGGCACTTACCATAGAATTCCCCCCAAGGAATACACCAAGATCCAGAGACTTTTGGTTCAAGGATTTAGGACTTAGTTCCTCCGATTCATGGAAACCAACTCAGAAAATCTCAACTTGAGTTGAAGATTGTCAGGTTCTACAACAAAAGGTAAAGGAGAATAATAGATTTTTAAGACGATTTTCTGGATTGTTTTATAAACGAATTGGAAATTCAAATTACAATCTAAACAAAACCATATTAACAAAAATGAAAAACAATCCAGTTGATACTCCATTAAAAAGCTAAGAATCCGTGCGGAAACAAAAAGGTAGAAAGAATTAGAGGTGAAGAAAAGAAGAGAGAAGGTGTAACAGAGTGAGAGAAGAAGAAGATACCCGAATTTTCATGAATGACCCTTCTCTCGTAGTTGGTTGGGTTTGTAACAGAATTGGAGATGCAAACGGGTGGAATCTGAGTCATTGATGCTTATTTATTCTTGTGATGACCCAAAAAGTCATCTTATAGTTTAGAACTCGAATTTGCACTCTTAAACCTTAAAAATCTCATTTTTACCCTTCTCGATTCGCGTGAGCAACCCGGGCAGGTTTCTAGAAAGCTTTTAGGTTGAAAACTGATGAAAATAAGAATTTTTGCCTTAAAAGTTAATTTTAGTTGATTTCGGTCAATATTTTTGATAAACAGGCCCGTATCCATGCTTTGATGGTCCCGATAGGTCCGTATCGAATTATGGGACCTGGGCGTATGCCTGGAATCGAATTCGGATGTCCCTAACTCAAGTTATGAATTTTTGATGAAAATTAAAAGTTTGAAAATTAATTATTTTTAAGAATTGACTGATGTTTGGTATTATTAGTACCGGGTCCGTATTTTGATTTCGGAGCCCGGTACAGGTTTATTATGATATTTAAGACATGTCTGTGAAATTTGGTGAGAAACGGAGTTGATTTGACGTGATTCGGACGTCCATTTGAGAAAATAGAAATTTGAAAGTGTTCTTGAGAATTTCATTTGATTTGGTGCTAAATTTAGAGTTCTAGGTATTATTCTGACGATTTGATCGCGCGAGCAGGTCCGTATGATATTTTTAGACTTGCGTGCATATTTGGTTTGGAGCCCCGAGAGCTCGGGTTCCATTCGGGCGATGCGTGAGTTGAGTTCAAACCTCAATAAGGCTACTGGTGCACCAAATCTGGTGTGCCCGCACCTGCGAGCCTTTGGTCGCAGGTGCGAGGGAAAGCCCCGCAGATGCGACCCAGGCCTGGACTTCATTTTTTCGCAGATGCGGACTTTTCTCCGCAGGAGCGGGACCGCAGGAGCGGAACCCTGTCCGCAGGTGCGGCCCCAGTTGGCCCAGCCCTTTTCCGTAGAAGCGCACACCCCGTCCACACATGCGGATGCGCAAGTGCGACCAAAGCACCGCAGGTGCGAAGGTCGCTGGGCATTGAGCATTTAATTCGGACTCCAACCATTTTTTTCTTCTCGTTTTCAAAAGGATAGGAGGCCTAGGGCGATTTTTCAAAGACATTTTCTTCCCCAAATCATAGGTAAGTGTTCCTTAACTCGTTTCTTTCAATCTTTTACTTCATTTCACTAGAATTCAACCTAGAAATCTAGAGTTTCATGGTAGAATTAGGGGTTAGGGCAGAAAATAGGGATTTCGAAAATTTGGGGATTTAGACCTCTCGGGGGTGAATGGGTAGAAGGATTTTGGTCCGAACCTCGGGTTTTGACCAAGCGGGCCCGGGGTCGATTTTTTGACTTTTTGGAGAAAAATTTTGGAAATTTAATTTATGCAATATAATTGATTCCTTTATCAATATTTGATATTATTGAGTCATTTTTGAATAGATACGAGTGGTTTGGAGGTGAATTCCAAAGGAAAAGCTGTGATTAAGAATTAAGTGGCCTTCGGAGCGAGGTAAGTGTTGTGTCTAACCCTGACTTGAGGGAATTAGGAACCTTTGATTATTTGCTAAGTAAAATTCATGTGAGCGGTGTATATGTGAGATGACGAGTACTTACGAGCCGCCAAATTTACCTATTTTTCCATGTTTCTCTGTTTTTCTGATATTGTCTCATTCTTATGCCAAATTGCTACGTGTTATACTAGTGTTGTTCAAATTATCGTTATCATGTTTACGAAATTTTCTGGTGATAATTGAGTTTTTATTTCAAAGTTAAGATTGATATTACGGAACCAAATGTTGAAGTAAGGTTTGTACTTGTTATTCTCTCTCCCTGTTGTTATTTATGCATTGCATTATGGTAAGGGAAAGTGTTAATGCACAAAGGGTGATGCCGTGACGTATTGTGAGTATTAATGCACGAAGGGTGATGTCGTGCCATATTGTGAGTATTAATGCACGAAGGGTGATGTCGTGCCATATTGTGAGTGTTAATGCACGAAGGGTGATGCCGTGCCATATTGTGAGTGTTAATGCACGAAGGGTGATGTCGTGCCATGATATGAGAGTAGAAGCATGAAGGGTGATACCGTGCCGTTTCTATTAATTTTATGGTGAGATTGAGAGTAAAAGCACGAAGGGCGATGCCGTGTATTCTTCTTTACTGTATTAACTATTCCTGTTGATTCATGGTATATTGATTGCTCCGGTGATCATTCTGTTGTAGTTCTTTATCTTGTATTCCCCTTAGTATGTCTCCCCTCCCGACATTTCCTGTTTAGTTCTTCATTCCTATTATTTGCGTATACACTGTTAAATTGTACAGGTTGATTGTAGGTGCCTTGCCTTAGCCTCATCACTACTTCGTCGAGGTTAGGCTCGACACTTACCAGTACATGGGGTCGGTTGTACTAATGCTGCACTCTGCACTTTCTGTGCAGATTTTGATACCGGCTCAGGTTGATCGAGATTTGCTATTAGTCCGCTATCCGGAGACTCAAGGTAGATCTGTCGGCGTTCACAGACCTTGAAGTCCCCATCTATCTTTTTATGTCCTATTGTTTTCTTTCATTCAGACAGTTGTATTTCTTTTAGACTATTACTTGTAGTAAGTTCTAGAATGCTCGTGAATTGTGACTCCAGATCCGGGTGGTAGTAGTTAATACAGAGTTAAGATATTCCGCACTTATTATATTTCATCTTAGTTAATTATTGTAATTACTGAATGGAAATAAGGAATTAGTTAATGATTCTCTAACATTGGCTTGCCTAGCAAGTGAAATATTAGGTGCCATCACGGACCCGTCGATGGAAAATTTTGGGTCATGACAGTTGGTATCAGAGCACTAGGTTGCCTAGGCCTCACAATTTACGAGCAAGCTTAGTAGAGT
The DNA here is from genome assembly GCF_000715075.1 of Nicotiana tabacum. Taxonomy (NCBI): domain Eukaryota; kingdom Viridiplantae; phylum Streptophyta; class Magnoliopsida; order Solanales; family Solanaceae; genus Nicotiana; species Nicotiana tabacum. The sequence continues at coordinate 45,805,669 of NC_134092.1, forward strand.
CTGGAGGATCGGTACGGAGAAGTCTGTGCTTATCTTCCAGAGGCTATGAAGTTTAGGAACAAGTTTCACTTCTTTTCTTCTCTGTCGTGTGATTTTGCTTTCTCAATGCTGATTGAACTCTTCTACTCTTATTCTCTCGCAGATGGCGAGAACACATACCGCTTCCTCAGCTGAGCAGCAGCCAGAGCCTCCAGTGGCAGCTCCTACGTGGGGCAGAGGTCGTGACAGTTAGTATCAGAGCCCGAGCAGCAGCCCCAACAGTGGTGCCTCAAATAGAGCTTGACGAGGAGGTTCCAGCCCAGACTGTTCCTGCCGGACCAGCTCAGGTTCCGGAGGGGTTCATTGCTACCCCAGTACTTCAGGATGCTTTGGTCCGTTTGGTGGGCCTTATGGAGAGTGTGGTCCAGACTGGCGCATTTCCCATGGCACCAGCAGTCTCTCAGGCTGGAGGAGGAGCCCAGACTCCTACCACTCCCGCTCCGGAGCAGATAGCTCCCCAGTATCAGGCTCCAGCAGCTCAGCCAGTTATTGCCGCACAGGTCGGAAATGGGCCAGCCATGTCGTCTAATGTTTTATGGAGATTGGACAAGTTTACCAAGCTCTTTCCTGTTCACTTCAGTGGTTCTCCTTCAGAGGATCCCCAGGATTATCTTGACAGTTGTCATGAGGTTTTACGAAACATGGGTATAGTGGAGACCAATGGGGTCGATTTTGCTACATTTTAGATGACTGGTTCCGCCAAGAAATGGTGGAGAGATTACTTGTTGACCAGACTAGCTGGGTCGCCTGCTCTTACTTAGGACCAGTTCTCACAGCTCTTCATAGAGAAGTTTCTGCCTATCACATTGAGAGAGGAACGTTGCCGTCAGTTTGAGCGTCTCCAGTAGGGCGGTATGACTGTTACTCAGTATGAGGCTCGTTTTGTGGATTTGGCCACTTATGCCATTCTTCTGCTTCCCACCGAGAGAAAGAGGGTGAGGAGGTTTATTGATGGACTTGCTCAGCCTATCAGATTGCAGATGGCTAAGGAGACTGGGAGTGAGATTTCTTTTCAGGCGGCTGCTAATGTCGCCAGACGAGTCGAGATGGTTCTTACTCAGGGAGGTCAGGGGTCTGACAAGAGGCCTCGCCATTCCGGTGAGTTCAGCGGTGCCTCATCTAGAGGCAGGAGTATTTTTGGTAGAGGCCATCCTCCCAGGCCATTTCATTCAGCACTCCATGCATCCCACGGTGCCTCAGGTGGTCGTGGCCCTCAGATGCATTATTCCGACCAGCTAGCCTACAGCGCACCACCAGCTCCTATTAGTGCACCATCACTCCAGAGTTATCAGGGTGGTCATTCAGGTTGATAGGGTCAGTTTCAGGGTCAGCAGTCTAGCAGCCGAGGTTATGTTATACTTGTGGTGATCCGAGGCACATTGCTAGATTTTGCCCTCAGGAAACGGGCAGCTCACAACATCAGAGTTCTCGTGCCATGGTTCCAGCACCAGTTGCTGCACCACCTGCTCAGCCAGCCAGAGGCAGGGGTCAGGCAGCCAGAGGTAGGGGCCAGACAGTTAGAGGTGGAGGTCAGGACATTAGAGGTGGAGATCAGCCAGCTAGAGGCCGTCCCAGGGACGTAGTTTAGGGTGGTGGGGCCCACCCCCGGTGTTATGCTTTCCCAGCCAGTCCTGAGGCTGAGTCATCTGACGCTGTTATCACAGGTACTGTTTCAGTTTGTAGTAGAGATGCTTCAGTTCTATTTGATCCGGGATCTACTTACTCCTATGTGTCATCCTATTTTGCTTCCTATTTGGTTGTGCCCCGTGATTCTTTGAGTGCTCCTGTGTATGTGTCCACACTAGTGGGAGATGCTATTGTTGTAGATCGTGTTTATCGTTCGTGTGTGGTCACCATTGGGAGTCTTGAGACTCGTGTAAATCTTCTACTTCTCGACATGGTTGATTTTGATGTCATACTGGAGTGGAGAGGGAATCTTGGCATTATGCCAGTAGGGTTATCTCTTATGTGAAGGCTCGGCATATGGTAGAGAAGGGGTGTCTAGCTTATTTGGCTTATGTCCGCGATTCTAGTACGGAGGTTCCTTCCATAGATTCAGTGCCAGTTGTTCGTGAGTTTCCAGAGGTGTTTCCTGCACTCCTGCCGAGGATGCCACCCGACAGGGATATTGATTTCTGCATTGATTTGGCTCCGGGCACTCAGCCCATTTCCATTCTGCCATACCGCATGTCCCTGCCAGAGTTGAAAGAATTGAAGGAGCAGTTGTAAGATTTGATTGATAAGGGCTTCATTAGACCTAGTGTCTCGCCCTGGGGTGCACCTGTATTGTTTGTGAAGAAGAAAGATGGACCGATGAGAATGTGTATAGACTATCGGCACTTGAACAAAGTCACCATCAAGAACAAGTATCCATTGTCGAGGATTGATGATTTATTTGATCGGCTTCAGGGTGCCAAGATTTTTTCAAAGGTTGATTTGAGATCTTGCTACCATCAGTTGAGGATTAGGGCATCCGATGTTCCTAAGATAGCTTTTCGGACTCGGTATGGGTATTATAAGTTTCTAGTGATGTCATTTGGGCTGACAAATGCCCCAACAGCATTCATGGATTTGATGAACCGGGTGTTCAAATTCTACTTGGATTCCTTTGTGGTTGTGTTTATTGATGATATCTTGATCTACTCCCATAGTTGACAGGAGCATGAGAAGCACCTTCGGATCTTTCTTCAGACTCTGAAAGACAGCCAGTTATATGCTAAGTTCTCAATATGCGAGTTTTGGTTGAGTTCAGTTGCTTTCTTGGGTCATGTTATATCAGCAGAGGGTATTGAGGCAGTCCAGAACTGGCCTAGACCCACATCAGCTATAGAGATCCGTAGTTTCCTGGGTTTGGTGGGCTATTACCGTCGATTTGTAGAGGGGTTTTCATCCATAGCAGCCCCGTTGACCAGATTGACCCAGAAGGGTGCCCCGTACAGGTGGTCAGACGAGTGTGAAACAAGCTTTCAGAAGCTTAAGACTGCTTTGACCACGGCACCGGTATTGGTATTACCCACAGGTTCAGGATCTTATACAGTATATTATGACGCATCTCGTATTGGTCTGGGTGCGGTATTGATGCAGAGTGGTAAGGTTATTGCATATGCGTCATGGCAGCTGAAGGTTCACGAGAAGAATTACTCTGTTCATGATCTAGAGCCGGCAGCCATTGTTTACGCGCTGAAGATTTGGAGGCACTATCTTTATGGCGTGCCATGTGAGGTATTCACTGATCATCGGAGCTTGAAGTATTTGTTCAAGCAAAAGGAACTCAATTTGAGGCAGAGGAGGTGGCTGGAGCTATTGAAAGACTATGATATCACCATATTGTATCATCCCGGGAAGGCCAATGTGGTGGCCGATGCTTTGAGTAGAAAGTCACTCAGCATGGGTAGCCTTGCATATATTCCAGTTTGTGAGAGACCGCTTACATTGGATGTTCAGGCCTTGGCCAACCAGTTCATGACGTTAGATGTTTCTGAGCCCAGCCGTGTTCTAGCTTGTACAGTTGCTCGGTCTTCTTTATTTGAGCACATCAGAGATCGGCAGGATGACGATCCTTATTTACTTGTCCTTAGAGACACAGTGCGACACGGTGGTGCCAAGCAGGTTACTGTTGGAGATGATGGAGTTTTGAGGATGCAGGGTCGTATTTGTGTGCCTAATATGGATGGACTTCGTGAGTTGATCCTTGAGGAGTCCCACAATTCCCGGTATTCTACACATCCGGATGCCACCAAGATGTATCAGGACTTGAGGCAACATTATTGGTGGAGGCGAATGAAGAAGGACATAATTGCCTATGTAGCTCGGTGCCTAAATTGCCAGCAGTTAAAGTGTGAGCATCAGAGACCTGGTGGTTTACTTCAGAGGTTAGATATCCCTGAGTGAAAGTGGGAGAGTATCACTATGGACTTTGTTGTTGGACTCCCACGGACTCAGAGGAAGTTCGATGCAGTTTGGGTCATTGTGGACAGGATGACTAAGTCAGCGCATTTCATTCCTATGGCAGTTTCTTATTCCTTGGAGCGGTTGGCAGAGATTTATATTCGTGAGATCGTCCGTCTTCACGGTGTGCCCGTGTAAATCATTTCTGATCGAGGTACGCAGTTTACCTCACACTTTTGGAGGGTAGTTCAGCATGAGTTGGGTACGCGGGTTGAGTTGAGCACAGCATTTCATCCTCAGACGGACGGGCAGTCCGAGCGTACTATTCAGATCTTGGAGGATATGCTCCGCGCCTGTGTTATTGACTTTGGAGTTTCTTGGGATCAGTTTTTGCTGTTAGCGGAGTTTGCCTACAATAACAGCTACCAGTGGAGCATTCAGATGGCTCCCTATGAGGCATTATATGGTAGATAGTATCGGTCGCTAGTTGGGTGGTTCGAGCCGGGGGAGGCTCGGTTATTGGGTACAGATTTAGTTTAGGAGGCCTTGGACAAGGTCAAGATTATATAGGATCGACTTCGTGCAGCTCAGTCCAGGCAAAAGAGTTATGCTGACCGTAAAGTTCGTGCTATTGCATTCATGGTTGGAGAAAGAATATTGCTTCGGGTATCGCCCATGAAGGGTGTTATGAGATTTGGGAAGAAGGGCAAGTTGAGCCCTAGGTATATTGGGCCATTTGAGATCCTCGAGAGAGTGGGGGAGGTAGCTTATAGACTTGCGTTGCCTCCAGGGTTATCCTCAGTTCATCCGGTATTCCATGTGTCTATGCTCCGAAAATATCTTGGTGACCCGTCCCACGTGTTAGATTTTAGCTTTGTCCAGTTGGACAAGGATTTGACTTACAAAGAGGAGCCGGTGGCCATTCTAGACCGGCAGGTTCGTCAGTTGAGGTCAAAGAGTTACCCTTCAGTTCGAGTGCAGTGAAAGGTCAGCCTATTGAGGTAGCTACTTGGGAGTCTAAGTCCGATATACGGAGTAGATATCCCCACCTTTTCACCAGCCCAGGTATTTTTCTATGTCCATTTGAGGACGAACGGTTGTTTTAGAGGTAGAGAATGTGATGGCCCAAAAATCTAATATGCATTCTTAAACCTTAAAAATCTCATTTTTACCCTCCTCGATTTACACACGTAGTCCGGGCAGGTTTCCAGAAAGCTTTTATGTTAAAAACTGATGAAAATAAGAATTTTGGCCTTAAAAGTTGATTTTAGTTGACTTCGGTCAATTTTTTGGTAAATGTGCCCGGATCCGTGCTTTGACTGTCCCGGTAGGTCTGTATCAAATTATGGGACCTGGGCGTATGCTCGGAATCGAATTCGGAGGTCCCTAGCTCAAGTTATGAATTTTTGATGAAAATTAAAAGTTTGAAAATTAATTATTTTGAAGAATTGATTGATGTTTGGCATTGTTAGTACCGGGTCCGTATTTTGGTTCTGGAACCCGGTACAGGTTCATTATGATATTTAAGACATGTCTGTAAAATTTGGTGAGAAACGGAGTTGATTTGACGTGATTCGGACGTCTAGTTGAGAAAATAGAAATTTTAAAGTGTTCTTGAGAATTTCATTTGATTTGGTGCTAAATTTAGAGTTCTAGGTGTTATTTTGGCGATTTGATCGCGCGAGCAGGTCCGTATGATATTTTTAGACTTGCGTGCATATTTGGTTTGGAGCCCCGAGGGCTCGGGTGCCATTCGGGCGATGTGCGAGTTGAGTTCAAACCTCAACAAGGCTACTGGTGCACCAAATCTGGTATGCCCGCACCTGCTAGCCTTTGGTCGAAGGTGCGAGCGAAAGCCCCGCAGATGCGACCCAGGCCTGGACTTCATTTTTTCGCAAATGCGGACTTTTCTCCGCAGGAGCGGGACTGCAGGAGCGGGACCGCAGAAGCGGAACCCTGTCCGCAGGTGCAACCCCAGTTGGCCCAGCCCTTTTCCGCAGAAGCGCACACCCCTAATTCTTCTCGTTTTCAAAAGGATAGGAGGCCTAGGGCGATTTCACAAAGACATTTGCTTCCCCAAATCATTGGTAAGTGTTCCTTAACTCGTTTCTTTCAATCTTTTACTTCATTTCACTAGAATTCAACCTAGAAATCTAGAGTTTTATGGTAGAATTAGGGGTTAGGGTAGAAAATAGGGATTTCGGGAATTTGGGGATTTAGACCTCAATTTAAGGTCGGATTCCAAAACTAATTACATATTCGGGCTTGGGGGTGAATGGGTAAAAGAATTTTGGTCCGAACCTCGGGTTTTGACCAAGCGGGCCCGGGGTCATTTGGGAAATTTAATTAAAAGACTTTTTGGAGGAAAATTTGAAAAATTTAATTTATGCAATATAATTGATTCCTTTAGCAATATTTGATATTATTGAGTCATTTTTGAATAGATACGAGTGGTTTGGAGGTGAATTCCAAAGGAAAAGCTGTGATTGAGAATTAAGTGGCCTTCGAAGCGAGGTAAGTGTTGTGTCTAACCCTGACTTGAGGGAATTAGGAACCTTAGATTATTTGCTAAGTGAAATTCATGTGAGCGGCGTATATGTGAGGTGACGAGTACCTATGCGCCGCCAATTTACCTGTTTTTCCATGTTTCTTTGTTTTTCTGATATTGTCTTATTCCTATGCCAAATTGCTACGTGTTATACTAGTGTTGTTCAAATTATCGTTCTTATCATGTTTACGGAATTTTCTGGTGATAATTGAGTTTTTATTTCAAAGTTAAGATTGATATTATGGAACCAAATGTTGAAATAAGGTTTGTACTTGTTATTCTCTCTCCCTGTTGTTATTTATGCATTGCATTATGGTAAGGGAGAGTGTTAATGCACGAAGGGTGATATCGTGCCGTATTGTGAGTATTAATGCACGAAGGGTGATGTCGAGCCATATTGTGAGTGTTAATGCACTAAGGGTGATGCCGTGCCATATTGTGAGTATTAATGCACGAAGGATGATGTCGTGCCATATTGTGAGTGTTAATGCACGAAGGGTGATGTCGTGCCATGATATGAGAGTAGAAGCATGAAGGGTGATACCGTGCCGTTTCTATTAATTTTATGGTGAGATTGAGAGTAAAAGCACGAAGGGTGATGTCGTGCATTCTTCTTTACTGTATTCACTATTCCTGTTGATTCATGGTATATTGATTGTTCCGGTGATCATTATATTGTAGTTATTTATCTTGTATTCCCCTCAGTATGTCTCCACTCCCGACATTTCCTGTTTAGTTCTTCATTCCTATTATTTGCGTATACACTGTTAAATTGTACAGGTTGATTGTAGGTGCCTTGCCTTAGCCTCGTCAATACTTCGTCGAGGTTAGGCTCGACACTTACCAGTACATGGGGTCGGTTGTACTGATGCTGCACTCTGCACTTTCTGTGCAGATTTTGATACCGGCTCAGGTTGATCGAGATTTGCTATTAGTCCGATGTTCGGAGACTCAAGGTAGATCTGTCGGCGTTCACAAACCTTGAAGTCCTCATCTATCTGTTTATGTCCTACTGTTCTCTTTCATTCAGACAGTTATATTTCTTTCAGACTATTACTTGTAGTAAGTTCTAGAATGCTCGTGAATTGTGACTCTAGATCCGGGTGGTAGTAGTTAATACAGATTTATGATATTTCGCACTTATTATATTTCATCTTAGTTAATTATTGTTAATTATTGAATGAAAATAAGGAATTGGTTAATGATTCTCTAACGTTGGCTTGCCTAGCAAGTGAAATGTTAGGCGCCATCACGGTCCCGTCGGTGAGAAATTTTGGGTCGTGACAATTCTAGTCTAATCTCAACCATCTATTTAATGATGAAGTCCCTGTTATTTCTTTCTCGGGTTCAAGTCTCAGTAGCTATAATTTAGGCTTCAACTCATGATATACTCGCCCGCTTCAAGCAATCCTTGTCCTCAAGGATCAAAATCTGGAAACTTGACTTAAATAAAATCATAGTCTTCCCAGGTAGCATCTTCAGGAGGCAAATTGGACCATTGAACTAATACTTTCATAGATGCTACATTTCCCTTGTGAACCATCTATCGCTGCAGAATTGCAATCGGCTTAACCAAGAATTAGCCCTTTACTGTCTGTACCACCACGTAGTACCTACCTTTTTCTTTAGAAAGGAAACATGAAATACGTGGTGTATTTTGGGTTCTGGAGGTAGTTCTAACTTGTAAGCGACCTTGCCAATTTTTGGATAACTTGATAAGGACCACAATATTTGGAGCTAAACTTAAGATTCTTCCTTAAAGTAAGTGATGTATGTCTGTATGGTTGTAACTTCAGGAACACCATATCTCCTACCTGGAATTTCCTTTCAGACCTCTTCTGATCAGTATGTAATTGCATCCTCTCATGTGCCTTATGCAAATTATCATCCAACAACTGTTGCATTGTTTCTTCATGATCACATCTTCAGCTGTAGGTACTATATTTTCCATCAGAGGTTGAGGAGGTGAGTAACCATACAGAGCTTCAAATGGAGTACATTGCAAGCTGGAACGGAAGTTCGTTTTATACTACCACTCTACTAAGTGCAGCTACTACTTCCACTAACTAGGCCTGCTAGCAGTCATACACCTTAAGTAAGTCCCAACACATTTGTTCACCCTTTTCATTTTTCCATCAGTCTGAGGATGATAGGCTGGACTATAGAGTAGTTGAGTCTCCAGTAATTTGAATTAGGCATGCCAAATATTGCTTAGAAAGTTTTTGTCTATGTCAAAGACAATGGTTTCAGGAGTCCCATGCAAGGTATAAACCTTCTTCCAGAATTTGTTAGCCTCGTCAGCTGCCGTGATAGGGTGACATAAGGCCATAAAGTGTGCAAAATTTGATCATTCTATTTACCACCACAAAGATCACTTCTTTTCCCTTAAATTTTGGTAATCCTTCAATAAAGTCCATGTTGATATGTCTCCATGCCTGGTCAGAAGTTGGTAGAGGTTGGAGAAACCCCAGATAGGTTACATTCTCCTCTTTATTTATTTAACACACATCACACTCAGCCACATGTTGCACTACCATCTGCTTTATGTTAGGATAGTAAAACAATTGAGAGAGTCTCTTAAAAGTCCCCAATTGACCAGAAGGACCTTCTATTGGCGAGTCATGAAAGATTTGAATAAGCTGTTGTCTTAGTCCTTGTGTTGCTCCAATATAAACCTTGCCTTTTCTTCTTAAGATTCCATAGTTGTAGTGCCATATGTGAGGTCCTTATAAATCTACTGAGAGCTGAGTTAGCAAGTCTATGACTTGATCATCCCCTTCATAGCTGCTATTAACTTCTTGCATCCATATTGGCACGGCTACACTAATAGCTTGTAAGTGAGCAGTGTGCAATAAGTTTTGGGGTGAGGTCAAATCCCTCATGTTGTCTCTCCTCTTTTTTTATACTGAACTTCATTATCTAGACCAAGAAATTTAGTGATCCTCTTATGCTGAATGGCAGAAGTTACCTTTTGCTCCCACAAATACTTCAAATTGCGGGGATCTCTTCTTATAACAAAATATTTATATTGTAACTAATGCATCCACTTGTCAATAGCATTGAGTAAATCTTGTGTGTAAAAGAGCAAGCTTCCCAAACCACCCTTTCGTTTAAAGTTTACAAAAAAAAAAAAGTAAATCCATGTATTCCTTTCCATAAATGGATTTGTCCCTATGTTTTTGAGCTAGGACCTTGCTAAAGTAGGCTATTGGTCTTCCAGTTTGCATGAGAAAAAAAAAATAAAGCCATGTATTCCTTTCCATAAATGGATTTGTCCCTATGTCTTTGAGCTAGGACCTTGCTAAAATAGGCTATTGGTCTTCCAGTTTGCATGAGCACAACTCCTAGTCTAGAGTGACTAGCATCAGTTTCTACCACAAATTCTTGAGAGTTTCTGGTAGTGCTAGTACATGTGCATTAGTCATAGCATCCTTGAGTGCTACAAATTCTTTCTCTGTTTCCTCATTGCATCTGAAGGCATCCTTTTTGAGTAATTTAGTCACGGGCCTACAGATGCTCCCATAATTAGCCACATGCTTTCTATAATACCGTGTCAGTCCAAGGAACCCTTGTTTTGTTATCACGTAACCTAAGTATTCTACCTTGGATTGCCCAAATAAATATTTTAATTTTTTAGCAAAAGGTATCTATTCCATCAAGATATTGAAAACTACTTTCAAGTGCTTCACATGATCATTCAAGGACTGTCTATAGATTATGATGTCATCAAAAGATACCATTACAAATTTCCTGAAATATTGTTGGAATACCTGATTCATCAATGCTTAGAAGGTAGCAGGTGCTTTGGCTAGTCTAAAGGGTATGACCCTGAACTCATAGTGCCCCATGTGAGTTCTGAAAGCTATTTTGAACACATCCCCTTCCTTCATTCGTATCTGATGATAGATGTCTCTTAAGTCCACCTTAGAAAAAATCACTCATTCATAGAGCTCATATAGAAGATCAACAATAATATGTATGGGATACTTGTCCTTGACTGTGATATCATTCAGGTCCCTATAGTCCACACAGAATCTCTAGGTTCTATCCTTCTTCTTCACTAATAAGGCTGGTGATGAAAAGGAAGATTGGCACTGCTAAATGGTTCCATTGGTCAACATCTCTGCTACTTGCTTTTCTAACTCCTCTTTTGATAGTAGTTATACCTATAGGATATCAAGCTGACTGGTGTGGCTCCGTGTTTTAAGGGAATAGAGTGGTCAAGTGATCAAATAAGAGGCAATGTATTAGGTTATGTAAAGACATCATCATATTCTACCAGTACTCTTTGGATGGATTCTTCTAGTTCTTCCATTTCTGGAGGTTGTTCCATACTCATCACAAATAGATGAGCCATGAGTATTTGTCCTTTAATCAGTAGTCTTCTAGAGTTGTTGCTAATCACGCTGAGGCTACCTTCTTCTGAAATAACATGAAGTACAGTTTTGTTCCCTTTTCCCCTTTTCTCCCAATGGTCACACACCTCTTCTCATAATCAAATTTGATAGGGTTATACTTTTTTATCTAGTCATTGCCCAATGCAATGTCACAACCCTCCCCCCCTCCCGAATTTAATGATCCTAAGATCATCTTGGAGTAGTTTACCCCGCATTTTCCAACAGAACCCAGGACAGTGGGAACTACACAAGACATAATTATCATCATCAACTATCACTCTCATTAGTACATAACTAGTTTCTTTGACAGCTTGCTCATTAATGAAGTTGTGAGTTGCTGTTGAATCAACCAGTACACTGAAGCTTATGTTCTTGGCTATATCTCTAACCAATATGGAGTTCACTCCTTTGCTACTGCGTGAGAGTGCACTCAAGAAAATGGCTTCTTGCATTTCTTGTTGAATCTCTTCTTCAATGATGATTTCAGGTGGAGTGTTGCCCTCATCAGTGATCTCCTCAATTTCTCCAAACATGCAGTACAATTGTTTTGATTTGCATTATGGGTTTCTCTCCACACTTGTATATAGATGGTTATTCTTCCTATACTCATACACCTCAGGACTCAATCTATTGGTTGGCACTGGTATGGTTTTCAGATTTACCATGCCTGCTGTGATTGGTGACACTTAGCATGAGTTTTATTCTTTCTTTGCACAACCTTAATAGCGTTTTCCTGCATTCTAGCTTGTTCAATGGCATGACTCAAGGTAGTTGGTTTGAACATTTTGACTGCATACTTAATTTCTTCTTTAAGAGCTCCAATAAAATTGGAGAGAAAATGAAACTCATCTAAGGCTAGGTTTTTAAGTATCATTTGAGCCTTCAAATCCTCAAACTTTGCCAAAAATTCATTTATAATGCATGTCTGTACTAGCTTATTTAATTCTTCCACTATATCTTCCATCAATACCATACCAAATCGTTTACATAATTCTTCTCTAAACTCAACCCAAGTTACCACTCCATTACTTAGAGTATATGAATTGTACCAAGTTTTTTCCATCCCATTCAAGTAAAGAGCAGTTGCTTCAACTTTTTGACTTTCAGCAGTTTTGTATAGATTGAAATACCTTTCACCCTTTCTAGTCCATACTTGGGTTCATGGCCTTCGAAGATGGGTAGATCCCATTTAGGAGGTGGAATTGGTAATCCTTGTCTGGGAAGCCTTGCATCTGGTGCTGGTATCGGCAGTAATCCATCTCTAACTGGATTAGCATTCTCAGGTTCCCCGAATGCCCACTCATGTCTGACTTAGTTCCCCTTGACTATTGCTCAGCTCCTCTAGCACTTCATCATGCTTGGCTATTTTTTCGACCATGATTTTCATCCTCATCCCTTCAACCATAGCTTTTTACACAGGTCATAGATTCGAGGCTCTAATACCAAATGTCAAGATCTAAAATTGAAAGTAAAGGAGAATAATAGAATTTTGGGACGATTCTCTGGATTTTCTTATAAACGAATAGGAAATTCAAATTACAATTCCAACTGAGACTCCATTGATAAGCTAAGAATTTGCAGGGAAACAAAAGGGTGGAAAGAAATAGAGGTGAGTAGAAGAAGAAATTAGAAGAAGAAAAGAGAAGGTGTGACAGAGTGAGAGAAGAAGAGGATACCGAAATTTTTGTGAATGACCCTTCTCTCTTGGTTGGATTTGTAACAGAATTGGAGATGCCAGCTGGCAGAATCTGAGCCCTTAATTCTTATTTATTCTAGTCTAATCTCATCCATCCATTTAATGATGAAGTCCCTATTATTTCTTTCGCGGGTTCGAGTCTCAGTAGCTACAATTTAGGCTTCAGAGCATACTCGCCCGCTTCAAAAACTTATGTGACTAGTGAGGAAGATTAGTAGAACTATCAGCAGGGGAAACGGGAAAAACAAACCAAAGTAGTGGCACCGGTAGTGTATGTCACAACCCAAAATCTCATCACAGGCGTCGTGATGGCACCTAGTCTCTAAGACAAGGTAAGCCGATTTCCATTATATTTCGAAGCCCCCTTTTTTTAAATTTATTTAAATAAGCAACCAAAACTAACAGCGGAACGAATAAGAACATACAATCTCCCAAGACTAGTAGTACTGAGTCACGAACTCTAACTGAATACATAAAATAATCTCAAAGATCGAATGCTCAATATTGTTTGAATAATAAATAACAGTACAATAAAATGAAAAGACTCCAAGGAACTACGAGGACCAAGAAGCTCTACCTTGAATCCTTGCGATCCCACTCTAACTCTGTCCGAGTCCGATATTTTCAATACCTGACTCTGCACAAAAATGTGCAGAAGTGTAGTATGAGTACACCACGGTCGGTACCCAGTAAGTATCAAGACTAACCTCAGTGGAGTAGAGACGAGGTACAGTCAAGACACTCACTAATCTAATAACCTATGCAATATGATATACAAAATAATAGAAAACAAATAGCGGTGATAGCAACACAAACCAACTAATGATTTAAACAGCAAGGCAACAGGAATACCGTAAATATTACTCAAACGAATAATAAACACAGGTACAACCAATTAATCAAGTCCTTTCAATATACATCTTTATCTATAAGTTTTTCAATAAACTTCTCTAGAATATAATCCTTTTCAATAAATATATTTCGAATATACTTCCTTCAAATAAATATCCTTCCATTATAATTCTTTCAAATAAATATCTTTTGAATATAATTCTTTTAAGTAAATATCTTTCAAATATAATTCTTTCAAGCAAATATCTTTTAATAATACTTCTTTCAAGTAATTATCCTTCCAATATAATTCTTTAAGTAAATATCTTTCAAATATACTTCTTTCAAGTAAATATCTTTTCAATATAATTCTTTCAAATAAAAGTCACCTTGTGACACATCATTTAACTTTCCTAGCGTGAGAAATATATTCAACATATCACATCAAATGGAACGGCAATACCTTCGTGCACTTGTCTCATTCTCACCCTATACATTTATGTAGATCAAATCAATTGGCATGGTAACACCCTTCGTGCATTTATATCTTTCCTAGCGTGAGAAATATATCTTTCTCACCGTGCATATATATAACAGTACCAACTAGGTGGGAGAAATGCCAAAAACAATAAAAGAAATAACGTGGAGGCACACAGTAAGCAACAACGACTACAAGTCACATAGAAAACATAGGTGCACAATAACATCTCAAGATAAAGGTATGAATGTATACACAAAAAAATGATATCACAATATAATGTATGTCTCCCGTCCTCGCCTGCATGGAAACACTCTTCGTGCCATGAATATATTATAATATAAAAATAATTGCACGGCATCACCCTTCGTGCTTTTACTCTCGTCCTCACCTGATAATATAAATGAAATAGCCTGGCATCACCCTTCGTGCTTTACACTCTCAATGGCACAGCATCACCCTTCGTGCTTTACACTCTCAAATAGCACAGCATCACCCTTCGTGCTTTACACTCTCCCTCACATGATAATATAATTCAAATGACACGGCATCACCCTTCGTGCTTTACACTCTTCCTTACCAAGTACATGTATATCATTAACAAGCAAGGTAAAAAGCATAAATAACATCAAGGAGAGTGTTTAAACCACAACCCAATACAGCAATTCATATCACAATTTGCCACTGACCAAAACCAAATTTCAAATATGTAGCAGAATCAATAAATTCTTCAACAAATAGCCCAAGGCTCCACACAACGTATATAAAACCTCAAAACTATCAACAGAGGTAAAAAATACTCAGTATAGGGAAACACCTTTATCAATCCAAAGTTTTGATAATTATATTAACTCCTCAATTTAAACTTATTTAATAATATTTGCAGATAAGAATTCCATCATGAATTTAATTCCAAGAAAAATATCAAATCGCCAAACACACGTAATTCACATAAAATCGAAATGACAATAACACCAAGTTATTATATAAAATACAAATTTGATAAATAAGGAATGAGGCGTGATAATTCAAGGATTTACTAATGCCAGCAATTATCCAATTTAATATATAAAAATGCCTAAAACTTTAAACCAATAAAATTTACATATATAAGCCCGAGTACGTACTCGTCACCTCGCGTACACGGCTTTCAATCACACAATTGTCACATAAGACTCAATGCCTAAGGGTAAATTTTTCCACTCGAGGTTAGGCAAGATACTTACCTTATTGAAGTTATGCCGATATTTCAAAATCGCCTTCTTGCTTGAATTGACCTCCGGACAGCTCAAATCTATCCAAATTAATTGTATCACTTCACTAAAATTCATCGGAAACTATTTCGGATAATAAAATACCAACTTAAAATTTTATTCTAAAAAATCAGTGCGGGGCCCGCCCCTCGGAACCCGAAAACTTTTTACGAAATCTGAACACCCATTCCGATACGAGTTCAACCATACCAAAATTATCAAATTCCGATAACGGATCGCCCTTCAAATCTTAAATTAAAGTCTAGAAGATTTCTACTATTTTTAACCCAATTCACTAATTTAGTGATAAAAACAATAATAGATTCATGTAATTTAACCAAAATCAAGTTAGGAATTCTTACCCCAATGTTTTCCTTGAAAAACTCTCGAACAATCGCCTCACCCGAGCTCCCTTGGTCCAAAAATGGAAAAATGAGATGAATTTGGACTTTATTCTGCTGCCTAGGGATTTGTTCTTCGCGTTCGCAACCCTTCCCTCGCGTTCGCGATGAACAAATTCTCCAACAACTTTTTTCAAACTCATCTCAGACAGCCTCTAGTATAATAGCCATAATGTTTTATACGAAAATTCTAAATGACAAATGGTTTAACTTTATGGAAACTAGACCCAAAGGACTATAACTTTCATTTGTTTCCCATCTCCTCATTCCTTATAGATTGCTAGATATAAGCTTCCAAAGTCAGCCCTATGCAACAGAGATTTCAAAACTCTTCCCAGATAGCCTGTAATGTATCCACTATAACCTTTGGTACACAATTCCAAATGATAAATGGTTTACTTTATGAAAACTAGACACAAAGGGCTACAATTTTTATTTTTGGATCATCTCCAAATTCTTTATAGATTGCGAGTTATGAGCCTCCAAAGTCAGACTATTGCAATAGAGATTTCCTTCTTCGCGAACGCGAGAGTCTCTTCGCGAACGCGAAGAACAAATTCCCAGAAGCTAAATCCTTCTTCGCGAATGCGAGAGGCTCCTCGCGAATGCGAAGAACGACACCAGATATCAGAAAATCAGCATCCAAAGTAGCCCAAAATGATCCGAAACACAACCGAAACACACCCGAGGCCCTCGGGACCTCAACCAAACATACCAACGTGTCCCATAACATCATACGAATTTAGTCGAACATTCAAAGCACCTTCAACAATACCAAAACACGAATTACACACGGATTCAAGCATAATGAACTTAGAAATTTTTGAATTCCACAAATGACGCCGAAACCTCCCATACCACGTCCGAATGGCCTCAAATTTTGCACACATGTCAGAAATGGCACAACGAATTTATTCCAATTTCCAGAATCGGATTCCGACCCAGATATCAAAAAGTCAACCCCCCGGTCAAACTTCCCAAAAATTCATCTTTCGCCATTTCAAGCCTAATTCCAATACAGACCTCCAAATAATTTTTCTGACACACTCCTATGTCCATAATCACCATACGGAGCAATTGACATCATCAAAATTCTATTTCGGAGCCGTTTGTTCAAAAGTCGACTCTCCGGTCAACTCTTTTCACTTAAGCTTCTAAATAAGGATTGTTCTTTTAATTTAATTTCGAATCTCCAGTAATTCAAACTCGACCACACCCGCGGGTCATAATACATATTGTGAAGCTGCTCGAGACCTTAAGTCACTGAACGGGGCGTTAATTCTTAAATCAATAAGTTGGGTCGTTACATTCTCCACCTCTTAAACAAACGTTCGTTCTCGAACGTGCTAAGAATTATTCTGAGGTTACCAAATTAATGATTTTACTTTTACACATATACTCACGGTTGATCCCACGTTACCGCATTTGAGATAAGCCCGACAACACCATCTCATTTGAGATTATTTCTTTTATCCATATTTGTAAACTTTAAAACCAATTTCTTACACTCCAAACATTTCCAAAAGGCCTGATTTTTACATCAACGCACGGTATTAGTCTCAGCTGGCTATAGCAACTCGTGCCTACGCACATCAACTTTCTTGATAGTGTTGAAGTACTTCAAAAATTTTCTAGGGTGTTAAATCCCCCCCCCCCCGCCGCTTAGGATCATTCTCCCTTGAATTAGAAGTAGAGTTTGCTCTCAAACACATAACATAACTTATCTCTTCTTTCGCATGTCTCAATCCCCCAAATTTTACAGAAATTTCGATAGAGTCTCCCCTGTAAATGAGGCCTATCCACCTGCCAGAGTAACACCAAAACAACTCCTAACAATACATCCACAACCCAACTAAGCACCACAATGTATATATCAATAATACCAATCCCAGCATTACAAGCACTGCATTATCATAATGATATCAGGACATGAAGCACATCATATGTATGCCCATCACCACATCTCTGGTCTTAATAGTTATTCATAATCGATTACAATATCGCCAATTAACCTCATATTAACCAAAACCTCATTTCGAATTTTCACAACACTGACAGCAAAATGTGAGGCATGAAGACCTCACAACTATTTACCCGACTTAAAGAGTCACATTTAACGCTACCTGAGCACTCAACTCGTAGGCTAAAAATCAATAATTATAGCATAATTATGGCACAGAAACACATAAAAAATTACCACATAAGCCTATCAGGCATAACTCCCTATTAGTACTATAGTACAAATTAAACTTCACAAAGGGAGCATTTAAACTCATAAATACTTCACCACAAGGACCTCATCCTTATATAACTTTTAACACGGCTTGTAGCCCGGTTTAAATATTTCACATCATATAAAAATGCGAGGATCTCGTCCTCAACTCTGAATCACAAGTATTTTGCACATTGTGCCAATTGACATTTTCAATTTCCTTTTTTTCTTCTTTTCAATAAATTTCGTAAACACATAATGAACCCTCATACCGGTAGGGCACAAAATTCTTAAAAAAAAATTAAAATCAATTATTCCGAAATACATAAAACCTCTATAGTGAATAATAAAAATTACTATTGGACTTATAACCCTCAATGGTGCACAAAAATAAAAATGACAGACACGGGCTCACATTTTCAAATCTCCCAGTAGGGATAAACATAGAAGTGGGTCACATAATTACGAAGCTCACCCATAAACGGAGCATAATAGGAGGACTCGCCTCAATATTCAGAACCAAATCAAATTAAGGGAAAATATTCTTTTATAACAGAATCAGGATCGTACCTGTAACGACACCATCTGGTGTATCGGCCTCAGCCAAAATCATAGCGATTATATCAACGGGTCGGGCCTCCACCTCTTAGGCGCCCTCTACCTGCCTACCCTCCACCTCTAACTGACCATGTACGTAGAGTATTAACTGGAATAACCACTGTAAGAATCCCGTGCCGATGGTGCATTAAAAGAACTTACTGTAGCACCCTGAATATTTTGAAATTGTTGTTGTGACCTGCTGGTACTGAAATGTAGAATTATTAAGGACATAGGAATACCGCAAGCCCCAGCATCATCCCATACAAATCTCACCCCTTAATCATATACAAGTTTCAGAGAACCTTTCATTACCACGTAAATACATCTCAGGCCAAAACTGATATAACACATGACCCCGCAATCTGATCGTTGATAGTGGACTCCCCTCACTTGGCGCAAAGCCATAGGACACATGCCGATGATCCACCATACTAACCTTCACTGATCATAAGACACCTCAAGCCATTTATTTGGCGTATGTCACCCTCGTGATAGTTAAACTCGCTTTCTCCAGTGCCTTGGCTGCCAGTATGTACCCTTCGCCAAATAGAAATCTCATACGAACTACATAGTCTCTAATACCACCAACTATCTTCATATCTACATCCACCTCGTGACCCTACCACGATTGTGACTATTAGGCAATTAATTAAACCTTCTTAATATCATACTTATCAATCAGATATCAGAACTTGCTGCACCCCAATGTGCACAACTGAATAATCTCTCAATATTTCCGCATCCTCGATCTAAACGACACGTTGTAACAATGGTTGAGCAATTCTGGCTCCCTTATAACCCCTTTGTAGTATCACAAACCGTTGGCGCATAGTTGATATCGAGTGCGCGATTTCATACACGAGTGGACGCAAAAGGACATAAGATATATGCTTCAAGCTGAATAAATGCAGCACGATAAGGAATGAAAGAAGTGAAAATTTTTCCTACTAGCTCTGTAGCCTCTCGAAGATAAGTACAGACGTCTCTGTACCGATCCGTAAGACTCTACTAAACTCGTTTGTGACTCGTAGAACCTATGAACCTAGAGCTCTGATACCAACTTGTCACGACCCAAAATCCCACCACAGGCGTCGTGATGGCACCTAGTCTCTAAGACTAGGTAAGCCGATTTCCATTACATTTAGAAGCACACTTTTTTTAATTTATTTAAATAAGCAACCAAAGCTAACAGCGGAACGAATAAGAATATACAACCTCCCAAGACTGGTAGTACTGAGTCATGAACTCTAACTGAATACATAAAATAATCTCAAGGAACGAATACTCAATACTGTTTGAATAATAAATAACAGTACAATAAAACGGAAAGACTCCAAGGGACTGCGACAACCAAGCAGTCCTACCTTGAATCCTTGCGATCACACTCTAATCTCTGCCCGAGTCCGATATCTCCACTACCTGGCTCTGCACAAAAATATGCAGAAGTGTAGTATGAGTACACCACGGTCGGTACCCAATAAGTATCAAGACTAACCTCAGTGGAGTAGAGACGAGGTACAGTCAAGACACTCACTAATCTAATAACCTATGCAATATGATATACAAAATAATAGAAAACAAACAGCGGTGATAGCAACACAAACCAACTAATGATTTAAACAGCAAGGCAACAGGAATACCGTAAATATTACTCAAACAAATAATAAACACAGGTACAACCAATTAATCAAGTCTTTTCAATATACATCTTTATCTATAAGTTTTTCAATAAAATTCTCTAGAATATAATCCTTTTCAATAAATATATTTCGAATATACTTCCTTTAAATAAATATCCTTCCACTATAATTCTTTCAAATAAATATCTTTTGAATATAATTCTTTTAAGTAAATATCTTTCAAATATAATTCTTTCAAGCAAATATCTTTCAAATATACTTCTTTCAAGTAATTATCCTTCCAATATAATTCTTTAAGTAAATATCTTTCAAATATACTTCTTTCAAGTAAATATCTTTCCAATATAAATTTTTCAAATAAAAGTCACCTTGTGATACCTCATTTAACTTTTCTAGCGTGAGAAATATATTCAACATATCACATCAAATGGCACGGCAATACCTTCGTGCACTTGTCTCATTCTCACCGAATACATATATGTAGATCAAATCAATTGTCACGGTAATACCCTTCATGCATTTATATCTTTCTCACCGTGCATACATATAACAGTACCAACTAGATGGGAGAAATGCCAAAACCAATAAAAGAAATAACGTGAAGGCATACAGGAAGCAACAACGACTACAAGTCACATAGAAAACATAGGTGCACAATAACATCTCAAGATAAGGGTATGAATGTATACACAACAAAACGATATCACAATATAATGTATGTCTCTCGTCCTCGCCTACACAGAAACACCCTTCGTGCCATGAATATATTATAATATAAAAATAATTGTACGGCATCACCCATCGTGTTTTTACTCTCATCCTCACCTGATAATATAAATAAAATAGCACGGCATCACCCTTCGTGCTTTACACTCTCAATGGCACGGCATCACCCTTTGTGCTTTACACTCTCAAATGGCACGGCATCACCCTTCGTGCTTTACACTCTCCCTCACATGATAATATAATTCAAATGGCACGGCATCACCCTTCGTGCTTTACACTCTCAAATGGCATGGCATCACTCTTCGTGCTTTACACTCTCCCTCACGTGATAATATAATTCAAATGGCACGGCATCACCCTTCGTGCTTTACACTCTTCCTTACCAAGTACATGTATATCATTAACAAGCAAGGTAGGAAGCATAAATAATATCAAGGAGAGTGTTTAAACCACAACATAATACAGCAATTCATATCACAATTTACCACTGACCAAAACCAAATTCCAAATATGTAGCAGAATTAATAAATTCTTCAACAAATAGCCCAAGGCTCCACACAACGTATATAAAACCTCAAAACAATCAACAGAGGTGAAAAATACTCAGTATAGGGAAACACCTTTATCAATCCAAATTCTTGATAATTATATTACCTCCTTAATTTAAACTTATTTAATAATATTTGCAGATAAGGATTCCATCATGAATTTAATTTCAAGAAAAATACCAAATCGACAAACACACGTAATTCACATAAAATCGAAGTGACAATAACACCAAGTTATTATATAAAATACAAATTTAAAAAATAAGGAATGAGGCATGATAATTCAAGGATTTACTAATGCCAGCAATTATCCAATTTAATATATAAAAATGCCTAAAACTTTAAACCAATAAAATTTGCATATATAAGCCCGAGTACGTACTCGTCACCTCGCGTACACGGCTTTCAATCACACAATTGCCACATAAGACTCAATGCCTAAGGGGTAATTTCCCCACTCGAGGTTAGGCAAGATACTTACCTTATTGAAGTTATGTCGATATTTCAAAATCGCCTTCTTGCTTGAATTGACCTCCGGACAGCTCAAAACTATCCAAATTAATTGTACCACTTCATTAAAATTCATCGGAAACCATTCCGGAGAATAAAATACCAACTTAAAATTTTATTCTAAAAAATCAGCGCGGGGCCCGCCCCTCGGAACCCGAAAACTTTTTACGAAATCTGAACACCCATTCCGATACGAGTTCAACCATACCAAAATTATCAAATTCCGATAACAGATCGCCCTCCAAATCTTAAATTAAAGTCTAGAAGATTTCTACTATTTTTAACCCAATTCACTAATTTAGTGATAAAAATAATAATAGATTCATGTAATTTAACCAAAATCAAGTTAGGAATTCTTACCCT
Organism: Nicotiana tabacum; assembly: GCF_000715075.1. Lineage (NCBI taxonomy): Eukaryota > Viridiplantae > Streptophyta > Magnoliopsida > Solanales > Solanaceae > Nicotiana > Nicotiana tabacum. Next base: position 45,827,799 of record NC_134092.1, read on the forward strand.
AATGTTTTCCTTGAAAAACTCTCGAACAATCGCCTCACCCGAGCTCCCTTGGTCCAAAAATGGAAGAATGAGATGAATTTGGACTTTATTCTGCTGCCTAGGGATTTGTTCTTCGCGTTCGCGACCCTTCCCTCGCGTTCGCGATGAACAAATTCTCCAACAACCATTTTCAAACTCATCTGAGACAGCCTCTAGTAATAGTCATAATGTTTTATACAAAAACTCCAAATGACAAATGGTTTAACTTTATGGAAACTAGACCCAAAGGACTATAACTTTCATTTGTTTCTCATCTCCTCATTTCTTATAGATTGCTAGATATAAGCTTCCAAAGTCAGCCCTATGCAACAGAGATTTTAAAACTCTTCCCAGATAGCCTGTAATGTATCCACTATAACCTTTGGTACACAACTCCAAATGACAAATGGTTTACCTTTATGAAAACTAGACACAAAGGGCTATAACTTTCATTTTTGGATCATCTCCAAATTCTTTATAGATTGCGAGTTATGAGCCTCCAAAGTCAGACTATTGCAACAGAGATTTCCTTCTTCGCGAATGCGAAGAACAAATTCCCAGAAGCCAAATCCTTATTCGCGAACGCGAGAGGCTCCTCGCGAACGCAAAGAACAACACCAGATATCAGAAAATCAGCATCCAAAGTAGCCCAAAATGATCTGAAACACACCCGAGGCCCTCGAGATATCAACCAAACATACCAACGCGTCCCATAACATCATACGAACTTAGTCGAACCTTCAAAGCACCTTCAACAACACCAAAAATACGAATTACACACGGATTCAAGCCTAATAAAGTTAGAAATTTTTGAATTCCACAAACGATGCCGAAACCTCCCAAACTACGTCCGAATGACCTCAAATTTTACACACATGTCAGAAATGGCACAATGAAGTTATTTCAATTTTCAGAATCGGATTCCGACCCCGATATCAAAAAGTCAATCCCTCCCCCGGTCAAACTTTCCAAAAATTCATCTTTCGCCATTTCAAGCCTAATTCCACTGCAAACCTCCAAATAATTTTTCTGATACACTCCTAAGTCCATAATAACCATACGGAGCTATTGACATCATCAAAATTTCATTCCGGAGCCGTTTGCTCAAAAGTCGACTCTCCGGTCAACTCTTTACATTTAAGCTTCTAAATAAGGATTGTTCTTTTAATTTAATTTCGAATCTCCAGTAATTCAAACTCGACAACACCTGCGGGTCATAATACATATTGCGAAGTTGCTCGAGACCTTAAGTCACTGAACAGGGCGTTAATTCTTAAAACAATAAGTTGGGTCGTTACAGTGTAAGATAGGGGTGTCAATGGATATTCGAAAACCGACTAAACCGATCGAACCGTACCGTACCGAATCAATTTTTAGGTTTTTTTTTTAAAGAATCCGTAGGTTTTTATATAAATCTATAACCGCACCAATAATTAGGGTAGATTTTTTATTTTATGAAAATAAACCGAAAAAATACCGAACCATACCTAATAAATTTTACATGTGGAAAATATATTTATATAGTAAGTTTAAAAATAATAATGCATTAAATTTTTCTGTGGGCCTTGGAATTATGAAAACTGTTACAAGCCAACAAGTAATTAAACTCAAAATACTAATTCCTAAAACCTATTATGCTACTTCTACTTAAACTAAGTTATTTCAAGTATCTTCATTAGCAAGACACAAAGTGATTTATATCTTTCCACTCGTGCGATTTATATTTTTTTTGCCTTTACTTGGTTTCTTTTACATTGTTGTAGAATAGTTGATAGATCTATACTCTAGCCATCTTTTATTTTTTTAATTCATCACCCTTTAAACATTAAAAATGTCTAGAGAGTTTTGCTAAGTCTTATAAAAGAACATATGTCCATTCTACTCCTACTGGTGAATTTTACATGATATTTAAAAAAATACCAAAAATTAACCGAACCATACCGATACCGAAGAGAAACCGGCAAGGGACCGTTTCAAAAAATCTAATTTTTGTTATACATATAGAATAACCGAAAACTTGGTATGGTACAAATTTTATAAAATAACCGGCCGAACCGAACCATTGACACCCCTATTGTAAGATATTAGAGTGGTTGATGAATCGAGCTTTTGAGTAAGACCCACAAAGCTAAATAGCGTTTGTATGCCTAACAAACTGAGTTCCGCATCAACAAAGAGAGTCCAATTTGCATGGGTACTCAAGAAGATGTTAAATAGTTTGGTAGCATAGTAAGTGGAACTAACGCAAACTGGAAGATTCATTTTTCTGGCACCTTGATAAAATTCCCATCATTTAATAATTTAACTTCAGATAAAACTAAAAGTTTTCCCAAGACCTGTTTGTCACCTTTTCAATGCCTGATGTACACACTAAACCATTTACTTGTCTATTCTTTGTGGGTAGAGTGTTTATTTCGCACCAAATTAAAGCAAATAGAAGAATGAGCAACATTAACAAAGCAAATCAAATCAAATCCTATTAGACAATCAGACAATGCCAGCCAAGTACCAATTTGAACTCCCTATCCAGCATAGAACTTTCTATTATTTTGCACCAGGAGCAACAGAAGTGCTAATACACGGCCGCCAAAAAATTAAAAGCACATGCATAGAAACTAATATGCATATAGAGAATGTCTTCATAAAATTAGAGCTATAAAGAGAAAAAGAAAGCCATTCAAGGTCTTTCACCAATTCTCCATCTATACCGTTGCTACCAGAAGCCTGAACTCATAACACGACCCCTTGAATTCTTGATTTTTTTGAAACACACAGCAGCAAATATGAGACAAAAGTACTACAATATTGAAGGAATGTCATTTCTATGTCTTAAATTTCTGTCTTAAATCTATTTTATTATTTTTGAGAAATCAAAATCTCAAATTTTCCCCCAAGTTTGTCGATGGACTCAGGTCAAAGTATCCGAAATTAGTTGAACGAATCCGAGACGTATCCCGCACCCGTCCCGTGTCGGTACGGGTGCGGCACCAAAAACGAAGTCCGTGCAACATAGGTTAAAACCGAAATCTTGAACCGATAGAATTAAAATCATGGATCCATCTCTGTATGTTGGCCACTTACTTACAGTGCATGGTTAATATCCTTGAAAATTACAATTCTTGCCAAATAATTAGCCCATCATGTTCCTACAAGGTAGGGTTGTCTAATGGTACGGTATTACCGGTAACAGTAACTGTACTGCTCCGGTGGTTGGGTAGGGGTGGGGGATTTAGGGTGGAGGGTAAGGGTAATGGTAGGATACCCGATTTAGTACCCTTAGTACCGGTAGTACCCTTAAGGTACCGTACTGGTACCGCACCCGCACCCATACCGGTACCCAACCGGTACCCAACGGCTTTTTTTTAAATCTAGCCATTTTTGTGCCGTTAGCCAACGGCTATTTTTGCCTCCCTTGCCTCTCTAGCCCCCCAACATCCCCCTACCCCCTAATTTATGTTTTTAACCCCCAAGTTTGTTCAAATACACTTTAGCCCTATTTTAAAACTATAAATACCCCATTTCATTCTTTCAATTTTCATTCAAAAACTCTCATATCTCTCTAATTCTCTATCTCTCTATCTCTAATTGCAATTAACGTCGGGTCGTCGGCGTTTGGTACATACTTTCCAACTCATATTAATTTTCGCATTTATTTTGTTATACTTGTGTTGCTATTTGTTGTAATTTTAATCATTTATTATTAAAAATGGCTCCTAAATTGGTAAAAAAAAAAGTGTGTAATAGATCTACTAAAGATAATGCTAGGGAGGGGGGTCCCCGTTTTGAAACAAATCCTAACAAGTCCGAGTTTAGGAGTTACATACAAGAAACGTATAATCCTGCTTTTCCAGGTTTTCCTAGAACAACTGTTAGAAATAATGTTTTCGATGAAGACTTGCTGATATATTTGAAGAGAAGAAACTTTGGCATTCCAAAAATAATTCAAGAAGACAACGATGCTTGTAGTGAAATACTACCTACCCGAGACAGGAACAAGTGCTATCAATTTCAAGCGAAGAACCAATAGAAATTATTGAAAATCTCCGTAAATTGAAAAAAAATATGTACTTTTATTTTATAAGTATTGAAATAAAAGTATTGAATTTTTTTCATCCATTAAAGCTTGTTTGTATATAAATATATATATTTTTAATTTTTAATTTAAAATACCCCTAAAGTACCAGTACCCTTAGGACCGGTAGTACCCAAAAAAATACCCTTAACCCTTACCCTTAAATACCTTTAAGAAAAGTACCCTTAAGGAACCCTCCCCGTACCCTTAACCTTAATGTCCCCGTACCCTTAACCGTACCCTCTCCTTAGACAACCCTACTACAAGGTAAAAGAAAATTAGGACTTCAAAAGGATCTGATATAACATGATTGTTAGAGGGTAAATGGCATTTGGTTTAGTAGTCATGTCAAAGATTTTCCTTTGCATGTTCAGAAATGGTAGTCATCTCTTAGGATAAATAACTACAAAAGATCGAGTTGAACCAAAGCAATAAAATTATTTATACCAATTATTAGTTCGCAGAAAAGAAAAAGCCAAGATGAAATTCTTTTTCTTGAACAGAAGTGATTGAACATGAATCTTGAAACGTATATCCATTTATAGGTGATTAGGAGGCAATAGAATGAGAGATACGGTCAAGGATGTGTCGATCATGGAAACGGAGCTTGAAAAGGAAAGTAGAGCTGAACGGCGGCAATTTTAAGCAAAGCCTACTCCATTTGCAGAACCACACAAGATGTGGAAACTTTATCTTTGGATATATTTGTGTCTCAGATAATCACACATAGTACCTCATTACGGAAATCAAATCAAAGTAGAGTTTAGTTATATTGCCTGATCTTATTTGAACCTCCAGTCGAGTTTTTGCATTTGGTAATTTGATACAAGTCAAGATCACCTTATTGATCTCAACCATCAACAGTCACCCTTTCCTTGTATGATCATCCTCTCAGTTCCAGAATTGCTACAATTATGAGTATGATAACCATAAGTTATTGCTTCCCACTTTCCAATCAGAAATCTTGAATCCAATAATGTGCAATTCAAATATTAACAAAAGCATCAGAAGAAAGCTAAGTCAGTTACAAAAGCTGAATCTAGAGGTTAAGTGTTTTCTAAGCTTTGTATCCCAATATTAAAGCTGCAGTCTTTATCCAAGAACTGCTCTATACGTTCTTTTTCAAGGAGAACTGGAAAAAGGACCCACAATTCAAAAGGTCTGGAAAAGGATATGTATTGTACCTGATTGGAAATTGGAGAATCTGAAATCAAGACTATGACCTATTTTTTTGTAGTTGAGCTTGCTAGAGAGACTGAAACGTGGACGTGATAGGTATGTAACCAAAGTTTGATGTTAGAAGAACAAGACTGGGAATTCAACTTTTTCAAAAAAAGAACAAGACTGGGAATTCTTTAATGAGCATTTTATGCGGGTCGAACAACTGAAACATGGAAAGTGAGATATTGAATGATCTTTTCAGGTTGTTGCTTATGTGGAAAATCTAAGTTAACTAAACATGTTTAACAAGCTTGTCTTCAAGTTGAGAACAGAGATATCCTAGTTGACTTGATATTACTTAATGTGGTTTATTTGACATACTGATGGGTACATATTTGTTATCTTCCTGCCAAGCTACCCTCGATTGTTATGAAAAATAGTTAAGTTTGAGATATTGTATGAACCCAGTTTTATTCTAAAAGGGGGTCAAATTCCAAAGATTGGTAAAGTTATCTTTTTTTATGAAGGCTCAACGATTACCGAAGAAAGATGATTTCGGTCTCATAGCAATGTTAAGAGACACGAGAGAGAAAACACTTAGTTTTTAAAAAAGCATTCATGTATTTCCTCGAGAATTTACCAAGACTACCGCCAATACGAGAAAAAGATTTTTGGTATTGACTTAGGACCTGACATGCAACCAATATTGATAGCCCCCCATATAGTGGCATCAGTGGAATTGCTAGAGCTAAAAGAATAATTATCAGATTTATTAGATATTAGATATTAGTTTTATCGGATTGACAAGAGGGGGTTGCTCTAGTGGTAAGCACCCTCCACTTCCAACTAAGAGGTTGTGAGTTCGAGTCACCCCAAGAGCAAGGTGGGGAGTTCTCGGAGGGAGGGAGCCGAGAGTCTCTTGGAAACAGCCTCTCTACCCCAGGGTAGGGGTAAGATCTGCGTACACACTACCCTCCTCAGACCCCACTAGTGGGATTATACTGGGTTGTTGTTATTGTTTTATCGAACCGGGCATATTACTAATGAGTGCACTGATATTGTTTGTAAAAAAAAAAAAAAGACGAGTCCATACAATATGCATTGACTAAAAGTGATTAAACAAGGTAACGATATGTAATAAATATCCATCGCCTCATATAGAGGATCATTTGATTAGTTACAATGAGCTACTCATTCTTTTATAGATTGTCTTTTGGTTCTGGTTAGTTTCAACTTAGAAATACAAAGCAAGATACTCCTAAAGTTTTCTCCTAGTTTGGCCTGCTTGTTGTTTTGCTTCCTGCAATTTGAACATTTTCTCTTTGTCACCTCCCCTCAAGCTGCTGAGTTAATGACTATATTTTCTTGAAATGTGGTGCAGCCAACAAAAGGACACTTTCACTTTATTAGCTGTATATGACAGATACAATTTGTTGGACTTGGACCAATAACTATGAACTGCTAATGGAAGTAAAGTATTCCCTTTATTACGAATTTTATTGCTTTATGAGAGCTTTTAATGGAGTTGAGGAAGATTTTGTACACTTGACGAGTAGCCTCTTTTCCCTTATTTATTTTTGGTGCACCCACAAGATTCCAATGTGTATATACGATTGGGTGTCTTCAGTAAAAAACCATGTCTTTTTGTAAGGTTTCATATTTTTTGGTATACGCCTTACAAGCATGTTTTGGCCCTTTACCTTATCAAAAAAATTAATAGCACTTCTTTCCCAACATTGTGCAACTAAAAAGGGATAGTCGAGGATCTGAAACTACTTAAACAGGAAAGCACTCTATTTTTTTTATCTGAACTAACATGGAAGCATTCTAATGGAAGCCAAAACAAAGAAAAACTGTTTTCCAATTGCCTGACAACTTAAAGGCATTTTCCTTACTCTTATTAAAACAAGAACCTGTTCTCACAAAAGAAATTAGAAAGCTAGCGACACAACTTAGCTTAACTCAAATTGAACGAAAACATAACCATATTGGAGTCAAATAGTGCAGGCAACGACAGCTCATATTGAACAGCAAAAACCAATAGATAAAAAGGAGGTGTGATAAGCAGAGTTAGCATCGATAAAAGTTATTTAAAGACACAATTTGTTACCTGAAAATGCCTTTAGATCAAAAGCACCGTGAAGACAAACTCTCAAAAATGTTACAATTGGATCCCTTGCATCCAATATGGTATCAGTCAGGATGGAAAAACACTGAGATTTAAACCTGCTAGTTTGGAGAGTTAAGTTCAGTATGCAGTTACCTTCAAATTTTCATATACAAGGTTTTTGCAAAAGATTCATTCAAACACTTCAAAACCAACAAGGCAACAGACTCCATTTTTCTGTGTTCTGATTTTAAGAGGCGTCCGACAACACTGAGCAGCCCAAAAAAAAAAAGAAAAAAAAAAAGAGGGTGACGTGCGAAGGTAGTAACAGAAGACTGATAAAACCACCAAAGCAATAAAACCCTATTACTCCATGCTCATATTTACTTTACGCCATTTGAAAAGATAGCTACACAAAAGACAGGGAAAAAAAAAGATTGAAAACAAAGCATAGAAAAGAAAAATAACAGAAATTATAATCACAATTAAATCTGAAATTGACTGAAAAGACTGAGAAAAGATTGAGGCAATAGCAGAGAAGGAACTAAAGAACTAAAGAGAAGCAAAAAAGAAAAGGGACCAAGGGGAAAACCGGAAGAATCAAAATATGGGAAAGAAGAACAACATAAATACAAACGCATTGATTGCAAAAGGCAAACAATAAGAAAAGATAGCTGCACAATATAATGTAGGATGCATCAGATAGCATGCATTCTCATACCCGAAAAACAGAAGCACAAAAAATCCAGAGCATGGTTTCCAGAAGCTTCAAAATACAACACAACAATTTCAAAGGATAAATGAGCAAAAATGGAAAAAGCAGTCACATGCAGTAACATTTGATGATATCATAGTCCTCACGTATATGAAGTTCAAGAAACATCAAAGAAAAAGTGAGAACGAATGACATTCAACATGCTTGCGGCAAAAATATTTTTAGAATTTTTTCTATATTGCCAAAAAGAAAGTACACTTTGTTTCAATCTCTTCTATGGAACCCTCCTCTGAACTCTGAAGGTTATTTATTTCCTAAATAGATGGGTATCTTGGTATCCCGAGTAACAATATTGCCCTCCATATAGCATTTACCCAACAAAATAAAATAGAAATAATAAGGTATCCGGAACATGAGCCCAGACATCTATTTCAAAACATACCTAGAGAAAAAGAAAAAAAAATAAAACCAAAACTCACCGCCAACAGGTAGATCCCGCTGGAACAGAAGAAACCAAAGCTAGTGGAAGAAGTGGTGAACAAACTAAAACCGGAGAAAATTAAACCAAAACTCACAGGTAGATCTCGCTGGAATAGAAGAAACCAAAGCTTCCGGAAGAAGTGGAGAGACTCGAGAAAAAGCTGACACATAAATTACTGAAGAAGCCAGAATGAGATAGAAACAGAGAGTCCAGGGTATTCCAAATTCCAAATAAGAGATTTCCTTACCTGCTATGTTATTAAATGACAAAACATGCTATATTATTCAATGAAGAAACAATAAGCTCCCTAAATTGCCCCTGTTCGTACCATCTTGTTCATCCATCATTGCCGCTTATATAGTAGAAATATCACTCGCATTAAGCAACCACAAGTACCAAGAAGTTAATAGGTCCTTGGAGCTTCCAACCAAAACTTTGTCACTGAACCAAAATCTGTATCAGAATATTAACAAGTTTCTCCAGGAGAAGATTCAACGAATACTGTCCTTCTTATGAACAGGAACAAACTTTGACAATCCGTAGCTTCTTCAGATTCCAACAGGAAACAACATAAAGTTAGCTACAAAACAACTTTGAACCAAAGAAGTAATTCCCACAGTTGCTAAGACCAAAATTATACTTCAAAATAGAGCAATATTCTTTTACACCGAACAAAACAAGTGGTTAAGATCACAGCATTAACCCACGAATAGTAGAAAAAGCAAAAAGATCAAGCTCTCCTTTTACTCAACCGCCACGAGTTAGGCTCGTGGTATCTATCGTAAAGGGGTTCAATGCGTTCTTGTCTCTTGCGCTTGCTCAATTTAGTTGGGTCAGACACTTTGAAGAATCTCGGCGCCAATTCCACAAGCCATTTCGGATCTACAACAGTGACTTCGCGCATGTACTCCTTAGTTGTCATCACCAACTCATGGTAAATAACCCAGTCCGGTTGTCTTTGAAAAAGTGCACTGCTAGGATGGATGTAAACGGGCTGGTTTTCAACAAGGGTTCTATAACCCTCTTGAGGATCCTTTCTGGCAGAATGAAAAAAGAAACCTGCTGTAATCGCCTTACGGATCTTTGTAAAGTTTTTTCCGGCACTCATAACATCCAATTTATACCTGCCAAGGCATGGAAGATTCACCATTAGGTAACAAATCTATTAAGTTTCTTCTCAATAAAATTATGGATAGAAATCAATTGACTAAGTCCAAGCCAATCAGGCAGTAAAAGCTGAACAAAATTGTAAGAGATGATGAAGCAAGAAATGAAAGAACAAAGAGAAGGAATTAAATACGTACTTGTCCATAATGGAGAGGAGTTGTTTCCTGACATCTTGTGCCCTTCTAAGAGATCGAGATTGAACAAAATTTTCAAAACACCATGGCCCAGAAAAGTTTTTGGCTTTCCAAGCCTCGTAAACAGCAAGCAAGGTCAGATGATCACCCTCAGGCTGAAAAAACTTGGCCCTTTTCTGATCAGCCTGAGCTTGTTTTTCTCTCGGTCTGTAGAAGATATTGCCAGTTTGAATCATTGCAATGATGGTCAAGATCTCATCGCTACAACCAAGGTCCACACTGGCGAGGAGCATCTTGGACAAAGGAGGATCCAATGGAAATTCTGCCATTTTCCTTCCCAATTTTGTTAGGAGCCCCTCTTCATCCAGTGCTCCAAGAGTATACAACTGTTCCATGGCTGATACCAGAGCCTGAGGGGAAGGAGGGTCCATGAAATCAAACGACAAAAGATCATTAATTCCCATGGCTTTCATCATAAGTACAGTGTTCCCAAGATTTATCCTCTGGATTTCAGGGATGCTAGTAGGAGACATTTCATTGTGGAACGCACTCTCCGTGTATAGGCGGTAGCATTTACCAGGTCCTGTTCTTCCAGCACGCCCAGCTCGTTGCTTTGCTGATGCTTGCGAAATTGGAGTTATTACCAAAGAATCAAGCCCCTGTTTTGGATTGTAAACATTTTGCTTTGCAAATCCAGGATCAATAACATAATATATACCATCGATAGTCAACGAAGCTTCAGCAATATTTGTAGCAACAACTACTTTTCTCTTCCCAGGAGGGGCGGGATCAAAAATTCTAGATTGCATTTCACTAGGCAGAGCACTATAGACAGGTAAAATAATCAGTTCAGGAACATTTTTACCTAGCCCTTTCATCCTCTCGTACAGACACTGGCAAGCATAATCAATCTCCTCTTGACCAGTCAGGAAAAGGAGGACGTCACCTTCAGGTTCTGTCAAGTGGATCTGTAGTACAGTGATTAAAGCTGCATCAAGGTAATCGCTTTCTGGTTGTTTAGTGTAAAGCACCTCTACTGGAAAAGTTCTTCCTGGGATTGTAAAGATGTTACAGTTGAAGAAATATCCAGAAAATTTCTCTGCATCCAAGGTTGCAGATGTGACTATCAGACGGAGGTCAGGTCTCCTCTTCACAAGTTGCTTAAGCAGTCCGAAGAGAACATCAGTGTGAATGGTTCTCTCGTGCGCTTCATCGAGCATTACGACTGAATACTGGGACAAATTTTCATCAATCAAAATCTCCCTCAGAAGCATACCATCAGTCATATACTTTATAACAGTTTCTGGTCCAGTACAATCTTCGAAACGGATAGCATAACCAACTTCTTCCCCTAAACGACAACCAAATTCCTCAGCAACTCTCTTAGCCACTGACATAGCAGCCACTCGACGAGGTTGAGTACATCCAATTTTGCCCTTTGTTGTATACCCTGCCTCAGCTAAATACTGTGTCACCTGTGTTGTCTTGCCAGAACCTGTCTCACCAATGACGACAAGGACCTGATTATCATGGACAGCCTGTACCAGTTCATTCTTCAACTTGTAAATTGGAAGGCTCTTCCTCTGCTCCTGGAGAGATAGTTTAGACCTCTGCCCAAAGGTCAAGGCTTTACCATAAGCATCCTTTTTCCATTCTGGCATATCATAGGCAGATAAACCAACACCCCTCAACTCCTGTGCCAGATGTCTCTCACCAGTCTCCGGCATTGGGTCTTCCCATGGTCTGTTAAGATCCTTCGGGATGGAATCAAGCATTGTTCTTTGTTGCTGTTCCCTCACTTCTCTTCTCTCTTTAATCAAAGCTGATTGAAGTGCAGCAGCACGACTCAAGGATCCTTCAGGATTTTTAAAAATTTTAACAGGGGACATATCCACTGAATACCGACTCTGACCTTGCAGGAAAGGGGGTTCATCTTCATTCAACTCAATCTCAAGCTCTTCTTCCGCACCCTCTTCCTGATATAGCACCCCATCCCCTTCTTCATCAAACATAGGAAATTCCTTTACACTCATAACACCTGCAGCTATGAGTTGTTTTGCTTCCCATATTTCGGGAGAACTCATTCTCTTCAATGGTCGACGTGATGGAACAACATCTTCCTCCTCTTTAATCCTGATACCTGAAAGACCAATCCTTGTCTTGGAACCCTCACTGTTCATCCCCGAAGGATTCGCCCTCAATCCATCATCATCCGAGCTCTTCTTCAATGGCAACAAATCCCTTCCAGTATTCTGATCAACATCTCTCATCGACAGACTCAGCTTCTGCCCACTAATAGAGATCACCTTCACATAAACCTCCTGGTCACGCTTTACTAAATCTTTTGCATTTGAAACCCTTCTAGTAGCAAGCTGGGAAACATGCACCAACCCCTCTTTCCCCCTAAAATCATTCAGCTGAACAAAACAACCAGAATCCATCACCCTCGACACCCTCCCCTTATACACTCCATACAACTCAAGTTCATCCGACGGATACCTCCCCTTCCTTCTTTCATCATTCCCATCCTCCTCATACCCATCTCTTCTGTTCTTCTCATACTTATTCCTGTCCTGATGCCTCCCAGACCTCATATCATCCTCCTCGCCTTCCCCATACCCATCTCTCCTATTCTTCTCATATTTATTCTTGTCCCGCTCCCTATCCCTATGCCTTTCCCGGCCCTTATATTCACCTCTATCATCACCATGATTATCCCAGTCTCTATCCATCTCTCTATCCCTACCCCTATCCCTATCCCTATCCCTATCCCTATCCCTATCCCTATCCCTATCCTTGCCCCGTTCTCTTCTATCATCTCGATCCCTCTCTCGCCTCCTGTCACGCCTATTCTTATCAAAATCTTCTTCCTCATCCTTCCCCCTCTTACTCTTTGCCTCCAACTCAATCTCCTTCTCTAATTCCTTCACTCTATCTCTATCATCCCTAATTTTCAATGCCGAAAATTCAGAGTCATCCTTACTCAACTCATTCTCTGACTTGGACTTCACCTTAGGAGGCAAAATTGCATGAATAATCGTCAATAAAGTGCGGACAAAATAATCGGGCATTTCAGCACCATTTTCTTTCAATTTCCCATCAAATTCGTCCACTGTGTCGCACTTTCGACCAAGCTCCGTAATAAACTCAGCTAATACTTTATCACCGAACCCTAAATGGGTCTCCAGCTCTGAACAAACCTTTGAAACTAGTGAAAGATACTCTAATTTCTTTAACCCATCTTCTTCAACTTCAGCTCCCATTTTAACAAATCCAAAGGCACGAAATATACACACAAATTGCACAAGAATGAAATTAGGATTTTAGAGGCTTACCGTTTGAGATTGATCGTGGGATTTTGAAGAAGGGGAATTGGCACTAAAATATGTATTTGATGGAAATTATCAATCTGAGCTGGTTAAGGAGAGGAAACCGGCGTAGTTCCGGTTTGGGCAACAGTTGCGAGTTCGGGGACTTATTGCAAGGTTATTCAAGTTATTGGGCCCAAAGCTACTGTACAAATTTGGGCTAAAATGTAGCGGGTAGACCTTCTACTTCAAGTTTAAAAGGAACCCAATTTTTTATTACTAGCAACCTTAAATCGGAACATTACAAAGTTTTAGCAAAAAACTTAAATTATTGTACGGTGACAAGAGAAAGTTACATTCTATAGCAGAACCCACCCAATCCCGTTAAAATAGGGATACTAATTAATAAATCCCAAAATAAGCAATAATGAATGAGGAGAGGATAATTGAAGTATTATCTTCAAATTTGACAATGTTTTTTGTTATACATATACATATCCAAGCTTCAAATATAATTATTTATAAATAAAAAATAGTAGCTTCTGTATCTTTATAGTATAAACATTAACTTTTGGAGTATATTATAATATTATAATACAATTTGCCATATATTTGTTGTATAAACATTACATATATTTCAAAATATATTATAGTTTTGTAAATATTATATACACATAATATATTACTATTATATACACACATCTAAATGGCATATACATCTATCTATCTATACTATATTAAAAGCATGAAGCCCCTTACTTTATACCCTTTAAAAATAAATTTTACATTGGATAAAATTATAATTTAAGTTTCTTTCATATAATTTAGGACCTTAAAATCAACTAAAATTTTAATTATTAATTCATTCCTTATTAAACTAGGTAAGAAGTCCTAATATTTAAAACTTTAATATTAATTTAATATAAATAAATAATATACTTTTAATTTGTTTTCGATGCGGCCAACTTGCGAAAGGTTTTTTTTTTCCTTTATATAAATGTTCTTCTCTAACCCCTATAGGAATTTTTATTTGGTTTCGCATGACTGTGAATATCAACAAATACATAACTAATTTCAAAGTTATTCAAATTTTACATTATAGTTTCAACCAACACAAATTGTAGCTTAATTATGAATCATCACTTAACTTTTACACAAAAGTAAAAGATATAAAAGAAAATCTTTATAAAATAATGAAGGCGGCAGACATCTCTAAGATGGATTAAAATTGTGGACGATTGTTCCCGAAACAAAGTTATAGACAATAAATTGCGTCGAGAAAATAAAATCAAGACAGAAAAATATTGCAACAATCGTAGTATTTTATTTCAAATAATTTGAGTGTACAATCTCTATGAATCCCCTTATTCTTCTCTTCAATAATAAATAAATTCAATGGCCTTTGAGCTTGATCTTGAATATGTAGTTGTTGCCACGAACGATGATCTTGTTCTTGAGCTTGAGCTTGATTGCTTGAACTTGACCTTGATTTGTTCTTTGTTCTTGAGCTTGAACTTGATTTCTTGAACTTGAACTTGATTGCTTGAAGCTTGAAACTTGTAGAGAAATTTGCGGCATTTGATCCACGAGCTCTCTCTTGCTTCTTATTATAACTTCTGGTGTCTTTTATGGATTATGAAGATCCCTATTTATAGTTGTAGAAGGGAAGAGTTATGATAAGAACAAATTTTTTCCGACCAATAAAATTGAAGTGTGACATGGCCGCATTTGATTGGTTAGAACATGTTACTTGCACACGTGGCACGGTTTCATTGGCCTTCTAATGTGACTTGGCATGCCTTGTCATTTTGACATGTGGCATGATCCTATTGGCTATTCCGCTTGACTTGGCGTGCCACGTCATATGACATGTGGCACCAAACTGGGCCTCTAGGAAGAATGATATCTTGGGCTTGATGAAGTGGGATCATCACTTTAGCCCAATGGATTAAGAACTATTTATTTAATCCATATATATTAGACTTATATAATTAATTCAATTATATTAATCCAATAAGTTTATTTGAACTAATATATCTTGAATATAAAATATAGTCCAAATTATCTTACGGATTTAATTCCAATAAAATTTATATGTCTACAAATGCTCCTTACTTCCAGACTTGTCAAGATGTAAACTTTAAAGACTAGGCTTGAAGTATTTACAAAAGTAATCGGTATTTCAAGAATTTATTTACGTACGCCTTCATCAAATTGTAGCTAGAAATTTCTCAAAGAACTACCGGACCAATTACTTTATTAAGTGTACTGCCTTTGAAGTAGCACCTTGAATTTTGAACCATCTTCAAGTAATTGCACCTTTATTCACCGTGAAGTCAATGGGTCTGCATCCTTTTTTTCATGTGGGATTCCTTTTCAATTAGCATTTCATGCTCTTTTCCTCTACATCTCTAATTAGCACACTATCACCGACGTTACTCAATCATTTTAGGAGACAACCAAGCATGCTTGATATCCTTTCCACATTAGAAACAAATTGCTACTACCGCCTTACATCCCGCATCGAAATTTCGATATAGAAGGATCTCTTTATTTCTTCACCGCGGATTCTCGCATCATTTTCTTGAAAATGCATAGCAGTTGTTAAAAGGTCCTATGCCCATCCGGTAGAACTAGACAATCTCGCTTTCGGCATAGCCAATTCAAAAAGGCGAGTGCAGCCTAGCTCACCCGGCTCAACAATAGAAATTCCTGCAGTTCAGCCACCCGCGGTTAATTCAATTCACTCTTCTTGAAGCTCTTGTGAAATGGTCTCTATCGAAAGAAGATTTCCAACAACGTCTTTTTATCATCTATATAAACCCATGCTTACACGTTAATAAGCATCAATTTGTAACTTGCAAACCTGCTCGAATTCGTCTCTGACAGGTAAAGGTTTTTTTTTTGTTGCGTCCCCCCCCCCCCCTTTTTTTTTGTAGGTCAAACAAGAAGGATTTGTTTTTGTTTAACATGATGATCTATACATGAATAAGACAATCATAGGGCATGAGGGGATGGGTACTCATCCTCACCTGAATATCGGAGAGATTACTCTCAATATAGTCGACTACCGGAGAGATTATTCTCAAAATGACCCGACTATCGGAGAGATTACTCTCAATGTGGCTCGATTATCGGAGAGATTATTCTCAAAATGACTCAACTATTGGAGAAGTTACTCTCAATATGGCCCGACTACCGGAGAGATTACTCTCAATGTGGCCCGACTACCAGAGAGATTACTCTCAAGATGACCCGACTATCGGAGAGATTACTCTCAATGTGGCTCGACTACCGGAGAGATTACTCTCAAAATGACCCGACTATCGAAGAGATTACTCTCAATGTGGCGACTATCGGAGGCCATTTCATCCATTTAGACCTTTGTGCCCATTCTAATATTATTGATTTGAATTTTGATGACCTTTTTTTTTTCAGCCCGAAGAGATGACAAATTTCAGAGACTATACCTCACCTTCCTCCAAACTTAGATATCTCATAATCGAGACTGAAGATGGCATAGAACAAACCAAGCTTTTGGTTCACACCTCACAAGCTAACCGGTATGCAGCCTCATGGCCTTCTTTGAGGAACTCCCTTCATGTAGAAAACTGGACCTTGGAGCACAAATCAACTTCTAATCCATTGTCCAAGATGTGGTCTCTCCGGGAGCCAATCCATCGCCACGTAAATATTTCTAGCACCCTTCCAAACTTAGGACGTCGCATAATTCAAGGTGAAGTACGCTGTGGAAACACAACAACAATCGAGGGCGAGTATCGTCATATTCCAGGATATTGGGAATGGGCTAAAGATGTATTTGGTAGAAGCCAACAAACCCTAAGTACAGCAAAGATTTACGATGCTATCTATGCCTCACTTTTCACTTATGATCGGAACTCGAGTATATTTCAAGCATTTTGTGAGGCTTGGTGCCCCAAGACGAATACGCTTCTTGCATTAGTCGGGAAACTATCTATCTATCTTTGGGACTTGCATATCCTTGGAGGTCTTCCCATTGTGGGTTCTCCATACGAAGAAGTGGTACCTGAGACAAGATAACTCATCGGATTGGACGAAAAACAGATTAGATTTATTCCTCGATCTTGCGAGTATTTATTTGATGCCTTCCATCACTTGAAGGAAGGTACGGGTGTTAACCAAAAGGTCTCCTTGATCAAGTGGACAAATTTTTGGTATAAAAAAACTTTAATTTATAAACCTGCCCCACTGCGAAAGGAAAAGAAGTCTGCGGGCCTAAAGTCGACACATAATCCTAACGGAGTTATTCCCGATACAACTAGGTGGTCGAGTGATCAAGAAGTTATATTCTCCAAGCTTAGGGTGAGGTTTGACAAGAAAGATGAAACATATATAGCAGCATTCTTATCAATTTAGCTATGTGCCTTTGTGTTTCCCAAGGCAGAAAACTCAATTCATCTCGAGACTTTTAAGATGGCAAGCATGATGGCAAGCGGGCGAAAGATTAGCCTTGCGATCCCAGTTTTGGCGAGTATTTATCATGGTTTGAATAAGATTTCGTGTTCTTCCCAACTTGATCAAGTCAAAGTTTGTTTTCCCATCCATTATGTTTATGGCTGGCTTGCACATTACTTCAAAACCCACTATCCACTTGCTAAGGGTTCGTCCATCCCTTTGATGGTGGCATACTCAGGAGAGGGAGCTGCGAGGTACTTTGACGAGAATGATGCAAGAAAATGCATCCACAATGGGGAGGATATAGTTTGGACACCAACAATGTTAACCAATTCTCGTCCTTATTATTATGTGGATAACGATGCCCCTCAAGAGTTGGAGTCAAATTACTTCACGAGCTTATGTTTTAATTACCTCCCTTTGAGGTATGGTAACTCATTCATCATCGAGCCATATAGCCCACATCGGTTTGGTCGTCAATTTGGGTTTTACCAGAACATCCCCAGGTTTTTGGAAAAATGATATCCGTAGCGCCTCTCTAGATGAAGGACTCGAATTTCGGAGGATTTGCACACTTTATCGGTCTATGTCACGTGCGGCTTTTCCCCCAATGGGAGATCCTGTGGAGAAGCCTTTCTCCACCAATTATTTGTCTTGGTGGGAGAAAGCGCATGAGAAGTTTCTCGAGAATAATTTACAAGCTTTGGTAGACAATGTTGGGCTAAAATTACTACTCCTTTAGGAGGTGAAGATCAAGGTGTTGGAAAGACGCTCTCAAAAGTCAAAGAACCACCTACTCTAATCCCAAAAGTAGTTACACAACATAAGAAAAGGAAGCTTAAATCCTCAAAGGCAGATTTAAAGGAGGTGGTGTGCACTTCAACAGATATATAGAAACACCCTCCAGTTCTTCAATTTAGCAAGCAAGTTCCTCAAGATTCAAGCCAGAGTACCAATGAAGATCAAAATTAGAAAAGGAAACGGCCTATGCTAGTAGAGATCGTAGAGGTTCCAAGTGTCAATAGTCCCTCAAGAACGCATACGGATTGTAACAAAGAGGTAAAAATACAATCACCTTGACCTTTATTTTTATTTTTATTTTTAATCGAACGAATAGCTTCACTAAAAAAGTATTCACTTTCTTTGCCTTTTCCTTATGGAGTTAAATGTCATTGGGCATCCGGTGGTATCCCCACATAATAAGTCGTAAGTGAGTAATGAATCTATTAGAGGGCTAACATTTAAAGTGAAGTCGTCTTCAAAGGCATCATCTTTTCCTCATGACAAAGTCCTAAAAAGACAAACTCTAAATGAGATAACTCGCGTTCCACCAATGACAAATACATCAGTATCTATTTTTGAAGGAAAAAGCATTGTCTTTAATCGCAAAAAGGAATTCATCTTGGGACTTTGGGAGGATATTTGCAATAGAATCTCCAAAACTCATGCAGAACTTCTCTCATCTTATAGGGAGCAAGTCACTGAGATTTTCGAGGATACGAAAAAGGCGAATATTATAGATCTTTCTCCATTAGAGTGTTTACTGGATTCTCTTTTCAAGCTTGCTGCTTTATATGACCAAGAGCGATCCAATTTGGCTGATAAGACGAGTCAAGGTGAGAAGTTGGAGCTGATTTCCAAAGCTAAGGAGCGTCTTGAATCGTTCAAACTTGAAGCAAGTGAGAAAGTCAAGAAAGTTTCCTCTAGTGAAAAGAAATTGAAGAGAGTTGTGAAGAAATTGCAGACATTACAACAAGAGAGGGAGAACCTCCAAGGTGTTATAGAAGTGACTCAAAAGGAGGTTGAAGAGATTCAAACAAAAGTTTCAGCTGTCGAGACTGAGGTCTCTTCATATGACAATATAAATTTGCTGACTGATGAAGATTCGGCCAATTTGGAGGAGAAGAAGAAGAACCTGGAGACTAGCTGTCAAGAACTGATCAACTACAAGTTTTGTTTAGATTAGGCTATTAGCATTATCTCCC
Source organism: Nicotiana tabacum (assembly GCF_000715075.1). Classification (NCBI taxonomy): domain Eukaryota; kingdom Viridiplantae; phylum Streptophyta; class Magnoliopsida; order Solanales; family Solanaceae; genus Nicotiana; species Nicotiana tabacum. Next base: position 45,847,384 of record NC_134092.1, read on the forward strand.
CTTTTATCTTTATGTTAGATTGACCTAGTAGCTATTTATTTCATCTTAAATAAGATTGCTTCTCTTTTGCTTTACATTGCCCGACATTTATCTTAGTCGCATAATTTTCAGCTTTACGCGCTTGTAACGAAAGATTCATATCTTGTACTGGGAGAGTCCAAATAACGAACCGTTTAATTTCTCAAAAATTAGACTTCAATATCTAAAATATGTTCAAAAATTAGAATCAAACACCTTTAGAATCGACCCAGATAATATTTTGAAACCAACTTTAGATTCTACCACGTAGAAAATTTCAAATTTGCGCAGTCTCACAAAACAAATCATATCTTGGTGTAGGCACGTCAGAAACACAAACCGTTTGATATTTTGGAAACTTAACTTACAGATATATAACATATCCAAAATGCAAAACTTAATTCCTTAAGGATAGTTTCGGATAATAGTTTGAAATCAATACTAAATTCTGACACGGCGACGATTTCAGATTTGTGCGACTTCATCAAAAGTTTTGTATCTTGATGTAGGAATGTTGAAATCACGAATCATTTAATCTATTGAAAACTAAACTTCAAAATCTAAAACATATCCAAAATATAAAATTTAATACCTTAAGGATAGATTCAGATGATAGTTCGAAATTGACTTTGGTTTTTAATATGCCGACAGTTCCAAATTAGTACGACTTCACCAAATTTTTGTGTCTTGGTGTGGGAAGCCTCGAGATCGCAAGAACTTTTTAATTGCCAAAAGTTTAAATTCAAGAGATTCATTCTCACCAAATGTCTTGGGTTCAAGTCTCACTGAATTTGAAACATTGTAAAGGCTTGCCAAAAACAAAACTTGAAGGTTTGGATAACATGAAGGCATAACGAATTCTCAGACTTCAATGCAAATGCTTGGCAGCCCCCTAGAAGATATTTGTCATTTCATTGCAGACACCAATTTACCATAGTGGCTTTTCCCCTTTAAATCAAATGGGATCCAAAGTTTAACAGAAGAATGGTATATCAGCTCGATTTTCAAATGTTGATTGAATGAATTACATTCCATCGTACTTCATTCGGACAACGATTGGGGGGTTATGTATCTTTTGAACTTATGTAACTGAACTCAGAATGAAACTCTAAGCTGCCTACGTACCTCAGTAAAGAGGATCAAGTCATACTGTAGTTCAGAATGCGTAATAATTTTTTTTTCTTATTTTTTTTATGTCCTAACTTTTGCCTAGGCCACCTCTTTCGAGGTTTTCAACCTAGCAAACTCTTCTTTTTTTTTTTATGTCCTAACTTTTTCCTAGGCCGCCTCTTTCGAGATTTTCAACCTAGCGAACCTTTTTTTGTGGTGGGCCGTACATAGTTTAAACTCATGCGGGCCAAGAGTATAGGAACAAGTAGTTTAGGCTCACTCGTCAAGGAGCATAGCAACTTCAAGGATAATACTTCTTCAAAAACTTGCCATTGATAGGGCCGATTCTCATGCCATCTACATCAACTACCTTGTAAGCCCCACTTGATTAAGCTTCTTGTACGACATATGGCCCATCCCATTTTGAAGTGAACTTTCCTATAGGTTTATGGGAAGTAATTATAGGTCTTCGTATGGAAAGGACTTGATCTCCTACTTGAAAGGATCTTGGGCGAACTCTTTTATTGAAGGCGCGAGACAATCGAGCTTGATAACATTCAAGAATCTGTTGAGCTTCCAACCTTTTCTCATCAAGAGCCTCTAACTCTGCTAATCGAAGTCGAGTATTTTCTTCATCGGTGATGCCTTCTTGAATATCTAATCATAATGAAGGTATTTGATGCTCGTGCAGTGAGTTGTCCTATATGCCCACAGAGCTTCCTCCATACGATCATGCCAATCCCGTTTGGATTTGGAAATGACTTTCTTTAACAAGTTGCATAGAGTTTTGTTGAATGCCTCAGCTATACCATTGGTAGAAGCATTGTACATCGAAGAGTTACGTTTCTTGAAGCCAAAGAGATCATAAATCTTGTTCATCAACCTATTATCGAATGGCTTTCCATTATCCATTTTTATGTAACGAGGAATGCCAAAGCGATAGATTATGTTTACTTGGATGAAACTTGCAACATTTTCCTTCTTTACCTCCTTAAGAGCAACAACTTTAGCCCATTTTGAGAAGTAGTCAGTTGCAGCCAAGATGTATAGGTACCCACCAGAGCACTTTGGCAGTGGTCCAACAACATCCAATCCCCAAGCGTCAAACGGCCAGGATGCCACAGTCGGGTGCAACACTTCAGGAGGTTGATGAATAATATTCGCATGGAAATGACAAGCCTTGCATCTTCGAGCGTAGTCCAAGCAATCTTTTATCATCGTTGGCCAATAATATCCCATCCTTTTTATATGGAAGTGGAGCTTGGTCCAGACTGCTATGACCCACATACCCCAGAATGTGCCTCTTGCAAAGCTTGGAGTACTTATTCTTCCCCTAAGCATCGCAAGAGTACTCCCTCGAATGACCTTCTGTATAGAGTATATTTGTAGTAAAGGAAGCGAGGTGCACGGCGACGGATTTCAGTCCTTCTCCTCGGATTTTCTAGAAGTGTCCCATAACATAAGTAGTCGATAATGGGTTGTCGCCATTCTTCTTTCTCAACTTCAGAAACAACGACAAGATGCTTGAGTTCATTTTCTTCACCTTTAGCCTCATTTGTTGGCGGTACTACCCATTTTTGGCAGACAGTAACTTACGCTTGATCGGGCAGGGTTAACAACGAATCTAGGGCAGCTAAAGCATCAGCCTTCTTATTTTCTTTCCTTGGCACATGCTGAATAGTCACATCACCGAGCTGCCCCATTTATTTTTTAGCGTAATCATGATATGGGCGTAGTTCAGGCTTCTTGACCTCGTAACTACCTAGAAGCTGATTGACCACTAACTGAGAGTCACCAAAGATTTGCAATTGTAACCGCTTCATTTTGATAGCCATTTCAAGCCCAAGTATTAGTGTTTGATACTCAGCAACGTTGTTAGAGCAGAGTTTCGTCAACATAAAATAGTAGGGCAGAACTTTACCTTGAGAAGTGACAAATACTACACCAGCACCAGCTCCTCCACGATGTGCAGCACCATCAAAGTACATCTTCTATGGAGGCTGAACTTCAATAACCATTGCGTCCTCATCAGGCAGTTCGTCAGTTAGCTCCCAACCATCAGGTATAGGGTGATCTGCCAAGAAGTCTGCTAACACTTGTCCTTTTATAGCTTTTGAGGGATGTACACGATTTCAAATTGTTGAAACTGGAGGTACCACCTTGCTAGTCGATCACTAAGCACAGGTTTTGACATCACGAACTTGATGGAATTTGCTCTAGAAACCAAACGAACGACATGAGCTTGAAAGTAGTGCTTCAACTTTTGAATTGAGAAGACTAGCGCCAAACACAACTTTTCAATTGGCGAATAATTCAGCTCGTTTGTTGCCATCATCATGCTCAAGTAGTAAAGAGAGTTTTCTTTCCCGTCACTATTTTCTTGGGCAAACAATGCTCCAACAGACCTTTCTTGTGCTGAAATATATAGTATCAACGACTTTTCAAGTATAGGGGTTGCTAAAATCGGAGGCTTCATCAAGTAGGATTTAATGCTCTCAAAGGCATTGCTACACACTTGATCCCATTTGAAAGGGACACCTTTCTTCATAAGGCGACTAAATAGTTGGCATCTCCCAGCTAGGTTTGAGATGAATCTCCTAAGCTACGCTAACTTTCCTTGCAGACTTTTCAATTCATGAATATCCCGAGGTTTAGGCATTTTCAAGATTGCATCTACTTTGGCTTGATCAATTTCTATCCCTCAATGTCGGACAATAAAACCAAGGAACTTTCCGGAAGTAACTCCAAAGGCGCATTTCAATGGATTCATCCTAAGTTGGTACCTCTGGAGCAACTCAAACACCATTCTCAAGTCTTTCAAGTGGTCGCCCCTCTTTCTTGATTTTACTACCAAGTCGTCCATATAGCATTTGACATTTTTGTGGAGAAGGTCGTCAAAAATATTCTGCATAGCCCTTTGATAAGTAGTACCAGCGTTCTTCAAGCCAAAAGGCATTACCCTGTAGCAATAAATACCCTTGGGGGTGCAGAATGCAGTAAGCTCTTCATCTTTTGGTGCAATGAGAATTTGGTTATAGCCTGACGAACCATCCATAAATGACATTTCCTCATACCAAGTAGTAGCATCGATCATCAGCTATGGAATAGGATACCGGAATTCATCTTTGGGACACGCATTATTGAGATCCCTGAAGTCGACGCACACTCGAATCTGGCCATTCTTCTTCCTTACAGGGACAATACTTGAAACCCACTTTGGGTATTTAACTTGCCGAATAAATCCAGCTTTAATACGTTTGTTAACTTCGGTTTCAATCAGGGGAACCAAGTCTGGCCTAAAGCGCCTTTGAGCTTGCTTAATAGGACGAGTGCCATTCTTGACCGCAAGGTGATGGACTGCTACTTTAGGGTCCAAGCCAGGCATTTCTTTGTAACTCCAAGCAAAGTCATCCCTAAACTCCTTGAGTAACTCAATATAAGTGCTTTCTTCATCAACTTCTATTAAAGCACTTAGGTAGGTGGGTCTTGGTTCTTCATCAGTGCCAAGGTTAACTTCTTTTAAAGCATCAACTGTAGTCTTCACTCCTTCTTCAAGTTCAAGTGGAGCATCTTTCGCATCTTCATCTTCTTGAGGGTCCCCATCGTTGAAGGATATGTGATAACACGGTGAAACATCGTCCAATTTCTCGCCATCCTCCATTAGAGATAAAACACCATGCTCGCCTTGTGCGGTAACATGATACGAAGAACCCACACTTTTTTCGTCTTCATCACGTTCTTTAGTGTAGACCACAGTGTATGGCTTCACCTTCAATACCTCATCACATGACTTTTGTTTGTCGCTTCATTCTAGAAGGAACCAAACTTTGGAAATCTTTAGAGATCTTCTGAATTTTGGGTAAATCGACTATTTTTGTATTTCGGTAATTTCTCTGGAACTTATTCCCCTTCTTTAATGGACCAAATCTCTCAAATACAAAAATTCTCACAGTTGATTTTCCAAGTCGATCAAAGAGAGAAGGCCTGTTAGAAGCGGCAGATTCATCTTCTACAGTGATATAATTGTTGCTCACCCTTCTTATGGAGATGCACACTGGTGACAGTTGCTTGTATCCCAAACCTTCACGTGGTTGCCTCGTTGCATCTTCTGATGGGAGTTTCCCTAACTTTGACGGCTCATTGGGATTGTATCCAGCTTTTGCAAATAGCCCGTAAGTATTAGGATCAAAACCTTCATCTGTTCGCTTTGTAGAGAGTGCCACATTCTGCAAACGATTTTGGGCTACAAACCCTGTAAGTGGCTTTGAGGACAACTTTACTGCCTCAATTTGTTTTACCGGAAGAGTTAACTCCTTTAGCATATTAGTTTGGAGATTAGATAATTCGCCTTCATCTTTCTTTCTTTTAGGGACATATTGGAGTGCATGACTTACTTTCTTGCCATAAGACGCAATATCCCCTGTATGAGATTTATTCGTGTTGGGTTGTACCTTCTCAGTAACAGCTTTGGCTCTATCAGCAATCACCTCATCTCTTTTAGTTGTGGGCTCGTCATTCTTGCTTTTCATGCCATCATCAGCTTTTATCTCCTTCACAATGCGGTTCTTCAAGTAAAACTTTGCATCGGCGAAGTGTGACTCAGCCTCGGTGAATGGCTCATCATCTGCAACTATCTTCTTCTCGACTTCACCCTCGTAGTACTTCAAATATTGATGGTAGGTAGATGGAACCACTTTATTCTCATGTATCCAAGGCCTTCCGATCAAGACGTTGTATGAAGTCTTTGCATTGATCACATGCAGCCATGCACTTGATTGCATATCTTCAATGGTGATTTCCAGTCTGATCGCGCCTATGGCTCTTTGCCCCCTTGGTTGAATCCTTGGATCATCATACAACTTTCTGAGAGTTCGTTCATGGGAATACCAAGTTCTTTCACAATGCGAATTGGAAAAATGTTCACTGAGGATCCTCCATCAACCAAAATTCGATTTACCCTTTCATCACGCATATAGCCAACCAGGTACAATGGGCGGTTATGAAGAGTGTCACCTAGCAGAAGATCGTCATTTGTGAACGTGACTTTTTTCTCACAAGCATTAACTTCTTGAGGAGTGGAATCGATGAGCTTTTTCAAAGATGGTGCCAATGTTAGGTCATCACTCTTTTCTTTCCCTTCGTCAGCATGGCAACAAGAGGCATCGATACCCCCATGGGAAATCTTCATGCGGAACCAACTTGGTAAAAACTCCTCCAAGGTCACTGGATTTTGTGGCTTTTGAGAGTAGTGCACCTCCACTTTTGCTTTCTTTAAGTGCTTAACCGGATTCCATCTCCTTGGTTTTTTTACCATCATTTTCCTTATTGGTTGTTCTACTGATTCTTTTCGTGGGCTCCTTCTGTGGTGCCTACAATGAGTCACCAACGTCCAACCTTCATTATCATCAGGTTGATTGACTTCAGCTTTGTCGTTCTCCAGTAATTATTTATCTTTACTTTCTTTAAAACCACATAATTCATCCGGACTGAATGAGCCAAAGGTGATAGAGACTTGGTTTGTGCTTGCTTTCTCATCTTCAAGCACGATCTTCTTTTCGCGAGCCAAGTCCATAACTTTGTCCTTGAAGACAAAGCACTTCTCCAGAGGGTGGCTCACAAGTCGATGGTATTTGCAGTAATTTGGGTCATTTGTTTTCCCAGCTTCATTTGGTCGCTTCATCTACGGAAGCTCAATGAGATTTAACTCGAGGAGTTCTTCAAAAATAGCCGGCATATCAGAATCCAAAAATGGGTACTCTTTATCTTGCATTTCTTTTAGAGTCAACTTTCCACTTGGCTTATCTTGAAAAGAAGTGGATTTCATACTCTGCTTCTTGCTCACCTTCGTCGTGAACTTTACAGGTGATGTGTTGACATTCATAGCTTCTTTGCTTTCAGGCTTGGGTACGAACTTGCCCCACTTCTTGACTTCTTGCTTGTCGTTCCCCTTGCGAAGTTCATAGATGGCCAACCTTTCATTTCTAATAGAGGCCATGCTCAATTCCATGTCATGGGCACAAGTTGCAAGTTCTTCAAATGTGCTAGGCTTGATACCGTGCAAGATGTAGCGCAATCCCTAATGCATGCCTTGGATGCACATCTCTATGCCCGAAGCTTCACTAAGCATGTCTTTACAGTTGAGGCTTGCATTCCCTCAATGATTGAAAAAGTCGATAAATGGTTCACCCTTTCGTTGACTAGTATTTGTAAGTTCTATCATACTCACAGTACGTCTCATGCTATAAAAGCGATTGGGGAGTTCTTGCTCTAGTTGATCCCAATTATCAACAGATCCAGCCTCGAGGTTCGTGTACCAATCAAAATCATTTCCTTTTAATGAGCGGACAAACTGCTTGACGAGGTAATCTCCATAAGTCCCAGCATTGTTACATGTCTCAACGAAGTGCGCCACATGTTGCTTTGGATTGCCTTTGCCATCAAACTATTAAAATTTTGGAGGTTGATAGCCAGCATGCATCTTCAACATATCGATCCTTGAAGTGTACGGCTTTGCGTAGGTAAAGGAGGACCTGGAAACGACTTCATATTTGTTTTTTATGGTCCCTTCAATGAACTCCTTTAGTTGATTGATTAGAATCATCCCTTCCGAAGAGACTGGAATTTTCTTAATGGATGCAACTTGTCGGGGGGGGGGGGGGGAGGGGGAGGGATCAATCTCTTGAACTTCTGGAGTTTTCCAGGTGCATGGGTGGATTCTTCTTCCATCAAGATTCCCACCCTATCTGTTAGCTTGTCGATTCTAGCATCTTGATTTTGCATGTACTTGGTCAAGCCAGCGATTGCTTCCGTCAAGTTTGCCAATTGCTCCTTCATAGATGAAATGTTTGTCACCATATCTTGCATGATTGCTGTAGATGAAGGTGAGTAGCATGGATTGTCACACAGATTGATTCTCAAATGGATCACGCTACGTGGTGTAAGTGGGGAGGATCCATCACTTGAAGCATCATCATCTTCCTTCACAGCCGAGTTCTTGAATTCGGAGAGGTCAAGAAGAGCAAGAGTTTTCTTGATCTTTTCAACAACATCGCTTCCTCCTTTGGGTACGTTTGTGGAAGATCTTGCTCTTTTTGAGGATGAAGATCCGAAAATAGGGGTTGATGCGGACGACACTTGGGGTGCTTGTTGTCCTAAAGAGATTGCTTTGCTCCTCGTAACTAGTCCGAAGTTTCCAAGGTAACATCAAGGATGCTTTCCACATCAGCATAGAACCTGGAATTATCAGCCTTGGTGGAAGTTAAACTGGAATTGATTTTCTTTGAAGATATTTCAATGTTATTGAACTTTGGTGATTTGAAAAGTTGAGATGAGAGGTAGAGATTGTCCCACTAGGCGTGCCAGAATTTATAGACAATAAATTGCGTCGAGAAAATAAAATCAAGACCGAAAAATATTGCAACAATTGTAGTATTTTATTTCAAATAATTTGAGTATACAATCTCTATGAATCCTCCGATTCTTCTCTTCAATAGTAAATAAATTCAAGGGCCTTTGAGCTTGATCTTGAATATGTAGTTGTTGCCACGAACGATGATCTTATTCTTGAGCTTGAGCTTGATTGCTTGAACTTGACCTTGATTTGTTCTTCGTTCTTGAGCTTGAACTTGATTTCTTGAACTTGAACTTGATTGCTTGAAGCTTGTAGAGAAATTTGCGGCGTTTGATCCACGAGCTCTCTATTGCTTCTTGTTATAACTTTTGGTGTCTTTTCTGGGTTATGAATATCCCTATTTATAGTTGTGGGAGAGAGGAGTTATGATAAGAACAAACTCTTTCCGACCAATCAAATTGAAGTGTGACATAGCCGCATTTAATTGGCCAGAACATGTCACTTGCACACGTGGCGCGATTCTATTAGCCTTTTAATGTGACTTGGCATGTCTTGTCATTTTGACACGTGACATGATCCTATTGGCTCTTCCGCTTGACTTGGCGTGCCACGTCATACGACACGTGGCACCAAACTGGGCCTCTAGGAAAATGACATCTTGGGCTTGATGAAGTGGGCTCATCACTTTAACCCAATTAAATGGGCTAGCCCAATGGATGAAGAATTATTTATTTAATCCATATATATTGGACTTATATAATTAATTCAATTATATAAATCCAATAAGTTTATTTGAACTAATATATCTTGAATATAAAATATAGTCCAAATTATCTTACGGATTTAATTCCAATAAAATTTATATGTCTACAAAAGTCAAAGAGGAAGATCACTAACTTTTAATTAATACATAAAATAATCATAGATCTTTTTCTTTCTTTGTTGAGCTAACTAAATAAGATAAACATTTATCATTTTCAAAATATTGCATTTTTTTCTTTGATTTTTATTTTAAAACTCAAACACAAATATTTAGTTATATAATTTTTAAAAATTATATATTTATTAAATTAGAGTACACGCGCAAAGCGCATATTGAGAGACTGGTATTATATAATTTTCATTAATTTTAAGTTTGAGGGTTGAAATGAGCCTTTCCTGTTCCTAACTACTTTCTTTATTGATTTTGCTAATATTCTTATGTTTTTCATTTAATTTTCATTAATCTCAAATTTGATTTCACCAGGAAAGTTTTGAACAATATGCTACTCTACTTATAGATTGTCATACCTAAAGAAATGAAAATATGCGCTCATATTAATCTTAATGCCTTCGATTTAATACTCCGGCAAACAAAGAGTAGAGCTCGTTGACCGACAACGGGGGCGGATCTATAGCCCCAATTAAGGGGTAAGTGAACCCATAAACTCACCATCAAATTAGGTATTTTATGTACATATTTTTTAGAATTAGTCTAATATTATCTGTTGGCACCCATGCTTCAAAAAGATTGAATGATGCACTTGGTTGAATATTGGATTATTTACCTTGAGAAATAGGGATCAATTCCCACTTAATACTTTTTTTTTACTTTTCCTAGTGATGCTCATATTTAAAAAATCTTAGATCCGCCTCGCCTCTGCTGACAAGCTTGCCAAGCATGGTTGTACCAGGATAACGTCCAACTCTATCACTCTTTTGTTGTGGACTTTTTACACGAGGGTTCAAAAAATTGTTGGAGTTTCGATTTCAAAGACTCTTCGGGGATATTATTTGTAATGTTTCTAACAGGTTAAATGCATTATTCATATTTTTTAATATTGTAGGCATATAAATTTTATTGGAATTAAATCCATAAAATAATTTGGACTATATTTTAAATTCAAGATATATTAGTTCAAATAATTTTATTGGGCTAATATAATTGAATTAATTATATAAGTCCAATATATATGGATTAAATAAATAGTTCCAAATTCATTGGGCTAACCCATTTAATTGGGCTACAAGTGATGAGCCCACTTTATTAGGCCCAATATGTCATTTTCCTAGAGGCCCAGTTTGGCACCGCGTGTCAAATGACATGGCACGCTAAGTCAAACAGAAGAGCCAATAGGATCATGCCACGTGTCAAAATGACAAGGCATGCCAAGTTAAATTGAAAGGCCAATGAGACCGCGTCACATGCGCAAGTGACATGTTCTGGCCAATCAAATACGGCTTGTCACACTTCAATTTGATTAGTCGTAAGAATTTGTTCGTATCATAACTCTTCCCTCCCACAGCTATAAATATGGGTCTTCATAACCCAGAAAAGATACTATAAGTTATAATAAGAAGCAAGAGAGAGCTCGTGGATCAAACGCCGCAAATTTCTTTACAAGTTTCAAGCTTCAAGCAATCAAATTCAAGTTCAAGAAATCAAGTTCAAGCTCAAGAACAAAGAACAAATCAAGATTCAAGGAGTACGAGTTCAAATCAAAGTTCGTGCTAGTTGAATTCAAGATCATCGTTCGTGACAACAAATATAGGTTCAAGATCAAGCTCAAAGGCCCTTGAATTTATATTGGGAAAGAAGAATCAGAGGATTCATAGAGATTGTGCACTCATCAAATACTACGATTGTTGCAATATTTTCGATCTTGATTTTATTTTTCGGTCTCGATCATTTTTTGACACAAATTTATTTTCTACAAATTCTGGCACGCCCAGTGGGACAATATCTACCTCTCATCTCAACTTTTCAATTACCAAAGTTCAAGGACATCGAAATGGCTTCAAAGAAAATCAACTCCAGATCAACTTCCACCAAGGCTGCTAATTCCAGATTCTATGCTGATGTAGAAGGCATCCTCGATGTTATATTTGGAAGCTTTAGACCAATTACGAGGAGCAAAGCAAGCTATCTAGGACAACAAGCACTCCAAGTGCCGTCCGCATCAACCCCTGTTTTCGGATCTTTATCCTCAAAAAGAGTAAGATCTTCCACAAACGCACCCGAAGGAGGAAGCGATATTGCTAAAAAGATTAAGAAAACTTTTGCTCTTCTTGACCTCTCTAGATCCAAGAACTTTGATGTGAAGGAAGATGATGATGCTTCCAGTGATGGATCCTCCCCACTTACACCGCATAGTGTGAACCAATCGAGGATCAATCTGTGTGAAATATCCTGAATGTGCTTGCTTTGAAAATATATGTGTAATATGTGTTCCCATGCTTTCATCATGTTATCTCGTCATCTGAGGAAATGTTCAAGACTTAAAATATGTGCTAATATGCCTAGAATTCAAGTCAAATTCGATTAAAGACTGTTATGCTAAATTGTGTGAAAAGCCTCTATGTGCCTTGAATTCTAAATTGCTCACATGTGAAATTAAGAGTCTTGAATGAAAACCATGTTGTTATTGATGATAATAATAATTGTGGAAAAGAACTTGAATTATGAAATAAGGCCAAGTGCCAAGAACGACTTTATAATTAAAGCCACTCGTGCCAAGGTGCTGAAAAGATGGGAAAGAAATATGAAGTAAGATGATCAATTGAAATGGTTGATGTCTAGAGTGAGATGGCTTAGCCGATCGGGCCGAGATTGGACTCTGTGTAATAACACGGTGGTATTGTGAATGAAATAGTAAATATGGTTGATGTCTCAAATGAGATGGCTTAGCCAATCGGTCCGAGATCGAACTTCGTGTAAGAACACGGTGGTATTGTGGATTGTGATATATTGGAACTAAAAACCATCCAACCTAATAATGCGGGAATTGACTTAGAAAGCTATGTGATCCTTAACTTGATGTTTTAATATTATTTGAAGCTCTTATTGATTTCTTTACTGTTCCTCTTAAATTATTTTTTATTCTATTGAAATGGTGTTTAGCTATACATACTAGTTCTATTTAATGGTACTAACGTCCCTTTTGCCGGGGGTACTGCATCTTTAAATGGATGCAGGTGGTTACATAGCATACAATGCTAATCATAGACCGGGTTTCATCCTCTTCTCAGTGGACTCGGTGAGCCCCATTTCATTCTGGGGTCATGTGTCGTACCTTTTGTTTATATTATGGTCACTTTTTGAGGTATAGTCAGGGCCTTATTTCCGGCACCATCTTTATTCTCTTTTGTATCTTTAGAGGCTCCGTAGATATTATGTGGGTTGTATACGGGTGTTGGAAATGTTAAACAAGTTATGTTGTGTTTGATCACTTGTTTCACTCAGACTATAAGAATATGTGTATTTTGAGACTTAAAGGCGAAATATCTTATGAAACTGGTTAATATTGTATGTATGAACTTCCCACTGTTTAATTAATGAAATTATGTCTTTCTTTTCTTGATCATGAGTGAGTGGGGTAGAAAGTATTTAACAGGACTCAGTGACATATAGACTATACTAAGGAACGTGACGAAGACGAATAAAGTGTGTGTTCTTCGTATCATGTTACCACACAATGCGAGAATGGTATTTCATCTCTAATGGAGGATGATGAGAAATTGGAGGATGTTTTACTATGTTATCACATATCCTTTAATGATGGGGACCCTCAAGAAGATGAAGATGTGAAAGATGCTTCACCTGAACTTAAAGAAGGGGTGAAGACAACAGTTGATGCCTTAAAATAAGTTAACCTTGGCACCGATGAAGAACCAAAACCTACCTACCTAAGTGCTTTACTAGAAGTTGATGAAAAAAGCACTTATATTGAGTTACTCAAGGAGTTCAGGGATGTCTTTGCTTAGAGTTACAAAGTGTTGCCTGGCTTGAACCCAAAAGTAGCAGTCCATCGCCTTGCAGTCAAGAATGGTGCTCGCCCTGTTAAACAAGCTCAAAGGTGTTTTACGCCGGACTTGGTTCCCTTGATTGAAATCGAAGTTAACAAACTCATCGAAGCTGGCTTTATTCGTGAAGTTAAATACCCAATATGGGTTTCAAGTATTGTCCCGTGTAAGGAAGAAAAATGGCTAGATTCGAGTATGCATTGACTTCAGGGATCTCAACAATGCGTGTTTGAAAGATGAATTCTCTCTTCCTATTCCAGAGCTGATGATCAATGCTACTGTTGGGTACGAGGCAATGCCATTTATAGATGGTTCATTGGGCTATAACCAAATTTGCATGGTGCCAAAAGATGAACAACTTACTGCATTCCGTACCCCTAAGGGTATTTATTGTTACAAGGTAATGCCTTTTGGCTTGAAGAATGCTGGTGCTACTTACCAAAGGGCTATGCAGAATATTTTTGATGATCTTCTCTACAAGAATGTCGAATGCTATGTTGACGACTTGGAGGTAAAATCGAGAAAGAAGAGCGACCACTTGAAAGACTTTCGAATGGTGTTTGAGTTGCCCTGGAGGTACCAACTTAGGATGAATCCATTGAAATGTGCCTTTGGATCTACTTCTGGAAATTTTCTTGGTTTCATTGTCCGACATCGAGGGATCAAAATTGATCAAGCCAAAGTAGATGCAATTTTGAAAATGCCTGAGCCTCGGGATATTCATGAATTAAAAAGTTTGCAAGGAAAGCTAGCATACCTTAGGAGATTTATCTCAAACCTAGCTGGGAGGTGCCACCCATTCAGTTGCCTCATGAAGAAAGGCGTTCCTTTCAAGTGGAACCAAGCTTGTAGTAATACCTTTGAATGTATCAAAACTTACTTGATGAAGCCTCCTGTTTTGGAAGCCCCTATACCTGGAAAGCTGCTGATACTATATATTTCAGCACAAAAAAGGTCTGTTAGAGCGTTGTTGGCCCAAAAAAATAGTGAAAGGAAAGAAAACTCCCTTTACTACTTAAGCAGGATGATGGCACCAAATGAGCTGAATTATTCGCCAATCGAAAATTTATGTTTGGCGCTAGTATTCTCAATCCAAAAGTTGAAGAACTACTTTCAAGTTCATATCGTTCGTTTGGTTTCTAGAGCAAATCCCATCAAGTTCGTGATGTCAAAACCTGTCCTTAGTGATCGACTAGCAAGGTGGTACCTCTAGTTTCAACAATTTGAAATTGTGTACATCCCTCAAAAGGCTATAAAAGGACAAGCGTTATCGGACTTCTTGGCAGATCACCCTATACCTGATGATTGGGAGCTAACTGACGAACTACCTGATGAGGACGCAATGGTCATTGAAGTTCAACCTCCATGGAAGATGTACTTTGATGGTGTTGCACATCGCGGAGGAGCTGGTGCTGGTGTAGTATTTGTCACTTCTCAAGGTGACGTTTTGCCATACTCTTTTACGTTGACGCAACTGTGCTCCAACAACGTTGCTGAGTATCAAACACTAATACTTGGGCTTGAAATGGCTGTCGAAATGAAGCGGTTGCAATTGCAAGTCTTTGGTGACTCTCAATTGGTGATCAACTAGCTTTTAGGTAGTTATGAGTTCAAGAAATCTGAACTACGCTCATATCATAATTATGCTAAAAATTTATTAGGGTGCGTCGGTGACGTGACTATTCAATATGTGCCAAGGAAAGAAAACAAGAAGGCTGATGCTTTAGCTGCCCTAACTTCGTCGTTAACCCTGCCTAATCAAGCGCAAGTTATTGTCTGCCAAAAATGGGTAGTACCGCCAACAAATAAGGCTGAAGGTGAAGAAAATGAACTCAAGCATCTTGTTGTTGTTTCTGAAGTTGAGAAAGAAGAATGGCGACAACCCATTATCGACTACTTATGTTATGGGACACTTCCAGAAAATCCGAGGAGAAGGACTGAAATCTGTCGCCGTGCACCTCGCTTCCTTTACTACAAATATACTCTATACAGAAGGTCATTCGAGGGAGTACTCTTGCGATGCTTAGGGGAAGAAGAAGTACTCCAAGCTTTGCAAGAGGCACATTCTGGGGTATGTGGGTCACATCAGTCTGGACCAAAGCTCCACTTCCATATAAAAAGGATGGGATATTATTGGCCAACGATGGTAAAAGATTGCTTGGACTACGCTCGAAGATGCAAGGCTTGTCATTTCCATGTGAATTTTATTCATTAACCTCCTGAAGTGTTGCACCCGACTGTGGCATCATGGCCATTTGACGCTTGGGGATTGGATGTTGTTGGACCACTGCCAAAGTGCTCTGGTGGGCACCTATACATCTTGGCTGCAACTAACTATTTCTCAAAATGGGCTGAAGTTGTTGCTCTTAAGGAAGTAAACAAGGAAAATGTTGCAAGTTTCATCCGAGTAAACATTATCTATTACTTTGGAATTTCTCATTACATAATAACGGATAATGGCAAGCCGTTCGACAATAGGTTGAGAACAAGATTTGTGAACTCTTTGGCTTCAAGCAACGTAACTCTTCTATGTACAATGCTGCCGCCAATGGTCTAGTCGAGGCATTCAACAAGACTCTATGCAACTTGTTAAAGAAAGTCGTCTCCAAATCCAAAGGGGATTGGCATGACCGTATGGAAGAAGATCCGTGGGCATATAGGACAACTCACCGCACGCTAACAAAAGCGACCCCTTATGCACTCGTTTATGGAGTCAAAGCCATCTTGCCACTCGAGCGTCAAATACCTTCATTACGATTAGCTATTCAAGAAGGGATCACTGGAGAAGAAAATGCTCGACTTTGATTAGCATAGTTAGAGGCTCTTGATGAGAAGAGGTTGGAAGCTCAACAGAGTCTTGAATATTATCAAGCTCGATTGTCTCGCGCCTTCAATAAAAGAGTTTGCCCAAGATCCTTTCAAGTAGGAGATCAAGTCCTTGCCAGAAGACCCATTATTACTTCCCATAAACCTGTAGGGAAGTTCATTTCAAAATGGGATAGGCCATATGTCGTGCAAGAAGCTTATTTAAGTGGAGCTTACAAGCTGGTTGATGCAGATGACATGAGAATCAACCCTATCAATGGCAAGGTTTTGAAGAAATATTATCTTTGAAGTTGCAATGCTCCTTAACGCAAGAGCATAAACTGCATGTCACTCACAGCCCGCATGAGTCTAAATTGTGTACGGCCCACCACTAAAAAAAAGGGTCCTCTAGGTTAAAAACCTCGAAAGAGGCGGCCTAGGCAAAAGTTAGTACATATAAAATAAAATAAAAAAAGAAGCTCGCTAGGTTGAAAACCTCGAAAGAGGCGGCCTAGATAAAATTTAGGACATATAAAAAATATTACCCATTGTGAACTATGGTATGACTTGATCCTCTTCACCGAGTTACGTAGGCAGCTTAGAGTTTTATTCTAAGTTCAGTCGTACGAGTTCAAAATATACATGTTGCCCCAATCGTTGTCCAAATGAAGTATGATGGAAGTAATTCATTCAACCAGCACTTGAAAGTCGGGCTGAAATATCATTCTTCTATTGAATTTTGGATCTCATATGACTTAGAGGGGGCAACCCTCCATGATAAACCAGTGTCTTCAATGGGATAATTATAATCTTTTAAGAGGCTACCAAGTATTTGCACTGAAGTTCAGGGATTCACTATGTCTTCATGTTCACCAAATCTTTAAGTCCTCCGGTCTTCAAGTTCGCTGCCTTTCAAGTTGAAATATTTAAGGCCTCCAAGTCTCCAAGTTGAAGTCTTCAAGTCCGTCGGTCTTCAAGTTGAAGTCTTCAAATTCGCCGGTCTTAAAGTTTAATTGTTTAAGCCCTCCAAATCTTCAAGTTGAAGTCTTCAAGTGTGCTAATTTTTCAAGTTGAATTTTAAAAGTCCACCACTCTTCAAGTTAAAGTATGCAAAGTCCGCCAAATCTTTAAAGTTTTCCAAGTGTTCAAGTCGATGTCGTCAAGTCCACGAAGTTTTCGAGTTGAAGCTTTCTAATTTTTCAATCTTAAGGTGGACATTTAAGTCCCATTTTATCTTAAGTTGGCCTCTTCGTGGGTTTGTCCTTAAAAAGAACTATAATTTTTCAATCTTAAGGTGGACATTTAAGTCCATTTGCACCTTAAGTCGGCCTCTTCGTGGGTTTGTCCTTAAAAGAAACTATAACTTTCCAATCTTAAGGTGGACATATAAGTCCCTTTGCACCTTAAGTTGGCCTCTTCGTGGGTTTGTCATTAAAAGGAACTATACTTTCCAATCTTAAGGTGGACATGTAAGTCTCTCTGATAGTCGAACCACCTTGAGAGTAATTTCTCCTATAGTCGGACCACCTTGAGAGTAGTCTCTCCCATAGTCGGGCCACCTTGAGAGTAATCTCTCTGATATTCTGGCGGGGAAGAGTACTCATCCCCTCACACTCCATGATTGTCTTCTTTATGCATGAATCATCTTGTTAAAAAAGAACATATCCTTCTCTTCTTGGCCTACAAAAAAAAAACAACAAAAGAAGAAAAGCAAGAGAAAAGAAGAAGGAATTACCTTCACTGATGCTTCCTAATCGTTTATGGACAAACTCCAAGAGATATACAGAAGCTGCTGATTGATGCTCAAAGTACTCGAGAGTATGGGGTTTATATAGATACTTCAAGGAGGCTTTGGGATACAAAAATCCGGTGTGGGACGCAATTATTTCTCCTAATTGGAAGTGGTTACGCTGTAAGGCGGAGAAAGGTTTTCTAAACCTATATGGAGATGTACAATTTGCGGTAAAAAATACAGACGTGGTAAAGGGGCTGTGATTGATTCAAAATTTCCTAAGCCTACTGGAATTAGAAAAGCAAAAGAATAAGTTCCACTAGGACTTGGTTGCCACGGAAGTACCACCAGTTTGACGCATGTGTGAAAGCTCTGCTTATACTCTTGGAGTACCTACAATGCCATGAATGATCTTTAATTACTAGTAGTATAATTACTGGTCATGCAACGTTTTGCTGTTAAATTTTGAAGCATAAAGGATGAAACCAAATAAATGGTAAATAAAATATTTTGGCCAAGAAATGCATGAGAGTCTTGCGTGTTATCTTCAAAGGGATGCTTGGTATTACACTTGCCAATTTCTAAGATTTTGCTGCATCATAATGGATTGAATAAAGCTTTGCACTAAGGAAAGATGTATTATTTTAGATAATTATGGTAACCAACCAAATGATAGAAGGAATCTGCAAATCCACAAGTATTTGGTGTGACGTTACTGTACGAGGAAAAATAAATGATGTCGTACCTATACTTCAACCCTTGTCTAAGTTTCAATACAGTTATCCCGGCAAGTATTGAAGTAGGGGCATTTGTAGGCATATAAATTTTATTAGAATTAAATTCATAAAATAATTTGGACTATATTTTAAATTCAAGATATATTAGTTCAAATAATTTTATTGGGCTAATATAATTGAATTAATTATATAAGTCCAATATATATAGATTAAATAAAGAAAAACTGGCATCCTATAACAACACATAATAGGAATTGACAATTTTTTAGCCTTATATTAGGTTTGGCAAAGATAGCCCCAAACAATTGGTATTATATAACCAAATCTTAAAAAAACTACTCTCTTTTATATTCTCTTTCAAAAAAAGCTACACGCTTATTTTGGCTTCCTACCCCTTTTCTCTCCTTGTATTTCTTCTTCTATCTCTTCTCTTTTCTCTCATAGTTTAGCAAAACGTCTTGCAAATTATGCAAAAAAAAAAATCAGTGGGATGAAAAAGTAAGGTTGATCTCACATCAGAGAAAATCAAAAGCAAAAACTAAGAGAGATAAAAAATATATTTCAACTTTGTTTTTCTTCTCTCTTCTTTTTTTGGTTGGATTGAATCAGCGGGTATGATTGAAATTAGTTGAAAATACCTAAACGAGGCTATATATAAAATTTGAGTAGGATTAGCAAAAACTAAGAGAGAAAAAATATATTTCAACTTCGTTTTTCTTCTCTCTTCCTTTTTTTTGTTTGGATTGAATGATTGGGTGTGATTGAAATTGGTTAAAAATGCTTTAACAAGGCTATATACAAAATTTGAGCAAGATTATAAGTGATTTAGACTGGTTTCAGATAAAAATTCAGACCTAAAAATCCAACTGCGATATGTGTATATCATGTTATA
Organism: Nicotiana tabacum; assembly: GCF_000715075.1. Classification (NCBI taxonomy): domain Eukaryota; kingdom Viridiplantae; phylum Streptophyta; class Magnoliopsida; order Solanales; family Solanaceae; genus Nicotiana; species Nicotiana tabacum. The sequence continues at coordinate 45,866,811 of NC_134092.1, forward strand.
TATCATGTACATCAGTGTATATCACACACAAGTTTTTAAGGACGTCTATGTATATTACTTTGTATATCGTGTATACAACACAATTGTTTTATGGACGCCCGTGTATATCACATTGTATATCGTATATATAACACAAATTTTCATGGATATACACAGACACACATAATATACATGAGATATCACTGATGTACATAGAGATATACACGGGTTACAATAGGGGATACACATGTGGAGTCGTCTTGAACTTGAGTTTTCAATCTGAAATGTGTTATACAAAGAAGAAAAATAAAATTTTAATAATTTGTTTTGATATACACATTATTATTATTATTATGTTATACATTGTGATATATAAATAATATAATTATTAATTATTGATAAAAAAGGAATTTGTTTTTGATATAGCATGTTTCAGCAAGTTCTAAAATATAAAAATAATAAATATAATTGCAGGAGTAAATAATATTTTGGTATACAAAGAAAATTAATTTTTGATATACACAAAGAAGAAAAATAAACTTATGATATCTATTTTGGTATACACATGTCTGATGTGCTATACACTGTGATATACAAATAATACAATATTTTTATTGTGATATACATTGATATAAAGGCAGCAATAACTATATATATAATTTTATATTATCGATATACAAAGAATAATATTATTTATATACAAAGAATGAAAATAAAATTTTAATATACATATTGATATAGACAAAGAAGAAAAAAAAAGTTGCGATATGCATATTATTATTGTGATATACATTTATTGGCTATTTGATGCCAATATCTATAACTAGGGCTATTTTCTGCCAATTATATGGGTATGTTGTTATACCATGCCAAAACCCCTTAAATAAATAGGTCCAAATTCATTGGGCTAACCCATTTAATTGGGCTACAAGTGATGTGCCCACTTTATTAGGCCCAATATGTCATCTTCCTAGAGGCCCAGTTTGGTATCACATGTCAAATGACATGGCACACCAAGTCAAACGGAAGAGCCAATAGGATCATGCCACGTGTCAAAATGACAAGGCATGCCAAGTCAAATTGAAAGGCCAATGAGATCGCGCCACATGCGCAAGTGACATGTTCTAGCCAATCAAATACGGCTTGTCACACTTCAATTTGATTGGTCGTAAAGAGTTTGTTCTTATCACAGCTCTTCCCTCCTACAACTATAAATAGGGGTCTTCATAACCTAGAAAAGAAACCAGAAGTTATAATAAGAAGCAAGAGAGAGCTCGTGGATAAAACGCCGCAAATTTCTCTACAAGTTTCAAGCTTCAAGCAATCAAATTCAAGTTGAAGAAATCAAGTTCAAGCTCAAGAACGAAGAACAAATCAAGATTCAAGGAGTACGAGTTCAAATCAAAGTTCGTGCTAGTTGAATTCAAGATCATCGTTCGTGACAACAAATATAGGTTCAAGATCAATCTCAAAGGCCCTTGAATTTATATTGAAAAAGTAGAATAAGAGGAACCATAGAGATTGTAACACTCAAATATTTGAAATAAAATACTACGATTGTTGCAATATTTTTCGGTCTCGATTATTTTCTTGACGCAAATTTATTGTCTACAAGATGATTAAGAAATCAATTTCTTAGTGCAAGATTTGGCTATTCCTCCCACAATTAGCAGCGAACCTACGTGGAATGTAGAGGCCGGGGTCACCGGTATCCGTTAAGCTCGAAATAAATCTTATATATTTATATGTATATATAGGCTATATACATTGATAAACGGTTATATATTTAATTAGACACCCTTAAACTCAAAAGTTCGTTTAGGGCGCTGGTCACTTTTGTGGCTTATTGCTGCTCTTATGCTTAGGTAGATGACGGGGGTTCGATTGCCAGCTCCGGCAGTTCCTTAAAATTTGTTTTGCTTTTACTTGAAGGGTTTATAAGCCCGGATTTCTTTTCCTTTAGCTTTTTTTCTTTAGTTTCTGGTCCCTTTTTCATTTTTTCTTTAGTTTCCGCCCCAAACCCCTTTAATCTTAAACCTCTCTCTCAAAAAACCCCCAAACTCTTCTCTATGTTAAAAATTGAAGCTTAGAATTTATCATAATCATCAAAGTCTTAAGAGAGTTGCACGCCAAACTTTATAACTAATAATTCACATGAGTCATGACTATGTCCAAAATAATAATGCCCTCGCCGTCTCCAAATTTTGGATCCGCGTCTGCCCACAATGTTAGTGGTAAATTTATACAGTGGAATGCGCTTAAGAGTGGCATAGCATGACGGGTGCGAGGGGAGGTCAGTTGTCACTAGAGGCAATGAGTGTTTTGCTATGAGGAAGAAAAAAATAAAGGGGTGACTGATGGGAAGAAGGCGACGACGAGAGTTGAATATAAGATATCGGATTTATGTTTTTGAGGGGGGAGAGAAAAGGTGAATTAATCCAAATTTTGGGATCTCAAATTTTGAATTAATCTATTAAATTTAAGTATTTTTTAAAACATGCTATGATTGTTATTTAAAATTTTATTTTTGAAATACACCAAAAGTAGTGTTATTTACGTTGAATCAGAAATTATAGAAAAATAATAAGATTGTAAAAGAATTAATCAATATAATTCACTTATTTTGACTTTGAAAGCTAAAAAGGTGGTAAACACCTTAGGACAAGGAATATCAGTACCTTTTTTGTCACAAGACTAAAACACTAATTTTTAATAGCAACTGTTCTCTGCATACCAAACAAAAATCTAGACCAACAAGGAAATTCAGGATATTGATCTCAATTGTGACATATTAACTCAGTAAAAGTATCAAACACGTTCATATTCGAGAGAAATTAGTGTAATTTTTAATGAATCCTAGTTCTCTAACAAGAATGCATATTAATATCTCCAAATTCAGTTTTAGTATGCGAAAGTTTATTTGAGGTCATGTCAAATTAATATTATTTCCTGTTTTAATGCAAAATTAATATTTGTAAATTGCAGTAATGCTTGAATTGGTGAAATTGCGAACTACCTATATTACAATTACAAAAAAGTTTCTATTGTTTTTTCCTAAGCTGTGTTTTAATCATTGTTCACCGACACAAATAAATTGCTCTTTGTCGGGGAATGACATTGGTCCTTACTAGTTTATTAATGCTAAAAATGAAAATGCTAATTTTTAAATAGGATCGATTATTCACATTTGAACTTTATAATAGACGAAATATTTGGCATTTGTTTGAAGATTTTAAAAAACTAAGTATTTTAAACAGTGTTTTTGAAGTTTTGAAAGAGTTGAAAAGCTACAACAACATACCCAATATAATCTCACAAGTGGAGTTCAGGGAGGATAATATTAGTTACACCCCATATTTTTGTACGTAAAAGTACGTCGTAAGTCAATTGATGTAAGCTTGGAAATGAGATCACCTTTGAAAGTACATAAAGTAAGTTAATCATGTTACCTTGGAGGTTACAAATATTTAAGATCATGAACTACAAGTACCAAGGGGGTTGGAAGGTTTAGAAGCTAAACGAATCGAAGAAAATAAGTTTTGTCAAAAGTCGTCAAGTTGGGAATGTTATAATCCGTACTTTTAGGGTGAGACTAGGGTGCTTAACATGATAAGAAGGTGATATTATGAAGCATTTTAGTCGTATGATAGTCGTGTGTTAAGTTTTGAAGTCAAGCGAGTTGTGAAATAAAAGTCGGCGAAAGTCATCACAAGTTACGTCCATAAATTGTACTTCAATTTGGGTCAATGGTGTGATCCACCCACCAAATTGACGATCAATGAGTCTAGCTTCTAACACATTAAACCGTTCGTCGATACGGCGTCAGATTAAAGAGATATTCGCATTTTTACGAGACTGCACAAACATTCCCGTTGGGACCCACTTGAGGCTATTTCCTTTAAAAGATGTTTCAGCCTCACTTCTGGTTATTTCTCACCCAAACTTCGTCCATAAGCTCTCCAAAATCCTCTCTCACATATTTCCAAGATCCAAGAACCAAACTCAAGGGAAATCAAGTCAAATTATCATCAAAAGTGTTAAAGACTACAAGAGAATGCTTCTATGATGTTGTGGTGTGATTGAGGGCTATGTGAGCTAAGTTGTAATGAGGTTTCGAGTTATAGCTGCTTTCCAAGGTATGTATAACATCTTCTTGATTGTGCTTAAGGTTAATTTTATGTTGGTTGTGTTGTTTGAGTGAAAAATCATAAGATAACACTTTAAAGAACATGAGACATGGTTATATTTTTGTTGGACTATTTTGTGGTTACATATATGGTTTGTGCTGGTTGGAAATTATGAGAAATAGTTTGATAATAGTTGGAAATTATGGCTGATGTTGTTAAGCTTTTTAGGTGTTAATTAAGTTGATTGAAGAAGAAAACATGAAAAATAAGTGATTGACGATAAAAGTTAAGGTGCTAGGCGTGTTGACTATTTTGAAGATTATTCTTATGATGTTTTGGGATGAAATGATGTGGTAAACATAAGTATAATATTATTGATATTGTAAGCAGATTCATGAAGAAGAAATTGGACTAAAACTCTATTTTGTTGATCATAAACCGAGCTTGCTGATCGTCGGGAATGTTAAACTGTTTTGAAAGGCTTATTATGAATATTGTTGAAGTTGTTTGGACTGTTGTGACTTGTGGGAAATCATATATACAGGGGAGGTGTTGTCCATTTTATCTTAGAATAAAGTGTATCGTTCAAATGCGATAAGTAATGGCATTCGTATTTTGACGATAGTATTGTTCATTGCTTATAGACACAGGAGCTGCAGGTTAAGTTAGCTTGATGATTAGACGGGATATTATGAGTTATGTAAGGTTTTCCCTTCTTTTCTTTGGCATGATTTCGTAAGTTATGTTGCCCTTATAAGGAATTCAAGGGGACGGGTCTTTGTATACGTACTATACCGACGATTAAGGTCCATTCATTCGTATAGTCATACGAATGTTGAAATGGATTGTGTTAGTTGTAGTTTCATGTATTCTTAAGGAGTAAATAGAGCCTTCCAAAAGGTCCTTGTCTTTTATATGTAACAAGATATCCATATATCACGACCCAAAAAAAAATCAACCCGTAGTGATGGCGCCTATCGTGGTACTAGGCAAGCCGACAATTCAGATATTTCCAACACTTAAATCTTTGAAAGATACTAAAACAGTTTAAATAAAGGGAAAATCTCTTAAAACAGGATAGGAAATCATATCTCAATACATAAACTCTTCCCAAAATCAGGGTGTCACTGGGTACACGAGCATATACAAAATGACAAAGTCTGGTACACTGTCTAGAAAGTAAAACTGAATAAATAAACTGAAAGATAAGGGAGGAGGGTCAAGGTCTGCGAATGCCAAGCAACTACTTCGATGATCTCCGAAGGTCTAGACTCTGCAACTCAGCAACCGCCGTGACCGGAAGCACCTAGATTTGCACACGAAGTTCAGGGTGTAGCGTGAGTACAACCAACTCAATAAGTAACAAATCTACCATGTGGTCTGAAGACAGTGACGAGCTCAAACAATATAGTAAAGATACAGAGTTTAGTAATACAGAAAAGTAGGCATGCTTCTAGGTTCAACAGTTAAGTTTAACACAGATGAAATATACCAAGTGTGACTGATAAGAAGAGTATAGCGTCTCTATAGCTATATGCCAATGTGAGAACCGTACGTGATGCAACATAGAGAAATCTCAAGTACTCACACTATCAGAGTACTCAATCTGTCCGTCTCAATTCTTGCCCGCCACACTCAGTCACTCAGCACATGAAATGATGAATCTGACTGAGTACATGACTGTAACTAAATAGATAGCTCAACAACAAAGAACGACCACTGTGGGTCCCAATAGTACCAACATATAGCCTAAACATGATTTCTAGCATGAATCGCACCTCAAGTGCTCTAACACATAGAGTACAACAAAATATTCGGATAAAATAGCTACACAGTTTCAGGGAATCGACTAAATCACAATTTCTATGGTGCACGCCCACACGCCCGTCACCTAGCATGTGTGTCACCTCAACATAAATCACATAGCATGAAATTCGGGGTTTCATACCCTCAGAACCAAGCTTAAAAGTATTACTTACCTTAAACTGTGCAAAACTCTACTCCAACAAGCCCTTGCCTCACGAAACGACCTCCGAATGCCTCGAATCGAGTCACAAACAGTTCGGTACAATCAACACGAGCTAAAGGAATCAATTCTGCATGAAATTACTAAATTCTTAATTAAAAAGTCAAAAGTTCATTCAAAAGGCGCCTCCGGGCCCATGTCTCGGAACCCAACAAAAGTCACAAAATTCGAAAGCCCATTCAACCACGAGTCCAACCATACCAAATTTACCAACATCCAGCACCAAATCGACACCATAATCCCCAATTTAAACTCTCCAAATCCCTAGCCTCAACTCCCAAAATTACACCTCAAAACCACACAATCTAGGTGGAAAATCAATGGGGAAACATAATTATTGCATAAATTTAACCACAGGTGACTTACCTCAAGAATCCTTTCGAAATCCTTCTCAAAATAGCCTAATCCCGAGCTTGGAATGTTCAAAAATGAAGAAAACCCACAGAACCCTCGATTTAAACACTGCCCAGTGCTTTCGCACCTGCGGGCCAAATATCTACACCTGCGGAATCGCTTTTGCGATAGAATTTCTGCTTCTGTAGAAGCCACTTAAGTCCACAGGGACCGCACCTGCGCTCCAGGTTCCGCACCTGTGGAAGGGCTTCTGCGGCCCATAATCCGCTTCTGTGAAGATAGCCTATGCCTCCTTCCCCACATCTACGGAGCCTTGCTCGCACCTGCAGGCGACCCCTCGCACTGTCCTACCCCAGGCCATCCTAGCTCTGCATATGTGCAACATTAGCCGCACCTGCGGTCAAGACCCTCGCAGGTGTGATCGCACCAGAAGGCTTCCACCTTTAGCAATGCTCTAAATCTCATTTTCGATCCTTTAACCATCCGAAATCAACCCGAGGCCCCCGGGACCTCAACCAAACATACCCACAACTTCCAAAATACGATACGAACTTAGTCGAGCCCTCAAATTGCATCAAACAACATCAAAAACACCAATCTCACCCCAATTCAAGCCTATTGAAACTAAGGAATTCCAACTTCTACAAACAACGCCAAAATCTATCAAATTACGTTCGATTGATCTCAGATTTTGCACACAAGTCACAAATGACACCACAAACCTATTCCAACTCTCGAAACCCCATTACGAGCCCAGTATCCACAAAGTCCACTCTCGGTCAAACTTATAAATTTCCAACTTTCGTCATTTCAAGCGTAATTCAACTACAGACCTCCAATTCACAATCCGGACACACTCCTAAGTCCAAAATCACCCAACGGAGCTAACAGGACCATCAAAACTCTATTCCGGAATTGTTTACACATAAGTCAACATTCGGATAACCTTTTCAACTTAAGCTTTCAACCTTGAGACTAAGTGTCTCAATTCTTTCCGAAACCTCTACGGACCTGAACCAACTACCCTGGCAAGTCACATATCAATAATTAAGCAGGGGGCTACAACTCTTAAAACGACCAGCCGGGTCGTTATATCCTTCCCCTCTTAAACAAACATTCGTCCTTGAACAGGTTTAGAAACGTATCTGGAGTCTCAAATAGGCGTGGATATCTGCTCCACAACTCTCGCTAGGTCTCCCAAGTGGCCTCCTCAACTGGCTGACCTCTCCACTGCACCTTCATTAAAGCTATGTCATTTGACCTCAACTTTCGAACCTGCCGATCTAAAATGGCCACTGACTCCACATCATAAGTCAAGTCACCATCCAACTGAACCGTGCTAAAATCTAAAACATGATACAGATCGCCGACATACTTTCAGAGCATAGAAACATGAAATACTGGATGCACACTCGACAAACTAGGTGGCAAGGCAAGCTTGTAAGCCACCTCTCCAATCCTCTAAAGTACCTCAAACGACCCAACATACCGAGGGCTCAACTTGACCTTCTTCCCGAACCTCATAACACCGTTCATGGGTGATACCTTGAGCAGTACCTTCTCCCTAACCATGTAAGTAACATCACGAACCTTTTGATCGGCGTAACTCTTCTGTCTAGACTACACCGTGCGAAAACGCTCCCGAATCAATTTAACCTTGTCCAAAGCATCCTGAACCAAGTCAGTACCCAATAGCCTAGCCTCACCCGGCTCAAACCAACCAACTGGAGATTGACACCGTCTCCCATAAAAAGCCTTATACAGATCCATCTGAATGTTCGATTGGTAGCTGTTATTGTAGGTAAATTTCGCGAGCAGCAGAAACTGATCCAAAAAACCCCCAAAATCTATGACACAGGCGCGTAGCATATCCTCCAATATCTGAATAGTGCACTCGAACTGTCCGTCCGTCTGAGGGTGAAATGTTGTGCTCAACTCAACCTGGTTGCCCGATTCTCGCTGCACGACTCTCCAAAACTACGATGTAAACTGTGTGCCCCGATCTGAAATGATGGACACCGGCACACCGTGAAGGCGAACAATCTCGCGGATGTAAATATCAGCCATCCTTTCCAAAGAATAAGTAGTCCCCACTAGAATGAAGTGCACGAACTTGGTCAGCCGATCCACAATCACCTAAATAGCATCAAACTTCCTCGAAGTATGTGGGAGCCCAACTACAAAATCCATGGTGATACGCTCCCATTTCCACTCTGAAATCTCAAGCCTCTGAAGCAATACACACGGTCTATGATGCTCATACTTCACCTACTAACAGTTTAGGCACCGATCTACAAATCCCACAATGTCCCTTTTTATTCTCTTCCACCAATAATGCTGTTGCAAATCCTGGTACATATTTGCGACACCCATATGAATGGAATACTGCGAACTATGGGACTCCTCAAGAATCAACTCACGTAGCTCATCCACATTAGTCACACAAATTCGACCCTTCATCCTCAACACCCCATCATCCACAATAGTAACATCTCTAGCATCACCATGCTGAACCGTGTCCTTAAGGCCAAGCAAATGGGGATCGTCATACTGGCGCTCTCTGATGCGATCATATAAGAAAGATCGAGAAACCACACAAGCTATAACCCGACTGGGCTCCGAAGCATCTAATCTCACAAACTGGTTGGCCAAGTCCTGAAAATCAACTACAAGAGGTCTCTCACCAACGGGGATAAATGCAAGGCTACCCATACTCACCGCCTTTCTACTTAAGCCATTAGCCACCACACTGGCCTTCCTTGTATGATACAGAATGGTAATATCATAGTCCTTTAGTAGCTCCAACCATCTCCGCTGCCTCAAATTTAGATCATTTTGTTTGAACAAGTGCTGGAGACTCCGATGATCTGTAAATACCTCACAAGACACACCATAGAGATAGTGCCTCCAAATCTTCAATGCATGAATTATGGAAGCTAACTCCAAATCATGAATAGGGTAGTTTCTCTTGTGAGGATTCAACTGACGCAAAGCATAAGCGATCACTCTATCCTCCTGCATCAACACACACCCAATGCCGATCCTAAAAGCATCACAATACACTGTATAAGATCCCAAAACTGATGGAAAAACTAGAATTGGAGTTGTGGTCAAGGCAGTCTTGAGCTTTTGAAAGCTCTCCTCACACTCATCCGACCACCTGAAAAGAGCACCCTTTTGGGTCAATTCGGTCAAGGGCGATGCAATAGACGAGAAACCCTTCATGAAGCGACGATAATAACCAGCTAAGCCAAGAAAGCTCTGAATCTCTGTAGCTGAGGACAGTCTGGGCCAACTCTGAATTGCCTCTATCTTCTTTGGATACACCTGAATCCCCTCACTGGACACCACGTGCCCCAAGAACGCCACCGAACTAAGCCAAAACTCACACTTGGAGAACTTGGTATAAAGCTTCTCCTCCCTCAACCGCTGCAGCACAATCCTCAAATGCTGGGCATGCTCCTCCTGGCTACGAGAGTACACTAGGATATCATCAATGAATACTATGACAAACGAGTCAAGATAAGGCTGAAATACACTGTTCATCAGATGCATGAATGTTGCTGGGGCGTTGGTAAACCCAAAAGATATCACAGGGAACTCATAATGACCATAACAGGTCCTGAATGCTGTCTTTAGAATATCCGAGTCCCGAATCTTTAACTGGTGATACCCAGACCTCAAATCGATCTTAGAGAACACCCTCGCTCCATAAAGCTGGTCAAATAGATCATCAATGCACGGCAAAGGATACTTGTTCTTGATTGTAACTTTGTTCAACTGCTTATAGTCGATGTATATCCACATAGTACCATCCTTCTTCTTCACAAACAGAACCGGTGCACCCCAGGGTGACACACTAGGCCTAATAAACCCAGTATCAAGAAGTTCCTGAAGCTGCTCTTTCAATTCCTTCAACTCAACTGGTGCCATATGATACAGAGGAATAGAAATGGGCTGAGTGCCCGGCACCAAGTCAATACCAAAGTCAATATCCCTATCGGGCGATATACTCGATAGGTCTGTAGGAAACACATCCGAAAAATCTCGCACCACAAAAACAGAGTCGATAGTAGGAGTATCAGCACCAACATCCGTCACAAAGGCCAAATATGACAGACATCCCTTCCTATCCATCCGTTGGGCCTTCAAATAAGAAATCACTCTGCTGGGGACATAATCTAGAGAACCTCTCCACTCGATCCTTGGCAAACCCGACATCGCCAATGTCGCGGTCTTAGCGTGACAATCCAGAATAGCTTTACATAGAGACAACCAATCTATACCCAAGATCACGTCGAAATCAACCATACTAAGCAATAAGAGATCAACTCTCATCTCCAATCCCCCAATAGTCACTACATGACCGATATACACGGTCCACAATAATAGTATCGCCTACTGGCATAGATACATGAACAGATTAAACTAAGGACTCACGGGGCATATCTAGATAATGAGCAAATTACGATGATACATACGAATAAGTGGAACCAGGGTTAAATAATACAGACGCATCCCTATGCCATACTCAAACAATACCCGTGATCACTGTGTCTGAAGCAACAATATCTGACCTGATAGGAATAGCATAGAATCGGGCCTGACCGCCACCTGATCAGCCTCCCCCTCTAGGGCGACCCCTAGTTTCCTGAGCCCCATCCCGAGCTGGCTCGGTGGGTGGTGATGTAACTGGTGCTGAAGTCATAGTCTGGCCCCTCTACTGAACTGGACCTCCCAAGAGGTAGGGACACTGCCTCCTGATATGACCAAGCTCCCCACACTCATAGCAACCCTGATCCGACAATGGTGGTAGGGACTAGATCGGGTCCTGAGAACTAGAATACCCGCTAGAAGAACCTGGTGTAGATGAACCCTGAACTGAAGGAGCACGAGATGAACTCTGAGCTGGAAAAGCACTGAGAGATGACTTGCCCGAACATGCACTGTATGAACCATGGCTAGATGATGCACCACGGTGAATTGGACGAGCCATTTGAGCGGGCCTATAAAGACGACCCCTGCTGTGGTAAGACTGTCCCCCATAATGAACACCACTAGGACTACCCGAACCTCGAGGCATCTTGGCCTCCCTCTCCTCACTCTTCTGACTACGGACCATCTCTATCTGCCGAGCAATATCGACCACCTCATCAAAAGAAGCACCATATACCCTCTCCTGAGTCATAAGCAAAATCAACTGATAGGTGAGGCCATCAATGAACCTCCTATCCTATCCCTCTCGGTGGGAACCAACCTAACTGCGTGGTGAGCCAACTCCGAGAACCTCATCTCGTACTGGGTCATAGATATGCCATCCTTTGTCTGCGTAGCTCCTCCCGCGAGACTGTGGCACGAACTTCTCCAAGAAGAGAACGGAGAACTTACGCCATGTAAGTGGTGCTGCACCGACCTACATGCGCCTCTCATAAGGCTCCAATAAACTGAAAAGTAGTGATTGAGACCCCATTGGTCTCCGGAATACCTGTCGTGCGAAGAATCCGTTGGCACCTATCCAAAAAGTCTTTGGCATCCTCAAACCCACTGAATGATGGAGGCTGGAGTCTCCCAAATCTCTCTAGTCTCCTCTGCTCATCATCGGTCATAACGGGATCCAGTCGGGCCTGAGCAACTACAATCGGCTGGGCTAGTAGTACCCCTAGTGTCTGAAGTCCCTGCATCATCTACTCTTGAGTACAGGCGGTGGGAGTCTGAGTACCTCCCCCAGCCTAGGAAGTGGCTGCTGCGGCCGGAACTGAGACTGCCTGAGCAAGGCCAGTGCAAAAAGTCAATATCTAGGCCAGAGCCTCCTAAAGGCCTGGAATCACAATAGGCACAGCTAGTGCCTGAGCCAGTTCTACCGGCTCAACCACATCTGGAACCTGCTCTTGAGCTGGGGCAACTGGTAGATCTCTATGTGCTATTTTAGCTGCTGTACAAACTGTAGCTCGACCCCTACCGCGACCCTACCACAACCCCGGCCTTTCCTGGCCCAGCTGGTGGTACTGGGGTTTTTCCGTCCTGACTGGTAGCACGTATCCTCACCATCTCTGAGAGAATAGAATAACAGAAATTCAATTCTCGGAATCAACAAATCTGCACGACAAGAAGTACAGATGTCTCTGTACCGATCCACAGGACTCTACTAAACCTGCTCATGACTCGTGAGACCTATGTAACCTAGGCTCTGATACCAACTTGTCACGACCCAAAAATAAACCAACCTGTCGTGATGGCACCTATCGTGGTACTAGGAAAACCGACTATTTAGACATTTCCAACACTTAAATCTTTGAAAGATACTAAAATAGTTTAAATAAAGGGAAAATCTCTTAAAACAGGATAGAAAATCATATCTCAATACATAAATTCTTCCCAAACCAGGGTGTCACTGAGTACATGAGCATCTACGAAATGACAAAGTCTTGTACACTATCTAGAAAGTAAAACTGAATAAATAAACTGAAAGATAAGGGAGGAGGGTCAAGGTCTGCGAATGCCAAGTAGCTACCTCGATGATCTTCGAAGGTCTGGACTCTGCAACTCAGCAATCGCCGTGACCAGAAGCACCTAAATCTGCACATGAGGTACAGGGTGTACCGTGAGTACAACTAACTCAATAAGTAACAAATCTAACTTGTGGTCTGAAGACAATGACGAGCTCAAACAATACAGTAAAGGTACAAAGTTTAACAATACAGAAAAGTAGGCATGCTTCTAGGTTTAACAGTTAAGTTTAGCATAGATGAAATATGCCAAGTGTGGCTGATAAGAAGAGTATGACATCTCTATAGCTACATGCCAATGTGAGAACCGTACGTGATGCAACACAGAGAAATCTCAAGTACTCACGCTCTCAGAGCACTCAATCTGCCCATCTCAATTCTCGCTCGTCACGCTTAGTCACTCAGCACTGTACGATACCTGCTGCGGCGTGCAGCCCAGTCCACATATAGCCATAAGGCTCGTTGAGGCACGCAACCCGATCCCCACATACACACACACACACACATACATATATATATATATATATATATATATATATATATATAGCCATAAGTCTTGTTGCGGCGTGCAACCCGATCCATACAGATATAGCCATAAGGCTTGTTGTGACGTGCGACCCGATCCACACACACACACACACACACACACACACACACATATATATATATATATATATATATATATATATATATATATATATATATATATATATATATATATATATATATAACTCACAACACGACTCTCAGGCCCCAACTTAGTCACCAATCTCTCCAGTCTCTCGGGCTCACAACACACATGCTAAGCAGCCCTATAATGTACGATAACAAAGACTGAGATATGACACGAAATGATGAATCTGACTAAGTACACGACTATAACTAAACAGATAGCTCAACAACAAAGAACGACCACTGTGGGTCCCAATAGTACCAACATATAGCCTAAACATGATTTCTAGCATGAATCACAGCTCAAGTGCTCTAACACATAGAGTACAACAAAATATTCGGATAAAATAGCTACACAGTTCCAGAGAATCGACTAAATCACAATTTCTATGGTGCACTCCCACACGCCCGTCACCTAGCCTGCGCGTCACCTCAACATAAATCATATAGCACGAAATTCGGGATTTCATACCCTCAGAACCAAGCTTAGAAGTGTTACTTACCTCAGACTGTGCAAATCTCTACTCCAACAAGCCCTTGCCTCGGTAAACGGCCTCCGAATGCCTCGAATCGAGTCACAAACAGTTCGGTACAATCAACACGAGCTAAAGGAATCAATTCTGCATGAAATTACTAAATTCTTAATTAAAAAGTCAAAAGTTCATTCAAAAGACGCCCCCAGGCCCACGTCTCGGAACCCAACAAAAGTCACAAAATCCGGAAGTCCATTCAACCACGAGTCCAACCATACCAAATTTACCAACATCCAACACCAAATCGACACCCTAATCCCCAATTTAAACTCTCCAAATCCCTAGCCTCAACTCCCAAAATTACACCTCAAAACCATACAATCTAGGTAGAAAATCAATGGGGAAACATAATTATTGCATAAATTTAACCACAAGTGACTTACCTCAAGAATCCTTTCGAAATACTTCTCAAAATCGCCTAATCCCGAGCTTGGAATGTACAAAAATGAAGAAAACCCACAGAACCCTTGATTTAAACACTGCCCAGTGCATTCGCACCTGCGAGCCAAATATCCTCACCCGCGGAATCGCTTTTGTGAAAGAATTTCCGCTTCTGCGGAAGCCACTTAAGTCAATAGGGCCCGCATATGTGCTCCAGGTTCTGCACCTACGGAAGCGCTTTTGCGCCCCTTAATCCGCTTTTGCGAAGACAGCCTATGCCCCATTCTCCGCATCTACGGAGCCTTGCTCGCACCTGTGGGCTCGTAGATGCTGGTGAGCCCTCGCACCTGCGTCCTACCCCAGACCAGCCTAACTCCTCTCCTGCAAAACATTAGTCGCACCTGCGACATCGTACCTGTGGCCAAGACCCTTGCAGGTGCAATCACACCAGAAGGCTCCTAACTTCAGCAATGCTCTAAATCTCATTTTCGATCCATTAACCATCCGAAATCAAGTCGAGGCCCTCGGGACCTCAACCAAACATACTAACAAGTTCCAAAACATGATATGATTTTAGTCGAGCCCTCAAATCACCTCAAACAATATCATAAACACGAATCACACCCCAATTCAAGCCTATTGAAACTAAGGAATTCCAACTTCTATAAATGATGCCAAAACCTATCAAATTACGCTCGATTGACCTAAACTTTTGTACACAAGTCACAAATGACAACATGGACCTACTCTAACTCCCGGAACCCCATTCCGAGCCCGGTATCCACAAAGTCCACCCTCGGTCAAACATATAAATTTCCAACTTTTTCTATTTCAATCCTAATTCAACTAAGGACCTCCAATTTACAATCCGGACACACTCCTAAGTCCAAAATCATCCAACGGAGCTAACAGAACCATCAAAACTCTATTCCGGAATATTTTACACATAAATCAATATTCGGTCAACCTTTTTAACTTAAGCTTTCAACCTTGAGACTACGTGTCTGAATTTATTCTGAAACCTCTACGGACCCGAACCAACTACCCCGATAAGTCACATATCAACAATTAAGTAGGGAATGAATAGTAAATGGGGGAACGGGGCTACAACTCTCAAAACAACCGACCGGGTCATTACACCATATATCAATTAAAGATTACATATACATGGTCTAACGAAACAGAAGCAATATAGTGTCCATATAATGAGGGATAGTAGTACACGAATAGTTCAACAAGGTAGCATAATATATAGTTTGCAAAATAATAAGAATGATTCAACCTAAAGAATGCCAGGACTTCCAATACTTAGACATTTGTGTTTGCGAAACTGATAAAGACCCACGAAGATAGTTACGTTTCTCTCAGGTTAAGTAAAGTTGATTATATATTAGGGTGATGTTAAGAGATGATATATGTTACCTATGGAGTCGTAAACTACAGAATATGATAAGCTTAACAATAAGAATATAGTTGATAGAGCGTAACTCCCACAACTATTGTTATGTATTGATGAATGGATATGTAAATGTATAACGAGTAGCCTCACAAGCTAAGAATACTACACAACTATAAGTAGACAGAATCATGTAATCCCCAGAAATGACTCGTGATGTGTAATAAAGATTGAAGTGCGATTCCGAAATAGTTACAATGTTCTTTACGGTCAAATTATATAGAATACGAAGGATGACATAGCAAACGTCTAAGGAGTAGGATTAGTTATTGTAACGACTTACTTACGAACTTATATGTATATGAATACAAGTTTCTCTATTGATGATTGAATGATATCTGCACGAGTGATATGAAATGAATATGTATAAGACATGATTCCTATGGACGGTCTATGATCGCGTAGGTGTATAATGAAGACATATGGACAGTTTATGAACACATAGTTGCATAATGAAGGTTGGTTATAGACGGTCTCATTTGTACGCATAACCAGACCTCGGTATTATGAGTCGTACGGATGGTCTACTATGTTACGCGTACGAGCTACCAGCTATTCATGATTGTTGTGAGCCGTACGTACGGTCTACTATGTTTCACGTACGAGCCACTGGTTATTCATATTGAGTGATCCTTATAGACAGTCTTTGTTGAAATGCGTAATTGCAACTTCTATGTTTCAGTGTAGCCCTAGAGATGTTTGATCTGTCTGAGGTAAGTATTCAAATATAAGGTATGATGGCTAGAAGAATGTGATAGATGAAGTTCCATAATATGATGGTTTCTAGTACATATAGGATATGGGAACAAGTTGAGGTATATCATTACGCAAACTAGATGTATATACGACAGTAACGACATTTGATGTTCTCGGCCAACGGAGCCTTCCCTTTTCAATCTAAATCCTTTGTAAGGTAAGCTTGATAAGTCAATAGTGTAGATATGTTACGAGTCAGAATAAGGTAAGTATGATTCCCAGATTTCATTGACCCTCCAGATTACTTTCAGTACATCATATATACATGTCAGTTTAGTTTCAATTCAATTATTCATATGTTATCTTTTTTATATACTTAATAAATTTCTTTGTACTATGTCCCATCGTTGGGGCACTATATTCATGCCTGCAGGTTCAGGTATTCAGTTTGATGGGCTCTTATCATAGACAGAGTTGATATCCAGCTGAGGATTGGTGGAGCTCCATTTCATCCGGAGTACAACTGAATCTAGAGGTTATCAGACTGTCTTACATGTATATATATATATGTCAGTAAGATATTCTTAGAGGCTTTTGTAGACTCATAGACACTTCTGGTCAGTTATGTCACTTTTAGCAACATGATGTACAAAATGAGGCCTCGTAGGTCTATGGTTATATATAGACAAATAGTTTAAAGAAAGAAAAATGTTGAAACAATAGAAAATATCATTGCATAGACACTAGAAAAATTCTTGACAAAAGATAAACACGTATTGGAAGGAGGACTAGAGAAAGAAAAAGCAACCCCACAACATTCAGAAGAGGACATCCATAGCTCAATATATAGATAGTAGAGACTAAACTTGCGGAGGTGTGAAACAATTCCAGGTCTCTCTCAAATAAATCATTCTCTCCTATCACTCTCATGTTTTTTGTATTTTCTTTTGTATCCTCATTCCTATGTTCATAAGTCACTTGTAAGAAGGGAGTCATTGTCGGAAGTGGAGAGGCTTTGTAAAGACTCTTTGGGTTTCTCGAAAGGGAAATCTCTCTCCGTTATTAACTATGTATGTTTATGTTTATTTCTTTTCTCTCTTACTATTTTTCATCTTTATGTCCCTTCTTTCTTTTTCACGTATCTAAATTATGCAGAGCCACTGAATCAAAGCTCATTCCAGAGTCATCATATTCATTTTCGTGATATCCCATATTTGAATCTTTATCGGTATTGTCCTCTTCTGATTTTTGTGGCGTTGTTTTTTCTTTCTCTGGTCCTCCTTCCAATACGTGTTTATATTTTGTCAAGAATTTTTTTAGTATATGTATAATGATATTTTCTATTTTTTCAACATTCTTTTTTCTTGAAACTATTTGTCTTCTTCTGCATGTCTTTCTTTGAGTAATAGATCTTGGGAGTCTTATTCTTTCTTTAATTTCGGTAGTTAAATTTACACTTTTTGGCAATATATACTGGGACTTTTCTACGTGCAGGAATTATATATATATATATATATATATATATATATATATATATATATATATATATATATATATATATATATATGGGACTTTTCTACGTGCAGGAGCTCGAAGTTAAGTAAATCAATAACTGTACAGAATAAGTCGCCATGTAAATGAGGTACTGGGGTGCCTGTCCACCTCACCTAGGTTGTGGTGTGACAAAGTGGTATCAAAATAGGTTGTGTCCTAGGTATTCTACAAAGCAATGTCTTGTAGAGTCTCACTTATGGGTGTTTTGCGCACCACACTTATAATTAAGAGGCTACAAGGCATTTAGGAAATGTTACCCTTCTTTCGTTTCCAGATCATGCCATAGAGCTGAGTTATAAGAAGTCAGTATGAAGCTCCTGTCGGATTGTGTATGCACTAGAGGTGCAAGTATTATACTAGAGCTTTTATGGTGTGGATGTGAATTCCACCTATGTGAAAGGGAGGTTATGAAAGCGATAGAAGATACGATGTGAGATTTAAAGGCAAAGCGACAGAAGATACGGTGCGAGATTTAAAGGTAAGTAAGGTAATTGTGAATAAGGTACAAGATTTAAGCGTCAGTAGCATATATGTTTTGGGACTTTTCTGCGTGCAGGAGCTCGAAGTTAAGTAAATCAGTAACCGTACAGAACGAGTCACCATGTAAATGAGGTACTACATGCCTGTCCACCTCACCTAGGTTGTGGTGTGACAAAGTGGTATCAAAACAGGTCGTGTCCTAGGGATTCTACAAAGCATTGTCTAGTAGAGTCTCACTTATGGGTGTTTTGCACACCACACTTATAATTAAGAGGCTACAAGGCATTTAGGAAATGTTACCCTTCTTTCGTTTCCAGATCATGACATAGAGCTGAGTCATAAGAAGTCAGTATGAAGCTCCCTTCGGATTGTGTATGCACTAGAGGTGCAAGTATTATAGTAGAGCTTTATGGTGTTGAAGTGAATTCCACCTATGTGAAAGGGAGGTTATGAAAGCGACACAAGATACGATGTGAGATTTAAAGGTAAAACGACAGAAGATACGATGCGAGATTTATAGGTAAGCAAGGTAATGGTGAAAAAGGTACAAGATACTCAAGTGCAGAAGATTGTGAATACTCCAAACTTCAGATAGAGGACTTGAGGCGCCGTGATTCAGTATCCAAAAATAATAGTGGTGTCGTCAGTAGCATATCTTCCAGCTTATGGTTTCAAGGTACCTCGAGGTCTAGTTAAGAGAGTAAAAAAGAGTTAGAGACGACGTGATGTCTTGCTTGAGGTTCCAGAATAATATAAGAAAATCTATGGTGCTAGCAAGTTAAAGAAAGGTTGCGAGTAGTATCAATAGATATGTGTAGGTAGCAAGCTAAAGTATGGTACAATGACAAGGTTTTAGGTAGACATGAGTAAGGATAAAAAAATGTAAGTGAGAAGGTGATGACACTAGGTAAGGCCTCATGATTAAGCCCATCAAAATAAGAGAACTGATGATTTCGTAAGTTATAGAAAGTTCAATATAGCCTGAATCAACTCAAAGGAGTTTAAGACTAGGTGCATTTAGATGAGATAGAATGATGCACTGATAGTAGAATAAGAGTGTAATTGTGATAAATGATAAGAGGATGATGTTTAGGTCTTTGATTGAGAAATGATTCAAAGAGACGGGATTTCATGAATTATACTGGATTAGAATACCCCCATAAGATGAATCACGTTGATATGCTATGAAATGGTTATTGAAGTATAGTATCGTCCCTAGGTGAATCAGACAAATAACTTCAGATGTTCCCCGGTTGAGACGTGAGCACTAGTGGCGATGTGTTAGATAAGAGGTTTCAAGTTATCAATGGTAGCTTATATATCAAAATTAAGGTGAATCAACAATAGATGGATAAAAGTTCCAAAGTATGAGATCAGATTAAACTATCATTCTTAAGATGAACATTAATGAGGAAGCATTAAAGGAATTAGATTTATACATATAGGATAAGAGCGAGAGAGTAACCTGGAGTTGGGTAGCAGACCTTGGTAATAATAAACTGATGTAAGTTTTATGGTATAGTATGGCCTACCTAGATGTAGTAAAGCCGTAAGGATAGAAAACCGAGGCTATGAAATAAAATTTAGCAATAGTCGTAAGTTCGACAAAGTAACAAGCGAAGAACTTCAGTACACCTATAGATGCCTAGAGGGACAACTTGTCATAGTTATGTATATGTTCACAAAGTGAGGCCTAGAAATTGACTAAAAGCTGGAGGAAAAAGGAGAGAAGATTCGCATAGTCGCGTGTACAAGGACAGAGGCGTACAAGTTGCATGACATAATGTAGCAACAGTTACGAGATTGGAAGAATTTTGGCCACAGGTCACGGTGTGAGAAAGAGGCGTAAAGGGGGGAATGCCCTGGACTTTGAATTTATTCACAAAATAGTTGCCTAGATGGAAAGGACGATATTAAATTATTTGTAAGAGCTGTAGGTTATGAGACTGATAAGCCCATCATTCAATACTAGAGGATGAATATTCCAAAGGGGAAATGATGTTACACCCCATATTTTCGTACGTAAAAGTACGTCATAAGTCAATTGATGTAAGCTCGAAAATGAGATCATCTTTGAAAGTATGTAAAGTAAGTTAATCATATTACCTTGGAGATTATAAATATCAAAGATACTACAAGTACCAAGAGGGTTAGAAGTTTTAGAAGCTAAACGAATCGAAGAAAATAAGTTGCGTCAAAAGTCGACAAGTTCAGACTGTTATAACCCGTACTTTTAAGGTGAGACTAGGGTGCTTAAAATCATAAAAAGGTGATATTATGAGGCATTTTAGTCGTATGATAGTCGTGTGTTAAGTTTTGAAGTCAAGCGAGTTGTGAAATAAAAGTTGACGAAAGTCGTCAAAAGTTATATTCATAAATTGTACTGAATTTTGGGTCTAACGTCACTGAGCTTTTCTCCCAATATACGTGGAGTTACGGAGTTATCCACCAACAAAATTGATGATATGTGAGTCTAGTTTTTAACTCATTAAACCTTTTGTCGATATAATGTCAGAATAAAGAGATATTCATGTTTTGCAGAACCGCACAGGCAGCCCTGTTGGGACCCACTTGAGGTGGCTACTTCTTTTAAAAGCTATTTCAGCCTCTTTTCTGGTCATTTCTCACCCAAACTTCATCCATAAGCTCTCCAAATTACTCTCTCACAAATCTCCAAGATCCAAGAACCAACTTCAAGGGAAATCAACTCAAATCATCATCAAAAGTGTTAAAGAATACAGGAGAATATTTCTATGATATTGTGGTGTTATTGAGGGCTATTGCGAACTGCGTTTTTATGAGGTTTCGAGTTGTAGCTGCTTTCCAAGGTATGTATAATATCTTCTTAATTGTTCTTAAGGATAATCTTGTATTGGTTGGGTAAAAAATATAAGATAGCACTTGAAAGAACATGAGATATGGTTATCTTTTTGTTGGATTGGTTTGTGGCTACACATATGGTTTGTGGTGGCTGGAAAGTATGAGAAATAATTTAATGTTACGAATGATGTTTTAAAGCTTTTCTAGGTGTTAATTAAGTTGGTTGAAGAAGAAAACATGAAAAATAAGTGATTGGCGATAAAAGTTAAGGTGCTAGGCGTGTGGACTATTTTGAAGATTATTCTTCTGATGTTTGGGATGAAAATGATATGGAAAACATAAGTGTAATATTATTGATATTATAAGCAGATTCATGAAGAAGAAATTGAATTAAAACTCTATTTTGTTGATCATAAAATGAGCTTGCGTTCGTCGGGATTGTGAAACTATTTTGAAAAGCTTATTATGAGTATTGTTGATGTTGTTTGGGCTGTTATTGGCTGTTGTGACTTGTGGGAAGTAATATAGATAGGGGAGGTGTTTTTTGTTTTATCATAGAATAAAGTGTGTCATTCAAATGCGATAAGTTATGGCATTCGTATAGTGATAATAATATTGTTCATTGCTTGTAGACACAAGAGCTGCAAGTTAAGTTAGCTTGAGGACTGGACGGGATATTATGAGGTATGTAAGGTCTTCCTTTTTTTTTTCTTTGGCATGAATCCGTATATTATTTTGCCCTTATAAG
This sequence comes from Nicotiana tabacum, assembly GCF_000715075.1. Classification (NCBI taxonomy): domain Eukaryota; kingdom Viridiplantae; phylum Streptophyta; class Magnoliopsida; order Solanales; family Solanaceae; genus Nicotiana; species Nicotiana tabacum. The sequence continues at coordinate 45,889,143 of NC_134092.1, forward strand.
GAATTCAAGGGGGCGAGTCTTTGTATACGTACTATACCGACGATTACGGTCCATTCACGAGTATAGTCATATGAATGTTGAAATGGATTGTGTTGGTTGTAGTTTCATGTATTCTTAAGGAGTAAATAGAGCCTTCCGAAAGGTCCTTGTCTTCTATATGTAACAAATATCCAGATGTCAATTAAACATTACGTACGAATCAGAAGCAATATAGTGTCCATATAATGAGGGATAGTTATACACGAGTAGTTCAATAAGGTAGCATAATGTATTGTTTGCAGAATGATTCGACCTAAAGAATGCTATGCATTCCAATACTTACACGTTTGTGTTCACAAAACTGATAAAGACCCAGGAAGATAGTTGCGTTTCTCTCAAGTTAAGTAAGGGCGATTATATGTGAGGGTGATATAAATAGATGATATACATTACCTATGGAGTCGTAAACTACAAAATATGATAAGCTTAGCAATAAGAATATAGTTAATAGAACGTAACTCCCACAACTCTTGTTACATATTGATGAATGGTTATATATATGTATAATGAGTAGCCTCACAAGCTAAGCATATTACATAGCTATAAGTAGACAAAATCATGTTGTAAGGACCCGACCGGTCGTTTTACTTTCTAGAACCCCATTCCCCTAAATAAGCTTTCCTGTACATGCTTTTACTGTTTTATGACTTGCGGGAATGGTTAGTTCGGGATTTGGAAGGGTACGGGTTGAAATCGGAACACTTGGTTCCTTAAGGTTGGCTTAAAAGGCCAAGTTTGACTTCTATCAATATTTTGAGTAAACAACCTCAGAATCGAGATTTAACGATTCCAATAGGTTCGTATGATGATTTTGGATTTGGGCGTATGTTCGGATCGGGTTTTGGATGACCCGAGAGTGTTTCAGCGCCTAATAGTGAAAGTTGGTTCTTGAAGGTTTTAAAAGTTCTTTAAATTTGGTTTGGATCGGGTTTTGGTGATATCGAGGTCCAAATTGAATTCTGAGATTGGGAATAGTTCTGTAATGTCATTTAAGACTTGCACGTAAAATTTGGTGTCATTTTGAGTAGTTTAAGTACGTTTCATCGCATTGGAAGTGAGTTGAAGAACTTGAAGTTCTTAAGTTTGATTTAATTTGTTTTGGGGTGCGATTCTTAGTTTTAATGTTGTTTCGGGGCGTTCCGAGAGTTTGAGCGAGTCCGTTTTATGATTTCAAACTTGTTGGTATGTTTAGGCGGGGCCCCGAGTGTCAATCGAACGAGGCTCAGACCAATATGAGAATTTGGAGCAGCAGCTGATGCACCAAATGTGCCAAAATGCACCTACGCTTGGTTAGCCGCAGGTGCGGTCCAAGCCTCGCAGAAGCGGCCAAAGAAGGGCAGCCCAGGTTCTACAGATGCGGCCCATCCTCCGCAAAAGTGGGATCGCAGAAGCAGGTACCCTTCCGCAGAAGAAGTCCCAGCCGGCCCGGAAGATTCCGCAGAAGCGAGGGCGCAGGTGCGGCCCTATGACCGCAGGTACGGAAACTGCTGGAGGAAGTGAGCCTCATTTATTACGGGTTAGGACCATTTTTATCACATTTTGCTTCCACTCTTGGGAGATTTGAGAGCTTCTTAGGAGGGGATTTCGACCTAGCATTGTGAGGTAAGTAATTTCTTCTAAATATGAGTTTAGTACATATATTATGGGTAGATTTCCACATGAAAATTGGTAGAAATCATGGGTTGAGATGAAAAAACTTAGGATTTAATAAAAATGAGATTTTACCGCGAAAATGATTATGAAACTTGGTAAAATCATATATTATGCTCCTAAGGTTATGGGTAACAACTTTCTTCAAATATTTCCAGAATCCGAGCGTGTGGGCCCAGGCGAAATTTAGGAATCTTGGAATTTTTGGTTGGGTAATCACTTTAGTAGTGGAAATATGAACTTTTGAGATAGATTGATCGATTTATATAATGTGTGGCTAATTCTGAGTCGTTTGGCATCAATTTGGAGGTTTGAACGCATTCTTGAATTGGGAAGTAAGCTTTGAGACGAGGTAAGTCTCTTTTCTAACCTTGTAAGAGGGAACTTACCCCATAGGTAAGCTTAATTAATATGTGTTGTTATTTGTGGGGGCTACGTACATACGAAGTGACGAGAGTCCGTACGTAGCTACTATTCCTGTTTATGTTCAGGTAGTTTTAAATTTACACCATGCTTGTGGATACTGTTATTTGATTATAATTGCTAATTATTTAAAATGGAACATAATTGCTACTATTCCTGATTACGATTTGTACTCGTTTGCTTCCGTTTAATTATGTCACATTGGCAATTTCTAAATCTCTTTAAAAATGAGGAAATGTTATCCACTTAGTATTTTATTTAAACGGGAAATCATTAGTTTGATCAGTGTTGGCTTGCCTAATAATAGTATTGGGCGCCATCATGGCCTAAGATGAAATTGGATCGTGACAACATGGTATCAGAGTACTAGGTTCACATAGGTCTCACAAGTTATGGGCATACCTAGTAGAGTCTTGTGGATCGGTGCGGAGACGTCCGTACTTATCTTCGAGAGGCTATAGGGTGTTAGGAAATTACTCTTTATTCATCTCCTATTGTGCAGTTGGTGGTATACTAAAACCCTTTCTCTCATTCTCTCACAGATGGTGAGTATGCGTATGGTGGACATTCCAGACCCGGGAGGAGCTGCTCCCCCTGTTACTAGAAGCGGAGGCTGAGGCTGGGGGAGGGCACCGGCCCGAGGTAGGGGACGAGGGTGTCCCAAAGCTGCCTCGGTAGCACCACCAGTGGATCCAGTGGAGGATCCCCTCATTGAGGAGCAAGGCGAGGTGCCTGCCACAGAGCTAGCCCCGGTAGATTTCATGTCAGCACCAGGTATTCAAGAGGTCATGGGCCGTATGCTGCGGTTCATGGACACTATGACTTAGGCTGGTTTATTTCCAGCAGACTTAGCCACATCTCAGGTGAGAGGGGGAGCGCAGGCCCCTACTGCCCCGGCTCCGGGGCATGCAACTGCAGTATATCAGACTCCGAGTAAACTACCCGTGGGCGAAGCCCAGCCAGTTGCAGCTGTTGAACCTGAGCCTAGACCAGTTGCGGACGACGATCCACAGAAGTTGTTGGACAGATGGACTAGGCTACACCCTCATATCTTTGGGGGCGAGCGGCATGAGGATCCACATGACTTCATTGATCGGTGCATGGATATACTGCACAACATGAGGATATTGGAGTCCCATGGGATGGATTTCACTACTTTCCAACTAGAGGGCATGTCCCGTAGATGGTGGCAGTCTTATCTTCTTGGCAGACCAGTGGGTTGTCCTCCCATGACTTGGGACCAATTTACACAGCTTTTCTTGGACAGGTATATCCTACCCTCTTAGAGGGAAGAGTTGTGAGGTCATTTCGAGCAGCTAGACAAGGGTCAGATGTCAATGACCGATTATGAGGCGAGATTTTCTGAGTTGTCTCGCCACACACTTATGATATTTCCTACCGACATAGAGAGAGTGTGGAGATTTGTTGCGGGGTTGCACCTCGGTATTCGGGCTAGTATGGTCCAAGAGGTTGAGATGTGTACTGATTATCAGCTAGTAGTGGATATTGTTCGGAGGATTGAGGGCTACCTCCAAAGGAGTAGAGAGCAGATGCAGCAGGACAAGAGGACCCATTTCTCTGGAGAGTTTATAGGTGCCCCGGTTAGGGGCAGAGGTCAGTTTGAGTGAGGTCAGCCTAGCAGGCCCACATATCCAACACCACTACCTCCTCAGGGTGCTCCTGCGCGACCCTATTTTGGTGTTATGCTAGAGAGTTCTTATCGCCCACCAGCTTATCAGAGTTCTTCCAGTGCCTATTTCAGTGCCATGTTGAAGAGTTCATACCGCCCACCAGCCATCCAGGGTTCTTCTAGTGGGTATTCAGGCCATCAGGGTTAGACTTCGGGGCAGTAGTCTACAGTACCGAGAGGTTGTTATAAGTGTGGAGATCCGGGTCACATAAAGAGAACCTGCCCCAGACTACGGGGCAAGGCAGTACAACAGGGTCATCAGCCCATGATTGCAGCACCAGCCGTATGACTACCCAAAGGTGGGGGACAGACGGGTATGGGCCGTCCTAGAGGTGGAGGCCAGGCAGGGGGAGATCAACCAGTTATTGTTCAGCCAGGTGGAGGCCAGCCAGCCGGTGCTCCAGCTAGATTCTATGCTTTTCCGGGCAGACCAGATGCAGTGGCCTCAGATGTCGTGATCACAGATATTATTTCTGTCTGCGGTAGGGATACTTTGGTGTTATTTGATCCAGGGTCTACCTATTCATATGTATCATCTCTGTTTGCTTATTTCCTGGATATTCCTCGTGAGTCCTTGGGTACTCCTGTTTATGTGTCCACTCTTGTGGCGATTCTGTGGTTGTGGGTCGGATCTATCTGTCCTGTGTGGTCGCATTCTATGGTTATGAGACTAGAGCAAACCTTCTGTTACCTGATATGACTAACTTTGAGGTCATTCTGGGCATGGACTGGTTATCCCCATATCACGCCATCCTTGATTGCCATGCCAAGACTGTTACCTTAGCAATTCTAGAGTTGCATATATTGGAGTGGAAGGGTTCGTCTGTCAGTACATCTATTCGGGTTATCTCTTTTCTGAAGGCTCAACATATGGTTGAGAAGGGTTGTTTGGCTTATCTAGCCTATGTTCAGGATACCATCGCAGAGTCTCCGATAATTGATTCAGTGCCAGTAGTTCGGGAGTTTGCCGATGTGTTCCCTTCTAAACTTCCAAGCATGCCACCAGATCGTGATATTGATTTATGTATTGACTTGGATCCAGACGCTCAACCTATATCCATCTCACCATATCGTATGGCTCCGAAAGAATTGAAGGAGTGGAAGGAACAACTTGAGGAGTTGCTAGAAAAGGGGTTCGTCAGGCCGAGTGTATCACCTTGGGGTGCACCAGTATTATTTTTGAAGAAGAAGGATGGGACTATGTGGATGTGCATTGATTACCGCCAGTTGAACAAAGTCACCATTAAGAATAATTACCCGTTTCCGTGTATTGATGATTTGTTTGACTAGTTGCAAGGGGATAGGGTGTTTTTTAAGATCGACTTGAGATTGGGGTACCATCAGTTGAAGATTCGGGACTTAGATTTTCCAAAGACTGCCTTCCATACTAGATATGGCCATTATGAGTTTCTAGTGATGTCCTTCGGCCTGACTAATTCCCTAGCGGCATTTATGGATTTGATGAACATGATGTTCAGGCCTTATATCGATTCCTTTGTTATTGTCTTCATTGATGACATCTTGATTTACTCACGTAGCCTGGAGGAGCATGAGCAACATTTGAGAGTGGTGCTTCAGACCTTGAGGGAATAGAAGCTATATGCTAAGTTCTCCAAATGTGAGTTTTGGTTAGATTCTGTGGCATTCTTGGGGCATGTGGTATCAGGCGAAGGTATTGAGGTGGATCCCAAGAAGATTGAGGCGGTTCAAAGTTGGCCTTGTTCTACTTCGGCGACTGAGATCAGGAGTTTCTTGGGGCTAGCAGATTATTATCGCTGATTTGTGGAGGGCTTCTCATCCATTGTAGTACCTTTGACTAGATTGACCCAGAAGGGTGCTCTGTTCCGTTGGACCGATGATTGCGAGGCGAGCTTTCAGAAGCTCAAGACAGCTTTGATTACAACACCAGTTCTAGTGTTGCCTTCTGGTTCGAGGATGTATACAGTGTATTGCGATGCTTCACGCATTGTCTTGGGTTGTGTATTGATATAGGAGGGGAGAGTTATTGTATATGCTTCACATCAGCTGAAGCCCCATGAGAAGAATTATCCTGTGAGCGATTTGGAGTTGGCCATGACTATTCATGCTCTTAAGATCTGGAGGCATTACCTATATGGGGTGCCTTGTGAGGTTTACACTAATCACCATAGTTTGCAACACTTGTTCAAGAAAAGGGATCTCAATTTGAGGCAGCGCAGATGGCTTGAGTTACTGAAGGACTATGACATCACTATTCTTTATCATCCGGGCAAGGCGAATATAGTCGCGGATGCCTTGAGCAGGAAGGCAGAGAGCATGGGTAGCTTGGCATTCATTTCAGCAGAGGAGAGGCCACTAGCTTTGGACATTCAGTCCTTGGCGAACAGACTTGTGAGGTTGGATATTTCAGAGCCCAGCCGAGTTTTTGCATGTGTTGTTGCCCAGTCTTCACTATTGGAGCATATCAAGGCTTGATAATTTGATGATCTGCACTTGGCAGTTCTCAGGGAGACGGTACTACAGGGTGTTGCCAAGGAGGTTTCTATTGGCGAGGATGGTGTCCTACGACTCCAGGGTCATCTATGTGTTCCTAATGTCGATGGCTTGAGGGAGAGGATCCTATAGGAGGCACGCAGTTCTCGATATTCCATTCATCTAGGTGCTATGAAGATGTATCAGGACCTGAGATAACATTATTGGTGGCGGCGAATGAAGAAAGACATAGTTAAGTATGTAGCTAGGTGCCTAAATTGCCAGCAGGTTAAGTATGAGCACTAGAGGCCAGGGGGCTTACTCCAGCAGATGAGTATACCAGAGTGGAAATAGGAACGCATTACTCTGGACTTTGTAGTTGGATTGCCGCGGACTTTGCGGAAGTTCGATGCAGTTTGGATCATTATTGACAGGTTGACCAAGTCAGCACACTTCGTTCTAGTTGCAACTACTTATACTTCAGAAAGGTTGGCCCGGATCTATATTCAGGAGATAGTTCAGTTGCACGGTGTGCCTGTTTCCATCATATCAGACAGAGGCCCTCAGTTCACTTCATATTTCTGGAGAGCCGTAGAAAGTGATTTGGGGACCCGTGTAGAGCTCAGCACTGCATTGCATCCACAGACCAACGGGCAGTCAGAGCGGACAGTCTAGATCTTGGAGGACGTGCTCAGAGCATGTGTGATTGACTTTAGGGGACAGTGGGATCAGTTCTTGCCTTTGGCCGAGTTTGCTTACAACAACAGTTATCAGTCCAATATCGAGATGGCTCCATTTGAGGCTTTATATGGTCAGCGATGTCATTCTCCTATCGGGCGGTTTGATCCCGGCGAGGCTAAGTTATATGGTACTAATTTGGTGAAGGATCCCTTGGAAAAGGTAAAGTTGATTTAGGAGTGACTTCACATAGCACAGTCCAGATAGAAGAGTTACGCAGATCAGAAGGCGCATGATGTATCATTTATGGTGGGTGAGAAGGTTCTCTTGAAAGTCTTGCTGATGAAGGGAATTATGAGATTCCGAAAGAATGGCAAGTTGAGACCAAGGTTTATAGGACCATTTGAGGTGTTGGGGCGGGTTAGGGAGGTTGCTTATGAGCTTGCTTTACCTCCCAGCCTATAAGGAGTTCATCCGGTTTTTTACGTGCTTATGCTCCGGAGGTATCAAGCCGACTTGACACATGTGTTAGACTTCAGCACTATTCGGCTAGATGGGAGCTTGGGTTATGAGGAGGATCCAGTTACCATTATTGCTAGACAGGATTACCAGTTGAGATCCAAGAGGATTTCCGTGGTTAAGGTCCAGTGGAGGGGCCAACCGGTCGAGGAGGCGACTTGGGAGTCCTAGGAGGACATGCGGAGTAGATATCCACACTTATTCAACACTTCAGGTATAATTCTAAACCCGTTTGAGGACGAACGTTTGTCTAAGAGGTATAGAATGTAACGACCCAACTAGTCATTTTGCTTTCTAGAACCCCATTCCCCTAAATAAGCTTTCCTGTACATGCTTTTACTGTTTTATGACTTGCGGGAATGGTTAGTTCAGGATTTGGAAGGGTTCGGGTTGAAATCGGAACACTTGGTTCCTTAAGATTGGCTTAAAAGGCCAAGTTTGACTTCGATCAAAATTTAGAGTAAATGACCTCGAAATTAGGATTTGTCGGTTCCCATAGATTCGTATGATGATTTCGGACTTGGGCGTATGTTCGGATCGGGTTTTGGATGACCCGAGAGCATTTCGGCACTTAATAGTGAAAGTTGGTTCTTGATGGTTTTAAAAGTTCTTTAAATTTAGTTTGGAGCGGGTTTTGGTGATATCGAGGTCCAAACGGAATTCTGAGATCGGGAATAGTTCCGTAATGTCATTTAAGACTTGCACATAAAATTTTGTGTCATTCCGAGTAGTTTAAGTACGTTTCGGCGCATTGGAAGTGAGTTGAAGAACTTGATGTTCTGAAGTCTGATTCAATTGGTTTTGGGGTCCGATTTTTAGTTTTAATGTTGTTTTGGGCGTTCCGAGAATTCGAGGGAGTTCGTTTTATGATTTCAAACTTGTTGGTATGTTCGGGTGGGACCCCGGGGGCCCCGAGTGTCAATCGAACGAGGGTCGGACCAAGATGAGAATTTGGAGCAACAGCTGATGCACCAGATATGTCAAAATCGCACCTGCGCTTGGTCAGCCGCATGTGCGAGCTCACAGGTGCGGGGCCAAGCCTCGTAGAAGTGGCCAAAGGAGGGCAGCCCAGGTTCCGCAGATGCGGCCCATCCTAAGTAGAAGCGGGTACCCTTCCGCAGAAGCAGTCTCAGCCGGCCTGGTGAATTCCATAGAAGCGGACCCTTTTCCTCAAAAGTGAGGGCACAGGTGCGGCCCTATGACCATAAGTGCGGAAACCGCTGGAGGTAGTGAGCCTCATTTATTACGGGTTAGGACCATTTTTATCACATTTTCTTCCACTCTTGGGAGATTTGAGAGCTTCTTAGGAGGGGATTTCGACCTAGCTTTGTGAGGTAAGTAATTTCTTCTAAATATGAGTTTAGTACATATATTATAGGTAGATTTCTACATGAAAATTGGTAGAAATCATGGGTTGAGATGAAAAAACTTAGAATTTAATAAAAATGAGATTTTACCGCTAAAATGATTATGAAACTTGGTGAAATCATATAATATGCTCCTAAGGTTATGGGTAACAACTTTCTTCAAATATTTCTAGAATCCGAGCGTGTGGGCCCAGGTGAAATTTAGGAATCTTGGAATTTTTGGTTGGGTAATCACTTTAGTAGTGGAAATATGAACTTTTGAGCAATAGATTGATCGATTTATATTATGTTTGGCTAATTCCGAGTCGTTTGGCATCAAATTTGGAGGTTTGAGCGCATTCTTGAATTGGGAAGTAAGATTTGAGACAAGGTAAGTCTCTTTTCTAACCTTGTAAGAGTTAACTTACCCCATAGGTGAGCTTAATTAATATGTGTAGTTATTTGTGGGGGCTACGTACGCACGAAATGACAAGAGTCCGTATGTAGCTACTATTCCTGTTTATGTTCGGGTTGTTTTAGGTTTACACCATGATCGTGGATACCGTTATTTGATCATAATTGCTAACTATATCAAATGGAACTGAGTTGAGGATTTTTAAGGATTTAAAAGCTCCAAGTCGAGTTGTTTTTATTTTGAAAAGAATCAAGGAAGAATTATGATTTATTGATAAATTTATATTTGACTGCGTCGCATGTATGATTCGCGAGCGGGGTAATAGATACATCTATGGTTCGCGCCGTTCGACCCTCGGCGGTATATAATTTACATTTATGTTGGATCGGGTCGAACGTCCTCGGTGGTATTCGTGTGTGATAATAAAAACTGGAAGTTCCTTTCATAATCAGTATAAATTCATTGTTTGTATGATCATAGGATTTAAAGGAAGGAAGTTATTCAAGCTCTTAAATATTTCTGAAGACTTGCTCAGTTGTTTCTTGTTCTGAGTCTTATTTTTGTATATCATGCTTAAATTAGAATTTCATATTATCATGTTATTGGCCCTAGTATGTGTCGGAGTCGACCCCTCGTCACTACTTCTTCGAGGTTAGGCTAGATACTTACTGGGTACATATTATTTATGTACTCACGCTACACTTCTGTACTTAATTGTACAGGATTGAGGCAGGTGCATCTGGTTACCAGTATGGTATGCAGATTTGATCCCCATCCCGAGGCTTCACGGTGAGCTGTCTTCAGAGCCGTCCTGCAGCAGCCGGAGTCTCCCTTATGTTTTATTTTGTTTCTGTCTATTTCATTTCAGACAATAGGCTAGGGTTCTTTTGTATATTCTACTAGATTGCCCACACACTTGTGACACCAGGTCATGGTACACACACTAGTAGACTTATGATTTTGGTTTTGTTTACATGATTATGATTTGTACTCGTTTGCTTCCGTTGAATTATGTCACATTGGCAATTTCTAAATCTCTTTAACAAATGAGGAAATGTTATCCACTTAGCATTTTATTTAAACGAAAAACTATTAGTTTGATCAGTATTGGCTTGCCTAACAATTGTGTTGGGCGCCATCACGGCCTAAGATGAAATTGGGTCGTGAAATATGCAATCCCAAGAAATGGGTTGTGATGTTAAATAAGGATAGAAATGTGATTCTGAAGTAATTACAATGTTCTTTACTGTCAAATAATATAGAATACCAAGGATGACATAGCACGCAGCTAAGGAGTAAGGATTGGTTATTGTAACGCTCAGGAACTTATATGTTTATGAATACCAATTTCTCTATTGATGATTGAATGGTGTCTGCACGAGCGATATGAAATAAATATGTATAAGACATGATTCCTACAGACGATCTATGATCACGTAGGTATACAGTGAAGCCTTATAGACGATCTATGAACGCATAGTTGCATAATGAAGGTTGGTTATGGACGGTCTCATTTGTACGCATAACCAGACCTCGGTATTATGAGCCTTATAGACGGTCTACTATATTACACGTACGAGCAACCAGCTATTCATGATTGTTGTGAGCCGTACATATGGTCTACTATGTTGCGCGTACGCGCCACTAGTTATTCATGTTGAGTGATCCTTATAGAAGGTCTCTGTTGAAACGCGTAATTACAACTTCTATGTTTCAGTATAGCCCTAGAGATGTTTGATCTGTTTGAGGTAAGTATTCAAATATAAGTTATGATGGCTAGAAGAATATAATAGATGAAGTTCCATAGTATGATTGTTTCCGGTACATATAGAATATGGGAAAAAGTTTAGGTATATCATGACGTGAATTAGATGTATATACGACAATAACGACATTTGATGTTCGTGGCCAGTGGAGCCTTCCCTAATCAGTCTAAATCCTTTGTAAAGTAAGTTGGATAATTCAATAGTGTAGATATGTTACGAGTCAGAATAAGGTAAGTATGATTCCCGGATTTCATTGAACCTCCAGATTACTTTCAGTATATCATATATACATGTCAGTTTAGTTTCAATTTAGTTATTCATATGTTATTCGCCTTACATAGTTAGTACATTTCTTTGTACTAATGTCCCATCATTAGGGCACCGCATTCAAGACTGCAGGTTCAGGTATCCAGTTTGATAGGCTTTTATCATAGACAAAGTTAATATCCATCTGAGGATTGGTGAAGCTCCATTTCATCCGGAGTATAGCCGAGTCTTGAGGTTATCAGACTGTCCTATATATAGACTGTCCTATGTTTATATACTTTTGCGTAGGTTAGAGCCCTGTCCCGACCATGTTATGTCAGTAAGATATTCTTAGAGGCTTTTGTAGATGCATGGACACCTATTGTCAGTTATGTCAATGTTAGCAGCAAGATGCATATGGTAAGGCCTCGTAGGTCTATCGTTTTATACACACATTGTGTGTGTATATATATATATATATATATATATATATATATGGGAAGCTCGAGTTTAAGTAAATCAGTAACCGTACAAGAATGAGTCGCCATGTAAATGAGGTACTGGGTGCTTGTCCACGTCACCTAGGTTGGGGCATGATAATTATGTGTACGCAGACCTTACCCCTACCTTGTGAAGATAGAGAGATTATTTACGATAGAACCTCGCCTGAAAGAAAGCATGGTCACATCAGATATGACAAAGAAATTTGAAATTGGAGAAGTTACAAAAAGAAAAGTAGTAATAACCGCCGGCAAAATAAGATAACTTGAAGCAAAATAAACAACAGGTAATAATAATATCTAAAAATCGAAAATACGAGAATTACACTAGTGCTAGGGAAAGAGATACATATATAAAAAAGAAAAACGCTTGACTACTAACTAACCCACTACCTTCATTAGAAGTGTTCATTAGAATCTGTCACTGGTCAACCTCTTATGAAAAAAGGTCTACTAAAAGGATAAGGCAAAACGATACATATGTCAATGGGCATCTGCATGGATCGAAGCCAAAGCAATAAATGTGTCTCTACTACCCTTTTTCATATGCTAAAGCAGAACTAGTAGCCAAATTGACCATCACCAAATATTTATCTTGATCATGGAAGTAGTGATTTTACTTATGCTGAAAAGATCCCATACTGTATGTAGATTGATAATAATGACAACAGAAACTTAAAAATAGCCTATGTTTTCTGGTTTAGCTTGAGGAGATCAAAATAGAGTTCAAAGTAAATTTTCAAATAATCGATGTACATAATTTGATAGAAAGATCTACACAATTACACAAGAAATCAATAAGTGATGAATGAGCAACTTCTACGGTAATGTTATTTTAGAGTTAAACCAGACACAAGAAAGGGGTGAACTGTATCTACCCATTTCTCGCGATTTCAAAGAACCTAATTTTTTGAACTATGTAGACAGAAACACACAAAAATTATTTTATCGGCTGCATCTTACTCCTACACACTAGTTACATAGCACATTCCCCTAGAATATGAAACTTGGTTCTTTCACATCATTGATCCTAGGTTTTTATTCATCAAAACAAAAACATGCTCAACCCAATAAATTTTTCTTTTTTGATGATGACAAACACATGTGCAAATCAGTCAGCAACTTGCCCGATTTTTCACCAATCTTCAACATAAGAACCAGTTTCATTGACATCACTTTTCTTCAATTTTTCCATGTTTGCACAAGTATAAGAGACCCATCTTCCATTTATCGCAACCATGAAGATGGCTAGGCATAATTCAATATTTAGACCTGCAAACAGACAAACTCAACAAAACCAGTGGCGGATCTACCTGGAGCATTATAGTTTCTTAAGCACCCATTGCCTTTGATTAAATTTAATAGATCCATATAACCAATTATCAAAAACATTAGATAAGTATTGAGTAGGCACCCACAACTAAACTCCTTTTCTTGCTTCTTTTGAATTTTTTTCTGGCTAGCACCCATGACTTTAAAATTTTGGATCATCCACTGAACAAAAAAATCAGGTTTGCTGATCAGCTATCAATAAGCATGAGCATATACTTAACTTTCCTTTTGGCATCATGGAAAAATAAAGCGTTAGTAGAATCAAAAGAAAGAATTTTAACAATTAATTATCCAGATGTGAATGCACAAGTAGTAGCCAAAATAAGGAAATTGTATTGATTTAGCAATGTACCACATTAAGCCCAAAGGTGCCCAAATCAAAAGAAGATTGAACAAACCCGTCAAACTGACAACAACACCAAAATAAAACAAAATAATCCAGAAACTGGTCATAGAGGGGACATCACTAGGGACTGACTAAGGCTAGACTAGGAAACCTAAGAGGACTGAGGACCATGTTCTTTGTTGGAATAAGAATCTCCATGGATAAACCCCAAAAGCCTATCAAACCAAGAAGTAGAGGCCTCCTGCTCTTTCTTCATCTCCCCCTTCAGCCTCCTATTTTCCTTCTTCAAGAAGGCAATTTTCTCTTTCATCTTCTCCCTTTTCCTCATTGGCAACGATCAACTCCTCCAAAAGGTTTGTGACTATGCTTTTTATTTTAGTTCTTTGTGGTCGTGCAACACAGTCACACTCCTTCAAGGTCTCCTTATCAAATATATCTTTCTTAATCCTTTTCTTAGGACCTCTTAGAGGAACTCCAAAGTGTTCAAATACCCTAGTTATCAAGAACCCATATGGCAGGGCATGGGTGCCTTTTTCTTGATCATCTTCCCTTGCCTTGTACTTGATCATCAGTGAGGGCAGAATAATTGGCCTATTATGATCAATCACTTCTCTCACTACCAGGTCCAAGTAAGTAGCTTCATGTCTCCTTTCAGATCGAGGCAACAAACACTTGTTCACAAACTCGAACAGAAGCTTGTGAACCGGTTCCATCTCCCCCTTACAAACTTTCCTTGCAGCCACCTTTTCCCTTTTTTGTGTGTGTACTTGGAAGTCAAGTACATATCATATTCTTTTTCTCCAAATTTGGGCCACTCACGCCTTACATAGTTGTCGAAACCTTCCACCGACACATTTAGTATCTCCCCAGCAACTTTGTATCAAGAACCAAGTACACTCCCCTTACCTTAGTACTCATTGTTCCATACTCTAGCACCTTTAATTTCTTGTAAAAATGAAGAATTGATTCACCATACATGATTGGGAGTGGGAACAGAAACAGATGTGTCCACCCGTGATTCTCAAGTTTCTCTAACAACTCCCTTATGCCAAACATGTTCACAGTAGTAGGGTCAATTACCCGACCCTATAATATGATCAACCCTGCAAACCACTCCTTTATGTCCACAATGGCAATTTTTCTTTGAGTCCATCCTGTATTTGGAATTGGTTCCCTTTACTTCAGACTCAGAAACTGCTGGCTTCCTTTTTTTGGAAGACCCCCTCTTAGGTGTGTCTGAGGATTATTCAGCCTTTTCTTTCCTTTTCATTGAAAATGGACTTTCTATTCTTCTTATTCTTCTTCTTCTTCACTCACTAATTTAACTTCCTCCACATTAGACTCATTTACTAGCCTGAATTTTTGTCTATCTTTCTTATTTTTTGTACTTTATTCTAAGGCTTTCTCAAGTGCAGCCTTTCTTTTTCCTTTAGTATTTAGAGTTCTACCCCTAAGAGTAACAAACTCTTGATGCAAGAGGTGGTTTTTGCCTCACTCTATCTCTTTTACCTCATTCTAGCAATCAAATTTGCCAGTGCTTTATCATCACTACTGACACTACTTTCTTCTCTCACTTTTTCCTCTCCTGAATTTTCTCCTTCCTCTTAAGTATCAGTCCTGTTAAAGGATTCAGATTTTTCTGGATCAACGTTCAAAGAACCAGGTTATTAAACTTGATCACAACAATTTCTAAGGCACCCTCTTCTTCACCCAAGTCTCCCTCATCACCAACATAAAGACCTGGTTATTGTCCAGGTACCGCTGGTGCCTCTACTCTAGCTCTAATACTCTCCTCCCCCAATTCTTTCATAGGGTTTGCTATGGTATCTACAGGATCCCCACATACATCATTAGATCCTCACTTATTCTCCTTTTCTTCTAACTTCTCACCCACTACTTCTTCTTCTTCTTCTTCTTCTTTACCCTAGGTCCTAATTTCCACTGTCTTACTCTCCTTTTCTTTTTCTCCTACCACCTCCTTTCCCTCTAAATCACGGGATCCACACCCACATCTACTTCTACTTGTTTGATGTCATCCTCTTTCACTTGTTCAATGTCTCCTTCTCCCTCAACTTGTGTCTCCTCCACTGCTAATGTTTCATCCTCAAAATTTTTACTTTCTTCATCAAAGTAATCAACTAGTCTAGTAAAGGCTTTTGGGGCATTGTATGACACAGATTGACCTTGGACAGACTCAATGGGGGTAGGTGTGGATGAAGGTGTAATGGTGGTAGATGTGGTTTTTGATTTAGGAATTTCAGAAGTGGCTTGGCTAGGTGAGTTCGACATTGCTAAAGGTTCAAGAAATTTTGCAGAATTGAAGATTTAGGGTTTCAATTTTCTCTTGGTTTTTCTAAGCAATTTTATCAAATAAGAGAGAACATGCATGAGGGAGGGGTTTTATAGGTGTGTGATTTGATAGTTTTCCGACTTTAAATTTTTCACCCAAATTGCTCCTAATCAGGTTCAAAGAGGGGAAAGATGGTAACTATCAGATTTCAAAATTTAAAAAGGATAATAAGGGCTTTAATTGGGAGGTATAGACGTGTTCTAGGGAATTTAGGAAACTGGTTTTAATTTCATGCGGACTAACTAGTCATGATTACATTAGGATTGGCAATTTTTATTTTTGAAACATGATCCCCATTTAATTCAAGAGTTAAATAAAGTATTAGACATGAACTATGAATGATTTGAGTGGGATCCTAGTTTTTAGTGACATGGTAGTTTAACAGCTAAGCACAATTATTAATAGAGAGTGGGTACATACCTGGGTGTCACACAACCAGATTCTTTGTATGATTTCCTCAATGTGGCTAAAGAAACTTTTTCTGAGTGAGAATTTCATTATCAGATTAAAAATATGAGCCCTTTAGACAGTGTCATGTGAGAATACCTATTACAGTATAAGACTGAGTAGATATTTTTCTCACTTAGATTCACTAATTTGCTTTATTGAAATATAGCCAATCTTTGAGGGAAATTAAGAATGCCCTAGTTCATTTTAATCAAACCTAGCTCTAAGCAGTTTCTTTCAAAGTGAACCCTGCTCAAAATCTTGGTAAATATATCAGCAATATGCTCTTCTGTCTCGCAAAATTCCATGGAGATGTGATCCTTTTTTACATTATCTCTCAAAAAGTGATGTCTTACATCAATTTGTTTGCTTCTCTTGTAATGAACTGGGTTCTTTGCCATAATCATTACACTTGTGTATCACAGAATATGGGAACCCATTCATCAGTACTCCTTATTCCTTCAGTTGTTGCTTAATCTATAATAGTTGAGCATAACATGAGGCAACAACTACATACTCAGCTTCTGCAGTTGATAAAGCAACATACTTTTGTTTGTTTGAGGCCATTATATTAAACATGGCCCCAAAAAGTGAGTCGTTCCTGTTGTGCTCTTCACCAGATATCCAGCATAGTCAACACCTGTGTACATGATCAGATCAAATGGGTCCATAGTCAGATACCAAAGAACCAAGTTTTGAGTACCCTTAAGATATCTCAAGATCCTTTACAACCTTCAAGTGTAACTCCTTGGGATTGGACTGAAATATTGCACACAACTCCACACTATATACAATGTCTAGTCTGTTTGTAGTTAGGTAGAGTAAAGATCCAATCATAACTTTGTACTTATTTTCATCAACGAAGGAGCCAGGTTCATCCATATCCAACCTAGTTTCTGTAGCGATTGGAGTCTTATTTGTCTTTGCATTGTCCATATCAAACCTTTTGAGTAGCTATTTGATGTACTTCTGTTGATGTATCATGGTTTCTTTAGTAGTCTGCTTAACTTGAAGCCCAAGGAATAAATTCAATTCCCCTATCATACTTATTTTAAATTCATTGCTCATTAACTTAGCAAACTCATTGCATAAGGCTTCATTTGTGGCTCCAAAGATGATGTCATCGACATATATTTGAACAATTAGCAGGTTCTTGCCACTCTTCAACATGAACAGAGTATTGTCAATTTTACTGCATGAGAACCCGTTCTCCAAGAGAATTTTTGACAACCTTTCATACCATGCCCTTGGAGCCCGCTTTAAGCCATATAGTGCTTTGTCCAATTTGTATACATGATCTGGGAGCTCATGATTCTCTAATCCTGGAGGCTGACGCACAAACACTTCCTCCTTCAAAAAACCATTTATAAATGCACTTTTCATATCCATTTGATATAGTTTGAAACCCATTTAGGATGCAAAGGCAATGAGCATTCGAATTACCTGCATTCTTTTAACTAGAGCAAACGTCTCATCATAATCGATGCTTCTTCTTGATTGTATCCTTGCACAACCAATGTCGCCTTATTTCTGGTAATATTTCCCTTATCATCCAGTTTATTCCTAAACACCCATCCGGTTCTAATGATAGTTCTGTCTTTTGGGCTAGGGACCAAGTGCCATACTTCACTTTTTTCGAACTGATTAAGTTTCTCCTGCATAGCCACTATCCAATCTACATCTTCAAGTGATTCTTTAATATTCTTAGGCTCAACTATAGATATGTAGGCTATGAAGGCAATCGTGTTTTTGAACTTTGATCTTGTAACCATCCCAGACCGATTGGCGTTAGCACATTGGTGGGT
Organism: Nicotiana tabacum; assembly: GCF_000715075.1. Classification (NCBI taxonomy): domain Eukaryota; kingdom Viridiplantae; phylum Streptophyta; class Magnoliopsida; order Solanales; family Solanaceae; genus Nicotiana; species Nicotiana tabacum. The sequence goes on from NC_134092.1 coordinate 45,907,146, forward strand.
GGATGAGAACTTTGATGCTTCGAGGCCCTTACTTGAAAACTCCGACTTCTATTGTTTTTTTCCATGTTCATCAATAGAACCAGGTGCTTTAGATTCTATCTGATTTTCCTGTTCTTTTCGCCCTATCTGTAGTACTTCTTGTCAGTTTCCAAAAGACCTAGTTCTCGTGTCTTCTTTGTAACTGGCTCTGGAATTCCTTGGTTTGATTGTTCTTCATGGTTATCCACATGTCCAAATTCTCCATCATCAGCAACATGTGTACCTTTCTCAGCCAGATGGTTAGATTCATCAAAAATCACATGTATACTTTTTTTTTAACACATATAGTTTTTTATTGTATACCTTATAAGTTTTACTATGTGGAGAATAACCAGAAAGATACCCTCATCACTTTTAGCATCAAAATTTCCTAGAGCCTCTTTACCATTATTATGCACAAAACACTTGATACCAAAGGCTCTCGGGTGATTTATATTAGGTTTTATGCCTTTAAGTAATTCATAGGGAGTCTTATCAAGTATTGGACCGACCGTGCATTTATTGATAATGTAACATGCAACGTTCACACCTTCAGCCCAAAATGTTTTAGGAAGTTCACTAGCGATTAACATGGTTTTTGCCATATCTTCTAAGGTTCTATTTTTCCTTTCCACAATACCATTTTACTGTGGAGTACTAGGTGTAGAGAAGTTATGATTTATGACATTACGTACACAGAACGCAATAAAGTTGGCATTTTTAAATTCTATTTTATGGTCAGATCTAATGTAGCTACATGACTATCCAATTTTCTTTGTAATTTCTTCACATAGGTCACAAACATATCATATGTTTCATCTTTAGTTGCCAGAAATATAGTCCGGTAAATCTCGAGTAGTCATCAACAATTACAAATACATACCTCTTCCTCCTTTACTCTGAACCCTCATAGGTCCGCATAGATCCATGTGAAGCAACTCCATAGGTTGAGAGGTACTTACCACTTTCTTTGATTTGAAGGAAGACTGACATGTTTACCTTTGGCATAAGCATCACAAATTTTAGCTTCCCTGAATTATGACTTTGGCAAGCCAAGCACCAGGTCTTTGGAAATTAATTTTTTCAGCATACAGAAATTAACATGGCATAGTCTCTTGTGCCTAGAAAAGAGTCCGTGTCAAGTGCGCTTAGACATGCCAGATTATTTTCAGGTGAAGACATAATATCAACTTTATAAATATTTTCGTGCCTATTTCCTTTGAGAACTAGGTTTCCAATGTTTTCATTCGTGACCATATAGTTTTTAGAAGTGAAACAAACCTAGTTCCCTTTTTCACACATCTGGGACAGGCTTAACAAACAGTGCTTCAAACCCTTGACATAATACACATTTTCAATATCATGAGAGTGGGACTTACCAACCTTACATATGTCGATTATGTTATCTTTCTTGCCACTTCTAAAGCCCGCACTCCCTATTTGGTAGCCTCTTAGTGAGAGAAAATTATCTTTATTTTCAGTCATATGGCGGGAGCAAGCACTATTCACATACCACCAGTTCTTGCTTCCTCTCACCTTAGCCTGCAAAAGCAGTTAAGGTTTAATTTTAGGAACTCAAACTAGCTTGGGTCCCTTCCTTTGAGAAAATGGATGAATCGCATTCTTTTTAGTCCAACCTGAAAGTCTTGCATCTTTAAGTGAAGGACCATGCTTATCATTCTTCTTTTTCTCAACATATGCAACATTCTTTTGGTTTGATTTAATTCTAGACATGAAGGACCATGCTTATCATTCTTCTTTTTCTCAACATATGCAACATTCTTTTGGTTTGATTTAATTCTAGACATACATTTTTCTTTAAAGTGACCATTGTTACCATAGTGTGTGCACAACTAATTGTAGGCTATGAACCCGTATTTTAGCTATATTTTACACTCTAATTAATGCACTTTATTCATGTTTGATCTTAAATGATAATAATTTTTACTTATTACGTGTATTATACTTTGTAGGAGGTGATTCCGTGTTAGGAAGTTATTTTGGACCTAAATTGGATGGTTTGGAGCTCAGAAGTCTGAGTAAAAGCCCAAGAAATTAAACCATGATCATGTTCTGTGATTGAGAGCCAAGTTTGGATTTTAAAAATTAAGAAAAATTTCGACTCAAAGAAATTGGCCCTACCGCGCCGCATGGTGCGACGTGGCAGTACAACAAAGGCATGTCTGTCAGAAATGCTTCCTCTAAAAATTCCCATTAGCGCGGCATATGGTGAACCGCGAGGTACGCTGCGCCTATGTACTTCGGCAGCCCAGTTTTTCCACTTCGGCTTGGAAAGGGTAGTTCCATCCCGAGCCGTTTCAACATGGTATAAATATTTCAAAAACATGATTATGTGAGGACTTTTGACCTAAAGAATATTGGAATACCGTTGGAGACCCTAAGGCACAAGGATTCATCATTCTTCCATCAACTCAATACCCGAGTTTGGATTGAAATCATATTTTCTTATTCTACTTTATCTGAGATGATTTCTCCTACTGTTACCGAGTAGTTTTTCCTTAGGGTTTTAACGGACATGGTGTATTGATTATCTAATTAGGGATTAGATTCTTGATACTTTCTTGAATTAATTTATAGAGTTTTGAATTATAATATGAAGTTGTTCATTATTTTGCTTAATCAAAAGAGAAATTTTATATTGAATTTCTTTGCATCTTATTCTCTAGTTTAAATTCGTGATTCATATAGGTAATCGAAAGAGACTCTTGAATTGTTCTTGAACTATAAAATAGGGAAATATTAGTGAGAAGTTACCTTTTGGATTAAAAACATCATCAAATTAACAGCAATTGTTCACAACGCTTCAAATGGATTATTTTTGGCAATTCAAGTTTAGTCAAAAGAGGAACCTTAACTTCGAGTATAACTTGATTATCTAGTACATTCGTGAGTATTAGTAGTATCTTAGAAGCTAACTAATTCAAAAATTGGATCCGAGTTAGTGATCTTGCACTTGTCTAGTAGATAGCTCTTACTTCTCCCACTGATATTTCCGTGTTGCTCAACTCTTGTTTTCCGTGACCAATTGGTAACTTATTTAATTTAGTAGTTAATTATAGTTGACAATCATTCCAATCAAAGTGTTAACCATCTTGGATAGCAGTTAACTAGAAATTATTCTAACATTATTTAAATTCAATCCATATGGAGACGATAATTGAACTATATATTTTTGACTAGCGAGCATTAATTTTTGTGTTATGTTTTGCTCTCGTCAAATTTTGGCTTTGTTGCTGAGGATTGGATATCAATAGTGTTCAAAATAGTTTTTTGTACTAATTCAGGAACCAATTTTGTTTTTTTGTATTCACGTTTTCTCACTTGTGTGCAGCTAACGAGTTTAATTTCTCTTATGTATGACTCAATCATCTTCAAAGGAAGTGATACCATACGAACCAAAGTTGAAGAAATGCCTACGACAACTAAGAAAGAGATAGAACTCACCAAAACTTTCTTGGGGCAGTCTTCGACACAAGAACATATGGCTAAAAACGGTGATGATATAGTTGATTTGGATGCAAGGGAAGAATCCTAACAACAAGAAGCAGTCGCACAGGCAACTGCAGAAGCATCTTTGGGAGTTGATGAAATAATTGACAGGGAAGGAGGACAAAGATTCAACCTGAATCGAGCTCTTGTTGAAGATGCATTTGAAAATATGGGACCCAGGGCTATCCGATTATTGGGAGATTATGCCAAACCAATTTATAATAGGGGCTGTCGAGTGTCAGACCTCAACCCATCACAACAAATAATATTAATTTGAAGCAAGGTCTGCTGCTAACCATCCAAAATAACAGTATCTTCAGAGGCAAAACTAATGAAGATCCAAGAACCCAGTAGATTGACTTGGAAGAAATCCTAAACACCTTCAAGTACAATGGAGTGTCAAAAGATTCAGTTTATTTAAGGGCATTCCCCTTTTAACTGAAGGATTATGTAAAGCACTAGGTGCGAAACTTACCAACATGATCTATAAAGACATGGGAAGACATGGCAAAAATATTTCTAAACAAATACTTCTAATCTGCAAAAATGGAGAAATTCATAAGGGAGATCCATAACTTCTGTTAGAAGGAGACTAAAATGGTCTTCAAAGCATGAGAAATATTCAAGGAGATAGTGAGAAGATGTCAGCATAATGGGATTGACTTGTGGATGCAACTCCAAAATTTTGGGATGGACTGACACCTTCTTCACGAAAAACCCTGAGTAATGTAGTAGGAGGCCCACTAATGAAGAAAACCCCCGAGGAGATTGTCTTAATTCTTGATGAATTGTCGGAAGGTGCTAACTAATGGCCTGCTAAGAGTAATGACAAAAAAAATTAGTTGGGGTACACGAAGTGGATTCTAACTCGTCTGTGCAAGCTCAGCTAGACTCTATGGCAAAAGAAATAAAGAAGTTGAACTTAGCTAGGAGTCCAGAGTGATGCAAGGGAAGCATGTAATTTTTGTTGTATGGGACACTCAACTCATGAGTGTTAGATTTCAGCCGAGGAAGTTAATGATGTGGGAAACTATAACCGAAAAAATTACCAAGGTGGTAACAACTTTAATGCTATGAGTCAAAGACATCTAGGTTTCTCATGGAGCTCACCAAATGGGAGTCTAAACTCGTGGCAGCAAAATAATCCTAGATCTAGAGTTTAGGACCTCCAGGTTTTCGGAATCAGCAGAGGCAACAATACCAGCCACAGCAGTCAAATCAGTATACTATGAAAGATCTCATGAAGGAATTCATCAACAAGTTTGACGAGAGGTTTGATACTCACAGTACTATTATTCGAAATTTGGAGACACAAGTGGGGAAAATTGCTAACTTGTTAGATGATAGGGCTCCTGGGACTCCACCATCTGACATAGAGAAGAACCTGAAAGAATCCATCAAGGCTATGTCTCTGAGAAGTGAAAAAACATCGATAGATCCGGTTGTGAAAACTAGACCCGTGGTGGTGAGCAAGCAGACTTAAACAATGGAGGAGCAAAAGAGTGGCAAACAAAAGGTGATAGTAGTCATGTGCAAAAGGAGGTTGAAGAGAGTATACATATGCCTGCTCCACCATTCCCTCAAAAGATGAAGCGGGAAAAATTAGACAAGTTCTTTGGGTGGTTATTGGAGATGCCCAAGTAATTATATGTGGACATTCCCTTCACAGAGGTTGTCACCCAGATGCCTACTTATGCTAAATTATTTAAGGAGATCTTGTTGAGAAAAAGAAAGTTAGAAGAAACAACAGTGGTTAAGTTGAATACCCATTGCAGTGCTATATTACAAAATAAAATCCCTCAAAAGTGTGGGGATCCAGGAAGCTTTACCATACCATGCGCTTTGAGGAGTGAGAAGTTTGATAGGGCGTTATGTTATTTTGGTGCATCTATAAATCTAATGCCTTTATCTGTTTTCATGAAACTTAAAGGTGAGCTTGGAGTGATCAAATCTATACCAGTGTCCTTGTAACTGGTTGATCAGGCCACCATCATACCTGAGGGAATCATTGAGATATTCTGGTACATGTGGACAAGTTTGTGTTCCCCGTAGACTTTATTGTGGTAGACATGAAAGTAAAAAAGAGGTGCCTCTAATTCTATAGAGGCCATTTCATTGTATGGGCAGGGCAATTCTTGATATCTATGAGGAGCAGCTCATGCTCCGAATGGGTAACGAAAAGGTGGTTTATCAGATGAAGAGAATGATGAATATTGTAGGGGGAGTTAGTTGAAAAATATAAGTTTTAACAAGCTTGTAGGTGATTCTCTAGAAAGGTGTACCAATCAGTCTAGCACAGTGAAGGATAAAGATCCGAAAATCAAGAAAGAGGCTGAAGTTCTTGAGACTGAGAATCAAGTAATGGATGAGGAGGAACTCAAAAAGGAGGCATCTAAGCCTAGTGTGTAATTAAAAGTCCTCCCTATTCACTTGAAATATGATTTTCTTGAGACTAACAATTTTGCTATGATTATTTCTACTTACTTGACATGTGGATATGAACAAAAGCTGGTGGAGATGCTGAGGAAGTACAAAAACGCTATTGGTTGGACCATATCTGATATTTAGGGAATTAGTCCAGCCATTTAAATGCACAAGATCTTGTTGGAAGAAAATAGCAAGCCAGTAGTGCAACCCCATCCCATGCTAAACAAATATCTGGATGAGGTGGTGCAAAAAAAGATTATCAAATTGCTAGATACATGAGTGATTTCCCCATCTTTGATAGCCAATGCATTAACTCTGTACAAATTATACCTAAGAAAGGGGGCATGATAGTGGTGAAGAACAGAGATAATGAGTTGATCCCCACAAGAACAGTCACTGGGTGGAGAATGTGCATTGATTATAGGAGGTTGAATGATGCAACAAGGAAAGACCACTTCCTACTTTCCTTTATTGATCAGATGCTTGAGAGGTGGCTGGACATAGTTGTTACTATTTTTTGGATGGGTACTCAGGCAACAATCAAATATCCATTACCCCTAAAGATATTAAGAAGATTTCACTTGTCCTGCAGGAATTTTTGCTTATAGGAGGATGCCTTTTGGGCTGTGTAGTACACAATCTACTTTTCAGATGTGCATGATGTATGTATTCTCAAATATGAATAGGAAGTTCTTGGAGGAATTCATGGATGACTTCAATTTGTTTGGTGATGATTTTGATGACTGCTTGAAGTACCCGGAACTTGTGCTCAAATGTTGTGAAGCCACTCACCTAGTCCTTAACTAGGAGAAGTGTCGGTTGACCTAAGTGGTATATGTTTTGATGATTTGACAAAGGAACACATGTATGAACTAGGTCCATAGATTCAGTACGCAAGCCAAAGTCAAAAGCAAGGAAAAAGCATGTACGTACAAGGGATAAGTATAAGTGGTTACTTCTGTTAATTCCTAAACAAAAAGATTGCACATTTGATAAGGAGCAGGACTTCTTACTTGAAAAGAACTCAATTCAAGATAAGGAAAGAGTTAGAGGTTAAGTTACACGAACCAAATTGAAGAACCAGCTCCATAAAGAGTTTTATGAGTCTATATTTATTTCTAGTCCAAAGTGTAGTAGGTGTTTTGAGTTGTACCTTTTATCTTTATTTAGAAGCAATTGTATTAGGTACTTGAGTTAAAGTAGTCACAATAGCCTCCAGTGTGTTTCTAGAAGGGTTAGAGTTTAATCCATAGGTTTGGAAGAGTTTTGCAAAATGTGTTTTGGCTCAGAGTTTAGTGAGGAGTTTGGGAAAATCCTACTGCGAAGTAGGTCGTGGGTTTTTACCTTTTAAGTGAGTGTTTTTCACATAAACATACTGTATTTTTTTAACTTTCTGCATTATTTTATTCTGCAACAGTAGTGCAAGGAACAAGTAGAAGAATCAGGTCCTTCAATAAACCAGTTCACACAAAAATTGGAACCCACAAAAATCACCCCGCTTTTGTATGATATTGAAGTATAAAACATCAATTGGTATAAGAGTGGGTTATCTTTGAAGAGGTTAACACTTTAGGAAGAAGATCAAATAAGTGCACAACTTGGAAATTGCGAAGGGCAATCCACCACTAGGCCACCTCAATCTAATGACCACTACTACTCTTGGTGAAAAAAGAGGATGAGACATCACCTGCAGGTTGAGGATTATGAGTTTTGGGACATATTCACTGATGGTCCCTTACCAACACTCAATAAGAATGATAGAGGTGAGGATGTACCAAAAGCAAGAGCTGATTGCAATGCTGAAGATTTGAAGAAGTGGGAGAAACATTCTGAAGCCAAAAAGTAGCTTATCTGTGGACTTGGTCCTGATGAGTATAGTAGAATTCAAGGTTGTACCACTGAAAAATAAATATGGGATACACTGCAAGTAGCCCATGAAGGAACAAGTCGGGTGAAAATATCAAGAGACACTTTGCTATTTTCATAATATGAAAACTTCTCCATGAAGGATGGTGAATCTATTTAGGAAATGTATACTAGATCCACTACCTTGACAAATGAGTTAATGCCACTGGGAAGGATCCTCACTAAAGAAGAAAGGGTTGAAAATATCTTGACTAGGGTCCTACTAGTCACTTGAAAAGCAAGATCACTGCTATTCAGAAATAAAACAATATTGCCACTTTTTCTTTGGATGGGTTGATTGGAAAACTTAAAACTTATGAGTGAAGAAGACAAACTATGAAGATGGATGAGTATAAGAAATAAAGGGGCTTGGCACTTGGAATCACTGATGATTATTATTTGAAAGATGGTAAAATGAGAGATCACAAAAGACTTTAAGATGTACCTTAGGAGAGGAAAGGGTCATTCAAGAAATGAAAGCTATAACAAAGCCAAGGTATTAGAGAAATAGATGAATGATGGATGCTTCAAATGTAGAAAATAGGACCATGTAATAAAAAACTATCCCATGTAGGAATTCGAGCGGAAAAAGGAGAGATCTAAAAGAAGAAATAGGAAGAAGGAACTGGTTCATTCCAAGAAGAGCTACAACAAAGGGTCATCCAAAAGCAATGGTTGCTTCTTGGGAAGATTGTAATGATGAGAATTTGATGATGACGATGATGATGATGAAAGGTCTCCTATGGTTGTTGGAGAATCTAAAAATGCACCTGATAAAGACTCTAAGGTAAATTTCCTTGACCTAAAGGATAAAATATAATATTTTCTAAAGATAAATTGTCTGAATTGTTATTAGCTTTAATTGATGAATCTGAGGATGTAAGTTCTAAAAAAGAAAAACTATCAAAAGAATGTGAAAGTTTAAAAGATGAGTGCAAAAAAAACCTGGAAATAAAAGCTGGTGAAACTGAAAAGGAAAATACTAATTTGAAGAACCAAGTTCATACACTTGATACAATTGTCTTAGAACTTAGATCTAAAAATCTAAAGTTAAAGTTAGGGATAGAAAAGTAAATATCTAGTGACATACAACTAAAACTAGAAGAGGATTTAAGAAAGTTAAAGATGAGCTATACAAAAGGGATGAACACGTAAGAGTTTTGAAAGAGGACTTGACAAAGGTTAAACATGAACTTAATAGAATATGTAAATGGAACAAGTCCTCGGATGCACTTCTATGGCTATAAGAACACCATAGTAGCAATAGAAAGGGACTTGACTTTGGGAACTCTGCATCCAAATGAGATCCCAAAAATAAGTATCTAACACTTCTTGAGAATAAGATTTGTACTCACTTTGGTAACACTAGATACTATAAGAGTGAATGTGTAGCAAAAGATAAAGCAAGTATAATGAACAAAATATTTGTTCTAGGAAAGAATAGGCTGCCAAGTTGGCCAAAGAAAAATCTAATTTATCCTTTTGCCCATAAAAAAGGACCCAAACTAGTCTGGGTCCCCAAGACTAACCCTTGATTTTCTTTTGTAGGTCCAAGAGAAGGAGAGTAATCAAATATGGTACATGGATAGTGGTTGCTCAAAACACGTGACATGAAACAAGAAATGGTTTCACTTGTAGCCTTTAAAGGAGGTAATGTCTCCTTTGGAAATGGAAAAAAATGTGAGATTATTGGAGTTGGGAAGGTAGGTAAATCTAATTCTCACTCCATTGAAAATGTCTATTTGATAGATGGATTGAAATACAACCTGATAAGAATCTCACAACCATGTGATAGAGGAAACATGGTAGCTTTCACCTCAACAAAATATTTTGTCACTAACCTTACTACTGATAAGATAGTTTTGCAGGAAAAAAAAGGCTAATATATATGTGGTAGATCTGTCCACACTGTTAGATAATAATTTCACTTGCTTGAGTGTCATGGATAACGATCCCCTCTTGTGGCACAAGAGGCTTTGGCATGCTAGTCTAAGTCAGCTCAATAAATTAGTCTCCAAGGACTTGGTGATAGAGCTACCTAATATCAAGTTAAAGGAAGACAAAGTTTGTGAGGTATGCGTAAGGGGGAAGCAGGTAAATTCTTCATTTAAAAGTAAGAAAACGGTTAGTACTACCAAATCGATGGAACTGGTCTATATGGATCTGTGTGGACCAATGAGGACAATGAGAAAATGTGGTAATAGATATGTTATGGTACTTGATGATTTTCAGATTTACTTGGATTCTGTTTTTAACATTTAAAGTTGAAGCATTTGACTTGTTCACTTCATTTGTTAGAAAAAACTATAAAACAACTTGGTAATCAACTTGTATCCAATAGGTCTAATCATAGAACTGAATTTGAGAATGCTAAGTATGTTGAATTTTGTGATGATCATGGTATAGATCATAATATTTTCTGCCCCCAAAACTCCACATCAAAATTGAGTGCTTGAAAGGAAGAATATAACTCTAGAGGAAATGGCAAGAACCATGTTCTAGTAAGATGCCTTATAACTTATGGGCAGAAGCTGTGAACACTATATCCTACATCATAAATAGGTGCATGACTAGACGTCATGTTGAGAAAACTCCCTATGAGTTACTTAAAGGGAGAAAATTAAATATATCCCATCTTAGGACATTTGGATGTTAGTATTTTGCCCATAATAATGGAAAGAGCGGCCTAAGAAAGTTTGATCCCAGAAGTAATGAGGGAGTATTCTTGGGATATTCTTCATAGAGTAAAGCCTATAAAATATACAATAAAAGAACTATGTGTATAAAATAAAGTATGAATTTTGTCTTTGATGAAACTAATGTTATCTCTGAGATGCAGGAACAAGATGATAAAGAGATTGGGCTAACTAGAAATTCAAATGTTGAAATAGCAGTCCAGCCAAAAGTTTTATCACATGAAGGGACAGGTGATAGACCGGGTCCTTCCTCTCAGGGCAACCTAATAGGGGAGACTGACCAGAGAGGAACTGATCCTCAATCCTCGAAGGAACCTATCCATGAACCTATTTCTAAGAAACAAAAAAAGGAAGGAACATCCAAAGAAAACCAGTTGGTTGTGAAACCCTATAAGTATCAAAGTTCTCATCCAATTGCGAACATAATCACTGATGCAATATCTGGAATTAAAACCAGATATTCTTTAATGAATCTTTGTGCTTTTGATGCTTTATTATCAGTCATTGAACCTAAAAATAATTTTGAAGCTTTGTAGGATCAGATTGGGTGAATGTAATGCAAGATAAACTCAATCAATTTGAGAGAAGTCAAGTTTGGCATCTGGTACCAAGACTCAAGGAAAGAACAGTGACTGGTACTAAATGGGTCTTTAGAAAAAACTTGATGAAAAAGGAACAGTTACAAGGAACAAGGTAAGATTGGTGGTTCAAGGATATAATCAAGATGAGGGCATAGACTATGATGAGACTTTTGCTCCAGTTGGAAGATTAGAAGCAGTTAGACTCCTTATAGCCTTTGCCTCTTACATGAAATTCATTCTTCATCAGATGAATGTCAAGATTGCCTTCATCAATGGCTACTTAAAGGAATAATTATTTGTCAAGCAACCTCTTGGATTTGAAATCAAGAAATGTCGAGAGCATGTGTACATGCTTGATAAGCACTTTATGCGATTAAGAAGGCTCCAAGAGCATGGTATGAAAGATTATCCAAATTCTTACTTGAGCATGACTACAAAAGATATAAAATTGATAATACTTTATTCTTGAAAGCAAAAGGTAAAGTTCTTTTGGTTTTTTAGATATATCTTGATGACATAATCTTTGGAGTAATAAATGATAGGTTAAGTAGGGAATTTGATAAGCTAATGGAAAATAAATTTGAAATGAGTATGATGAGTGAGATTAATTTCTTTTTAGACTTAAAAATTAAATAAATTTTAAATGGAACTATCATCCATCAGCAAAAGTATATAAAAGACTTTCTCAAAAGGTTCAAATGGAAGATTCAAAAGAAATTGATACTCCTATTGTAACAGCTACAAAATTGGATTTGGATGAACCTGGTTCACCCGTTGATCAGAAAATATATAGGGGAATGATTGGATCTTTGTTATATCTCATTACTAGTAGACCTGACATTATTTTTAATGTCGGACTTTGTGCCAGTTTTCAGGCAAATCCAATGGAGTCACACTTGAAGGAAGTCAAAAGGATATTGAGGTACTTAAAAGGCATAACTGATCTTTGCCTATGGTATCAAAAAGGTAGTAATTTTGATCTAGTAGGATATGTTGATGCAAATTATGTAGGTTTTCTTGTGGATAGAAAAAGTACTTAAGGTATGGCACATTGTCTTGGCTTATGTCTTATATCTTGGGTCACCGAAAGGCAAATTTGTAACCTTATCTACTGCTGAAGCTGAGTATATAGTTGTTGCCTCATGTTGTATTCAGTTATTAAGGATTAAGCAATAATTAATGGACTTTGGAATTAATGTAGGTTGTATCCCTATCTTTTGTGACAATACAAGTGCAATCAGTATTACCATGAACCCGATTTATCACAAAAGAACTAAGCATATAGATGTTAAAAATCATTTTCTAAGGGATAATTTTGAGAAGGGCTTGATCATTGTGGAATTTTGTACTACTGATAAGCAAATTGCTGACATCTTCACAAAAGCTTTGAGTAAGGATCACTTTGAAAGGAACGGGTTAGAATTAAGGATGATTAATATCTCCTAAAAGAAATTGGTTCTACCTTAATGATTAGTCAGTATCATACCTTTTTACTTTACTCTTGTGCCATGTTCTAAAATGTTTCACTGATGTCTAATGATACTACTCTTATTTTCTCAGAAAATTCAGTCTTACACAAGAGAACTTTAAGTGAGGAACCTGGTTCATCAATCTTGTAAGGTATAGGGTGACCGCTGCCTGTTCTACCTCCACCTCGAGCTGTCTGTGCAGGTGGAGTGGTAGCTGGTGTTGTAACCATAGCCTGAGGACCCGATGGAGCACGCGGTGCCTGAGTGGTCGGTGGAGGTGTACCCATCCTGAGTCTGGGGCAATTCCTCACCATATGTCGAGTGTCACCACACTCAAAATAAGCTCTCGGAGGACGTGACTGTTGTGGTTGGCTTGGGCCTGATCGGCTGGTCTGACCGTTGAAAGCACCCCATGCAGGAGGTATACTAGACAATGGAGGTACATAATAGGGAGCCTAGGGCCTAGGAATGGACGGAGTACCGCTGGTAGATGGAAGTGTTGAATGAATAGGGTGACCCACATAGCCCCTATCCTGACGAGCTGCAGCTAGGGCACGAGTACCACTATTTGTGCCAGACTCTCAAGACCTCTTGGCCTCTCTCTCCTGCCTCTCCCGAGTCAACATACCCTCCAATCTCCTAGCAATCCCCACTACCTATTGGTATGCAATGTCAATCTCCAACTCTCATGCCATGCTAAATCTAATACTGGGTTGAGCCCCTCAATAAATCGACGAACCTGCTCCCGAACAGTAGATACCAAGGCTGGTGCATGCCTAGCCAAATCACTGAACCAGACTGCATACTCTGACACGGTCATAGAACCCTGGCGCAACTGTTCAAACTCTGCGCGCCACGTATCTCTGAGACTCCGGGGAACATATTCCCTCAAGAATATATATTAGAACCGAGTCCAAGTGAGTAAAGCTGCCTCGACCGGACTACTCAACTCGTATGCTCGCCACCACTGATAGGCCGCTCCTCTAAGCTGGAACGTAGTAAAAGAAACCCCACTCATCTCTCCGCAACACCCATAGTACGGAGGATATGGTAGCAGTCCTCAAAAAACCCTGGGCATCCTCTGAAGCCAAGCCACTAAAAGTAGGAGAGTGGTACTTCTTGTACCTCTCGAGCTTGAGCTGCTCCTCCTTAGAAACTACTGCCCTAACCTCGGGCTGAACTGGGGCTACCGGCTGCATTGGTATGACCTCTGGAACCTGGTCGACCTGGACTCGCTGCTCTGGGGTACGGGAGGTGGGAGTTTGTGCTCCTCCCCCGGCCTGAGATGTGGCAGGAGCAAGTGGTATCAACCATGCCCGAGCCAACATGCTGAACATGCTCAGAAACTGGGCGAGCGTCTCCTGGAGGGCTGGTGCAGTAATAGGCATCTCAGGTGCCTGCCCTCCAACTGGAGCTACTGGCAGCTCCTCTGTTGCATCTCGTGCGGGTGCTCTGGCTACACCACATAGACGTCCTCGGCCTTTACCTCGACCTCTCACGGATCTAGCAGGGGGCACGAGTGTCTAGTCATCTGATCTAGTTATACGTGTCCTCAACTTCTATGAGAGAATAGAAAGACATAAATTTAGAATCCGAAGTCAAAAGTTTTGCACGATAAGGAATCAAAGAAGTGAAGCTTTTCCTAACAGTTCCATAGCCTCCCGAAGATAAGTACAGACATGTCCCGTACTGATCCGCGAGACTCTACTAAACCTGCTTGTGACTCATAACACCTATGAACCTAGTGCTCTGATACCAAATTGTCATGACCCTAATTTCCCTCCGTAGGATGTCGTGACGGCACCTAGTCACTAAGACTAGGTAAGCCTAACAATTATGCCGAAGAACTTAATATAAAGCTGAAACTCAACCTCAACATCTGAAATAAATAAGAACTGCTATTCAAGATAGTTACAACTCTCAAAATCCGGCAGAAATAAGTCACAAGCTCCAAAGAGAAAAAAAATACTAAATATCTCTATAAATCAGAGTCTAAGTCCTAAGCTCCAACATAATAAAGATAGAAGGGCACTCCTAGGTCTGCGGACGCTGGCAGATGTACCTTGAAGTCTTCACGTATGGGCTAGCTCACTGGTTCCTGGCCTGGTAACCAGTACCTGGATCTACACAAAAAAAAGTGCAGAAGTGTAGTATGAGTACACCACAACAGTACCCAGTAAGTGCCAAGCCTAACCTCAGTAGAGTTGTGACGAGGTCAGGTCAGGGCCCTACTGGAAATAATAGGAAGCAAGGCAGAAGATATAATAATATAATAAAATGACTGAGAAGTTAACAATGAGAATTTAAAGAAAGATAACAACATGGGATTCAAGAAGACAACTTTAACATGCGAGGAAAAACAAAATTCTTACAAGTTAAGAAACAACAACACAACAAATAGAGGTAAACAACAAGGGCGCTTCCGAGGTACCGTCTCGTAGTCCCAAAAGTAAATGCACGACAAGGGCGCTCCCGAAGTACCGCCTCGTAGTCCCAAAAGTAATTATGCAACAGGGGCACTCCCGAGGTACCGCCTCGTAGTCCCAAAAGTAAATATGCTACAGAGGCACGACGGAAGCCTCGTTCAGACAATGATAACCGCACGGCAAAAACCTCGTGCCAAAATAACACTCCGCACGGCAGAAACCTCGTGCCACAACTAAACAGTCATCTCAACCAAAAATCACGAAAACAACACATAACAATTGGAACAATGAAATTACAACAAGGAATCCTACAGTTAAAGAAAGAATACGAAATCAAGAAAACAGGTGATTCAACTAAGCATGTTGCACAAATTACAAGTAAGATATAAGACACGTAGACGTGTGACATTAGGCTAAACATGATGAATATACGTGCTAGAGTAACTCAATTAAGGGAATAAAAATGAAATATTTAGGAAAAACCGTATCTTTCAACATTTAGACTTCGCGTATACGGCCTTCACATATTGAGAATACCATACACAGGCCCATATCTCAGAACCCGACCAAAATTATAAAATTCTAAAACTCATTCGATATCGAGTTCACCCATACCAAGACTACTCAAATCTGACCTCATTTGACCTTTCAAAACACAAAATTTCGGTCTAAGAACTTTCACCATTTTCCCCTAAATTTCTCAACCCAAATTCTTAATTAAATAAAAAAATTAATGATAGATTAATGGAGATTAATCAAAAATGAGTCAAGAATACTTACCCAAATGTTTCCTCTAAAAATACGTCAAACTTTCGCATCAATCTGAGCTATCTAGGTCCAAAAATGGAGAATGAAATCAAACCCTCGAACTTAGGCCCTTTCTGCCCAGTTATACCGTATCTGGGGACCAAGAATCACTTCTACGATGTCGCACCTGCGGAAAAACCATCGTAGGTGCTGAAAACATCCAAGTCCAGGTCTTCCTCTTCTTTGGATAAGGGCCCGCATCTGTTGGAATGCGACCGCACCTGCGACCACTGGCGCATTTGCGGGGTACCATCGCAGAAGCGAAGGCGCTTCTGCGGAAAATGTCCCGCTTCTGTGACCACTGCTGGGCAAGGCTAGCTCCGTATCTGCAACTCAAAGGTCTCTTATGCGAGTCCGCACCTGAGGCCAATCCCACCGCAGGTGCGATGACACCAGAACCGGCCCAGCATCAACAATCCTCTAAGTCCAAAAAAACGATCCGATGACAATCGAAATCACACCCGAGGCCCCTGGGACCCCATCTGAATATACCAACAACTCCTAAAACATCATACGAACTTAGTCGAGACTTCAAGTCACATCAACCAACGCTAAAAACACGAATTGTGTATCGATTCAAGCCTATAAACTTTAGAACTTCAAACTTCTATATTTGATGTCGAAACCTATCAAATCAAGTATGATTGACCTCAAATTTTGCACACAAGTCACAATTGACATTACGGACCTACTCCAACTTTTGGAATCAGAATCCAACCCCGATATCAAAAAGTTCACTCCCGGTCAAACTTTTCAAAAATCATCCAATTTCCCAAGTTTCGCCAATTAACGCTGAAATGACCTACGGGCCTCCAAATCAACATCCGTACACGCTCCTAAGACCAAAATCACCCTACGGAGCTATTGGAACTGTCAAAACTCCATTCCGAAGTCGTCTTCATACAATTAAATTATGGTCGACTCATACGACTTAAACTTCCTATTTAGGGACCATGGGTCCCATTCCACTCCGAAACTCTCCCGAATCCGACACCAAGCACCCCGACAAGTCACAAAACCATAAAATAAAATAGAGGGAGCAATAAATAGGGGTTCGAGGCTAATTGTCACGACCTTGAATTTCCACCGTCGGGACCGTGATGGCGCCTAATATTCCACTTGCTAGGCAAGACGACATTAGAAAATTATTAAGCCAATCCATATTCAATTCAGTAAATAACAACAAATAAGCTAAAATGAAATACAATGAGTGCGGAATAATATAAAAACTTCATTAATTACTACCACTCAGATCTGGAGTCACAATTCATGAACTTTTAAGATTTACTACACGTAAAAGTCTGAAAGAAATACAACTATTTGAAAAGAAAGAAACAGTAAAGAAAAAAATAGAAAAGATAGACGGGGACTTCAAGGTCTGCGAACGCCAACAGATCTACCTTGATTCTCCGATGAACCAGTCCAAGCTGCTACGCCTCTCGATCAGCTGAGACCAATACCAAAATCTGCACAGGAAGTGTAGAGTGCAGTATCAGTACAACTGACCACATGTACTGGTAAGTGTCGAGCCTAACCTCGACGAAGTAGTGATGAGGATATGATAAGACACTTACATAACAAACTCGTGCAATTTAACAGTATATGTACAAATAACAGCTAAATATGTACTATTGAGAGGGAGAACATGCTAAGGGGAATACGAGATAGATAACTACAACATAATGGTAACTTGAACAGCCAATGTACTATGAACCAATAAGAACTAGTAAATACAATAAAGGAAAAATATACGGCACCACCCTTCGTGCTTTTACTCTCAACCTCACCACAAAATCAATGGAAACGGTAGGGTATCACCCTTCGTGCATTAACTCTCATAACATGGCACGTCATCACCCTTCGTGCATTAACACTCACAATGTGGCACGGCATTACCCTTCGTGCATTAACACTCATAATATGGCACAGCATCACCCTTCGTGCATTAACACTCACAATATGGTACGACATCACCCTTCGTACATTAACACTCTCCCTTACCATAATGTAATGAACAAATAACAACAGGGAGATAGAATAACAAGTACAAGACTTACTTCAATATTTGGTTCCACAATATCAATCTTAACTTCGGAATCAATACTCAATTATCACCAGAAGATCCGTAAACATGATAAGAATGATCAATTTAACAATACTAGTCTAAACACGGATAACATGAGCAAAGGAAGCTATAATGGCAAGAAACCAAACCCCACCCGCATGCTTTAACCCAACTACAACACATAAGTACTTGTCACCTCACATATATATTGTTACCCGATATTTAAACATGTAGCAAATAGATAAGCAAGTCATATTCTCTCAAGTCAAGGTTAACCACGACACTTACCTCGCTCCGAAGACCAAACTCAAAGCTCAACAACGGCTTTTCCTTTAGAATTCACCTCCAAACCACTCGTATCTATCAACAAACGACTCAATAATATCAATTATTGCTAAAGGAATCAATTACAATGCATAAATTTAGATTTTCCAAACTTTTTCCCCAAAAGTCAAAAATCGACCCCGGGCCCGCTTGGTCAAAATTCGAGGTTCGGACTAAAATCCATTTACCTATTCACCCCCGAGCCGATTATGTAATTTGTTTCGAAATTCGACCTCAATTCGAGGTCTAAATTTCAATTATACAAAAATCCCTAATTCTACCCAAACCCCCAATTTCCACCATGAAAATCTAGATTTTAGGTTGAAAACTCATGAAATGTAATGGGTAATTGAAAGAAAGTAGGTTATAATTAGTTACCAACAAATTGGGGAAGAAAATCTTTTAGGAAAATCGCCTCTAGATCTTCTAGTTTTGAAATTTTGAAGGAATGGCAAAAATCCTATTTTGGTTCTGTTTTGAATGACTAGGCGTCAGGTATTCATCGCGTTTGCGTGAATCCTGACGCATTCGCGAAGAGCAGTGCCTATTAGGCTTATGCGATCGCGAGAGGCTACACACGTTCATGA
Organism: Nicotiana tabacum; assembly: GCF_000715075.1. Taxonomy (NCBI): domain Eukaryota; kingdom Viridiplantae; phylum Streptophyta; class Magnoliopsida; order Solanales; family Solanaceae; genus Nicotiana; species Nicotiana tabacum. The sequence goes on from NC_134092.1 coordinate 45,925,961, forward strand.
AGGTTTAGCCCCCCTGTGACCTCCGCGTTCGCGAGACAAGACCCGCGTTCTCGTAGTGTAACCTCAAGTCTCCTGCCCAGCTTAGCTAACGCTACGCGTTCGTGTGTGACGGGTCGTGTTCACATAGAGCAAACCCCCCATTGCTCCGCATTCGCGACCATAGTCTCGCGTTCGCGTAATGTAAATCCTCCCCCAACCCAAATCCCCTTTGCGATCGCGAAGCACAACACACCAGAAAACCAGCTGCAGCAAAAACATCAGAGTTTTCTAAGTCCAATTCACCCCGTAGCCTATCCGAAACTCACCCGAGCCCTCGGGGCTTCAAACCAAATATGCACACAAGTCCTAAAACATCATACGAACTCGCTCGCTTGATCAAAATACTAAAATAACGCCTAGAACTACGAATCAGACACCAAATCAAATAAAATTTTCAAGAAAACTTTAAAACTTCTATTTTCACAACCGAACGTCCGAATCGCGTCAAATCAACTCCGTTTCTCACCAAATTTGATAGACAAGTCATAAATATTATAGTGGACCTATACTAGGCTCTAGAACCAAAATACAGACCCGGTATCAATAAATCCAAACATCAGTCGATTCTTAAATATCATAAATCTTTCAAACTTTAAATTTTAAACAAAAATCAATAACTCGAGTTAGGGACTTCCGAATTCGATTTCGGGCATACGTCCAACTCCCAAATTATGATATGGACTCACCGAGACCATCAAAATACGAATCCGGGTCCGTTTGCTCAAAGTGTTGACCAAAGTCAACTTAAATGAATTTTTAAGGCAAAATTTTTATTTTGATCAGTTTTTAACATAAAAGCTTTCAGAAACACGCCCAGGCTGTGCACGCAAATCGAGAAAGGCTAAAATGAGGTTTTTGAGACCTCGAAACATAGAATTAGGTTCTAAAATATAAGATGATTTATCGGGTCATCACACTAACACTCTCAAAACGACCGGGCGGATTGTTACAAACTCAAACATCAAAAGTAATGTATTCGATACGAAAACTTATATGTATCTCTTAAGGAGTAATAAATCTTGAAAGAATTTCGATATTATAATTTGATATTTCTTTCAAAATACTCCTTTTAATCAATATGCTTTCTATTTGTAAAAGAATTTATATAAAAACATAATTCAGAATTTAAATATAATTCTCTAGCATCATTTATTTTTAAGTTTCAACAAGATAATAAAGTGACACATAATTCACCATACAATACCATGATAACTAATTATTTGTAAATAGTTAATAGCTAATACTAAGCTATTAAATTATTAAGTATTGTATCTCGTAAATGTAAAAAAAATAATATTTAGAAAAATAATTATAAAAATAAATTATGGACTATTATTTAATAAAGACATAAAAAAGTTAATAAATAAATAATTTTTAAATGAAAGATTTATTTAAAATTTACTATCATAGCAGTCTTAGTGGATAACGTGCAATAATTTTTATTTTAATTATGACATAAAATACTCTCAACTTAATGATTTATGATTAATAAAAAAGTAATTTTGAAGTCAACGATTTATTAAGAAAATTTGAGGATTTACACGATTAGTAACACACAATTGCATAAAGTTCTATTAGGCGAGCCTAGTATGCTGAGCATTGGGCGTGTCCGGGGCATAAGCCCCGATGGCCGAGGCGTAAGTCTCACGGAACTAAGCCTCACACATAAGCCCAGGGGTGTTTTACGAGTGCTCCGCCCTGGGGCGAACCCCAACGAGTCCCAATTCTACCTTTTAAAACAGAGATACCAATTTCTCTGTTGAGAACACCGTATCTGTATTATCAAATGTAAAAAATCTGAAATAGTTATATGCACACACATATCAATAATATGTAAAACTTGGAATACTGTTAATAAGTAATGTTACCAAAGTGATGTTAAACCACCAATCCCCAAGAGCATTGTTCTAATAATCGATAAAGAAACTTCTTATTTTACCATGGAAATATTGATCAATACAAAAAGTTCTGGAATGACCATGTGGATAAAAACATACAATTAACTATATAAAAAACAAGAACAAAATTATGTGCTTTCAACTCTATCATGGCAAAAGCTTGCAAGTTAAAGCAAATGAAACTTACCGTGGTCTCTTTTTTCTTCAAGGCCAATCGTATCTCAACCGTATGAAAGAATATAATTTGTGAAAATATATTAATATAGTACCATGATTTGGCTGAGAATACAAAGGGTTATTACAAGTTTCTAGAATACAACTCTTCATGTACGTTATTCTTTATATATTCAAGTAAAAAGTAGTGCAAGAGACTTAATTAATAAGGAAACGAAGAGACTCCTGTGCATGAATGTTATTTATTATAAAATGTCATGAAAAAGCATTTAAGTACTATTGTTTCACTTCTAACTCACTCGGTTTACTTCTAATGTAATTAAAAAGTGTTAGGAATCTAATGTATGTGGTTGCCACTTTCAATGCATGTAGAGTTTTCTTAACTATTTTTGGCAAATTAAATACCAAACAAATGAATTCATTAATACTTGTAACTTGAGAAGAGATTTGTAACCTATAAATAGGATGTTATTCTCCTATGGAATATACATAAGAAGCATATTTGAAATAAGACGAAAAGTTCCCTCCTCCTCTCTACATCTCTTATCTATTCTTGTCTTCTTCTCTTTTGATGCTTTAGTTTATAATTATAATATTTATTTTATAACACGTTATTAATACGAGTCTCTAACTATATGTGCTGAGTTGATATTCTTTCCGACTCAGTCTGGCCGTATTTGAAGCTAGAGGCTTCGGCATAAGAAATTCAATTTATAATAAAATTATAAATAGACAATGAGGTACGTTGCTGACCTCAAGTTATATTTACTTTGATTTTGCTGGCAGGATACAATGCTATTATTAGATGAATTAGGTATGCATACTACATGGTAAATTAATCTTTAATCATATATTTAGTTCTAAAAGCATGACTATAAAGTAACATTAAAGAAGATGGGATACCGATGGAATAAAATCATTATACACAGCCACGATTCTTCGGTCTTATTCACTTCTAATTGAATTGCATGATAGTTTAATATATGCATGTAGTAAATTACATTCAATAGTGATTATGGGTTTCTGCTTGCATTTTTCTTTCATGAAAAAAAAAAATGACTGAAATAGGTTAATTCATCTCATAGGTTTTACACATAAGTTTTACCGATTGTTATAGCACTGCAGAAAGTAGAGTCCTTCAATAACTTGGCTATTCTCTGACTCTAGAGACAGGTTAACTCAATAAATAAAAGTCACCAGAATGTACATATTTAATTAAGAACATTTAAGAATTGAGAAAATCGTTGTTCATATAGATGTTTTGACAAATACATTGGTCTATGATAAAAGACTTTACACGTGACTACAATTTCCATTAATCTATGCAAATGCTAGCAATTAATTGCATCTTGATGGTCTTTCATTTTATTAAGAGAATATGATCATCATATTTATTTGGATCTCAACATTAGATATATATCTCCAATAAGTTCCAAAGGCATTGGTCTGTGTCACATGTGTTCGTTTCATTAGCAAATGTTGGTTACATAATTATAATAAATATATAACATTTAGAGTGATAATTAATATTCTTAAAGATTCATTATGACTAAGCATTTATGCTTATAACTGCTAAATTAAGTGATAATACGTTCAAAGTATTTCTAGTTATGATTAGTTGTTATGATCATTAAAAGTGGTAATATTTTCAAATTCTATATTTATTATTGATGAAGACGTGTTAGAGAATTATTCTCTATGTTACCTGCCTCAAATTTGCTCCAGAAGTAGCAATATTTCGAAAGAGGTGTTCAGACACCGGATTTGAGTCCTGGTGCATCATGATGATAAGACATTGGGTTTGAGTCACAACGCTTTATGACTTAACATGCCTTTATGAGGGTAATATATTGAGTTTGAGTCCTAATGCACCACATTAATGATATAATGATGACTGAGGCAAAATAATATGCTTTTAATGAAGCCCGTCTCTCGAGATCTGCTCCATTCCCTGAAGCGAATGTGATAGCAATAGATCAAAGTCTGAAAGAAGACTAAATAATTGTCGGGGCTATATGAATATACGTGGACGTGGCAAAAGACGAAATAATAATCGTCATCATGATTTTAATTATAAAATAGAAAACAATAAGGGTTCTCATATTAAAATTATCCTTCAAAAGGTGAAGGTAATATTTACCATGATGTGGTATGAAAGGGCATTGGATACAAGAATATAGTATATCTCAACATTTTGCGCAGCTTTAATTAATCCTCTATCAAAATAAAGGAAAATAAATGCAAACTTCACCTTACAAAGTGATATTAAGGAGGGCCATAAAAACAAATATGATAAATGATAAGGAAACACAATAAGCTTATGCTAATAAATCATGAGACATGTTCAAATGATTATGATACATTCCAAAAGTGAATGTGACCGTATGAAATAAACTCATGAACATGGATACACTCTTGATTGTTGAGATCTCACAACTCACCTCTAAAGAGGTTTGAGAGAAATAAAGAGGATAAATATCATTATGTGGCCGCATGATTATGCCATTGGTCGTATACCTATTTTACGTCAAATATATTTTGCCAGGCATTATGAAAAATTATTAAAGGGCAAAAGTAAACCAAGAAATATGTCTTGCTTATAATGATTTTGACCATGACAATAATGATAATGGCTTTCTTCTAGAATGAGATGTTTCGCCATATGTATGGTAACAAATATGAATATGAACATGCAGCTTGTACTACATAAGTAGTATAGTTGGATCACATGCCATAATAAACCAGGGGTTACGAATGATTTTATTATTTGGCATGGCCGGTTGGGCCATCGCGGATATAATATGATGCACAAAATAATTGAGAATTCACATGATCATTCATTGAAGAACCATAAGATTCTTCAAACTAAAGAATTCTTTTATGTTGCATGTTCTCAATGCAAACTGATTATTAGACCATCAACAATTAAAATTGGGAGTGAATCCCCTATATTTTTGGAATATATATAGAGTGATATATGTGGGCACACACACCCTCCATGTGGACCATTTAGATATTATATGATTTTGATAGATACATCTACAAGATGGTCACATGTGTGCTTGTTGTCAACCCGAAATTTGGCATTCTCGAGGTTGTTGGCCGCATTAATATGATTAAAAATATGATTTTCAGATTATGCGATTAAGACATTTCATCTTGCTAGTGAGTTTACATCACATGCCTTTAATAATTATTGTATATCAACTGGTATAACAATTGACCATCTGGTTGCTCATATTCTTACTCAAAATGGTCTAGTAGAATCATTGATCAAACAACGCCTCCAATTAATTGTTAGACCAATACTTATGATAACAAAAAAATTCATCTCGACATGAGGTCATGCTATTTGCATGCATCAGTTCTTGTATGGATCAGGCCACAAGTTATCATAAAGTCTTCCCATTATAATTGGCTTATGATCAGGAGCCAAATATTTCTCATCTTAGAATATTTGAATGTGTGATATATATTCTAATTACTCCACCACAATGCACAAAGATGAGTCCTCAAAGAAGATTGGAATATATATTGGTATACCCAACATCAGGGGGAGAAAATGAGCAGCTGGAATAAGAGACAGATTGAAATGCACCGTCTCCGAGATATCAAATAAAGTTTTCATCAGGGGGAGTATAATACGCGTTGTACTCTTTTTTTCTTAACCAAGGTTTTGTCCTAATTAGGTTTTTCTAGTAAGTTTTTTAATGAGGCAACACTCAATGCGTATTATAAGATGTGTATACTCTTTTTCCTTCACTAGGCTTTTTCCCATCGAGGTTTTTTTTAGGAAGATTTTAACGAGACACATTATCTATGGACATCCTAGAGGGAGTGTTATAAATCCAATGTATGTAGATGTCACTTTCAATGTATGTAAATGTTCTCTTCGTAACTGTCTTTGGCAAATTCAATACCAAACGAATGAGTTCATTAATACATGTAACTTGAGAAGAGATTTGTAACCTATAAATAGGATGTTATTCTCCTATGGAATAACAAAAACTTGTTGCGGCCAAACGCACACACAAGTATATGCGGTCGTTAAGTAATAAAGTGACTAGAAGTCGGATGTCGATCCCACGAGGACTTGTGATTAACTATTAACTAAATTAGACTATCCTAATTATCTAAACAAGAATTAAACCTAGAAGTATTTGATGCTAAACTAATTAAATAAATAAATAAAAATAATGAACTTTTAATAGAGAAAGAGCAGATTTTTATGATATCAATGTAATGAAAACGATCTAGGGTTATGTGCTAGCTAACAATCCTATTGTATTCTTCAATTGAATTGACCAACTAATTTATCTAGCTTATTGGTTGATAGGGTTAATATTGCTCATAAGAATCTGTCGAGTTCTTACTCGCCTATTCAAACTAACCTAATGCCTATATGTCTATGGAGTTAGAATCAATAAGAACGCATTTATAATTCCTGTAAATCAACCAAGCAAAGCAATTAGGTATATGTCTATCCTAACCACGAATCCGTTCCCCGATGCTTGAGTTCAAGAACTTGATCTACTCAATCCTATATGCAATCTAGAATTCCCACTTTCGAGTTCAATTCTAGATTCGTAGATAGTATTCAATCGGTGATCAAGCAATTAAATAATTAATTGCAAGATTGAATAAATAAACCAATATGATAAATCAAGAAGGCAAAAGCAATATCCGAATAATCATAGTCATGAAAGAACCACAACCCTAGAACGTGAAGTTTAGCTCCACATAGACATGGTAGCCAAACAACAAATCATACAAAGAAACATAAAAATTACTAAGTTTGGTGGGAGAAAGATGGAACTTAATGAATTTTGGCCTCCACGACGGCTCTGTGCTTGTGTTTTTCTCTCAAAAACGTCCCCCCAAGTATGTCCTCCCCTTCCCAGTGGCGTTTTAAGGTCTATTTATATGTGTAGGAAAAGACCTAAACGTGTAGGACAAGTCCTAGTCAAACCCGGAAATGAATTAAGTCTTCAAAATTCGGATTGGACCTGGCCCAGGCCTGGCGTCGCCAGTCTAACGCCAGCTTCAAGCCTGGCGTCGCCAGGTTCTCTCATTCACTGCTCCTGCACACGCTTTCGACTTGTAGGTCTTCTTTTTCTTTTACTTTCATCTCCAATTCACCTACACATAAAATAGACTCAATTAAGCACAAATATAGTATAGTTTAGCATTAAAACCCCAAAATGTAAGGTAAGTAATGTATTAAAAATATGTAATTATAACCAAACATCAAATATACATAAGAAGCATAGTTGAAATAAGACGAAAAGTTCCCTCCTCCTCTCTACATCTCTTATCTATTCTTGTCTTCTTCTCTTTTGGTGCTTTAGTTTATAATTATAATATTTATTTTATAACAAAAAATTATTTAATTAAAGTTTTATTATTTTTCTTTAGGGATAAAATGGTAACTCAAATTTTAAAGGGTATTATTGAAGGTAGGAGCTTCCTACTTTTAGTATAACTAATTTCTCGGCACGTGCATTGCACGTGTATGCTGAATTTTGTTATACAAGGTGTTAAAAAATAATACCAATATTATTAAAATAAAACTGTAAGTACAATGGCAACATTGCTGATATATAAATTTATGAAAATAATGAATTATTTAACTAAACATATAATTGAATAGAATTGACTTTTACCTGTAGTTTGGAATAAAATGTTGACATCCTTTTTGATTGAATATAGATAGATAATCTATAAAAGCACTAGTGAATTTATCTGCGCGTAGCGCGGTTATATTAACAATATATAATCTTTTTCAATTAGCGAATAATTTCTGTTCGTCAATATTAGTAATTAGAAGGAGTCACTTTTTTTTCCGAATATCTCTTATTATGTAATATATTTAGTCTACTGCTTCACCACAAAATTTTATACATTTTCAGCTAAACAAGAACGGTTATAAGCACTTAATTTTGTCCCGCTCACAATTATTTCCCTAAGATTCAGTATATATTTTTAAAAACTATTTTCAAGATCTTAGGAATTTAATAAAGGAAAAGCAAAAAAGAGTTTTTCATTTGATCTTTCTCATAACCTTTTACATTTTTGAAATCCCTTATTCCCTTTTTGATATTTTTTCTTGAAAATGTACCCTTTTTTTCTTATTGTTTTCTTCTCGTTAATTTTCTTACATGTAATCCTACCCCTTCCTTATATATACTCATTCATACGTTACGACTATAAAATAAAGGGAGGAAGAATACTTTTCTTTTTCCCCTTAAGCTAAACCGATCAATATCAAATAAGCAGTGTAAAAGATAAGCGAGATACAATTCGTAAAGTCATGACCATAAGAACGGCAACATAACTACCATAATAAATTTGAAGGGTCAACATATCACCAAGTACAATAAATTTACACTTATAACAAATTTACAACAACCTCAAGGACATACACTTATAATAAATTGGAGGAAAGAACAACTATGAGGTATTTTTCAACATTGAATAGATGATAATGAGAAAAGATCACGAACATACGAATGAAGACTAAAACATTTACACTTACACTTCGCAGATAAATCAATGCATCCCTAACAAAGTGAAAACAACTATATTTATATGCCAAGAATTATATTTTGAAAACTATCTTCAGATTTGTAAGATAAAATTTAAGAAAACGAAAATGAGAGGCATAGCTCATTTTGTGTAATGTGCATATGTATTAGCTTACTTCCTTTTATACATGTATTTTGTTATATAACTTTGTGTGGAACATTACTGTATATTGAAGATAGAGAACTGATTTTTATATGATTCTTCATTTTCCTTCTTCACTTGAACTTCTAATGATATTCAATAAGGTAACGTTTGTAATGCGAAAAAGTAAGAAAAGCAACGATATTGAATAGGGTGACGATAGTTGAAATAGATAATAATAGACATGAAAATTAACCAAATAAAAATAAGATGTCGTGAAAATCCACCAAATTTAGGTAAAAATTTTTCTACATGAAGATTTTCATTATTTTATTTGGTTTGAAGAAAACAAAAGACATAAAAGAAGAAAAAGATAGAAAGGAGAGAAGCAACCCAACCCGTCAACTTTGTTCTTTCCCAACTCAGAAGTATCCAAACCCCACTTCCATTTCCCTATCTTCCTTGTCGGTATTTTCACTATCGCTGGCCTTTCTCTCCCCTATCTAAAAAACCATGTTCTTATATATGCGTAGGAGTAGTTGGAAGATCGAGTTTTACAGTATAATTTCAACCTCTATGAAGTTTATAAGTCATTTTGTACTTAATGCCCTTTTAGTATCATGAATCTGTTTTACCTATCAGAAACTCTTAGGTACCTCTTTCAATGATTTCTCAGCAGTTACTATAAGGAAGACTTTAAGGACAACGTGAAAATTAACAAATTAAATAGAGTGAAGTAGCGGAATGGAGGAAAAATTTCAAAAAAAGGAGAAAAAAGAAAAATGCTATTGCTAGAGAGGTGCCACATCACATTTTCTATGCCTAGATTTATATATAGATATAAATATATAGATTAGCAATATTATAGATTAGAATAATGAACGCAATAATACAAATGAAATTATGAATTCTATGTTAGCACAAGTTAATTTTATATAAAGAAACCCACTAATTTGATAGTTAGATTGGCACGCCAGCAATAATACTTTTTCGACAAATACTAACATAAAAATTAAGCTAGTTCATAGTTTATTTCAAGGAAGACCACTGGTCTTTTTTTTGCTTTAATTTTCTTATTAGTTATTGGGAGTTGGTGCTCATCATTGTTTTTTTCCATGAAATAGGAAAAAACATTTCTTTTATCGCAAAATCAGTAAATTTTCCGTATGAAGTCGTGATGGGAAAAATACGAAGTAACCAAATCTTTGTGTTAAACCACACATTTTATTTTTTTTTAACTATACATACAAAGATAATAATTGATACTATCTTATGTTCACAATATAAATTCATAAAGCATTTTGAAGTAAGAACTAACGAAAGAATTCATTGTTATAAATCTGTATTGCTGTAATAAACAATTAAATCATTAAACTTTCTGAAAATATAAACAAAATGTATCCTTAAGGAAATTATTCCCCTCAAATACCCGAGGTGCTGGAATATATCCTCCCAGGATAGAATGATTTAATTCACCGGAGTGTTGGTACCAAAATCGCCAGTGAACAGCGAGCCACTCGAAGGGTGTAAAACACACTGGAATTTTTTTTTGTGCAGAAAAAGAAGAAGAAGATCAGAAAATTTCATAAGGAAAGATTCTGGGATTCAAAGTATATTTATAGAGTTGCTGGCATTATTTCTGAAAAGGTTTGCAACATATTGCGGGAAAATTTAAAATAATTCGGGAAAAAAAACGGGCCTGACCGGACCGGGTCGCGGGTCATGGGTTATTCCGGATTCCAAAAAGATTAATCAATCAATCTTTGACCGAATCCGAATCTGAAGCCGAAGCCGAAGCCGAAGCCGAGCCGAGCGAGCGACCACGATGACGGTGCGAGGCTTGCATTCTTCTTAACTCTTTAAGAGCTAGAAGAAGAGCAATTATATATATACTCATCAAAAGCCTTTTCTTCCTCCAATATGGGACAATGTCCCTTTGCCAAGGAGGGAAACTCAAATATTTTATTTTTTCTCCATTTCTCATTCACCCTCTTTAAGCTACACAAGCTTAAAATTCCAACAATCCCCCACATGAATGGGGAATGGCTATAAAATAAAGGAATGCACAGACGCGTATGTGTTTTACATGCAAGAATTAATTGCATCTGGATAAGTAGGTTTCCCTTTGAACTTTCCGTAGCGAACTTATATCGGATATACTCGGTCAATCGATAGATTTGATATCTTTGAACCGTCGAGCTTTTTTGTATACCTAGACAACATAAGTCACATAATCAATCCTTAACCATCTATGGTTCTCACGGTTGTGTTCGTTTCAGCCATGAACACCGCCTAGTTTCATGAGTGCTTAGAGAATGGGCCTTTACTTTCATTCCCCTTGAAACGGCTTACACTTCACACTCACATAGGTAATTTCTAAACGTGTAATCCTATAGACACACTATCTGGTCATATCCTGCCAGACTTAACAAATCATTAAAAAACCTTTAAGCTTTGTTGACTCATCAAAAAGCCTTAATGCTTTACCTCGATTTCTGAATATTATCTTCATCACGAGAATGGGTTGAGTTATTTGAAAATGTTGAACCGTCATTCATAACTTTGTTTGATCTCTTTGAACCTAGCTCGTGGGATCTCCAGTCTGCTAGGTAGAGTTACCACCATGATGACTTGTCCTAGACCTTAACCCCATTCCCTTTGATGATCTTTCAACTGCCTCTTTAGATAGGCCTTTTGTAAGTGGATCCGACACGTTATCTCTTGACTTTATGTAGTCAATTGTGATAACACCACTAGAGAGCAGTTGTCTAATGGTATTGTGTCTTCATCGTATATGACGAGATTTTTCGTTATACATAACGCTCCCTGCCCTGCCTGTTGCGCTTGACTATCACAATGTATACAAATAGGTGCCAAAGGTTTGGGCCAAAATGGAATATCTTCCAAGAAGTTCCGAAGGCATTCAGCTTCTTCACTGGCCTTATCTAAAGCTATGAATTCAGATTCCATTGTAGAACGGGCGATGCACGTTTGTTTGGATGATTTCCAAGACACTGCTCCACCCCCAATTATGAAAACATATCCACTCGTGGATTTAACTTCAGATGATCCAGTGATCCAATTTGCATCACTATATCCCTCGATCACAGAGGGATATTTGTTACAATACAAAGCGTAATTTTGGGTATATTTGAGATATCCCAAAACTCGTTTCATTGCCATCCAATGTATATGATTGGGATTACTTGTAAACCGACTCAGTTTACTAATAGCACATGCTATATCTGGTCGCGTACAATTCATGATATACATCAAACTTTCCAATACTCTTGCATAATCCAGTTGTGAGTCACTTTCACCTTCATTCTATTGAAGTGCATAACTCACGTCAATTGGAGTCTTGGCAATTTTGAAATCCAAATACTTGAACTTGTCAAGTACCTTTTCAATATAGTGAGACTGTGATAATGCTAGACCTTGTGGAGTCTTGTGAATTCTGATTCCTAAGATTACATCAGCAACTCCTAAGTCTTTCATATCGAATTTGCTAGCCAACATGCGCCTAGTAGCACTTATATCTGCCATGTTTTTGCTCATTATCAATATGTCATCAGCATATAAACAAACAATGACTTCATGACCTGGAGTATTTTTAATGTAAACACATTTGTTGCACTCGATGATTTTAAACCCACTTGCCAACATTGTTTGGTCAAATTTTACATGCCATTGTTTGGGTGCTTGTTTAAGTCCATAAAGTGACTTAACAAGTTTGCACACTTTCTTTTCTTTACCAGTTACTACAAAACCCTCAGGTTGTTCCATGTAAATCTCTTCCTCTAATTCTCCATTTAAGAAAGCTGTTTTAATATCCATTTGATGGATTTCAAGACCATACACGACCGCTAGTGCCACTAACACCCTAATAGATGTTATCCTCGTTACTGGCGAGTAAGTGTCAAAGTAATCAAGGCCTTCCTTTTGTCTATAACCTTTGACAACAAGTCTTGCCTTATATTTGTCAATAGTGCCATCAACTTTCACTTTCCGTTTAAAGATCCATTTCGAACCTAAAGGTTTATTTCCCGGAGGAAGATCTACAATTCCCATGTATGGTTATCCAAAATTGATTGAATCTCACTATTGACTGCCTCTTTCCAAAACGTTGAATCAGTAGATGACATAGCTGCTTTAAAAGTTTGAGGCTCATTTTCAAGCAAGAATGTCACAAAATCTGGTCCAAAGGAAGTAGATGTTCTTTGACGTTTGCTACACCTTGGATCTTCTATACTTGGAGTATTTTCCTTTGGTTCTTCCTAAGGTCGTTTAAGTTTTTCACTTAACGACTCACATTCAGTTTTATATGGATAGATGCTTTCAAAGAATTCAGCATTATCTGATTCTATTACCGTATTAACGTGAATTTTGGGATTATCGGATTTATGAACCAAAAACTGACATGCTTTACTGTTTGTATCATATCCAATGAAAACGCAATCAATAATTTTTCGTCCGATTTTAACCCTTTTAGGTAAAGGAACTTGTACCTTTGCTAGACACCCCCACACTTTGAAATATTTCAAGTTGGGTTTTCTTTCTTTCCATTTTTCATATGGAATAGATTGCGTTTTGCTGTGGGGTATTCTGTTGAGTATTTGGTTAGCAGTAAGGATAGCTTCGCCCCATAAACTCTGCGGTAATCTAGAACTTATTAATAAAGAATTCACCATTTCCTTTAATGTCCGATTTTTTCTTTCCGCAGTTCCATTGGATTGAGGTGTGTAAGGTGCAATAGTTTGATGGATAATTCCATATTCCGAACATATTTCTGCAAACGGAAATTCATATTCTCCACCCCTATCACTTCTAATCATTTTGATCTTTTTATTCAATTGATTCTCCACATTATTCTTGTATTTCTTAAATGCTTCAATTGCTTCATCCTTACTATTAAGCAAATAAACATAACAATATCGAGTGCAATCGTCAATAAAAGTAATAAAATACTTTTTCCCACTTCGAGATGGTGTCGATTTCATATCAAAAATATCAGTATGAATTAAGTCTAAAGGATTTGAATTCCTTTCAATAGACTTATAAGGATGTTTTACAAACTTAGACTCAACACATATTTGACATTTTAATTTATTACACTCGAATTTAGGCAATACTTCTAAATTAATTAACTTCCACAAGGTTTTGTAATTAACATGTCCTAAATGAATATGCCATAAATCATTTGACTCCAATAAATAAGAAGAAGCTGAAATTTTATTCATACTGTCAACAACCATTACATTTAGTTTGAAGAGGCCCTCTGTGAGGTAGCCCTTTCCAACATATATTTCATTCTTGCTTACAACAACTTTATCAGAAACAAATATACATTTGAATCCATTCTTAACAAGCAAAGAAGTAGAAACTAAATTCTTCCTAATAGTAGGAACATGAAGAACGTTGTTGAGCGTTAACACCTTGTCAGAAGTCATCTTCAGGAATATCTTCCCATAACCTTCAATCTTGGCTGTTGCAGTATTTCCCATGGAAAGCTCTTCTTCGGGACCAGCAGTAGAGTAAGTCGCAAATGCTTCCTTGACAGCATAAACATGTCGAGTGGCTCAAGAGTCAATCCACGACTCCTTCGGATTTCCAACTAAGTTGCATTCCGAAACCATTGCACACAGATCATCAATGTCATCATTCTTCTCCACTATGTTGGTCTGTCCCTTCTTCTTATACTTTTTCGGGAGATGACAATCAGGGGCTTTGTGACCGATTTTTTCACAATTGTAGCAGCTGCCCTTGAATTTGTTTTTATTCTGCTCCTTAGTCTGTCCAGAAGACCTCTTTCTCTTCTTACTTTTTGGAGCAGTCTCCTCAATGATATTAGCTCCCATGATCGTTGAATTTCCACGAGACTTCTTCTCGGCTGTTTTATTGTCTTCCTCAATCTTGAGACGAATCACAAGATGTTCCAACTTCATTTCTTTGCGCTTGTGCTTAAGATAGTTCTTGAAATCTCTCCACGAAAGAGGCAATTTTTCAATCATTGCAGCCACTTGAAATGCTTCATTCACGACCATACCTTCAGCAATAAGGTCATGAAAAATAAGTTGAAGCTCCTGAACTTGGGTTCTAACAGTTTTACTGTCTATCATTTTATAGTCTAGAAACTTGGCAACCACGAACTTCTTCAAGCATGCATCCCATAATTCTTTCGAAGTATTCATCGCACTATACACACTGTACAAGTCATCCTCTAAAGCTCTTAAGATATAGCCTTTGCAAAGAAAATCGGTCTGCTTCCTCGCCTCAATAATCATGAATTTTTCGTTGTCCGGCATGTCCGCAGCAGGCACTGGAGGTTCTTCACTAGTGAATTTCTGCATACCAAGTGTGGTAAGCCAGAAGAACACCCTTTGCTGCCATCCTTTGAAATTGGATCCAGAAGATTTCTCCGATTTCTCCGCCGATGGAACAACAGTCCGGCTTGACGAGGCTATCGTCGTTACCGCAACAGTCGCAGAAGAATTTCCATTATCAATTGCCATTCTTCACTGTAAACAACAGAAGAGTTCAATTAATGGCAAAATCAGAACAGTAAACAATACTGTTATTAACAAAAAACAGTATATATAATAAATAAAACCGAAGTTTTTATATACTGTTTCACAAATAAAATGATGAAGTTTTATGTTCTTCAAATCGTTTTATGAATTTCAATACTCTGATGAAATTTTTTATATTTTCAATTCAGAATAGTAAAATTTAGAAGGAGTAGAAAACCACACAGGTTTTAATCTCCACAAATAAAATACAGAATATAATAAAATAATTTCCTTAAGATTGTTATAAATCTGTATTGCTGTAATAAACAATTAAATCATTAAAATTTCTCAAAATATATAAACAAAACAGAAAGTTAGTAACACTTGTTTAAAGAAATAAATTCTGGAAAAATAGTGTAGGAATAAATCGAGCCCACTGAATACATAGTGCATCTTTAAAGAAATTATTCCCCTCAAGTACCCGAGGTGCTAGAATATATCCTCCCAGGATTGAACGATTTAACTCAACGGAACTCGAAGGCTGTAAAACACACTGGAAAGTTTTTTTTTTGTGCAGAAAAAGAAGAAGAAGATTAGAAAATTTCGTAAGGAAAGATTATGGGATTCAAAGTATATTTATAGAGTTGCTGGCATTGTTTCTGAAAAGGTTTGCAACCTTTGAGAAACAACCATGGTTGTTGGAACAGGTTGTTTGAAATATTGTGGGAAAATTTAAAATAATCCGAGAAAGAAAACGGGCCTGACCGGACCTGGTCGCGGGTCATGGGTTATTCCGGATTCCAAAAAGATTAATCAATCAATCTTTGACCGAATCCGAAACCAAATCCGAAGTCGAAGCCGAGCCGAGCGAGCGACGACGACGGCGCGAGGCTTGTCTTCTTCTTAACTCTTTAAGAGCTAGAAGAAGAGCAATTATATATATACCCATCAAAAGCCTTTTCTTCCTCCAATATGGGATACATCAAAAGACTTTTCTTCCTCCAATATGGGACAATGTCCCTTTGCCAAGGAGGGAAACTCAAATATTTTATTTTCTCTCCATTTCTCATTCACCTTCTTTAAGCTACACAAGCTTAAAATCCCAACAATCTCCCACATGAATGGGGAATGGCTATAAAATAAAGGAATGCACGGACGCGTGTGTGTTTTACATGCAAGAATTAATTGTATCTGGATAAGTAGGTTTCCCTTTGAACTTTCCGTAGTGAACTTATATCGGATATACTCGGTTAATCGGTAGATTTGATATCTTTGAACCGTCGAGCTTTGTTGTATACCTAGACAACATAAGTCACACAATCAATCCTTAACCATCTATGGTTCTCATGGTTGTGTTCGTTTCAGCCATGAACACCGCCTGGTTTCACGAGTGCTTAGAGAATGGGCCTTTACTTTCATTCCCCTTGAAGCGGCTTACACTTCACACTCACATAGGTGATTTCTAAACGTGTAATCCTATAGACATACTATCTGGTCATATCCTGCCTGACTTAGCAAATCATTAAAAAAACTTTAAGCTTTGTTGACTCATCAAAAAGCCTTAATGCTTTACCTTGATTTCTGAACATTGTCTTCATCACGAGAATGGGTTGAGTTATTTGACAATGTTGAACCAGCATTCATAACTTTGTTTGATCTCTTTGAACCTAGCTCGTGGGATCTCCAGTCTGCTAGGTAGAGTTACCGCCATGATGACTTGTCCTAGACCTTAACCCCATTCCCTTTGATGATCTTTCAATTGCCTCTCTAGATAGGCCTTTTGTAAGTGGATCCGAGACGTTATCTCTTGACTTTACGTAGTCAATTGTGATAACACCACTAGAGAGTAGTTGTCTAACGGTATTGTGTCTCCGTCTTATATGACGAGATTTTCCGTTATACATAACGCTCCCTGCCCTGCCTATTGCCGCTTGACTATCACAATGTATACAAATAGGTGCCAAAGGTTTGGGCCAAAATAGAATATATTCCAAGAAGTTCCGGAGCCATTTAGCTTCTTCACCGGCCTTATCTGAAGCTATGAATTCAGATTCCATTGTAGAACGGGCGATGCACATTTGTTTGGATGATTTCCAAGACACTGCTCCACCCCCAATTGTGAAAACATATTCACTCGTGGATTTAACTTCAGATGATCCAGTGATCCAATTTGCATCACTATATCCCTCGATCACGGAGGGATATTTGTTATAATGCAAAGCATAATTTTGGGTATGTTTGAGATACCCTAAAACTCGTTTCATTGCCATCCAATGTATGTGATTGGATTTACTTGTAAACCGACTTAGTTTACTAATAGCACATGCTATATCTGGTCGCGTACGATTCATGATATACATCAAACTTTCCAATACTCTTGCATAATCCAGTTGTGAGTCACTTTCACCTTTATTCTTTTGAAGTGCATAACTCACGTCAATTGGAGTCTTGGCAATTTTGAAATCCAAATACTTGAACTTGTCAAGTACCTTTTCAATTTAGTGAGACTGTGATAATGCTAGACCTTGTGGAGTCTTGTGAATTATGATTCCTAAGATCACATCAGCAACTCCTAAGTATTTCATATCAAATTTACTAGCCAACATGCGCTTAGTAGCACTTATATCTGCCATGTTTTTGCTCATTATCAACATGTCATCAACATATAAATAAACAATGACTTCATGACCTGGAATGTTTTTAATATAAACACATTTGTCGCACTCGTTGATTTTAAACCTACTTGCCAATATTGTTTGGTCAAATTTTGCATGCCATTGTTTGGGTGCTTGTTTAAGTCCATAAAGTGACTTAACAAGTTTGCACACTTTCTTTTCTTTACCAGTTACTACAAAACCCTCAGGTTGTTCCATGTAAATCTCTTCCTCTAATTCTCCATTTAAGAAAGCTGTTTTAATATCCATTTGATGGATTTCAAGACCATACACGGCCGCTAGTGCCACTAACACCCTAATAGATGTTATCCTCGTTACTGGCGAGTAAGTGTCAAAGTAATCAAGGCCTTCCTTTTGTCTATAACCTTTGACAACAAGTCTTGCCTTATATTTGTCAATAGTGCCATCAGCTTTCACTTTCCGTTTAAAGATCCATTTCGAACCTAAAGGCTTATTTTCCGGAGGAAGATCTACCAATTCCCATGTATGGTTATCCAAAATTGATTGAATCTCACTATTGACTGCCTCTTTCCAAAACGCTGAATCAGAAGATGACATAGCTGCTTTAAAAGTTTGAGGCTCATTTTCAAGCAAGAATGTCACAAAATCTGGTCCAAAGGAAGTAGATGTTCTTTGACGTTTGCTACGCCTTGGATCTTCTATACTTGGAGTATTTTCCTTTGGTTCTTCCTGAGGTCGTTTAGGTTTTTCACTTAACGACTCACATTCAGTTTTATACGGATAGATGCTTTCAAAGAATTCAGCATTATCTGATTTCATTACCGTATAAATGTGAATTTCGGGATTATCGGATTTATGAACCAAAAACTGACATGCTTTACTGTTTGTAGCATATCCAATGAAAACGCAATCAACAATTTTTCGTCTGATTTTAACCCTTTTAGGTAAAGTAACTTATACCTTTGCTAGACACCCCCACACTTTGAAATATTTCAAGTTGGGTTTTCTTCCTTTGCATTTTTCATATGGAATAGATTGCGTTTTGCTGTGGGGTACTCTGTTGAGTATTTGGTTAGCTGTAAGGATAGCTTCGCCCCACAAACTCTGCGGTAATCCGGAACTTATTAATAAAGAATTCACCATTTCCTTTAATGTCCGATTTTTTGTTTCCGTAATTTCATTGGATTGAGGTGTATAAGGTGCAATAGTTTGATGGATAATTCCATATTCCGAACATATTTCTGCAAACGGAAATTCATATTCTCCACCCCTATCACTTCTAATCATTTTGATCTTTTTATTCAATTGATTCTCCACTTCATTCTTGTATTCCTTAAATGCTTCAATTGCTTCATCCTTACAATTAAGCAAATAAACATAACAATATCGAGTGCAATCGTCAATAAAAGTAATAAAATACTTTTTCCCACCTCGAGATGGTGTCGACTTCATATAAAAAATGTCAGTATGAATTAAGTCTAAATGATTTGAATTCCTTTCAATAGACTTATAAGGATGTTTTACAAACTTAGACTCAACACATATTTGATATTTTGATTTATTACACTCGAATTTAGGCAATACTTCTAAATTAATTAACTTCCGCAAGGTTTTGTAATTGACATGTCCTAAACGAATATGCCATAAATCATTTGACTCCAATAAATAAGAAGAAGCTGAAATTTTATTCATACTGTCAACAACCATTACATTTAGTTTGAAGAGGCCCTCTGTGAGGTAGCCCTTTCCAACATACATTTCATTCTTGCTTACAACAACTTTATCAGAAACAAATATACATTTGAATCCATTCTTAACAAGCAAAGAAGTAGAAACTAAATTCTTCCTAATAGTAGGAACATGAAAAACGTTGTTGAGCGTTAACACCTTGTCGGAAGTCATCTTCAAGAATATTTTCCCATAACCTTCAATCTTGGCTGTTGCAGTATTTCCCAAGGAAAGCTCTTCTTCGGGACCAGCAGTAGAGTAAGTCGCAAATGCTTCCTTGACAGCACAAACATGTCGAGTGGCTCAAGAGTCAATCCACCACTCCTTCGGATTTCCAACTAGGTTGCATTCCGAAAGCATTGCATACAGATCATCAATGTCATCATTCTTCTCCACTATGTTGGTCTGTCCCTTCTTCTTATACTTTTTCGAGAGACGACAATCAGGGGCTTTGTGACCGATTTTTCCACAATTGTAGCAGCTGCCCTTGAATTATTTTTTGTTCTACTCCTTAGTCTGTCCAGAAGACCTCTTTCTCTTCTTACTTTTTGGAGCAGTCTCCTCAACGATATTAACTCCCATGATCGTTGAATTTCCACGAGACTTCTTCTCGGCTGTTTTGTTGTCTTCCTCAATCTTGAGACGAATAACAAGATCTTCCAACTTCATTTCTTTGCGCTTGAGCTTAAGATGGTTCTTGAAATCTCTCTACGAAGGAGGCAATTTTTCAATCATTGCAGCTACTTGAAATGCTTCATTCACGACCATACCTTCAGCAATAAGGTCATGAAAAATAAGTTGAAGCTCCTGAACTTGGGTTCCAACAGTTTTGTTGTCTATCATTTTATAGTCTAGAAACTTGGCAACCACGAACTTCTTCAAGCATGCATCTTCAGTCTTGTACTTCTTCTCAAGTGCGTCCCATAATTCTTTCGAAGTATTCATCGCACTGTACACATTGTACAAGTCATCCTCTAAAGCGCTTAAGATATAGCCTTTGCAAAGAAAATCTGCCTGCTTCCACGCCTCAACAATCATGAATTTCTTGTTGTGCGGCATGTCCGCAGTAGGCACTGGAGGTTCTTCACTGGTGAATTTCTGCATACCAAGTGTGGTAAGCCAGAAGAACACCTTTTGCTGCCATCCTTTGAAGTTGGCTCCGGAAAATTTCCCCGGTTTCTCAGCCGGTGGAACAACAGTCCGGCTTGACGAGGCTATCATCGTTGCTGCAACAGTCGCAGAAAAATTTCCGTTATCAATTGCTATTTTTCACTGTAAACAACAGAAGAGTTCAATTAATGGCAAAATCAGAACAGTAAACAATACTGTTATTAATAAAAAACAGTATGTATAATAAATAAAACCAAAGTTTTTATATACTGTTTCACAAAATAAACGATAAAGTTTTTATGTTCTTCAAATCGTTTTATGATTTTCAATACTCTGATGAAGTTTTTTATATCTTCAAATCAGAATAGTAAAATTCAGAAGGAGTAGAAAACTACACAGGTTTTAATCTCCACAAACAAAATGCAGAATATAATAAAATAATTTCATTAAGATTGTTATAAATCTGTATTGTTGTAATAAACAATTAAATCATTAAACTTTCTGAAATATATAAACAAAACAGAAAGTTAGTAACACTTGTTTAAAGAAATAAATTCTGAAAAAACAGTGTAGGAATAAATATCCGAGGTGCTGGAATATATCCTCCCAGGATAGAACGATTTAACTCACCGGAGTGTTGGTACCAAAACACCGATGAACAGCGAGCCACTCGAAGGCTGTAAAACACACTAGAATTTTTGTGCAGAAGAAGAAGAAGAAGATCAGAAAATTTCATAAGGAAAGATTCTGGGATTCAAAGTATATTTATAGAGTTGCTGGCATTGTTTCTGAAAAGGTTTGCAACCTTTCAGAAACAGCCATGGCTGTTGGAACAGGTTGTTTGAAATATTGCAGAAAAATTTAAAATAATCCGGGAAAGAAAACGGGCCTAACCGGATCGGGTCGCGGGTCATGGGTTATTCCGGATTGAATTTTTCGTTAATTATTTAATTAATTAATTGAAAAAAATTTTGTCTAAAAAGATTAATCAATCAATCCGAAGCCGAAACCGAGCGACAACGGCATCGCGAGGCTTACCTTATTCTTAACTCTTTAATACCTAGAAGAAGAGCAATTATATATATACCCATCAAAAGCCTTTTCTTTCTCCAATATGGGACAATGTCCCTTTACCAAGGAGAAAAACTCAAATATTTTATTTTCCCTCCATTTCTCATTCACCTTCTTTAAGCTACACAAGCTTAAAATTGTAACATTCATTCCAGGCATTACGGGGGACTTGGCCATGGGCATATCCACCTAACCACTTTAGGAATCCAATAGGTTTCAATCTAAAATAGTCATGTGAAGTGTATATATAATCCCCAATCTCAACCTAAGCAAAAAAATATTTTAAAAAAAAAAATTGGAGTGCCTAACCTGGGAACAAACCCGTATTGGAATGTTACTGAAGCGCTAAAAAGAGAACTTGTTCACGCTAGTTAAATTCACATTAAGATATGTTAGATAAAACTCAGTACCTCGCTTCCTTACTAGTATACCTACTAGACCCATACTCATTACGAATGTGTTCACCAGAATTATATTATTTGGTCTACGTACCGGAACTGATAACATCCGAGATTATGCAGGATTATACACAGTAAATTCTTTTTTGGCTCTCTTTAACCCTATGTCTCTTGTCCCTAGGAGGTATTTGGTTTAACCCCAGTTGGTGTATATTTCATTTAATTTTTTGAAAAATGAAGTCTATACTTGTGCCTTCCCAACCAACACATGCCAACAAGTAGTTTCACAAGGCAAGCGAAAATGGAAAAGTAAAGAATATGATTTCTTCTACCAGCGAAACATTTTGGATGAAGCATCGTGGAGCAAATTTCGTCTCAATCAAGAGGCTATGATAGTGGAATTCAATCCCCAATATTGAAAACGTTTGATAATACTATTAATGAAGGGGTGTGATGCATTGGCTGGCTGGACAAGATATAAATATTAATTACAAACAAATTGAAAATTACAAGAATCATTAGGAACGAAGAATCGTCGTACTCTATATATGTCACGACCCCAATTTCCCTCTGTAAGATGTCGTGATGGTACATAATCTCTAAAACTAGGTAAGCCTAACAAGTATGCGGAATAACTGAAATATTAAGCTAAAACTCAAAACGTCAACAACTGTAACGAATAAAAACTGCAACTCAAAGTATATACAACTCTCAAAACCCGGTAGATATAAGTCACAAGCTCTAGATACAATGTTGCAAATATCCTATACATCACTCTCTAACAAAAACATAAAGGGAACAAGGAAAAGAAGGAATAGAAGGGGACTCAGAGACCTGCAGACGCGGGCAGGTATACCTTGAAATCTCCAAGCAGCAACACAACTCTCTAACACCGAGACTGATAAGATGCACCTGGATCTGCACAAAAATATGTGCAGAAGCGTAGTATGAGTATACCACAACGATACCCAGTAAGTGTCAAGCCGAACCTCAATAGAGTAGTGACGAGGTCAGGTTAGGGCCCTACTGAAAATATTAAGAAACAAGGCAGAAGATATAATGATATAATGAAAAGACAGGGAAGTGAAACAATGAGAATTTACGGAAGGTAATAACATGGAATGAAAGAAAAGCAAATACAACATAAAAGGAAATAAAAAATCCTACAAGTTAAGGAAGAACAACAACCAATACAGCAAATAGAGAAAATCAACAGGGGCACTCCCGAGGTACGGCCTCGTAGTCCCAAAAATAAATATCTCATAGTCTTTCCTTATATCACCATGGGAGACTTTATTTTTGTTTTGAAAATTATTTTTTCGAAATAGTATCCCGTGTTTTAGCCCACCTTATCACACTGCATGACTTCTAGTAGTTCCCCTACTAGCCGCGCGTATCAAGCTCACCTCATACGTTTCAACACCCAGACCTTATACTACCTCATGCATATCAATAATCACAACGGCACGACATAAACCTCGTGCAACAATAACAACCGCATGATAGAAATCTCGTGCAACAATAACACCCACACGGCAGAAACTTCGTGCAACAATAACAACAGTCACCTCAATAATAACCACGAAAACCAAACATAACAACTGAAATAATAATATTCCAAGGATAGCAATTTCAAGTAAGGACTTCCATAGTTAAATAATGAATACGGAATCAAGGAAGCAGGTAATTCAACTAAGCATGTAGTACAAGTTGCAAATAAGAGATAAGACAAGTAGGCATGTGAAATTAGGCTAAACATGATGAATATAACGTGCTGAAGTACTCAATTAAGGCATGAAAAGGAAACTATGTAGCAAAAACTGAAATTTCCACATTTAACCTGTGTACGCACTCGTCACCTAGCGTACACGACCTTCGCATATCACAATTTATCACCACAATACCAAGTCCTAAGGGAAATTTCCCCCCACAAGGTTAGACAAGTCACTTACCTCAAATTTCGCTCAATCAATCGATAAGAAGGTCTTTTCCTTGATTTTCCGACTCTGAACAGCTCAAATCTAGCCAAAAGTAATTACATATTATAAATATAACTATAGAAAACTAATCTAAATAATGAAATTATGATTTTAGCAAAAAATTAAAAAATCGCTCCAAAAAGTCGACCCGGGCCCACGTCTCGGAACCCGGCCAAAATTATAAAATTCGAATACCTGTTCGATATCGAGTCCTACCATACAAGAATTATCCAAATTTGACCTCATTTGGCCTTTCAAAACTCAAGAATTTTGTCTAAGAACTTTACACATTTCCCCCCAAATTATTCAACCCAAATCCTTAATTAAATGAAGAAATCGAAGATAGATTAGTGAAAATTAATCAAAAATGAGTTTGAAACACTTACCCCAACAGTCCCTCTGAAAATCCCTCAAATTATCGCCTAAATCCGAGTTCTCAAGTCCAAATGGTGAAAAATGACATAAACCCTCGATTTTTGAATTTTAATCTGCTGCCTAGTTAAATCCTTCTTCACGAACGCAGAAATTGCCTTGCGTTCGCGAACCACAAAATGCTTTAGGCTCAAATTTCCTCTTACGCGAACGCGAGGGTCCACTCGCGAATGCAGTAACTACTGCCCCCAGGCCTCCGCGCGTTCACGAGGGTCAACTCACGAACGCGAGGGTCCACTCGCGAACGTGAGGGTCCACTCGCGAACGCGATGACCAGTGATCCCAGGCCCCCGCGGATGCGGAACCTTACTCGCGAACGCGTAGGCCAACGCGTGAGATCCACCCAGTCGTTTCTCTTCTTCGCCAATGCGTGACCTAGTATGCGATCACATAGCACCAAGACCTGACCCTTTCATGAATGCGTGGCCTTCTTCGCGAACGCGAAGGGTAAATTTCCAGCCATCTCTGAAGACTCTACGCGAATGCGTAGAAGGAAACTAGAAGCACCAGATTTCAACCATCATAATGTTCCGAAATGCGCCGAACATGGTCGGAATCACACTCAAGGCCCCCGAATTTACCAACAAGTCCTAAAACATCATATGAACTTAGTCGAGCCTTCAAATCACATCAAACAATGTTTAAACCAGGAATTGCGCATCGATTCAAGCCTAATGAACTTTTGAACTCCTAACTTCAACATTCAGCGTCGAACCCTATCAAATCAAGTCCGATTAACCTCAAATTTTGCACACAAGTAACATTTGATACTACGGACCTAATCCAACTTCCAGAATAAGAATCTGACCCCGATATCAAAAAGTTCACTCCCGGTCAAATCTTCCAAAAATCTTCCAACTTTCCAAGTTTTGCCAATTAATGACGAAATGACCTACGAACCTCTAAATCAACATACGGATGTACTCCTAAGAATAAAATCACCATACGAAGATATTGGAACTAACAAAACTCTATTCCGGAGTCGTCTTCATATAAGTCAAACTACGGACAACTCCTACGACTTAGAGGAATTATGTGTCCTATTTTATTCCGAAACTCTCCTGAACCCGACGCCAAGTACCCCGGCAAGTCAAGTAACAACAAAATAAAACAGAGGGAGCAATAAGTAGGGTATCAGGACTCATACTCTCAAAATGACCGGCCGGGTCGTTACAATATATCATTTCAATTTTTACAAGTCGATCGGAAAATCACAATCCCTAATTAAAGAATTTCACCAATATCTTTGAATAATGAATTATCCTTTCTATAATACACGTAATATATATAGTACCGACAAAAACATAATGTATATCATATTTGTCCTAATTCTTGATCATTTACAAAATTTCACTAAACCCAAACCTTATAAAAATTAGAAGATGGTGTCTTTTGATCCTGTTGTGCATCTTGGGAGAAAGAATTTAATTGGAAAAGTATTGATTGTCATAAAATGCCATCGTAGGCTATATGGAGGCGGTGGATTATTGTATGTTGAGATAAAATTTGCGTTAAGGAGGAAGCCAGAGTATCTGGATTAGGCTATGAAAATTTGCAAAATATAAATACACTGGAAAGGAAAATAGGTAAAGTACTTGATTTTTTAAAAGAATGAAATCGCAACTCTTGGTGAAAAAAGAGAGAAGAAAATCGCAACTCTTAGGTAAAGTGCTTGATCTTTAAAAAGAATGAAATTGTAACTCTCCCTCAATCGGTGGGATGCTTGATTTTTAAAGAGAATAAAATCGCAACTCTTCCCCAATTGTCCCCTCCTCAAAATGGTTTTTCTTTATTTGCATTGGCTAGTTGGGAGTTATTTGTGGGCATCATTTTTCTTTTCTTTTTCTTTTTTAAAAATAGGATATTTAGGGATATTTAAAAGGACATTTTTGTAATTCAACTTCAGACCGGTCGTTTTGAGTATTATAATCATGTTTTCCCATTTACTGCTCAAGCTATGCTTTATAATTGTTTTATGACTTACAGTGTTAGTTGGTTCGGGTCCGGAAGGATTATGGAGTGAAATGAGAAACTTAGTCTCATAATTGAAAACTTAAGTTGGAAAAGTTGATCAGATATTGACTTATGTGTAAACGACCTCGGAATTTAATTCTGATGATTCTAATAGCTCCGTATGGTGATTTTGGACTTAGGAGCGTGTCCAAAAAATTATTTGGAGGTCCGTAGTGGAATTAGGCTTGAAATGGCGAAAGTCGAATTTTTGGGAAGTTTGACCGGGGGGTTGAACTTTTGATATCGGGGTCGAAATCCGATTCTAAAAATTTTAATAGGTCAGTTATGTTATTTATAACTTGTGTGCAAAATTTTAGGTCAATCAGACTTGATTTGATAGGTTCCGACGTTCGTTTGTGAAAACTTAAAATTTTAAAGTTCATTAGGCTTGAATTGAGGTTTGATTCGTGGTTTTAGCGTTGCTTGAGGTAATTTGAGAGTTCGACTAAATTCGTATAGTGTTTTAGGACTTGTTGGTATATTTGGTTGAGGTCCCGGGGGCCTCGGGTGAGTTTTGGAGGGTTAACGGATCGAATTCGAACTTAGAAGAAAATCGGAAGGTTTCTGCCATCTGATGTAATCGCACCTGCGGAATTTCCATCGCAGGTGCGAGATCGAAGAAGCGAGCCTTCCATCGCAGATGCGTCCAGGTGTGGTTGGGGCTTCTATCGCAGAAGCGGTAGGTAGCCGCAGAAACGACCCCGCACCTCCGGGAGTTTGATCGCAGAAGTGCAAGGGCGCTTGGTGAGGCAACTTCGCAGAAGCGGACAGCTCCTCGCAGAAGCGTCTATGCAGATGCATACAAAATCCCGCAGAAGCGGAAACCACTGGGTAGTACAAAAGCAGAGGGGTTCCGAGCTTTTGAGCGTGATTCTCACGGAAAATCTTGAGGTAAGTCACCTGTGATCATTTCTACTTCATAATATTGAATTATCATCGAATAATCCGACTAGATTACATGTTTTTGAGGTGTAAATCGGGGATTTGAACTTAGGGATTTGAAAATAAGATTTGAAGATCGAGTTGAGGTCGGATTTTGGTAAAATTGGCATGGTTAGACTCGTGGTTGAATGGGCTTTCAGATTTTGTAACTTTTGTCGGGTTTTCAAGATGTGGGCCCCACGGGGCGATTTTTGAGCTAAATTTCAGATTTTGATGAAAAATTAATATTTTCTTATGAAATTAATTCTAATAGATTTTATTGACTAAATCGAATTATTTGTGGCTAGATTCGAGGCGTTTGGAGGTCAATTCACGAGGAAAAGACATTGCAGAACAAAGAATTACACGGCTTGAGGTAAGTAACAGTTCTAAATTTGGTCTTGAGGGTATGAAACCCCGGATTATGTATTATGTGATTGGTTATGAGGTGACGCACATACTAGGTGACGGGCGTGTGAGCGTGCACCGTACGAATTATGACTTGGTCAATTCTATAGAATTGTGTAGTTGAAAAATTTATTGATATCCGTGCATTTTTCCCCTTATTATAGAAATTGATCTATGAATTATGTTTAAATCATATGTTTACACTGTTGGGACCCACATAGGTCGTGTACTTATAAAATTATCTGCTAAATTATTGTTTTGCACTAAGTCACAATTCTATTTGCACATTTTTACCCCAGTCTCTCTTATTCATTATTAATGCATTATATCATTATTGTTGGGCTGCTTATTATAATTTCTGAGAGCCCGAGAGACTGGAGAGGTTGATGACTGAGTGAGGCTGAGGGCCTAATTGTGAGGATATTTATGGGATCGAGCTACGCGCCATAATATGTTTCATTGTTATATGCCATGATTGGCTTGATATAGCACTTGGGCTGAAGAAGCCCTCCGGAGTCTGTACACACCTCTAGTGAGCGCAGGTAACTACTGAGTGCGAGTGCCGAGTGATGTAGCGACTGTGAGGAAAGAGTATCTGTGAGGAAAGAGTAACTGTGAGGTTGGAGTGAATGAGAGGATTGAGTGACTGTTACTCTGAGATGATGCATTGATTTCATTATTTGCTGCATTTCAACTTTCATATATCACTATTTTTGGAAATTTCGAAAAAATATTATTTTCTGTTTCGGTCAAACTTGATATAAAATTTCAGTAAAATCTTAACTGTTGAACTTGAGAGCATGCCTACTCTTTTATATTGGAAAGTATTGTATTTGGACTTAGCTGAGAAGCTCGTCACTACTTTCAGTTCTTTATTTATTATTGTTACTTACTGAGTTGATTGTACTCATACTATACCCTGCACTTCGTGTGTAGATCTAGGTGATCCCGGATACAGTGGGTGTTGATTCTTTCACACGGTCGATTTTCTGGAGATTCAGAGGTAGCTGTCATGTTTCGCAGACCTTGTCTCTCCTTCCCTATCCTTTTGTTTATTGTATTTGGTCTCAGATTATTATAGAACACGTTTTCCAGACTTGTAATGTATAGATGCTCATATACTCAGTGACACCAGGTTTTGGGAGTGTGTGTATCGGTATTGGCGACACTTGTGGATTGTGTTTAAATATTATATTTTTAAATTTATAAGAAAGTGTTGTTTTATTGAGGTTGTCGGCTTGCCTAATATCGAGATAGGCGCCATCACGACATGTGAGATTTTGGATCGTGACAAGTTGGCATCTGAGCTTTAGGTGACATAAGTATCATGAGTCATGAGCAGGTTTAGTAGAGACTTGCGGATCGGTACGTGGTAGAATTATGAAATCTAATTAACTATGTACATAGTCTTCGATTCATATTCCCAAAGAGTTTTGTTTATATCCCTTTGAATAAATATTCGATGAAGTTATCCACTTGGATCATCACTCTTTATCTCTCCTGCTAAATGGCTGTTTTTCTATTTATTTTTTTTTACCCTTTTGGGTGGAAGTGTACCTATAGATAGTAAAGGAGGATAAAGTAGAAAGGGGACGGTTTTTATTATGTTTGGAACGTGGAGTTGCAACTCTTAGCCTTCCCTTCTCTTCCCTTATCCTTAAAAAGGATTTTTCTTAAATAAAAATCCACATAAAGAGAGAAAAAGCTTTTCTTTTTCTCGCTTGAAACTCA
Source organism: Nicotiana tabacum (assembly GCF_000715075.1). Taxonomy (NCBI): domain Eukaryota; kingdom Viridiplantae; phylum Streptophyta; class Magnoliopsida; order Solanales; family Solanaceae; genus Nicotiana; species Nicotiana tabacum. The sequence goes on from NC_134092.1 coordinate 45,955,674, forward strand.
CTAATCCAAAATGCTTCTTTTAAAAAACATATATATATACTCCTTTTTGAATATTTTATTACCTGGATGCCCCTTACCTTTTTATGCCCAAGCTTCATCTTCGTTTCCTTAACTTTCTTTGTTTATTCACTTTCTTTTTCTCACAATTCTGTCTTGAACCTCTTCTTTACTTTATTATTCTCTTAATAAAGAGTGAAGTTTTTGTCTTTTTTTTCTTTTATTTTTTTACTATTTATTTTTTTTTCATTTTTTTCTAATAAAATATTGCACTATTTTTCACTTTTTTTGTAGTTATTTGTTTGTTCCTTCTAGTAACAATCACTCACTCTTTTTTACCTTATTCTTTTTCTTAATTTATATAATTTCTTTCTATATTTCTTTCTTTTTTTTCTTTTTTTTTTTAATTTTGTTCTATCCAGTAAAATCTCTTCCTCCAAAATATTTGATATTTTGTTCAATTCTTTTTCTATTTTAGTGTTTTTCTTTTTACCTTTTTGAGTAATAAAATTCTACACTCTTTTTTAATCTTCTTTTAGTTTTTGAAGTCTCCAAAGCAAGAAACTCAACATGCTAATACCGATGCTGATAGGATGTACCTGGATCTGCACAAAATATGTGCAGAAGCGTAGTATGAGTAAATCACAACGGTACCCAGTAAATTTCAAACCTAACCTCGGTAGAATAGTGACGAGGTCGGGTCGAGGCTCTATTGGAGATAATAAGAAGCAAGACAGAAAATATAATAATATACTGAAATAACAGGGAAGGAAAATAATAAAGAAATTACTGAAAGTAACAATACGGAAATCAAGGAAGCTGATAAAATCACGAAAGGAAAACAAAGATTTTACATGTTAAGGAAACAACAACCAAACAATACATCAAATGGAGAAGATCAATAGGGGATCTCCTGAGGTACCGCCTCGTAGTACCAAATCATAAAAATAAATCACAGTCTTTCCTTATATCAGCGCGTGAGCCTTTACATTTAGTTTTGAAAAAAATATTTTTTTCAAAATAGCACCCTGCGTTTTAGCCCAACTTATCACACCGCATGACTTCTAGTAGTTCCCCTACTAGCCACGCGTATCAAGCCCACCTTATCTCAGTGCATGTGTTTCAACACCCAGACCTTATACTACCGCATGTATATCAATAATCACAATGGCACAACAGAAACCTCATGCAAACAATAACAGCCACACAGCAGAAAGCTCGTGCACATAACCAAACAATCACATCAACAATAACACGGAAGCCAAAACGTAACAACTAAATAAAATGACACTTCATAACTTATACCTTGCCTCAATAGAAACCACAGTTTTTACAATTCAATACCAAACTCAACAGCAAGATATTTCAAGGATAGCAAATTTTAAGTAAAGAATCTCCACAGTTAAATAATGAATACAGAATTAAGAAAGCAAGTAATTTAACTAAACATGCAATACAAGTTGCAAATAAGAGATAAGACAAGTAGACATGTGAAATTAGGCTAAACATGGTGACTATAACATGATAAAGTGACTCAATTAAGGTATGAAAAAGAACTATGTAGCTAAAATCGGAATCTCAACATTTAGCCCGTGTATGCACTCGTCACCTTGTATACACGGCCTTCACATATAACAAATTATCACAACAGTACCGAATCCTAAGGAAAATTTTCCCCACACAAGGTTAGACAAGTCACTTACCTCAACCTACGCTAAATCAATCAATTAGAAGGTCTTTCCCTCATTTTTCCAACTCCGAATGGATCGAATCTAGCCAAAATAATTTCATACTATAAATATAACTATAAGAAACTAATTTAAATGAATAAATTATGATCTTAACAAAGAATTAAAAATCACCCCAAAAAGTCGACCCGAGCCCGCGTCTCGGAACACGACCAAAATTATAAAAACTGAACACCATCCGATATGGAGTCCAACCATATATGAATTACACAAATCCGATACCAAAATCTCGCTCAAATTCCCAAAATCCGGCCTAAGAAGTTTTCTCTATTTCCCCCCAATTGTTTAACCCAAATCCCAAATTAAATGATGAAATCAAAGATAGATTAGTAGAATTTAATCAAAAACGAGTTAAGAACTCTTACCCCAATAATTCCTCTAAAAATTTCTCGAAAATTCTCCTTAAACCGAGCTCTCAAAGTCCAAATTGTGTAATATGAAATAAACCCTCGATTTTGAAACTTAAGCCTGCTGCCCAGTTATTTACACTACGCGATCACGTAAGACAATTTCTGCCCGGCTGAACTTAACCCTTCACGATTGCGTAAAAACACTCACGAACGCGGATAATAACACTGCCTCAACATCGCGTTCGCATCACAGGCTACACGATCGCGTAGCACGACTACCTCAGCCCCAGCTTCGCCAATTCTTCTTCGCGAACGCGAACTACACCACGCGTTCGTGATTAACTGCAAACCAAACCTCTACGATCGTATCCCTCTCTCTGCGAACGCGTAGAGTAAAAACCATCAATCCATAAAAAAACCCTTCATGAGCGCGGTCCAAACCACACGATCGCATAGAAGGAAACCAGAAGCACCAGATTCAACAACTCCTCAACGATCCGAAATGCGCCGAACATGGTCCGAATCACACCCGAGGCCCTCAGGACCTCAACCAAACATACCAACAAGTCCTAAAATACTATACGAACTTAGTCGAGGCCTTAAATCACATCCAACAACAACAAAAATACAAATCGCACCCCAATTCAAGCCTAAAGAACTTATAAACTTTTAACTTCTGCATTCGATGTCGAACCATATCAAATCAAGTCCGATTGACCTCAAATATTGCACATAGGTCATAATTAACATTACGTACCTATTCCAACTTTCAGAATCGGAGTCCGACCCCGATATCAAAAAGTCCACTCCCGGTCAAACTTTCCAAAATCTTCCAACTTCTCAACTTTCGTTAATTAACGCCGAAACGACCTACGGACCTTCAAATCAATGTTCGGACATACTCCTAAGGCCAAAATTACCATACGGAGCTATTGGAACTGTCAAAACTCTATTACGGAGTCGTCTACACACAAGTCTAAACTACGGTCGACTTCTACGACTTAAACTTCTATTTTAGGGACTATGTGTCTCATTTCATTTCGAAACTCACCCGAAACCAAAACCAAACATCTCGGTAAGTCATGAAACCATAGTATAATACAGAGAAGGCAATAAATAGGGGATAGGGGCTAATACACTCAAAACGACCAATCGGATCGTTACAACAAAATACCATGATTCAGCAGGAATTATGGTATATCAATGTATAGTATACCAAGAATATTGGGTATACCATTTAACATACTCAAACAAAAAATACTATGATTCAACAGCAATTATGGTATACCATTGTATGTTATAGCAAGAATATTATCTATACCATTTAACATACTCAAACAATATATATCATGATTTAACACTAATCATGGTATACATATGTGCAGTATATCAAGAATATTAGGAATACCATGATTCAACAGTAGTCATGGTATACTAATGTGTAGTATACCAAGAATACTTGGAATACCCTTTAACATATTTAAACAAAGTACACCATGATTCTATAGTAATTATGGTATACCAAAAAGTAGTATACTAAGAATATTGAGAATACCATGATTGTCGAATCATGCCAATGTGTTGCATACTAAAAATATTAAGAATACCATCATTCAACGTCAATCATGGTATACCAAATTATTAGGTATATTATTTAACATACTCAAATATTGAGTACACCAATATGTAGTACACCATAATTCGATACTAATCGTGTTATACCAATGTGTAGTATACCAAGATGTTGATAATACCATAATTCAACACTAATCATGATATACGAATATATAGTATACCAAGAATATTAAGTATATCATTTTAAATACTAAAATAAAGTATACCATGATTCAACACTAATCATGGTATACCAATATATAGTATATAAAAAATATTGGGAAATTCATTTAATATAAATAAAGTATACCTATTGATATACTATATAGTATACCTCTTGAAACAGTATACAATATACCAAGATTTATTATTAATGTCATTTAACATAGTCAAACAAAATATATCATAGTTCAGCTGTAATCATGGTATACTATATTGTATACCTCATGGTTTACTATGTATATTATGAATATCATTTAACATATACAAACAAAGTATATCATAATTAGTAATTACAGTACAACAAGAATTAAGTGTAATTGTAGTATGTTGTACTGTATAATCTATATCTATACTATATTAAAAGCACGAAGGCCCTTAGCGAAATGTCGTTCGGCTTTTTTACCCTCTAAAGATAGGGTTCACACTAGACAAAATAGTCATTTAATTATTTCCCTAAAACTTTGGACTTTGAAATCGACTAAAAAATTATTTATTAAATACTTCCTTATTTTAAGTATGTACAAGATCCTAAAAATTAGGATTCTTCTTAAATCCTTCTAAGTTTCCAAGTTGTTTTGTTAAACCATGTCAGGAACCATTAGGCAATTGTTTTTCCAAGTCTTTGGCCTTTTTATTTTGATAAAATATAATTTAATCATGTTTAGTATCAAACTTAGATAGTTAAATATAATAAAATTCTATCTTTGTTGTCACGACCCAAAATCTCACTAGTCATGATGGCACCTAACCCAACTCACTTGGTAAGCCAATTAACAACTATTCAATTCCAATGATATCTAATAAGACAGTTAAGTAAAGAAATTATCTGAATCTTATACATTTCCCAAGGACTGGTAGTACAAATCATGAGCTTCTAAGAATAGAGTTTACAAAGCTGAGATGAAGTAAATACATCATCTGTTTGAAAAGTACATAAACAGAGTTTAATAGATCTAAGGCTACCATGAATAAGAGGCATCTACAACCGAAATGTAGGTACATCTTCAATGCCGGCTCCTGTCGATCACAACAACGTCACCAGTCAATATCTGCACGCAAGGTACAGAAGTGTAATATGAGTACAACCGACCCCATGTACTCAATAAGTAACAAATCTAACCTTAGGTTGAAAGTAGTGACGAGCTTGTACCAAGGACGGGTCCAATTTCAATAACCAACAATAATTCATAACAAAATAAAACAAGTAATACCAGAAGTAACTCAACGATCAAATGCTCAACAAAATATGATTTCTGAAAATAGTTCTACATTTAAAGTACATCAATGAAAACCAAAATCGTTTACCGAAATTGCCAAAAATATGAATAAGTTTGAAAAACAATAATTTTCCAAAAATTATTTCAATAATAAATAAAATATTTCATTTTCTTTCTAGATAACCAGTGTAAACTAAATACATCACTATGCCCATCTGTCAATATGTGTGAGAAATCATGAATGCTATAATACTGTACAACATGAGGAAAATACATCTCTATGCCTGTATGTCATGTGTGTATGTCAATACAATGCATCTCAGAGATGAACTCACGTACTCACACTCTCAGAGTATTCAATCTCATTTTTTCACACATTTCACTCATCATGCTCAATCACTCGGTACTGTATATGACCAACTCGGTCTAGGGAAGATCCATCCCGGAATATACGCATCAACTGATCATCAGTCACTCAGTACCGAATAGGGCCAATCCAGCCCGCAGAGAAGATCCATCTCCAGGTATATAATACTTCGGACAAGATTCATCTCTCAATAATATCAACCACGCTCACTGAGGGTGTATAGACTCCAGAGGGGCTCCTTCAGCCCAAGCGCTATAAATTGCATGAACAACTCACGTGCTATAGTATCAATATCTGGATATGCATGGAAAACTCACGTGCTATAGTATCAATATTTGGATCCGTACGGACAACTCACGTGCTGCACGGACAACTCACGTGCTATTTAAAGCCTATAAGGCCTACTGCAGGTGGGCAGCCCCGATTCACATAATAATAATAATATATATAAAGCCAATATGTCCTGCTGCGGCATGCAGCCCGATCCCAAAAATATCCTTACAGTCAGGCCCTCGGCCTCCCTCAGTCATCAATCTCTCCAGTCTCTCTCTCATGGGCTCACAATGTCATGAAAATAGTCCGAAAATGATGATATGATGTATCAATAAATAATAAAAGAGACTGAGATATGATATGCAATGAAATGAATATGACTGAGTATGAATTTTCAATTTAAAGAAATAATTCACAGCAATATGACCTCTGTGGGTCCCAATAATACTGGCACATAGCCTCAACATGATTTTTAATATGATTCTCAACTAAATTTCTTTAACACATAAAACTGCATAGAAAATGCCAAGATTATTTGACTACAAAATTCCATGAAAACAATTATGTCACAATTTCCATAGTGCACGCCCACATGCCCGTCTCCTAGAATGTGCGTCACCTCCAAACAATTCACATAATACGTATTTTCAGGGTTCATACCCTCAACTCCAAGATTAGAAGCGTTACTTACCTCGAACAAGACGGATCCAATTCTGAGCAAGATCAAAATGCTCCAGAAATTCCATTCTGCGCATATCAACTCCTGAACGGCTCGAATCTAACCACAATAAATTTGATTCAATCCACATAATTTATAGGAATTAATTACATATCAAAATACTAATATTTTCCCAATCCAAAATTACATCCAAAACATTCCCGTGGGGCCCATGTCTCGGAATCCGACGAAACTCACAAAATCCAACAACCCATGCAATTAAAAGTTCAACCATACTAATTTCACTCAATTCCGACTCCAAATCGATGTTCAAAACTCAAAAATTCATATTATGAACTTTAGGCCAACACCCCCAATTTTCTCTTTAAATTCATCAATAAATTTCTAAAAATGAAGATAGATTCATGGAATATAATCACAAGGGAGTCAAGAACACTTACCCCAAGTTGTGTGGAAAAATTCCTCTCCAAAATCGCCCAAACCGAGCTCCAAAATGACCAAAGTGAGAAAAATTTCTGAAACCCTCGTTTTAACACCGCCCAGGCAATTCCGCACCTGCGGTGCCTGGGCTCGCACCAGCGCATCTGCTTTTGCGGAAGGAATTGCGTTTCTGCGGAACTCACTTACCCAGTGAGCCTCCGCTTCTGCGATGCTTAGGACCGCATCTGCGGTCGCGCTTTTGCACAAAAATCGCCGCACCTACGAAGACCCCAGGCCAGCCCCAGTCCCGCATCTGCACCAATCCCGCTGCACCTGTGGCATCGCACCTGCGGCCAAGAGCCTCGCAGGTGCGATCACATCAGAGGCAGCAGTTCCAGCATTTTTCTTAAGTCCGAATTTGATCCGTTAACCATACGAAACTGACCCGAGACTCCCGGGACCTCAACCAAATACACCAACAAGTCATAAAACATACCACAGACCTACTTGAGGCCTCAAATCACATCAAACAACATCAAAACGATGAATCACACCTCAAATCAAAAATCTATGAACTTTGAACTTTCAAATTCTATATCTTGTGCCGAAATACATCAAATCAATCCGGAATGACTTCAAGTTTTGAACACAAGTCACATTTCACATTACAGACCTATTCCAATTTCCAGAATGGGATTCCGATCTGGATATCAAAAAGTCAACCCCCCGGTCAAACTTCCCAAAAATTCAACTTTCGCCATTTCAAGCCTAATTCCGCAACGAACCTCCAAATAATTTTCCGGACACGCTCCTAATTCCAAAATTATCATACGGAGCTATTGGAATCATCAGAATTCAAATCCGAGATAGTTTACACATAAGTCAACATCCGGTCGACTTTTTCAATTTAAGTTTTTCATTATGAGACTAAGTGTCTCAATTCAATTTGAAATCTCTCTGGACCCGAACTAACTAATCTGATAGGTCATAATACAGCTATAAAGCACAAATAGAGTAATAAATGAGAGAACGGGATTGTAATACTCAAAATGACCGGCTGGGTCGTTACATTCTCCCCCACTTAAACATACGTTTGTCCTCGAACGGGCCAAGAGTTGTTTCCATGCCATCAAATCACTATTTCATCTTACCACACACATCCCCTGGGATGATTCCACATCATCCTATTTCATATAGTCCTGACAACACAATACAACTGAAAATCATTAATTTAACACTAGCCCATAAACCTTGGAATTTAATTCCCAGCATTCAGAATTTCTTACAAGACCCGAATCTCACAGTTACACACTGTATAAGTCTGAACAAGCTGTATTGAGCTATAACTATAACCACGGATATAATCACCCAACATATTACACAACTCGTATGCCCGTAGCACCATTCCTGACCACAGTGACTACTCCAAAATCAACCAAATACTAGTATTAAACCCATATCGAACCAAACCTCATCCCAAAACCTTCGTACACTGTTGATAATAAAAGAACATGCAAAATTTCATGACCACTTACCAGATCAACAAGTCACGGAGCTCTCTTGCCCCAACCAGAACCATAATCGCTTTCTGAGCCGACTTCCAATATTATCCTTTCGAATATACCATAATCAAACCTAATAGTACCCATTCTAGGTCCAATGACCTTACATTATTAAATACAACTCTCCCACAGACACACCACATCAATATAACTCCTATCATAACTGCGCAATTAGTGTACCCAAATATGGGAGATGTCTCAAGGAAGAGAATCGTATTCAAGTTTAACAAGCACCACCACAACCACAATGTTACAACCAACTCCGCAAATTTTGTGAAGAGGATAACCATAGGCGTATGCACACAATTGTAGAGGAATAAAATTAATGAATCAGATAAATTATCATAGAAATACAATTCTCACACACGGCACAGACAACTCACGTGCCAAAAATATGAATCGCCTGGCATGGTCACAGTCATCCAGGTCCAACATATCATACAAGAGCAATTAAACAAGTACACTTATAGCGCGTAGCTATCACAAATAATTAACGCAACTAGTGCCTCCACTGAGTTTAAATAAAATACTCACCTCAAACAGGTTGCAACCCGAAACAATATGCTTCGCAGAACTCCCAGTCTCCAAATTCATCTAGCACATGAATCACTGTAACTGATCCCAACTCCATCACTAGAATGACTAACACATCTTTCACGCACGATCATCCAACGAGGAATACTTCTATAATTCTCTCGTTCCACATAGCAAAAATCTGAATATCAGCAGTCTATCAACCAGGTGAGTACCGCAATACCAATGAATATTCGTAAATCAAAACACTGTGCACTCTTTGAAATGCACACCCTTTTCAAGGATTACCGAGCAGTTATAACATTCATATAAATATTTAAGACTGACCATTCGGTCCAAAATTCGTGATCTTCTTTTCAAGAATGAACTGCCACCTTGTACATGTAAATCTAAACCCCGCACAACACCCACATCTATCATGCCATCATATGAAAAATACAAGGACCTCATAATCATTATAAGTCACAAGTAGAATACAAATCCGATTAGCCAGAAGCCTTCCATTTGATCCCATCCTGTAGAAAATCACAATACTCAACATGTTCCTCGGGTCGGTAGGAAATATCCATCTTAAACCGTGGTAGAAATCCTCAAGAATGCCTTGGGATCCATTTGCACATAATCAAGTCATCAGAACTGAATCTCTCTAACTCAACCAAACCACACATGTCGCCAAACCCAAGAGTATTGCCACAAAGCACCTTTAGAAAACCCCCCACATCATAAGCACCCAAAGAACCGATAATATCTATTACCATACTGATACTGAAATATAAAATCCATAATGATATACAAAAATGCCACAAGTCTCGACACCATCCAACCTAAATCTCAGATTTTAGCCATAATCAGTTCCGCCAAAAATTCTCAATTGTTACATATTAATCTTGAATCCATTAGAACTTTCTCAAGAGTCGTCCACTCTGCTCATATATCAATTGCACTGCCCAAACGGGCCGAAAGACACATGCCCCATTTAGCACAACAACACCCAAAAAGGTAATTCTGCCTTAACACCACTGATCAAATTCATACTCCGTACGCACTACATCATTCACAATTAACAACTCACTCATCCCATGATTTTCATATTTTCATAAAGTGTAATGTAACCCGTATTCAGGAATTTCCTTGCTCGAGTCATCCTCGATCTCAACCTCTACAAGTCATCACTAATCCACAGGTATGTCTCAAACCAAAACTAAAATTTAACGTGTCACCATGAAATTAAACTGTCAATAGCAGGCTCCCCCACTTGGCTCAAAGCCATAGATTAAAATACACGATAACTCACAATACCCATACCGTATTGCTGCCATGATACTGCAGTCAGTCCAACGAAAATTCTTTTCAAGCTCATGCAACACCAACCATAAAATACCTCAACCATCCGCTAAGTTCGCATTCATTCTCTTAACACTCAAGTCAACTTTCTCAACCAGATTCAAATACAAATCTCAACACATACACCCCGCTTGCAGAAAAGAAACTCTCTACTCACATAATAAGGAACACACCTACGTAGATTGCTCCGCAGGGGATAACCTACCTGCTTAGCCTCAAACTGGTATCTTGTTATACCCTTTTGCATCCACAATTACTACGCAATCACTTAATATTCCTGAGTCCAAACTCATTAACAGGACATGAGAATTTAATTTGTCCCAAACTTTAACAACGTGAAAGATCCTCCAAAACATTAATTCTCGAGGTTGTATGTCATACCAAAACGAAAATCAAGCACCCAATGGCCTTCCTTTATGTTTCAAGGAAACACTTCTCGTCACATTTCCAAATCGTCTTAATACATCCCGCAGTTACATCATACTCATCACAAAGCCATTCCACCACTCATCGAGCCACAAATTTCCCTCGTAGGGACATTACCGGACATATGAGTCCAAATGTACAAGTTGCAACTAAAGCTACCGAGCTTAAGCTGCGGTCTAAACCTGGCCTCAAGTCCTCCAGAGTGGCCCATCACCAAAACACAAAATACACATCTCGAACCTTATTCATAGAATCACAAGCCGGCGATGCACGACTGATACCGAGCGCTCACACGCGCACACGAATGCGTTGAAGGAATTCAAAGAGTTATGTTTCAAGCTGAATCAATTTCGCACGATAGGTAAAGAAAGATGGGAAATTACCCTAAATGCCTTGTAGCCTCTCGAAGATAAGTATGGATGTCATCATACCGATCCGTAAGGAACGGAGTAGCAGTGACGAGCTATAAAAATACACATCATTCCAAAAGTTTTCAGTAAAGAGTGAACATGCTTTCAAATCCGGTGGTATAAGTCAAATCAATTCAAGCCCAAGTAAAACAGATATGAATCTTCCATAAATTTCACAACAACAACATATAACAACTACGTGCAACAATAAATAAAAGCAGGTACATCCTCTCAAGGAAGTAGTCACTCAACTTATCTCAATAGCTCATACTCTCGGCTCTCAGCCCTTAATACACACTCTCAATAGGTACCTGCGCTCACTGGGGGTGTACAGACTCCGGAGGGGCTCCTTCCAGCACAAGATCTATAATTCGCACGGACAACTCACGTGCTATCGTATCATATCAAGATCCGCACAGACAGCTCACGTGCTACATTATCATATACCTCACAACCAGGCCCTCGGCGTCACTCAGGCACGTACCTCTCTAGTCTCACAACCCTCATAAATCATAAAGATCAACCCAAACAAAGAATACAACAAGTATCAACAAGAAATGAGAGGGAACGGAGATATAACATACAAGTAAGACTGTGACTGAGTGCAAGACAATAATTAGCAGTCAATTCAACAAGTATACGACCGTTGCAGGTCTCAACAGTGATATCATAAGGCCTAAGCATGGTATCTAACATGAAAGGCAGTCAATTGCTCAAAGGCAAGGAAAAACAAGTAATAACAATGGCTATTCGACTTTACAGTCTCACGGGACGGACCAAGTCATAATCTCTCACGGTGCACGCTCACACGCCCGTCACCTAGCATGTGCATCACCTCCAAACACTCACATCGTACCAATTTTATACCCTCAAACCAGATTTAAAACTGTTAGTTACCTCAAACGCACAAAAATCCTACTCCGCAATGCCTTTGCCCCTCGAATCAATCTCCAAATGCCCCGAATCTAGCCACAAGCAGTACCATATAATTAATATAGGCTAAACGAATCAATACCACAAGAGAAACATGAAATTATAAGTAAAAAATCCGAAATAGGCTCAAACCTGGCCCCCCAGGCCCACGTCTCGAAATCTAACAAAAGTCACAAAACCTGAAAGCCCATTCACTCACGAGTCTAACCATACCAAATATACTCCAATCCGATAACAAAATCCCATTCAAAACCCCAAAAATCTAGCTCAAGAACACTTCGTCTTCTTCCCCAAATTTTCACCCCAAATCACAAATTAGATGACAAAATTAAAGATATGATCATGGGTTTTAACCAAAACCAAGTAGGAATCACTTACCCCAATCAACTCCACAAAAATCCCTTCAAGAATCGCCCAATTCCGTGTTCTCTAGCTCAAAATATGCAAAAGGGGTTCAAACCCCCATTTTTGAAATTAATACTGTTTGCCCAGATTTCCTTCTTTGCGAACGCGACCGTCCTCTCGCGTTCGCGAAGACCAACTCAGACTGCCTCTCAACCTAACTCTTCGCGAAAGCGACCTACGCTTTGTGAACACAAAGCTTTGCAACTCAGACCTTTGCGAACGCGTCCCTCACCTCGCGAACGCGTAGAACAAAAGACTAGGGGTCCCCAGTAGCCTCACTCCCCTTCGCGAGCGCGACGCCACTCGCGCGTTCGTGATGCACACACTGCCATGCCTTCACGTTCGCGTCCTCAGCTTCACAGACGCGCAGGGCAAAATCTCACCAACTCAGAAACACTCTTCGCGAATGCGAGGCTCCTCTCGCGAACGTGTAACAGGAAACCAGAAAAAATGCAGCTGCAGATATCAGCTATCTCACCAAGGCAAAAAATGATCCGTTAACTACCCGAAACTTGCCCGAGGCCCCCGGGACCTCAACCAAACATACCATCAAGTCCCAAAATACTACCTCAAATAACATCAAAAACACGAATCACCCTCCGATTTAAATTTAATGAACTTTAATCTTCCAATTTCTACAGCCGATGACGAAACCTCTCAAATCACGTCCGATTGACCCCAAATTTCGCACACAAGTCATATTCAACATTACAGACCTACTCCAACTTCCGGAATCAGAATCCGACCCCGATATCAAAGAGTCAACCCCCGGTCAAACTTCCCAAAAATTTGACTTTCGCCATTTCAAGCCTAAATTAGCTTCAGGCCTCAAATTCACAGTCCGGACACACCTAAGTCCAAAATCACCCAACGGAGCTAACGGAACCAATGGAACTCCATTCCGGAGTCGTCTTCACACAATTTCGACTACTGTCAAAATCCTAAGACTTAAGCTTCTATTTTAGGGACTACGTGTCCCAAATCACTCCGAAACCAAAAACAAGACCTCCCGACTAGTCACATAAGCAGAAACAGATACGAGGAAAACAGTAAATAAGGAATCGGGGCTAATACACTCAAAATGACCGGCCGGGTCGTTACATCCTCCCCCTCTTAAAACAATCGTTTGTCCTCGAACGAGCATAGAGATATACCTAAAGTGGTGAAAAGATGAGGATAATGGCTACACATATCATGATCGGTCTCCCAAGTCGCCTCCTCGACTGGCTGACCCCGCCACTGAACCTTCACAGAAGCAATATTCTTCGACCTCAGCTTTCAAACCTGCCTATCTAAGATCGCCACCGACTACTCAACATAAGATAAATCCTTGTCTAACTGGACTGAGCTGAAATCCAACACGTGATATTGATCGCCGTGATACTTCCGGAGCATAGAAACATGGAATACTGGGTGAACTCCTGCTAGACTGGGAGGCAAGACAAGCTCATAAGCAACCTCCCCAACACGTCGCAATACCTCAAATGGACCGATAAACCTCGGGCTCAGCTTGCCCTTCTTTCCGAACCTTATAACACCCTTCATGGGTGACACCCGGAGCAAGACCCACTCTCCAACCATGAATGCAACATCGCGAACCTTCCGATCCGCATAACTCTTCTATCTGGACTGGGCTATGCGTAGTCTATCCTGAATCACCCTAACCTTCTCCAGAGCATCCTGAACCTGTAAGGACCCGTAAAAATTTAAACCAAAAACTCGGGGTTTTATAGCGCCAAGATAGATTCTTGCATTATTATAGTAGAAATTCTTCGCGGCGAGCTTGCTCGCCACGGTTCGGACTTGTTTGATTGAATAGTACCCTACGGACTTAGAGGAAAATGTTTCGCAGAAGAAAACATTTTTGCGGCCCATTATGCGGCCGTATAATCACTCTGCGGACCGCATAATAGCCGCAGAGTGAAGCAGTAAGTTTGGCCAACTTGAGGTCAGTTTTGCGGTCGATTATGCGACCGCATAATCGATATGCGGAATGCATATGGGTCACATAATTCCTCTTGGGTTTCTGCGGAGCATTATGCGATCGCATACTGGTCGCATACCTGAGCCATATGTTCAGGCCCCTGAGGGCCATTTCTGCAGTCACTTTGCGGACCGCATAACCATTATGCGGTCGCATATGCAACCGCAGACCTGTGTCGGGGCACCATTTTTTTTAATTTAAAACCCGACCCTCATTCCGTTAAAATACCCATTTAGTCCACTTTGAAGCTCATTTTCTGATATTTCTAGAGTGAGAGAGAGAGGGTTCTAGAGGGAGGGCCTAATTTTTATCAATTAATCTTCAACCATCACTCAAAGCTTGGAAATATTCAAGAAGAGCACCAAATTCTTCATCCTAAAAGGTAAGGCTTATCACCCCACCTCTTAATTTCAAACATAGCTATAATGGGATACTAGGGTGATACTTCATTGGTATGAGGGTGGTTTATCTTGCATGCATATGTGATGAAGAGTGTGGGGAAAAAGTGAGCTAGAACCATGAACGTTTTCCTAATTTTGGGTTCAATTTGTATATTGCTAAAATAGATTGAGGTTGCTAAGGGTTCCAGATAATTGTAGAGTCTAAGGAAGCGTAATTGAGGTATGTATGGCTAACTCGTTTCTTTCTAGAATCGAACTCTTGGTGTCCGAATATTTGGTGTAAGTTCCGACTTGATCATACTAGAATTGTTTGCCTTAGTGTATTGGGTTGGAAGATTCATGTTCCCTAATTGTTTTAGATGTTTACCATGTCATCATGCTATTTGAGAACGTAACTATGATTTTCCAAGCTCCTTCCCTTATGTGTGAAATGCCTTATGTGATGGTACTTATCGACATGAATGATGATGTTACTTGAACGAATAAAAAGGGAAAGACTTGAATTGTAAAATGTGCCAAAGTGCCAAGAACTATTTAATAAATGAGGTTGTTTGTGCCATGTAATGAAAGATGGGAAAGAGATGTGAATTGAGTGAATACTTGAAAGAGGTTATGTCTCAAGTGAGATGGCTTAGCCGATCGGGCCGAGATCGGATGCCATGCCGTACACATGGTGGAATTTGTGTTGGAATTATTGATTTACATTGTGGATATGGATATGTCTCACTTGGGATGACTTAGCCGGTCGGGCCTAGACCGGACTCCGTGTAAAAATACGGTGGCATTATGAGTTGTGACTTTGGCACTAAAGATTATTAATCTAAAAGATAGAAAGATTGAATTGGAAATTATGTGATCCTTACTTGGTGTTTCTTTGTATTTCTGTAAAGTACTTACTGATTGTTGTGACTGCCTCCTCTTTGTTTCACTGTTCATTCTACTGAAATTGGTGTTTGCCTTACATACTAGTACTATTCGACAGTACTAACATCCCTTTTGTCGGGGGCGCTACATCTTTGAATGGATATAGGTGGTTCCATCACATATAGTGCCGATCGCAGATAGGTGGTGCTCCCTTTCTCTCCTAACAATAGTCTTGGTGAGCCCTATTTCTCCTAGGGGTCATATAGTCCTTCTTTTGTATAAGTTTTCATATTTTGAGGTATAGCCGGGGCCTTGTTGCCGGCATTGTCATGTTGCTCTTTTGTACTCTTAGAGGCTCTGTAGACGTTTATGTGGGTCATGTATGTATGTTGGGGTGGTCGTTGGATCGAGTTGGATTTGGGAAATCAACATTGGCATAATGTATATAAGGAAAAATGAACTAGCAATGTTTATATATTTATATAATTGATCTCTCCTATGTTTTACAAATGGTGATGCGATCCCTTTTTGGACTATGAATGAGTCGGGTAGGAAAGGTTTAATAGGCTTGCTCAACCGGGTTCACTTGGTTGAGCGCCGGTCGCGCTCCCCGATGTTGCGGCGTGACAGAACCAAGTCTGTACCCAATAATCTTGCCTCGCCCGGCTCGAACCAACCCACTAGAGACCTACACCGCCTACCATACAGAGCCTCATACGGTGCTATCTGGATGATCGACTGATAACTATTATTGTAATCAAACTCCGCTAGTGGAAAGAACTGATCCCACGAACCCTCAAACACCATCACACACGCACATAACATATCCTCTAATATCTGAATAGTGTGCTCAGACTGTCCGTCTGTCTGAGGGTAAAATGCTATGCTCAACTCCACTCGAGTACCCAAATCATGTTGTACGGCCCTCTAGAACCGTGATGTAATCTGCGTACCTCGGTCAGAAATGATAGATACTGGTACGCCATAAAGCCTGACGATCTCGCGGATATATACTCGAGCCAGCTGCTCGGAAGAATAGGTAGTCATCACAGGAATAAAATGAGCTAACTTGGTCAGCCGATCCACAATCACCCAAACCGCATCATTCTTCCGCTGAGTCCATGGGAGCTCAACAACAAAATCCATAGTGATCCGCTCTCATTTCCACTCCGGAATCTCTAACTTCTGAAGCAACCCACCTGGTCACTGATGCTCATACTTCACCTACTGGCAATTTAGGCATCGAGCTACATACTCCACTATGACCTTCTTCATTCTACTCCACCAGTAATGTTGTCTCAAGTCCTGATACATCTTCGCGGCACCCGAATGAATAGAATACCGCGAACTATGAGCCTCCTGGAGAATCAACTCACGCAAACCATCTACATTGGGCACACATAGCCTGCCCTACATCCTCAATGCACCATCATCCCTAATAGTGACCTCCTTAGCATCACTGTGTTGGACCGTGTCCTAAAGGACAGATAGGGGTCATCATACTGACGCTCCCTGATACAATCATAAAGAGAAGATCGAGAGATCACACAATCCAATACTCGACTCAGCTCAGAAATATCCAATCTAACAAACTGGCTAGCTAAGGCCGGAACATCCAATGCTAATGGTCTCTCTGCTGCTGGAAGATATGCTAAGCTCCCCAAAATCTCCGCCCGGCGACTCAAGGCATCGGCCACTATATTGGCCTTCCTGGGATGGTACAAAATGGTGATATCATAGTCCTTAAGAAGCTCCAACCACCTCCGCTGACACAAGTTAAGATCCTTTTGTTTGAATAGATACTTCAAACTCCGATGATCGGTGTAAATCTCACAATGGACACTATACAAATAGTGCCGCAAAATCTTCAAGGCGTGAACAATAGCTGCTAACTCAAGGTCATGGACAGGATAGTTCTTCTCATGGGTCTTCAACTGGCGTGAAGCATAAGCAATCATTCTACCCTCCTGCATTAGAACACACCCAATACCGATCCGTGAGGCATCTCAATACACTATGTAAGAACCAGAAGCTGATGGCAGAACTAGAACTGGAGTCGTGGTCAAAGCAGT
This sequence comes from Nicotiana tabacum, assembly GCF_000715075.1. NCBI lineage: Eukaryota > Viridiplantae > Streptophyta > Magnoliopsida > Solanales > Solanaceae > Nicotiana > Nicotiana tabacum. Next base: position 45,973,496 of record NC_134092.1, read on the forward strand.
CTTGGGCTTCTGAAAGCTCTCCTCGCACTCATCCGACCACTTGAATGAAGAACCTTTTTGGGTCAATTTGATTAAGGACAATGCGATAGATGAAAAACCCTCCACAAAATGACGGTAATAGCCCACCAAACCTAGAAAGCTCCTAATCTCTGTGGCTGAGGATGGTCTGGGCCAACTCTGCACCACTTCTATCTTCTTCGGATCCACCTGAATACCTTCGCTGGACACCACGTGCCCCAAGAACGCCACTGAACCGAGCCAAAACACACACTTGGAGAACTTTGTATAAACCTTCTCCTCCCTCAATCTCTGTAACACAATCCTCAAATGTTGGGCATGCTCCGCGTGGCTATGAGAGTACACCAGGATATCATCAATGAATACAATGATGAACGAGTCCAAATAAGGCTGAAACACATTGTTCATCAGATGCATGACCGTTGCTGGGGCGTTAGTCGGCCCAAAAGACATCACAATGAACTCATAATGGCCATATCGGGTCCTAAAAGCTGTCTTAAGAATATCTTATTCCTGAATCTTTAGCTGGTGATACCCTGACCTCAAATCAATCTTGGATAACACCATCGCTCCCTGAAGCTGGTCAAACAAATCATCAATACGTGGAAAAGGATACTTGTTCTTGATTGTGACCTTGTTCAACTGCCTATAATCAATACACATTCTCATAGTACCATCCTTCTTCTTTAAAAATAGAACCGGTGCACCCCAAGGTGACATAGGCCGAATAAACCCCTTATCGAGGTGTTCCTGAAGCTGCTCCTTCAACTCAGCCGGTGCCATACGGTACGGTGAAATTGAAATGGGCTGAGTGCCCGGCACTAAATTAATACCGAAGTCAATATCCCTGTCAGACAGCATGCCCGGCAGGTCTACAGGAAACACATCAAGAAAATCACGCACCACTGGAACGAAATCAATAGCGGGAGTCTCTGTACTAACATCCGTCACAAAAGCCAAATAGAATAGACAACCCTTCTCAACCATTCGCCGAACCTTCAAGTATGAAATCACTCTACTGGAAACATAGTCTATAGAACCGGTCCACTCAACCCTCGAAAACCCCGGCATCGCCAACGTCACAGTCTTAGCATGATAATATAGAACAACATGACATGGAGACAACCAATCCATACCCAATATCACATCAAAATCGACCATGCTAAGCAGCAAAAGATCCACTCTGGTCTCCAGACCCCCAATAGTCACCACACATGACCGATATATGCGGTCCATAATAATAGTATCGCCCACAGGAGTAGATACATGAACAGATGAAACTAAAAACTCACGGGGCATATCCAAAAAATGAGCGAAATACGAGAAAACATATAAATAAGTGGAACCAGGGTCAAATAATACCGAGGCATCTCTGTGGCAAACTGAGACAATACCTGTAATCACAGCATCTGAAGCAATGGCATCTGGTCTGGCAGGGAGGGCATAAAAATCGGCCTGGCCTCCCCCTGATTAGCCTCCCCCTCTCGGGCGACCCCTAGCTGATTGGGCTCTACCCCGAGCTGGCTGGATGCATGGTGGAGCTGCTGGTGCTGTTGCCATCAGCCGAGTACTCTACTTTGGAGACATAGTCAACAACCTAGGGCAATCTCTCTTAATGTGACAAAAATCTCTGCACTCGAAACAACCCCTCCTCTGACGGAACTGCTGCTCCTGATGCCCAGAGGAACTACCCATGGAAACCTGAGCTGACGAGACATGGTGAGGACTCTGTACTGGTAGTGCACTGAATGACGACTGGCCCTGCTGATGACTGTGTGACCCGTGGCCAGCTGATGCACTACGGTGGATTGGGCGAGCCATCTGAGCATGTCTAAAAGGCCGGCCTCTCCCGTTCTGTAACTAACCCCCATGAGGAGCACCGCTAAATCCACCATGTCCACGAGGCCTCTTAGCCTCCCTCTCAACCCTCTCGTGACTGCGAACTATCTCAATCTGACATGCTCTCTCTCTAGTCATAAGCAATCGCAACTGAAAAGTGAGACCATCTATAAACCTCTTGATCCTCTCCCTGTCTGTGGGAACCAACCAGATAGCATGATGGGCCAACTCCGAGAATCGCATCTCATACTATGTCACAAACATATCACCCTGACGAAGCTGCTCGAACTGCCTGCGCAGCTCCTCTTTGCGCGACTGTGGCACAAACTTCTCCAGGAATAGACCGGAGAACTGCTGCCAGGTAAGGGGTGTTGCGCCGACCGGTTTACACCTCTCGTAAGCCTCCCACCAGTTGAAGGCAGCCCCAGAGAAATGAAAAGTAGTGGACGAGACCCCACTGGCCTTTATAATACCTGCTATACGGAGTATCCTCTAACATCTGTCCAAGAAACCATGTGCATCCTCTCCCTCGGTATCACTGAAAGATGGAGGCTGGAGTCTCCCAAACCTCTCCAATCTACCCTGCTCATCCTCATGCATAGCAGGAACCACATAGTCCTGAGCAGCTGCAACCGGCTGGGTTGGTGGTGCCCCCGGTGTCTGGAGTCCCTGTACTACCTGCTCAGGTGTGCGGGCAGCGGGAGTCTGAGCACCTCCCCTGGCCTGAGAAGTGGTTGCTGCGGCCGGAACAGAGACCGCCAGAGCAAGACTGGTACACGCGGTCAAAATCTGAGCTAAGGCCTCCTGAAGGCCTGGAATCACAATAGGCATAGGTGGTGCCTGAGCTGGTGCATCAATAACTAGAATCTGGTCCTGATCTGGGGCAATAGGTAGATCTGCAGGTACTGCCCCAGCTGCTGTGCGGGCTGCACCTCTGCCCCTACCGCGGCCTCTACCGTGACCTCGGCCTCTCGCGACTCTGGCTGGTGGTACTGGTGGCTATCCATCCTGCCCAGTAGTACGAGTCCTCACCATCTGTGAGAGAATGAAATAACAGATGTTTAGTTACTAAAATCAACAGATTCGCATGACAAGAGTTCAAGAATGTGGAGTTTCCTAAGGGTTTTGCAGCCTTTAGAAGATAAGTACAAACGTCTCCGTACCGATTCGCAAGACTACTAAACCTGCTCATGACTCGTGAGACCTATGTAACCTAGGCTCTGATACCAACTTGTCACGACCCAAATACCTAACCAGTCATGATGGCGCCTATCGTGGAACTAGGCAAATCAACATTCTCAATATGCTTTCAATATATAACAGAGGTGAGCTAAAGCACTAACTGAAGGTTTACATAATAACGGGGTAAAAATCCAAAATACAAGTGCAAAATGGTAGTCATGATCATCTAATAACTAATCTAGAAACAGAGTCTACTACAATCTATGTCAAATGCTAATACAAGAGAGAAAAGATAATAAGAAAGGAGAAACAAGGACTGCGGACGCCAGCAGCTACCTCGTAAGTCTCCGATAATCAGCTTGCGCATGAACTCAGCGACCATCAGAATCGTACACACCTGGATCCACACATGAAGTGCAGCGTGTAGAATGAGTACAACTAACTCAGCAAGTAACAGAATAAAATAAGGAACTGAGAAGCAGTGACGAGCTATAAAAATACAGATCATTCCAAAAGGTTTTCGTAAAGAGTGAACATGCTTTCAAATCCGGTGGTATAAGTCAAATCAATTCGAGCCCAAGTAAAACAGATATGAATCTTCCAGAAATTAATAGATAACAACTACGTGCAACAATAAATAAAAGCAGGCACATCCTCTCAAGGCAATAGTCACTCAACTCATCTCAACAGCTCATACTCTCGGCTCTCAGCCCTCAATACACACTCTCAATAGGTACCTGCGCTCACTGGGGGTGTACAGACTACGGAGGGGCTCCTTCTAGCCCAAGCGCTATAATCCGCACGGACAACTCACGTGCTGCACGGATAACTCACGTGCTATCATATCATATCAAGATCTGCACGGACAACTCACGTACTACAATATCATATCCGAATCCGCACAGACAACTCACGTGCTAAGTATTAATATCATGATTCGCACGGACAACTCACGTGCTACGGTATCTATACCTCACAACCAGGCCCTCGTCCTTACTCAGTCATGTACCTCTCTAGTCTCACGGCCCTCATAAATCATAAAGATCAGCCCAAATAGAGAATACAACAAGTATCAACAAGAAATAAGAGGGAACGGAGATATAACACACAAGTAAGACTGTGATTGAGCGCAAGACAACAATTAGCAGTTAATTCAACAAGTATACGACTGTTGCGGATCCCAATAGTGATATCATAAGGCCTAAGCATGGTTTCTAACATGAAAGGTAGTCAATTGCTCAAAGGCAAGGAAAAACAAGTAATAACAATGACTATTCGACTTTACAGTCTCACGGAACGGACCAAGTCACAATCCCTCACGGTGCACGCTCACACGCCCGTCACCTAGCATATGCATCACCTTTAAACACTCACATCATACCAATCCTCGGGGCTTCATACACTCAAAACCAGATTTAAAACTGTTACTTGCCTCAAACGCGCAAAAATCCTACTCCGCAATGCCTTTTCCCCTCGAATCAACCTCCAAACGCCTCGAATTGAGCCACAAGAAGTACGATATAATTAATGTAGGCTAAAAGAATCAATTCCACAAGAGAAACACGAAATTATAAGTTAAAAATCTGAAATAGGCTCAACCCCCCCAGGCCCATGTCTCGAAATCCAACAAAAGTCACAAAACCCGAAAGCTCATTCACTCACGAGTCTAACCATACCAAATTTACTCCAATCCGATAACAAAATCCCATTCAAAACCCCAAAAATCTAGCTCAAGAACACTTCGTCTTCTTCCCCAATTTTCACTCCAAATCACAAATTAGATGATAAAATTAAAGATATAATCATGGGTTTTAACCAAAATCAAGTAGGAATCACTTACCCTAATCAACTCCACAAAAATCCTTTCAAGAATTGCCCAATTCCGTGTTATCTAGCTCAAAATATGCAAAATGGGTTCAAACCCTCATTTTTGAAATTAATACAGTCTGCCAAGATTTCCTTCTTCGCGAACGCGACCGTCCTCTCACGTTCGCATAGACAAACCTAGACTGCCTCTCAACTTAACTCTTCGCGAATGCGAAGCTTTGCAACTCAGGCCTTCGCGAACGCGTCCCTCACCTCGCGAACGCGTAGAACAAAAGACTAGGGGTCCCCAACTGTCTCACTCCCCTTCGCGAATGCGACGCCACTTACGCATTCGCGATGCACACACTGCCATACCTTCGCATTCGCGTCCTCTCCTTCACGGACGCGTAGGGAAAAATCTCACCAACTCAGAAACACTCTTCGCGAACGCGAGGCTCCTCTCGCGAACGCGTAAGAGGAAACTAGGAAAAATGCAGCAGCAGATATCAGCTATCTCACCAAGGCCCAAAATGATCCGTTAACCACTCGAAACTTGCCCGAGGCCCCCGGGACCTCAATCAAACATACCATCAAGTCCCAAAATACTATAAGAACTTAGTCGAATCCTCAAACCACCTCAAATAACATCAAAAACACGAATCACCCTCCGATTCAAACTTAGTGAACTTGAAACTTCCAATTTCTACAGCCGATGCCGAAACTTATCAAACCACGTCCGATTGACCCCAAATTTTGCACACAAGTCATATTCAACATTACAGACCTACTCCAACTTCCAGAATCGGAATCCGACCCCAATATAAAAAAGTCAACCCACCTCCCCCCGGTCAAACTTCTCAAAAATTCGACTTTCACCATTTCAAGCCTAAATTAGCTACATGCCTCAAATTCACAGTCCGGACACACTCCTAAGTCCAAAATCTCCCAACGGAGCTAAGAACCGACAGAACTCCATTCCGGAGTCGTCTTCACACAATTCCGACTACGATCAAAATCCTAAAACTTAAACTTCTGTTTTAGGGACTACGTGTCTCAAATCACTCCGAAACCAAAAACAAGACCTCCCGACGAGTCACGTAAGCAGAAACAGATATGAGAAAAATAGTAAATAGGGGATCAGGGCTAATACACTTAAAACGACCGGCCGAGTTGTTACAAGATCTAAGGCTACCATGAACAAGAGGCAGCTACAACCGGGACGTAGGTATATCTTCAAATCCAGCTCCCAACGAACACAGCAACATCAGCAGCCAACATCTGCACGCAAGGTGCAGAAATATAGTATGCGTACAACTGACCCCATGTACTCAATAAGTAACAAACCTAACCTTAGGTTGAAAGTAGTGACGAGCTTGTACCAAGGTCGGGTCCAATTTCAATAACCAACAATAGTTCATAACAAAATAAAACAAGTAATACCAGAAGTAACTCAACGATCAAATGCTCAACAAAACATGATTTCTGAAAATAGTTCTACCTTTCAAGTACATTAATGAAAACCCAAATCGTTTACTGAAGTTGCCAAAAATATGAATAAGTTTGAAAACCAATAATTTTTCAAAAATTCTTTTAATAATAAATAAGATGTTTCATTTTCTTTCTAGATAACCAGTGTAAAACAAATGCATCACTATGCCCATCTATTAATATATGTGAGAAATCATGAATGATGTAATGCCGTACAACATGAGAAAAATATATTTCTATGCATGTATGTCATGTGTGTATGTCAATACAATGTATCTCAGAGATTAACTCACATATTCACACTCTCAGAGTACTCAAAATCACTTTCACACATTCCACTCATCATGATCAATCACTTGGTACTGTATATGGCCAATACGGCCCAGGGAGGATCCATACCGGAATATACATATCAACTGATCATCAGTCACTCAGTACCAAGTAGGGCCAATCCATCCCATTGAGAAGATCCATCTCCAGGTATATAATACTTCGGACAAGATCCATGTCCAGGGAATATCTATCCCTCAATAATATCAACCACGCTCACAGGGGGTGTACAGACTCCGGAGGGGCTCCTTTATCCCAAGCGCTATAAACCGCACGGACAACTCACGTGCTATAGTATCAATATTTGGATCTGCACGGATAACTCACGTACTGCATGGACAACTCACGTGCTATATAAAGCCTATAAGGCCTGCTGTAGGCAGGTAGCCCCGATCTACACAATAATAATAATATATATAAAGCCAACATGGCCTGCTGCGGCATGCAGCCCAATCACAAAAATATCCTCACAGTTAGGCCCTCGGCCTCCCTCAGTCATCAATCTCTCCAGTCTCTCTCTCATGGGCTCACAATATCATGAAAATAGCCCAAAAATGATGATATGATGTATCAATAAATAATAACAGAGACTGAGATATGACATGCAATGAAATGAATATGACTAAGTATGAATTTTTAATTTAAATAAATAATTCACAACAATATGACCTCTGTGGGTCCCAATAATACTGGCACATAGCCTTAACATGATTTTTAATATGATTCTCAGCTAAATATCTTTAACACATAAAACTGCATAGAAAATGCCAAGATTATTTGACTACAAAATTTTACGGAAATAATTACGTCACAATTTCTATGGTGCACGCCCATACTCCCATCACCTAGCATGTGCGTTACCTCCAAACAATTCACATAATACGTATTTTCAGGGTTCATACCCTCAGCTCCAAGATTAGAAGAGTTACTTAACTCGAACAAGACGGATCCAATTCCGAGCAAGATCAAAATGCTCCAGAAATTCCATTCTGCGCGTATCAACTCCTGAACGGCTCAAATCTAACAACAACAAATTTGATTCAGTCTACACCATTTATAGGAATTAATTCCGTATCAAAATACTAATATTTTCCCACAAAATCCAAAATTACATCAAAAAATCGCCCGTGGGGCCCATATCTCGGAATCTGACGAAACTCACAAAATCCGACAACCCATCTAATTACAAGTTCAACCATATTAATTTCACTCAATTCCGACTCCAAATCGATATTCAAAACTCAAAAATTCATATAATGAACTTTAGGCCAACACTCCCAATTTCCTCTTTAAATTAATCAATCAATTGCTAAAAATGAAGATAGATTCGTGGAAGATAATCACAAAGGAGTCAAGAACACTTACCCCAAGTTGTGTGAAAATATTCATCTCCAAAATCGCCCAAACCGAGCTCCAAAATGACCAAAATGAGAAAAATCTCGGAAACCCTCGTTTTTAACACTGCCTAAGCATTTCCGCACCTGCAGTAGCTTGGGTTCGCACCTGCGCATCCGCTTTTGCGGAAGGAATTGCGCTTCTGCGACCCTCACTTACCTAGCGAGCCTCCGCTTCTGCGATGCTTAGGACCGCATCTGCGGTCGCGCTTTTGCACAAAAATCGCCGCACCTACGAAGACCCCAGTCCCGCATCTGCGCCAACCCCGCCGCACATGCGGCATCGCACCTGCTGCCAAGACCCTCGCAGGTGCGATCACATCAGAGGCAGCAGTTCTAGCATTTTTCTTAAGTCCGAATTTGATCCGTTAACCATCCGAAACTCACCCGAGTCCCCCGGGACCTCAACCAAATACACCAACAAGTCCTAAAACATACCACGAACCTACTTGAGACCTTAAATCGCATCAAACAACATCAAAATGACAAATCGCACCTCAAATAAAAAATCTATGAACTTTGAACTTTCAAATTCTATATCTTGTGCCGAAATACATCAAATCAATCCAGAATGACTTCAAATTTTGCACACAAGTCACATTTCACATTACGGACCTATTTCAATTTCCAGAATCGGATTCCGACCCCGATATCAAAAAGTCAACCCCCGGTCAAACTTCCCTAAAATTTAACTTTCGTCATTTCAAGCTTAATTCTACTACGGACCTCCAAATAATTTTTCGTATACGCTCCTAAGTCCAAAATCACCATACGGAGCTATTGAAATTATCAGAATTCAAATCCGAGATCGTTTACACATAAGTCAACATCCGATCGACTTTTCCAACTTAAGTTTTGCATTATGAGACTAAGTGTCTCAATTCATTCCGAAATCTCTCCGGACCCGAACTAACTAATCAGATAGGTCATAATACAGCTATAACGCACAAATAGAGCAGGAAATGGGGGAACGGGATTGTAATACTCAAAATGACCTACTAAGTCGTTACATTTGTCCAAATTCCCGTCAGGCATATTTTGTTTTCAAGTCTTTACCCTTTTTGTTTTGTTATAAATAATATAAATTATGCTTGAACTTAAATAGTTAAATATAATAAAATTTCATCATTGGCCAAATCCAAATTATACATAAGTTTTACACCTTTTAGTCTATTTCTGTTAGACTTATCAGCTAATTTGGTAACCAAAAGCGAAAAAACAGGCAAAATAAGTTTTTTAACAAATTACTCTTTTGAATTTTGGTTTTTTCACTCCGTTTATTGAAATGTTACGATAACATTTTGATATATTTAATTAGAACCGTCCCAAAATATCATAATCATATTTGGTGTAGTTGGAGCAATTGTACATCTCATTAGAGCATTAAAATTTATATCTATCTATCTATTTGTACTATATTAAAAGCATAAAAGCCCTTAGCGAAATATCATTCACCTATTTTTCCCTTTAAAAATAGATTTTATACTAGATAAAATAGTCATTTAATTATTTTTCTAATTTTAGAACTTTAAAATCAACTAAAACTTTATTATTAAAATTTTTCTTATTTAAAGCCCATTAATATTAGAGTTGTATTGAACTATTCCTATGAGATTCTTTATTATTTAAAACATGAGTTAGCAAAATTCTGTAGGAGTCAAACACACAACGAATTCTGAAAACATTATAGATTCAAAACATATGATTTTTCTTACTATTTGAAAATAGAATTCTTATTGGAAAATTATAATTATTCTCAAATATTTAAAAATTAGAATGAGCAAAATATTCAGAATTTGAATTAATAAAAATTAAGATATTTCTTTTAATGTTGAGAACAAATAATTAAGTTGTTGAATTAACTAATTAGCAAACGAATCCAATTCAATTATTTTACAAATTTATCATATAAGAAATATTATTTGTTAAATTGACCAAACACTTAAAGTCCATAAATTTTATTTTTGTAATAAGAGTATCGACAGTGAAAAAAAATCATAAAATTTAGCAAAATTAATTATAATAAAAAAATAAAGATTCAGATCGGTGAAAAAAACAAATTTTAAGCAATAAGGTAAAATTATAGAAGGCAACTAGATTATAAATGAGTTATCATTTGTTTCTTTCTTGCATTCAGCCCAATAAATGAATACGTTTCGCTATAATTTTTATACTAATTTTTTTTTTGTAAAATATTAGTTCAATATTAGTCATTCTTTAAACTTTACATTTTCACTATCAAATTTTTAGAAGGTATAATGCCAATTATTTTTCATTCGCAAATTTTTAAAAGACCAAGAGATCGATCATAGTGATTGATGGCTCTTTCAATCCGCCGAAATGGAACGCTTTGGCGTGTACCAAAATGTAAAATTTGGGTAAGAGAACAAGTGTTTGGCCGAAGCAAAAAAGAGGCCTTCAGACGAGAAAGAAAGAGTAGAAAGACAGGTTTTCCATCGCTCTTTCCTTTGCCCTTCCCCCCAATTTTTGTTCGGGAACTATCAATAGCGATTGTTGCTCCTTATGCCTGGTTCCGCTCAACTCTCCCTTCAAATCTACCATTGCCTGATCGCATCCACTTTTGGAGCCCCTCTCCTCTGAGGCCGATCGCATCCGCTTTTGGAGCCCTTTTAATTTGTGTTATTTGATAAATCTTTAAAGAATTGTAAATATTAACAGTTTTCATAAGTTTCGATATATGCCCGGAAAAAATAACGATAAGACATCTAAATAAAATTCCTTCATTTGTTAAGCTAATTAAATGAGAATAATATTTATTATTTTAAAAAAAAATCTTAAATTATATTTTATAACTCAAAAAAATTATCTAATAATTTGTGTATTTATTAATATAGGTACATACGCAAAGAACGTACCGTAAGACTAGTTTATTATAAAAGGACGAATGTTCTAGGCTAAATATTGAACGACAAAAATATCCTCAAAAATTTAACTAACTTTTATGCCCTTCGGAAGTTAGAATATGTCTTTACTCAATCAATTTAATATAGGATATAATTGTAATATTGAACAGAATTCGTTTGAAACTTAATTCATCACCGCCACATCATTCTCATTGATACTCTAATTCTTCTAGCATAGTATTCTAACAGTTTCTGGACAGTTTACCGCTAACTATTCTCATTGATTCTATGATTCTTTAAGTAGGTCATTATTTTAGTTGTTTGTGGGCAACAAAGAGTATAAATATATAGGTTTTGACCGGGCGAGCCCCGGATTAATTTTTATTGACTTTTCGAGAAAAGTATAAAGATCAAATCTTTATTTATTGTAATTATTTTTTCTTGCATTGATTGATGGAATTAAGTTAATTTTGGTTAGAGTCGAGCCGTGTGGAGGCTAGTTTTAAGGGAAAACTATTTTCGAGAGTTGAATTGGCCTAGTTGAGGTAAGTATCTTGCTTAATTTTGTGTGGGAGAACTACCCCTTAGGATTGGTATTGATTGGTTCATTTGTGTTATGTAAAAGCCGTGTACGCAAGGTGACGAGTAGGCACACGAGTTGTACGAGGTATTTGACCGGTCTAGGCTACCTAGACTCCTTCCATGCCTTAATTGAATTATCATATCATGTTCTAAATTCTCATAGTCAATCTATTCTTACTTGTGTTAGTCTATCCTTACATACCTTAAATGATTTCGTTAACACTTGTTCTACATTCTAGTTGATAAATTGCTCTCATGCTTTAGTTGAACTTGTTGCCTCTTTTATTGTTACATGCTATCTCTTCATTGTTGATTATTATTATTTGGAAGTTATTATTCATGTTATTTCTTTCATTGTTGATTATCACTATTTGAAGTTATTGTTTGTGTTTTCTCTTTCATTGTTGATTTTCATTATTTGAAGTCAATATTACACGTTATCTCTTCCATTGTGAGTTATTCTTAACTAATATCGTGGTTATACATTATCTCTCTCATTGTTTCGTTATTGATGTTGAAGTTGTGAAAGCCGTTATCACGTTGAGGCAAAATTGTTTATTGTTGAGACATCTTTCTTGTTGAGCATTTTACATTCATTGTTGTTGTTGATATTCTTGTACACGATGTGGTGGAGCCGTGGGCTATTGTTGTGGCAGCATTGATATTGTTGAATGTTGGCAAATTGTGATATATGAGCTCTTGTGGTATGAGTTGTTATTGTGATATGATATTGGCGCGCATGCAGCGGTATAAGGCTCGGAGTTAATGTGCATATATAGTATAAAGTCAGCATAAAATTGTCTTTTTAGTTCCAAATTGTGCATATTGGTTAACATCAAGACTTTAGAAGAATAACCATATATTGAATAGCAAATGAATTCTCAAATCCAAGGGCATAAATTTCCCTCACAAGATTTTCTTGCAAACACATGCATCAAAACTGTTGTAAACTTCGTTATATGATGTGAACAATTCATGCTCCATCCCAACAGCTCTTTGGTGCGCAACCTGGCCATGACTGATACCAACGTGATATATTAAAGGGAGACTGAGTACTTGAAAAGGTTTGAGGATAATAGTTTTCAGCAACTGCTGCTTTATCCAAAAATTGCTCAAATATATATATCTCCGAGTTCAGGAATGCAATATGAAAGAGTCAGAGAAGTACCAAAAACTGTTGATACAATACAATAACTTTACATAATAGATGAAAACTTAAGAGATGAACAGTGGTTTAAGTACTAAAAGACACCTTGAGACGTTTCATTTGGATTCAATCATGCACCTCATTGGTCTCAGTGGTTCCAAGTCACGGCCATCTGCAACTCATCTGCAAGTTACCTACAATTACAAAGAAATCTTAAAAATAATTAAAATCACTATCAAAACTGTAAATGCTTGCACATATAAGAATCCATACATATTAAAATTTTCGTCCCACAATTAGATCAGATGCCTACAGGAAGGTAAAGAAACAGTGTCATATTAGATTGAGGTACTCAAATAATAGAGCCATAATAGATGGATTCTACACCGATAATTCCAATGATTTTTCATAAAAATAATCAATGACATAGTCACCCACAAAGTATTATATTACTTTACACATATACTGCAACTTGCAAACTAAGCCGTTCTCTTTTAATGAAAGAAAATGAGAAATTCACTCCTAACAATTAAGACAGACAAGCATCCTAAAAAGTCGGATATAGTTAAATTTATAAGTAATTCTAAGGATATGTGATATAGCTTGACATAAATTGTACGCAGAAGTGAAAATGTTTAGATTCTTGGCTATAAAAACAGGATATAAATTATTGAACAAGAAGAGTGAGTATGCTGAGTAAAATAAGCTCAAGAGATTTATCCCTCAATAAGAGAAGTAGTCTTTTCTTACAATGTGTGAATCTGCCCTGTGCTTACAAGGATTCTCCCATTTATAGTAGAGGGATCTTACTTTATTTATAATAAAAAATATATAGTGGAGAACCCATGATGAATTGTCTCTTCCTCGATTCCCGCCAAGATTCTCTCCCCTAGTGCGGTTGTAACAGCTATTGTCTGCGAGCTCGATATTGGCTCGAGCTCGGTATTGGGTCGAGCCCTCGGCCTTGGTTCGAGTTCGACATTCGGGGTGAGTGTCAATCAGTCTGTGCGTCTCCGACAACCTTCACGTTGCTTTGCGGTTCGATTTGGTAATGGGCTCGATAATGATACCGAGCCGATTCCTTGATCAATCTTGGAGCTCGAAGCTTGTTTGTACTATTTTCGAAACTCGTCTCGAAGTCTCACTTCGGTCGCTTACCATTCAAACTTGATCAAACGTACGAAAGCCGAAATCTATTTCGACCGTATACAGATAGTCCCCTCGTTTCTCAGGAAGAATGTGGTGAGAAGCGATATGATTTTCAACGGCTCGATCGGATTATAAGCTAACGTTTTCACTGGGCTCGATCATGACGTATGTGATAGCTGTCCCGTCGATTTAGTATTTCAAGGTATTTAATGCACGTCAGACGGTGGCCGGCCACCGCTGATACTGAACCACCACGGTATAAACCTATAAATAACCCTTCCATTTACCACTTTTACATCTTCAATCTCCTAAATTTTCTTACTCTTTCTGCCTCTATTTCGCCGCTTGTAGAGCCACCTTCATCAGCATTTGGCACCATCAACCTTTCATCTTCCTTTGCTTTGTTTTCTCTTATATCAATGGGCAAAACTTCAAAAACTGTACCTCAGAAGGAGAAAGCTTCCTCTTCACGGCCGTCCGGCGACAAGGCGCCGGTAGAGCCGCCTCACCACGAGTATGTTCCTGGCCCTGTTTACTCTAAAGATCGATTTTAAGGTTGAAAATCCTTCGTCGGTTCCGGGTCGATGTGAGCATGTGTCGATGTACATGTGCTCGATAACATAGGGCCATCTCGAGGCTGTGAGGAAAGACTGCAACTGGGGTCCCAAGGTTGTGTTGCAAATTCCCTCTCCTGAAGAGAGCGTCATCACTCATGTGGAGGGGTTTTTAAGTGTTTATACTTACCCCTTCATATTGGGTCCCGTCGACCCAGTGATCATTGATTTTTACAAAATATATTAGGTCACCCTCGGTCAAATTCATCCTTATCTATGGCGCATAGTAACCTTACTTCGCTTCTTCTCCAACAAGGCCGGGGGGCTGGATTTTACCCTAAATCACCTCATACGATTGTATCGGCCTCAAATCTTTTGAGGACTAATCAGGCTCCATCGCCGGGCAACGAAAGCTTTAATTTCGATCATCGACGAAGACAAGGACCGGGGTTGGATGGGCCGTTATATTAAGGTGAGGACCCGTGACCTTATCCCGGAAGAGAAGATGTCGTTCCCCGAGGAAAGGAATTTCGATCATAAGTGATTTTCATAATGCGTTGCTTTTAGTATCTTTCTCTGATTCTATATGATATCTACCTCCGATATACAGCTGCCCCTTGGATGCCACAAGCGGTATCCGACCTCGAGGATTGGGTTCAGAAGTTAGCCTCGACTTTCTCTTATGTCGAACGCGCTTGGCGTGATTTGGCGAAAGGTAGGTAGGAGGCCAAGAATCACGTTAAGGGTCACTTCTCATGTTTTTTTGAAACGTTGTTTATGCTCCATTCGTTACTGACTTCCTTTTATGCAGGCGTAACCAAGGATGCGGTTTTGAGGCCTTCGAGTGGTGAGAAAGGAACCAAGTCCCCGGTCCCAAAACTGGGGAAAGATAAAAAGCGAAATGATGTCTCTCAGTCAAAGGACCTCAAGCCCAAAAATCGAAGGGTGAGGAGGAAGGCAATCGCTCTTCCGATGGACTCGGTCCAACGACTGAGAGAAGAAGAAGAAGAAGATGCTTTGGCTTTGGTGGTCCGATCCGCAAAAGCTATCGAGGTCGCCAAACCTTCTAAGTCGATGACGGCTACACTGGTCGGGACCGGTTCCGATACTCCGAGTCTCAATCAGAGCGTCCCGAGCGATTCGCTTGGGACCATGATAATGGGTCATTCGCCTTCTCTTCTAACCTTTTCTGAGGAGGCGTTAAAGGAAGCTCGAGAATTGAAAACCCCCGATATGGGCGGAGGCTCTAGTGTAGGGGATCCTTTACGGGATTGCTTTACTGGAGTCGGTGATGCCTCCGATATTAGTGACGCTTCTCTTCTCCTAGAAGAGGCCCAACGTTGCATTTCTCGGGTAATGATTTTACTACGCTTGGTTTCTTCATTCTTTTCTAAACCTGACTTGTGTTATTTCCCTTCTCTGTAGGCCATTAGCAAGTTTCTAGCCGACCTCAGCCAGTGTGAGGTCGAGCTTCAGAAGGTCTCGGGGGAGAGAGATTCTCTGCGGCTTCTTTGCGGCCAAAAGGACGAGGTTATAAGGGACCTCCAAGCAAATTTGGCTAAGGCTCGTGAAGAAGAGGCCGGACTAGATAAGAAGGTGAGCCTCGTTCTGTTAGAGTATGGGTTTGACCCAATTGTGGAAGCTAACCCTTCGTTATCTCAGCTGCAGCAAAAGGTTGAATAGATCGGGTTGCTTCAGGAAGAAGTCGATCAAATCAAGGCTGAATGTGATCGGTGGAAGGAGACTATCAATGGCCTGGCTGCAGAAAAAGAAACAATCTTGGCCAAATTATCATCAGCTGATGTTCTGCTTCGAAGCGTCAAGAAACAAGGTTTGGCTCAGGCCAAGAGGATCGAGGAACTTGAAACAAGGCTTGATGAGGCCAAGGTGGAGATTGAGTCATCGAAAGTCATGGCGGACAAGTCTATTGCTGTGTATCGAGCCGATGCCGAGGCTACTCAAATGGAGGCAAGAGAGGTAGCGGATACTGCCGACACTCGAGCACATTGGGTTTTCGAACTTGCTAAGTGTCGATCTCGGAGGGAGACCCTCGAGGAGATACACGCTCGAGGTTTCAATCTTGCTGAAGAGATAAAAAGGGCCAAAGAACTCGAAGCTGATGCTAAAGCCTTGGCTTCTGATAGTGACGACGACGACGACGATGATGATGGTAGCGAAAGCGGGTCCGATAACGGGGGGAGCCTGGTGGAGAAGAGACCACTCTCGATGATAACCCAGAAGCTTAGCCCTTAGCTTAGATGTTGCATTTATTCATGTAAACAATCTTTGTATATTTATACTAATATCTTTTTTTTTTTACTGACTTACTTCTTCTTTCTTGCCTTGTGAAGATTTTATTCATGCCTTGCGAATGTTTTCATAAGTATTTAGGCGATTTCATTGAATTCGGCCTTCGTAGCCCTTATGGCCGAGTGAGTGTTTGCTCGAACTCGAAATAAAAGTAGCCCACAGGCTTAGTAGTCGAGTGAATGATTCGAACTCGAACTTAAAGTATCGTATCTCGTAGGCTTTTTATGATCGAGTGAGTGATTGCTCGAACTCGAAGTAAGATAGCCCTTAGGTTTTAATAATTGAGTGAATGATTGCTTCGAACTCGAACTCGACGTATCGTAGCCCATAGGCCTTTTATGATCGAGTGAGTGATTTCTCGAACTCAAAGTAAGATAGCCCTTAGGCTTTAATAATTGAGTGAGTGATTATTTCGAACTCGAACTCAGAGTATCGTAGCCCATAGGCCTTTTATGATCGAGTGAGTGATTGCTCGAACTCGAAGTAAGATAACCCTTAGACTTTAATAATTGAGTGAGTGATTGTTTCGAACTCGAACTCAAAATATCTTAGCCCGTAGGCCTTTTATGATCGAGTGAGTGATTGCTCAAACTCGAAGTAAGATAGCCCTTAGCCTTTAATAATTGAGTGAGTGATTGTTTCGAACTCGAACTCAAAATATCTTAGCCCGTAGGCATTTTATGATCGCTTGTATCAAAAATCCTTTTGATGGTGGTTGGCCTTTTGAATCATGAAGCAGGAAGATTTTTTCTAAGTGTGAGATATCTAAAAAAAGAAGTTCTCCTTTATAAGTAATTATATATGTGCTTGTATCTTGTGCCAGAGTTCGAGCAAAACTACGTGGGCATGGTTCGTTTTGATCATTTGGCCCTTACACTTTTCTCTATCGAGACCCTGTTCGACATGAATTTGATATGAACCAACTTTCTTGTGCCGAACTTGATTTATTCAATTGGTAGCTCCCCAGTATTCGAGGTTGATTACGAAGGAGCCTCGGATACTATTGATTTTTCCCCGGGTAGCACATAGTTGTTGTCTCGTTAAAAACCTTGCAGGAAAACCCCATTTGGGATAAAAGCCGAACTTAAGGGAAAACGAGTACAACGCGTGCTTTGAAACCAGAGGTCTTGATGTTTTTTGTCGAATTCCTACAATGAGTTAGTGTCGAATATACGTATATAGATGATAGAGAAGAGAAAAGCATACCTTAACAGTAATATCGTTTGAGAAGCAATATGTTCTAATTGTTTGGTAATGGTTTTCCATACATTGCTCCAAGTTTATAAGACCCTTTTCCCAACTATATTGAGGACTTGATAGGGTCCTCCCCAATTTGGGCCGAGCTTCCCTTCATTAGGATATCGAGTGTTGACAGTGACGTTCCTTAGGACCAAGTCCCCGGTCTTGAAATGGCGGAGGTTGGTTCTTCTGTTGTAGTACCTTTCAATTCGTTGTTTCTGTGCAGCCATTCAAACCAGTGCCGCTTCTCATTTTTCATCTAATAATTCGAGGCTAGTATTCATTGCCTCGTAGTTTGATTCTTCTGATGTATGTCGGAACCTTGCGCTTGGTTGCCCGACTTCGACCGGAATTAATGCTTCAGAGCCATACACTAAGGAAAATGGAGTCGCTCATGTACTGGATTTAGATTTTGTCCGATATGCCCAAAGGACTTCGGGCAAAATTTCTCTCCACTTTCCTTTAGTTTCGTTCAATCTTTTCTTTATGTTTTGGATGATAATCTTGTTCGTTGATTCGGCCTGTCCGTTCCCACTAGGATGATATGGTGTTGACAATATTCTTTTTATTTTATGATCTTCTAGAAATTTTGTCACTTTACCGCCGATAAATTGCTTACCATTGTCACATGTTATTTCTGCTGGTATACCAAATCTACACATGATGTGATCCCAGATGAAATCTATAACCTCTTTCTCTCTTACATTTTTGAATGCATGTGTCTCAACCCATTTAGAAAAATAGTCAGTCATAAACAAAATGAATTTAGCTTTACCTGGGGCCGATGGTAGAGGGCCAATGATATCCATTCCCCATTTCATGAATGTCCATGGAGAAATGACTGAATGAAGCTGCTCTCTGGGTTGACGTATCATTGGTGCAAACCTTTGACATTTATCGCATTTTCGAACGAACTCCTTAGTGTCCTTTTCCATGCTATCCCAGTAGTATCCTGCTCTGATAATTTTTTGAATTAGTGGTTCGGCGCCGTAGTGGTTTCCACAGGTGCCTTCATGGACCTCCCGTAAAACATAATCAGTGTCCCCTGGCCCCAAGCATACTACCAGTGGTCCGTCGAACGTCCTTCTGTACAATGTTCCATCTTCAACCAACGTGAATCGAGCAACCTTGGTTCGTAGAATCCTCGATTCTTTAGAGTTCGATGGGAGTTTTTCGTTTTTTAAGTATTCAATATACTTATTCCTCCAATCCTAGGTTAAGCTTGTGGAATTTACCTCGGCATTCCCTCCCTCTATTATAGATCTCGAAAGTTGAACGACAGTCCCCGAGTTGATCTTATCTTCTTCGACCGGCGATCCCAGATTTGTGAGTGCGCCGGCCTCACTGTTTTGTTATCGAGGCACATGTTGTAGAGTCCATTCTTTGAAACAGTGTAGAGTTACCTGTAGTTTGTCCAAATACCTCCGCATCCTATCTTCTCGAACTTCGAAAGTTTTGTTCACTTGGTTCACCATTAGCAAAGAGTCACATTTGGCTTCAATGACTTCTGCTCCCAAGCTCTTAGCTAGCTCGAGACTTGCAGTCATGGCCTCGTACTCGGCCTCATTGTTAGTTAATCTAGTAGTTTTGATGGATTTCCTAATAATGCCACCTGTGGGAGGTGTTAATACGATGCTAAGCCCGGATCTCTTCACATTTGAAGCATCGTATGTGTAGATGGTCCAAACCCCCGACGATGTACCTGATTTTAACAAGAGTTCCTTTTCAACTTCGGGTGCGAGGGTTGGTGTGAAATTGGCCACAAAATCTGCTATAGTTTGGGACTTGATGGCCGTTCGATGTTGATATTCAATATCGTACCCACTGAGTTCGACGACCCATTTGGCCAGTCGACCCGATAGTTTGTGTTTTCGCAAAATGTTTCGAAGTGGGCAAGTTGTTAAAATGCATACAGGGTGACATTGAAAGTATGGTCTTAACTTTCTAGAGGCGCTTATCAATGCAAGCGCCAATTTCTCTAAGTGTGGGTATCTAGTCTCTGCCTCTCCTAAGGTCCGACTTACATAATAAACAGGAAACTACGTACCTTGCTCTTCACGAACTAGGACACCACTTACCGCGATTTTCGATATCGCTAAGTATAAGTAAAGCTTCTCACCTGTCTTTGGAGTGTGAAGTAATGGTAGGCTCGATAGGTGCCACTTCAATTGTTCAAGTGAATGTTGGCATTCTGGGGTCCAGGTGAAATCGTTCTTCTTTTTTAGTAGAGAGAAGATTTTGTGGCTTCGATCTGACGACCTTGAAATAAATCGGCCTAAGGCAGTTATCCGTCCGGTTAGGCTTTGCACTTCTTTCACACTATCCACGACGGTGATGTCTTCGATGGATTTGATTTTTTTGGGGTTAATCCCGATCCCCCGATCCGATACCATGAACCCGAGGAACTTGCCCGATCCAATCCCGAAAGCACATTTCTCGGGGTTGAGCTTCATGTTGTATTTCCTTAAAACTTTGAATGTTTCCTGCAAATGAGTCAAATGGTCCTCTGCACGCAGGGACTTAACTAGCATGTCATCAATGTAAACTTCCATCAATTTACCTATTTGTTCTTCGAACATTTTATTCACTAGGCGTTGGTACGTAGCCCCTGTGTTTTTTTAGCCCGAATGGCATTACATTATAGCAATAGGTTCCATACTTAGTGACAAATGAAGTTTTTTCCTGAGTTCGGGGGTCAACCCCTATTCCCAGGTATACCTTTCTCTCAGACAGACGTTCGATTAATATAACCTACTCCAGTTCTTCGATCGTCGACTTGATGGCGTCGGAGTCGTCAGGGACGATGAGAGCTCGAGGTGTCGGAAACTCTTCCTCGTCATCTTCTATTTCCTGCTTCATCGATTCGATCTAGCCTGGTTGCTGTGATTGCTATTAGGTTTCTCGCCTATATTTTGTGCTCGACCTTTCTAAGACCGATAATGTTGGAATATGTGTTATCTCATCGACCACAAATATTTCCTTCGCAGCATGTTGGTCCCCGTATACTGTCTTCACCCCGTCTGACGTAGGGAATTTCATCACTTGGTGTAGAGTCGAAGGCACTGCCCTCATATTGTGGATCCAGGTCTTCCGAGTAGGGCATTGTACCTCATATCACCTTCGATTACGTGGAACTTGATGTTTTGGATGGTTCCATCCACATTTACGGGCAAAATAATTTCCCCTTTAGTTGTTTCACTGGCCATATTGAAGCCGTTTAAAATCCGAGCTGCGGGCACGACTTGATTTTTTAAATCGAGCTTCTCCACTACCTAAGATCGGATGATATTTGCACAGCTACCCGGACCCACTAAGACACGCTTAACTTGAACTTTATTTAATAGGATAGAAATTACCAGAGTGTCATTGTGAGGTTGAGAGATGCCCTCGGCTTCTTCAATTACGAATGATAAAGTGCCCTCAGGTACAGAGCCTTGAGTTCGTTTTTCCCCTGTGGACGGAATCTTGTCGTATTTGAGCACGGGTCCCGATAATCATATGAATGATATGCAGAGGTTCCTCTAGTTTATCGTTTTTGCTGGCGTCCCTTTCTCTGGAGTGATTCTTGGCTCGGTCATTGAGGAACTCTCGAAGGTGGTCCTCATTGAATAGAAGGGCTACCTCTTCTCTTAATTGTCTGCAATCCTCGGTCATATGTCCATGCGTACCATGATACTTGCACATCGAATTCGGGTTCCTTTGGGAAGGGTCGGTTTGCATGGGTCTGGGCCACCTAGTTTCTTTGATTCTTCCGATCGCCGATACAATGCCCGATGCGTCGACGCTAAAATTGTACTCCGATACCCGAGGTGCCTCTATAGGATCGGCATATTTATCCAAGCCATTCTTGCTCATAAGCCCTCGAGAATTGTTTTGCTGGATCACTCATTCGATTGTTCCGAACGGCATTGCGTGTTGAACCATTGTTCATTCGATCTGTGACGTACGATTGATATCGGTCTCTTTTCAGCCTTTGCTCTCTGTAGATGTCCCTCTAGTTATTAATACCTGTCCTATTCTGATGCATGGATCCGGAAGGAGCTCCCAACTGGTCGTCTTCGACCCTACTTTTTGACTGATATTGGTTGTGTACATCCGCCCAAGTTATTGCTGGATACTCGATCAAATTCTTTTTCAGCCGACGTGATGCTATTGAACTTTGCTCGTTCAACCCTTGGGTGAAAGCTTGGATGGCCCAGTCGTCTGCGAGTGGTGGCAATTCCATGCGTTCCATCTGAAATCGGGACACGAACTCCCTCAACATTTCATTACCCCTTTGCTTTACTTTGAAGAGGTCCGATTTCCTTGTTGCAACCTTTATGGCACCATCATGTGCCTTTACAAACGAATCCGCTAACATTGCAATAGAATTGATGGAATTTGGTGGCAAATTATGATACCAAATCATCGCTCCCTTTGAGAGGGTCTCTCCGAATTTTTTCAATAACACGGATTCGATCTCATCATCTTCCAAATCATTACCCTTGATGGCACACGTGTAACATGTGACGTGTTCGTTGGGGTCGGTCGTATCGTTATATTTGGGAATTTCGTTCATACATAATTTTTTGAGGATTGGTTTTGGGGCGGCACTCGAGGGAAAAGGCTTTTGTATGGTCGACCCTGGAATTATATGTTTCTACTTTTTTATCGTTGGCTTCGACTCATTTTATGAGTTCCTCGAGCAATTTAGTAATTTCGGGAGTAGTCCCCGATTCTTGCTCGTTTGACTTCACTATGGCTGGCTCTGTTCGGTGGGTGATTTCTCGAAGCGGATTGGGCTCCGGCCTGCTTTATACCTGAGTTTGGCTCTACAACTGAGCTATTGCTATTTGCTGGGCTTGTAACATTTCGAAGATCATCCGTAAGCTGACTTCGATCTCCTCGACGTTATGGGTGTCTCGAGCTACTAATCCAGTACCGCCCTGAATGCTTTTTTTTGGTTCGGAATGTTGGTTCGCCTCAAGAGCCACTTGTGAATTAACATCTAGCGATACTTCGACTCGAGCTTCAGTGACATCATTATGTGGCCTTCCGGCCCTGTGTATCAAGTTTTTGGTTTCATCTTGAAGGCCGACTTCGTGGTCGATAGGTAAAGCCATCAATCGAGGGTTTGCCATTGCTGATTCGAAGTTTTAAAATGGTGTGTATTGCAGATTCATATCAAACAACCACTGTTACCCTTAGCCCCACGGTGGGCGCCAAACTGTTTACCCGAAAAGTCGTATATAGTTAAATTTATAAGTAGTTCTAAGGATATGTGATATATCTTGACATAAATCATATGTAGAAGTGGAAATGTTTAGATTCTTGGCTATAAAAACGGGATATAAATTATTGAACAAGAAGAGTGAGTATGCTGAGTAAAACAAGCTTAAGAGATTTATCCCTCAATAAGAGAAGTAGTCTTTTCTTATAATGTGTGAACCTGCCCTGTGCTTACAAGGATTCTCCCCCTTATAGTAGAGGGATCTTACTTTATTTATAACAAAAATTATATAGTGGAGAACCCATGATGAATTGTCTCTCCCTCGATTCCCGCCAAGATTCTCTCCCCTAGCGTGGTTGCAATGGCTCTTGTCTGCGAGCTCGATACTGGCTCGAGCTCGGTATTGGGTCGAGCCATCGGCCTTGGTTTGAGTTCAACATTCGGGGTGAGTGTCAATCGGTCTGTGCGTCTCCGACAACCTTCACGTTGCTTTGCGGTTCGATTTGGTCATGGGCTCGATAATGATACTGAGCCGATTCCTCGATCGGTCTTGGAGCTCGAAGCTTGTTTGTACTATCTTCGGAACACATCTCGAAGTCTCACTTCGGTCGCTTACCATTCGAACTCGATCAAACGTACGGAGGCCGAAATCTATTTCAACTATATACACCTATCACTCTGATGTCTCTTATAACTTCTTCACCTTTTCTTTATTGTCTTCTTGTTCAGTTGAGGAACTGTTGTTGTTGCACTATCTTTTCTGCATTTTCACTACCACACATCTAAAGACAATCATTAAATTCATAACCAATATAAAAATACACTGCAAAATGAGGGAAGAAATACAATATTTAACCTTTTTTAAAAATTTATTAACCCCTATACATCATGTCGTTTATCTTTAGCAAAAGTTCATAGCAAACAAAAAAGAAAAAAAAGCTAGCTTTTACCTTACCATCGTCTTCACATATCACATTCTTCCTCTCTCTTTTGTCTTCTCTGGAATTGTCATTCTTTTATTCGACAAAATCACAAGAAAAACACTTTTCTTTTGTTGATTAGCTCATTCTATAACTCTAATACATGTGGGACTCATCTAATAAAAAGAAATACAAAGAAAGAAAGAAAATGATGACAACAAGTTGAAATGATGAAGTGAATGGCTGGAAAAAAAGTTTGACAACTTGCAAAGCTAATTGTATATGTAAGCATTTTGATTGGCTGAAAGTTTGGCAAGTTTTGCTATAAATAGCAGGGTTCGTTCTTCATTTAAGACACACCAAAATAAGAGAGAAGCAATAGAAGTTAGGGAGAGTAGTCCACAGATTGTAGTCTGTGAGATAAATAGTGAGTGTGAGTAATATTGTAGTGAGGTGTTTAAATAAAGAGTGTTATTTCTTTCACAATTGTTGTAGTCTCTTGACACTACTAAGTTGTAATATTAGTGGTAATATTGCTCCGCTCGGATATTATATTTTACATCGTTAAAAGAGTTGGTGTCGTTGTTACTCTCTTATATTATTATTATTTGTCGTGGATATTATTTCTGGGCTGGATTATTATTTTTTCCCAATAACGTGGTATCAGATCCATGGCAAATAATGGTACGCTATCTTTTCAGTATCCCCATCTCACAAAAGATAATTATGAGAAATAGTGTCTACGTATGAAAGCCATTCTTGGCTCCCATAATGTGTGGGAAATCGTAGATAGAGGGTATGCAAAACTCTATAATGAGGAAGCTCTACCTCAAAATGAAAAATATGTCTTGGCAAAGACAAGGAAGAAGGATCAACAAGCCCTCACGCTCATCCACCAATGTTTGGATGATGCCATGTTTGAGAAGGTGGCAGATGCTACCACCTCAAAGTAAGTTTGGGAGATTTTATAAAATTCTTTTCAAAGAGTTGACAAGATGAGGAAGGTAAAACTTCAAACTCTAAGGGCTGACTTTGAAGTTTGAAAAATGAAAGACTCCGAATGCATTTCGGATTATTGTTCAAAAGTGAAGGTTGTTGTAAATCAATTAAGAAGATACGAGGAGGACATATAAGATATCCGTATGGTAGAAAAGATCCTTCGCACCTTAACACCTAAATTTGATTTTGTGGTGTGTGCTATTGAGGAGTCTAAAGAATTAGACTCTATGATGATAGAGCAATTGGAGGGTTCTTTATAGGCCCACAAAGAAAAGATCAAAAGAAGACAAGAAGTTCCACTGGAGCAACTTCTTAAAACTCAGGCATCCTTTAATGATTATGGAGGTGAAAAGAGCTATCGAGTAAATGGACGAGGACGATGTCGTGGAGGTCATAGAAGAGGAATAAGTAATGGTAACAACTTCAACAATGAAGTTAAAATCCACCAAACATTCAGAGGTCGTGGCCGTGGACAAAGAAGAGGAGGAGGAGGTGGCTAATACCAAGAAAATAATGGACAAAGGTATGAAAAATAAAAAATTGAGTATTATAATTATCATAAATTTGGCAATTACTCTTGGAAATGTCGTAGAAATGTTGAAGAAAAAGCTAACCTTGTTGACGACACGAAAGAAGAATATGAGTCTACGTTGTTGATGGCACTCAAGGAAGAAGACAAGGATGATTGCAGCTCATAGTATTTGGAAAATGGAGCAAGCAATCATATGTATGGATGCAAAGAGTAGTTTGTGGAGATCAATAAAACGGTGAGTGATCTCGTCCAATTTCACTCCTCGATTTGAGGATATGAAAATGGTCGATGCAATAGTAATACCCAACAAGGAGTCGGGGTCGATTTTCCACAAGGAGCTATGAATGGGTCTTAGGAATATATTTTATACTGTATGAGCTTGAATTATCTCAACTTGCACTTCCACAAATTTGGGTTGTTTCTAGGTCTAATTTAAACGAAGATTAAAAACTAAGAATTTAAACTAGGAAAAAGTTTTTGGTTGTTTTTCAAATGATATGAAAAGCCTAGGGCTGTGACATTCACCTAGGTGTTCGCCTAATGGGTTGTAAACTTTAAAGCTTGTTTTTATTGGTCGGGATGTATTATAGCTATCAACACCAAAGTACCCACACAATACCTCTCGGTCAGAGAGTGATTTTGCTCAATTTGGCTTTCTCAATTCCAAATGGGTATTGAACAAAATAGTAGATGATAAGCTCAGGATTTTACTATCTCTAGGTTTAACCCTTTAATTGAGCTTATCAATCTCTTAATTGACCCAATTTCTTGCTAGGCAAGTTTTTCTAGACTAAGTCTCTCTTTCTCAAGTAGAGATCAAGTCAAATAGGCATGAAATAATGTTTGCAACCATTAATTATTCATATAAAAGCAAGAACTAGGCTAGATAGTCAACACCCAACCATAAACAAGCAATAAATCAAACACCCATTAAGTTTACACACTAGGTTTGGGTTATAACCCTAGTGAAAATCTTGCTACTCATGCTTAAATTGGGAGAAAAAGAAGAAGAAGTGATAATTAAACCCATATTGATAATTAAAATGATGAAATGAATATTCAAAAAGCTCAAAATAGAAAAAAACTACTAAAATGAGTAAAAGAAAACGTCTACTGTAGCTGTTGATGTCAAAACTTGACCTAAAAAGTGAAACTCTTCTATTTATACAGTATTGGAATTTTCGAACTAAAATGCCCTTTCGCAGGTTCTACGGCCGCACAATTCCATGTGCGTTCCGCACTTTGGTTCAGCCTGACAGGAATGGAAACCTGCAGCCGCATAATTCTGAACTATGGCCGCACTTCTCTCTTTCTGTGGTCCGCGCATTTTTGAGTGCGACCGCACACTGCTCTTCTGCGGACCGCACAAATGTGATTGCGACCGCCCAATAATTGTGCGGTCCGCACTTCTGTTAAACTTGAGATGCAAGTTCTCTAAACTTTTGCTTTTGCCCAGGTTCTGCGACCGCACATGTCATGTGCAGACCGCACTTTGCACTTGTCTATGATAGGAGTTTCTTCACAATCTGCGACCGCAGATGTCACGCCCCGAACCTAGGAGCGAGACAAGCACCCCGTGCCTCACCTAACCTGGCGTACCAAATTGCGACTAAGGGACTCTGAACACATAATGTCATACTTTGGCCATGGGGCCACCTTGCAAGACAATCTGCGAAGCAAAATATAAAACTGAATAGAAACTAGCACTAACTAAATATCAATATAAAGCTAGGCCGACAAGGCCGTCATAGCTACTACAGCTGACAAACCACCAATTTATACAAACCCAACATACTGCACTAACCAACAGGATATGCCTACAAGCCTCTACTGATAGATGTACTGTGATCGGAACAGGGCCCCGACCTACCCATAACATATATACAGATATACATAAGATGTACACAAAACTCTAGTCCTGGCAACTCCGAAAGACGTGGAGCTTACCGATCAGGCGGAACTCGGGAAACACCTACTGAGGAGGTCTACCCGTCTGTCTGTCTGAACCTGCACGCATGAAATGCAGCGCCCCCAAAAAGGGACGTCAGTACGAAATAATGTACCGAGTATGTAAGGCAATAAAATAACTGAAATCTGAAACTGAACTGATAATATGATAACTGAAATTAACTGGGAGTCAAAGATGATCTGGAGATATACTTACCTGCTGATACTGACTCAACTCCTTCAATATAGTAAGTAAAATAATTGTACGGCCTTATAAGGCTCGGTATATATAACTGCTCTGCCATAGTAGGCTCGCTTATAGGCGCTCGGCCATACTAGGCTATGTATCTCGACCATGCTGGGCTCGCTCATAGGCGCTCGGCCACAGTAGGCTCGGTATATAACTTTCCATCTGATCAGAAGTTGCCCAATAGGGGCCTGCCCATCGATTATAGCTCGATGGTAATGAAAATACTGTAATACTGTATATATAGGCTTGCTGCTCTCTTGACTGGAAGAAGACAATACTAAAATTGAATATAGAGTCTCGATAAGGAATAATATTGTAACTTATGAGACTAGAATAGTGTGAATAAATTCATGAATATGAACTTCTCTTTTTGTCTCATTACTAACACATGCAGCTACGAGATCATGCCAAAATGAAGGAGGGCTTAGCCTCAATATACCTTATCACAATCTTTTCAATCACCAAGTTGAACTCACCTCTTCGCACCTTAATCTACAAGAATGATAATAATACTATCGTTAAGTTACGAAAGGTACAACTATCGCACAACGAACGACAAACCTATTTTGTATTAAAACGGGCAGCATCTCCCCTATAATATGCCCTTCCTCCAACTTCAAGATAACACCAACAATACAAGGACAGAACAATAACAACATATATACATCATTTTCCAGCCCTATATACACCATCAAATACTACAAAACAGCCCAACACACCCCAATCTCTTCGTACACAAAACGACCACCGTAGTAGTGTCAAACGACCCGAAAATGTTATGACGAACGACCAGCCAACCACCCTACATTTATATGGTGTTTATAAACCCCCTTCCTCCTCCAAAACTCCACAAAATAGTAATAAAACACGCAGCCCAACAGCAACACAAAACAGTCCACAAAACAGTCCGCTACAAGTGAATAACTCGAACTCACGGCTTCCGATCACTGTCCCGTGAGTTCTTACAAGTATAGAACGACTTACCATGAATTTACAGCAGAAAAAATGGATGAAAGAGAGCAGTAAACTCACCTTATTTGTTGGATAACTCAGCTCCTATCTTGGTTCTTCAAACTCTAAGTTTTACCTCCAATTGGAACTTGAAAGGGAGAGAAAATCAATTAGGGTTTGTGGGAAATATTTGGGAGGATTCTTTGCAGAGCTTATGTCTGGTTATTATGCTCTATTTTAAGTCTAATATATGAAGAAAATAGGCCCTTAAAAGGCCTCTTTGGACGACCCGAAATGGCCCATTTTTGGGCTTTCATTTAAGCAAGTAGGTGACACACCTACTTGTCACCTAGCAGCTTGCGCAGTATCGCAAAAATGCACATATCTCTCTACTCCGATGTCGTATTGACAAATGGTCTAATGCTTTGGAAAATAGACTCATAGATCTTTAATTTGATGGGTGGAACACACCATAACTCTAAGTATATTGGGAGAAAATTGCAGTTACATTTGACCCAAAGTTTCAGTAAAACTTATGAATGTAACTTGTGATGACTTTCATCGACTTTTGTTCCACAACTCGCTTGACTTAAAAACATAACACACGGATGTAATACGACTAATATAAATCATAACATAATCTCTTTATCATGTTAATCACCCTAGTCTCACCCCAAAGGTACATGTTATAACATTCCCAACTTGTCGACTTTCGATGAAACATTGTTTTATTTAATTGCTTTAGCTTCTGAACTGTCCAACCCTCTTTGTACTTGTTGTTCATGATCTTCAATATTTGTAACCTCAGAGGTAACATGATTAACTTACTTTATATACTTTTAAATATTATCTCATTTTTTGTCCTACATTAGTTTGCTTACGACGCATTTTTACGTACGAAAATATAGGGTGTAACATCACTCCCCCCTTGGGAACATTCGTCCTCGAATGTTTACTCTTGGAGACATTGGAAACTTTTTCCAGAGTATCCTTCGTACACTAGGTTAAAACCAACCTGCACGTAGCCAGAAACATACTATGCATGCCACACATGGCCAATCTTTATAAATAGCAGCAATTTGCCTCACCGACCGTAAATCATAAATATTGAAAGTGAAAAATAAAAGCTTACCTGATGACCTGCTAGCCTACATAGAGCTATGTTGTAGCGTCCCATCTCGAATCATATCTTCATTTTGAAATAGGTGGGGGTATTTAGACTTCATTTCTTCCTCCGATTCCCATGTCATCTCTTCTACATTCTTGCTCCTCCATAAAACCTTTACGGAAGCTACCTCCTTATTTCGTAGATTGCGGATTTGTCGGTCTAGGATGGCAACTGGAATTTCCTCGTATGACAAGTCCTCTGTAATCTGTACATCATCCGTGGGCACCACTCGGGTAGGATCGCCAATGCACTTCCGTAGCATAGATACGTGAAAAACCGGATGGACAGACTCCAATTCTGAGGGCAACTCTAACTCATAAGCTAGTTGGCCCACTCTCCGAATGATCCTATAAGGCCCAATATACCGTGGGCTAAGCTTTCCTTTCTTGCCAAACCTCATCACGCCCTTCATAGGTGATACCTTTAAGAATACCCAGTCATTAATCCTGAACTCTAAGTCTCGTCGCCGCACGTCAAAATATGACTTCTGATGACTCTGAGCTGTCAACAGTCGCTCCTGGATAACCTTTACTTTCTCTATGGCCTGCTGAACCAGGTCTGGCCCATGTAACCCAGATTCTCCAACATCAAACCACCCTATAGGAGATCTGCACTTACGCCCATACAAAGCCTCGTACGGAGCCATCTGGATACTGGAGTGGTAACTGTTATTATATGCAAACTCGATAAGAGGTAGATGTTCATCCCAACTTCTTTTAAAATCCAACACACATACTCGTAACATATCCTCGAGCGTCTGAATTGTGCGCTCGGCTTGTCCATCAATCTGTGGATGAAAAGCTGTGCTGAGATTCACCTGAGTCCCTAGACCTCTCTGAAATGACCTCCAAAAATGTGCTGTAAACTGAGCCCCACGGTCAGATATAATAGAAACTGGTACTCCGTGTAGCCGCACTATCTCCTTAATATATAACTTTGCATAATCTTCTGCTGTATATGTAGATCTGACCGGTAGGAAGTGAGCTGATTTCGTGAGCCTATCGACTATCACCCATATGGAATCGAACTTACGATTAGAACGAGGTAAACCCATGATAAAGTCCATGTTTATCGCCTCCCATTTCCATGTCGGGATCTCTATAGTCTGCATTAGCCCTCCGGGCTTCTGGTGTTCTACCTTCACTTGCTGGCAACTAGTACATTGGGCGACAAACTCAGCAATGTTCTTCTTCATATCATTCCACCAGTACATATCCTTAATGTCATGATACATCTTCGTCGATCCAGGGTGGATGGAATACCATGAATAATGTGCCTCTGACATAATCCTGTCTCGTAGCCCTGCTACATCTGGAACACACAAACGACCCTTGTATCTGAGAACCCCATCTCCCTTGAGCTCTAACAATGGCTTCTTCTGCTGCGGAACTCGCTCTCTCAACTCGACCAACTCTGGGTCCTCGTACTGCCTTTCCTTGACTTCAGCTATGAGGGATGATTTTGCAGTGTTTTGGATTACAACTCCACCATCCTCAGAATCTACTAACCGAACCCCCAACAAAGCCAATTGATGAATCTCTCTAGCTAATTGTCTTTTCTCGGGCTCTACATGTGCTAAGCTACCCATAGATCGGCGACTTAAGGCATTTGCTACAACATTAGCTTTCCCTGGATGGTAGAGAATGTTAACATCGTAATCTTTCAATAACTCAAGCCATCGCCTCTGTCGCAAATTCAACTCTTTCTGCTTGAAAATATATTGTAGGCTTTTATGATCAGTAAATATATCAACATGAACACCATATAAATAATGCCGCCATATCTTAAGTGCATGGACAACCGCAGCTAACTCGAGGTCGTGGGTCGGATAATTCCTCTCGTGCTTCCTCAACTGCCTTGAAGCATATGCAATTACCTTCCCATGTTGCATCAGGACACATCCTAACCCGACACCTGATGCATCACAATACACGGCATAACCCTCTAGACCCTCTGGAAGTGTTAGAACTGGAGCTGAGGTCAACTTGTTCTTAAGCTCTTGGAAACTCCGCTCACAAGCCTCTATCCATTGAAACTTAGTTTCTTTCTGTGTCAACTTCGTCAATGGTGCCGAAAGGGAAGAAAAACCCTCTACGAACCTCCGATAGTATCCTGCTAAGCCTAGAAAGCTACGAACCTCTGTCGGAGTGGTAGGTCTAGGCCAAGATTTCACGGCCTCAATCTTCTGAGTGTCCACCTTTATCCCTTCATCTGATACAATATGCCCCAAGAATGCTACAGACTTCAACCAGAACTCACATTTAGAAAACTTAGCATACAACTTACGATCACGGAGGGTTTGGAGTACCGCTCGCAGGTGGTCCGCATGCTCATCCTCTGAACGGGAATAAACCAGAATATCATCAATAAATACTATCACGAACAGATCTAAAAATGGCCGGAATAGGCTATTCATCAAGTCCATAAATACAGCGGGTGCATTAGTCAACCCGAAGGACATGACAAGGAACTCGAAGTGGCCATATCGAGTCCTGAAGGCTGTCTTCGGAATATCTTTTTCCCGAACTCTGACCTGGTGGTACCCCGACCTCAAATCAATCTTGGAAAAGCATCTAGCTCCCTGCAACTGATCAAACAAGTCATCGATCCTTGGAAGTGGATACTTATTCTTAATAGTTACCTTGTTCAACTGCCTATAATCGATACACATCCTCAGCGAGCCGTCTTTCTTCCGCACAAATAGTACCGGTGCACCCAAAGGTGAGGTACTGGGCCTAATGTAACCTTTCTCCAGCAAATCTTTTAACTGCTCCTTCAACTCCTTCAATTCGGCAGGTGCCATTCTATACGGAGGGACGGATATTGGTTGAGTTCCTGGAAGCAAATCGATGCTAAAATCAATCTCTCGCTCTGGAGGAATACCTGGAAGCTCATCTGGAAACACATCTGCATACTCTTTGACTATGGGAATAGACTGAAGTGTAGGTATCTCAGCATCTGCATCTCTAACTCGCACAATATGATAAATGCACCCTTTTGCGATCATTTTCCTCGCCTTCAGATAGGAAATAAACCTACCTCTGGGTGTTGGTGTATTACCTACCCATTCAAGGACTGGCTCACCCGGAAAATGAAATTTGGCTACCTTTGCTCGGCAATAAACTGTGGCATAGCAAGCTGCCAACCAGTCCATGCCCATGATAGCATCAAAGTCCATCATCTCTAGCTCAACTAGGTCAGCTGAGGTCTGACGACTACAAATTGTCACCGTACAACCTCGGTAAACCCGTCTAGCAATAATCGATTCTCCGACCGGTGTAGATACCGCAAAAGGATCACTTAGTATTTCAGGCACTATACCAAACTTCCTCGCGACAAATGGGGTAATATACGATAAAGTAGATCCTGGGTCTATCAAAGCATAAGCATCGTGAGAGCAAATGGTTAATGTACCTGTCACAACGTCTGGTGAAGACTCCTGGTCCTGTCGACCCGCTAAAGCATAGATACGGTTCTGATTACCACTTGAACTGGAACCTCTACCTTCTGCCTCGACCTCTACCAGCCGAAGACTGAGACTCACGCCTTGAAGGATGCATGGACATAGACGATCCTGTTGCTGAACTCGCTGGTTGTGCCATTCCCCCAGAATCTCTATTTGGGCAATCTCGCATCATATGCCCCGGACGCCCACATGTATAACAAGCATCAGAACCTGCTCGGCATTGACCCAAGTGTCCTCTACCACAGATGTCACACCGCGGAGGAAATGACCATGTCTGCGCAGAACCTCGTTGTCGCTGCAAACCCGACGCCCGTGAGCTCTCACCTGGTCCTGACTGAGTATAGCGGTCATACCCGTAACCCTGTAACTGAGGTGGCGGAGGCCTAGGTGGCCGTCCGAAGTACTGGGTCCTATAACTACCCTGAGATTGCTCCTGAGACTTGGGAAATCTCATCCTCTTACGTTGCCCTTGCTCAGCCCTCTCTGTACCCTGCTGCCGACGCCTACCCCTTTCTATATTCTGGGCGAATGCCTGAATCCGGGAGATATCCATACTATCCTGCAATGCAGCGGTGGCACATGCCTCGGTTAACTCTGGGGCTAACCCTGCTATAAACCTG
The DNA here is from genome assembly GCF_000715075.1 of Nicotiana tabacum. Taxonomy (NCBI): domain Eukaryota; kingdom Viridiplantae; phylum Streptophyta; class Magnoliopsida; order Solanales; family Solanaceae; genus Nicotiana; species Nicotiana tabacum. The sequence continues at coordinate 46,007,460 of NC_134092.1, forward strand.
TGAATCCTGTCCCGCATAGTAGAAACTATGGATGGTGCATATCTGGCCAATGAGTCAAAACGGAGACTATACTCTCGAACACTCATATTGCCCTGCTTGAGGGCTAGAAACTGATCGACTCGAGCCTGTCGGATCTCCCGCGGTAAGTACTGGTCAAGGAAAGCATCTGAAAAATTCTCCCAAATAGCTGGAGGTGTATCACGTCCCCTGGACCTCTCCCATCCCTCATACCAAAGGATGGCTATATCTCGGAGTCGAAAAGCTGCTAGCTCAACTGCCTCTTTCTCCGTGGCATGCATAACACGAAAGATCCTGTGAAGCTGATCTATGAAATCCTGCGGGTCCTCCCTCTGATCTGTCCCCGTGAACTCTGGGGGACTCAAAGCAATAAACTCTCGGACCCTTGAACTCCCAGACCCCTCAGAAGTTCCTGCACTAGCTGATGCCCTAGCATGTTGCTGGGTAGCTACCAACTGTGTCAACAAATACACCGCACTCCTTAAGTCCTGATCTGATGGAAGTGGAGGGGGAACTGGATGTGCGGTTTCCCTAGGAATCTCCGTAGTTGGTGGAGGAGCCGGTAATGGCTGAGTAGGGGTCTCCCCTTGAGCCTCAGACTGGGCCCCATCTACCGGGGGTACCCTGTTGGTCCCCTCACCTACTACTGTATCTCTCCTCTGGCTAGCCGTAGTCTTCCTAGTCACCGTCATCTGTGCATGCAAACACCAACACATAAGTTTAATTCAAATTTCCTATAACTCAGTTCTATAGCACGATTTAGATTTCAAAGAAGTGTAACCAACTCCTAAATGCCCTGTAGTTCCTTGCTTATATAATGTGGTGCACAACACATCTATAAACAAGACCCTACTAGACACGGCTTGTAGACTCCCTAGGACAGAACTGCTCTGATACCAAGTTTGTCTCGCTCCTAGGTTCGGGGCGTGACAGCAGATGAAAATCTACGGTCCACACTTCTCAGCTTCTGTGCATATTTGTGTCCTTGAGTTCAGATCACTCCTTCTTGAGTTGGATTTCATCTTGGGGGCTCATTTTCCACTATTCCTGCAATTAAGCATATTTCATCAGTTTTCGGGAATACAATTAAACGCTTTTGGACTAAAACGAAAGCAAAAAAGTGCTAATAAGTAGTCAAAATCTCCACTTATCAACTCCCCCAAACTTAAGATTTTGCTTGTCCTCAAGCAAATAAGGTAATTCTCACCTCCACAAGTTAAGAGCTATTCCTATTAATCAAAGATGCATCAATCACGCATCAATTGGGACCAACAATTACCCACAACACTTACGAATTATTAACAAGGCAATGGGCTGAACTTTTAAGCACAAATTGTTCTAATGTGACACTTGAGCATCACGAGCTGACTTCATTCATTAAGGAAGCTCTTTCATGTAGATCATTGTGGATCCCAAACTCCTCCTCTCTACTCTCTGTTTGCATATCTCACTTAAGAATGTAGCACTCAATTCAAATATTTGTGAAAGGTTCGCTCATCTCTCTCAAAAGAATGTCACAAGTACAGATTTAAGTACCATAGGCTTACCCCTCATGTAAATCACCAATAATGTAAGCTCACTCGGCTTGAAATCACGTACGGATTTTTCGAAATGCAATGAAGGCTTTTGGACTACGGTTGGATATTCTATGATAGAATAGGTATCTTTCCTTAAGCACTCCATTTTCTCTTATCGGCTCATGCTTTGCCAACTCTTTGAGGCATTTTATTTTCCATAGGGGGATTAGAGAGACTTAGCATCACTCTTTCTTGGTCATGATATTCATTTTCTCCTTCTTTGCTTTCTCCATGCTTTGCATCATTACTTTTCTTTGAATCCCTTCAACTCTTCAACTTATTCACTTTCTTTTTTCATTTTTCTTTTTGTTCTTTCTTTCTTTTTCTTGCATTTCCTTCTATTCATTTCTTTTCTTTTTTTGTGCCTTGATACCTTTTTTAAACTCCTCGTCTCTCTCCCAAACTTACGTTTTTAGCCAATTGTTTCACAAGAGTGTTAAGGAAAGCTCGGGTGCCAAGAGAGGGTCACGACAGAATTGTAACATGGATATCAAATGAGAAAGGTTTTAGGCTCAAATGGGTTGACTAGAGATAACAACATTGGTGGGCCATGAGAAATTTCAAATGGGTCAAGGAGAGCCTACAATCACTTCTCAAAGCAAGCAAAACTTAAAATTTCGCCTAGAGACACATTCAGGGAAAGTTCTAGACCATTCGCACGGGTACTTGGACTTGTATCAAAAACATATCACCTATCACGCATCGGGATTGTTAAAGAGGATAGAGTTGAGGGCCCACAACGACCATATTCAAGATTAAAAATCACTATGGTTCGACTAAACCACTCGATAATTGCCTAAGTCAACACAAGAGTCACAAGGTCACTAACTAGAGCTATATCTTTCCAAAAACCTTGTTTTTAACCATAAGCACGTAGTTAAGTGTGTTCGTACCAAGTGAAGTATGTTTTACTCTTCGAACCTGACTCAATTAGGTCTTTTTATTCATTATTACTACTATTCTTACCTAAACACCAAAAACTGACTCAATCCCTTAAGAATGTTGTCACACCATTCATCATTGGGAAGAGTCACCCGGTTCACACAAAAATGACCTTTAAAAAGAAACGTGTCATTAAGAAAACCAAAGGATTATTGTTTACTACAACATAAAAAGAAGCTACAAAATTAAAAAGAAGCTATTAAATTAAACATAGACTAATAAGAAAACAAAATAAAGAAGCTAACGAATATACATAATGAGAGAGGAAAAATGAAAATATATACATCAAGAGAGAACAAAGAGAATATATATACAGAATGAAGAGAAATAAGAAAATATTGTCAGTTATTACAAACCAAATGTCTAAAAGTCATCCAAATAGCAAATCAAATAACTCCACCTCCCGAATAAAAATAAGCATTGTCCCCAACAAGAATACAGAAGGGTAAAAGTGAAAAAGACTCCCTATGTGGCCTTGGACATCTCTGTGTCCATAGCAGCATCACCGCCCTTAGTCTCCTCTTACTGGATCTCATCATCATCGGCTCTGGGAGTAACTGGGTTGGTGAACATCTGGCGCACTGCTTCAGCAGTGTCGGCAGTCAGGTCTGGCTCCTCAGACTAGCCAACTGGTTCCACTGGAGCTGATGGTGCTGTTGGATCTACTGGTGCTGGCGGGTCTGACCCCATGAGCATATCAAATTAAAGATCACCAGCTGCTGCTATCTTGGTCACCTCTCTCCTCATCCTATCAACTGATTTCTTCGATGCCTGGGATTTATTCACTTTCTTTACCTTCTTCCCCAGCTCCTCAATAACTGCTCCATGTGCTACCAAGGTGTTCATGATGGTGGTCTGGTTCTCCAAGATCTTCTTCAATGTATCCTCTACTGTCGGAGGAATATGGGGTGCCGGAGTGGATGATTGTGCTGCAACAACACTGGATATGTCAGACAGCTTTGCAGTGGTTATCTGCATCCAGTTGTTGAGGCTCGATAGTGTTTGGGAGACTTGCAATGCATATATTGGATGAGCGGGCATGGGCACCATCTTCAAAGCCGATGTGGAAGGTACTGATCCTGAGGGACCTGAAGAAGGAGGTGGAGGCATAGTTGTTGCACCATCAGCAGGCTCTGCTGAAGTAGATGGCATGTCAACTATCTTAGCAACTACCCTGACGGGCTCATCAGATTGGCCTGCAGTAGTAGAGGGTTGACGTTTTTTCTTTGGGTTTCCACCACCCATCAAAGAATACCATGAGAAGGGCCTCTTCGCCCGCACCTTGGCATCAAAATCCCTCGGCTCCACACCCGCATCCGTAAGGTACTCGGTAATAGTGTTGGGATACGAGTAGGAGGTGTCGCCTTGCCTGGATACCACAGACATGTTGGCCCGCACCCACTAGCACTGCCAGCTGAATTGGAAGATTTGTTTCATTTTGGCACGAGTCTAGTCTGCTACACATAAATGTTTGCCATCCCTTTGCCTCAAAATTTAGGGTGTTCCGTTGAATGGGAACCCCTGTTGCGATCCATGCTGGAGGCAGCCCTGGAGCTGCAAGAATCTCAGCTAGCCATGGTCGAACTGCATCTCCTAGTGCTAACTTTTCCAGGTATTGCATAGGCTTCACATCCTCAAACCTTAAACACGTGTTTAGGGTGCTCTGATCGAATCGCACCTTTAGATTTCTCACTTTTGTTACCTTGGTCTCTTTCTTTATATGCGCCACATCGGCGTAAAATTCCCAGACCAGGTCTTCCTCGGCATCTACCACACTTTTGGTAAACTACATCCACCCCTTCCACTCCCAAAATTGTCTCAACATTGTCGGGTTATATTTGTCAAGGTCTTTTATCATGAACTGATGCTCAAGAGTGAGCGATCTCATTGGCTACCACTCTCGAAAGCTTGTGAAAGAAGCCAGACTGACAAACCTATCTTCACAAATCTCTTTCTTCTTTGACTTCTCTAGGCCGGCAACTCTGGTATCATCCCCTCGGTCATCATTCGAAATATCATCAGCATCCACTATAGTAGCAGGTGCGTCGGGGGCATGTGTGGATGAGGGATCTGAAGCCTGACTGTCACCTTTCGAACCCTCGGAAGAACTCTCAGAGGAGGAAGGCCCGTCTCTAAGTTGGTATCTGCCCTGTGGCTATTGTGGCTGTGATTGAATAGCAGGCTGCTCTTGCATTGAGTCACCCTCCGACGCTTCCCGATATGGGGCATATGAACTAGACTCGAAAGGCTCAGGCTGTCTTCCTCGGCCAACTATGGCTTTCTTACTGATTGCCCTTTGGAGGGCGAGGGCTAAATTGTTTTTACTTCTGCCTATGGAAGGTTCACCCCTCCCCTTTGATGTATCACCACGACCTCGTGATCTAACCATTTTCTGTAACAAACAACAGTAGGAGTCAGTTCTAATTCAATTGCAGATAAACAGAAAGTCACAGAACAAAACATATTGTAGGGTGGGGAAGTGTGGTTCGCACAATTGCAAGTGCGGCCGCAGCTTGGGTTATGTGGTCCGCACAATTTTGAGTTTGACCGCAGAATTGAAGTGTGGTCCACACATGAAACTTTCCAAAAGTGCCAACTCTCTGATGACAAAGATTGGCCTGATCTATGGGTGCACACACTTTTCTTTGGCCGCAATGAAATTACTGCTGTCCACACAATTTTAAGTGCGGTCCGCACAATCTTGCCGCACCAACTGACCTAATCTATACTTCTGTAGACCGCACAATTCCTTGTGTGGCCGCACATTTCAAAACTCAATCGGGCAGAGTCTTGTAGGTTTTTCATTTAAGCACAAATTGGACATGGTGATAACAACTAAACATGATAATCAAACTACCCACTCCCCAAAAAGCAAGTAAGAGTTAACCCACACAATTTAAAGCCCACATGGATATGAAATTGACAAATGGTCTAAACTAACTAACCAATTGTAAATTAAACCAAGAAAATTGAAGAATCCTAGAAATGATTTAAACATACCAGTGATGAAGTGGTGCTAAGGAATGATCACAGATGCGTAATTAGGTGGTAGATGATTGAATCAGATGTGTGCAAAATTTTAGTTTGATTTCTCAGAGAATGAAAAGTTTCAACAGTAGCCTTAGGGTTACTATTTATACACAATGGGTCTGGCTAAGGAATCAAGAGACGAGTGCGGCCGCAAAATTCCTTCTGCGGTCCGCACTTTTTTACCTGGTGTTCCATTTCTTTTTGATGATCTGCGGTCCGCAGATTTAGCTGTGTGGCCGCACTTTGGTTTTTCCATCTCAATTTGTGTGGTCCGCACAAGAATTGTGCGGCCACATTTTCCTTCTGTTGTAGCGTCCAAAATTGTGCGGTCCGCACAAGAATTGTGTTATCCGTACTTTTTCCATACTTAGCCAATTTTTCTGAGCACAGTTCCTGTAAAGAACACACCTTCCTGCAACACACTTCAAATCTAATTAGCACAAAATAAGACCTATCTAAAGAACAAGAAAAGAAAAAAAGGAAGAAAAAGAAACATGGGTTGCCTCCCAAAGAAGCGCCTGCTTTAACATCGCGGCATGACGCAGATTACCATCACATCAAATGAATCACTGCCACCACGTGGCCATCATCCGCTTGCCCCAAATAATGCTTCACCCGATGACCATTTACTTGGAATACCTCATCATTTTTTTCTTCACGTCCAATGCACCAAAAGGTGTCATACCCACAATTTCAAAGGGACTACTCCATTTGGATTTCAGTTTTTCTGGAAACATCTTCAATCGTGAGTTGAACAACAAAACAAGATCGCCCACTTTGAACTCCCTGTTTCGGATGTATTTGTCATGAAGGTACTTCATTCTTTATTTGTACAAGGACGAACTTCCATATACATGGTACCGGAATTCATCTAATTCATTCAAATATGCAACTCGCACGTTAGCAGCTACATCCCAATCAAGATTTAACTTCTTTAAAGCCCACATGGCCTTGTGCTAGAGTTCCACCGGAAGATGACAAGCTTTGCTAAACACCAACCGGTATGGAGACATCCTGATAGGAGCTTAGAAAGCAGTCCGATAAGCCTATAGTGCATCATCAAGCTTCTTTGACCAATCCGTCTGGTTAGCATTCACTGTTTTGGACAAAATACTCTTTATCTCCAGGTAGAGACTTCCACTTGACCACTAGCTTGAGGGTGATAGGGAGTCGTAACTTTATGAGTGACACCATACTTGCTAAGCAAGGTGTCAAAAGCTTTGTTGAAAAAATGTGACCCCCATCGCTTGTGATAGCCACCAAAGTACCAAATCTTGTGAAGATGTTCTTCTTCAAAAATGCCACCACACTTCTTGCTTAATTGTTGGGTAGATCAATGGCCTTAACCCATTTAGACACATAATCAACCGCAACCAATATGTAGGTGTTTCCACAAGAACTCACAAAAGGTCCCATGAAGTCAATACCCCACACATCGAAAATATCAATCTCCAAAATGGTGATGAGGGGCATTTCTTTTTTCTTTGAGATTCTACCGGCCCTTTGATATTCATCACAACGCTTTACTAGATCACTTGCATCCTTGTAAAGAGTGGGCTAATAGAAACCACAACTTAGCACTTTGGCCACCGTTCTTGCTCCACCATGGTGACCACCATAAGGCGAAGAATGACAAGCCCCCAGAATTTCAACTTGTTCCTCTTCCGGTACACATCTTCTAATCACTCCATCCGTACAAATCCGAAAAAGGTATGATTCATCCCAATAATAGTCTTGACAATCCTGTTTGAGTTTCTTCCTTTGGTTTGAAGAGAACTCATCCGGGATGATACCGCTTACAAGAACATTTGCTAGATCCGCAAACCATGGCACCTCTTTCATTGAAATGGCTAAGAGTTGCTCATCAGGGAAGGAGTCATTGATTTCAAGGCCATCATGCAGCCTCCTCTCCTCCTCCAAATGAGACAAGTGGTCCGCCACTTGGTTTTTATTTCCTTGTCTATATCAAACTCTTGCAACAAAAGCACCCATCTCATCAACCGGGCTTTGGAATCTTTCTTTCTCATAAGGTAACGAAGTGCCGCATGATCCGTGTGGACAATCACTTTTGCACTCATCAAGTACTGGTGGAACTTCTCAATAGCAAACACAATGGCAAGAAGCTCTTTTTTGGTCACAGTGTAATTGACTTGGGCATCATTCATGATCTTACTAGTATAGTAGACCGGATGAAAGATCTTGTTGATACATTGCCCCAAAACTGCTCCAACCGCTACATCACTAGCATCACATATGAGCTCTAAAGGAATACTCCAATTAGGAGTGGTGATAATGGGAGTAGTTGTCAACTTGAACTTGAGAAATTCAAATGCTCCCATGAAATCATCATTGAAGTACAATTTAGCATCTTTCTCCAAAATCTTTCACAAAGGGTTCACCACTTTGGAAAAATCCTTTATGAAACGCCTGTAGAAACCCGCATGACCCAAGAAACTTCTCACGCCCTTCATGGATGTTGGAGATGGAAGTTTAGAAATCACCTCTATTTTCGCTTTATCGACCTCTATTCCCTTCTTTGAAATCTTGTGGCCAAGGATAATACCCCCATCGACTATGAAATGGCATTTCTCCCAATTCAATACCAAGTTCGTTTCTTCACACCTTGCCAATACCTTATCCAAATTTGCCAAGCAATCATCAAAAGAATCCTCGACTACCGAAAAGTCATCCATGAAGACTGCAAGGTAGTCCTCTACCATATTCGTAAAGATCGCCATCATACACCGTTGAAAAGTTGCCGGTGCATTGTGTAAGCCAAATGGCATCCTCTTGAAAGCGAAAGTGCCATAGGGACAAGTGAAAGGTTTTTTCTCTTGATCTTCTGGGGCAATAAGGATTTGATTGTAGCCCGAATATCCATCTAGAAAGCAATAGAACGCCCTGCCGGCCAACCTATCAAGTATTTGGTCAAGAAATGGTAGTGGGAAATGGTCTTTTCTTGTGACTTTGTTTAGCTTCCGATAGTCCATACACATTCTCCATCCGGTCACCGTTCTTGTTGGAATCAACTCGTTCTTATCATTGGTGATCACTGTTATGCCCCCTTCTTCGGAACACATTGCACTGGAGAAGTCCACGAACTGTCAGAAATAGGGTAGACAACCCCGACATATTACCACTTTATGATCTCCTTTTTGACCACCTCTTGCATGGATTCATTGAGTATCCTTTGATGTTTAATGGAGGGTTTGATATCTTCCTCCAAATTAATCTTGTGCATGAAAAATGCGGGGCTTATTCCCTGAATATCCGCCAAAGTCCACCCAATAGCTTTCTTCCTCTTGTGGAGCACGGCCAATGTATAGTCAACCTGCACGTTAGTCAAACAAAAGGAAAGAATAACCGGTAAAGTAGAGCAAGGGCCAAGGAATTCATACCTGAGATATAGAGGTAAGGGCTTCAACTCCAAGATATGAGGCTCTTCAATTGAAGGCTTTGTAGGAGGAGTTTTCCTATTCTCAAGATCCAATGAAAGTTTCTAAGGTGCATAATTTTACGACCCCATCCCTTGCAAATATTTAACACATTCCATGAAGCCATCAATTTCATCATCATTAAAATTGAGCAAAACGGTCTCCAACATGTCACCCACATTAATCGTGGCACTTGTATCATAAATAATCACATCGGTCACCAAGTCCACGAATGAGCACACTTCATTTCTATTCAGTTTCCTCATAGATTTTCACATGTGGAACACCACCTTTTCATCACCAACCCGAAAAGTGAGTTCACCGGCTTCCACATCAATAAGAGCCTTCCCCGTAGCAAGGAAATGTCTATCAAGAATAATCGGCACCTTATAGTACACTTCACAATCAATAATAACAAAATCCGCTGGGAGAATGAACTTGTCAACTCGAACCAATTCATCCTCAATCATCCCCAACGGTCTCTTCATTGTACGATCGGCCATTTGTAATCTCATAGATGTGGGTCTTGGTTGCCCAATTCCCAATGGCTTGAAAACCGAATAGGGCATCAGGTTGATACTCGCCCCAAGGTTACAAAGACCTTTTACAAACTCGGCACTTCCAATGGTACAAGGAATTGTAAAAGCACCGGGATCTTCCAACTTTTGAGCCATCGAATGCACAATTGCACTCACTTAGTGAGTGACTTTGATAGCTTCTAAATTCATCGATATCTTCTTTGTCACCAAGTCCTTCATAAACATTGCATATCTGGGTATTTTCTCCAAAGCTTCAACTAATGGCACATTTATAGAGAGACTCTTCATCATATCAATGAACTTCTTGAATTGATTATCATCATTTTTCTTGGCAAGCCTTTGAGGATAGGGAGGAGGTGGCTTAGGCAATGATACCTTAGCTTTTTGCACTACTATTTCTGGTATGTCAATCACATGATCCCTAGATGGGTTCACATCCTTTTGAGTCTTTTCCACCATGTTATCAATATCAATTTACACTTCATCATTTGCTTGCACAACATTGTTCGTGATCTCCTCTTTTTCTACCACATGCTCATCATCCACAAGTTGCTTTTGACTTGAGGTGGGTGCATTCCCACCTCTTCCACTTATTGTAGTAACATCCATGGCATGCCCTGTATTGTTCCCACCCTTCTGGTTCACCACCGTATCGCTTGGTAGTGCCCCCTTAGGACGAAAATTTAAAGCTTCAGAGATTTGACCCATTTGCATTTCTAAGTTTCGGATTGATGTGTTGTGTGAAGCAAATTGGGCATCAGAATCGGCATTCTTCTCCATTATTTGCTTGAACATGTTCTCAATACGACCCATTTCATTATTGGAGGAACTAGGAGCATGAGAAGGATAAGGAGGTGGGTTTCTCGGTTGTTGATACATCGGGGGCATTTGAAAACCCGACCCCGATTTTCTTGGCTATTGTTCCACCCGCCTTGGTTGTTGCCTCCCCAATTGCCTTGCCAATTCCCTTGGTTATTGCTTCCACTCCAATTACCTTGATTGTTATAATTCCAATTGCCTTGATTATTCGAAGGTCTCCATTGTTGTTGAATAGGACCTTGTAAGTTGTTTCTTTGCCCTTGAAAGTTGTTCAGATATTGGACCTCTTCTTCTTGATCATTGTAAGAATCACCTTGATCAAATCCACTATCTTCTTGCAAAAAATTGTCCACTCTTTGTTTCACTTGTGGACTTCTTATTCTTCTCTTGTTTACCATCATATTGATTCCCTCTACAGCATTGACTTGCCTCGGATTTTGCACTTGTTGAAGTTGAGCCTATGCCAATTGGTTCATGGTGGTTGTCCACTCGGCTATGGCTTGCCCATGGTCATGTAACTCTTTATGAAGAAGAATCACATTTTGATCACCTCGTGGAACATTGGATCTAGATTTCCATGCCGATGAAGTATCAGCCATCTCATCCAAAATATCACATGCCTCCGTATAAGGCGTATTCTTGAAGTTCCCTCCGGCAAGTTGATTCACTACATATTGGTTGGTGGTATTGATCCCCCGATAGAAAGTTTGTTAAATCATGTTCTCCGTCATATCATTGTTGGGGCACTCTTTCACCATTGTCCTATATCTTTCCCATATCTGGTGTAGTGGTTCATTGGGCTCTTGCTTGAATGCTAGAATTTCATCCCGAAAAATAGCCATGTGCCTGGGATAGAAGTACTTTGAAATAAATTTCTCCGCTAGTTCATCCCAAGTATGAATAAAATTATTTGGCAAACGTTCCAACCAATCTAAAGTTTTCCCCCGTAAAGAGAAGGGAAAAATCCTTAGCCTCAAAGCATCCTCGGAGACATTTGTTTGTTTGCTCCCCCAACATGTATCAACGAACCCCTTCAAGTGTTAATATGCATTTTGACCCGGTGCACCGATGAAGAACCCTCGTTGCTCGAGCAAAGTGAGTATTACGTTGGTTATTGGAAAGTTGGTTGTCCTAATATGGGGTGGGACTATAGCACTTGCATACCCTTCATTCGTAAACACCCGGTGTAGAGCCGCTCGTGGTGGAGGTGGGGGTGGAACGGATACCCCACGGCTATGTTTCCTACCTCATTATTTTCCATGATTGCACCTACAATACTCACACGTTAGTAACAAGGAAGAAAAAGAAGATATTCCAAAAACATAATTAAATATATAGCTAACACCGTCTTTTAGCTCCCCAGCAACGGTGCCAAGAATTGATCTCGTCCAATTTCACTCCTCTATTGGAGGATATGAAAACGGTCGATGCAATAGTAATACCCAATAAGGAGTCGGGGTCGATTTTCCACAGGGAGCTATGAATGGGTCTTAGGAATATATTTTATACTGTATGAGCAATTATCTCAAGTTGCACTTCCACAAATTTGGGTTGTTTCTAGGTCTAATTTAAACGAAGATTACAAACTAATAATTTAAACTAGGAAAGTGTTTTTGGTTGTTTTTCAAATGATATAAAAGGCCTAGGGCTGTGACCTTCACCTAGATGTTCGCCTAATGGGTTGTAAACTTTAAAGCTTTTTTTACTGGTCAGGGTATATTATAGCTATCAACATCCAAGTACCCACTTAATACCTCTAGGTCAGAGAGTGATTTTGCCCAATTTGGCTTTCTCAAGTCCAAATGGGTATTGAACAAAACACTAAAGGATAAGCTCAAGTCGGGTTTTACTATCTCTAGGTTCAACCCTTTAATCGGGCTTATCAATCTCTCGATTGACCCAATTTCTTGCTAGCTACGTTTTCCTAGAATAAGTCTCTCTTTCTTAAGTAGAGACCAAGTCAAATAGGCATGAAATAATATTTTTAACCATTAATTCTTCACATAAAAGCAAGAACTAGGCTAGATAATCAACACCCAACCATAAACAAGCAATAGATCAAACACCCATTAAGTTTACACACTAGGGTTGGGTCACAACCCTAGTGAATCTAGCTACTCATGCTTAAATTAAGAAAAAAAGAAGAAGAAGTGATAATTAAACCCATATTGATAATTAAAATGATGAAATCAATATTCAAAAAGCTCAAAATAGAAAAAACTATTAAAAAGAGTAAAAGAAAGCGTTTACTGTAGCTGCTGATGTCAAAACTTGACCTAAAAAAAGTGAAACTCTTCTATTTATACCGTGCTGGAATTTTTGGAAAACAATGCCCTTTCGGAGGTTCTACGGCCGCACAATTCCATGTGCGGTCCGCACTTTAATCCTGCCTGACGGGAATGGAAACCTGCGGCCGCATAATTCTGAATTGCAGTTGCACTTCTCTCTTTCTGTGGTCCGCACATTTCTGAGTGCGGCCGCACACTGCTCTTCTGTGGATCGCACAAATGTGACTGCAGCCGCACAATAATTATGCGATCCGCACTTCTGTTGAACTTGAGATGCAAGTTCTCTGAACTTTTGCTCTTGCGCAGGTTCTGCGGCCGCACATGTCATGCGTGGACCGCACTTTGCACTTGTCTCTGATAGGAGTTTCTTCACAATCTGCGGTCCGCACTTCTGAGGTTCTGTGCCTGTTTGTGTCCTTGAGTTCAGATCACTCCTTTTTGAGTTGGATTTCATCTTGGAGGCTCATTTTCCACTATTCCTGCAATTAAGCATATTTCATCAGTTTTCTGGAACATAATTAAACGCTTCTGGAGTAAAACGAAAGAAAAAAGTGCTAATAAGTAGTCAAAATTTTCACTTATCAGTGAGAGGTAATGTGTACTTTGGAGATACCTCAAAGATTCAAATCAAAGGGATATGTACGATTCTGATCTCCTATAAAGATGGTAGTCACAAGCTAATTCAATATGTTTATTATGTGCCAAAATTAATAAGTAATATTTTGAGTTTGGGCCAACTTTTTGAAAAGGAATATGACATCCACATGAAAAATATGAATCTTTGGCTTAGAGATTCTGGTGGAATTCTAATTGCTAAAGTGCATATGACAAAGAATAGATTATTTTCTCTGAATCTTAAAACAATTGATGCAAAGTGTTTGAACGCTAATGTGCAAGATGAATCATGGTGTTGGAACATGCGATTTGGGTACTTGAATTTTGAAGCACTCAAATCAATGGGAGAAAAGAATGTGGTACATGGGATACCATCAATCAACCATCCCAATCAATTGTGCGAAGCTTGTCTTCTTGGAAAACATGCAAGGAGGAGTTTTCTAAAGGAGGCCACGTCAAGATCAATTAAACCACTTCAGCTTGTTCACACTGATTTGTTTGGACCAATCAATCCACCTTCCTTTGGTAAAAGTAAATACGTTCTACTTTTCATTGATGACTTTAGTAGAAAGACTTGGGTTTATTTCTTGAACCAAAAATCTGAAGATTTTGCGGCTTTTAAAAATTTAAAAGTACTTGTGGAGAAAGAAAGTGGCTATGAAATAAAAGCTTTAAGGTTTGATAGAGGAGGCGAATTCACTTCAAACGAATTTAATGACTTTTGTCCGTCTCATGGAATTTGTCGTCCTCTAACGGTACCTTATTCACCCTAACAAAATGGATTTGCAGAGAGAAAGAATCGAACGATTCTTAATATGGCCAAATGTATGTTAAAAGCTAAAAGTATGCCCAAGGAATTTTGGGCAGAAGCTGTATCTTGTGCAGTTTATTTGAAAAACAGATCTCCAACAAGGAATGTCAGAGATCAAACCCCTCAAGAAGCATGGAGTGGAAGAAAGCCAAATGTCAAGCACTTGAGAATCTTTGGGAGCATAGCCTATGCTCATGTGCCACATCAAGGGAGAGCGAATCTTGACGATCGAAGTATCAAGCATGTGTTTGTTGGCTATGATACGAGTTCAACGGGGTGGGAAGTTTAATGTACTTGGCTTGTACCAGGCCAGATATACTCTTTGTAGTTGGAGTAGTAAGCAGCTTCATGGAAGCTCCTACCTCCACTCATTTGAAAGTCACTAGAAGAATTCTTCGTTACCTAAAAGGTACGATTGACTTTGGGTTACTTTATTCTTCTTCTAGTGATTTCAAGCTTATGGGATATTATGATAGTTATTATGCGGGAGATATTGATAATAGAAAAAGCATAACTGGTTTTGTATTTTTCTTGGGTGATTGTGTTACTTCCTGGAGTTCAAAGAAATAATCAATTGTTACTCTCTCGACTTGTGAAGCTGAATATGTAGCAACAACATCTTGTACCTGTCATGCTATTTTGCTAAGAAGATTGTTGAAGGAGCTCAATTTACCACAAATTGAAGATACAGAGATTTATATTAACAACAAATCCGCACAGGCACTTGCGAAGAATCCAGTGTATCATGATCGGAGCAAGCATATAGATACAAGGTATCACTTCATCATATAATGCATTGCCAAGAAAGAAGTCGAGCTCAAGTATGTGAAATCTCATGATCAAGTTGCGGATATTTTTACCAAGCCGCCTCTCAAGTTTGAAGATTTTCAGAGGTTGAGATCAAGACTTGGAATGATAAGAAAAAATTAAAATTAAGGGGAAGATTTGTGGGACTCATCTAATAAAAAGAAATAAAAAGAAAGAAAGAAAATGATGACAACAAGTTACAATAATGAAGTGAATGGCTGAAAAAAAAAGTTTGACAACTTGCAAAGCAAATTGCATATGCAAGCATTTTGATTGGCTGAAAGTTTGGCAAGTTTTACTATAAATAGCAGGCTTCGTTCTTCATTTAAGACACACCAAAATAAGAGAGAAGCAATAGAAGTTAGAGAGAGTAATCCATAGATTGTAGCCTGTGAGATAAATAGTGAGTGTGAATAATATTGTAGTGAGGTGTTTAAATGAAGAGTGTTATTTCTTTTAAAATTGTAGTAGTCTCTTGACACTACTAAGTTGTAATATTAGTGGTAATATTGCTCCGCTCGGGTATTGTATTTTACCTCGTTAAAAGAGTTAGTGTCGTTGTTACTCTCTTGTGTTATTATTATTATTTGCCGTGGATATTATTTCTGGACGAAATTATTATTTTTTCCCAACAATACATCCATCACTTTTCCTATAAATAGAATTATAAATTCTATAAATGCTGCAAGTACCGATTGCAGATGTTATTCTCAGTTTTTATTTTTATAGGACAAATAATGTGAAAGCCAAAAGAAAAGGAAGAATAAGGAGAAGAATGTTTTACCCGAAATTCCTATGGTCGGATAAATTGTTGCTTCGACGTCTGTGACTCAAAGACGGGAAAACCAATCTAAGGCTTGTGATGGAAAATAAAAAATAGGAATTTAATACAAAGATACATGAAGACAAATATCAACCAAACATGAAGTTTTGTACCTTTAATCTTTCTCACAGATGGTTAAGTTTATTTCTTGTCAATTGAGATTTTGCTTGAAATAATTGTTGGTTGTTTCTTCTCCTTGTTGATTGTTGATTTATTATCTATTTTCGGTGCCACTGCAATGGAAGCGGTTCTATTCCTTGTTGATTTATGTCTTCGAAGAGGTGAGAATTGTTTTGGAACGGTTTTCGGAGAATTTTGAGAGACCGATACCTTTTCTGATTCCTTAATATTAGTATAACTGATCCTTCAATTTTTTGACGGAATAATCAATTAAATGTGTGAAATTGGAGGAAAACACCCTAAAAACTAAGAAAATAGATAAACCCATTTCTTGTTCAATGGGAGATGCCATGACATTTTTTAAGGGTCCTCTTATATATATATATATATATATATATATATATATATATATATAGTGTAACGACCCGGCCGATCGTGTTTAGAGTTATAGCCTTGGTCCCTTATTAACTGCTTCTCCCGTATCGTTTTCTTCTATTGTGACTTTCCGAGAGGTTTCATTTTTATTTTTGGAGTGTTTTGGGACACTTAATCCCTAAATGGAGGTTTAAGCCTTAGGATTGGCACCATAGTCGAAAGTATATGAAGATGACTTCGGAATGGAATTTCGTCAAATTCGTTAGCTTCGTTGTGTGATTTTGGGCTTAGGGGCGTGTCAGGATTGTGTTTTGGAGGTTCGTAGCTCATTTAGTCTTGAAATGGCGAAAGTCGAATTTTTGGGATTTTGGAGCGGTAGTGGAATTTTTGATATCGGAGTCGGATTCCGATTTCGGAAGTTGGATTAGGTCCGTAGTTTTGAAAATGACTTGTGTGCAAAATTTGAGGTCAATTAGACGTGGTTTGGTTGGTTTCAGCATCGGTTGTCGAATTTGGAAGTTTCAAGTTCATTAAGTTTGAATTGGAGGGTGATTCATGATTTTAGCATTGTTTGATGTAATTTGAGGGCTCAACTAAGTTCGTATGGTGGTTTAGGATTGGTTGGTATGTTTGGTTGAGGTCCCGGGGGCCTCGGGTGAGTTTCGGATGCCCAACGGATCGATTTTTACACTTAGGAGGTCACTGAAGTTTTCTGGTGTCTGAGTTTTGGTTTCCTTATACACGATCGCATGGGGTGATTCGCGATCGCGTAAGCTAGATGGACGAGAGGATGGAATTGTTCTTCGCGTTCGCGGACATGGGGCATGCGAACACATAGTGAAATGAGGTAGTGCTTCGCGAACGTAGAGATAAGGTCGCGTTCGCGTAGGGTTAAGTGGACCAAAGCTGGGCCACGCGCTTTGCTCATCGTGAACGCGTGAGGACGTTCACGGTCGTGTGAGTCTGAGAGCCAGAGCATCGCGTTCGCGTGGTGTTTTACGCGTTCTCGTAGATTTAATTTCTGGGGCAGCAAAGTTGTTCTTCACGATCGCGAGGCTATTTCCACGATCGCGATTAAGAATCACTCTGCAGTATTAAACATTTCAAAAATGAGGGTTTGGCCATTTTTATCAAAACTTGAGTTTGGGAGCTCGAATTTGGACGTGATTTTGGGGGATTTTCAGAGACCTCGATTGGATTTGGGCCATTCGGAGCCGGATATTCGTGGAAAGAGCATTGTTACGGATTGATTAAGCTTGGTTTGAGGTAAGTGGCTTGCCTAACCTTGTGTGGGGGAAATCCCCTTAGGAGTTGGTACTGATTTTACTGTGTGAGCGTTGTGTACGCGAGGTGACGAGTGCGTACACTGGATATTTGTTGAAAAATCCGATTTTTACTAAGCATTTCCCTATTTCCGCTTTATTTGAATATACTAGCATGTGTAGTTACCCTGTTAGCTTAGAATAACATGTCTACGTGCCTTATTTGCTTGATTGAACTCTTTGCAGCATGCCTATTGAATTCCTGCTTCTTTCCCGACTTGTACTTAGTCTAGACTGTAGATTTCTCTTGCTGTAGTTATCGTTTGTAATTGATTGCGCTGTGTATTTACTTTAGGACTATGGGACGGTATCCCAGGAGATCCCCCTGCATATTTACTTTTGGGACTACGGGACGGTATCCCGGGAGATCCCCCTGCATACTTACTTTTGGGACTACGGGACGGTATCCAGTGAGATCCCTCTGCACATTTACTTTAAGACTACGAAGCGGTACCTCGGGAGTTCTCCCTGCATATTTACTTTTGGGACTACGAGATGGTATATCGGGAGATCCCATATCGCTTAATTCCGTGCACTTCTATGATTATTTCACTGTGCTTTCCTTTGTTGAAATTTAGTCTCTTATTATACTACTTATTCTCCTATTTTTATTATTATATACCAGTGGGCCTGATCTGACCTCGTCACTACTCGATCGAGGTTAGGCTCGACACTTACTGGGTACCGCTGTGGTGTACTCACGCCCTTTCCTGCACATGTTTTTCGTGTGCAGATCCATGTCCCTTTTACCAGCCTCATCTTTAATTGCAGTTGTTGCTGTTACGGAGAACTTCAAGGTACATCTGCCCGCGCCCGCAGATCCTCGGAGTCCCCCTCTATCCCCCTATGTTCACTGTTTTTCCTCTTTCTGTAGAAATGATGTATAGAATAGTTAAGACTTCTTAATAGCTTGTGACTTGTGGGTTTCCGAGTTTTGGGAATTGTTTGGTACATTTCAAAGGTGATAATTGTACATGCCGAGTGGCATTCAGTTGCTTATTAGATATTTGTTACTGTTAGTGGTTTATGTTCAAGTTTTTAACTCATTTCTACAAAGTGTTAGGCTTACCTAGTCGTAGAGACTAGGTGTCGTCACGACAACTCACGTAGGGATAAATTGGGTCGTGACAAGTTGATATTAGAGCTCTAGGTTCATAGGATTCGTGAGTCACAAGCCGGTTTATTAGAGTCTCACGAATCGGAACGGAGACGTCTGTACTTATCTTCGGGAGGCTATGGAACTGTTAGGAACAAACAAACTTCTTTTGATTCCTTGTCGTGCGAGTTATTGGCATCAAATTCTAAACAATTTCTATTCTATTCTTTCTCACATATGGTGAGGATCTGTATCGAAGGATCTGACGACCAGGCACATGCGCCCCTACTAAAGCCGCCAGAGGCCGGGGCCGGGGTAAAGTACAGCCACGCGGTACAGCCAGATCACCCGCGCGAGCTGCGACAGAGGAGCCCCTAGCAGTTCCAGCTGGAGGGCAGGCACCGGAGGTTCCTATTGCTGCACCAGCCCTCCAGGAGACTCTAGCCTAGTTCATGAGCATGTTCAACAACTTAGCGCAGGCTGGATTGATTCTGTTAGCTCCCGCCACATCTCAGGCCGGGGGAGGAGCATAGACTCCTGTAGCCCACACTCTTGAGCAGAGGGCCCAGGTTGATCAGGCCCTAGAGTTCATTCCTATGCTGGTAATAGCCCCGATTTAGTATGAGACTTGGACAGCCGCTTCTGAGGCGGAGAAGCTCAGACTTGAGAGGTACAAGAAGTACCACCCATCTACCTTCAGCGAATTGGCTACAGATGATGCTCAGTGTTTTCTAGAGGAGTGTCATCGTATTCTCCATACTAAGGGCATAGCTAAGACGAGTAGGGTTTCTTTTACCACTTTCTAGCTTAGAGGAGCAGCCTATCAGTGGTGGCGTGCTTATGAGTTGAGTAGTCCGGATGAGGCAGCTTCACTTACATAGAATCAGTTCTCGGACATGTTTTTGAGAGAGTATGTCCCTCAGAGCCTCAAGGGCTCATGGCGTGTGGAGTTTGAGCAGCTACGCTAGAGTGCTATGACTGTGTCAGAGTATGCAGTCTACTTTAGTGATTTGGCCTGACATGCACCGGCCTTGGTTTACACAGTTCGAGAGAGGGTTCGTCGGTTTATTGAAGGACTCCACCCCAGTATCAGGATTAGTATGGTCAGGGAGCTGGAGATGGATATTCCACCCCAGCAGGTTGTTAGTATTGCTAGGAGATTGGAGTACATGCTTGGCCGGGACCGAGAGGAGAGAGAGGCCAAGAGGTCTCGAGAGACTGGTTCTTATTCTGGAGCTCGTGCCCCAGCAGCTCGCCATGGTAGGGGTTATGTGGGTCGCCCCGTTCATTCAGCTCTTCCAGCTGCTAGTGGTGTTCCAGCCCCTTTTAAGCCCCCAGGAGCCTTATTATGCACTGCCAGTATCTAGTGTGCCTCCTGCTCGGGGTACTTTTAGCGGCCAGTCCAGCAGACCTGGCCCGAGTCAGTCACAACAGTCCCGCCCTCCGAGGGGTTATTTTGAGTATGGCGACACCCGCCATATGGTGAGGGATTGCACAGACTTCTCAGCCACCATGTGCTCTACCGGGTCCTCAGACTATGATTCCAGCACCAGCTACCGCCCCACCTCCTCAGCCAGCTAGAGGTCGAGGTCGAGGTCGTCCTAGAGGGGGAGGCCAGGCCATGTATTATGCTCTTACGACTCGTACAGAGGCAGTTGCTTCCGACTCTGTCATTACAGGTATCGTTCCAGTCTGTCATAGAGATGCGTCGGTATTATTTGACCCAGGCTCTACGTATTCATATGTGTCCTCTTATTTTGCCCCATATTTGGGCGTATCTCGGGATTCTTTGAGTTCCCCTATTTATGTGTCTACTCCTGTGGGAGATTCTCTTGTTGTGGACCGCGTGTATCAGTCGTGTTTGATTGTTCTTAGTGGTTTTTAGACCCGGGCCGTCTTATTATTACTCAGCATGGTAGACTTTAATGTTATCTTAGGCATGGACTAGTTGTCGCCCCATTATGCTATTCTTGATTGTCATGCTAAGACCGTGACGCTGGCTATGCCAGGTTTACCATGATTAGAGTGGAGAGGTACTTTAGAGTATACTCCCAGCCGAGTTATTTCATTTCTTAAAGCTCAACGAATGGCTGAGAAGGGGTGTGACGCATATCTAGCTTATGTGAGAGATGTCAGTATTGATACCCCTACAGTTGAGTCAGTTCCAGTAGTGAGGGACTATCCAGATGTATTCCCAACTGATCTTCCGGACATGCCGCCCGACAGAGATATTGATTTAGGCATTGATTTATTGCCGGGCACTCGGCCCATCTCTATTCCTCCATACCAAATGGCTCCTCCTGATTTGAAGGAGTTGAAAGAGCGGTTGCAGGAGTTGCTTGATAAGGGCTTCATTCGGCCTAGTGTGTCACCTTGGGGTGATCCTATCTTGTTTGTGAAGAAAAAGGATGGTTCTATGCGTATGTGTATTGATTATTGCCAGTTGAACAAAGTTACAGTGAAGAACAAGTACCCATTGCCTCGTATTGATGACTTATTTGATCAGTTACAGGGTGCCAGAGTGTTCTCCAAGATTGACTTACATTCAGGATATCATCAGTTATAGATTCGGGAGCCAGATATCCCGAAGACTGCTTTCAGGACCCGATATGATCACTATAAGTTTCTTGTTATGTCTTTTGGGGTGACCAATGCCCCAGCATCCTTTATGCACTTTATGCACAGTGTGTTCCGGCCTTATCTTGACTCTTTCATCATTGTGTTTATTGACGACATTCTGGTGTACTCCCGGACTTGGGAGGATCATGAGCAACACCTGAGGAATGTGCTTCAGACTTTGAGAGAAAAGAAGTTATATGTAAAATTTTCTTAATGTGAGTTCTAGTTAGATTCTGTGGTATTCTTGGGTCATATTGTGTCGAGTAAGGTGATCAAGGTGGATCCGAAGAAGGTGGAAGCAGTGCAGAGTTGGCCCAGACCGTCCTCAGCGACAGAGATTCGGAGCTTCCTAGGTTTGGTGGGATATTACCGTCGGTTTGTTGGGGGACTTTTTTCTATTGCAGCACCTATGACCAGGCTAACCCAAAAGGGTGCTCCGTTCAAATGGACAGAGGAGTGTGGTGAGAGCTTTCAGAAGTTCAAGACAACTTTGACTACAGCCCCAGTATTGGTATTGCCTTCAAGTTTGGGGTCTTATACAGTTTATTATGATGTGTCACGAGTTGGCCTTGGCACGGTGTTGATGCAGGACCGTAGGGTGATTGCCTACGCATCCAGACAACTGAAGGTACATGAAAAGAACTATCATGTCCACGACCTTGAGCTAGCAGCTATTGTTCATGCCTTGAAGATTTGGAGGAACTATTTGTATGGTGTTCCTTGTGAGATCTACACTGATCACCGGAGTTTGCAGTATTTGTTCAAGCAGAAGGATCTTAATTTGCGTCAGAGGAGGTGGTTAGAGCTGCTTAAGGATTATGACATTACCATTTTGTACCATCCCAGTAAGGCCAATGTGGTGGCCGATGCTTTGAGTCATCGGGCAGAGAGTTTGGGGAGTTTAGCATATCTACCAGCAGCAGTAGAGGCCATTGGCATTGGATGTTCAGGCCTTAGCCAGCCAGTTTGTGAGATTGGATATTTCTTAGCCGAGTCGAGTATCGGCTTGTGTGGTCTCTCGGTCTTCTCTTTATGATTATATCAGGGAGCGTTAATATGATGACCCCCGTCTACTTGTCCTTAAGGACACGGTTCAACATGGTAATCCTAAGGAGGTCATTATTGGAGATGATGGTGCATTGAGGATGCAGGGCAGGCTATGTGTGCTCAATGTAGATGGTTTGTGTGAGTTGATTCTCCAGGAGGCTCACAGCTCGCGGTACTCCATTCATCTGGGTACCGCGAAGATGTATCGGGACTTGAGGCAGCATTACTGGTGGAGGAGGATGAAGAAGGACATAGTGGAGTATGTGGCTCGGTGCCTAAATTGCCAACAGGTGAAGTATGAGCATCAGCGGTCGGGTGAGTTTCTTAAGAAGATAGAGATTCCAGAGTGGAAATGGGAGCGGATCACTATGGATTACGTTATTGGACTCCCACGGACTCAGCGGAGGTTTGATGCAGTTTGGGTGATTATGGATAGGATGATCAAGTCAGCTCACTTTATTCTTGTGATGACTACTTATTATTTCGAGCAGCTGGCTCGAATTTACATACGCGAGATCGTCAGGCTTTATGGCGTACCGATGTCTATCATCTCTGACCGAGGAACGCAGTTTACATCACGGTTCTGGAGAGACGTACAGCAGGAGTTGGGTACTCAGGTGGAGTTGAGCACATCTTTTCACCCTCAAACGGACGGGCAGTCCGAGTGCACTATTCAGATTCTTGAGGATATGCTCTGTGTGTGTGTGTGATAGAGTTTGGAGTTTCTTGGGATTAGATCTTACCACTTGCGGAGTTTTCCTACAACAACAGTTATCAGTCCAGCATTTAGATGGCACCATATGAGGCTCTGTATGGTAGGCGGTGTTGGTCCCCAGTGGGTTGGTTCAAGCCGGGCGAGGCCAGATTATTTGGTACGGACTTGGTTTAGGATGCTTTGGAGAAGTTAAAGGTGATTCAGGACAGACTTCACACAACCCAGTCCAAACAGAAGAGCTATGCAGACCGGAAGGTTCTAGATGTTGCATTCATGGTTGGAGAGCGGGTCATGCTTCGGGTTTTGCCTATGAATGGCGTTATGAGGTTCGGTAAGAGGGGAAAGCTGAGCCCAAGGTTTATTGGCCCCTTTAAGGTGTTGCGCCGAGTTGGGGAGGTTGCTTATGAGCTTGCCTTACCTCCAAGCCTAGCAAGAGTTCATCTGGTATTTCATGTTTCGATGCTTCGGAGGTATCACGGCGATCCGTCTCATATGTTGGATTTCAGCTCAGTCCAGTTGGACAAGGATCTATCATATGTTGAGGAGCCAGTGGCTATTTTGAACAGGCAGGTTCGGAAGCTGAGGTCAAAGAATATTACATCAGTAAAGGTTCAGTGACGGGGTCAGCCGGTCAAGGAGGCGACTTGGGAGAACGAGCAGGATATCTGTATCCGTTATCCTCATCTTTTCACCACTTCAGGTATGTCTCTATACTCGTTTGAGGATGAACGATTGTTTTACGAGGGGGAGGATGTAACGACCCGGCCGATCATTTTTAGAGTTATAGCCCCGATCCACTATTAAGTGCTTCTCTCGTATCTTTTTCTGCTATTGTGACTTGCCGGGAGGTTTCATTTTGGTTTTTGGAGTGTTTTGGGACACTTAGTCCCTAAATGGAGGTTTAAACCTTAGGATTGGTACCATAGTCAGAACTGTGTGAATGCGACTCCAGAATGGAATTTCATCGATTCCATTAGCTTCGTTGTGTGATTATGGGCTTAGGGGCGTGTCCAGATTGTGTTTTGGAGGTTTGTAGCTCATTTAGGCTTGAAATGACGAAAGTCGAATTTTTGGAGTTTTGGGTCGAGAGTGGAATTTTTGATATTGGGGTTGGATTCCGATTTCGGAAGTTGGAGTAGGTCCGTAGTGTTAAAAATGACTTATGTGCAAAATTTGAGGTCAATATGACGTGGTTTGGTTGGTTTCGGCATTGGTTGTCGAATTTGGAAGTTTCAAGTTCATTAAGTTTGAATTGGAGGGTGATTCGTAATTTTAGCATTGTATGATGTAGTTTGAGGGCTCAACTAAGTTCGTATGGTGTTTTAAGATTGGTTGGTATGTTTAGTTGAGGTCCCGGGGGACTCGGGTGAGTTTCGGATACCCAACGGATCGATATTTGGACTTAGTAGGTTACTGAAGTTTTCTGGTGTCTGAGTTCTAGTGTCCTTATATGCGATCGCGTGGGGTGATCCGCAATCGCGTAAGCTAGCTGGGCGAGAGGATGGAATTGTTCTTCGCATTCGCGGACAGGGGCATGCGAACGTGTAGTGAAGTGAGGTGGTGCTTCGTAAATGCAGAGACAAGGTCACGTTCGCATAGGGTTAAGTGGACCAAAGCTGGGCCACACGCTTTGCTCATCGCGAACGCGTGAGGATGTTCGCGTTCACGTGAGTCTGAGAGCCAGAGCATCATGTTCGCGTAAAGTTAATTTCTGGGGCAACAAAGTTGTTCTTTGCGATCGTGAGGCTATTTTCGCGATCGCGATTAAGGAATCACTCGGCAGTATTAAACATTTCAAAAATGAGGATTTGGCCATTTTTATCAAAACTTGAGTTTGGGAGCTCGAATTTGGAAGAGAATTTGGGGGATTTTCAGCGACCTCGATTGGATTTGGGCTATTCGGAGCCGGATATTCGTGGAAAGAGAATTGTTATGGATTGATTGAGCTTGGTTTGAGGTAAGTGGCTTGCCTAACCTTGTGTGGGGAAAATTCCCTTAGTAGTTGGTACTGATTTTACTATGTGAGCACCGTGTATGCGAGGTGACGAGTGCGTACACGGGCTAGTTGAAAAACCCGATATTTACTAAGAATTTCTCTATTTCTGCCTTATTTGAATATACTAGCATGCGTAGCTACCCTGTTAGCTTAGAATAACATGTCTACGCACCTTATTTGCTTAATTGAACTCTTTGCAGAATGCCTATTGAATTCCTGCTTCTTTCCCGACTTGTACTTAGTCTAGACTGCAGATTTCTCTTGATGTACTTATTTTTTGTAATTGATTGCGCTGTGTATTTACTTTGGGACGGTATCCCGGGAAATCCTCCTGCATATTTACTTTTGGAACTACGGGACGGTATCCCGGGAGATCCCCCTGCATATTTACTTTTGGGACTACGGGATGGTATCCCGCGAGATCCCCATGCACATTTAATTTGAGACTACGAGGCGGTACCTCGGGAGTAGTTCTCCCTGCATATTTACTTTTGGGACTACGAGATGGTATCTCGGGAGATCCCCTGTCCCTTAATTCCGTGCACTGTTATGATTATTTCAGCGTGCTTTCCTTTGTTGAACTTTAGTCTCTTATTATACTGCTTATTCTCCTATTTTTATTATTATATACCAGTGGGCCTGACCTGACCTCGTCACTACTCGATCGAGGTTAGGCTCAGCACTTATTGGGTACCGCTGTGGTGTACTCACGCCCTTACCTGCACATATTTTTCGTGTGCAGATCCAGGTCCCTTTTACCAGCCTCGTCCTTAGTTGCAGTTGTTGCTGTTTCGGAGAACTTCAAGGTACATCTGCCCGCGCCCGCAGATCCTCGGAGTCCCCTTTATCCCCCTATGTTCATTCTTTTTTCCTCTTTCTATAGAAATGATGTATAGATTAGTAAAGACTTCTTAGTAGCTTGTGACTTGCGGGTTTCCGACTTTTGAAAATTGTTTGGTACATTTCAAAGGTGATAATTGTACATGCCGAGTGGCATTCAGTTGCTTATTAGATATTTGTTACTGTTAGTGGTTTATGTTCAAGTTTTTAACTCATTTCTGCAAAGTGTTAGGCTTACCTAGTCGTAGAGACTAGGTGCCGTCATGACAACTCACGGAGGGATAAATTGGATCGTGACATATAGATATAGATTTATTTACACTGTCCATGTATATAAGCTAAACCATAAATGAAACGTACGACATATATCCTGTAATAACATCCATTTCATGAACGTTACAAATTTGAGGAGCATAACGAAAAGTTTGGCGATTGATTCCAGCATTAGATAGAGTTCCACGAGACAGGAGCAAGTCCATGCTCATCAAGTGTGGCATTCAAAACATCAATCCAAAGCTGCTCACCTCCAACATCTGCATAAAACCCTAAGGAAGCATCCCAACTAACCCTAATGTAATTATTCTTCAAAGAATTCATATCCACCACAACCCCATTTCGCGCCATGGTAAGAGGGATATGTGTATTATAGGAACACTTGATGAGATTGAGTATATCATTAATAGTGGATGGATAAAGAACTGCAGCTGGTGTTTCCTTAACAATATTTCCAAAATTAGTGGAAGCTGCCTCTATGGAATATCAAGGGAAAGAAGTTCATGAGGAATACTTGAAGCGTTCCAATAAGTCTTCAACTTCCCTATTATGAACAAAAAAATGAAGTAGCCAGCTGGGGCAAAAAACTTAGCCATTTTACATGCATGTGGTAAAATTAAAGAGACACATATAATATAATGTAGAAATAGGAAAAAGAGTGTTGAAATTATGAAGGTGATTTTGGCGTAGCAAAGAGAGATATGGTATATATGAGGATATATATATATATATATATATATATATATATATATATATATATATATATAGAAGAAGAGAAAATGAATAAAATGGATTTATTTTTGATAAAAGTACAGTAGTCCGAAAATCTTGGGAAAATATGGAGTATATGGAGAAAATGATACACTTTTCTGATACTTTTTTGCCTTTATTTTTGGAATGTCTTGTCTTTCTCATGGAACGGCGATTATCATTAGATACACCCAAAGATTCGCATAGCCAGCCGTTAGTTTTCTTCTTTCTTGTGGGCTTTATGTATATTTTTGTGTTATTAGACTAGGCCAAAGCACATTATATTTGGCCTTAGCTATCTACTTTGATATGAGGGTCTTTGGTTATATTTTTGTTTGTTTTCTTATTAAGGAATGGATGATGGCCATAATTAGGTACAGACGAAAAATATTTTGAAAAAAAGTCCTTTTTAGATTTGATGTGATTCTCCTGTATCTTTGATCAGTTAATAGGGGAGAATAATGGGAAACCAGCATTTGATACGATTCCCCTTCGTATCTATGAGTTAATTATCACTGCGAGAAGGTGAATATACCGGAAAGTCAGAAGAAAATTTTAGATTTTCTTCATCATTCAAAGATCATGTTTGTAGGTATTTCAGGTAACATCATAATATGAAAAGTCCATCAGCATAAACTTTAATTGCATACTAGGATCTTGAACATGATAATCTTACACAAAATCGGACAGAAAATATACCTGAATTGTAAGCCATCATCGTGAAGCGGAAGCGTTAATTCAAATTGGTTTCTCGCCCCTTGCCCTAGCTTTCGTTACCGCCGACTTTAGTAATGGAAGAGAAAAAAATAAAATACGGTAACCCTAATGGGTGGGGAGAGGACCAATTTATAGATGTTCTCACTTAATCTGGTAGGTCCATCAAGTAACCGATCGAACTGATGAGATTTACTCATTAATTAAATATTAATTATGGGCCTTAAACTTATTGGGCCACCAATAAACGTAGAAAAATCTTATATTCTCCCACTTGGCCTAATAATCACATAACATTAATATTTAATCATATAAACATTAGTTGCGCATAAACAAATCTCTTCTATAATGTCCATCATAAATTCCATAACACGATAAATTACTAAATGTAAGTTATGGCGGTTATATATAATTTGTCTACATACTTTCTTCCATATACTACAATATTAGCAGCTCATTGTACCAGGTCCATAAGCTATAAAATATTATGGTCCACAATAATGTCTCATTGAGACTTATCCTGTAACATCTCAAAACAATAATGTGTACACCATTATGAGAAACATGAATCATTAATATATATCAGAAACATATAAATGAGCTCAGAGTGTCAAAATATCATAAATACATCAATCATAAATACAGCCAAGACCCATTCTATGTACATGTTCTTTAAATATCTTTGGTTGTAAACCTTTCGTTAATGGATCTGCAATCATGAGATCAGTTTTAATATGCTCAAGTGACACTCTTTGTTTCTGAACATCCTCCTTGAGGGTAAAGTACTTTAATTCCATATGTTTGGCACCTTTGGAGCACTTATCGTTCTTGGAGAAGAATACTGCTGTAGAATTATCACAGTAAATTTTTAGCGGCTTGGTAATGGTGTCAACAACCCCAAGTCCTAAAATAATATTTCGCAGCCATAATGCATGAATTGTGGCTTCAAAATATGCCACAAATTCTGCTTCCATGTGGATGTAGCAATGACAGACTGTTTGGCACTCTTTCATGATATTGCTCATTCAGCTAATTAGAACAAATAACCAAACGTGGATTTTCTAGTGTCAATACATCCAGCGAAATCTGAATCCGAGTATCCAACAACTTCCAAATGCTTGGATCTCCTATACATGAGCATGTAATCCTTCGTTCCTTTCAGGTACCTCAAAACTTTCTTTTCATCTTTCCAGTGATCAATTCCTCGAGGTCTCCATTAAGAAAGGCAGTTTTCATATCCATTTGGTATAACTCTAAGTCATAATGAGCCACCAATGCCATAATAATTCTTAACGGGTCTTTCTTTGAGACCGGTGAAAAGGTCTCCTTATAATCAATGCCTCCTTTCTGAGTATAACCCTTGGAAACAAGTCTGGTTTTGTATCGTTTAATATTTCCATTTGAATCGCATTTGGTCTTAAAGACCCATCTACACCCGATTCTTTTAGAACTTTTTGGCAATTCAACGAGATCCCAGACTTTATTGTATTCCATGGATTTTAGCTCTTCCTTCACGGCATCAATCCATTTGTCAGACTCATTACTTTCTATGGCTTGTGAAAATGAAACCGGATCCTTATTAAGACCAATGTCAAAATCTGACTCTTGCAAATAAACTACGTAATCATCCGAAATAGCCGATTTTCTAACTTTTTGAGATTTTTTTAATGGCATTTCTTGTGGTTAATTTGTGTCAGATATTTGTGAGTTAGTTTCTTCATGAAGTGTTTCGTCCAAATATTGCTAGGTGTTGTCAAAGTGTTCTTCAACAACTGGAACAATATTTAGTATTTATGTGGAAGTAGCCACATTCGTGGGTAATTGAATATTGACCCTCAACTCTTTTATTTTCACACTTTGCTTTTCAACGCTCCCACTAACTTCACTATTTTCAATGAATCTTGCATTACCGGTTTCAACAATTCTCGAACTATGGTTTAGACAGTAAAACACATACCCTTTAGATTTCTCTGGGTAACCAATAAAGTAACCATTTACTGTTCGAGAATCTAATTTCTTTTCTTGTGGATTATAAACTCTAACTTCCGCAAGTGCCTTAAAACTAGGTTTCCTTCCTGTCCACAGTTCAAAAGGGGTCTGTGAAACTACCTTACTAGGAACCCTATTTAATAAAAATACATCGGTTTTAAGAGCATATATCCACAATAATTTGGGTAATGAGGAATTACTTATCATACTCCTAACCATATCCATAAGTGTTCGATTACGCCTTTCTTCAACACCATTTTGTTGAGGTATTCCTGGCATAGTATACTGTGTACATATGCCATGTTCCTCGAGGAACTTTGCAAATGGACCTGGACATTGTCCTGATTCATTATATTTTTTATAATATTCACCACCTCTATTTGACCTAATGATTTTCACCTTTATATCTAATTGCCTTTCAACCTCATTAACAAACACTTTGAGAGCATCTGTTGCTTGAGATTTTTCTTTTAGCAAATAGATGTATCCATAATGTGAAAATTCATCGATAAAAGTGATAAAATATTTTTTTCCACCAAAAGATGGAACATCAAAGGGTCCACAAATATCGGTGTGTATAATTTCAAAAAGCTGGGTGCTTCTTGTGGCACCTTTCTTACTTTGCTTGGTTTGCTTTCCCTTAATGCAATCCAAACATATAGTAAGATCAGTAAAATTTAGATTCGGAAGAATCTCATTCTTTACTAATCTTTCTAACCTTTCTTTAGATATATGACCCAAACGTCTATGCCACAAGTAAGCTGAACTTTCATCTAGTGAACTATATTTTATTTCAACATTATATTGAACAGTAAGAAGGGATTCAGAAAAACCAATATCGAGTTTCAATTTATATAAACCATCACTAAGAAAACCAGAACCATAAAAAACAGTATTCTTATATAAATTGAAACATCCATTTTCAAACTTTAAATCAAATCTAGAAACATCAAGTCTTAAAAGAGAAATCAAATTCCTATAAACTGAAGGTACATAAAGAGTCTGTAATAGATCAAGGTGACATCCAGTCTCCATGATCAAACGATAAGTCCCTATGCCTTCAATTGGAGCCTTCATACGATTTTTCATGAACAAGAAATCCTTATTTGGATTTGTAGTTTGGATCGTAAGGAACCCCTGCAGCGTAGTAAATACATGAGTTGTTGCACCAAAATCAAGACACCAAGTATTATTAGGAATTTCTATTAAATTTGATTCGAAACATAATAAAGCACTAATTGTACCTTTCTTTTCAAACCAAGCTTTACGTTTCAGACAATATTTCTGATAGTATCTTTCCTTATTATAGAAACGACATGTATCTGCCTTATGTTCCTTCTTAGCATCCTATGGAGATTTAACATGTGCTTTCTTCTTCTTAAATTTGTTGGGCTTCACTTTAAGTCCTTTACAAGCTCTTTGACCCATGAGGTTGATTGAATGATTCCCTTGTTTCTTAAGTCTTGACTCCTCCTGAGTAAGCATACTGGACAATTCACTAACATTTCACTTATCCTTAATAGTGTTATAGTTAATTTGAAATGGTCCATACTCAGGAGGCAACGAGTTCAGAATAAACTGAACCAAGAAGGAATCATCCCCAAGGTTTGAAGTCTTGCTGCAATGTTAGTCATCTCGATAATATGGTTTTGCATACTACGCGACCCATCAAACTTCATGGTCGTGAGTTCAGCCATTAGTGTAACAGCGAGAGACTTATCTGCAGAACAAAAATGTTCTTCCACAAACTTCAGGTATTCCCTGGCACTTTCTGTTTGTGGAATAGTACTCTTAAATGTTATTGGCAATATTCATTCGCATAAACATAAGGCTTAGCCTGTTAGAGCGTTTCCATGCTTTATGGAAAGACTTCTCATCCGTACTCCTCTAATTAGTAATGGCAGCGGGCTTATCATTCAGCAGAGACAAGTCAAGATCCATCACACCTAAGTGGAACTGGACTTGTTTACGCCATTCAGAGAAGTTCAATCCGTTGAACACAGTAACAGACGAAGCATGCGAATGAAAAGGAATAGCTGCAAAATAGATAATACATGCTCACAAATCAATATGGATTCAACAAAACAGTTAAAGCATATCGCAATTCTCCTTTGGGTAAATACTACGACACACTATCATAATTTAAATGTCATTTAGTCTTTAATAGGTAATTAAATATTTTTAACCAAATATATATGCCATCTTTGGACAGACAATATACATTTGACTAAGAATATTAATTTACCTCATCATATTCACTATTCATAGAATAATTGATTCACCTTTGGGTAAAATCCTTAAGTTCTAGAAATAGTAAAAATTAATTTATCCACTAATTTTTAATTATAGGCATTTCATTAATTTCATGGATAAACTATAATTTTATGTATGCATATTTTCATAAACAAACTAGTTTGGCCACTTTGGTGACTAACAAACTATATAACATAAGTGCACACACAAAATAGATATCATAAGATTTTATGCATGTGATTACTTTAAACAATCTAGCTTGGTCACTTTGGTGAGTAACAAACTATATACATATTAATCACATACATAAAATAAATAATAAATAGCTTTATCAACTTATAGCCCAAAACAAATTATTAAATAAACCAAAACAAATTACTTCATAGCCTAAAGTTAAACAGTAACTGATCTAATTTTTAAATCTTTCATAAAAAAGAATTTTTCATAATGGCTTAGAACGTTGGAACATAACATCCTTAAGACATTCAAAAGGAGAAATTTAGACAACATAAATATATGAGGCAAACTTTAAATGGATACCTAATACATAAAGAATCAAACATTGAAGGTTACTCCTTTAAAGAAAAAGATACATTCGGGTGGGATTGTAGAGTAATTTAATTCCACAAATATTCATTCCCAATATAAAACTTCATTAGATTTCGTTAACTGTAGTAACACATTATTGGTGAATCTTAAGCAAAATTCATCACAGGGCAAAATTCATCACGGCGCTCGACCTTTCTTCGTTCAAATAGAAAATTTGACATAATTTATTACTAGCAGTTCATAAAAGAAATTTCATACTTTATTAGATATCCTCAAATTAAAAGAACTGGAATCAGATACGAGATTATTACAAATCCAATTAGAACAGTACGCATCAACATAAAGATATAGTCTTTCTTTTACGAAGATTATCAGTTCAAATATCCAGGCTCATGATATCACATGTAAATATAAACTTTAATTCATACACCAGGATCTTGAACATGATAATCTTACACAAAATCGTACAGAAAACATACCTGAATCATTAGCCATCATCGTGAAACGGAAGCGTTAATTCAAATTGGTTTCTCGCCCCTTGTCCTAACTTTCGTTACCGCAGACTTTAGTGATGGAAGCGAGAAAAATAAAATACGGTAACCCTAATGGATGGGGAGAGAACCAATTTATAGAGGTTCTCGCTTAATCCGGTACGTCCATCAAGTAACCGATCGGACGGATGAGGTTTTCTCATTAAATAAATATTAATTATGGGCCTTAAACTTATTGGGCCACCAATAAACGTAGAAAAATCTTACAAAGTCAAGTTACATGTATAATTACAAGCCTTGTCTTGTCCTCTTCAGTATATTTAATCACTTTCAACCGTCAATATCTTGCTTTCTTAGTTAGTTTCATTTTAGTTGTGCAAGTTCTACATTTTCACACTATTTGGGACAAATTCATGGTATGGGCTATCTAACAAAGAGTGACATCAATTGTAGTCTTGCGCAAGAGTAGCAAACAAACTAACGGAACGATATGAAGATTGACATTTCAAAGGATCTATATTTGTAACATTAACGCAATTGTTTTTGTAATTTTCCTACTTGCTATGTACAATCCATATGATACGTTGTGATTTAACATGATAGTGGTCAATAGTTGATACTCTTGTAGTTTTGGTAAAAAAGAAAAATTAAAGTTAGAATTCAAGTAATAAGATATTGAGTTCTTGACAATAAGGTCTTCTTTACCAAAGTGGCCTCTATTTGACTGCGGCTGAACATGAATATAAGAATATAAAGAATTTGTAGTGCTGCTTCACAGATGCCATTGAGGTTTTAGTCCTATTTCAAATTGTTTAGATTATAAGTTGAATGTTAACAATTTGACCTAAATTAGGAACTTTACCAAGCATCTATCCCCCACCCAATAGGCAATAGCTAACGTCCATTCCATGCCTCCACGCATTTTCTTAGTCTATAATATATTTTAATGTGTAACTTCACAAACATCTAAGCAGATGCGTGTGTCTATACACAGTTTTTTTTTCTTCTTCTAGAATATGTCCAAGCTGACTTCAATTAAAATTGTTGAAAGTGTTTCAAGAAAGAGATGAATTGGTTGTTGTATTAATTAAGCGTCATCATCGCTTTCATCTTGTCTGGACTCAGTGATCGATTGATCGTTAGTTTTGTTTCCAAAGCAAAATTGGAGGGATAAGATGTAAGTTAATTCTTCATTAAAGTGGTCTGTATTTACTATATTGTTTCATTTGGATTGAGACATTTCTGTTACATGTGTGAATTATTCAATCCTTTAAGGAAAGACTTTACTTTTCAATTCATTAAAAGCTCATTATGCTTCAGTTATGTCTTTGATAGAAATACTTAAAATATTTGCCTACTATAAATTGGAGCATTTGTAAAGGTTTCCTGCAGCCACAACTTAGAACGAAATACACCATCTAAAAAATTATAAAAGTTATTAGAGTGTAGAAAAGCCTATACACAAAGGTGTTATCTCAAACAACAATGGCAGGAGATAAGTTGTTCTCTCTTATTCCGCTGCCAATTTGCTCTTTATGTGTTTAGACATTCATTAGATTGTATAGAATGTCTTACAGTTGGTATCAGAGCAATTTTAACCCCTGCCTTGTCATTTTCAGAATTTGCGTAAATGTTCAAAAATGGAGCTTTTGATTTTCGGATCTATATTTTTGATTAAAAACTGATGTTAGAAATTGTCACGATCCGGAATTCCCACCCTCGAGACCGTGATGTCGCCTAACATTTTACTTGTTAGGCAAGCCAACGTTGGAATAGTTTTAAGCCATTTTTAATAAATCAAATTAATTGATGCCAATTAAACTGAAAAAACTGTAATAGAACTGAAATATAGTGCGAAAAGTCATAACAACCGAAATATATAAATACAACCCAGAACTGGTATCACAAGTGCACGAGTGACTAGAATAATATATATAATGGTCTGAATGAAAGTAAAAATATCTGAAAAGAAGTAAACAACTAGGATAAAGTAGAAGGGGACTTCAGGATTGCGAACGCCGAGCAGTTGTACCTCAAGTCTCCGTCAGATGTCCGATCCGAGAAATCTACTGACCGCCCATGGGATCGACTCCAAAGTCTGCACAAGAAGTACAGAGTGTAGTATGAGTACAAACTATAATTGCGGATTAAATAATACAAAAAGTAAAGAACACAAGGATGTTTCACGTAGAAAACACCCAGCTAAAAAGGTGAAAAAAAATACGACCTACTTCCCAATAGGATTTTCTTCAAACATTTCACTAAAATCTGAGCCAAAACAAAGTTTACAAACTTTTGTAAACCTAAGGATTAAACTCTAACCCTTGTAGCAACATGCACGGGCTGTTGCGACTATTTCAATTTAACTCTAACTTGAATAAGACAACTCAAGTATCTAGTATAATTTGCTTCTAAAGAAAGTTGAAAGGTACAACTCAAAAGTTCCTACTACACTTGAACTAGAACTAGAGAAAGACGCATGGAATTGGTTCTTCAATCTGGTTCATGTAGTTTCAGGTTCGTACCCTTGAATCTCACAGGAACTGCTCACTAAATGTCTTTCTATTTTGCTATGAATTCTTGCTTTACTTCAACGTGTATGTGATTACCTGTAAAATAGAACAAAATAGAACAACACTGATAGTTATAGAGTTAGTAGAATAAGGAGTAACTAGAAGTATGATGCTTTACTCTTCCTTGATAGAAGAGTTCTAGTTAACTTCAACTTATAACTCTTTCCTTATCTAGAATAGAATTCTCTTCAAGTAAGGAGTCATGTTCCTTATCAAATATACAATCTTTTCATTCAGGGATTGTCAGAAATAACCGCTTATACTTATTCCTACCACGTGCATATCTTTTGCTTGTTTTCAACTATAACCTGTGTACAATATCCATGAACATGGTTCAAGCATGTGTTCCTTTGTCAAATCATCAAAATCTATACCGCTTAGGTCAACAAAGGGAGCAAAAAAATAAATGGAATCAAAATAAGGAGAGAAAAAAAATAAAGAAGATATAATTTGAAAAAAAATGAATGGAATCAGAAAAGGAGAAACAAAAAGAAAAAAAAAAGGGAAGAAAAAAGAATTGGTTTGGTTTGGCGTGATGGGTTACTAAAAATAAATGGGGTTGCATGGTATGGTCGGATAAATAGTTTCAAGTGCATGGATATTTGTTTAAGACTCCTTTAATAATATTCAAAGATGAAACTTATGGGTCATTTGGCTCGAGAAAAGATATGCAGGATTTATAATGCAAAAATTTATTTTTTGTTAAATGCTTTTAAGAATTAAAACTGTGAGGGCATTTATGTCATTTTATTATCTTAATCCATGTAATAGGATAAATTGTTACACTGGCAAAAGATGTGGATTACGTGTGATGGATTCTTCAAGAATACTTTTATGTCATACTTGATTCTTCTCAACAGCCTTTGACGGTGTCACTAAACAAGTGTAAAAATCCCAAAATTTAATCTCTCGTATAAATTTTTTGACAGATTAAATGAGGTGTCGTATAAGAGATGGCTCTATACATGTAACGACCCACCCGGTCATTTTGAGCATTTGCACTTCGCTCGGCAGTTTACGGGCATGAGTAGCTCTGTATGATGTATTATGACTAATGTGAATTGTCGGTTTTGATTTTCAGGTTATTCGGGACTGATTTGGAAGAATGATTCTCAACTAGGGAGCTTTAAATTTGAAAGAGTTTACCAAATTTGACTTTTTAGCATTTGACCTCGGATTGAAATTTTGATGGTTCCGTTAGCTCCGTTGGGAGATTTTGAACTTAGGAGCGCGTCTGGATTGTGATTTGGAGGTCCGAGGTTGAATTTGGCTCGAAATGGCGAAAGTTAAAATTTTGAAAAGTTTATCCGGGAGTGGACTTTTTGATATCAGGGTCAGATTCTGATTTCGGAAGTTGGAGCAGGTCCGTAATGTCAAATGTGACTTGTGTGCAAAATTTGAGGTCAATCGGACGTGATTTGATAGGTTTCGACATCGGTTGTGGAAGTTTGAAGTTTCAAAGTTCATAAATTTTGATTTGAGATGCGATTCATTGTTTTGATATTGTTATGTGTGATTTGAGGCCTCGAGTAGGTCCGTATTATGTTATGGAACTTGTTGGTATATTTGGACGGGGGTCCCAAGGGGTTCGGGTGAGTTTCAAACGTAGCTTGGATCATTTCAAATGGTTTTTGCATTGCTGGTTTTTCTGTTGTTACCTATTGCTTCCGACGTTCTTCGCGGTCGCGAAAGGTGTTTCATCAGTGGAACTATTTGTTCTTCGCGTTCGCGCTTCTGAGGTCGCGTTCGCACTGAATTGAAGATTGTAGTCTTCGCATCCGCGTCCATGGCTATGTGTCCGCATAGTGTTGAGCGGGGGTTGGTCAGTCTATATGGATTCTTCATTGCCTTAGCAGTGAGTTGTCCGCGATCGCGGAAATCTGGTAGTGTGTTTCATCGCGTTCGCGAGGGTTTTGCCGTAAATGCGTAGTGCAAAGTGAGGCAGTGTGGGTTTGTGCTTCGCGAACACGAGGCTTCTACCGTGTTCGCGTAAGAGGATGCCTGGGCAAAAGTATAAAGTACTCTATTTCGAGGGTTTCGACCATTTTTACATTTTGGGAGCTATGGAGCTCGGATTGAGGCGATTCTTGAAGTAATTTTCACCATATAAATTGGGGTAAGTATTCTCTACTCGGGTTTGGTTATATTTCATGAATCTTTCTTCGTTTTTGGTAATTGGATTATGATTTTCAAAGAGGAAATTGGGGGGTTTTGCCTAAAGTTTCATAATGTGAATTTTGAGTTTTGAACATCGATTCGAAGTCGAATTTGAGTGAAACTAGTATAGTTGGACTCATAATTGAATGAGTTGTTGGATTTTGTGAGTTTTGTCGGGTTCGAGCCGAGTTGGACGGGTTGGACCCAGGTTGGACGTTTTGGCCGATTTTGGGCTTTTGATTAAAGATTCGACCTTTTCCATTTGGAATTGTTTCCTTGGGCTTTATTTGATGTACTTGAGTTGTTTTTGGTTAGTTTCGAACCATTCGGAGGTCAGAACGCGTGTGATGGCATCTTTGGAGCATCGCTTGGCTTGCTCGGCATTGGTATTGGCTTGTTCGAGGTAAATAACTCTTCTAAACTTAGTGCTGAGGGTATGAAATATGTGTTATGTGATTGGCATTGAGGTGACGTACATGCTAAGTGACGGGCATGTGGGCGTGCACCATGTGAATTGAGACTCTTTTCTTTCCATGGAACTGTATAGTGGTCGTACTTTGTTGATGTCCGTATTTTCACCATGTGATAAAGTAATTGGGCTGTCTATCATGCTAGATATCATGTATATGATTTATACTGATACTGTTGGGACCCATAGTGGTCGTTTCTTGCTTTCATTTCACTGATTTTATTGATATTTCGTACGCAGTCATATTCATGCATTCATATCATATCTCAGTCTCAGTTGTTATTTATTGATACATCATATTATTATTGTCGGGCTAGTTTCATGACATTTTGAGTCGTTGAGTGAGACTGGAGAGATTGATGATTGAGTGAGGTCGGGGGCCTGTTTGTGAGGATATTGATACTATAGCACGTGAGTTGTCCGTGCAGCATGTGAGTTGTCCGTGCGGATTCAGATATTGATACTATAGGACGTGAGTTGTCCGTACAGCACGTAAGTTATCCGTGCGAATCTAGATATTGATATTATGGCACGTGAGTTGTCCGTGCGGATTATAGCGCTTGGGCTGTAGGAGCCCCTCCGGAGTTTGCACACCCCCAGTGAGCGCAGTCGACTATAAATATGTAGATCGGGCTGCACGCCGCAGCGGGTATTGTATAACGCTGAGTGATTGAGTGTGCTGATCATTGAGCATAGTGATAGAGGATGCGAAATAGTGAGATTGAGTACTCTGAGAGTGAGTACATGATTCATCTCTGAGATACATGGCATTGGCATGCACACATGACATACAGGCATAGAGATGCATTTTTTCTCATGGTGTACGGTATCACGCCATTCATGACTTTTTATACACATTGATGTATGGGCATAGAGAGGTATTTCACACTTGCTATCTGGAAAAAAAATGAAACATCTTATTTATTGTGGAAAGAATATTTGGAAAAATTACAGTTTTCAAACTTACTCGTATTTTTGACATTTTCGGTAAAAGATTTTGGTTTTCACTAAGATACTTGAAAAGCATGACTATTTTCTAGAACTGTGAACGAGCTGAGCATTTTACTTCTGAGATACATTTCTTACTACTTGTATTATGTTGTTTTGAACTGTTGTGGGATATTGGTATTGGACCCGACCTTGTGTTAGCTCATCACTACTTTCAACCTAAGGTTAGGTTTGTTACTTACTGAGTACATGGGGTCGGTTGTACTCATACTATACTTCTGCACCTTGCGTGCAGAGTTTTGTCGCTAATGTTGTTGTGTTCGATGGGAGCTGGATTGAAGATGTACCTGCATCCCGGTTGTATCTACCTCTTGTTCGTGGTAGCTTTAGATCTATAAAACTCTGTTTATGTATTTTTCAAACAGACGATGTATTTATTTTATTTTAGCTTTGTAAATTCTATTCTTAGAAGCTCATGATTTGTACTACCAGTCCTTGGAAAATGTATAAAATTCAGTAAATTACTATCATTTATATGTCTTGTTAATATCATTGAAATTGGATAGTTACTAGTTGGCTTACCTAGCGGGTTAGGTTAGGTGCCATCACGACTAGTGGATTTGGGGTCGTGACAAGTTGGTATCAGAGCTCTAGGTTCATAGGTTCTACAAGTCATGAGCAAATGTCTAGTAGAGTCTTGCAGATCGGTATGATGACGTCCATACCTATCTTCGAGAGGCTACAGGACATTTAGGATATACTTCCCATCTTTCTTTCCTTATCGTGCAGCATTGATTCAGCTTGAAGCATAACCCTTTGAATTCCTTCCATGCATTCGTATGCGCACATGGGCGCTCGGTATCAGTTGTGCATCACCGACTTGTGATTCTATGAATGAGGTTCGAGATGTGTATTCTGTGTTTTGGTGATGGGTCAGTCTGGAGGACTTGAGGCCATGGTTAGACCGCAGCTTAAGCTCGGTAGCTTCAGTTGTAACTTTTACATTTGGACTCATACGTCCGATAATGTTCCTATGAGTGGAATTTGTGGCTCGACGAGCGGTAGAATGGCTTTGTGATGTGTATGATGTGATTGCGGGATGTGTTAAGATGATTTGAATACGACGAGAAGTGTTTTCTTGAAATGTAAAGGAGAGGCCATTGAGTGCTTGATTTTTGTTTTGATGTGACGTACAGTCTCGAGTATGAGTGCATTGAAGGATCCTTCATGTTGCTTAATGCTGGAATGAAATAGGTTCTCATCTCTTATTGTCGAGATCAGACTCAGGGAGATTAAATGATTGCTTAGTAGTTGTGGCTATGAAAGGGTATTAAGAGATGTCAGTTTGAGGCTAAGCAAGTGGGTTATAACCTGCGAGGTAATCTACGGATGTGTGATTTTTGTTTTATAATGTTGTGTGGAGGATTTCTTTTCTACCAGCGAGATATATTTATGCGATTTGAGTTTGGATCGGTTGTAACAGTTGACCTGACTATCACGAGGATAAATGCGAGATTTGCAGACGATTTGAGGTATTATATGGTTTGTGTTACATGAGCTTACGAAGGATTTAGTTGAATTTCAGTGCAAAATTTTGGCAGTAATAGAGTATGGGCATTGTGAGTTATTGTGTGTTTTACTCTATGGCTTTGAGGCAAGTGGGGGAGTATGCTATCGACGAGTTGATTGCACTACTATGTGTTGTACTGGTTTCTATTTGAGGTATACTGGTGAATTATTTATCACTGCAAGGGTTGAGATTGAGGATGACTCGAGTAAGGGGATTTCTGGATACTGGTTGTATTACACTCTATGGGTATATGGGAATCATGGAATGATTGAGTGGTTATTCGTGAAATATGTAGTTTGCATTGAGTAGGAATTTGCTTGGTCGCGTTAAGGTGGGGTTACTCCTTTGGGTGTCATCATGCCAATGGGGCACCAGTCGTTTGGCCCATTTGGGGCGGTGCAATTGAGATTTAAGCAAAGTGGATGACTCTCAAGAATGGTTCTAATGGATTCAAGAATTATTTGTAGCAATTAGGAATTTCGGATTGGTATATGGCTAGGATCTAATATTTGTATTGGACGGCGTCGAGACTTGTGACATTTTTTATATCATTGGGGATTATGCATTTCAGTATCAAGAAGGAGAAGAAAACAATTTTAGGTTCACATAAGGTCACTTTAGAGTGGGTCTCTCGGTTGTGGTGCTTCGGGGTGCTTAAGAGGGAAGTCAGCGGCTTATGGGCCTTAGGGCATTGTGGTTTTATACTAGGGTCCCTTGTGTGGTGAGTTTTGGTTGAGGATAGTGGTATTATGGCGAGGAGAACTATCAATTTGAAGGTAATTTGGAAAGAACTCGGAGAGTTAGAA
The DNA here is from genome assembly GCF_000715075.1 of Nicotiana tabacum. Classification (NCBI taxonomy): domain Eukaryota; kingdom Viridiplantae; phylum Streptophyta; class Magnoliopsida; order Solanales; family Solanaceae; genus Nicotiana; species Nicotiana tabacum. The sequence continues at coordinate 46,048,835 of NC_134092.1, forward strand.
CAACTTGGTAGTAGGTTGGATCATCACAGCAATAGATATAATCGGTCCTTTGGGTACTTACGACGTGGCTAGTCGTGGTAATGCTCTTCGATTTTGGCAACCTGCATGGCTGGGTTAAGTTAGAGAGATTTGAGTATGATAGCTTGGTTATGTGCAAATGGGTTCGAAGAGTTCTCAATGGTTTTTACCAAGGTTCGAAGGGTATATTTCCTACTGGCGTAAGGAGCATGTGGTGTATAGTGATTTTCTCCTGGGTGAGATCAAATGGAAGGTTTCTAACTGAACGGGTATATATTCTGCTTGTGACTCGGAGTGGACTATGAAGTTCTCATACTTTTCTTAAGATGGCATGGTATATGCGGTGTGTTATGTGGGATTGAGATTTACGTGAGCGAGATCATAGTTTTATTTTGGAAGGGAAGGTCATAAAATTCTTAGGCAGCATGGACGGTTTCAGATGACTAGGTAAATGATATTACTATTTGGTATGGCTTGATGAGAGTATACATTTCAGAAGGGGCAATGTGTTTTGATATATTGATACTTCACTGGTACTGCGGCACTCTCCTGGTTGATCGACTGCTGATATTCAAATTTTGCTATGTGGAACGAAAGAATTTTAGAAGTATTCCTCATGGGATGATCGTGTGTGAGAGATGTGTTAGACATTCTGGCGGTGGAGTTGGGATCAGATATGGTGATTCGTGTGTTCTATGGATTTGGAGACTGGGAGTTCTCAAGAGTTGATTGTTTCATAGTTGTGGACTGTGAAGTCATGGCCGAAGCTAGCCAGGTGATAGTATGTGTTATGATTCAGTCATTATGGGCTTTCAGAGGGTTATTTATATATTCGTGGGTGCCCGGAGTTGATTTGGGGGTCCATTGGTAGGCTCAATTAGGATGTGTATTCTACACCAAGCCGGATTGGTTGGCTCCATACTGCTATTGTTGAGGGATGTGACATTCGGTTGTTGTTGAGCTTATTCGTGTTCTAAAATGATCTGTGAGTTACTCTTCTATGCTACGAGGAGTTGTGATTCGTTGGTTATAAGCACACCTAGTGCGGTTCTATTTGGGCTTTATGGCGGAATTTGAGCGAGATGAGTAATTGGGTATTGCATGGTTGATGGCGTATGGGTTATGTTCTTTCAGGTTTTGTGTGACATTGTGTCATCTGCTTCTCCATGGTTATTGATTTTGAGCATGATGGCTGAGGTATTTCATATGGATCAGTGTTTAGGTGGGGTCATGCATTGCAGCGGAGTTATATTGAGATATAATCCCTTGTGTTAGATTCGTATATTTTTGTTCTATGGTGTGTGATAGGTTCTTAGCATTGCGTTGTGGTGGCACCCGTTGAGTTTGCGGGACGGTTCTCTTATTTGAGTCATTTTCGTGATTGAGTACATTTGGATTATTGCTTAATGGTGCACAGATTGTACGGGTTGTGGCTTTAGATTGTATTGATGTGTCATGTCACTATCAGAATTGATTACAGCATGGTTGGAAGGATAATATCGAAATTCGGTTTAGACATTTGCTATAGTTCTTGTCGAATGAGAGGGAGTTTCATGACTGGTTGATCTGATGAATGGTTATGAGTTCTGCGTGTTTCTTTTATCATCGGCAGTGTACGAAGGTTTTAAGATAAGTTTTGGTTTGGCATGAGGTTAATTACCGGAATTGGGTTGTTTTAGACAACTGCTGTGATTAGAAATTTTTGCTATGAGTATTTGAGTTATGCGGTATATCATGTGATTACATCTTGGGTTATGGATATGGCTTGTTATAGCTTGTTCAGATCTATACAGTATGTAGATGCGAGATTCTGATCTTATAGAAATTTCGAATGTTGAAAATTGGATTCTAAGGCTTATGGACTAAGTTGAATTAAGGAAATCTCAGTTATGTTATGTTATCAGACCTATATGGGATAGGGTGACGTGAGATCACCCCTGGGTATGTGCATGGTAAGGTTACACGACGACTTGATGGTTTTGGGAATAACTCTTGGCACGTTCGAGGACGAACGTATGTTTAAGTGGGGGAGAATGTAATGACCCAACTGGTCGTTTTAAGCATTTGCACTTCGCTCGGCAGTTTACGGGCATGAGTAGCTCCGTATGATGTATTATGACTTATGTGAATCGTCAGTTTTGGTTTTCAGGTTATTCGGGACTGATTTGGAAGAATGATTCTCAACTAGGGAGCTTTAAATTTGAAAGAGTTGACCAAGTTTGACTTTTAGCATTTGACCTTGGATTGGAATTTTGATGGTTCTGTTAGCTCCGTTGGGTGATTTTGGACTTAGGAGCCCGTCCGGATTGTGATTTGGAAGTCCGTGGTTGAATTTGGCTCGAAATGGCAAAAGTTAAAATTTTGGAAAGTTTGTCCGGGAGTGGACTTTTTGATATTAGGGTCGGATTTCGATTCCGAAAGTTGGATCAGGTCCGTAATGTCCAATGTGACTTGTGTGCAAAATTTAAGGTCAATCAGACGTGATTTGATAGGTTTCGGCATCGGTTGTGGAAGTTTGATGTTTCAAAGTTCATAGATTTTGATTTGAGGTGCGATTCATCATTTTTATGTTGTTATGTGTGACTTGAAGCCTCGAGTAGGTCCGTATTATGTTATGGGACTTGTTGGTACATTTGGACGGGGTCCCGAGGGGCTCGAATAAGTTTCGGACGTAGTTCAGATCATTTCAAATAGTTTTGCATTGATAGTTTTTTGGTTATTACTTGTTGCTTTTGACGTTCTTCGCAATCGCAAAGGCTTGACCGCGATCGCGAAAGGTGTTTGGTCAGTGGAGATATTTGCTCTTCGCGTTCGCGCTTCTGAGGTCACGTTCACACTGGATTGAAGATTGTAGTCTTCGTGTCCGCTTCCATGGCTATGCGTTCGCGTAGTGTTAAGCGGGGGTTGATCAGTCTATATGGATTCTTCATCACGTTCGCAGTGAGTTGTCCGCGATCGCGGAAGTCTGGTAGTGTGTTTCATCGCGTTCGCGAGGGTTTTTCCATGAACGCATAGTGCAAAGTGAGGCAGTGTGGGTTTGTGCTTCGGGAACGCAAGGCTTATACCGCTTTCGCGTAAGAGGATACCTGGGCAGAAGTATAAAGTACTCTATTTCGAGGGTTTCGGCCATTTTTACATTTTGGGAGCTATGGAGCTCGGATTGAGGTGATTCTTGAAGAAATGTTCACCATATAAATTGGGGTAAGTGTTATCTACTCGAGTTTGGTTATATTTCATGAATCTATCTTCGTTTTTGGTAATTGGATTGTGATTTTCAAAGAAGAAATTGAGGGTTTTAGCCTAAAGTTTCATAATGTGAATTTTGAGTTTTGAACATCGATTCAAAGTCGGATTTGAGTGAAACTAGTATGGTTAGACTCGTAATTGAATAAGTTATTGGATTTTATGAGTTTTATCAGGTTCCGAGGTGCGGGCCAGGGTTGGACGTTTTGGCCGATTTTGGGCGTTTGATTAAAGATTCGACCTTTTTCATTTGGAATTGTTTCCTTGGGCTTTATTTGATGTACTTGAGTTGTTTTGGTTAGTTTGGAGCCGTTCGGAGGTCGGAACGAGCATGATGGCATCTTTGGAGCATCGCTTGGCTTGCTCGGCATTGGTATTGGCTTGTTCGAGGTAAGTAACTCTTCTAAACTTAGTGCTGAGGGTATGAAATACCGAAATATGTGTTATGTGATTGGCATTGAGGTGACGCACATGCTAAGTGACGGGCGTGTGGGCGTGCACCATGTGAATTGGGACTTTGTTATTTCCATGGCACTATATAGTTGTCCTACTTTGTTGATGTCCGTGTTTTCACCAGGTGATAAAGTAATTGAGCTGCTCATCATGCTAGATATCATGTTTTGGCTTTATGCTGATACTGTTGGGACCCATAGTGGTCGTTTCTTGCTGTCATTTCACTAATTTCATTGATATTTCGTACGCAATCATATTCATGCATTCATATCATATCTCAGTCTCAGTTGTTATTTATTGATACATCATATCATTGTTGTCGGGCTAGTTTCATGACATTTTGAGCCCGTGAGTGAGACTGGAGAGATTGATGACTGAGTGAGGTCGGGGGCCTATTTGTGAGGATATTGATACTATAGCACGTGAGTTGTCCTTGTAGCACATGAGTTGTCCGTGCGAATCCAGATATTGATACTATAGCACGTGAGTTGTCCGTGCGGATCCAGATATTGATACTATAGCACGTGAGTTGTCCGTGCAGCACGTGAGTTGTCCGTGTAGCAAGTGAGTTGTGTCCGTATGGATCTAGAATTGATATTATGGCACGTGAGTTATCTGTGAAACATGTGAGTTGTCCGTGTGGATTATAGCGCTTGGGCAGTAGGAGCTCCTCCGGAGTCTGCATACCTCCAGTAAGCGAATTATAGGGCTTGAGATACATGGCATTGGCATGCACACATGACATACAGGTATAGAGATGCATTTTTCCTCATGTTGTACGGTATCACGTCATTCATGACTTTTTACACACATTGATATGTGGGCATAGAGAGGTATTTCACACTTGCTATCTGAAAAGAAAATGAAACATCTTATTTATTGTGGAAAGGATATTTTGAAAAATTACAGTTTTCAAACTTACTCGTAGTTTTGGCATTTTCGGTAAAAGATTTGGGTTTTCACTAAGATACTTGAAAAGCATGACTATTTTCTGGAACTGTGAACGAGCTGAGCATTTTACTTCTGAGATACATTTCTTATTACTTGTATTATGTTGTTATGAACTGTTGTGGGATATTGGTATTGGATCTGACCTTGTGTTAGTTCGTCACTACTTTTAACCTAAGGTTAGGTTTATAACTTACTGAGTACATGGGGTCGGTTGTACTCATACTACACTTCTGTACCTTGCATGCAGATGTTGGTCGTTGATGTTGCTATGTTCGATAGGAGCTGGAATGAATATGTACATGCATCCTGGTTGTAGCTGCCCCTTGTTCTCAGTGAATTACTATCATTTATTTGTCTTGTTAATATCATTAAAATTGGATAGTTACTAGTTGGCTTAGCTAGCGGGTTGGGTTACGTGCCATCACGACTAGTGGATTTGGGGTCGTGACAATACACTACTGAGAAATATTTCATATACTACAAGAAATAACATATGTTTACCCTCAAAATCGGATAACAATTGAATTTGTAAGTGGTTTTAAGGATATGTGGATTAACTTGACACAAAATGATAAATTACATTGCAATTAACATAAATAACGATAAAGTGAATGCAAACCATACGAATTGGACAATTTCAGCCTTGGAAGGTTAGCCACCCTCGAGCCGAATGCAATTCGATCGGTATCAAGACATAGAAGAATTAGAGCTTAAAGAGAATAATAATAATGTAATACTTTGGAATACGTGTTACAATGTCTTGAATGAATTATCAGACCCCATTTTATATAGTAGATGAGTCCTACTTTAGGTACAATTCTATAAAAGGTAAAATCCCTTGATTTGCTAATTACCGGTTCCCTATTGATACGCACCGAGATTCCTGCCGTAATATCCGACCGGTCAAGGATGTTTCGGTCTTCTGTTGGTTATGCTAACAATGTTTCTTCGAGCTCGTTCGCGGCTAGGGTCGATTCCGGGATCACGGACTCAATATTCTCGATGGCAGGCGTTCTCACCCCGAGTTCTAGCTCGGTGGGACTTGGGGTCGATTTTCAGCCCTTGATTATCATGTTCCGAGCCTAACCTACCATGTCATAGGCGAGCTCAATTTCGACCGTATGCAGATAGTCCCCTCATTTTTCGGAGAGTAGACGACAAGAAACGACATGAGCTTCCGATTCTTACTTCGATACCCCGCGACAGAAATGACAAAACAAGCAAAACGTCTCGTCAGTCAAGTCTTAATGGCATTAAATGCTTGTCAGTTGTCGATCGGTCACTTCTGGATGCGAACCGTCGCTGAAAATTTATAAATACCCCCTCATTTGCTCATTCAAACTTTTTATCCAAACCTTCTGTCCTCGTACTTTAGAAATCTTAATACTTTCTGGCACTTACATCTTCGTTATTTGAGATCTTTTATAAGAACTTTTATTCGTCTTCATCCCAAACCATCAAGCGCACTCCTTTAACTTCCTATTTTTCCTCATTTTGCCTTCATTTTCAAAGACATGGTGAAGATTTCAAAAACCGTTCCCCAAAAAGAAACTCCTTCTACCTCATGGCCGGCTACCGGGGAGACCGTTTCGCATACTGCTGTCGAGGAACCAGTACCGAAACCCCCATTAAAGATGTTCGTCCCTGGAGGATGCTCAGTAACCGCCAATTTCAAGGTTGAAAAACCTTCTCCATTACAAGGCTGGTGTGAGAAGGTCTCGAGATATATATGCTCGATCACTAAAGAGGTCCACCCTACGGTCAAAAAGGATTGCAACTAGGTCGACAAGCACGTGGAGGTCCCGCGCCCGATGAAGACATCACCACCCACGTCCAGGGATATTTAAGTGTTTACACTTATCCCTTTACGCTGGGCCCATTGGATTCGATCATCATCGAATTCTGCAAAAGATACGAGGTATGCCTTGGTCAAATTCATCCTTCATTCTAGAGGATCGTGATCCTTCTTCGGTTCTTCGTGAGCAAGATCGATGGATGACCGTTCATCGTCGACCACTTCATACGCCTATACAGTCCCCGAATATTTTGGGGGAACTGATCAAGCTCGCGCGTCGGGCTAGTAAAGCCCCATTCTCGAGCATTGATGAAGATCAAAATCGAGGTTGGCTAGGCCATTTTGTCCGAGTGAGGACCTCGACTTGATCCCAACTGATCACATGTCATTCCCCGAGAAGTAGAATATATCACGTAAGTAAAATTTTGCTTATAAAATTTTATTTTATGCTTTTTTCCTTCCTTCTTAGCGGTGTTTTGTGGTGATGCAGTTGCTGCTTGGGTCCCGAATACAGTCTGTCGACTCTAGGAGTGGGTTGAGGGCATCGTGTTACAAAGGCCGTATTCTGAGCGTTCATGGCGCAAACTTTCAAAGGGCCGGTGGGAGGCCCGTTCTCATGGTGAGATTCCTTTCCCGTGTAAGTGACATTTGAGTTCCTCTCGTGTCGTTAAGTTTTCACTTGTTTCATTTCCTTTTGCAGGTTTATCCAAGGACGTCACACTGAGTCCTTCATCCGGTGGCGAGAACTTCCCCGTTGAGTCCCCTATTCCAAGACAGGGTGGTGAGAATAAAAGAAAGAGGGCCTCGAGTTCTCCGAGCTCGGAGAAAAAGAAACCAAGGCGAAGGTTGGTGTGCAAATCCAAATAAAGCACGAGCACTCGAGCACCATCTTCGGATTCACTCTATCAGTTGAGGGAGAAATCTGAAGAAGAACAAGAAGAAAAAACCTTCAATTTGGTGGCCCGGGTGCCATCACGACTTGAAGGGCAAGGGGCCTCCGAACTGGAGAGAGATGAGGTCGATCCGCCTCAAGTTAGGGAGGCCGAAGAGGAGGCCGTGGCCAAAGCTTCTCGGGATGTGGGCAACGCCTGAAGGAGGCACTTGGTGTGATAGACATCACCGAGTCACCTTCGTTCACTGAGTCCATGTACAACGAGGCTAAGACGGTAAAAGAATGTCCCAATGAGGGGGCCCACGGAGCGGACGACCCCTTCCACGGCTTTTTTGATGGTGTGGATTCTACCACCACGGAGGATGTCACCGGGTTGGGTGACTTGGAGGTGCCGAAGAAGAGTCCGTCTTCGGGAACAAGCAGGCCTTCTTCAAGCCCGAAACTGGTCAACTGGTTCCCAGCTCCGAGTGTGGATCCTGACCGGAAGCGGTCGATTGTTATCTCTATTTCGGAGGACACCCAGGTCCTCTCTGCCCTGGTAGGGGTGGCCAACTTCCTTTGGCGTTTGGTGACTGAGGTAGACCAAGCTAAGATGAACGGGATGGATGTGCCCTGCCTGTTCAATGAAGCACAACATGTGCTAAACTGGGTAACTTCAAATATCTCTTGATGACTTTAATTCATACTTAGACTAATTTGTAGATAATCCTAACATTTTTCTTTGTGTCTGCAGGCCTCGGTGCTTTATCATGAGACCTTTCTCCAATATTGGGACGAGCTGAACCAGCTTGAGGATGAGGTCTGAGGGCTCACTGAGAAGAGAAATACTTACAAACTTCTCAGCGAGCAGCACGAAGGGGAGGCTAAGAGCCTCCAAGCTGAGCTGGAGGTGGCTCGGAAGGAACATGCCGACCTGGTCAAGCAAGTAAAAATATTTGAGGTTAGTGACAACGAGATAGACTCGGTGACTAATGGTCGGAATCCGCAGGTCCAACAAAAAATCGACTGGATCGACTAACTTCGAGCTGAGATGGATACTGTCAAGGCCGAGACCGATGAATGGAGAGGCAGAATGGACCATCTAGCCTCGAAAAAAGAGACTGCTCGGGCGCAGCTGACTTCGTTTGAGACTCAGCTTCGAGCGGCAAAGGAAAAGGCCGAGGTGCAGGTCAAAAAGTTGAGGAGCTCCAGTCTCAGCTAAGTGTGGCCATTTCCGATCGAGGAAATCTTTCCAAGGAACTCGAAACGGCCAAGTCGGTGGTCTTGGTGGTTAAAGCTGATGCCGACGAGATGGTGGCCCAATATAAGGCTGATGCCGAGGCGGCCCAGGATCGAACGAAGGATATCATCGAGCATGAGAAGCAGCAATCCTGAAGGGAGGCCCTCGAGGAGATTCATGCTCAGGGTTTCGACTTATCGGCCGAAATCGAGAGTGCTAAGGGGCTCGAAGCCGAGGCCAAGAAGTTGGCTTATCCCGAGGATGAAGAAGGATCCAAGGGTTCGAGCGGATCCGAGGGTGGAGGAGACTCCGAAGACCTTAGCAACGAGGCGGGCTCTGGTGAAGACCAGTCCATTTAAGTGCCTTGTACATTTTTTGTTTGTCTTTTATATTTTTGTACTTTTGTACTTTTTTGTCAAGGCCAATTGGCCTTTCTAAAGACTATGTGTATATATATAATACAAGGCTTCCTTTTCCCTTCGACAATTTCTATGTTTTATTTTCCTTCACTTTATTCTTTATGTTTGCAAAGATTGAAATGCCTTAGTATGAAATAGTTAGGTCATGTTCGAAGGTTCGAACAGGCCTTGCCTTCAACATTATTTTTTTTAGGGCATCGTGGGGGTTCAATATGACCAGAACTATTCTCTAAAGTACTTATAAAATTTTAGATTATAGTTTGTCGAGGGTAGCCTTTAGAACCGGTTAAGAAATTTTTCAAGGCCTTGCTTTTCGTTACGGATCTCGGACGTCTCCGAGCCATTTTAATATGGTCGTTGCCTTTTAGTTCGGGTGTAGCCCAGTGGGCTTGTCACCTCGAGTTATTCGTACTTGTCTAAGATAACAGTCCCCGAATGGGGATGGCCGTAGCCTTTAAGGTTCGGGCGCCGCCTAATAGGTCTTATGCCCCCGGGCTCTGATACCCCGGGCCGTTCAAGTTTGTTTCTGGACTACATTCCTCGAGTGGGAGTGATCGTTTGAACTCGGATAAAGGAGGACCTTGAGCTCGATACCTTTAGGGGATCGAATGTAGGAAATTCAGAAAGAAAAGAAAAATTTTATGGGACAAGATGTTTATCCACAAGGTAGAGATTTCCTTTTATTTCTGTACGTAATATATACGATTACACATGCGTACAAGCTTTATGTCAGGGCTCGAGCAGTCTATGTGGGCATGGTTCATTTGACCGTTTGGCCCTTATAGTAAATCCTATCGATTGAGCCGAGACTATTCAATCAAAAGGTTTCTTTCCTTGCTAAAGTCGTTATCCGAGGGTGATACCCCCAGTGTTCGGGGCCGATCGTAGAGGGACCTCGAATACTGTTGTCGTGATCTTCGATACCGGTTCCCAACTGGCCTTCAATTCTAAGTTAGCATGATTTATTGTTGCCTCGTTAAAAACCTTGCTGGAAAATCCATTTATGGCAAAATCGATTCAAGGGCAAAAGAGTGCAACGTGCTTTCAAGCCTAAAAATTGTGTCGATCTTTGACGGTCGACTGCAAGTGTTAGTTCAAAATGCAAATAAGTAAAAGGAATTAATGGGGTCATACTTAGCAGTAATATCACTTCAAGTGAATTATGTTCTAGTTGTTCGGTAGTTGCTCACCGTTCAATGTTCCGAGTTTGTACGATTCCTTACCGGTGATCTCGATAATTTGATAAGGACCCTCCCAGTTCGATCCCAATTTCCCTCCGTTCAGGTTCCGGGTACTTAGCGTGACCCTCCTTAACACCAAGTACCTGACATTAAAATGTCGAAGGTTAGCTCTTCGATTATATTACCTCTCGATCCGCTGATTTTGGGCAGCCAACCGAACAAGGGCGGCTTCGCGCCTTTCATCTAATAGCTACAGGCTTGTATTCATGGCCTCGTCGTTCGATTCCTTGGTTGCATATCGGAACCTGAGACTTGGTTCTCCTACTTCAACCGGTATTAGATCTTCGGCGCCATAAACCAGCGAGAACGGGGTGACCCCGGTACTGGACTACGAGGTCGTACGGTATGCCCATAGGACTTCGGGCAGGATTTCCTTCCATTTTCCTTTGGCATTGGTTAACCTCTTTTTGAGGTTTTGCAGTACGGTTTTGATGGTTGATTCTGCTTGTCTATTCCCACTTGGGTGGTAGGGTGTTGATAGGATCCTTTTGATCTTATAGTCTTTGATAAACTTGCTCACTTTGCTGCCGATAAACTTCTTCCCGTTGTCGCACACGATCTCGGTCGGCATTCCGAACCGACATATAATATGATCCTAAATGAAATCGATGACTTCTTTTTCTCTGACCTTCTCATATGCCTAGGCTTCCACCCACTTAAAAAAATAGTCAGTCATAAATAATATAAATTGAGCCTTACCGGGTACCCATGGAAGGGGGCCGACGATGTCCATTCCCCACTTCATGAAAGGACATGGTGACAAAACCGAATGCAACAGCTCCCCGGGTTGGTGAATCATCAGAGCATGTCTTTGACATTCATCAAATTTTCGTATGAACTCCTTCGCATCCTTTTCCATATCGATCCGGTAGTAAATGGCTTTGATTATTTTTAGAATCAATGATTCGGCGCCCGAATGATTTTCACAGGTGCCTTCATGTATTTCCCTAAGAATGTACTCGGTATCACCTGGTCCTAGACATATCGCGAGTGGGCCATCGAATGTTCTTCTGAACAGGGTTCCATCTTCGAACAAACTAAACCGGGCTGCCTTCGTACACAGGGCCCTCGTTTCTTTTGGATCCGAAGGCAGTTTTCCAGCCTTTAAATATTCTATATATTTGTTTCTCCAGTCCTAAGTTAGGCTCGTTGAGTTAATCTCGACATGGCCTTCTTCCACTATCGATCTCATGAGTTGTACGACTGTCCCTGAATTGAACTCGTCGTCTTCGACCGATGATTCTAAGTTAGCAAGGGCATCGGCCTCATTGTTTTGATCGCGCGATACATGTTGCAAAGTCCACTCCTTTAACCGATGTAATGTTACCTGCAACATATCTAGGTACCTTTGCATTAGTTCTTCTCTGACCTCAAACATCCCATTAACTTGGTTCACTACGAGAAGGGAGTCACACTTACTTTCGTTTACCTCCGCTCCCAAGTTTTTGGCTAGTTCGAGACCTGCAATCATGGCCTCATATTCGGCCTCCTGGTTAGTCAATTTCACAGTCCTAATAGATTATCTAACTATATTTCCTGTTTGTGGCATCAATACGATGCCAAGTCCGGACCCTTTTGCATTTGAGACACCATCCGTAAAGAGGGTCCAGATCCCCGAGGACGTTCCCGAGTTCACCAACAACTCTCTTTCGACCTCTAGTATTAGGGTCGGCGTAAAGTCGACCACGAAGTTCGCCAATACTTGAGATTTAATGGCGGTCTAGGGTCGATATTCAATATCATACTCGCTGATCTCCTCGGCCCATTTGGCCAATCGTCCCGAGAGCTCGGGTTTATGCATTATATTTCTCAATGGGTAAGTAGTCATAACACATATAGGATGACATTGAAAATATGGTTTCAGATTCCTAGAGGCGCTTAGCAAAGCGAGCGCCAATTTTTCTAGGTGAGGGTACCTAGTTTCGGCCTCACCTAGAGTCCTGCTAACATAGTAAATTGGAAATTGCGTACCTTGATCTTCCCGGACCACGACTCCACTTACTGCTATCTCTGATACTGCCAAGTACAGGTATACTTATTCGTCTGTCTTTGGCGTGTGAAGCAGCGGTGGGCTCGATAGATACCGCTTGAGTTCCTCCAAGGCCCGTTGGCACTACGGGGTCCATGAGAAGTTATTCTTCTTCTTTAATAGTGAGAAAAATCGGTGGATCTTATTGGAGGACCTCGAGATGAATCGTCTCAGGGCGGCTATGTGTCCGGTTAATCTTTTGCATGACTTTCACATTGTCCACAACCGTGATATCTTCTATGGATTTGATCTTGTCGGGGTTGATCTCGATTCCCCGGTTGGATATTATGAATCCGAGGAATTTACCTGATCCAACTCCAAACGCACATTTCTGCGGGTTCAGCTTCATATTGTATTTCTTCAATATGCTGAAGGTTTCCTGCAAATGTTTTAAATGGTCCTCTGCTCGCAGGGACTTAACCAACATATCGTCACTGTAAACCTCCATTGATTTTCCTATTTGTTCCTCGAACATCCGGTTTACTAGGCATTGGTAAGTGGCACCGGCATTTTTAAATCTGAATTGCATCATGTTATAGCAGTATGTGCCGTATTTAGTGATGAAGGATGATTTTTTCTTGATCACCCGGGTTCATCCATATTTGGTTGTACCCGGAGTAGGAATCAAGAAAACTGAGGATCCCGTGGCCAGTCGTGGCATCGATCATGCGATCGATGTTGGGCAAAGGGAAAGAGTCCTTGAGACATGCCTTATTCAGATCCTTATAGTATACACACATTCTTAATTTATTCCCTATTTTAGGGGCTACCACTACGTTTGCTAACCAATCCGGGTATTTAACCTCCCGAATGGACCCTATTTTTAAGGAGTTTACATACCTCATCCTTGATGAAAGCATGTTTGACCTCGGACTAGGGCCACCTCTTTTGCTTGACCGGGTGGAATTTTGGGTCCAGGCTTAGCTTGTCAGTCGTTATCTCCGGCGGGATCCCTGTCATATCAAGGTGGGACCAAGCGAAATAATCTTCGTTAGCTATAAGAAATTGAATGATTTTTTTCCTGAGCTTAGGGATTAACCTTGTTCCCAGGTATACCTTTCAATTGGGTAAATGTTCGGTTAGTACGACTTATTCTAGTTCCTCGACCATTGATTTTGTAGCATCAGAATCATCGGGGGCGATGAAAGATCTGGGAACTCCGTAGTTGTCGTCCTCGTCTACTCTTCGTTCCTCCAATCTTGTCGAGGCTGGTATCGGTGATTGCTATTTAGCCCTGTCTTTGACCATCCGATTTGAATCCTCCGATGTCGATAGTGCGGATGCCGAGATCACCTCATCGACTGCGAACATCTCCTTAGTGGCCGGTTGTTCCCTATAAAATGTTTGGACTCCTCCGAGTGTTGGGAATTTCAGCACCTGGAGTAGTGTTGAGGGTACTGATCTCATGTTGTGAATCCATGGCCTCCCGAACAAAGTGTGGTATGTCATATCCCCTTCGATTACATAGAACTTGGCCTCCTGCACCGTTCCAGCGACGTTTACTGGTAATGTTATCTCCCTTTTAGTGGTCTCGCACGCCATGTTGAACCCGTTCAGGACTCGGACTGCAGGTACGATCAGATCTTGTATGTCGAGTTGTTCCACGACCCTCGATCTAATGATGTTGGCTGAGCTACCTGGATCAATTAACACACGCTTAATTTGAGATTTATTTATGAGTACCTATATTACTAGTGCGTCGTTGTGGGGCTGCACGATCCCCTCAGCGTCTTCATCATTGAAAGACAAGGTTCCTTCCGGTACATAATCTCGAGTCCATTTTTCCCTTGTGATGGATACTTTGGTGTGTTTCAGCATCGGACCCTAGGTTATGCCACCTCCACTAATGATCATGTTAATGATGTGCTGAGGCTCTTCCTGCTCGGTCTGCTTATTAGAATCCCTGTTCCCGAAGTAGTTCTTGGCCCGATCACTCAGAAACTCTCGGAGATGCCCGTTGTTGAACAGTCGGACTACCTCTTCTCTTAATTTTTGACAGTCTTCCATTCTGTGGCCATGAATGCCATGATATTTGCACATTAGGTTGGGATCCCTTTGGGATGGATCAGACTGTAAAGGTCTAGGCCATTTTGTATCTTTGATGCGTCCGATGGAAGATACAATAATGGCAGCATCGACATTAAAGTTGTACTCTGATAATCTCGGTGCTTCTTTAGGCCTGACAGGCATATCAAAACTATTTTTGCTCATGAGTCCCTGGTTACTCTGACCTTGATATCTTCTCCTTTCATTTCTCATAGAGTTCCGCCCGGACCTACTTCTTATTCACTCTCCATTGTACGGTTGATACCGATCCCTGTTTGATCTCGGTTCACGATCGATGTCTCTCTTGACTCTGTCGATGGTTCTGACGGGATACACGGACCCGAAAGGAGCCCCAAACTGATCATCTTCGACCCTGATTTTCGATTGGTACCGGTTATGGACATCGTCCCAAGTGATAGCCAGCTATTCCACCAAGTTTCGTTTCAACTTTTGTGAAGCCAACGAGCTCCGAACGTTGAGTCCTTTGGTGAAATCCTGAACGGCCCAATCATCAGCGACCGGTGGCAGGTCCATCCGTTCCATTTGAAACCGGGACACGAACTCTCTGAGCATATCATTATCTTTCTATTTTACTTTGAAAAGGTCTGACTTCCTTGTCTCGACCTTGATAGCCCCGACGTGTACTTTCACGAAAGAATGTGCAATCATAGCAAATGAGTCAATAGAATTAGGAGGTAAGTTGTGATACCATATCATAGCTCCTTTTGATAGGGTCTCTTAGAACGTTTTCAACAAGACAGATTCGATCTCATCATCCTCCAAGTCGTTCCCTTTGATGGTACATGTGTAGGAGGTAACATGCTCGTTTGGGTCAGTTATTCGGTTGTACTTAGGGATCTCGGGCATGCAAAACTTCTTAGGATCGCCTTTGGAGCCGCGCTCGGAGGAAAAGGTTTTTGCACAAACTTCTTGGAATCCTGGCCTTTCAATATCGGCGGTGCGTCCGGGATCTGGTCGACCCTGGAACTGTAGGTTTCTACCTTTTGTCATTAGCTTCGATTTTCTTTTCCCCCGATTCTACCCGTTTTGTCAGTTCCTCGAGCATCTTTATGATCTCGGGGTTAGTCCCCGATTCATTTTCATTTGACCTCTCTGCGACCGGTTCATCCCTGCGGGCGATTTCCCGGGACAGATCGAGTTCAATTCTGCTGGGTGTGCGACTTTTGTTCTGTAATTGAGCTATCATCGCATGTTGAGCCTGTAACATTTTGAAGATCATCCGCAAATTGATCTCGTCTCCTCCAATGTTTTGTGTATCTTGAGCTGCCGATCGTGCTCCAACACGGATGCTATTCTCGGGGTCGGTAGGCAGACTTGTGTTGATAGCCACGTGCGAGTTAGCGTCAATCGGGTCCGCGATCGGAATTTCGATGGGATCAACATGCGGTACCTCGTCACTGGGCACTATGTTGTTATTTTCGCCGTGATGGCCGGACTCATTATCGACGTGTAGTGGTGCTGACTCAGAGTTTGACATTTTGAGCTTTAACCTGAAATTTAGAGACACTTCAAAGAACAAGTGTAAAGTAATGTGTGTTATGGAGATTTGTATCAAATAACCACTGTTATCCTTAGCCCCACGGTGGGCGCCAAACTATTTACCCTAAAAATCGGATAACAATTGAATTTGTAAGTGGTTTTAAGGATACGTCGATTAACTTGACACAAAATGATATATTAGATTGCAATTGAAATAAATAACGATAAAGTGAATGCAAACCACACGAATTGGACAATTTCAGCCTTGGAAGGTTAGCCACCCTCGAGCCAAATGCACTTTTATTGGTATCAAAACACCGAAGAATAAGAACTTAAAGAGAATAATAATAATGTATTGCTTTGGAATGCATGTTACAATGTCTTGAATGAATTATCAGACCCCCTTTATATAGTAGATGAGTCCTACTTTAGGTACAATTCTATAAAAGGTAAAAAAATCCTTGATTTGTTGATTGCCGGTTCCTTACTGATACGCGCCGAGATTCCCGCTGTAATATCCGATCAGTCACGGATGTTTCGGTCTTCTGTTGGTTATACTAACAATGTTTCTCCAAGCTCGTTCGGGGCTAGGGTCGATTTCAGGATTACGGACTCAATGTTCTCGAAGGCAGGCGTTCTGACCCTGGGTTCTAACTCGATGAAATTTGGGGTCGATCTTCAGTCCCTGATTATCATGTTCCAAGCCTAACCTACCATGTCGTAGGCGAGCTCGATTTCGACCGTATATAACATACTTTTAGAATATTCAAGAATCCAGTACAGTGAGGTCCAATAAGGCAATATTAAGAAACCAGATACGAAAAGAAAGGAAGAAAATAATTATAATAACAGAAGGGCAACTTGGTACGGAACTTTGTTACAAATTAACGATGAATCTGTGTTGGCATCTTTAACGTATCCAATGGCATCATGCACCCTTGGAACTTTTTGGGTATGCTGACACTCGACTTACATTTCTATGTCAATACAGTCATTCCTAAAAGAAAAAAGAGGACTAATATAGTGACCACATGAAAAACATTTAATTTCTGAAGTCACCGACCCCTTTGAAGTGCAAGGGCATTTTTTTTTTTTAACTGTAAATATAATTCTATGGGCTCATGTGCAATATAAACTTTTCATTATAAACTTTATGCTATCACATTTTAGAAAGCGGGTATCATTTAAAGAAAATGGTTATGAAAACACATGTTAGAATGAAAAGTTATATGCACGCCCGATAATATTACTTGAAAATGCATGTAAATAACTTCTTCAGATACGCAGTTATTTTATTCACAGCTCAAAAACATCACTAGCATAAAGACCTACAATAAACATATTAGGAAACTGGAACAGAAATTTAGAGCTCAAGTAGTATAACTATTAATCATGGAGTAAATTTTATAAGTGGTCATTCAACTTTGTGTTCATTACCCAAAAGTCACTTTTTTTTTTTGTTACGTAAAAGTCATTAAACTTTGTGTTCATTACCCAAAAGTCATTTTTCTTTCTTTTGTTATACAAAAATTATTTTACTATGCTCCAATTATCACAATAATCACTTTGACCAGATTTTACAAATATTTTACCTGAAAAGTCTGTTATGCCTTTGACATTATAAATCCTTCCATTTATGTAATACCTTCTATATTATATGTCATAATATACTTTTACCCAGATATTTTACTTATAATTAAAATAACTTAATATTATTTTTATAATATATTCGTACATCTAATTTTTTTTCTTAATATTAATTTTCAAGATATATATAAGTAATATTATTAAATTTGTCAGTAATATTAAGGTGAACAAATCTCAAGTCCGCATTCTTAATCATGCTTAATGAAATATGTTTAATAAAAATTAAAAAAAATAAATCTCATTGAAGTCTTACCCATTGATTTAATAAATAAAATACTCACATTTAGCAAAATAACACATCAGATTAATACTTTCAAATAAATAATATTAACAGATAAAGTTTTAAAAAACTTAATATTAAACATAAATATCGTTGAAACTTCTTTTAAAATTTTTATTGACTAAAAAAACTATCATTTGTTAAACAAATCTGTTTTTATTATTTTAAATAAATATTAAAAAATAAATAGTTTTTTATTATTTTTATATTTAAAACATGTTCATGTTTGAATATGATTAAACAAATTGAGTGCCATGGAAAAATTAAATGTATAGATATATTATAAAAATATTAAATAAAATAATTTAAAGTTATTTTAATTATAAGTAAAATACGTAGGTAAAAATATATTATATAGTATATAATATAAAAGGTACTATTATACATAAATGAGAGAATTTATAATGTCAAGGACATAATAGACTTTTCAAGTAAAAATATTATAAAATATGGCCAAAGTGACTTTTGTGATAAATAGAGTAAGGTAAAATAATTTTTGTGTAACAAAAAAAAATAAAGTAATTTTTGAATAATGAACACAAAGTTAAATGATTTTTATGTAACCAAAAAAAAAATAACTTCTACACAAAATTGAATCACCGACGATTAAATTTCCAGTCTAGGCCATACTAGCTACTATTATTAGTTATGTTCTTTTTTCTCGATCTTGTCATTTCTTTGGCTCCTTCTTCGAACCATGTTACTGCCGACATGTGACTCTGAGCGTACAGCATCACACGCATGTTCTTTACTACTCGATAGATATAGGCGAAAATTTCCATAGCCAAATATTGATCAATCATTTAATAAGTAATCGGGTCTCAACTTCAAATTATTATATTAGTCCTCCTACATGAATTTTGCTTTATTGGAACTTATTTAATTTTAATAATAATGTTTACCCTAAAAATCGAATAACGTTAAATTTAGATATGGTTCTAAAGGTATGCAAATTTCTTTGATACAAAATGACAATACAAGTATTGTTCGCTATGAAATGGAAATGATGGACGGGAAGACTGAAAAATATTAGAAGAACAAGCACAATGAAATCTTAATGTATCTTGGAGGACCCTTCTCTATTGCAGTCTATCTCCCTTTTTATAGTAGAGGGTCACTACTTTATCTAAAATAACATAATAAAATAATACATATCGTGGAGAACCCATAATGGTTTGTCTCTCCCTTGATTCTCGCCAAGATTCTCTCCCTTGGTGCGGTTGTAACGGCTCTTGTCTGCGAGCTTGGCACCGACTCGAGCTCGGTGCTAGATCGAATTCCCAGTCTTAGTTCGAGCTCGGTTCTATCTTGGAGCATCGATATTCGGGGTTTGTGTCGATCCGCGTTGCC
Organism: Nicotiana tabacum; assembly: GCF_000715075.1. Classification (NCBI taxonomy): domain Eukaryota; kingdom Viridiplantae; phylum Streptophyta; class Magnoliopsida; order Solanales; family Solanaceae; genus Nicotiana; species Nicotiana tabacum. Next base: position 46,067,918 of record NC_134092.1, read on the forward strand.
CCGTAGTCCGATTCGGACACGGGGTCTACTTCGAAATTCGTCCAAGCTTGCCATGTGGATACCCTTCGATCGAAATGTCATTGTCTCGACCGGTCTTTATGAATGAGAATCGGTTTTGACCGTACACAGATAGTCCTCTCGTTTCTCAGAAAGGATGTGGCGAGGAACGATATGATTTCCCTGCGGCTCGATCAAATTTATGCTGACGTTTCTATCGAACCCGATCTCGACGTATGTGATAGCTGTACCATCGGCTCGGTTTTACTGAGGCATTTAATGTGTGTCAGACGGTGGTCGGCCACCGCTGATACCGAACCGTCATGCCTTAATCTATAAATAATATTTCCATACAACCTTTACCACTTTTGCGCCTTCTCTTCTTCCAAACTTTCCTTTTTATCCTCTCTACTTCGCTGCTACGGGGCCGTCCATACCAGAATTTTGGTGCTGTCTATTTCTTCCTTTGCACTCTTTCCTTTCATATCAATGGCGAAAACTTCCAAAACCGTACCTCAGAAGGAAAAAGCCTCTTCCTCACGGTCATCCGATGATAAGGCGCCGGTGGAGCCGTTAATTCATGACTATGTTCCTGGCCCGTGCATTTTGAAAATCGATTTTAAGGTGGAGAACCCTTCCTCCGTTCCGGGTCGATGTGAACACGTATCGATGTACACATGCTCTATAACGAAGGATCACCTCGAGGCCGTCAGAAAAGACTGCAACTGGGGTTCCGAGGTCGTGTTGCAAATTCCGGCTTCCGATGAGAATGTTACCACTCACGTGGAGGGAGTTTTAAGTGTTTACACTTATCCCTTCACACTGGGACCCGTCGACCCGGTGATTATTAATTTTTGCAAAAGGTATCAAGTCACCCTTGGCCAAATCCATCCCTCTTTATAGCGTATAGTGAGCTTATTGCGCTTCTTCTCTATCAAAGCCGGGGGGTTGGATTTTTCTCTAAACCACCTCATACGACTGTATCGGCCTCAGATCTTTCGAGGACTAATCAAACTTCATTGTCGGGCATCGAAGGCATTGATGTCGAGCATCGATGAAGACAAGGGTCGAGGCTGGATGGGTCATTATATCCGAGTGAGGACCCGTGATCTCATTCCGGAGGAGAAGATGTCGTTCCCTGAAGAATGGAATTTTGACCGTAAGTGATTTTTGTTCACTTTTCATGTGCTTTTCCGATTTTTTCTGATGTCCTTCCCTCTGTTCAGCTGCCCCTTGGATGCCACAAGCGGTGCCCTACCTCGAGGACTGGGTTCGAAAGTTAGCCTCGACCTCCTCTTATGCCGAGCGCAATTGGCGTGATTTGGCAAAAGGCAGATGGGAGGCCAAGAACCATGGTGAGGTTTGCTTCTGGTTTCCTTTGAAGTATTCTTTGCATTCTATTCGTTACCGATTTCCTCTTGTGCAGGCGTAACTAGGGATGCCACTTTGAGGCCTTCGAGCGGCGAAGAAGGAAACAAGTCCCTGGTCCCTAAACATGGGGAAGATAAGAAGTGAAAAGCTTCCTCTCGGTCAGAGGACCCCAAGCCCAAAATTCGCAGGGTGAAGAGAAAAACAATTTCCCTTTCGATTGACTTGGTCCATCGACTGAGAGAAGAAGAAGAAGAAGAAGAAGAAGAAGAAGAAGAAGAAGAAGAAGAAGAAGAAAAAAATAGCTCCTCGGCTTTGGTAGTTCGGTCTACGGAGGCCATCGAGGTTGCCAGACCTCCCGAGCCGATGGCGGCTGTGCCTGTCGGGGTTGTTTCCGAAGACTAGAATCTCGACCGGAGTACTCCAAGTGATTTGCTCGGGGCTATGACAAGGGGTGATTCACCTTCTCTTCCATCTTTTTCTGAGGAGGCGCTAAAAGAAGCTCGAGAATTGAAGACTCCCGATATCGGCGCAGGCTCTGGTGCAGGGGATCCTTTTAGGGATTGTTTTACTGGAGTCGACGATGGTTCCGATATCGATGACGCTTCTCTTTTATTAGAGGAGGCTTAGTGTTTCATTACTCGGGTAATGATTCTTCCATACTTGGTTTCTTTATTATTTTTTTTCATACTTGACTCGTGTTTCTTACTCTGTAGGCCATTAGTAGGTTTTGAGTCGATCTTAGCCAGTGTGAGGCCGAGCTCCGGAAGGTCTCAAGTGAGAGAGATGCCCTGCGGCTTCTTTGCGGCCAAAAGGACGAGGCTATAAAGGACCTCCAAGCGGATTTGGCTAAGGTCCGTGAAGAAGGGGTCGAGCTCAATAAGCAGGCGAGCCTCATTCTGTTAAAGTATGGGTCTGACTCAACCGTGGAAGTTAACCCTTCGTTGTCTCAGTTGCAGCAAAAGATTGAAAAGATCAGGTTACTTCGAGAAGAGGTCGATAAAATCTGAGCTGAATGCAATCGGTGGAAGGAGACCCTCGACCGCCTGGCAGCGGAAAAAGAAACCATCTTACCAAAATTATTATTGGACGACGTTCAACTTCGAAGTGTCAAGAAAAAGGGGTCGGTTCAAGCTAAGAAGATTGAGGAGCTTGAAACACGACTTGCTGAGGCTAAGGCGGAGGTTGAGTCGTCGAAAGTCTTGGCGGATAAGTCCATTGCTGTATATCGGGCTGATGTTGAGGCTGCTCAAATGGAACCCCGGAAAGCGGCGAAGATCACCGATACTCGAGCTCATTGGGTTGCCGAACTTGCTAAGTGTAGGTCTCGGAGGGAGACCCTCGAGGAGATACACGCTCGAGGTTTCGACCTTACCGAAGAGGTAAAAAAGGCAAAAGAGCTCAAAGTGGAAGCTGAAGCCTTGGCTTCTGACGATTATGATGGTAGCGAAAGCGGATCCGAGTACGGGGAAGAGCTCGATCAGGAAGCTTAGTTTCTAATTCTTCATGTTTGTACATTAATCTCATAGGCAATTTTTGCATATATATGTATAATTAGGTCGACTTGTTTTTGTTTTGTGAAGATTTTTAATCAAATGTTGACCTTGTAGTCTCTCTGATCGATCAGATTTGTAGCCCTGGGTTTGCTTGTTGAGTCGATGATTCAAACTTTGAAGGAACATAATCCGTAGATGTAATGTGATGGTTGAGTTATTGTAAACTCAGAGTAAAAGTATCTTATTAGCCGTCGAGTGAATGTTTTGAACTTGAAATATTGTAGCCCGTAGGCATAATGGTCGAGTGCGTGCTTGCTCGAACTTGAGATAAAGGTAGCCCGTAGGCTTAATATTCGAGTGATTATTTCGAACTCGGAATGTAAGTAGCCCGTAGGCTTAATGGTCGAGTGCTTGCTCGAACTCGGAATAACAGTAGCCTGTACGCTTTAATAGTCTAGTGAATGTTTCGTACTCAAAATGTAAGTAGCCCGTAGGCATTGTAGAGTGAGTGCTTTTCTCGAACTCGGAATAACAGTAGACCGTAGGATTTAATAGTCGAGTGAATGTTTCGAACTCGAAAATGTAAGTAGCCCGTAGGCATTGTAGAGTGAGTGCTTTGCTCGAACTCGAAATAACAGTAGCCCGTAAGCTTTAATAGTCGAGTGAATATTTCGAACTTGAAAATGTAAGTAGCCCGTAGGCATTGTAGAGTGAGTTCTTTTCTCGAACTCGGAATAACAGTAGCCCGTAGGCTTTAATAGTCGAGTGAATGTTTCGAACTCGAAAATGTAAGTAGCCCGTTGGCATTGTAGAGTGAGTGCTTTGCTTGAACTAGGAATAATAATAGCTCGTAGGCTTTAATAGTCGAGTGAATGTTTCGAACTCGAAAATGTAAGTAGCTCGTAGGCATTGTAGAGTAAGTGCTTTGCTCGAACTCGGAATAACAGTAGCCCGTAGGCTTTAATAGTCAAGTGAATGTTTCGAACTCAAAAATGTAAGTAGCCCGTAGGCATTGTAGAGTGAGTGCTTTGCTCAAACTCGGAATAACACTAGCCCGTAGGCTTAATAGTCAAGTGAATCTCAATTCTGGTTCCACAATAAATCTCAAGTCATTGTACATGTGTTTATGTTTGGGCCAATCTATATGCTCATGGTTCATTTTGACCATTTGGCTCTTACAATTTTTCCTGTTGGAACCTTGTTGTGAGATGACTTTCTTGCATCTGAACTCGATGTATTTGAGGGCCCTGATGCTCCCCCGGTATTCGAGGTCTGTCGGAAGAGGCCTCGGATATTGTTGAAAGTGCAGCATGATCGATGGTTGCCTCATTAAAAACCTTGTCGAAAAACCCATTTGGGAGAAAACTGGTCTAAGGGAAAAAGAGTGCAACGCGTGCTCTTAATCGAAAGATCTTCTTCAGCTCTTGTTCGGACTTCTGCATGGGTTAGTTAGATGAATATGGAAAGGTCGTAACTTAGCAGTAGTACCGTTTTAGATGTGATACATTCCAACTGCTTGATAGCTGTTTGCCGTTTATTATGCCGAGCCTGTATGATCCTTTTCCAACGTTCTCGAGCACCTGGTATGGTCCTTCCCAGTTTGGTCCTAATTTTCCTTCATTTGGATTCCGAGTATTGATGGTGACTTTTCTTACACTAAGTCCCCGGGCTTGAAATGGCGAAGTTTAGTTCTTCGATTATAATACCTTTCGATTCGTTGCTTTTGGTCGGCCAATCGGATGAGGGCAGCTTCTCGTCCTTCGTCCGATAATTCAAGGCTGGTGTTCATAGCCTCGTTATTTGATTCTTCCGTCATGAATCGAAATCTGGGACTAGGTTCACCGACTTCGACTGGTATCAATGCTTCGGAACCATATACTAAGGAGAATGGGGTCGCCCCCGTACTGGATTTTGATGTTGTTCGGTATGCCCAAAGGACTTCGGGCAGGATTTCTCTCCATTTTCCCTTCGCGTCGTTCAATCTCTTCTTGAGGTTTTGGAGAATAGTATTGTTCGTTGATTCGGCCTGACCGTTCCCACTGGGGTGGTATGGTGTTGATAATATCCTTCTTATTTTGTGATCTTCGAGGAATTTTGCGATTTTGCTGCCAACGAATTGCTTCCCATTGTCGCATACTATTTCGGCGAGTATCCCGAATCGGCATATGATATGATCCCAAATAAAGTCTATAACTTCTTTCTCTCTTATTTTCTCGAACTAACTTCTTTCTCTCTTATTTTCTCGAACGCCTGTGCTTCAACCCACTTAGAAAAATAGTCAGTCATAAATAAAATAAATTTGGCTTTACCTGGGGTCGACGGCAGAGGGCCGACGATGTCCGTCCCCCATTTCATAAATGGCCACGGGGATAGGACCGAGTGAAGTTGCTCCGGGCTTGATGGATCATTGGCGCAAACCTCTGACATTTATCACATTTACGAACAAATTCTTTCGCATCTTTGCCCATATCTATCCAATAATACCCCGCTCTGATCACTTTTCGAACTAATGTGTCGGCACCGGAGTGATTGCCACAAGTGCCCTCGTGTACTTCCCGGAGGATGTAATTGGTATCTCCCGGACCCACGCATACCGCCATCGGTCCATCGAATGTTCTTCGATATAGTGTTCCGTCCGCAGCCAACGTAAATCGAGCAGCTTTAGTCCGTAGGGCCCTAGAATCTTTAGGGTCTGAAGGGAGCTTTCCGTTTTTTAAGTATTCAATATACTTGTTTCTCCAATCCCAGGTTAAGCTAGTAGAATTTATTTCGGCATGCCCGTCTTCGATTACCGATCTTGAAAGTTGGACGACAGTCCCCGAGCTCAAATCACCTACCTCGATCGACGATCCTAAATTTGCGAGAGCATCGGCCTCATTATTCCGTTCTCGTGGAACATGCCGTAGGGTCCATTGTTTGAAATGGTGTAAGGTGATAAGCAGTTTGTCCAGATACCTTTGCATCCTACCTTCTCGGACTTCGAAGGTTTTGTTTACTTGACTCACCACTAGCAAAGAGTCACAGTGCGCCTCAATGACTTCTGCTCCCAAGTTTCTAGCTAGTTCGAGACCTGCAATCATAGCTTCATACTAGGCCTCGTTGTTAGTTAACCTGATAGTTTTAATAGCTTGCCTAATAACGTTACCCGTGGGGGGTTTCAAAACTAAGCCTAACCCGGACCCCTTTATATTCGAAGCACTGTCCGTAAAAAGGATCCGTACCCCGGACGATATACCTGATTTCAAAAGGAGTTCCTTTTCGACTTTGGGTATGAGGGTTGGCGTGAAGTCAGCCACGAAGTCTGCCAAAATTTGAGACTTGATGGCCGTGCAGGGATGATATTCGATATTGTACCCACTGAGTTCGATGGCCCATTTGGCCAATCGGCCTGATAGTTCGGGCCTATGTAAAATATTACGGAGTAGGCAGGTGGTTAATACGCTTATGGGGTGACATTGAAAGTACGGTCTTAACTTTCTAGATGCGCTTACCAGGGCAAGTGCCAATTTTTCTAAGTGCGGATACCTAGTTTCCGCTTCTCCTAAGGTCCGACTTACGTAATAAACGGTAAATTGTGTACCTTGCTCTTCTCAAACTAGGACGCTGCTTATGGCGACTTCCGATACCGCCAAGTACAAGTATAGTTTTTCGTCAGTTTTTGGAGTGTGAAGCAGTGGTGGGCTCGATAGGTATCGTTTCAATTCTTATAACTCCTGTTGGCATTCCGGTGTCCATGCGAAGTAGTTCCTCTTTTTGAGTAGGGAGAAAAAATTGTGACTTCGATCCGATGATCTTGAAATGAACCGGCCTAAGGCTGCAATTCTTCCCGTTAACCTTTGTACAGCTTTCACGCTGTCCATGATGGTGATGTCTTCGATGGCCTTGATTTTGTCGGGGTTGATCTCAATTCCTTGATTTGAGACCATGAAGCCGAGGAACTTGCCCGAACCGACCCCGAAAGCACATTTTTCGGGGTTGAGCTTCATGTTGTATTTCCTCAGAATCTTGAACGTTTCCTGCAAATGGGCCAAATGGTCCTCTGCGCGCAGGGACTTAACTAGCATGTCATCAATATAGACTTTCATCGTTTTACCTATTTGTTCTTCGAACATTCTGTTTACTAGGCGTTGATAAGTAGCTCCTGCATTTTTTAGCCGAAGGGCATTACGTTATAACAATATATTCCATATCGGGTCACAAATGAAGTCTTTTCCCGGTCGTCCGTGTTCATCTGAATTTGATTATACCCGGAATAAGCGTCGAGAAAGGTGAGGATCTCGTGGTCGGCCGTGGCATCGATCATACGATCGATGTTGGGCAGTGAAAAGGAATCTTTGGGGCATGCTTTGTTCAAATCCTTATAGTCCACACACATTCTAAGTTTGTTTCCTTTTTTAGGTACAACAACCACATTGGCTAACCATTCAGGGTATTTCACTTCCCGAACGGACCCTATCTTGAGAAGTTCGGTTACCTCGTCCTTTATGAATGCGTGCTTTTCCTCAGACTGTGGCCTTTTTTTTCTTCACTCGTCTGCAACATAGGGTTCAAGCTTAACCGGTGCGCCATTATGTCCGGCGGGATCCCTGTTATATCTAGATGGGACCAGGCAAAACAGTCAATGTTATTGATAAGAAATTGAATGAGTTTCTTCCTAAGTTCGGGGCTCAAACCCGTTCCCAGGTGTACCTTTCGTTCGGGCCAGTGTTCGATCAGCACGATTTTCTCCAGTTCCTCAATTGTTGATTTGGTGGCATCGAAATGATCAGGGGTTATGAAGGATCGAGGGATCCATCGATCATCATAGTCTTCTTCAACGTTCTGCTTACCTGGCCGGGTCGAAGCCGATGTCTGTGATTGCTATTTGGCGCTCTGCTTTGAACCTGATCCTTTTATTGGTGAAGGCGAGGATATTGATTTTGCTTCTTCGACGGAGAACATTTCCTTTGCGGCCGGTTGTTCCCCGTACACTATTTTGACACCTCCCGATGTTGGGAATTTGAGGACCTAGTGTAGGGTCGAGGGTACGGCTCTCATGCTGTGGATCCACGGCCTTCCGAAGAGGGCGTTATATCTCATATCACCTTCGATCACGTGAAACTTTATTTGCTGGATGGTTTCGGCCACGCTTATTGGTAGGGTAATCTCGCCTTTAGTGGTTTCACATGCCATATTGAATCTGTTTAGAACCAGAGTTGCGGGTACGACCTGATCTTGCAGACCGAGCTGTTCTACGACCCTCGATCTGATGATATTAGCCGAGCTACCTGGATCAATTAACACACGCTTAATCTTAGTTTTATTCATGAGTACGGATATTACCAGTGCATCGTTATGGGGTTGGATGATTCCCTCTGTATCTTCGTCACTGAAGGATAAAGTCCCTATAGGTGTATAATCTTGAGTTCAAGATCGCTTCACAATCGATGTTTTAGTGCGTTTAAGCATCGGTGCCTAGGGGGAATCGACGCCATCGACGATCATGTGAATGACGTGTTGCGGTTCTTCTGGCTCGTTTTGTTTGCCGAATTCCTTGTCTCTAAAATGGTTCTTCGCCCTATCGCTCAGAAATTCCCGAAGGTGCCCTTTGTTAAATAAGCGGGACACTTCCTCTCTTAGTTGCCTGCAATTTTCCGTTCTGTGGCCATGGGTGCCATGATATTCGCACATTTGATTGGGATTCCTTTGGGCAGGATTGGTTTGCATGGGTCAGGGCCATCTGGTGTCTTTGATGCGTCCGATGGCCGATACGATGGCGGATGTACCAACGTTAAAGTTATACTCCGATAGTCGAGGGACTTCTATAGGATCTGTATATTTATCAAAGCCTCTCTTGCTCATAAATCCCCGAGAATTTTTCCCCCGATCAATCCTTCGGTTGTTCCGAACCGTATCACGTGTTGAACCGTTGTTCATCCGATCTGTGTCGTACGGTTGTATCGGTCTCTGTTCGACCTTTGTTCTCTATTGGTTTCCCTCTGATTTTTAGTGGTTGTGTAGTTCTGACGTACGGGCCCATACAGAGCTCCCAATTGATCATCTTCGACCCTGATTTTTGATTGGTATCGGTTGTGTACATCTGCCCAAGTTATTGCTGGGTACTCGATCAAATTTTGTTTTAGCCGACATGATGCTGTCGAACTTATCCCGTTCAGTCCTTGGGTGAAAGCTTGTACGGCCCAATCGTCTGTGACCGGTGGCAAGTCCATACGCTCCATTTGAAATCGGGATACGAATTCCCTCAGCATTTCATTACCCCTTTGTTTTACTTTGAAGAGGTCTGATTCCTTGTTGCAACCTTTATGGCACCAGCATGTGCTTTTACGAACGAGTCTGCTAACATGGCAAAAGAATCAATGGAATTTGGTGGTAAGTTGTGATACCAGATCATTGCTCCCTTTGCGAGGGTCTCTCCAAACTTTTTCAACAACACGGATTCGATCTCATCATCCTCCAAATCGTTGCCTTTGATGGCACATGTGTAGGAGGTGACGTGTTCGTTAGGATCGGTCGTACCGTTATATTTGGGAATTTCGGGCATACGAAATTTTTTGGGGATTGGTTTTGGGGACGCACTCGAGGGAAAAGGCTTTTGTATGAATTTTTTCGAATCGAGCCCTTTTATCATTGGCGGAGCCCCCGGAATTTGATCGACCCTAGCGTTATATGTCTCCATTTTTTTGTCGTTGGCTTCGACTCGCTTTGTGAGTTCCTCGAACAATTTAGCAATTTCAGGAGCGGTCCCCGATTCCTGCTCGTTTGATTTCACTACGGTGGGTTCCGTTCTGGGGGTGACTTCTCGAAGAAGCGGATTGGAGTTCGGCCCGCTTTGCGTATGAGTTCGGCTCTGCAACTGAGCTATCACTGCTTGTTGGGCTTGTAACATTTCGAAAATCATACGCAAGCTGACCCCGATTTCCCCCATGCTATAGATGTCTCGGGCTATGGATCGAGCACCGCCCTGAACGCTTCTTTTCGGTTCAGAACGCTGATTCGCTTCTAGAGCTATTTACGAATTGATATCCAGTGGTACTTCGGCTCGAATTTCGGGTTCTTCGATTCGAGCCTCGTTACCATTGTCAGGTAGCCTTCCGGCCCCGGGCACCAAGTTGTTGGTTTCATCTTGAAGGCCGGCTTCGAGGTCGATAGGTAGAGCCATTACTGATTCGAAGTTGTAAGCCGGAGTGTACTGTAAATTTATATCAAATAATCACTGTTACCCTTAGCCCCACGGTGGGCGCCAAACTGTTTACCCTAAAAATCGGATAACGTTAAATTTAGATATGGTTCTAAGGGTATGCAAATTTCTTTGATACAAAATGACAATACATATATTGTTTGCTATGAAATGGGGATGATGGACGGGAAGACTGAAAAATATTAGAAGAACAAGCACAATGAAATTTTAATGTATCTTGGAGGACTCTTCTCTATTGTAGTCTATCTCCTTTTTTTATAGTAGAGGGTCATTACTTTATCTAAAATAATATAATAAAATAATACATATAGTGGAGAACCCATGATGGTTTGTCTCTTCTTTGATTCTCGCCAAAATTCTCTCCCTTGGTGCGATTGTAACGGCTCTTGTCTGCGAGCTTGGCACTGACTCGAGCTCGGTGCTAGATCGAATCCCCAGTCTTAGTTCGAGCTCGGTTCTGCCTTGGAGCATCGATATTCGGGGCCTGTGTCGATCGGCGTTGCCCCGTAGTCCGATTCGGACACGGGCTCGATAATGATATCAAGTTTTGCCGTTGATTGGTCTTATAGGTCGAAGCTCGACGTCTCTACTTCGGAATTCGTCCGAGCTTGCCATGTGGATACCCTTCGATCGAAACGTCATTGTCTCGACCGATCTTTATGACTGAGAATCGGTTTTGACCGTACACAACTAAATTTGTTTGTCTTCTAAAGGAAATTAGAGGTTTTTTAGATCTTATATATATTCATTTTTATACTAATTAATAAATTTCTAATTATACCGAAAATTATCTTGGGATTAAATTGGTCATGCATATTGAGTTTTTATTTCTGTTTGCGTCTCCTTCTTAGTCAAGTTTCCAGTTTCTAAAATAAATTAAAATTTGTAGGTCTTTGATGATAACTTCTCTCTATTTGATTTTATCTATAACTCATGATCCTTTTCAGAAGTTTTAATCATTATATTATCCCGAATACCCGCAGTTACATTTAGAAGTCTGAACATGGTTAACAGTCTTAGGCGACTGCTTCTTAATTTAATTACGTTATTTATTAATGTTACTTGCACTCTATGTTAGAATTAATCATTCCCTCTGTTTTAAAAGGCGTTTTTAGGGCGAGCCCCGGGGCGAGGAATACCAAAAACGCCCCGGGGCGACGGTGTGGGGCGAAAGTCTCAAGAGGCGTACGTCTCGCAATTTGGGGCGTAAGCTCGAGTGTTCGAGGCGTACGCCCGGGCATTCGGAGCGTACACCCCGGCGTTCGAGACGTGTTTTTTAGTAAGGAGTAAGCCCCAGAGACTTTTTCAAATTAAAACAAAATTTATTGAATTAGTCCTTCATATAATACCCAAATTCTCAAAAGTTAGTTTGGTAATTACTCAAAAGGTTTAAAAAGGAACTCAAAAGTATTAAATTTAAAAGTAAAGACCCTTTTTATTGATTTAAGCCCTAATTCATGGTTTTCTCAATTTTTTTATCTTGTCCGCTAGTCTACTAATATCTCCTAAAAGCAACGAATATTTAATTTTTTTTTACAAATACAAAGAGAACCACATTCTTTTTTATAGCAGCAAATTCAAAGTTCAAATTGCAGGTTAATCATCATTTTTGTTCCTCCATCTAGAAAACTTTATTCTTTTAGACTCAAATTACTTGTGCTTGTAAGTAACGTATAATAGATTGTTTTGATTAGTTTTTTATGGGGATGGAGCACACATATATATAGTTTTCTTTAATTTTTATGCAATTTTACCTGTTTATTAATATTTACTGTCATTATATTATTTTATAAAATATTAAAAATTAAATACCTATGGAGCTTACGCCCCGCATCTCGGAGCTTACGCCCCGCTGAGACATATGTAAAACGCTTCGCCTTACGCCCACGCCTTTTAAAATACTGATCATTCCTAATCTTGTTAAATTTTGTAAGATTGTGCCATTGTGAATGTGCTTAGCCTTAGAGGCCAATACTACATTCCAGTGTCCTAAATTATATCGGTGTAATACAAAGTTCTATTTCTATAACGATATTTACACAAATAGTCAGTCGGATGCACTATTTACTTTTTCTAACTGATATACATAAATTATATATTAATTATATATAATTATGCATGAATTATACACATATTATATATTCACTAGTTATATTCAATTTAAGCGACGCGGATGAACGATTATTTAGGTTAATTCTTCATTTTGATATTTGTTCCGAAAGATGTGTCACACATAATTTCATAATTTGTAGTACTATTTTTGCACCTACGTCCATAACTTGTATTTGTTTTATCACCCGCGTAAATTGTATTTCATTTTTTCATATGAAACTCATTCTACGGAGATAATAAGCATTAAAGACCCCACATTGCGTAGTTCTAAATTGATACTTCTAATCATTCAACTATTTAAAATTATATAATAAAATCATATTTCTTTTGTTTGTAACAAAAAAATCACTTAACTATGCATAAATATTCAGAAGGTCACTCCACCAGAGTTCTCAAACTTTTCGGCGGCCAAATACCTATTATATCTTCTAAATCAATAAGTCTTATTATTTTTTACGTTTTTAATGTTATGATATTATTTTCTCTTTTTAATCTATATTATGACCTTACATATAGAACAAATAAATCTTATTTATAAAGTAACAGACAAAAAAGTATTTTCAAGCATATATAATATTGAAATAATAAAAAAAATTAAGCATAATTTTCAAGCATATATATAATATATATTATAAAATAGACCTCCGTTTTAAATAACTATTTTCTTACATGCATGGAATATATATTTTAAAAGTTTTAATTTTCATTCATTCTCAATTTGGTAAATAAATTTTGAGCTTTTGTTGCTACTATAAAAAATATTGATACAAACGAATATTTTAATTAAATTTCTTAGTTTGATATATTATTTTATTATTCCGACATTATGTATGCTTAAAAATTATTTTTCACTTTATAAATAAAAATTAGTTGTTCTATAGGTAAGTTCATTATAGATTAAAAAGAGAAAAAAATATTATAATATTAAAAAAAATTAAAAAGATAAAGATTGATAGTTTAGAGGGTAAAATAATTATTTAACCATTAAAAGTTTTAAAATATGGTTGAATGATATTCTTAATACTATATACATAATTAAGTGATTTTTTTGTTATAACAAAAAGATATGACTTTATTAAATAATTTAGAATTTTAGTAATGAACTCTTGATGCTCCTATATCGGTGTAGATTAGAATTCTACTTAAGAACGCGTACCCTCACCAAAAAGGACATTAAAGAGTTGTCCTACTAGGAAATAAAACATCGACCTCAATGAAACTGTTTTTCTCTTTTCTGAATTCCTTCTCGCGACTCCAAACAAAGCATTAACAACATCTCTTTTCCACCACACAACAAAATCTGTACAATATTCTACTACCACATCCACATGGGTTTCAATAAAAATCTTTGGAAGAAAATTAAGCATAAACTTCAAGGGTCTCAACAATTTTATTCATTTTACGAATTAAAACAATTATTTGTAAAGAGATTATAGGTAAGAACAATAATCCAGGATTAACGAATAATATATGTAAAATAATAATTCTCATAAATAACCGTGTAGTTCTATATCCATATTTCGAGCTTCACACTTTCTCTACTACTATTTCCAATAATACCCAAATGGTACCATCTCAAATGAATCTTGAGCAGAAATATAGAGAAAAAGTTTTAAGAGACCAAAATATTCAAGGGTATATTTGTTCCAAAAGTACACCTCTCTCACCTCCCAACTCCTTTATTCAACATTTCCTTGTACCTAATAATAGAATCAAGCCTCTGTAACTTCAACTGCTGCCTAAACTTGTTAATAAAATCATCAGCTTTCTCATTAACTGCTTCATCTTCTCCAAACGACGCCTTTTCCCTCGTCGTCGCCGGTCGCCGCCGATCCACCTGGTCCGCCTCTTCCTCCTCCTCCGCTACTGCCACCGCCATCCTCTCACTTGCCGACTTCATCATCGTCCTCGTCGGAAGCGTTTCAACGCACGTGGCAGACTTACTCCTTGTCACGTGACTCTCAATCTGCGGTTCAATATTATCAACTTTTTGAACTTGTTCTTCTTCATATGGGTCGGCGTATGAAGGAATTGGACCGGGCTTTTCCAACCGGGAGAAAGACAAGTTGATGGACCGGACCCGTTGTAATAGAGATGGAGTACGGTCGAGTTGTGGTGAGTTAACGGAAAAGTCATGAGTGACGGAGGAAAATGGATCAGGGAAAGAGAAGTTAAAGGACCTGACTCGTTGTAACAAAGATGGACTTCGAGCGAGTTGGGGTATTGAGTTTTCTGTACTTTGTCGGTGTTGTTTCTTAGTATCAGTTTTGAGACTTGAAGTGATGAAAATAGTTCCAATCATGAGGTTCAGAAAGCAAAAGAGAACTGTGGGAGTGAACCAGCTAGCTACAGATTCAATCATGGCTAGCTTTTATTGTATATGTCGGACTTGGAGAAGAACTGCTGAAGGGAAGAAGAAAGAAGATGAAAGACTGAAGAATGAGGAGTTATGGTTGGAGATGCGAGGAAGTTTCTATTTATAGAGTGTTAAGGCTGGTCGGTACTATTGTGAAATTACGTTCTTCAAATCTACACTTGCAATCTTACTGCTCCAATTTGTTTGAACATTAATCAAGTATACGATTAAGAGAAAAATATCCTTATAATTAAGGATATTAAATATTATTATTAAGAAATTTGCTAAAATTTTAAAGACTTATTAATATAGAGTGAAGGTAGTATCCATTTAGAAGAATTACTGTCTTGGCAATTGTCATTATAATACTTGTTACACAATTTTCAAAATCAATAAATATTTATGGTCAGCTAACTTGAACCGTTGAAGAAGTCAAGTTGCTTCTCTTTTTTTATATTTAGTTGGGAGGGTAAATTAAACAAATGATTATATAATTACTATAGTTTTTTCTCACCAAAGCCATACAATTATGTTCTCCAACACAAAATTCACATCACTTTTATTAACTCACATAAAAATCACAATAACCGTAAAACACAACTTTCTGATACAATTTTTTTTAATTCATATTTTTATTTTGTATTTTCAATATAAACAAATATTGACCCAATTAAAATAGCCTGAACTGCTTTTAAAAAACTCCTCTCTATATGGTAATAAATTTTTATGCTGGTGAAAATACCTATGAGCAAGCTTGAAATTGATTTATGGGGATGAGAGGATTCCCTTCATTATCTATAACAAATAAATTGGCTGGAGCTTAGTTAAAATAATTTATTTATATCCATGCTCATTTGGATATGCTTCTTGAATTGGTAATTCGAACGGAAAAAAGAAACAAATACTAAAGTTGGAGATACACAAACACACTTTAAATATATAGAGTAACAAAAATCATGTAACTATTAAGTATGATTTTTGCGCAAGATGTTAGCATAATTTTTCTTTTTTATTGGGTTTGAGATAGATTATAATTTGCAACTCACATACGTAAATAAAAATTTATAAACAAAAATTTAGATAAACAAAGGTGAAACAACCAATAATATAACTTTATTAAACATAAGATAGAGGGACATGCATCTTCTTGTTGGACCATGCCCATGTTGTCCGGCCAAAGGCACAATGGCCTAATTTTATTCTCTTTTGGTTTTCATTCCTATTTAGAATTAAGTTCGATTTTTATTCCTATTAGGAGTTTGGTTTTGGCTTTAAGAGAAAGCACCACTCATTATCTATAAATAGAGCAGCCTTGTAGAATTGCTTTATGCTCATTGGTATAAGTCTTTGAAGGACTTTAGCACATAAGAGTGATTTTTGAGAGATCTTTCACCACGTTTTCTGATTCGTTCACTGTTGGATGGAGTTTGAATTCTCACAACTGAGCTCTACCACACGATCTAGAGTAAGAAGAAAGAATGAGAGTCCTAAATGCCATGTAGCTTCCTGCTTACAAGTGTGGTGCATAACACACCCATAAACAAGACTCTACTAGACACGACTTGTAGACTCCCTAGGACAGAACTGCTCTGATACCACTTTTGTCACGACCCAAATCGTAGGGCCGCGACGGGCACCTGGTGCCTAACTCAACCGAGTACCAACGTAACGTATCATTCTTATCATACTATCATGGGTAAATGAACCGGAAAGGCTGTCATGAGATAACTAGAATTAAACATAAGAGAATACTCGACATGGGATGACCCAACATGATATAGAAGGTTATGCATGCGACATACGGGCCTATAAGGCCGACATGATCATTTGTATACTTAAAACATAGGCCGACAAGGCCATATAAGTATCCATATACATGAAATTGTCTACAAGTCTCTACGAATATATAAATGTCATAAATTTAGAGATATGGCCCTGCCATACCAATCAATACATGTCCAAATCATACTGACCAGATAGGCAACTCCGGAGCAAGTGGAGTGCACCAACACCTTCCGTTGAGCTGATAGCCTACTAGGAGGACTCTCAAGCTGTCTATTGGGACCTGCGGGCAAAAAACGCAGCGTCCCCAAGCAAAAGGGATGTCAGTACAAATAAAGTACCTAGTATGTAAGGCATGACAGTAGTATATAAAAGACATGAAAGAAATATGGAGTAAAGAACTCAACCTGTAATTCTGAATAGCTCTGTGAATCATGAAAAAATTATAATGTCATGCATGTGCGTATAAATGCCATACCATGCATAGTTATATGCGTATATAACATCATCAAGCCTCTGAGGGCATCCCATCATATCATCTCAGCCACTGTAGGCGAAATCATCAACGTATACCAGACTGATCAGGTGGTGGTGCATATATAACGCCATAACCTTTTTCCATATCCCATATACATATAATATACGCGTATATAATGCCATCTGGTCATGGGTCACTGTACATGTATAAATGAATGCAATGCATAATAAAGTAAGTCAGTAAGGTTTCTCAGAATGTCATAAGATCAATATGCCTTCGGATAAACTTTAGCAACATACGTATTTTTCTGATACCCATGAAAAGAAGATATAATAATAGGACACATGGGTAATTAAGAACATAGGTACCCCTAGTACTTCTATGAATAGAATCATCTATGAAAGTTCTGCGTTTGCACGTTTCGTTTGTATCATATGGATCATGCCAAAAGGAAAGAATGGATAGCCTTAACATACCTTAACTCCATAGAGTCCTTAATACCTTCCAAGCAATTCTTCAAACAACTCAACTCAATCTACCATAGTATAAGGAGATTCAAAATTAGTGTTGAGTAAAGGCTAAGTCCGCAACTTAAACTAGTAGCTCAGTTATGTAAATTTGGGCAGCATCTCCCCTGTAACAAGAGCCTCCTCCAATACCATATACCAATAACAATGACCAGATAAATCCAGCAATACATATTTATCAATAACAAGACACCATATAACAATAACAAGTCACAACTACTTCACGACGAGCTACACGCCCAATTGTAATCCGTATATCCCATATCACCCCTTATATACTTCTTACTTTAACTTACTAGTATCATTAATATTATAATGAATTCATTCATCAATGATTCTAGCCT
Organism: Nicotiana tabacum; assembly: GCF_000715075.1. Classification (NCBI taxonomy): domain Eukaryota; kingdom Viridiplantae; phylum Streptophyta; class Magnoliopsida; order Solanales; family Solanaceae; genus Nicotiana; species Nicotiana tabacum. Next base: position 46,085,576 of record NC_134092.1, read on the forward strand.
TATACCATATATTTATAACAAATAAAACAATCCATAACTCCAATTATCCTCAATTAGCAACTTTATTCACTAGTTCATGTCTAGTCCATCCATTTAACTTAATCAATATCAAGATAACCTTAAGCACATACAAGAACACAATATACATACCTCATACATTAGCTTCAAGTCAAAATCCAAGTTATATTTAGCTTACAACAGCCCTCAATGGCAATACAACACCATAGAAGTGACTTGAGCTAATCTTCACTTTCAATCTCAACTTTCGTATGCTTCTTTCACCAATTCACTTGATAAGCATATAGACATGTATAACAACAGAAACCATATCATAATCAAGTTATTTTCCCAATTTTTTAGCCATTTATAATTCATGGAGATAACCTTTCCAAAACAATCCATTAAAATCTATAACATCTCAAACTATTTCAAGTCTCCTCTTGTAGTATTTTGCTCAAATAATGCAACCAACACACAAACAACTTCAAGTACATGTAGTAGGATTTTTTTACTCACCTTAAAAATTAGAAACAATATGAAATTTCAGCCAAGCACAGCCCACAACTATCCTCAATAACACCACAACACTATAGGTGTTGTATTCCCTTCTTGAATCAACATTTGGTGTTCAAATTGGTGTGTAAACACTTGTAGTTATCCTTAAAAATCTAATATATATGAAGGAGGGACTGATTATTACCTTAATCAACAAGAACAACATGAAATCTGAGGTTACTTATCTTTGAAGAACCCTCCAAAACAGCCACAAGACAAAGAAGTACGATCTAGCAAGCACCACAGAATTTCTAGCGTTGGATTCATGTTTTCATCTTAGGTTCTCACCCTAGAATCATGGAGGAACCATTGGAGAGAATTTAGGAGGATTTAGGAACTGTTTTGGACCAGAAAAATGAATTAAAACAACGGAGAATTGACTTAAATACAAGCTGGAATTTTCCCCCGACTTTGTGGGCCCATGGGTGCTGCTTGCGCAGTCTCGCAAAAAATATCTCTCTACTCCGATATCGCTTCGTCAAACGGTTAAATGAATTAGAAACTAGACTCAAAGACCTTCTATTTGGTATATAATATCTCCCAAAAATATATCATAAAGCTTACGAAATGTATTTCTCAAAAAGCTTCATTACAAGGCGAATCCTTAGTCGGTTTTTCCGCAACTTAAATCCGAGTTTTTCCAAACTTTATATTTCATATCCAAACATAATATATAGTCATATCATGACTTTAAATTCATTTAAATCATGATTAACAAGTTTCATATTCATCTTAACTTACTTAAGACTTCGGTAAACCTTTCTTATCCTTGTAGAAGGATTTCGTCCTTTTTGAGCTTACATTAGATAATCCTATAATGACAGTGACGTCTGAAGTACGGGGTGTAACAACATGTCCCCTTATAAGCATTTGTCCCCGTAAGAGGATCTCATTTTCAAGCTTACATCAATTGACTTACGACATACTTTCACGTACAAAAACATGGGGTGTAACACTAATACTCTCAAAATGACTGGCCGGGTCGTTATACTTCAGACTTTACTTTCAATTTGATCTCCGCTGTAAGATTAGACGATGAAGGTTACCATAATGCCCTCTTTAATGGCCAGTAGAAGCTAACCAAGGGCTTATTAGTAGTGGCTCGGGGAGTCAAGTCTTCTCATCTATATGTGACACAAGGCTCTATTATTAATGACTCCATAAATCTGGTGAAAAGTGACACTTTATAAGAATTGTGGCACAGAAGATTGAGTCATATGAGCAAGAGGAGGATTACGTGTTTGGCTAAGAAAACTTTACTTTCTGGGGTGAAACAAGCAAAACTGAAAAGGTGTATGCATTGTTTAGCTGGAAAACATAAAAGGGTCTCCTTTCATAGCCATCCTCCTTCAAGAAAGCCCGAATTATTAGAGCTAATACACTCTAATATGTGTGGTCCCTTTAAAGTAAAGTCAAAAGGTGATGCACTTTACTTTATACCTTCATTGATGATCATTCTCGCAAGCTCTGGGTGTATCTTTTGAAATTGAAATATCAAGCACTTGGCATGTTTAAGGACTTTCAGGCCTTAGCTGAGAGACAAACGAGAAATATTTAAAATGTATTTGTACTGACAATGATGGTGAATATTGGATTCCTTTGATAACTATTACAAAGAACAAGGAATTCATCATCAGAAAACTCCACCCAAAATGCCTCATTTGAATGGTTTGGCAGAGAGGATGAATAGAAATCTAGTTGAGAGAGTTAGATGCTTGCTTTCAGAGGATAAACTTCCAAATACATTTTGGGAGGAAGCACTTAATACTGTTGCTTAAGTTATCAATTTGTCTCCTGCTGTTGCTTTGGATGGTGATGTTCCAGATAGAGTTTAGTTTGCCAAAGATGTTTCTTATGATCACCTGAGAGTTTTTGGGTGTAACACTTGTGTGCATGTTTCTAAAGATGAGAGATCAAAACTGGATGTCAAAACTAAGCATTGCATCTTTATTGGCTGTGGTCAAGATGAGTTTGGGTATTATGTTTATGATCCAATTAATAATAAACTTATTAGAAGTCGTCATGCAATATTCTTTGAAAATCAGACAATTAAAGATATTGACAAAGCTGATAAGATAGATTCTCAGAGTAATGAGAGCTTAGTTGATATTGATCCAGTTTTTATTGCTAAGGCACCTATTGCACATGAAGGAACCCAAGACAATAATGAAGATAGTGATCATGATCAAAATGATCATCATGGTGTTGATGTTATGGATGCTCTAATTGATGAAGTTGTGGTTGATCAGCAACCAATTCATACCCAGGTAACTACTTAGAATGCTCCTGAAACGTCTCTTAGAAGATCTACAAGGGAGAAGCAAAAATCCATGCGCTATCCTCGTGATGAGTATGTACTTTTAACTGATATGGGAGAACCTTAGAGCTATGATGAAGCCATGCAAGATACTTACAAAGATCAGTGGATTGAAGTCATGGAAGATGAGATGAAGTCACTCTATGAGAATGGTACATATGAGTTAGTGAAATTACCGAAAGGTAAGAGAGCTTTATCAAATAAATGGATATTCAGATTAAAGCAAGATCAACATACCTTTGCGCCTAGGTACAAGGCGAGGTTAGTTGTTAAGGGTTTTGGCCAGAAGAAGGGAGTTGACTTTGATGAAATTTTCTCCCATGTTGTGAAGATGTCTTCTATTCGTGTGGTTCTAGGCTTAGACACAAGTCTAGATTTAGAGGTTGGGCAGATGGATGTAAAGACTACTTTTTTTCATGCTGATTTAGATGATAAGATTTATATGTAGCAAATTGAAAAAACGCCTGTATGGATTGAAACAAGCTTCAAGACAATGACTTGAGGCCAGCAAAGAAAATTTTGGGCATTCAAATCCATCGATAAAAAGACAGAAAGGATTTATTTTTATCCCAAATTGATATATTGAGAAGGTAATTAAGAGGTTCAGTATGACATATGTAAAAGTGGTTAGTACTCCTCTTGGTAAATACTTTAGACTGAGTGTTAGTCATAACCCATCTACTGATGAAGAGAAAAAAGAGATGTCTCGTATTTCTTACTCTTCTGCTATCGGCAGTTTGATGTATGCTATTGTTTGCACTAGACCATATATTACACATGTAGTTGGTACTATTAGTAGATTCCTTTCTAATCTTGAAAAGGAACATTGGGATGCAGTAAAATGAATATTAAAGTATCTGAATGGTACTGCAGATTTGAAGTTGTGCTTTGGCATTGACAAACGTGAACTTGTTTGTTACACAGACTCTGATTTAGGAGGCAATCTTGATAGTTGAAGATCCACTTCCGGTGATTTGATCACCTTTGCAGGGGGAGTTGTTTCTTGGTAATCTAGACTACAGAAGTGCATAGCTCTATCCACCACAGAAGTCGAATATATTGATGTTACCGAAAATACCAAAGAATTATTATGGATGAAGGAGTTTATTAATGATCTTGACTTTGAACAACCAAGGTACATCTTATTTTGCGATGATCATAGTGCTATCACTAAGTACTCCACTTTTCATTCTAAGACCAAACATATAAATAGAAAGTATCATTGTATAATAATGGCCGTAGAAAAGAAATTATTTGAGGTTGAGAAGATACACACTGATGACAATCTTTCGGATATGCTGACAAAGGCGGTGGTTGCAGATAAGCATGTATTTTGCAGAAAATTAGCAGTCATGAAGCCTGTTAATAGTTCCTCTACTTGAAGACATATTTGGCTCCTTGGCTGGAGGGGAGTTTGTTGGGCCATGCCCATATTTTTAAGCCAAAGGCCTAATAGTCTAATTGTATTCTCTTTTGGTTTCCATTCCTCTTCGTAATTGGATTCGATTTTTATTCCTCTTTGGAGTTGGTTTTGGCTTTAAGAGAAAGCACCACTCATTATCTATAAATAGAGCAACCTTATATAATTTCTCTTTGCTCATTGGTATAAGTCTTTGAAAGATTTTAGCACATAAGAGTCGTTTTCGAGAGAGCTTTCATTAAGAGAAAAGAGAGAAGAAAAAGTGTTTGTTTTGCTGCAGATTTCTTTTCCGACCAGCTAGCTTCCAATCACTTTTACTAATTTGTTCATCGTTGGATCGAGCTAAAAGTTTAACTGAGCGTTCTTAATATCTTGATCTTTGATTTGAACGGTGGAGATCAGATTTGGAGACCCGTAGAATTTGATTTCGAGCTCCGAATAGGAGCTCCGTTTTGTGACTTCTTTTTTTTTTCTTCAATTGATTTGTTATTGTTTTGTTGCTGCTGTTGCTTCGTGTTTGGCGCTTGTTGTGTAGCCAATTTGGAGAACTTTTGTAATGCTCTTATTGTTATAGTGGAACATTTTGGATCTTTATGATCCCGTAGTTTTTACCTTCGATTTGAAGTATTTTTCACGAAAAGATGGTGTTCTTTATCTTCTTTATATTCGGGTTTGCCTCTTCCTCGTCATAACACTTCTTTTCCTAAAATGTCTAGATGTAGAATTATAAACTAAAATACCTATGAGCAAGCTTAAAATTGGTTTATGGAGATGAGAAAATGCAGTATGCAAAGTTGTTATCATATAGAGAGCAGTTATTAAAAAGTAATCTAGGCTCTTTTAGCTGAGTCAATAATTATTAGATTGAAAAAAAAAATATGGAATTAAAAAATATTGCATTGGAAAGATATGTTTTCCGAAAATTGTAATTTTATATGAGTCGGTGAAAATCTTGTAAGTTTTGTATTAGAAAATATATTTAACTGATGTTGATAAAAAAATATAATAGTATATGTCATTTGTGAAATTTACTCATTATTCCCGGGTGAAATTCAAAAATAGCCAGATTTACAAGTGATAATTGAAAAATAGCCGCAGTTTCAAAAGTAATCGAAATTTAGCCACTTTTCATGTAAAGATAAATCTGAACAAAAATATTGTTCAAAATCTAAAAAATATTCCAGCATATTATGTGAGAGTTCGAATTTTTTTATATGTAAACTTCCAGCATAACAAGCTGGAATTTCATAATGTGCTAGAGTTCCAACATAATATGCTAGAAGTTCATACGCAGGTGCTCCAATCTCCAGTATATTATACTGGAACTTTTCGTGCGCTGGAGTTCCAGCATAATATGCTGGAAGTTCATACACACGTACTCCAATCTCCAGTATATTATGCTGGAACTTTCTGTGTGCTGGAGTTCCAGCATAATATGCTGCAAGTTCAAACACAGGTGCTCCAATCTCCAGTATATTATATTGAAACTTTTCGTGTTGCAGCAAAATAATGACTATTTATTTTAATGATTTTGCAAACACTGGCAATTTTTCATTTACTATCCCGAAAACTGGCTAGGCCGTGCTATTTTAACATTATTGCCATGGCATTTAACATTATAAAATTTGTTATACAATTTCCAAAATTTCATAAATACTTACTATTATAAAATACTAGTATTAGTACTCGCGCGATGCGCGGACACAAATCATGTCAAATTATGATGTAGGTTATTTGAATCATGTGCAAATAACCTTAAAATATAAACCTCTTAGATAAAAATTATATAACATTAGATATTAAGCAGGGTATGAAATTATTGTTCAAATCTCGTAGTGGACAACCTATTTTTTATATATATGCAGCAACCTAACTCCTTGATTTTAGTACTTGCATTTCGTTTCGCTGTCAATATTAAAGAATACTAAACATGTCATATTGTGATCTGTCTTGTTTGAGCACATTAGATCATATTATTTTAACAAAATTCTTACTATCACTTTGTTTTTATCTGAAAGTCAAATATGTCTTATTCATCACATCATTTTTACACAAATTCATTTTTCTTTTTGTTCATTATAGTTATTGTATTATTTATTATTTAATATTATTCTACTATCATATAATTTTTATTAGATTAATAATTTAATTAATATCTTGCTTATTATCTTTTGAATAGTCTTTAATAAATATAAATATTTTATTCTTGAAATTTGGTATATTTTTATGCTTGTATCCTCTTATTCGGAATTTTTTAATCATTTAAATTTATCAGTAATATTTTTAAATATAATTTAATTATTTAATTTATTTATTTTTCAATTAATTTAAAGTATAAATCACACTACCTTTATTTTTTTATACATCTCTTCCCTACTATATTTTAAATAGTTTTTATATTAATATTTTACCTATAACCAAAATAATATTATAAATTATTTTAAATTGAACTTTGAATTGGTCTAAAATATTAATACATAAGTTATTTGATTATTATGTTCCAAATGTATTGAGTTCTCTTATAATTATTTTTGTATTAGATACAGTTAACTTTTCTTTCTTTTTTTAGCTTTAAGATATAAATTTAATTTTTAATTTTCATTAGTAAATTACCTATATTAGAAATTTATTATGTATATTAAAATTTTTTTATTTTAGTCATAGAAAAATATTATCTTAATTGTTTGAACACATTATATCTAAATACTGTAGTAATATCTTTACTGTCATTTTATTTCTTTACGTAATATTTTCAAAAATAAAACAAATTATGAAATAAAAAAAATCTCATCTCAAATTCAAATAATTCTTATCATTATATTTTCTAAACTAGACCGCATTTTCAAAAAAATTATGCTATACTTGCAAACTTAAACTAACTGTACTCAATTCAGATATTAATCATAAAAAAATATTTTCTTAATTGTTTGAGCACATTATATTTAAATATTATAGAAATATTTCCATTGTCATTTTATTTCTTTACGTAAATTTTCTTTATTTTTTAGTTTTAATATACAAATTTAATTTTTAATTTTCATTAGTAAAATTACCTATATTAGAAATTTATTTTGTATTTTTAAAATTGTATTTTTTTTTATTAATTTTCATAAATAAGACTTCAAATTTATGATATTAACCATAGTCTGAGCATTCTCATCATAGTTTTAAGAACTTTCTAATCTCAAATTGAAATAGACTTTCCCTTTCATTTCTAATAGTATATTTTTAATAATTTAACATAATTTTGCTAATTTTTAATCTAATATATATTCTTGGCTTTTCATTAACTTGTAACTTTATTTAATATCATTATCAACTACTATTCTTTAATATAATATAAATAACTATATAATTTTTTAATCATAAAATAAATATTTATTTTGATTTAAAAATATTGCTTGAAAATTTTAAATTATTTAAATTTAAATAATATTTTTACGTATTGTATATTTTCTTTATTTTATTTTCTAAACTTATGATTTATAAATATCCTCACATTATCTCTAATTTATTTTTATTATTCAATATTTTTAATTTTTGATTTTATCTATTAGACTTGAGTTACATGGACTTATCCATACTATGACTTTTCTTATCATAATATAAAACTTTCCCATCTTAAATTTAAATAAGTTTTACCCTTTTTTTCTATGATAAAAAATCTGAATTTTTATTTTTCCTCAATTTATTCTTTATTTTTGATATTATATTATTCAATACATAATATTATTACATTTTTTGAATTTAATATCTATTTTTACCGCACTCATTCTAATATAATATAGACAAAAATTTAAAAACATTCTCTTCTCAAATTCAAATAATATTTATCATTTTATTTTCTAAATTGGACCCCATTTTTAAAAATTAAGTTATGCTTTCAAACTTAAACTAACTACACTCAATTCAAATACTACATAGAAAAATATTTTCTTAATTGTTTGAACACATTATATCTAAATATTGTAGTAATATTTACGTATAAAATATTTGTTTGCTCGATTTATCAATATTAATATGACTTTATTATTCTTGTTATTAAAATATTTTTATTGATTATTTAATTTTTTTCTTACCTTATAAATAATTTGTATACTTTATGTAAAATCTTATTTTGCTGCTTGAATTTATTTAATTAGTAAACTCAATAAATATTTAATATCTTAAGTAAATTATAGTTTTATTTTATATTTTAACTTACTCCAAAGTATAAATAGTAATAGGTTATCTCAATTTACGTCTTTCTATTATTTTTATTTTTTTCTATTACAGTTTTTTAATTAATTTTTTACCTTCATATTTCTAGCTAATATAAAAGAAAATGTATGAGAGGATCAATATATAGATATAGATACAAATATACATATAAATATAGATATATAGATTAGATTTGTCTAATATCTATTTAGATTATGTATAAGATTCATTAAACTACTTCCAGTAATTATGTTTCTATTTATAATTTCTAATTATTAGCGTTGTCCTAAAATTGTCAAGTAACTTCATTTTAGTTTATCACTTGACTTAACCATAATATATATACCCTCCTTTTAATATAATATAGATTATCTAGCGTCACTTGAAAAGGCCAATGATAGTATCTGTTTTGGATGATTGGTGATTTGTTACACAAGTTTCAAAATCATAAAGAATCAAAAGGGGTAGTAATAACTCATTACTCATAATTCATTTTTCAATTTTAGTTTTCTTTACTTTTTGCAGGGATACTGATGCTGTAATTTAAAAAACTACATAAAAACTTATTATGCTTGGTACTGGAATAGGCAAAGATTCTAGCTTTGGGTTAATTGTTATACATTAACAAAATTATTTTACAACTCTCAAGGGTTGTGGAATCGGATGCATAGGATTCCTATTAGTCTAAGCTTTGAAGTGGATACTGAACATCAAATGATAAACCAAAAAGAAAACTATTTTTAAATAGAATCAAACTTGCAAGTCAAGAGCTTGTAATAAATAATGAGTGTCACGTCTTTGAAGGTTTAAGTTTTTGAAGAGCTGTTCACACTTCAACTACTAAAATTATAATATGGTAAGATTTCTCTTTATAATCTTCTTTTCTTAATCTAGTGATTCTCCTAATGTTGATCATTATATATTTTCAACCTTGTCAAGAGTTAACTATCTAGTCATTCAAATGAGATCAATTTCAAAAGACGTACAGGCCAAATTCCAAAAGGACAGAAAGAAGACCTCTAAATCACAGCTGTTGGTGACTACCACATGCATTTCCTACAGCAGTCAAAAAGACTCGCTATCATATTTTATTACTCTTATTTTATTGCTTACTTTTCACTAATCTTTTTAACCATGTTAAATTGTTGATCGAATTATGACGTCATTTTTCAGCCCCTGCAAATCTTTGTTCCAATTGTATGTGAGAAATACTTCACAAGCAGGTTACTAAGCCAATCCAAGTAAACACTAATTATTTGACTAAAATATTTTCCATGAAACTTAAATAACTTGTCTATCCAAAATTCATAAGTGTGAACTTTGAAGATAAAAAAACAAAAATGCACAGCCGTGGAGATACTATCCATAAGATAAGCCTTTCTTGGATCTTCTCAGTTGTAATACTACTGGCGCAAACTATATATTTAACTAAAAGCAAAACAAAAGAGAAAGGTCCCATAGGTTAGTAAACCATCCCTTTTAAGCTGACTCTTTGCTACGCGTGCAAAATTTATGCCCCCCCCCCCTCCCACAACCCCCCAATTTACCTATGCACCATAAATAACTAGTGTACTTGCCCAGTTTGTCGTCTTCAAACACCCTAATAAAAAATATAATTAGGAAAATACTATCTCTTCACAAATACACAAGAATTAACTAATAAGAACATTTATTAATAGGATTTTGTTTACCCGAAAATCGGATAGAGTTGAATTTGTTCGTAGTTCTAAGGATATGTGATATAGCTTAATACAAATCGTAAGGATAGATAACAACAACAACAACAACAACAACAACAACCCAGTGTAATCCCACTAGTGGGGTATGGGAAGGGTAGTTTGTACGCAGACCTTACCCCTACCCTGGGTAGAGAGGTTGTTTCCGATAGACCCTCGGCTCCCTCCCTCCAAGAACTCCCCACCTTGCTCTTGGGGTGACTCGAACTCACAACCTCTTGGTTGGAAGTGCAGGGTGCTCACCACTAGAGCAACCCACTCTAGGATAGATAGAAATATCACATATGATTTGCGAAGAATGCAAAATAAACAAGGTTGGAAAGAAGATGATTTTTAGGACTAAGCAAGATGAATCAATTTATGGAGCTTAAAAGAATAACTCTTGAATATAGGATAATATGGTGCTTGAATTACAATGTAAGCAAAAAAAACTGTCCTTTACAGAAATGTAGCCATCCTCTTTATAGTGGAGGATCTTACTTTTAGATATAATTAAAAATACATGTAGGATACCCATGACAAATCAGCTTTTCATAATTCTTGCTAGGATTCTCTCCTCTAGTGGGATTGTAATGGCTCTTGTCTGTGAGCTCGATATTGACTCGAGTTTTCGGTCTTGACTCGAGCTCCCGATCCTGATTCGAGCTCGATTTTGACTCGGACCCCTGTATTGATTCGGGCTCAGTGTTTGGTCGGTCTCTGAATCATAAGCTCGATAACTTTACTTTGCATCATAGCTCGACTTGGGCTCGATCTTGATAATAATATTGAGCTCGACATTGGTCCTTCGGGCTCGAAGCTTGGTAACCAGACTTCAGACCTCAACCTGATACTACGAAGACGCTTCTCCAATTCAATGTATTGCTATTTAAACCAGTTCGTATGAAGGACTAACGAGTTTTTACCGCATACAGATAGTCCCCTCGTTTCTCGAGAAGGATGTAGCGAGGAATGACATGATTCCACAACGGCTCGATCAGATATAAGCTGACGTTCACATTGGGCTCGATCATGACGCACGCGATTGCTGTCCCGTCAGTTTAGCTTCCCAAGGCATTTAATGCGCGTCAGAAGGTGGCCGGCCACAACTAATATTTAACCGCCATTGCTTCAATCTATAAATAGCCCTTCCTTTCACCATTTACCACTTTTACGTCTTCAATCTTCCAAATTTTCTAAGTTCCTTTTCGTCTCTTCTGAGTTCATTCATAGATTTGTGATTCTTTCCTTAAAAATCACCAAATCTTTATCACCTTCTTTAAATCTAAAAATGGTGAAGACATCAAAAACAGTCCCCCAAAAAGAAAACGCTTCTTCTTCCCAATCCGCCGCCGATAAAACACCAGTGGATCCGCGGCCTGAGGAGTGCGTTCCGGCGGCATGTGTTCTTACTTTCCGATTTCAAACTCGATAAAGGTTCGCCGGTTCCTGGCCAATGTGAGCCCGTATCGAGATATATTTGTTCGATAACCGGGGGGGGTATATCGAGCAGATAAAAAATGATTGTAACTGGGGGAACAAAGAAGTGGTAGTACCGTCTCCCGAAGAGGATATTACTACTCAAGTAAAAGGGGTTTTAAGTGTGTACACTTACCCTTTCACGTTAGGTCCCCTCTACCCTGTTATCATAGATTTCTGTCGTAAATACCTAATAACCCTAGGCTAGATTCATCCTTCTTTTTGGCGGATCGTTATTTTGATCCGATACTTCGTGAACAAAATTGAGGGGATGCCTTTCACCCTCGATCATCTAATCCGATTGTAGCGTCCTCGCCTTTTTCGAGAAGGGTTAATAAAGCTTTAGCATCGAGCTACCAAGGCTCTGATCTCGAGCATAGACGAGGATAGGGATAGAGGCTGGAAAGGCAGGTTCGTCCAAGTAAGGAATTCGGACCTGATTCCGACTGAAAAGATGCCTTTTCCTGAGGAGTGGAACATGAAGCGTAAGAGTAATTCTATTGTTATCTCCTACTATTTTGCCTTTTCATTTATTTTCTCACCGATATCCCCCTTTTGTGATGCAGCGGTTCCCTGGATGCCCGACGCAGTTCCCGATCTCAAGAACTGGGTACGGGATCTGGCTTCGACCTCCACATATGCCGAGCGCTCATGGCGTGACTTGTCAAAGGGCCGATGGGAGGCCAAGAATCATGGTAAGCCTCTTTCTCTTATTTTTTGGTAGTTCGAACAAGATGCTTTCCATATACTTTTAATAAATTTTCCGGTATGTAGATGTGGGCAAAGATGCGGTTTTGAGGCCCTCGTTCGTCGAGGAGGAGGCTTCGGCCTCTGTTCTAAATCCGGTGAAGGAAAATAAGAGGAAAAGGGCCTCCGTTCCCAAAGATCCAAAATCGAAGAAGAGGACGACTCGTAAGCCGAAGAAGAATACCATTCCTTTGACTGTAGAATCAGTTCTGCATCTAAGGGATGAAGACGACGAAGAAGAAGAAAATGACGGGTCCGCGCTGGCGGCCCGAAAGAAAAGCATTGATGCCCCAAAGGTGGCTAAATTGATGGTGATTCACAAGGCTCTGCCTCGGACCGAGGATATATCAGAGGAAGGTTCAGGCAAAGTTCCCGAGTCATTAGAGATCGAGGATTCTTCCTACCGAAGTCAACAAACGATGGTTACATCGGAAAAGGCCGGTCCCGACGCTCTCCGAATTGAGGAGAACGCCCCAAGCGAGTCGCCTGGGGCAATAGTAATCAGATATTCGCCCACTCTTCCTGCCTTTTCCGAAGGGGCTATTCGGGAAGCCCAAGCTTTGGGGCCCTCGAGATGATCCGGTCTCATAAAGGGGAGGACCCTTTCCGTGATCTGTTTACGGGGATCAAGGACGCTGCTGGCCCTAATGATGTGTCGGGCTTTCTCTGTGAAGCGCAACTAGCTCTGAATCGGGTAAGCTCTTAACTCTCTTTATTTTTTATGTTTTGCTATTCCTTCCTAACTTCTTTTCTTTTTTCTTCTCAGGCCGTGGTGGTTCATCGAGAAGCATGTTCTAGGTCTCGAACTGAGCTGCATCAGTTCGAGTCCGATCTTCAACGAGTCACGGAGGAGAGGAAATCCCTTAAAATCCTCTTAGGGCAAAGGGGATAGAAAATCAAAGATCTCCAAGCTGAGTTGGCCAAGGCTCACCAATATCAGACCGATCTGTCTGAGTAGGTAATGATATTTTTAAAAAGCCTATGGGCTTGATACCAGAACGATGGCTAATTGTTCGGTCTCACAGCTGCAGCAAAAAATTGAGATGATCGAGAAACTCCGTGAGGAGTTCGATGTGATACAAGCGGAGTCCTTGAAGTGGAAGGATGGTATGGACTGCTTTGCTACAGAGAAAGAGGCTTCTTGAGCCCAATTATCATCGGTTGAAAACCAACTTCAAAGTATGATGGAGAAAAACTCGGTTCAAGTAAGAAGAATAGAGGAGCTCGAGGCTCAGTTGGCCTTTGAACTTTCTAAGGCCGAATCTGACGCCGAAAAGGCAAAGGCCAATGCGGATGCATTCATGGCCGTTTATCGGGCCGATGCTGAAGCTGCTCAGATACAAGCAAGAGAGGCAGTCGAGATCGCCAATACTCGAGCGCATTGGGTTGCTGAGCTTGCTAAGTGCCGGTCTTGGAGGGGGACCCTCGAGGAGATCCACGCTCGAGGTTTCGACCTCACTGAAGAGATAAAAAGGGCTAAAGAGCTCGAAGCCGATGCTGAAGCCTTGGTTTTCGATGATGATGATGATGATGATGATGATGGGAGCAAGAGCAGGTCCGAGAACGGGGAGGAGCCCAATGGAGAAGAGACCGCCCTCGGAGATAACCAAGAAACTTAGTCCCTTAGTTTCTATTTCGGATGTTGCAAACAATCATGTAAATAATCTTGTAAATATATACAAATATCTTTTCTTTTCCCGTCTTGCCTCTGTTTTATTTTTTGTCTTGTGAAGATTTCGTTTTACTCATGCCTTATGAATGTTTTCATAAGGCTTTAGGCAATTTGATCGAATTCGGACTTTGTAACCTTTATATCCACGTGAGCGTTTTCGAACTCGAAGTAATGTAGCCCGAAGGTTTAGTGATTTTGAACTTGAAGTAATGTAGCCCGTAGGCTTAATAGTCGAGTGAGTGATTTCGAACTCGAAGTAATGTAGCCCATAGGCTTAATGGTTGAGTGGGTGATTTCTCGAACTCAAAATAAGAGTAGCCCATAGGCTTGGTAGTCGAGTGAGTGCTTGCTCAAACTCGAAGTAATGTAGCCCATAGGCTTAATGGTTGAGTGAGTGATTTTTCAAACTCAAGATAAGAGTAGCCCGTAGGCTTTAGTATTCGAGTGAGTGCCTTGCTCAAACTCGAAGTAATGTAGCCCGTAGGCTTAATAGTCGAGTGGAATGATTTCTCGAACTCAAGATAAGAGTAGCCCGTAGGCTTAGTATTCGAGTGAGTGCCTTGCTCGAACTCGAAGTAATGTAGCCCGTAGGCTTAATGATTGAGTGAGTGATTTTTCGAACTCAAGATAAGAGTAGCCCGTAGGCTTGGCAGTCGAGTGAGCGCTTGCTCAAACTCGAAGTAATGTAGCCCGTAGGCTTAATGGTTGAGTGAGTGATTTCTCGAACTCAAAATAAGAGTAGCCCGTAGGCTTGGTAGTCGAGTGAGTGCTTGATCAAACTCAAAGTAGGGTAGCCCTACGGCTTCGTAGATAGTCCCCGAGTGAGAATAGTTGCTCGAACTCGAGTCGGTGTAGCCCTTGGGCTTCGTTGATTTTCGGTTGGCAGTCCCCGATTTAAGGGGTAGTGGTCGGTCCTTAAGCCTGTTTACATAATAAATCTTGAAATAGAGAAATATTTCTTGGATATAATATATCGGTAAAGAAGAAAGTTTTCTTTGTAAGTAATTATACATGTGTTCGTGTTTTGTGTCAGGGCTTGGGCCAACTACATGAGCATGGTTCGTTTTGACTATTTGGCTCTTACAATTTTTCCTATTGGAACACTGTTGTTATGAAGTAACTTTCTTGCATCGAACTTGATATATTTGAGGGATAATGCCCCCCAGTATTCGAGGTCGATTGTGAAGAGGCCTAAGATACTGTTGAATTATTCTTAGTTAGCACGATCAATGGTTGCCTCATTAAAAACCTTGCCGAAAAACCCTTTTGGGATAAAACCGGTCTAAGGGAAAAAGAGTGCAACGCGCGCTTTCAGACTTAGGGCTTCGTATTGAAGGATCCATCCCAGCTCCTGATCGGACTCCTGCAGGGGTTAGTCTCGAAATATAAATGAATATGGGAGGGTCATACCTTAGCAGTAGTATCGTTTTAAGTGCGACACATTCCAATTGCTTGATAGTTGTTTGCCGTTTATAATACCGAGCTTGTATGATTTTTTTTTGACGTTTTCGAGAACGTGATACGGCCCTTCCCAATTCGGTCCTAGTTTTCCTTCGTTTGGATTTTGGGTACTGAGGGTGACTTTCCTTAACACTAAGTCCCCGAGTTTAAAATGGCGAAGCTTGGTTCTTCGATTATAGTATCTTTCGATTGCTGCCTTTGGGCGGCCAATTGGACTGGAACAACTTCTCATTTTTCATCCGATAATTCGAGGCTAGTGTTTATAGCCTCGTTATTCGACTCTTCTGTTGTATATTGAAACCTGGCAATGGGTTCCTCGACTTCGACTGGAATCAAGGCTTCGGAGCCATATAATAAGGAGAACGGGGTTGCCCCCATACTAGATTTTGATGTTGTTCGATATGCCCAAAAAACTTAGGGTAGGATTTCTCTCCATTTTCCCTTAGCGTCGTTCAACCTCTTCTTTAAGTTTTGAATAATAGTTTTGTTCGTTGATTCGGCCTGTCCGTTCCCACTAGGGTAATACAGTATTGATAATATCCTTTTTATTTTGTGGTCTTCGAGGAATTTTGTCACTTTGCTGCCGACAAACGGTTTCCCATTGTCACATACTATTTCGGCAGGTATCCTAAATGGACATATGATATGATCCCAGATAAAGTCTATAACCTCTTTCTCTCTCACTTTCTCGAACGCCTGTGCTTCAACCCATTTAGAGAAATAGTCAGTCATAAATAAAATGAACTTAGCTTTACCTGGGGCCGATGGCAGAGGGCCGACGATATCCATTCCCCATTTCATGAATGGCCATGGGGATAGGACTGAGTGAAGTTGCTCTCCGGGCTGATGGATCATTGGTGCAAACCTTTGACATTTGTCACATTTTCGAACAAACTCCTTTGCATCTTTGTCCATATCGATCCAATAGTACCCTGCCCTGATTATTTTTTGGACTAATGAATCGGCACCAGAGTGATTTCCATAAGTTCCCTCGTGCACCTCACGTAGGACGTAGTCGATGGCTCCTGGACCTAAGCATACTGCTAATGGTCCATCGAATGTCCTTTGGTATAACGTTCCATCTGCAGTTAATGTGAATCGAGTAGCTTTGGTTCGTAGGGCCCTCGAAATTTTAGGGTTCGATGGGAGCTTTCCATTCTTTAAGTATTCAATATACTTATTCCTCTAATCCCAGGTTAAGCTTGTAGAATTTATCTTGGCATGACCTTCTTCGATCACGGATCTCGAGAGTTGAATGACAGACCCCGAGCTTATCTCGCCTTCCTCAACTGATGATCCCAAATTTGCAAGTGCATCGGCCTCACTGTTTTGCTCTCGTGGAACATGCTGTAAAGTCTATTCTTTGAAATGGTGCAAAGTGACATGCAGTTTATCCAAATACCTTTGCATTCTATCTTCTCGAACTTCGAAGGTTTTGTTTACTTGATTTACTACCAGCAAAGAGTCACACTTGGCTTCAATGACTTCTACTCCCAAGCTTTTAGCTAGCTCGAGACCTGCAATCATGGCCTCATACTCGGCCTCGTTGTTAGTCAACCTAGTAGTTTTGATAGATTGCCTGATAGTGTTACCCGTGGGTGGCTTTAAAACGATGCCTAGCCCGGACCCTTTCACGTTCGAAGTCGCGTCCGTAAAAAGGGTCCATACCCTCGATGCCGTACCCGATTTTAATAAGAGTTCATTTTCAACTTCGGGTATGAGGGTCGACGTGAAATCGGCCACGAAGTCCGCTAAAATTTGAGACTTGATGGCCGTACGTGGTTGATATTCGATATCGTACCCACTGAGTTCGATGGCCCATTTGGCCAATCGGCTTGATAGTTCGGGCTTATGAAAAATATTACAGAGTGGGTAAGTGGTCAATATGCATATGGGTGATATTGAAATACAGTCTTAACTTTCTAGAGGCACTTATCAGTACAAGTGCCAATTTTTCTAAATATCTAGTTTCTGCTTCTCCTAAGGTTCGACTTACATAATAAACGGGAAAATTGCGTACCTTGATATTCTCGAACTAGGACACCACTTACTGTGATTTTCGATATTGCCAAGTACAAGCAAAGTTTTTCATCTATTTTTGGAGTATAAAGCAATGGTGGGCTCGATAAATATCGTTTTAATTCCTCTAATGCCTGTTGGCATTCCGGGGTCCAAGCGAAATCGTTCTTCTTTTTGAGTAGAGAGAAAAATTTGTGATTTCGATCTGATGACCTTGAAATGAATCGGCCTAAGGCAGCAATCCGTCCCATTAGCCTCTGCACGGCTTTTACGCTGTCCACAATGGCGATGTCTTCGATGGCCTTGATTTTATCGGGGTTAACCTTGATCCCCCGATTTGATACAATGAAGCCGAGGAACTAGCCCGAACCGACCCCGAAAGCACATTTCTCGGGGTTGAGCTTCATGTTATATTTCCTTAAAATCTCGAATGTTTCCTGCAAATGAGTCAAATGGTCCTCTGCGCACAGGGACTTAACTAGCATGTCATCAATATAAACTTCCATTGATTTACCTATTTGTTCCTCGAACATTTTATTTACTAGGCTTTGGTAAGTGGCTCATGCATTTTTTAGCCCGAAGGGCATCACATTATAACAATATATTCCATACTTGGTGACAAATAAAGTCTTTTCTTGGTCTTCCGGGTTCATTTGGATTTGATTATACCCGGAATAGGCATTGAGAAAAGTAAGGACCTCGTGGCCGGCCGTGGCATCGATCATGCGATCGATGTTAGGCATTGGAAAAGAATCTTTGGGGCATGCCTTGTTTAAATCCTTATAATCTACACATATTCTAAGTTTGTTCCCTTTTTTAGGGACTACAACTACATTGGCTAGCCATTAGGGATATTTTACCTCCCGAATGGACCCTATTTTGAGAAGTTTAGTTACCCTGTCCTTTATGAATGCGTGTTTTACCTTAGACTGGGGTCTTCTCTTTTGCTTCACCGGTTTGAACTTAGGGTACAGGCTTAGCCGATGCGTCATTATATCCGGTGGGATCCCTGTTATATCTAGATGGGACCAAGAAAAATAGTCTATGTTATCGATAAGAAATTGAATAAGCCTTTTCTTGAGTTCGGGGGTTAATCCTGTTCCCAGGTATACCTTTCGTTCGCGCAAATGCTCGATTAGTACGACTTGCTCCAATTCTTCAATCGTTGATTGGGTAGCGTCAGAATCATCAGGAGCCACGAAGGATCGATGGATCCTTTGATCATCATCTACCTCGATCTTCTAATTTTTTGGTTGAGTTGAAGTTGACGTCTGTGATTGCTATTTGGCATCTTATTCCCATTTTGAGTCCGATCACTTTGTTGATGAGGGTGGGGATATCGGAATTGCTTCTTCGATGACAAACATTTCTCTCGAGGCAGGTTATTCTCCGTACACTATTTTGACTCCCCCCGATGTTGGGAATTTAAGAACCTAGTGTAAGGTCGAAGGTATAGTTCCCATGTTGTGGATCCATGGCCTTCCAAAAAGGGCGTTGTACCTCATGTCGCCTTCGATTGCGTGGAACTTCGTTTCCTGGATTGTACCGACCATGTTTATCGGCAGAATTATCTCGCCTTTGGTGGTTTTACATGCCATATTGAATCCATTTAGAACCAGGGTTGCGGGTACGACCTGGTCCTGTAGACCGAGCTGTTTTATAACCTTCGATCTAATGATGTTGGCCGAGCTACCTGGATCAATTAACACACGCTTAACTTTAGTTTTATTCATAAGTACAGATATTACCAGTGCATCGTTACGAGGTTGTATGACTCATTTTGCATCTTCATCATTGAAGGAAAAAGCTCCTATGGGTGTGTAATCCTGAGTTCGAGATCATTTTTCCCTCACAATCGATGTCTTAGTGCGTTTATGCACCGGCGTTTGAGGGGTATTGACGCCACCGATAATCATGTGAATGATCTGCTATAGTTCTTCTGGTTCATTTTGTTTGCCGAAATCCCTATTTTTGAAATGGTTCTTTGCCCTCTCGCTTAAACATTCTCGAAGGTGCCCTTTATTGAATAACCGGGCTCCCTCTTCTCTTAGTTGCCTGCAATCTCCCGTTCTGTGCCCATGGGTGCCATGATATGTGCACATTTGATTGGGATTCCTCTGGACAGGATCGGTCTGCATGGGTCGAGGCCATTTAGTGCCTTTGATGCGTCTGATAGCCGACATGATGGCGGATGCATCAATGCTGAAGTTATATTCCGATAACCGTGGTGCTTTCTTAGATCCAGTAGGCTTGTCGAACCCACTTCTGTTCATCAGCACCCGAGACCCTTGACCTCGATCATTTCTTTTGTTGCTTTGTTCGGGGTTACGTCTCGATTCATTGATTCTGTGGTTTCCACTATATAGTCGGTATCGGTCCCTGATCGGACCTTGTTCTCGATTAATATTCCTTCGAGCAGCGGGTTCAGACCCCAACTGATCATCTTCGACTCTAAATTTTGATTGGTACCGATTGTGTACGTCGACCTAAGTGATAGCTGGGTACTCGATCAGGTTATGCTTCAATCGCCGTGAAGCCGTCAAACTTCGTTCGTTCAAACCTTAAGTAAAAGCCTGAACAACCCAATCGTCTGTGACTGGTGGCAGATCTATTCGTTCCATTTGAAAATGAGATACGAACTCCCTTAGTATCTCGTTATCCTTTTGTCTTACCTTGAACAAGTCCGACTTTTGGGTCTCGACTTTTATGGCCCCAGCGTGTGCTTTTACAAAGGAATCTGCAAGCATAGCAAAATAATTGATAGAATTAGATGGTAAATTATGATACCATATCACTTCTCCCTTTGATAGGGTTTCACCGAATTTCTTCAATAATACGGATTCGATTTCATCATCCTCTAGGTTGTTCCCTTTTATGGCACATATGTATGAGGTGACATGTTCATTGGGGTCGGTAGTTCCGTTATATTTAGGAATCTCGGGCATGCAGATTTTTTTTGGGATCGGTTTAGGAGCCGCGTTTGGGGGGAAAGGCTTTTGTATGAATTTTTTGGAATCTAAGCCCTTTAATATTGGTGGTGCCCCCGGGATCTGATCGACCCTAGAATTGTATGTTTTCACCTTTTTGTCGTTTGCTTCGATCCTCCTTTCTCCCGATTCTATTCGTTTGGTCTGTTCTTCGAACATCTTAGTAATTTCAGGATTAGTCCCCGACTCCTGCTCATTTGATTTCACTATAGCTGGTTCCGTTGTATGGGCGATTTCTCGGGGTTGACTGGGCTCCGGTCTACTCGGTATCTGGGGTTTGACTCTGCAACTGAGCTATTGCTGCTTGTTGAGCTTGCAATATTTCGAAAATCATATGTAAGTTGACGCCATTTTCCTCGACGTTATGGGTATCTCGAGCTGCAGACCGAGTGCCACCATGAATGCTATTTTCAGGTTCAGAATGTAGGTTTGCCTCAATGGCCACATGCGAATTGATGTCTATCGGCATTTCTATTCGAGCTCCAACGGCGTTGACAAGTGGTCTTTCGGTACTGGGTGTCAAGTTATTGTTCTCATCTTGAAGACCAGCTTCGTTGTCGATAGGTAAGGCTATTTGATTTATAGTTGGTCGTTGCTAATCCGAAATCCAAGATACTTTCGAAAACAAGCGCAAAACGGTGTGTTTTTGCAGATTCGTATCAAGTAATCACTGTTATCCTTAGCCCCACGGTGGGCGCAAAACTATTTACCCGAAAGACGGATAGAGTTGAATTTGTACATAGTTCTAAGGATATATGATATAGCTTAATACAAATCGTAAGGATAGATAGAAATATCAAATATGGATTGCGAAGAATGCAAAATAAACAAGGTTGGAAAGAAGATAATTTTTAGGACTAAGCAAAATGAATCAATTTATGGAGCTTAAAAGAATAACTCTTGAATATAGGAGAATATGGTGCTTGAATTACAATGTAAGCAAGAAAACACTGTCCTTTACAGAAATGTAGCCATCCTCTTTATAGTGGAGGATCCTACTTTTAGATATAATTAAAAATATATAGTGGAATAACCATGACAAATCAACTTTTCCATAATTCCTGCCAGGATTCTCTCCTCTAGTGGGATTGCAACAGCTCGTCTGTGAGCTCAATCTGTGAGCTCGATATTGACTCGAGTTTTCGGTCTTGACTCGAGCTCTTGATCCTGATTCGAGCTCGATTCTGACTCGGACCCCTGCATTGATTCGGGCTTAGTGTTTGGTTGGTCTCTGAATCATAAGCTCGATAACTTTACTTTGCATCATAGCTCGACTTGGGCTCGATCTTGATAATAACATTGAGCTCGACATTCGTCCTTCGGGCTTGAAGCTTGGTGACCTGACTTCGGACCTCAACCAGATACTACGAAGACGCTTCTCCGATCCAATGTATTACCATTTAAACTAGTTCGTACGAAGGACTAACCGGTTTTTACTGCATACAGACTTATTTTAATCATTTCTACTCTACCTTTTCTTTCTTTTAAAATTAATCATATTAAATCGTGTTGATTGAACGGCGTCATTTTACAGCCCCTTCTAATACAAAAAATACTTGGGGTCACATGCTTGTTAGAATTATGCACCACTTATTCACTAGGGGAGATGAATAGTGTATTGACCAATTAAAATTTTCTACCACAATTTACGTTTTTCTCAGAACCTGATTCTTAAACTGGTTCTTGCAATTCTAGTAACTAATGCAAAAACTAAAGAAGACATGAATTTTGACGTGGAAAACCTCCTTGCTCAAGGGGCTAAAAATTATGATCTAACTCAGGGATTTTTCTCACAAACTTCCCTAAAGCGATGAGCAATTTCAGGTTACAAAACCCTTTTATAGCCTTAGAGACTAAATCTAGTCACTCAACAACCTATAATCCAACTAATTATAGCTACTCACTCCAAACTAATTTCTTAGTCTAGAACAAAAGATTGCCTCTCAATAGTTCTTCCGAAACACTCCTAGAACAGACAGAAGCGTATTCAGGATTTTAATTAATAATATGGGTGCACTATTATCTTTAAGATAGATGTTTGGTTCCATTATATAGAATTTTATGGTGACGACAAGTGGACAAGCGCACTATATTAATACTAATTCGCAAAAATTATCATTCACTTTACAATTGTCCTCGATAGTTTTTATACTTTGAAAATGGTCAATAATAGCATCGTTACTATCACGATCCAAGACCACGTGATCGGCACCCGACACATTACCCAACCTGGGCGAACCAACTCATACTAGAATGTCCATCTATATGATTAACCGATGCATGCAGAAGCCTTTTTGAAAACATAATTATTTTAAATGATTAAAACCATACATAAAGTATAATCTTTAAATACATCATTTTCAATAATTGAAAATACATAAGGATTACAATGTCCTTTTCATTTCATGATATATGAATGACCATCAATTACAACCCCAAAAGAATACTAATAGTCTATGGAATGTCTATGATATGAGAATAAAATAAATATTTGGGACAATCCCGACCAACAGAGTGTAAAGAATCAACATGACAGATACCAAGAAATACAAGTGGTACCTCATCATGCACCTCGGAAAGAGATTCATCCTAGGCTCATCTGCTCATCACGTACCATACCTCCTCATGAAACATATAAAGTAAGAGGGACCCTGGAGAGGGCTCCCTGAGGGCTGAGTACACCATGGCGGTACTCAATAAGTGTCATAGACTCTCTCTAACTCAAGTTCCTAGGACAAGGCTTAACAAAAATAATACAACTAACATTCGATATAAAATGATGACAATTATATCAATTCATGCTCTTTATCATTTTAAATGAAAAGACTAAAAAAATATAAATCATGATACAAACTTTTAAAACATTTATATAAATCCATGATTATAATAAAATCATACGAAACCATTTCATCTCAATTAAGTCATTGAAATCACTTTCGAATCCTTAGGCTTAAACATAAAAAAATTATCTCTTAACTTTTTACCGGGACTACCATACCGATAACGACATAATAGACAACTACTAGGTGATCTACCTAGCAACAAGTATTTGACCCTACTTGTCTGGGCAGTGTCACGACACAAAATCCACTATAGGTCGTGATGGCGCCTAACGTCGCCGTCAGGCAAGCCAACATTAATTCATCAATTTATTTACTCATTTATTACTCTCGAGATCATTTACTCATTTATTACTCTCGAGATCATAATCTGCATAACTTAAATAGTATAAAATAGAATTTACAGAGAAAAATGATAATAACTACGTGATCTACAATAACGATCAACCAGAAAAAATCTCCAAAACTCGGTGTCACAATATTAATACAACGTCTGTCCTTAGCAATTTCTAAGGAGTACAATATTAATACAACGTCTGTCCCGAATATAATAAGACAAAATAAAATAAATAGTACAATGGAGACTCGGTAGACTGCGATGCGTGGCTTGGAATGCAGCTCACATAAAGTCTTCTCAATAGGTGCGCCTACGCGCCAGGATGATCACCAAATGCACCTGTCAGTTCCTGCACATTTCGTGCAGAAATGCAGCATGAGTACGTAAATCAACGCATACCCAGTAAGTATCTAGCCTAACCACAGAGGAGTAGTGACGAGGGGTCGACATCGACACTTACTATAGGTCAAATAAAGCAATATAATAAAATTTAAGTAGATATATAGCATACGGCAATAACCAGATAAATCTGTAAGGTACATAATCCTCCAATTATTTCTTTTAAAGTATAAGTTTCTCGATCTTGTATCCTGCCTTAATATCTCAGAAATTATCAAGTGCCATTATCAAATAAATAAGGAACACCGTATAATATGTCGGGCATCAGTATAAAGATTAACTCGTGAATGTTCGGACTACCAGTGATATTATGCACAATTATGCCGAGGTCGTTCGGCCCGATCCATAATAATATGTACACTGCCGAGGGTCGAGCGGCACGAACCATAGATGCACCTATATACCGCCGATGCGTTCGGCCCACTCCATACAAAAAGGAAGAAAGTTCATTGAATTACGAGATACGTATTTACAATACAACACAAGAGCATAAAATGAATATAATCGTTACCATTTCTCAATTTACTTATCCAAATTTCAAAGTGTCAAGTATTTGCCTATTATACATACGTTTATTTATAATTCAAATTCAATTATAACTTTAATTAGTTAGGCTAGCAGAATGAGTTCAAATAATTTAAATATCACAGGATAAGATCCTAAGTCTACCCCGAGATAACATGCTTTAGCTACGTATGGACTCTCGTCACCTCGTGTATACGTAGCACCTACAACTAGTTGCACATAACAATAATTATCACCTTGGGGGTAGTTTTCCCCTCACAGAGTTAGACAAGAGATTTACCTCGCTTCGAAATTCCATAACCAGCTCCAAGGCCTCTCAACACCTCAAACCAATGCTCGTCGGTCTTAAACTAGTCAAACAATATGCAAACCAATCAAAATATACTCTAATACCCATAGTTAATCAATTTAAACAATTTCCTACTTCGCTCGAAAAGTCGATAAAATCAACCCTCGGGCCCACGTGCCCGGATTCTGAAAATTTTTGATGATAAACTTTATCCATAACACCACAAACTCAAATATATAACTTATTCCAAATTCCATGCCCAATTTCGTGGTAAAGATCTAGAATACCAATTCTAGGTTTTCTACAAAAATCCCATAATTTTTCTAAAGTTTCCTCCTTAAATCCACATATAAACCTTATATTTAGCTCACAACAAGTGAAAAATTACTTACCTTGTGTTACATGAATAAAATCCTCAAAATCGCCCAAGAACCGAGCTCCAAAGATCTCAAACGAAAATGATGAAATGACCAAGTTCGATTCCTTATGTTCTGCCTAGTTTTCGCTTTTGCGGATAGAATTGCCGCATCTGCGGCCTCGCTTTTGCGAGTAAAAAGTCGCTTCTGTGAACGTCCCTCACTTATGCCATCTCCGCTCCTGTGTGCCAAAATGCACTTCTGCGCACAGACTGCTGCTTCTGTGGCCTTCCCCCTCTGCCCAGCTCCCGCTTCTGCGCTCCTCCGCCCGCATCTGCGAGCCCGCAGGTGCGGAATATTTCCTTGCACCTGCGAATCCATCAACCCTCACTCATTCCGCATTTGCGACCCCTGGGCCGCTTCTGTGGTCTCGCACCTGTGGCCATTTTCTCGCAGGTGCGATTGCACTAGACACCACCTGCCTCAACTTTCCCCCAAGCCCAAACTCGATCCGTTAACCCTCCGGAATCCACCCGATGCCCTCGAAACCTTAAACAATTATACCAACGCATTCTAAAACACATTACGATCTAAGTCGAGGCCTCAAATCACACCAAATAACATCAAAACTACGAATCGTCGATCAAAATCCTTCTTTGACTTTTCAAACTTCCAAACTTCGACGAACGCGTCCAAATCATATCAAATCAAGTCCGATTGACCTCAAAATTTTCATACAAGTCCTAATTGACACTACGGACCTACTCCAACTTCCGGAATCAGAATCCGACCCCGATATCAAAAAGTCCACTCCCGGTCAAACTTCCCAAAAATCATCCAATTTTCAACTTCCGCCAATTGGCGCTGAAATAACCAACAGACCTCCAAATCAATATCCGGATACGCTCCTAAGACCAAAATCATCATACGAACCTGTTGGAACCTTCAAATCCCGATTCCAAGGTCGTTTACTCACAGGTCAAACCTTAGTCAATTTTTCCAACTTAAAGCTTCCAAAATTAGAATTTTCTTTCCAAATCAATCCCGAACTTCCCAAAATTCAATTCCGACCACATATATAAGTCATAATTCCTGAAGTGAAGCAACTCAAGGCCTCAAACTACCGAATGACGCGCTAGAGCAAAAAACGATCGGTCGGGTAGTTACATTATCCCCCCTCTTAAGCATACATTCGTCCTTGAACGTGCTAAAAACTGTTTCGGAGTTGTCCCAAATCACTGTTTAATACCCCGTGCACCTACCCGGGCCACCACATTCCAGTTGGACACACTAGCTTGAGCCAGACTGAAAATCCTCCCTATAACCTTAGCTAACAAGCTTTAGAACCAAGTTCCAACTTCCGAATCTCTTTACAAGACCTGATTCTAACATACGAACACCGTACCAATCACCACGCACTGTACCAAAGCATGATCATGCACCTATGTTGAGATCACACCATGCACCACCTAAGTCGGTTGCCCATAGTAACATCCTCTGACCACCAAAGCTGAAATTTCACGAATCCGATGCCCGCAATACATCTCATGACACATATAAATCCTGTTCCAATTCTTGCGGTACTGCCATGACGAAGGAGATGCGTGGTATCTTATAACCACCTGCTGAACCAACAAATCATGGAGTCTTTCCTCCTAACAAGGACCATTATCTTATTCTGGCTGACTAACAATATTTGCTCTTTGACATACCTTATATAAATATGATTGCACTGATTTCAGGTCCAACAGTCTCGTCTCACCCAGTATAAGCTATGCATGCAATAAGCCACCTCAAACACTGACCAAGATCTCGTACGATGCCAACAATGCGCCAATAGGCTACAAACTCAAATGCAATATATAAGGAAAAGCGAACTCTGGAATGGAACCTCCCAGCCTGCGTAATAAATAAAACGATCGAACAGACGCTACAAACTCTCCTCAGTGAATGAGAAATAAAATACACAGAAAATAATATATGGAACCGTAATCAACATCTCACTGTTGCGGCGTGCATCCCGATCCAACTTGACACTGTTGCAGCGTGCAACCCGATCCAAACAATATATACCCATGGCGGCGTGCCACCCGATCCGCACATAACAATCAAGAAGAAAATATACATCAAGCTGTAACGCTTACCCTTACAAAAATACCCGAATATCGACCACACGCATGTTGAGTGCATAATACAACTTTGTGGGGAGACAGATAGTTCCATACACTACAAACCCAAGCACAACTAAGGTGCGATAAATGACATGCATCTCGTGGGCCATCCTGCTCATATAATACCACCAGCTACACGGGCCTCAACACATTTGCGGATAATCAAGCCATCTTACCACCTATATGGCACAATAGAGTATTATATGGAATACAGATGACGGGAATGACATCCAATGTTCGAAGACTTTTCCATAAGCAACGCCATGCTGAACGAACACATCCGGCCTGCACATTCACATTAGACCCACCAATGGACTTCAAGCCGATTCTGATCCTACTGTACTGGGTTAATAACTTTTCAAGGGTCCACAATAACCTTTTTTCTTGACACACAAGAACAATCGCCAAATTCGGCACCAACTCACATAGTCCACAACCCAAGGAATAGAACGCCTCTCAAGCATAAAACCCTCGCATTTGCGATATTACCAAAATCTCCATACTCTTTTTCAATTTTTAACAGTCATGTGAATAACTTGTTACACTTATACAGTCATTCTCGTGGGGTATGCCCCCACGACCTTCCGCACCAGGTAGCAAAGTCTGCACCTCCATACCACCAACCGTACTAATCTGTAAAGCAATCCAAGAACCCGCAAATCAATACACAAAGCCTTTTACACAGAATGTCATTCTCAAGTGACACTAGAGAAAAGGCCAGCTTACTATGAACACCTGAATTCACCCCTGTTCATCCGAGCTCTTGATATTCTTGTCAATACCGAAACATGACCTTGATCCTCAACTCTCAATTTCCCATGCTGCTCACTGCATCTATCATGCCGTTACGCGAGAATACCAGAATTCATCATAACGCCTGAGCTACTAGTAGAATGAGCACTTCATTGGCTAGAAAACCTTTCACTTAGCTCATTTCAGAAGAACTAATGCAACATGCAACTGAATTCCCAAACAACAGAAAATATAAACCTTGAGTCGTGATCTAAATCGCCATAACTCCCTCGGAAATCCATTTACACCACCAGGGCATTCGAATCCAATACTTCCCAAATCAACTAAATTATGGTGGTTGTCAAGCCCGCACATACCACCACAACCACATGTTATAACTTCACGCACCGAATGAACTGATCATTGTCAAAATCATGCTGATTCAACCATTAATAACCGACCCAACTTCTTTACAATTACTCTTGACCTGTCTTAGAAATGATAATAACTCCTTCTACAACATAACAAACTCAATCCGCACTTATTCCGAGCGACCCGAATCGCGAGACCACATCATCTCAATACCCATGAATCATCACATACCTCATTATGCGCACAATAGCACCTCAAACTAGTGCACCCATTCTGCAAGACCTTTCGCGAGTCCGAAGCTATTTCTTCCTTTCCTCTAATACTGCGCTTAAATTCTTGAATCCACTAGGACCGTTGTCGAGAGTCACCCACTCTGACCTAGTCCCAAATATGACCAAAATCCAACGCGCTACTAGCATATGAACACCCTCTCGAAGAAGTAACCGGCTGAACTCTTTTCCTTGTACATCACATCCACAAAAGCATAAGCTCCGAGTCTTCCCAAAAACCTGAACATGCATCGATAACGCTGAATATAGCATGCGTCCATCAATTCTTTGTTTAATTACCCCTGATATTTCCTTTTCTTGGTCATACTTAATCCGCTAATACATCGATAACCAAAAACCGCACAAGCAGACAACCATGCGATCCAATCGTAAACGGTGTGGCTCCCCCACTTAGCTTTAAGCTACCATCGCATAATGCAGAGCCTGCAACAATTCCTCCTTCTTAATTACCATGATCTCGCACCGTTAACCCGCCAGAATTCTCGAAGTCTTTTGTTAAGCTTTTCATGAACATCCCGAATCACCAGTCACAGTCACAAACTCGACCTATTACCAGGCAGCAAGTAATATTCCTCGCAGAGGTTTCATTAACATCACGCCACCACTAACCCGCTCACAAGAGATAACCCACATGTGGAACTTCCTTACTGAAATCTTCAAACGACACTGCACTGGGTACAACTACCACGTAATTTATAAATTCTCCCGAGCTCATGCTCGCCCACCAGCAGTATAGGTTTGCTCCTTCCCTATTGACATAAACTGAAAGTTCAACAATACCTACCGAACTCAAGGCATATTGCACCTGAAACAATAATCAGATGTTCACATCCCTCTTCATTTCAAACAAACTTCTTTCTGCCATATTTAATCTTTCTTCGTACAGTAACCATCACTCCAAATAAAATTCGTAGGCCAAATCACTTTCCATCACGATCCTCGAACCGTTCTACATTTTATCAAGGCACGCGGCTATCTTATCACAGAAGCCATATGCTAATCTGTCACTTTTACTTTGGTTAAACCATCTCCTTTAAGCAACTTCTCCACCTTTTCTTCTCATACTTGACCTGCTAGTACTTCAACCACTGCGAAACACTTCCCTCCATGTCTTCTCTCATACTTTGCTGCCCAATTGTTGCATCAAATAAAAAATAAAAAATGCATCTTTGTAGCACCTGAACTAATAGATTGTTACCGACTCTAAGACTCTCCGAAGATCATCTCTCTCGAGCCATCAACATTAGAAATACCAAATCGATCCTGAATCGCTGCACACCGCTATTTCTAACAACCGCCCCTCAAGCACCATTTCACAACACCCCGCCCGAAGGCAAAATCAAAGAAGACCATAACACCGGCAAACCATTATGAGTTCAAACAAGGATCACGACACATCATCGCAATGAAAATTCCTCCACGCTTGAAAATACGAAGTCTCGTTACACCTTCAACCAAAAACCTGAACATCAACTGTCCGATTGCCTTTCCTTTGCTGGAATTAAATGATGAACCTCTAAATCATGCACTGAGAAGTCCCCCTTTCGAGCCATTCACTGCCTCAACACATAACCGAGCACCCTACCATTACACCAACAATGTGCGATAACAACGCATGAACATTATCGCAATCCGTGCATCATCTTAAAATCATAGAAAATACAGATACTAAGCTGGAACAAAAGAACATCCTTCCGTTAGGCAATCATAATAGCCTGCCCGAACACGCAGGGAAAACATCCTGCACCACGTATGTAGTACCAATACAACTCCTCAATATCCAGTTAACAACGAGCAATTCGTGTCACGTAAGATTGAGTAGGACGGAAATAAAGGCATAAGCCTCAATGGAATCAAACCTCACGACGAGGAAACCAAGAAGGGAAGTGCTCCTAACAGTGCTGTAGCCTCTGGAAGTTAAGTACAAACGTCTACGTACCGATATGAAAGACTCTACTAGACTTGCTCATGACTCGTGAGACCTAAGTGAACCTAACGCTCTGATACCAAGCTGTCACAACCCAAAATCTACTATAGGTCGTGATGGCGCCTAACGTCGCTGTCAGGAAAGCCAACATTAATTCCTTAATTTATTTACTCATTTATTACTCTCAAGATCATAATCTCCATTACTTAAATAGTATAAAATAGAATTTACAAGGGAAAAGTGATAATAACTACGTGATCTACAATAACAATCAACCAGCAGAAACCCCCAAAACCCGGTGTCACAAGTGCATGCGCAATTTCTAAGGAGTACAATATTAATACAACATCTGTCCCGAATATAATAAGACAGAATAAAATAAATAGTACAATGGAAACTCAGTGGACTGCGATGCGTGGCCTGTAATGCAGCTCACATAAAGTTTCCTCAATAGGCACCTACGCACCAGGATGATCACCAGATGCACCTGTTAGTTCCTGCGCATTTAGTGCTGAAGGTACAGCATGAGTACATAAATCAACGCGTACCCAGTAAGTATCTAGCCTAACCTCGGAGAAGTAGTGACGAGGGGTCGACATCGACACTTACTAGAGGTCTAATAAAGCAATATAATAAAATTTAAGCAGATATACAGCGTACGGAAATAACCAGATAAATCTGTAAGGTGCATAATCCTCCAATTATTTCTTTTAAAGTATAAGTTTCTCGATATTGTATCCTACCTTAATAGCTCAAAAATTATCAAGTGCCATTATCAAATAAATAAGGAACACCGTATAATATGTCGGGCATCAGTCGAAAGATTAACTCGTGAATGTTCGATCTACCAACGATATAATGTACGATTATGCCGAGGTTGTTCGGTCCGATCCCGAATAATGTGTACACTGCCGAAGGTCGAGCGACATGAACCATAGATGCACCTATATACTACCGAGGCTTGGCCTATTATACGTACATTTATTTCTAATTCAAATTCAATTATAACTTAAATTAGTTAGGCCAACAGAATGAGTTCAGAAAATTCTAAGTCTACCCGGACAAAACATGCTTTAGCTACGTACGGACTCTCGTCACCTCGTGCGTACGTAGCACCCACAACTAGTTGCACATAACAATAATTATCACCTAGAGAGTAGTTTCCCCCTCACAGAGTTAGACAAGAGACTTACCTCGCTCCGAAGTTCCATAACCGGCTCCAAGGCCTCTCAACACCTCAAACCAATGCTAGTCGATCCAAAATTAGTCAAACAATATGCAAACCAATCAAAATATACTCTAATACCCATAATTAATCAATTTAAACAACTCCCAACTTCGCTCGAAAAGTTGATAAAATTAACCCTCGGGCCCAGGTGCCCGGATCCTGAAGCTTTTCGAAGATAAACTTTACCCATAATACCACGAACTCAAATATATAACTTATCCCAAATTCCATGCCCAATTTCGTGGTTAAAATCCAAATATACCAAAATCCTACAATTTTTCTTAATTTTCCTCCTTAAATCCACATATAAACCTTACATTTAGCTCACAACAAGTGGGAAACTACATACCTTGTGTTACATGAAGAGACTCCTAAAAATCGCCCAAGAACCAAGCTCCAAAGATCCCAAACGAAAATGATGAATGACCAAGTTCGATCCCTTATGTTCGGCCTAGTTTTCGCTTCTGCGGACAGAATTGTCGCATTTGCGGCCTAGCTTTTGTGAGTAAAAAGTTGCTTATGCGAACGTCCCTCACCTAGGCCATCTCCGCTCATGCGTGACAAAATGTGCTTCTGCGCATGCGCTTCTGCGGCCTTCCCCCTCAGCCCAACTCCCGCTTCTACGCTCCTCCGCCCATATCTGCTATCCCGCAGGTGCGGAAAATTTCCTCGCACCTGCGAATCCATCCACCCTCACTCATTACGCATCTGTGACCCCTGGGCCGCTTTTGCGGTCTCACACCTGCGGCCTTTTTCTCGCAGGTGCGATTGTACCAGACACCAGCTGCCTCAGCTTTCTCCCAAGCCCAAACTCGATCCGTTAACCCTCCAGAATTCACCCGATGCCCTCGGGACCTTAACCAATTATACCAACGTATTCCAAAACACATTATGAACCTAGTCAAGTCCTCAAATCACGCCAGACAACATCAAAATTATGAATCGTTGATCGAAATCCTTCTTTGACTTTCAAACTTCCAAACTTTGATAAACGCGTCCGAATCATATCAAATCAAGTCTGATTAACATTAAATGTTTCACACAAGCCATAATTGACACTACAGACTTACTCCAACTTCTGGAATCAGAATCCGACTTCGATATCAAAAAGTCTACTCTCGATCAAACTGTCCAAAAATCATCCAATTTCTAACTTCCGCCAATTGGCACCGAATTAACCTACGGACATCCAAATAAATATCTGGACACGTTCCTAAGACAAAAATCATCATACAAACATGTTGGAACCTTCGAATCCCGACTCTGAGGTCGTTTACTCACATGTCAAACCTTAGTCAATTCTTCCAACTTAAAGCTTCCGAAATTAGAATTTTCATTCCAAATCAATCCCGAACTTCCCTAAACTCAATTCTGACCATACGTACAAGTCATAATACTTGAAGTGAAGCTACTCAAGGCCTCAAACTGCTGAACAATGTGCTAGAGCTCAAAACGATCATTCGGGTCATTATAGGTAGCTTCTCGTAGTGCCGTACGAGTCGACTTAAACTCATTACTTTAAGTAATGATCATTTGCCCTCTCAATGGGGGAATTTATTCCACAAGCCTCGGCTTAGTCTTGGAATGTCTCCCTACACCGGCATGTGTAGTTCCATGGAAATGAACTCAACATTCGAACCAATATCGATGGTCTCCACTAGTAACTCCCAAAATAATTGGTATCTCTAAATTAAATTCATAACATAGTAGCCTCAAAGGATCTATTTTTAGCAAATCATAGCTCATGTCCAAACTAAACCATTTGACTAAAACAATCAACTATATGATCTTTTTCATGTTAAAGCCGTTAGCAATTTAACATCCATCATTCAAAGATACAACGAGTGTTATTCATTAATCAAGTTTCAAAAGAAATACTTTTTATAAAATACATCTTTATCACTCAAATGCTTTATATTCTTTCCAATACATAAGTTTAAATAAAAATTATAACATTTTGCTCAAGCGTCATTTACCTTCAAATCTTTAAAACTAGAATTTCTCAATTGTAAAATAACAAGACATTCTTTATGCAACAAAACTCAAAATACATGGTGACATCCTTTCCCGCTTGTCTCCACAAGTACAAATGCACATTTACAAACAAACTCATGTAATAACTCAAATATGATTTTAGAGAAAATCTCCCAAGAAGAGTAAGTTTTAATCAACTTATCTCAAGTCCAAGCTTCAAATAATAGTATGACGCTCCAATTCATTTAGAACTCTCAAACATCGCCAACAAGCCAATATCTACATTAAACATCCCAAGACATTAAAACTTTTACAAATATATATATGTTGATACCCATTTAAGGTTAACAAGTTGACTATAAGTCTTCAATAAGCCCAATTCACCCATACATATCCCTTTTATCCTTAATAGATTTCATCCTTGGCCTTTAAGCCCCAATCTAGGTTATATGATTCAATATTTAATCATTATTAAGCTATTGAAGCACTAGAATCACCAACCATCCTAACAAGATTCAAAACTTCACTATTCATCTTCTTCTCCATTCAAGAACCCTAACTCACAATACCCATTTCAAGGACTAGCATAATTCTTCAACCAATTGGTACTTTTTAATTCACAATACATTTCAAATACTTAATCTATAGTTGTATTTAAGTGTAGGGTAGAGAACTTACCTCTTGTAGCTCAAACCCTAACTAGAACCCTTTTGAACGATTCTTGAAGATTAGAGAAATCCCTATGAATTTTAATCCATATAGCTATTAATACTACCATTAACTAGTGTTAATCCATTATAAAATATCATTAAACTCACCTTTGATGTGTATTTGGGTTGAGGATGCTCCACCTTCTCTCTAGAACCCAAAACTTAGCCAAAATTATTATCTTTTTCTCTCTCCCCGAACCTCCCATATTTTATAGAAAATAATCTGCATAGGCTGGCTGTGTAGCCTACACAGATTGGCTATGCTCCACCTTCTCTCTAGAACTCAAAACTTGGCCAAAAATATTATCTTTTTCTCTTTCCCCGAACCTCCCCTATTTTATAGAAAATAAGCTGCATAGGCTGGCTACGTAGCCTACACAGATTGGCTACACAGGCTTGAGTAGCCCACACAACTTAAACCCTCCCCTTCACTTCCATGTTGATTTTGCCTACGCAGCCTACGTAGGCTACGCAGGCTTGCTGGATTTCCTTCTTCTCTCTTTTCTCCACCATTCCAAGCTATGCCTTTATCCATGCAACTTTGTGACCTTCAACCCTCATAATATTCATGTCTAAGTATTTTAATGATCTCGATACACTCGTGCGGGTTCGCAAGCACTTCGAGGTCTCACAAAATATTTTCTTAAGCTCAAGTTTGGCTTAATCTTGTTAGAAACTTTTCTGGGGCTTCACAATTATTTACAGTTTTAAATATCTCATGCTCTATATATCAAACTATACAATCATTCAAGAAAGCTTTTAAAAGCAACATTTAATATTGAGTAGGGAATTTTACTGCTTTGAATCCATAGAGAGCCTCAGCGTCGAGAGAGACGAGTCAAAAGTACTTTATTTTTAGAGATTTCTAAGTTTTTTGTACTTAAAAGAATGATTAAGAGAAGGAAAAAAAAAGACGTAGGCAAAAGCGAATTTAAAAAAAAAAAGAAGAAGTTAAAAAACGTATTTTTTTGTTAATTGGAAATAAGGAAAGGTCATACGGATATGTTATTGATTGAAAAGGGCATGGGAAATTGAGAATTTAGTTATTAATTAATTATAAAAGGAATAAATCAAAAAGAATTTTATGGTGATCAAACCCCTGACCTTGGGGACAAAAAGAAGACAAGAGGGGCGCTTAGTCACCAGTTCATCAAACCAGTCACTTGAGCATGGGTGACCACAAATATATTTACCCACATAATTTAAAAAATAAGTACTTTATATATAGATTAGGGAGGGAATCATGGGTGCATATAACCCACCCCCACCATATAAATCTGTCGATGAGAATAGAATGTGTCAGATTACAACTCAATCACCTATTTCTAGATCAAGACAAATTAAGCTGGGCTTGGATCAATTGCTGGAGATTAGTTCTTCAATTTGTCTTTCTCTTGTTGTTGCAAAGATTGCTGCTCACGTATAAGATCTCACATATTTGTGTGTCGGTGTGCAACCTGTGCAAAAATAAACTCATCTTATATATATGAATACTTATTAGACGGCCAGGTATAGAAGAGTATTTGCCAAGTTGAACCAAATCTCTTAACCCTACCAAATAAAGGAAGTAAAAAGGTTTTTCTTCCATATTCCAAAGAAGTAGAATTTGCTTCTATAAATACTTCCTTAAATCTTGGCTTAAACTCAAGACATAAAGATCTACCAAGATTTTCTGATGTCGCGCCCTGTTATATCGCGAAAGCGGGCTTTGACGTGTGACAACTATTTGAGATGGGTGTTAAAAGAGAAGAATCGTCATCTAATAATTTTTTTAAGGCGCGTTAGGGTACCTATTTGCAAATAACTCTGTTTGAATAGTCACTGCCACCAAAGATCGGGTAAGGACTCAAATTACCTCAAAGAGAAGGTGTTACGCACTCTTCGAGGTCCACAACTATGGTTCCTGGCCGAATTTTATACTATGTGGATTATATGATTAAACTAGGCAAGCATATAAATAAAGAAGGATATGAAAGTTGAAAGTCCCATTATAACATAAACCAGCGTAAGGAAAAATAAGCTATATGAATAATTGGTACAGGTTTTAAATATCACAAAGGATTACAACTGCGTCGGTCTATACTTAATGACTAAATCCTTTAGCAAGCATATAAGGGAAAGGGGGGTCCTAAGTTTTTTAGCCTAAAGGATCACCCCGTGCAATATAAATAATACCTCGCAACTTCCTTTAGGTAGGAGTTACTCATATTATTCAGCAGGCATAGACTATTATCTCCTGCTACCCGATTACTATGTTGAAGTTGTTTACATAAAAGCGTTCTAATTCAATTCTAAGTTGTGCCTTATGCGTGCACTACCCATCCCATGCCTAGGGTCCAGGAGGCGTTGGACCTACTATTTGGATGTTCTAGACTCGACTCAGTTGCTCAAAATGATAAAACTAGGTGACAATTAAAAACAGATAGGACTGCATATAATTACAATAAAAGGGCTCAGGTAACCTCCACACATAAGCATGAAAAGCACGCAAATAGATTTCTAGTTAGGCAGTATATAGCATTAAGATATGTTGCAAACGTTAAATCCTATAGGCATGATTTCTATGTGATTCTGGATTCCATTATTATATAGGCAGTACTATAATTTCTGGACTAACGTGTAGGCAAATTAGAGTGTTTCAAGTCCTATAGACATGATATCTAATCGTTTGTGTAAGTAGGCAGTGAAGTCTCCGATAAACATCCTATGGGAAGGTTTTATAACGATTGATAATTGGTCTTGATTTTATAAAACTTTACTCCTATAGACATGTCATCTAGGCGGGGTAGTGTAATATAAATAACGAAAATAATCGATTAAAAGATTAGAATCCTATAGTCATGATTTCTAAATGGGCAGTACACTTAAAAGTAATAGAAGCAATTGACCAATTGATTATTTAAAGTCCTATAGGCATGGTATCTAGGTCAACAAAGCATACGTTATACTTCCTATAGGCATGTTGTCTAAATGTACATTAGTAACATAGAAATGAGCATGGTAGATACTAACGTGTTTGGATAGTGTAGATGTGAGGGGTACATTATTCCCTATAGGCACAATTTCTATTAGTGTGCCACATACCAAATAAAATAACAAACAAGGCTTGCTAAACGAAGCAGCCAAATATAACACATAGATTCTATAGGCAGGTTTTCTACCATTTCATGCAAATATCAGAATATACCCGTTTTCCCAATTTCACTAGTACCCCAATTGTTTTTTACAAATTATTACAGGCCCAAGAATGAAATAATACAGACTTGAAAAGGACTAAACTTGGGCTGAAACGAATACAAGCCCACTAAAGCAATTACATGCCTAACACAAAAGTAAACTAGGGATATCCCAGGCCTTTAATAGTCTTAATCTCCGGACAAACAGCAGGCCCAAACTAAAGGCTCACAAGACAATCAGAGTGCACCTGAATCCAGCGCCTCAGGTCCAACAACACAGGAGAGGAATAACTTACTTACCCAAACAGATGCCAAATTTAGCTATGCAAGTGACACTATATTCATAAAACAACTTAAACACTTAGTTCTTATAGCTGTAACCATCAACAGTTCTAGCTAAGACATATAAATAGGATCATACTAAATAGAAAGGCACACAAGACACATATGAGGTAAGCTTATATTTGTAATTCCATAAACAGAGTTTGATAGTGACAAGGTTGAGCATCATAGGACAACAAAACATTTCAAAGAGTTTCAAAGTAAAGCATGATCCAGAAACAACCTAAAGACTTTTAGCTAATAGTCTAACGGAATCATGAACAAGAAGCTGGTAGAGCACAGTCTTTAATGAAAATTTTAACATGAGAACCTAATGAGAATGTGGTTGCAAACAGCATAACAACATGCTAGTGGGCACAATTTGGCAGACCTATCACTTAACTTATCAGGATGAACATTATCTATAGCACAAAGATTCTAAAGAACTCATAGTAGGTAAAAGCACATGTTAACAGGACAAGCAAACATTGGTATTCAATGTCAGTCGAACTCACGTGAGAGAAAAATACACATTGGTATTTATCCTAGAAGCAATGCTAAGAGTGCAGGATTGACAGGTCAAGGGACACAATCATCAGAGTTACAAATTACAGACAAACATGCTTGGCTATATATTAAGACAATGCTATAACCTGGGAAAGTCAAGAATCACTTTGCAGGAAATAGTAGATTAGTAGGAAAAGATTTATCAAAGTAGATTCTGAGCAAGCAATTTCTACAGAGATCCCAGAAATCCAAGGCATGAATGTGAACTCATAACAAGCAAAGGACAATTCATTAAGGCTAATATGAGCATGACCAATCAGGCAAAACTTAAGAAGGCCAGAAATTACTTGAATCAAATACGTATAGTGACGGTCTACAACACATGTTGAAACCTATCAAGTTTGACACTAGGGAACATGAAATTGCAGAACATCATTGAGACAATAGAATTACATAAAGCATACAATGATATCGTGCTGAGAGTTCACAAATAACAAAGAAGCTTAAGGTATGCTTGCCTAGAAGTTCAAACAGTGTTGGCATACAGAATACACATACATAAACACATAAAGGAGTAATAATTAAGGCTATAAGGGTCAAGAGTGCTAACCAGTTTCGAGGATAAATGAGCAAAAGAGTGAGTAACTCAAAATCTTAGTAATGATGGCAAAAGAAAGACAACAGTGAGAACCCCCAAATCCTAGTGCGTCAGAGTTCAAAGGAGCTTCAGTGAGCCCCGAGCAGTGCTCGCACTAGGGAGGTTAATAGAGAAGATTCTAGTGGCCTTGGCTTTCAGCCGACCACAATCAAGATAGAGCAAAAATAATATAGAAGGTGAAAGTAAGAGATTAATAGTAGTTCTTAGTCCTTCGAGTCCGTTCAAAGGGAATTAGGAGAGGGGCTTATATAATGGTAAAATCAGGCAGATAAACAAGGAATGAAATCAAGTAAACATAAATAAAAGGAGTAAAATCTCGCATGCAAATCAGTAGAGTAATCGGAAAGGAAAGAAATCAAATTCCAAACCCTAGTTGGGGTTTAAAACTCAAAATCGGCCAACTGGTATGAAGAATCAAGCTATTCTTCATATATATGGACAAGAATTTGTCCAAATCTCCAAGATTGAGTTGAACTGGCCAAAATCTGAGAGCTAGTACTTCCCAAGTTTAGGCAAGTACTAAGTAACACCATTGTCGCGTAGATACTGATGCGGTAACACAAATAAGGAAGGTGAATCAAGAAGAGATTCCATTGTTAGGTTAGAATCTGAGAGAAATCAGGAGGCGGCTACTAAGGTTTCTCAGAGACAGACAAAATAGAGAGGATTTAGAGGCGGCTGAGGTGGGGAAATGGGGTTAGAGTTTGGGTGAGGGGATATAAGAAAAGGTGGGGATTTATTGCGGGTCGTTGATCATTTGAGATCAACGGCTGAGATTAGAGGGTGCTAGTGTCGGGTAAAAACCGGTCGCTGATGGGAAGACCTATTGGGTCATTTGGTTTTGGACTTTTGGGTAGTCAATTGTGATGGGCCTGTCCGTTTGAACCTTAATTGGTCTGAGAAATAAGGCATAATTGGGCCAAATTTTAAAGTAGGGAATTAAGAGGAAATAATTTTAATAAAATAGTTAAATAAAATATAAAAATGCTATTTATTCAATTCAATACTTTAAAACAATAGTTGAAGATTATAAAAAATAAAAAAATTATTTTGACCTTAAATAAAATGATAGATGCAATTTATTGTAAAGTATAAGCTATTATTACAAAATTATGTAAATGGCTCAAAAATACAAATTACAATTATATGAAATGAAGTAAAATGTTTTAAAACATGTATGTGGATGTAAATAATAAATTTGGATGATTAATGTATTACAAAATAATTCAAAAGGGTAATTAGTAAATAATCAAGCAGTTTAAATGCAAAGAAATTAATTTTAAAGCTCTAAACATTATAGAACATTATAGAAAATACATGCATAAATCTTGTAAATTAAGTAATTATGCAAGAATGACATTTTGAAAGTATATATGTTTATTTAAAATATGAGGGCAAAATTGGGTATCAACAGTTGCCTTCATTACCCAGGAATGATGAACGAGTTGTCGGATAAAGGAAATGATGACCAATTTTGTCCGAATTGTGTAGGGAATGATGTGATTTAAAAAAGTGGGGGCCGAACCCTAGTTCTTGAGTTACCTACATATCCCTGGTATTACGGGAATAAGGTCGTGTGTAGTTCTGGATCCAACGGTGAACGAAACCGATGAAGCTGTTATAAGAGTGGTCGTATGTTTCGAAAAGGATCTTTTGGATGTGATATTGTCATGGTTATTGGATAATTTTAGGTGGAGCTACAAATGCATTTTTGAACGTTATGGATATATAAGGGGAGTATTTGAGCGGTTATGGGACAAAAGGGCAATCAATTAATGGCCATCGGTTACATATGAGATAGTCAGGGGTGTGAATGTTGTGAACGGAAAATCGGTGCGAGAATTGCTCCTGTTTGTAGAACGGTTACCTCTCGAGTTACCTGCAAAAATTAAAACATGATGCACGCGAATATATATGGGCTATTGCAAAAATTTAACCATGATGAAAATTTCCTTCGGATCATGAGAGTTGTCTTTGGACTTTGAAGATGATGTCCTTAGACTATGATGTCCTGGTCCATGAAGTGTATGATAAGGGATTCGCCGGCAGTGGAATGTTTTCCTCGGGCCATGAGGATGGTGCCTCCGTACTATGATGCCTTTGAAGAATGATATGCAATTTCGAGAGATCATCAGGCCATGGCATGGTGTCTTCAAGCTATGTGGATGATGCCTTTGGACTATGACGCCTTCGAACAATGTGGCGATGTTTTAGCCCACGAAATGCAAATATGTGGCGATATCAATCATTTGATAGAGGAAACAGGCGATGCTTAGTCATTTGCGAGGACGAGACAAGACAAGGCTTAGTCTTTTGTAGGATAAGGACAATGCTTAGCCCGATGCGAAGAAGGGAGACATTACTTAGTCTCATGCAAGTAAAGGCAATGCTTAGCCTTATATGGTATGGAGGCAGTGCTTAGCCTTATGTAGTATAGAGGCAGTGCTTAGCCTCATGCAAGGAATGGAGACATTGCTTAGTCCCATGCACGGAAAGGCAGTGCTTAGCCTTATGAAGTGTGGAGGCAGTGTTTAGCCTCATGCAAGTAATGGAGAAAATGTTTAGTCTCATGCAAGGAAAGGCAGTGCTTAGCCTTATGCAATAGCGGAGGCAGTGCTTAGCCTCATGCACAAAAATGCAGTGCTTAGCCTTATGCAAGGAGTAGAGACAATGTTTAGTCTCATGCAAAGGAAGGCAGTGCTTAGCCTTATACAATAGCATAGGCAATGCTTAGCTTAATGCAAGGTGAGGGCAGTGCTTAGCCCTATACAAGGAGTAGAGACAATGTTTAGTCTCATGCAAAGGAAGGCAGTGCTTAGCCTTATACAATAATGAGGGCAGTGCTTAGCCCAATGCAAGGAAAGCAATGACTAAATGCGAGAGGATAAAGAATTTCTTAGCTTGATTTGTTTGCATTTTGTGGCTTTTGTCGGTGTGACGATAGTGATCTTGCTGTGTGTATGTATTTACGGACATTCTTGTTATGTTCATTGTGCCTGCATCCAAAGAAAAATCGTGAGTCTTGCGGGGGAAAGGTTGGTTCGTGCTCTTGATTCCTTGCTTCACCTTTACTCTTGTCTTGAGGCTCTGTTTGAGTTACCCTGGATAACGTCTGGCTGCCATATAAAACATTTTTTCAAAAAACATGCATACATTTGATAAATTATTTATAGAAATGTAGTTTTTTGAAATTTGTGATAATGCACGAGATCAAATAATTTAGATGAACTGGTGACTGTGACGCATTTTGAGACGTTGCAACCTCTTTGCTTTGGAATTTTGAGGATCCTCCTCAAAATTCTGCCACAGTTTAAATGCATACTTCTGGTGACACATTCGTTGGCAGTTCCAAATGTGATGAGATCGGGAAAACTCGAGATCTTGCACAAATTTCTGACCATAAGGAAAATGAAGATTTTATTATGATGTGACCGAACCTAGAGACCTGCCTACATATCCCCTCTTAAACAGAAATCAGGTCAAGAGTTGTTCAGTTACATCAAATAGAAAGTGCAAACATAATCTTAAACATAGTATCTCTTGACTGCTTCTGAATTGATAGGTTTTGGCCAAATTTCTCCATCCATTTTTGCAAGAATAAGTACTCCTCCTATTAACACCCGGTGAACCATGTAAGGGCCTTGCCAGTTGGGTGAGAATTTCTCCTTTGCTTCATCCTGATGTGGGAAGATTCGCTTTAGTACCAACTGCCCCGATGTGAATTGCCTCGACCTGACCTTTTTATTGAAAGCTCTTTTCATTATATACTGGTAGAGTTGACTGTGACATACTGCGTTCATTCTTTTTCCGTCAATGAGAGCTAGTTGTTCATAGTGGCTTTGTATCCATTCTGCATCGCTGATCTCGACTTTTTGTATGTTTCTTAAGGAAGGGATTTCTACTTCGACGGGAATAATGGCTTCACTACCGTAAATCAGTAGATAGGGAGTTGCCCCCAGTTGATGTACGAACTGTGGTACGGTACCCAAGTCGAGCAAATGGTAGATTCTCGTGCCTTTGTTTGTAATTGTCTACCATTTTCCTCAATATCTTCTTGATATTCTTGTCGACGGCTTCTATGGCTCCGTTTATTTGCGGCCTGTATGCTGTAGAGTTACGATGCCTGATCTTGAATGTTTCACACATGGATTTCATCAAATTGTTGTTGAGATTGGCGGAGTTGTCAGTGATGATTGACTCTGGTACCCCAAACCGACAAATGGTGCGGTCCCAAACAAAATATGCTACGACCTTCTTAGTTACTGCTTTATAAGATGCGGCTTCTTCCCATTTTGTGAAGTAGTCTATGGCCACAAGAATAAACCTATGTCCGTTTGAAGCAACTAGTTTGATTGGTCCGATGACATCCATAACCCAAGCGGAGAAGGGCCAAGGTGAACTTGCTACATTAAGTTCGTTGGGTGGTACCTGTATCATATCAGCATGTATCTGGCATTGGTGACACTTATGAACATACTTGATGCAGTCCATTTCCGTAGTCATCCAGAAATACCCTGCTCTTAATATCTTTTTGGCCAAAACGAAACCGTTCATGTGGGCCACGTAAGTTCCGGCATGTATTTCCTCGTTCAATCTAGACGCCTCCTTGGCATCGTCGCATCGCAATAATCCCAAACCAGGAGTCCTTCTATATAAAATTCCTCCGCTTTGAAAGAAATGGTTGGCCAATTTTTGAAGCGTGTGCTTCTGAATGTGGATAGCTCTCTCTGGGTATTATCCCTTTTCCAAGTACTTCTTGATATCGTGAAACCATGGATTTCTGTCAATCTCTTCTTCAACATGAGCAAAATAAGCTGGCTGCTTATGAATTCCTATTGGGATAAGATCGATGAAATTCTTATCTGGGTGTTGTATCATGGAAGACAAAGTGGCTAATGCGTCTGCAAACTCATTCCGAATCCTTGGAACATGTTCGAACTCTATCTTTGTGAACCTCTTGATCAACTCTTGTACACAGTGAAAATATGGCAATATCTTGGTGTTCTTCGTAGCCCCTTCCCCAAGAACCTAGTGCAGCAAAAGCTCTAAATCTCCGATTACCACCAGCTCCTGAACGTTCATGTCAATGGCCAATCTGAGTCCCAAGATGAGCCTCATATTCCACCATATTATTGGTGTATGGAAACCTGAGTTTTGCAGATACCGGATAGTGTTGACCTATTTCTGATACTAAGATAGCTCCGATGCCTAATCCTTTGAAGTTTACTGCTCCGTCAAAGAACATCCTCCAACCATCATATGCCTCGGTGATATTTTCTCTACGAACGACACCTTCTCGTCGGGAAAATACGTTTTCAGTGGTTCGTATTCTCCGTCGGATTTTCTACCAAATGATCGGCCAATGCTTGCCCTTTGACTGCCTTTTAAGTTATGTAGACAATGTCGAACTCACTCAGCAATAATTGC
The DNA here is from genome assembly GCF_000715075.1 of Nicotiana tabacum. Taxonomy (NCBI): domain Eukaryota; kingdom Viridiplantae; phylum Streptophyta; class Magnoliopsida; order Solanales; family Solanaceae; genus Nicotiana; species Nicotiana tabacum. Next base: position 46,130,387 of record NC_134092.1, read on the forward strand.
TACTTTGCTAACTTACCCGTAGGCATGGGTTTCTGAAATATGTGTTTTAGTGGATCCATCCTTGATTTGAGATATGTAGTGTATGCACAGAAATAATGTCTCAACTTCTGAGCTATCCATGTCAAAGCACAACAGGTGCGTTCCAACAAAGAGTACCGAGCTCCATAAGGCGTGAATTTCTTGCTCAGATAATATATCGCCTGCTCCTTCCTTCCAGTCTCATCATGTTGTCCCAGAATGCAACCGAAAGCCCCATCTAACACGGACAAATAAAGCAGCAGAGGTCTTCCCGGTTCTGGTGGGACCAGAATGGGCGGTTTAGATAAATACTTCTTGACTTTATCGAAGGCCTTCTGGCATTCTTCAGTCCAACTTGTTACAGCATCTTTCCTAGCATTCTGAAGATTGGGTCACATATCACTGTTGATTGTGCTATGGCGTGGATGAAATGGAGGTTAGCGTCTGGAGTCCTGTGCGACAAGAAGGTGCCACTGAAACTTAAAGGTAAGTTCTATAGAGCGGTGGTTAGACCAGCCATGTTGTATGGAGCTGAGTGTTGGCCAGTCAAGAATTCTCATATCCAGAAGATGAAAGTAGCCGAAATGAGGATGTTGATATAGATGTATGGGCACACTAGGCTGGATAAGATTAGGAATGAAGATATTCGGGAGAGGGTGGGCGTGGCTCCCATGGACGTCAAGATGTGGGAAGCGAGGCTTAGATGGTTTGGGCACGTGCGGAGGAGGAAGCCTAGAGACCCCGGTTAGGAGATGTGAACGGTTGACTTTGACAGATACGAGAAGAGGTAGAGGGCGACATAAGAAGTATTGGGGCGAGGTGATCAGGCAAGATATGGCACAACTTTAGATTTCTGAGGACATGGCCCTGGATAGGGAGGTGTGGAGGTCGAGCATTAGGGTTGTAGGTTAGGTGGTAGTTGAGCATTTTTCCAGTTAGTCTGATAGAGTTTGGTCTAGGTCTGCTAGCGGTTGTTGTTCATCACACGATTTTTATATCCATAATTTATTTTTCAATTTTATTATTGACATACTTATTGCCCTTCCACTTATTTGTTGTCTCTTACCGTGCTGATTCTATTTGTCTGATTTCTGTGTTATTACAGATCTTTTTTCTCTGAGCCGAGGGTCTCCCAGAAATAGCCTCTCTACCCCTGGGTAGGGTAAGATCTGCGTACACTCTACCCTCCCCAGACCCCACGAGTGAGATTACTACTGGGTTGATGTTGTTGTTATTGTTTCTTTCTTATTCTTTAGAGTGGCATGTCCTGGATAGGCTTGACTTTTGATAGGTCTAACTCAATACCTCGACGACTGACGATGAATCCTAATAACTTTCCAGCAGGGACTCCGAAGGCACATTTTGTAGGATTCAATTTCAAATTGTATTTTCGAAGCCGGTTGAATAATTTCTTCAAGTCTGCTATGTGATCCGAACTCCTTTTAGATTTGATGATAACGTCATCCATGTACACCTCTATTTTCTTTGTGTATCATGTCGTGGAATATGATTGTCATGGCTATCATGTAGGTGGCACCAGCATTCTTCAAACCAAACAACATCATTTTGTAACAGTATATTCCCCATGGTGTGATAAAGGATGTCTTTTCGGCATCCTCTTCATCTATCCAGATCTAATGGTATCCTGCGAAGCAATGCATAAAGGATTGGAGTTCATGCTTGGTGCAGTTGTCAATTAGTATGTGTATGTTGGGCAGCGGAAAATCATCCTTAGGACTTGCTCTGTTCAGATCTCGATAATCAACACACACTCTAACTTTCCCATCTTTCTTCGGAACTGGCACAATGTTGGCCAACCAAGTTGGGTATTCGAGCACTCGGAGAACCTTCGCTTTGGTTTGCTTGGTGACCTCCTCTGTTATCTTCAAAATCATATCCGGCTCGAACCTTTTGAGCTTCTGCTTTACTGGTGGACACATAGGATTGGTGGGTAGTTTGTGAGCTACTATGGATGTGCTTAAACCAGTCATATCATCGTAGGACCATGCAAAGATGTCTTTATATTCCTTTAGGAATCTAATGTACTGCTCCTTCTCTGACGGTGATAGATGAATGCTTATACTTATTTCCTTGACCATTTCGGAATCCCCTAAATTAACGGCCTCAGTTTCTTCCAAATTAGACTTTGGTTTGTTTTCAAAATTTTTTACTTCTCTAATGATTTCCTCAAGTATTATATAATCTTCCAGATCCTCTGAATAACTTTCCTTATGTTGTGTCGTCTCATTACATGTCACAGTCGTAGGTTCATCGGGATATGTAATAATTATGTCGAAAAGAAATATAGACAGATAATAATAAATATAAAAAGCAATAATGCATTAATAAAAATTTTAAAACGTCAACAAGTTCAACTCGATGGATCGAGTTATTATTTCAAACAAAATACTAAAAAATGTCTCAAATTCTCAAAACTATTTGAAAATAATTCATGCTAATTTGCCATGCTACCCAAGAACTCGACGGGCCCGGGATGGTGCATCAGTCCAGTTCTTGAGAACAACTCCTTCTTCCATGGTCTGAATGGTAAGGTCTTCCTCCTCCTCCTCCTCCTCAACAATTGCACTGCAGTCCATGTCTTCTTCATCTAGAAACAGCTTCCTCATGCCAGCCAAAACCTCATCTTTCTCAGATCCCCATATCATGTCAGCCTGATGGAATGTCTGGTGCATAGGTAGTACGGGTTGTTCCAGTGGATAATAAGGAGCACGCCATGGTTGTGACCAATCCTGGTATTCTTGCCATGTGTATTCATATTCGAGTCCAAAAGTCGTACCATGGTACTGTGATTGTACGGGTTTGGTAATCCCTTGAAGCTTTTTGTCGAGACCCTTACCGGGTTCACACCCCATCTATAATAGTATGCTTTCTATCTTGTTGCTCCACCATCAGTCCTTTTCAATTGCGTTGACTCGTTCAATGCGATGGTATGTTTCTCTACCAAGCTTCTTTCTATTTTCGATGACCAGAACGGTTTGATTGTTGTAGATGGGGTTATGTCCATCTCCATGGATGATCACCTCCTGATGATTTCACTCAAACTTCACAGCTTGATGCAGAGTTGAAGCCACTGTCCTGGCGGCATGTATCCATGGTCATCCCAACAATAGGTTGTAAGTAGAAGATATATCTAGCACTTGGAACTCGACATCAAACCAAGTCGGACCCATATGTAGACTAAGGTTGATTTCTCCAATGTTGGCTCTCTGAGATCCATCAAATGCCTTCACATTCATGCTTCCCATTCATATCTCGTGCAGTCCTTTATCTAGTCTCTTTAGAGAGGTTAATGGACATATTTTGAGACTTGAACTTCTATCTATCAATACCATAGCGATGAACTTATCTTCAAGTTTCACCTTGATGTCCAATGCCCTATTGTGACTCAGTCCTTCTGGTGGTAATTCATCTTCATGAAAAGTGAATTTGTGGCTCTCCAATACCTGTCTGACCATGTTAGCCATATCTCCACTAGTGATGCCGGTAGGTACATAAGCTTCACTTAACACCTTCATCAAAGCATTCTTGTGTGCGTCTGAGTTTTGCAGCAGTGATAAGATAGATATCTGAGCTGAGTTTTGTTCAAATGGTCAATAACAAAGTACTCCCTTTCTTGTATTTTACTCCAAAGATCGTCAGTTCCAGTCTCGACAATAAGCGGCTTAGGTGCAGCTTCCTTGCTTGTTCCTCTAAGATTCTCAAGTGTATAAACGTTGCCAGTTCTGGTCATATCTTGCGCGGTACCTGTTTCCTCCATTTTTGCTTTTCCCTTACTTCTTGGCTCCGTAACATAATCACACGGGACGGCATTGGACTTGTAAGATGGTGTGGGAGCTACCATCACAGTGAAGGGTGTAGTTACCTTAACTTCAAATGGTGTCTGGGTTTGTATCACAACTAGCGTGAGTGTGACTGAAGATGTTTTAGGAGCATCTCCCTCTCGAATGTGTCCAATGGACACCTGTTGATCCCATTCTTCATCAGTTTCTATCACATTCACTCCCTCCTTTATGATCCGGGAGAGGATTGTTATGAACATTTGGTGCAGCTTCCTTTGCCTGTATGACCTTAGTGTCGATCAGCGTCTGAATCTTATCTTTCAACATGCGACACTCCTCAATGGTATGACCCTTCATTCCTGAATGATAAGCACATGTTTTGTTGGGGTTGATCCACTGGGAGGGATTTTCTACAACAACAGCAGGAATAGGAGTGACATAACCAGTGGCCTTCAGTCTCTCATACAATTAGTCTATGGGCTCCGCAATTGGGGTGTATTGTCTAGGAGGTCTACGGTCAAAATTTGGATGTGGTTTCGGGTTGTTTTGGCGGGCGGGTGGTGGTGAATGGTAATATACAGGTTGGGTATTATGGGTATGGTAGGTGGCAGCATGGTGTTGGTATCTTGGGGGTGAGGGTTGATATGTGGGTGGAGGTGCTTGGTATGTGAGGGGAGACTTAGGGCCCTGGGCTACCGTCACAGCACCCACTTCTTTCTTCTTCGAAATGCCTCCTAATTGCAAAGCTTTATTCGTGGCCTGCAGTGCCTCGAAATTGGTCACCATCCCATTCTTAATTCCTTCTTCTATTCTTTCTCCTAGCTTGATGATGTCGGAGAACTTGTGATTTTCAATGACCATCAACCTTTCGTAATACTGCGGATCTTGAGCTCTAACAAAGAACTTGTTCATTTATTCTTCTTCAAGTGCTGGCCTTACCTTTGCGGCCTCTAATCTCCAATGAGTAGCATACTCGTGGAAGGTTTCTGTTGGCTTCTTCTTGAGGTTTTGAATGTAGAAAACGTCTGGTGCATTTTCTGTGTTGAATCCGAATCTATCCATGAAATCTGATGCCATACTCACCCAACTAACCCACTTCTTTGGGTTTTGACTGATATACCAAGACAAGGCAGGCGTCTCATATGAGGCTTCGCGTGAATAATTTTATATGGATTTGTTCATTCTTGCCCACTCCTACAAGCTTGTCGCAATATGTTCTCAGATGTACCTTCGGATCGCCAGTACCATCGAATATTTCGAAATTAGGAGATTTGTAACCCTCCGGCAGTTCTACATCCGGCTGAATATATAGGTCCTCACAGTTTAGACCTTTAACGCCTTTACCACCTTCAACACTCTGGACTCTACTAGTGAGCTTCTTGAGTTCCTCCGTCATGTTTTTAGTGAGAAGGTCCTTCTCAGTCGATTCGGGTATATATAGGGTTTGTTGTGGGGTATGGGGTAGGGTTTCCACATATATCGGATTGCTTTGATGGGTTCCTGGAACCTAGGTATATGGGTGGCTATTGGTCCGGTTTTGGGGATCGAGAGTAGGTTGTGGTGCATTTTGGGGAGTGTGATAAGTAGTGATTTACGGGTATTGAGTTAGATGAGGGTGGGGTTGTTGAGGTGTTGGTACTGGTGGCGGGTTAAGGTTCTGGGGAGGCGCGGGATACTGGTGTGTGCGGGAGGATTTGGTGGTGGGTTTCGGTTTTGTGTATTTTGAGGTGGTTTTTGATTTTGAGTAGTCGGGTTTTGCTGGTTAATGTCGGGAACATTAAGAGTAAGGGAGAGGTTTGCGAATTTTCGGACCTGCTCAAGCTCGCCTTATAGTTCCAGGATTTTCTGCTCCAAAGGTAAAACCAACTGATTATGTCCCGGAGTACTTCGGGCATCTGAAGTTTTAACATTTTTTTGCCATAGTAGCGTTGTCTTTCCTGATACCACTTAAATCATCCATTTTCCCTTTTCCCTTTCCTTTGCCTTTAGGATCTCTTGGTGGAGGAGGAGGTGGAGGACCTCTGGATCTGGTGTGGTATGATGATGATGCCAGTATACACAAACCAACCTTTAGGAATGAGAATAATCAAAAAGAAAAGAAAAAGCAAAAGGTAACCAAGTTAGTAAGGTAAAATAAAAGAGTGTTTGCAATATTTAAATATGTTTCACAAAGTCATGCAATAATTCGCATTCTAATTTGGGGACCTCATTGTGCCTGAGGTAGGCCTAAGCGACACACAGACTTAGAGAAAATTGATGCCAACATTTGCGTCATTTCATTAATGCGAAAAATGAGTCAAACCTTTACTAAATCGACAATAATAATAAAGTTACTGATGGCATTTAGCCTTATTACAATAGAAATCTAAAGCTAAGTTAGAAAGCAGTAAAGAACATCATTTCCTAGTCTGCTCGGTCCTTGAAGGACCTTCTCCATGCTTGGCTCTTTTGACCCCATCAATCAAATTCCCCGGATCGCGCATATCCAACAATAAGTAAGCATTTGCTAGATGTCCTCCTTCACTGCCATCCATGCCTTGGCAATCTGAGAGTCTTTTTCTTATCTTTCCCTCAAGCTCCATCAATCCTTGTTCCAAGTATTCCAATCTTTTGGTTGACCTAGTGGCAATCTTCTTCCATTCCCTTATCACCTCCATGTTCACTTTGTGTTGTTCCAGATGTTTAGCTTCAGACTCAAACACCCTCTTGCGTAGCCTCTTATACTTAACCTGTGCCCTAGCCACCTCATCTATGATCCTATCCTTTAGATTGACTCCTGGCTTGACGTCCCCTGCTAGGTCGTAGTCCAACCATGATAAATAGTGGTACATATGACCGGCGTGATACCTGTCTGGCTCAATGGTTTCTCTTTCCACAATAATCTTTTGGTTCCACATATGTTGCACCTCGAACTTAAACGAAATGACATATCCTTTGAAATCTACCTTGTACTGGACCATGTTGGAAACCTGAGGTATGACCTGTTTTCTTCCCGCTTGCCTCATTACCCTTATGGGAGCATAAGGATAGATGCCTCATAACCCGATCAGTACCAAATGAGTATTCCCCCTTGACCTGATAATGAACTCACTACTAGGAAACCATTCAAACATCCAATGCACCTGCTCGTATGTCCGATTGCTGAAGAAACGCACCCAACTTACAGCATTTCCAGGATGTGCAAACCTTTCCGAAATAAATGTCATTCTCTTTGGGTGATGGTTGGCTATGTAGTCATTCAATGTCCTTCGCAGAAGCTCTTGACGATACTCTCCCCTCTGAAAGTATTCCAGCAGTCAGACTTGTAGCAATAGATTACAACCCTCAAAGTATCCAAATCCCCGCTTGCACCGATCTAGAGCATGGTACATCTCAGCTAAGATCATAGGGATTATGGTATACGTTTGTTCCATGATGCCATCCACCAAGGTCCCGGCGACCATGGCTAAGAGAGTATGAATCCTTCTCCCTTTCATTGGAAATATCAACAGCCCTAAGAAGCAGATGATGAATACATAAACTAGGTGGTGCACCCATCCCAATAAAGTAATGGCTAGTTCATCATGGTGAAGACGATACGACTTGCTATGCCCATAACACTCGTAAAGAAATTCAAAAAGGATGTATGATTTCTTTAGACATAGCAACTCATCATTCTTCTTAAAACCCAATATTTTTAGAAAACCATGGGGAGTGTGATTCTCTAGTACTAGTAATCCCGGACAATCCCATGGTAACTTGGCGAAGCCTCCTATTTATTCTAGGAGAGGAGTGATTTCTATATTGTCAAATCAGAAAACAGCTCTTTTCTCATCCCAGAACATGGTGGCGGCCTCGATCAACTCCCTATTTGGTCGAACGTTCATCAAGGATGGTAGGTCACCAAGTACTCTCCTCAAATGATTTTTGTCGCAAGGTGCAAGGTCTTTCCACCAATCAAGTAGCAGAGGTGGGATGTTTTGGACCATACTGAACCTGGGGATTTCATGCTTCATTTTCTGTAAACAAACAAAGGTTAGCCCTTCCCCTCTCCAGATTTGACTACTTATGTAATAATGATCAACATGTTGGCACATTTTCTCTAAGTAATGCACATAATATGATAGTGTCCATTGGGATTATAGAAATCCCATCAGACTTTGGAAATGGTTCATCTTAGCGGGTAGTTACGTTAATAATGCTCCAACCCGTACTAGGTTTAGCATGATGCATGTACATTTCAAGTTGGTGTAGGGATTCTAGAATGGTCTAGACTAGTACTTCCAAGTGGACAACTTAAGAGGGAAAGGCACGGGACCGTCGATTGCACCGCTGATCGACTAGTCTACAGCAAATAAGCCTTTCCGATTCAAAAATGGTGATTTTCAGGAAAGCGCGAACACTCATCAAGCACCGCTATGTTGATAATTGGCACGAGTGGAGTATGATGTGGAGAATGATTCATGCAAAAATAATAACATATTGCTAAGCATTTGCGTGTAAAAAAGCAGTAAATAAAATAGCAAAAGTGAACATGAAAAGGAGAGAAAAGAAAAGAAAGACAAAAGAAAGAAGTCAGTTTGGCTCATGAAAAATGTGCGAGAACGTAATGAAGTAGGTAAGGAAATGGGGATAATGTAGCAGTCAAGATGAAAAGAAATAGAGAGCGGTCATACATGCTATAGCAAATAAAGGAGAATAAGGAAAGGGATGTGCATGTCATTGCAAATTTAAACAAACAAAAGAAAATAAGGGAAGGGATGTGCATGTCATAGCAAATTTAAACAAATAAAGGTGAATAAGGGAAGGGATGTGCATGTAACAAAGAAATAAATCCACATAAGTCAAGTTCGTTATGGTAAGAGCCTAAGTGTAAATCCCCAGCAGAGTCGCCATGCTGTTGCGCCACGTTTTCTCACGAAAGTAGGCTTCGACGTGTGACAACTCTTTGAGATGGGTGTTAAAAGAGAAGAGTTTCCACCTAACGATTGTTTAAGGTGCGTTAGGGAACCTATTTGCAAATAAAAATGTTTGACTAGTCAACGCCACCAAAGATCGGGTAAGGGCTCAAATTACCTCAAAGACAAGGTGTTAGGCACTCTTCGAGGTCCACAATTATGGTTCCCGTTCGAATTTTATACTATGTTGATTATATGATTAAACTAGGCGAGCATATAAATAAAGAAGGATATGAAAGTTGAAAGTCCCATTATAACATAAACCCGCATAAGGAAAAATAAACTATATAAATAATTGGTACAGGTGTAAAAGATCACAAAGGATTATAATTGCTTTGGTCTATACTTAATGACTAAATCCTTTAGCAAGCATATAAATGAAAGGGGGTCCTAAGTTTTTTAGCCTAAAGGATCACCCCGTGCAACATAAATAATACTTCGCAACTTCCTTTAGGTAGGAGTTGCGCATATTATTCAGCGGGCACAGACTATCATCTCCTACTACCCGATTACTATATTGAAGTTGTTTACCTAAAAGCGTTCTAATTCAATTCTAAGTTATGCCCTATGCATGCACTACCCATCCCATGCCTAGGGTCCAGGAGGCTTTGGACCTACTATTTGGTAGTTCTAGACTCGACTTAATTGCTCAAAATGATAAAACTAGGCGACAATCAAAAACAGATAGGACTGCATATAATTACAATAAAAGGGCTCTATTAACCTCCACACATAAGCATGAAAAGCACACAAATAGATTTCTGGTTAGGCAGTATATAACATTAAGACGTATTGGAACCGTTAAATCCTATAGGCATGATTTCTATGTAATTCTGGATTCCATTGTTATATAAGCAGTACTATAATTTCTGGACTAACGTGTAGGAAAATTAGAGTGTTGCAAGTCATATAGACATGATATTTAATCATTTGTGTAACTAGGCAGTGAAGTCGTCGATAAACATCATATGGGCAGGTTTTATAATGATTGATAATTGGACTTGATTTTATAACAATTTACTCCTATAAACATGTCATCTAGGCAGGGTAGTGTAATGAAAACAATGCAAATAATCGACTAAAAGATTATAATCCTATAATCATGATTTCTAGATGGGCAGTACTGTAACACCCCGAAAAATTTTACAAATAAATTCAAGGTTTCGTGGTGCCGGAGTAGGCTTACGTGTTTGAACAGAGCGCTGAGGAGTTGAGGAAAATGTTGGGCAGAAGTAGGCATTTTTGCGGCCTATTCTGCGATCGCGGAGTCACTCTGCGGACCGCAGAATGGTCGCAGAGTGGGTTGGTTTTTTGGGTCATTTTGATGTCAAATTTTGTGGCCATTATGCGACCGCATAACCACTTTACGGGCCGCACTCTTGTCGCATATCCCGCTTTGAGATTTTTCGGAGGGAGGTTCTGCAGTGCACTATGCGACCGCAGAACCGTTCTGCGGTGCATTATGTGACCTCAGAACAGGTCTGCGGGACGCATAGTGACCGCAGACCGGGTCAGTCACGCCCAATTTTTTAGGCCAAATTATGCGACCGATATGCGGATTGCATATCAATTATGCGATCGCATATGCGATTCCAGACCTTGTTCCGGAGCTCCATTTTTGGGTTTTTAAAACACGACCCTACTTTGTTAAATACACGCTTTGGGCCATTTTTGAGCTAAAATCTGACAATATAGAGTGAGAGAGAGTGCCCTAGAGTGAGAAGGTGTTCCTCAATTATTGTTCTTCAATTCTTGCTCAAATTGTGAAAGACTAAGAAGGGAAGCTCACTAGGTCTTCATCCTAGAGGTAAGATTCTATACCCTAACCTTCAATTTCGAATTTTGTCTATAATTGGGTAATTAGTAAGATAATGTTTGGGCATGGGATTTGTCTATCTTACATGCGTGTGTTAGCAACGGGTGTAGGAAGATTGTTGAGATAAAAATGGTAAAGGATGGGTTGTGGGATGAAGGAATCCTCCATAAAAGGACCTTGAAACCTTAATGCACACCTAGTGTTTGATAAAATGCTCAAATGAGCTAGAACCATGATCATCTACCTAATTTTGGTTCAATTTGTCATATTTCTAAAATAGATTGAAGTTGCTAAGAATTCCGAAATATTTTAGAGTTTAAGGAAGCTCCATTGAGGTATGCTGGCTAAACTTTCTCTCTTAAAATCGAATTCCATAATGTCCCCGTGAGTTTCAAAGTATGGGTTGCGTATTAAAATGTTATGTCTTTGAGTCGTATTTCTAATGAAGCTAGTATGCCAAATTGTGTGAGAAAATCTCAATATTCTTAAGACTCTTAATTGCTCATATGTGTACCTAAAGTCTTTATTGGATATGTCTTATTGTTGATAATCTATGAAGGTGGTTGGAAATGAAATAATTGAATTGGGGGGTATAATGTGTGGCCAACATGCCAAGAATTTAAGTTATGATTGTGGCTTGTAGTGCAAATGATTTGAGAGGATGCGATAAAGAATATGAAATGAGCCTCGACTCAATTGTTTAAAAACGATTTTGAAAATAGAATTGCCTAAAAGATTTTGTACTCAATTTATGCCCATAAGTGGCTGCTTTAACTAATGTTTTGCTTTATAAATATATCCAGTGTGATTCGAGTTCTTACATACTCGTGTGTTGAAATTGTACATTGTCATTTCTGGGGAAGAGTATTGCAAGAATAAATGGTGTATTGATTATTTATGATTTTGATGTATGTTTCTATTGCTGGTTGATATGCCCCATTCTTTGGGAAGAAACCATTTATGTTTAAAGTTTCCATTACAAATGGATTTGAAGTATATGATTTATGAAATATTCTATATGTTGATATTTGATGGTGATCTTTGAAATTGAAAGAGGTGATAGTATGGAATATGAAGTACGACCATCGTGCCAGGAATAAAGATTCTTGTGAATGGACAAATGAGCCAAGGAAATATTATTATTGTGAGTATCTGGAAATACTAATAAGAATTTATACAATGTGAAAAATATTGAAGTGAGTACAATTGTATTTATATTACCTTGTGTGCAAATCAAATTAAAAATATTTTTGGGAGCATCATTAGCAAAACCGAGGAAGGGTGGGTCATAAGGCCCACACCTAAAACTACACGTGCCGGTGTAGGGGTGGATTGTGATTATTCCCCTCCGGTGTAGGGGTGGATTGTGATTATTCCCCTTATTTGGGATGAAATTGAAATACTGGAGAAATTGTGATATTATTCTCCTTAATTGGGATGAAACTGGTAACAATTGTGGATTGGAAAATTCAACCCACACGACATATGTGGGAAGGCGGCCTAGTTGATCGGGTGGAGATCGGATGCCATATTGCGCACATGGTGGTACTACTCTTGGTAACAACTTTCTTTTGCATCACTCATCAAACCACATCATTCGTGGGGAGATGGCCTAGCTGATCGGGCGTGATCGGACGCCATGCTAACACAGACGGTGGAATATCAGTGCTAATGATCTTCCAACCAAAAATTGTATATGAAGTTCGTATTTTGAAAATTATTATGTTTTAACTGGACATTTGGAAATTGTTGATTGTGACTTGCTGTTTCTATGTGTTGTCTTTTCTTATATGGTCATTCTATTTTAAAAGAGGACTTTTAGCTTTACATACTAGTACTGTTTGACAGTACTAATGTCCCTTTTGCCGGGGGCGCTGCATCTTTAATGGATGCAGGTGGATCCACAGCAGGCGACATTGATCTGTGATAGCGGTATACTTTCTTTAGCTGATTTGGTGAGCCTCACTTCATTTCGGGGTCATGTATATATTATTTCTCATGTACTGTATTTTGAGGTATAGCCGGGGCCTTGTTGCCGGCATTTTCATATTACTCTTCTATTGTACTTAGAGGCTCCGTAGACAGGTTGTGGGTTGTGGTTAATGTTGGGAATTGAACTAGAAATGTTGGTATTTGGAAATCATGTTTTTCATTAATTCTATAAACTCGTAGTATTTTGGAAGTTATGAATGAAGCTGCTAATGGGAATGAAATGGAAGTTGTTAATAAAATCTTTTCAGTGTTTGATTAATGGAGTACATCTCCTATTTATTCATGGATGAGTTTGGATAGAAAGAAATCCAATAGTCTTGCACGGCCGGGTTCTCTCGGTTGAGCGCCGGTCGCGCTCCCCGAGTTTGGGGCTTGACAAGTACATTTAAAAGTAATAGAAGCAATTGACCAATGGATTATTTGAAGTCCTATAGGCATGGTATCTAGGTCAACAAAGCATACATTATACTTCCTATAGGCATGTTGTCTAAATGTACAGTAGTAACATAGAAATGAGCATGGTAGATACTAACGTGTTTGAATAGTGTGCAAGTGAGGGGTGCATGATTCCCTATAGGCAAGATTTCTATTAGTGTGCCACATACCAAACAAAATAACAAACATGGCATGCTGAACGAAACAGCCAAACATAACACATAGACCCTAAAGGTAGGTTTTCTACCATTTCATGCAAATATTAGAATATACCCGTTTTCCCAATTTCACTAGTACCCCAATTGTTTGTTTACAAATTATTACAGGCCCAAGAATGAAATAATACATACTTGAAAATGACAAAAGATGGGCTGAAACAAATACAAGCCCACTAAAGCAATTACAGGCCCAACACAAAAGTAAACCAGAGATATCCCAGGCCTTCAATAGTCTTACTCTCCGTACAAACAGCAGGCCCAAACCACAAGCTCACAAGACAATCAGAGTACACCTGAATCCAGTGTCCCAGGTCCAACAACACATATGGCCCATTTCCAAGCCCAATGAATAACTTACTTACCCAAACGGATGCCAAATTTAGCTATGCAAGTGACACTATACTCATAAAACAACTTAAACACTTAGTTCTTATAGTTGTAACCATCAACAGTTCTAACCAAGACATATAAATAGGATCATACAAAATAGAAAGGCATACAAGACACAGATGAGGCAAGCTTATATTTGTAATTCCATAAACAGAGTTTGATAGTGACAAGGTTGAGCATCATAGGAAAATAAAATATTTCAAAGAGTTTCAAAGTAAAGCATGATCCAGAAACAACCTAAAGACCTTTAGCTAATAGTCTAACAGAATCATGAACAAGAAGCTGGTAGAGTACAGTCTTTAATGAAAATTTTAACATGAGAACCTAATGTGAATGTGGTTGCAAACAGCATAACAATATGCTAGTGGGCATAATTTGGCAAACCTATCACTTAACTTATCAGGATGGACATTAACTATAGCACAAAGATTCTAAAGAACTCATAGTAGGTAAAAGAACATGTTAATAAGACAAGCAAAATTTGGGATTCAATATCAGTCGACCTCACGTGAGAGAAACCTACACATTGGTATTTATCCTAAAAGCAATGCTAAGAGTGCATGATTGACAGGTCAAGGGACACAATCATCAGAGCTACAAATTGCAGACAAATATGCTTGGCTATATATTAAGACAATGCTATAAAATGGGAGAGGCAAGAATCACTTTGCATGAAATAATAGATTAGTAGGAAGAGATTCATTACAGCAGATTCTGAGCAAGAAATTTCTACAGAGATCCCAGAAATCCAAGGCATGAATGTGAACTCATAACAAGCAAAGGACAAGACATTAAGGCTAACATGAGCATGACTAATCAGGCAAAACTTAAGAAGGCCAGAAACTACTTGAATCAAATACGCAAAGTGAAGGTCTACTACACATGTTGAAACCTATCAAGTTTGACACTAGGGAACATGAAATTGCAGAACATCATTGAGACAACAGAATTACAGAAAGCATACAATGATACCGTGCTGAGAGTTCACAAATTACAAAGAAGTTTAAAGCATGCTTGTCTAGAAGTTCAAACAGTGTTGGCATACAGAATACACATACATGAACAAATAAAGGAGTAATAATTAAGGCTATAAGAGTCAAGAATGCTAACCAGTTGCGAAGAGAAACGATTAAAAGAGTGAGTAACTCAAAATCTCAGTAATAACAGCAAAAGAAAGACAACAGTGAGAACCCCCAAATCCTAGTGCGTCAGAGTTCACAGGAGCTTCAGAAAGCCCCGAGCAGTGCTCACACTAGGGAGGTTAATAGAGAAGATTCTGATGGCCTCGGCTTTCAGTCAGCCACAATCAAGAGAGAGTAGAAATAATATAGAAGGTAAAAGTAAGAGATTAACAGTAGTTCTTAGTCCTTCGAATCCGTTCAAAGGGAATTAGGGGAGGGGTTTATATAGTGGTAAAAGTAGTGGATAAACAAGGAAAAAAATCAATTAAACATGAAAAAAAGGAGTAAAATCTCGCATGAAAACCAATAGAGTAACCGGAAAGGAAAGAAATCAAACTCCAAACCCTAGTTGGGGTTTAAAACGCAAAATCGGCCAACTGGTATGAAGAATCAAGTTATTCTTCATGTATATGGACGAGATTTTGTCCAAACTTCCAAGATTGAGTTGAAGGGGCCCGATATTTAGAAATAGTACTTGCCAAGTTTAGGCAAGTACAAAGTAACACCATTTTTGTGTAGATACTGATGCGATAACACAAATAAGGAAGGTAAATCAAGAAGAGATTCCATTGTTAGGTTGGAATCAGAGAGAAATCAGGAGGCAACTACTAGGGTTTCTCAGAGACAGACAGAATAGAGAGGATTTAGAGGCAGCTGAGGTGGGGAAATGAGATTAGGGTTTGGATGGGGGAATATAAGGAAAGGTGGAGATTTATTATGGGCCGTTGATCATTTGAGATCAACGGCCAAGATTAGAGGGTGCTAGGGTCGAGTAAAAATGGGTCCCTGATGGGCAGACCTATTGTGTCATTCGGTTTTGGGATTCTAGCGGGTCAATTGGGATGGACCTGTCTATGTGGATCTTAATTGGTGTGAGAAATAAGGCATAATTGGGCAAGATTTTAAAGTAGGGAATTAAGGGGAAATAATTTTAATAAAATAGTTAAATAAAATATATAAATGATTTTTATGCAATTCAATAGTTTAAAATAATAGTTGAAGATTATAAAAAATAAAGAAATTGTTTTGACATTAAATAAAATGACAGATGCAATTTATTGTATAATATAGACTATTATTACAAAATTATGTAAATGGCTCAAAAATACATTCTTGTTGGGCGTGAAAGTGAATCCAATTCTTGCTAGGACTCTAAGCTGTACAGGAACCACCAACAAATCCACGATATGAGACTCAACAGGTAATATATTTATTGATCATCAAAACTCAATTTTCAATAAATTCTCCCTTTTTGAAGATGACAAATAAATGAACACGAAACCCCTTCGTCAGAATATTCTGCCAATTTCATTTTTACACTTTCGTGCACATACTTCCTCATTTTGGCGTCATTGAAAAGATAAATAAAGTTAACAATCAGTTTTAGAGAATATATTTCTTATGGCTACTAGGACTACACAATAGACAATCAAGTGAAATACATTCAACACAGGCAATCTAAGGATGCTAGCCATCAAAAAGAAAAAATATCAATGCAAGATAGGAATCACCGGGCAAAAATAGTCAATTAGTTATGGTAGTGTAACGACCCGACCGGTCATTTTGAGTATTAGAACTCTATACCCTTATTTGATATTTTTTATATGTTTGTTTGATGTTTGATGACTTGGAGGGATGGGTGGTTTGGTTTTCATGGGGTCCGGGAGTGATTCATAATTCTTAGTTTCATCTTGGAGGCCTTGAGTTATAAGAGTTGATCAAGGTTTAACTTTTACATAAATAACCTAGGATAGGTAATTTGAAGGTCCCAATAGGTTTATATTGTAATTTTAGACTTGGGGATATGCTCGAATATGGTTTTGGATGTTCCTAGGAGATTTTGCCTCTATTTACCGAAGGTTGCAATTTAAAAAATTGTAGAGTTCTTAAGTTAGACCGCTAGTTGACTTTAGGGTTATCAGATTTTAATTGTTGTTCTGGGACTGTGAAAAGTTCTGGGCTAGGCCATTGGCCTTCGCGTTCGCGAAGTAGCTGGTCGTGTTCGCGAAGAGGTGAGGTAGATGGCTTTCGTGTTCACGTGACTCGTATCGCGTTCGCGATAAAGGATTTCAGGCGAAGGCAGAATGTGCTTCGCGAACGCTAGGCTATTGCCGCGTTTGTGAAGGGAATTGCTGACAGGGGTATTTTGAGTTCAAATTTCGGAACTTAGCTCATTTTTCACCATTTTGAGTTTTGGAGAATGAGAGGAGGAGCGTTTTAAGATGAATTTCACTAAAATCTTGGAGGTAAGTAGTTTTCACTTTGATTTGATCATATATCTTGATCCCTCATGGATTTCTACACATAATACATAAAATTTTAAAGTGAAAGTTAGGGATTTTGTCCACAACTTAAGAGAGTGTAAATTTAGGTTTTGAGAATCGATTTGGACTTGGTTTGGAAAATTAAATACATATCTGGATTTGTGGGATTATGGATAAATGGGATCAATCCCTAGAATCGGGTTTTGACCACGTAGGCCCTGGTTACTTTTGTTGACATTTTGAAAATTGATTAATGATTGAAGCTTTATTGTTTGAAATTAATTTCTATGATGTTATTTGACCTTGTTAAGTATTATTTGGATAGATTCAAGCCGGTTGGAGGTGATTTCTAAAGGTAAGGCAATTTCAAAGGTTTGATTTGGCTTGCTAACGTATGTATCTTTCCTAACCTTGATTTTAGAGAATAACTTTTGGATATGACGTTGTTTGCTTAATTTAAATGTGTGGGAAGCAACATACGCATATGCGGGTGATACGAGTTATTCATGACTAGGTTAGACTTTAGGATTTTATTATGCCTTTTTGGTTGTATATCTTCCACGATTTATGTTTTAATCAATTGTATGACTGCGTGAGTTTATCCTTTCATGCTAGTAACCATATTAAGGACTACTACCTCTTAGTTGACCAATATGGGCTATTCGTGAAATTATTGACATACTTGATTCCGTAGTCATGCTTTATATCTTGAGCACACACCCATACCTTTATTTATTATGTACTTGTGCACCTTTTTTATTATTTCTAAGCATATGCATCCTTAGAGATGAAGTATCATTTCGGATTGCTATGATTATGGCACATATGTATATGTTGAGAGGATTAAGTTGGATATGGAACAAGGTTACTACCATACGATTATGGTGATATTGATATTGTTACGACACGAGGTCTTTTCTGTACAGCATGTGGATATGGATCCACCCCCTAGGTCCGCCTTCTCATGTTTCTCTCTTGACGGCGTACACGCATATTGAGAGAAATTGATAGATTTCTAAATGATTTTGATAGTGGAATTTGGTGTGGTGAATTCTAAGCATAAGGGTGGAAGCTTTGAGCATCTAAGTGGATCCTTTATGCCATATCATGCACACTATATGCCTTCTGTTTTTTCTTCTAATATTCTACTTGATGCCTCTATTGCGTGCTTTGGCCTTGATAACGAGATAGAACTATCCATGTTGAGTTGGTATCTCATGATGTATTCTTTTACAATATCACATCTCTTTTCATAATCTTGTTGTGTGTAGATATGGATTTTATAGGTTTATTTGGTAGTAGACATAATATGACTTGAATCTCGTTACTACTACACAGAGGTAAATCTTAATACAAACTGAGTACACATTGTTTTACTCATATCACACTTCTTAATATTTTTATACAGATTCTGATATTGTTTCGAGTTGACCTTAGAAGGGTGCTAGTGACTAATATAAGAGACTTGAAGTAATGATGCATGGTCGTCCACAGACCCTTGGAGTACACCTCCTTCTTTATCATACTGTTACTTATATTTCAAACATTATTTGTATTAGTGTGAGATTCTGTCATACCTTATTTTAGAGCTCATGACCCTATACTTCTAGGTTTTAGGGGATCTGTTGCCATAGTATTTTTGCATGTACTGTTATTGAAAGATTCATTCCACTTATTTATGCTATCTCAGTTATATTATATCTTATTATGTTCAGTTTGATCTATGTTTGGATGTTGGCTTACCTAGCATTGGGTGTTAGGTGCCTTCACGATCTTTGGTTGGATTTTAGGTCGTGACAAAGTTGGTATCAAAACTTTAGATTCATGGGTTCTATGGGTTGTGAGCATGTTTAGTAGAGTCTTATGGATCGGTATAGAGACATTATACTTATCTTCGGGAGGCTATGAGACAAATAAAAAAGTTCACTTTCTTCTTTCTCTATCATACAACTTTATTTCATGCTAAAGTTTGAATCTTTACTCTTCTATTCTCTCATAGACGGTGAGAACATGTTCTTTCGCAGTAGCTAAGAAGGAGCCAATACCCCAGGCCAGAGCCGAGAGAGGTAGGGGCTGGGGTAGGGTTAGAATTCAAGCCAGAGCCCGTATGACCGCACTTGTGAGAGATGGAGCATATGTAGTCGCTCATGCTCGTGATAGTCAGTTTCTGAGGAGCTAGCTGTAGCTCCAATAGTGGAGCAGGCTCCAGCTCATGTGGTTCCACCGGGTCCGACTCAGTCCCCGAGGGTTTTATTGATACCCTAGTGCTTCAAGATACCATGGTTCAGATCTTGAGTTATTTGGATGGCGTATCATAGGCCAATATGATTCCTATGATTCCGTTTACTTCTCAGATGGGAGTGGGAGCATAGAACCCAGCTATTCACACTTTGGAGTAGGCCACTGCTTTGGAGCAGGCCAGTAGTTGGGGTAGTTCAAATTGTCACTATAGTCAGGTCTGAGGTTAGGCTTGCTATGTCTGTGGATGAGCAGAAAATGATGGATAGATTTCATAAGTTTCAGCCCCCGCACTTTGAGGGTAGTCCTTTAGAGGATGCCTATAATTTCTTGGATATGTGTCATGAGATCCTGCGCAATTTTGGACTTGTGGAATACAATGGAGTTGATTTCACTATATTTCATTTGAAAGGGCTAGCCAAGAGGTGGTGGCAAACTTTTGATCAGGGTAGATCGGCAGGGTCCCTTTCTCTCATATGGGCTTAGTTTTCGGTTCTCTTCATAGAGAAGTTCATTCCACTCACCAGGAGGGATGTGTTGTACACTCAGTTTGTTCTTATATTGCATCTACAAGGCAATTTTCTTATAGTCGTTATTCTAGTCATCCGGGTAAGCTCAGTCCTAGTAGCCACTTCAGCAAGACCTTCCTTTGAGTGTGGGAATTCGAGGCACATAAGAAGGGATTATCCTAGACTTTATATGGGTGTACCTTGTAGTACCCATGTAATAATTCCCGCACCAGTTGCTATGCCACATGCACAATCATCTGGGGTAAAGGTCATCCTAGAGGTGGAGAGGACCATTATTATGCTTTCTCCGGTAGGCCTGAGGCGATTACGTTTGATGCAGTCATCAAAATTATTGTTTCAGTCTATCATAAAGATGCTTCAGTATTATTTGATCTGGACTCTACTTATTCGTATGTGTCATTTTGCTTTGCATCATATTTGAATTGCCATGTGATTCTTTAGATATATCTGTCTATGTGTCTACACCTATTGGAGATTCTATTATGGTGCATCGTGTATATTTTTCTTGTGTAGTTGCTATTAACGGGTATGATACTATAGTTGACCTCCTATTGTTTGACATAGTCTATGCCGGGGTAAATCTTGGTATGGATTGGTTAAGCCCGTTTCATGTTATCTGGATTGTCAAACCAAGATTATGACATTGGCTGTTCTAGGATTACAAAGATTAGAATGGAAGAGTTCTCTTCGCCATGCCCCTAGTAGGGTGATCTCATTTCTGAAGGCTCAGCAGATGATTGAGAAGGGATGTCTGGCATATTTGGATTTTTTCTGGATTCTAGTGCAAAAGTTCCCCCCTTGGATTCAGTACCGATTGTGAGGGAGTTTCCGTAGGTGTTTCCCATGTATTTGTTGGGAATATGACTAAATAGGGATATTATTTTTGGTATTGACTTTATTTTGGGCGCTCAACCTAATCTATTCCACCATATCGCATGACTATGGTATAGTTAAGAATTAAAGGAGCAGTTGGAAGATTTTCTTGACAAAAGATTCATTAGACCGAGTGTTTCTCCTTGGGGTGCGTCGATGTTGTTTGTGAAGAAGAAAAATAGTTATATGAGGATGTGTATTGATTACAGGAAGTTGAACAAGGTCACTATCAAGAACAAGTATCCATTACCTCGTATTAGCGATTTATTATATCAGCTTCAAGGTGCTAAGGTTTTTCCTAAGATTGACTTGAGATCGAGTTATCATTCGTTGAATATTAGGGCTTTGGATATCCCTAAGACTGCTTATAGGACTTGTAATGGTCATTATGGGTTCTTGGTGATGTCATTTAGTTCGACTAATGCTCCATCGACGTTCATAGATTCGATGAACATGGTTTTCAAGCCTTATTTGGATGATTTTGTGATTTTCTTCGTTGATGACATCTTGGTTTACTCTCGCAGTGCAAAGGGGCATGAGCAGCACATGAGAGTAGCACTTCAGAATTTGAGGGATCAGAAGCTTTATTCTATGTTTTTGAAATGTGAGTTCTAGTTTGATGCATTCTTGGGTCACGTTGTGTCTAGTGATGGTATTAAGGTTGATTTCAAGAATATTGAGGCAGTTTAGAGTTGGCCTAGACCTGCTACAACCACGAAGATCAGGATTTTCTTGGGTTTGGAAGGATACTATTGTCGCTTGTGTGTGTGTGTGTAGGGGGGAGGTTTATCAATTGCAGCCCCATTGAATAAGTTTACTCAGAATGGAATTCCTTTCAGATAATCTAATGAGTGTGAGAAGAGTTATCCGAAGCTCAAGACTCCTTTAACTAAAACCTTAGCGTTGGTGTTGTCCACGGATTCAGGGCCATAGATGGTGTATTGTGATGCGTCACACATTGGTCCTGGTGAGGTATTGATGCATGCGGGTAGAGTAAATGCTTATGTATTACAACAGTTGAAGTCTCACAAGAAGAATTATTCAGTTCATTATTTGGAGTTGGCAGCCATCGTGCATGCACTTAAGATTTGGAGGCATTACCTACATGGTGTTCCATGTGAGTTCTACACTGATTATCGGAGTCTTCAACACTTGTTCAAGCAAAAGGATATGAATTTGAGGCAGCGGAGATGGCTTGAGTTGCTTATGGATTATGATATCACTATGTTGTCTCATTCGGGTAAGGTGAATGCGGTAGCGGATGCCTTGAGTAGAAAGATGGAGAGCATTGGGAGTTTGGCATTTATTCCAATTGAGGAGAGCCTTTGGCTATGGATGTTTAGGACTGGGCCAACAAATTTTTGAGATTTTATATATCTGAGTCTAGTAGAGTTCTTGCTTGAGTCACTGCAGAGTCATCCTTATTTGAGCGCATTAAGGCTCTCCAGTATGATGATCCGCATTTTTTAGTGCTTAAGGACATAGTGCATCGAGGTGGTGCTAAAGCGGTGGTTGTTATAGATGATGGGGTGATGCGACTTCAGGGTCGGATTTGTGTTCCTAATGCTGATGGCTTGAGGGAGTTGATACTTCAGAAGGCTTAGAGTCCACAATATTCTATTCATCCAGATGCTACGAAGCTGTATTGTGATTTGAAGCATCATTATTGGTGGCGAAGGATAAAGAAATACATTGTTGGGAATGTTTCACAGTGTCTGAATTGCCAGCAAGTAAAGTATGAACATCACAAACCAGCTGGTTTGAGTCAGAAGATGGTCATACCTGAGTTGAAGTGAGCGTACTACTATGGACTTTGTGGTAGTTTTACCATGTACTTTGAAGAAGTTTGATGCCATTTGGGTCGTTATAGATAGATTGACTAAGTCCGCTTATTTTATTCGGGTGATAAATACTTACACTTTAGAGAAATTGTCCCAAATCTACATCAGAGAAAATGTTCGATTTTATGGTGTACCGGTTTCTATAATTTCAGACCGGGGTATTCAGTTCAATTTGCACTTTTGGAGGTTTGTTCAGCATGAGTTTGGCACAGAGGTGGAGCTTAGTGCAACTTTTCACCCACAAATGGATTGTCAGCCTGAACGGACTATTCAGATCCTTGAACATATGTTGAGAGCTTGTGTTATTGATTTCGAAGGCCATTGCGATCAGGTGCTAGAATTAATGGAGTTTTATTACAATAATAGCTATCAGTCCAGCGATCATATGGCTCCGTATGAGACCTTGTATGGTAGGCGGTGTCAATCTCCTATTGGTTGATTTTAGCTTGGTGAAGCTAGATTGTTGGGTACTAATTTGGTTCATGATGCTTTGGAGAAGGTGAAGTTGATCCAGGAGAAGCTTCATATAGCTCAGTCTATGCAGAAGAGTTATGCAGATAGGAAGGTCTGTGATGTGGCTTTTTCGAGGTTAAAAAAGTACTTTTGAAAGTTTCACCTATGAAGGGCGTGATGAGATTTGGGAAGAAAGGTGAGTTGGGTCTGAGGTTTATTGGTCCATTTGAGGTGTTGGAGAGAGTTGGCGAGGTTGCTTATAGGCTTGCTTTGCCTCCTAGTATTTGTCACGACCTAAATCCATGTGACCGGCACCTAGAACACTACCCGACTCTAGTGAACCAACCCATATGTTAAAACCAAATACAACTGTGGAAGCCAATTGAAAATCTTGTACATTTTCTAATCAAGTCATAAAATATTTTTTTATTTCCAAAATCGTGCATGAAAATTTTCATAAAAATGATATAATCAAATTAAATAATTATTCCTTTATCCACGACCCTACTTTTACAATCCAACACAACTATTTATGGAGCCTCTATACTAAAAGAATAGAACTAACACTTGAAATAATTTCAATAAAAGAAAATAATAAATAACATGATAGCTACCACGAGATAAAAGTGGCGCTTCGTCATACCTCAGAAAGAGAGTCATCCTACTTTTGTCCACATATCACATGTCACACCTCATCCTGAAACACGTAAAGAAAACAAGACCCTGAAGAGGGGCCCCTAAGGGCTGAATACACCACCATGATACTCAATAAGTGTCACACACTCTCTCTAACTTAAGTTCTCGGGACAAACTTTATAAAAATAATGCACCAATATTTGATATAAAATGATAAGTAATTTTATCAATTCATGATCTTTATCGGTTTAAATAAAAGATAAGTGAAATATAACCCACGATATAAGCTTTTAAAACATATATATCAATCCAAGATTTTGAATAAAATCATACAAAATCATTCCATTTGTTTTAAGTCATAAAATCACTTTCGCCTCCTTAGGGCTAACCATAAGAAAATTATTCGTTACCTTTCACCAGGAGCACTATACCGACACCGACATAAGAACAAGGTCAACTAGGTGATCAATCTAGTGGCAAGTATCATATACCCTACTTGCTCAGTTCATCTCATCGCAGTGCCGCACGAATCGACTCAGCCATGCTAATATAGCATATTTTTCCCATTTGGGGGACTTATCCCACAAACCTCTGCTTTTCCTTGGAATGTGTCCGTACACTGACATATGTATGTTTCATGGTAACGAACTCAAAATTCGAAGCAATATCGGTGGTCTCCACTAGTAACTCCCAAAATATTTAATATTCCAAAATAGATTCAAAGCATAATAGTCTCAAAGGATCTATTTTATCAAATCATAAAAGTAATAGAAAATTCAATTTACAATCTTTTACATGTTAAAACCTTTAGCAATTTAACACCAATCTTTAAAATGATACCACAAATGCTATTCATTTATCAAGTTTCAAAAGAAATACTTTTCATGAAAACTTATCTTTAGCACTCAAATATCTATACTCTTATCAATACGTAAATTTTGATAAAAATTTCTTACATTTGCCTTAAGTGTCATTTTACCAACAAGATTTAACATAGAATTTTATAAAACAACATGACACTACATATGCAACATAATATTTTTTGTACATGGAGAATCCACACTCGTTTGTTCCCACAAGAACAGAAGCACATTTGCAAATAATTTAAGCATTAACTCGAAACATGCTTTTAGAGAAAATCCCTAAAGAAGAGTAAGTTTTATTCAACTTACCTCGTTTACACTTTAATTCCAATCCAGAAGTCCAATATTGATAAAAATGTTCAAACATCATCAAAAACTTGATATCTGCAATTTTATATCCTAGATACGCTAAAACGCATCCAAAAGTTTTAATTAATACTCATGTAGGACTCACAAGTTAGATATGAGCCTTCAAATATCCAATTCATCAAATAGGTTTACCCATTAGTCTATTCAAGTCTATTCTTATCTATTAATACTCATTTGAAGTCTTTAACTACATTAATTACTCAATTTCACCAATATCACTATTCATCGTCTTTCTTCACCGACATTTCCAAGATACTCAATTCGGGTGAGTACTTAGTTGTCCACTACCAATTTATCTAACAAATGATTCAATAGGCTCATTGCATATATCATTTTCATTTTCGAGAACACTATTCATCTTTTCCCTCATTTTCTCAAGGACACTATTTACACCATGAACTAGGGTTTATCACCTAGCTTTTCAACCATTAATACTTATGAAAATGGTACAAATACTTCTAACTACTCATAATAAATGAGTTTGGAGTATTAGAATTATCTCTTGAAGCTTTCCTAAAAAAAATAATGTTTGGAAATTTTGGAGTTCTTGAACAACTTGAATGATTTGTAGGGATTTCGAAGATCGAATGATATTAATACTAGTGTTAATAGGATGCAATTAACTTAATGTAATAACCCAACCGGTCATTTTGAGAATTTACATTTCGTTCAGCTGTTTGAAGTCATGAGTAGCTTCATATGATGTATTATGACTTGTGTGAATCGTCGATTTTGGTTTTCAGGTGATTCGGGATTAATTTGAAAGAATGATTCTCAACTAGGAAGCTTTAAGTTGAAAGAGTTAACTTAATTTGGCTTTTGTGTATTTGACCTTGGATCGGAGTTTTCACGGTTCTGGTAGGTCCGGATAGTGATTTTAGACTTGGGCATATGCCCGGAAATGCATTTGGATGTTTCTAGAAGGTTTAGGCACTATTTGGCAAAAGTTGGAAATTTGAAGGTTTGAAATATTCATAAGTTTGACCGGGAGTTGACTTTGACTATATCGTGTTCGGATTATGGTTTCAGGAGTTGGAATGGGTTCGTTATGCCATTTGGAACTTGTGTGCAAAATTTGAGGTCATTCCGAGTTGATTTGATATGGTTCGACACGAGTTTTGAAAGTTGAAAGTTCAAAAGTTTATTAAATTTGATTTGAGGTGTGATTCGTGATTTTGATATTGTTATGTGTAATTCGAGGCCACGAGTAAGTCCATATTATATTTTAGAACTAGTTGGTATGATGGGACGGGGTCCCGAGGGGCTCAGGTGAGTTTCGGATGAGTTTCAGATCGCATTGGATCATATTAGTTAGCCTGGTTTGTGGCAGGATTTGGTGTGATCGCACTTGCGGAGCAAGTGGCGCAGGTGCGGTGACCGCATGAAAATGTGGTTGCAAAAGCGAAAGGGGAGGAGTTTGGGAACATCGCAGATGCCAGATTTTGGGTCGCATCTACGGTAGCGCAGAAGCGAGGTTTAGCATAGAAGCGTGTTTTGTGTCACACTTGCGATGTCACATAAGCGAATATCTTTTCGCATGTGCGAGGGGTCGGATTTCTAGTTGTCTCCACAGAAGCACAATTTTTGTCGCATAAGTGACGCCGCAGAAACTCGGTTTTGGGAAATTTTGAAGAGGATTTTTACCACATAGATTAGGGTAAGTATTTTTGACTCGGTTTTGATTATATTCCCTGATTCCATCTTCGATTTTGGCATTTTATTGATGATTTCAAAAGGAAAATTGGGGATTTTTGTCAAAACTATATTAAAGTGAATAATTGGGTTTTGAACATCGATTCAGTGTCGGATTTGAGTAAAATTAATATGGTTCGACTCGTAATTGAATGTGTTGTCGGAATTTGTGAGTCTTTTCGATTTCCGAGATAAGGAACCGGGTTTGATCTTTTGGTTGACTTTAAGTAATTGATTTTCGACCTTTATCATTTGGGTTGGTTTCCTTTGGCATTATTTGATGTTTTTGAGTTGCTTTTGGCTAGTTTCTAGTTGTTCGGAGGTTGATATGCGCGAGATGGCATTTCTCGAGTGATGTTTGGCTTTATCGGTATTTGTGTTGGCATGTTTGAGGTAAGTAGCTTATCTAAACTTGGTTGAGGCACTAGTTGCTTTGGTTATTTGTGATAGCTACGTGTTATGGGTGCATGTGTGGGGTTTGAGCCCACGTGAGAGCACCGAGGTATTTATCCATGTTCGGGGTAGTGCCTAGTCTATGATATGCCTAGAATTGACTGTTAGGCTTTAAGCTATGATGTTTCTCATACTTATAACCTTGTTGTGAACTATTTGATCCATGTTTAAGGATTTCATAGAGGCTAATTCCCTGAATGAACTTGATAATTGATATTTATGCGGTGAAATTGCCGATCTGAACCATGATAGTACACTTTGCACATGCCTACACTTTAGCATGTCATTATACCTGCCCATTAGCATGAAATTTGATATTCATACATCATATACATGTACTCTTGTATATTTGCTTCTGTGCGATATGATTTGGACTGGATGTCTGTGAACACGCCGGGCGGATTGTGTTATTGTGCCTGTGATCACACCGGGTGTATTGTGATCATTAGCACGTGAGTTGTCCGTGCAATTTATACTATTAACACGTGAGTTGTCCGTGCAGATCTAGATATTGATATCATAGCTCGTGAGTTCTCAGTGCAGCACATGAGTAATCTGTGCAGTTGATATTATTAGCACGTGAGTTGTCTTTCCATCACGTGAGTTGTCCGTGCAGCGTGTGGATACAGACCCCTAGGGTCACCCTCTCATGTTTCTATCTTGATGGTGTACACATGGATTGTTAGAAATAGACGTGTTTCATGTTGATGTGAGCTCTTGGAGAGCTTGTTACTGCTATTTGGATTAGGTTGCACGCCGCAACATACCTTATGAGCTTATTGCTATTTGGATTGGGTCGCGCGCCGCAATGGACTGATATTTGGTTATTGTATTTCATCTTTACTTGCCATTTCCTTGATTGTTTACCTGATTTACTTGCACATCTTCCTTATATGCTGGATTGTTGACTGAGCAGAACACTTTAAAACAAAGAATTGTGAACACCAAGGTGGTTTTACCTGAAATATTTCCTTATTTGATCATATATATGTTCCATACTTATTGAAATTATGAACTTTACATGTGATAGAGAGTATCATTTTTAATTCTTTCTTCCATTACCTTGCCGAGGTTAGTTATGATACTTATTGAGTACATGGGATCCGTTGTACTTATACTACACTTTTGTAGCTTGCAAGCAGATTTATGAGTTGAGATGTTATGGATGATGAGGGCTAGCACTGAAGACGTACCTGCGTTCCTTATATGTCTATCACTTAGCCTTGGTAGCTTTAGATTTCATGTACATTCCAAACAGGTTGTATTTAATTCATTTTAGTTTTGTAAAACTAAGTCTTAATGGCTCATAACTTGTACTACCAGTCCTTGGGATATTGTATAAAAGTTCAGATAATTCATCATTTATTTCCTAGTAATCTCATTTGGATTGTGTTATTGTTAATTGGCTTACCTAGAGGGTTGGGTTCGGTTCCATCACGACTAGTTAGATTTTGAGTCGTGACAAGTTAGTATCAGAGCTTTAGGTATATAGCTTCTACATGTCTTGAGCAAGTGTCTAGTAGATTCTTGCGGATCAGCATGATGACGTCCATATCTATCTTTGATAGGCTACATGGCATCTAGGATAAACTTTCCATTTATCTTTTCTTACCGTACGACATTGATTCAGCTTAAAGCTTATCTCTTTGAATTCCTTCCACTCACTTGTATGTTCATGAGCGCTTGGTATCAGTGGTACCTCGACAACTTGTGATGTCATGGTTGACGTGTGAGATGTGTTCTTTATGTTGTGAAGGTGGGTCAGTGTGGAGGAATTGAGGCCAGGTTAAGACAACATCTTGGGTTCAGTGGTTTCTGTTGTGTGAGTATGTGCTTTTGGACTTATACGTCCCGTAATGTCCGTAGAAGGGGGATTTATGCCTTGGCGAGTGGTTGGATGGCTATATGATGAGTATGATGTGATTGCAGGATGTGTTCAGATGGTTTGGATGTGCCGAGAAGAGTTTGCCTGGGATATGGAAAGGACTATTGGGTGCTTGATTTTTGTCTTGATATATTGTTCGGTCTTGAGTTACGAGTGTGTTAGGGATCTTTCTGTTGTTCATATGTGAAATAAAGTCTGTTCTTATTTCTTGTTGATGAGTTCAGACTTGGGAAGATTTAGTGATTACATAGTGGTTGTGGCCATGAAAGGGCATAGAGAGATGCCAGGTTGAAGCTAAGCATGTGGGTTATCTCTTGCGGGATGTTCTGAGATTGTGTGATTCTTATGATGTTTATGTGGAGATTTTTTCTTCTTCCAGTGGGTTATATGTGTTCCATTTGAGTTTGGATCACTTGAGGAAGTTGGCTTGACCATCACGAGGATGGATATACACTTAGCGGATAATTTGAAGTATTTTTCGATTAGTGCTATATGAGTTCATGAAGTATTGGCTGAATTACATTGCGAGATCATGGTAATTATGGAGTAAATGTATTGTGGGTTATCGTGTGTTGTGTTCTATGTCTTTGAGCCAAGTGAGGGAGTCAGCTATTGATGATCAGACTGCATAGTTATGTGTTGTATTGGTTTCGGTCTGAGGTATGATTGTGGATCAGTTATGACTTGCAAAGGTTGAGTTTGAGAATGACTCGAGTAAGGGAATTTATTGAAGCATGATATAATACACTTTACGATTAAATGAAAATCGTATGATAATTTGGGTTTGTTATTCGTGATGGATTTACTCGATTGCGTTAAGGTGGGATTATTTCTTTGGATGTTGGTGTGCTAATAGAGCACAGATCATTTGGCTCGTTTGGGTGGTGCACTGGAGATTTTAATAAGGTGGATGACTCTCGAGAAGGTTCTACCGGGTTCAAGATTCATATGTGGTATTTGAGCAATTTTGGGATTTGAAAATGGCTAAGAGCTGAGATTTGCATTGGATGGTGTCGAGACTCATGGTATTTCTGTATCATTATTGGATTCAACATTTCGGTGTTAGAGAGGTTAAGGAAATAAATTTAAATTCAAATAAGGTCTCTTCAGAGTGGGTATCTCGGATGCAGTTTTTTTCGGGTGCTTAAGAAGGAATACAACAGCTTATGGGCTTTGGGACGACGTGATTTCACGCTAGGATCTCTTGTGGTAAGTCTTGGGTTAAGGGTCGTGGTGTACTGGCATGGAGAAGTGTTAACTTGAAGGCAATTCGGAAGGAAATCAGAGAATATAGGACATCTTAGTATTAGGCATGATCAGTATGTTATGGGTATGATTGGTGTTTTTGATTCTTATGATGAGGTGAGGTTTTACTGGAGTTTTGTGGCAATACTCTTGGTCTTGGCGGCTTGTGGGACTTGGTTGAGTTAGTTGGATTCGATTTTGATGGCTTGGTATTGTGCCAATGGATTTTGAAAAGTTTCGATAATCTCTACCATGGTTTGATATGGATAGTTTCTACTGGCATGAGGAGTGTATTGTGTATTGTGATTTTCTCCTGGATGGGATCAAGTGGGAAGGTTTCCAGCTAATTGAGTATATATTCTCCTAGTGACTCAGAGTTGATAATGGGATTCTCGTGCTTTCATTTGATGGTATGTTAGAGGCGGTGCATCGTGTGGGATCGAGGTTCGCATGTGCAAGTTGCATTCAGTTTCGACGGGAAGGTCGTGAGTTCTAGACAATATGGACGGTTTCTGAGGTTTAGAAGAATGATGGCACTATCTGGTATCACCCGAGAAGAGTGCACATTTTGGAAGGCACATTGTATTTTAACTTACGGATGCTTCATTGGTATTGCGGTACTCGCCTGGTTGATCGATTGTTGATGTTATGATTTTTCTATGTGGCACATAAAAATTATAGAAGTATTTCTCGTGAGATGATTGATTATAAGGGATGTGTAAGTCATTCGAGTGGTGGAGTTGGGATCGGATATGGTGATTCATGTATTCTATAGATTTGGAGGCTAGGAGGGTTCTCAGGGGCATATTGTCCCTTGGTTGCGGACTGTGAAAATACGGATCGAGTTAGAAAGCTAATGGCATGCATTATGGTTAGGTTATTGTGGACTTTTGGAGGGTTATTTATATATTGGTGGATGATCGAAATAGATTTGGGACCCATTGATAGGCCTAATGAGGACGTGTATTCTACATCAGGTCGGATTTGTTGACTCATCACTATTATTGTTGAGGGGTCTGTCATTCAGTTAGAGTTAAGCTTGTTCGTGTTCTGATATGTTCTATGTGTTACTCTTCTATGCTACGATGGGTTGTGATATGTTGGTTATTTGCACACATGATGCGTTTCTATTTGGGACTTGTGGCAAAATTTGAGCGAGATAGTTCTTGGGGTGTTGAATGGCTGATTGCGCCTTGGTTATTTTCTTTTATGTTTGTGGTATATTGTCCATCGGTTTCTCCATGGCTATGGTCATGCACTTTGTGTGTTTGTTATTGATATGCGTATGGTTGTTGGTTTTGAACATTATGGCTTGAGGTATTTCACATGGATTGGTGTTTGGATTTGGTCACGCACTACGGCAGAGTTATGTTGGGATATGATCCCTTGAGTTGATTTTGTGCGTTTTGGTTCTCCCTGTGTATTGGATTTATAGTATTGCGCTTATGGTGGTATATGTTGAGCTTGCGGGATGGTTCTCTCATTTGAGTTATTTGTCATTTTTGGGTACATTTGAATTGTTACTTATTGGTGCACGAATTACAGAGTTTATGACTTGAGGTTGTATTGGTGTGGCATGTCAGTAGAGTAGTTGTATTTGATGAGATGAGGTCATTGGACCTAGAATGGGTGCTATCGGATTTGATTGCAGTATGTTTGGGAGAAATAATAACAAATGAATACTCACAACACTAATAAAATAACTATGGAGCAACTCTAAGAGTTTACAGGAAAAGACAATAGCAAATAAATAGAATTCTTCACCCACGCGAACGAGTGCGAGGCTTACCACGAAATATCAACCAGTGTACTTTAATTAATGAAATTCTCGCCTGCATCAACCGAGTAAGTCGCTAGCTCGGTGATTAATAACACTTAACCACAACCATTTTTAATTAGGTACAAGTCAGTAAATATGCTAGTATATTAAACATAAAATATCATAAGAATGCCCTTACAGAAACAATAAATAATTATCAGTCTCATCATATTTTTCATGTAATATACTTCGACTAACAATTTAGTAATAAGCTCGGTTAACACTTGTAATACAATATTCATATTTGGGAGGTTTCAATGAATGGATCATGGAATCTATATAACTGTGGACCTCTTTGCAAGAAGTCAAATATAACGGTAGTCCCTACTCGAGGTAAATCATTAACGGTATGCTAGTTCTACCTTCCCACTAGCGAGGGCTATAACGGTAATTGTGTAACGACCTGACCTATCGTTTGGAGAATTATCATCCCGTTTGGTGGTTTACGGTCTCGAGCAGCTTCATATTGTGTATTATGACTTGCGTGTGTGGCTGAGTTCGGATTTCGGATGATTAAGGATTGATTTGGAAGAATAATTCTTATTTTAGAAGCTTAAGTGAAAGAGTTGACCGGAGTTTGACTTTTGTATCGATGACTCCGGAATGGTGTTTTGACAATTTCAATAGCTCCGTATGGTGATTGTTGACATAGGCGTGTGTCCGTTGTGTCACCGGGAGATTACTTTGGTGATATCGGGTCCAAAATTTGATTCCGAGAGTTGGTATAGCTCTGTTGTGTCATTTGGAACTTGCATGCAAACTTTTACATCTTTCTGGTTTGATTTGATATGATTTGGCACGAATTTTGATGTTGTTTGACATGATTTGAGGCCTGGAGAAAGTACATGTTATGTTATGGAACTTGTTGGTATGTTTGGACGAGGTCCCAGGGGCCTCAGGTGTGTTTCGGATGGGCTACATTCCATTACTTCATATTTTAGAGTTGCTGGTTTTTTAGTTATTCTGCAGTTCTATGCGTTCGTGTGGGGAGTAATGTGATCACGAAGTGTATCTGGTAAGGCCGAGGAGTTTCTCATCGCGTTCGTGAGTTGGTCATCGTGTTCGCGCAACTTCGGAGAATATTGTTCAACGCGTTCGCGTCCCTCTAGTTGCGATCGCGTAGAGTTGGTGCTCAGGAGATTTGTCTATCACGTTCGCATGTCTAGGGACTGGTTCGTGTAGTTCAGTTGAGCTAGTGAGTCGCATTCGCGGGATGCTTATCGCGTTTTGCGTAGTGTCTTTTGGCAGCTTATGATTTTGTGCTTCACGATCCCGAAGCTTGTTCCGCAATCACGAAGTGGAACACCTGGGCAGTAGATATTAATTCCCAAATCGGGAGTTTTGTTCCATTTATCTTCTTTTGAGCTAGAAACCACAAATTTGAGCGATGTTTGAGGGGTTCTTCACGTGTTGGATTGGGGTAAGTGTTCTTCACCCGGAATTGATTATATTTTATGATTCCATAATCGTTTCTATCATTAAATTAGTGATTTGAATGGGAGAAAAATGGAAATTTTGTGATAACTTTCAAAAATATAAAATGATGATATGAAGGACGAATTGATGTCAGAATTGTATAAATTTGGTATGGTTGGACTTGTATCGGAATGGGTGTTCGAATTTTATGATTTTATTGGGTTCCGAGGTGCGAGTCCGGGGTTGACTTTTTAGTTTTTATTAAAGATTGAAGCTTTATTATCCTGATTTGTTTCCTATGGTTTTTATTAATGATATGAAGTTATTTTGGGTAGATTTGAGTTGTCCGAAGGTTGTTTCACATGACAAGGTCATTTTAGAGTATCGGTTTAGCTTCTTTGAGGTAAGTATCTTGCCTAACTTTGTGTGGGGGAAATACCCATTAAGACTTGAGTCGTTTGTGCTATTTGTGCCTTGTGAAGTCCATGTACGCGAGGTGCCAAGTACGTAGTCGGGATTATATGTGAAAATTGACCGGTCTAGACTCTTAGGCATCTTTTATGTACTTATTTGGTATTTTTTGCATATTTATATCTTTTATTCGTTATGTCTACTATCACATGACTTATTTGAAGTTGTCATTACATATCACATTCTTTACTTTTCGAGTTTGCTCTTATATGCTTTATTTGTTATCACTTTGTGTTATTTTTGGATTCCTTTTATTGTGGAGATACTCTTAGTTGAAATTGTCGTCACATGATATCCTTTGTTGCCTGGATGTTCTCATGCATTTAGACATTGTACTAGTTCGTGCCATCTCCTTCATTGTTAGCCTAATTCATACACTAAAGTCTGAAGTTTGCCATTTCATGGAAGTACTTTAACTATGGAGGTTATCCTTAAATAATTAATTGGAATCGAAGTTATCGAGAGTCATTAATCTATTCTAATTAAAGTTGTGTTTAAAGGGGGTGTTGTTCTTTGTTGAGATACTTCTCTATTCATTGGTTTGTTATTGAGATTCTATACATGTTGTGATGAGCCGTGGACTATTTGTTGTGAAAATATTGATATTGTTGAATCCTTTGAAAGGTTGTGGCCTACAGGCACTTGTGATACGAGTTAATATGTTGAGTTGTTGTGATGATAGGACGTGTTAATTGTTGTGTGGATTGGTTGTTGTTATGCGGGGTATAAGGGTGGCATTTCACCGTTGTTGCTATGCAGGGTGCAAGGGTGGCATTTTACCATTATTGTTATGTGGGGTATAAGGATGGCATCGCATTGTTGCTGAATGTACAGAGTGATACGGGTATCCAGATTTGGTGATTATGGACTTAGGCCTGTGTTAGGATTTGGAGGTTTGTAGGTTAATTTGCTGCATTATGGCGAAAATTGGTAAGTTGAAGGCTTGGAAGGTAAAGAGGTTTGACCAAAAATTGACTTTGGTGATATCGGGCCCAGATTTTGATTCCACGAGTTGGTATAACTTCGTTGTGTCATTTGGAACTTGCATGCAAAATTTGACTTCATTCCGGGTCGATTTGATGTGTGATTCATAGTTTTGATGTTGTTTGATGTGATTTGAGGCCTCGAGAAGGTTCGTGTTATGTTATGGAACTTTTGGTATGTTTGGACGATGTCCCAGGGGGCCTCGGGTGTGTTTCGGATGGGCTACGAGCCATTCCTTCATATTTTAGAGTTGTTGGTTTTTCAGTTATTCTGCCGTTCTATGCGTTCGCGTGGGGAGTAATTCAATCGCGAAATGTATCTGGTGAAGCTGAGGAGTTGCTCATTGCATTCGCATGTTGTTCATCGCGTTCTCGCAGCTTGGGAGAATATTGGTCAACGCGTTCGCGCCCCTCATGTGGCGATCACGTAAAGTTAGAGCTGGAGGGGCGCCAGGAGATTTGTCTATCTCGTTCGTGTGTCCACGGACACGTTCGCGTAGTTCAGTTGAGGGTAAGTCACATTCACTGGCTGCTTATCGCATTCACATAGTGTCTTTTGGAAGCTTATGATTTTGTGCTTTGCAACCACGAAGCTTGTTCCGCGATCGCGAAGTGGAACACCTGAGCAGCAGATATTAATTCCCAAATTGGGGGTTTTGTTCTATTTATCATCTTTTGAGCTAGAGACCTCGGATTTGAGCGATTTTTGTGGGGTTCTTCACGTGTTGGATTGGGGTTAGTGTGGTTCACCCAGAATTGATTATATTTCTTGATTCCATAATTGTTTTTATCATTAAATTAGTGATTTGAATGGGAGAAGAATGGGAATTTTGTGAAAACTTTTAAAAATGTAAAATGATGATTTGAAGGATGAATTGATGTCAGAATTGAATAAATTTGTTATGGTTTGACTCGTATCGGAATGGGTGTTCGGATTTTATGAGTTTTATCGGGTTCCAAGGTGCGGGCCCGGGGTTGACTTTTTAGTTTTTATTAAATATTGAAGCTTTATTATCAGGATTTGTTTCCTATGATTTTTATTCATGATATGAAGTTATTTTGGCTAGATTTGAGCCGTCTGGAGGTTGTTTCACACGAGAAGGTCATTTTAGAGCATCGGGTTAGCTTCTTTGAGATATGTATCTTGCCTAAATTTGTGTGGGGAAAATAATCCTTAGGACTTGAGTCGTTTGTGCTATTTGTGTCTTGTGAAAGTCGTGTACGGGAGGTGACGAGAACGTACTCGGGCTTATTTGTGGAAATTGACTGGTTTAGACTCTTAGGCATCTTTTATGTACTTATTTGGATTTTTTAGCACATGTATATCTTTTATTCGTCATGTCTACTATCACATGCTTTATTTGAAGTTATCATTACATGTCATATTCTGTACTTGTCGAGTTTGCTCTTATATGCTTTATTTGGAGTTGTTATCACTTTGTGTCATTATATGATTTCTTTTATTGTGGAGCTACTCTTAGTTAAAATTATCGTCATATGATATCCTTTGTTGTCGTGTTGTTCTAATACATTTAGACGTAGTACTAGTTCGTGACATCTCCTTCATTGTTAGCCTAAATCATACACTATAGTCTGAAGTTTGCCATTTTATGGAAGTACTTTAACTATCGAGGCTATCCTTAAACAATTAATTGGAATTGAAGTTATCGAGAGTCATTAATCTATTCTAATTAAAGTTGTGTTTAAAGGGGGTGTTGTTCTTTGTTGGGTTACTTCTCCGTTCATTTGGTTATTATTGAGATTCTATATACGTTGTGATGAGTCGTGGGCTATTTGTTGTGAAAATATTAATATCGTTGAATCCTTGGAAAGGTTGTGGACTACGGACACTTATGATACAAGTTAATATGTTGTGTTTTTGTGATGATAGCACAAGTGAATTGTTGTGTGGTTTGGTTGTTGGTATGCAGAGTATAAGGGTGGCATTTCACCATTGTTGTTATGCTGAGTATAATGGTGGCATTTAACCATTGTTGTTATGCGGGTTATAAGGGTGGCATCGCATTGTTGCTGAATGTACGGAGTGATATGGGTGGCTATTGTGTTATTGTCCGGACGGAGCGATAAGGGTGGCTATTATACGGAGTTATGCAGAGTATAAGGATGTCATTTCACCATTGTTGTCACGTGGAGTATAAGAACGGCATTTTACCGTTGTCGTTATGCAGGGTATAAGGGTGGCATATTATTGTTGCTGAATTTACGGAGTGATACAGGTGGCTATTATGTTATTGTCGGGGCAGAGCAATAGGGGTGGCTATTATACGGAGTGATACGGGTAGCTATAGGAGAGATAAGGGTGGCTAATGATAATGTCAGGGCAGAGTGATAAGGGTGGCTATTATACGGAGTGATACGGGTGGTTATAGGAGAGATAAGGGAGGCTAATAATAATGCCAGGGCGGAGTGGAATGGATGGCTATTAGAGAGATAAGGGTGGCAATGTCAGGTATGATGTGTAATGGTTGGAGATATTGTGTTGGTGATTTTCGTGTGATAGTGTGCTTTTCCTTATGTTTGTCATGCACCTTTCGTGACTTGCTTTGTTGTTTCGACGAGCTATTAGATGTCTTTGATATTACTTGTTGACTTGGGCTGCAGTAGTACACTCGCACAAGCGTACACAGTAGCATGCCACTTATACTAGCTCAGGAGTATGAAACTTGACATTTATTGATCATACCCATGTGTTCTTATATTATCTGTTTCCATATTGACATCGAGCATGTGAATATGCCGGGCGGATTGTGATTGTGAGCCTGTGATCATACCGGGCGGATTTTGAATGTGAGTCTGTGATCATACCGGGCCGATTATGAATACGCTTGTGATCATGGCAGGCGGATTGAGATTTTTTCACGTGAGTTGTCCGTGCGGTTGTGATGCGAGATGCGAGCACGAGGTTCTGTGAGTATATGATAGTGGATTGAGACCCGTGACTTGTTACTATGAGATGAAGTACCACAAAGTGATTTCATTTTGAAACTTGTGTTAGAACGACTTGATTAATTGATTGTCCTTTGTATTTTCCTTATTTGGTTTTAATGACACTTCACAGTGTTCTTATTGCTTTACTATTTATATCACTTGTTGGTTCTTGTTTCCATTTACTGATTTTCAATTTCCGTTATTAGTTTTATACTTCTATACTGCACATGTTATTTGTCTAGTGAGTGTCTTGACTTGTACTTCATCACTACTCTACCGAGGTTAGTCTGGATACTTAGTGGGTATCGACCGTGGTGTACTCATATTACACTTTTGTACATTTTTGTGCAGATCCAGGTACTTCGGAGTCTGTTGGTTGTTAGATAGCAGATCGTATATTGATGTGAAGACTTCAAGGTATACCTGTCGTTGCGTTCGCATGCCTCGGAGTCACCTTCAGAAGTTATTTTTGTACAGTTTATTTCTATTTCGGAACAATTATACTTAGAGATTTTCTAGTGAATTTTCTAATGAACTCAGTAGAGCTTATGACTTGTACTACTGGTTTTGGGATTGTTAGCTTAGTATAGAAATTTCTATTTCATATTTAATAGTTGTTGGTTGAATTTTGCTATCAAATCATTAAGTGTTAGATTTACCTAGTCTTAAAGATGAGGTGCCATCATGGCATCATACAGAGAAAAATTTCGGATCGTGATAAATCGGTAATTAAAAGGTGCGCCAGGTCTAACGAAACCGCTGTTAGCTACGAGATCCTTCAAAGTCTACTTCCATTTATACTTGTCTCTGTAATATGTGAATACTCATAGGAAAATATTTTAAAATAACATAAGGTATTTTATTTCTTATCAAATCATGTAATTTCGTTTCGATAACGGTAAATCTTATTTCAAGTAACGGTAAAACACATTCAGTAGCAATGAGAATATTCAAAATAAATCTAATCATCTCAAATAAATATAGTGGTATCATATCAAGTAAAGGACTTGTCTCACATGCAAATTAGAAATAATCAGTAACATGCTCATACTAAAATCATATGCAAATCATGCTAGTTGTAGAAACACAAATTAAGGTAAGGTTACTACTCACAGTACTTATGTCGAAATACAAAACTCGTCGCCTCGAGCGATCTGTACGACTTTCTTCAATCAATCTATAATCATATCAATATCGATCTCATGTTAATTTCTTTGTTTAAGCTAATTCACAGCTAAATTTAGATTACTCAAATCCTCAGAGTTTTATGTTCTACCATCAATTCGCTGAATTATATTTATCCATGCTATGAGTAATTCAACTAGTCTATAATTTATCAATTTCAACTTACTCGTATATTTATTCTTCAATTTTCTTTTACCCAAATTATGCCAAATATGTGTATAGATCCAAATCATATAGGATCACTATCGACAATACTTTCTTTCGTACCTAGCAAAATTATATACAACCAGATGATAATCTTAAGCAACTGAAGTAAGAAAATTTATCCTTTGAATTAAAAAAAAATGCCTTCAATAAATTGCCTTTATTTCTATGATTGTTCCCATATTTACTTCATACTAGTACATACAAAGGCATTAAGAATTTGATTTGTTTTTACTATGAGTTAAGAGAAACATTACTTAATTTTTTTTTTGTTTCTAATTATATTAGTCAATCTCACTATATAACTCAAATTATTAAATTTATATACTCTCATATTAGTAAAATAAATTATAAGAATACTATGTTACCTATTTTCCAACGCTTGGTTCCAACCTCTTTCTTCTTCTTTGCATTTTTGTATTTCCCTTTTTCTATAGCTTTTGTTGCAGCAGCTTAGCGCTGCTTTCCCTCCCCCCAAATCCCTTTTTTTTTTCTTTTTGTTCAATGGGATTTTAACTCTTTTATTAATTGATTAGGTTTTTTCTTTTTCTGTTTCTTTCTTTTCTTATTCTTGTTTTAGTTGTGTTAGAAGACCAACATACCCTAACTTACATATGGGTCATTATATTCTTCCCATCTTATGAAATTGGTCCCCGAATTTATCTTAAGTACGTACCTGTAGACTGAATTAAATGGGAATACTTCGCTTGCATATCTTTTTCTACTATCCAAGTAGCTTCTTCAACGGTTTGAGTTCTCCATTAAGACTTTAATGAACACTATTTCTTTTGATCATAGCTTTCTTAATTGCCTATCAATGTGCGTCTTGGAGCGAATAATTGCTTAAAATAAAGGCCGTTAAGGTCACATTGACATAGAATAAT
This sequence comes from Nicotiana tabacum, assembly GCF_000715075.1. Classification (NCBI taxonomy): domain Eukaryota; kingdom Viridiplantae; phylum Streptophyta; class Magnoliopsida; order Solanales; family Solanaceae; genus Nicotiana; species Nicotiana tabacum. The sequence goes on from NC_134092.1 coordinate 46,170,427, forward strand.
ACGGATTAGCTCGCCCAGTGAGAAAGGCCCTGACCCTGCCAACCAAGTATCAAAAAGAAAGAGAGAAAAATCGGATATGAATAAGGGATAGGCAAGTCCCATTCAATCGATTCCTAATTCAATAGGGGAATCAAACATTTAACTATTTACGATGTCTCCCGCGGGGACGGAAATCAAAATCGGGCAGGATTCGCTCAATCAAAGACAGTTCAATTCGATCTTAGCCGACAACTTAGGAGGAAGTACCAAACGATGTACCACAACTCCCACTTTGTTAAGTATCTTGTATGGTTCGATAAACCTCGGGCTTAACTTACCTCTTTTTCCAAATCGCATTACACCCTTCATAGGAGAGACTTGTAGGAATACTTTGTCTCCAATTGTGAATACCAAATCTTTTCTTCTCTTATCTGCATAATATTTTTGTCTGCTTTGAGCTGTGAGCAATCTCTGCCTGATTAATTGGACCTTGTCAATAGCTTCTTGTACAAAGTTGGGTCCCAATAAGTTAGTCTCACCAGCTTCAAACCATCCGATAAGAGAACGCAATTTCTACCATACAATGCTTCATACGGTGCCGTTTGAATACTGGACTGGAATCTATTGTTGTAAGAAACTTCAGCTAAATGTATATAAGTGTCCCAACTACCTCCAAACCCAAGAATGCAAGCTCTCAACATATACTCCAAGATATGTATAGTACGTTCAGACTGTCCGTCTGTCTGTGGATGAAATGCAGTACTAGATCTACTCGTGTACCTAACGCTTCATGGAAAGATATGCAAAATCGTGAAGTAAACTGTGATCCTCTATCATATATGATGGATACTAGAACTCCATGAAGTCGGACAATTTCATTGACAAATATTTGTGCATACCTCACTCCACCATATGTAGTCTTCACTGGCAAAAAGTGCTGATTTTGTCAATCGATCTACAATCACCCATACAGAGTCATAACCTCTAAGGGTTCGTGGTAGTTCAGTGAAATAAATCCATAGTAATTCTTTCACATTTCCACTCCAGGATCTCAATTTGTTGTAGTAGTCCTGCGGGTCATTGATGCTCAGCCTTGACCTGCTCACAAGTCAAATAGTTAGAAACAAAGTGAGCTACATCTTTCTTCATACCTTCCCACCAATAAAATTGCTTTAGGTCATGCTACATTTTTGTGGATCTAGGATGTATAGTGTATTTAGAGTTGTGGGCTTCCTTAAGAATAACATGTTTCAACCCATCTACATTTCCTACACATAACTTGTTGCCCATTTATAGGACACTATCACTTTCAACAATCATATCGTTATTTTTACCAGCTAAGGCCTCCTCTTTGTATTTGCGTAATTGCTCATCCTCGTATTGGGTGGCCTTAATGCGTTCGACTAATGAAGCCTTAGCTTGAACACAAGCCAACAATACCTTTGAAATATCGACACTAAATCTGATACGTGTACCCTCTAGTCTATGCATATTTTCAACCAAAGGTCTCTTTGCAGGAGCTATATGTGCCAAACTCCCCATAGATTTTCTACTCAATGCATCAGCCACCACATTGGCTTTTCCAGGATGATACAAAATAGAACAATCATAGTCTTTGAGTAGTTCCATCCACTGACGCTATAGAAGATTCAGATCTCTCTGCTGAAAGATATACTTCAGAACTCTTATGGTTAGTATAAATCTCATAAGTTTCACCGTATAGGTAATGCCTCCAAAATATTAAAGTAAATACCACTTCAGCCATCTCCAAATCATGTGTAGGATAGTCTTGCTCGTGCTTTTTCAAGTGTATCGAAGCATAAGCTTTAATGCGACCATTTTGCATGAGAACATATCCTAATCCCACCCTTTAGGCATCACAAAATACTGTAAATCCTCCAGAACTTGATTGTAAGGTCAATATTGGTGCGGTTGTCAAACACATTTTAAGTTTTTGAAATATTTGTTCACATTCCCCCATCCACGGAAACTTTGTATTTTTCTGTGTTAATTTAGTTAGTGGTGTTGCTATTTTGGAGAAATCCTGCACAAAACGTCTGTAGTAGCATGCATAGCCTAAAAAGCTGCGAATCTCGAAATAGGTCTGGGCCATTTCTGCACAAATTCTGTCTTCTTAGGATCTACCATAATTCCATCTTTGGATACAACATGCCCCATAAATGCTACTGAGTCTAGCAAAATTCACACTTTGAGAATTTAGCATAAAGCGGATGTTCTCGCAATGTCTGCAACATAGTCCTCAGATGATTCTCGTGTTCTCCTTGGCTACGAGAATATATCAAGATATAATCAATAATTACTATTACAAATCTATCTAGTAACAACTTGAACACCCTATTCATTAAATCCATGAATGCATCTAGAGCATTAGTCAGTCCGAAAGGCATCACAAGAAACTCATAGTACCCGTACCGAGTTCACAAAGCAGTCTTAAAAATATCTTTATATTTTATTCTAAACTGATGATAACCAGACCAGAGGTCAATCTTTGAAAAATGGGCAGCTCCTTCTAGTTGATCAAACATGTCATCTATATGAGGCAAAGGATATTTTTTGCGTATTATTATCTTGTTCAACTGCCTGTAGTCAATGCACATTCTCAGAGATCCGTCTTTCTTCTTTACAACCAATACTTGTGCACCCCATGGTGATATACTAGGTCTGATAAAACCCTTATCTAACAAATCCTACAACTGTTGCTTTAGCTACCTCAACTCTGCCGGTGCCATCAAATATGGGGGTATCTATATGGGTTGTGCGTTAGGTGACAAATTAATACCAAAGTCTATTTCTTGTTCTGGAGGTAATCCTGGTAAATCCTCGAGAAATACATCAGAAAATTCTTTCACTACTGGTACATTTTCTATACTAATTGGTTCTTCTCTCATGTCATTTACAATAGCTTAGAGACCTAAGCAATCTTTCTTCAGAAGTTTTTGAGCCTTCATAAAAGATATAACTTTGCAAATCTTTGGAATCTGACCCCCTTTTAAGACAAAACTGGGTTCGTTTGGTATCTCAAACTTAATTGTCTTTGTATGGCAATCGATGATAGCATAGCAAGAAAGTAACCAATCAATTCCCATCAGCATGTCAAAGTCAATTATCTCAAGTACAATAAGGTCAGCTAGAGTATCTCTACCCTCAACCCGAATCTGACAAGCACGATACACATATTCAGCTAATAGAGACTCTCCAATAGGTGTAACAACTTGAAAAGGATTATTCAATAGCTTATGCTATCTACCAAACCTCGAAGCAAAGTACGAGGACACATAGGAGTGAGTAGATCCCGGATCAATCAACGCAAGTGCATCAAATGTACAGACATAAAGAATACATGTAACCACAATATTCGAGGCCTGGTCATCCTATCTAGTAAATTCAAAAACTCTCCCATGACCTCTACCAGCATTCCCTTATCCTTGATTTACAGTAGCACGATCTCCAGTACCTCGACCTTCATTTCTTGTACCTGCAACATCTAAAGTATTACGAGCAGTCTGAGTAGGTGCAGCTTTGTCACGACCCAATTTAGGATCACCACCGGCACTTAGGAGTACTTAGGAGCAAGTGCTCCCAAGTAAGCCTGATCGGTATTTTACAGAAAAACGGACAGAGTTTCTCCTATTTTTAGACTATCCAAAATATTTCTTGTCTCATAAACAAATAACAACCAATCAAATATTCACCTAAATCAGTCACAACCTTCATCAACTAACCAAAAATGAGTTTCCACCAATATTACCAACCTCTTGAACATAATAAAACTAAATCCATCTACAAAAATACATAAAGAAAGTGTAACACTAGTAACTAGTCCATAATAATAAATCAATACTCACAACACTAATAAAACAAATATGGAGCAACTCTAAGAGTTCAAAAGAAAAGACAATAGCAAATAAATATAACTCCTCACCCACGCCAATGAGAGCGGGGCTTACCAAGAACTATCAACCTGGGTGCTCTAATTAAAGAAATTCTCGCATGCGTCAACTGTTGTCTCTGTAAAAAAAAATAGCGGGGAGTGAATCGCTAGCTCGGTGAGTAATAATATTTAACCACTATCGTTTTTAATTGGGGACAAGTCATAAAATATTCTAGTATATTAAACAGAAAATATCATAAGAATCCCCTTTCAGAAACAATAAACAATTATCAGTCTCATCATATTTTTTAGGTAATGTAATTCAATTGACAATTCGGTAATAAGTTCGGTAAACACTATGTAATACAATATTTATATTTGGGAGGTTTCAATGAATGGATCGTTTTATCAGTATAACTATGGACCTCTTTGCAAGAAGTCAAATATAATGGTAGTCCCCACTCACGGGAAATCAGTAACGGTATGCTAGTTCTATCTTCTCACTAGCAAGGGTTGTAACGGTAACCAATAATTACAAGGTGCACCAGGTCTAACGAATCCTCCATTAGCTACGGGATCCTTCAAAGTCTACTCTAATTTATACTTGTCTCTATAATCCGTAAATACTCTGTCACGATCCAAAATCCTAACTCGTCATGATGGTACCAAAGACACTCGCTAGGCAAGCCGACAATCACATAACAACTAAACATTTGAATAATGATATTTTAATAAACCCAACAACGGAAATCTCATAAATATCAGATTCAAAGAACTGAAATACTACTACTATACATGAGCACTACTAAGTATCGATAATACATGAGCACTACTAAGTATCAACATAAACCAAAACTCTACTATAAAAGGAAAGAGAGTCAAAGTCTGCGAACGTCATAGCAGCTACCTCGAAGTCTCCGAGCAGGTACTAGCACATATCTAGCAATCGCCACGTCCAAATGTACCTAGATCTGCACACGAAGTGCAGAGTATAGTATGAGTATAACCAACTCCATGTACTCAATAAGTAACAGAACTAACCTTGGGCTGAAAGCAGTGACAAACTCAGAAGAAGACAGTCAGAGTCCAATATAATGACAACAAAGGTTTAACCATGACAGGATCAATAACAAACTGAGAGAAATGATCATAATTAGCTCGTTCACGTTATAGAAATTTAGACATGCTTTCAAGTTTAACAATTAAAGCATAACACTGATAGGAACATGTCAATTATAACTAGCATGAGGAATGGTACATCTCTATGCCTACTTGTCAGATATGCATGTCAAATGAATGATTTCACGTCCCTAAGTACTCATATTTTCAGAAATACTCACTCTGTCTGCCAAATTGCCACACGACCCACACACAATCACTCAGCATTGTACGGGTGCCTGACATCAATGCCCATGTATGTGTGTGTGTGTGTGTGTGTGTGTGTGTGTGTGTGTGTATAGCCTGCGCTCACTTCTGGTATGCCAGACTCCGGGGGGGGGGGGGATCCTGCCCAAGCGCTAATCAACCTGCTGCGGCGTGTAAACCAATCCACATAATAATGATAATAATAGTAAAGCCAATATGGCCTGCTGCGTCCGATCCACAATAACACTCACAACTCAGCTCTCAAGTCCACCTCAGACATCAATCTCTCAAGTCTCAAGGGCTCACTTAACCGCATCTGCGGTTTCGCAGGTACGGCCATATCCCCCATCTGCGATCCATCAGTGGCCTCCGACCTTCCGCATCTGAGGACGATGCTCCGCATCTGCAGACAAACATCGCACCTGCTGTCATGATCCAAAAATCCACAGTAGGCATCGTGATGGCACCTTGTCTCTAGGACTAGTAAGCCGATTACTAACAAGGATTAGGCAAATTTTTAATAATGATAATTTGAAATAGAGTCTAATATGAACACAGAAACAAAAGCGTAATAAGCCTACGCGGCAATAATCATAACAACCTCCCAAGATTTGGTAATATAGAGTCACAAACTCTAGCTAAATACATGGAAAGATCTCAAAGATCGAAATACAATACTATCCAAATAATAAGCTGACAGTACAATGAAAGGAAAGAATACCAAGGGACTGCGACGACCAAGCAACTCTACCTTAAATCATCGCGACCAATATGCTAACTCTGCCGGAGTCCGATATCTCCAATACCTGGCTCTGCACAAAATGTTCAGAAGTGTAGTATGAGTACATAACAGTTGGTACCCAGTAAGTATCAAAACTAACCTCGGTGGAGTAGTGGCGATGTTCAAGTCAAGACACTCACTAGATAAAATAACCTATGCAGCATAGAAGTATAAAGCTAATAATGAAAATAGAAATCAGTAAATGCCAACAAGAATCAACAAGTGACAAACCGTAAAGCAATAAGAACACTATGAAGTATCGTTAAAAAACCAAAAAAGGAACACAAAGGACAACCAATTAATCAAGTTGTTCTAACACAAGTTTCACAACGAAATCACTATATGATACCTCATCACATTATCACAAGTGACGGGTCTCAACCCACCATCTTGTTCCCACGGCACATTGTGCCTACATTTTAAATCACAACCGCACGAACAACTCACATGCCAATATCTCAATCCGCCCGGCATGATCACGGGCTCACATTCACAATTAGCCTGGCATGATCACAAGCTCACAATCATAATACGCCCGGCATGGTCACAGGCTCACAATTACAATCCTCCCGGCATGGTCACATGCTCAATATCAACATGAAAATTGATAATACAAGAACACATGGCTATGATTAATAAATGTCAAGTTTCATACTCCTAAGCTAGTATAAGTGGCGTGCTATGGTGTATGAACCTAGAGCTCTGATACCAACTTGTCACGACACAAACATCACTCTGAAACATGTCTTGACGGCACCTAGTCTCTACGACTAGGTAAGCCTAATACATACTGAATTAATTGATAGAAAATAACAAACAGAACCATTAAGCAGAACCCAGATATTTCTAAATGGAACCAACATTTCCAACATGACATAATATGCCAAACAGGGAGTACAAGTCATAAGCTCTACTGAGTTTGCTAGAAAAATCCATAAGTACAACTATTTCGAAATAGGAATAAACAATACAAGTACAATATCAGAAGGTCACTCTGAGGCCCGCGAATGCGACGACAGGTTTACCTTGAGTCTCCATAGCAAAACCCAAACAGCTAGCTATTGATCAACCAACTCCGAAATACCTGAATCTGCACAAAAATATACAGAAAGCATAGCATGAGTACAGCACGGTGGTACCCAGTAAGTATCAAGATTAACCTCGGTAGAGCAGTGATGAGGGACAGTCAAGACACCTACTGGATTAAATAACCTGAACAAGTATGAAGGTGAACTAATGGGGAAACAATGTTAATATAACGCTAAGCATGGTAAGGAAGACAAAATAATACTCGCAATGAAACTAGAAACAACAATTAGCAACAAGAAGAAAATGGGTAATAATGCTATAGAGTAAGCTGAACAAAGTCTAAGTCCGGTGAAACCAAATAAAGGAAAATAAGTAACAACTCGTTAAGAACAACCGCTTTTACACCAGATTTATTCAAGAATTTCCACGGGGTACCAAACCTCATAATCACAAATCACGGGTCCCAAATCATGAACCTTAATCACTCGGCATCTTGTGCCCACATTACAATTCATAACCGCACGGACGACTCACATGCCAAGAGAGTGACAATATCTAATATCCGTACGGACCACTCACGTGCCAACAATAACAATACTTATAACTGTTCGGACAACTCACGTGCCAACAGGATAACTCTCACACAGAAGGCAAGTACACGTGAGTACAGATAAATGGTCAATAACATCAAAATGCATCTTCTTAAACATATATGGGTGATTTATTTACGTGTATGTTTGTACAAGTGTTCTACCACAATTCAAGTCAACAAGTAAGAGTAGAGATAATGAATGACACATTACAAACGATCACCACAAAATGTACACGGTATAACTCACACAGAGTAGGCACACCACTACACAAATAACAACAATAACGATGCCCCCAAGCCATCACAAGTCTTCATAAATCATTCCCCAACATAGACCACCTTGTCTCGCCACGTGCACAATAATAAAGTAAATGCCTGCCTTGTCTCGTCGCACGCACACAATAAAATTCCCACCTTGTCTCGCCACATGCGCAAACCCACATATAGAGCCCGCCTTGTCACAGCGCATGTGCAAATATCAATAATAACAACAGCACGGACAACTCATGTGCAAACACCCCGACAATCCTCACCACAATACCACGTGTGCCAAAACATAACAATACAATAAAATGACTTTCACAACATGTGCCCATATGCAACAACATTTCCTCAAACATATTCAATACCACCACCACACATAGCCCTCGGCTCAACAACACTAAGTACAAAAACAACAACAATAATAACACGAGAATACGATAATTAAATCAACACAAAAACTTCAGAACACAAAGAAACGGAAGAACAAGCTCACAAAGAAAGATACAACAAGGAATAATTATCTCAACAAGAATAGATCGACAAGGGAGAGATAATGTGTAATAATGATTCCAAATAAGGATGAGTCAACAATGAAAAGGGATAACAAAACTTCATTTAGGGTTGAGCAATTATGGAAGAGATAACAACAAATTCAATTAAGGATAAGCAATTACAGAAAAGATAATAATAACTTCAATTAAGGATAAGCAATTACGAAAAAGATAATAATAACTTCAATTAAGGACAAGCATTTACGAAAAAGATAGCATGGCAATAAAAGAGGCAACAACTTCACTTAAGGCACATAAGAGTTCAATCGGAAACAAGGGTAAAACATGAATCAATTATTTTCAAATACGACATGTAAGGGTAAATATAGTAAATGGAGGATTTAATATGATAAAATAACTTTGTAAATAATGAGCATAAGAACTTAAGGGCCCTAAACGGTCAAATTTCCACAATTAAGCCCGAGTACATACTCATCATTCGTGTACACGACCTTCATATGACACAATTAGCACAAATGACTCAAATCCTAAGGGGTAGTTCCTTGCAACAAAGTTAGGCAAGATACTTACCTCAAAGAAGCTAGACTAATACTCTAAAATGACCTTCTCGAGTGAAACAACCTCCGGATGGCTCAAATCTAGTCAAAATAACTTCAAATCATAAATAAAACTCATAGGAACAATTAAGGATAATAAAGCTTCGATCTTTAATTAAATCTAAAAAGTCAACCCCTGGGCCCGTCCCTCAGAACCCGACAAAATTTACAAAATCTGACCACCCATTCGATTACGAGTCTAACAATACCAAAATTATCAATTTCCGATATCAAATCACCCTTCAAATCCTCATTTTACATTTTTCAAAATATTGACAAAAATCTCCAAATTTTCTCTTAGATTCTTATAAATTTGATGTTAAATCTAATATATTATCACGAAATATAATTGAAAATTGATTAAAATCACTTACCCAATAGTTTGGTATGAAAATCTCTCCACAAAATTGCCTCCCCTCGAGCCTAGGGTTTAAAATATATCAAAATGAAGCTACGTCCCGAAGTGCTCAGCTATACAGAGGTTGCAGATGTAGAATTTGCGACATGGGGTTCGCAAATTCGAACCACGCAAAAGCGGACATTACTTCGCAAAAGCTAACCTTGAACAGTTCTGCCTCTATCACAAATGCGATAAATCTGGTCGCAAATGCGATGATAGGGCATTGGCAAAAGTGGCCCAAATGTTCGCAAAAACGAACTAGTACTGCACAGTACACCATCACATTTGTGAGGCTGCCTTCGCAAATGCGAAGCCTACCAGTTCTCAACCTCTTCGCAAAAGCAGTAGTCGCAAATGCGACCCTTAACTCGCAAATGCGAGATCAGAACACCAGCAAATCTGAACCTTCTTCCAAACACTCTGAAACGCGTACAAAACTCATCCGAGCCCTCGGGCTCTAAACCAAATATCCACACAAGTCTAGAAATATAACATGAACTTGCTCGTGCGATCAAAATATCAAAATAACTTCTAGAAGCACGAATCGGACCACCAAAACGCATGAAAATCACAATGAACTTTAAGAACTTCTTGAATCGCAACCAAGCGTCCGAACCACATCAAATAAACTCCAAATGACACCAAATTTTGAAGGAAAGTTCCAAATGACGAAACAGAGCTATTCCAAGTCTTGAAACTAAAATCCGAGCCCGATAGCCTTACAGTCAAACCATGGTCAAACTTAGGAAAATTCCAAACCTTTGAATTGCCAACTCCCGCCAAATGATGCCGAAAGCTTCTAAAAACATCCAAATGCAAATCCGGGCATACGTCTAAGTCCAAATCACCATCCGAACCTACCAGAACCATCAAAACTCAGATTCGAGGTCAAATACTCAAAAAGTCAAACTTGGTCAATTCTTTCAACTTTGAGCTTCTCAAATGAGAGTCACCCCTTAAAATCATTACCGAACCACTCAAAAACCGGAGCCGATGGTGAACACAAGTCATAATACTATATGTGAAGCTACTCATAACCTCAAACTGCCGAACTAAATGTAATTACTCAAAATGACCGGTCGGGATGTTACAATTGTAGCCCAAGTCAACAAGTAATATCAAAGACATTAAGTAGCTCATCGAAGCAACATAACAAATCACGTAAGGTGTATGACATACACAAATAAAAGCAGACCATCACACGAAAATCACCACCACAATGTCCCCAAGCCATCACACATCATCCCTGACATTGCCATCCTTATCTCTCCGATAGACACCCGTATCACTCCACCCAGACAATATTATTAGCCACTCGTATCACTACGATAGCCACCCGTATCACTCCGTATAATAGCCACCCATATCACTCCGCCCTGACAATATCATTAGCTACCCGTATCACTTCGATAGCCACCCGTATTACTCCGTATAATATCCACCCTTATCGCTCCGCCCTGACAATAATACAATAGCCACTTGTACCACTCCATACATTCAACAACAGTGAAATGCCACCCTTATACTCCATATAACAACAACCAAACCATATATTAATTCACATGTGCTAACATCATAACAACACGACATATGAACTTGTATCACAAGTGCCCGTAGGCCACAACCTTTCCAAAGATCCAACAATATCAATATTTTCATAACAAATAGCCCACGACTCAACACAATATGTATAGAATCTCAATAACAACAAAATGAACGGGAAAGTAACTCAACAAGGAACAACACCCCCTTTAAACTCAATAGTGAAAGTATTTCTATGAAATGGCAAACTTCGGATTCTAGTGTATGAATAGGCTAACAATGTAAGAGATGACACAAACTAGCACTACGTTTAAATACATGAGAATTACCCGGCAACAAAAGGATATCATGTAACAACAATTTCAACTAAGAGTAACTCCACAATAAAAGAAATCGTATAATGATAAAAGTGATAACAACTTCAAATAAAGCATATAAGAGCAAACTCAACAAGTAAAGAATGTGACATGTAAAAACAACTTAAATAAAGCATGTGATAATAGACATGACGAATAAAAGATATAACATGTGCTAACAATTTCAAATAAATACATGAAAGAAGCCTAAGAGTCTAAGCCGGTCAATTTTCCACATATAAGCCCGAGTGCGTACTCGTCACCTTACGTACACGACTTTCACATGACACAAATAGCACAAACGACTCAAATCCTAAGGGGAAGTTCCTCCACACAAAGTTAGGCAAGATACTTACCTCAAAAAAACTAAACCAATATGCTAAAATGACCTTCTCGTGTGAAACAACCTTCGGACGGCTCAAATTTAGCCAAAATAAATTAATATCACCAATAAAAATCATAGGAAGCAATTCTGGATACTAAAGCTTCAATCTTTAATAAAAACTAAAATGTCAACCCCGAGCGCGCACCTCGGACTCGACAAAATTCACAAAATCCTAACACCCATTCCGATACGATTCCAACCATACCAAAATTATCCAATTTCGACATCAAATCGGCCTTCAAATCCTCATTTTACATTTTTGAAAGTTTACACAAAAATTCTCATCTTTTTCCATTAAAATCACTAATCTAATGTTAAAAATAATGATGGAATCATGAATTATAATTAAATCCGGATAAAGAACAATAACTCTAATCCAAAGTGTGAAAATCCCCTTCAAAACAGCCCAAATACGAGCTCCATAGCTCAAAATATGATAAAATGACCATGACCTTCGAAGTAGAGTACTTTAAACACTGCTCCAAAGGTACCCTTCGCGATCGCTGCCATTTCCCCACGATCGCGATGAACAAATTCCCATTACTGTTCCCAAACTCTTCTCAGACAGTTTGTAATATAACAATTATAACCTTTTGTACAAAACTCTAAATGACAAACGGTTTAATCTTTTGAAAATTAGACTCAAAGATCTATAACTTTTATTTTTGGTTCATCTCCAAATTCTTTATAGATTACAAGATATAAGCTTCCAAAGTCGGATCAGTGACAATAGAAATTTCCTCTACGCGGCCGCGAAAAAGCTTTCGCAATCGCAATTCACAGTGCCCAAACATTAAATTTCCTCTTCGCGAACGCAACCCAAAGTCCGGAATCGCGATGCATATCCCTGTGGCCAAAAATCAGCAATCAAAAATACCTATAAATGGTCTGAAACCACCCCGAAACTCACCCGAGCCCTTCGGGACCCCGTCCGAACATACCAACAAGTTCTATAACATAATGCGGACCTGCTCGAGGCCTCAAATCACATCAAACAACATCAAAACTACGAATTGCACCTCAAATCGAACTTAATGAACTTATGAACCTTTATCTTCAACAACTCGTGCCGAATCACATCAAATCAACCCGGAATAATCTCAAATTTTTCATGCAAGTCCCAAATGACATAAAGAAGCTATTCCAACTCTCGAACTCTCTATCCGAGCCTGATATTCACAGAGTCAACTCCCAGTCAAACCTCTCAACCTTTCAAACCTTCAACTTTCCAGTTTTCGCTAAAATGCATCAAATGAACCTACGGACCTCCAAATATAAATCCGGGAATACGCCGAAGTCCAAAATAACCATATTAAGCTAATGAAATCATCAAAATACCATTGTAGAGTCTTCTACACAAAAGTCAATCTCCGGTCAACTCTTACCGCTTAAGCTTCTAAGATAAGAATCATCCTTGCAAATCAATCCCGAATCATCCAAAAATGGAACTCGACCACACACGCAAGTCATAATACATAACACGAAGCTACTCGAGACCTTAAGCCACTGAACGGGATGCTAATTCTCAAAATAACCGATCAGGTCGTTACATTCTCCCCCTCTTAATCAAACGTTCATCCTCGAACGTGCCAAGAACCATTCCAAAGTTAGCAAATCACTGAATGTACACACCATACATATACTCATGGGTGGTCCCATGTCAACTGAAAATTATTCCTTCCACCCACACCGACAAGCCTTAGAACCAAAGTTTTCACCATCCGAATCTTCCCAAAGACCCTATTCCCACATAAACACATTGTATTAACCTCAACCAGCTGCCACAACTCATGCATACGCCTAAAAGGTATGACCACCCAATGTAATACCTCGCGCATATACCCATAACAACATCTCTGAGCAGCGTAGCTGCCCATAATCAAATCCAGCACCGACAATTAATCTCATACCAGCTAGAACACTATTCCAAACCCTCACAATACTGACAACGATACAAGAAACATGAAGATCCCATAGCCATTTACTCAAATGAACAAGTAACATCTAATGCCACCTGGTCACACACCTCGCAAGCTATAACCCAATAAGCACAATGCGAATGTGACTGAATATGCAAAGAGAAACACATGAGAGAACTATCAAACAAGCCCGAAAGGCACAACTCCCTATCAGTACCATACAATGAATCAATTCTACAAGGAAAAATCAAAACATATGAACTAACCACAAGGATCTCATCATAATATAACACCACCGCGGCACGTAGCCCGGTTCAAACATATCAAACCACATGAAAATGCGAGGATCCCATCCTCAACACTGAATCACAAGTAGAATACAATCATACCAACCGAACCCTTCCACTAATTTAATTTCGCGAAACAAAATCACAACATGAAGCGAAGTCCTCATACCGGTAGAGTATCTAATTCACAAATCGTAACCAAGCCATCCAGAAATCACATCAAAACCTGCTGTAATGATTACTAGAAAGTCACTTCTAGTCTCATAGCTCTCAATAGTGAACAAAACAAAACGATAGACGGGGGCTACCGCTGTAGAATCTCCCAACAGGGGTAAACACATAAGCAGAGTACAGAATCACAAAACTCACCCATATGTGAAGCAACATAGGAGGACTCGCCCCATACACAAAACCGAATAAAAATAAGAATGATACTCCTCTATAACAAATCATAACCATAACTGTAACGACACCATCTGGTGTAGCGGCCTCAGCCCTACCATAGAAAGAATATCAACGGACCGAACCTCCCCTTCTAGGGCGCCCTCTACCTGCCTGTCATCCACCCTTAACTAGTTGTGCAGGTGGAGTAGCAACTGGAATGGAGACCGTAGCCTGAGTGCTCTGATAAAATCTGCCTCACGAGTGTGGGACAATCTTTCATGATGTGCCTAGTATCACCACACTCATAACAACCCCTCTGCGGGTATGGATTCTCATATTGAGTCTGTGCCGGATAACTGGAATAATCGCTGTAGGATCCCCATACCAGTGGTGCACTAAAATAACTAACTAGACCACCACAAGTAGTTTGAAGTGTGGACTGGAGTGGCCAACTACCTGAGCCTCCACCATGATGGGTCATAGCTGAAGATTAGAATCCATTGAACCCTCCAGAACCTCGAGACCTCGCTCTCCTTATCCTCCCTCTCCTCGTCCTAAATATGCTTTAACATCCTGGAAATCTCCACCACCTGCTAAAATGGAGTATCAGTCTATAGCTTTCACAGCCATGTTGAATCAAAGATCATAACTGAGCCCCTCAATGAATACGTGGACTCGCTCTCTGACTGTAGGAACCAAAGTAGGTGCATGATGGGATAACTCACTGAACCTGATGGAATACTTTGACACCGTCATGGTGCTCTGACACAGCTGCTCAAACTCTGTACGCCATGTATCCCGGAGAGTCTGGGGACCAAACTCCCTCAAAAACATCTCTAAAAATTGGGCCCAAGTTGGTGGTGCTGCATCGGCTGGTCTACCCTCCTCATAAGCCTGCCACCACTGACACTCTGTTCCCGACAGCTGAAATATAGTAAAAGCAACTCCGCTCACCTCCACAATACCGATGGTGCGGAGAATACGGTGACACTTTTCTAGAAATCCATGTGTATCCTCGGTAGATGTGCGACTGAAAGTAGGTGAACTATACCTTTTGAATCACTCGAGCCTCTTCTACTCCACCTCTGACGCCCTTAGCTTGACCTCAGGCTGAATCAGAATAATTGGTTGTACCGGCACCACACCCGAAACCTGACAATTGTGAGTCCGCTGCTTTAGAGTATGGGCGGTGGGAGTCTGAGCTCCTCCCCGAATATGCAAAGTAGTAGGTGCAACAGAGATCAATCCCGCCTAAGCCAATGTACCAAACATGCTCAGGAACTGCGCTAAAGTCTATTGAAGTTCGGGGTAAAACCAGGCGCCTCTGGTGCCTGTCCCCCAATCGGAGCTACTGGCGGCTCCTCAACTACTGCTCTGGCAGGTGCTCTAGCTGCGGCACGTGCCCCTCGTCGGCCTCAACCTCGGCCCTGGCCTCTCGCAGCTCTAGTAGGGGGCGCGGGCGTCTGTTTAGCTGACCTAGTAGCGCATGTCCTCACCATTTGTGAGAGAATAGAGATACAAAGGCTCAAACTTCAAAATCAACAAATCCGCATGATAGGAATGAAAGAAGTGGAATTTTCCTAATAGTTTTGTAGCCTCTCAAAGATAACTACAGACGTCTCCGTACCGATCCGTAAGACTCTACTAAACTTGTTCGTGACTCGTAAAACCTATGAACCTAGAGCTCTGATACTAACTTGTCACGACCCAAAAACCTACCGCAGGCCTCGCGATGGAACTTAGTCTCTACAAGTAGGTAATCCGATTACTAACAACGATTAGGCAAATTTTTATAATGATAATTTGAACAGAGTCTAATATGAATACTGAAACAAAAGTGTAATAAGCCTATGCAACAATAATCATAACAACATCCCAAGATTTGGTAATACAGAGTTACGGACTCTAGCTAAATACATGGAAAGATCTCAAAGATCAAAATACAATATTGTTCAAATAACAAGCTGACAGTACAATGAAAGGAAAGAACTCCAAGGGGCTGCGTTGACCAAGCAACTCTACCTTGAATCCTCGCGACTAATATGCTAACTCTGCCCGAGTCTGATATCTCCAATACCTGGCTCTGCACAAAAATATGTAGAAGTGTAGTATGAGTACATCACGGTCGGTACCCAGTAAGTATCAAGACTAACCTCGGTGGAGTAGTGAAGAGATACAAGTCAAGACACTCACTAGAAAAAATAATTTGTGCAGTATAGAAGTATAAAGCTAATAATAAAAATAGAAATTAGAAAATGGCAATAAGAATCAACAAGTGATATAAACAGTAAAGCAATGAGAACACTGTGATGTATCGTTAAAAACCAAATAAGGAACACAAAGGACAACTAATTAATCAAGTCATTTTAACACAAGTTTCACAACAAAATCACTCTGTGATACCGCATCTCATAATCACAAGTCACGGGTCTCAACCCACCAACATGTGCCCACAACACCTTGTGCCCACATTTCAAATCACAACCGCACGGTCAACTCACGTGCCAATATCTCAGCGTCCGGCATGATCACGGGCTCACATTCATAATCCGCCCGACATGGTCACAAGCTCACAATCACAATCTGCCCGGCGTGGTCACAGGCTCACAATCACAATTCGCCCAGCATGGTCACATGATCAATATCAACATGAAAACTGATAATACAAGAATACATGTGCATGATTAATAAATGTCAAGTTTCATACTCCTGAGCTAGTATAAGTGGCATGCTTCGGTGTATGTTTGTACAAGTGTACTACTGTAGCCCAAGTCAACAAGTAATATCAAAGACATCGAGTAGCTCATTGAAGCAACACAACAAATCATGTAAGGTGTATGACATACAAAAGGAAACGCACACCATCACAAAAATCATCAGCACAATGTTCCCAAACCATCACACATCATCCCTGACATTGCCACCCTCATCTCCCCAATAGCCACCCATATCACTCTGCCTTGAAAATATCATTAGTCACTCGTATCTCTCTGATAGCCACCAGTATCACTCCGTATAATAGCCACCTTTATCGCTCCGCCCGGACAATAATACAATAGCCACCCGTATCACTCTGTACATTCAACAACAGTGAGATGCCACCCTTATGTACTGCATAACAACAATGGTGAAGTGACACCCTTATATTACGCATAACAACAACCAAACCACAAAACAATTCACATGTTCTAACATCACAACAACACGACATATCAACTTGTATCACAAGTGCCCATAGACCACAACCTTTCCATAGATCCAACAATATCAAAAATTTCACAACAAATAGCCCACGACTCAACACAATGTGTATAGAATCTCAATAACAATAAAATGATTGGAAAAGTAACTGAACAAGGAACAACACCCCTTTTAAACACAACTTCAATTATAATAGATTAAAGACTTTCTATAATCTCAATCCCAATTAATTTTTTAAGGATAAACTGAATAATGAAAGTATTTCTATGAAATGGCAAACTTCTAACTCTAGTGTATGAATAGACTAACAATGAAAGAGATGGCACGAACTAGCACTACGTCTAAATGCATGAGAATAACCCGGCAACAAAAGGATATTATGTAACAATAATTTCAACTAAGAGTAACTCCACAATAAAAGAAATTACATAATGATAAAAGTGATAACAATTTCAAATAATGCTATAAGAGCAAACTCGATAAGTAAAGAATGTGACATGTAACGACAACTTCAAATAAAGCATGTGGTAGTAGACATGATGAATAAAATATATAACATGTGCTAACAATTCCAAATACGTACATGAAAGAAGCCCAAAAGTCTAAGCCGGTCAATTTTCCACATATAACCCGAGTATATACTCGTCACCTCGCGTACACGGCTTTCACATGACACAAATAGCACAAACGACTCAAATCTTAAGGGGTAGTTGCCCATACAAAGATATGCAAGATACTTACCTCAAAGAAGCTAAATCGATACGCTAAAATAACCTTTCATGTGAAACAACCTATGGACGGCTCGGATCTACCCAAAATAACTAAATATCATAAATAAAAATCATACGAAATAATTCCGGATAAAAAAGCTTCGATCTTTAATGAAAACTAAAAAGTCAACCCAAAAAGTCAATCGTGAGCGCGCACCTTGGACTCGACAAAATTTACAAAATCCGAACACCCATTCCGATACGAGTCCAACCACAAAAATATTATCTAATTTCGACATAAAATCGGCCTTCAAATCCTCATTTTACATTTTTGAAAGTTTACACAAATGTTCTCATTTTCTCCCATTCAAATCACTAGTTTAATATTACAAATAAAGATGGAATCGTGAAATCTAGTTAAATTCGGATAAAGAATGCTTACTCCAATCCAAAGTGTGAAAATCCCCTTCAAAATTGCCCAAATCCGAGCTCCATAGCTCAAAATATGATAATATGACCAAGACCTTCGAAATAGAGTACTTTAAACACTGCTCCAGAGGTACCCTTCATGATCGCGGTCACCAACCTCGCGATCGTGATTTATAATTTTTCCAGCACAAATTTTACCCTTCGCGATCGTGGCCATTTCCCCGCGATCACGATGAACAAATTCCCATTACCCTTTCCAAATGCTTCTCAGACACTTTATAGTTTAAGAGCCATAAATTTTTATATAGAATTCCAATTGACAAATAGTTTAATTTCTTGTAAACTAGACTTAAAGAGCTACAATTTTTATTTTTGGATCATCTCCAAGTTTCTTTTAGATTGCATGATATAAGCTTCTAAAGTTGGGTCAGTGGAAGGAGAAATTTCCTATACGCGATCGAAAATTCTTCTGCGATCGTGATTCACAGTGCAAAAACATCAAATTTCCTCTTCGCAAACGCGACCCAAAGTCCACAATCGTGATGCATACCCCTATGACCAAAAACCAGCAATTAAAAATGGCCTAAAAATGATCTTAAACCACCCCGAAACTCAACTGAGCCTCTCAGGACCCCGTCCGAATATACCAACAAGTTCTGTAACATAACGCGGACCTGCTTGATGCCTCAAATCACATCAAACAATATCAAAACTATGAATCACACCTCAAATCGAACTTAATGAACTTATGAACTTTTAATTTATACAACTCGCGATGAATCATATCAAATCAATCCGGAATAACCTTAAATTTTGCATGCATGTCCCAAATGACCTAATGGAGCTATTCCAACTCTCGGAATCGTAATCCTAGCCTGATATTTACAGAGTCAACTCCCGGTCAAACCTCTCAACCTTCTAAACCTTCAACTTTTTAATTTTCGCTAAAATGCATCAAAAGAACCTACGGACCTCCACACCCAAATCCGGGCATACGCCTAAGTCCAAAATCACCATACGAAGCTATTGAAATCATCAAAACACCATTATGAGTCGTCTATACAAAAGTCAAACTCCGGTCAACTCTTACACTTAAGCTTTTAAGACAAGAATCATCCTTCCAAATCAATCCCGAATCATCCAAAAAGCGAACTCGACCACCTAAGAAAATCATAATACATAACACGAAGCTATTCGAGACCTTAAGCCACCGAACAGGATGCTAATTCTCAAAATGACCATTCAGGTCATTATATTCTCCCTTTTTTAAACAAACGTTCATTCTCGAACGTGCCAAGAACCATTTCAAAGTCATCAAATCACTGAATGTACTTACCATACAAATACTCGCGGGTGATTCCATGTCACCCCAATCCACATAAGCCCGAAAACACTATCTCAACTGAAAATTATTCCTTCCACCTACACCCATACGTGAAGCAATATAAGAGGACTCACCCCGTACACAGAACCGAATAAAAATAAGAATGATGCTCCTCTATAACAAATTGAAACCATACATGTAACGACATCATCTGGTGTAGCGGCCTCAACCATACAACGAAAAGCATATCAACGGGCCGAACCTCCCTCTCTAGGGTGCCTCTACCCGCTTGTCCTCCATCCTTAATTGGATGTGTAGGTGGAGTAGAAACTGGAATGGAGCGTGTAGCCTGAGTGCTCTGATGAAATCCGCCTGTAACTACTCGGCCGGTCGTTTTGAGCATTACAGCCCCGTTCCATCATTTACTACTCCGTTTGCGCTTTATAGCTGTTTTATGACTTACCGGGTTAGTTAGTTCGGGTCCGGAGAGAATTTAGAGTGAAATGAGACACTTAGTCTCTTAAATGGAAAGTTTAAGTTGAAAAAGTCGACCAAATATTGATCTATGTGTCAATGGCCTCGGATTCGAATTCTGACAATTCCAGTAGCTCCGTATGGTGATTTTGGACTTAGGAGCGTGTTCGGAAAATTATTTGGAGGTCCGTAGTGGGATTAGGCTTGAAATGGCAAAAGTTAAATTTTTGGAAAGTTTGACCGGGGGGTTGACTACTTTTTGATACCGGGGTCGGAATCCAATTCTGGAAATAGATAGGTATTTTATGTCATTTATGACTTATGTGCAAAATTTAAGGTCAATCAGACGTGATTTGATAGGTTTCGGCGTCGTTTGTAGAATTTGGAAATTTCGAAGTTCATTAGGCTTGAATACATGTGTAATTCGTATTTTTGAAGTTATTTGAGGTGATTTAAGAGTTCAACTAAGTTCGTATTGGGATATAAGACTTGTTGGTATGTTTGGTTGAGGTCCCGTGGACCTCGGGTTGTTAATGGACCAAGGTTCGAAGTTGAAGATATTGTGAAGATTTGCTTGTTCTGGTGTGATCGCACCTGCGTAAAAGGGCTCGCAGGTGCTATGGTCGCAGAAGCGACAATACACATGCAAAAGCAAGGGTCTTCATAGATGCGGTGCCTGTTGTGCAAAAGTACGACCGCAGGTGCGGTCCTAGGCATCGCAGAAGCAATCTGGGCTGGCCAAGCTATTCTCACATAAGCGAGTTGTTTCCGCAGAAGCGAGGGTCGCAGGTGCGACCTCTTGTCCGCATCTGTGAAAGTGCTAGGCAAAACCCTTTAAGTTCGAGGGTTCGTGATTTTTCACCATTTTTCGGATTTTGGAGCTCGGTTTGGGCTATTTTGGAGAGGAATATTTCCACACAACTTGGGATTGGAGCTATTCAGAAGTTGATACGCGCAAAATGAAATTTCTGGAGCATTGTTTAGCCTGCTCGGCATTGGATTCGTCCTATTCGAGGTAAGTAACTCTTCTAATCTTGGAGCTGAGGGTATGAACCCTGATTATACGAGTTATGTATTTGGTATTGAGGTGACGCACATGCTAGGTGACGGGCGTGTGGGCGTGCACCATATGAACTGTGAAAGTCATTTCTGTGGTACTGTGTAGTTTCCTGAACTTGTCTGATATCATGAAATCTCTACGTACTAGAGTTATCAAAATGTGATTCATGTTATAAACTATGTTTAGGCTACATGTTTATCCTGTTAGGACCCACCGAGGTCATTTCTGCTGTTGAGTTATCTGCTTTCATTGCATTACATACTCAGTCATACGCATTCATATGCATATCATATCTCAGTCTCTGTTGTTATTTATTGATACATCATATCAGTATTTTTGTGCTAGTTTCATGACATTGTGAGCCCGTGAGAGAGAGATTGGAGAGATTGATGGTTGAGTGAGGTCAAGGGCCTGATTGATTCTGATATTGATACTATGGCACGTGAATTGTCCGTGCGGTTTATAGCGCTTGGACTGAAGGAGCCCCTCCGGAGTCTGCACACACCCCCAGTGAGCGCGGTTATTATTATTGAGGGATGTATCTTCCATGGACATGGATCTTGTCCGAAGAATTATATACCTAGAGATGGATCTTCTCCACGGGCTGGATTGGCCCTACTTGGTATTGAGTGACTGATGATCAGTTGAGGTGTATATTCAGGGATGGATCTTCCCTAGGCCGGATTGGCCATATACAGTACCAAGTGATTGAGCATGATGAGTGGAATGTGTGAGAAAGAGAGATTGGGTACTCTGAAAGTGTGAGTACATGAGTTCATCTCTGAGATACATTGCATTAACATGCACACATGACATACATGCATAGAGATGTATTTTTTCTCATGTTGTACGATATCACATCATTCATGACTTCTCACACATATTGGTATATCGGCATAGTGATGCATTGGTTTTACACTGGCTAGCTAGAAAGAAAATGAAACATCTTATTTATTATTGAAAGGAGTTTTGGGGAAATTACTATTTTCAAACTTATTCATATTTTGGCAACTTCGGTAAACGACTTGGGATTTTCACTGATACACTTGAAAGACAGAACTATTCTCAAAAGTTATGATTTAGCTGAGCATTTATTCTTTGAGATACTTCTTTTATTACTTGCTTTATGTTGTTATGAACTG
Organism: Nicotiana tabacum; assembly: GCF_000715075.1. Taxonomy (NCBI): domain Eukaryota; kingdom Viridiplantae; phylum Streptophyta; class Magnoliopsida; order Solanales; family Solanaceae; genus Nicotiana; species Nicotiana tabacum. The sequence goes on from NC_134092.1 coordinate 46,193,050, forward strand.
TTGTTGGTTATTGGTGTTGGACCTGACCTTGGTACAAGCTCGTCACTACTTTCAACCTAAGGTTAAGTTTGTTGCTTATTAAGTACATGGGGTCGGTTGTACGCATACTATACTTATGCACCTTGCATGCAGATGTTGGCTGCTGATGTTGTTGTGTTCGTTGGGAGCTGGATCTGAAGATGTACCTGCGCTCCGGTTGTAACTGCCTCTTATTCATAGTAGCCTTAGATTCGTAAATCTTTGTTTATGTACTTTTCAAACAGATGATGTTTTTACTTCATACGAGCTTTGTATACTCTATTCTTAGAAGCTCATGATTTGTACTACCAGTTCTTGGGAAAATGTATTAGTTTTATCTATTTTCTTCTAATTAATTACCTTATTAATTTCATTGGAATTTGATAGTTTGTAATTGGCTTACCTAGCGGGTTGGGTTAGGTGCCATCACAACTAGTTAGATTTTGGGTCATGACACCGCCCTTCCCGAGTTTGGGACAATCTCTCATGATGTGCCTAATATCACCACACTCATAACAACCCCTTTGTGAGTGTTGCGACTCGTACTGAGTTAGTGTCAGATAGCTGGAATAACCGCTATAGGAACCCGTGCCGGTGGTGCACTAAAAGAACTAACTGGAGCACCATGAGTAGTCTGAAGTGCGGAACTAGACTGGCCGACTGCCCGAGCCACCGCCATGATGGGTCATAGCTGAAGATTAGAATCCACTAAACCCTCCAAAACCTCGAGACCTCTTGGTCTCCTTATCCTCTCTCTCCTCACCCCGAATACGCTCTAACATCCTGGCAATCTCCACCACCTGCTGAAATGGAGTATCATTCTGCAAATCAGGGCATACGCCTAAGTCCAAAATTACCATACAAAGCTATTGGAATCATCAAAACACTATATCATAGTCGTCTACATAAAAGTCAAACTCGGGTCAACTCTTACCGCATAAGCTTCTAAGACAAGAATCATCCTTCCAAATCAATCCCGAATCATCCAAAAATCGAACTCGACCACACACGTAAATCATAATATATAACACAAAGCTACTCAAGACCTTAAGCCACCGAACAAGATGCTAATTCTCAAAATGACCGGTCGGGTCATTACACATGCGCTACCGCAAATGCGGCTCCCCGTCCACATCTGCGACCACAACCCTTCTCAACTCAGCTCTGCTTCTGCGGAAAACAAAATGCATATGCGGGCTCGCAGATGCAGAAACTTCTTCGCATTTGAGGTTCTAGACAGCCTTCCCACATCTTGCACATGGGTACAAATGGCCGCTTCTGCGGCTCTGCACCTGCGGCCAAAACCACGAAGGTGCGGTTACACCAGACCTGAAGTTCCAGCAATTCCTTAAGTCAAAATCTCAATCCTATTTCAATCTGAATCACACCCGAGGCTCCCCAAACCCCATCCAAATATACCATCAAGTCACAAAACACCATACAAACTTAGTCGAAGCTTCAAATTATATCATACAACATCAAAATCACGAATCGCACCCCATTTCAAGCCTAACGAAACTAATGAATTTCCAACTTCTAAAACCAATGTCGAACCATATCAAATCAACTCCGATTTAACTCAAATTTTACACACAATTCATAAATGAAACAATGGACCTATTCTAACTCTCATAACCGAAATCTGAATCCGATATCAATAAAGTCAACTCTCGATTTAACTTCTCAACTTTCTAAACCTTCAACTTTCTAACTATCGCTAAAAAGCCTCAAACTAACCTACGGACCTCCAAATCAATATCCGGACATACGCTTAACTCCAAAATCACCCTACGAAGCAATTAGATCCATCAAAACTACATTCTGAAGTAGTCTACATAAAAGTCAAAGTCCGGTCAACTCTTTAAACTTAAGCTTTCAACCTTGGAACTAAGTGTCCTAATTCACTCTGAATCATCCTCGGAACCAAACCAACCACCCCGGCAAGTCATCTAACCAAAAATGAATATTGAAGGAGCGATAAACTGGGAAACGGAGCTACAATACTCAAAATGACCAGCTGGGTTATTACATACTCGTAGAAAAATATTTTAAAATAATATAGGGCATTTCAATTCTTATCAAATCATGTAATTCCGTTTCGTTAATGGTAAATCTTATCTCAAGTAACGGTAAAAAATAAAAAATATTCAGTAACAATGAGAATATTCAAAATAACTATAATCATCTAAAATAAATATAGTGGTATCATACCAAGTAAATGACTTGTCCCACATGCAAATTCAAAACAATCGGTAACATGTTCATATTAAAATCATATGTAAATTATGCTTGTTATAGAAATACAAATTGCGATAAGGTTAGTACTCACAGTACTCGTGTCGAAATACTAAACTCGTTGCCTCCAGCAATCTATATGACTTTCTTCAATCAATCTATAATCACATCAATATCGATATCATGTTAATTTCTTTGTTTATGCTAATTCATAGCTAAATTTAGATTACCCAAATACTCAGAGTTTTATGTTCTACCATCAATTCGATGAATTGTATTTATTCATGTTATGAGTAATTCAACTAGTCTATAACTATCAAAATCAACTTACTCGTATATTTATTCTTCAATTATCTTTTACCCAAATTATGCCAAATATCTGTATAGATCTAAATCATATAGGATCACTATCGATAATATTTTCTTTCGTACCTAACAAAATTATATACAACCAGATGATAATCTTAAGCAACTAAAGTAAGAAAATTTATCCTTTGAATTAAAAAAAATGCCTTCAATAAATTGCCTTTGTTTCTATGATTGTTCCCATATTTACTTCATACTAGTACATACAAAGGCATTAAGAATTTGATTTGTTTAAAAAAAAATTATTTGCAAATTGTTCTACATGCACTCACGATTATTCCACAAAGTGCTATGAGTTAAGAGAAATATTACTTAATCTTTTCTTGTTTGTAATTATATTAGTCAATCTCACTATATAACACAAATTATTAAATTTATATACTCTCATATTAGTAAAACAAAATATAGGAATACTATGTTATCTACTGTTCAAAGCTTGGTTCCAACCTCCTCCTCCTCCTCATCCTCCTCCTCCTCCTCCTCCTCCTTCTTCTTCTTCTATGGCAAATGTTGCAGCAGCTTAGAGCTGCTTTTCCTTCCCCCAAATCCCTTTTTTTTTTTCATTCAATGGGCTTTTGCCCCTTTTATTGTAAATGATTAGGTTTTCCCTTCTTTTTTTTTTAGTTATGTTAAAAGACCAACATACCCTAACTTAAATATGTGTCATTACATCTTTACACATATAATAGTGGGTTGATCTATTAGTGAGCACCCTTCCCTTCCAACCAAGAGATTGTGAGTTCGAGTTACCCCAAGAGCAAGGCGGGGAGTTCTTGGAGGGAGGGAGCCGAAGGTCTATCGGAAACAGTCTCTCTATGCCAGGGTAGGGGTAAGGTCTGCGTACACACTACCCTTCCCAGACCCCACTAGTGAAATTATACTGAATTGTTCTTGTTGTTGTTGTACATCTTTACACTTCACAAGTTTATATATATATATATATATATATATATATATATATATATATATATATATATATATATACAAACGTGTCGTACCTAAATTTTTCAATTACTATCTAGTGCCAATTCATTTAACCAATTAACAAACTCAGAGTCAACAGTATTAACCAAGCACTAACTATAGTTATCATCAAGTGACATCACTCTCACTAGGATTCTATCCTTCTTAATAAGAGATTTAAGGTTTTATTTTTTTTTAAGATAAAAAATATCTTAGTAGGAAGTCCTCTATCCCATTAAGAAACTTAACTCATGCAAAACCAAATTAATTAGGTTAGTAGGTTTCTGATGGTGAATGCCTAAGGAAAAGCTAAAAATATAAAAACAAATCGTTATATAAAGGATGGCCAAAGAATAATGAGCATCTCTCTTGTGCTAGCATTGATATTTATGTTTTATATTATTTTTTGGCCTTTTTACCTATTTTTCGTCTCCTACTTTCAATCCAATTTAATGTGCAAATGTCTAAAGGTCATTATCATAGAAAATAACGGTTTCCACCTATACAAAACTGAAATGCCTCCTAAATAATAGAACCGTTTTATTTTGTATTGGAACTTCAAAAACCTCACAACTTTTTCTATCAACTATAAATCAAAGCCCAAAAATCACCATCAGAAATATAAGGAAGGAGTATTTCCAAAACAAAAAGGAGAAGAGAGATTTTTGTGAAGAGGATTTGGAAGCACATTCACATTTTTCTATTTTCTCATTTTTAAACGAGATATATCTGCTCTGTTTTATTTCTGTCCCTTTCGGTTTGTATATGGTAGTAAGAATCTTTCGTCGAACTTTTTACGGTTAATCAACTATTGGTTTTTAAATCAGGATGTATGATGAAAACTCCAACATATGTTCGGCCAAAAGAGTATATATGACTTGACGTTTTCTCATACTATAATCTCTAATTACATACTTCCTCCATTTCAATTTATGTGAACTTATTTGACTGGGCACGAACTTTAAGAAAAGAGAGAAGACTTTTGAATTTGTGGTGTAAAATGAGGCACATATATTTTGTGTGATTATAAATCATTCCATAAAGGTAAATTATTTTCAAATAAGGAAAAGGGTCACACGGACTAAAAAAAAAATAGGTTCACATAAATTGAAACAGATGAAGTATTTCGTATGTTTAGTACTAAGAAGTTTTCTTCGTGTTCCTATCATATTTTTTGTTAATTTGGTTCTTTTTTTTTGAGGGGGGGGGAGGGGGGGAGGGGGTGGGTTTGTTGTGCACTTGCTTCTTTGGGAATTCGTATTATGCCAATCGTCTGCTTAGTGAATTTTGAACGCGCTGATGCTTATTGTGGAATAATAGTTTCACATAACAGTTTTATCTTTAGATGATTTTATCTATAAAAAATTTGCGATAATTATTTGGCATTGATCTTCTTGTGGATAATGTAAAGTTGTTGTCTTCTTTGTTCCGCATCGGTGAGAGTGCATTTTTCAAATACAAATAGTTAAAAAAAGAAATTCCTTTTTTTAAAGATAGTAAATAGATGCATAAAAATGAGGAGGAAAATTCATGTTTAGGCGATGGTTTATTGGATTGGATGTGGATGTAGAATGCATACAAGAAAATGTGAGTATAATTTTCTTTTCGTTTTCTCATTTTTTTTCTTTTTCCTTGCTTTTTTTAATTTATTTAATATTAAAAAGTTTAATGTAACGACCCGACCGGTCATTCTGAGTTCTGATATTTCATTCACGATTTGAAACGTTGAGTATATTTGTTACTCCCCTTATTTTCGTACGTGAGAGTATGTCGTAAGTCAAGTGACGTAAGCTCAGAAATGAGATCGTCTTTGAAAATATATAAAGTAAGTTAATCATGTTACCTTGGACGTTACAAATATTTAAGATCATGAATAACAAGAACCAAAAGTGTTGGAAGGCTTAGAAGCTAAACGAATTGAAGAAAATAAGTTTCGTCGGAAGTCGACAAGCGGGGAAAGTTATAACATATACTTTCTGGGTGAGACTAGGGTGCTTAACATGATAATAAGGTTATGTTATGATTTATTTTAGTCGTATGATAGTCGTGTGTTACGTTTTGGAGTCAAGCAAGTCGTGGAACAAAAGTTGGCAAAGGTCATCACAAGTTACATTCATAATATGCTGAAAATTAGGTCAAATGTAGATGATTTTTTCTCCCAATATACTTGTAATTGATGGATGATCCACATACCAAATTAAAGCTGTACGAGTCTAGTTTCCAACGCATTAAACCGTTCATTGATACAACATCAAAGTAGAGAGATATTTGTATTTTCGAGACACTGCGCAAGCAGCTCCCATGGGACCCACTTAGGCAGTGGGTGATTCACCAATCTATAAAGACCGGGTCAAGGCTCATTTGGGGTCATGTTTCAACCCAACCAGGCCCTATACTCTCCCAAAGCAGTCACAAAGCAGTCTCCATGATTCTAGCTTGAAAATCAAAGAGAAAAACATGAATCCAACGCTAGAGATCCCATTGTACTTGCTAGATCGTAGTCTTTCATCTTGTGGCTATTTTTGAGGATTCTTTAAGTGAAGTAACCTCAGGTTTCGTTTTGTTCTTGTTAATTAAGGTAATAATCAGTCTCTCCTTCATATATTTTAGATTTTCAAGGTGAGCTACAAGTGTTTACACACAAACTTGAACTCCAAAAGATGATTCAAGGAGAGAATACAACACCTATAGTGTTGTGGTGTCATTGAGGATAGTTGTGGGATGTGCTTAGCTGAAATTTTGTATTGTTTCTACTGGTTAATGTGAGTATAACATCCTACTACATGTTCTTGAAGTTGTTTGTGTGCAGGTTACATTATTTGAGCAAAATAGTACAAGAGGAGACTTAAAATAGTTTGAGATGTTATTATTTTTAATGGACTATTTTGGAAAGGTTGTTTCCATGAACTATAAATGATTGAAAACCCTTGAAAATGACTCTCTTATGATGTTGTTATTATAAAATATTGTCTACATGTCGAACTTGTTATTGGTACTGTGAGTATAAAGAGAAAGGACAACATAACAATGGAAAGTTGTACTTGTTGTTGTTAGATTGTTGGGCTGTTTGAGGGTGAATTAGGAGATGAATAGGAGGTTAGAAGTCCTCCCGTTGTACTTAATATCATGCTGGCTATATTTTTATATTAATGTATGAATGACCTTGGGGTTAAAGGGTTCAAATAGGATTCAATCCGAGTTTGCCGTTTGTCGTGTCAAATAGTAGTTTCGTTGGTGATGTTTATGCACGTGTTGTTGTGTAGCTTGATTTGTGTTGTGGTACTGAAAGTATATAGGTGAAGGTTGTATTGGTTTGTTTTGGTTGATGGACTTGGTAAAGTAAGGTTACAGGGGAGATGCTGCCCAAATTTACATAAACGAGCTACTAGTTTAAGTTGCGGACTTAGCCTTTACTCAGCATTAATTTTGAATCTCCTTATGCTTTGGTAGATTGAGTTAAGTTGTTTGAAGAATTGCTTGGAAGGTATGTTAAGGCTATCCTTTCTTTCCTTTTGGCATGATCCATATGATACAACGAAACGAGCAAACACACAACTTTCACAAGTGACTCTATTCTTATAAGTACTAGGGTTGCCTATGTTCTTGATTCCCCATGTGTCCTATTATTATATCGTATGTTCATGGATCTTAGAAAATACGTAAAATGATAAAGTTTATCCGAAGGCATAATGATCTTATGACATTACGAGAGCTCTTATTGACTAACTTCATTATGCATTGCATTCATTTATACATGTACTTTGACCCATGACTAGATGGCGTTATATATGCGTATATTATATGTATATGGGGTTGAGATATCGTTTAAGACGTTATATATGCACCACCACATGATCAGCTGGTATGTGTTGATAATTTTGCCCACAGAGGCCGAGACGATATGATAGGATGCTCTCAGAGGCTTGATGACGTTATTTACGCATATACTTATGCATGATAATGACATTTATATGCATATGCATGACATTATAAATGTTTCATGATTCACAGAGCTATTCAGACTTACATGTTGAGTTCTTTACTCCATGTTTCTTTCATTTCTTTTATATACTTTTTTTCATGCCTTACATACTCGGCACTTTATTTGTACCGACGTCCTTTTTGCCTGGAGATACTGCATTTCATGCCCGAAGGTCCCGATAGACAGGTTGATAGTCCTCCTAGTAGTCTATTAGCTCAGCGGAAGGTGTTGGTGCACTCCACTTGCTCCGGAGTCGCCTATTTGGTCAGTATGCTTTGGACATATATAGATTGGTATGGAGGGGGCCCTGTCCCGGCTTTTATGATATTTATGCACTCTTAGAGGCTTATATGTCATGTATATGGATGATTGTATGGTTTTGTTTGCCTAGGTTTTGAGTGTACAAATGATCATTTAGGTCGTATAGGTCTGTATGTCACATGTATGAATTTGTATACCATGTTGGGTCATCTTGTGTCGAGTATTCTCTTATGTTTTATTCTGATTATCTCATGACAGCCTTTATGGACCACTTACCCATGATGTTATGATAAGAAAGATATGTTACGTTGGTACTCGGTTGAGTAAGGCACCGGGTGCCCGTCGCGGCCCTGCAGTTTGGGTCGTGACAATATTCATATGATATATTATAACTTGCGTAAGTGATTGGTTTTGATATTCGCAAGGTTCGAAATTGATTTGATAAAGTGAATCTCAATTTGGAAGCTTTAAGTTGGAAGAGTTGACCAAGATTTAACTTTTCTTAATTGATCGCGAATCATTTTGGTGATTCCAATAGGTTCATATGATGATTTTGGACTTAGGCGTATGTTTGGATTTGGATATTGAGTTTCCTAGGGTATTTTGTCTCTATTTGCCGGAAGTTGACAATTTGTAGGTTGGAAAGTTTATAGGTTTGATTGGGAGTTGAATTTAATGATATCGAAGTTGAATTATTATTCTAGAACTTGAAATCGGTTTGTTACGTCATTTGGAAATTATGTTCAAAGTTTAGTTGGAATCCTGATTGGTTAAGCTTGAATAGGACGCTCAGTTGCAATTTGGAAGTTTTTAAACTTAGGAAATTGATTTGATTGTCAATTCTCGGTTTTGATGTCATTCATAGTATTTTGAGCATTTGAATAACTTTGGATAATGTATTCAGACTTATTGGTCTAATTAAACGGGGTCTCGGAGGGCTTGGGAGTGTTTCGGATTAATTCTGGGCTATGATTGGAGTTATGGCATCGTTGGTCTTTGGCATAGTTCTGGTATGGCGCACCTATGGAAAATGGTAAAAACTTACTCGCGCCGGGTGTTTACACCAAATATGATTAAATTAATCATAGAAGACAAATTAAATTTTATTAGAAAAAGTAAGTATCTTACAATAACATAATGTTAGAACATACAATGACTTAGAGTTGCCGTCAACTTATTTATTTTATTTCTTGCACAATCTTCTTCTAATATTGTCGCTTTAATTTCCCCCCTAATATTGTGGCTTAATTCCCAAGTTTTGCATCATTCATTATTCTGCCACAATTTCAACCATGATAAAATATACCGTGGGAGAAAACTTTTGCAGGCATGTAGCTAAGAAGTAAGCAAAATTATTTACAAATATTACTACGATAAAGCCGTTAAAATTCATGAGGGTAAGTGCTTCTTTTTATGCTTAAAATGTTTACATTCTTTTCAAAGTTGAAATGTTCAATGACAAACGATTGTTACAGTTAGTAGAAGGAAATTTTTTATGTAGTTAATGGCCAGTGATGAACTTTGGGTGGCACAGAAGGTAGACAAAAAAGTACAGTCGATTGTTAATGTTGAAGACAATAACGAGAGATTTGCAAGATTATTAATATTTAAGTATTATTATATTTAGGATATGTCAAAATTAGTTAACTATGGTTAAATACTTATAATTGTAGTTTAATAAGTAACACATGTCATTTATTTATTGACCGGGAGTAAACATCCGGTGCAGATAAATTTTTACCACGGAAAATTGGGCGCATGAGTGAGGTCGGAGGTACGGAAAGTGGTGCGCAGAAGCGCAATTTAGCCTGGGCAAGGAAGTTCGCAGGCGCGGACTTGGTAGCACAGGGGCGCAAGCGTAGATGCACATGGGGAGCGCACCAGTGAGACCGCAGATGCGGAGAAGTTTCGCGGAAGTGGGGGTATGGCTGTTTAAGTGAGTTTCGCATCTGTGATGGTTTTGCCATAGATATGACATCGCAAAAGCGACTGTTTTGTCCGTAGGTGCAGAAGTCGCTGGGAAGGAGGTATATTTCGAGAGTTTTAGGTATTTTCACCATTTTGACTTTTGGAGCTCGGCTAAAGGCACTTTTTGGGTAGAATTTCATCACCAAATTGAGGGTACGTGATTTCTACGTATGTGACGACCTGACAGATCATTTTTCTTTTTAGGTCCGTGTTCCCCTAATTAAGACTCTATGTATGTACTTTTACCATTTTATAACTTGCGGGGATGGTTGATTTGTGTTTGGAAGAGTTCGAGTTGAAACCAGAACACTTAGTATCTTTATAGTGGTCAAAGATGGCCAAGTTTGACTTGACTCAATATTTTGAGTAAATAACCTTGGAACCGGAATTTGAAGGTTCAAATAGGTTCGTATGATGATTTTGGTCTTAGGCGTGTGTTCGAATCAGGTTTCATGTGATCCGGGAGCATTTCGACGCTTAATGTTGAAAGTTGGCACATTGAAGGTTTTCTAGTTCTTTAAAAAAGTCTGAAGTGTACTTTGCTGTTATCAGGTCCGTTTGAGATTCTGAGCCTGGGAATAGGTCCGTATGGTGAATTATGACTTTTATGCAAAATTATGTGTCATTCCGAGTTGTCTATGTATGATTCAATTCGTTCGGAGCTAGTTGAACAGTTTGAAGTTTATAAGTTGATTTAATTTGGTTTTGGGGTATGATTCTTGGTTTCGATGTTGTTTTACATGTTCTGAGGGTTCGAACAGGTTCGCATTATGTTTATGGAGTTGTTGGTGAAGTTGGATGGGGTCCCGGGTGGCTCGGGTATATTTCGCACTGCCTAGAACTATGTCCAACAGAGTTGAGTTGCTGGTTCTGGTTTCCTTCTTTACGAACGCGGAGATGGGTCGGGTTTACGATGAAGGATTTGTGCTGTGGGGTGATTTGTTCTTCGCGATCGCGATGGTCTAGGACAGTGGTCTTTGCATTCGCGTGGGCAGTTCCGCGTTCACGTAGAAGAAATGGACCTGGGAAGGGTCAACCACCATTTCTCTTTGCCTTCGTGAAGAGCTGACCGCATTCGTGAAGCTCAGGCTGGGCAAGCCTTCGCGATTACGTGTCTTCCCTCGTTCGCGATGATGATCTCCTGGGCTAGGCAAGCTTTGCCTTCGCGATCGTGAGGCTTCTTCCGCGATAGCGAAGAAGGATCGTTGGGCAGTGGACTTAATTAAAAACAGAACTTTGGCCTATTTTGTTCATTTATCTCATCTTGTGATCGATTTTAGAGCTCTTTGGAGAGGGTTATTCATCTAGCACATTGAGGTAAGTAAATTCTATATAGTGTGAGTTTAATACATGGATTACTGGTAGATTTTAACATGTTAAGTGTGGAATTTTAGGATTTTATTGAAAAATCTAGGTTTTGATAAAAATTGGATTAGACCACGAAAATAGTTATGGAATTGAATAGAAATTATACATTTGTGTTCGTCAGGTTATGGGTAGCAATTATATACCAAAATTTCAAAATTCGGGCACGTGAGCCCGGTGGTGAATTTTAGGAATTTTCTAAATTGGGTTAGGTAATTACTCTAATAGTTAAATTATGAACTTTAATATTGATTAGTTTGTACAATATTTGGCTAGTTTAGTATGATTTGTGGACCGGGAAGTGGATATGGAAACAAGGTAAGTCTCTTGCCTAACCTTGTAAGAGGAAATTAACCCCATATGTATTTAAATTATTATTTGCTACTAATTGTGTGTGCTACTTATGCATAAAGTGACGAGAGTACGTATGTAGCTACAATTCATGGTATGTCCGGATAGACATAGGACTTTATTATGCAATACTTACACTATTTAAACTCAACTTGTTACTTTAATTGCTTGTATTAATAAGTAAAAATTTGATTAAAGATTATGTTAGACCAAGCTTCATGACTTAGAAATTTGGCTGAATTTTAATTATTGATGAAAAATTTATATTCCTTTTTGGGCTTACCTTGGGGTTGTAAATGTATAATTCGTAGTATGAAGAGGTTTCCTATTCTTATGGATCGGGCCGAATGCCTCAGCAATATTTATATATAATGTGATACATCCATGGATCGGGCCATATGACCTCGGTAGCGTAAGTACTCGATTTTTATGGATCGGATCGTACGACCACAGTATAACTCGTGCGTGTTGTCGCTAGGAGTACGATTATACTCGATATATCCTTCATGACTTGAGAGATTGTAACTACTTGTTGGCCCTCACTTGTTAAGATTAGCACGTGATATTTGGGGACCTTTAACTTGTTATTTGGTTAAAGCATCACTTATTTATTACCTCTTATTCTATTATTACAGTTGTATTTCATGCTTATTTATAATTTTTACACACTATGTATATTGACCACTAGTAAGTGTCGATGTCGACCCCTCGTCACTACTTTTTCGAGGTTAGACTAGATATTTACTGGGTACACGTTGTTTACGTACTCACGCTATATTTCTGTATAAATTATCCAGGTATTAAGGCAGTTACATCTGGTGTTCGTTCAGGCGTGCATCCGCATTACCCGGAGGCTTAGTGGTAAGCTACTATACATGCGCCGTTCTGCAGCACTCGGAGCCTCCTCTTGTTGTATTTATTATTTTTGTCTATTCTATTTCAGACAGTAGTTGTAGAGTGTTTTGTATATTTTACTAGATACTCGTGCACTTGTGACACCGCGTTTTGGGGATTTCTGGTAGATATTCATGATTTTTGTCTATTAGTTTCACTACATTACCCTTATGTTTATTTTTATGCTTTATAATACTACGGTCATTTACCCATAGCTCTTTAATAAATAAAAATCGATGTCTTTAAAATAATAAAATAAATAATTAAATGGATAGTTCACCGCTGGCATGCCTAGCAGTGACGTTGGGCGCTATCACGATCTATAGTGGGAAATGTGGTCATGTTAGCTTGGTAACAGAATACTAGGTTCACATAGGTCTCACGAGTCATGAGTGGGCCTAATAGAATCTTGCGGATCGATGTGTAGACGTCTATACTTATCTTCAAGAGGCTATATGGTGTTACGAAACTTCTCTTTCTTCATCTCTTATTATGCAGTTTATGTTGTACTAAGTATCTTTCTCTTATTCTCTCACAAATGGTGAGAACGCACGCAGTAGATGTACCTGGCGGTGGAGGAGCTACTCCCCTTGTTGCTAGAGATCGAGGCAGAGGCCGAGGGAGGGCTCCAACTCCTGCTAGAGGACGAGGGCATCCTAGAGTGGATCCCGTCGTACCACCAGCGGATCTAGTGGAGGATCCTTCCATTGAGGAGCAGGGTGAGGCGCCTGCAGCTGAGCTGACTTTGACAGATTTCATGTCTGCACCGGTCTTTCAAGAGGTCACGGGCCATATGGTGCGGTTCATGGACTCTATGATGCAGGATGGTTTATTTCTAGCCGACCCAGCCACATTTCAGGCGGGAGGGGGAGCACAGACCACTACTGCTCAGGCTCCTGGGCATCTTGCTGCCGTATATCAGACCCCAGGTGCACTACCAGCGGGCGGGACTCAGCCAGTTGCAACGACTATACCACAGCCCAGACCAGATGCGACCGTCGAGACGCATAAGCTGTTGGATAGATGGACTAGACTACATCCTCCCGCCTTTGGCAGTGAGCGACATAAGAACCCCCAGGATTTTATTGACCATTGCAAAGACAAGCTACATAACATGAGAGTATTGGAGTCCAACGAGGTAGAATTCACCACATTTCAGTTGGAGGGCAGGACCCATAGATAGTGGTAGTCCTATATTCTTAGAAGACCAGCGGCTTCACCTTCCTTTACTTGGGACCAGTTCACACGTCTCTTTCTGGAGATATATATTCCACCCTCTCAGAGGGAAGAGCTACGGGGTTAGTTCGAGCAGCTCCAGCAGGGTCATATGTCTGTGATCGATTGTGAGGAAACCTCTAAGTTGTCTCGCCATGCACTCATGATACTCCACACCGATGCATAGACAGTGCAGATGTTTATTGCGGGCTTGCATTATGGTATTCATGTTACTATGGCCCGAGAGGTTGAGATGGGGACACCTTACAAGCAGGTTGTGGAGATAGCTTGACGGATTGAGGGTATCCGTAGCCAGAGCCGACTGTATACGATAGGGGATAAGAGGCCTCAACATTCTGGAGGATTCAGCGACTCCTCGTCTGGGGGTAGGAGCCAATTCATGAGGAGTTAGTCTAGCAGACCCACTTACTCAGAACTACCACCTTCTCCGGGTGCACCAGCGCGGCCCTATTTCAGCGTCATTCCAGAGAGCGCCTACCATCCACCGGCTATTCAGGGTTTTTCCGGTAGGTATTCAGGTCCCCAAGGTCAGACCTAGGGTCAGTCATCTTCCGCATCGAGAGGTTGCTATGAGTGCGGGGAGCTTGGTCACATGAGAAGATTTTGTCCCAGGCTTCGGGGCAAGGTAGTACAGTAGGGCCATTAGCCCATAATCACTGCACCAGCTGCCGCACCATCCGTTTGACCTGCCAGAGGCAGAGGGCCGATGGGTAGGGGTTTCCCTAGAGGTGGATACCAGTCAGATGGCGCTCCAGATAAGTTCTATGCTTTTTTTGCCAGACCAGATGCAGTAGCCTCAGACGCCGTGATCACATGTATTATTTTGGTATGCGGTAGGATGCTTTGGTACTATTTGATCCAGGGTCTACATATTCATATGTTTCTTGTCTATTTGCTCATTATCTGGATGTCTCTCTTGAGTCCTTGGGTGCTCTTGTATATGTTACCATGCCAGTGGGTGATTCTGTTATTGTGGATTGGGTTTACCGGTCTTGTATTGTGACTTTATGTATTTATGAGACCAGAGCGGATCTTCTGTTTCTCGACATGAACGGATTTGAGGTCATCCTAGGCATGGACTGGTTGTCTCTGTACCATGACATTCTTGATTTCCATGCCAAGACTATTACCTTAGTGATGCCAGAGTTACCTAGATTGGATTGGAGGGATTCATCTATTAGTACCTCTAGCCAGGTTGTCTCTTTCTTGAAGGCTCGACATATGGTCGAGAAGGGTTGTTTGGCTTATCTGGCTTATGTTCGGGATACTGCTACAAAGACTCCCACGATTGATTAAGTGCCCGTGGTGCGGGATTCTCTAATGTGTTTCTTTCTTATCTGCCAGTCATGCCACCAGATCGTGATATCGATTTCAATATTAATTTGGCACCCCGTAACCGGCCTATCTCTATTCCACCATACTGCATGGCTCCGAAAGAGTTGATGGAGTAGAAGGAACAACTTGAGAAATTTCTTGCGAAGGGGTTCGTCGGACCGAGTGTGTCGCCTTGTGGTGCACCAGTATTGTTTGTGAAAAAGAAGGATGGAAGTATGTGGATGTGCATTGATTACCTCTAGTTCAACAAAGTTACTATAATGAACAAGTACCCGTTGCCATGCGTTGATGATTTTTTTGACCAGTTACAGGCTGCCAGGGTGGTTTTAAGATTAACTTGAGATCTGGGTATCATCAGCTAAAGATTCGTGCTTCAGATGTTCCGAAGGCGACTTTCCGGACTAGAATGGACACTATGAATTTCTAGTGATGTCCTTCAGCTTGACCAACGCCCCTGCGACGTATATGGATTTGATGAGCCGGGTGTTTAGGCCATATCTTGACGCATTTTTCATTGTCTTCATTGATGACATATTGATCTACTAGCATAGTATGGAGGAGCTGGAGCAGCATTTGAGAGTTGTGCTTCAGACCTTGCGGGAATAGAAGTTATATGCTAAGTTCTCCAAGTGCGATTTCTAGTTAGATTCTGTGGCATTCTTTGGACATGTCATAGTAGGTGGGGGTATTAAGGTTGATCTCAAGAAGATTGAGGTAGTACAGAGTTGGCCTCATCCTACCACAACGACCGATATCAGGAGTTTCTTAGGGTTAGTAAGTTATTATCGGCGGTTTGTGGAGGGCTTCTTATCTATTGCAGCACCTTTTACTAGATTGATCCAGAAGGGTGCTCTGTTCATATGGTCCGATGATTGTGAGGCAAGCTTTCAGAAGTTAAACACTTCATTGACTACATCACCAGTGTTAGTGTTGCCTTTTGGTTTAGGGATGTATACTGTGTATTGCGACGTTTTGCGTTGGCCTGGGTTGTGTAGTGATTCGGGAGGGGCGAGTTATTGCATGTTCTTCACGTAAGCTGAACCCCCATGAGAAGAATTACCACGTACATGATTTGGAGTTAGCCGTGATATTTCATGCTCTCAAGATCTGGAGGTATTATCTTTATGGGGTGTCTTGCGAGGTTTACACCGATCATTGTAGCTTGCAGCATTTATTTAAGCAGAGGGATCTTAATTTGAGCCAGCGCATATGGCTTGAGTTACTGAAGGATTAAGATATTACCATCCTTTACCATCCGGGCAAGGAGAATATGGTTGCAGATGCCTTGAGTAGAAAGACCGAGAGTATGGTAGTTTGGCATTCATTTCAGTAGAGGAGAGTCCATTAGCTTTGGACATTCAGTCCTTGGCTAATAGACTTGTGAGGTTGGATATTTCAGAGCCTAGTCGAGTTCTTGCATGTGTTGTGGCTCAGTTTTCATTATTTGAGCGGATCAAGGCTTGTCCGAAGATGATCCGCACTTGTTAGTTCTTAGAGAGATGGTACTATATGGTGGTTCCAAGGAGGTTACTATCAGTGAGGATGGTGTTCTGCGACTCAGGGTCGCCTGTGTGTTTTTAATATTGATGGCTTGAGGGAGAAGATTCTAGACGAGGCACACAGTTCTCGATATTCTATTCATCCAGGTACTATGAAGATGTATCGCGACCTGAGGAAGTATTATTGGTGGCGGCGGATATAGAAGGACATAGTTGAGTATGTAGCGAGATGTCTAAATTGCCAGCAAGTTAAGTATGAGAAATAGAGGCCATGTGGCCTACTCTAGCAAATGGTTATATTTGAGTAAAACTAGGAGTGCATCACTATAGACTTTGTAGTTGGGTTGCCACGGACGTTGAGGAAGTTTAATGTTGTTTGGGTCATTACCGACAGGCTGACCAAGTTGACACGATTTATTTCGGTGGAGACTATATACTCTTCAGAGAGATTGGCCCAGATTTACATTCCGGAGATTGTCCGATTGCATGGTGTGCCTGTTTCCATCATATTAGATAGAGGCCCTCAGTTAACTTTGCATTTCTGGAGAGTAGTACAGAGCGAGTTGGGCACCCGGGTAAAGCTCAGCATAACCTTTCATCCGCAAACCGACAGTCAGTCGGAGCAGACATTTCAGATTCTAGAGGATATGCTCAGAACGTGTGTGAATGACTTCGAAGGGTAGTGGGATCGATTCTTTCCTTTGGCTGAGTTTTCTTATAACAACAGTTATCAGTCTAGCATCGAGATGGCTCCATTTGAGGCTTTATATGGTCGGTGATGTCGTTCGCCTATCAGATGATTTGACCCTGACGAGGCTAGGTTATATGGAATTGATTTAGCGAAGGATTACTTGGAGAAGGTAAAGTTGACTCAGGAGCGACTTTTCACAGCACAATCTAGAGAGAAGAGTTACGCGGATCGGAAGGCATGTAATTTATCATTTATGGTGGGCTTGAAGGTTATCTTGAAAGTCTCACCGGTGAAGGGTATCATGAGGTTCAGAAAGAAGGTCAAGCTGAGTCCAAGGTTTATTGGCCCATTTGAGGTGCTGAGGCGTATTAGGGAGGTTTCTTACGAGCTTGCTTTCCCTCCCAGTTAATCGGGAGTTCATCCGGTCTTCTATGTGCCTATGATTTGGAAGTATCATGCCGACATGTGGCATGTGTTGGATTACAACACGGTTCAGCTAGATGAGAGCTTGGGCTATGAAGAGGAGCCGGTTGCCATTGTCGACAGGCAGGTTCACCAGTTGAGGTCTAAGAAGATTTCTGTGGTAAAGGTCCAGTGGAGAGGTCAACCAATCGAGGAGGTGACTTGGGAGACCGAGGAGGACATGCATAGCAGATATCTACACTTATTCAGCACTCTAGGTATGATTCTATACCCATTCGAAGATGAACGTTTGCTTAAAAGGTCAAGAATGTAACGACCCGACAGGTCATTTTGATTTCTAGGCCCTCGTCCCCCTAATTAAGAATCCCCGTATGTGCTTTTACTTTTTATAACTTGCGGGGATGGTTGGTTTGGGTTTGGTAGGGTGTTGAAATCGGAATACGTAGTTCCTTAATAGTTGTCTAAGATGGCCAAGTTTGACTTGAGTCAACATTTTGAGTAAACGACCTCAAAAATGGGATTTGATAGTTTCAATAGGTTCGTATGATGATTTTGAACTTGGGCGTGTGTTCGTATCGGGTTTCGGGTGATCTAAGATCGTTTCCGTGCTTAATGTTGAAAGTTGGCACATTGAAGGTTTTCTAGTTCTTTAAATTTGGTCTGAAGCGGACTTAGGTATTATCGAGGTCCATTTGAAATTTCAAACCTGAGAATAGGTTTGTATGGTGAATTACGACTTGTACGCAAAATTTGGTGGCATTCTGAATTGTCTAAGTATGATTCGACGCATTCAGAGCTAGTGGACAAGTTTGAAGCTCAAAAGTTGATTCAATTTTGTTTTGGGGTGCGATTCTTGGTTTCTATGTCGTTTTACATGTTCCGAGGGTTCGGGCATGTCTACATTATGTTAATGGACTTGTTGATGCAATTGGACAGGGTCCCGAGTGGCTCAGGTATGTTTCGGACTACCCGGAGCTAAGTCCAAAAGTGCTAAGTTGCTGGTTTTGGTTTCGTTCTTCACGAACGCGGAGATAGGGTCACGTTCGTGACAAAGGATTAGGGTTGTCGGGTGATTGTTTCTTTGAGATCGCAATCAAGCGGTCGCGATGGTCTGGGACCGGTGGTCTTCGCATTTACGTGGGAAGTTTCGCGTTCACGTAGAAGAAAAGTAACTGGGAGGGGTCAGTCACCATTTATCTTCGCGTTCGCGAAAGGCTGACCATGTTCACGAAGCTCAGGCTAGGCAATCCTTTGCGATCGCGTGTCTTCCCTCGCGTTCGCGATGAAGATCTCCAGGGCTGGGCCAGCTTTGCCTTTGTGATCGCGAGGCTTCTTCTACGATCACGAAGAATGATCGTCGGGCTGTGGACTTAATTAAAAACGGGACATTGGCCTATTTTGTTTATTTCTCTCATCTTGTGGCCGATTTTAGAGCTCTTTGGAGAGGAATTTTCATCTAGCACATTTAATTAAGTAATCTCTACATAGTGTGAGTTCAATACATGGATTATAGGCAAAATTTAACATGTAGAATGTGGAAATTTCAGGATTTTATTGAAAAACCTAGGTTTTAATAAAAATGGGATTAGACCACGAAAATGGTTATGGAGTTGAGTAGAAATTGTATATTTGTGTTTGTGAGGTTATGGGTAACAATAATTTTCAAAATTTTACGGAATCCAGGCACGTGGGCCTGGAGATGAATTTTAGGAATCTTCCAAATTGGGTTGGCTAATTAAGGTAATAGTTAAATTATGAACTTTTGTGCAAATATTAATTAGTTTGTGAAACCTTTGGCTAGTTTCGGATTTGCTCGGCACCGACTTGAGGCTTTTAGTGTGATTTGTGGACGGGAAAGTGGATTTAAAAATGAGGTAAGTCTCTTGCCTAACCTTGTAAGAGGGAATTAACCCCATAAGTGTTTAAATTATTATTTTCTACTAATTTTGAGTGTTACGTACGCACGAAATGACGAGAGTCCGTACATAGCTAAAATTCATGTTATGTCCGGGTTGACATAGGATTTTGTTATTCAATACTTGCATTATATGAACTCAACTTGTTAGTTTAATTGCTTGTGTTAATAAGTAAAAATTTGATTAAAGATTATGTTAGACGAGCTTCATGACTTAGAGATTTGGCGGAATGTTTAATTATTGATGGAAAATTTATATTCCTTTATGGGCTTACCTTGGGGGTTGTAAACGCATAATTCGTAGTCCGAAAGGTTTTCCTATTCCTGTGGATCGGGCCGAACGCCTCGACAATATTTGTATATAATGTGATGCATCAATAGACCGGGCCGTACGACCTCGGTTGTGTATGTACACGATTGTTATGGATCGGGTGGTACGACCTCGGCATAACTCGTGCATGATATTACTAGGAGTCCGATTATACACGATATTATTCTTCATGACTTGAGAGATTGTAAGTACTTGTTGGCCTTTACTTGTTAAGATTAGCATGTGATATTTGGGGACTTTTAACTTGTTATTTGGTTAAAGCATTACTTATATATTACCTCTTATTCCATTATTAATGTTGTATTTCATGCTTATTTATAATTTTTACACTCCATATATATTAATCACTAGTAAGTGTCGATGTCGACCCCTCGTCACTACTTCTTCGAGGTTAGACTAGATACTTACTGGGTACACATTTTTTATGTACTCACACTATACTTTTGCATAAATTGGCCAGGTAGTGAGGCAGGTACATCTGGTGTTCGTTCAGACATGCATCCGCATTACCCGGAGACATAGTGGTGAGCTTCTTCCCATGCTCCGTTCTGTAGCACCCGGAGCCTCCTCTTGTTGTACTTATTATTTCTGTTTCAGACAGTAGTTGTAGGGAGTTTTGTGTATTCTACTAAATGCTCGTGCACTTGTAATATCGGGTTGTGGAAATCTAAAGTAGATATTCATGATTTTTGTCTATTAATTTTACTATTCACCCTTATGTTTATTTTTATGCTTTATATTACTACGGTTGTTTACCTTTTGCTCTTTATTAAATAAAAATCAATGTCTTTAGAAATACTAAGATGAATAATTAAATGGATAATTCACCGTTGGCTTGCCTAGCGGCGACGTTGGGCGCCATCACGGTCTATAGTGGGAAATGGGGTCGTGACAATGTAATTTTGAAATTATATCTTATTTTTCCATGAATTATTACGCATAGATTATGGGATTTGAAAGTGAAATTTGGGGGGTTTTGTGCTAGTTTTTGAAAAAAGAATAATTGATATTTGAACCATGATTTGGAGTAGATTTAGGATGAAACTTGTATATTTGGACTTGTATTCGAAAGCGTATTCGGGAATTTTGAGTTTTGTCGGGTTCAAGGAAGCGAGATCGGGTTGACTTTTTGATTGACTTTGGGTATTTGATTAAAGACTCAAGCTTTATTATTTGGGATTGAATTTTATAGCTTTATTTGATGTTATTGGATTATATTTGATTAGATTCGAGTCGTTTGGAGTTGGATTTTGGACTATTTGGCATCTTTTTGGATTTTTAGCTTATTGGGCAGAGGTATGTCTCTTGTCTAACCTTGTTAAGAGGGAAAACCCTAGGATTTGACTTGATTGCTATGTGTTTAAGGTATTAGGGGTGGTGTATATATGAGTTGGTGAGCGTATATACACTTATCAAATTTATATCATGTCCGGGGTAGAATTGAAATACTTTATGCCTTATTTTAATTATGTGCTCATCTCGATTCATGACTTATTCGGTTTATATGACTACACTCGCTCTCTTATTCATCATAGAGATCATATGCAGATTTTTGCTTATTTATGAAGGCATGGAAGCTTAATCTTGAGATATTGAATTGTTTGAATCATCCATAGTCATATAAAAATTTCATGAGCATATACCTGCATGATTATTATTAAATCCTTGTGCATTTTTTATCTATTAAATTCTTGGGCATATGCATATATGTTATATTTGGTTACTTTATTCGGACTGAGATTGTGGCATGAAAGACAAGGTCGTGCGGTTATAATACAATTATGCTATAGGACATAATAAGCGAAAAATTGATTATAAGTGAGCTCTCAAGCTCCTTTTTGTTCTTGGATTTTGTACCGTCCCTCTGATGTCAGGTGATTACCCATGTTACTTTGGACCCTGTGAGCATGGCCGATGCATGGATTGTGTATCAGGCCGATACTTAAATTTTGTATCAGGTTACTGTGATACATGAATTTTGTATCGGGGTACATGGATCTTGTACCGGTCATGGCAATAGATGGAGTCTTGAGCCCACATGGACATCCTTGATTCATGTAGAAGTGTTGATTTAAATGATAACAATTGTATGCCATATATTTATGCTAGTTAGGAGCGTCGACTTCGTTAATTGAAGCATGCCATCTTTAAAAATCATATCTTAGCAGTGTTATGATTTTCTCTTAAACTGTAAAAGCATGTTTTATATCTTTTTATTGTCTTATATCTTTGATATATGTTGTTCATATGGATATTGATTGTTTCAGCTACAGGCTTGTTATTTATATCTATATTATAAGTATCTTGATGCATGAAACCTTGTTGCTACTTTTTTGAGATTAGACTTGATACTTACTGAATACCGATTGTGGTGTGTTCATACTACATTTCTGTACATCTTTTTCAGAACCTCAGGTGATACAAGCGGGGCCTTTTGTTGAACCTAGGCGATTGCTTAGAGACTTATGGAAAGTTGTACCTCATTGATTCATATCGTAGTGCCCGAGTACATATCCTTATTTATCTCCTGTGTATTTTATTTCTTACATGTAGTTTTGGATTATGTATTCATACCAATACTATTATATAGTTGCTTGTGTATTTGTGTCACCTAGTTCTTGGGGGTTGTATTATTTTT
This sequence comes from Nicotiana tabacum, assembly GCF_000715075.1. Taxonomy (NCBI): domain Eukaryota; kingdom Viridiplantae; phylum Streptophyta; class Magnoliopsida; order Solanales; family Solanaceae; genus Nicotiana; species Nicotiana tabacum. Next base: position 46,215,521 of record NC_134092.1, read on the forward strand.
GTCATGTTATGGTTGTATATGATATTTTACTATTTTGAGATTATTCCTATCTTTATTTATGATATGACTGTTAACTAAAGAAATATGGACTATATTCCGCTGATTGCAAGTTAGCTTGCTTAGAAAGTACAGCAAGGTGCTATCACGGCCTGAGGTAGGATTTTGGGTCGTGACATGTTGGTATTAGCTCTAGGTTCTAAGGGTATCATGAGTCACGAGCAGGTCTAATAGAGTCTTGTGGATCGATATGGAGACGTTTGTACTTATCTCCGAGATTCTACAGGATGTTAGGAAATTTCCCTTTCTTGATTTTTTATCGTGCAAGTTTATCTGGACTTGAAGCCTATATCTTCAGTTTCCTCCTATTTGTTCGTACCTGATGTTGAGCACTCGATATCAGTTGAGATCTCATGATTTATGGTGATGTTGCACCTGTGTTGTGGGATGTTATTCTCATGTGTGGAGGTTTGACTACTATCGTCGCTTTGTTAAGCACCTGTGGTGTGGAATGTTATTCTCATGTGTGGAGGTTTGACTACTATTGTCACTTTGTTGAGAGGTTTCCATCTATAACTGCCTCTGTGTTAATGTTGCCCACGGGTTCGGGGCCTTGCATAGTATATTGTCATGCTTCGCATGTTAGTTTTGGCGCACTATTAGTGCAAAGTGGTAGATGATTGCTTACGTGTCACGATAATTGAATCCCCGTGAGGGGAACTATCTGGTTCATAATTTGGAGTTTGGCATTCGTTCCAGCGAAGGAGAGGCAGTTGGGCAATAAAAGTTTCGAACTTTGTTTATAGAATTATGAGATTGGATATTTGTGAGCATAGTGGAGTTATTTCTTGTGTGGTTGTTGCAGTTGTCTTTGTTTGAGCGCATCGGAGCTCATTAGTTTGATGATCTACATTTGCTAGTCCTTAGGGACATAGTGTGCGGGGTGGTTCTAAGGAGGTGGTCCTTAGTATGTCGGTGTGTTGTGACTTTAGTGTCAGATTTGTGTTTCTTGTATTGATGGTTCGATGGATATGATCCCTGGAGAGGTTCATAGTTTGTGATGTTTTGTTTATCTGGATAATACAGATATGTATCGTGATTCGAGACAGCATTATGTGTGGCGAGGATAGAAGAATACCTTATTAGACATGTTTGTTGGTGGTTTAATTGTTAGTAGAGCAAGTATGAGCAGAAGAGATCGAGTGATTTTCTTTGGGAGGTGGTTATACCTTCGTGGAAATGGGGCGTATCATTATGGACATTGTGGTAGGATAGCCACAGGCCTTGAAGAAGGTTGGTGCGATTTGGGTCGTTGTGAACAAATGACTAATTTGGTGTATTTTATTTGGTAATGATTGCATACATTTTGGAGGGTTTGAATTTGACAAGAAGGGTTTGCTTGAGCTACAAAGGAATTGTGAATGCTTTGATTATCATCTTGGCATACTATACGGTCGTGAGTTCTGGATGTTTGGATGGATCTTTCAGTTATTCATTGACGAAATAAAATAGATTCTTGTGGCATGTGTACGAGTGTGGACTCGGGAGAATCAATTGGTTACATAATGGTGGTGTTTGCGGCAATGTCATAAAAAGATTTGAGCTATACAGGTGGGCTATCTCTTCTGAGAAGGCTAGGGTTTGTACGATTTCTTATGAGGTGAGTATGATTTTGGGCTAATAATTTGGGATTTGTTATGGATAGTGCAACATGAGCTTATGAGAAATTCAGTTGAATAATAGTGTGAAGTCATAGTACCTAAGGAAGAACGGTCATTGTGGGTTCTTGAGATATGTTATTGTTTCTTAAAGCCATGTGGGGGAGCTTACCATCAATGATCGGATCACATGGTCATGTGTTATTGCAGTCCTAAACTTTAGTGCGCTCGTGGATTATTTATGGCTTGAGGAAAATGACTTCGACACTAATTCGGTCAAGGAATTTCTTGGGGCATGTTATATTTCACCTAGTTGTTATATTTAGGTTGTGGAATAAATCAGGTTGGATTGTCCTTGGTGGATGTAGTATTTAAAGGGAAAGAATTTGCTTGGTTATTTCTTTTGGAGTATTCATATGCTAATGGAGCACAAATCATTCAGCATGTTTGGCTATGTATTCGGGACAAGGACTGAGTTGTGACTCTCAAGGGTGGTTCTAATGGGTTCAATATTTAAGATGTGGTACCTAAGGAGTTTTAGATGCGTTGTATGGATGAGGAGCTGGGATTGACGTTGGATTGTGGAATAGACTTGGGGTATTACTGTAACATTATTGGTTCTGCGAGGCATTGTTTGAGAGATGGAAGGAATAACTTCATATTCATAGAAGATCTCTTCAAAACAAGTATTTCCATTTGAGGTACTGTTAGGCGTATAAGAGAGAATAAAGTGGCTTACAAGTCTTAGGACAATGAGATTTCATGTTGGGATAAGTTTTGATTGGGGTCCATAGAGTACTGGGAAAGAGAATTGTTTTCATGAAGGTTGGTCATGAGTAATCTAAAGAAGTTGGGTCCGTTTAGCAGTGGCTTAGATCAGCATGGTAATAGAGGTGATAAGTTCCTTTGACATAATAGGGCTTTACAGATATTTTGTGGCAATACCTTTCGAGTTTGGCAGTCTGTGCTACTTGGTTGATTTAGAGGGATTCAGTTCTGATGGTTTGGTTATGTACAAATGAATTCCGAAGAGTTTATGATCATTTTGACCACGACTTGCGGTTGGTTCCTTCTACAGGCATGGGAAGTTATTGCGTGTATCCTAAACTGAGTTGAGTGGAAGGTTCATGGACAATAAAGTGTGTATCCTAATGGTGATTCAGAGTTGATGACGGGTTCGTGTTGTGGCATGATTAATGCGATGAGCCATGTAGGATTGAGATTGAATGGACAAGGTTGCAGTTTAGTTTTGAAATAGATGTCATGAGTTCAAGACAACATGGGAGATTTCAGATGTTTAAGAGAATGCTAACACTATCTTGCATTGCCTGAGCAGAGTGTGCATTATAGAAGGTGCATTATGTTTTAATTTACAGATGCTGGGCTAGTACTACAGAGATCCTGTGGTTGGTAACCATTGATGTTCAGAATTTTGCTACTTGACGCGGAAGATTTATGGGGGTGCTTCTCATAAGGTGATTTTTGATGTACCAGACATTTAAGTGGGGGAGATAGAGATCAGGTATGGAAAGTTTTGTATTCTCGAGGTTTAGAGATTTAATCTTTGTAGAGGCATATTATTTTGTTAGTTGCGACTCTGAAAGTGTATTAAGGGCTAGACAGGTGATTTTATACATCATTGATGAGGTCATTGTGGATTTTGGGAGGTTATTTACCTATTTTAGGATAATCTTAATCGATTTGGGGGCCTATTGGTAGGCCTAATGAGAATGAGTATTCTATACTGGATCGGATTTTCTTTCTCAGCGCAGCTTCTTCTACGGGCAGTCATCGGGCCAAATGGATATTATTCTTTTCCTGATCTGTTTCATGTGTTACTATCGTATGCTATGATGGGTTGTGAGACTACTTGATTATTCACGCGCATGTTGTGGCCTTGTTTAGGCTTTGTGGTGTTATAGGATCGAGATGGCCCTTGAGATGTTGATTTGTTTATTGTACCGTAGTTGTGATTGCCTTTTCGTAGACCTTTATGCTATCTATCTTCCCGTGGTTATATTTTGACACGGTATGTTCTGGTTGTTGATACACACGTGTTTCATGGGCATGCTGATTTTGGCTCAGTAAGTATTCTGGTGTGGAGCGGTATGATGATTGGATCAGGTTGCATGCCTCAACAGTGTTATGTTTGGATACAATTTCTGGTGCATACTCCGTATGTTTTGTTTCTACCTTATAGGAAGGACTCATTGCATTGTGCTTTTTAAATTATATCAGTGAGGCTTGTTGGATAGTTATCACATTTGATTGTCTTTCCATTATTGGCTACAATTGAGTTATTGCTTGTTTGGTGAACGAATTACGTCGTATGTGGGTCTAGATGGTATTTTGTGTGGCATGTTGGTCTAGCAGTTTTAACTAGTTGAGATGAGGTTATTGGACTAGGAATTAGTGCAATCGGATTTGGATAAGGTGTGTTTGGAAGAAGAATGTAATTAGTGAGCTCAAAATTTGACAGTTGGTTATGAGTTTCTACAGGCTTCTTTTATCATTAAAAATATTGTGATGGTTTGGAACAAGGTTCTATTTGATATGAGTTATATTACCAGTACTGAATTTGGTAATGAGCAGTTATTGTAGTCAAAAGATATTGCTATGAGTACATGAGCTTTGGGATACATTGTCTGGTTAAATCTTGTGAGTATATTTATGATGTGCTACCGTTTGTTGAGATTGATACAACGTTCATACATAAGAATCAGATCTCGGAGGGAGATCCGGAAGTTGAAATTTGGTTCTATGGATTGTAAGTTAAGATTGGAGGAAAGATCTTCAGTTCGGACTGTGTAATGGGCTTATACGGTTTGAGGTGACATGAGATCACCCATGGGTATGTACATGATGATTATATAACGATTTGGCATCTTTGGAACAACTTTTAGCACATCCGAGGATGAACGTAAATTTAAGTAGTGCAGAATATAGTGATACAAACGGTCGTTTTGAGATTTTGTATTTAATTCGGCGGTTTGAGACCTTAAGTATCTTCATATGATGTATTATAATTTGGGTGAATGTTGGTTTTATGTTCGCAACGTTCAGGATTGATTTGATAGCATGTTTCTCAATTTGGAAGGTTTAAGTTGGAAGAGACAACCAAGGTTTGACATTTGTGTAAACGACCTCGTATCGGTATTTTTATGGTTTTAATAGGTTTATTTGGTGACTTTAGACTTAGGCATATGTTCGAATTTCGATTTGCAATATTTATAGGTTTGACCAGGGTTGACTTTGATGATATTATAGTCGAATTGTTGTTCCGAAACTTGAAATAGGTCAGTTATATCATTTGATTTTTATGCGCAAATTTTGGTTGGAATCTGGATTGGTTAGACTTGAATCGTATGCTTGGTTGCAAGTTGGAAGTTCTTAAACTTAAGAGATTGATTTGATCGTCGATTCTTGATTTTGATGTTATTCATAATGGTTTGAACATTTGGATAACATATTTGGATTTGTTGGTATGATTGAATAGGGTGACAAAAGGCTTGGGAGTATTTCAGATTGATTCCGGGCTATGATAACGACTTATGGCATTGCTGGTTTTTGGCAGGGTTCTGGTGTATCACACCTGCGAAAAATTAGGAGCAGGTGTGAAGTCACAGATGCAGCGAGTGGTGCACAAAAGTGCAATTTGTCTTGGGCATGATAGTCCACAGATGCAGTCTTAGTAGCGCAAAAGTGCAAGCGCAGCTGCACATGGGGGGCACACCAGCGAGACTGCAGATGCATAGATGTCTCGTAGAAGCGAGGGTGCGGCTGTTTATTTTAGTTTCGCATCTGCGATGGTTTTGCAGCAGATGCGACATTGCAAAAGGGACTGTTTTGTTCGCAGATGCGGAAGTCACTGGGCAGGATGTATATTTCGAGGGTTTGAGTTATTTTCACCATTTTAAGTTTTGAAACTCAGTTAAAGGCGATTTTTGGGGAGAATTGCATCACCACTTTGAGGGTATGTGATTTCTGCTTGATTTTTATATTATATCTTGCTTCCCCATATATTATTACACATAAATTATGGGATTTGAAATTGAAATTTGAGGATTTTTTTTACTAGTTTTTGAAAAATAAATAATTGAGAATTGAATCCCGATTTGTAGTCGATTTTGGAAGAAACTTCTATATTTGGAATCCTATTCGAATGGATATTCGGGATTTATAAGTTTTATCAGGTTCTGGGAGGCGAGCCCTGGTTGACTTTGTGTATTTGATTAAAGATTCAAACTTTATCGTTTGAGATTGATTTCTATGGCTTTGTTTAATGTCATTGGGTTGTATTTGACAAGATTTAAGTCGTTTGCAGTTAGATTTTTGATGATTTGGCTTCTTTGATGATTTTTAGCTTACTGGGCGGAGGTAAGTCTCTTGGCAAACCTTGTTAAGAGGAAAAACCCCTAGGATTTGACTTGATTGCTATGTGTTTAAGGTAATTGGGGTTGTATATATATGGGGTGGCGAGCGTATATGCACTTACCAAATTTACATCATGTCGGGAGAAGAATTGAGATATTTTTTGCCTTGTTTTGATTATGTGATTATCTCGATTTATGATTTATTTGGCTTATATATAACTACACTCGCTCTCTTATTAATGCTAGAGATCATGCCTAGGTTTTTTCTTATTTATGAAGGCGTGAAAGGTTATTCTTGAGATGTTGAATTTCTTGAATCTTGCTAATCTTATAAAAATATTTATGAGCACATACCCGCATGATTATTATTAAGTCCTTGTGCCTCTTTTATCTATTAAATTCTTGGGCATATGCATATGTATTATATTCGGTTACTTGATTCTAACAGAGATTATGGCGCGGAAAGGCAAGGTCTTGCTGTTGAAATACATTCATGGCACAAGATATGATGAGCGGATATTTGGTTATATGTGAGCTATCAAGCTTCCTTTTACGCTTGCATTTGGTATTGTCGCTCTGGAGTCAGGTGATTACCCATGTTACTTTGAGCCATGTGAGCATGGTCGATGCATGAATTGTGTATCGGATCGATATATAGATTTTATATCGGGTTACTATGATAATACATAGATTTTGCATCGGGATACATAGATTTTGTATCAGGTACATGGATCTTGAACTGATCATGGCAATAGATGGAGTCTTGAGCATGCATGGACATCCTTGATTTATGTATAAGTATTCATTTAAATGCTAAGTATTGCATGCCATATATTTGTGCTAGTTGGGAGGCTTGACTCCGTTGATTGCAGCATGCCATCTTTAAATACCATATTTGAGAAGTATCATGATTATCTCTTCAACTAGAAAAGCATGCTTTATATCTTTCAACTATCTTATATCTCTGATACTTATAAATCATGAGAATTTTTATTGTTTTAGCTCCAGGCTTGCTGTTTATATTTGTGTTGTAAGTCTCTTGCTGCCTATAGCCTCGTCACTACTTCTTCGAGGTTAGACTTGATCCTTACTGGGTACCGACTGTGATGTACTCATATTATGCTTCTGTGCATCTCTTTGGGCATATCTTCAGGTAATACTAGCAGAGCCTCTTGTTGAGCCTAGGCGATTGCTCGGAGACTTAGGGCGAGCTGCACCTCATAAATTTGTATCGCAGTGCCCGAGTCCCTCTCCTTATTTATCTCCTGTCTATTTTCTTTATCACGGATAGTTTTGGATTATCCATTCAGACTTGTACTTATTCAGTAGTTGTTTGTGTACTTGTGTCACCTAGTTCTGGGGTGTTGCATTATTTTGGTTGTGTTCGGACCATGTTATGCTTGTATAAGATATTTTATTATTTGGAGATTATTCTTATCTTTATTTATGATATGACTATGTTAATTAAAGGAATCCGGACTATATTCTATTCATTGTTAGTTGACTTGCTTAACAAGTACGGCTAGGCGCCATCACGGCATAAGATGGAATTTTGGATTGTGACATGTAAAGTCTATAATTATTTAACTTTTGTCCTTCTCTATAATTGTTTATTTATTAGTATACACTTTTGACAATTCATGTGTATGCTCTTTTATAGTTTCAAACTTTTCATCTTCCCCTATAATTGTTAATTGTTATTTACTTCATATATTAACATCCATTTGTGTGTTCTTCTACAGTTTTCTTTTCGGGGCATTTGACCTTATATTCTCTTTTCTTTTGTTGAGTAAACCTATTGGACAATGATCTGGGGAAGGGGGGGGGATGTACGAATACATCCCTCAAATTGGAACTTCATGTTTATGATTTTTTTCTTTTTTCGTGAATTCTCCTTTTTTTTTCTCGATAAAACAAAATATTTATCCATGAAAAGAATGGGAAGGTATAAAATCGAGCTAACAATGATATAATGGTACAAGTCCTGTAATGTATTTGTAAAATTTTATTTTACCTTGTACATGCCAACTCATTGTAAATTCTCTTCACCTGGACATGCAACTTCTTAATACTAATATTAGATAAATTAATTAGTTCTGTAATAAATATTAAAAAACTCATTGTAGAATATTAATTTAGAGGAAAGCTGGAGATTGACTTGCATATTTAATCATAATATTTTCAAGTATTTATATTGAGAATCTTGATCATACTATGCTCATATAATTAACTTTATGTATCAAAATCTTTTAGTTTTATATGACTTTTTTCTTTTAAAAATTGAAAAGAAATAGAAATATGAGTATAAATGGACAATTTTATTAAGAACAAGTTATATATGGTTTATACATTTTACTCAATGTTTGTTCATGCATTTGAAAAACGTACAATTCCTCCAAAATATTAATTAAAGCGATATGATTGTAGCTTTTATTTGCATAATTAATCTTATTATAGGATTGATAATATTTTTTTTTTTTTTTGGTAACAACTGTGAAAATTACCATGTGATGACCCGATAGGTCATCTAGAGCTTTAACCCTTGATTCTGTGTTTCGAAGCGTTAAATAGCTCCTTTTAATCTTTCTCAATTTGCGTGCACAGTCCGTCCCTTTTTTCGGAAAATTTTTATGTTAAAAATTAATTAAAATATGAATTCGTACCTTAAAATTTATTTGAGTTGACTTTGGTCAACGTTTTGAGCAAACAGACTCAAATCCATGTTTTGACGGTCCCGGTGGGTCCGTATCGTAATTTGGGACTTGGGCGTATGTCCGAAATCGAATTCGGAGGTCTCTAGCTCAACAACAACAACAACCCAGTATAATTCCACTAGTGGGGTCTGGGGAGGGTAGTGCGCACGCAGACCTTACCCCTACCCTGGGGTAGAGAGGCTGTTTCCGATAGACCCTCGGCTCCCTCTCTCTAAGAATTCCCCACCTTGCTCTTGGGGTGACTCGAACTCACAACCTCTTAGTTGGAAGTGAAGGGTGCTCACCACTAGAGCAACCCCCTCTTGTCCTTAGCTCAAGTTATCGCAATTTATTGAAAATTTTAAGTTTAAAGGTTTAAAGAATTTATAAATTTGACCGATGTTTGACTTTGTTGATACCGGGTCCGGATTTTAATTTCGGAACTTGGTATAGGTCCATTACTGTATTCATGATTTTTTTGCAAAATTTGGTGCAAAACGGAAGTAATTTGACGTGATTCGGACGTCCGATTATTAAAACCAAAGTTCTTAAATTTTATTGAAAATTTCATTCATTTTGGTGTCCGATTCGTAGTTCTAGATGTTGTTTTGTTATTTTGATCGAGCGAGCGAGTTCGTATAATATTTTTGGACTTGTGTGCATATTTAGTTTGGAGACCTGAGGACTCGTGTGAGTTTCGGATAGGTTACGGATGGTTTGAACTTAGAAAACAATCTGGTTTTTTGAGCTTCAGCTGTCACTAGTGTATTGTCCTTCGCGATCGCGAAGCCTTTCTCGCGATCGTGGAGGGAAATCTGGGATTCGGGAGGATTTCATTCTATGCGAACGCGAGACCATGGTCTCGAACGCGGAGCATTGGGGGGTCTGTTCTTCACGAACACGATCCGTCAATCGCGAACGCGTAGTGTTAGATAGGCTGGGCTGGAAAAGGGACTTACTCTATGCGAACGCGAGCCCAGGCTCGCGAACGAGGTGGTGAGGGGGATTAAACTTACGCGAACGCATAGATAACTCCGCGATCACGTAAGCCTGAAAAGTTGTGCTCTTCACGAACGCGTCAGGGTTCTCGCGATCGCGATGAACACGTGACGCCCAGTCACTTAAATATTTCAAAATCAGGATTTCACCCATTTTTCATAATCTTTTCAATAGAGCTCGGCCTAGAGGTGATTTGGAGGAGAAATTTCAACACCAATTCATAGATTAGTATACTTTAACTCATTTTCTTCTATTTCTAACATCACCCATTAACTTCTAGCCTTAATCTTTGTTCTTCCATGGTAGAAAACTAGGGATTTAGGAAGAATTGGTAGGAGGGGTTAGGACCTTAATTTGGGATCGGATTTCGAAACTAATTACATAATCGGGCTCGGGGGTGAATGGGTGATTGATTCCCTTGAACTATGAAAGGCCCGGTAGAGCTCTGAGATGACTGCGGAGTGAGGTAAGTGTCGGGTTTAACCTTGATTTGAGGGAATTAGGAACCCTTGAACTATGTGCTATGTGAAATTCATGTGTGCGGCGTATATGCGAGGTGACGAGTGCTTATATGGCGCCGAAATACTTATTTCCCTGATTTTCTATAATTCATTAATTATGACTTTCCATGCCTTAACTGTTACGTGCTTTAAATGCTTTCCATGCCTTTATTTGCTACTTGTCACTTATTATTCTCGTGTTAAAATGTTAGATTTTTTTATGCTTTCATGACTTACTGTTATTGGCCTTAAATGACTTACTTGTACCCTTAGTTGTCATTTATTGAATTGGCTTGATGTTTAGTATTCATTATAGTGGATTCTCAACTTGAGACGCGATTTTCTTTCCATTCCAGCTTCATATCCATTGCTCGTACAGTGCTCTTGTGATTTAAGTTGTTAAATTAAATGCACTTATTGATTTATTCATACTGTACGGTATGATCGGGTTGCACGCCGCAACAGGTGAGATAAGGTTGGATTAATATGGCGAAATAAGAGCGAATTTAAATTATTACGGTTGGATCGGGTTGCGCGCCGCAATAGGTGGAATAAGGGTGGATTGATACGGTGAAATAAGGGTGAATTATGATACTGATTCTGATTATATGGCGGGATCGGGTTGCGCGCCGCAATATATATTTATTTGTTATTGTTGATATTATTACGGTAGAATAAGGGAGTTTTGTGTTGTACGGTGGGATCGGGTTGTGTGCGCAACAGTCTAGGTGCTTCTAGTTCCTTATCGCGTTGTGTTGGCTTCGATATTTTCATACGAGACTCTAAAGATTGGTATTTCTAGCATTTACTGGTTTTCTTTCGGAGGTTGGGTTTTTTTCATGTATTAACTGCTTTAATTCGTTCCTGCATTTTTTTTTCTGCCATTATTTTATATTGCGTACAGGTTATTGTAAGTAATCGCCTTAGTGTCACGACCCCAATTTCTCTCCGTAGGATATCGTGATTGCACCTAGTCTCTAAGACTAACTAAGCCTAACAATTTGCGGAATAACTGAATATAAACTGAACTCAAACCTCAATACATGAAATATAAAAAAGAACTGCGATTCAATTAATTACAAATCCCAAAACCCGGTAGAAATAAGTCAGAAGCTCTAAAGATATACCTTGAAGTCTCTACGTACGGTCCGCAGACGCTGGTAGATATACCTTGAAGTATCCATGTACGGTCCGGCTCACTGGTATCAGGCCTGGTAGGAAGAATCTGGATCTGCACAAAAATATGCAGAAGTGTAGTATGAGTACACTACAACGGTTCTCAGTAAGTACCAAGCCTAACCTTAGTAGAGTAGTGATGAGGTCTGGTCAGGTCCCTACTGGAATAAATGTAAATAAGGCAGAAGATATAATAATATAATGAGGTGACTGAGAATTTAACAATGAGAAATTTCAGAAAAGTAACAACACAGCAAATAGAGGTGAACAGCAGGGGCACTCCAGAGGTACCGCCTCGTATACCCAAAAGTAAATATGCAATAGGGACGCTCCCGAGGTACCACCTCGTAGTCCTAAAAGTAAATATGCAACAGGGGAGCGCCCGAGGTACCGCCTCGTAGTCTCAAAAGTAAATATGCAATAGGGGCGCTCCCAAAGTACCGCCTCGTTGTCCAAAAGTAAATATGCAACAGGGGCGCTCCCTAGGTACCGCCTCGTAGTCCTAAAAGTAAATATATAACAGGAGCACACCCGAGGTACCTCCTCGTAGTCCCAAAAGTAAATACGCAACTCATAACCTATGGAACAATGAATTTATAGCAAGGAATCCTACAGTTAAAGACTGAATACAATATCAAGGAAACAGGTAATTCATCTAAACATGTTGCACAAATTGCAAGTAAGACATAAGACATGTAAGCATGCGACATTAGGCTAAACATGATGACTACACATGCTAGAGCAAATTAGTTAAGGAATTAAAAGAAAACTACTCAGCAAGAAATATATTTTTCAACATTTAACCCGAGTACGCACTCATCACCTTGTGTACACGGCCTTCACATATTGCAAATATCATAATAGTAACAAAACCTAAGGGGCATTTCCCCACACAAGGTTAGACAAGTTACTTATCTCAAATATCGCTCAAACAGTCGATAAGAATGCCTTGCCCTCGACTTTCCGACTCTGAACGGCCCAAATCTAGCCAAAAGCAATTTTATACCATAAATAAAACTATAAGAAACTAATTTAAATAATAAATCTACGACTTTAGCAAAGAATCAAAAACATCGCCCCAAAAGGTCGACCCGTGCCCACATCTCGGAATCGGGTAAAATTCACAAAATACGAACACACATTCGATATCGAGTTCACCCATACCAACATTACTCAAATCCGACCTTAAATCGCTTTTAAATTCACAAAATTTCGGTCTAAGAACTTCCACCATTTTCTCCCAAATTTCTCAACGCAAATCCATAATTAAATGAAGAAATAATTGATAGATTAGTAGACATTAATCAAAAACAAGTCAAGAATCCTTACCCAAATATTTTCTCTGGAAAACCCTCGAAATTTCGCCTCAATCCGAGCTCTCTAGGTTTAAAGATGGAGAATGAAATTAAACCCTCGGAATTAACCCTTTTTTGCCCAGTGATTTCGCTTCTGCTAGGCCGTAGCCGCATCTGCGGCTCCGCACTAGCAGAAATTCCATCACAGGTGCGGCCATTACTTAGGACACAAAATCTCGCTTTTGCATCACCCTAAGCACACCTGCGCGTGCGCTTCTGCGAAGGGATAGCCGCATCTGCGCTCCCGCTTCTGCGGAAGGTCTCCACTTCTGCGATCACCAGGCCTCCCTGGCCCTTCCGCTTCTGCGCTCATTCCTCCACAGAAGAGACTCCGCTTCCGCGGCCTTCACGCCGCACCTGCAGCGACATGCCACTTCCTCCAGTCAAGCATCTGCACCCAATGGCTCGCTTCTACGAGCTCGCTCCTGCGGTCAAAGCTTGCGCAGGTGCAATTTCACCATTACTAGTGCCTTCAGCCATTCTCACAAGTCCAAATTTTCTTTGTTAACCATTCAGAATCCACCCGAGGCCCCCGGGACCTCGACCAAATATACCAACCAGTCCTAAAACATCAACCGAACTCAGTCGAGCCATTAAATCATATCAAACAACGCTAAAAATATGAATTGCGCATCGATTCAAGCCTAATGAACTTTAAAACTTCAAACTTCTACATTTGATGCCGAAACCTATCAAATCAAATCTGATTGACCTCAAATTTTGCTCACAAGTCATAATTGATATTATGGACCTACTCCAACTTCCAGAATCGGAATCCGACCTCGATATCAAAAAGACCACTCCCGGTCAAACTTTCCAACAATCATCCAAATTCCAACTTTCGCCTATTAACGCCGAAACCATCGAAACTCCATTCTGGAGGCGTCTTTACACAATTCAACCTACGGTCAATTCCCATGACTTAAAGCTTCCGAAATTAGAATTTCCCATCCGAATCAACTTTGAACTTCCCAAAATTCGATTCGACTACGCGTACAAGTCATAAAACATGAAGTGAAGCTACTCAAGGCCTCAAACCGCTGAATGACGCGCTAGGGCTCAAAACGACCGATCGGGTCATTATATTTTCCCCCACTTAATCATACGTTCGTCCTCAAATATGGTGAGGACTGTTCCGGGGTTGTCTAAAATCACTATTTAATGCCTCATGCTCCTACTCGTGCCACCACAACCCATGTGAGCACATTAGCTCGAGTCAGACTGAGGATCCTCCCTATAACCTTAGCTAACAAGCTTTAGAACCAAATTCCAACATCCGAAATTTTCCACGAGACCCGATTCTAACATACGAACACTGCATCAATTACTAGACACTGCACGCAGCATGACCATGCTCCTCCGCCGAAATCACACCCTGTACCACATAAGTCACTTGACCATAATAACATCATTCGGTCACAATTGCTGAAATTTCATGAATATTATGCCTGCAATACATCTCATGACGCATATAAGTCCTACTCCAACTCTCGCAATACTGCCACGATGGAAAGGATGTGTAGAACTAATAACCACATACCGAAATAACAAATCATGGACTCTCCCTTCCCGACAAGGATCATTATCTCATTCTGAGCTAAATAACGATATGTGCTCTTTAATGTACCCTACATAACTTCGATCGCACTTATCCCAGGCCCAATAACCTCGTCTCACCCAGAACAAGCTGCTAAGGCAATAAGCCATCTCAAACACTTCCAAAATCGCATATGATGCCAACAATGTGCCAAAACGTTATAGACTCGAATGTGATACATAAGGAAAACAAACTCTGAAAAAGAACTACCCGGCCCGGGTAACGAATAAAATGGCCGAACAGATGTTATAAACCCTTCTCAGAGAATACGAAATCAAATACACAAGAATAGATATAGGGAACCGTTCTCAACATGTCACTATTGCGGCATGCAACCCGATCCACACATGATACCGTTGCGACCTGCAACCCGATCCAACCAACGTACCCGTGGCAGCATGCCACCCGATCAACTCATAACAATAAAGAAGGACATACCCATCAAGCCATATGCTTCTACCTACAGAATACCGAATATCAGCCACAAGCACGCCAAGTGCAAAAAATACAACTCTGGGGATACGGATAGCGCAACATGCCACAAAACCCAAGCACAACTAGGGTGCGATAAATGACCTGCCTCTCGAGAGCCATACTGCTCATATAACACCACAAGCTACACGGGATCGCAACACATGTGCGAATAATCAAGCTGTTTCATAACCCACATGGCACAATAGAGTATTACATGGAAAAGTTGACGACGGGAATATCATCCAACGCCCAAAGACTCCTCCGCAAGCAATGTTATGCCGAACGAACACATCCAACCTGATGTAGAGCACACACTCACATTAGACCCACTAACGGACCCCAAGCCAATTCTGATCATCCCATACTAGGACAACAACCTTTCAAGGATCCCCAATGGCCCTATTCATAACACACACGAGTAGCCGTCCAAACCCGAAACAAACTCCCACAGTTCACCACCAAAGGAATAGAGCGCCTTCCCGGCATAAACTCTCACATTAATGATAGTACCATAATCTCTATGTTTGGTTTCAATCTTTAACCATCAAGTGACTAATGTGTCACACTTATACAATTTTCCCGTGGAATACGCTCTCACGACCTTCCGCACCAGGTAGCAAAGTCTGTACCTCCGCACCACCAACCGTACTAATTATGTAAAGCCAACCAAGGGTCCACAAATCAATACACAAAGCCTCTTACACCGGACATCGTTCTCATGTACCACTAAAGAAAATGCCAGCTTACTCTGAACATCTGAATTCTTCCCTCCTCATCTGAGCTCGTGACATTCTTATCAACACCAAACCGCAACCTTGATCCTCAACTTCCAATTCCCATGCCGCTCACTGCACTTATCGCGCCGCTACGTGAGAGTACAAGAATTCATCATAACTCCCGAACTACAAGTAGAATAAATACTTCATTGGCTAGAAGCCATTTCATTCAACTCATTTCAGAAGAACCATTTCACCACGCAACTGAATTCCCATAACCGCAGAAAATACAAACCTCGAGTCATGGTCTAAACCTTCATAACTCTTCCGGGATCCATTCACACATAACAAGGCCATTAGAATTAAGTATCTCCCAAATCAATCAAATTATGGTGGCTACCAAGCCCTCACATACAACCACCAACTACATGTATAACTAACATGCTGAAGGAACTGATCATTGCCACAATCGTGCTGGTTCAAACCATTACTAACCGACCCAACTTCTTCCGATTTACTCTTGACTTGCCTTAGAAACAATAATAGCTCCATTAAAAAATATAACGAACTCAATCAGCACTCGCCCTGAGTGACCCGAATCACGAGACCACATCGTCTCATTATCCATGAACCATCTCATACCCTCCTCATGCGCACAATAATATCTCCAACTGGTTTACCCATTCTAAAGGACCTTTCGCGAATCAGAAAATATTTCTTCCTTTCCTCCACTACTGCACTGCATACCCGATGATAACATAGAACATTCCAAGTCTCGTTCGTAATCCACTGCGAAACCTCGATCCTTAACCACACAATGGACCCAAAATTCTTAGGCACTGCCCTTTAATTCTTAAACCCGCTAGGGTCGTTGTTGAGATTCACTCACTCTGACATGGTCCCGAATATATTCAAACTCCAACGCGCTACTAGCACATGAACACCCTCTCAGCGAAGCAACCGATTGAATTATTTTCCTTGCACATCACATCCACAAGAAGCATAAACTCTGAGCCTTCCCCATACATGCACATGAATCAATAAGGCAGAATATAGTGCACATTTATCAATTTATTTGCTCGAATTACCAGTGATGTTTTCTTTCCTTAGTCATAATAACCCACCAATACACCGATAACCAGAAACCGCACAAGCAGACAACCATGTGATCCAATCATAGACGGCGGGGCTCCCTCACTTAGCTTTAAGCTACCATCACATAATATAGATCCCACAATGATCCCTCCTTCTCAATTACCATGATCTCGTACCGTCAACTCGCTAAATTTCCTATAGTTCCTTATTAAACTTTTCATGAACACTCTGAATTATCATCCATAATAATATACTCGACCTTCCACTTCGTAGTAAGTAGAACTCTTTATAGGAACTTCATCAAAATCACACAACCGCTGACATGTCCACAAGAGATAGCCCACCGGTGGGATTCCATATCGACATCTAGGTACAACTACCTAGACGCTGCACTAGGTACAACTACCATAAAATCAATATACCTTCCCGAGCCCGTGCTTATCCACTAGTTGTACAAGTCCGTTCATTCCCCATTGACATCAGCTGAAAACCCGACAATACATTTCAACCTCTAAGTCATGTTGCATCTCACGACAATCAAGTCTTCACACCCCTCTTCATTTCAAACAAGCTCCTTTCTGCCACATTCGATGTTCCTCAGTACAGTTGCCACTATCTCAAATAAGGTCCGTAGACTAGTCACTTTTCCACCATGATTCCCAACCTGCTCTAAACTTTCTCAAGGCATGTGGCTACCCTACCATAGAATCTACATGCTACTCTCCGCACTCTCAATTTGGTTAAACCATCTTATTTAAGTAACTGCTCGACCTCTGCTTTTCGTATTTGACCTAATAGTAATTTGACCACTGCGAGACACTTCCCGCCATGTCCTCCCTCATACTTCGCTGCCCAAATGTTGCCTCAAATCAAATCCATACCTGTAACGTCGGAACTAATGAATTGCTACCAGCTCTAAACCTCCTAGAAGATCATCTTTCTCGAGCCATCAACATTAGAAATACCAATTCGATTCTGAACTGCCACATACCGCTATCTCTGACAATCGCTTCTTAGGTGCCACTTCCTAACATCTTGCCCCGAAGGCAAATCGAAGAAGACCATAACGTCGGCGAACCTTAATGTGTTCCAAAAAGGGCGACGACACCGCATCACAAATGAGAATCCCACCACACTCGAAAATATCAAGTCTCGTCGCTTCATCGACCAAGGCCTGAATATCCATAGTCCGATTGCCTTTCCTTTGCTGGAATTAAATGTTGAACCTCTAAATCGTGCATTGAGTAATCCTCTTTTCAAGTCATTCACTACCTCGACACATAGACAAGCACCCTATCATTACACCAACATTGTACGATAACAATGCATGAACATCATGGCAATATGTGCATAGCCTCAAAACCATAGGAAGTATAGATACTGAACTGAAATGACAGAACCTCCGCAAAGCGACGATAATAGCCCACTCAAACACGTAAGGAAAACATCTTGCACCATACTTACAGTACCACTACAACTCTTCGATGACCAATTGATAATAAGCGCTTCACGTCGCATTAGATTGAGTAGGAAGGAAATAAAGGCATAAGCCACAAAGGAATCAAATCGCACGATGAGGAAATCAAGGAAATGAAGTTTTTCCTAACAGTTCCATAACCTCCCTAAGATAAATACAGACATCTCCATACCGATCCGCGAGACTCTACTAAACCTTCTTGTGACTCATAACACCTATGAACCTAGAGCTCTGATACCAACTTGTCACGATCCCAATTTCCCTCTGTAAGATGTCGTGATGGCACCTAGTTTCTAAGACTAGGTAAGCCTAACAATTTGCGAAATAACTGAATATAAACTAAACTCGAACCTTAACACATGACATATAAATTAGAACTGCAATTAAATTATTATAACTCCAAAAACCCCGTAGATATAAATAACAAGCTCTAAAGAGAAAATATAAAGTGTCTCTATATATCAGAGTCTAGTAGAATAAAGAAAGCAACATATAAAGGATAGAGGGGGACTCCGAGGTCTGTGACGCTGACAGATATACCTTGAAATCTCCACGTACGGTCCGGATCACTGGTATCTGGCCTGGTAGGAAGAACCTGGATCTGCACAAAAATGTGCATAAGTGTAGTATGAGTACACCACAACGGTACCCAGTAAGTGCCAAGCCTAACCTCAGTAGAGTAGTGACAAATTCGGGTTAGGGCCCTACTGGAATAAAAGTAAACAAGGCAGAAGATATAGTAATATAATGAGGTGACTGAGAATTTAACAATGAGAAATTTCAGAAAGGTAACAACACAGCAAATAGAGGTGAACAACAGGGGCACTCCCGAGTACAGCCTCGTACTCCCAAATATAAATACGCAACAGGGTGAGCTTTCGAGGTTCCGCCTCGTATTCCCAAAGGTAAATATGCAACAGGGGCGCTCCCAAAGTACCGCCTCGTTGTCCCAAAAGTAAATATGCAACAGGGGCACTCCCGAGGTACCGCCTCGTAGTCCCAAAAGTAAATATACAACAGGGGCGCTCCCGAGGTACCGCCTCGTAGTCCCAAAAGTAAATACGCAAATCATAACCTATGGAACAATGAATTTATAGCAAGGAATCCTATAGTTAAATACTGAATACAAGATCAACGAAACAGGTAATTCATCTAAACATGTTGCACAAATTGCAAGTAAGACTTAACATATGTAGGCATGCGACATTAGGCTAAACATGACGACCACACAGGCTAGAGAAACTTAGTTAAGGAATTAAAAGAAAACTACTCAGCAAGAAATGTATTTTTCAACATTTAACCCGAGTACGCACTCGTCACCTTGCGTACATGGCCTTCACATATTGCAAATATCATAACAGTAACAATACCTAAGGGCGTTTCCCCCACACAAGGTTAGACAAGTCACTTATCTCAAATCTCGCTCAAACAGTCGATAAGAATGCCTTGCCCTCGACTTTCCGACTCTGAACGGCCCAAATCTAGACAAAACCAATTTTATTCCATAAATACAACTATAAGAAACTAATTTAAATAATAAATCTACGACTTTAGCAAAGAATCAAAAACATCGCCCCAAAGGGTTGACCCGAGCCCACGTCTCGGAATCGGGTAGAAGTCACAAAATACGAATAACCATTCGATATCGAGTTCACCCATACCAACATTACTCAAATCCGACCTCAAATCACTTTTAAGTTCCCAAAATTTCAGTCTAAGAACTTCCACCATTTTTCCCAAAATTTATCAATCCAAATCCTTAATTAAATGAAGAAATAATTGATAGATTAGTGGACATTAATCAAAAACAAGTCAAGAATCCTTACCCAAATATTTTCTCTGGAAAACCCACTAAATTTCACCTCAATTCGAGCTCTCTAGGTTCAAAGATGGAGAATGAAATTAAACCCTGGGAATTAGCCCTTTTCTGCCCAGCGATTTTGCTTCTGCGAGGCCTTAGCCGCATCTGCGGCTCCGCACTTGCGGATATTCCATCACCGGTGCCGCCATTACTTAGGCCACAAAATCTCACTTCTGCGTCACCCTAAGCACACCTGCGCGTGTGCTTCTGCGAAGTGATAGCCGCATATGCGCTCCCGCTTCTTCGGAAGGTCTCCGCTTCTGCGATCACCTGGCCTTTCCGCTTCTGTGCTCATTCCTCCACAGAAGTGACTCTGATTTTGCGGCCTTCACATCGCACCTGTAACAACAGGATACTTCCTCCACTCCTGCATCTGCGCCCAATAGCTCGCTTCTGCGAGCTCGCACCTGCGGTCAAATCTTGCGCAGGTGCGATTGCACCAGAACTGGTGCCTTCATCCATTCTCACAAGTCCAAATTTGATCTGTTAACCATCCAGAATCCACCCGAGGTCCCCGAGACCTCGACCAAATATACTAACCAGTCCTAAAACATCATCTGAACTTAGTCGAGCCTTTAAATCACATCAAACAACGCTAAAAATACGAATTGTGCATCGATTCAAGCCTAATGAACTTTAAAACTTCAAACTTCTACATTCGACATAAAAACTTATCAAATCAAGTCCGATTGATCTCAAAATTTGCACACAAGTCATAATTGACATTACGAACCAACTCCAACTTCCGGAATTTGATTCCAACCCCGATAACAAAAAGTCCACTCCCTCTCAATCTTTCCAACAATCATCCAGATTTCAACTTTCGCCAATTAACGCCAAAATGAACTACGGACCTCCAAATCAACATTCGGACACGCTCCTGAGACCAAAAGCACCCTACAGAGCTATGGGAACCACTGAAACTCCATTCTGGAGTCGTCTTCACACAATGCAACGTACGGTCAATTCTCACGACTTAAAGCTTCCGAAGTTAGAATTTTCCATCTGAATGAACTTTGAACTTCCCGAAATTTGATTCCGACTACGCGTAAAAGTCATAAAATATGAAGTGAAGCTACTCAAGGCCTCAAACCACTGAACAACGTGCTAGAGCTCAAAACGATAGGTCGGGTCGTTACACTTAGCCTCGTCACTACTTCATCGAGGTTAGGCTCGACACTTACAGAGTAAATAGGGTCGGTTGTACTCATACTACACTCTACACTTCTTGTGCATATTTTGGAGTCGGTCCCAACAGTAGTTCATAGATTGCTCGGATCGGCGATTGAGTGGAGACTTGAGGTACAGCTTCTTGGCGTCCGCAACCCCTATAGTCCCGTTTTGTTATTTTTAGTTGTGTACTCTTTTAAGACATCTTTATACTTTTATTCAAATTGTTATGTGTACTATTGTAGAAGCTCGTGCACTTGTGACGCTAGGTCCAGGGTGGTATTATAGTTGTTATGACTTCTGGACTTTACCTCAGATTTATTGCAGTTATTTCAGCTTCTTTATTATCATTTAATTTGAACTGTTAAAAATGAATGAATTATTTTAACGTTGGCTTGCCTAGCAAGTAAAATTTTACGGGTAGTGATAAGTTGGTATCAGAGCATTAGGTTGCCTAGGTCTCACTGGTTACGAGTAGGCTTAGTAGAGTCTAGAGGATCGGTACGGAGACGTTTGTACTTATCTTCCAGAGGCTATGGATTTTAGGAGCAATTTCACTTCTATTCTTCTTTGTCATGAGATTTGATTCTGTCATTGATGATTGATCTCTTTTATTCTTTTTCTCTCGCAGATGGCGAGAACACGTACTGCATCTTTAGGTGGACAGTAGCCGGAGCCCCCAGTGGCAGCTCCTACTAGAGGTAGAGGTCAAGGTCACGCCAGAGGTTGAGGCAGAGACAGAGGCAGAGCTCAGCCTAGAGCTCGAGCAGCACCACCAGCAGTGGATCCTCGGGTAGATTTTGATAAGGAGGTTCCAGCTCAAATTGTACTTGTTGGACTAGCTCAAGTTTCGAAGGGGTTCATCGCCACTCTAGTGCTTCACAACGCTCTAGTCCGTTTGGTGGGCCTTATGAAGAGTGTGGCCTAGATCAGTACCTTTCCGGTGGCACCATCCATGTCTCGGGATGGGGGAAGTGCACAGACTCTCGCTACCCACACTTCGGAGTAGATGGCATCCCAGTACCAGACCCCAGCAGCCCCGCCAGTTAGGGTAGTTCAGGTGGTTGTTGCGGCACAGGCCAGTGATAGGCCCGCCATGTCTTTTAAGGCTTTATTGAGATTCTCTTT
Source organism: Nicotiana tabacum (assembly GCF_000715075.1). Classification (NCBI taxonomy): domain Eukaryota; kingdom Viridiplantae; phylum Streptophyta; class Magnoliopsida; order Solanales; family Solanaceae; genus Nicotiana; species Nicotiana tabacum. The sequence goes on from NC_134092.1 coordinate 46,237,790, forward strand.
CCAGTTCACTTTAGTGGTGCATCTTCTGTGGACCCATAGGATTATCTTGACTGCTTCCATGAGGTGCTGCGGAACATGGGTATAGTTGAGACCAATGGGGTCAATTTTGCTGTGTTTGAGATGATGGGTTCTGCCAAGAGGTGGTGGAGAGATTATATGTTGACCAGACCAGCTGGGTCACCTACACTTACTTGGGAGAAGTTCTCATAGCTATTTCTAGAGAGGCTTCTCCCTATCACACTGAGACAGGATTACCGCATATAGTTTGAGCACATCCAGCAGGGCAATATGACTATTACTCAACACGAGACCCATTTTGTGTAGTTCGACATGCCCTCATCTTGTTTCCTACTGAGAGGGAGAGGGTGAGGAGTTTTATTGATGGACTCACTTACACTATCAGGCTATAGATGACCAAGGAGACTGGGGTTCCTTTCAGACAGCTGCAAATGTTGATAGGCGGATCGAGATGGTTCTTGCTCAGGAGAGGCAGGGGTCGGATAAGAGGCCTCATCATATCGGTGGTTTCAGCGGTGCCTCATTTTGAGGCATGGGTACTTTTGGTAGAGGCCATCCTCCCAGACACTTTTAGTATGCGCTTCAGGCTTCTCACAGTGATTTAGGAAGTCGTGGTTCTTATGTGCCTTATTCTGGGCAGCCAGCCTACAGTGCACCATTAACTCCAATCAGTGCGCCTTCGATTCAGAGTTATCACCGTGGTTATCTGGCCCGTTCGGGTTAGCTTCAGTTTCAATAGCCACAGCAGTAGGATGGATATTTTGAGTGTGGTGGTATTGGACATATCAGGAGGTCATGTCTGAGATTATTAGGCGGCATGCCACAGCAGAGTTCTCATGCCATGATTCCGACACCGGTTGCTCCACTGCCCGCTCAGCCAGCTAGGGGCAGGGGTCAGGCAGTTCAAGGTGGGGGTCAAGCTGTTAAGGGTAGAGGTCAGGCCGCTAGAGGTGGAGGCCAACCAGCTAGAGGTCGTCCTAGAGATGTAGTTCAGAGTGGTAGGGCCCAGTCCCAATTTTATGCTTTCCCAGCTAGGCCTGAGGCTGAGTCATCTGACGCTGTTATCACATGTATTGTTCCAGTTTGCCATAGAAATACTTCAGTTCTATTTGATTTGGACTCTCCTTATTCCTACGTGTTACCTTATTTTGCTTCATATCTAGTTATGCCTCGTGATTCCTTGAGTGCCCATGTGTATGTGTCCATACCTGTGGGAGATTCTATTATTGTAGATCGTGTTTATCATTCGTGTGTGGTTACTATTGGGAGTCTTGAGACTAGCGTAGATCTTCTACTTCTCGATATGGTAGATTTTGATGTCATCATAGGTATGAATTGGCTATCACCTTATCATGTTATATTGGATTGTCACGCCAAGACAGTGACATTAGACTTACTGGGGTTGCCTCGATTAGAGTGGAGGGGTAATCCTAGCCATTCTACCAGCAGGGTTATCTCTTATGTGAAGGCTCCACATATGGTCGAGAAGGGGTGTCTAGCTTATTTGGTGTATGTCCTCGATTTTAGTGTGCAGGTTCCTTCTATCAATTAAGTACCAGTTGTTCGTGAGTTCCCAGAGGTGTTTCCTGTAGATCTATCGGGGATGCCACCCGATAGAGATATTGACTTATGTATTGATTTGGCCCTAGGCACTCGGCCCATTTCTATTCCGCCATACCGAATGGCCTGCTAGAGTTGAAAGAATTGAAGGAGCAGTTACAAGATTTGGATGATAAGGGCTTCATTTGACCTAGTGTCTCACCCTGGGGTGCGCCTGTGTTGTTTGTGAAGAAGAAAGATGGATTAATGAGGATGTGCATATATTACCGGCAGTTAAACAAAGTCACCATCAAGAACAAGTATCCATTGATGAGGATTGATGACTTATTTGATCATCTTCAGGGTGCCAAGGTATTTTCGAAGATTGATTTGAGGTCTGGCTAGCATCATTTGAAGATTAGGGCATCCGATATCCCTAAGACATCTTTTCGGACTCTGTATGGGCATTATGAGTTTCTAGTGATGTCATTTTGGCTAACAAATGCCCTGATGAACTGGGTATTCAAGCCCTACCTAGATTCCTTTGTAATTCTATTTATTGATAATATCTTGGTCTACTCCCGCAGTCGGGAGGAGCACGAGCAATATCTTCAGATTATACTTCAGACTCTGGGGATAGCCAGTTATATGCCAAGTATTCAAAGTGCGAGTTTTGGTTAGACTCAGTCGCCTTTTTGGGGCATGTTGTATCGGCAAAGGATATAAAGATGGATCCTAAGAAGGTTGAGGCAGTTCAGAACTGGCATAGACCCACTTCATCTACAGAGATCCGGAGTTTCCTAGGTTTGGCGGGATATTACCGTCGGTTCGTGGAGGTGTTCTTATCTATAGCACCCCCATTGACCAGATTGACCCAAAAGGGTGCCCCATTTAGATGTTCAGACGAGTGTGAGTTGAGCTTCCAGAAGCTCAAGACCGCTTTAACTACGACGCCAGTGTTGGTATTGCCCACAGGTTCAGGATCTTACACGGTGTATTATGATGCATCTCGAGTTAGGCTCGATGCAGTATTGATGTAGGATGGTATGGTGATCGCATATGCATCGCGACAACTGAAGATTCATGAGAAGAATTACCTTGTTCATGACTTAGAGTTGGTGGCCATTGTACATGCACTGAAGATTTGGAGGAGCTAATTTTATGGCGTATCGTGCGAGGTATTCACGGATCATCAGAGTTTATAGTATTTATTCAAGCAAAAGGATCTCAATTTGAGGCAGAGGCGATGGTTGGAGCTGTTGAAAGACTATGATATCACCATTTTGTATCACCCCCGGGAAAGCCAATGTGGTGGACGATGCTTTGAGTAGAAAGTCAATGAGTATGGGCAGTCGTTTGGTTAGGCATTTCAGAGCCCAGTCGTGTTCTAGCATGTACAGTCACTCGGTCTTCCTTGTATGAGCGCATCAGAGAGCGGCAGTATGATGACCCTCATTGGCTTGTCCTTAGACACGGTGTAGCACGGTTGTGCCAAGCAAGTTACCGTTGGAGATGATCGGGTTTTCAGGATGCAAGTCATATTTGTGTGCCTAATGTGGATGGGCATCGTGAGTTGATTCATGAGAAGGCCCACACTTCCCGGTATTCTATTCATCCGGGAGCCGCCAAGATGTATCAGGACTTGCAGATGCATTATTTGTGGAGGAGGATGAAGAAAGATATAGTTGCATATGTATCTCGGTGTCTAAATTGTCAGCAAGTAAAGTACGAGCATCAGAGACCTGGTAGTTTGCTTCAGAAGTTAGAGATTCCTGAGTGGAAGTGGGAACGTATCACTATAGATTTTGTTGTTGGACTCCCACGGACTCAGAGGAAGTTTGACGCGGTATGGATCATTGTGGGCAGGCTGACCAAGTCAGCACATTTCATACATGTAGCAGTTACCTATTCTTCAGAGCGGTTGGCTGAGATTTACATCCGTGAGGTCGTCCGTCTTCACGGCATTCCCGTGTCTATCATTTCTGATCAAGGTTCGCAGTTCACCTCGCACTTCTAGAGAGCAGTACAGCATAAGTTAGGCACGCAGGTTGAGTTGAGCACAACATTTCATCCCCAAATGGACGGACAATCCGAGCGCACTATTCAGATATTGGAGGATATGTTTCGTGCTTGTGTTATAGATTTCGGGGGTTCTTGGGATCAATTCTTTCGAGAATTCAATGGCTCCCTATGAAGAATTATACGGGAGGTAGTGTCGTTTGCTAGTTGGATGGTTCGAGCCGGGGGAGGCTCGGTTGTTGGGTACAAATTTGGTACAGGATGCCTTGGACAAGGTCAAGATTATTCAAGATCTACTTTGCACAGCTCACTCTAGGCAAAATATTTATGCCGACCGTAGAGTTTGTGATGTTGCAGTCATGGTCGGAGAGAGGGTCTTGCTCTGGGTTTCACCCATGAAGGGTGTGATGAGGTTCGGGAAGAAGGTCAAGTTGAGCCCTAGGTATATCGGACCCTTCAAGATTCTTCTGAGAGTGGGTGAGTTGGCCTACAAGCTTGCATTGCCACCTAGCTTATCAGCAGTTCATCCAGTGTTCCATGTGTCCATGCTCCGGAAGTATCACGGTGATCCGTCCCAAGTTTTAGATTTCAGCTCAGTCCAATTGGACAAGGATTTGACTTATGAGGAGGAGCCAGTGGCTATTTTAGCCCGACAGGTCTGACAGTTGAGGTCCAAGAGTCATCCTTCAGTTCGAGTGCAATGGAGAGGTCAGTCGTTCAAGGCAGCCGCTAGGGAGTCCGAGTCGAACATGCGGAGTAGATATCCACACCTTTTCACCAGTCCAGGTACTTTTCTAGGTCCGTTCGAGGATGAACGTTTGTTTTAAAGGTAGAGAATGTGATGACCCGATAGGTCATCTAGACCTTTAACCCTTAATTCTATGTTTCAAAGCCTCAAATATCTCCTTTTACCCTTCCTCGATTTACGTGCGCAGTCCGTGCCTTTTTCCGAAAAGCTTTTATGTGAAAAATTAACTAAAATATGAATCTGTGCCTTAAAATTTATTTGAATTGACTTTGGTCAACGTTTTGAGCAAACGGACTCGAATACGTGTTTTGACGGTCCCGGTGGGTCTGTATCGTAATTTGAAACTTGGGCGTATGCCTGGAATCGAATTCGGAGGTGCCTAGCTCGAGTTATCGCAATTTATTAAAAACTTGAAGTTTAAAGGTTTAACGAATTTATAAATTTGACCGATGTTTGACTTTGTTGATACCGGGTCCAGATTTTGGTTCCGAAACTTGGTATAGGTCCATTACTATATTCATGACTTGTCTACAAATTTTAGTGCAAAACGGAAGTGATTTGACGTGATTCGGACGTCCGGTTGTTAAAATGAAAGTTCTTAAGTTTTATTGAAAATTTCATTCATTTTTGTGTCCGATTCGTAGTTCTAGGTGTTATTTTGGTGTTTTAATCGAGCGGGCGAGTTCGTATAATATTTTTGGACTTGTGTGCATATTTGGTTTGGAACCCCGGGGGCTTGTGTGAGTTTCGGATAGGCTACGGATGGTTTGAACTTAGATAAAAATCTGGGTTTTTGAGCTTTAGCTATAACTGGTGTATTATACTTCGCGATCGCGAAGGGGAATCTGGGATTCGGGATGATTTCATTCTACGCGAACGCGAGACCATAGTCGCGAACGTGTAGCATTGGGGAATCTGCTCTTCCCGATCCATTAGAGCTCGACCTAGAGGCGATTTGGAGAAGCAATTTCAACACCAACTTATAGGTTAGTACACTTTAACTCATTTTCTTTCATTTCTAACATCACCCATTAATTTCTAGCCTTAATCTTTGATCTTCTTATGATAGAAAACTAGGGTTTTAGGAAGAATTGGAGGGGGGTTTGCAAATTCGGGATTAGGACCTCAATTTGGGGTCGGATTTCGAAACTTATTACATAATCAGGATTCGGGGGTGAATGGGTGAATGGTCCGAACCTCGGGTTTTGACCAAGCGAGCCCGTGGTTGACTTTTTTCGACTTTTTGGGAAAAGTGTAAAAAACCTCTCTTTATGTATTGTAATTGATTCCCTTAGCATTATTTTACGTTATCGAGTCGACTATGGTTAGATACGAGTAGTTTGGAGGTGGATTCTAGAGGAAAGGCCCCCTGTAAAGCTCTGAGTTGACTGCGGAGTGAGGTAAGTGTCTGGTTTAACCTTATACACCGCCGAAATACTTGTTTTCCTGATTTTCCGCATTTCATTAATTATGACCTTCCATGCCTTAACTATTACGTGCTTTAAATGATTCACATGCCTTTATTTGCTACTTGTCACTTATAATTCTCGTGTTAAAATGTTAGATTTTTTCATTCTTTCATGACTTACTTTTATTGGCCTTAAATGACTTACTTGTACCTTTAGTTGTCATTTATTGAATTGTCTTATTGTTTAGTATTCATAAAAATAGTGGATTCTCAACTTGAGACAAGATTTTCTTTCCGTTTCTGCTTCATATCCATTGCTCGTACATGGATCTTGTGATTTAAGTTGTTAAATTAAATACACTTATTGATTTATTCATACTGTACGGTATGATCGGGTTGCACGCCGCAACAGGTGAGATAAGGTTGGATTGATATGGCGAAATTAGGATGAATATATATTATTACGGTTGGATCGGGTTGCGCGCCGCAACAGGTGGAATAAGGGTAGATTGATACGGTAAAATAAGGGTGAATTATGATATTGATTCTGATTATATGACGGGATCGGGTTGCATGCCGCAATATATATTTATTTATTATTGTTGATATTATTACGGTGGAATAAGGGGGATTGTGTCGTACGGTGGAATCGGGTTACGCGCAACAATAGTCTAGGTACTTCTATTTCCTTATCATGTTGTTTTGGCTTTGGTATTTTCATACGAGACTCTAAAGATTGGTATTTTTGGCATTTATTGGTTTTCTTTCGGAGGTTGGGTTTTTTTCATGTATTAACTGCTTTAATTCGTTCCTGCATTTTCTTTTCTTCCATTATTTTATATTGCGTACAGGTTATTGTAAGTGACCGCCTTAGCCTCGTCACTACTTCGCCGAGGTTAGGCTCGGAACTTACAAAGTACATGGGATCGGTTATACTCATACTATACTCTGCACTTCTTGTGTAGATTTTGGAGTCGGTCCCAGCGGTGGTTCATAGATTGCTTGGGTCGGGGATTGAGTGGATACTTGAGGTAGAGCTGCTTGGCGTTCGCAGCCCCTATAGTCCCTTTTTTGTTATTATTAGCTGTGTAGTTTCTTTCAGACAGCTTTATACTTTTATTCAGACCTTTATGTGTACTATTCTAGAATCTCGTGCACTTGTGATACCAGGTCCAGGGTGGTATTAGATATTTCAGTTGTTACGATTTCCACACTTTACCTTAGATTTATTGCAGTTATTTCAGCTTCTTTATTATCATTTAATTTGAACTGTTAAAAACGGATGAATTATTCTAACATTGGCTTGCCTAGCAAGTAAAATATTAGGCGCCATCACGGTCCCGAGGGTGGGATTTTCGGGTCGTGACATACCATGCATAAAACAATCAATCAATACACCTAGCGAGTTCCTAGCTTCTTCACTAATCATCCATATTGCCTCTAATTACACAATAATCATTGTATGAATCCTCTACTCATGTGTCTTGTATTTGACAGTTTGATCATCTCAATTCTCTCTCTTATCCATCTGTACATTTAGTCCCTGAAATAGTTTTTTATATCTAGCAATCCTTACATGGTAAATTGTAGCCACACAAATAGCAGCCATCATTTCCTTCTTGAGCTTTTGCCAGTGCTTCCTTCTTATTGCATAAAACATATGGTGAGGCCCTCCAGCTTGAATTTGAGCATCAGTCCACTTTCTCCAGATAGTTAATATTGTTTCTGAACATATTTAACTAGAAATGGAACACAAAACAATTGACGCTACATAATGTTTTTCTCTATATGGCATATTAAGTTAGGAGTTGGAGGGAGCACTCTGAATGTCATTAGCGATTACGCGCCGCAAGCGGGCTTGGACGAGGAGGTTAAAAGGCACTTCTCAGAGGGGTTGGATGAGGTGGTGCAGGGTACTCCGCCTACGGAGAAGTTATTTAAAGGAGGGGATTTCAATGGTCATAATGGGTCGTGTGATGGTGGCTATGGCAAGGTGCACGGTGGCTTCGACTCTGGGGATAGAAACGGAGGAGGTACTTCATTGTTGGATTTCGCTAGAGCTTTTGAGTTGGTGATCGGAAAATCTAGTTTTTCGAAGAGGGAAGAGCATTTAATTACTTTCCAGAGTTGGTGGCTATGACTCATATTGATTATCTCCTCCTTAGGAGGTATGATAGGGGGTTGTGCGAGGATTACAAGGTGATCCCGAGTGAGACCCTTGCGACACAACATAGGCTCTTGGTGATGGACGTCGGTATCTTGATAAAGAGGAAGATAGGTCTATACAGGGTCAACCGAGAACCAGGTGGGGAGCCCTGAATAACGATAATACTCAGAAGTTGAAGGGGAGGATGACGACTATGGGAGCCTGGAAGAATAGTGAGGATGATAGTGTTATGTGGATGGAGACGGTGGACTGTATAAGGGAGGCGGCGAGAGAGGTATTAGGGATCTTGAAGGGTTACTCTAGCAGGTACTGAGACGACTGGTGGTGGAATGACACTGTCCAAGGTAATGTGGAAGCAAAGAAAGCGGCGTACCTTAAGTTAGTGGAGAGCACAGATGAGGAGCAGAGGAGAGAGGACAGAGAAAGATATAAGGAAGCTAGGAAGGAGGCAAAATTAGCGATCATGGAGGCTAAGACTGCAGCGTTTGGTCGGCTATATCAGGAACTGGGTTCAAAGGTGGGGACAATAAGTTATTTTGGCTAGACAAGGCAAGAGAGAGGAAGACTCGTGACTTGGATCAAGTGAGGTGCATCAAAGACGAGGAAGGTAGAGTATTGATGGGAGAGGCCCAGATTAAGCGGAGATGGCAGACTTACTTTCATAAACTGCTGAATAAAGAGGGGGACAGAGACATCGTGCTAGAAGAATTGGGGCACTCTGATATTCACAAAGACTTTAGGTATTGTAGGTGTATTAAGGTTAAGGAGGTCATGGAAGCTATGCGTAAGATGAGTCGGGTAGAGCGACCAGACCAGACGAAATTCCGGTAGAATTTTGGAGGTATGTTGGTAGAGCAGGCTTGGAGTGGCTTGCCGGGCTGTTTATTGTTATTTTTAGGGCGAAGAGGATGCTAGATGAGTATAGGTAGAGTACGATAATTTTGCTGTACAAGAACAAAGGTGATATCCAGAAGTGTAGCAACTATAGGGGTAGCAAGTTACTAAGTCATACCATGAAAATTTGGGAGAGAGTGGTGAAAGGGAGGGTAAGGAGGGCGGTGTCTATATCAGAAAACCAGTTCGGGTTCATGCCGGGTCGCTCTACTACGGAAACTATCCACCTTATCAGGAGGTTAGTGGAACAGTATAGGGATAGGAAGAGGGATTTGCACATGGTGTTTATTGACTTAGAGAAAGCATATGACAAGGTCCCTAGGAACGTTCTTTGGAGATGCCTGGAGGTGAAAGGTGTGCCGGTAGCTTACATTAGGGTGATAAAGGATATGTATGATGGAGCTAAGACTCGGGTTAGGACTGTGGGAGGTGACTCAAAGCTATTTTTGGTAGTTATGGGGTTACACCAAGGATCAACGATCAGCCCATTCTTATTTGCCTTGGCGATGGACGCACTAACACACCATATTCAAGGGGAGGTGCCATGATGTATGTGGTTCGCTGATGATATGGTTCTGATTGATGAGATGCGATGCGGCGTTAATGAGAGACTGGAGGTATGGAGGCAGACCCTAGGGTCTAAAGGTTTCAAGTTGAGTAGGACTAAGACGGAATACCTGGAGTGTAAGTTCAGCGACTTGATGGGGGAAGCGGACGTGGAAGTGAGGCTTGACTCACATGTCATCCCCAAGACAGAGAGTTTCAAGTACTTAGGGTCTATTATCCTAGGGGATGGGGAGATCGACGAGGATGTCACACAATGTATTGGGGTGGGGTGGATGATATGGAGGTTAGCGTTAGGAGTCTTGTGTGGCAAGAATATGCCACCGAAACTTAAAGTTAAGTTCTATAGAGCGGTGGTTCGACCGGCCATGTTGTATGGGACTGAGTGTTAGCCAGACAAAAATTCACACATCCAGAAGATAAAAGTAGCAAAAATGAGAATATTGAGATGGATGTGCAGGCACACTAGGCTGGATAAAATTAGGAATGAAGATATTCGAGAGAGGGTGGGCATGGCTCCCATGGACGACAAGATGCGGGAAGCGAGGCTTAGATGGTTCGGACAAATGCAAAGGAGAATCCTAGATGCCTCGGTTAGGAGGTGTGAGCGGTTGACTTTGGAAGGTATGAGAAGAGGTAGAGGGCGGCCTAAAAAGTATTGGGAGAGAGGTGATCAGGCAGGATATGGAATGACTTCATATTTCCGAGGAGATGGCTCTTGATAGGAAGGTGTAGAGGTGCATTAGGGTTGTAGGTTAGGTGATAGTTGAGCATTTTTCCTCTTTATACCGGCTACTGTGATAGTGTTTTTTCTAGGACTGTTAGCGGCTTATGTTGTGTTCATACTATTTCTTTTTTGTTTTTCATAGTATTGTGTTGTTGCCCTTCCACTTATTTCCTGTCTCTTACAATGCTGATATTATTTTTTTGGTTTCTATTGTTGTTACGGATCTATTATTTCATTTCATTTTCTTGAAAGGAGGGTCTTCCGGAAACAACTTCTTTATCCTTCCAGGGTAGGGATAAGGTCCCCGTACACTATATCCTCCCCAAACTTTACTGGTGGAATTTTACTGGGTTGTTGTTGTAATATTTTTTTCTATAAGATGAGCTTTAACTTCTCACAGTAAAAAGTTGATGCAATATTATGTTCAAAGATAGAATTTAACAAGAACTATAGTGTATTGCACATGTTCAATAGATTATTTGGTTAAGTGTTAGACTTTAAACTTTAATCAGGAAAATACGTGTATGCATGCGTGTGTTTACTTTATTGAAATGTATGTCTTATATAATACATTTGATTCTTTATTCATGGTATTATAAAATTTTTATTTCTTCTATATCAACTATTAATTAGATTTACAGAAAGAGAAAAAATGTCTGCCAATTAACTAGTTAGAACAATAAAACCGACCCTTTCAAGCTCTCTTGCTTACTCGGGTCACGCGTCAAAAGACATAAATTAACATAGTAGCGACTTATGAAGACCTAAGCTTGTAGGTTTATTGATATGAATGATGTCGATATGATACTTGCTTTAATTTTTTATATACACCATAGCTTCTCCACTTGCCCAGTATAAGAAAATCTATAAGGTGCTACATTTTCCATTCATTTACGAGTGTCGTTGATTTTTGAAGCTAATAGGAAAAAGATTTAAAAAAAAATGGAACACAAAAGGAACAAGGTGATATTATATTGTATAGTTGACTTAACAAGAAAACAAAAGATTTATAACGTCATTAGATCCACATTATTCCTATTGCTTGCAATAATTTGTTGAATGAAGCTTATTTATAAATCTATTGCCACCAGATTGATTCGCCACGAAACAATTGTTTTTTATAAAAAAACTAATAGAAATGTCTTTTAATTTGTTCGTCATGCTCATGCAGCTCGTTTTTTCAATTTTATTTTCTCTTATTTGAGCCATCCCACATCTCTCGCCTGCTTTAAACTTGTAGTCGTTTGATTTAGGAATAACAATTCGAAATAATATGGAATTATTTTATCTCACATTTAATTATGGGTATTAGTTAATTTCGAGAATTATTTTATACTAAAATGGTGGGATTAGCTATCACTTATAAATAGTGTGATAGCTAATTCCAAGGAATATTTCAACTCATGAGATATTCTTATATATCCCATCCTGATAATCAAACGACACAACATATATGTACTTATCCAAAACAAATTAATGATGAGTCTATGAGAGAAAAATTGTTATAGTCTGTCAAAAATGTGATTGGTTATTGCTAGTGCTTTAAAAGGCGTGGGCATAACATGAGGCATTTTATCTAACACGGTGCGAAGCGTAAGCCCTGAGACGCAAGGCGAAAGCCCCATGGCTGTTTTATTTTTAATATTTTATAAATTAATAAAATATAATATAAATAAAAAATACATCAAAATTATAAAATTAGTATATATATATATATATATATATATATATATATATATATATATATATATATATATATATATATATATATATATATATTATAAACCTGCTAACATGTGCACGAACCATACAAAAGAATATATTTTTACCTTGAAAAGGTAAAAAAACATAAAGATGCATTACACCTATAACACGACTATTGTGAAACATAAGTAGAGTTATAAAAATATACTTTAGTTTCAAATAATTCAAAGAATTAAAATACAAAATAATATAATATTATTGTTTAAAAACCTAAAACTACATAACATATTAAAAACACTTATTATACTATAAATATCCAGAATAGAGTCTTCAAAATAATATCAAAACTAGAGTGATACCAAAATAAATTCTAAATCCAAAAACTAACTTGAAATGAATAAATAAAAGAATACAAGAGAAAAATATTGAAGGAAATTAAGCATAAAGTAGAAAGATGCAAACGTGGAAGCAGAGTAAGAATTAGAGGCCAAACCTTTTTTGTACATTCTATTTTGCAGACAAAGGTCTAGAGTGTATTTGTTATTCAGTAAATGACAAAGAGAAAAAATTATGAAATTAGGATAAAGAATTAAAAAAATATTGAATTTTGAAATTTTTAATTTGAGAATTTACTATGAGTTAACTTTTGGATATCTAAGGTTTAAAAAAAGGATTTATTAAGCAATTTTGGCTCAAATTTGAAAAGTTCTCGGGGCTTATGCCTCAGTTTAACGTCCAGAACATTGAGGCTTACACCAAGGCGAATGCCCAGAAGGTTGGGGCATACACCCCGCGGTACTTACGCCCCACCAGCACACCTCAATACATTTTTGGTACGCCTCGCCTAAGAGCTCGTCCCGGGACTTGTCGAGAAAACGCCTTTTAAAATACTGATTACTGAAGTGAACCAAACACAAAACACTTCACCCTCTTTTTATATTCAACTTGGATTACAATATTACGATGGTGTTTGGTAAAGTTTGTATGTTGATTTGGTCAACGTATAATTAATTATAAGTATTTTTCATCTACGTTTTGATAAACTTAACAAATATTAAGCAAAGCACTTATAAGTTAAAATTGGCGTTAGTAAATCTCAACTTTGAGTTCAACTTTTATTTTCAGTTTATAATTAGTACTTTTGTCACGACCCGATAGGTCCTTTTGAGTACTAACTTCTTTTCTGTGTTTTGAGAGTTTTTATAGCTCAGTTTGATGATTGATGACTTGCGTGCGTATTACGTGTCGATTTCTGAAAAGTTTATATGTGAATTTTTAAAGAAAACAAAATTTTTGACTTTAAAAATAACTAAAGTTGACCACAGTTAACGTTTTTGGTAAACGACCTCGGATCAGTGTTTTGAGGATTCTGGTAGGTTCGTATGATAATTTTGAACTTATACGCATGTTTGGTTAGAATCTTGTGTGACCCGAGGCCGTTTAGGTACATTATGTGAAAAGTTAGAAAAAATGAGTTTTGAACTTGAAAATCTTGAGTTTTAATGATCGATTCTTAACTTTTGATGTTATTTTGATGATTTGAGCTAGCGAGTGAGTTTGTATGATGTTCGTACACTTGTGTGAATGTCCGGATTGAATTCCGAAGGGCTCGGGTGGGTTACGGATATGTTTAGATGGTTTTGGAACAGCTGAAGAAATCTGGTGTGGTAGTTCTGGAGGTCCCACAAATGCGAAGACCTCTTCACAAATGCGAGCTTCGCTTTTGCGAAGTCAGGCTCGCATTTGCAAAGAGGGGATGGAAACTGAGAGCTTCGCTTTTTGCGAAGCAGTGGTCGCATTTGCGAGTTGGAGGGAATCACTTTTGCAATCAATGCGTTGCATTTGCAACTCAAGGCTGGGTTGGACAGGCTTGGCAAATGCGAAGGTTGTATCGTTGTTGCGATAGGTAGGCATTTTGCAAGTGCAAAGTTTGTGTCGCAATTGTGAAAACTATAGGGTCCAGAAGTTGTTCGTTTTGGCGAATGGTAGTTCGCTTTTGTGAACATCGCAATTGTGACATCTGCAGCTGGGTAAAATGTGAAAATTTTGGGACTTAGCGCATTTTACAGTATTTTTGAACCCCTAGACTCCATAGAGGGGATATTTGAAGAGCAATTTCTTCCCAAATTTATAAGTTAGCAATCTTAACTTGTTTTTGTGCAATTGCAATTACTTTTTCCTGAGTTTCGTTATTAAATCTTTGAATTTTGAAGTAGAGATTGGGGGTTTTGGGCTAGAATTTATGAATTTTGTCAAATTGAGATTTAGCCCTCAAATTGAGGTCGGATTTCGAAACTAATAATATATTTGGGCTCGAGGGTGATTGAATAATCGGGATTTGGTCTTACTTTTAAATTTTGACCATGTGGGTCCGAGTTGACTTTTTATTGACCTTTTCAATTATGTTACAGACTGAACCTTTTTCATTCATGGGTAGTCTAAAACTTGTTTTAAATTGTTTAAACGATATTTGACTAGATTCGGTTGGTTTGGAGGCTTGTTCTAAAGAAACAACCATGTCGGATAGTTGATTGTATTCCAAAAGAGGTAGGTGTATTGGCTAATCTTGATTTGAGGGAAATAGGATAGAATCGAGTCTACTTGCTATGGGAACGATGTATTGGGGGCGGCGTACATGCAAGGTGACAGGTGTATATGCGTTGGCCATGGAATAAGCATGCAGGTAGAATTAGCCTTAATTGTGTCATATTAATTGTGTATTATGACTTCTATGCTTTAGATAGATTATTTAATTCTTTAATTTCTCGTATTCGTGTTGTTTTTCTATGATTGAGATATTAGTGTTGAGATCGTTGAATTGTTGATCGATTGTTGGTGCTATTTTGTTGGACGATTCTCACATGACGAGTTGTGTTCAAATATTATTGTTGATGTTTGATTTTCTTCTCACCTTGATTGGTAATGAGTTGTATGTAATTATTTGGTAAGGAAGAGTGAGATGTACGAAGGGTGATGCCGTGCCATTATTTTTGCATCATCATGTGAGGATAAGAGTAAAATAATGAAAGGTGATGTCGTGTAAATATTTTACATTATCATTTGAGGATGTATAAAAGCACGGAGGGTGACGCTGTACAATTTTGTTGATTTCGTTGCTCTTAGTTTGATATTTGAAATGTGGACTTGGATTTTTGGTTTCGTCATTTAACTTTTGAAAGAGGCTTACTCGGCGACACTTGCTTTATGTTTTCGTTTTAGGCTCCCTTTCCTGTGTACTTATTATTTCTTTCACTTATCATTATTTTGTTTTTATATTTGATACTCTATCTGTTATTTCATTACTTCTTGATATATAATTGCATATGTTTATCATAGATGTCTTGTCTTAGCCTCGTTATAACCTCGTCGAGATTAGGCTTGACACTTACTGAGTACATTGGGTTGGTTGTACTCAAACAAAAATTTTGTACTTCTTGTGCAGATCTGTTACAAGCAGAATCCAGATAGATGCTTAGCAGATACCGGGCAGGTGATTCGAGGTAGAGCTGCATACCCTTCGCAAGCCTTAAGTTATCACCTTATTTCTATTGCACTATTTCCATTTTGTTTCAGACAGTGTTGTATTTCTTTCAGAATAGTGTGTGTAGAAAACTCTTGAAACTCTTGTACTTGTGACTTCACATCTTGGGAGGGTTGAACATTAGTATGGATTTTTGACTTATATTGTTCACTTTCAAGTTTCTTTTACTTTTTCTTATTATCTTGCTGACTAGTCATTTATTGCTATTCTTTCGTATTATTTTGTTGTGTGTTGGCTTGCCTAAAAATTAGTGTTAGGCTCCATCACAACCTCGGTTGGTTAGAATTTTGGGTCGTGACAAGTTTCTATCAGAGCCCTAGGTTACATAGGTCTCACGAGTCGTGGGAAAGCTTAGTAGAGTCTTGAGGATCGGTGTATTTATTGTGGCTATAGCCGTTTATTAGGCTGGGGGAGGAGCCCAGACTCCCCCTACTCACACACCAGAGTAGATGGCTCACGGGTATCAGACCCCAGTAATTCTACTAGTTGGAGCGGTTCAACCTATTGTTGCTGCATAACCCGTGGAGAGACCGGTGATGTCAGCTGATGAGCTAAAGAGGTTGGACAGATTCACCAAGATGTATCCCTCTCACTTTAGTGGTACACCTTCTGAAGAACCCCATGACTTCTTGGACCATTGCCATGAGATTTTGCGCAACATGGGGATACTGGAATCCAACAGAGTTGATTTCATAGTATTTCAGATGCATGGTTCTGCCAAGAGGTGGTGGTAGGTGTATGTGCATGGCAAGCCTACGGGTTCACCTCCTCTCACATGGGCTCAATTCTCACAGTTATTCTTGAAAATGTTTATTCCCTTCACATAGAGAAAGGAGTTGCGGGGTTAGTTTGAGTGCCTTCATCAAGGTAGCATGACTGTTAATCGGTATGACTAAATTTGTAGATTTATCACTCCATGCTTTTTTGTTTTGAGATTACCAAACCATTTTGTATAACAATTCTTTTAAAAATATCTAAATGCTTAATATGCATTTCAAGTGTTTTGGAAAATACCAAAATGTCATCGATATATACAATGACGAAATCTAGATAAGGGTTGAAAATATCATTCATAATTTTTTGAAATTCTGAAGGGGCATTTTTCAAAACAAAAGGCATAACATTCCATTCATATTGCCCAAATGGAACATTAAAAGCAGTTCTATAAGTATGCTCTTTAAATATTTGAATTTGCCAATAACCAGATTTTAAATCAAATTTTGAAAATATATTGGCATCATATAATCTAGATAATAAATCTCTTTTGTTAGGAATAGGATACCTAACCCATTTTAAATATTTATTCAAGGGCTTATAATTTATGACTAATTTAGGAACACCACGTTTCTTTTCAGCTGCGTTATTAACATAGAAAGCTGTACAAGACCAAGGAGATTTTGAGGGTTTTATCAAACCCTTTGATAGCAAACTATCTATCTCTTTTTTGCAAAATTCTACCAATTCTGCATTCATTTGACAAGGTCGAGATTTAGTAGGAATATCATCCTCAGTGAAATTATCTTCATAAGGAAGAGTGACAATATGCTTTTTTCGATTCCAAAAAGTACTAGGATGCTCAGCACAAATATCAATAGCAATCTGCTCGTAAATCAATTTGATTTTTTCCTGTACTTTAGTAGAATTTAAAGTATCAAATATATTCATACTAAATAATTCCAATTGCAAAGAATTAACATGCTTTTGCTTCATATCAATTAAAGCATTAATATCTCTAGTTACCGGATCTGAATAAAAGTATAACTAATTTCTTTATCCTTATAAGTAGCAGTAAAACCTTTTGAGTCTATGCTAGTAAAAGGATAAACAGCGTTAATAAACGGTGTTCCAAGTATAATTGGAGGGTATAACTGATTTTTTACCAAGAAAAAGAAGTGAGGAATACAGACTTTATTCTGACAAATACCCGTATTAGGAAGTTTATACTTTATATCTAAAGCATGTCCGGATGCAGATCTAACCATATGAGTAGTTTTTTGAAAATATTTTGTAGGTACTAAACCTTCTTGAATGTAGCTAACATCTGCTCCACTATCAATCATGGCAATGTTTGTAATTGAAAAACTATTATCAATGAGAATAGTACATTTAATATACCATTTATGAGCAGTAATAATTTGCATCATTCCTAGAAACATATCATGTTTAGGATTAAAACTAATAGGTTTTTCTTCAATATCATTTTTAAAAATACCTTTGTTTTTATCATTAGATTCTTCAACTGGAGAATTGGTTTTCTCAATCTGAGTAATCCTATGATCACAAATCATTTGATTTTGTTTAAGAGATTTAATCTCTCGTTTCAAGTTTTCAACTTCAAATTTTAAATTATCGAAAGAAGAATCTCTTGCTGTAGTTGCATTTTTGTTCAACAAACGGTTATTAACCTCTAGTAAAGAATAAGGTGGAGAATATTCAAATTCTTTTTCAAAAGGTTTTGAAGAACTAGAACTTGAATTAGAACTTGAACTAGCAGCCAAATTAATAATTTTTTCACGAAGTTTTTCATCAGTAACTTCTTTCAAAAGTTCTATCACATTATCAGATGTAATAGTTTTCATGTTTAGATCTTTAAATTGTGATTGTAATTTATAAAATTCATCATCACAAGTACATGTATCATCTTTACAAGTTGTACAAGTATTATCAATATTTTTATCACTATGAGATAAATCAAGCAAGTCAATTTCAGCTTCGGATTCTGATTCAGAATAATAATCGGATTCTGATCCAGAAGTGTATAACAAACCATAAACCTTATCACGTAGTTCATCGTCTAGTCCTAAGGTTTTCAGCTTTTGAAGCTTATAATTTGGAGCTATATGGCCAAATTTACCACACTTATAACACTTAATGTCAGCAAGATCTCGCTTAGATCTATTTTTGGTAAATCTAGTAGACTTGCGATGTGCTTTCTTGGCTTCTCGTTCTTCTTTGGATCTATATCTAGATCTCTTTCTCCTATAAGGACTGTCTTGGTTGGGGTATCTATGATACTTATGTTTCTTCTTCTTATGAGTAGAAGTCTCGGGTAAACCGAATTGGGTGCAAAAGTCCCCTAACTGGTTTCTTTCCTTAAGCTTATCCATCTTAAGCTGTCTAGACAATCTTAATTCATTGCACAGGTTTAACCCTTCCTGTGTGCAAATTCCTATTAATTTATCATAGGTATAGTCTGCGTAAGAAATTTCTCCATAACTACCTCTTAAAACCTTTCTAACTCTTTCAGCAAATAAAGAGGGAAGGCCATCTATGAACTTAGCTTTCCAATGTTCAAACTTATTTTCTGGTAGTTCCATCACTCTACTCATAAAGGTGTCTTTATACCACCTAAACTCACTTAAAGTCTTACATCTAAGGCTATTAAGGAGGGTACGGACAGTCTCATTTTGGTTGGTAAATCTACCATTGAAGTGTTCTAATATAGTAAGAATAAGAGTGTAAACAGCATCTTCTCTATTTGCTACTAGAGCCATGCCTAAGTTATCAATTCCATCCTCAGTGGCTTTGGCATTAATAACCATTGCCCTTTCATCGACACTCAAATAATTGTCCCACCAGCCACGAAGTTGGCCAGTAAAACCTGCAACAATCATTCTGCAAATATTCCTATCTGTATTCTTTACACTTTTACAGATAGTTGCATACATAAGCATTCTATGTACTAGAATAGTTAACTGCCTATCAGTCAAACCATCAAGGTTCCATTCGTAAATTTCGGAACCACTGTAAGACGTATTAGTCTGATTCCAATCACGTTCCTCTATTAAAACATCTTGAGGAGTAGGACGATTGTAATAATAAGTCTGCATTCTAGGTTTATCAGCATAACTGCTATCTGCAAACTTACTATTCTTTTTGGGGTAAGTTCTGAGTTTATTAAATTCTGACAAAACATCCTTTTTATAGTCAAAAGTAGAATCTAATTTATCAGCAAAATCATTTGATAAATCAATGGGTTTGATATTCAAACCGGATAACTTTTTATCAAGAAGTTCTTCTAAGTCACCAAAAGATTTAAATTTAAAATCCTGAATATCAGGGGGTCTTTGAATATGAGTAAGAACAATTTGAGGTTCTGATTTGCTTCCTGAAGAAGTGGCAATATCTGTCAAAGTCTTTTTAGTATTCATATCCTTAATCAAGACTGTTAAATCATCAAGTTTTTTATTAAGAAAACTAACGTTTTCTCCCAAAACTTTAACATATAAACTCAAATAATTATTTTGAGAAATTAGTTTATTAATTTCTATGATGCTGACTGCGGCAACATCTTCATCAATAAATTTTTGAAATGCAGTAAAAGTAATACCTGTATTATTAGGTAAAACAAAAGATGATTGAGGAGGGTAAATGGCTTTAGTAATATTGCCATTCCCGTCTTTATAAGATCTTTCTAAAACTTTTATAAAAAGTGATAAATATGTGGTTATAAACCAAGGAACAAAATACATAATTTGATTATGTAAAGCACAAGTTTCATAAAACTCTTGGGAAATATTATTTAAATCATCTTTACTATAAGTATCAAAAAACCAAATTTTAAACTGGTTCCATTTATCAGTGAAAAATTCTTTTTGAATATAACCTCTAGCTTGTGACCCTGGACTAAAATCAATTTGGTGTGGAATCATTAAGTATCATTGGGGTCAAAATCCATCTCGGACGCAGAAGGAATATCTTTATCAGAAATATTATCATTATCCTGAACAATATTTGTCTTGGGGTTAATCTTAACCCTTTCAACAGGTTTATCACCTATTTTGGTAGAAATTGTGTGTAGAGATGCAGCACGATTTCTAGCTGGTCCATAGACTGGTTCAACAGGAGAAATGTGTTGAATATCAGGCAACAGTCTACGACTAGTAAAGGAATGTCTGTTATAACTAGAACTAATAGTAGGCAACAGTCTATTATTAGAAAATGACTGTCTACTATAAGTGGAACTATTATCGTCAAACTGAATGCAAATCCTACCATCCGGATTTTGAGTAATATGAGAATACTCAGTATTACTAACAGCATCAGTTATCTGACTGGGGGATATAACCGAATCCAAAGTCCATGTGGTTGAAAAATTAATTTCTTCCCACTTAATAGGTCTCCTCGTGGTGACCTAAGACTTTGAAAAATTCGTTTCCACTAGAATAGTCTGATCAGATGTATCATATAATTTACATCTGGGGTTAAACGTAGATAGTAATTTAAAATAAATTCTATACGATAAACATATCATTTCAGAACCAGGCGCATAATTATAACCATGCGTTTTCACATTTAATGTTAATGCATCAAGTATATTAACATCAGATAAAGATAATTGCAAATTGGGTTGAGTATTAAAATATACTGGGCCATAGGCGACAATAGATTCAATAGAACCCATCAGAGACTGTCTAAAATTCAAATTTCTGGCATCTCTGAGAGCAGCCAAAAATGTTTCTGGTAACCCTTTAAGGGTTAAAGGCTTAAAAGCAATTTGAACTATACCAATATGTAAATAATTATACTGGTATTTATAAACATCTACATCATGCTTGTTCAAAAAACGAATAGTCTGTTCAGACGAATTTAGAGCTAAAGATTACTCAGTTGTTTTAACAAGTTGTTTAGAAGAGAGTTTATCAAACCATCCATAATCATAGATTATTTTAATAGGGACTTTAGGAATAGTCCATTTGTTTAACAAATCAAGGTTTTGAGGTATATCTACCTCTTCAAATCTAGTATTTTTCATACTAGTTTCTCCTAAATCCATATTTCAGAAACATATCTATGTCAAATATTTCATATCTATCTTATATATACCATGAAAGTACCTAGGCTCTGATACCATTAACAGGATCAAGTGGCGGGCGGTAATCCACCATGCCTTCTCAATTAAATTAAAACAGAAATCACCGTTTGACCGTAATAATAATAATAATAATAATAATAATAATAATAATAATAATAATAATAATAATAATAATAATAATAATAATAATAATAATAATAATAATCATAATAATAATAATAATAATAATAATAATAATAATAATAATAATAATAATAATAATAATAATAATAATAATAATAATAATAATAATAATAATAATAATAATCATAATAATAATAATAATAATAATAATAATAATAATAATAATAATAATAATAATAATAATAATAATAATAATAATAATAATAATAATAATAATAATAATAATAATACAACAATCCAGTATAATTTTACGTCAACTCGGAAATTTCAGAACTCAAGGAAACGGAGGAACTAATATACAAGGGGTAAGAAAATATTATGTAACAACAGTCCAAAATGTACAGTTCGACAACGAGGGAGCTGACACAAGACGAATAATTTCAAATAAGGACAAGCCAACAAAAATATGGGATATCTAACTTCTTTTAAGGTTGGCCATTAAGGGAGAGATACAACAATTTCAATTAAAGGATAAGCAGTATAAGAATAATCATTTGCCTCAATTAAGTATGAACAATTACATAAGAGATAATTATAATTTTAGATAAAGATAAGCAGTTAGGGAAAGGACAACACGACAATAGAAAAGATAACAATTTCAGTTAAGGCACATATGAATCAAATGAATAAAAAGAGTGGATCATGAGGTAATTAATTCCAATTAAAGAAGGTAGAAGTGAAACTGAAAATTAAGAAACGTAATCGTAACGTGAACAACTGCATATTCAATGAGTATAAGGACCTAAGAATCCCTAAAAGGCCAATTTTTCACAAATAAGTCTAGGCACATACTCGTCACCTCGCGTACACGGACTACAATTAGTATAGAAGACTCAAACCCTAAGGGGTAGTCCCCCCATATGAAGTTAGGCAAGATACTTACCTCAAAGAAGATAGACTGATACTCAAAAATAAACTTCTCGGGTGAAATGTCCTCCGGACAGCTCAAATCTAATCAAAATAACTTCAAAGCACAAATAAAACTGATAAAAGACTATTCCGGATCATAAAGCCTCAATCTTTAACAAAATCTAAAAATCGGTCCAAAGTCGATCCCCGGGCCCGCACCTCGGAACCCGACAAATTTTACAAAACCCGAACACTCATTCCGATATGAATTCAACTATACGAAAATTATCAAATTCCGATACCAATTCGTCCCTCAAATCATGATTTTTCATTTTGAAAATTTTCTTCAAAAACCACCATTTTCCTCAACTCAAAACACAAATTAAATGATAAAAATGAAGATATAATCATGGAATATATTAAATACTAGGTGAAGAACACTTATCCAATCGAATTGCTTGAAAAAGCCACAAAGAATCGCTCAAACACGAGCTCTACAAGGCAAAATATGGTGAAAATGGCCTAACCCTCAATTTGAAAATATATTCTGCCTGCCAGGTATTTATAAATCGTGATCGCGGAAGAAAAGATGCGATCGCGTAGAAGGAAAATGGATACTATCCAAAATATGTTACGCGATCGCGGAAGGGATTATGCGATCGCGTAGTGAAGGAATTATCTGCTGCCCAAAGCCACACTTCGCGATCGGGAAGCAGAAGATGCGATCACGTAGAAGGACTAGACAGACTTCGGCGATCGCGAACAAGGTCATTCGAACGCGAAGAGTAACGAGTACCAGTGCTCAAGGCCAGGTTTCTACTATGTGAAAGCGATGGAGGGCATGCGAACACAAAGAAGGGAAAAGCAGACCTTCGCAATCGCGAATGGAATCAGGTGAACGCGAAGAACAATAATTCATTCTCCCCAAATTGCACTACGCGAACGCGGAAGAAGTGACGCGAACGCGATTAAGGAAACTAGATGACAGAAAACAACATTTCACAAATAAAAGGAAATGGCTCGTCACCCATCCGAAATACATCCGAGGCCCCCGGGACCCCATCTAAACACACAAACAAGTTCTATAACCTAACACGGACTCTCTCGAAGTCTCAAATTACATCAAACAACACCTAAAATACAAAATGCACTACAAATCGAACTTATGAATTTTCAAAACCTCCAACTTTGAAAACTCGTGCTGAAACCAATCAAACCAACTCGGAATGACGTCAAATTTTGCAGGCAAGTTCCAAATAACATAACGGGGTTGTTTCATCTCAGAATCACATTCCGGCCCTGATATCAAAAAGTCCACTTCCGGTCCAAATCTCTAAAAATTTGACTTTTGCCATTTCAAGCCTAAATGAGCTACCGACCTCCGAAACACAATACGAACATGCCCTTAAGTCCAAAATCACCCAACGGAGCTAACGGAACTGATGGAACTCCATTCCAGAGTCGTTTTCACCCAGTTCCGACTACGGTCAAAATCCTAAGACTTAAGCTTCCGTTTTAGGGACTAAGTGTCCTAAATCACTCTGAATCATCCGGTAACTGAATTCAACCACGCACACCAGTCAATACACATAATACGAAGCTGCTTAGGTTCTTATGCCGCCGATCGGGACTTAAATTCTCAAAACGACCCGTCGGGTCGTTACAAGAACAAGCCATTATGTTTGCTAGTTCATTATCATTGTCATAGAAGTATAATTACTGATTTTTTGCTTTTTGGTTCGCAAGAAATAGATCATCTTTGAAATGATACATTTGTCCTTGAACTCTAAAAGTATAAGTACCATGATTTCTTCTCGCTAAATCTTTGTCGTAGCTTACACCAAGTGATGTAAATGCAAAGATATTATTGTTTGTGCGAAAGCGTTTAGATTCCTCAATATTTTCTACATATAAATTCTGCAATTTTGTTGGCATTTTGTGAGTAGTTAAGCTAACTGAACCATTGCTACAACAAAATGCAGGAGGTTCAAACTGAAATTTCTTAGCTCGACAGAACTTGCATCGTGAAATTCGTTTTAGTGGGACGTATTCTGATTGCATTTGGCTAATGGTTATGTTGCCTATTTTATTTACATTTGGACCAGGAACTACCAAAACATCGGAATGAATGAAGGGAGAAGGAAAGCCAGATTGGTAAGAAATAATACTGCAATATACACCAACCTTTATTCATAATAGTGTAAGAACTCTAATTTTGTTCATTAGCCGTATTCGACGTTGACCCTAGTAGTAGATAATTTTAGGATAAATATAAGTAAATATTTTCTCAAATAAAAAATGGTAAAAACGTTTTTGCATAGAGGATTGTACTTGCCTACTTCAAATATTGAGGATGGCTGGGCAAAATTTGTTGCCCTGTCATAGTGGGCTGCAAACGTAGCGGCGCGATACATATTAGCTAATAATTGCAATACAAAATATTGCTAATGTCAAAGTATAACCAAATAAGCTTGACGAAGTAAGCGTATTTATCGGCAAATATATACGAACATGTAGAAAATTCTACACAAAGGCAGAAAACACATATGCTTAGTATTCTAACCTGTTTCAGATGACAATGCATATGCGGTGAGTTTTTTTACTCGTAGTCGGCATTTTAGCAGTAGAGCCTATTTTTCAGTGGATGCCATTTGCTTATACTTCTCACGCCGTCTGAAATTCAATTCTGTGTTTCGTTCTGCCGAGTAGGAAGAACTGTTTTTGTTCTGAGAATGCATCTATTTCAATATAGTTTCTATCTCCAATTATCGGTAGTTGAGGCCAAGTTTGATAATAATCAATATCCACCACATGGAGAAGAGAGAGTAAATATTCTAAAGTACAAAGATAAGCAAATAACAACAGTAAAATGGAGACATCAATAACCCTATCTTCGTAAATCAATGTTGCTGGAGCAAAATTTGTACTATTACAAATTGACCCAAATCCATAGCAAAATTTTGAAATTACAGAGCATGCCTCGCAATCAAAATTTTCAAAGAGGTATTGTTTGGTGAAGCACAAAAGAAAACCAAATACCCCAAAATAAATTCAAATGTAAACAAGCGGAGAATAAGAGTGGAACATGATGACAGAACGCAAGTAGAAGTAATCAAGCAGAGCAGAGAAATAAAGAGGAAAAAAATAAGTGCAACAACCAGAGAACAACTGTGCTCACCAAAAGGCAAAAACGTCACAGAGGCACAACACCTAAAACTGAAAGTGAAGCGAAGAACATAGACGTAGAAAGAAGATTGAAAGAAAGTTTCTGAGAAAAAATGCAGCTAAAAGTTTCATGTTAAATTGCAGGAAGATAAGAATACAAAGCCACCATTTAGTTGGTGAGAAATGTCTAGCAAGTCCTCAGCATAAAGTGTTCCTTACCTCTTTTCAAATACAAAACTGGCACATAGACAATATAAATATCTACCCTAATTCTACCCGTGCATATAAAGTCACAGGTGTTGGGCCATTAATCTCAATTCACCACATAAGCTATTCAGACATAAGCACACATGGAAAACTAATAATTGAATTTTAGCTCATGTTAAACGCAAACACAGACGACGATGGGAAGCTGCTTGGCTTTCCTTTATGTATAGTAGTAAAATCCTTTCACGTGAAAATTATTCATTCCAGTTTTCACCAAGTCGCGACACAAAACTTATCTTATAATCTCGAACATCTTTGTCTATCTTTTTCATATGCTTACTTTAATCGAGTCCGCAACTAAAGTTTGGTTCTTTTAGACTCAAGCAATACAAATAATTAATCTGTACTTAACTGACCCACCAATAATTTATATAGGTATAATGTCTATTATGCATGTGCTATACATCAAATAATTGTACCCCCGGACTGAATTTTTCTTATTTAAGGAGTTTAAGAATTTGGTTAAAATCCATTCAGGATCCTTCAAGTCTTCAGAAATATTTGTTCGTTAAGTTATTTTGCATTTTATCATAATGTCCGAAGAGTGAAAAATTAGGGTTTGATTATATTGGTGGGCAAGGTTGTGGCGGAGAATAACTCAGTATGCTATAGGTGTTCTCCACAGTGTCATGTTAAGTTGGCACTTACAATGGGGTACGATATATTGGTATCGTTGTTATGTAAATAAATGAGTGTGAGCAAACGTTTAGTGAATATTAAAGTAACTGGAAGAATCCGTATTCTGTTACTCCGTAAGGGGTTGCTTGTTATGCTGAGTTTAACATCAAAGATTATGAAACTCTGACAGATTTTTTGAGGACTCCGGATGAACACCGGGAACTTCTTGTGATAAAAATATTGGAAATGTACGTCAAGGCTGAAGACATTCGCAATAATGAGGTTTCGCAAAGTAGGTGTATACCTCAATCATCGGGTGATTATTTTGGAGCAATTTTAGCCGAACAGGTTTCGGGTGAAAGAGTTTGGCCTGATCTAAACTTATCTCCATGGGCGAATGAGGAGCGAGGACATAATTTCTCCCAAAGTTTACATAATCCACAAGCCGAGTAATTAACTTCAATTTTACTTTGTGTTATGATGTTTATTTTTATGTATTGAATTTGTATTAACACTCATATATTCCACATCAGGTACCGGCCAGATATGAATTTTACAAGTTATGAACTAAAGTTCAGTTAGAATATGCCTAGTTTTGGTATGTTGGATCATGGTGGTCCATCCGGGAGTCATCAGCAATAGGATAATGTGCATCACGGTAAATCAACATATTATGATTTGTAAGTGAAGTGATCAAGTTTATATGTAAAGTTTGGATAAATTTGAGAAACTCATTATTTTATTGGTTGTGCAGTGAAAACGAGCAACTTGAAGGTCCTGTCCTTACTCAATTGACCGAAGACGACATATTTAATCAGGATCTAGCAGATACGCAAAGTCAGGAAGATGATAGTGATTATGACAACAATGCTGACGAGTATAGAGATGACACGCTCTTCTCTGATGAGGGTGACGGTGATGAGGATGAGATTGCTGAACCTGATTTGACGAGGGAGCATGCTCTACCTCCCGTTAGACCAAGAGTGTACGAGTCCCATGTGCCGTTTCATTCAAGGGATGTTCCCTACCTTGATCAGTTATCAAGTATGCCAGATGTCGATGCCGTCACAAGGGATCTTGATGAAATTCGGACAGCAATGTGGGATGAGTCTAGAGTAACGGTGTAGTCAAAGGGCATGCTTTTTGCTGATAAAAGCGCTCCTAACTAGGGCGGTACAAATGTACAGCATAAAAGAGTGTCATGAGATCGTGGTTCATGAGTCATCTCAGGAAGTATACAAGGTTATTTATCGTAGATGGTTTCAAGGTTGTAATTGGATGTTGGGTGCAAGAAAGTTGAAAAAAAAATATATGGATTGTGGGGAAATACATTGGCAACCACAATTATGAATGGACAAATTCAGTGGGAATTATTTCAACTTGAATGTTGACTTGATTTCTCTTGTCTTGACTCCACACAATGAAGCGTCCATAAGTTACAAGATCAAAGAGTGTATAACATTTGTCCACCAGGTATATGGATGTACCATTACCAAAAGAAAGGCATTTCTCGGGCGCAAACGTGCGTTTGAAATTATTTGTGGTAACTGGGATAAGTCATTTGCCGCTCTACCCAGGTACATAGCTGCATTGCAACACTTTAACCCCGGGACTGTTATTGAATGGAAGCTTGAACGGGGTATGGGAATACCAGAATACATAATCAGATATGTGTTATAGGCATTTAAACCAGCCATTGATGGTTTTGTGCATTGTCGACCGGTAATATCCATAGACGGCACTCATGTCTATGGAAAGTATGATATTAAGTTGTTGATCGCAGTTGCTATAGATGCTAATGGAAGTATATTTCCCCTAGCCTTTGATATTTGTTCCAATGAAAGCCAAGAGACGTGGACATTATTTTTGAACCACTTGAAGGAGCACGTTATCAAACAGTGTTCAGGTATTTGTCTAATATTTGAACGGTATGGCGGTATTTTAAGTTCTGTACAGAATTTGCGTGCATAGAAGGAACCGTATGCCTACCACCGTTAATGGGTTAGGCACTTGAAGGCCAACTTCCATAGGGCTTATCCGAATAAGGATTTGCATGATTTAATGTGGATGGCTGCAACAGATCACCAAGAGTGTGAATTCAGGAGGTGAATGGAATTGATTAGGCAGGAAGACCTAGAAGCCTATCATTGGTTGATGCAACATGAGCTTGACAAGTGGACTTTGCATGTGGATGGTGGTAGAATATGGGGAACTCTGACTACAAATGTGTCAGAGTCTTTCAATAGGTTATTGAAGTCTGCACGTGGATTGCCAGTCACTGAGGTGTGGATGTCATTCAAGCAGATGGTGAAGAGGTTTGTTGAAAGATCTAGAGGTGAATCATCATTGATGGAAATGGGTGTTGAATTTGTTCCACAACCAATAAAATGATTTGAGAAATATAGGAAGCGAGAACAGTGGCATTCATTTTTGCAGTATTGCAGCGAGCAAAATATTTTCGTGAGTTCATTGTGGGGTTTCCCTTTATTGAATTTCAAGATGGTGTTTGTATAGATTAAAATAGGTTCATATTAAATACTCGTGTAATAGAGCGACACGTGGAATCAGAGACAGATGGAGCAAGATAGGTGGAAATCAAGATCGGGGGCAGCAGTTTTGGTTGGAACCGGGAAGCCCCCAAAGGGAATATTGCTAGTAAAGACAAATGAATGCCTACCACCCGATAACATTCAATGAAGAATATTCTGCAGTATTAAATACACAGTCCATTATAGAGAATTTTGGTATTCATAGCCTGCCGTTACACGTTCTTCAACGGCTCCCATAATTGTCATTTAAGAGGAGATTGATCCTAGGACCTTGTTCCTTAGGTGAAACTATAAATAGTGACTTCAATAGCCATTGTAAGAGAACGAATTTTCTAACAAACTTATGCTATATAATATTTAAGTGCTTAATAATACTTTATTTCTTACTTATTCTTACTTGTATTACTACCTTCGGAAGCTATGCTGCCGGAACCAAGCTATCTGATGTTTTATCTCGATTTCAACATTAAGTCTTGCATTTTATTTAATTTATTCATCATTTAGGAATCAAATCAATTCGCTTCTCTATAAACCACGTTACAAATTTAACTGTACCGTTTTACGGGTAAATAATTTGGCGCCCACCGTGGGGTTTTGACAGTTGCGTAATTGAATTGTTCCTTGCATCTATTACTAGGGAAATCAGCCTCAACAGAAAGATTCCATCAGCGATACCTACAACGAGGGATGAATCCACGCCGAACCATGGCGAGCAATATCCATGACATGTTCGGGAGTCAACTCCTAATAATGCTGAAGACGAACACGTCGCGAAAATAGTGAGAATCCTGAGGGAACAACAAAAGGATATTATGGGCCATCTCGTGCGACAAGATTGGGCCATGACAAAGGTGAGGCAAGGGTTGTCGGGTGCTTCCAACAATGCGAATGGAAGAGGTCCAGTTCCTCCCGGTGCTCCTGCAAACCAAACAGTACAAACTGTTGATAACAATACCCCGAGGGGTGAGGTCGACTTTGACAGGGTTAGGGGGGATGACAGCGGATCTGATAACAATAACGAAAATAATCCTTTGAAAACCGAACTCATGCAGTTTATGAGGGAAATAAACTCTTGAATGGATCAATTCCCGGGCGCACCGCTAGTGTTGAAAGGACCGAACTCAAAGAAATACACCCAATTTCCGTTCAAACTAAGTGTGGCACCGAAGTTAATATCGAAGCGGTGCAAAATGCCAGACGTGCCAAAATATGACGGGACCTTGGATCTTCAGGAGCACATCACCACTTATACAACGGCAATGAAAGGGAATGATTTAGCCTCGCATAAGATTGAGTCAGTTTTGGTGAAGAAGTTCGGGGAGACCCTCACGAAGAGGGAGTTGACATGGTATTCACTTTTACCAGAGCATTTAAGAGATTCTTTTGAGATGCTCTTGAATTGTTTTATCAAGGACCATGATGGGGCTAGGAAGGTGCAGGCTTGAAAGTCCACATTATTCAGTATTGCGCAAGGAGAGTCCGAACTGTTGTGGGAGTTTGTGACCAGATTTCAGAAGGAAAGGATGTTGCTGCCGGCCGTGCCAGATGAATGGAAAACTGAGGCATTTACTAAGGGTCTGAACCCGAGGAGCTCAAACACTTCTCAAAAACCGAAAGAAAGTCTTCTCGAGTTCTAGGCAACAACATGGGGGGATATCCATGACCGCTACAAATCGAAGATAAGAATAAAGGATGACCATCTCAATTTCTAGGCATCAATCAAGGGTCTGGACCGAGATATGAATAAGGAAAGTTGAAGGATGATTTTAACGTAGATCGACGGTCTACTAAAGGTCGGTTTTTGCAGTACAAAAGGGCCAAAGGATGCGACCGAGGTTTCTAGTAGGAGGATAGGTTCACTATAGATTGGAGCGTGGATCGTGTCCGAAATAACAGATCGTTATAGGATAAAGAGACGTCAGGTTCCTGGGACTCCACCTACCTTAGACTAACCGAGTATAATTTTAACATCAGTGTGGTGGAACTGGTATCGGCGATGAGGAACATTTAGGAAGCACGGTTCCCGAGGCCGATGAGATGTGACCCCAGTCAGAGGGATCCTAACCTATGGTGTGAGTATCATGGAACTAACAGCCACCGGACTGGGGACTACCGATATCTACGCAAGGAAGTGGTGACATTGCTTAAAAGTGGCCATCTCACAGAGTTCCTAAGAAACCAAGCTAAAAATTACTACGGTCGCGGTAGGGATAACGCGGAGCCCTCAAAGACGGGAGAAGACCCTCCTCGTCTGACGATCAATATAATTTTCAGAGGAAACGAGATCAATGGTGTAACCTTCTCAGTCACAAAAAAAGACAAAGGCATTGGTAACCCACAGCAAAAGACTCCGAGAAGTCACCGAGGATGGTATCACCTTCACGAAAGAGGACGCACAACGATGCCCTGGTACTTATTCTTAATGATTTAGATTTTAAAATTAAACGTGTTTTGATGGACCCAGGGAGTTCACCAAATATTATCCAATGGAGAGTGATGGAACAAGCCAAGATAATCGGAAGCATCATTCCGGCCACAAAGTTCCTTGCCGGGTTTAACTTAGCAAGCATGACAGCTCTAGGGGAGATTATGCTGCCCACGAATGCCGAAGGGGTAATGAAGACGGCCCTGTTTGAAGTAGTAGACGGCGATATGGGCTACAACATTATTCTTGGAAGACCATGTCTACACAAGATGAAGGTTTTGTCTTCAACATACCATCAACTTATAAAATTCCCAACTCCAGAGAGAATTAAACAAATAAGAGGAGATCAACCGGCAGCAACGGAGATGAACGCAATCTCGGTTTCCAGTAGCAAAAGAAAAGAACATGCAACATAGCATGTACAGGAACCAATGCCTGCCCCCAAGACAAATGAAGTCAACAAAGGAGGGGAGTCGTTAGAATCCTATTAGGTACCACGGTATTTCCAGGTACCAGAAGACTAAACCCCGAGCTCAGGTCAGGATTCATAGAATTTGTTAAATTTAATGTTGATTGTTTTGCATGGTTGCATGCGGATATGACAGGTATCCCGCTATAGGTGGCCATGCGCAGGTTAAGCCCGGATCTCAACAATGTGTTTATTTGAACACATTGTTGACATGCAAATCAAAGAAATAAAAGTCCATTTTTATCTTCTAGCTATTATTCAAAGTGTTACTCAGTTATTCTCTTTTCTTATTTGCATCCGAGCTTATATCGAGGGTCCGATCGAGGTTGAATTTCACTGTTAATCTTGAGATAGGGCTTGATCATCACATTACAATTGGTTTGATCATTTATTTTATCTTTAACAAAATTACTTGTTGTTCTTCGATCATTCGTATTGAATTGAATCACATATCCTTTAAATCGCGTACAAATTTAATTCTTACCCATTCTGGGGAGTAAACAGTTTGGCGCCCACCGTTGGGCTAAGGATAAAAGTGGTGATTTAATACGAATCTCCATAGCACACCCTATTTTATGCTTGTTCTTTGAAGTTTTGATTTCAGGTTAGCCTAAGGATGTCAAATTCTTAGTTTGCTAACTTGAACATTGACATTGAGTCAGGCCATCATGGTGAGAATAATATCGTGATGCCTAGCAATGATGTGTCCCCTGTTGATCCCAATGGTGTCCCAACCACCAACTCGGTCAATGCTAACTCACAAGTGGCCATCAACATTAATCTAACGACTAATCCCGAAAACAGCGTTCGGTAGGGACCACGACCAGCGACTCGAGAGGCACCCGAAGGTGAAGGGGATGGGGTGAGCCTACGGTTAATTTTCAAAATGTTACAAGCTCAGCAAGCAGCGATAGCGCATTTTAAAAATCAAAGCCACACCTCTAATTGGGCCGAGCCCAAGCAGTCTTGGGAAAATGCTCGGAGGGATGAATAAGTTGTCATGAAATCAGGCAAATTCAGGCCCGGGGAAACTTTTGAGGTGATGAATATACTCGAAGCATTGACAAAATGGGTGGAGTATTGCGAGAAAAAGATTGAGGTCAATGACAAGAAGGTAGAAACGTATAAGTCTAGGGTCGATCAGATCCTAGGAGCGCCTCCGATATTGAAGGGGGCAAACTTCAAAAAGTTTATTTAGAAGCTTTTCCCCTCGAGCACGACACCGAAGCCGATCTCGAAGAGGTTTAGAATGCCCGACATTCCCAAGTATAATGGGCCCACAGATCCAAATGAGCATGTAACCTCCTATACATGCGCAATCAAAGGGAACGACTTGGAAGACGGCAAAATCTAGTCGGTGTTGCTAAAAGAATTATGGGAAACCTTGTCTAAAGGAGCAGTGATATGGTATCACAACTTCCCTTTGAATTTTATCATCTCGTTTTTTATGCTTGCAGAAGCTTTCGTAAAGGCCAATGACGGAGCCCTCAAGGTCGAGACCAGGAAGCCAGACTGTTTCAAGGTCAAACATAGGGATAACGAGATGCTCGGGGAGTTCGTATCGAAATTCCAGATGGAATGGATGGATCTGCCACCAGTTGCGGATGATTGGGTCGTTAAGGCATTTACTCAAGGGCTCAACCCCCGAAGTTCCGTGGCCTCTCAACAGCTAAAGCTAAACTTGGTGGAATACCCGGCTGGGCCGACGTCCACAATCGAAGATCAAAGTCGAGGACGACTAACTCGGGGCCCCTTCAGGGTCTGTTTACCCCATAAAAACCAATGACAGGTCTAAAAAAATCATGGATCAGGAGCCAAGGTTGGTCCGAGAATGATACCAACCATGCGGCACAGATCGAAGGGGACACTGATTCGGACGCCACCCGACAAGGAACGATAAGAGAAATGATTGAGGACCGAGCAGCCGAGGCCTAATGAGCAAAAGCAGTTTGAAAGGTTGGTCAGGACTAGGGAGGCACCAAGATTATCAAAGTATAATTTTAACGTGGATGCTGCAAGTATACCACGGTACTCAAGGTCATAGGACTGAAGATTCCTAACAGCTAAGAGAAGAAGTAGCTCGATTGTTCAACAATGGCACCTTCGAGAATTCCTAAGCGCGCAAGCCAAAAGCCACTTCAGGAATAGGGATGCCAACAAACAGGTCAAACAAGAGGAACCTCATCATGTAACTAACATGATTATTGGGGGAGTTGATGTCCTCCAAGGGCCAATGATAAAGCGCACCAAATTTTCTATCACGAGAGAAAAATGCACCGGGGATTACGTCCTGGAAGGAGCCATCTCGTTCAGCGACAAAGATGTCGAGGGTATCTTACAACCTCACAATGATGCACTGGTAATATCTATACTTATCAATAAATCTCGGGTTAAACGTGTGTTGATTGATCCAGGTAGCTTGGCCAATATCATTAGATCAAGCGTCATAGTACAACTGGGATTGCAGGATCAAATCGTGTCGGTGGTCCGTGTATTGAACGGCTTCAACATGGCATGCGAGACCACGAAGGGTGAGACCAACAAGAAATAATTTTCTAAGTGATCGAATGGGATATGAGGAACAACGCCTTTTTTGGAAGGCCATGTGTTCATAACATGAGAGCGGTGCCTTCGAATTTACACCATGAACTAAAATTTCTCACTCCAGGAGGAATCAAAATAATCTATGGAGAACAACTAGAAGCAAAGGAAATATTCGTTGTTGATGAAGTCATTCCGGTTCCTGCGGTTTCAACATCAAAAAGTAGCGAACCGACCAAAGCAGAAGAAACTGAATAGCAATAAATGATAGCGGCCTTATCCGAGCCGAAAAAAAATAAGGAGCATGAAACGGATGATGAGGATGATTACAGTGTCCTGAGATCTTTCATAGAGCCCGATTACAGTGACGCCGCCAAATCGACGATCGAGGAGTTGAAGCAGGTTATATTGATCGACTATCTATCGGATCGAAAGGTATACCTGGGCACGGTATTAACCCCCGAGCTCAAGAAAAAACTTATTGATTTTCTTAAAGTTAATGCCTATTATTTTGCCTGGTACCATCTAGACATGACAGGGATTCCCCCCGAGGTAACAACTCACAAATTGAGCTTGGATCCAAAGTTCGATCCGGTTAAGTAGAAGAGAAGGCCACAGTCCTAGATCAAACATGCATTCATCAAGGACGAGGTATCTAAACTTTTGAAAATAAGTTCCATCTAGGAAGTTAAATACTTAGATTGGTTAGCTAACATAGTAGTAATTCCTAAAAAGGGAAATAAACTTTGGATATGTGTAGATTATAAGGATCTAAACAAGGCGTGTCCAAAACACTCTTTCCCTTTGCCTAACATCGATCGAATGATCGACGCGACGGCGGAACATGTGATACTGAGTTTTCTCGATGCTTATTCCGAGTACAACCAAATTCGAATGGACTCGAGGGATCAAGAAAAAACTTCTTTCATAACGAAATTGGCACCTACTGTTACAACGTAATGCCGTTCAGACTAGAGAACAACGGTGCCACATACCAACACCTAGTTAACCAGATGTACGAAGAACAAATAGGAAAATCAATGAAAGTTTATATTGACGATATGTTGGTTAAGTCCCTGCGAGCAGAGGACCATTTGAAATATT
The DNA here is from genome assembly GCF_000715075.1 of Nicotiana tabacum. Taxonomy (NCBI): domain Eukaryota; kingdom Viridiplantae; phylum Streptophyta; class Magnoliopsida; order Solanales; family Solanaceae; genus Nicotiana; species Nicotiana tabacum. The sequence continues at coordinate 46,273,104 of NC_134092.1, forward strand.
TGCAGGAGACCTTCAACATATTGAGGAAGTACAACATGAAGTTAAACCCGAAGAAGTGTGCATTCGGGGTCAACTCGGGCAAGTTTCTCGGGAATATCAAACCGGGGAATAGAGATCAACCCAGAAAAAATAAAAGCAATTGAAGACATCACCATAGTTGACAATGTTATGGAAGTACAAAGGTTGACCGGGTGGATAGCCACATTGGGCCGGTTCATTTCAAGATCGTTGGATAAGAGCCATCAATTTTTCTTACTATTGAAAAGAAGAACAACTTCTCTGGGACACTGGAATGCCATCAAGATTTGGAAGAACTCAAAATATAACTGTTGAACCCTCCTTTGCTGCATACTCCGAAGGCGGACGGACCTTTATACCTCTACTTGCGGTTTTTGAGGTGGCGGTAAGAGGTGTCCTAGTGCGGGAAGAAGAAGGTACATAATTTCCTATTTATTATGTTAGTAGAACCCAATGCGATGCCAAAACCAAATATCCGCACTTAGAAAGATTAGCGGTCGCCTTGCTGAGTGCTTCTAGGAAATTGAAATCGTACTTTCAATGCCACCCCATATGAGTCGTAACCTCCTATCCATTGAGAAATGTCGTGCATAAACTCGAGCTCTCGAGCCGGTTGGCCAAATGGACCATAGAAATTAGCAAGTACAATATCAAGTATAAACCCTGGACCGCCATAAAACCTCAAATTTTGGCGGACTTTGTGACCGACTTTACGCCGGCCTTAATACCCGAGGTCGAAAAAGAGTTACTGCTCACTTTGGGTATTATATCGGGGATCTGGAACCTATTCACGGATGGTGCCTCCAATGCGAAGGGGTCCGGGCTCGGTATCGTATTGAAACTACCTATGGGTAACGTAACTAGGTAATCTATTAGAACTGTAAATTTGACTAACAACGAAGCTGAGTATAAGGCTATGATTGCAGGACTAGAACTGGCTAAGAGCCTGGGGGCCGAGGTGATCGAAGCCAAATGTGAATCCCTCCTTGTCGTAAATCAAGTCAATGGAATGTTTGAAGTAAAAGATTAATGGATGTTAGAATCAAAATAGTAAAGCCAACTCACTGGCCAACTTAGGGTCGTCTGTCGACTCCGATGAATTTGACTCGGGGGAAGTGGTACAACTGATGAATTGGTGGTAGAAGAAGTTCACGGCGAGGTAAACTCGACAAGCTTGACTTGTGATTAGAGAAACAAATACATAGACTACCGCATGAGTTCGGGATCCAAAGAATCGAGAGCCCTGCTCACCAAAACTGCAAGGTTCAGCTTGGTCGAGGGGAAACTATTCAGAAGATCCTTTTTTGGCCCACTAGCTAGGTGCTTGGGTCTGGGAGAGACTGACTAAGCCATGAGAGAGGTCCTCCAGGGCACTTGTGGGAACCACTCGGGAGCTGAATCCTTGGTTCGGAAGTTAATCAGAGTCGGTTACTACTGGAACGAGATGGAGAAAGATGCGAAAGACTTCGTACGAAAATGCAACGAGTGTGAAAGACACGCCCTAATGATTTATCAATCGGAAGAGATGCTTCACCCGGTAGTATCTCCATGGCCGTTTATGAAATGAGGGATGGACATCGTCGGTCCCTTGCCATGGGCGCTCGATAAAGCCTAATACATACTACTCATGACCGATTATTTCTCTAAGTGGGTCGAGGCTCAGGCGTTCAAAAAGGTTCGCGAGAAAGAGGTCATCCACTTCATCTGGGATCAAATAATATGTCGGTTCAGGATATCGGTTGAGATCGTTTGTGACAATGGAAAGCAATTTGTCGGCAACAAGGTAAGTAAGTTTTTCGAAGACCACAAAATCAAAAAGATATTATCAATACCTTACCACCCTAGTGGGAACGGATAAGCAGAGTCAACGAATACAACTATACTCCAAAACTTGAGAAAGAGACTAACCGATTCGAAGGGAAAGTGAAAAGAAATATTGCCCGAAATCTTGTAGGCATACCAAACGACTTCGAAATCATGTACCGGAGCGACCTCATTTTCTCTAGTCTGCGGCGCGGAAGCTTTAATCCCGATCGAGGTGGGGGGACCACGCCTCAGGTTCCATTATGCTACTCAAATGTCAAACGGCAAGGCCATGACCACAAGTTTGGACTTATTGGACGAGAGGTGAGCAGTTGTCATGGTCTGGGTGGCTGCCCAAAGGCAGCGAGTGGGAAGGTACTACAACCGAAGAGCTAACCTCCGACATTTTCAAGTTGGGGACTTGGTGTTAAGGGAAGTAACGCTACACACCAAGAACCCAAATGGCGGAAAACTAGGCCTGAACTGGGAAGGACCGTATAGAATTGCCAGAATAACCGGGAAAGGTTCGTATAAACTCGAGTCAGGAAAGAGTATATAACTAGCGAACAACTTGAACGTGGCACACATAAAGCGGTACTACTGCTAAGGTACGAGCACAATTCCCCTTTGAAATTTGTTATACTAACTTATGCAAGTACTCGGCCAAGGGCAAAATGTGACAATTAGGTCTGAAAGCACGAGTTGTACTCTTTTTTCCTTGAACAGGTTTTTCCCGAAGGGGGTTTTACGGCAATAATTTTAACGAGGCAACAGTAAAATGTGCTACCTTAGTTTCGAAAGCCGGCTTAAAGCTGGAGTTACTGATCACCTACACCGGACCAACAGTATTCGAGCCCTCACAAGTTTGGCCTTGAAAACTGGGGGGCATTACCTCCTAAGTTAGGATCCTTAGAAGGTTTTATTACTTAATATTAAAAGCCAAGGCTTGGTAATTAGGATTCGTTGTAAGGGTCAAATGAACTGTACCCATGTAGCCTACTCTTGCCATGGCATAAAGCTTATGCACCTCCTATTATGTACTTTACATGCAAAGCAATGAAAGAAATTTGCCCTGTATATTTTATCAATACACATTTTGTACCATCGATACATTCGTTGAAGTTACTTACAACAAATAACGGATCCTGAATACGAGAGCATATGGGCTACCCCGACTCGGGGACTGCCGTCCGATAAAATGATCGGATAGCTCGGGCTATCGAATCCCAAAGGAACTGAGCCTATTAGGCAAGGCTCGAATAGGAAAGGCTACAGCCAACCTAAAATGGTTCGGAGACATCCAAGTCCGTACTCAGAAAGTAAGGCTCGTACATATGATTAAAACATATTAAAAGGTTACCCTCGGCAAAACACCATCGCGTATGACTAAAACACTCAAGTATCTTAAAGGCCTTTATTTTTTATCAAGATTTCGAAGCCTAAACGACTCGGAGTTATTATTGAAACCGGTCCTCATTCGGGCTTCCGGAGAACGGGTACTCTAGATTACGTCAAATTCTATGCTAAGGCATTAATGATGATCTTCAAATAAAAAATTGCAATTAGATGTTGAAAAATAAAAGACACAGTCTTGTCAAAGGGAAAATTTTATATATATTCCAAAAATAATTTACAAAAGCACGATAAAACATCCTCAAAATAAATAATAGAAACCACAATAAAAGAGAGAGAGAGAGAGAGAGAGAGAGAGAGAGAAAGAAAAGCTAAGGGATCTCTGCCTAATCTTCACCAGAACTCGACTCAGCACTGGAACCTTTAGGACCTTCAGGCTCGTATAGCTCTTTTTCCTTAGCCTTGAGCCTCCTGGCCTCTTCAATCTTGGCCGATAGATCAAACCCCTGGGCATGAATCTCCTCAAGGGTCTCTCTTTGGGACAGCCACTTTACATATTCGGCCTTTGTTATTAAGCGGGCATCGGCTATTTCCACATCGGACTTCTATTGGGCCAGCATTTCCTTGACCTCAGAGGAATCAATCGAGGTTGCTTCTAACTTGGACTTCAGCGCAGTATATTCCCGGTCGAGGTTGTCCCGTTCCGAGACGGATGAATCCAGTTGTGCCCGAAGCTCGTCATTTAACTGAGACCACTTGTTGGCCTTATCCTCTACCACCCACAGCTGGTCCTTGACCGATGCCAACTCCTCTTTTGTAGCCTCATTTTCCGAGGCTAGAAGATCCATCCTGCTCCTTAGTGTCTCGATTGAAGTTTTGAGCTCGTTCATCTCGGCTCGTTGCTGGTCAATTAGGTCTATCTTCTCTTGGACCTACGAGGTTGCATCATTAGTCATTACGCATAGCCTCTCATATTTAATCTCAAAAATTCTTACCTTCTCGACCAGTTCGGCATGCTTCCATTTTACGGACAAAGCCTCCCTTTGAGCTTTTACCAGCTCAGCTCGAAGAACAGGGAGATCCTTGAGGGCCTCATCTTTTTGCTCACTAAGAACCCTATACATGTCCTTCTGCCGAACTTGTTCTTTGAGATCGAACTCGAGCTGTCTGACTTCCATTTGAGCCTAATGGAATCTTGTATGGTGGAGCACTGAAGCCTGAAAATCAAATCGATAAGATCATGAGAATACGCCGAAGTTCAATAAGATGCACGAAGGCCAAAAGCAAAGGGAAACTTACCTGATTCAGTGCCTGTTGTGCCTTGTTGAAGAGGCGTGGTGTGCCTACTTTGTTTATCTTCACATGGTCTTCTTCAGTCACCAGGCAACGAAGATAGCTAGTCATGCCCACCAGAGCAGACAGCTTTCGAGTGTCAGTCGAGATAGTAAACACGATCGTTCTTTTACGGTCGGGATCCACGCTCGAAGCAGGGAACTGTCTCACTAGCTTGGGGCTGGGGCTCAGCTCGCCTTCTCTCGACGACACATCCTTTTTCGGGATCTCTAAGTGACCAAAACCAGAATAATCCTCCAACGCGCCCATGTCCACACCGTCAAAGAATATGTTGAGGGCCTCGTCAGCAGCCCATGCCATCTCATTTGGCTTCTCCTTGACGGCCTGAGCCAAGTCGAACAAGGACTCTACATGAGACGGCGATTCCACGATGTCAATAACACAACAACTTCCCTTAGAGCAGGGATAGTTTGTCGGAAGACCATAGCCTCAGATTATCCCTTTGGCTCTTGGACTAAAGAGGGATCGGCTTCTTGGCCACTTCCTCCGGTTGCTGCCTGTTCTTCTTCATCAAAGGCCGGCCAATGGGCGACAAACTCTAGATCATCATCTTCAGGGTAATCCCTAAGCCGGAAGAGGGAGTCAGAGTCCGGTACCCTAGCCAAGGTACTCTTCTTGTTGTTTTTTTGGACCCAGACCATTACCCTCTTCTTCTTGGCTTCGGCGTCTGGGGAATCCGAAGACTTCCTCTTTTTTCTCCTCCGGTGCATCAGCTCCAGGCTGTCCCGAAGTGGAGGGTTTATCGAGTGAGGACAAAGCCCCGTCCTCATCCAATGCCCCAAGTTCAGTGGTCCTAGGTGAAATTATGAAAGAAAGAAAACTTAGTGGAAATGGCAGTTGAGTATAAGAATACACTTGGTCGAGAGGAGCACTTACCATGAGAACATGCCTCCCACTTGTCCTTTGAAAGTTTGCACCATTCACGCTCAAAGAACGAAAGTTGTTTGTAGAACCCCTTGACCCACTCTTTTATGTGAGGACTTGCGTTGGGAACTCGAGCAACCGCTGCATGATGGTAAAAGCAGGCAATAATAAAAAGGAACAAAAGAATTTCCAAGTACTCAGAAGGGAAAGAAACTTACGAGCTAAGTTCCACTTTTCAGGGAACAACAAGAATTCAGAGGGAATGAAATCTTCAGTTCTTACCTTAATGAATCTCCCCTGCCAGCCTCGATCCCGATCTTCATCGATGCTCAAAAATGGAGCTTTACTTTCCCGACGAATGAGCTTGATTAGCCCCCCTCAGAAAACTCTAGGACCGTAGAGACGAAGCAAGTGGTCGATGGTGAATCGAGGTGCTTCAATGTTCTTGACAAAATAACGGAGGAGGATCACGATCCTCCAAAAGGACGGATGAATCTGCCCTGGGCAGACCTCGTGCCTTTTGCAAAAGCTAGGGATTATGGGATCCACCAGGGCAAGTGTGAAGAGGTAAGTGTAAACACTTAGATACCCCTCCACATGAGTGGTAATGTCCTCATCGGGACCAGAGACGACCACTTCTATGCCTTCCCAATTGCAGTCCTCCCGAACTGTAGGGAGTGTATCCTTGGTAATGGAGCATATGTACCTCCATACCCCCTCTCCTTTGTCCTGTTGACTGGAAGCTTTTTCAACCTTGAAGTCATTCTCAATGGAGCAGCCTATGGGGATGAAGCTCTTCGGGGAGGTTTCGGGGCCACCTCAGGTACGAACACCCCGGTATCCATGACGGGGTTAGAAGTTGAAGGGACGGTCTGTTGAGGCACATATTTCGAAGTCTTAGCCATCGAAGTTTGGAAAATATGAAGATTTGAAGGCGAGGATGAATATTTGAAGGTGAGAATGAAGATTTGAAGATAAAGATGAAAGTATGAAGGTTGGATTTGAAAATATAGAATGAAGTATAAAGATTTGAAGAAGGAAAGATGAAAATATGAATATCTAAGAAACAATGTATGAAGATTGGAAAGGGTTAAGAATAAGTGAAAAGTTCGAGGGTAAATTAAGAAGCTCTAGAATCGGAAAGTAAAAAAGTGAAAAAGGGACCGAAGATTTTATAGAGAAGGGGTAATCAATGTGTGACATTTCGCATTCAGGGACGGTCATCTGGTGGCTGATATGTGTCCAAAGTCAGAACGACGCGAATGACGGGACGTTTCGTTGACCCGGCAGCTCGGTTGTTGTTACATCCCGCATTTTTATATGTTAAAGTTTCATCGTAAGTTAATCGACGTAAGCTCGGGAATGAGATTATTTTGGAATTATAAGTATTATGCTATTTCAAACAAGAAATAAGTAAATTCGTGAAGGTGAGAGGGCAAGCAAATCGAAGAAAATGAGTTCTGTCGAAGTTTGTCAATTTAGGATAAAATATGGATCGAGCTATAATACCCCGTATTTATGGACTAGTGATATACAAGGTACCGCATGACCATGGTAGTAAGGTGTATGAAATGTATGAAAAGTGAGTAGTATTTTAAGTAATTCAAGATTATTCTTAAGTATATAGATAATTGGGTAATTATAAATTTTTAGTAAGAGATTAACTAAATAACTAAGCTAATTAAGTAATTAAGATTTGGATAATTCTAAAGAACCTAAACGTGGCAGCCATGGAAGCCAACAAATTTTGACTCATTAATCACAAAGTAAAGTGGCATAAATTGAGCATTCTTTAGCCAAGTCACCACACAAGTGGGGCCCACCACCAAAGACATAAAGACCTCTCATAATTCACATTTCATCTCTACCAGATAATAGATAGAAATTCAGCAAGTATCCAACGAAGATTTATACCATTCTTTAGCTTTCTTAACAAGATTTACATAGTAATATTCACTTCCATCAGAAGATGCAAGCTAATATTTGCTACAAGACAAGCTTCAAAGATGTTTATTCGGTTTATGAGTTAATGGATACAGATTTATATCAGATCATCAAATCCCCTCAAGCACTCACAAACGACCATTGCCAGTATTTCCAATTCCAGCACCATACTTCCGGTTCTTTTGCTAACGGATGGAGCTCCAAAGCTCATTTGAAACTTCACAACATAATATAGCGTGAGTTTTTGCAAATTTTAAGAAGCACGGTGTAATCTTTCTCAAGAGAATCGGCTTCAGATATGTTAAGGCTATCCCTTCTTTCTTTTTGGCATGACCCAAATGATACTGAAAGAAACGAGCAAACGCACAATTTTTATAAATGACTCTATTCATAGAAATATTAGGGGTGTCTATATTCTTGATTCCCCATGTGAATTATTATTATATCTTTTATTCATGGGTCTAGGAAAAATACGTATTTGATAAAATTTATCCGACATGCATATTATTTTTATGACATTCCGAGAAAATCTTATTAACGTATTTCTTAAGGCATATTATTTTTATGACATTCCGAGAAAATATTATTAACGTATTTCTTATGCATTTCATGCATTTATACATGTACATTGACCTATGACCAGACGGCGTTATATACGCGTATATTATATGTATATGGGATATGGGAAAAGGTTATGGCGTTATATACGCACCGCCACCTGATCAGCAGGTATACGTTGATGATTTGCCCACAATGGCTGAAATGATTTGATGGGATGCCCTCAGAGGCTTGATGATGCTATGAACGCATATACCTATGCATGGTATGACATTTATACGCATATGCATGACATTATAAAAATGAAATGACTCACTGAGCTATGCACACATATATGTCGAGTCTTTTACTCGATGTTTCTCTCATGTCTATTATATACTGATTTTCATTCCTTATATACTCAGTACATTATTTGTACTAACGTCCCTTTTTCCTAGGGATGCTGCATTTTATGCCCGCAGGTCTCGATAGACAGGTCGAGAGTCATCCAAGTAGGCGATCAGCTCAGCAGAAGATATTGGTGTGCTCTATTTGCTCCGGAGGTTTTTATTTGGTCAGTATGATTTAGATGTGTATGGTTTGGTATGGCGGGGCTCTGTCCCGATCTTTATGATAATTATGTACTCTTAGAGGCTTGTAGACATATGTCATGTACGTGAAAGATTGTACGGCCTTGTCGGCCTATATTTTGAGTTTATAAATGATCATGTTGGCTTATTAGGCCTGTATGTCACGTGCATATGATGAAGTAATAAGAAAGATACGTTACGTTGGTATTCTGTTGAGTAAAGTACTGGTTGCCCATCGCGGCCCATCGGTTGGGTCATAACAAAAGTGTTATTAGAGCAGTTCTATCTTGGGGAGTCTATAAGTCGTGTCTAGTAGAGTCTTGTTTAGGGGTGTGTTGTGCACCACACTTATAAGTAGGAGGCTACAGGTCATTTAGGACTGTCACTCTTTCTTCTTACTCTAGATAGTGTGGTAGAGCTCAGTTGTAAGAACTCAATTTCCTAAAATCTATCTTATTCATAATACGACGATGCCTGCATCCAAGAAGACAGTTGGTAAGAGATATGGCTATGGAAGAGTTGAGTTAGGAGAACTTGATTTTTGCACCATGCTTATGATGTATAAATATGAGGTATTCAGCAGATCATGTGTGTACTAAGACGTGTAAGCTTCTTGATAAGGATCCCTAAGGCAAGAATGTCTATCCACTCTTACGGTAAAAAGGAATAAGAGAATCGGAAGGTAGACACAAGTTTCAGCAAGTAAAAGAAGCAAGGTGAAGAAGGGTACGAGGTACCCAGTTAATGAAGATTAACAGTATTTACAATTCAAGCAGAGAAATATGAGCATTTTTGAGTTACCTTCAATTGTAACAAAGGTATGTACAATTAGTCACACCCATCTCAGTTATGCTCCATGGGAGCCAATAGATATAGTTTAAAAAAAGGAAGGGATATAAGGACCCAACTGGGGTTAAAGTAACCCAAAATGTTGAATGGATTTTTAGCATTAGCTAACATTCCGAAGGATATTATGAATGTGCTAATAGATCTCCTTGTAAGACATCCAGATGGTGCACTCTAAAATAGTACAGCTAGATATGAGTACTGCAAAGACAGGCACTGAAAGCCTTGAAGGGATAAATATTATCTTAGTGTGGCTCCCGTCCCTAGTAAAGGAAGAATGTTAGGCAACCCGAAGAGCCAACATATGAAGCAAGGGGAGCTAAAAGCAAAAGAATGTCTTGTTAAAGTTTTCAGAATAAAGTGATAGACAGAAATATTAGCAAGGAAATAAGAAGAGAGATAACGAAGCATTATGAGTAAGATGTGATGCATGGATGACAATAGTAGAAAAACAAATGACAGTATTACAGAGTCTATAGTCAAGTGAAAGAAAAGACGAGAGGTGACAGGCCTTGAGACAGCAAAATAGTATAGGCCATAAAGTCATGCCCTCATCTCGAGAAATAAGTTCGTGACTCTAACGCGACTACTAGAAGGAAAAGTTAGACCCAGAATAATAGAAATCGGTATGGGCTGGTGAACAAGATAAACTAAACATGAATTAGGGACTGGGTGATTTGATAATGGTTGGCATCATTGAAATTTTAGATTGCGTTCCGGCAATAATGGAATGGACAATAAAAGAAGATTCATGAGAAATTCAGAGAATGGTCATTCAGGAAGACGCTTCCCTAAAGCAAGCAATGTGAGCAAAGTTAAGCTTAAGGGACTGTATGTGCTAGTTATACTAAGTGTCACCCTCGCGAATAAGGAATTTCGTTATCCTTGGTACGGAAGGATTACCGCGAGGTGAGTAAGGGCCATCGATGATATGAGAAGATGCCAAAGATAAAGAGGTAAAATATCTACAGGTAGATCCTCGTGGCTTCAACTCTTAGTACTCCCCTAAAGGGGGGAATAATATGGAGTGTTGTGGCATTAAGTCGGAATTAAGTGGTTCTAGTGACTATGGAATGGTAAAGGAATAATGCGATAAAAATGAAAAAGGAATGAGATGGCACTTACCCAAATCTTGCAGAAATGCTACGATTCCAGAATATTGTGCAAGCACGACTTCAAGGAGAGGAAGTAAGGGTTCCTGTCCGTGCTGTTATTGATAAATAAGGAGCCAGTGCAAGACGTAAGTTAATTCAAAGGAAACAACCTAAGAAAGATTGCGCGGAATATTGATGTGAGAATGAGCCAACGAGTATTGGTAGTTGATCCAGGAAGAGCCTAGTTATGGCTAAACAAGATGACACAGACAAATCAATAGATTGTGCAAGATGAACATAGTGAACCCCAACAGAGGGACTTCAGTATCGCAGTATGACATTGTGATACTTTGAGAAATATTCAGATAGGAGTCGGGGTAGTAAAGGTACTGTATGAGTGTTACGAAAATAAAAGAGAGTCCCGCTGGGGAGACAGTCAAAATATCAGTTCAGAACAATCCTACAAGTACAAGGGCATGGAAGTAAGTAACTACAGATAATTATAGGCAAGGAAGGACATCAAAAGGTCCGTCGAGTATACAATGTAATAAGCCTACAAATTTGCAAGAGTCAGAGGGTCTTCCCTAAGTAGAAGTGCTACAACGAAAGACTAGCTGAGGAAATAAGGAAGAAGGATTCAACCTAAGCACAGTGACTTAAAGAGGAAATGATCATGAAACAACAGTGTCACTACAAAATTGTATGCACTCCAAAAGAAAGTGGCACCTACCATGGCTAATGAGCGGAGAGTAAAACCAAAAGTAATATTCAAGACCATATGAGTTGCACAAAGATTCCGGCATGCGTGGGAACTAAGATAAGCCGAGTATACATGCAACAAGTGGCAAAACGACCAGGAAAAGTAGTTGCTTACATTTAAAGAAAGTGGAGAAGGAACGAAAGGAATTATTCAATCAGTGATCCAGAGTGAGTTACGTTATGAATGCACGTAAGATTTCGGAGTATTATCCATGCAGCATATATGTGAAAATCATACAGCCGTAGAAGATTTCGGTATAAGTTAAAAGAAAGAATTGAGCCCATGTCATAAACAAGGGATTGAATTATTAAAATATTGTATCCGGGATATTCCATAGCATCCATGTAAGGCTAAAGTAATTAATAATACCAGGAGCCACAGGTCGTAAGATAGCTTAAGCCTACATAAAGGTTGATCAGAAAAAAGAGGAAACTAAAGAGCTACAACAATGAAGTAAATCAGGAGTTTGATTATTGGACCAAGAAAATTATAGAAATCGTGATTGAGAACATTGCAGGATCACTCTTAATATCAGAGGTACAAGAGAGATAGTAAAATAGCCATATTCTATAATGGTCTACGATAAAGACAGTTAGAAGAGTATCCGCCTTATAAAGAAAATCAGTATGGAGCTCCCACCGAATTGTGTATACACCAGAGGTGCAAGTATTATAATAGAGCTTCAAGTTATGAACGTGAATTATATCTATATGGGAGGAAGGTCATGAAAGAGATAGAAGATACGATGCAAGATTTTAAGGCAAGTAAGGTAAAGGTGAACAACATACGAGATACTCAGGTGCAGAAGATTGTGAATAATCCATACTTCAGGTAGAGGGCTAGAAGCATTGGGATTCAGTATCCAAGAACGATAGCAGCATCGTCAGTGGCGTACCTTCCAGCCTATGGTTTCTAAGTACCGAGAGATCTAGTCAAGAGAGTAAAGAAGAGTTAGAGACGATGTGATGTCTCGCTTAATGTTCTAGAATAACATAAGGGAATCAATGGTGCAAGCAAGTTGAAGGAAGGTTGTGAATAGTATAAATAAATACGTAGAGGTCGCAAGCTAAAGTATAGTAAAGCGACAAGGTTTTATGACAGGAGTAAGGATGAGAAAATGGAGAGTAAGAAGGTGACGAGAACAGGTAACTTCTCGGGATTAAGCCCGTGAAAACAAGAGAGCTAATGATATCTCTAAGTTATAGCAAGTTCAGTATAGCCTGAATAAACTCAAGGGAGTCTAAGACTAATAGCATTTGAAAGAGATGGAATGCTGCCCTGATAGTACAATGAGAGTGTAATTATGATGGATAAAGGATGACATTTAGGTCTTCGAGTGAATAAATATTTGAAAAGAATTTCATGGATTGTACGAGATTAAAATACCCACATAAGTGAACCACATTGGGATACTATAAAGTATGGTTATTGAAGTACAATATCGCCGCTAAGTGGATCAGGAAAAATCACTTCAAATATTCCCCGACGAGACGTGAGCCCTAGCGACAGTAGGGTTACATAAGAGGTCAAGTTATCAGTGGTAGATTATGGATCAACGTTAAGGTGAATCGATAATAGATGGATAAAGTTCCAATGTATGAGAGGAGATAAGGATTCCATTCTTTAGATGAACAATAATAAGGAAGCATTGAATGACATGGATTTATACATCTATGATAAGAAGCAACGAAAGTAACCTGAAGTTTGGTAGTGGACCTCAGTAATGATAAATCAAAGTAAGAGTTATGGTAGTAAAGTCATACGGATAAATAAACGAATCTATGAAATAAGGTATAACAATATTCGTAAGTTCAACAAAGCACCGAGCGAAGAACTTCAGTATACCTATAGATACCCAGAGGGACAACTTGTCAAGCTCTGTATATATTTACAAAGTGAGGCCTAGAGATTGGCCAAAAGTTGGGGGGAAAAGGGGAGAAGAATCGCATAGGCACACTTACAAGGTCAAAGTCATACATACTGCATGATAGAAGGTAACAACAATTACGAGATTGGAAGGATTCCGACCATAAGTCATGGTGTGAGAAAGAGGCCTAAAGGAGGGAATGCCCTTGCCTTTGAAATTATTCACAGAACAGTTGCCTAGATGGCAACGAGAGTACTAAATTATTCAGAAGGCATAAGTCATAAAAATGATAAATGCATCAGTCAACATTCGAGGACGAATGTTCCAAAGGGGGGAATGATGTTACATCCCATATTTTTGTACATTAAAGTTTTGTCGTAAGTTAATCAACGTAAGCTCGGGAATGAGATTATTTTGGAATTATAAGTATTATGCTATTTCAAACAAGAAATTAGTAAATTCGTGAAGGTCAGAGGGCAAGCAAATCGAAGAAAATGAGTTTCGTCAAAGTTTGTTAATTTAGGATAAAATACGGCCCGAGCTATAATACCCCGTATTCATGGACTAGTGCCATACAAGGTACCCTATGACCATGATAGTAAGATATATGAAGTGTATGAAAAGTGAGTAGTATTTTAAGTAATTCGAGATTATTCTTAAATATGTGGATAATTGAATAATTATAAATTTTTAGTAGGATATTAACTAAATAACTAAGCTAATTAAGTAATTAAGATTTGGATAATTCTAAAGAACCTAAACGTGGCAGCCATGAAAGCCAACAAATTTTGACTCATTAATCACAAAGCAAAGTGGCATAAATTGAGCATTCTTTAGCCAAGTCACCACACAAGTGGGGCCCACCACCAAAGACTTAAAGACCTCTCATAATTCACATTTCATCTCTACCAGATAAAAGACAAAAATTCAGCAAGTATCCAACGAAGATTTACACCATTCTTTAGCTTTCTTAACATGATTTACATAGTAATATTCACTTCCATCAGAAGATGCAAGCTAATGTTTGCTACAAGACAAGTTTTAAAGATGTTTATTTGGTTTATGAGTTAATGGATACAGATTTAGATCAGATCATCAAATCCCCTCAAGCACTCACAAACGACCATTGCCAGGATTTCCTATTCCAACACCATACTTCCCGTTCTTTTGCTAACCGATGGAGCTCCAAAGCTCATTTGAAACTTCATAACATAATATAGCGTGAGCTTTTGCAAAATTTCAGGAGTACGGTGTAATCTTTCTCAAGATAATTGGTTCAGATATGTTAAGGATATCCCTTCTTTCTTTTTGGCACGACCCAAATGATACTGAAAGAAACGAGCAAACGCACAATTTCCATAAATGACTCTATTCATAGAAATATTAGGGGTGTCTATATTCTTGATTCCCTATTTGAATTATTATTATATCTTCTGTTCATGGGTCTCAGAAAAATACGTATTTGATAAAATTTATCCGACAGGCATATTATTTTTATGCCATTCCGAGAAAATCTTATTAACGTATTTCTTAAGGCATATTATTTTTATGATATTCTGAGAAAATATTATTAACGTATTTCTTATGCATTTCATGCATTTATACATGTACATTGGCCCATGACCAGATGACATTATATACGCGTATATTATATGTATATGGAATATGAAAAAAGGTTATGGCGTTATATACGCACCACCACCTGATCAGCTGGTATACGTTGATGATTTGCCCACATTGGCTGAAATGATTTGATGGGATGCCCTCAGAGGCTTGATGATGCTATGAACGCATATACCTATGCATGGTATGACATTTATATGCATATGCATGAAATTATAAAAATGAAATGACTCACAGAGCTATGCACACGTACATGTCGAGTCTTTTACTCCATGTTTCTCTCATGTCTATTATTTACTTATTTTCATTCCTTACATACTCGGTACATTATTTATATTGACGTCCCTTTTGCCTAGGGACGCTGCGTTTTATGCCCGCATGTCTCGATAGACAGGTCGAGAGTCCTCCAAGTAGGCGATCAGCTCAGCAGAAGATATTGGTGCACTCCATTTGCTCCGGAGTTGCTTGTTTGGTCAGTATGATTTAGATGTATATGGTTTGGTATGGCGGGGCTCTGTCCCGACCTTTATGACAATTGTGTACTCTTAGAGGCTTGTAGATATTTGTCGAGTACGTGAAAGATTGTACGGCCTTGTCGGCCTATATTTTGAGTTTATAAATGATCATGTTGGCCTATTAGGCCCGTATGCCACGTGTATATGATGAAGTAATAAGAAAGATACGTTACGTTGGTACTCGGTTGAGTAAAGTATCGGGTGCCCGTCGCGGCCCATCGGTTGGGTCGTGACAGTTGTAGCATACGGAAGAAGGAACCGGGGTTAATTCATCGTTTCATCGCTTCGATAAATCTTCTCTCCAAAAAGCAAGGGGACTATCTGTGTACGGATAAAATCGGGAACAAAATTTTTCTCGATTCCACAATAAGGAAACAAGAGGTGAGCACAGTTCGACGCAACAATAAGCAAGGCCGAAGGACCCCTCGTATCGGAACGCGGGTGTAGTAAAGGATATACCTGGGATCAGTGTTTTAAAAGGTGTGGACGTAAGGCGAGGCATTTTACATATGCCTTAGTGAGGCGCAAGCTCCGAGGCACGGGGCGTAAGCCCCATAGGTATTTAATTTTTAATATTTTATAAAATAATATAATGACAGTAAATATTTTTAAACAGGTAAAATTATATAAAAATTGAAGAAAACTATAAATATGTGAATTATATATATATATATATATATATATATATATATATATATATATATATATATATATATATATATATATATATGTATATGTATGTATATGTATGTGTGTGCGCGCGCGCTCTCCATCCCCACAAAATATTAGTCAAAATAATATATTATATGCTACTTACAAGCACAAGTAACTTGAGTCTAAAAGAATAAAATTTTCTATATGGAGGAACAAAAAGGATGATTAACCGGCAATTTGAACTTTGAACTTGCTGCTATTAAGGAGAATGGAGTTCTCTTTGTATTTGTAAAAATAATTAAATATTCCTTGCTTTTGGGATATATTAGCAGACTAGCAGACAAGATAAAGAATTGGGAAAGACCATAAATTAGGGTTTTAATCAATTAAAAAGGTCTTGAGTTTTAAATTTAATACTTTTGAGTTCCTTTTTCAACTTTTTGAGTAATTACCAAACTGACTTTTGAGAATTTAGGTCTTATATGAAGGACTTATTTAACAAATTTTGTTTAAATTTAAAAAAGTCTCTCGGACTTACTTCTCACTAAAAAAAACGGCTCGAACGCCCACGCGTATGCCCCGAACGCCCGGGTGTACGCCCCGAATTGCTGGGCGTAAGCCTCTTGAGACTTTCGCCCCACACTATTGCCCCAGGACTTTTAAAATACTGTCTGGGATCGCCTAGAAAACAGGAAGCGCGGGGAACGGTTATGCGTGACAAGTAGGAAGCCGTAATATTCGCCCTCAACCGGATATTACGGCGTGAATCCTGCTCGATATCAACTGCGGATCGACATTTACTAGGAAAAAAAGATTTTTACCTTATTTAGACTTGTACTAGGACTGAAATTCCCCTACTATATAAAGGAAAAAGTTTTTTTTTATTTGAATATATTGTTGACATGCAAATCAAAGCAATAAAAGTCCATTTTTGTCTTCTAACTATTATTCAAAGTGTTCCTCAGTTATTCTCTTTTTTTATTCGCATCCGAGCTTAATCACATTTCAATTGATTGAATTTCACTGTTAATCCTGAGATCGGGCTTGATCATCACATTACAATTGGTTTGATCATTCATTTTATCTTTAACTTAATTACTTATTGTTCTTAGATCATTTGTATTGAATTGAATCACATATCTTTTAAACCGCGTACAAATTTAATTGTTACCCATTTTTGGGTAAACAACCTTAGTCATTACAATATGTAGTCGTGAGGTTCCCTGTTGTTATTTAACTGGGAGCAATGAACGCGTATGTCATATGTATTTCCGTGGTAACTCCATACTAACCCATGAACACATGATTCCATGCTAACCCAGGTGTTCTCAATGGTTTTTCTTTGTCTTTTTCCCTTCTTTTTATAGGTATAATCCTTATTTTTACAACATCGTCACCTTGAGGTTACTTGATTTGTTCGACTCTCCCTTACATAGGAGTAAGTTTATCATTATACTTGACTTATCATTCGTAGATTTTGCAAAGTCCTTCTTTACGCAAATAAACTCTCATTTCACTATTTCCTTTTTCCCTAAGCCTCGACTTTGGTATTCCACGTCAAACTTATATTAAAATTTGAACCTGACACCTACAATAAGACTGTGATTACCTTTCTATCCTCTAGGACACTATTGGTCTCGATCCGGACTTGACATGTATGAGAGTTTGTGACTCATTAAAACGTATCTCTTGATCATTTGTAGTTTCAATTTTTTAAAAGCATAATCCCTGTTATTTCAAACTGTTATTGTTAGTTGCATATATATATATATATATATATATATATATATATATGACATTTCACGTATGAGTTATGACCCATATGTCCATAGCACTTTTTCCTTCTTATATTACAAGGTTTAGTCGATCTTAATGTAATCACTGAAGTGTTTGGCCAAACTTTAAGGAGAAAAAAAAGTGTTTTTGAGGAGAAACAAAAGCAGTTTTGAAGAAGCAGAAAAAAGTAGCTTCTTCCGAAAAATACTTTTTTGACAAGGACTTTTGAGAAAAATATACTTAGAAACACTTTTTAAAAGTTTGACCAAACACTAATTGCTGCTTAGAAGTACTTTTTAAATTAATTAGTCAAACGCAAATTATTTTTTACCAAAAATACTTTTGAAAAAAACACTTTTAAAAATAATACTTCTCAAAATAAGTTGATTTTTCCAGATTGGTCATTTGTGTTACTTGTGCCATATTCGTATCCGTTATCCGCTATTGGTGACATTCGGATCATCTTGACCATTTAAAAATTATTTCAGACTCCATTGCATGTAATTGTGAATTGCACACTTGCACTTATTTTTATCTCATAGGTGTCAATGCTAGCTCCTCGGACACGACTATGACTACATATCAAGAATTTATTTGATCCTTAGAAAGAATTCTGGGATCCACAGTTCTTGATCTCACGAGTCACACGCAGGGGCGGATGTAGAGTTTTGATGACGGTTCTATTGAACCCATAACTTTGGACGCATAGTAAAATTTTATATGTAAAAATTCGATAAAATAACAAAATAGTAGATATGAACCATAAATTTAAAAATATAATAGGTTTAATATTAAAACCCTAAAAATTAAACTCATAGAATTTAAATCCTGGATCCGCCTCTCGACTCACGCGAAAGGTCTTTACAAACTTATTAACTTGCACTTTTTGAGAAAATAAGTCTTCGCAGTTCTCCTTATTCCTTCGTGGAAATTTAAAGGCAATCAGCTCCTTTGTCTACCTTGAGATTATTGCACTTCTTTTACTACTTTTCTTACAATACACTTGTTTACCCGAAAAATCTGATAACGTTAAATTTGTGTATGATTCTAAGGATATATGATACCTTTTGATACAAATCGTATAGAGAGATAGAAATATGTGGATTCTTGACTATGAGAATGGGAATAGTGAGCAAAAAGAATGAATAAGATAAAGTAAAACAAACACAAAGAGATATCTTTCAATATGAGAAGTGATCTTTTGTTACAGTGTATTCGGCATGTCCCTCTACTTACAAGGATTCCCCCCTTTATAATAGAGAGATCCTACCTTATTTAAAATAAAATAAAGAATATAGTGGAGGACCCATGATTAATTGTCTCTTTCTCGATTCCCGCCAAGATTCTCTCCCTTAGTGCGGTTGTAACGGCTCTTGTCTGTGAGCTCGATACTGGCTCGAACTCGTTATTGGGTCGAGCCCTCAGTTTTGGCTTGAGTTCGGCCTTTGGGGTGGGCGTGGTGCATTTCCGACCTCGAAGCAATGCCTTGCGGATCGAATTGGTCACGGGCTCGATAAAAGTATCGAGCAGACTCCTCGATCAGCCTTCAGACTCGAGGCTCGTTTGTACTGTTTTCGAAACACATCCCAAAATTCCACTCCGGTTGCTTGCCACTCGAACTCAATCGAACGTAGGAAGGCCAAAATCTATTTCGACCGTATACAAATAGTCCCCTCATTTCTCAGGAAGGATGTAGTGAGAATCGATATAATTTTCGATGGTTCGATCGGGTTATAAGCTGGCATTTTCACAAGGTTCGATTATGACGTATGTGATAGCTGTCCCATCGATTTAGTCTTTCAAGGTATTTAATGCATGTCAGACGGTGGTCGTCCATCGCTGATACTGAACCGCCATCACTTAAACCTATAAATAACCCTTCCTTTTATCATTTACCACTTTTACATCTTCTATCTTCCAAATTTCCCAAATCCCTTTTCATATTCTCTAACTTACTCGTAAATCTGTGATTTCTTTTTACAAAAGCCCCTCTTCAATTCTACCAAATCTTTGCCACTTTCTTCTATTCCTCATCTTTGAATTCGAAAATGGCGAAAACGTCACAAACCATTCCTCAGACAGAGAAAGCTTCATCTTCACAAAGTGTCGCCGATGATACACCGGCAGAACCACGGCCTGAGGAGTGCGTTCCCGAGGCGTGTGTTCTTACCTCTGATTTTAAGGTCGATAAAGGCTTATGTCCCTGGCGGATATGAACCAGTATCGAGGTACATATGTTCGATAACCGAGATGCACCTCAAACAGCTAAAGAAAGATTGCAATTGGGATAAAAAAGAAATAATGATTCCTTCTTCTGACGAAGATATCACTTCTTACATGAAAGGGTTTTTGAATGTGTATACTTACCCTTTCATGTTAGGTCCCCTCGATTTTGTTATTATTGACTTCTGTCGTCAATACCAAATAACCCTAGGCCAGGTCCATCCTTTTTTTTGGCGGATCGTTATCCTAATCCGATACTTCGTGAGCAAAATCGAGGGGATGCCATTCACCCTTGACCATCTTATCTGATTGTACCGTCCTCGACTTTTTCGAGGAGGGTTAATAAAACTTCAGTGTCGGGCTACCAAGGCTCTGTTCTCGAGCATTGACGAGGACAAGGATCGGGGCTGGATGGGCAGGTTCGTTCGAGTGGGGACTTCAGACCCGATTTCGACCGAAAAGATGACCTTTCCCGAGGAATGGAATATGAAACGTAAGTGTGATCCTGTTGTTGCTTCTATTTTGTTCTTTAATTTCTTTTCTCATTGACACTCTTCTTTTTGTGATGTAGCGGTTCCCTGGATGCTCGGAGCAGTTTCCGATCTCAAGAACTGAGTACGAGCTCTTGTTTCGACCTCCACATACGCCGAGTGCTCATGGCGTGATTTGTCAAAGGGTCGGTGGAAGGCCAAAAATCATGGTAAGCCCCTTTCTCATACTTTTTGATAATTCGAACGAGGTAGTTTTTGAATAATTTAATAAAATTCTCCATATGCAAGTCTGGGTAAAGATGCGGTTTTGAGGCCCTTGTCTAACGAGGAATAAACTTGGGCCTCTATCCCAAAGCCGGTGAAGGGAAATAAAAGAAAAAGAGCCATCGTTCCTGAAGATCCAAAACCGAAGAAGAGGACGGCTAGTAAGCCGAATAAGAATTCCATTCCTTTGATCGTGGAATCAGTTCTGCATCTAAGGGATAAAGATGATGAAGAAGAAGAAAATGACGGGTCCGCGCTGGCGGCCCGAACAAAGAGAACCACAGATGCCCCATCGGCAGCCGGATCGATGATGCTTCATGAGGCTCCGCCTCAAACTGAGGATATACTAGAGAAAGATTTGGGTGGAATCCCTGAATTATCAAAGATCGAAGACTCATCACATCGGAGCCAACGGATGGGAGATATGTCTGAAAGGGCCCTCGAATCCCTTCGAACCGAAGAGAATGTTCCAAGTGATTCATTTGGGGCAGCAGCAATCGAAGATTCGCCCACCTTTCCTGCTTTTTCCAAAGGGGTGATTCGGGAAACCCAAGCTCTAGGGCACTCGATCTAGACAGGCCTCACGATGGAGAGGATCCCTTTTGTGAACTGTTTACCGGTATCGAGGACGTTACCGGTATTGGTGATGAACCGGATCTTTTTCACGGGGTGCGGCAGGCTTTGAATCAGGTAAGCCTTTATTTTGTTGGTACTATTTTTATGTTTACTTTTCATTAACTTCGTTTCCTGTTTCTTTGTAGGCAGCGCCAGTTCATCGAGAAACATGTTCTCAGTCCCGAAACGAGTTGCATTGATACGAGGCCGACCTTCAACGGGTTACTGATGAGAGGAACTCCCTAACACTTCTCTTAGGGCAGAGAGAAGAAGAAATAAAAGACCTCCGAGCTGAGTTGGCCAAGGCTAATCGAGATCAGACCGACTTGTCTGAGCAGGTAATGATACTTTTAAAAGCCTATAGGCTCGATACCGGAACAATGGCTAAATTTTTGGTCTCACAGTTGCAGCAAAAAATTGAGATGATCGGGAAGCTTCGTGAGGAGGTCGACGTGATAAAAGCGGAATCTTTCAGGTGGAAAGAATGTATGGACCGCTTTGCTGCAGAGAAAGAAACTACGCGAGCCCAGTTATCATCAGCCGAAACCCAACTTTAGAGAATGAAGGAAAAAGGCCTGGTTCAAGAAAGAAGAATAGAGGAGCTCAAGGCTCGGCTGGCCTCTGTACTTGCCAAGGCCGAATCTGATGCCGAAAAGGCAAAGGCCGATGCGGATGCACTCGTGGCCGCCTATCGGGCCGATGCTGAAGCTGTCCAGGTCCAAGCAAGAGAGGTAGTCGAGACTGCCGATACTCGAGCACATTGGGTTGCCGAACTTGCTAAGTGCCGATCTCAGAGGGAAACCCTCGAGGAGATCCATGCTCGTGGTTTCGATCTCGCTGAAGAGATAAAAAGGGCCAAAGAACTTGAAGCCGATGCTGAAGCCCTGGTTTTCGATGAAGATGATGATGACAATGATAATGATGATGGGAGTGAGAGCGGATTCGAGAATGGGGGGGAGCCCGATAGAGAAGAGACCGCTTCTGAGGATGACCAGGAAGCTTAGTCCTTAATTTTTATGTTGTAATCAATCATGTAGACCAATTTGTATATAGACAATTTTGCCGACTTGCTTCTATTTTGTGAAGACTTTATTCATGCCTTATGAATGTTTTTACAAGGATTCAAACAACTTAATCAAATTTGGACTTCGTAGCCTCTAAAATCGAGCGAGTGCTTATTCAAACTTGAAGTGATATAGCCCTTAGGTTTATTAGTTGAGTCAATGAATCGAGCTCGATGTCATGTAGCCCGTGGGCTTACAAGTCGAGTAAATGATTCGAACTCGAAGTAATGTAGCCAGTAGGCATAATGGTCAAGTGAGTGTTTGCTCGAACTCGAAATAAAAGTAGCCCGTAGGCTTAGTAGTCGAGTGAATAATTCGAACTCGAAGTAATGTAGCCCGTAGGCATAATGGTTGAGTGAGTGTTTGCTCGAACTCAAAATAAAAGTAGCCCGTAGGCTTAGTAGTCGAGTGAATGATTTGAACTCGAAGTAATGTAGCCCGTAGGCGTAATGGTCGAGTGAGTGTTTGCTCGAACTCGAAATAAAAGTAGCCCGTAGGCTTAGTAGTCGAGTGAATGATTCGAACTCGAAGTAATGTAGCCCGTATGTGTAATGGCCGAGTGAGTATTTGCTCGAACTCAAAACAAAAGTAGCTCGTAGGCTTAATAGTCGAGTGAATGATTCGAACTCGAAGTAATGTAGCCCGTAGGCTTAATGGTCAAGTGAGTGCTTGCTCGAACTTGAAATAAAAGTAGCCCGTAGTCTTAGTAGTCGAGTGAATGATTCGAACTCGAAGTAATGTAGCCCGTAAGCGTAATGGTCGAGTGAGTGTTTGCTCGAACTCGAAACAAAAGTAGCCTATAGGCTTAATAGTCGAGTGAATGATTCGAACTCGAAGTAATGTAGACCGTGGGCATAATGGTCGAGTGAGTGATTGCTCGAACTCGAAATAAAAGTAGCCCGTAGGCTTAGTAGTCGAGTGAGTGATTCGAACTCAACATAATGTAGCTCGTAGGCGTAATGGTCGAGTGAGTATTTGCTCGAACTCAAAACAAAAGTAGCTCGTAGGCTTAATAGTCGAGTGAATGATTCGAACTCGAAGTAATGTAGCCCGTAGGCATAATGGTCGAGTGAGTGCTTGCTCGAACTCGAAATAAAAGTAGCTTGTAGGCTTAGTAGTCGAGTGAATGATTCGAACTCAACGTAATGTAGCCCGTAGGCGTAATGGTCGAGTGAGTATTTGCTCGAACTCAAAACAAAAGTAGCTCATAGGCTTAATAGTCGAGTGAATGATTCGAACTCAAAGTAATGTAGCCCGTAGGCGTAATGGTCGAGTGAGTGCTTGCTCGAACTCGAAATAAAAGTAGCACGTAGGCTTAGTAGTCTAGTGAATGATTCGAATTCGAAGTAATGTAGCCCGTAAGTGTAATGGTCGAGTGAGTGTTTGCTCGAACTCGAAACAAAAGTAGCCTATAGGCTTAATAGTCGAGTGAATGATTCAAACTCGAAGTAATGTAGCCCGTGGGCGTAATGGTCTAGTGAGTGCTTGCTTAAACTTGAAATAAAAGTAGCCCGTAGGCTTAGTAGTCCAGTGAATGATTCGAACTCGAAGTAATGTAGCCCGTAGGCATAATGGTCGAGTGAGTGTTTGCTCAAACTAGAAACAAAAGTAGCCCGTAGGCTTAGTAGTCGAGTGAATGATTCGAACTAGAAGTAATGTAGCCCGTAGGCGTAATGGTCGAGTGAGTGTTTGCTTGAACCCGAAACAAAAGTAGCCCGTAGGCTTAGTAGTCGAGTGAATGATTCGAACTCGAAGTAATGTAGCCTGTAGGTGTAATGGTCGAGTGAGTGTTTGATCGAACTCAAAATAAACGTAGCCCGTATGCTTAGTAGTCGAGTGAATGATTCGAACTCGAAGTAATGTAGCCCATAAGCGTAATGGTCGAGTGAGTGTTTGCTCGAACTCGAAACAAAAGTAGCCTATAGGCTTAATAGTCGAGTGAATGATTCAAACTCGAAGTAATGTAGCCCGTGAGCGTAATGGTCGAGTGAGTGCTTGCTCAAACTTGAAATAAAAGTAGCATGTAGGCTTAGTAGTCCAGTGAATGATTCGAACTCGAAGTAATGTAGCCCGTAGGCATAATGGTCGAGTGAGTGTTTGCTCGAACTAGAAACAAAAGTAGCCCGTAGGCTTAGTAGTCGAGTGAATGATTCGAACTAGAAGTAATGTAGTCCGTAGGCGTAATGGTCGAGTGAGTGTTTCCTTGAACCCGAAACAAAAGTAGCCCGTAGGCTTAGTAGTCGAGTGAATGATTCGAACTCGAAGTAATGTAGCCTGTAGGCGTAATGGTCGAGTGAGTGTTTGATCGAACTCAAAATAAACGTAGCCCGTAGGCTTAGTAGTCGAGTGAATGATTCGAACTCGATGTAATGTAGCCCGTAGGCATAATGGTCGAATTTATCTTAATTCTATTTGCGTAATGAATCTCCAAATAGAGGAATTTTTCTTGGATATAAGATGTCGGTAAAGAGGAGAACTTTCTTTGCAAGTTACCATACATGTGTTCAAGTTTCGCGCATGGGTTCGGGCCAACTACATGAGCATGGTTCGTTTTGACCATTTGGCTCTTACAACTTTTCCTATTGGAACCTCGTTGTTGCAAAATGAATTTCTTGCATCAAAACTTGATATATTTGAGGGCTAATGCCCCCCCATTATTCGAGGTCGATTGTAAAGAGGCCTCGGATACTGTTGTAAGTGCAGCACGATCATTGGTTGCCTCGTTAAAAACCTTGCCGAAAAATTCATTTGGGATAAAACCGGTCTAAGGGTAAAAGAGTGCAACGTGTGCTTTCGGATCTATGGCTTCGTGTTGAAGGATCCATCTCAGCTCCTGATCGGATTTCTGCAGGGGTCAGTTTTGAAATGCAATTAAATATGGAAGGGTCGTACCTTAGCAGAAGTATCATTTTAGATGTGACACATTCCAATTGATTGATAGTTGTTTGCCGTTTATAATGTCGAGCTTGTATGATCCCTTTCCGACGTTCTCGAGAACCTGGTATGGTCCTTCCCAGTTTGGTCCTAGTTTTCCTTCGTTCGGATTTCGGGTATTGAGGGTGACTTTTCTAAGCACTAAGTCCCCGAGCTTGAAATGGCGGAGCTTGGTTCTTCGATTATAGTATCTTTCGATTAGTTGCTTTTGGGCGGTCTATTGGACGAGAACAGCTTCTCGTTTATCGTCCGATAATTTAAGGCTAGTGTTTATAGCCTCGTTATTTGATTCTTCTGTCGTGTATCGAAATCTGGCACTGGGTTCGCCGACTTCGATTGGTATCAATGCTTCGGACCCATATACTAAGGAGAACGGGGTTGCCCCTGTACTAGATTTTGATGTTGTTCGGTATGCCCAAAGGACTTCGGGTAGGATTTCTCTCAACTTTCCTTTAGCGTTGTTCAGCCTCTTCTTTAGGTTTTGAATGATAGTTTTGTTTGTTGATTCGGCCTGTCCGTTCCCACTGGGGTGGTACAGTGTTGATAATATCTTTCTTATTTTGTGATCCTCGAAGAATTTCGTCACTTTGCTGCCAACAAATTGTTTCCCATTATCACATACTATTTCGGCTGGTATCCCGAATCGACACACGATATGATCCCAGATAAAGTCTATAACTTCTCTCTCTCTTATCTTCTCAAATGCCTGCGCTTTAACCCATTTATAGAAATAGTCAGTCATAAATAAAATGAATTTGGCTTTGCCTGGGGTCGATGGCAGAGGGCCGACGAGATCCATTCCCCATTTCATGAATGTCCATGGGGATAGGACTGAGTGAAGTTGCTCTCCGGGTTGATGGATCATTGGCGCAAACCTTTGACATTTGTCACATTTTCGAACAAATTCCTTCGCATCTTTGCCCATATCGATCCAATAATACCCTGCTCTGATTATTTTTCAGACTAATGGATCGGTGCCGGAGTGATTCCCACAAGTGCCCTCGTGCACCTCACGTAGGATGTAATCGGTATCTCCCAGACCCAAGCATACTGCCAATGGTCCATCAAATGTCCTTCGGTATAGCATTCCATCTGAAGCCAACGTGAATCGAGCAGCTTTAGTCCGTAGGGCCCTTGAATCTTTAGGGTCTGATGGGAGCTTTCCGCTCTTTAAGTATTCAATATACTTACTTCTCCAATCCCAAGTTAAGCTCGTAGAATTTATCTCGGCATGACCTTCTTCGATCACGGATCTCGAGAGTTGAACGACAGTCCCCGAGCTCAAGTCACCTTCCTCGACCGACGATCCCAAATTCGCAAGTGCATCAGCCTCGTTGTTTTGCTCTCGTGGAACATGCTGTAAAGTCCATTGTTTGAAATGGTGCAAAGTGACATGTAGTTTGTCCAAATACCGTTGCATTCTATCTTCTCGAACTTCAAAGGTTTTGTTTACTTGACTTACCACCAGCAAAGAGTCACAATTAGCTTCAATGACTTCTGCTCCCAAGTTTTTAGCTAACTCAAGACCTGCAATCATAGCCTCATACTCAGCTTCGTTGTTAGTCAACCTGGTAATTTTAATAGATTGCCTAATAGTATTACCTGTGGGTGGCTTTAAAACTATGCCCAACCCGGACCCTTTTACGTTCGAGGCCCCGTCCGTAAAAAGGGTCCATACCCTCGAGGACGTACCCGATTCCAGCAGGAATTCTTTTTTGACTTCGGGTACGAGGGTTGGCGTGAAATCGGCCACGAAGTCTGCTAAAAATTGAGACTTGATGGCCGTACAGGGTTGATATTCGATATCGTACCCACTGAGTTCGACGGCCCATTTGGCCAATCGGTCTGATAGTTCGGGCTTGTGCAAAATATTACGAAGTGGATAAGTTGTTAATACGCATATGGGGTGACATTGAAAGTATGGTCGTAACTTCTTAGAGGCGCTTATCAGTGCAAGTGACAATTTTTTCTAGGTGTGGATATCTGGCTTCTGCTTCTCCTAAGGTTCGACTTATATAATAAATGGAAAATTGTGTACCTTTCTCTTTCCGAACTAGGACACCGCTTACTGTGAATTCTGATACTGCCAAGTATCAGCAAAGTTTTTCGTCTACTTTTGGAGTGTAAAGTAGTGGTGGGCTTGATAGATATTGTTTCATTTCCTTCAATGCATGTTGGCATTTCGGGGTCCAAGCGAAATCGTTCTTCTTTTTGAGTAGGGAGAAAAATTTGTGACTTCGATCTGATGATCTCGAAATGAATCGGCCTAGGGCTGCGATTCGTCCCGTTAGCCTTTGTACAGCTTTTACGCTGTCCACGATGGTGATGTCTTCGATGGCCTTGATTTTATCGGGGTTAATCTCGATTTCCCGATTTGACACCATGAAGCCGCCCGAACCGACCCCGAAAGCACATTTTTCGGTGTTGAGCTTCATGTTGTATTTCCTCAAAATCTCGAACGTTTCCTGCAAATGGGTCAGATAGTCCTCTACACGCAGGGACTTAACTAGCATGTCATCACTATAAACTTCCATTGATTTACCTATTTGTTCTTCGAACATTTTATTTACTAGGCGTTGGTAAGTAGCCCCCGCATTTTTTAGCCCGAAGGGCATCACCTTATAACAATATGTTCTATATTTGGTGACAAATGAAGTCTTTTTCCTGGTCCTCCGGGTTCATCCGGATTTGATTATACCCGGAATAGGCATCGAGAAAAGTGAGGATCTCGTGACCGGCCGTGGCATCGATCATGCGATCGATGTTGGGTAGCTAAAGAGAAACTTTGGGGCATGCTTTGTTTAAATCCTTATAGTCCACGCGCATTCTAAGTTTGTTTCCTTTTTTGGGCACTACAACTATATTGGCTAACCATTCAGGATATTTCACCTCCCGAATGGACCCTACCTTGAGAAGTTTGGTTACCTTGTCTTTTACAAATGCGTGTTTTACCTCGGACTGGGGTCTTCTCTTTTGCTTCACCGGTGTGAACTTAGGGTCCAAGCTTAGCCGATGCGTCGTTATGCCTGGTGGAATCCCTCTTATATTTAAATGGGACCAGGCAAAACAATCAATGTTATCGATAAGAAATTGAACAAGTTTCTTCCTGAGTTCGGGGCTCAACCCCGTTCCCAAGTATACCTTTCGTTCGGGCCAGTGCTCGATTAGTGTGACTTGTTCCAATTCCTCAATTGTTGATTTGGTGGCGTCGGAGTCATCGGGAATCACGAAGGATCGAGGGACCCTATGATCATTATCTTCTTCGATCATCTGGTTATTTGGTTGGGTCGAAGCTGATGTCTGTGATTGCTATTTGGTGTCTTGTTCTCCTTCTGAGCTCGATCCCTTTACTGACGAAGGCGAGGATATTGGTTTTGCTTCCTCGACGGCAAACATTTCTTTTGCGGCTGGTTGTTCTCCGTACACTGTTTTGACTCCTCTCGATGTTGGGAATTTGAGGGTCTGGTGTAGGTTCGAAGGTACAGCTCTCATGTTGTGGATCCATGGCCTTCCGAAAAGGGCGTTGTACCTCATGTCACCCTCGATCACATGAAACTTCGTTTCCTGGATGGTTCCGGCCACGTTTATTGGTAGAGTTATCTCGCCTTTGGTGGTTTCGCATGCCATATTGAATCCATTTAGAAACAGGGTTGCGGGTACGATCTGGTCCCGCAGGCCGAGCTGCTCTACGACCTTCAACCTGATGATGTTGGCCGAGCTACCTGGATCAATCAACACACACTTAACTTTAGTTTTATTCATGAGTACGGATATTACGAGTGCATCGTTATGAGGTTGTACAACCCCTTCTGCATCTTCATCATTGAAGGACAAAGTTCATATGGGTGTGTAATCCTGAGTTCGAGATCGCTTTACTGTCACAATCGATGTTTTAGTGCGTTTAAGCACTGGTCCTTGAGGGGTATCGGCACCGCCGATGATCATGTGAATGACGTGTTGTGGTTCTTCCTGCTCATTTTGCTTGCCAAAATCCCTGTTTTTAAAATGGTTCCTCGCCCTATCGCTCAAAAATTCCCGAAGGTGGACTTTGTTAAATAACCGGGCTACTTCCTCTCTTAGTTGCCTGCAATCTTCCGTTTTGTGGCCATGGGTGCCATGATATTCGCATATTTGATTGGCATTCCTTTGGGAAGGATCAGTCTACATGGGTCGAGGCCATTTAGTGTCTTTGATAAGTCTGATAGCCAACACGATGGCGGATGCATCAACGCTAAAGTTATAATCCGATAATCGAGGTGCTTCTATAGGATCGGCATATTTATCAAAGCCGCTCTTGCTTATAAGTCCCCGAGAATTTTTCCCTCCCCGAGAATTTTTCCCTCGATCAATCCTTCGATTGTTCCGAGCGGTATTGCATGTTGAACCGTTGTTCATCCGATCTGCGACGTACGGTTGATATCGGTCTCTGTTCGACTTTTGTTCTCTGTCGATCTCCCTTTGGTTTTAATAGCTCTCATGTTCTGGTGGATGGGTCCAGACGGAGCTCCCAACTGGTCATCTTCGACCCTAATTTTCGACTGATATCGGTTGTGTATATCTGCCCAAGTTATTGCTGGATACTCGATCAAATTGTGCTTCGGCCGACGTGATGCTATCGAACTTTGCTTGTTCAATCGCTGGGTGAAAGCTTGGACAACCCAATCGTTTGTGACCGGTGGCAATTCCATGCGTTACATTGAAATCGGGATATGAATTCCCTCAGCATTTCATTACCCCTTTGCTTTTCTTTGAAGAGGTCTGATTTCCTTGTTGCAACCTTTATGGCACCAGCATGTGCCTTTACGAACGAATCTGCTAACATGGCAAAAGAATCGATGGAATTTGGCGGCAGATTGTGATACCAGATCATCGCTCCCTTCGAGAGGGTCTCCCCGAACTTTTTCAACAACAAGGATTCGATCTCATCGTCCTCCAAATCGTTACCCTTGATGGCACATGTGTAAGAGGTGACGTGTTCATTAGGATCGGTCGTACCGTTATATTTGGGAATTTCGGGCATACGGAATATTTTGGGTATGGGTTTTGGGGCCGCACTCGAGGGAAAAGGTTTTTGTATGAATTTTTTCGAATCCAACCCTTTTATCATTGGTGGAGCTCCCGGGATTTGATCGACCCTGGCATTATACGTTTCCACTCTTTTGTCGTTGGCTTCGACTCGTTTTGTGAGTTCCTCAAGCAATTTAGTAATTTCGGGAGTGGTCCCCGATTCTTGCTCATTTGATTTCACTATGGCGGGCTCCGTTCTGGGGGTGATTTCTCGAAACGGATTGGGATCCGGCCTACTTTGTATATGAGTTTGGTTCTGCAATTGAGCTATCGCTACTTGTTGGGCTTGTAACATTTCGAAGATCATACGTACGCTGGCTCCGATTTCCCACACATTATGGGTGTCTCGAGCTACGGATCGAGTGTCGCCCTGAATGCTTTTTTCCGGTTCGGAACGTTGGTTCGCCTCAAGAGCCACTTGCAAATTGACATCTAACGGTACTTCGGCTCGAATTTCGGGTACCTCGATTCGAGCTTCAGTGCCATCGTCAAGTGGCCTTCCGGCCCTGGGTACCAAGTTGTTGGTTTCATCTTGAAGGCCGGCTTCGTGGTCGATAGGTAAAGCTATTGCTGATTCGAAGTTGCAAACTACTGTGTGCTGTAGATTTATATCAAACAATCACTGTTATCCTTAGCCCCCACGGTGGGCGCCAAACTGTTTACCCGAAAAATCAGATAACGTTAAATTTGTGTATGGTTCTAAGGATATGTGATACCTTTTAATACAAATCGTATAGAGAGATAGAAATATATGGATTCTTGACTATGAGAATGGGAATAGTGAGCAAAAAGAATGAATAAGATAAAGTAAAATAAGCACAAGGAGATATCTTTCAATATGAGAAGTGATCTTTTGTTACAGTGTATTCGGTATGTCCCTCTGCTTACAAGGATTCCCCCCTTTATAATAGAGGGATCCTACCTTATTTAAAATAAAATAAAGCATATATTGGAGGACCCATGATGAATTGTCTCTTTTTCGATTCCCGCCAAGATTCTCTCTCTTAGTGCGGTTGTAACGGCTCTTGTCTGTGAGCTCGATACTGGCTCGAACTCGTTATTGGGTCGAGCCCTCGGTTTTGGCTTGAGTTCGACCTTTGGGGTGGGCGTGGCGCATTTCCGACCTCGAAGCAATGATCAATTTGGTCACGGGCTCTATAAAAGTATCGAGCCGACTCCTCGATCAGCCTTCGGACTCGAGACTCGTTTGTACTTTCTTCGGAACGCATCCCAAAATTCCACTCCGGTTGCTTGCCACTCGAACTCGATCGAACATAGGAAGGCCGAAATCTATTTCGACTGTATACAACACTAACGCGTCCTGACTACCATATATAATTGTAATAATGACTCGTGATAATGGGTGTGTTTGGTACCAAGAAAAATATTTTTCGAAAATTATTTTTCTATTTTTCTATATTTGGTTAGCTTAATGTTTTTTGAAAATATTTTCCTTATCAACTCATTTTCCAAAACTCTTATTCAACCTTCTCCACCTTATTCCCCATGCCCACCAACCCACCCCAACTCTCTACCCCCACCCCTGACCACACCCCACCCACCCACCCCAATCTCTCCCACCAACACCACTACTAGAAATTCGGCCAAAACTGACCGAAAAACTAACCAAAGTCGGTCGGTTTTTAAAAATATTTTATTTATTAATTTTTATTTTTACGAAATCGACCAACTTCGATCGGTATTTTTGGCGCAAAAATACGGAAAACTATTTTAGCGTCCCGCAAAATTTATTTTTTAAGAAACCGACCGAAATCGGTCGGTTTTTCATATAAAATAAATTAATATTAATATTGAAAAAACCAACCAAAGTCGGTTGATTATTTCTGTCAGTCATTTTAAAAACTGACCGACTTCGGTCGGTAATTTGATATTTTTAATAAAATCGACCGAAATCGGTTAGTTATTTTCGCACAAAAATGCAATTAAGGAGTACAAATAAAATAAAATAAAACGAAAGTGTGCCAATGTTTTAGTGGTAGAATAGTATCTTGCCACAGTACATATCCTGGTTCGATTCCCAGATAATATATTTTTTAATTGCATAACTAAAAATACCGACTGACTGCAGTCGGTTTTTTCGGTAGATATTTTCTTTTTAGTTCGTTTGTGAAATTTAATTGACCAACCGAAATCGGTTGAAAATTTGCGACCGACTTCAGTCGCTATTTGTTACCGACCAGCCTAATTTTAACGGATTAAAGAAGGTCGGAAATCGGTCGGTTTGTTTTAGTTTTTTTACCGATTTCGGTCGGAATTTCCGGACGATTTTAGGTAGTTTTCTAGTAGTGCACCCTAAATAGAACTGTTATTAAGAGTACTTTCTTTTCATGTTATAGATAGAGTTTAATTTATTTCTACAAAATGAGTATATTCTTTTCATAATATAATAAAAGTATTTTCTTTCATTTCAACGAAACAAGTACTTTTTTTTTCATGGTGTAGAAAAAAGTATTTTTTTTTATTTTACCAAAACGAGTACTTTCTTTTCATGATGTAGAAAAAGTATTTTCTTTCATTTTAACAAACTAAATATTTTCTTTTCCCGGAATACAAAAAGTAATTTTTTCAAAAAATGAGTACTTTCTTTTCATGATGTAGAAAAAATATTTTCTTTCATTTCAACAAACTAAGTATTATCTTTTCCTAGAATAGAAAAAGTATTTTGTTTCAAAAAATGAGTACTTTCTTTCCATGATGTAGAAAAAGTAATTTTTTTATTTTACCAAAACGAGTACATTCTTTTCATGATGTAGAAAAAGTAATTTCTTTCATTTCAACAAAACGAGTACTTTCTTTTCATGATGTAAAAAAAGTAGTTTCTTTTATTTCAACGAACTAAGTATTTTCTTTTCCTGAAATAGAAAAACTATTTTTTCCCAACAAAGCAAGTACTTTTCTTTTCATGACGTAGAAAAAATATTTTCTTTCTTTTCAACAAAAATGATGTAGAAAAAGCATTTTCTTTCATTTCAACAAACAAAGTATTTTCTTTCTTGATGTAAAAAATATATATTTTTTTATTTTAACAAAACGAGTACTTTCTTTTCATGATGTAGAAAAAATATTTTCTCAATTCAACAAACTGAGAATTTTCTTTTCATGATGTAGAAAAATTATTTTTTTTCATTCAACAAAATAAATAATTTCTTTTCATATTGTAGAAATGATACTTTCTTTTTCAACAAAATAAAGTATTTTTTTTTTAGTTATCGAGCTCAAATTTTAACGTTGTTCTTGTGTGAAAAAGTAAAGTAGCACATTTGTTTCTTTGGATTTGTGTGAATTTTGCAAAGAATAATTAAATTCTTGAAGAAAATAGAGTCTAGAGGAGGAGGGGGAGGGGGTTGGAGAAGGAGTACAGGAAACATGGGGATTTTGGGGAAGGTGGGTTGAGGAGAGTAGCATAAAAATTTATTTTCCTAAAAATATTTTATATTCTCTAACCAAACACTAGAAAATATTTTTCGAATAAAGTTTTTCACTCACCAATCAAATAAGAGAAAATAAGTGATAAAACCACTCATTTTTCGAAAAAATATTTTATTGGTAAACATTTTCGTTCGTACCAAACACACCCAATATCGTCGCTTCATTTCCTTTCTTAAGTAAGTCATTATTATTCAACTACTGACTCCAATCCAAAGTTGCCCTCATTCCTGGTAACATGTACCTCATTTCACATTCAACTTCATTCTGCAATCTCATTCTTGAGTAACTAACACCTCTTACATTGCTCAAATAGTTAATATCATCACTCGAACCTTGAGATTCTGCTCGTTCCGTAAGTATTCGGCACATAGAGAATTCAATAAGGATTGGAATTTTACTTACTTCAAGCTCAACTGCACGATCTAGATCTAGAAAGAATGAGAAACTTCTTATAATGTCTATAGCATCTAAGATATACAGAGTGTTTGATAATACACGCATAAGTTATACTACCTCCGTTTCAGTTTATGTGAATCTATTTTCTTTTTGGTCCGTTCCAAAATAGAATGACCTCTTTCTAAATTTGGAAATAATTTTACTTAAACTTACAATTCTACCCTTAATAAGAAACTTTTATAACCACACAAATACTCTGGGCCCCTTTCTGAATTGTTTAGGACCACAAATTTCAAAAGTCTTCGTAAAAAAAAATGTGCTCAACAAAAATGAAAGGTGCAGGACTCCTAGCTCGCTCGCAAACTATCCTGCTCCTGACTAACTGCTAAACCAATATTATTAAATAAGCTTGAGGAAGTGAGAGGATCAATGTTGAGCAGAAGTGAGGTTAAAGCAGCCAACAACGCATCTCTTTTACTTAGTAGGGCTTGAAAGGCTGGACAGTTTATTTTCCTTTCCTGTCCAGTATTTTCAATCCAAGCCGAAATAGAAAAAGCCGCAAGCATCACTAGGCCCGGTCGTCGGTTGAACGTCACTAGGGTCCGATATTCATTCCTTACTCAAATAGGGAGGTGGCAGTCTCAATCTAGCGACGTGGTCCAGAACAAGCCTTTGCTGATCTATGGGGTTTTTGTTTTGATTACAAGAAATGCTTTGCTCGCTTGCAGCATGATCCGCAGAAAATAGCGAAGTACATGAATTCTCTATCTCTTTCCTTAGCTAAGATAGAGGGAGCGAAGCTAAGGGAAGTTTGGTCGGAGACCTAATCTTTGGTCATATAGCCGTGTGAGAAGTCTGGTACTCTATTAAAAAGAAAATTTCCTGATCGTCTGTCATATGCGTTGCTCATGTCCTCAACCTACTTAGATGAGACTCAATAACACAGATCTTCTTTGACAATAATTCCTGAGTACGGATACTCAGGTATGCGTCATCGCTGCCACTTGTGATGGAGCAAGATTTATATAGAATAAAATATAGTAAATTCATAATGGAGATAAACCAAATGAAAAATTTAGTTTGTCAAAGCTTCTAAGCGAAAGCATTTACAATAAACAATTTAATAAGGCATTAAGTGTAAGCACAAGATTCTTTAAAAAGCACCATATTTATTTTTAAGATGTGATAAGCATCAGTTGAATCATTAAGGCATATCAAGTATTGTTTAATTTGTAATCTCAATGTCCGCGTCTCATAAAACAGTGGCGATATATTCATTCAGTTATTAGCCAACGACAAAATAGTACACAGTATTTCCACATGTGTTTCAATATTATAATTAAGTACACAATACTTTCATCTGTGTTTGAATGGTACAATAATAGAGTACATAGCTCTTCCATCTATATTTTTAGTAGTACGATAATATAGTAAATAACCCTTTCGTCTATGTTTCAATGGTATAATATAAATAGCCCTTCCATCTATGTTTCCAATAGTATGATAATAAAGTACATAGCCCTTTTGCCTAGCCAAACTCTCTTTTTTCAGTTAAGAGGTTCAATTCCTTACTTTAATAAAAAAAAAGAAAAGAATTAATCATATTGTTCAAAAAGGGGTCATGAATTAATGCATCAACAAAGTGAAGAAAATATTTTAATATAACAATGTATTTGTGTAAAGTCATTTAGATCATTTAAAGAACGTCAAACTTCTTATCATTTTTAATACTTAGCAATTTATATTTATTTCTTCTTTAAACTATGGAGCAAACTATGCAAGCTTGTCCTGCATGTGTATAAAATCTCATTTATTTTATTCTATCAAAGACATGAAGTGGTTTTGAAGATACTTAAGATAGCTTAAAAAAAGCACGGCATTCCTCAAAGTCTCGTTACTTTACAAACCATTAGCTCCAAATGTTAAATAACTAGGCGATCGATTCAAACAATTCAATCTATATAATTAAACTCATGTTCATCAATAATAACTCATAACAACACCAATTGATTCAACTAAGTGTTTTACACTTACACTCAATTTCGGCAATTTTCATAATGCTTCCATTTTGGTAAAAGCTTAGTTAATCATATGTCACGATTCAAAATTACCAACCAATCGTGATTGCGCCTAACTCACTTGCTAGGCAAGCCAAACATAATAAAACGAAATATAAATACTGAATTAACCGAAATAGCACAAGTCTAAGGCTAATTAATATTAAAAAAAACAGTGTCAATACATAACAAATCCTCCAGCCCTATTAAATACACAGTCATGAGCTCTAAAACGTAAATACAAGTCTAAAATACCAAATAACAATATTGTTTGAATGAAAGACAACAGTACAAAATGAAAAGAGACACCAAGACTTTGGTCGAGATGCAGCTTTACCTCGTCTCTACAAGATAACTCAACAACAAGACTCAGCTACTAGTGGCTCGGTCCAACACTTGGATCTGCACAATTAAGTACAGAGTGTAGTATGGGTACAAATTACCTCATGTACTCAACAAGTATCATAAGTAACATCGGCGAGTTAATAGAGGCAAGAATTATAAATGATACTCGTTAATCGTCTATACATTTTACAAATTCCAACAAGTATAGAACAATAATATGATCAAGTCATAAATCATAGAAAGAACCACCTTGGTGCCCACGATTACTTAGCATACTCTGTTTAGTCAATAATCCAGCATATTAAGAAGATATGCAAATAAGTTAGGTAAACAACCTAGGAATTGCAAGTAAATATGAAATTCAATAACCAAATCAAATACTGGCTAGCTTTTCCTCGGAATTCCCATAACCGTACCAAAACAATGATCAATTTCTTCAAACGGCATGTACACCATCAAGAAGGAACATCATAGGGTTCAAGGGGATGGATCCATATCCACACGCTGCACAGACAACTCACATGTTGTACGAACAATAACTATACGGACAACTCACGTGCTGCACGGATAACTCACGTGCCAATAATATTAATATCTCGGATCCACATGGATAACTCATACGAACAACTCACATGCCAATATCACAATCCGCCCGGCATAGTCACGGGCTTAATATCAAAATCCTCTTGGTGTGGTCACAAGGTCAATATCACAATACGTCCGGCGTGGCCATAGGATCAATATCACAATATGCCTAGCGTGGTCACAAGCTACCAGTCCAATCCATATCACACAAGAAGAAGGATTACAAGAATACATGTACATGATCAATGAACATCAAATTTTATACTCTTGTACTGGTATAAGTGACATGC
Source organism: Nicotiana tabacum (assembly GCF_000715075.1). NCBI lineage: Eukaryota > Viridiplantae > Streptophyta > Magnoliopsida > Solanales > Solanaceae > Nicotiana > Nicotiana tabacum. Next base: position 46,310,482 of record NC_134092.1, read on the forward strand.
TAAGGTGTATGCATGTGCAACATGTGCTATCACAGCTCAATAAATCAAGAGATTAACACATATGTAACCTCAAACATGGTACAAATAGTTCACAAAAGGGGTATAGATAGGAGAAACATCACACCATGAAGCTTAGAAATCACTCAAGTCATATCATAGCCTAAGCACTATCCCGAGCATGAATAATTACCCTGGTGCATGCACATGGGCTCAACCCCACACATGTGTGCCTCCCATATCACGTAGTTATCACAAATAACTCATGCAACTAGTACCTCAACCAAGTTTAGATAAGATACTTACGTCAAGCAAGCCAAATCAGTACTCTAAGAAGTCCCTCCCCTCATGAATCAACCTTCGGACGAATCGAATCTAGCCAAATTAACTTAATATCATCAATAAAAGCCATAGAAAATGATTCCAAATGCTAAAGCTAAGATCTTGAATTAATTATGCAAAGTCGACCCAAGAGGTCAACCCCGAGCTTGCACCCAAAACTGGAGAAAGCTCACAAATTCTTAACATCCATTGCTATCGAGTTCAAATATATGTGTTTCATCAAATTCCAATCTCAAATCGACCCTCAAATCATCAAATCTCACTTTCCAAAATTATAGTCCAAACCCCCCCCCCCAAATCCCACCTTAAATTCATATACTTAAGTGTAATAATCTATGGGTAAATAATATCTAACACCAAAATTAAGTAATGATCACTTACCCCTTCAATTGTGATGGAAAGCAATCCAAAAATCTTCCTTATCCGAACTCGACAGCTCCAACAATGAGAAAAATAACCAATCCTTCAAATATAAAATGTGGTCAGCTAAATTGCATATGCGATCACTTTACTGCTTATGTGGTTCCATTTTCGCTATAAATGGACCGCATCTGCGATCCTCACTAAGCCCCCGACTTTTTGCTCATGTGGCTCACAAAGTGCATCTGCGCTTCTGCTTCTGCGGGTTCTTAGCCTCACCTACGCCTTCGCTTCTGCGTCCCAGCTGCCGCACCTACGGTCCCCACACCTCCAGCCCAAATCCTGCACGTGCACGTCAATGGCCGCATCTTTGTCCAAACCCCCCTTGCAGATGCGAAAACACTGAAGCCCAAAATGATCTGAAATCAATCCAAAACACACCCGACTCCCTCGGGACCCCGTCCAATCACACCAACCAATTTCAAAATATAACATGGACTTAATTGAGACCTCAAATCACACCATACAATATGAAAACTACGAATCACACCTCAATTCAGGCCTAAGGAAACTAATGAACTTTCAACTTCCAATTCGCTTGCCGAACCATATCAAAACTAACTCGGAATGACCTCAAATTTTGCATGCAAGTCCTAAATGACATAACAGACTTATTCCAACTCTCAAATCAAAACTCCGAACCCGATACTATCAAAGTCAACTCTCAGTCAACTTTCCAACTTTCGCCAAATAGAACCAAATAAACATAGGGACCTCCAAATCCAAATCCGGACATATGCCTAAGTCTAAAATTACCATACAAAGTTATTGGATCCAACAAAACTCCATTCCGGATTCGTCTACACAAAAGTCAAATTTCGGTTAACTCTTACAAGCTTAGGCATCCAACCTTGGGACTAAGTAACCTAATTCAATCCAAAACTTTCCCGAAACCAAATCAACCACCCCAAAAAGTCACATAATTACAATTACACATATATATAGTATCAAATATGGGAAACAATTCTAAAATACTCATAATGACCGGCCGGGTTGCTACATTCTCCCTCTCTTAAACAAACGTTCGTACTCGAACTAGTCTAGAACCATACTTGGAGTCTCAAAAAGGTGAGGATATCTGCTCCGCATCTCCTTCTTTGTCTGCTAAGTAGCCTCCTCGACCGACTGACCTCTCCAATGAACCTTCACTAATGTTGTATTCTTCTACCTCAACTTTAGAAACTGCCTACCAAAAATGTCCACCGGTTCCACATCATATGTCAAATCCTCATCCAATTGCATCGTGTTGAAGTCCAAGACATGTAACAGATCACCATAATACTTCCAGAGCATAGAAACACGAAACACCGGGTGAACCCCTGATAGACTAGGTGGTAAGGAAAGTCTGTAGTCCACCTCTCCAACTCTATCAAGCACCTCAAAAGGACCAATATACCTAGGGATCAACTTGCCATTCTTCTCGAAACTCATCACACCCTTCATGGGCGAAACTTTGAGTAGAACCTTCTCACCTACCATATGTTGATATCGAGCCTTCCTGTTAGTAGAACTCTTCTGCCTGGACTGCACTGTATGTAGACGCTCCTGATTCAACTTCACCTTTACCTTCTCCAAAGCATCACAGACCAAATCAATTCCCAACAACCTAGCCTCCCCAGGCTCAAACCACCCAACCATAGAAAGACATTGCCTCCTATATAAGGTCTTATAAGGAGCCATCTGGATACTCGACTGATAGTTGTTATTGTAGGCAAACTCTACTAGCGATAGAAGCTGATCTAATGATCCCCCGAAATTAATGATACATGCACGTAGCATGTCCTCCAAAATTTGAATAGTGCGCTCTGACTGCCCGTCTGTTTGGGGATGAAAATTTTTACTCAGCTCGACTTGTGTGCCCAACTCACACTGCACTACTCTCTAAAAATTCAATGTAAATTGTGTGCCTCGATATGAGATAATAGACACGGGCACACCATGAAGGCGAACAATCTCCTGAATATAGATCCGAGCCAACTTCTTTGAAAAATAGGTAGTCATGATTGGAATGAAGTGTGCAAGTTTGGTCAGTCTGTCCACAATGACCCATACTGCATCGAATTTCCTCAAGGTCCGTGGAAGCCCAACCCCAAAATCCATAGTGATACGATCTCACTTCCGCTCAGGAATATCAAGCGTCTTAAGCAAACCACCGGATCTCTGATCATGGTACATATTCGCGGCTAGAGGATGAATGGAATACCACAAACTGTGGGCATCCTCAACAATCAACTCTCACAACCTATCTATATTTGGAAAACAGATCCGACCATATAGCCTCAATACCCCATCATCACCAATAGCAACCCCCTTAGCATCACTGTGCTGCACCGTGTCCCTCAAGATAAGCAAGAGGGGATCATCATACGGACGCTCCTTGGTGCTCTCAAACAAGGACGACCGTGATAAAACACAAGTGAGAACTCTGTTGGAGTCCGAAATATCCAACCTCACAAACCGATTGGACAAAGCCTGAACATCCAATGCTAATGGTCTCTCCCCAACTGGAATGTAAGCAAGACTCCCCATACTCTTATCCTTCCTACCCAAATCATCGGTAACCATATTTGTCACGACCCAAAATTTAAACCTATCGTGATGGCACCTATCTCAATACTAGGCAAGCGGACAACCTAAAAAAACCATAATTTTTTTTAAGTTTGAAATCATAATATTTAAATTTCCATAGAAAATCTCACAAATTACTCACATAATACATTCCCAAAATCCAGTGTCACTGAGTACATAAGCATCTAAATGATAACAAAGTCTGACTGATAAAAATACTGTCTGAAAATATAGATCAGTATAATAACTGAAAGAAAAAGAGTCAAGGTTAGCGGATGCCAAGCAGCTACCTTGATAGTCTCCAACTAATAATACTCTGGGATCTAACAGTCGCCATGTCCGGAAGCACCTGGATCTGTACATGAGGTACAGGGTGTAGTGTGAGTACAACCAACTCAGCAAGTAACAGTACTAAATAAATAAATGAAAGTAGTGACGAGCTTCACAACTAAGTCCAATTACAGTAATTTCCAACATAAGAAAGTAGGCATGCTTACAAGTTCAACAATAATGAAAGCAATGCATCCTCTCAGAGCAACAATCAGTCAGTTCTCCCACTCTCTCAACAATCAGCACTCGCACTCAGTAGGTACCTGCGCTCACTAGGGGTGTATACAGACTCCGTAAGGTCTCCTTCAGCCCAAGAGCTATAATTTGCACAGACAACTTACGTGCTATAGTATAATATCTGGATCCGCACGGACAACTCACGTGGTATAGTATAATATCTCACAATCAGGCCCTCGGCCTCACTCAGTCATAAATCTCTCCAGTCTCTCTGGCTCTCAGTAATCATGAAAATCAACCCCAACAGAAATGATATAATGTATCAACAAGGAACAATAGAGACTGAGATAAAATAAATAAGTAAACTGTGACTGAGTATGAAACATCAATTTAGCAGATAATTCAATATGTACACGACCTATGTGAGTCCCTACAGTGCCAACACATAATCTAAACATAATTTGTGGTTCAATTGCTCTACCACATGGAGAATGTACAAATAACAACAAATTATCCAACTACATATTTCCATGGAATTTGACCAAGTCATAATTCCTACGGTTCCCACACGCCCGTCACCTAGCATGTACGTCACCTCAAAACCAATCACATAACACAAAATTCGGGGTTTCATACCCTCAGTACCAAATTTAGAAGTGTTACTTACCTCAAACCGTATAATTCTTTGTTCTGCAATGCCTTTGCCTCGCGAATCGATCTCCAAATTCCTCGAATCTAGTCACAAATAATTCGATTCAGTCAATACAAATTTTAGGAATTCATTCCATATGAAAAATACTAATTTTCCAACAAAATTCGAAATTGCACTCAAAAATCGCTCGTGGGGCCCACATCTCAGAACCCGACAAAAGTTTCAAAATATGAATGCCATTAAACCATGAGTTCAACCATACCAATTTTATCAAATTCCAGCATCAACTCGACCTCCAAATCATAATTTCTTATTTTGAAATCCCTACGCCCAAATCCTCTAATTTCATATCAAAAACACGTAATCTAGTCGAAATACTCAAGGATAATCCAATATTAGTGACTAACAATGATCACAAGTGACTTACCTCAAGTTTCCCGTGAATTCCCTCTACAAATCGCCCAAAAACCGTGCTTGAAAGTCCAAAAATGAGAAAAACTCTCGGACCCTTCATTTATATTCTACCCAGGCAATTTTTGCATATGTGATGCACTTAGCCGCATCTGCAGTCTCGCAGATGCAAGGGTCTTTACTCTTCTATGGTATGAGGCACTTCTGCGGACAGAAGTCCACTTCTGCGATGAGGTTTGGCCCTTTCCTTTTCCACTTCTGCGATCGCGAATCCACAGGTGCGACTCCGCTTCTGCGGTAAGGAGTGCGCATCTACGGCCACTGCCCTTCCTAGTCCAGGCCGCATCTGCGACCATTTTTTTTAGCTATTGCGATCGCGCACCTGCGACCATTTCCATCGTAGGTGCGATTACATCAGAACTGGACAAATTCCAAAATTGATCCAACACAAAATTTGGTCCGTTTAACCATCCGAAACTCACCCGAGGCCCCTAGGACCTCAACCAAATACACCAATCAGTCATAAAACATCATACGAACTTAGTCGAAGCCTCAATTCACATCAAACAGTGCTAAAACCATGAATCATACCCCAATTCAAACTTAATGAAACTAAGAACTTTCAACTTCTACATTCAATGCTGAAACCTATCAAATCAAGTCTGATTTGACCTGAAATTTTGCACACAAGTCATAAATGACATAATGGACCTATTCCAATTTTCATAATCGGATTCCAGACCCGATATCAAAAAGTCAACTTCCCGGTCAAACTTCCAAACTTAAATTTCTATTTTTGCCATTTCAAGCCTAATTTAGCTATAGGCTTCCAAATAATTTTTCGGACACGCTCCTAAGTCCAAAATACCATACGGAGCTATTGGAATCATCAAAGCTCTATTCTGGGGTCGTTTACGCATAAGTCGACATCCGGTCACTATTTTAACTTAAGCTCTAAACCTTGGAACTAAGTGTTCCAATTCATTCTAAAACGTCACTGGACCCGAACCAATCACCCCAAAAAGTCACATAACAACTATAAAGCATAAATTGGGCAGTAAATGGGGGAACGGGGTTGTAATACTTAAAACTACCGGCCGGATCGTTACAATATTGGCCTTCACCGGATGATAAACAATGGTGATATCATAGTCCTTTAGTAGATCTAACCACCTTTGTTGCCTCTAGTTAAGATCCTTTTTCTTGAATAAGTGCTTGAGACTCCTGTGATCTGTGAACATCTCCCAAGACAAGCCGTAAATATAATGCCTCCAAATCTTGAGAGTGTGAACAATGGCTAATAACTCCAAATCATGTACTAGGTAGTTCTTATCACATGGCTTTAACTAACGCGAAGCATAAGCAATCACTTAACCCTCATGCATCAACACACATCCAATACCAATTCGTGAATCATTACAATATACTGTATAAGAACCCAATCCCGAAGGTAAAACCAGAATTGGAGTTGTAGTCAAGGCAGTTTTGAGCTTATAAAATCTCTCCTCACACTTATCAGACCGCCTGAATGGGGCACCCTTCTGTGTCAATCTAGTTAATGGGGCTACTATACATGAAAATCCTTCCACAAAATGGCGATAATGCCCAGCCATCCCAAGAAAACTCCGAATCTAAGTATTAGTAGACGATTTGGGCAAACTCTGAACTGACTCAATCTTCTTCGGATCCATCTTAATTCCCTCACTAGACACCATGTGGCCCAATAACGCCACCGAGTCTAACCAAAACTCGCACTTGGAGAATTTAGAATATAGTTTCTTCTCTCTCAAAGTCTGGAGAACGATCCTCAAGTACTGCTCATGATCATCCCGACTGCGAGAATACATTAATATATCATCAATGAAAACTATGACGAAGGAATCAAGATATGGATGAAATATTGTGTTCATCAAGTGCATAAAAGTTATCGGGACATTGGTCAGCCCAAAAGACATCACCAGAAACTCATAGTGACCATAACGGGTCCTGAAAGCCATCTTTGAAATATTTGAAGCCCGAATCTTCAACTGATGGTACCCCTATCTCATATAAATCTTCGAGAATACCCTAGCACCTTGAAGCTGATCAAACGAATTATTAAGACGTGGTAATGGGTACTTGTTCTTGATAGTAACTTTGTTCAACTACCTGTAGTCAACGCATATCCTTATAGAACCATCTTTTTTCTTCACAAATAGTATTGATTCACCCAAAGTGACACGCTAGGCTTGATGAAACCCTTATCAAGCAAATTTATAACTGCTTCTTCAACTCGACTGGTGCCATGAGATACGGTAGGATAGAGATGGGCTGAGTGCCCGAAACTAGATCAATACCAAAATCAATATTCCTATCGGATGGCATGCCCGTGAGGTCTGCAGGAAACATATCTTAGAACTCCCTCACTACTGGAACTGACTCAACAGTAAGAGTATCAACACTAACATTCCTTACAAAGGCCAAATACGCTAAACACCCCTTCTTAACCATCCATTGAGCCTTCAGGAAAGATACCACTCTACTAGGAACATGATCTATGGAGCCTCTCCACTCCAAACTCGGCAACCCTGACATATCCAACGTCATAGTCTTAGAGTGATAATCAAGAATAGTATGGTATGGTGATAACCAATAAATGCTCATAATCACATCAAAATCTACAATGCTAAGAAATAAGAGATCAACTTTAGTCTTATAAGCCCCAATGGTGACCATACATGACCGATATACACGATCCACCATAATATAATCACCCACCGGTGTAGATACATATATAGACATATCTAAAGAATCATGAGGCATATCCTAACAACGAGAAAAATAGGATGAAACATAAGAGTAAGTGGAACCAGGGTCAAATAACACTGAGGCATCCTTGTATCATACTGAAATAATACTTGTGATCACGGCATCGGAAGAAACTTTCTCTGGTCTGGCGGGAGTAGCAACGAGCCTAACCACCACCTAACAGATCTTTCCCTCTAGGGCGACCTCAAACTGACTGAGCCCCACTCCTAGCTGTCCGTGCAGGTGGTGTAGCTACTGGTGTTAAAATCATAGGCTTCAAGCTCTACTGTGAGGCGCTGCTCAGAAGCCCTTGGCAATTCCTTTTGAGATAACTCAAGTCTCCACACTCGAAACAACCATTCTATGATGAAGTTGCTGACCCTGATAACCCGAATAACTGCCTGTGGAATCCTGTGCAGATGGAGCATGTAAGAACTCAGTGCTGGCAGCGCATTGAATGATGACTGAACTAGGCGAGTATTGTATGAATTGTGCCTAACTCATGAACCACAAGGAATATGACAAGCTGCCTGAGCGGGCCTAAAAGGGCGACCTCTGTTGTAATATGACTGGCCTTTATATGAGGCACTTCTAAAACCACCTGAACCATAGGGACTCTTGGCCTCCCGCTCCTCTTGTTCAAGCATGCGAACATGCTCCAACCGCCTAGCAATCTCAACCACCTGGTCAAACCTAGCATCCGTCTTGGCCTCTCGAGCCAAACTGTAATGTAGACCATAGTTAAGGCTATCAATAAACCTACTGATATTCTCCGTCTTTGTGGGAACCAACCATAATGCATGAAAGGCCAAATCTACAAATCTCATATTGTATCGGGTCACCGTCATATCCCCCCTAGCGTAGCTTCTCAAACTCCCTACGCTACTCCTCTCTGCGAGTATATGGGGAAAACGTCTCTAAGAAGAGACTGAGAATTAATGCCATGTAAGTGGTGTTGCGCCAGCTAACCTTCCTGAATCTTAGGTCTGCCACCATCTATAGGCTGCCCATGTCAGCTGAAAAGTAGTAAAGGCAACTCCACTGATGTCCACAATACCCGCTATATGAAGAAGCCGATGACACCAATCCAGAAAACTCTAAGTATCCTCTAACTCTCCTCCACTGAACTCGGTATGGACAAGACTCTTAAATCATTCCAACCTCTTCTTCTCCTCATTAGTTATGGGTGGACTAACCTCGACGCAAGAAGCCACAACTGACTGAACTGGTAATACCTCTAGTGTCTGATAACCTTGAGCTAGCTGCTATGGTGTATGGGTGGTAGGAGTCTGGGCTCCTTCCCCGACCTATGAGGTAGCTGGTGCAACTGGTACCATACCCGCATGTGCCACACTCATGCACACACTTAATATCTGAGCCAAGGCCTCCTAAAGTCTAGGTATAACAATAGGTACGGTCGGTGTCTAAGCTAATCCCACTGGCTCAACAGTATCCGAAACCTGCTCCTCTACTGGGTTAAAAGACTAAAAAGCTACAACTGCAATTTCTAATTAAACATGGGTTGGCTACCATTTAAATCAATTCTAGCGCAATGCACCAGCCCATATCCAAAAATACCTAGTCCAATAAACCCCCATCTCCTGTCCACTTTGGAAATTCATGCCACTCCATTTGAGCCAATCAAATTGTGCCACGTCACTACTTCACCACACTCACACAAGAAACACATCTAATTTGGACCATTAAATCAATTTATCAGCGACCTACGTTTTATCCTACTTTCCCTTTACTTTTAACAACTCACAGATCTGATCTCAGCCGTTGAAATATATAGATCCAACGACTCACAGAATTCCATTTGTTAGGCTAATTTTTAGCTAGATAGTGGATTGATGTTCACTGTAGAACTATCTGACATAATCTTTTAATGCTTGAATTACTAGGGTCGTTGATCAAATGATCCAACGGCCCAGATCTTTTCTTCCCCCTTTAACCCAGAGACCGTATGGTCTCATTTCCTAACCCTAATTCATTTGTCACTCGTCCATGCCGCCCCCTTCCCCTTTCCTCTCTCATTTTCTTTCAAGCTGTCCCCAAATCATTCCCTGTGTCTTCTAACTCCGCGAATCTCGTTATTATCTCCCCGTTTCATCTAAAAAATTCAAAATCTTGAGTTCTCTAACGCAAACGCAAACAGACCTAACCAGAACTAAGTAATCTAATATGAAGTGCCAAAAACCACTATGATTTCAAAGCTTAGGCTCTTTCTCATCAATTTTTGCTTCTCTTTTGTTTTCGAGTTCTTTCACTGCTCAAAAGCTTGAAGCTTTGGCTCTTACACGGCTAACTTTAACTTTGTTTGGTCTGCTGCACAAAAAGAGGTCAGTATACATCCACCACTTCTCTTTTGACTGTCTTATTTGAAAATTTTCAATATACTGCTATCTTTCGATTGATTGTTTTCGTTTATAATGTTTCTCATTAGTCTATAGTTGTTTATTCCAGTTCATAATGACTTGTTGTTAATCTATGGCTAGCTATTATGCTTTTATGTATCTCAAATCAATATTGATTAAGATGATATGTGACCTTGATGACTTCTATTCTGAATCAAATAGCTTATACGATTAAGTTCCTTAATATGCCTTAATGACTTCTTAACTTTGTCTAAACTTCAGATTTCTTTAATGTTCTATTGTGATCTTTATATCTATCACACTGTTTCTGTTTAGCGTATTCTGTTGTTCTGTATTTGAGGTTGTTGTTTTATGACTCTAACTAGAACATACATGAATGCTCATGGTTTAATCCTTTATCACTTAGTTGAAGTATGTGAAGTTTAAGTGTTCAAGGTTCTTTCTTTTTACATATAAGTGTTTGTTAACCCTAAAGCAGCCTTTGAGTCATTAATATGAAAGTCTTATATATGTGTTTAACTGCTAATCACATCTATAAGTCTCGTTATATGGAACAGTTATATTAAGGTAACTAAGTCAACTCTTATGAACATCAGAAACTATCCTTGCATGTATTCTGTTATGATCAAGTCATCTCTCATGAATTAGGCTATAATCATATGTGTTGTAGCTTAGCATTAACTATTAAATACGTTAGATAGAACTCCGTCATATTTAGATGTACAGCTGAATTAAGCCTTTAATTTGTACAGCTGAATTAAGCCTACTTAGTATAAGATCTCCCGTTTCTTTAACCTCCTTAATGATATTATTGGCCTGACTTTATACTGATTTAAACTCAGCTTGTTTGTAAAATTATAACCTTGGATGAAACATCTATGTGTGTATTTGAATGAAAATTCTGCATGCATCTCTGTTTGTCCTTCATGATTTCATGCTTCTGTGCACTGTCTTGAAACTGCATCCAGTTCTCTATTTTCCTTTAATATGAATTGAACCTAGTCTGTGAACCCTAAGGGAAACTTCTTGTCGTTACTGCTTGGATACAATAACTTGCTTACTCTTAAATGAGATTAGTGTAAGGTTAACATTCTTAGAGAAAAGTGATCATGTCATTAATTTCAAAGATAAGAAAGAAATGTGGCATGAGGTTATTATGTGAAACCTTAGGAGTTCCATTCAGAGTTATACACATATAGCCTTGTTGAGACTTTGAGTGTGTTCTGGTATCTCCAACAGTATCTGTAGAAGTTCTTACTATGACTATTTGTTTGAAACCTTGGTTGACACTTTCAAAGATTCCAGTTATCTCATTGACTTGTATATGATAAAACCAGACTTGAGTTTACATAATCCCCGATTTTTTGGTCTAAGTAAGAGGTTGTAAAGGCATATACATTGGCATTCATTAACTGTTGGCATCCCCGATTTTAGTGCGCTCTGACTACCCATCCGTTTGAGTATGAAATTGTTTACTCAGCTCGACTTGTGTGTGCAACTCACACTGCACTACTCTCCAAAAATGCAATGTAAATTGTGTGCCTCGATCTTAGATAATAGACACGGGCACACCATGAAGGCGAACTATCTCCTGAATATAGATCCGAGCCAACTGCTTTGAAAAATAGGTAGTCATGATTGGAATGAAGTGTGCAGGTTTGGTAAGTCTGTCCACAATGACCCATAATGCATCGAATTTTCTCAAGGTCCGTGGATGCCCAACCCCAAAATCCATAGTGATATGCTCTCACTTCCACTCCGGAATATCAAGCCTCTAAAGCAAACCACCAGATCTATGATGATGGTACATATTCGCGGCCACAGGATGAATGGAATACCGCAAACTGTGGGCCTCCTCAACAATCAACTCTCACAACCCATCTATATTTGGAAAATAGATCCGACCTGTAGCCTCAATACCCTATCATTATCAATAGAAACCTCCTTAGCATCACCTTGTTGCACAGTGTGAAGCAAGAGGGGATCATCATACTGACGCGCCTTGGTGCGCTCAAACAAGGACGATCGTGATAAAACACAAGCGAGAACTCTGTTAGAGTCTGAAATATCCAACCTCACATACCGATTGGACAAAGCCTGAACATCCAATGCTAATGGTCTCTCCCCAACTGGAATGTAAGTAAGACTCCTCATACTCTTAGCCTTCCTACCCAAATCATCGGTAACCATATTTGTCATGACCCAAAATTTAAACCTGTCGTGATGGCACCTATCTCAATACTAGGCAAGCGGACAACCTCAAAAACCCACAATTTCTTTAAAGTTTTAAATCATAATATTTGAATTTCCATAGAAAATCTCACAAATTACTAACATAAAATACATTCCCAAAACCCGGTCATCACTGAGTACATGAGCATCTAAAAGATTACAAAGTCTGACTGATAAAAATACTGTCTGAAAATATAGAACAGTACAATAACTGAAAGGAAGAGAGTCAAGGTCAGCGGACAACACTAAGCAGCTACTTTGATAGTCTCCAACTAATAATACTCTGGGATCTAACAGTCGACGTGTCCGGAAGCACCTGAATCTGCACACGAGGTTCAGGGTGTATTATGAGTACAACCAACTCAGCAAGTAACAATACTAAATAAATAAATGAAAGTAGTGACGAGCTTCACAACTAAGTCCAATTACAGTAGTTTCTAACATAAGAAGTAGGCATGCTAACAAGTTCAACAATAATGAAAGCAATGCATCCTCTCAGAGCAACAATCACTCAGTTCTCCCACTCTCTCAACACTCAGTACTCGCACTCGCACTCAGTAGGTACCTGCGCTCACTGGGGTGTATACAGACTCCGTAGGGGCTCCTTCAGCCCAAGAGCTATAATCCGCATGGACAACTCACGTGCTATAGTATCAATATCTGGATCCGCATGGACAACTCACATGCTATAGTATAATATCTGGATCCGCACGGATAACTCACGTGCTATAGTATAATATCTCACAATTAGGCCCTTGGTCTCACTCAGTCATACATCTCTCCAGTCTCTCGGGCTCTCAGTAATCATGAAAATCAACCCCAACAGAAATGATATAATGTATCAACAAGGAACAATAGAGACTGAGATAAAATAAATATGTAAACTGTGACTGAGTATTAAAGATCAATTTAGCAGATAATTCAATATGTACACGACCTATGTGGGTCCCTACAGTGCCAACACATAATCTAAACATAATTTGTGGTTCAATTGCTCTACCACATGGAGAATGTACAGATAACAACAGATTATTCAACTACACATTTCCATGGAATTTGACCAAGTCATAATTCCTACGGTGCACGCCCACACGCCCATCACCTAGCATGTGCGTCACCTCAAAACTGACCACATAACATAAAATTCAGGGTTTCATACCCATAGTACCAAATTTAGAACTGTTACTTACCTGAAACCGTGTAATTCTTTATTTTGCTATGCCTTTGCCTCGCAAATTGGTCTCCAAATGCCTCAAATCTACTTACAAATAATTCGATTCAGTAAATACAAATTATAGGAATTAATTCCATATAAAAATACTAATTTTCCAATAAAATCCAAAATTGCACTCAAAATATGAATGTCCATTCAATCACGAGTCCAACCATACCAATTTTACCAAATTCCGACATCAACTCAACCTCCAAATCTTAATTTCTTATTTTGAAATCCCTAGGCCCAGATCCTCTAATTGCATCTCAAAAACATGTAATCTAGTCGAAATACTCAAGGATAATCCAATATTATTGACTAACAATGATCACAAGTGACTTACCTCAACTTTTCCGTGAATTGCTCTCTGAAAATCGCCCCAAAACCGTGCTTGAAAGTCCAAAAATGAGAAAAACTCTCGGACCCTTCGTTTATATTCTACCCAGGCATTATTCGCATATGCGATGCACTTAGCCGCATCTCCGGTCTTGCAGATGCGAGGTCCTTCATGCTTCTGCGGTCTGAAGCGCTTCTGCGGACTCGCTTCTGCGATGAGGCTTGGTGGTTCTCTTTTCCGCTTCTGCGATCGCGAAGCCGCAGGTGCGACTCCGCTTCTGCGGTAAGGAGTGTGCATCTGCAGCTTCTGCCCTTCCTAGTCCAGGCCGCTTCTTCAACCACTTTGTCGCTTTAGCGGTCGCACACCTGCGACCAATTCCATCGTAGGTGCGATTGCATCAGAAGTGGAAAAATTCTAGAATTGCTCCAAGTCCAAATTTGGTCCGTTTAACTATCTGAATCTCACCCAAGGCCCCCAGGACCTCAACCAAATACACCAAGTAGTCCTAAAACATTATACAAACTTAGTTGAAGCCTCAAATCACATCAAACAATGCTAAAACCACGAATCATACCCTAATTCAAGCTTAATGAAACTAAGAACTTTCAACTTCTACATTCCACGCCGAAACCTATCAAATCAAATCCGATTGACCTCAAATTGTGCACACAAGTCATAAATGACATAACAGACCTATTCTAATTTTCAGAATTGGATTTTGGCAATGCAAGTTCATAAGCCTCTCCAATTTGCATAAGCACCTCAAACGACCCAATATACCGAGGGCTCAACTTGCTCTTCTTCCCGAACCTCAACACACCTTTCATGGGTTAAATCTTGAGCAGAACCTTCTCCCTAACCATGTAAGCAACATCATGAACCTTTCGGTTGGCATATCTCTTCTGTCTAGACTACGCCGTGCAAAACCGCTCCTGAATCAATTTAACCTTCTCCAAAGCATCCTGAACCAAATCAGTACCCAATAGCCTAGTCTCACCCGTCTCAAATCAACCCACTGGAGACCGACACCGTCTCCCATATAAAGCCTCAAAAAGAGCCATCTGAATGCTTGACTGGTAGCTGTTATTGTAAGCAAACTCTGCCAGTGGCAGAAATTGATCCCAAGAACCCCCAAAATCAATGACACAAGCGCTCAGACTGTCCGTCCGTCTCAGAGTGAAATGTTGTACTCAGCTGAATCTATGTACCTAATTCTTGCTGCACTACTCTCCAAAGCTGTGATGTAACTGTGTGCCCCGATCTGAAATGATGGACACTGGCACACCGTGTAGGCGAACAACCTCGCGGATATAAATCTCTGCCAACCACTCCGAAGAATAATTATTTCCAACCGGAATAAAATGCGCTGACTTGGTCAACCGATCTACAATCACCCAAACAACATCAAACTTTCTCAAAGTTTATGGGAACCCAACTACGAAGTCCATGGTAATACTTTCCCACTTCCACTCTGGAATTTCAAGTGTCTGAAGAAATCTCTCGGGTCTCTGATGCTCGTACTTCACCTGTTGACAATTTAATCACCGAGCTACAAACTCAAATATATCTTTCTTCATTCACCTCCACCAATAGTGATGCCTCAAATCCTAATACATTTTCGTGGCACCTGGATGAATGGAGTACCGCGAACTGTGAGCCTCCAAGAGAATCAGCTCATGCAAACAATCTACATTTGGCACACATATCTTGCCCTGCATCCGTAATATACTATCATCCCCAATAGTGACTTCCTTGGCATCACCGTGCTGAACTGTGTCCTTAAGGACAAGAAAATGAAGGTCATCATACTGACGTTCTCTGATACGATCAGAAAGAGAAGACTGATAAACCACATAAGCCAAAACTCGACTCGACTTGGAAACATTAAATTTGAAAAACTGGTTGGCCAAGTCATGAACATCCAAGGCTAAAGGCCTTTCTGCTACCGGTAAGTATGCTAAGCTGCCCAAACTCTCCGCCTTATGACTCAAGGTATCGGCCACCATATTGGCCTTTCAGGGATGATAGAGAATGGTGATATCATAATCCTTAAGCAACTCTTACCACCTTCGCTTCAGTAAATTAATATCCTTCTATTTAAACAGATGTTGTAGACTCCGATGATTGGTATAAGCCTCATAATGGACACCGTACAAATTATGCCACCAAATCTTTAAAGCATGAACTGTAGCTGCTAACTGAAGGTCGTGGACCAGATAATTCTTCTCATGTACCTTTAACTGTCTGGACACATAGGCAATCACCCTACCGTCTTGCATCAGCACTGCGCCGAGACCAATACGTGACGCATCACAATACACAGTATAAGATCCTGAACTTGTAGGCAACACTAATACTGGGGTTGTAGTCAAAGCTATCTTGAGCTTTTGAAATCTCTCTTCACACTCATCTGACCACCTGAACGAAGCACCTTTCTAGGTCAATCTAGTCATAGGCGCCACAATAGACGAGAAACCCTCCACGGAGCAACGATAATAACCGACCAAGCCGAGAAAACTCCAAATCCCAGTAGCTAAAGATGGCATGGGCCAACTCTGAACTGCCTCTATCTTCTTCTAAACCCCCTTAATATCTTCATTGGATAGTATGTGTCCCAAGAATTCCACTGAACTAAGCCAGAACTCACACTTGGAGAATTTGGCATACAGTCTCTCCTCTCTCAACCTCTATAATACAATACCCAAGTGTTGTGCATGCTCCTCCTAGTTACGTGAGCATACGAGGATATCATCAATAAATACTATGACAAATAAATCAAGATATGGCTGACATACACTATTCATCAAGTGCATAAATGTTGTTGGGGCATTGGTCAACCCAAAAGTCATCACGAGAAATTCATAGTGACCATAACGGGTCCTGAATGCCGTCTTTAGAATATCCGAATCCCGAATTTTGAACTGGTGATACCCGTATCTCAAATCAATTTTGGAGAATACCCTCGCTCCCTCAAGTTGGTCAAATAAATCATCAATACGCGGCAATGGATACTTATTCTTGATTGTAACTTTGTTCAGTTGCCTGTAATCGATGCACATCCGCATAGTACCATCTTTTGTTTTAACAAACAGAACCGGTGCACCCCAAGGCGACACACTAGGCCTAATAAATCCCTTATCAAGAAGTTCTTGAAGTTTGTCTTTTAATTCTTTCAACTCAGATGGTGTCATATGATACGGAGGAATAGAAATGGGTTGTGTGCCCGGCACTAAGTCAATACCGTAATAAATATCCATGTTGGGTGGCATACCCGCAGGTCTGCAGGAAATATATCTGAAAAGTCTCGCACTACCGGTACTGAGTCAATAGTAGGAGTATCTGCATCAACATCTCTCACAAAGGCAAATATGAAAAACACCCCTTCCCAACCATATGTTGGTCCTTCAAATAAGAAATTACCCTACTGGGAACATAATCTAGAGAACCTCTCCATTCGACCTTTGGCAATCTCGGCATCGTCAACGTCACGGTCTTTGTGTGATAGTCCAGAATAGAATGATATGGAGACAACCAATTCATACCCAAGATTACATCGAAATCAACCATGCTAAGCAATAAGAGATCAACTCTAGTCTCCAATCCCCCAATAGTTACCACACACGACCAATATACACGGTCCACAATAATGGTATCGCCCACCGGTGTAGATACACGAACAGGTGAAACTAAGGACTTACGTGGCATATACAGATAATGAGTAAAGTATGATGATACATACGAATAAGTGGAACCAGGGTCAAATAATATAGAAGTTTCCCTATGGCACACTGAGACAATACTTATGATCACTGCATCTGAAGCGATAACATCTGGCTTGGCAGGAAAAGCATACAATCGGGCTTAATCTCTACCTGATCGGCCTCCCCCTCTTGGGCGACCCCTAATTAGCTGAGCCCCACCCCGAGCTGGCTGGGCGGGTGGTGTAACTATTGGTGCTGGTACTGCCGAATGAGAACTCAACTGTGGATCCCCACTCAATAGCCTAGGACAATCTCTCTTGAAATGACCAAATTCTCCGCTCTCGAAACATCCCCTTCTCTAACGGAACTGCTTCTTCTGATAACCCAAGGAATTACCTGTAGAAGCATGAGCGAAGGAGGCATGATGAGAACTTTACGCTGATAGTGCACTGAATGAAGACTGGCCTGAGTGAGCAGTGTAGGAATCGTGGCCAGCTGATGCACCACGATGAGCTGGACGAGTCGTCTGAGCGGGCTTATAAGGGCGACCCCTGCTGTGGTAGGACTGCTCCCCAGAGGTTACCCCACCCAAACCGCCCGAACCTCGTGGCCTCTTGGCCTCCCTCTCACCATGCTACTAGCTACGTACCACCTCTATCTGATGAGCAATGTCAACCACCTCATCAAAAGTGGCACCAGATACCATCTCCCTATTCATAAGCAACCGCAGCTGATACGTGAGGCCATTAATGAACCTCATATTCCTCTCCCTATCAGTGGGAACCAACCAAACTATGTGATGAGCCAACTCAGAAAACCTCATCTCGTACTGGGTCACAGACATGCCTTTCTGCCGAAGCTGCTCAAAGTGTCTGCGCAGCTCCTCCCTATGAGACTGCGGCACGAACTTCTCCAAAAAGATAATAAAGAACTCCTGCCATGTAAGTGGTACTGCACCGACCGGCCTGCGCCTCTCATAAGCCTCTCACCATCTGAAGGCAGCCCCAGAAAACTGAAAAGTAGTGAACGAGACCCCACTGGTCTCTAGAATACCCCCTGTCTGAAGCATCCGATGGGCCTTATCCAGTAAACCTTGAGCATCCTCTGATTCAACACCACTAAATGATGGAGGTCGAAGCCTCCTAAATCTCTCAAGTCTTCTCTGCTCATCATCAGCCATAACAGGGACTATCGGGGCCTGAGTAGCTGCAGCCGGCTGGACTGGTAGTACCCCCGGTAACGGAAGTCCCTGCACTACCTGCTCTGGAGTACGGGCAATAGGGGTATGAGTACCTCCCCCAGCCTGAGAAGTGGCTGGTGCAGCCTGAGACGAAACCACCTGAGCAAGGCCAGTGCAAATTATCAATATCTGGGCCAAAGCCTCGTGAAGGCCTGGAATCACAATAGGCATAGCTGGTGCCTGAGATGGTCCAGTTGGCTCAACTATATCTGGAATCTGCTCCTGAGCTGGAGCAACTGGCGGCCTCTCGCGGCCCTAACTGGTGGCACTGGTGGCTGACCGTCCGATCCGGTAGTACGTGTCATCACCATCTGTGAGAGAATAGAATAATAGAAATTTAGTTTCCGAAAACAATACATTTCCACGACAGAATACAAGAAAGTGAAATTTTTCCTAAGGGTTGGGCATCCTCTCGAAGATAAATACAGACGTTTCAGTACCGATCCATAAGACTCTACTAAACCTGCTCATGACTCGTGAGACCTATGTAACCAAGGCTCTGATACCAACTTGTCACGACCCAAAATCCAAACATGTCGTGATGGCACCTATCTCAAACTAGGCAAGCCGACAACCTCAACAAACCACAATTTCTTTTAAGTTTGAAATCATAATATTTGAATTTCCATAGAAAATCTCACAAATTACTAACATAAAATACATTCCCAAAACCCAGTGTCACTGAGTACGTGAGCATCTAAATAATAACAAAGTCTGACTGATAAAAATACTGTCTGAAAATATAGATCAGTATAATAACTGAAAGGAAGAAAGTCAATGTCAGCGGATGCCAAGCAGCTACCTTGATAGTCTCCAACTGATAATACTCTGGGATCTAACAATCCCCGTGTCAGGAAGCACCTGGATCTACACATGAGGTGCAGGGTGTAGTATGAGTACAACTAACTCAGCAAGTAACAACACTAAATAAAGAACTGAAAGTAGTGACGAGCTTCACAGTTAAGTCTAATTAGAGTAATTTCCAACATAAGAAAGTAGGCATGCTTGCAAGTTCAACAATAATGAAATCAATGCATCCTCTAAGAGCAACAGTCACTCAGTCCTCCCACTCGCTCAGCACTCAGCACTCGCATCAGTAGGCACCTGCGCTCACTGGGGGTGTGTACAAACTACGGAGGGGCTCCTTCAGCCCAAGCGCTACAATCCGCACGGACAACTCACGTGCTATAGTATCAATATCTGGATCTGCACGGATAACTCACGTGTTGCACGGATAACTCACGTGCTATAGTATAATATCTGGATCCGCACGGACAACTCACGTGCTTCACGGACAACTCACGTGCTATAGTATAATATCTGGATCCGCACGGACACCTCACGTGCTATAGTATAATATCTCACAATCAAGCCCTCGGTCTCACTTAGTCATAAATCTCTCCAGTCTCTCGGGCTCTCAATAATCATGAAAATCAGCCCCAACGGAAATGATATAATGTATCAACAAGGAACAATAGAGACTGAGATAAAATAAACAAGTAAACTGTGACTGAGTACAAAATAACAATTAGTTTAACATGTACACGACCTTTGTGGGTCCCTGCAGTGCCAACACATAATCTAAACACAATTTGTGGTTCAATTGCCCTACTACATAGAGAATGTACAGATAACAACAAATTATTCAACTACATAGTTCCATGGAATTTGACCAAGTCACAATTTCTACGGTGCCCACACGCCTGTCACCTAGCATGTACGTCACCTCAAAACCGACCACATAACACAAAATCCGGGGTTTCATACCCTCAGTACCAAATTTAGAACTGTTACTTACCTCAAACCGTGTAATTCTTTGTTCTGCTATGCCTTTGCCTCGCGAATCAATCTCCAAATTCCTCGAATCTAGTCACAAATAATTCGATTCAGTCAATACAAATTATAGGAATTAATTCCATATGAAAAATACTAATTTTCCAACAAAATCCGAAATTACACTCATAAATTGCCTGTGGGGCCCACATCTCGGAACCCGACAAAAGTTACAAAATATGAACGTCCATTCAACCACGAGTCCAACTATACCAATTTTACCAAATTCCGACATCAGCTCGACCTCCAATTCTTAATCTCTTATTTTGAAATCCTTAGGCCCAAATCCTCTCATTTCATCTCAAAAACACGTAATCTAGTCGAAATACTCAAGGATAATCCAATATTATTGACTAAAAATGATCACAAGTGACTTACCTCATGTTTACCGTGAATTCCCTCTGAAAATCGCCCCAAAACCGTGCTTGAAAGTCCAAAAATGAGAAAAACTCTCGGACCCTTCATTTATATTCTACCCAGGCAATTTTTGCATTTGTGATGCACTTAGCCGTATCTGCGGTCTCGCAGATGTGAGGGCCTTCACGCTTATACGGTCTAAGGTGCTTCTGCGGACAGCAGTCCGCTTTTGCGAAGAATCTGTCCGCTTCTGCAATGAGGCTTGGCCTTTTCTTTTTCCGCTTCTGCGATTGCGAATCCGCAGGTGCGACTCCGCTTCTGCGGTAAGGAGTGCACATCTGCGGCCACTGCCCTTCCTAGTCTAGGCCGCATCTGCGACCATTTTGTCGCTATTGTGATCACGCACCTGCGACCATTTCCATCGCAGGTGCGATTACATCAAAACTGGAAAAATTCCAGAATTGATCCAACACAAAATTTGGCCCTTTTAACCATCTGAAACTCACCCGGGGCCCCTAGGACCTCAACCAAATACACCAATCAGTCCTAAAACATCATACGAACTTAGTCGAAGCCTCAATTCACATCAAACAATGCTAAAACCATGAATCATACCCCAATTCAAGCTTGATGAAACTAAGAACTTTCAACTTCTACATTCAACGCTGAAACCTATCAAATCAAGTCCGATTTGACCTGAAATTTTGCACACAAGTCATAAATTACATAATGGACCTATTCCAATTTTAATAATCTGATTCCAAACCCGATATCAAAAAGTCAACTTCCCGGTCAAACATTCAAACCTAAATTTCTATTTTTGCCATTTCAAGCCTAATTTAGCTATGGGCTTCCAAATAATTTTTCGGACACGCTCCTAAGTCCAAAATCACCATATGGAGCTATTGAAATCATCAAAACTCTATTCTGGGGCCGTTTACGCATAAGTCAACATCCGGTCACTATTTTAACTTAAGCTCTAAACCTTGGAACTAAATGTTCCAATTCATTCCAAAACGTCACCGGACCCGAACCAATCACCCCAGCAAGTCACATAACAACTGTAAAGCATAAATTGAGCAGTAAATGGGGGAATGGGGTTGTAATGCTCAAAACTACCAGCCGAATCGTTACAATATTGGCCTTCACCGGATGATAAAAAATGGTGATATCATAGTCCTTTAGTAGATCTAACCACCTTTGTTGCCTCTAGTTTAGATCCTTTTTCTTGAATAAGTGCTTGAGACTCGTGTGATCTATGAACACCTCACAAGACACGCTGTAAATATAATGCCTCCAAATATTGAGATTGTGAGCAATGGCTAATAACTCCAAATCATGTACTGGGTAGTTCTTATCACAGGGCTTTAACTGACGCGAAGCATAAGCAATCACTTAACCATCATGCATCAACACACATCCAATACCAATACGTCAATCATCACAATAGACTGTATAAGAACCCAATCCCAAAGGTAAAATCAGAATTGGAGTTTTAGTCAAGGCAGTTTTGAGCTTATAAAATCTCTCCTCCCACTTATCAGACCACCTGAATGGGGCACCCTTCGGTGTCAATCTAGTCAATGAGGCTTCTATAGATGAAAATCCTTCCACAAAATGGCGATAATGCCCCGTAACCCAAGAAAACTCCGAATCTTAGTATCAGTAGACGGTTTGGGCCAACTCTGAACTGACTCAATCTTCTTCGGATCCACCTTAATTCCCTCACTAGACACCATGTGGCCCAATAACGCCACTAAGTCTAACCAAAACTCGCACTTGGAGAATTTAGCATATAGTTTCTTCTCCCTCAAAGTTTGGAGAACGATCCTCACGTGCTGCTCATGATCATCCCAACTGCGAGAATACATTAATATATCATCAATGAAAACTATGACGAAGGAATCAAGATATGGCTGAAATATGTTGTTCATCAAGTGCATAAAAGTTATCGGGGCATTGGTCAGCCCAAAAGACATCACCAGAAACTCATAGTGACCATAACGGTTCCTGAAAGCCATCTTCGAAATATCTGAAGCCCGGATCTTCAACTGATGGTACCCCTATCTCAAATCAATGTTCGAAAATACCCTAGCACCTTGTAGCTGATCAAACAAATTATTAATACGCGGTAGTGGGTACTTGTTCTTGATAGTAACTTTGTTCAACTACCTGTAGTCAATGCACATCCTCATAGAACCATCTTTTTTCTTCACAAATAGTATTGATTCACCCAAAGTGACACGCTAGGCTTGATGAAACCCTTATCAAGCAACTCTTGTAATTGCTTCTTCAACTCAACTGGTGCCATGCGATACAGTGGGATAGAGATGGGCTGAGTGCCCGACACCGGATCAATACCAAAATCAATATTCCTGTCGGATGGCATGCCCGGGTGGTCTGCAAGAAACATATCTTAGAACTCCCTCACTACTGGAATTGACTCAACAGTAAGAGTATCAGCACTAACATTCCTTACAAAGGCCAAATACGCTAAACACCCCTTCTTAACCATCCATTGAGCCTTCGGGAAAGACACCTCTCTACTAGGAACATGATCTATGGAGTCTCTCCACTCTAACCTCGGCAACCCTGACATAGCCAACGTCACGGTCTTAGAGTGAATATCAAGAATAGTGTGGTATGGTGATAACTAATAAATGCTCATAATCACATCAAAATCTACAATGCTGAGAAATAAGAGATCAACTCTAGTCTTATAAGCCCCAATGGTGACCATACATGACCGATATACACGATCCACCATAATAGAATCACCCACCGGTGTAGATGCATATATAGGCATATCTAAAGAATCACGAGGCATATCCAAACAACGAGAAAAATAGGATGACACATAAGAGTAAGTGGAACCAATGTCAAATAAAACTGAGGCATCCTTCTATCATACTGAAATAATACTTGTGATCACGGCGACGGAAGAAACTGTCTCTGGTCTGGCGGGAGTAGCAACGATCTTAACTACCACCTGACCGATCTTCCCCTCTAGGGCGACCTCAAGCTGACTGAGCCTCACTCCTAACTGTCTGTGCATGTGGTGTAGCTACTGGTGCTAAAATCATAGGCTACAAGCTCTACTATGAGGCCCTGCTCAGAAGCCCGTGGCAATTCCTTTTGAGATAACTCAAGTCTCCACACTCGAAACAACCATTCTATGATGAAGTTGCTGACCCTGATAACCCGAATAACTGCCTGTGGAATCTTGTGCAAATTGAGCATGTAAGAACTCTGTGCTGGCAGCACACTGAATGATGACTGAACTAGGCGAGCACTGTATGAATTGTGCCTAACTGATGAACCACGAGGAATATGACAAGCTGCCTGAGCGGGCCTAAAAGGGTGACCTCTCTTGTAATATGACTGTCCTTTATATGAGGCACTTCTAAAACCACCTGAACCATATGGACTCTTGGCCTCCCGCTCCTCTCGTTCAAGCATGCGAACATGCTCCAACCGCCTAGCAATCTCAACCACCTGGTCAAACCTAGCATCCGTCTTGGCCTCTCGAGCCAAACTGTAATGTAGACCATAGTTAAGGCTATCAATAAACCTACTGATATTCTCCGTCTTTGTGGGAACCAACCATAATGCATGAAAGGCCAAATCTACAAATCTCATATTGTATCGGGTCACCGTCATATCCCCCCTAGCGTAGCTTCTCAAACTCCCTACGCTACTCCTCTCTGCGAGTATATGGGGAAAACGTCTCTAAGAAGAGACTGAGAATTGATGCCATGTAAGTGGTGTTGCGCCAGCTAACCTTCCTGACTCTTAGGTCTGCCACCATCTATAGGCTGCCCTTGTCAGCTGAAAAGTAGTAAAGGCAACTCCACTGATGTCCACAATACCCGCTATAGGAAGAAGCCGATGACACCAATCTAGAAAACTCTGAGTATCCTCTAACTCTCCTCCACTAAACTCGGGATGGTTGAGACTCTTAAATCGCTCCAACCTCTTATGCTCCTAATTAGTTATAGGTGGAATAACCTCGACCCGAGAAGCCATAACTGACTGAACTGGTAACACCTCTAGTGTCTGATAACCTTATGTTAGCTGCTCTGGTGTATGGGCGGCAAGAGTCTGGGCTCCTTCCCCGGCCTATGAGGTAGATGGTGCAACTAGTACCATACCCGCATATGCCACACTTGTGCACATACTTAAGATCTGAGCCAAGGCCTCCTAAAGTCTAGGTATAGCAATAGGTACGGCCGATGTCTGAGCTAATCCCACTGGCTCAACAGTATCCGGAACCTGCTCCTCTACTAGCGCGACCGATTGCTCTACAAGTTCTACTCTAGATGTAGTGCGAGCCCCACCTCGGCCTCTAGCTCGGACCCGGCCACTCACGGCCCTGCTTGGTGGTACTGGTGCTTGTTCGCCCAATCTGGTTGAACGTGTCCTCACCATCTGTGAGAGAATAGAAGAGTAAAGGTTCAAACTTTGGAAATAAAAAAGTCGCATGACAAGTATGCAAGAAAGTGAAGTTTACTAGCAGTTCAGAAGTCTCTCGAAGATAAGTACAAATGTCTCTGTACCGATCTGTAAGACTAAACTAATCTTGGTCATGATCCGTAGAACCTATAAACCTAGTGCTCTGATACTA
Organism: Nicotiana tabacum; assembly: GCF_000715075.1. Taxonomy (NCBI): domain Eukaryota; kingdom Viridiplantae; phylum Streptophyta; class Magnoliopsida; order Solanales; family Solanaceae; genus Nicotiana; species Nicotiana tabacum. Next base: position 46,336,081 of record NC_134092.1, read on the forward strand.
ACTTGTCACAACCCAAAACCACACACCAATCATGATGGCACCTAACTCACTTTCTAAGCAAGCCAAACATAACCAAATAAAATATAAATACTGAATTAACTGAAATAGCACACATCTAAGTCCAATTAACATAAGCAACAATAGTGATACATAACAAATCCCCCAGAACTAATAAGCACAGAGTCATGAGCTCTAAAATAGAAATATAAGTCTAAAATACCAAATCACAATACTCTCTAAATGAAAGAAAATAGTACAAAATGAAAAGAGATGCCAAGACTGCAGTTGAGATGCAACTCTACCTCGTCTCTCCAAGATAACTCAACAACAAGACTTAGTTAGTGGTGGCTCGGTCCAACACCTCGATATGTACAATTAAGTGCAGAGTGTAGTATGAGTAGAACCGATCTCATGCACTTAGTAAGTATCATAACTAACCTCGGCGAGGTAATAAACAAGAATTATAAATTATACTCGCTAATCACTAGTACAGTTCATAAATTCTAATAAGTACAAAACAATAATATGATCAAGTCATGAATCACAAAAAGAACCACCTTGGTGCACACAATTACTTAACGTACTCTGCTCAGTCAACAATCCAGCATATAAAGAAGATATGCAAATAAATCAGGTAAACAACCAAGGAAATTGCAAGTAAAGATGAAATGCAATAACCAAATCAAACACTAGACAATTGTTCCTCATAGTTCCCATAACCGTACCAAACAGCTGATCAGTTTCCTCAAACTGCATGTACACCATCAAGAAGAAACATGAGAGGGTGATCCTATGGATCCATATCCACATGCTGCATAGACATCTCACGTGCTACACGGATAACTCACGTGCAAATAATATCAACCCGATGGACAATTCACCTGCTGCACAGACAACTCACGTGCCAATAATATCAATATATCAGATCAGCACAGACAACTCACATGCTACACGGAAAACTCACGTGTCAATATCCCAATTTACCCGGTCATTGGCTCAATATCACAATCCGCCCAGCATAGTCACATGCTCAATATCACAATCTGCCTTACGCGGTCACAGGCTCAATATCAATATTTGCCCGGCATGGTCACAGGCTACCAGTCCAATCGATATCACACAGGAAGCAGGAACACAAAAATACATGTACATGATCACAAAACATCAAATTTCATACTCCTAGACTGGAATAAGTGACACACTAAGGTGTATGCATGTGCAAAGTGTCACGACCCAAAATCCGACTAGTCGTGATGGCACCTAACCCAACCTGCTAGGTAAGCCAATTAACCACTAACCAATTCCAATAATCATTAATAAAGCAATTAAGTAAAGAAATATCTGAATCTAATACATTCCCCAAGAATTGGTAGTACAAATCATGAGCTTCTAAGAATAGAGTTTACAAAACGGAAATGAAATAAATATGTAGTCTGTTTGAATTGTACATAAATAGAGTTTTACAGATCTAAAGCTACCACGAACAAGAGGCAGCTACCGCCGGGACGCAGGTACATCTTCAATGTAGCTCCCATCGAACACAACAACATCAGCAGCCAACATCTGCATGCAAGGTGAAGAAGTGTAATATGAGTACAACCGACCCCATGTACTCAATAAGTAACAAACCTAACCTAAGGTTGAAAGTAGTGACGAGCTTGTACCAAGGTCGGGTCCACACGAATAGCCAACAACAGTCCATAACAGCTTAAAGAAAATAATGTAAGAAGTAACTCAGAGATAAAAAATAAATGCTCAAAAAAATCATGATTTCTGAAAATGGTTCTTCCTTTCAAGTACATCAGTGAAAACCCAAATTGTTTACCGAAGTTGCCAAAAATATGAATAAGTTTGAAAACAATAATTTTTCCCAAAATCTTTTCAACAATAAATAAGACATTTTGTTTTCTTTACAGATAACAAGTGTGAAATACCTCTCTATGTCCACATATAAATGTGTGTGAAAAGTCATGGATGACACAATATCGTACAACATGACGAAAAATACATCTTTATGCCTGTTTGTTATGTGTGCATGCCAATTCCATATATTTCAGAGATGAATCAAGTACCCACACTCCCAGAGTACTCAATATCACTGTCTTACACTTTCCACTCATCATGCTCAACCACTCGGTACTGTATATGGCCCATACGGCCTAGGGAAGATCCATCCCGGAATATATATATCACTGACCATCAGTCACTCAGTACCGAGGAAGACCAATCCGGACGCTTGGAGAAGATCCATCTCCAGGTATATAAATACTTCGGATAAGCTCCATGTCCAGGTAAGATCAATCCCTCAATAAAATCAACTGCGCTCACTGGGGTGTGCAGACTCCGGAGGGGCTCCTACAACCCAAGCGTTGTCATAAGCCAGATCTAAGCATAAATCAATATATCATGTTGCGGCGTGCAGCCCGATCCCATATCTGTCTCTCAAAATCAGGCTCTCGGCCTCACTCAGTCATTAATCTCTCCAGTCTCACTCACTGGCTCATAATGTCATGAAACTAGCCTAACAACAATGATATGATGTATCAATAAATAACAACTGAGACTGAGATATGATATGAATGCATGAATATGACTGAGTACGAAATATCAATGAAATCAGTGAGATGACAGCAAGAAATGACCACTATGGGTCCCAACAGTATCGGCATAAAGCCTAAACATGATATCTAGCAAGATTGACAACTCAATTACTTTATCACATGGTGAAAACACGGATATCAACAAAATAGGGAAACTATTCAGTGTCATGGAAACAACAGAGTCCCAATTCACATGGTGCACGTCATCCATGTAACATATATCATTCACTGGTAAAAGAGAACTCTCTACAAAACATCATAATGACCACACAATCTCAGGATACCTCGCAAGAGATAACCTACCTGCTCTGGCTCAAGCTGACATCTCTCTATACTCTTCCACAGTCATAACTATTACGCAATCACTTAATTTTCCTGAGTCGGAACTCATAACACGACATGAAATCTACTGCACTCCACAACTAAACAACATGAGAGGTCCTTCAACACACCTATAACTCGAGGCCATACGCCAAATCAAGACAGAAATCAAATACCCAATAGTTCTTGCTACATCTCAAGTAAACTCTTATCATCACATTCAAACCATATGAACACATCTCGCAGTCACATCATACTCACCACATAGCCATTCCACAGCACATCAAGCCACAAATTCCACTAATAGGGACACTACCGGACATATATATCCAAAAGCACATGCTCACACAATCAACATCTCTACGCTCAAGTTACGGTCAAAACCCGGCCGAAGATCCTCCAGACTGGCCCATCATCAGCATACTGAAATTATATCTCGCGCCCCGTTCATAGAATTACAAGCCGACGAATATACAACTGATACCGAGCGCTCGCATGCACATACGAATGTGTGGAAGGAATTCAAAGAGTTACGCTTCAAGCTGAAGTATATCCTAAATGTCATGTAGACTCTCGAAGAAAAGTATGGACGTCATCATACCGATCCGCAAGACTCTACTAGACACTTGCTCATGACTTGTGGAACCTATGAACCTAGAGCTCTGATACCACCTTGTCACGACCCAAAATCTGACTAGTCATGATGGCACCTAACCCAACCTGCTAGGTAAGCCAATTAACCACTAACCAATTTTAATAACAATTAATAAAGCAATTAAGTAAAGAAATATCTGAATCTAATACATTCCCCAAGAACTAGTAGTACAAATCATGAGCTTCTAAGAATAGAGTTTACAAAATGAAAATGAAATAAATACATAGTATGTTTGAATAGTACATAAATAGAGTTTTACAGATCTAAAGCTACCACAAATAAGAGGCAGCTACAGCCGAGACACAGGTACATCTTCAATCCAGCTCACATCGATCACAGCAACATCAGCAGCCAACATCTACACGCAAGGTGAAGAAGTGTAGTATGAGTACAACCGACACCATGTACTCAATAAGTAACAAACCTAACCTTAAGTTGAAAGTAGTGATGAGCTTGTACCAATGTTGGGTACACACCAATAGCCAACAACAGTCCATAACAGCTTAAAGCAAATAATGCAAGAAGTAACTCTGAGATAAAATAAAATGCTCAGCAAAATCATGATTTTTGAAAATGGTTCTGCCTTTCAAGTACATTAGTGAAAACCCAAATCGTTTACCGAAGTTGCCAAAAATATGAATAAGTTTGAAAATAATAATTTTTCCCAAATTCCTTTCAATAATAAATAAGATGTTTCATTTTATTTCCAGATAACAAGTGTGAAATACCTCTCTATGTCCACATATCAATGTGTGAGAAAAGTCATGGATGACGTGATATCATACAGCTTGAGGAAAAATACATCTTTATGCATGTATGTCATGTGAGCATGCCAATGCCATGTATCTCAGAGATGAATAATGTACTCACACTCTCAAAGTACTCAATCTCACTGTCTCACACTTACCACTCATGCTCAATCACTCGGTACTGTATATGGCCCATACAGCCCAGGAAAGATCCATCCCGGAATATTTACATCACTGACCATCAGTCACTCAGTACCGAAAAAGGCCAATCCGGCCCCATGAAGAAGATCCATCTCCAGATATATAAATTCTTTGGACAAGATCCATGTCCAAGGAAGATCCATCCCTCAATATAATCAACCGCGCTCACTGGGGTTGTGCAGACTCCGGAGGGGCTCCTATAGCCCAAGCTCTGTCATAAGCCAGATCTAAGCATAAATTAATATATCATGCTGCGGCGTGCAACCCGATCCCATATCTGTCACTCATAATCAGGCTCTCGGCCTCACTCAGTTATCAATCTCTCCAGTCTTACTCACGGGCTCACAATGTCATGAAACTAGCCCGACAACAATGATATGATGCATCAATAAATAACAACTAAGACTGAGATATGATATGAATGCATGAATTTGATTGAGTACGAAATATCAATGAAATCAGTGAGATGACAGCAAGAAACGACCAATATGGGTCCCAACAGTATCTACATAAAGCTTAAACATGATATCTAGCATGATTGACAGCTCAATTACTTTATCATATGGTGAAAACACGGATATCCACAAAATAGGGCCACTATTCAGTGCTATGGAAACAACAGAGTCCCAATTCACCTGGTGCACGCCTGTCACCTAGCATGTGCGTCACCTCAACACAAATCACATAACACGTATTTTAGGGAGTTTCATACCCTCGGCTCCAAGAATAGAAGAGTTACTTACCTCGATCAAGCCCATTCCAACACCAAGCAAGCCAAGCGATGCTCCAAAATTCCACCCCGCATGTTCCGACCTCCGATAGGCTTGAAACTAACCAAAAACAACTCAAATACATCAAACAATGCTAAAGAAACCAATCCCGATCGAAAATGATCAATTCTTGAATTAAAAACCCAAAATCGGCCAAAAGCCCAACCCGGTTCCGCACCTCGAAACCCAAAATAATTTACAAAATCTAACAACCCATTCAATTAAGAGTCCAACCATACTAGTTTCACTCAAATCCGACTCCAATTGGATGTTCAAAACTCAAAAATTCATATTATGAAACTTTAGGCCAAAACCCTCAATCTCCTCTATAAAATTCACAATCCAATTACCAAAAACGAAGGTAGATTCGTGATATAAGATCAAAAATGAGTAGAGAACACTTACCCCAGTCCACAAGATGAAAATTGCTCCAAGAATTGCCTCAATCCAAGCTTGGAAATGTTTAAAATGAAGCCAAAATCACGAACCATTGTATTTATCATTCTGCCCAGCACTTTCACACCTGCGGCACATTAGGCGCTCCTGCGGCGTCGCATTTGCGACCAAAAACATGCTTCTGCATAAAAACACTAGAGGTCTGCCTTCGCACCTATGGTAAAATACCCGTATCTACGCACTCGCAGGTGCGCGCCCACTTGTCGCTTCTGGGCTTCCAATCCGCTCCTGCGCTAAACTCACTGCATATGCGCCTTCACAGATGAGAAGCAATCTCCGCTTCTGCAGAACCCTGCTCCCAGTGATATTTCCGCTCCTACAACCCCTTCGTCGCTTCTGCGACCCTCGCACCTACGCAAACCAGCCGCAGGTGCGGTCACACCAGAACCAAAAATCTTACCAAAAATCCAAAATGCAATGAAATCATCTGAACCTCGTTCGAAACTCACCTGAGCCTCTCGGTAGCCCATCCGAATGTACAAACAAGTTACATAACACAATACGGACATACTCGAGGCCTCAAAACACACATAACAATATCAAAATAATGAATCACACCTCAAATCGAAATCTATGAACTTTGAACTTTCAAATTCAATAACTTGTACCGAAACATAGCAAATCAATCCGGAATGAATTCAAATTTAGCGCACAATTCCCAAATAACATAACGAAGCTATTCCAATTTCCGGAATCACAATCCGAATCCGATATCAAAAAGTCCACTCCCAGTCAAACTTTCCAAAAAAAAATTGCCATTTCGAGCCAAATTCAACTACGGACCTCCGAATCACAATCTGAACGCATTCCTAAGTCCGAAATCACCCAACGGAGCTAATGGAACAATCAGAACTCCGTTCTGGGTTCAAATTCACAAAAAGTCAAACTTGGTCAACTCTCCCAATTTAAAACTTCTATATGAGAATTATTCTTTCAAATCAATTCTAAATAACCTGAAAACCAAAACCGACGATTCATATAAGTTATATTACATCATACGGAGCTACTCATGCCCTCAAACAACCGAGCGAAGTGTAAATGCTCAAAACTAAAGTGTAGGCATATGAAGAGTGTGCTATCATAGCACAATTTAGGCAATTACATCACAAAGTAGCAATTATCATGTTCAATCAGGAGATTAACATCTATGTAACCTCGAACATGGCTCAAATAGTTCAAAATAGGGGTACAAATATATTAAGCATCACAGCATGAAGCTTAACTATAAATTCAAGGCATATCATTTTCACGACCCAAACCGATGGGCAACGGCAGGCACCCAGTGCCCAACTCAACCGAGTACTAATGTAAGGCCACAGAAAATTTCACCTAAAACCCGGAGTTTCATGGTGCCAAGATAGACTTATGTATTGATGATCCGCCGCAGAGTGAAGTAGAGAACTGGGCAAATTTTGGATAATATTTTGTGGTCAATTATGCGGCTGCATAATCGTTTCGCGGGCTGCACTTTCACCGTAGATCAAGCATGAGAAATTTCGGAATGAGGTTTTGCGGTCCCTTCTGGCGTGCACCTCAGAACCCGACAAAACTCATAAATTTCGAATACCCATTCCGATACGAGTCCAAATATATGTGTTTCATCCAATTCCAACCCCAAATCGACCCTGTTGACAGCCAATTTTGACCCTCCCTTAATTTATTTGTACTAAATCATTTAAAATGAATGTTATGAAAGTGTTTTTATCAATAAATACCTATCTTTACAAAAATAATTAAGTATTAGTTTTGAAATTCATAACATAGTATTATTATTATATAATTACAAATATACTTACTATTAAAATACTTTTTAAAATACACCACATAGGCTTTATAATTAATTTAATGAATTACTTCTTAAATTTTGTTTAATTAGACTACTATGTTAATAATTTGAAATTAGTGTCATAATTTAGAAGACAAAGTATTTTACAAATAGTTAATTACAATAATTAGTAGTATATTTGATGATTATAGTTTCTACTACATTTTATTGAAAATAATTAAGTTTATTTAAATTAATTTCAAAGGATTAAAAGACTAAAAAGCTACAACTGCAATTTCTAATTAAGCATGGGTTGGCTACCATTTAAATCAATTCTAGCGCAATGCACTAGCCCATATCCGAAAATACCTTGTCCAATAAACCCCTATCTCCCGTCCACTTTGGAAATTCATGCCACTTCATTTGAGCCAATCAAATCGTGCCGCGTCACTCCTTCACCACACTCACACAAGAAACACATCTAATCTGGACCATTAAATCAATTGATCAACGACCTACGTTTTATCCTACTTTCCCTTTAATTTTAACAACTCACGGATCTGATCTCAGCAGTTGAAATACATAGATCCAATGGCTCACAGAATTCCATTCGTGAGGCTAATTTTTAGCTAGATAGTGGATTGATATTCATTGTAGCACTGTCTGACATAATCTTTTAATGCTTGAATTACCAGGGTCGTTGATCAAATGATCCAACGGCCCAGATCTTTTCCTCCCCCTTTAACCCAGATACCGTATGGTCTCATTTCCTAACCCTAATTCATTTGTCACTCATCCATGCCGCCCCCTTCCCCTTTCCTCTCTCATTTTCTTTCAAGCTGTGACGAAACTTTATTCTTCAAATCTTCTGATGCTGTGACAAAATTAGGGCATGCATGATCTCCTTATGATGATTATTCTAAACCAGAGGTCAAATGTAATGACCTCTGGACCTCCGTTCTTTATCGATGGGTTTTTCACTGGTCATGGTTATCACGCACTCATGATAAGATTCCCATCCGTTTCCCCTCTGATTCACTCTGATTTTACTCTGATTTTAACTTCTTTGCTATCATCATCCATCCCTCTTCACACTCTAATAAGTGATTTGAATCTTTAAAACCCTAGAGTTTCACAGCCACTATAAATTAGGGCTTTGAATTCTCTCACCTAACTGACCTAACGAGAAATAATAAATCTAATACGAAGTACCAAAAACCACTATGATTTCAAAGCTTAGGCTCTTTCTCATCAATTTTTTCTTCTCTTTTGTTTTTGAGTTTTTTCACTGCTCAAAAGCTTGAAGCTTTGGCTCTTACACGGCTAAGTTAAACCTTGTTTGGTTTACTACGCAAAAAGAGGTCAGTATATATCCACCCCTTCTCTTTTGACTGTCTTATTTGAAAATTTTGAATATACTGCTATCTTTCTATTGACTATTTTCGTTTATGATGTTTCTCATTAGTCTATAGTTGTTTATTCCAGTTGATAATGACTTGTTGTTGATATATGGCTAGCTATTATGCTTTTATGTATCTCAAATCAATATTGATTGAGATGACATGTGACCTTGATAACTTCTATTTTAATCAAATGGCTTATACGATTAAGTTCCTTAATATGCCTTAATGACTTCTCATATTTGTCTAGACTTTAGATTTCTTTAATGTTCTATTGTGGTCTTTATATCTATCACATTGTTTCTGTTTAGCGTATTCTGTTGTTCTATATTTGAGGTTGTTGTTTGACGACTCTAACTAGAACATACATGAATGTTCATGGTTTAATCCTTTATCACTTAGTTGAAGTATGTGAAGTTTAAGTGTTCAAGGTACTTTCTTCTTCATATAAGTGTTTGTTAACCCTAAAGCAGCCTTTGAGTCATTAATATGAAAGTCTTATATATGTGTTTAACTGCTAATCACATCTATAAGTCTCGTTATATGGAACAGTCATATTAAGGTAACTAAGTCAACTCTTATGAACATCAAAAACTATCCTTGCATGTATTCTGTTATGATCAAGTCATCTCTCATGAATTAGGCTATAGTCATATGTGTTGTAACTGAGCATTAACTATTATATACGTTGGATAGAACTCCGTCATATTTAGATGTTCACCTTTAATTTGTACAGTTGAATTAAGCCTACATAGTATAAGATCTCCCATGTCTTTAACCTTCTTAATGATATTTTTGGCCTGACTTTATAATGATTGAAACTCAGCTTGTTTGTAAAATCATAATCTTGGATGAAACATCTAATTGTGTATTTGAATGAAAGTTCTGCATGCATCTCTGTTTGTCCTTTATGAATTCATGCTTCTGTGCACTGTCTTAAAACTGCATCCAGTTCTCTATTTTCCTTTAATATGAATTGAACCTAGTCTGTGAACCCTAAGGGAAACTTCTTGTCGTTACTGCTTGGATACAATAACTTGCTTACTCTTAAATAAGATTAGTGTAAGGTTAACATTCTTAGAGAGAAGTGGTCATGTCATTAATTTCAAAGATAAGAAAGAAATGTGGCATGATGTTCTGTTGTGAAACCTTAGTCATTCCATTCAGAGTTATAAACATGTAGCCTTGTTGAGACTTTGAGTGTGTTCTGGTATCTCCAACAGTATCTGTAGAAGTTCTGACTATGATTATTTTTTTGAAACCTGGTTGATACTTTTAAAGCTTCCAGTAATCTCATTGACTTGTATATGATAAAACCAGACTTGAGTTTACATAATCCCCGATTTTTTGGTCTAATTAAGAGGTTGTAAAGGCAAATACATTGGGATTCATTATCTGTTGAATGATTGAATTGTATGCTCTGCTACCTTCAAGATACCTGATTTTAGGTGTTTGGTTCTTTGATAGTAACATGACAAAGTTCATGCTTGTATGTATGTCTGAAACTCAGCCTTTGACCTGTTAATATGTTAGTCATCTGCTTGGTTTGGAAACATGGTTATGATGCTGTAAACAAACTATTTTGTGTTCTCATGGTATTCTGTTTGGCTTTATTAAGGGCGGGGTATATACTTCTGTGGTATGGCATTGATATGGTGATTGGTTTACATTGAAAGTGCCTCATTGACACTTAAACCTGTAGGGCAGAATGACTCATTAGTGGTTAGGAGTATTTGGGATTAATGTTTAATGACAACAAAGGTTTTCAATGTAAATGATTTGCTATGAATAACCACCCCATTAGTATAACCCTTCATAATATTTAGGTATTGTTAGTTGCTACATTTATTTAAGTCATTTTCTCGCATATTTCATGTATGCATAAATATATAGAGCATTATTTTCTAACGACTTTCTTGATTTCTTTTGAACATGTACAATTGTTGTGATTGCTGAATTCTCCATGAACTCAGGCTCAAGCCCCGCATCATTGCATTTGAAGTTTGGAGCCTACTGCTATCCTTTCCCGCTGATTACTGGGCCTATCTCTTTCAGGCCCAAACCAGAGTCATTCTTCATCCTTTACTGCTTTACTAATATTTCGTTATCTATATTCTTTACATGTATATAACATTGCTCTCACATATTCGATCAGTATTTTGCTTTACCTTTTGGATTACATAAATAACATAGGCAAGCCTTAAAGAACACAGGACTAAAAGAAATAATAGTTAGTAGCTAATCCTCCATTCGCTAATCATAAGTTGTTCACATCATTAATCCGTTGTATGTTGATAACCATTTAATCTAGTCTAAGTCCTATGGAGCTTCCTCAGGTAGATTCTAAGGGGTGCCTAACACCTTCCCTTTAGAAAAATAAGAATCCTTACCCATAATCCCACCAGTTAGCAAACAAATAAAAAATATGACTTTAGTAATTAAACAAGTACCCTAGTATACCTTTAAATATTAGGTAGTGACTCTCTTTCATCAACAACAGAGAAACCACAAGTTGAATCTTGTTTTGACTAGTGCAAAATAGGGTGCAACAACATGGTGACTCTGTTGGGGAATTCATAATTAGGTTCTGACCTTAGCAGACTTAGACTGAATTTGGCGCATAGATTTGTTTGTACACTTATTTAACTTTATTTAATTTGCAATTACGTGTTTACCTGCTTTACTTGCTCTTTATGTCTGCTTACTATCATGCCAATTATTGTTACACCCTTATCTGTTATCGCTTTATATATACTGTCATCACATTTTTTCCTATCGAGTCTTGGTTGTATACTATCACACACAATGGCATGCGAGGGTTGTCTTTTACATCCCTCCGAACCTATCTTTCAAAACTCTTTAGTTTCAGAGAATGGCTTTGTCAGGTCAACTAACATAACTTCTCGCAGTCTTCAGTCTAATTCAAAAGTAGGAAACACTGTACTCTAGAGAAAACATAGGTCATATTGCATAAACCTTAGGTGAGTCGGTCCTTGGCATCGATACACAATTAGGAAAGCCACCCTAATGTCAACGGGTCATGAACCCAATGACATGACTTCTGTGGAAAGAAGAAGAAACCTGACGAGACACATAAAGATCCGAAGCAAGCACTTACCAAAACCTTTCTTTACCCACTTTAAAAATGGAAATCAACCAAATATCCCAATGATCAATATGGTGATGGGAGCACCCCACAAACTGAAGCAGTGGTGGTAGAATATCCGCCGAGAGTGCGGAGATGTAATTCGGACACACCTGGGGGTACTGACCACTTTGCTAAACATCCGAGCAGAAGGTGCTTACTCGCCTGCTGATATAGATCTGGGACCCGGCCAAGGTGGTGTTCAAGTTTGCTAATTGTGAGTTAGTGCCAACATTGGAAGAGGTTACTAGTTTCATGGAGCTTCCATTTACAGGGAGGAAACCAATACTACCAGTAACCATGCCCCGTTACAAGATTCTAGATGTTCGAGGCCTGGTAAACAATCTAAGTTTGAGAAACATCGAGGACGGATGGGTGAGCCTAGATCAACTGTTCGATAGGTTCGGACATCGTGAAAGGTATGAATGGTACCTGGGAGAACTTTAGTGTGATCAAGAAATGTGGAAGTCTCAGGCCCATCACTTTCTCATTGGCATTGTTGGGATTGTTGGTTTTCCCGCAAAGACGAGGTCGGGTCAATATCAACTTGTTACCAATGGTTCTAGCGACATTCCATGGCAACCTCCAAGATACTCTGGTTACGATGGTATTAGATGAGATTCTAAGGGCATTGTCTACATGTGCACGATGATATAATTTCTTTAAGGGTTGTAACTTGCTATTCAGATTTGGTCCACAAAACATTTCTTCCAGTGAGAGGCCATAATTGACTATTTTGTGGGCGTCGGCAACATGATCTGCAGCCACAACGAGAGGATGAGATATTAGGTCTCCCCACATGGACAAGAAGAGTGGAGAGAAATGTTGACTAATCTAAGTGGAGAATGGGTCAATTGGACGTTGTCATGGTTAGGTGGGAGGGTAATCCTAAGGACTCCTCAGAAATACTTTATTGAACTGATAGGACTTGAGGGCATCCAACCATACTCACCCCTACGGGACTTTAGACAGTTCGGGTTGATCCAGGATATGACTCTATGGACGGGGACATCACTATATGAGGATGAGTACAATGGACAGATTCCAATACCAAGGATAAGAAGGCTCCAAGAAGAGTGGAATGATCTGGTCACGGTGCTAATGGGTAAAAACTCGTGGTGCACTTCTGAGTATTATGTCTTGATAACCGAGGAAAACGAGCTAGCCTGACCAAGCAGAGAAGGTGTAGCGTGGCTGGAGAATGCAATGGCTGTTTTGCAAATCTACCATGAGGTCCGGCTACATTACCTTGTGACTACCTCGATGCACCATCAGTGGTCCCAGGATCCATTGATCACATGCTACCACCTACTGAAGATGATGATCGAGTAGTGGAGTGCATCCAAATAGAATCTGAGATAGAGCCGAAGGAAGATCCAGAAGAAGAATCTGAGTTCAATGATGATGGAGAGGAATTTGAAGAAGATCCGTAGGAGGAGCCGGAAGAGGAAGAAGAGATAGGGAACGATTTTGGGGATGGTTACTAGAAGTTTGTTGATTTTCCCTTCTTTCCCACTTTGTATCTTTATCACCAGTTTTCTTATTTTTTCCTAAGGGAAAGTTTTTCAAGCCCGTGCAGTTCCGTGAATGCCAGAAACAATGATGTAACGTCTATTCTCGTTTATCTCAATCCAAACACTATCAATGAAAACAAATTTTGCTTCAGATCTAAATGTGTCAAATCTGATTGTTTGTCAAACATTCGCGACTTAGGGCTACCTCTAGCAATGATAGGTCTCACGAATCCTAGGAAAACGCGCTTACGTGAATACATGAATTAACTGCTCTATGTGACCCTTTATTTGTATAAATGAAGAAACTGACTTTTGTTTCTTTTTCTTTCTCTTTCGTTTCTTACTTTATTATTACTCCCCAATAGAAAAGTTGGTTTGTGTCAACCCAAAAATGGCGGAACCAGCGTACGACTGAACATGCTCTGGTCATAGCCGATAGCCCGAGGCGATCGGGAGAGAAGGACGATACAAGGAATGATGAACATGTGGCCAGGATGGCCGAGGAGATGGAGGCGATCAGGGAACTAGCACATCTGGCCATGACAACGCTTCCGCAACCACCTCGTTTCCCCTCTCTGGATTCAATTCTCGACCACTTTCCTTCTACATCACGCCACGCTAACAACACCCCAACTTCAATCTCCACCACTTAAATCATACCTCCAGTAACCGCTGCAAACCTACCAAATCCTCCTATCTACACTCCCTATGTACCACATTACATTCAAACACCAAAACACCCACCCGTTACTACCAACACAATTCACACCCCTCTTCGTGACAGAGTCACCTTTACCACTCACCAAAATCAACACATACCCGAGGCACATACCGCTGCATATGAGCGATATGTTCCTCCTGTATATGTCATTTCTGAACCTACCTTTATAGTACCGATCATGGTCAGGGTGCCTTATGAGATCGACCAGTACGCCGAGATGGAAAATGAAGCTAGGCGTAAGGAAGAGAAGTCAATATCTGAGCAGTTACAAATCTTGATAAAACAAACGAAGAACCTCCAAGTAGCTCGAGGAAGTGAAAGTTTGGACCATGAGGATCTGTGTATGCATCCAGATGTGGATATGCCAGTAGGGTATAAGCCTCTAAAGTTCAATATCTTCGACAGGACGGGTGATCCCCACGCACATTTGAGGGCATATTGTGACAAGTTAGTTAGAGTGGGAAGAAACAAAAAGCTAAGGATGAAGTTGTTCATAAGAATCCTGACAGGAGAAGCACTAACCTGGTATACTCGACAAGATCCACAAAACTAGAGGAAATGGCATGATGTGGCCAAAGTTTTCATGAATCGCTTCTGATTCAACACAGAGATCACTCCCGACAGGTTCACACTGGTAAATATGTAGAAGAAGTCGTCCAAGTCATTCCCCCAATATGCACATCAATGAAGATCAGAAGATGCCAGGGCACAACCTTCGTTGGACGACAGTGAATTGAATAAGTATTTCATCATGGACTAGGAAAGAGTATACTTTGAAAAATTGATGGGTATGATGGGACAGAAATTCCCCACACTAGTCAAAATGGGATATTTCTTAGAATAAGGTATAAAATCCGGCAAAGTACAATCCATGACTGCACTATAAGCAGCTAGCAAGGCAATCCAATCAGGGTCAATCGGTAGAGGAAAGAAGAAAAAAGAAAGTCTCAGCAATCATCCATTACCATCAACCCAGCCCACGCCATGGAAACACTTCTTATTCCCCCGAACAACCATTCACCACCACCCGCCTACGCTCCAGGCTACAACACACAGCTACATTACAACCCCCAATCTCAATATAACCCGCCTCGAGCCCATAACAACCCAAATCTACAATGACCATATGCTTCTGTCCAAACCACTACTTATCAAAACCGACCCACTTATACACCACGCCCTCATCCAAAATTTGAAGATAGGGCCCCCAAAAATTATACATCGATTGCTGAGAATCTGGCCCAATTGTTTAGAAGATTGAGGAGAGCAGGATTGATACATCCAGTAGAAGGAAGGGTTCCTAAGTATCCCTCAAAGTATTTTGATTCAACCAAAATATGCATGCACATACCATTCAAACGTGCCTGGGCATGAAACTGAAGATTGTTTTAAGCTAAAAATGAAATTGGAACATTGATCAAAAGCGAAGCCATTTAGTCCACTCAGGCTCCGCCCAATGTGAATCATAATCCGCTGCCGAATCACCGGAATTAGAGGGTTAACATGATCACCTTGGATGAAGAATATGATTTGAAAGGAGCCATTCTCAAGATAGGAAATGCAGAGGCCGCAAGGATCCCACCTCAAAAGACTCTGATGATCACAATACAATTGAGACCTACGGTGACGGTTCAGACTTATCAGTGACAACCTGCCATTGCTATAGGGGACGAAGAGGGTTTGGAATACAAAACTGTCCTATGGACATATCAGCAAAAGGGGAAATCCAAGATGACAGACTTCGCGACAGCCCATGGTATGACTAGGTCAGGGAGATGCTACGCTCCTGAGGGTGAAAATCGAGGGAATTTGGAAAGATAGAAGATTCAAAGAAGAAATATAACAGACCCTAATGCCGCAAAATTCTAGTAGTGAATGTCGGCCAAAGAATACTCTGTGGAGGAATAACTGAAGAAAACTCCGGCGCAAATATCAATCATGGACTTACTGATGAGTTCCGATAGTCATAAGGATTCCTAGATGAAAGTACTAAGTGGGGTAAGTGTGCCAAGCAATACCACTAGTGAATTAATAGCTGCAACTATTGGGAAAATGGTATAAACAAATATGATCACTTTTCGAAGAGATGAGTTTCCTATCCAAGGCGTGAGTCACAATAAAGCTCTACACATCACTGTTAAATATGGGGACAAGGTAGTGTCCCGAGTACTGGTTGATGGAGGATTAGGAGTTAACATTTGCCCGCTCTCTACTCTGTGAGAGTTGGGAATCCACCTGAGGGAAGTCAACGAAAGTCATGTGAGGGTAAGGGCTTTTGATGGTTAGCAGAAGGATGTCATTGGAGAAATTTATTTAGCTTTGCAGATCAGACCAATTGAATTTCCCATACTATTTCAAGTAATGGATATTTCCTCTTCATACAACTTACTGTTGGGATGACCCTGGATACACATTGCAGGGGCCATCCCATCCACCCTACACTAGTGCATGAAATTTGAGTGGGGTTGTCAAGAGATTGTAGTCCAAGGTGAATGGGGGGGGGAATCAGCTTATTAGGAGCACACAATCTCGTTCATTGAAGATCTAGAAGGAGTTGATTTCCATGCAGTAGAAATCATGCAGGGCACCGAAATAGACAAGACTGAGCAAAACTTGGGAATGCAATTGCCGTATAGATCAAAGATGGCCATGAGGGAGATGATGAAATGTGGATACAAACCAAGAACAGGACTGGGAGCCAGATCAGACGAGATTACAGAACCAATTGAGCCAAATGGGCAGAAAGGAAGGGCCATCATAGGGTATTAGCATCCGATGGAGAAAACTTGTACTGGTAGCCCCGGGAAAAGAGCTTTTGTGCCAGAGCATGTTTTGGGTACGGGCCAGAGTTCAGCGCCAAAAGATGATATTGTCGATGGGATGGGAAGGTTGTTCGTGACTATGATTGAAAAATGTTGTGAAGGAGCTGACATCAAGACACCGACCATTAGGAATGCCGAACAAGGAGAGGAACTGCGAAATTGGACTGTTAGCCCGTCTTTTGGTTCGCCGGGAGTCTTGGTAGTGTGAAATTTTAAAAGTTTTCTTTTGAAAAGTGCACGGTCAATTGAGGCATGCACCGTGTCTGTGCCTTTTTTTCATTTGCCTCTTTTGAACGCTTAGATGTTCCTCTTTTGATGAAATAAAAAGAATCATTTTCTTAAAATATTGCAACTTTATTTACCGCTTTATTTATATTTAGTTTTTCTTTTCAGTAAACAAAATGATAAAAACCCGTGTTTCGCAATTGTGGTATGTAACGAAACCATCGATCAAAACGACCCAGATTATGAGGAATACGATAAGAGTATGATGACATACAATCTTCCACAAGAAATCAAACAGCTAGAAAGTCAGAAAAATCCTAACCCCGAAGAAATAGAAGTGGTCAATCTCGAAATCCAAGAAGACGTGAAAGAAACCCGAATCAGCATCTGTCTAGAAGCATAGCAGAAAGAAGAACTGACTTATCTCCTCTGACAATACATCATGTGTTCACATGGTCATATGATGACATGCCTGGATTAAGTATTGACATCGTCTCGCATCGATTGCCTACCAATCCCGCCAGACCGCCAGTCAAGCAAAAACCTAGAAAATTCAAGCCCAACTTGAGTCTAAGGATAAAGGAAGAGGTAACCAAGAAGATAGAGGCGAATGTAGTAAGGGTCACCAATTATCCCAGTTGGTTAGAAAATATCATCCTAGTACCCAAGAAAGACGGGAAGATCAGGATATGAGCGGATTACCGAGATCTCAACAAAGCTAGCTCGAAGGATGACTTACCTTTACCAAATATCAACATCCTCATCGGCAACTGTACAAAGCATGAACTGCAGTCGTTCATGGATTGTTTCGCTAGATACCACTAGATCTTGATGTACGAAGAAGATGCAGAAAAGACAGCCTTCACCACACCTTGGAAAGTTTACTGCTATTTAGTCATACCGTTTGGCCTCAAGAATACTGGTACAACTTACATGAGGTCTTTGACGTCCCTCTTTCATGACATGACTCACAAGGAGATCGAGGTATATATGGATGACGTCGTCATTAAGTCTCGAAAAAGTCTAGAACATTTGGACGATTTGAGGAAATTTGTAGCACCTGCGGAGGTACAACTTGAAAATGAATCCGGCAAAATATGCATTCAGGGTCCCTGCTAGAAAATTATTAGGCTTCATCGTAAGCAGAAAAGGGATAGAATTGGACCCATCAAAAATCAAGGCCATTCAGGAGTTTCCACCACCCAAGAGTAAGAAAGATGTGATGAGTTTCCTAGGTAGATTGAATTACATCAGTCATTTCATATCCCAGTCCATAGTAATTTCTGAACCTATCTTCAAGTTGTTGAAAAAGGACATTTCCTCAAAGTGGACAGAAGAGTGTAATAAAGCCTTAAACCGAATCAAGGAATACTTGTCAAATCCAGCAGTGCGGGTTCCCCCCAAGCCCGGGAAACCATTGTTACTATATCTATCAGTATTGGATAATGCCTTCGGATGTGTGTTGGGGTAGCACGATGAAACAGGGAGAAAGGAGCAGGCCATCTACTACTTAGGTAATAAGTTCAGACCGTGTGAGGAAAAATACACTTTGATAGAACATACTTGTTGTGATTTGACTTGGATCGCCCAGAAATTATGGCATTACATGTCAACGTACACTACGTATTTGATATTAAGCCTCGACCCACTCAAGTATATCTTTCAGAAGTCGATGCCTACTGGAAAGCTAGCTAAATGGCAAATTCTCCTCAGTGAATTTGGCATTTGTACATAACCAAAAAGGCTATCAAGGGACAAGATTTAGCCGACCACTTCGCAGAGAATCTAGTGGACAGGGATTACGAGCCGCTCACTACGTACTTTCCCGACGAAGAGGTATTGATCGCCGAAGAAGATATTGCAGAGTCATACCCTGGATGGAGAACGTTTTTTGATGGAGCAGCGAACGTCAAAGGAGTAGGAATTGGGGCAGTCTCAATTTCGGAATCCGGACAGCACTATCAAGCATTAGCAAAGATAAGATTCCTTTGTACCAATAATATAGTTGAATACAAAGTATGCATCCTTGGGATCAGAATGGCAGTCGACATGAACATAAAAGAAATTTTGGTCATAGGGGATTCCGATTTATTGATACACCATGTCCAAGGGGAGTGGTCTACCAAAAACGCCAAGATCCATCCATACCTGCACTTCATAAAAGAGTTATGCAAGAAGTTCATGAAAATTGATTTCAAGCACGTTCCAAGAATCCAGAACGAGTTCCCTGACACCCTTGCAACTCTATCATCCATGATTCAGCATCCAAACAATAACTACATTGACCCTATCAAGGTAGAGATCAGTGATTAACATGCCTATTACTTTCATGTAGATTAAGAGCCCGACGGAAAACCGTGGTACCACGACATCAAGATATTCCTCAAAACAAGAGAGTACCTGAAGAATGCTACTAATACTCAGAAGAGAGCACTCAGGAGGTTGGCAAATCATTCTTTTCTTAACGAGTAAGTCTTGTATAGGAGGACCCCAGACTTGGGTTTGTTTAGATGTGTATATGTCGTTGAGGCAACCAGATTATTGGAAGAAATAAATGTAGGAACGTGCAGACCCCACATGAACGGGTTCACATTAGCTAGAAAGATCTTGAGAGCTATATACTTTTGGATGACCATGGAAAGAGATAGTATCTGCTATGTGCACAAATGTCACCAGTGCCAGATCCACGGGGATTTCATCCGAGTTCCGCCTAATAAGTTGAATGTGATGGGTTCTCCTTGGTCGTTCGCTGCTTGGGGCATGGACATGATTGGACCTATAGAGCCTGATGCATCAAATGGGCACCACTTCATCTTGGTAGCCATCGATTACTTCACAAAATGGGTCGAAGCGTCTACCTACAAGGTCGTCACAAAGAAGGTATTGGCAGATTTTGTCTGAAACAACATCGTCTGCCCATTAAGGATACCTTAGTCAATCATCACTGACATGCCTCTAACCTCAATAGTGATATCATGAGAGAAATCTACAAAAAGTTCAGAATTGTCCACCGCAAGTCCACAGCCTACAAATCACAAATGAATGGGGAAGTCGAGGCAGCTAACAAGAATATCAAGAGAATTCTGCGAAAGATAGTGGACAATCACAGGAAATGGCACGAGAAACTATCCTTCGCCTACTGGGTTATCGGACCACCATGAGAACATCCATTGGGGAAATTCCGTACATGTTAGTATACGGCACCGAAGTTGTGATACCCGCGGAGGTCGAGATACCATCCTTAAGAGTCATCCAGGAGGCCAAGTTGGATGATGCAGAGTGGATACGGGTCGTACAGGAGCAACTCATGCTCATTGATGATAAGAGAATAGATGCAGTATGCCATGGTAAGCTATATCAGAATAGGATGGCTAGTGCATTTAACAAAAGGGTGAAGCCTCGCTAATTCACATCGGGGCAATTGGTTCTGAAGAAAATCGTCCCCCACTAGGAAGAAGCCAAAGAAAAGTTCGCACCAAATTGGCAAGGTCCTTACGTGGTTCACCAAGTGTTGTCGGGTGGAGCTCTAATCTTGGCAGAAATGGACGGAAGAGTCAACACGAATCTCATCAACTCAGACGCAATCAAGAGATACTATATTTGAAGGAAAATGCAGTTAGGTTTTTGCTGTAACAGAACTATGTTCAACCTGACTTTCCACTGAGGGATACATAGGCAACCCACGCAGGGTTCAGTTTCTCTCCCTCTTTTCTTTTGTAATAGAAAATAAAAATATCATTTTGTATGATTGCTCTGGAACTACGCCGATTTGATTTCCTTGGGAATGAATACGTAGGCAATCCTCATTTGATTCAGTCGTCTTTTTTGAACTACATTCTGGACTGATTCCATTTGAATACGTAGGCAGAGTGAGTCGAACTCGGCCATTTCATTCTTAATCTCATCATTTTTGCATTTATTGTAATCAAACTATGTCTTGACCTGATTCTATTTGGATACATAGGCTATCTGAGTCAGGCTCGGTGATCTTTATCATATTTTTATCATCATCCACGAACTACGTTCAGAATGATTCTAATTTGGATACGTAGGCAACCTGAAAGGGTTCAATCATAACCTTAGGAAAACCTTTGTAATGCATTAGTTCGAAATAGGACGCAGTAGCAACAGCAAGCATCCGCATTATCAGAAGCATCTAGGAAGATCGACATCAATGGGATAGAGTTTTCAAAAAGCAACGCTCGCATTCAGAGAATCTTTTGTAGAATGTCATAAGCCAGAACGTCGGCACTTGCCATAAAACAAAGATTTTCAAAAAAAAGTTGTTTTCTCAATGTAGTAATTTCTTCCACCTACTAAACATCATAGCGTAACCATATTAAAGGCTGGGACAAAACAAATACTGTGGTCGACATAAACCAATCCCCCACCCTTACTAAGAATTTTTCTTTGAGTGCAGGGTCAACAGGACGCAAGGAAATATTGGGAATACATTGGGGAAAATGAAAGATCCGCCACTTTCTCAATATTATCACCCCTCTTCCTTTATTTAAATTTTCTGGTACAACTAAAAATAATTCTTAAATCCTTTGCAGGTATCTTGGAGTCAGACCGCTAATGCGAAAAAGGCATACTGTAAATTGCAAACTGTCTGCTCAACCAATCGGAGCACCTTGTACAAAACGAGTGACCGACTTCACTAATTTGAGCCTTGTATATAGCAAACCATATGTTTAACCAATAGGAGCACCTTGTACAAAACGAGCCGCTGACTTCACCAATTGGATCCCTATATATAGAAAATCGTTAAATCAATCGATCGGATCGTTCTGTACAAATCAAACACCGGTTTCACCAATTGAAGACTTGTATATAGCAAACGGTTTACTACCATCAACAAAACAATCTGCATAGCCGCTCCATCACATCGGAGGCCAATATAGACAGTTGCAAACCTCGTCACCGACGTTCTGCCAATCGATGGCCGCAACTTAGCTTCGTAGTCAAGAGTATCTCTTGTGCATGCTTTTCTTTTCCTTTTTTATTATCTTGAATGTGTTGACATTTTTCTCGTGCATCTTTAGGCATGATTGCGTTCTTAAGTCAAATTGCTCCCAAGCGGAGATTACTTTACATTTTTAGTGCAAAGCTTTCCCAACAAGCGAAGATAGACTCTACGAATCAAGCTCTCCCAACAAGCGGAGACGCACTCTACAAGTCAATCTCTCCCAACAAGCGGAGACACTTTTCAATACAAATCTCTCCCAACAAGCGGAGATGCATTCTACAACTACTCCCAACATGAGGAGACTCAATGCTCCGACAGCTACGGAACGGTACACAGCCCGACTAACAAATCGAGTCAAGCTCAAGTATCACATCATCCCGATCCCAAATAACGGCTCGCCGGTAGCCAAGAATCATCATTTCTACATCATTTACATAATATCTTAATATATTTTACATTCCAATATATGGGTATATGTGTATTTCATTTTTGCAGGAACAAATATCGCAACGTGGAACTCCTTCTAAGCAGGAGAGCAAACTACAACGCTATGAGGGATAACAAACTCATTAGCGGGCCAAGGATCCGAGCTCAAGTTCGAAATGATCAGTAGGACTCTAATTTTTCAAATCTTTCAAGTCAAACCATAAATTCAAAACTGTCATGAGTGTCGAATCTTCTGTCTTGCAGTATTGTCATAAATACGATACTGAGGCAATTACTGCGAGTATCGCTTCCTTAAAGTCTTCACTCCAGAACTACATGAGGCCTGATACTCGTTTTGCCCGAGGTATGTAAGCAATTCAAAGTCAAAATTCAGCCCGATTCCCTAAGTTTTCCCCTAGAAATTTTCTAAATATTACAACTCATAATCAATGTGCCATGCTACAATGCATGCCTAAAGTCAGGACAAAATTGGCCATTGGTTCAATTTCTTTGCCTGAAAACTCTTTCATCATCTCCGGTCAAAGATGGGCAACTGTTGACGGCCAATTTTGACCCTCCCTTTTAAATTTATTTTATTTGTACTTAATCACTTACAATTAATATTTTGAAAGTAGTTTTTATCAATAAATACATATTTTTACAAAATTAATTAAGTATTAGTTTTGAAATTAATAACCTAATATTAGTATTATGCAATTACAAATATACTTACTATTTTAATACTATTAAAATAATTTTTAAAATAAACACATAGGCTTTATAATTAATTTAACGAATTACTTCTTAAATTTTGATTAATTAGACTACGATGTTAATAATTCGAAATTAGTAATCATAATTTAGAAGACAAAGTATTTTACAAATAGTTAATTACAATAATTAGTAGTATATTTAATGATTATAATTTCTACTATATTTTATTAAAAATAATTAAGTTTATTTAAATTAATTTCAAAGGGTTATAAGACTAAAAGGCTACAATTGCAATTTCTAATTAAACATGGTTTGGCTAACATTTAAATCAATTCTAGCCCAATACACTAGCCCATATCCGAAAATACCCAGTCCAATAACCCCCTCCTCTCCCCCCTGTCCACTTTGGCAATCCACGCCAGTCCATTTGAGCCAATCAAATCGTGCCACATCACCCCTTCACCACGCTCACACAAGAAACATATCTAATCTGGACCATTAACTCAATTGATCAACGACCCACGTTTTATCCTACTTTCCCTTTAATTTTAACAGCTCACAGATCTGATCTCAGCCGTTGAAACACATAGATCTCACGGCTCACATAATTCTTCATAATGATCTTTTAATGCCTGAATTACCAGGGTCGTTGATCAAATGATCCAACGGCCCAGATCTTTTCCTCCCACTTTAACCTAGAGACCGTTTAGTCTCATTCCCTAACCCTAATTCATTTGTCAATCGTCCCTGCCGCCCCCTTTCCCTTTCCTCTCTCATTTTCTCTCAAGCTTCAGACCATCAGTCCCAAAAAACCTTACACCAAATCATGCAAGGTTATGAATCATGACCCCAAATCACTCCCTATGTCTTCTAACTCCACGAATCTCGCTATTATCTCCCCGTTTCATCTTAAAAATTCAGAATCTTGAGTTCTCTAACGCAAACACAAACATGAAACTTCAATATTCAAATCTTAAGATGCTGTGACGAAATTAGGGAATACATGAGCTCCTTATGATGATTGCTCTAAACCAGAGGTCAAATACAATGACCTTTGGACCTCCGGTCTTTGTCCGATGGGTTTTCCACTCATCATGGGTGTCGCGCACTCATGGTAAGATTCTCATATGTTTCCCTTCTGATTCACTCTGATTTTACCTTCTTTGATATCATCATCCATCCCTCGTCACTCTCCAATAAGTGATTTGAATCTCTGAAACCCTAGGGTTTCACATCCACTATAAATTGAGGCTTTGAATGCTCTCACCTAACAGACCTAACAAGAACTAAAACATCTAATACGAAGTACCAAAAACCACTAAGATTTCAAAGCTTAGGCTCTCTCTCATCAATTTTTGTTTCTCTTTTCTTTCTGAGTTCTTTCACTGCTCAAAAGCTTGAAGCTTTGGTTCTTACACGGCTAAGTTAAACCTTGTTTGATCTGCTGCTCAAAAGGAGGTCAGTATATCTCCACCCCATCTCTTTTGACTGTCTTATTTGAAAATCTTGAATATACTGCTATCTTTCTATTGACTGTTTTTGTTTATGATGTTTGTCATTAGTCTATAGTTGTTTATTCCAGATTATAATGACTTGTTGTTGATCTATGGCTAGTTATTATGCTTTTATGTATCTCTAATCAGTATTGATTGAGATGATATGCGACCTTGATGACTTATATTCTGAATCAAATAGCTTATACGATTAAGTTTCTTAATATTCCTTAATGACTTCTTATATTTGTCTAGACATAGATTTCTTTAATGTTCTATTGTGGTTTTTATATCTATCACACTGTTTCTGTTTAGCGTATTCTGTTGTTTTGTATTTGAGGTTGTTGTTTGATGACTCTAACTAGAACAAACATGAATGTTCATGGTTTAATCCTTTATCACTTATTTGAAGTATGTGAAGTTTAAGTGTTCAAGGTGCTTTCTTTCTTCATATAAGTGTTTGTTAACCCTAAAACAGCCTTTGAGTCATTAATATGGAAGTCTTATATATGTGTTTAACTGTTAATCACATCTATAAGTCTCGTTATATGGAATAGTCATACTAAGGTAACTAAGTCAACTCTTATGAACATCAGAAACTATCCGTACATGTATTCTGTTATGATCAAGTCATCTCTTATGAATTAGGCTATAGTCATATGTGTTGTAGCTGAGCATTAACTATTATATACGCTGGATAGAACTCCGTCATATTTAGATGTTCACCTTTAATTTGTACAGCTGAATTAAGCCTGCTTAGTATAAGATCTCCCAAGTCTTTAACCTCCTTAATGATATTATTGGCCTAACTTTATAATGATTGAAACTTATCTTGTTTGTAAAATCATAACCTTGGATGAAACATCTATATGTGTATTTGAATGAAAGTTCTGCATGCATCTCTGTTTGCCCTTCATGATTTCATGCTTCTGTGCACTGTCTTGAAACTGCATCCAGTTCTCTATTTTCCTTTAATATGAATTGAACCTAGTGTGTGAACCCTAAGGGAAACTTCTTGTCGTTACTGCTTGGATACAATAACTTGCTTACTCTTAAATGAGATTAGTGTAAGGTTAACATTCTTAGTGAGAAGTGATCATGTCATTAATTTCAAAGATAAGAAAGAGATGTGGCATGAGGTTCTGCTGTGAAACCTTAGGAGTTCCATTCAGAGTTATAAACATGTAGCCTTGTTGATACTTTGAGTGTGTTCTGGTATCTCCAACAGTATCTGTAGAAGTTCTGACTATGATTATTTGTTTGTAACCTGGTTGACACTTTCAAAGCTTCCAGTAATCTCATTGACTTGTATATGATAAAACCAGACTTGAGTTTACATAATCCCCGATATTTTGGTCTAATTAAGAGGTTGTAAAGGCAAATACATTGGCATTCATTAACTATTGAATGATTGAACTGTGTGCTCTGCTACCTTCAAGATACCTGATTTTAGGTGCTTGGTTCTTTGATAGTAACATGACAAAGTTCATGCTTGTATGTGTGTCTGAAACTCAGCCTTTGACCTGTTAATGTGTTAGTCATCTGCTTGGTTAAACTAACTATTTTTTGTTCTCATGGTATTTTGTTTGGCTTTATTAAGGGCGGGGTATATACTTTTGTGGTATGGCATTGATATGGTGATTGGTTTACATTGAAAGTGCCTCATTGGCACTTAAACCTATGGGGAAGAATGACTCATTAGTAGTTAGTAGTATTTGGGAGTAGGGTTTAAGTCTTGGTTGGGCTACTCTCCCTGGCACAAGCATTGCCCTAGGCCTTGAGACAATTGGGAACTTTGAAGTGTCGGAGAATTCAAAGGGAGCTTTAACCTTGAGTGGAACTCTACCCTTAGCACTTAATTCTTTGATATTCATTACTCTCTTTGGATTTAGTGTTTAATGACAATGAATGGTTTTCAATGTAAATCATTTTCTATGCATAACCACCCTATTAGTATGACCCTTCATAATATTTAGGTATGTTTAGTTGTTATATCTTATTTAAGTCATTTGCTCGCATATTTCATGTATATAGAGCATTGTTTTCTAACGACTTTCTCGCTTTCTTTTGAACATGTACAACTGTTGGGCCTGCTGAGTGCTCCAAGAACTCAGGATCAAACCCTGCATCATTACATTTGTAGTCTGGAGCCTATTGCTGTCATTTCCCGCTAATTATTGGGCCTATATCTTTCCGGCTCAAACCAGAGTCATTCTTCATCCTTTACTGCTTTACTAATATTTCGTTATCTATATTCTTTACATGTATATAACATTGCTCTCACATATTCGATCCGTGTTTTGCTTTACCTTTTGAATTTCATAAATAACATAGGCAAGCCTTTAAGAACATACGATTAAAAGAAATAATAGTTAGTAGCTAATCCTCCATTAGTTAATCCTCCATTCGCTAATCATAAGTTGTTCACATCATTAATCTGATATATTTTGATAACCCTTTCTTAAAGATTTTGAAGCCTAAAAATACTTAGCAGAGGCGGCAGTTCCCCTTTCAAAACCAGAAATGAAACGCAAGGCTAACTTTCAAAAAGGAATTGACTCTTTCAAAATTTACGAGTTGCCGCCCAGCGAGATTTTCAACATCCCCTTTAGTCTAAGATCTAGATAATTTCAGAAACTAAGATATATCTTGACATATTTCACCACAATATTTTACTTTACTAGAGTTACACAAATAGCCACAATTGTTTAAATACAAAATATTTACAACTTAACATCATATCATACGTTTTATAAATGCGAGCATTACGTACAATATTCTAAACTCTTTTAATTATATGTATATATAATATTATCTTCAAAGCTTTCCTAAACCTATGTCCTTAAAAACCGCGCACCCTCTTTTTTAAGCATTAAGACTTTAAAAATAGATACATAGCATGCCACCTCTCTAATATTTGTTAAGCATAATACAAACAACTAACCCTTTAATCTAGTCTAAGTCTTATAGAACTACCTCACGTAGATTCTAAGGGGTGCCTAGCACCTTCCTCTTAGAAGAACAAGAATCCTTACCCATAATCTCACCAGTTAGCAGACCAATAAAAAACATGACTTAAATAATTAAACGGGTACCCTAGTATACCTTTAAATATTAGGTAGCGACTCTCTTTCATCAACAACAGAAAAACCACAAGTTGAATCTTGTTTTGACTGGTGCAAAATAGGGTGCAACAGACCCTCAAATCATTAAATCTCACTCTCCAAATTATAGTCCAAACTCCCCCCAAATACCATGTCATGACCCCAAAATCTCACCTGTCGTGATGGCGCCTATCTCAATACTAGGCAAGCCGACAATCTCAATAAACCACCATATCTTTGAAGTTTGAAATCATAATATTTATATTCAGCAGAAAATTTCTCACAAATACAAATATAAATACTCCCAAAACCCGGTGTCACTAAGTACATGAGCATCTAAATGAATACAAAGTCTAATTGATAAAATCACTGTCTGAAAATATAGAATAGTACAATAACTAAAAAGGAAGGGAGTCAAAGTCTACGGGCGCCAACCAGCCACATTGATAGTCTCCAACAAAATAAACTCTGAAATCTAACAGTCGCCGAATCTGGGAGCACCTGGATCTGCACACGAGGTGAAGAGTATAGTATGAGTACAACCAATTCAATAAGTAACAAGACTAACCTCTGGGCTGAAAGTAATGACGAGTTCTGCAGGTACAGTCCAGTATAAATAATGGTATAGAAATGTAGGCATGCTTTCAAGTTCAACAGTTAAACTCAGTACAAGTGAAATAGATCAATACTGCATGATATGAGGAATATGACATCTCAGTGGAAAGACCGCACGTAATACTTGGTCACTAATAATTCGGTCACTCGATATTGTTTTTGGCCAATCCATCCCAGGGATATTCCATCTCGTATATATATACACATTGACTGACAATCAGTCACTTAGTACCTAGAAGGCCAATCCAACCCTAGGGTGATTTATTCTCCAAATGTAAATAATACAGACAAGATCCATGCCCAAGGAAAATTCATCATAGTATAAATAAGGCAAGTCCATTCCCTGGGAAGTCCATCCTAAATATATAATCATCTACGCTCACTAGGGGTGTGTACAGACTCCTGAGGGGTTCCTTCAGCCCAAGCGTGATATAAAGTCGATATGGCCTACTGCAGGCGGGCAGTCCCGATTCGTATAATAATAAAGCCTATAAGGCCTTTTGCAGGTGGGCATCCCTGATCCCATATAGTAATAAAGCCAATAAGGCCTGTTGCGGCGTGCAGCCTCGATCCAGAACAATAAACCTTATAAGGCCTACTGCGGCGTGAATAATAATAATAATAATAATATATATATATATATATATATATATATATATATATATATATATATATATATATAGCCAATATGGCCTATTGCGGCGCGCAACTCGATCCCATAATGTCCTCTCAATGGACGAATATGACTGAGTGTGAAATGTATTTTTTTTTTAAATAATTAATTCAACAGCAACACGACCCCATGGGTCCAAAAATATCGGAACGTAGCCTAAACATGATCTTTAATAAGAGCCTCAACTCAATTTCTCTAACGCGTGGAACATGTTCAAATAATAACATGATTTTTTAATTTTTTTTTAAAAACTTCATAGAATTTATTCAAGGCACAATTTCAATGGTGCACGTCCACACGTCAACTATCGTGTGTGTCACCTCCAAACAATTTATATAATACCAATTCGGGGATTCATACTCCCATAACCAAGTTTAGAAGTATTACTTACCTCAAACCGTATAATTGTTTACTCTGTTATGCCCTTGCCTCGTGAATTAGTCTCTAAACATCATGAATCTAGCCACAAGCAGTACAATACAATCAATATAGGCTAAAGGAATCAATTCCACAAGAAAATACGAAATTATAGCCAAAAAACAAAATCGGCTCAAACCCAGGCCCCGGGCCTACGTCTCGAAATCCGACAAAAGTCACAAAACCCGAAAGCCCATTCACTCACAAGTCTAACCATACCAATTTTACTCCAATGCGATAACAAAATCCCATTCAAAACCTCAAAATTCTAGTCCAAGAACTCTTCCTCATTTTCCCCAAATGTCCATCTCAAAACAATAATTAAATGATGAAAACAATGGTATATTCGTATATATTGACCAAATCCGAGTTAGAATCACTTACCCGATGTTTTTTCTTAAAAATCTCTCAAAAATCGCCTCTCCCCAAGCTCTAATTTGTCAAAAATGGAAAAATGGGACGAAGCCCCCATTTTATAACTTAAAGTTTCTATCCAGGCGCTGCCCTCGATTTCCTGACCCCCGATTTCCTGACCTTGATTTCTAGCCTTCGATTTCCAGCCTCGATATTTCCAGCCTTGATTTTCCAGCAGAAATTTTCATTAGCTGTTTAAGTCCAAATTTTGATCTGTTAACCATCCGAAACTCACCCGAGGCTCTCGGGACCTCAACCAAATACACCAACAAGTCCTAAAATATCATACGAACTTAGTTGAAACCTGAAACCACATAAAACAATGCTAAAACCACGAATCATACCCCAATTCAAGCTTAAGGAACTTAAGAATTTCCAACATCTACATTCGATTTCGAAACCTATCAAATCAATTCCGATTGACCTCAAATTTTGCACACAAGTCATAAATTACATAACGGATCTATGAAAATTTTCAGAACTGGATTTCGACCCTGATATCAAAAAGTCAACTCCCCGGTCAAACTTCTCAAAAATTCAACTTTCGTCATTTCAAGCCAAATTTCACTACGGACTTCCAAATAATTTTCCGGACATGCTCCTAAGTCCAAAATCACCATACAGAGCTATTGAAATCATCAAAACTCTATTCCGGGGTCGTTTACACATAAGTCGACATCCGGTCACTATTTTAACTTAAGCTTTAAACCTTGGAACAAAGTATTCCAATTCATTCCAAAACCTCATCGGACCCGAACCAATTACCCGGCAAGTCATATAACAACTGTAAAGTATAAATTGAGCAGTAAATTGGGGAAACTTGGTAGTAATACTCAAAATGACCGGTCGGGTCATTACATTCTCCCCACTTAAATATACGTTCGTCCTCGAACGTGCCAAGAGTTGTTTCCAAACAATCACATCACTATTCCATGTTACCGCGCACATACCCGGGGGTGATCCCATGCCACCCTATTCCATATAGGCCTGATAATACCACGTAATTGAAGATCATTACTTCAACCTTAGCCCATAACCTTGGAATTCAATTTCCAACATTCAGAATTTCTTTTCAAGACCCTAATCTCACATCTATGCACTGTATAAGTATGAACAAACTATATCAAGTCATAGCCAGATATAATCGGATAACCTACTACACAACTCGCATAGTCGCAGTACCATTCTCGATCACAGTAACTACTCAAAACCAACCCGATACTAGTATTACACCCCATATCAAACAAAACCTCGCTCTAAACCTTTGTACACTGTTGATAATGAAAGAAACACGCAGAATCTCATAACCCCTTATCAGATCAACAAGTCATGGAGCTTTCTTGCCCCAACCAGAATCATAATCATCTTCTAAGATGGCTTACAATATTATCCTCCCAATATACCATAATAAAATATGATAGCACCCATTCTAGATCTAATGACCATATATTATTAAACACAACTATCCCACTAACATGCCACACCAATACAACTCAAGCCACAACTGCGCAACCTTGTACCCAAAATGGAAGATGTCTCAAAGTAGAGAACCGTATTGCAAGTTCAACAAGCACCACCACAATTGCAATGTTATAAGCTTATTATATATAGTAGAAACAATACACACGAATTTAATAAGAGTAACCAACTCTTTTAGAGCTCACATTATCATCACTCGCACGGACAACTCACGCATTATGGTATCAATATTTGGACCCGCACAGACAACTCACGTGCCAATAATATCAGTATATGGATCCGCACGGACAATTCACATGCCAATAATATCAGTATATGGATCCACACGGATAACTCACGCCAATAACATAATCCGCCCGACAAGGCTCAAACCTCCCATATGTACGCATTCATGGCATGCAACTATCACAAATAATTAACGCAATTAGTGCCTCCATTGAGTTTAAATAAAATACTCACCTCAACCAGGTCGCAACCTTGAAACAATTTGTTTCTGAGAACTCCCAATCCCCCAAATTTATAGAACACATGAACCACCATAACTGATCACAACTCCAGCACTTGAATGACTATCACGTCCTTCATGCACGATCATTCCACTAGGAATACTTCCAAAATTCTTCCGTGCCGCATAGCGATAGTTGGAATATGAGCAGTCTATCACTCGGGTGAGTACCGCAATACCGATGAACATTTGTAAGTCAAAACACAATGCGCCTTCTAAAATACGCACCCTTCTCAGGGATTACCGAGCAGTTATAACATAAATATAAATATTTGAAACTGACCATTCTGTCCAGAATTCGTGACCTTCCCTTCAAGAATAAATTTCCATCTTGTACATGTAAATCTTAATCCCGCACAACACACCGCATCTATCATGCCATCATGTGACAAGCACGAGAATCTATTATCAACTCCGAGTCACCAGTAAATTACATACCCGATCATTTAGAAACCTCCCTCTTGCTTCACTCCAGGGGGAAATCACAATACACAACACGTTCCCCACACCGATAGAAAATATCCGGCTCAAACCATGGTAGAAACCATCAAGAACACTTTGAAACCCATTTGCACATAACCAAACTGTCAGAACTGAATTCCTCTAACTTGACCAAGCCACGCAGGTCACCAAACCCAAGAATATTGCCACCAAAACATCTCTAAAGTCTCACCACATCATAATTACCCAAAAGAACCGAGCATACCATTACCATACTGGTCTAGTTCACTATCAGTTGTCCTATTTACTTAGAGTTTCTTCTGAATTACCCTCAAGTCGACACTTCTCCTTGTCAGAACACTACGATCCTTACCCAAAGCTCACTACACGACATACTAACATAAAACCATACCGCCATAAGGCCTATAAGCCACTGTATTCTTCTTAAGCACCACAAAAGTACCACAACCGAGACCCCCACACTGAAAATACCTTATGTGGACTTAAGATTGTTCCTTTTTACCTTTCTTGCACTGAAATGTAGAATCCTTAGTCATACAGAATTACCGCAAGTCCTGGCACCATCCAATGTAAATAACCGATTCTGGCAATATACAAATTTCAAAAAAAATTCATTTGACACATATACATTTTTGAATCCATTAGAACCCTTTCGAAAGTCACCCACTATGCTCAAATCTAAATTGCACCGCCCAAACGGACCGAAAGACACAAACCCCATTAGCACAACAGCCCCCATAGAAGTAACCCTGCCTTAACACTACCAATCAAAATAACAATTTAATCATTTCATGATTTTTTATATTTTCATAAAGTACAATATAACCCGGATTCAAGAAATTTTCTTATTCGAGTCATCCCTGATCTCAACCTCTGCAAGTCATAACTAATCAACAAGTATGCCTCACACCAAAACCAATACCGCACATAATCGTGCAATCCAATCGTAGATAGCAGACTCCCCCACTTGGCTCAAAGCCATATAACAAAACATCTGATAACTCACCATGCCCATACTCTACGATTGTCATAATCCCGCAGTCAATTCCACGAAAATTCTTCACAAGCTCAAGTAACACAAACCATAAAATACCTCAAATCATCTACCAAGCTCGCCTTCATCCCCGTGACGGTCAAGTCAACTTTCCCAACTAATCTAAACTCAAATCTCAACACATATACCCCGTTGGGAGAAAAAAAATCCTCCACTCTACATTATAAGGAACACACATACGTAGATTACTCCGTAGGAGATAACCCACTTGTTTAGTCTCAAATTGGCATCTTGCTATACCCTTTCGCAACCACAATTACTACGGAATCACTTAATATTTCTGAGTTT
This sequence comes from Nicotiana tabacum, assembly GCF_000715075.1. Classification (NCBI taxonomy): domain Eukaryota; kingdom Viridiplantae; phylum Streptophyta; class Magnoliopsida; order Solanales; family Solanaceae; genus Nicotiana; species Nicotiana tabacum. Next base: position 46,370,038 of record NC_134092.1, read on the forward strand.
GAACTCATCAACACGACATGAAAGTCTACTTCGCTCTGCAATTAAACAGCATGACAGATCCCTCAACGCACTCATAACTCAAGACCGTACGTCACATCAAAACAGGAATCAGGTACCCAATAGCAAACTCTTGAGTCACAAGTAAACTTTATTTGTCTCATTCAACCCATCTGAACGCATCCCACATTCACATTATACTTATCATGTAGTTATTCAACTGATCATCAAGCCACAAATTCCACTCATAGGAATACTACCGAACGCATATGTCCAATCGAACAGGTTCTCACAACCGAAACTACCGAGCTTAATCTGCAGTCTAACTCTGGCCTCAAGTCCTCCAGACTGGCCCATCAACAAACACAAAATACTCATCTCGAACCTCAATCATGGAATCACAAGTCAGTGATGCACAGACGATACCAAGCACTCACATGCACACACAAATGTGTAGAAGGGATTCAAAGAGCTATGTTTCAAGTAGAATCAATGTCACACGATGGAATACAAGAAAGTGAAATTTCCTAAGGGTTCGGCAGCCTCTCGAAATTAAGTACAGACATCTCTGTATGGATCCGCAAGACTCTACTAAACCTGCTCATGACTCGTGAGACCTATGTAACCTAGGCTCTGATACCAACTTGTCACAACCCAAAATCTCACCTGTCGTGATGGTGCCTATCTCAATACTAGGCAAGCCGACAATCTCAATAAACCACCATATCTTTGAAGTTTGAAAACATAATATTTAAATTCAGTGGAAAATCACTCACAAATATAGATATAAACACTCCCAAAAATTCAGTGTCACTAAGTATATGAACATCTAAATGAATACAAAGTCTGATTGATAAAATCATTGTCTGAAAATATAGAACAGTACAATAACTAAAAAGGAAGGGAGTCAAAGTCTGCGGACGCCAAGCAACTGTCTTGATAGTCTCCAACAAAATAAACTCTGAAATCTAGCAGCAGCCGCATCCGGGGGTACCTGGATCTGCACACTAGGTGCAGAGTGTAGTACGAGTACAACCAACTCAATAAGTAACAAGACTAATCTCTGGGCTGAAAGTAGTGACGAGCTCTATAGGTACAGTCCAATATAAATAATGGTACAGAAATGTAAACATGCTTTCAAGTTCAACAGTTAAACTCAATACAAGTGAAATAGATCAATATCGCATGATATGAGGAATATGACATCTTAGTGGAAAGACCTCATGTAATATTGGTCACTAATCATTCGGTCACTCGGTATTGTTTTTGGCCAATCCAGCCCAGGGATATTCCATCCCGTATATATATATATATACATCGACTGACAATCAGTCACTCAGTACCGTAGAAGGACAATCCAGCCCTCGGGTGATTTATTCCCCAAATGTAAATAATACGGACAAGATCCATGTCCAGGGAAAATTCATCACAATATAATAAGGCAAGTGCATGCCCTGAGAAGTCCATCCTGAATATATAATCATCTACGCTCACTGGGGGTGTGTACAGACTCCGGAGGGGCTCCTTCAGCCCAAGTGTGATATAAAGACGATATGACCTACTACAGACGGGTAGTCCCGATCCGTATAATAATAAAGCCTATAAGGCCTGCTGCAGGTGGGCAGCCCCGATCCCATTTAGTAATAAAGCCAATAAGGCCTGTTGCGGCGTGCAACCCTGATCCATAACAATAAAGCCTATAAGGCCTGCTGCGAAGTGCAGCCCGATCCCATAATAATAATAATACATATAAAGTCAATATGGCCTGCTGCGGCACGGAGCTCGATCCCTTAATATCCTCTCAATGGACGAATATGACTGAGTGTGAAATGTATTTTTTTTAAAATAATTAATTCAACAGCAACACGACCCCATGGGTACCAAAATATCGGTACGTAGCCTAAACATGATCTTTAATAAGAGCCGCAACTCAATTTCTCTAACACGTGGAACGTGTTAAGATAATAACATGATTCTTTAATTCTTTTTACAACTTCACAGAATTTATTCAAGGAATTATTTCAATGGTGCACGACTGCACGCTCTTAAACTATTATGTGTGTCACCTCCAAACAATTTAAATAACACCAATTCGGGGATTCATACCCTCAGAACTAAGTTTAGAAGTGTTACTTACCTCAAATCGTATAATTTCTTACTCCGCTATGCCCTTGCCTCGTGAATTGGTCTCCAAACATCCCGAATCTAGCCACAAGCAGTATAGTACATCAATATAGGCTAAAGGAATCAATTCCACAAGAAAATACAAAATTATAGCCAAAAATCCGAAATCGGCTCAAACCCGGGCCCACGTCTTGAGATCCGACAAAAGTCATAAAATGCGAAAGCCCATTCATTCACGAGTCTAACCACACCAGTTTTACTCCAATCCGATAACAAAATCCCATTCAAAACCTCAACATTCTAGTCCAAGAACTCTTCCTCATTTCCCCTATCTCAAAACAATAATTAAATGATGAAAATAATGATATATTGGTGTATATTGACCAAATCCGAGTTAGAATCACTTACCCCGATATTTTTCCTTGAAAATCTCTCAAAATTTGCCTCTCCCCAAGCTCCAATCTGTCAAAAATGGATAAATGGGACGAAACCCCTATTTTATAACTTAAAGTTTCTGTCCAGGCGTTGCCCTCGATTTCCTACTCTCGATTTCCTGACCTCGATTTCCAGCATTCGATTTCGAGCCTCGATTTCCAGCTTCGATTTTTCCAGCCTCAATTTTTTTTCAGCCTCGATTTTCCAGCCTTGATTTCCAGCCTCGATTTCCAGCAGTTATTTCTAGGAGAAAAATTCCAGCAGCTGTTTAAGTCCAAATTTTGATCTATTAACCATCCGAAACTCACCCGAGGCCCTCGGGACCCCAATCAAATACATCAACAAGTCCTAAAATATCATATGAACTTAGTTAAAAATTCAAATCACATAAAACAACGCTAAAACCACGAATCATACCCCAATTCAAGCTTTAAGGAACTTAAGAATTTCCAACTTCTACATTCGATGCTGAAACCTATCAAGTAAATTTCGATAGACCTCAAGTTTTTCACACAAGTCATAAATGACATAATGGATCTATGAAAATTTTCAGAACTAGATTCCGACCCCGATATCAAAAAGTCAACTCCCTGGTCAAACTTTTCAAAAATTTAACTTTCGCCATTCAAGCCAAATTTCACTACGGACTTCCAAATAATTTTTCGGACACGCTCCTAAGTCCAAAATCACCATACGAAGTAACTGGAATCATCAAAACTCTATTCCGGGGTCATTTACACATAAGTCGACATCCGATCATTAACTTAGGCTTTAAACATTGAAATTAAGTGTTCCAATTTATTTCAAAATCTCACAGTACCCGAACCAATTACCCCGGCAAGTCCTATAATAACTATAAAGCACAAATTGAGTAGTAAATGGGGTGTTAATACTCAAAATGACCGGTCGTTACATACCATCTTAAATTCATATAAATTAGGTGTAATAATATATGGATAAACAATATCTAACACCAAAAACAAGTAAGGGTCACTTACCCCTTCTATTGTGATGAAAAGCACTCCAAAAATCGCCCCTAACCGAGCTCCACCACTCCAAAAATGAGAAAAACAACCAAACGCTTTGAGTTTAAAATCAACCCAGCTAAACCGCATATGTGGTCACTTGAACGCTTCTCCGGTTCCGCTTCTGTGGTACATGGACCGCATCTGCGATCCTCACTAAGTCCCCGACCTTCTGCTCCTGCAGCTCAAAAAACGCACTTACGCTTCCGCTTCTACAGACTCCTAGCCGCACCTGCGACTTTACTTCTGCGTCCCAACTGCCGCACCTGTGGTCCCTGCACCTCCAGCCGAAATCCCGGAGCTGCGCTTCAATGGCCGCATCTGCGGCCAAAACCCTCGCAAATGCGAAAACACTAGAAGCCAAAAATCTTCAGCAATGCAACATAGTCCAAAAATAATGCGAAATCAATCTGAAATACATCTGAGGCCCCCGGAACCCCGTCCAATCACACCTACAAAACCCAAAATACTACATGGACTTGTTCAAGGACTCAAATCATACCAAACAATATTAAAACAATGAATCACACCTCAATTCAAACCTAAGGAAACTAATAAACTTTCAACTTCAAATTCTCGTGCCGAACTATATCAAACAAGATCGGAATTACGTCAAATTTTGTATGCAAGTCCCAAATAAAACAACGGACCTATTCTTACTCCCGAAAACAAAATCCAAATCTGATATCATCAAAGTCAACTCTCGGTCAAACCTATCAATCTTCCAAACCTTCAACTTTCGTTAAATAGAACCAAATCAACCTAGGGACCTCCAAATCCAAATCCAGACGTACGCCTAAGTCCAAAATCACCATACGAAACTATTGTAATCATAAAAACTCTATTACGAAGTCATTTATATAAAAGTCAAACTCCAGCCAACTCCAGTCCCAATTCAATCTAGAATTTTCCCGAAACCAAACCAATCACCCCGACAAATCAGGTAATCATAATTACACATATGTAAAGCATCAAATAGGAAAAACATGGCTAAAATACTTAAAATAACCGGCCTAGTTGTTACATCACCTCAAATTAATCCAACAATGATGTTACTAATGTGCAACTTTGAATATTTGTTTCACTTAATATTTTCAACTTGTTCCAAACTATTTTTTCTCACTTCTAAACATCCTTATTATGTTTCAAGACATGTTCCATATGTATTTTCATGTTGAAATAATATTCTTAGATTTATTTTTGTTAGCACGCAAATAACGCGTTTAATACTTGATGATTATTTAATGGACCTTATACACTTCAAAATTTTCCGAAGCATTACACTCATAGAAGTTGAATAAAGCAAGGATCTATTTAAAATTTTGTTTAGGGAATCTGAATTACAGAGGGATCACCTAAAAGTAATGTTGAGAGATATCGAAATAGATAGAGAGGGATCAACTAAAAGAAAGATTGATGGTAGTTGAAGAACAAAAGAATCAACTAAGGAGGCTATTGTTTGGTTTATCTTTTGAGTTTGTTATTTGAAAATGTGTTATAGGACTTTAGTAGTCAGTCAGGTCATTTGATTTGTGATAAGATACGTAGGATATCTATTTATTTTGTAGTAGCTGTAAAGAACTACTTTATGATGTCTTTGTCATATTTGCTTGCTAAGGTTGTGCACAATCGATTAATAATCGATAATCTACCACCATCGTAGTTGCTAATATTGTTGAGTATTACCAATATACTAATATATCCTTCTCAATTATCAAATTACTATCACATTCACATTCATTAACCAATCACAGTAAAAACACATTCACATTCACAGATTAAATCACAGTAAAACTACATTCATATTCATATAATCATGAACATATTAATATGCTCTAAATTATTTATATCAACAAAAATAACAAACCTATATGTAGTTAAACCACCAAATTGTTAGCTCCACGTCTAAACTATTTGTATCCACATCTACCAACAAAAATAAAAATATATGTAAAACATGGAAATCAGTTATTTGTTACATACCTCAAGCACACAAATTACATTACTGTTCACCCACATTTCCCCCAAAATTCATGTAAGACCCAATCGATTATTTTGAGTTCTAGCATTCCGTTATATGATTTGAGAGTTTCCGTTGCTCCATTTGGTAATTTATAACTTGCAGGTATAGTTGGTTTAGATTCCGATAAGTTCGGGAATGATTTAGAGCACTTTGTTCCTAATTTGAAGGATTAAGTTGAAAGAGTTAACCAAAATCAATATTTTGAGTAAACAAACTCGAAATCAAAATTTGAAGGTTCCAATAGATTTATATGATAATTTTGAACTTGTACGTATGTTTGGATCGGGCCTCGTATGGCCTGGGGTTGATTCAACGCTATAAGCTGGAAGTAGGCAATTTGAATGAGGTATTTTCTTTTCTGGGTAGGGTTGCTTGATGCCTTTTCCGGCCTAGTATAAATAATCTTGTTATATAGTATTACATTAAGAGACAACAATTAGAGAATTAACTACAACAGGTCTACAATATATCTATTGAGTCGAGGCAACATGACAATTGCAACCACAACCTAAACTCAAAAATTGGTTCATAGATTCGCATTGTGGAAGAGAAAACACCATCGTTGAAAGTTTCAAATAAACTAGAGAAAACATAAAAAGATAATAATAACGTTCTACTATACAACAATACAACAAACATAATCAACCAAAATCTTTTCAAATAACACAATTAGGGGACAAATAATAGCTTTATTATTACCCTAAAAAAATGGCAAAAGTTGAAACTTTATCACATTAGGGTTCCTCAAGATTGGAACTTTAACCTCCAGGTTAGTGATTGACTATCACGCAAGAGATGACCTTCAAAAGGCAATGCAATAATGGAGAACACAAATTTATGCTCAAATATCTTAAAAAACAACGAGGTTCGTAGGCTGAAATCCTTCGACGGATTGGAGAGAGTGGAGAGCGAGAGATGAGAGAGAGAGAAAGACGGAGTTTGACTAAAGCGAAAGAGTATTAAATGAGTCTTAAAACCCTTTTATTAAGATTTTGTTCTAGACCCTGAAGTTGTTAATATTCTGAAAAGGACCCTGACCCCACTTTAATTCCCCGAAACAAAGAAAAGGAGGGTCAAATCCTCAATTTTGAGTTTTTAGGAGGTTGGACTGCCAATTAATCTCAACTCAAACGTCCTAAATTCAATTCACCTATCTGCGTACTCCCAAGTCCTCAAAGCACTGAATTGTTCCTCAGCGCCTCTCGCTACTAAAAAGAGTTCCACAATTCCTATCGACCAAAGTCTTCAGACGATCTCATTGCTCGAAAATGGTATGGTTCATTTTTTTCAATTGCATTACAGCTTTCATCGAATTTATGTTCTCGTGAATTTTGGTTTTTTCTTTTAAAGGCTCAATCAGCAAAACCGATCTCGAGCCCGGTTCCTGAGTCGTTGTACCCAACCCTATCGTTTTTTATGCTTGCAGTTGGTCTCGTCGTAATGGCATCGTTTTTCATGTGAGTGCTTGATCTGCCTTTTATTTCGAACTAATTATTGTCGGATTTACTTTTTCTAAATGCTGAATTTAGTCTTTAGCCTTTTTTATTTTTGTAATGGTACATGGTGCCTCTTATTATCCTTGAAAGGTGATGTTTGTTTGTTGTGATATTAGATTAATAGAGTAATTAAGTGTGCCATCGCGGTTTGATTATAAACTTCACAGACGGGAAAGGTTTCTTTATTGAGCTGAAGATGATTTGCTTAGAAATGAAATACTACTTACGGAATAATTAATAATAGTTGAAATGAAATACAACATTGAGGGATTAGTTCCCTCCTAGTAAATAAGGAATAAAAAGTAAGAATGGTTAAGTCGTGCATATATTTACACTTGATGGGTCCTCAGGACTTTGGTTCCATGGCAAAGGTAGTATAGCGCGAGTCAGCGAGCCTGTCTGGAAGTTCGAAATTCTAGTTGACAACTGAGCCTGATATTTAAGTGGAGAAGGATAGAGGGATGAGTCTACTATCCAATGAGTTTTGAAGCTGAAAATAGTAGATTTCTCGATATAAATCAAAATGGTATTTATCAGAGAGTGGTATTGTTGGGGTGATTTAGTGGGAGATGTCTTTTGTTTTAGATAATGAAAGCATTCCTATACATCCAAAAGCAACACAACCTCTATGCGATACTATGATGGGAAGATATGCTGTTGGTCTGATTTGAAAGCCTTGGGCAATTTATTTTTATACTAGGTGTTTTGTCTTGCTGGTCTTTAGTCTTGTATTATTAGTAGCTGTGATTGGGGCTATAATGCTGACTATGCATAGAACTACTAAAAATAGTTTTATCTCTGTGTGGTACTGATCTTTTGAAGCCAGTGTAATTAGTTTTTCTACGACAACAACAACTCCTCAGTTCATGTTATTCATCTTAAACTCATCTCACACTCAATAGTTTTTCTCAAGCCAAATATTTTACGTTGAGTAGGAGAAAGCACACTTATTATTTTGAGTCATTTTCTACTGCAATTGTCTCTATTCTTCAATATCACTAGCTGCTACCCACATGTAAACATCACTTTTACTTTTTACTACCCAAGATATCACTAAGCATCAGTCCAAGTCAAGTGTGCGCTTAGGAACGAAAGGTGCTAATGAAAGAAAATGTAAAAATATATCTAAGAAACTAGAAAAAGATTAACTATAAAGATAAATGATAATAATTTGCTTAAAAATTGGAAAACTATAACTGAGTGAAACATTTTGAGTTGTAAAATTTTTTTGAACTGAATTGAGTGAAATATATGATGTCCAAATTATGTCGAACAAATTCAAGAACTACTTTAAGTTTTTGATTTAGATGTAAAGATACATTTTTAACTTTTAGTAACTAGATTTCTTTTATTAAGCTTTTAGCTTTTTTTTTGATAACCATGGTGTGTGGGTCAGCTTGCGCGCATCTCGACTATTTCCGTGGGATACTTGCTACCTCCCAGCAGTAACAAGTACCAAGTAACTCTATCCTCCAAGATTTGGACAGATGGGAAGAAGTGACCTATTGTTTTTGCCTCCGCTAGGATTTGAACCTAAAATCTTATTCTTAATCACTGAAAAGTTCATTCATATGTTACTAAGAAGTAATAATTAATATTCTTTAAAGACAACCCATTCATTGAGGCGCATGTCTTAGTGCTTTGGTATTTGCAGTAAAACGCCATCTAAATGAAGCGAAGTAACCAACTTATGCTCCACCTAGTTTTTAAGCCATCTCAGGCACATCAATGTCGACAATTATATTCAATCAACCACCAAAAATAGTTTCGGTATCCTTGGTTAAACATTTTCTGCCTTTCTCTATGGTATGACTTGTCAAAGGTAGCTTACATTGGCTCTCTTATCCTCCTCCTTTGACATCGTTGTTGTAGGGAAGAATTTCGGGTATTTCGGACAGCTGATATTTTTTCCTTCTTTATGTTTAAGTGAGATCCTTATAGTTATAATCATGGGAAATGCATTTTATGTGTGTTAACGCTTTTGTGCACAAATAGATTATTGTTCACTTATTCAATATGATTGATTATGACCCTTTATATCCATGCGCACTGAAGTTACACATGTTTGTGTTTGGGTTATCGGATTCACAAATTTGTTGGGACATGGAGTTTAGATGTTGTGAAAATTACAATTCACATATCACCCTGTGAAGTTGATTTCTGGAGTGAAGTATTGAGAAAATGGAAAAGGATCAAAACTGCCCTTGTACTATACGAAATTGGACAACTTTTTACCCTTTGTTAAAAGTTGGACCCAGATTTGCCATACCGTGACCAAAATGGCTCAAATTTGCCCTTTTTAACTAATATACCCAACTTATTTTTTCATTTTTTTTATTTTTAACTAACATTTTTTTGCCCAAATAATATGCCACGTATCCTCACCAAATCAAAGTGGACCAGATTTACCCTTACGCTATTTGTATGCTTCAATTTTGCCCTTATACTATGTGTATGGTTCAATTTTCCCTCCTTCTCCGTCACCACTAACACTTCTCCATGGGTTTGCCACCATGTGTTTCCTAATTTACACTCCTCTTCCTCCATCATTCACACAACTAGAAAATAGAAAATAAAAGACTAGTGAGGTGTACTTTTAACAAGAGTTTAAAATGACCTGTCATGAAGCATACATTGCAATGCAAGGTGAAATTTTTTATTAACATGATCTGCATAGATGATGTTGCTTGTTTCATATGTTTAATTTTTGTGGTTATACTTGCACACTAAATAAAGTTACATATATTGTAATCAAGATAAGCAAAATAAAGATCCTATAAAGCTAAGAATATATTAAACCAAGTATCAAATATAATATTCGTTTGGAACAAACTGGACATTTTGGGAAGATAAATTATAAGAAGCAAGGAACATATCTAAAAACTATTGCAATCAGGAGATCATTTTGTAATACTCTAAACAATTTATAAGAAAATACTTAGACATATTTTACCTCAACTAGTAGATTGTAGAAACTAGCACTATATACATAGTGTCAAAAAATAATTAACATGAAAGATGCATAACCCCGAGCTAGTGATTTATTCAAGATAGGTGTTGAAGGAGGGCAAAATTGAATCACACACATAATACAACAACAACAACATGACCAAATTAGCTAAGCCCGCTTTCCGCATCTTGTCCTCAATAGGGGCCACACCCACCTTGTCGCGAATAACCTCATTTCTAATTCTATCTAACCTGGTGTGCCCACACATCCATCTCAACATCCTCATCTCTGCTACCTTCATCTTCTGGACATGAGCGATTTTGACCGGCAACACTCAGCCCCATATAACATTGTTGGTCTGACCATCGCTCTGTAGAAATTATACTTAAATTTCGGTGGCACCTTCTTGTATAAGTGCAAAATTGAACCATTTGAATAGTGTAAGGACAAATCTGGTCCACTTTTATTTGGTTAGGACACGTGGCATATTATTTGGGTAAAAAATATGAATAAAAAAAACATTAGGCCTATTAGTCAGAAAGGGCAAATTTGAGCCATTTTGGTCACTCTAGGGGCAAATCTGGGACCAACTTTTAACGGTGGACAAAGTTATCCAATTTCATATAGTACAAGAGCAGTTTTGACCCTTTAAGAAATTATATTGTGAAAGAAGTATACCTTCTTCTAGTCCTACATTTTTCTTTCTAGAATCTTTTTGCTTGTTGGAAGTTTGAACTTAAGAGTTTGGAGCATTGATACTTGGCCAGTTATATTTTTCTTCGGCTCGCTCTTCGTCTCTTGGCTCTTTATCGTTGTAATTTTTCTGAAAAGTTGCAATAAGCTTTAATTAAACAACTTTTAGCTTAAAATTTCTAATTGTTCTCTTAATGATCTAGAAAAATTAGCCTTTTTTGATTGCCTGTACTGTTTCTCGTCTCCTTTGCATAGAAATACATACTTTATTGTTATCAATTTCAACCTCAACTAATTAATAGAAAATTTCTCAAAGCAGTTGTATAGCCCTTTGTTTGTTTGCTGATTGTATTTGCCTATAAAAGCAAGTTCATGTCTCTTGTCACAGTCTAGTAAACTAATACCATAGTCTCTTCATTTAATTAGTTGTTTATCCTAATCATGGATTCACTCACAAATACCATAATTCATCTATAAAATATACTTAGAAGGTGTTTGGCTAAGCTTATAAGTTGGTCAAACTGGCCTATAAGCACCCTTTGGCTTATCTACGCGTTTGGTAAACACTCAAAGGACTTATAAGCCAAATGTTTATAAGCTAAAATCAGCCACAAGTCATAAGTTGGTCACCCTCAACTTCATAAGTTGGTCACCCTCAACTTATGGCTTTTCAGCTTTGCAGATTCATTTGTCTTCTTCCATTTGGAACTTCTTGCCCTTTCTAATTTCCTTTAGATTAGGATGGCAATGGGGCGGGGCAGGTTTAGATACATGCGGGTGCGGTTAGGATTTAAATTTTTTTCAAAAATTAAAACTTTTAAGCTATTGCTAATTTTCTTCGGCTCGCTCTTCGCCTCTTGGCTCTTTATCGCTGTAATTTTTCTGAAAAGTTGCAATAAGCTTTAATTAAACAACTTTTAGCTTAAAATTTCTAATTGTTCTCTTAATGATCTAGAAAAATTAACCTTTTTTGATTGTCTGTACTGTTTCTCGTCTCCTTTGCATAGAAATACATACTTTATTGTGATCAATTTCAACCTCAACTAATTAATAGAAAATTTCTCAAAGCAGTTGTATAGCCCTTTGTTTGTTTGCTAATTGTATTTGCCTATAAAAGCAAGTTCATGTCTCTTGTCACAGTCTAGTAAACTAATACCATGGTCTCTTCATTTAATTAGTTGTTTATCCTAATCATGGATTCACTCACAAATACCATAATTCATCAATAAAATATACTTAGAGGGTGTTTGGCTAAGCTTATAAGTTGGTCAAATTGGCCTATAAGCACCCTTTGGCTTATCTACGCGTTTGGTAAACACTCAAAGTACTTTTAAGCCAAATGCTTATAAGCTAAAATCAGCCACAAGTCATAAGTTGGTCACCCTCAACTTATGGCTTTTCAGCTTAAAGGCTTTTACTAGTTTATCCCTTAATAATATTTTTAAATTCACAAAATATTTTTTCCCAAAATAAATGTTCTAACTTTCTCTTCATTCCATATCCGTTTTTCATCATTTTCTTTACAAAAAAATTTTTTAATTTATAATCTTTTGTAGAGTTTTGAGGGTATTTTAGTCATTTTAACAAAAAAATAATTTATCAGCACTTTTTCTACCAAACACATCAACTGTTTATTATCAGTTTCAACACGTCTATCCAAACACGTAAATGCTTATTTAAAAAATCAATTTCATCACTTAAAAATATTTTTCATCACTTCAAGCTTATCAGCTATTTACAATCAGTTAATCCAAACGGGCTCTTAATTTATTTATGATAGCATTTAGAACATCTTCAACCGGGGGGGTCCATTTAGAACTTCTTGCCCTTTTTGATTTCTTTTAGATGGGGATGGCAATGGAGGCATTTGCAAATTCATTTGTCTTCTTCCATTTAGAACTTCTTGCCCTTTCTGATTTCTTTTAGATGGGGATGGCAATGGGGCAGTGCGGGTTTAGATACATGCAGGTGCAGGATAGGATTTAAATGTTTTTCAAAAATTAAAACTTTTAAGCTATTGCTAATTTTCTTCGGCCTTCGCTCTTCGTCTCTCGGCTCTTTATCTCTGTAATTTTTCTGAAAAGTTGCAATAAGCTTTTAGTAAACAACTTTTACCTTAAAATTTCTCTTAATGATCCGGAAAAATTAGCTTTTTTGATTGCCTGTACTGTTTCTAGTCTCCTTTGCATAGAAATACATGCTTCATTGTGATCAATTTCAACCTCAACTAATTAATAGAAAATTTCTCAAAGCATTTGTATAGCCCTTTGTTTGTTTGCTGATTGTATTTGCCTATAAAAGCTAGTTCATGTCTCTTGTCACAATCTAGTAAACTAAGATCATGTTCTCTTCATTTAATTAGTTGCTTATCCTAATCATGGCTTCACTCACAAATACCATAATTCATCAATAAAATGTACTTAATTAAATTATGATAGCATTTAGAACATCTTCAACATGTGTTTTATAAGATAATAAAAAACTTTTAAACTACTTTAATACTACATAACAGAAAAATGAAAAGAAATTTTATGATGCTCATATTTTACTATCAAATTCATTCAAAAAAAATTAATAGAATTTAAGCGGGGCGGGTTCAAAATAGCAGATTATGCTATGCGGGGCGGGGCAGGTTGAAGTCTTCATGGGTTTATGCGGGTTTGCCCCGCAACCGCACCACCCCGCACCGTTTGTCATCCCTACTTTTAGAGAATGTCTGTCTCTTGGATCTTGTCACTAAAAATTTCTTTTTATCAGAAAAATTGATACTTATTACGCACCCAAGGGTGTGGCGTGATGGTCGAGGAAGCAGGTACAAACCTTGGAGACCAGGGTTCAGATCCCCGCGGACAAAATAAGTTAGGTTTTCCCATCTTCCTAAGCTTTGGTGGACAGAGTTAACCGATACCTCTGTGCTGGTGGGAGATATTAGGTACCTGGTGAAACAATCAAGTTGGCCCAAACTTTATCATTATCAAGTGAAAAATAGATCTTTACTACTAAGAGAATATGAACTTTCCACAAACTTTTTTTTTTTTGGTTGCTTTAGGACTTGTAGTTTATTGTGCTTTATAAGTCACTACAATTTGATGTTGCATTGTCGCACCTCGTCAGAATTTAGACAGGGTATGAGAAAACATGGGTAAGAACATCTTTATTCTTGAATTACTTTTGAGCAAATAGCAGATGATAAGTAGTTGATCCTTTTGATTGTAAGTTGAGTGTGGCCTCATTTAACAAAATTCTGTTTACCTCAGAAGTTTTGTTTTCCCTCAAACCATAGAAAGTCCGATCTCTTTTTTGCCTCAGCATCTGTCCTTGTACTGGTATATGGTACTTTTCATCCATGTTTCCAAATCCTTGTGCAACATAGCAAGTTGAGTATTTCTAGAAAAGCTTCCATGCGTAGTATTTGTTGATCAACATTCTGATGAATGGATGAAGCACTTAAATGGTATCAGGAAATCAAATAAATTGGCCTCTCTGTGATTATGTTTAATATTCTCATCATCTTTTAGATGCATGAAAACCAAAATTACTGGGTTACGAAATTCTCGTAATTTGCTGATCGAGCGAATATTATGAGATTAAAAGCATTTTAGACTGAAATCTCTCCGTCCTAAAAGCTCTGTCTTATATCTTTTTCATGTAACTAGCTGTTAAATATTTGACAGCTATGAGGCTACTTCTTCAAGAAAGAATCGCAGTCTTGCAAAGGAGCTTACATCTGGTGCTGTAGCGTCCGTTTTCTTGGTCAGTCCACTAAAATGATTTGATCTTTCCTTTTCAATGGTTACTCATACTGACTGCCCCCCTCTCCCAAAACCCAACCTGGTGCAGGGTTTCGGATCTTTGTTCCTGCTACTTGCTTCGGGCGTATATGTTTGATATCTGTACGTGGATAGATGAGATTTTGTACTACAGATTTTACATGAATGGTGTTTTTAATATTGAATTAGAACTCACATCAGTTATAGCTGAAGAAAGCACCTATAGAGTGGTGGCATATTAACTGTAGTTTTGATCTGAGTAATATGGATATCGCTTTTGAGCATTAAAGAATTTGTTGAAGAACTGGGAAGCTAAGAGGATTTATTTCGTTCTCTTTCTGCACATTTTGAACTCTCCCAATGTTGAGTTCTATGCCTATAGAATGAGCATTGGAGAATTTGTTAAAAAAAAATCGATGTCTTTCATGGATTGACAAGTGGATTTCCATTTAAATTCTCTTTCTTTGGGTAAATAAAAGCATCTGTGTAGCCTACTTACCGATATAACCGGAATGAGGGCTAAGAAAAATTAGAAATGATGATTCAAATCTCAGCATAGACAAATAAAATTGGGTGACTTTTTTCGGAGCTCCTCGTTGTCTTTATTTTTTCAAGTTCTTACTTGGACGGATGACATGTGTCACCTTTTAAATATCACTTATTTATCTTTGATTAACTAAAGTTGGATTTTAACCATGGTTAGAATGTATACGTTTATGATCAGCGGGGACCAGATGTTAAGCGATCATTTAATTAGTTACTTGGAAGTTGAGAAACTAAAAGTGAGTTGTTACACTTTTGATTATGTGATAATGAGCAAGAGTCTCGTTTGAAGGTGGACATAACTATGAAGAACCGGGCCTTTCAATATGAACAGAGATTTGTATGTATTGTTGTGTCTTATCAAACATGCAAGAAGATATCCAAGTAGCCCTCTTGATTAATTTCTTTTGGGATAATAAATAAAATCTCCCAGGACTTGGTTCAATTTGCAACTTGCTGACCTAAACTATGATGTGTTTGTATTTTTGTATTAACCCAGGAACTTTTCTTTTTGGTGCTTATCCTGGAGCCAAATTTGATACGAAGTGATAATCACGTGCTAGCCACGTAATATTAATGCGTGGCATTTTTTTAAAATTTAATTTTTATTTTTAATCTTGAGCAATTTTTAGGACCACTTTTTGTTTTACTAAATATGTCAAATGCTTGATAGGAACTCTTAGAGTCGCGCATATTTTTGGATTCATTTTTTTTCGGCCAAAAATTGTAACAAGCTTGTTTTCTAAATTTGTTTTCTGGCGTAGCTACAACTCCAAATTTTAAACACGTGATTTTTACTTTGATTTAAGTAATTTTTTCTGTTTAACTCGCGCATTTCTTGAAATTCATTTTCTCATTTATAACAAGTTTGGTCGCAACTCTGTTTCTTTTGTGTTAGATCCAACATTCTAAACAAAAAGAAGAATAAGTAATTGAGAGAACTAAAGAAGAAAAAGCAAGAAAAAACACAATTCAAGCAAATAGTTATTGTATATGATCATGTGGCAATTTTGTTGGAAGAATAAACAATGTGTGAGTTTTCTTCACATGCAACACAGGAGTTGAAACCATTCTCTGTGCCATTTGGCGCTTCAGAGTGGTAATAAATACAGAAAAAAGAAGTCCAAGGGATAAAACAAATATCTCATAATTTATGTGTGTAAGCTACAAATATAGCATATTTACTGGGATTTTTATGTATCCCATGCCAAATATATATCTAACTCTATCCTTATGCTTAGGTTGATGCAGCTACTGATAGTGGTACGAAATCTAAAAGTGATCCTACTCCAGGCTTATATTTCCAGCATGCTGGGCACAAGTTAGAACCTTCTAAACTCCGTTGATGCTTAAATTTCCAGATGTACAGTCTTTTCCCTTCTGATAATTCACATTCTTATATTTTAACTCATGTAAATTCCCTTGTTGATGACACTTCATTTTGGCCATATATGGTCTTCATTTTTCCAACACTTTAAGCCGGAAGATGAAGTTTTGGCTGATCTCCAACACTTAAAGGACAATGCATGTGAGTAAGTGTGCTTCCAAGTCACAGACCTGAGGGATTTTGATGCAGTGGTGCTCTATTCCGAACTACTATACTAGCACTTTAGACTTTAACTAATGAGTGTAGTAGATACTTGCAATAGATGACGTTGATAAGTATGGTACTTTAAGTAATTGCTCACTAAAATATAAAGCTGACCTGTTCTTAATAGTAGACTTGGTGGTGCCTGTCACTCAAGTGGTGAGAGGCACAGGCTGGAGATCACCGTGTTGTACGTGTATTCAATATTTTGTTGCCTACGTATCTTGCGAGTACAAGAATCAGGTCAAAATGTAGTTCGGGCAAACTAATGAAAATGTATGGAATCTGTACGGTTGTCATGAATGGATGGTTATTCTTTGGGAAGAAGTATGATTGCGAATGGGAGTTCTTGGGTGGGTGAGTGGAGACTGGTGGTAGCTTTTGAGATAGGCAGTAACAGATCCGTCACAATCCCAGTTTCCCACCGTAGGATGTGGTGACTAGGTAAACCTAACATGCATAGAGAAATAGTAGAAAATACTACTAAAACTTCAAATTAAACCTTCACACTATAATAATAAACTTAACAGTACAATAGCCAACACTTTCCCCCAAAACCTTGCGGAACAGAGTCATAAGCTCAACAAGAAAGTACTAATAGTCTCTAAATACAATACTGTTTGAAACAAGAAATAAACAGTAGAATGTTTAAAACAGAAGGTGACTCCGAGGCCTGCGGTCGTCGAGCAGGTATACCTTGAATTCTCCAAAAGCAGCTACTCAATCAACCTCTAGCGTCCGGCACAGGCAGACGTACCTGGATCTACACAAAAAGATGTGCAGAAGCATAATATGAGTACACCATAACGGTACCCAGTAAATATCAAGCCTAATCTCAGTAGAGTAGTGACGAGGCCAGGTCAAAATACCTACTAGGATATATGTCACGACCCAAAATTCCCTAAAGGCTGTGACGGCGCCCAACGTCCCTGTCAGGCAAGGCAACGGTAGATTATCAACTTAATTACTCATTTGAATAATTTTTTAAAATCATGGATCTTATTTAGATAGAGAGGTCAGTGCATTAAAGTACATCACAGTTATGTACAATTTCGATGAAATGATAAGTGAGAGTGTAACAATGTAGGACAATCCATAACAAATTCTAGAACACCCCCAGAACCCGGTGTCACAAGTGCATGAGTATCTACCAAGAAATGTAATAAAATACAATATCTGTCTGGAGTACAAGTTAAACAGGAGCATGTAAATAACTCTGATGGAGATTTTGTATGCTGCGGATCGTGACATGGAATGCAGCTCACCATAAAGTCCCCGCAATAGCCACGTCTTTGCACCCCAACAACCACGAAACATATATATACCTGCACAATAAGTGCAACAAGTGTAGCATGAGTACATAAATCAATGCGTACCCAGTAAGTATCTAGCCTAACCTCGGAGAAGTAGTAACAAGGTGTCGACATACACTTACTAGTGGCCCAATATATCAAGTGCAATAGAAAGTAAAGAAGTATGATGCATAGTAAAAGTAAATAAATAGTGTAAACAGATATAGGTATGTGGTACGATCCTCCCCTGAATAGTAAATACAATCTCTCAGTTATAGGTCACCTCCTTAACCGGAGAATATGTGTAAAATGGACCCCACCAGATAGATCGTCACAACTCAAATCAGGAAAGCTCATAGATACGATGGCTTCTTGTCAAATATTACGCACGATGCTCCCGAGGCAAACGACCTGATCCCATAAGAGTGTTTCATAAAGCTACCAAGGCGAACGACCCAAACCCATAAGAGTATTTATAGAAATGCCGAGGCAAACGGCCCGATCCCATAAATATTTGTACACTGCCGAGGGTCGAACGACACGAACCATAGATGCATCTATTATACTGCCGAGGCGAACGACCCGCTCCCATAAGAGTAGTGTTATCATATTGCCGAGGCGAACGATCTGATCCAATAAGAATATGATACTGTCGAGGAGAACGACCCGATCCCATAAGAATATGATACTTTAACGGGTCCTTGACCCACTCACGAATATACGTATGAGCTATGAAATTTAAAGAAGCTTTTTAGTGAAAACTCACAATGCGAGAGAAATTAGTAAAGGAAGCACAACTATTTCACGTCTAATCAAGTAGCTCATCAAATCTCTACAATAGCGAGTCTATCACTCTACGCAATCCTCGTCTCAGGTCGTAACGCGTAATAAAAGAATTCAACAAGCAAGGATAACTCAAATAGTACAATTAAAGCATGGCGTAAACCTAAGTCTACTCGGACAAATCAGGAATCCTAGCATACACCCAGACACTTGTTACCTCATACGTGCGTAACTCCAATAACATGTAGCACATAAGAATATAACACCTACGGGGTAAATTTCCCCTCACAAGGTTAGATATGAGACTTAACTCACTCCGAAGTTTCATAACCGGCTCCAATACCTCTTTAACACTCAAACCGATGTCTGTAGCTCCAAAACTAGTCGAAAAAGGTGAAAATCAATCAAAATATACTCTAACACTCATAATTAATCAATTTATAACAATTTCCAACTCTGCTCAAAAAGTCAATAACGTCAACCCTCGGGCCCGCGCGCCCGGATTCTGAAAGTTATGAACTCAAATATATGATTGATTCCTAATTCCATTTCCCATCTCGTGGTTAAAATCCAAAATACTAAATTCTAGATTTTCTCTTAAAATCCCAAAATTCCCATAAATTTTCATGTTTAAATCCTTGTAGAATCCATGTAACTAGCTAACAATATGCGGGAATTGCTTACCTTGCAATAGATGATGAAAATATCCCCTTGACGATCTCCAAATATTGCCCAAACAAGGGAGAAATGAGGGAAATGAGCAAAAATCCTGTACTTAACAGAGCATTCTGCCTAGTGACTTTCGCACCAGCGGGCCATTAGCTGCACAGGTGCGGTCCCCTCTATGGCCAGCCAAACCCACTTCTGCGGAAAAATGTTCGCTTATGCGAGCCTTCACTAGCCTGCCCAGCTCCGCTTCTGCGGAAGATTTGGTCGCGCCTGCGCTTAGGCCTTCGCATCTGCGGAAAGCCATGCCTCTTCACCTTTTGCTTCTGAGCTCCCTTGCCCACATCTGCGAGCTCGTAGGTGCGGTGGATTCCTCGCACATGCGCATCCAGCTAGCCTCAACCTCATGTGGTTCTGCGACTCCTGGGCCGCTCCTACGGTCTCGCACCTGCGGCCAAAACCTCGCAGGTGCGATCACACCAGAACTGGAACTCCAGTTTTCCCTCAAGTCCAAACCTTGATCCGTTAGCCATCCGAACTCCGTCCGAGGCCCCGAGACCTCAACCAAATATACCAACAAGTTCTAAAACATGATACGAACTTAGTTGAAGCCTCAAATCACGTCAAACAACATCAAAAATATGAATCGATGATCGAAACCTTTATTTAAACTTTCAAACATTCAAACATCGCTTAGCGCGTCCGAATCATACTTAAACATTCCGGAATGATGCCAAACTTTACGCACATATCAAAAATTGTGATACGAACCTATTCCAAGGCTCGAAAACCCAAATAGACTTCGATAACACCATAATTAACTTCAAACCACACTTAGGAAATTCTAAAACCTTCAAAATGCCAACTTTCCATATTAAGCGTCGAAATGCCCCCGGATCACCCTTATACTCAACCCGAACATACGCCCAAGTCCGAAATCATCATACGAACCTATTGGAAACTTGAAATCGCGATTCTGAGGTCGTTTACTCAAAAGTCAAACCTTGGTTAACTCTTCCAACTTAAAGCTTCCGAATTGAGAATTTTCCTTCCGAAACAACTCTGAACTTCCAAAAATTCAATTCTGACCACACGTACAAGTCATAATATATGAAGTGAATCTAATCAAGTCCTTGAACTGCCAAATGATACGCTAGGGCTTAAAATGACCGATCGGGTCGTTACAATATAAATAGCTGAATGAAAACAAAATAACGAGAAGTAAAGGAAAGCAGAGAAACAATCGGTATGAAATAAGTTAATAACATAGACTTATGTCGGAATCGTAATCATAGAAATAACATAAAGGAATCAATTAAAGAGAGCCACCAAAGTCAAATACGAATCCAAACTGATAAGACAAGGAAGAATAAAAGAAACAAGAAGTGTTTCACCAATAACGATTTACAACATGAGATAAACAACAAGAATCACCAACGAGGTACCGCCTCGTACAAAACAAGAATCACAAACGAGGTACCACCTCGTATACAACAAGAATCACAACCGAGGTACCGCCTCGTATTCATATTTTCCAATTTCTGTAACACCCCAGAAAATTTTGAAGTATTTCAGTGTAAAGCCCCGTAAATTTCACAAGTGAATTCAAGGTTTCGGACTTTTTGGGTTGAACAATGCACCGGAAAGTAAAGGAAAACTTTTGGCGGAAAAGCGCATTTATGCGGTCCATTATGCGACCGCATAATCACTCTGCGGGCCGCATAATGGCCGCATAAGTGAGCAGGAGAAGGGCCAGTCTGGGGGCAATTATGCGGTCGGCTATGCGACCGCATAACTGTTATGCAGTGCATTATGCGATCGCATAACAGTTATGCGGACCGCATAGTGACCGCATACACGGACAACATCTTTGATCGTTTTGGTCTGTAATTATGCGACCGATATGCGGTCGCATATGCGACCGCAGAACCTGTTCCGGAGCTCCATTTTTGGATTTTTAAAACCCGACCCTACTTCGTTAAATACACGCTTTGGGTCATTTTTGAGCAAAAATCTGAAGTTTTAGAGAGAAGGGAGAGTGTTTTAGAGAGAGAGAAAAACCCTAAGCTAATTATTCATCAAGTCTTGCTCAAATCTTGGAAGATTAACAAGGAAAACCCACAAGTTCTTCATCTAAGAGGTAAGGTTCCATACCCTAATTTTCAATTTCTAATTTGGGTAGAAGATGGTTGATTAGGAGTATGATTCATGGGTATGAGATTATTATTTATACATGCATGTACCAATAAGAATTGTGGGAAGATTGTTGAGCTGAAATAAGTAAGGATTGGGTTGTGGAGTGAAGGAAATCTTGTAGAAGAACCTTGTGGTTATATTTGCACACCTAGTGTCTGATAAAATGCTCAAATGAGCTGAGACCATGAATATCTTCCTAATTATGGTTCAATTTTGTTATGTCTCAAAATAGATCGGGATTGCTAAGAATTCCGGATCATTCTAGAGTTAAGGAAGCTCGATTGAGGTATGTTGGCTAAACTTTCTCTCTTGGAATTGAATTTCATAATGTTTCCGTAAGTTTCAAAGTATGAGTTATGTATTAAAAGGTTATGGCTTTGAGTCATGTTTCAATGAAAAATAGTATGCCAAATTCTGTGGGAAAATCTCAATATTCTTAAGACTCTTAATTGCTCATATGTGTACCTAAAGTCTTGATTTGGAGATGTCTCATTGTTGACAATCTATAAAGATGGTTGGAAGTGAAATAAGTTAATTGGGGATATAGAGTGTGGCCAACGTGCCAAGAATTTAAGTTATGATTGTGTCTAGTAGTGCAAATAATTTGAGAAGATACGATAAAGAATGTGAAATGAGCCTCGACTCAATTGTTTAAAAATGACTTCGAAGATAGAATTGTCTAAAAGCTTTTGTACTAAATTCATGCCCATTAGTGGCTGCTTTAACTAATGCTTTGATTTATAAATATATCCAGTGTGATTCGAGTTCTATATACTCATGTGTTGAAACTGTACATTGTCATTTCTGGGGAAGAGTATTGCAAGAGTAAATTGTGTATTGACTGTTTATGATTTTTCATGTGTGTTTCTATTGTTGGTTGGTATGACTCATTCTTTGGGAAGAAACTATTTGTATTTAAAGTTTCCATTTCAAATGGATTTGAAGTATATGATTTCTGAAATATCCTATATGTTGATACTTGATGGTGATCTTTGAAATTAAAAGAGGTGAAAGTATGGAATATGAAATACGGCCATCGTGCCAGGAATAAAGAATCTTGTGAATGGCCTAATGAGCCAAGGAAATATTGTTGTTGTGAATGACTAGGAATACTAATGAGAATTTATATAATGTGAAAGATGTTAAGGTGAGTACAATTGTATTTATGATATTTCTATTTGCAAATCAAATCAAAAATGTTTTTGGAAGCATCATTAGCAATACCGAGGAAGGGTGGGTCATAATGCCCACACCTGAAACTACACGTGTCGGTGTAGGGGTGGATTGAGATTATTTCCCTTATTTGGGATGAAATTGGAATCTTTGGAAATTGTGATATTATTCCCCTTAATTGGGATGAAACTAGAACCTTTGTGGATTAGAAAAGTCAACCCACACGGCATATGTGGGAAGGCGGCCTAGCTGATCGGGGGAAGATCAGACGCCATATTGCGCATATGGTGGTACTACTCTTGGTAACAACTTTCTTTTGCATCACATGTCAAACCACATTGTTTGTGGGGATATGTCCTAGCCGATCGGGCGTGATCGGACTCCGTACTAACAAAGACGGTGGTATATCGGTGCTAATGATCCCCCAGCCAAAATTATATATGAAGTTCGTATTTTAAAAATTATTATGTTTTAACTGGACGTTTGGATATTGTTGATTGTGACTTGCTGTTTCTATGTGTTGCCTTTTCTTATATGGGCATTCTATTTTGAAAGAGGATTTTTAGCTATACATACTAGTGCTATTCGACAGTACTAATGTCCCTTTTGCCGGGGTTGCTGCATCTTTAATGGATGCAGGTGGTTCTTCAGCAGGCGGCATTGATCAGTGATAGAAGTACACTCTTTTCATCTGATTTGGTGAGCCCCACTTCATTTCGGGGTCATGTATCTTTTGTTTCTCATGTACTATGTTTTGAGGTATAGCCGTGGCATTGTTGCCGGCATTTCCATATTACTCTTATATTGTACTTAGAGGCTCTGTAGACAGGTTGTGGGTTATGGTTGATGTTGGGAATTGAACTAGAAATGTTGGTACTTGAAAATTATGTTTTTCATTAATTCTATAAACTCGTAATGTTTTGAAAATTATGAATGAAGCTGCTAATGGGAATGAAAAGGAAGTTGTTAATAAAATATTTTCAGTGATTGATTAATGGAGTACATCTCTTCTTTATTCATGGCTGAGTTTGGGTAGAAGGAAGTCTAATAGGCTTGCTCGGCCGGGTTCTCTCGGTTGAGCGCCGATCGCGCTCCCTGAGTTTGGGGCGTGACAATTTCAATCACCATTTTTCCTCATACTGCCGCGTGAGCCTTATATTTAAATAGTTTTGAATTTATTTTTTGAAATAGCTACAATACTTTAGCCCACCTTATAATGCCGCATGGCTTCAAGTAATTCCCTTACATGCAACACGCACATAAGTCCCACCTTATGCGGCCGTATGCACATTAACCATTATCCTTATACCGTTGTATGTGCATCAATATCACATCACAATAATAACTCGCACCACAAGTGACCATATGCCACAACTTGCCAATAATCAACAATATCAATGTTGCCACAACAATAGCCCATGGCTCAACCACAATGTGTACAAGAATGTCAACAATAACAATGAATATAAATTTCTCAACAAGAAGTATATCTCAACAATAACAACTTCGCCTCAACATGGTAACAACTTTCACAACTTCAACACCAATAACTCAACAATAAGAGAGATAATGTGTAACTACTATATCAAATAAGAATAACTCACAAGGGAAGAGATAACATGTAACAATGTCTTCAAATAATGACAAATAAAAAAATGGGAGAGAAAATATTTAACAATGGCTTCAATAATGATAAATCGATAATGGAAGAAATAACATGTAGCAATGGCTTCAAATAATGATAAATTAACAATGGAAGAGATAACATGTAATAATGAAAGAGGTAACAACTTCAACTAAAACATAAGAGCAAAATATCAAGTAAGATGTAGAATAAGTGTTAACAAAGTCATTTAAGTCATGTAAGGATAGACCAAAACAAGTAAGAGTAGATTAACTATGAGAATTTAGAATATGATATGACAATTCAATTAAAGCATGGAAAGAGTCCACATAGCCTAAACCGGTCAAATACCACTTATAACCCATGTAACCACTCGTCACCTTGTGTACACGACTTTCACATAGCACAAATGACACAATCAATCTCAAATCTTAAGGGGTAGTTCCCCCACACAAAGTTAGGCAAGATACTTACCTCAACTAGTCCAACTCAATCCTCGAAAATAGCCTTTCCTCTAAAATTCACCTTCACAAAGCTCAAATCTAACCAAAATCGACTTAATATAATCAAATAACGCAAGGAAAATCAATTACAATAGATAAAGCTATGATCTTTATATTTTTCTCAAAAAGTCAACAAAAGTCAACCTGGGACCCGCCCGGTCAAAATCCGGGTCCAAGGGTAGATTCCGACTATCCATAACCCCACGAGTTCATATATGTGATTGGTTTCAAAATCCGTGTCCAAATCGACTCTCAAAACTCAAATTCTTATATTTTCCAAAACTAGACAAAGTTTCACAAATTTTTACTTTGATTCACACGATTTTGATGTTAAAATCTAAGATATATTGATAAAATATAGTTGAAAATGGATTAGAATCACTTACCCAATGTTTATAGATAAAAATCTCCTCTACAAATCCCTTCCTACCGAGTCTAGGGTTTTAAAAAGTGAGAAATGAGATGAAATCCCAACTTTTCCAACCTTATGTTTAGTTGCAGATGTCGCAATTGCGAAGAAAAGCTCGCAATTGCAGGACTGACAGGATTGGGGAATTACTCGCAAATGCGAAGATGGGTTCGCAAATGCGAACCATGTTCCCCTCGCAAAAGTGACAAAGTTCTCGCAAATGCGAACTAGCCAGTCCCCAAGTTACCTTCGCAATTGTGCCCCAGGCATCACAATTGCGATACATGTGATTAAGTGTGGGTATAAAATTCGAAAAACCGAATTCCGAACTGAACCGAACCGAACCGAACCGAACCGAATCGAACCGAATTAATTTGGTATTTCGGTTTTGGTTTTTTCAGTATTTCGATTTATTTCGGTACAGAAATTATGGTGTTTCGGTAGTTCGATACGGTATACAGTATTGGATTTTTGATATTTCGGTATACCGAAATATTTTAGTCCAATCCCAACTTTTGTTTAAATTGTTTTAGCCCAATAACCCTAAGACCATACCCCAAAACCCCTAATTCCCTAATCCCTTAGAGGCTTAGAGGCAGACAAGAAAAGCTACGGGAAATATCTGGCTATCTGCAAAACAAAAACCCTTTTCCTTTCAGTTTTCTAACCTAGACATATCTCAAAAATTTCAACTTTGCTTGGTTACTGCGGATTCACGAGTCACGACTACAATAGCTTCACGACCTCGGCGACGACGACTCCTTTCCTCGGCGACTGCTTGTTTGCTCATTGTTGACCTTCATTCAGGTTCATAACTTCTTCATTCTTCATTGTTGATCTTCATTCATGCGAGCTATAAATTTTTGGATTTAAACCCATGCTACTCTGCTAAGTGAACATTGTCCGGCTATAATCTGTTCTAGAAAGGGTTAACTTGTTTGTAAAATTAAGCATTTTCCTTGGTTTTCGAGGTATAGATACATTGCCTAAATCCTCTCCGCTTCAATCAAATAGTAAATTTGTATAACCTAAATCTTTTAACATTTTGAGTCTGTTTGGCAGTACTTAGGCTGTTTGGTATAAAAAAAATGGGAAAAATATAAATTAAAAATTAACAGAGTGTTCTGTAGTGTTGCTTGTAGTGTTTTGTAGTGTTGCTTGTAGTGATTTGCTTGTAGTGTTCTATTTAGTGTTTTGGTTTTAACATTTTGTGTTTATATTTGTTTTAATTTTGTATAGATGGCGGATGAAATTAGAGTAAGTGATGTTTGTTCAATTGAAAGCTTTGTTATTACTGATGATAGCATTGCCAACACAATTGACTCAAGATTCTAAGAAAAGAAAAGCCATAAAACCTAGATCTGTTGTTTGGAAATATTTTGATAAATTTCAGGAAAATGGGGTCAGTAAAGCAAAGTGTAAATATTGTAAGCAAGCGTAGGCTGCTAATTCATCTAAGAATGAAACAACATGATTGAGAAGTCATTTGAATAGATGCAAAGAATACTCATCTAAATGCGTGCAAGCTCTTGTTTGTGTTCAAGATTGGCTTAGAGAAGAGTAGAAAGTGTTGAAGAAGAGTGGGAGTATCTTGAGGAACTCGAACTTGGTAAGCTTTAATATTTTGTGTGTGTTTTAATTCAAAATAATATATTACACTTGTTTATGTTGTATGACATATTTGGTCGAATTATCGTTAGATATGGAAAATAATGGAAGCACTACTAGCATTGTTGATATATAATTGCAACTTAAGTGGTAAGTTAAATACTCTATTTGTTTGATGATAATGATATACTTTTGTAGTTTTGTTCTTTTAACATCAAAAAATTATATTCTAACTTATGATGTTATTTTATGATTTGTTAGGTTCAAGTTCAATCATGCCCTGTACTCCTTAAATGCACTCACATGTTTGAGAACACTTTGAGGTGGTAGAAGATAACGAAGAAGTTCGCAAAGTAGAGTGCAAGTACTGTGGTCGAGTCTTCAATATTCATCCAAAGAGGGATGCCACATATGGTTTAAGGAAGCATGTCAGGGCTTGTCTTGAGCGTCTTCCAAAAATGTATTTAATTAAGTTGAATTCAGTGAATTGAGACAATCTATGTTATTTTGCTTTTATTAGACTGCCTTGTTGTTATTTCCTTGTGGTATTTTGCACTGTTGTTGTACTGTAACAGTCTAACAGAGGAGTCAACTTGGAGTCTTGGACTGTGTTTAGACTTAAGTGTTCTGTTTTTCTGTACGGTAAAACTAATTGGGTTAACTGGTTAAGTGTTCTATTTTCTATTCTTAATTGGTTTTGTTTTAGTACCAAGTGATCTATTTGTTTTTAATTGGTCTTCATTAAATTGTTTATTTAATCTATGGTTTCTGCATATAGTAGTTCTATATTTTCTATGGTTTCTGCATAAGTGCATATAGTAGTTCTATGTTTTATACGTTTTAGGATTTACCTCTTTATGTTTCTGCATATAATAGTAGTCCTATGGTTTCTGCATTGCTTTATAAATTAAGAAGTGAGAAACATCCATATTGTTTATTTCAGTGGCCATGACTTTACAATAGTAGTGCAAGTGAGAAACATCCATATTAGTTTCTGCATGGATGTTTGAACTAAGCAAATTAACATTGAGTAGTAGTTCTGTTTCCATGACTAACAATGGAAGTTCTTCATTGTTATGTGCAAATTAGGTGTTCTGTCACAGAGTGGGACTGTGGGAGTGTTATAACTTATAAATTATAACTACATCATTAATAGAGACGGACGGACGGACGGTGCAATAACGAAACCGTACCGAACCAAACAAGAAAATACTGAACCGTACCGAACTACTTTGGTACGGTATTTGGTATGTACAACTGATATACCGAATACCGAAGTACTGAACCGTAATTCATAAATACCGTACCGAAGTACCAAACTCCCACCCCTACCTGTGTCCCCCTGCTAAGGTCGCAATTGCGACCCTGGTGCTCGCAAATGCGACACCAGAGGCTGATGAACACCAGATTTCTGGTTTTCAGTCCAAAACACTCTGATATTTGTTCGAAACTCATCTGAGCCCTCGGGGTTCCAAACCAAACATCCACACAAGTCTAAAAATATCATACGAACTCACTCGCGCAATCAAAACACAAAAATAATATCTAGAACAACGAATCGAATACTAAAATACATGAAATTTAAAGTAAAGTTCAAGAACTACTAAAATTGCATCTAAACGTTCGAATCCTATCAATTCAACTCCAAATAATACCAAATTTTGCTTACAAGTTCTAAATAGCATAAAAAACCTATTCCATCTCCCAAATCACATTCCGGGCTCGATAGCTAAAAGTCAACCTACGGTCAAACCTTTTAACTTTAAATTGCCAAATTTCGGCAAAATAACACAAATCAACCTACAGACTTCCGAATTCAATTATGGGCATATACCCAAGTCCAAAATCATGATACAAAGCTATTAGAGCCATAAAAAAAATACCGTTCCAGGGTCATTTTCACAAAAGTCAGTTTGGTCAATATTTCTAACTTAAGCTTTTAAGTCAAGAATCAAAGGGTCTAAATCAACCCGAAATATTCTCGGAATAAAACTAATTAATCAACCCCGTTAGTCATAAAATCATAAACAAACATGTGTGAAGCATTAAAAAGGGAAACGATGCGCAATTACACAAAATAACCGATCGGGTCGTCACAAGATCGCATGGATGAGTCTCAAATGATGGAAGCTAGTGAAAGTGTGAAGTCTGATTTAGAAGAGTACGTCGAATTAGTGGAGGATATACAAAGTTGAATTGATGTATATTTGGAAAAGATGATAAAGACAAAATGATGGTAAGATTGTGATGGATGATCATAAAAACTGTAATGGGTACCTATATTTAAAAGATTCAAGGTTCAACACAAGTCGACCAAAGTAGCAAAACAAATTAAAGGGAACCTAATAGTGGGTAATAAGTATAAAATATGTAATATACAAAGAATATGCAATAAATAAAAATATATAACAAATAATGAATATGTAACAATTAAATAAATAACATTTAATCCAGCTAAAGCAACCTGCAAGACCGTATGTATGATGACCTAGTGTAACGACCAGACCGTTCATTTTGAGCTTTAGCTTTACGTTCAGTGGTTCGAGGTCTTGAGTGGATTTTATAAAAATAACCCTAGAACGATGTTTTGATGACTCCTATAGGGTTGTATAGTGATTTTGGACTTGGGCATATGCCCGGAATTAAATTCGGAGGTCCCTAGGTTGATTTGAGTTATTTTGTCGAAAGTTAGTAATTTAAAGGATTATGATTTTTCTAAGTTTGCCTATGATTTGACTTTATGGCTATCGGGTTCGGATTTTAGTTTTAGGACTTGGAACATGCCCATTTTGCTATTTGGAACTTGTATGCAAAATTGGCGTCATTCCCAATTGATTTGATAGGAATTAGACGCATGGCTGCGTTTTTAGAAGTTCTTGAGTTTCAATATAAATTTCATGCATTTTTATGTCCGATTCATGGTTTCAGATGTTATTTCGGTATTTTGATCACGCGAGCTAGTTCATATGATATTTTTAGATTTTTATTGATGTTTGGTATAGAGGCTCTAGAGCTCAGGTGAGTTTCGGACGGGTTTCAGAGTGTTTGAAAGAGTTTCAGTTTTACTGGTTTTAGAACAGATGCTTCAAGTCTCGCAAATGCGAGACTTTGTTCGCATTTGCGCTACTCGCATTTGCGAGGTGAGAGATTGCAATTGCGAGGTTTGCTGGGGTTTGTCATGTTCGCATTTGCGAACACATTGTTAAATTTTGCGATGGGGGCATGGGCTAGGCTGGATTGCATTTGCGATCATCATGCTCGCTTTTGCGAAGTGTTACTTTTTCGCATTTGCGAACTTACTATCGCATTTACAACAATAGTAGGAATGTGATGAGTGTCTCTTTTGCGATCATTCTTCGCATTTGCGGGGTTCACAATTAGTCATATTTGCGACACCTGCGCCTGAACATAAGGGCTGGAAGATGGAATTTTAGTCTCATTTTTCATATCTTTGAACCCTAGACTTGGTAAGAGGCCATTTAGAGAGGAGATTTTCACATACAATCATTGGGTAGGTGAGTTTGATCAACTTTCAATTATATGACACGATTATATATGAGATTTAACATCTAAATCATGAGATTTGAATGGAAATTTGGGAAGTTTTGTCTAAGTTTTGAAAAATAAAAATTTGGGATTTGAGAGTCGAATTGGACTCGGATTTAAAAACAAAACACATATATAGACCCATGGGGTTATGGGTACTCAAGATCTACCCTTTGACTCAGGTTTTGATCGGGCGGGCTAATCACGTCCAAAGCACACCTCAATAGAGATATGAAACGGTCGTATGCAATAATAAATACCCAACTACGAGTTGGGGTCGAATCCACCGGGAGCTAGGATGGAAGTTAGGGGTGTATATTTCAATTGATCAATTGGATTATCTAGATTGCAGTTCCACAACAAGGATTTATTTTCTATTTTTACTGTTAATCTAATGATTGCAGGATAAAGAAAATAGACTAGAGATAATTATTTTTAGGTTTTGTTTTTCAAATGGGTAAATGACCTAGGGCTGTGACCATAACCTAGGTGTTTGCCTAATGGGATAAGAACGTTAATGCTTGTTTTATTGATTGTGGTGTATTATAGCTCTCAACTCTACATTACCCACTCAATACCTCTCAGCCAGAGAGCGGTTTTGCCCAATTTGGCTTTCTCAAGACCAAATGGGTATCACCCAAAACAGTTGATAAGAGCTCAATTCGGATTATTACTATCTCTACGCTGTCGCGCCCCGTTTTCTCGCGAAAGTGGGCTTCGACATGTGACAGCTCTTTTAAGGAGGTATTAAAAGAAGAGAGTCGCCACCTAACGTTTCTTTAAGGTGCGTTAGGGCACCTATTTGCAAATGACTCAGGTTTAACTGGTTAACGTCACTAAAGATCGAGTAAGGGCTCAAGTTACCTCAAAGAAAAAGTGTTAGGCACTCCTCGAGGTCCACAACTGTGGGTCCCATCCAAACTTAAATTATATGGATTAGTCTATGTGATCAAGCAAGCAAAGTGAGTACAAAATCTAAGAATTTTATTACAAAGAGATCTTGAATAGGGAGGTATAACTATTTTTTCATTCTACTAGAAAAGAAAGGAAGGGGGGGCTAAGTTATTTAGCCTAAAGGATCACCCCGTGCAACATAAATAATATTTTGCAACTCCCTTGAGATAGGGTGTTACTAATATTATCCAGCGGGCACAGACTATTATCTCCTGCTACCTGATTACTATGCTAAAGTTGTTTACCTAAGAGCGCTCTAATTCAATTCTAAGCCGTGCACTACGCGTGCACTACCTGTCCCATACCTATGGTCCAGGAGGTTTTGGACCTCTATTTGGATGGTTCTAGACCTTATCTAGGCTTCTCAAAAATGCAAAACTAGGCGACAAACAAAACATATAAAGACTTCACATGAAAGCAATTGAGGGCTCACATTGACCTCCACACTTAAGCAGCAAATGCACGCAAACACAGATGTCAATTAGGAAGCTACAAAATCCAGAATCTTAAACCTATAGACATGGTTTCTAGGCGATTTTTGAGTCAAAGTATGCGGGCATTTTTAGATGTAGGACATTGCTTATAGACAGAATTATTCAGGTATTACAAGCTGATTATTGAAGGTTTTAGGTTACCAATCCTATATGTGCTATGCTTAGGTGATCTACGCAGTTGAATATAATAAAATATGCTGGGAAAAATCCCAGAATTATCCAGATTTTCCTAACAATGACGCTTAGGAAACAGTGTTTGAGTAGTCTAGTATTAACCAATTAATGAGCAATTATTTCCTATAGGCAGGATCTCTAATGCACAACACTTTTAAAGCTTATTTTATCGTCATATCTTAATCCTATAGGCATAATTTCTAGGTGAGCAGTACAAAGTAGAATAATTGTAATCCTATAGGCATGATTTCTAATAGGCGATGAGGATTGACAGAAACATCGATGAGAAACTAATTCCTATAGGCAGGTTCTCTAATAATACATAACAATAAATATAATTGCAGCATTTGAATTCACGTTTGCCAACAGACAGTGTGTGTGTGTGTGTGTGTGTGTGTGTGTAATGTTGTGATTTCTACAGTGTACATGTAATCGAACAACACATATAGCAAATAAATTACCAAGTCCTATAGGCATGTTATCTACCCATTTTGCATGTAAATATTAAATTCTATCCATTTTTCCTTTTTACTAACACCCCAATTATTTATACAAAAGTTATTACAGGCCCAATAATGAGTAAAAATACAAATGTTACATAACAAAGACAATAAGCCCAGTAGGCTCAACATGAAATAGCCAGCATTGTCTGGGCCTTCAACAACTCTCATACAACATACCCAGACCTCTACTATGGGCCATATCCAACACACAACCCCAAAATCCATAAAGGAGCCCAAATTCAATTTATTCAACCATAGCAGCAAGTGTTGCACAACAAATAACAAGATGGAATAGGATGAATAGGAGTAGTTTGAGATTTAAGGAATGACTAAAGACCAAGCCCTAGTGTGTCAGAGTTCACAAGGGTCTCAATTGGACCCAGAGCAGTGCTCACACTAGGGTGATCAATAATAGAACCTAGGTAGCCTTGACTTTCAGCCAGCTAAGAATGAGAACTCAAGAGAGAGCACAGATGACAAGTGAAGGATAGTAAACCAAGGTTGAGAGACAAAGATGAGGGGATACAAACATAGTCAAGTTGAGCGCATAGAGCAAATTATCAAACATGCCTTAGGGGGCTTTAGAACAGACTTAACAAAGATTCAGAAGAACAAGTTCAGCACCTAGTGCATAAGTGGTCATACATTAGCAAAACAAGTTTGCAGGATTGGTGACAGTAGCATACAAAAATTCATAATAAAGGAAGAGGTCCAAATTATGCTAAGTATAGGTCCTGATGTTATGAAACAATCATGCTGATTTGGCAATAGGAAAATATTTAGACATGAGAAAAGCATATTACAACTATTGGTGAATCAGGAGGGGGTTAAACATGCTAAAGGGAATACTAACAGGATTAAACACGCTATATAGGCAGGATATCATCACATCAATTCAGAATAGGATAGGAAACAGATTTGTGCCATATAGTGAGTGTACATACTCTGGTTTTGAACACAATCGACTAGCTAACGACAAAAATTATGTAGGCAAAGCATATTCGAATAACAAGATTGATGGCCACAGACAAAATTAAACACCAAGAGATGCTAACAAGTGTGAAGGTCCTAAACAGTAGTAATTCTTAACACATGGACTAGTCAGATTTGGAATATATCTACTTAATAGAACCAGGTTTAGGCATGCTTGAAGCCAAAAGTTAAAGAGACCTAAAAAATTGAAGAAAGCAAACAGAATTGCACACAAAACAGCCCAAAAAAATATATTAAACTGACGAACTTCAGGAGTGAAAACTTATGCAAATCATAGATACATAGGAATGAAATTACAAAGTCTAGTAACTCACCAGTTAAGCGAAGAACAGTAAAGAATGAACTTCCACAGTAAACCCAGAATCCCAATGCGTCAATGTTCCCAAGAGCTTCGATGAACTCAGGGCAATGCTTGCACTAAGAATAGGTTAAGTAACAAGGTGTTAATGACCTTGGCTTTCAGCCGGCCAATACAGAATACTGAGCAAGAGAGTAGCAAAACCCCAATTTTTAGTGAAGAAAATAGATTTCAAAGTCTGTCTTAAAAGGGACTTGGGAGGGGTTTATATAGTGACAGAAATTGAAAGAACAAATATGGAAAACAATCAATTAAACACAAATAGGGAAAGAAAATCAGTCAAATTTAAGCAGGAACAAGGAAAGTCACATGCATAGCCTATTCCGAGTAGAAATAAAAACAAATCGGACAAACCCTAGTTGGTAAATGGTCAAAATATTAGCCAAGAATCTCGGTGAATCGAACCCACATGATCCTGTTGAGAGTGTATACAGACGGATTTGCATCTGAATCTTGTAGGTTGAGGATTATTACACTTGATTCGGAGAGGTAGTACTTGCCAAAATCCGGCAAGTACTAAGTAACACCACGAACGGGTGAATGGTAACGAGATAATACAAATAAGGTAAGCAGATTGTGGAAAGAATCCATGTTTGAGATGGATTCAGAGAGTTTTAGGAAGGCGGCGATTAGGGTTCTTCAAAGAAGGGGGAGGGTTTTAGGGCGGAAAGTTAGAGGGAAATGGGATTAGGGTTTGGGGTTGGGTAATTTAAAAGGGTTGGTTGATTGTGGGCCGTTGATCTTAGAGATCAGCGGCCAGGATTTTAAAGAGGGATTGGGGCGGGTTGATTTTAAAGAGGGATTGGGGCGGGTTAATTAAATGGGTATGAGTGATGGGTTGCTGGTGTTGGGCTAGGAATTATTGGGTTAGGGTATTGGGCCTTTTGGTCCGAAAATTAGTTAAAAAAATTGGGCCAACTCTTTTAAATAGAAATTTAAAAGAAAATAATTTAATAAAACAGCTAAATAAATCTATAAAAATGCTACTTATGAAAATTAATACTTTAAGAAATAATAGAAGACTATAAAAAATATAAAATATTATTTTTACCCTAAATGAAATGTCAATTGCAATAAGAATGCGAAATATAGGCTATTATTGCAAATTTATGCGAATAGCCTAAAAATACAATTGTAATTATATAAAATTGAAGTGAAAATATTTCAAAAATGTATTAGGGATGCAAATAATAATTTGAAGTGATTAAGTCATCACAAATAATTTAAATGGTAATTACTGAATTTTATTTATGTAAATTAATGCGAGAAAATTAATTTAAAAGCTCTAAAATTATGAAAAGTTATAAGATGTGCTTGTGTAAATCTTGTAAATTAAATAATAATGCAAAATAATATTTTAAAAGTATATATATTTTTTGAAAAATATATGAGGGAAAAATTGGGTATCAACATAGGTTGAACCCTTTAATTGGGTTAATCAATCTCTCAATTAACCCAATTCCTTGTTAGCTAAGTTATCCTAGACTAGGTACCTCTTTCTCAAGTTGAGACTAAGTCAAATACGCATGAACTAATATTTGCAACCATTAATTCTACAATTAAAGCATGAACTAAGCTAAATAATCAACACTCAATCATAGACAAGCACTAAATTAGATAGCCATAAAGTTTACACACTAGGGTTGAATCACAACCTTGCATCCACGAAACTCTGGGTGAACCACATCCACCCCTTGAGTTCCT
This sequence comes from Nicotiana tabacum, assembly GCF_000715075.1. Taxonomy (NCBI): domain Eukaryota; kingdom Viridiplantae; phylum Streptophyta; class Magnoliopsida; order Solanales; family Solanaceae; genus Nicotiana; species Nicotiana tabacum. Next base: position 46,405,662 of record NC_134092.1, read on the forward strand.
TGAACTGTCTCAACACTGTTGGGTTGTACTTCTCTAGATCTTTCAATTGAAACTGTCGCTCAAGAGTAAGCGACCTCACTGGCCACCAAGTACGAAAGCTGGTGAAGGCAGCAAAAGCTGACAAACCGGTCCTCCCATAACTCTTTCTTCTTCGACCTTTCAAGGCTGACAGCTGTAGCATCTCCCCATCTGCCATCATCGGGGATGTTCTGAATTGATGTATCTGGTGCCCCAGGGACAGGTGTAGTGGATGTCTCAGAAGCCTGACTAGCACTTTTCGGACCCTTGGAAGTGCTATAAGATGAGGATGACTTGTCCCTGAGTTGATATCTCCCTGACGGCCTTGACTGTACAATTGACTGCTCTTGAACAGAGGCTGAGTTGCCCTCTGATGCTTTCCTAGATGGGATATAAGAGCTCGTCTCAGAGAGATATGCACCTCTCCCTCTATCGGCTATAACATTTTTTTGTTATTGCCCTTTATTGGCTGAGAGGTAAGGCACTCTTGCTTCGACCCCTAAAAGGTTCACCCCTCCCTTTTGAAGTGTCACCTGTGCCTCTAGATCGAACCATTATCTGTATCGAGCAGAAGCGATTGTTAGTTGCAATTCAATGTTTAGTCAAATAAGGAGATATGCAAGTATAGACCAAGAACACAGTGGGGGTCACAGTTTAATCATACTTGCACGATTCGGATCTGTGGTCCGCAAAGTTTCTTGCAGCCACAGATGAGGCCTTACGGACCACATAATTTCTCCTACGGCCATAAAAAGTGAAGTGCGGTCCGCACAATTTCACTTGCGTCTGCAACTCAGATGTCCAAAATATGCCAACCCTCTGATGACAAAGAATTGGTTGTTGTGCGGGCGCAATGGGAATTCTGCGGTCTGCACATTTTACTTTTCGGACGCAGACCCCTTCCTCACTAATTTTTCCGTAGATCAATTTCTGCGGACCGCACAATTTCAGGTGCGGCCGCAGAATTCAAAAGAGCTACGAACGGTCCAACATGTCTATCTAGGTTTTGTAATTTTGTGTGCAAAGTTTAGCATGGTAACAACACAAAGGCATGAAAATGCATTGACCCAGTCCCCATAGATCATGTACTAGTTAACCCACTCAAGATTTACCCTTACATGAATACACAACTGAGTGTGAGGAATGACTAATCAAAGATGTTGTATGTGTGTACAGATAGATTCACCAAGACATTTCAAGAGATTACTGTGTTTGTGCTCAGAGAGGAAACAAAACGTAACAGTTGTCCTTAGCCCTCTATTTATACTACATGGTTTTCTGGGGGGGGGGGGCTAAGGGCGGCCGCACAATTTCATGTGCGGTCCGCACTCTATTACCTGGTGAGCTTAAGTCGACATCTTGTCTGCAGTCCGCAAACTTTTGTGTGCGACCGCAGATTTACTTTTGCGACCGCAGATTGAACTTTTCTCTGACAGACCAAACTTTAGAGAGTTGACATTTTCCACCTCCTATTTGTGCGGCCCACAAGATAATTGTGCGGCCCACAAGATAATTGTGCGGCCGCAGTGCACTTTTGCTGCAACAACTATAATAAATACCCAACTAGGAGTCGGGGTAGAATCCACTGGGAGCTAGGATGGGAGTTAGGGGTATATATTTCAATTGAGCAATTGGATTATCTAGATTGCACTTCCACAAAAAGGATTTATTTTCTATTTCTACTGTTAATCTAATGATTGCAAGATAAAGAAAATAGACTAGAGATAATTGTTTTTAGGGTTTTTTTTCTAATGGGTAAAAGGCCTAGGGCTATGACCATAACCTAGGTGTTTGCCTAATGGGATAAAAACGTTAATGCTTGTTTTATTGATTGGGGTGTTCTCTCAAATCTACATTACCCACTCAATACCTCTCGGCCAGAGAGTGGTTTTGCCTAATTTGGATTTCTCAAGGACAAATAGATATCATCCAAAATAGTTGATAAGAGCAAAAGTCGGGTTATTACTATCTCTAGGTTGAACCATTTAATTGCGTTAATTAATATCTCAATTAACCCAATTCCTTGTTAGCTAAGTTATCCTAGACTAGGTCCCTCTTTCTCAAGTAGAGACTAAGTCAAATGCTTATGAACTAATATTTACAACCATTAATTCTACATATAAAGCATGAACTAAGCTATATAAACAATACCCAATCATAAATAAGCACTAAATTAGATACCTATAAGGTTTACACACTAGGGTTGGGTCACAACCCTAGTAAAAGTCTAGCTACTCATAATGAGTTTGAAGAAAATAAGGGAGAAAAACTAATTAAACTCATAATGGAAGCTTAAAGTAATTAAATACAATGTGAATACACCAAAGCAATGTAAAACTTCCTAAAGTAGTAAAGAAAAACGGCTACAATAATTTCAGATGTTCAAACTTAACCTAATTTTGTGAAACTCATATATTTATACAAGGCTGAAAATCTATGACAAAAATGCCCCTCGTGAGGTTCTGCGGCCGCACAATTCCATGTGCGGTCCGCAGATTTCTTTATCTTGCAGGAAGTGGAGTTTTGCGGCCACACAATTCTGAATCGCGGCCACAAGGCAACTCTTCTACGGCCGCACAATTATTATGTTATACGCAATTCATAGAGGATCCTAGACTTGGTCTTTTTGCATACTCTCTGATCTTCGATTCTTAGCCCAGTTTTGCGGACGCACAATTCATGCGCGGTCCGCATTTTGCGCAAAGTTCTCCTAAACGTTTCTCCTTGGTTTGCGGCCGCAGATGAAATTTTGCGGTTCGCAATATCTCCTGCGGCCGCAGAATTCCTTATGCGGACCGTACATTTGTGGTTATGCGCCCTTTATTGCCGTGTGCTTTGGAACACTTCTTTTTGAGTCAGGTTTCATCTCGGGAGACCAACTTCTAGCATTCCTGCAATTTTACAAAATTTCATTAGTTTCGGTAACACAATTCAATGCTTTTGGATTAAAACAGAAGATAAGCAGTCAAAATCCTCACTTATCACGAGCCCAGGGTTGACTTTTATTGACTTTTTAGGAATTGTATAAAGATCTTAGCTTTACTTATTGGAATTGGTTTCTCTTGCATTATTTAACGTTATCAAGTCGATTTTGGTTAGATTTGAGCCGAGCGGAAGTGAATTATAAAGGAAAAGCTATATTTGAGTGTTGACTTGGCCTAGTTGAGGTAAGTATCTTGCCTAACTTTGTGTGGGGGAACTACCCCATAGGGATTGGCTTAATTGCACTATTTGAATTATGTGGAAGATGTGTACACGACCTTATATGAAAAAATTGACCGGTTTAGACTCTTAGGCTTCTTTCATCAATCTAATTGAAGTTGTCATATCATGATATATTTTTCATTGTTAAGTTCACTCTTACATGCTATATTTGAAGTTTTTAGTGCATGCCCTCTCTTTTATTGTCAAGCTTACTCTTATATGCTTTAATTGAAGTTGTTACCTCTTTTATTGTCATGCTACCTCTTTTATTGTTGAGTTATTATTATTTGAAGTTCCATTACATGTTACCCCTTTTATTGTTGATTTTTGCTTATCTGAAGCCGTTATTACATGTTATCTCTTTCATTGTCGAGTTTATTCTTCTATTTCATTATGTTATTGTAATTCTTGTATTGATTTACTTGTCGTATTCCTGTGTCTTTATTGTTGTTGTTGTACTCAATGTTGTTTGGCCGTGGGCTATATATTGTCATGGTATTGGTATTGTTATTTTGGAAATGTTGTGGCATATGGGCACGTCTGGTTCTAATTGATATGTTGTGTTTTTGTAATCTTGGCACATGTGGAATTATTGAGAGGATTATCAGGGTGTTTTGCACGTGAGTTGTCCGTGCTATTGTTATTCTTGATATTTGCACATGTGCCGAGACAAGGCGGACTATATATGTTGGATTTGAGCATGTGACGAGACAAAGTGGTATAATTATTGATGCGCATGTGACGAGATAAGGTGGACATTTACTTTATTGTTGCGCACGCGGCGAGACAAGGTAGGCTATGTCGGGGATGATTTGTGATGGCCTGGGGCATTGTTATTGATGATATTTGTATGTTGGTATGACCTTTTGTGTGTGTCATGCATACTATAGGTTTGACGTGTTGTTTCCAATATGCTACTCGATATCTCTGATTTTACTTATTGACTTGAGCTGTGATAGTACACTCGCACAAGCATACACTGTAATATGCCACCTATATTAGTACAAGAGTATGAACTTTGATGTTTAGTGATTATGTACATGTATTCTTGTATACTTGCCTTCTGTGTGTAGATTGGACTGGTGGAACGTGAGTCGTCCGTATGGATATGAGGTATTGTTACTATTGGCATGTGAATTATCCGTGCAAATATGAGTTATTAATGGTATTGGTACGTGAGTTGTCCATGCAGTTGTGATTGATTATATGGGCACGGGATGCCATGTGATTACTGTCACGCCCCAAAATCGAGGAGCGCGATCGGCGCTCAACCGAGTAAACCCGACTGAGCAAGCCTATTATATTTCATTCTACCCAGATTCATTCGTGAATAAAGAGGAGATGTACTCCGTTAATCAAATACTGAAGAGGTTTCATTCACCTCTTCCATTTCATTCCCATTAACAACATCATTCAATATTTCCAAAATAGTACGAGTTTATAGATTTAATGAAAAACATGTTGCCAAACACCAACACTTCTAATCCAATTCCCAACATCAAATACCACCCACAACCTGTCTACGGAGCCTCTAAGTACAACTGAAGAGTAATATGGGAATGCCGGCAACATGACCCCGGCTATACCTCACCCACAAAGTACATGAGAAACAAAAGATACATGACCCCGAAATGAAGTGGGGCTCACCAAATCGGCTGAAAGGAGTGTACTGCTATCACTGATCAATGCTACCTACTGTAGAACCACCTGCATCCATTAAAGATGCAGCGCCCCAGGAAAAAGGGACGTTAGTACTGTCGAATAACACTAGTATGTATAGCTAGAAATCCTCTTTCAAAATAGAATGCCCATATGATCTATACGTGGAACACATAATATAATGTAATTGAAACAACTTGTACAAACAAGGACAACAGAAGGGGCAACTATTGTCTGCATTAATAATGTGTCTCATTAGACCGTCCTTAATGTTCACATATCATATTATACACTTATGCGTTTCATAGACCGTCCACAATGTTTATTCATACCGTATATCTATACCTTTTATACACAATGCACCTATGCGTTTCATAGACCGTCCACAGAATTTCATAACACAATATACCTATGCGTTCATAGACCGTTCACAGGATTTCATAACATAATGTACCTATGCGTTTCATAGACCGTCCACAGAATTTCATAACACAATGTACCTATGCGTTTCAAAGACCGTCCACAGGATTTCATATCATAATGTACCTCTACGTTTCATAGACCGTCCATAGGGTTTCATAACACAAAAAACCTATGTGTTTCAAAGACCGTCCATAGGGTTTCATAACACAATATACCAATGCGTTTCATAAACCGTCCATAGGGTTTCATAACACATTGGAAACAAAAGTACAAATACGTACATCTCATAACCTTTCACATCACATATCATCTAATCCGTACTTTGAACCACTTACAATATTATTATTTAATTGGCTCTCTTGGCCATACATATGATTCTTTATTCATGGCTCAATGGCCGTATTTTATCTTTCACACTTTCATTTTTTCCCTTTCATAGATCATCATCATAATTATCAACAAGTAGAATATTCTGGAAATCACAACTTTAAGTTCATTAGTAATGAAGGCTTTAAACATAATCGATTTTTTTCCAATAAATGGAGTAAAATGATTGGCAATCGAAGCACAAATTAAAATCATACACAATTTCTACTCACGAATATGTAAGAATGCAAAGCATATTGAAAATTACTTACAAAGCATATCATTAGCTAAAACAGCCACATATGGGCATCACTTGAGTTCTTAAACTTTTAGCCGATTATATTGTCGAAGTCAATTTTGAAATTGTTGTGTCAAAGCTCATTTCATAATCTTTCTCACATTATCTCATTGCATCGGCACCATTGTCCACAAGTATACCTTTCACTATTGGCACGTTGGCCACACTTTATATCCCCGATTCATTGATTTCACTTACAACCATCTTTATAGGTTATCAACAATAAGACATTCCCAATCAAGACTTTAGGTACACATATGAGAAATTACGAGTCTTAAGAATATTGAGATTTTCTCACACAATTAGGCATACTAGCTTTCATTTGAAATACGATTCAAAGTCACAACATTTTAATACGCAACCCATACTTGAAACTCACGGTAACATTATGGCATTCAATTCCAAGAGAGAGAGTTTAGCCAACATACCTCAATTGAGCTTTCCTTAAATTACTACAACATTCCGGAAATTCTAGCAATCCCAATCTATTTTGAGACATAACAAAATTGAACCATAATTAGGAAGATATTCATGGTCTTAGCTCATTTTGAGCATTTTATCAAATACTAGGTGTGCAAATTTAACCACAAGGTTCTTCTACAAGATTTCCTTCACTACACAACCCAATCCTTACTTATTTAAGTCCAACAATATTCCCACAATTCTTATTGGTACATGAATGTATAAATAATACTCTCATACCCATGAATCATACTCCTAATCAACCATCTTCTACCCAAATTCGAAATTAAAAACTAGGGTATGAAACCTTACCTCTTAGATGAAGAACTTTTGGGTTTTCCTTGTTAATCTTCCAAGGTTTGAGCAAGACTTGATGAATAATTAGCCTAGGGTTTTCTCTCTCTCTAAAACACTCTCCCTTCTCTCTAAAACATCAGAATATTTGCTCAAAAATGACCCTTTGCGTGTATTTAACGAAGTAGGGTCGGATTTTAAAAACCCTAAAATGAAGCTTCGGAACAGGTTTTGCGGTAGCATATGCGATCGCATAATAGTTATGCGGACCGCATATCGGTCGCATAATTGGTGTCCAAAATGACCAAAAATCTGCCTGAGTTTGCGGTCACTATGCGGTCGCCTACTATACCGCATAACAGTTATGCGATCGCATAGTCGACCGCATAATTGCTTCCAACTGACCCAATTAACTACCTCACTCTGCGGGCATTATACGGTCCGCAGAGTGATTCTGCGGTTGCATAATGGACCGCAAAAATGCACATTTCTGCCAAAAATGTTTCCTTTACTTTTCTGTATATTATTCAACCCAAAAGGTCCGAGCCGCGGCTCGCAAGCTCGCCACAAAGAATTTCTATAATCCTCAAACATGTAAGCCTAGTCCGGCACCATGAAACATTATTTTCTTTGCAAATTTTTCCGGGCTTTACACTTAAGTTCTTCAAATTTTTTTCGGGGTGTTACAATTACGATTCGTGATTTGGGGGCCGTGATTTGTGATTACGAGGTAAGGTACCTCGGGATGATTCTTGTCTAAACCTTGTGGTAGAACGGTTGATTATTTGGTTGTCATTTGTGTTCCTTATCTGGTTTCACTAGTACTTTAACCATGTTCTGATTACCTGCGGCATTATCACCTTTTTTCTTCTTGTTGTTGTTTGTTGCTTCTACTTTTCGTTTGCTAGTGTTATATTGTTATTCTTTCCATGTTTAGCCTTATATTGGTATTCGTTCCTCTGTTAGCTTTATATTAGTACTTGCACACGTTATTATGTCTAGTAGGTGTCTTGACTATACCTCATCACTACTCCATTGAGGTTAGTCTTGATACTTACTGGGTACTGCTGTGGTATACTCATGCTACACTTCTGCACATCTTTTGTGGAGATCCAAGTAGCTAGGAGCGTGCCGGTTGTTAGATAGCTGATTGTGATCGAGTTGCTGCGTAGACTTCAGGTTATACCTACCATCGTGTTCGCATACCTCAGAGTCACCTTCTGTGGTCTTTCATTTCTACTATTTATTTCTATTCCAGAACAGTATTATATTTAGAGATTTCTAGTAAACTCGGTAGAGCTTATGACTTCGTACTACCGGTTTTGGGATATTGTATATCTATTGATGGTTGTTGTCTATGTATGGCAACTAATGGATCATGTTTAATGGTTAAATGGTTTAAATCAGTTAACAACTCAGCATATGTTAGGCTAATCTAGTTTTAGGGATTAGGTGCCATCACGACATCCTAATATGGGAATTTGGGGTTCTGACACCTAGGGATTCTAGGAGTAGATTTACTTTGATTCGAGCACGAGTTGAGGACAACTACGAGATGGTAAGTAGTCAGCCTCGTACGCGAATCTCTAAGACTAAACCGTTCAAAATAAGGTTCGGAGGAGTGCAAAACATCCCTCGCGTGCTCAGTGTGTAGGATAGCGTATGACCAATACTTGATGGAAAAGCGATGACAGTTGGATAAAGCAGCAAAATAGACATATGGAAAAGAATATACAACTTATAAAATAAGCATGTGGAAAAGATATACAACATGTAGCATGTAAGAAAGAATATACAAATTATAGCATGAAAAACGAACATACAACTTAGGCATGTGATACAAAAATAAAAATTACAATATTGGAGAATCTTTAATCCCTCAAATAATCAATCAAGTACACTGTGGACTAGAACCTGTTAGTCCCCATCGACGTCGCAATGTTGTGCCTATTTTACACAGGTTAAACAAAGTATAACGTACAGAGACATACAAGGTTATATATAATTATGGAGTTGCCGCCTAGTATTTAAAGTGTACTAGAACACCTATATTGACATAAAACAATATAATGATAAACTCTGGTTATGGTCTACGAAAATTGTTGCGGTTCTAACTAAGGGTTCATGTTATCTCAAGGGAAAGTGTTGGGGCTTCCTCAAGATCCACAAAGTATAGTTCTTGGTTGGACTTGATTAATTAAACGAGTGATTATCTAAAAAATGATAAATTATTATTTATAATTATTATGAAAAGAATTTGAACAAAGAAATGATCGATTATGTGATAAATAAATAATATAATCATTTATGGGTATTAAAAAATGCATAATGATAAGGTGTAAAATAATTATAAATTTAAATGATTAAGTATGTAAAAGAATTACACGAATCAAAATAAGAATAAAATATACGAAAGAATTGGTAACTATATTGATTTGATTAGGTGAAATAAATAAGGTAAATGATATAAAATATAAGGGGCTAATATAAAATGACTTTAGAAATATAAAATGATAAAAGTGTTGATCTTACTAGACAATTTATTATCCCGAGGGTATGTATAATATAGTAACAATGCATCTAAAATTAGATGAGACAAGTGTGAGAAACATATCAAGAATGACATGATAGAAAATGTTAAATGATGTAATATACTAATTAGCAAATGGTATATATTAATAAAATATGAATGTAAATAATAACTAATAAATATTATATTAACAAATAAAGGTTATACTTATTAGCAAATGAAACTTCAAGAAAACTAGAATTGATGGAACAAATGTTTAGAAGAAATTCTCTCACGATTTTATATTATTAGCTAAGCCATTAAAGAAGTTATTCACAAATTGACAAGTTTGATAAAATAAAAAAAAACATAAGACCAATTAATAATTGTTTACAAGTTCTCGCCTACTCAAGTTAAGCTAGTTAGCTCAAATCAATTAAATGTGTATGAATCGAATTAATCAAACCAATTATGAGAGCGCGTCTAAATGTCTAAGAATATGATGTGAACTATTATTAGCTAAGGTAAAACGGCTAAATTTATTATTATTATTATTATCTAAACGTGATATTCTAGGTGTGATCTACTGAGCAAATAAATATCATAAATGAATAAGCAAAAGCGACATTCTAACTAGACTTTTACTATACTTGTATTTGAGTATATACAAGAACGGAAAGTACGAAGCGGGACAAGTTATGGGGGTATGTTTTTGTATTTTTTTCCCTTCGAGTGTCGTCTTTTTAAAGTGACTTTCGAGTAGGGTACCTCACAAAAAGAAAAGTAGATATGTTGGAAAATATGCAAAATAAAATATTAATACTAAATAAAATGGTTTGCTATGGGGGGCTGAAGGAGTAGTAGGAACGCGAGTAGTATGTGGTCCACGACAACAGACTGCATTAGGGAAGCTGCTAAAAAGGTATTAGGGGTCTCGAAGGGGTACTCAGGATGACACAAAGGGGACTAGTGGTGGAATGGAGAGATCCAAGGATAAGTGGAAGCCAAGAAAACGGCATATGTGAAGCTAGTGGAGAGCGCGACGAGGAGGTGAAAAGGACGAATAGAAAGTGTTATAAGAAGGCAAAGAAAGAGGCCAAGTTAACAGTCACGGTAGCTAAAACTGCAGTGTTTCAACGCTTGTATGAGGAACTTGGATGCAAAGGCAGTAATAAGAAACTGTACATGTTAGCAAACTTTTAGAGAGAGGAAGGCTCAGGATCTTAATCAAGTGAGGTGAATCAAAGACGAGGAAGACATGATATTGGTGGAAGAGGCGCGTATCATACATACTTTCATAAACTCTTGAATGAGGGTGGGGACAGTAACATCGTGCTTGGGGAGTTAGAGAATTCAGATAGCCAGCGTGATTTTAGGTTTTGTTAGGCGTATTAAGGTTGAGGAGGTGAAAAGGTAGATTAGTAGAGATAAGGCTAATGAGACAGACAAGATAACTCTTGAACAAGAATGGGGACAAGAACATCGTTCTTGGGGAGTTGGAGACTTCAAAAAGCCAGCATGATTTTACGTTTTGTAGGTGTATTAAGGTTGAGGAGGTTGAGGAAGTGACGTGGGAGATGAGTGTAGGTAAGGTGACTGGAAAAAAATAGATACTAGTGGAATTTTGGAAGAGCGCCGATCAGACAGGCTTTGAGAGGCTTACTGGAATGTTTAATGTTATTTTTAGGACGAAGAAGATGCCTAAAGAATGAAGGTGGAGTTAGATGGTCCCATTGTACAAGAACAAAGGTGATGTCCTAAATTGTAATAACTATAGGGGTATCAAGCTGTTGAGTCACACTATAAAAGTTTGGGAGAGAATGGTGGAGAGAAGAGTGAAGAGTGTGTCTATTGCGGAGAACCATTCGGATTCATGCTGGGGTGGTCGACTACAGAAGCCATTCATCTTGTTAGGAGATTGATGGAGCATTATAGGTAGGAAATAAAGACTTACATATGGTATTCATTGACCTAGAAAAATCTTACGACAAAGTCCCGAGGGAAGTTTTATAGAGATATTTGGAGGTAAGCGGTGTTCCGGTAGTATACACTATGGTGATTAAGGACATGTGTCTTGGAGTTAAGACTCGGGTGAGGATTGTGAGAGGAGACTCGAATTAATTTTCAGTTGTGATGGGGTTGCATCATGGATTAACCTTTAGCCCATTTTTATTTGCTCTGATGATGGATGTGCTGACGCAACACATACAAGGAGAGGTGTCATGATGTATGTTATTTGCAAAATACATAGTGATGATTGACGGGATGCATTGTGGGGTTAACTAGGCTAGAGATGTGGAGACAAACCTTGGAGTCTAAAAGTTTCAAGTTGAGTAGGACGAAAACAGAATACTTGGAGTGCAAGTTCAGTGTTGGAACGTATGGAGTAGACGTGGACATGAAGCTTGATACACAAGTCATCCCCAAGAGAGATAGTTTTAAATATCTTGGGTTTGTAATACAAGAAAACGAGGAGATTAACAAGAATGTGACACATCGTATTAGAGCGCGGTTGATGAAATGTAGGCTTGCATCTGGTATTTTATGTGATAAGAATGTGCCACCAAGAGTTAAGAGAAAGTTCTACAAAGTGGTAGTTAGACCGACTATGTTGTATGGAGTCGAGTGTTGGCCAGTTAAAATATTTCATGTCCTGAAGATGGAAGCAGTAGAAATGGGGATATTGAAATATATGTGTGAGCATACTAGGAAAGATAAAATTAGAAATGAAGTTACTAGGGACAAGGTGGGTGTGGCTCTTATGGAAGACAAGTTGTGGAAATCGAGGCTGAGATGGTTCGGGCATGTGAAGAGGAGAGACACTGATGCTTCGGTTAGGAGGTATGAGAGGTTGATCATGGCAAGTTAGAGGAGGGGTAAAGGTAGGCCAAAGAAGTACTGGAGAGAAGTGATTAGGTAAGACATGGCATTGCTTCAACTTACTGAGGACATGACTCTCAATAGAAAGGTGTGGTGGTCGAGAATTAGGGTTATGAGTTAATAGGTAGTCGAGAGTTTCTCCTAGTCCTACCAATAATATTAGTACTAGTCTTATATTTTTCAATTCCTAGATCTTTGTTGTTATATGATGTGTCATTCTTATCAGTAGTATTAGTATTTTGTTTTGTATTTTCTTAAACCTAGATCTTTATTATTACACGTTGTGCCATTTACTTCCGTTGTCCTATTACCTTGTTGTTGCTATTGTTTATTGCTTCCTTTCTACTGTTCTGCCGAGGATCTATCGAAAATAGACTCTTTATCTTCTTAAGGTAGGGATAAGGTCTGCATACATACTATCCTCCCAGACCCCAATTGTGAGATTACACTAGGTTTGTTGTTGTTGGTGGTTTACTTTTGAAAAGATTTTTGAAAATATATTTGAAAATATTTTTGGGAGGCTCGGATAATATATGTCGTAACAAATAAATATTGGTTTGACCAAAAAGTGTAATTTCCAGTTCAACTATTTAATTTATATAATGAGGGGTTAAATCTAGTTAAGGATAATAACTCTAGATACTAATCTCTAAAACATGCAGTAAGGGGGACATATCCCGTAAATAGTTTATGACAACAAGTGCAGAATATTCTTAAAGAATGAACATTGATGGAGATATAACTAACAATAAATGGCAATAAATGACATTTAAGTAAATAAAGAGAATGATTCACCCAATAATGGATGGGTTGAGCGGATGTTTCTCCTGACAACGATGAGTGACCGATAGGTCCAAGATTCGTATGAAAAATCCTCGGATCTGGTAGAAAGGTGGAGAATAATATTAACATGAATCTTTATCAAAAGGTAGTCTTTGTAATCTTGCAAGAGAGAGAATCTTCTGATCAAAAGTGTTCTTATCAAAATGAATATTACATGCCTCTATCATTGTCTCTTCTTTTTATATATATAGGGCCTTTTCCTAGGAAACTCTAATAGTACAAATAAAGGGAATATCCACTAGAATATTCCCTCTTAATATCCTATCCTGACAAATTAGCCGTTACAAGTCTTATCATCAATAGCCAATCTCGACCTCGACCCTTGTTGACATTTCGGCTACTACTCCTATCGACATCTCGATTACAACTCATGTCACCACCTCGGCCAATGACTTTGCTGCATCTTGGGCAAGCTCGACAGACTCTTTTCTTAATGCCATATTACACTAAATTTCCTAGGGACGAATTTTGGCCTATATAGTTAGTTCCTTCGCTTATTAAGGCCGATGCCAGAAGGCCTTAATGAGCGGACTCTGTATAACGTGACCAAAGTGTTTAGATAAGATGGATGAACCGTAGTGATTAGGGGCGAGTAAGCGGCATGTCCTATTGTAAACCGTAAGTTCTGGGGTCGCAAATCCCGCGAATCAAGATGATGTCATGGCGGCTGACGTCACTATGGTGCAATTTCCCTAGACGCTACTTCGCTTCGCACGCGTTGATAGAGCCTACTGCTTCGGTTATAGTGTCACGCAATGATGGTCAATTGTTTGGTTTTGATGCCTATATCTTTATAAATAAGGGTGTGTAGGTAACGTCTTAACATTTACGAAACTTCTTGTACCCAGCAAACTTTGCATCTTCTTCTTCCTCCATTGTTTGAAATTCCTTAGTTGTTTTAGTGATTCTCACTGCTTTTAACCCTTCTGTGCTTAAAATAATTTTTCTCAAAAATATAGTTAACGTACCTTCTAGTTCCGGTATGGCGGCTTACCCTACCCCTTTGGCGGTACGTATGCCTCCTCACGGCGAAGGTGTTTCTATCGCCCTTGAAGATGAGAGGTTTCCTACGGTGGAGGAAATAATTTCTCGCAGTGAAAAGACTAGATCTGACTTTTCAAAGTTGCCTGAAGACGATCCTGAGGCCTCAGAGTCGATGATGAATGAGGTCAACCTCACTGAGTTTAGGGAAAAGTTCAAAATTCAGCTCACATCGATCTGATTCCGGTGGGGCGCGATGTGGTATAGATACATCTCCTAGGATATTGCACGTTCTATGTGTATCCATTCTATGTAGGCTATTCCTTTCCTCTTCTCCCATTGGCGGAGGAATTCTGCTGCTACTACGGCATTTGCCCGGCCCAACTCTCCCTTTACATCTACAAGCTTATCTGTATTTTGATAAAATATGCAGAGTTGGTTGGCCGTGGGGTCTAACTTCGCCACCTGATGCATCTTTTTGTCCCTAGTTTCTATAGGGGGGCGATGCTGCACCTTCTCCACTGAGGAAGTAAACGTTTGGTGGTGAAAATGGACGATAAGGCAAATCATGAGTTCTGGCTCAACTACTTCTTCGTCAAGACCGAGGATGTGGTGATCAACGCGAACTGATTCCCTGAGGCTTGGAATTACGCCAGTAAGTATCTTTTTGTGTAGAAAGCATTTGATTTGTCTTAGTCGCCGACTCTGAAATTTTGTATCTTTTTCGTACAGCCAAGACTACGCCCCTTCCTTTGGTTGGGGACATTTCGAACTGGGTTGGCCGGATTCTGCCTCACATTGTGGGGATTCGTGAATAGTCGGGCTTTCTCAAGAAGTTTGGGCCTGCTTCTTCCTTGGCCGGTGAGTTCATCTGTATAAATTTTTTCTATCTCGACTATCTTTTATCCATACCGTTTTGAGCTTATGGTCGCCTGCTCATTACGGTTTTATACAAGAAGTGACAGTCTTTTAATTTTGTTTTTCAGCCCGAGGATCTTCGAGAAAGCCGAGGGCTCCTGCTCCAGTATTCCGCAAAAGGAAAACGGTTTCTATTCCTTGTGCCGCTGTGAGGTATGCTCAGTCGTCGACTACGCCTGTAGCAGAACTCTTGACTTCCCCCTCTACATCATCTACTAGACAAGGAAGAAGAGGAGGAATCATCGCCGAATGGTGATAACTTGCTTCCTAGTAAGAGGCAATATGTAGATGTCGGTGAAGGAGTTGTCTGTGTGGGGAGTTTGGTGATGGAGGATTTCATCGTCTGAGAAAAGATGACCATAGAACTTGGAGATGACGCCGAGTTACCGCCCATGATTTTGCTGTCACCGGGAGCCGAGGAGGGTACGTCTCTCTCTGAGGCCGTGATGGATTTTGAAGGGCCGTCGGTGAGGGTCCCCGACATCTTACGGTAGGATGAGCCATCAGCCTCGCTACCAGTTGAGGATCCTTTTTCCAGGGTCGACACAAAAGGAAAAAGCGTAGCCGAAGAAGGTTACGAGACGAGATTCGATATGGATGTCGAGGAAGTGAGGATGATGGGGAAAGGACTTACCCGACTTGAGGTGATATTAGAGGGGACCACGCAGACTATTGCGATCCCCTTGGACCAGGATTTGTTGGTAAATATGGAGGACGTGGTCCCTTCTCTTGGTCCCCTCTGTTCCGATGTTGAGGGTAAAACCCTTGAAAAGCTAAAGGATGCCACTTTATCGAGGAGTATAGCCGGCCTAGCTCTTAGGGTAAGCCTTTTGATCTCTCTCCATTTTTTTTGTGGTGAGATCAAAGTTTAGCTCTTACTCCTTGTTCTCTGTCTTTCTTTCAGGCCGTAATTTTGGAGATCGAAGCGCCCGATGGGAGGAGAGGCGTAAGGCCATTTTTTAGAAGATAGAGTGGAAATATCGCAAATACCATGATAAGCACCGTGAGATTCGAAGGCAATTTGGTGGGAGCGGCAATTTTCGGGCTCTCCGAGATGAACTGAAAGAGAAGGATGACGAGTTGGTAAGGGTCACCAGAAAATGCAGCGTCCTCGAGGGGGCATTGAGGGACAAAGAAGAAGAGCTTGAGGTAAGCAAAGGGGTTGAGGCCCAATGCGCCGATTTTCAAGCCCAGGTGGTTTCGTTGCGTGCCGAGCTCGAGGAGTGTCAACTCAAAGTGGATGCTCTAAGTGGCGAGGTTACTGATAAGGCGGCGGTCTTAGAAAAAATGGAGTTTCTCAATTGTTATATGCGAGGAGAGCGGAGGCTTTTTCAATCGAGATCCTCGTTCTTCATTCTGAGCGGGAGAGTGCTTTAGAGATAGCCAGGCTCAGAGAGGAGTGTCTTGATGAGCCGATAGGGGAACTGGAGAAAGAGGCTTCAAGCCTTAGTGATTGGGTTGCTGTTCTCGAGGCCGAGAAGGCGCAGTTGTTGGCTCAACTGTCCTCTTCCCACACTTCTACTTTTCCTGATGTTCTGCGGGATTTATACGAGAAATGGATTCACGCCGAGGCCCAGTTGAATATATTCAGGGATCTGATGGGGGTGGGGGCTATTTCAGAAGCCGACTTCGAGGATGCTCGTGCTAAGGCACATATATATCGGTTTGCTTATAGCTACAATCCCGCCACACCAGAAGTCGAAGACGAAAAGGAGGGTGCGGGCGTGGATCGGATTGAACAGGACGCCTGGTACGAGGATGAATATCCTGCTGGCGATGGCGATGAGGTAGGTGGAGATGATCTAGATGATCAAGCTGGTGGTGTTGCTGGGTCAGGTGGTGATTAGTTGTTCTTTTGTTTTTGTTTAGCCGCAGACTTGTGTGTACCTTTTGTAGGTGTGTATTTGAGCCTTTGTAAAAAATATTCTAAGTATGAAGTGTTAATTTTGTTATTCGTACCTGATTCCTTTTCTTTGTTCGGGTTTGTGCGCCTTTTTTATTTTGTTGCTTGGTTGCCTTTGTCATAATAAATTTGTTTGAGTAGGTTGAACGAGGTTGAAACGAAGCCTAGGTTTGATTGTGGCCGAGGGCCAGTAGGTGTTTGTTCGATGTCGAACATGTCGCATATTTAGTTAAGACCGTGGGCCGATTATATGTTAATTCGAACAAGGTCGAATGTAACCTTTATTTATTTAAGGTCGTGAGCCAAGTAGGTATCAATTCAAACAAGGTCAAATGTAACCTTTAATTAGTTGAGGTCGTGGGCCGAGTAGGTGTTAATTCGAATGAGGTTGAATGTAACCTTTAATTAGTTGCGGCCGTGGGCTGAGTAGGTGTTAATGTGAACGAGGTTGAATGTAACCTTTAATTAGTTGAGGTCGTGGGCCGATTAGGTGTTAATTCAAACAAGGTCGAATGTAACCTTTATTTAGTTTGGGCCGATTAGGTGTTAATTCGAACGAGGTCGAATATAACCTTTAATTAGTTGAGGCCGTAGGCCGAGTAGGTGTTAATTCGAACGAGGTCGAATAAAACCTTTAATTAGTTGAGGCCGTGGGCCGAGTATGTATTAATTCGAACGAGGTCGAATGTAACCTTTAATTAGTTGAGGTCCTGGGCCGAGTAGGTGTTAATTCGAACGAGGTCGAATGTAACCTTTAATTAGCTTAGGCCGCGGGCTTTGTTCATTTACTTGTTCTTTATTCATATTCTTTGAGAAATAAACTTCATGTACTTGTGGTTTTGCTCATATTCTTGGAGAGATATACATATTTTCCGAGAACTGGCTGGTAGTTCAGTCCCAGCCCCGGTCTATCTAGTCCCTTCATTGGTCGAACTGGAAAATCAGTGAGAGATCGAGCAATGAACTAGTTGTCTATTGTCTTCGTCTGTGCACACTTCAATCCTGAATATCCCCGTCAGCACCTCGTTAGAAACCTCCTCGAGAAAACCCAATTGGTACAAAACTCGAGTGAGGGAAAAATGGTACTACTTTGGGGACCTCATCCTTTAAAAGTTGAATTACTTGAGGTGTGTAGTGTTCCGGTTGTTTGGTAGTCGCTTTCCTTTTATTATTTCTAGTGTGAATGACCCTTTGCTTGTTGCTGCTGTGATTTTGTAGGGGCCATCCCAGTTTGTTCCTAGTTTGTCTTCCCATGGATCTTTGCTTGCTTGTGTTTTAGCTTTAAGCACATAGTCCCCGACTTTAAGTGGCCTGATCTTTGCTCTTTTGTTATAGTAGCGTTCTGCTTGTTGCTTTTTGGCGACCATTCTCACGTAGGCCATATCACTTCGTTCCCCGACTTCGTCGAGTTTCTGCATTCTACTGTCATCGTTCTGGGGTCCGCTTTTACGGAAGTATCTTAGGCTGGGCTTCCCGACCTCGACTGGTATTACTGCATCAATCTCATAGACTAACGAGTATGGTGTTTCCCCTGTGTTAGTTTTTGGCGTTGTTCGGTAGGCCCAGAGTACTTCTTGTAATATTTTCGGCCACAACCCTTTGGCATCTTCGAGCTTCTTCTTCATGATATTCAGTATTGACTTGTTGGAGGACTCCACTTGCCCTTTGCCCGCGGGGCGGTATGGCATTGACAGTATTCTTTTGATGTGCCATGTTTCAAAAAAGTCGGTGACCTTCTTTCCTGCAAATTCAGGCTCGTTTTTGCAGCTGATTTCTTTGGGGAGACCGAAACGACATATGATGTTTTTCCATATGAAGGCGATCACTTCATGTTCGCATATTTGGGCGAATGCTCCTGCTTCCATCCATTTAGAGAAATAGTTAGTTAAAACCAAGATAAATCGTATATTACCTCGTCCTGCCGGGAGGGAGCCCACGGTGTCCATTCCCCATTTGATGAACAACCAAGGAGAAGTTACTGAGTATAGGTGTTCGCCTGCTTGGTGGATCATTAGGGCGTACTTCTGGCATTGCTCATATTTTTTAAAGAAATCTGCGGCCTCATTTTTCATGGTTGGCCAGTAATACCCCGCTTGTATGAGGCACCTGACCAAAGTTCTATTATCGGAGTGAGATCCACAGTGGCCTTCATGTACTTCTTCAAGGATGTGCCGCGTCTGATTTGGGCCTAAGTACTTCGCCGGAGGGATGCCATATGTCCTTTTGTACAAGTCGTTGTGAACGATGTTGTATCTGGCCGCTTGCATTCGCAGCTTCTTGGCCTCTTTTTTATCATTGGGGAGTACTCCGTCCTGCAAATATGTAATAATACGGTTGCGCCAGTCCCAAGTAAGGTTTATGGTTCTTACCTTGATTTGTTCTATCAACGAGTTGATGAGGTGGACCACATTTTGGTCTCCGGTTAATATGTTTTTGGTGGCTGCTGCAAATTTGGCGAGGCCGTCCGCCTCGATATTCTGTGCTCGGGGAATCTGGTCGAGCTGACATTCGTCGAACTCGGGTAGTAGTTTGCATATTTCGGTCTGGTATTTTTGTAACCTCTTCCCCTTGATTTGGAAAGTCCTTGTGACTTGGTTGACTATGAGCTGAGAATCGCAGTGCAACCTTAGCCGCTTCGCCCCGTATTTGAGTGTTAGTCTCAATCTTGAAATTACGGCCTCATACTCGGCCCCGTTGTTAGTCATGTCCGGGCACCTTATGGACTAGCGAATCACTTTGCCTGTTAGAACTTCGAGTACAAGTCCCAGCCCGGACACCGACGCGTTAGATACGCCGTCGGTGTATAGTACCCAAATGTCTTGTGTTTGTGAAGAAGCATGGACGACTTCCTTTTTGACTTCGGGCATTATTTGCGCACTGAGGTCGGCCAGGATGTGTAACTTTATCATTATTCGCGGTCGATAGGTAATAATATGATCGCTTAGTTCGATTGCCCATTTGGCCATTCTGCCCGATAGTTCGGGTTTGTGTCTAATGCTTCTTAAGGGGAAAGTCGTGACGACCGAGATGGGATGTCATTGGAAATACGGTCTAAGCTTTTGTGAAGCTACGACTAAGGCTAGAGCCAGTTTTTCAAGATGGGGGTACCTATTCTCGGCGTCGACTAGTCTCTTGCTAATGTAATAGATGGGAGATTACGGACCTTTATTTTCTTAGACTAAGACTACGCTCACAGCTACTTCGGACACGGCAAGGTAGACGATGAGGGATTGTCCTGGTTTCGATTTTGAGAGCAACGGTGGCGAGGAAAAGTACACCTTTAACTCCTTCAGGGCTTGGACGCACTCAAGGGTCCATTGGAGGCCATTTTACTTTTTGAGTACGCCGAAGAACTTGTGGAACCTATCGGAGGATCATGAGATGAACCTCGAAAAGGTGGCGATACGGCGAGTCAGCTTCTAGACCTTCTTTTTGGTGGTCAAGTGCTTTGGTATCCCGTCGATGGCCTTGATTTGGTCGGGATTGACCTCGATACCCCGTTGCAACACTAGGAAACCCAAGAATTTCCCCGAGGCCACGCCGAATGCCATTTTTCGGGGTTCAGTTTCATGCTATATTACTTGAGTATGCCGAAGGCTTCTCTTAAGTGGTCGATGTGATCTTCTTTCCTTCTGGATTTTACTAGCATATCGTCGATGTATATCATCATCATTTTTCCGAGTTGTTCTTTGAACATCTTCGTCACCAGCCTTTGGTAAGTTACCCCGCATTTTTCAATCCAAAAGGCATGACCCAGTAGCAGTACGTTCCCTGGTGGGTGATGAAGGTGGTCTTTTCCTGGTCCTCTTCCTCCATAAAGATCTGGTTGTAGCCCAAGTAGGCTTCCAAGAAACTTAGCAGCTCGTGCCCGGCTGTCGCGTCGATGAGCTGGTCGATATGAGGTAATGAGAATGAATCCTTGGGGCAAGCTTTGTTCAGGTCGGTGAAATCTACACACATCTGCCGCTTGCCATTCTTCTTTTTCACCATGACCACGTTGGTGACCCATTGGGGGGTACTTCAACTCCCCGACGGAACCATTTTCCAATAATTTTCCACTTCTTCGTGCACTGCGTCACTGATTGCGGGGTTGAACTTTTGTCGAACCTGCCTCACTGGGGGGTAGAGTGGATTGGCGTTTAATTTGTGTGTGGCGATCTCCTTTGGGATACCTGGCATATCTGTATGGCTAAAAGAAAATAAGTCTATGTTAGTAGTTAAAAATTCACAAAACTTACTCGGTTCTTGAAGTTTGTAGCCGATGTAAGCTTTCTTGATGTGGTCATTGCCGTCTAATTGGACGGGGTCGAGTTCCTCTATGGTCGATTCTGCGGCCTCGACCGAGTCAGGGTCTTTGATGACGTCTTCGCTGTCATCGCTTACCGACCTCGACCCTGTTGATTGCTATGCCTATTTCTCTCTATCTCTCATTTGTTGGGTGGCTGTGCAGTCTAGGGCGATGAGGTAGCACTCTTGGGATGTGCATTGCTCCTCGCGTATGCTGAATATGCCCCATAGAGTTGGGAAATTTGATGAGTTGGTATAAGCTAGAGGGTATAGCTCTCATGGTGTGTATCCATGGTCGCCCTATTATGGCGTTGTATGTCGTGTCCTGGTCCATGATGTGGAATGTGGTCTCCAGAGTAACGCCACTCTCCAGGACGGGGAATGTGATCTCGCCGAATGCAGCGTGATGCAGCGTGATACTATCTTGTCCTCGAGTTTCATTTGTGTGAGTACTCGAGGATGGATAATACACGCGTCGCTCCCATAATCTACTATATTTCGCCTCACGTCGATATCTAAAATTCGTAAAGTAATAACGAGAGCGTCATAGTGAGGGAATGCCAAACCGTTGGTATCTGACTTATAGAAGATGATATTTTCTTCGAGTTCATCATACTGTTCGTGGGTGATCGACCTTTTGAGCTTGTGGGTTGTGGTGAACTTCACGCTATTGATGGAAGCGTCGTCCCCACCACCGATGATCATGTCGATGGTGTGGGCTGGCGAGGGTGGCTTCGGTAGCCCTTGATGTTGTTCGCATCCCCTGGCAAAGTTGGTCCTTCCCCGATCGCTAAACAATTCTTTTGGGTGTCCCTGTCGCGGTATATTTATGACCTCCTGTCTTAGGGCGGTGCAATCTTTGGTTTTGGGTCCTCGCTCTTGCTGGAATTTGCAGAGGGCGTTTGATTTTCTGGTATTCGGGTCCGACCTCATCTTTTGTGGCCACTTTACCTTTGGTCCGAGCTTCTCCAAGACGTAGATGATCTTTGTAGGTGACACGCAAAAATTATGAGCGGATAGTAAAAGGGGGCATACCTCTCTCATTCCGGTGAGTCCCTATTCTTGATCGAGGTGGGCCTTCTTATGGCGAGATGAGGATACAACGGTAGTTCTGACATATGGGAGATGTCATTCTCGGTTTGGCCGTGAGGCCGCTGGATCTCTTTTGATATTACTTCTTTTATCTTTTTTCTGGATTCTGCTTGTATTGAGGTCAGTCGACGAGTCGGCCCATTGAGGTCGTCTTTGTATGCTCGGACTTCGGCACAATACGCATTATGTATTTAGTCCCAAGTCGTTGGGGGATATTTCATAAGTCGGCTTAATAATATTTTTGTCGCCCTTGAACCATTTTTGTTCAGCCCATTTTGAAAAGCAGCTACCGCCATTCCTTCTGATACATTGGGTAAGGTCATTCTTACTCGGTTGAAACAGGCGAGGAAGTCCCTCTCCCGGGGAGTGTTTGATAGCAAGATGTCATTCACTCTGGCCTCAGCCTTCTTGGCCCCGGCATGGGCCGTCATGAACTTATCGGCCATTTTCTCAAAGGTTTCGATGGGACGTGCTGGCAGTTGCGAGTACCAGGTTAATGCACCTCCCGTGAGGGTTTCACCGAATTGTTTAGCAGAATGGAGGATACTTGTTCTTTGGCGAGGTCATTCCCTTTCACAGCGGTGACGTAATGAGTCACATGATCCTCGGGGTCAGTTGTGCCATCGTATATTTTCAGATAAGGCGGCATTTTAAAGGTCTTTGGTATGGCATGTGGGGCAGCGCTATCACTGTACGACTGCTCGACGAACCGACCAACGTCTCTCTTCGGCAATAACGTAGGAGCGCACGGTATTTTATCGACCCTTTCTTGGTGCTCTCTCATTTGATCCCGAAGTGTCTTGTTCTCTTTTTCATTTCCTCCACCCTTTTCAGAATGGTTGTGAGAGCATCGTCGCCTGTATTGTTAATAAGATTGTAAGTAATACCTGTCGTCGTGAGTGGAGGAAGAGGCTGGTCATATTTCTCGTCCACTGGTGATGCAGCACAGGTTCTCGCCTTTGTTGCGGCCGCGTCCTGAACAGGCTTATGGATGACGCTGGTCAGTGTATCAGTTAGCCAAGCCTTAAGGAGCTTCTTTATCGCTGGTGGTGTCTCCTCTCCCACGGATGTGGAGGATGTCTTGCCAAGGGATTTTGTGATGCTGCAATGGGGATGGGGTGATCCATTTTGCCTAAGAGAGGCATTAGGCGTTGTATCCCCGTCCACTGTTTCAGAGCTTTTGTGGATGATGTCCATGAGATTGGTTGGGAGGTCACTCATTATTCTCGTTCTTTCTTCTTTGTTACATGTCATGTTAGATCTATGCATGCAGAGAGAAGAAGGTTCTTTTTATTTTTTTTTTGTCAGTAACTAGTGTTAGTTGTAGATTTAGAAGAAAATAAAAGACTTATCTAGAAAATTCCCACAGACGACACCAAATTGTTTGACCAAATATTTTAATTTTCGATTCAATTATTTAATTTATATAATAAGGGATTACATCTAGTTAAGGATAATAACTCTAGATACTAATCTCTAAAACATGAAGTAGGTGGGGACAAATCCCGTAAATAGTCGATGACAACAAATGCAGTATATTCTTAAAGCATGAACATTGATGAAGATATAACTAACAATAAATGGCAATAAATAGAATTTAAGTAAATAAGGAGAATGATTCACCCAATAATGGATAAGTTGAGTGAATTTTCTCCCGACAACGATGAGTGACCGATAGGTCTAAGATTCGTATGAACAATCCTCGGATCTGGTGAAAAGGTGAGGAATAATATGAACAAGAATCTTTATCAAAAGGTAGTCTTTGTATTCTTGAAAGAGAGAGAGAATCTTCTTTTCAAAAGTGTTCTTATCAAAATGAATATTACATGCCCATATCATTGTCTCTTCTTTCTACTAGAAAATCCTAATAGTACAAATGAAAGGAATATCTACTAGAATATTCCCTCTTAATATCCTATCCTTACAAATTAGCCGTTACAAGTCTTATCATTAATAGCCAATTTCGACCTCGACCCTTGTTGACATTTTGACTACGTCTCCTATCGACATCTCGATTACGGCTTATGTCGGCACCTCGGCCAATGATGTTGCTGCATCTTGGGCGAGCTCGACCGACTCTTTTCTTAATGGCATATTACACTAAATTTTCTAGGGTCGGATTTTGGCATATACAATATTAAAATGCAAATGTCGTCCCGATTGTAACTTCAGTGGCCTACCGTGTTGCCTTCTTGGGTACGGATCGTTGCGTTTATGTTATTTTATTTTTCTTTCACTTTCGTTATCGTCTCATTTTTAAAATATTTTATCCAACACGGAAGGACATTGTAGTATTCTTGTCGTTTATCAGTTAATATCAGTAGTGGCGGATATGTAGCAAAACAGATATATCCAACTTAAATGGGCAACCGTTCACAACAAACAAGCAGCACAAGGTTCAGTATCAGAATAGCAGTCAATCTAATAATAAAACCCATAAGGATTATCCATGAACGGCCACCGACAGAGAGCAAACGCCAGAACAATAAAGGACAGTCCTTGCGACAAAGACACCCATAGGCAGTGGCGTATGGGAGGTTCACGGAGCACCCGCTCTAAATTTTGTATAATAATATTATATTTTTTTTAAAATATTTAAATATATATTTGTATACTTATGCTCAAAGTATCATATAATACGATGATTATTAAGTGTACTTTTATAGGTGAGAGTTATAAATTTAAATCTTATGTTAATCTTGTTATTTTTTTCTTTTTTGTTCTAAAAGTAGACGACCAATAGATATGAGCGTGTCTGGTGTTATTTTTTACACATTAATTAAGTATTTTTTCTTTTTATTTCTTTTTTTATTTAGTTTATTCTTTCAAAATTTTCACACTTTAAATTATTATTCTTCTTTTGTCGCTGTAAAATCTTATATAATTAAACAAAATGTATATATTAAAACTAGTAACAGTGTATGATGTAACATATTGTCAATGAGTTCAATTGATTTTAATATTTTCAACATGAAAAATAAATATAAATATAAAAAAATTATTATTTAAAAAAAATTAAAATTATAATTCCAAAAGTGTAATGGTTACGCAATGATAAAAATTAAAAGTTAAACTCTTAAAATTTATATTTTGGTGCACTCATCCTGCCAAAGATCTGCCTCCGCCGATAGGTTAACAATGGTAATGATAGACGCCGAGGCAGTGATAGGGACCAACGACTAACAATCCAAAATTCCAATTCCATAATAGAAACGAACAACCAGCAGCAAAATATTGTCAAGATGATAAAAAAAAAATATATTTAGTAAAAACATGCACCACAAAATATCAATGAAACATAAAGGTTAGAGTTTGCCGGATTCAAAATTTTTGGTGAGACTATATGTTTTCCGTCGAATGATAGTGGCCTGCGGTGGTAGAGTTTCTCCAACCAAATTTTCAAAGGAAATAAAGGGATATTAGAGAAGGAGGACGAATATCAAAAGAACCGCCAGAGAATTCTTTGGCCAGACCCAATGATGACAGATCTGGAGGTCACGCCTGCGAAAATAACGAAAATATTAGAAAAAGATGATGGGGAGAGATGAGGGAGGAAGGAAGCCGTCGTGGAGGGGCAGTAACACCGATGATGGGCTGTTGGTGGCGAGCAACGGCAGTTAGGGGATGGGAAAAGGAGAGAGATAGTGTAAGAGAGAGGGAGAAGGGAAGAGAGATGAGTTCCACACGACCAGTTCCACCTCCGGCGACAGAAATGGAGGGGGCTGGTTGTATCGACATTTTGAGGGAAGAGACGAGAGGAGAAATGATAAAACAAAATTATGATGCTTAAATTATGTGAATCGGTTTGATTTGAAATATAATTAAAAAAAAAGTGAATATTTTTTGAATATCTAATCCTAAGCAAATTAAGAAGAGGTTCAAAATATTCGTATGGTTATAAATTTTTTTTATTAACGGTAGAATTAAAAGTTTAAATTAAATTATTTTTAAATTTAAAAAAAGAATTATTTTTTTAAACGAACAAAAAAAAAATTACCTAAACGAATATAAAATTTGATTTTTTCCCTCGTCTTGCAAATGACCACCTCAACTTATTTATAAGGCAATTCGACTCTGTTCTTTATCCAATGGATAAGACACTCTAAATCTTTAAATTAATACCCGATAGATGGTTCAATTTTTTTAACCCAAAAAATAATGCACCATTAACCAAAAGAAAAACAACCCATCTAATCACATAAAAAAAGGTGACAAGACTTCTACGATTGAGTACATTTAGGTCCGTATTAAAAATAAACTCTACCGGCTTATATATAATTAATAAAGTGTTCTACAAGTTAAAAGAAAATTATTTAATAAAAAAAATTGGGTTGTAACATTTATTAAAAATACCAAAGACTACAATAACACTATAGTACTCTCTCCATTCAAATTTATTTGAACATGTTTGATTTGACACGAATTTTAAGAAAAACATAAAGACTTTTAGAATTTATGATTCTCAACGAGTTAGAATATTTGTATGGCTATAATTCTTTTGAAACATGTGTGGTAAACATGCCAGATTATTTGTGTGGTTATAAAAACTTCTTATTAAGGATAGAATTGAAAGTTTAAGATAAATTATTTCCAAATTTAGGAAGATGTCATTTTTTTTGGAACGGACCAAAAATGAAATAAGTTCAAATAAACTGGAACAGACGGAATTATTATTTTCTTATTTTTAGGATAATAAATTGATAAAAAATTTCAATATTTAGAAAATAAGACAATTATCAATAAATTATTTTAAAATTTAGCAAAATACACAAATAGTGTTTTAGAGCAATTGTAATAAAATAATAAAATTCTCATATTTTGCAAAATTATGAATAATTATCAATTGCGTTAAAGTTAAAAAATATGCAAAAAATTATATTTTACTAGTAATGACTAGGAAGCCTACAGAAGTTAATTTTTTAATACGATGACCCAAAATTGAGTGTCATGGCGAGAACATGGACGATGTCATAATTGTGGAAAAGATATTGCACTCCTTTACGCTAAAGTATTATTATGTCATTTACTCCATTGAGGAGTCAAAAGACATAGACGCACTATCGCTTGACAAAGCAGAAGATGAATTGCAGCTCAACTTCCGAGGAACATGATTCGAAAGCTTTTACTTTTCTTTCTTCCTCCATCTTTAGAGAAATCGATAGAGGTAGAAGCCGAGACATAGGAAGAGGAAATCGTAGAGGTAGAGATTCTAGTTGGAATTTCAGAGTCAATAATTACTAATCTCAAGGCAAATGCAGAGGTCAAGATCATGACGAATCCAAAAAAGAGTGTTATATATGCCATATATTTGGTCATTATGCATCTGAATGCTATACTGCGCTGACTAATGAAAAAAAAGAAAGAAAGAGAAGTACAATTTTGTTGAGAACAAGGAAGGAGAGGCTTTGTTAATGGCAACTTATGTAAAAAAGGAACCCGAACAAGATGTTTGGCATTTGGACACTTGCTGTAGTAATCTTATGAGTAGAAGTAAGTTTTTTTTCGGATTTAATTGAAAGCTTCCGTTCGAAAATTAGTTATTATAATTGTTCTAATGTGAATGCAATGCAAAAATATGACATTAAAATTAAATCCAAGAATGATTTTGGAAAAATAATCCCAAATGTGCTATATGTTCCTGCTTTAAAAACCAACATGTTGAGTGTTGGTCAATCTAATGGAAAACATATTTTATTGGTATTAGAAATTTTCCTTGTGAGATTTGTAGTCCTACTAGAGGAGCTATGTCACTACCCAAAAATTTCACTAATGTCGTGATGACGCCTAACACCTGTTGCTAAGAAAACTAACAACAAATATGCGTATAACGACCCAATCAGTCGTTTTGAACATTAGCATTTCCGTTTGATGGTTTGAAGTCTTGAGTAGATTAATATGATGTATTATGACTTGCGTGTATGGTCGATTTTGGTTATCGAGTGGTTCGGGATTTATTTGGAAGAACAATTCTCAGTTTAGAAGTTTTACGTTGGAAGAGTTGACCAAGTTTGACTTTTTATGTGTTTGAGTCCGGATCGGTATTTTGACGGTTTCGTTAGGTCCGAATGGTGATTTTTGGACTTGAGTGTATGCCATGATTTGCATTAGGATATTTTCTAGAAATGTTTGGCTCTAATTGGCGAAAGTTGAGAATTTGAAGGTTGGAAAGTTCATAAGTTTGATCGAGAGTTGACTTCGATATTATCGGGTTTGGATTATGGTTTCGAGAGTTAGAATAGATCCGTTACGTCATTTGAAACTTGTGTGCAAAATTTGAAGTGATTTCGAGTTCTTTAGACGTATTTGGCGTGAGTTTGGAATTTAGAAATTTAAAATAGTTTATTAAGCTTGAATTGATGTGCAATTTGTGAGTTTGATATTATTTTGTAGGATTTGAGGCCTAGAGTAGGTCTGTGTTATATTTAAGGATTTATTGGTATATTCGGAAGCAGTTTCGAGGGACTCGGGTGAGTTTCGGGGTGGTTTCAGACAATTTTCTCTCATGTTTGCCTTGCTGATTTCTTTGATTTTTCTTGTGTCGGGATTGTTCTTCGTGATCACGTGAAGAGAACCGTGATCGCGTAGTGTTCTGGGAGCTGGTTGTAGGTTCTTCATCGTATTTGCGATATTGTGTTCGCATTCGCGGTGGTTGAGGATTTAAGCCTTCGTGCTCGCGTATTGGACCACACGTTCGCATAGTGTTGGGCTAGGATAGGTAGGTCTTGTTGGTTGAATTTCACATTCGCGTGAGGACTCCACATTCCCGTAGGTCTGTGCAGTTATAAATCACGATCGGGTGCTTAGGGCCGCGTTCGCCTAGGGTGTATCTAAGGCAGTTCAATTTTTATGCATCGCGATCACAAAGCTAGTCATGCGATCGTGAAAGGTACACCTGAAGCAGCAGTATAAGAGTCTATTTTCGGACTTGAGTTCATTTTATCACATTTTGAGATTGGGAGTTCGGATTTGGGTGATTCTTGAGGCAATTTTCACTATTTAGATTGGGGTAAGTATTTTTTTTATTCGGATTTGATTATTTTACATGATTCTATTTTTGATTTTGGCATTTGATTGATGAATCCAAAAGAGAAATTGGGGGTGTTTGTCAAAACTTTTCGGAAGTGAAAAATTGAGTTTTGAACATCGAATCGGAGTTCGATTTGAGTCAAACTAGTAGGGTTGGACTCGTATTCGAATATGTTGCTAGAATCTATGGGTTTTGTCTGGTTCCGGGGTGCGAGCCCGCGATTAACTTTTTGGTTAACTTTGAGTATTTGATTAAAGATTCGTCCTTTATGTTTTGTGTTTGATTCCTATAGCATTATTTGACGTTTTTGAGTTTCTTTTGTTTAGATTCTAGCGTTCGATGGTCGATTCGCGCGGGAAGGCATTTTTAGAGTATGAATTTGGCTTGTTTAAGGTAAGTAACATATCTAAACTTGATTTGAGGGTAATTATCACTATGAACTATGATACTTGAGGTGTGTTGGGGATGACGCACGTGCTAGGTGACTGGCGTGCGCGCGTATACTAGGGTATTCATGATCCGATTAGACTTCATGCTACTATGAGACTAGTTTGCTTTTATGCCTCGTTACATCCGTATTTTCTCTACGTGTAAGACTATTTTGGCCATGATTCATGTTAAAAATAGTGTCTAGGTTATGTACTTATTTATTTGAGACAAGATATGGCTGTTACTGCTATTTTGAGCTATTTGCCTTAATTACAGACATACTCTTAGTTATAATGCTATATTCGTGAATGATATCTCTATCTCAGTGTATTCTTGTTATGATATCTTATGTGTTGTTGA
The DNA here is from genome assembly GCF_000715075.1 of Nicotiana tabacum. NCBI lineage: Eukaryota > Viridiplantae > Streptophyta > Magnoliopsida > Solanales > Solanaceae > Nicotiana > Nicotiana tabacum. The sequence goes on from NC_134092.1 coordinate 46,435,615, forward strand.
TGCTTCATATGTGTAACACCTTTGAACTGAGTACCGTGAGATGTACTTAATTGAGACTTGAGTAGTAGTTATACACTCAGTCATAATTTTTCATCCGCATATCATATCTCGGTCTTTATGCATTATTTATATGTCATATCATATGTTGCTGATGCCGTTTATATATGATAATGTTTCGGCTAAGTTTTGTGAGACGTGAGCTATTGAGACTTGAGTGATTGATGACTGATGTGGGCCATAGAGCCATATTATGATTGATATTTAGATCGGGTTGCACGTCACAATGGATTAATGTTTGGATCGGGTTGCATGCCGCGATGAAATGATATTTTGATCGGGTTGCACACTGCAAAATATTGATATTTGGATCGGGTTGCACGCCACATACAAGTGAGTCTTAATAACATAAGCGCAGTAAAGCGAGTCTTGATTATTGATTAGCACTTAAGCAAGGATCTTCCCTTTAGGAGTATGATATTACAGTGAGCGCATGCACAAGATTATATATGTGCTTTGGTGAGGGGCATTTGTGCCAAACACCCGTACAATGCTGAGTACGGCTGTATGTGTGATGGTGAGGCACACTGTGCCAGGCACCGTGAGTGTGCTGAGTGTGAGTGTACTTGATAATTTCATTGTGATGTTATTAACTTGACATGTAGTCATAGAGATGTATTTTCTCATGCTAGTTGGTAAATGAAATGTCCTATATGTTGTTAAAAGTTCAAAAAATCACAATTTCCTTGATAAACTCATATTTTAGTAATTTTGGGGAAGTTTGGGCTTTGACTATTATACTTGGAAAGCTCGACTAATTTGCTATATTTGTGAACGAGCTAAACTTGATATCTTCTGATTTATTTATGTTTACTATCATTATTAAATAATGTGTTGTTATTGATTATTGGTGTAGGACACTGACCTTCTTCCGATCTCGTCACTTCTTTCAATCCGAGGTTAGGTATGTTACTTATTGAGCACATGGGATCGATTGTACTCATACCACGCTTCTACACCTTGTGTGCAGATTTTGGAGCTGATGCTGCTGTGGATGGCGGGAGCTGGCATTGAAGATGTACTTTCTTTTCGGATATAGCTACCACTTGTCCTTGGTAGTTTTAGATTTGTAATCTGTTTATATATATCCCAAATAAATGTTGTATTTATTTTTATACAAGCTTTGTAAATCTAAGTCTTAGTGTCTCATCAATTGTACTACCAATCCTTGGATTTTTGTATGAACAATTCAATGTTTAAATGTTTGATTTCTTATTATTTTCATGAATTGTGTTGACTGTTATTTGGCTTATCTAGCGGGTTGGGTTAGGTGCCATCACTACTAGGTGGATTTGGGATTGTGACAAGTTGGTATCAGAGCTTTAGGTTCATAGGTTCTACGAGTCATGAGCAAGTGTCTAGTAGAGTCTTACGGATTAGTATGATGACGTCCATACCTATCTTCGAGAGGCTATAGGGCATGTAAAAAACTTCCCATCTTTCTTTCCTTATCGTGCGACCTTGTTTCAGCTTGAAGCCTGTTTCCATTCATGTGTATGTCATATTGATCACTCAGTATCAGCTGTGCGTCGATGACTTGTGATGTCATGGATGAGGTGTGAAATGTGTTCTTTGTGTTATGGAGATAGGCCATCTAGATAAATTGAGGTGAAGTTCAGATAACAGCTTGGGCTCGGTTATTTCAGTTGTGTGAGTATGTGCTTTTGGACTTATATGCTAGTGTCTCTAGGAGTGAGATTGATGGCTTAATGAGTGGTTGGATAGTTATATGATGAGTGTTTTATGGCTAAGGACTATGCTTAGGTGGTTTAGATGGGACGGGAAGAACTTTTCTTGGGATGCGAAAAAACTATGGATGCTTGATTTCTGTTTTGATGTGTTGTACAATCTCGAGTTTTGAGTGTTTTGAGGGAACTTTTATGTTGTTCATTTGTGGAATGACGTATATTCGTATGTCTTGTTGACGAGTTCAGACTCAAGAGGATTAAGTGATTGCATAGTGGTCGTGGCCATGAAAAGGCATTGAGAAATGCCAGTTTGAGGCTAAGCAAGTGGATTATCTCCTACGGGATGTCCTGAGGTTGTGTGATCCCTATGATGTTTCTGTGAATAGTTTTCTTTCTACCAATGATATGTGTATGGGTTTCGATTTGAGTTTGGATCACTTGAAGGAGTTTGCACGACCGTCACGAGGATGGATATATGCTTAGCAGAAGATATGCGGTATTTTATGGTTTGTGTTACATGAGCTTATGAAGGATTTAGTTGAATTTCAGTACGGGATTATGGCAGTAATAGAGTATGGGTATTGTGAGTTCCCGACTATTTTGTTCTATTGAGCCAAGTGAGGGAGTCACTATCGACGATTTGATTGCACAACTATGTATATTAATTTGGGTCTGAGGCGTATTTGTGGATCTGTTACGACTTGAATGAGGCTGGCTTCGAGGTTAGTGCAAGAAATAAAAAATTGCAAGATACATGATGTATTACACTTTATGGATATATGGAAGTCTTGGAGTAATTCATGTTTATTATTTGTGGTGGACGTAGAGTGCAAGGAGAAAGGATTCACTCGATTTCTTAAAGGTGGGTGTTGCTCCTTTAGGTGTTTATGTGCTAATGGAGCACAAGTCGTTCGGCTCGTATTGGCGCTGCATTGGATATTTTAGCAGAGTGGATGACTCTCGAGAAGGTTCTAATGAGTTCAAGATTCATATGAGGTATTTGAGGGTTCCCCGAAATTGTATATGGCTAAGATATAAGATTGCATTGGATGGTTCTGAGACATACGATATTTCTATATCATTAGTGATTCTACATTTTAGTATCAGAGAGGTTAAAGAAACAACTTCAGATTTAGTCAAGTCGAGGAGAATTCGAAGTAATGGGTAGGCTTGGTAGTGGTTTGGGTCAGCATGGTAATAAATGCGATTGGTTCCTTTGGTGTGGTGAGGCTTTAAGGGTGTTTTATGGAAATACTCTTGGGTTTGGCAGCCTGCGTGACTTGGCTGAGTTAGAGAGATTCATTTCTAATGACTTGGTTATGTGCAAATGGGTTTAGAAGAATTCTTGAAGATGTCGATCTTGGCTTGAGATTGATGTCTTCTACCAAAATGAGAAGTATGTTGCGTGATGTGATTTTTCTTTGGGATGAGGTCAAGTAAAAGGTTTATGGCTGACGGAATATGTATCATGCTTGTGATTCAAAGTTGATAATGGGGTTCTCGTGTTTTCATATGATGGCATGATAGATGCAGTGCGACGTGTGGGATTGGGGTTTGCATGTACGAGGTTGCGATTCTGTTCAAAGGGAAGGTCATGAGTTCTAGAGAACATGGACGGTTTCATATGTTTAGAAGAATATTGGCACTATCCGGTATCACCTGAGAAGGGCGCACATTTCAGAAGGCGCATTGTGTTTTGACTTGCGTATGCTTGACTGGTATTATGGTAATTATTGGGTTGTTGGCTACTAATGTTCAGATTTTGCTCTGTGGCGCGGAAGAACTATGAGAGTGTTTCTCGTGAGATGATTGTGTATGAGGAATGTGTCAGTTATTTGAGTGGTGGAGTTGGGATCGAACATAAAGATTCTTGTATTCTAGGGATTTGAAGACTAGGAGGGTTCTGAGAGGCAAATTTTCCTTGATTGCGGATGGTGAAGGTATGTTAAGAGGTTGATGGCTGAGCGTATGTGTTATGAATATCTTATTGTGGATTTTTAGAGGTTATTACCTAATTCGGGAGGATTAGAATTGATTTGGGGGCCACTAGTAGGTCTAGTGAGAATGTGTATTCTACATCGGGTTGGATTTGTTTACTCAACACATCTATTGTTGAGGGGTGTGCCATCGACCTTGGGTTATCTTATTCGTGTTCTGGTATGCTTCATGTGTTACTCTCCTATGCTACGATGGGTTGTGAGACTATTAACTATTTACGCACATTATGCTATTCTATTTGGGCCCTGTGGTGAAATTCGAGTGAGATGGCTCTTGGGGTGTTGAATGGTTGATTACGCCTTGGTTATGGACTTCTTGTTTGTGGTATATTGTGCTATATGTTTTTCGTTAATTATGGTTATGCACTTCGCGTGTTTGTTGTTGATATGCATATGGTTGTTGATTGTGATAATCATGGCTCAAGGTATTCCATGTGGACCGATGCTTGTATTGGGTCACGCATCACATCAGAGTTATGTTGGGATATGATCATTTGTGCTTATTTCGTGTGTTTCGTTTCTCTTTCGTGTGATGGGTTCATAGCATTGCGCTTTGTGGTGACATCTGTTGAGCTTGCGGGCAATTATCTCATTTGATCCTCTTTCCATTATTAGGTACATTCGAGTTATTTCTTGTTTGGTGCACATATTGCACGGTATGTGGCTCGAGGTGGTGCTGGTGTGGCGTGTTGGTCGAGCTGCTTGTATTAGATGAGATGAAGTTATTGGACTTGGAATGAGTGCAATCAGATATGATTAAGGTATGTTCTGAAGAATAACGTCCTTAGTCAGCTCAGAATTTGACAATGGTTCTTATCAGGCGAGAGAGCTCCACGACTTGTTGATATGATGGGTGGTTATGAGTTTTTGCGTGTTACTTTCAGTATCGGCAGTGTGCGAATGTTTAGAACAAGGTTTTATTTGATATGAGATTTGTTACCGGTACCAGGTTTGTTATTGAGCAACTATCGTAGTCGAAAGTTATTGCTATGAGTATATGAGTTATGTGGTATATCATGTGATTATATCTTGGGTTACAGTTATGGCCTGATACATCTTGTTCAGGCTTATTCAATGTATAAATGTGAGAATAGGGTCTTGTTATGAATTCCAGATGTTGGAGATTGGGTTCTAAGGTTTATGGACTAAGGTTGTGGTAAAGAACTTTATTTAGGTTGTGTTGTCGGGCATATATGGATTGGAGTGACGTTGGATCACCTATGGGTATGTGTATGGTTTGTTTATACAGTGATTTGATGGCTTTGGAACGACTCTTGGCACGTTCGAGGACGATTGTATATTTAAGTTGGGGAAAATATAACGACCCGACCTATCGTTTTGAACATTAGCATTTCCATTCGATAATTTAAGGTCTTGAGTAGTTTCATATGATGCTAAATGACTTGCGTGTATGGTCGATTTTGGTTTTCGAGTGATCAGAATTTATTTGAAAGAATAATTCTCAATTTAGAAGCTTTAAGTTGGTAGAGTTGACCAAGTTTAAATTTTTGTGTATTTTGCCTCAGATCGGTGTTTTGACGGTTCTGTTAAGTCCGGATGGTGATTTTAGACTTGAGAGTATCCAGATTCGCATTTCAATGTTTCTAGAATGTTTTGGCTCTAATTGGCGAAAGTTGGCAATTTGAAGGTTGAAACGTTTATAGGTTTGGCTGGGAGTTGACATCAATGTTATTGGGTTTGGATTGTGGTTCCGGGAGTTGGAATAGATCTGTTGCGTGATTTAGAACTTGTGTAAAAAATTTGAAGTGATTCCGAGTTGTTTAGACGTGTTCGGCGTAAGTTTGGAATTTGGAATTTGAAATAGTTCATTAAGCTTAAATTGTGGCATGATTCATAGTTTTGATATTATTTTTTGAGATTTGAGGCTCGAGTAGGTCAGTGTTATGTTTTAGGACATGGTGGTATATTCGTAAGGGTTCCGAGGGCCTCGGGTGAGTTTCAGGGACGGTTTAGACCATTTTCTCTCATGTTTGCACTGCTGGTTTCTCTGATTTTTCTGGTGCTGGGAGTGTTCTTCGTGATTGCGTTAAGAGGATTGCTATCTCATAGTGTTCTGGGAGCTGGCTGGAGGTTGTTCTTAGCGTTCAAGATATTGTGTTCGCATTCGCGATGATTGAGACTTTATGCCTTCGTGTTTGTGAATGGGACCACGCGTTCGCGTAGTGTTGGGCTAGGTTGGGCAGGTCCTATTAGTTGACTTTCGCGTTCGCATGACGAATCTGCGTTTGTGTAGGTCTTTGCAGTTGTGCATCATGATCGAGTGCCTGGGGATGCGTTCGTGTAGGCCGTCTCCGAGGCACTTCAGTTTTTGTGCATCGCGATCGCGAAGGTTACTCCTGAAGCAGTAGTATAAGAGTCTATTTTCGGACATGAGTTCATTTAATCACATTTCGAGATTGGGAGCTAGAATTTGCGCAATTCTTGTGGTGATTTTCACGATTTGGATTTGATTATTTTACATGATTCCATCTTTCATTTTGGCATTTGATTGATGAATCTAAAAGAGAAATTTGGGGTGTTTGTCAAAACGTTTCTAAAGTGAATAATTGATATTTGAACATCGAATCAGAGTCAGATTTGAGTGAAACTAGTATGGTTGTTTTCATATTTGAATATGTTACCAGAATTTGTTGGTTTTATCGGATTTTGGGGTGCGGTCCCGGGAATGATGGTTTGGTTGACTTTGAGTATTTGATTAAAGATTTGACCTTTATCATCTAGGTCTGATTCCTATGGTATTATTTGTTGTTTTTGAGTTGCTTTTGCCTAGATTCGAGCCGTTCGGTGGTAGATTCGCATGGGAAGGCATTTATAGAGTATGGATTTGACTTGTTTAAGGTAAGTAAAATATCTAAACTTGGTTTGAGGGTAATTATCCCTGTGAACTATGATACTTGAGGTGTGTTTGGGGTGACACACATGCTAGGTGACGGTTGTGTGTGCGTACACCGAGGTATTAATGATCCGGTTAGACTTTAGGCTACTATAAGACTAGTTTGCTTTTATACCTCATTACATCCCTGTTTTCTCTACGTTTAAGACTATTTGGGCTATGATTCATGTTATGAATCATGTCTAGTTTACGTGGTTATTTGTTTGAGACATGATATGAGCATTCTTGATATTTTGAGCTGTTTACCTTAATTGTAGACATAATTTCAGTTATGATGCTATATCCATGTATGTTATCTCTGTCTCGGTGCATTCTTATTATGATTTCTCACATGTTGTTGATGCCTCATATGTGTAACACTGTTGAACCAAGTACCGTGAGATATGGTTAATTGAGACTTGAGTGGTAGTTGTATTCTCAGTCATAATTTTTAAACATCCGCATGTTATATCTTGGTCTCTGGGCATTATTTATATGTCATATCACTTGTTGTTGATGCCTTTTATATGTGATGCTGTTTGGACTGAGATTGTGAGACGTGAGCCATTGAGATTTGAGTTGTTGCTGACTGATGTAGGCCATAGAGCCGTATTGTGATTGACATTTGGATCGGGTTGCACGCCGCAATAATTAAATTGATTATTGATTAGAGCTCGGGCAAGGATCCGCCTCTCCGAAGTCTGATATTATAGTGAGCTCAGGCATATGGTTATATATGTGCTTTGGTGATGGCATTTGTGCTAGACAGCCGTATAATGATGAGTGTAGTTGTGTGTGTGATGGTGAGGGACACCTGTGTCACCGAGTACATGAGCTCTATAAAATAGTAAATACAAAGTCTAAACAAAATACAATACTCTCTGATAGACTGAATAGTAAGATCATAAGATAAAAGAGGGGACTTCAAGGCATGAAAACGGAACAACATGGCTACCTTGAAATCTCCCAGGTAATTCGGATGTAGCTCAGGAGCAACTACCATGATCAACAATACTTGGATCTGCACACAAAGTGTAGAGTGTAATATGCGTATAACCGAGTACTCAATAAGTAGTAAGCCTAACCTCGAGATAATAGTAGTGACGAGCTTAGAAAGGTCCGATGATCACTTTCCACTTCCAACAATTGCAATAACTACAAAATAATAGCATATGAAGGAAAACAACTCAAATAATAATAGGCTCAGCTTAATACAGCAGGATGCGAAATAGACATGCTTTTAAGATATAATAGTCAAGGCATCAACTTCCACATAAATCACTTAGTTAGGTATTTAACAAGATAAAATTTTATTATCAAGCTTTAAGCATCAAGTAGAGTCATCAAATACCAATTAGCATGAGAGATAATATAGCTTTATGCATGCATGTCAGTTATACTTGCCAAATCAATAAAGAATCACAATTTAAATATCAAGTGTACATAAGCTCAACACATTTGTACCCTCAATCATACTGTAAGCACGATCACGGTTCTTGGCTCAAAGTCCACAGACCCTCACACACACTTAGCACTATACGGGTACCTGATATAAGTCCCTCACTAAGCACATATATGTCTCTGTGCCTGTGCCCACGGTTATTACCTGGCTCCGGAGGGATGGTTCCTTGCCCAAGCACTGATCGGATCTAAGTCAATGATCAATAACAGTTAGCCCAACATGGGGCCCGACGCACACATTGCCTCATGATCAATACCACTCAGCCCAGCATAGGGCTTGGCACATGTGTCACATCACTATCAATACCAAAACGACTCTATGGCCTAAGATAAACCATCAATCTGCTCAAGTCTTCATATGCTAACATTTCACCGAAACATAATTTAATGTACCGCAAATAATATACCAACGTACTACAATTGAGCTAAAACTCGTGTCATGTACAAGGACACCAACAACATGTGAGATAGCATATCAAAATGCATAGAGACATAGATATAACTCGTGGAAATGATATCATGATTGAAAAGTATGACCATGACTAAGGCAAATAGCTTAACAGAGCAAAAATAGCCCTATCAAGTCTCAACAAGTAAGCAAATAGCCTTGACATGATTTCTAGCATGAATGATACCACACATAGTCATACAAATGGAGAAAACATGTTATCAAAGAGGCATGATAGAAAAACAAGGCTTATAATATACTAAGATCTACCCGGATAATGAATAACCATGGTTCATGCATATACGCTCGTCACCCCGCATTTACGTCACCCCAACACATAACAAATATCATAGCCAACGAGGAAAATACCCTCAAACCAAGCTTAGGCAAGATACTTACCTCATCCGGTCTAGTCTTCAACCTTGAATCAAGTCCAATCCTTGATATAGCCCTCCAATCGGGCAAATACAAGCCCAAAATCATCCAAGGAGGTCCACAATGCCATAGAAAGTGATCCCAAGCCATAAAGCTTCAATCTTTGAAGAAATTTCCAAAATTCAACAAAAGTCAACCCAACCCATGTGCTCGAAATCCAAAACCAATACCAAAATCCTATGACCCATTACCTGCCGAATCCAAATATGTAATTTCTTTCCAAATCCGAGTCTAAATCGGTACTCAAATCTCCAAAATACACTCTCTTGAAGTGTAGATAAAAACCCTAAATTTACTTTCAAAGTTCCAAGTTTTAGGTGTAAAAATCCATTGGTAATCAATATATAAAATCATATAAGGGGGTAAACTCCTTCCAGATATAAAATCCATTGGAAATCCAAGGTACTTGTAAAATTTCTCTTCAAAATCTCCTCTTCTCGAAGTCCAAGTCTCAAAATATGAAATAATGGAAAAGTTCCGAAATTGGACAAATTAAATACACTACTAGTTTATGCTCTTTGCGATCGCCGTCTAGTCCATGCGATCACGATTGTCACAACCCAAAATTCAACATGTCATGATGACACATATCACAGAACTAGTCAAGCTGACATTCACAATAAAACTGGGCATTTTGTATTAAAAATAAGATGAAGCAAGTTTAACAGTAATAATTCTCGTAAATAGCCGATATAAACGACTCCAACTCGAATACAATCTTCCCAAAATCTGGGTGTCACTGAGTACATGAGCATCTACACTATATCATAGTCTAAAACACCGTATAGAAAGGTAGAATAGTATAAGTAAAACTAAGAGATAGAGGAGGAGAGTCAAGGTCTGCAGACGCCAAAGTAGCTACCTCGATGATCTCCGAACGAGCAAAAACTCCAAGATCAGCAACCACCATGTCCGGGAAACACCTGGATCTGCATACGAAGTGCATGGTGTAGCGTGAGTACAACCAACTCAGTAAGTAACAAGTCTAACCTTTGGGCTGAAAGCACTGACGAGCACAACCAATATAGTATGAATACAGAGTTTAACGATACAGAAATGTAGACATGCTTCCAGGTTTAACAATTAAGTTCAACACAGATAAAAATATGCCAAGTGTGACTGATATGAGGAATATGACATCTCTATATCTATATGCCTTATGAATCCCATATGTGATGCAACACAATGAAAATCTCACGTACTCACACTCTCGGAGCACTCAATCTGACAGCCTCAATTCTCACTCGTTACACTCAGTCACTCATCCTATAAGTCCTGCTGCAGCGTGCAGCCCAATCCACATATAGCCATAAGGCCTTTTGCAGTATGCAACTAGATCCACATATAGCCATAAGTACTGTTGCGGCGTGAAACCCGATCCACATATAGCCACAAGGCTTGTTGTGGCATGCAACCCGATCCATATACAGCCATAAGGCTTGTTGCGGTGTGCAACGCGATCCACATATCTCACTCACATCACAGCTCTCAGGCCCCAACTCAGTCATCAATCTCTCCAGTCTCTCGGGCTCACCACACACATACTAAGCATCCCAAATCAATAATACATGATGTGACAATAAATAATACAAATACTGAGATATCATATGCAATGATGAATGCGACTGAGTACATAACTGCAAATTAAGCAATTAATCTCAACAGCAAAAGAACGACCATTGTGGGTCCCAATAGTACTAACTCATTGCCTAAACATGATTTCTAACATAAATCACAACTCAAGTGCTCTAACACATAGAGTACAATAATGCTATTCAGATAAGGTGACTACACAGTCCTATGAAATCGACTAAGTCATAATCACTACGGTGCACACCCACATGCCCGTCACCCAGCATGTGTCTCAACACCAATCACATAACATCAAATTCAGGGATTCATACCCTCAGAACCAAGCTTAGAAGTATTACTTACCTTAAACCGTGCGAAACTCTACCCCAATAAGCCCTTGCCTCGCGAATTGGCCTCTGAACGCCTCGAATATAGCCACAAACAATTCGATACAATCAACTCAAGCTATTGGAATCAATTCCATATAAAAATGCTAAGTTCTTAATCAAAAGTCAAAAAGTAAACTAAAAAATCCAACCCCGATCCCACGTCTCAGAATCCAATAAAAGGTACAAAATCCGAACACCCATTCAACCACGAGTCCAATTATACCAAATTTACCAAATTTCAATACCAAGTTGTTACTCAAATCCCCAAATTTCACTCTCCTATCCCTAACCCAAAACTCCCAAAATTCAACCTTAAAAACACATAAATTAGGTGGGTAATTCAATGGGTAATCAATATTATTGAATAAAAATAATCAAAAGTGACTTACCTCAAGAAATAACTCGAACCCCATCTCAAAAATCGCATTAACCCGAGCTTGCAATGTCCAAAAATGATAAAATCTCGGAACCCTTGAATCTTATACATTGCCAGGCTTTTTTGCTTCTGCGGATATTTTAGCCGCTTCTACGGTCAAAGCTCCGCATATGCGGAGTTACACTTGACACCCGACCTAGCTCACCTATGGTCTCTAGCCTGCACCAGCGGGTGCACTTCTATGAGAAAACTTCCGCTCTTGCAGACCTGCCTCAACAACCCCCTCTTCGCTTCTGCGATGCTCCTTCCGTATCTGCAAACTCGTAGGTGTGGAAATACCCTCGCACCTGCGCAACTCCCTCAGTTCACCCAAATTCTCTTCTGTCATGACATCCACACACCTACGACCAAGACATTCACAAGTGCAATCACACCAGTCCAGAACTCATCAACCATTTCTTAAGTTCGAAATTTGATTCGTTAACCCTCTGAAATCCACCCGAGGCCCTCGGGACCTCAACCAAATATACTAACAAGTCCTAAAATACGATGCGAACTTAGTCAAGGCCTTAAACCACATCAAACAATATCAAAAACATGAATAGCACCCGAATTCAAGCCTAATGAACTTATGAACTTTTAACTTCTACATTCGATGCCGAAACCTATCAAATCAATTCCGATTAACCTCAATTTTTGCACACAAGTCATAAATGACACAATAGACATATTCCAACTTCCGAAACCAAATCCGAGTCCAGTAACCACAAAGTCAACTCCCGGTCAAACCTCTCAACTCTCCAAATTCTAATTTTTCAACTTTTGCCATTTCAAGCCAAAATCACCTAAGGACCTCCTATTCACTATTTGGACATACTCCTACGTCCAAACTCACCATATAGAGCTATCAGAACCATCAAAACTCCATTACGGAGACATTTACACATAAGTCAACATCTGGTCAACTCTTTCAACTTACGCTTCCAACCTTAGAACTAAGTGTCCCAACTCATTAGGAAACATCCCAGACCAAACCAACTACCCCGACAAGTCCCATAACAACAATTGAGCAAAGACTAAGCAGTAAATGCGGGAACAGGTCCATAACACTCAAAACGACCGGCCGGATCGTTACAACAATACACCAAAACCACACTGCTCCAACATTGATCCGCGAATATGGACAGAGCCATGTGAATATGATGGCCAACTGACCCCAAGATACGCGAACAAGATGACAAGTTGTGAACGCAACCTCTGCTGACCACTAACCTCCAACACATAGAGAAGGTGATTCCTGATATGCGAACAAGATAAACATTGCTTACAACATTCTGCGAATATGCTTCCCCTAACACGAAAGTGATGCATAGACCACCAGGGACCCCAAAATACCCCTTGCGATCGCGAAGCTCTTGTGTAATGACCCGACCAATTATTTTGAGCTTTTGCATTCAGTTTGGTAGTTTGAGGTCATGAGTAGTTTCATAGGATGTATTATGAAATGCGTGTATGGTCAGTTTTTGTTTTTGAGTGGTTCCATATTGATTTAGAAGAATGATTCCGGACTAGGAAGCTTTAAGTTGGAAGAGTTGTCCAATTTTGAATTTTATGCATTTAACCTCGGATCGAAACCTTCATGGTACCATTAGGTCCGCATGGTGATTGTGAACTTGGGCGTAAGCTCGGATTTGCATTTGGATATTTCTATAAGGTTTCGGCTCAATTTGCCGAAAGTTGGAAATTTGAAGCTTTGGAAGGTTCTTAAGTTTGACCGGAAGCTGACTTTGATGTCATCGAGTTCGGATTATTGTTTCAGGAGTTGGAATAAATTTATTATGTCATTTGAAACTTTTGTGCAAAATTTGAGGTGATTCCAAGTTGTTTAGACGTGTTCGACGTACGTTTGGAATTTAGAAATTTGAAATGGTTCTTTAAGCTTGATTTGAGGAGCTATTTGTGGTTTTGATGTTATTATGTGTGATTTGAGTCCTCGAGTAGGTCCATGATATGTTTGGGACTTGTTGGTATGTTCGGACGGGGTTCCGAGGGGCTCGGGTGAGTTTCGGGGTGATTTCAGACCATTTTCTTTTATGTTGTGTTTATGTTTTTTTGTTGTTGCTGATGTCCTTTGCGATCATGAGGGACTGACCGTGATCGCGTAGTGTATGATGCACTGGGTGCTTATCCTTTTAGCATTCGCGAGTGGAGGGCCACATTCGCGTAGCTTTGTGGGGCTTGTTCAACGCGTTTGCGACAGTAGAGACACGTTCGCGATGAAGAGCTGGGAGCTGGTGGTGATGTCTTTGCATTCGTGAGGGTTATGCAGCGTTCAGATAGTGTTTGCTGATCTGTGCATTGCATTCGAGAGGTATATGACATGAACGCAGAGTATAATTTTCGAGCTGTGACTTTTGTGCTTCGCGATTGCGAAGCTCTTCCAGCGATCGCGATGGGAACCCCTGAAGCAATGTTATAAAATACTCTATTTCAGACTTTGAGTTGTTTTTATTACATTTCGAGTTTGGGAGTTTTGATTTGGGCGATTCTTGAGGCGGTTTTCACGATTTTGATTGGGTTCCGAGCCTTTCGAAGGTGGATTCGTGGGGGATGGTGCTTCTAGAGTATCGATTTGGCTTGCTTGAGGTAAGTATCTTACCTAATATTAGTTTAGATACTAGTTGCGTATGTTATTTGTGATAACTATGTTCAATGGGTGGCACACATGTGTGGGGTTGAGACCGTATGTGTGCATTGGGGTATTAACTCATGCTCGATGTAGTGCTTAGGATGTGATGTACCTTGAGTTCATTTCTAAGCTTCATTCAGTGATGTTTCTAATATTTGTACCATGTTTAAGGTTACATAGAGGTTAATCTTGATATATTACTACTTTCGTGATATAATTTCTTGATTGAGCTATGACAGCATACTGTGCACATACATACACCTTATCATGTCTTGTATACCAGTCCTGAAGTATAAAATTTGATGTTTATTAATCATATACATGTATTCTTGTACATTTTCTTTTTGTGTGACTTGGATTGGACTAGTATCATGTGACCACGCCATGCAGATTTTGATATTTAGCATGTGACCACGCCGGGCGGATTGTGATATTGAGCATGTGACCATGCCGTACGAATTGATATTATTGGCACATGAGTTGTATGTGCATCACGTGAGTTGACCGTGCAGATCCGATATATTGATATTATTGGCATGTGAGTTATCCGTTCAACACGTGTGTTATTCGTGCGGTTGATGTTATTAGCACGTGAATTTTTTGTGCAGCACACGAGTTGTCAGTTCGGATATAAGATATCGATATTATTGGCATGTGAGTTTTGCGTGGAGCATGTGAGTTGTCCGTGAAATTGATATTATTAGCACGTGAGTTGTCTGTTCATCGTGTGGATATGGATCTACCCCCCTAGGGTCACCCTCTAATATTCCTTCTTGATGGTGTACACGCGGATTGTGAGAAACCGACGAGTTTTTGGTTGATATGGGACTTGGGAAGGCTGATAAGTAGTTTGATCTAGTTTTTGAGATTCTGATGTGGGCCTTAGAGTGGTTTTTTGATTTCTATTTGGATCGGGTTGTGTGTCGCAACAGATTTATAGTTAATTATTGCATTTCTTCTTTACTTGCAATTTCCTTGGCTGTTTACCTGATTTATTTGTTTATCTTTCTTATATGCTGGATTACTGACTAAGCAAAGTACGTTAAGAAAATTGTGTGCACCAAGGTGATTTAATCCGTGATTTCATGATTTGATCATATTACTGCTCTGTACTTGTTGGAATTATGAATTGTACAGCTGATTAGTGAGTATAGATTATAATTCTTTCTTCTATTACCTCGCTGATGTTAGTTATGATACCTACTATGTACATGGAGTCGGTTTTACTCCTACTACACTTCTG
Source organism: Nicotiana tabacum (assembly GCF_000715075.1). Classification (NCBI taxonomy): domain Eukaryota; kingdom Viridiplantae; phylum Streptophyta; class Magnoliopsida; order Solanales; family Solanaceae; genus Nicotiana; species Nicotiana tabacum. The sequence continues at coordinate 46,450,863 of NC_134092.1, forward strand.
CACCTTACGTTCTGATCTTGGAGCTGAGATGCTGTGGATGACGGGAGCTGGCACAGAAGATGTACTTGCTTTCCAGATATAGCTACCACTTTTCCATGGTAGTTTTAAACTTGTAATGAATTCATGTATATTCCAAATAGATGTTGTATTTATTATCATATTAACGTTGTAAATCTAGTCTTAGTGGCTGATGACTTGTACTACCAATCCTTGGGTTATTGTATGGAAATTTTAGTTATTTCGCTTATTGTTTCCTTATTATTTTCATTGGAGTTGTGTTGACTGTTATTTGCCTTACCTAGCGGGTTGGATTAGGTGTCATCACGAGTAGATAGATTTTGGGTCATGACAAGTTGGTATCAGAGCTCTAGGTTCATAGGTTCTACGAGTCATGAGCAAGTGTACAATAGAGTCTTGTAGATCGGTATGATGACGTCCATACCTATCCTCGAGAGGCTACATGTCTTCTTGGAAAATTTCCCATCTTTCTTTTTTATCGTGCGACTATGATTCAGATCGAAGCCTATCTCTGTGAATTCCTTCCATCCACTCGTATGTCATGTTGGGTACTCGGTTTCAACTGAGCATCGACAGCTCGTGAAGTCATGGATGAGGTGAGAGACGTGTTTTCTGTGTTGTGTAGGTAATCCAGTCTGGAGGACTTGAGGCCACGTTCAGACCGCAGCTTGGACTCGCTAGTTTCATTTATGTGCGTATGTGCTTTTGGACTTATACGTCCGGTAGTGTCCCTAAGGGTCGGATTGATGGCTCAGTGGGTGGTTGGATAGATATATGATGAGCATTATGTGACCGCAGGATGTGCTTAGATGGTTTGGATGTGGCGAGAAGAATTTTGTTTGGGATGTGAAAGGACTATGGATGCTTGATTTCTATCTTGACGTGTTGTGCAGTCTCAAGGCTGAGTGTGTTGAGGGATGTTTCAGTTATACATTTGTGGAATAAAGTATATTCTTATGTCTTGTTGACGAGTTCATACACGGAAGGATTAGCGATTGCACAATAGTTGTGACCATGATGGGGTCATAGTGATATGCCAGTTTGAGGCTGAGCAAGTAGGGTGATTACCTGCGGGGTGGTCTACGGATGTGTGATCTTTATGATGTTTCCGTAGAGAAGTTTTATTTCTACCAGTGGTTATATGTGTTGTAATTCGAGTTCGTATCACTTGAGAAAGTTTGCACGACTGTCACGAGGATGGATATGCGCTTAGTAAATGTTATGGAGTATTTTATGACTGGTGCTACATGAGCTTATGGAAGATTTAGTTGAATTACAGTGGGGGATTATGGAAGTTGTAGAGTAAGGACATTGGGGGATTGTCGGATGTTATGTTCTATGATTTTGATCCAAGAAGGGAAGTCTACTATCAACGATCAGATTGTATAGTTATGCGTTATATTAGTTTCGGTCTGAGGCATATTTGAGGAACAATTCTAACTTGAAGAGGTTGGTTTTGAGGATGGCATGAGCAGGGGAATTGCTGATGCATGATGTGCTATACGTTATGGGCATACATAAATTTTGGAATGATTGAGGATTGTTATTCGTAGTAGAGGTAGTGTGCATGGAGTACATATTCACTTGGTTGCTTAGAGATATGGGTTATTTTCTTGAGGTGTTTGTGTGATAATGGAATACAAGTTGTTTGGCTCGTATGGCAGTACATTGAAGATTAGAGAGGAGTGGATGACTCTCGAGAAGGTTCTAGTAAGTTCTAGTTCATACACGATAGCTGAGAAGTTTTTGGAGCAATATATGGTTGAGATCTGAGATTTGTATTGGATGGTGTCGGGACTTGCGATATTTCTGCATCATTATGGATTCTATATTTCTGTATTAGAAGGATTAAGGAAACAACTTTAGATTGACGAAAGTCCTCTTCAGAGTGGGCATTTCAGTTACGGTACTGTTGGGCACTTAGAGTGAATACAATGGCTTATGGTCCATAAGGCGATGTGATTTTGTAAGGCCTCGTAAAATTTCACCTAACATTCAGGGTTTCGTGGTGCTGAGCGGTACAAAATATTTGGGTTGCGCAGAGCGTTGGGGAATTGAATAAAGATTTTTGCAGAACAGGGCATTTCTATTATCCATTATGCGATCGCAGAACTGATCTGCGGACCGCAAATCTGCCACAAAGTGAAGTCGAGAAATGGGCCAATTTTGGGGGTTGTTTTGCGGTCAACTATGCGACCGCATAATCATTTCATGGGCCGCACATCCATCGCAGATCCAGCATGAAGATTTCTAGAGGGAGATTCTGCGGCCGCACAATTGATACGCGGGCCGCAGACTAGACCAGGCTAGCCCAACCTTTGGGACCATTTCCGTAAACCATTTTGCTGGTCGTAGACCTGATCTGCGGTGCACTCTGTGATCGCAGAGTTGAGTTCAGAGGTACCATTTTCTGGTTTTAAAACATGACCCCACCTTTTATAAAACAACCTTATGGGTCATTTTAGAAGGTTCAAACTAATATTTTAGAGAAAGGAAAGTGTTCTAGAGTGAGAAGAAGAATTCCTAAGATATTTGTTCATCGATCCTTGCTCAAGTCTAGAAGAATTCACAAGGATAACTCACAAGGCCTTCATCCAAGAGAAAAGACTCTAGCCCTAACCTTTAATTTTGAAATTTGGTTTGGGAATAGGTAATGGGGAAGGAGGTTTTGAGAATACGAGTTGTTATTTATGCATGCATGTAATAATAAAGGTGGTAGGAAGGTTGAGGAGTATTTTTGGTGGCCTATTGAAGTGGGGATAGATTGTGGGGTAAAAGCATCCACCATAGGAGGACTTTGAAACCTTAATGCACACCTAGTGCTTGAAAACAATGCTCAAATGAGCGGAAACTCGAGTATCTTCCTAATTAAGGTTCAAATTTGTCATGTTTCTAATAGATTTAAGTCTCTAATATTTCCGGAACATTGTAGTAATTTAAGGAAGCTCAAGCGAGGTATGGTGGCTAAACTCCCCTTGTAGAATCGATTTCCTTGATGTCCTCGTAAGTTGCGATTATGTTTCGTATAATTTCTTATGTCTCATATTCTCAGTCCTTCCTAATAGAGTTGATTATCATAAAATAAGTGTTGTGTTGAAAGATCTATGTACCCAAAATGTGTTCCAAATGTTCCTATCGTATCATGATTCTTTCCGAGAATGTAAGCTAGTATGATCAATGTATTAAACGTGTTGTGATTTAAAAACCATGTTTCAATTGCAAGCTAGTATGCCTAATCGTGGTAGAGAAACTCAATGTGCTTAAGACTCTTGTTTGCTCATATGTGTACTTAAGGTCTTGATTTGAAATTCTCTTATTGATGATAATCCTTGGTAACGCTTGAAAGTTTTAGGGGTGAGTATGAAATATGAAATACGGCCAACGTGCTGAGAATGATATTACAATTGTGGCCACTAGTGCCAATAAAATAGAAAGATATGTGAAAGATTATAAAATGAGTTGTAAATCCTTTGAATAATAAATGCCTTGGGAGTATAGTTTAGTCATCGAGGAAGGGTAGGTCAAAATAGCCTAACCCCGAAACTACATGTGCCGGTGTCAGAGTGATTGAGGTGTAAATCCTCATGTTGATGTGACGAGATATTTTCCCCTTATATGGGATGAGATTGATGTATTGAGATATTTTCCCTTAAATGGGATGAGATTATTGCTAGCAGGAAGTGATGTGATGTCGATCTACACTGCATTGTGGTGAGACGGCTTAGCTGATTGGCTGAGATCGGATGCCATGACACGCACATGGTGATGTTGTGATTGGATGTCGCAGAGTGAGATGGCTTAGCCGATTGGGCTAGGATCGAACTTCGTGATAAAATCACGGTGGTATATCGATACTAAAGATCTCCCAACTTAAAAATATTTAAACTTACTTGAAATTTACTTTTCTCTAACTTGACACTATGATACTGTTTGAGGCTCTTATTAATTTCATGTTTCCTTCTCCTTTTACTGTTACTCGTTCTATTGAGAGGGTGTTTAGTTTTACTTACTAGTACTATTCCATATGTACTAGCGTACCCTTTGCCGGGGGCGCTGCATCTTTAATGGATGCAGGTGGTTCCATAGCAGGTGGTATTGATCAGTGATGGCATCACATCATCCCCTCAACTAACTTGGTGATCCCCATTTCATTTCGGGGTCTTGTATCGCTTGTCCTCTCTCTCTCTCTATATTATTTTTTGAGGTATAACCAGAGCCTTGTTGCCTACACGATCATACTACTCTTTTGTATCTACTAGAGGCTCCGTAGACATAGTGTGGGTGGTACCTTTGTTTTGGGAAGTCAAATTAGAAATATTGTATTTGTATCATATGTTTCCACTTCTAAACTATGAATGTGTAATGTAATATTTTGGGAAATCTTGAATGAATATCTAACGGTAATGAAATTTAGATTATTTATGTAATCCTCTCATTGTCTAATTAATGAAATATACCTTCTCTTTATTCATGGATGAGGCTGGGTAGAAGGCATTGTACAGACTTGCTTGGCCGGGTTATCTCGGTTGAGCGCCGACCGCACTCCTCGAGGTCGGGTCATGACAGATTTCATGCTAGGATCTATTGTGGTGAGCTGTAGGTTAAGGTTCATAGTGTATTGGTAAGGAGAATGTTAACTTGAATGCAAGTCGGGAGGAACTCTAATAAATAGGTCAGCTTGGTAGTGGTTTGGATCAGGATGGTAATAAAAGTGACCGGTTCCTTTGGTAGTGAGACTCTACAGGTGTTTTATGGTAATACGATTGGGCATATCAACCTGCGTGACTTGGTGGAGTTAGCGGGATTCAGTTATGAGGGCTTGGTTATGTGCAAATGGGATTCAAAAAGTTCTGGATGGTGTCGACCAAGGCTTGAAATAGATGTCTTCTACAGGTATGATGAGTATGTTGCCTGTTGTGATTTTCTCGCGAATGGCGTCTAGTGGAAGGTTTCAAGTTGATGGGGGTGTCTATCCTACTTGTGAATGGGAATTGATAATGGGGTTCTTATGTTTTCATATGATTACATGGATGCAGTGCGAAGTGTGGGATTAAGGTTTTCATGTACGAGGTTGCAATTCCGTTTGAAGGGAAGGTCATGAGTTCTAGATGGTATGGGCGGTTCAGATCTTTAGAAAAATGTTGGAACTATCTGGTATCACCTAAGAAGGGTGCGCATTTCAGAAGGAGCATTGTGTTTTGACTTACAGATGCTTGACTGGTATTCTGGTAATCACCTGGTTGATCGACTGCTGATCTTCATATTTTGCTATGTGGAATAGAAGAATTATGGAAGTACTTCTCGTGAGATGGTTTTGTATGAGTGATGTATATCCATTTGAGTAATGGAGTTGGGATCGGACATGGAGATTCTTGCATTCTAGGGTTTTGAACACTAGGAGGTTTCTCAGAGGTGTGTTAAGAGGTTGATGGCTGAGTGTATGTGTTATGGATAGGTTATTGTGGACTTTTTGGAGGTTACCTACCTATTTCGGGAGGATCGTAATTGATTTAGAGGCCACTGGTAGGCCTAATGAAGATGTGTATTCTACATCGGGTCGCATTTGTTTACTTAGCACAACTATCGTTGAGGGGTGTGTCATCGGTTAGAGTTGATCTTATTCGTGTCTGGTGTGCTCCATGTATTACTCTTCTATACTACAATAGGTTATGAGACTGTTGGCTACTTATACACATGATGCGGTTTGTTCGGCCTTGTGGCGGAACTTGAGCGAGATGGCTCTTGGGTTGTTGAATGGTTGATTGCGCTTCAGTTGTTGTCTTCCTGTTTGTGGTATATTGTGCTATCTGTTTGTCCATGGTTATGGTTATGCATTTCGCGTGTTTATTGTTAATATGCATATGGTTATTGATTGTGAGCATCATGGCTCGAGGTATTCCATGCGGACTGGTGTGTTGACTGGGTCACACATCGCACCAGAAATATGTTGAGATATAATCCTTTGTGCTATTTTGTGTGTTTTATTTCTCCATTGTGTGATAGGTTCATAGCATTACGCTCTGCGGTGGTAGCTATTGAGCTTATAGAATGATTCTCTAATTTGATTCTCTTTCCATCATTGGTTACATTCGAGTAGTTGCTTGTCTGGTGCACGGATTGCACGGTAGGTGGCTCGAGGAGTACTGGTGTGGCATGTCGATCGAGCAATTTGGATTGGATGAGATAAGGTTATTTGACCGGAAATGAGTTCTATTAGATTTTATATAAGCTAGTTTGGGAGGATAATGTCATTAGTCAGCTCAAAATTTGGCAATGGTTCTTATCGGGTGAGAGAGCTCCACCACTTATTGATCTAATGGTTGGTTATGAGTTTCCACATGTTCCTTTCATCATCAACAATGCACGAAGGTTTAGAACAAGGTTTCATTGATATGAGGCTTGTTACCGGTACCGGGTTTGTTGTTGGGTAGCTATTGTGGTCGAAAGTTATTTATATGAGAATCTGAGTTATGTAGTATATCATGCAATTATATCTTGGGTTATGGTTATGTCTTGATACATCTTGTTAAGACTTATATAGTGTATTGATGTGAGAATCGGGTCTTATAATGGATTTCGAATGTTGGAGATTTGGTTCCAAGGTTTGTGGATTAAGGTTAAAGTAAGGATCTTCAGTTAGGTTGTGTAGTCAAGCTTATATGGATTGGGTGATGTGGGATCACCCATGGGTATGTGCATGGTGAGTTTATACAGTGATTTGATAGCTTTGGGACGACTCTTCGCACGTTCGAGAACGAACATATATTTAAGTGGGGGAGAATGTAACGACTCGATCGGTAGTTTTGAGATTTTGCATTCAGTTTGGTGGTTTGCGGTCATGGTCAGTTTTGGTTTTCGAGTGATTCAGGATTGATTTGGAAGAATGATTCTCAACTAGGAAGCTTTAAGATGGAAATGTTGACCAAGTTTGAATTTTGTGTATTTGACCTTAAATCGAAGCTTTGATGCTTCTGTTAGGTCCAGATAGTGATTGTAGACTTGGGCGTATGCCCGGATTTGCTTTTGGACGTTTTTATAAGGTTTCAGCTCAATTTGGCAAAAGTTGGCAATTTGAAGGTTTGGAAGGTTCATAAGTTTGACCGAATATTGACTTCAATGTTATTGGGTTCAGATTGTTGTTACGAGAGTTGGAATAAGTTCATTATGTTATTTAAAACTTGTGTGCAAAATTTGAGGTGATTCCGAGTTGTTTAGACGTGTTCGGCGTAAGTTTGGAATTTGGAAATTTGAAATAGTTTTTTAAGCTTTATTTGAGGTGCGATTCATGGTTTTTATATTATTATGTGTTATTTGAGGCCTTGAGTAGGTCCGTGTTATGTTTTGAGACTTGTTGGTATGTTCGAACGGGTGTCTCGAGGAGCTCGGGTGAGTTTTGGGTGGTATCAGAGCATTTTCTTTCATGTTGTGTTGCTGGTTTTTTAGTTTTTGTTGATGTCCTTCGTGATCGCAAGGGATTGACCGCGATCACGTAGTGTATGATGAGCTGGGTGCTTCTCCTCTTTGCATTGATAACTAGAGGGTAGCGTTTTCGCAGATTTGTGGGGCTTGGGTAACACGTTCGTGACAGTAGAGACGCGTTTGCGATGAACAACTGGGAGCTTGTGGTGATGTCTTCGGGTTCGCGAGGGTTATGCCGCGTTCGCATAGTGTTTTCTGATCTGTGCATTGTGTTCACGAGGTATATGATGCGATCGCGGAGTATAGTTTTTGAGTTTGACTTTTGTGCTTCGCGATCGCGAAGCTCTTCCCGCGATGGCGATGGGAACCCCTGAAGCAGCATAATAAAGTACTCTATTTCAAACTTTGATTTGTTTTTATCACATTTAGAGTTTGGGAGATCAGATTTGGGCAATTCTTGATGCGATTTTCGCGATTTGGATTGGGTTTTGAGTCGTTTTGTGGTCAATTCGTGCGGGATGGAGCTTCTAGAGCATTGATTTAGCTTGCTTGAGGTAAGTATCTTACCTCAACTTGGTTAAGGCATTAGTTGCCTGAGTTATTTGGGATAGCTACGTGCTATGGGTGGCGCACATGTGTGGGGTTGGGACTATGTGCGTAAATTGAGGTATTGATTCATGCTCGGGGTAGTGCTTAGGCTATGATATACCTTGAGTTGATTTCTAAGCCTCATTCTGTGATGTTGCTCCCATTTGTACCCCTCTGTGAGCTATTTGTACCATGATTGAGGTTATATAGAGGTTAATTTCCTTATTGAACCTGCTAATTGCTACTTTCGTGATGTAATTGACTGATTGAGCTATGATAGTACACTTTGCACATGCATACACCTTAGCATGTCTCTTATTTTAGTCCAGGAGTATAAATTTGATGTTCATTGATCATATACATGTATTCTTGTATATTTGCTTTCTGTTTTATATGGATTGGACTGGTAGCACGTGACCACTCCGTGTGGATTGTAATATTTAACCTGTGACCATGCCAGGCGGATTGTGATATTGACCTGTGACCATGCCATGCAAATTGTGATATTGAGTCTATGGCCACGCTGGACGAATTGATATTATTGGCACGTGAATTGTCCATGAAGCACGTAAGTTGTCCATGCGGATCCGAGATATTGATATTATTGGCACGTGAGTTGTCCGTGCAATATGTGAGTTGTCCATGTAGTTGATATTATTAGCATGTGAGTTGTCGGTACAACGTGTGGATATGGATCCATCCTCCTAGTGCCATCCTCTCATGTTTCTTCTTGATGGTGTACATGCGGACTGTGAGAAACCGACGAGTTTCTGGTTGATATGGGCTTTGGGAAGGCTGATCAGTGGTTTGGTTCAGTTATTGAGATTCTAATGTGGGCCTTAGAGCCGTGTTGTGATTTCTTTTTGGACCGGGTTGTGCGCCGCAATGGAATTATATTAGTAAGTCCAAAATTACAATAGGAAACTATTAGTAAGTCCAACATTACAATAGGAAACTATTGGAACCATCAAAATACGAATACGAGATTGTTTACTCAAAAGTCAAATCTTGTTCAACTCTTCCAACTTAAAGTTTCCTTATTGAGAATTACTCTTTCAAATCAACTCCGAACTTCTCAAAAATCAAAACTAACTATACATGCAAGTCATGATTTATCATATGAAGCTACAGAAAGTCTCAAATCCTCTAACAAAATGCCAAAGCTCAAAACGACCGGTTGGGTTATTACATTCCCCCCCACTCAAACATACGTTCGTCCTTGAATGTGCCAAGAGTCATTCCAAAGCTGCCAAATTACTACATATCTCATACTACACATACCCGTGGGTGATCTCACGTCACCTTAAACCACGTAAGGCTATTACACAATCCTGACTGAAATTTCTTCCTTCAACCGTAGCTTAAGAATCCATAGGACCAAATTCTAACTTTTGAAGCTCCCTCTATGATCCAATTCTTATATAAATACACCGTACCAGTCTCAACTAGCTATAACAAACCATAAGTAAATTTCCAAGACATAACCACATGATGCACCGCGTAACGTATATGCCCATAGCAATAACTTCCAACCACAATAGCTGCTCATTACCAAATCCGGTACCGACAGTATGCCTTATGAAATATAAAAACCTTATTCCAACCCTTGGAATACTGCAAATGATGAAAGAAACGTGTAGAAACTTATAACCACCTGTTAAATCAATAAGTCATGGAGTTCTCTCACTCGACAAGAACTATTACCAAAGTTTGAGCTGATTAGTGACATTATTCTACAAAACATACATGATACAAATCCGATTGCACCGATTCTAAGTCCAATAACCCCTGCTCACCCAATACAAGTTGCTCGGCCGATAGGTTACATCAAATATCATAAATAACTTTATACGACGGGATTCATGGCCAATAAGCAACTGCTCGAGTACGATTAATAATGGAAAGAGAATTAAAAGGGAACTACCCAACAAGTTTAACAAATACAACAATAAGAGCATCATGCTATTAATCCATCGCACAAACGAGAACAAAGCACATAACAATAGGAGTCGTAGTCAAGGCAATCTTGAGCTTTTGAAAGCTCTCCTCACATTTATTGGACCAAACCTAAGAAGCTCCTAATCTCTGTAGCGGTAGAAGGTTTGGACCAACTCTGAACTGCCTCTATCTTCTTATAGTCCACCTCGATCCCATTAATAGATACCATATAACCCAAGAATTCCATCGAGTCCAACCAAAACTCGCACTTGGAGAACTTAGCATAAACTTATTCTACCTCAAAATTTAAAGCACAATCCTCAAATGCTGCTCGTGCTCCCAACGCTATGGCATTACATAAAGGTTTCATCAATGAACATAATGACAAAAGAATTTAAATAAGACCGGAACACATAGTTCATGAAATGCAATAGAGTTATTGGGGGCATTAGTCAAACCAAAAAAACATGACAACAAACTCATAATGTCCATAACGAGTGATGAGAGCCTTCTTAGGGATGTCTGAAGCCCTAATATTCAACTGGCGATACCTCAATCTCAAGTAAATCTTCAAGAACACTCTAGCGCCTTGAAGTTGATCAAATAAATCATCAATGCATGGCAACATATACTTGTTCTCGATTGTAACCTTGTTCAACTGTCGATAGTAAATACACATCCACATAGACATATTCAAAACAAGAAAGAATAAGTCTGATTTATCATAAACAGAGGAAAAAGTGATAAACATAAGACAAAATAGTGATACACAATACAACTCCCAAAACTAGGTAGTACAGAGTCATGAGCTGTAAACTGAATACATAACGAGTCTCAACAGGTACAATATTGTCTGAATGTAAACAACAATATGAAAATAAAGGAAAGGGGACTCCAAGGGTTTGCAGCGTCCATGCAACACTACCTTGAATCTCCTCGAACAGTCCAAAGGCTCACTCTAGATGTCTGCTACCTATGGCATGGGATCTGAACAAAAAATGTGTAGAACTATAGTATAAGCATGGGACAATAAGTACCCAGTAAGTATAAAATCTAACCTCGGTGAAGTATGATGAGGTTCAAGTCATGTGATACTCACTAGTCAAAGAACCTGTGCAATATATCAATACCTGGCACCAAGAATATAACATGATCTAGCACCATCAACTCAACAAAACATGAGTAATTAGCTCATCATAGATAAATCATGTTTGACAAAACAATTATCAATTCAATAATAGAGGCATAAAGTAACATGTTAAAAGAAATGTGAATCATGTAAAATGTGTTACAAAGCATAAAGAATTCACTTGCATGATCAGGAAATCCACCCTTACACTCCACATTTCATCAACAAGAATGCCATCCTTAAAATTCACATTTCATCAACAAGTATTCCACCCTTGTACTCCACATTTTATCAACTAGAATGCCACATTTATACTACATATTTTATCAACAAGACTGTCATCTTTATACTCCACATTTCATCAACATAACAATATCCGCCCCAATATTTCCATATGTGCCATAATGATGAAAACTCAAGATAGCAACATACCATCAAGACATACAATATAACAATTCATCAATAAGGTGCACAAAGACATGGAAATAGTAAGGTGTGGATGTGTGCTCAAGATAAAATATCCGACCATAGCTAAATAAATTAGGCAAAAATTTCACAAATGCCAATCATGGCTAATTAGGAGCTTATTCATACAAAGGTTTACACAAGTATTATAAAACATACATAATCAACTGAAGACATAGTAGAATCCTAGAGTCTAATTCGATCATTTTTCATACATAGAGCCTGCATATGCGCTCGTCACCTTGCATGTACGTCAATTTACATATATTACAATTAGATAAATAAGGTCAAATCCTAGGAGTTATTCCCTCATACAATTTTAGTCAAGATACTTACCTCAAACGGGCCAAATCAGCCCTCCAAAATCCCATTTCCATTAGAAACCACCTCCGACCGGCTCAAATCTAGCCAAAAATAACTCAATAACGTCAAAAAAGGCCATAAAAAATAATCCCAAACAATAAAGGTTCAATCTTTAGTCAAATCTGCAAAAGTCAACAAAAGCCAACACAGGCCCACATGGTCAAAAAACCTAAGTCTAGGGGTAGATTCCGACTACCCATAGTACTATGAGTCCAAATATATGATTAGATTCTAAATCCGAGTCTAAATCAACTCCCAAATCCTTAATTTTTACTCTCTTAAGTTGTATACAAAACCCCCAATATTTTCCTTTAAAAATCCAAGTTTTAGGTTTAGCAATCTATGGGGATTCAATATATTGAGCCATATACAAGTGAAAATTGTTTACCTTAAATGCAATAGTGAAATTGCTCTCCAAAATCTCCACCTCTTGAAGTCTAGAGTTCAAAATATGAGAGAACGGGTAAAATCGCGAAATTATAACACTTATACGTCTTCCCAATGATAGCCTTAGCGGACGTGGCTAGTGCCTCGCGTTCGCAAAGCAAAAGAATGTAGCAGCCTCAAATAAACCTTCATGAATGAGGAATCCAATCAGCGAACATGATGAACAAACTCCCTAGGCCTACGCGAACGCAAGCCCACTCACGTGAACATGAAGGCCAAGATTTGGCCAATCCCCCAGCCGTACTCAACTCTATGCGAACGCGATCCTACATATTGCGAATGCGAAGACCGTTGTAATGATCTGACTGGTTGTTTTGTGTATTTGAGCCATGTTCCCCTATTTGATAATTCTTGTGTGTTTATTTGTTAGTTTATGACTTGTTGGTTTGGTTGGTTTGGTTTCAGAAAGATTTTGGAATAAATTGGAACACTTAGTTCCTTGGTTGGAGGTTTAAGTTACAAGAGTTGACCGAGGGATGCCTTTAGTGTAAACGACCTCATAATGGTAATTTCATAATTTTAGTAGGTTCATATGGTAATTTTAGACTTAGGTGTATGTCCGAATTTGGATTTGGATGTTCTTAGGTTGATTTGTCTCTAATTGAAGAAAGTTAGAAATTTAAAGGTTGGGAAGTTCATGGGTCTGACCGGGAGTTGACTACGACACTATGAGGGTCAAATTGTTGTTCAAAAACTTAAAATAGGTTCTTTATGTCGTTTGGAACTTGTCTATAAAATTTGGTGTTATTCCGAGTTGGTTAGACCTGGTTTGGCATGAGTTTTGAAAGTTGGAAGTTGATTAGTTCATTATGCTTGAATTAAGGTGATATTCATAGTTTTGATGTTCTTTGTGTGATTGAGGCCTCAATTAGGTTTGTGTTATATTTTTGGACTACTTGGTATGATTGGACAGTGCCTTGAGGGGCTCTGGAGTATTTCAGATGGATTTCAGATCATTTGGGCTTGGTTGGACTGCTAAAGTTTTGCTGGTGTCTGGTGTGCTTCGCGATTGTGGAGCAGGTCTCGCGATCATGATGGCTAATTTTAGGGCAGTGCCAATTCGCTCTTTGCATCAATGATTGGTGTGTCACGTTCGCAAAGCTTTGTGAGCAGTGAAGATCGCGGTCACGAACAAGGCATCACGTTCGCACAGTGTTTTAGACTTCGCATTCATGGGAAGGAGATTCGGTTTACCTAGGCTAGTGGAACTTTGTGCATCACGTTCGCGGGTGTATAGCATCACATTTGTGAAGGGTAATTTGGGGCAGGAGCTAGTTGTGCTTCGTGAACGCGAAGATTGGGTCGCGTTCATGAAGGGTATCACTATGCAATTTTTTAAAGCGTTATATTTTGGGACTTAGATCCATTATTTCATACTTTGAGCCCTAGACTTGGAGATGGGTGATTTTTGAAAGGGATTTTCACACAAAGCAAGAGGGTAAGTGATTTCTACTTGATTTAAACATTATATCTTATTTACCCATGGATTATTACATGTAGATTGTGGGATTTGAAGGAGAAATTTGGGGATTTTAATTGAGGTTTTGGAGAGTGAAAAATAATGATTTGAACCCCGATTCAGATGCTTCATCTATTCTTTTCCCTAGCGCAGCCGGGCCATCCTGGACTTGAACCAAAGACCTCGCCTATGAAGTAAATCATCACACCTACGGTAGTCAGATTTAGATGGAACTTGTATATTTGGACTCGTATTCGAATGGATAGTCATGATTTGTGGCTTTTATCAGGTTCCTGGAAGTGGACTCGGGTTTTGATTGACTTATTGCAAATTGATAAAGATTAGAGCTTTATTAGTTGGAATAAATTTCTATAGCCATGTTTTATGTTATTGAGTTATTTTTGACTAGATTCGATCCCTTTGGAGATCGATCCGCATGGGAAGGAATTTTTGGAGCATTGACTCACGTTCTTTGAGGTACGTAACATGGCTAAACTTGGTTTGAGGGAAATTTACCAGTTGGCGATGATATTTGAGGTATGTTGGGGATGACACACATGCTCGGTGACGGGCATATGTGCTTACACCAAGGTTATTCATGATCTAGGTAGACCTTAGGCTATTATGTGCCTTGCCTTGCTATCATGTCCCATTATTTCTGTGTTCCTCTACTTGTATGAATACTTGAGCTATTATTCATGCTAGAAATAATGTCAAGGTTATGTGCTTATCTGTTTGAGACACGATAGGGCTATTCTTTCTATCTTGAGTTATTCGCCTTAATTGTAATCATACTCTCATTCATGATGCTATATCCTTGTATTATATCACTGTCTCTATACATTCTTTATATAATGTCTCACATGCTATTGATGCCCTTATATGTGTGATAAAGATTGAGCGAAGTACTGTGAGTGAGAGACGTGAACATTTAAGACTTGAGTGGTTGATGAGTGATCTTGGTCCACAAAGCCAATTTGATATTGCTTATGAGGTGACGCATGCACCAGGCCCTATGTTGGGATTTGTGATATTGACCGTTGACTTAGATCTAATCAGTGCTTGGTCAAGGACCCACCCCTCCAGAGTTAAACATTTACCGTAGGCGCAGGCACATGGTCATATGTGTGCTTAGGTAAGGGACTTGTGTTAGGCACCCGTACACTGTTGAGTGTTGTTGTGTGTGATGATTGAAGGGCAATTGTGCTAGGCACTATACATTTGCTGAGATTTGATTTACTTGATGATCTAACTATGATATTGTTGATTCTAGCATGTTAACTTTACATGTAGGTACCAGATTGTGATTCATCCCTCATGCTTATTGGTACTAGATGCTCTTATTTAATGTGTTGGACTTGGAATCACTGTTAAATTGAGAAAGTCATGTTTAGATGACTTTTGTGAAAGAACTTTTGCCTTAACTGTTATTTGTGAAAAGGTTGAATTTAATATTTCTTGAGCTACTTTTCTTTACTGTTATTATTCTATTTTATTGGTTATTGGTATTGAATATTGGACACTTGCCAAGCTCGTCGCTGCTTTCAGACCAATGTTAGGTTTGTTACTTATTGAGTATATATGATCGTTTCTATTCATACTACACACTTCACTTTATGTGCAGATCTATGTACTGCTGAGAAAGGTGATTGTTAGCACATGGAACCATTACCGGTTCTTGGAGATTCGGGGTAGCTGTTGATTCTGTTCGTAGGCCTTGAAGTCCCATTATGCTTTGTTTATGTTATCACTGTTCTATATTTCAGACAATTTTGTATTTTGGATTAGACTATGTATTTGAATTCTATAGTGCTCATGCACTCGTTGACACTAGATCATGGATGGGTTTAGTTGTATTATTGCTATCTGCTTCTATTATTCATAATTATTCCTCTATTGAGACTACTTATTTTTGTTATTTAAATTTGTTCTTTCTTATTGAATATTGGCTTGCCTACCAAGGAGTGTTTTCACCATCATGGCTCCAGTGGATGTTTGGGTCGTGACAAGTTGGTATCAGGGCACTAGGTTGCTTAGGTCTCATGAGTTATGAGCCAGTGTCATAGAGTCTTGTGGATCGGTAGGGAGACATCTATACTTATCTTCGAGAGACTACATTGCTGCTAGGAAACTTTACTTTCTTTTAATCTTTATCGTGCAGATTTGTTATCCTTAAGTCTGAATCCTTGATTTTTTATTCTCTCATATGTGGTGAGGACACGATCGTCTGGTGTAGTTGATTATGCGCCGGTACCCCAGGCAAGGGCCGTGAGAGGCCAGTGTCGAGGCAAAGGTAGGGGCGGAGCATGCACCACAGCTAGAACTCCTGCTCGTGAAGCTACTGTGGAGCCACTAGTAGCACCTATTGAGGAGCAGGTGCATGATTATGTGGAGCCAGAGGTACTAGCTTAGGTTCCCAATGGCTTGTTTATTTCGCCAGCTGTTTAGGAACCCTTGGTCCTCATGGTTTGTTTATTCGAGAGTTTGGCTCAGGATGGAGAATTTCCTACTGTTCCAGCTACATCTCAGGCAGGGGCAGAGCGTAGACTCCTGCTACACATATCCCAAAGTAGGTGGCCCATGGTTACCAGACTCATGCAGTGTTCCTAGTCGGGGGAGTTTAGCCTACTATTGTCGCACAACCTGAGCATGGTCCCGCGATGTCAGCTATTGAGCTGAAGAGGTTTGATATGTTCACCATGTTACATCCTCTTCACTTCACTGGTACACATGTAGAGGATTCTCAAGGATTCTTGGATCATTGGCATGCGATTCTGCGTAATTTGGGACTACTTGAGTCCAATGGAGTTGACTTCCTCGCCTTCTAGATGCAGAGTCCGAACAAGAGGTGGTGTTAAGTTTATGAGATGGGTCGACCATCGGGATCACCTCCTTTTACATGGGCTCAGTTTTCCAAGGCCATTTTAGAGCAGTTCGTGCCACGCACCCGGAGAGAGGAGCTGATGAGGCAGTTGAGTACCTACAACAGTTTCATATGTCAGTTACTGAGTATGACATGAGGTTTACCGAGTTGTGCCATCATGCTATTGCTTTGGTTTCTACCGTGGAGGAGAGAGTGATGAGATTCATTGAGGGTCTGCACCTAAGTATTCCCCTTGCTATGGCTAGAAACACTAAGGCCATGAATTATTTTCATCAGGGGGTTGAAGTAGCGCGTAGTGTATAGCGCATCCGCATCGATACTAGAGAGATGATGCATGGTAGGGACAAGATGATTCAGGTATCTTCAATGGTGCCTCGTCTAGAGGTAGAGGTTGATTTGGGAAAGGATATTCTAGTAGGTCAATTTATCATTCACCACCACCTAGTCGAGGAGTTTCTGCACAGTCTTCATTTAATGCACTCCTAGCTCAGAGATTTTACAACACTCCATCAGTCTAGGGTTCGTTGGTATCTGGTTCTTCTAGTGGTTATTCTAGTTCACGGGGTCCGACTCAGGCCCCATTGTCATTCTCGGTCAGAGGTTGTTATGAGTATAGAAAGTTGGGGCATGTTAGGAAATATTATCCCCGTCTTCACAAAGGTCCAGTACAACAGGGAGGTAAGACTATAGTTCCCGCACCAGTTGCTACACCACTCGCTCAGCTAGCTCGGGTTTGAGGTCATTCAGAATATGGTCATCCTAGAGCCGGAGCTCAGACTAGTGGAGGTCAGGCCAGATGCTATGCGTTTCTAGGGAGGACCAAGGTTGTTGCTTCTAATGTAGTGATTGCAAGTATTGTTTTTGTGTTCCACAAGGATGCTTCAATATTGTTTGATCCTGGTTCTACTTAGTCATATGTGTCATCGTACTTTGTTTCTTGTTTGGATATGCCTAATGGTTATCTAGATGCTCTTGTGGATGTGTCTACACCTTTTGGTGATTCTATTATGGTGGATCGAGTTTATCTTGCATGCGTGGTCAATAATTGTTGTTCTATGACGAGGGCAGACTTCCTATTATTAGATATGTTGGATTTTGATGTGATCTTGGATATGGATTGGGTATCTCCATACCATGTTATTCTTAAATGTCATGCTAAAATCATGACATTGGTGATGTCGGGGTTGCCAAGGTTTGAGTGGAAGGGTTCTCTTGGTTGCAATCCTAGTTTAGTAATTTCATTCTTGAAGGCTCAACGGATGGTTGAGAAGGGATATTTGGCATATCTAGCTTTTTTCAGAGAAGTTAGTGCTGATACTCCTACTATTGATTAAATTCTAGTAGTGAGGGATCTTCTAGATGTATTTCCAGCAGACCTACTAGGCATGCCACCCGATAGGGATATTGATTTTGGTATTGGCTTGGGGCCGAGCACTTCAACCTACCTCTATTCCTCTGTGTCATATGGCTCCAGTGGAGTTGAAGGAATTGAAGGAAAAGTTGCAAGAGTTTATTGGTAAGGGATTCACCAGGCCTTGTGTTTCAACTTGTGGTGCACTAGTGTTGTTTGTTAAGAAGAAAGACAGGTCTGTGAGAATGTTTATTGGCTATCGGCAATTGAACAAGGTGACCATCAAGAATAAGTATCCATATTGTGCATTGATGACTTATATTGATCAGCTTCAGGGTGCCAGGATGTTCTCGAAGATTGACTTGCGGTCGAGGTATCACCAGTTTAAAATCAGGGCTTCGAACATCCCTGAGACTACTTTTCGGACTCGTTATGGGCATTATGAGTTTTGGTGATGTCGTTTGGGGTGACTAATGCCCCAGCAACCTTCATACATTTGATGAATAGTGTGCTCAACCCTATTTGGATTCTTTCGTAATTGTGTTCATTGATGATATATTGGTGTATTCCCATACTACAGAAGAGGATGAGCAACATTTGAGGATTGTGCTCCAAACTTTGAAAGAGAAGAAGCTATATGCTAAGTCCTCCAAATACGAGTTTCTGTTGGACTCGATGGCGTTCTTGGGTCATGTGGTATCTAGTGATGCGATCAAGTGGAAATGAAGAAGATTGATGCAGTTCAGAGTTGGCCCAGACCTTCTACTGCTACATAAATCAGGCACTTCTTAGGTTTGGCTGATTATTATCGTTGCTTCATAGAGGTATTTTCATCTATTGCATCCCCATTGACAAAGTTGACTTAGAAGGGTACTTCGTTCAAGTGGTCAGATGAGTGTGAGGAGGCTTTTAAAAGCTCAAGATAGACTTGACTATAGCCTAGTGTTTGTTTTTCCTTCGGGATCAAGGTCATATATGGTTTATTGTGATGCTTCGTGGGTAGGCATTGGGTGAGTGTTGATGTAGGACGGTAGGGTGATTGCCTATGTTTCGCGCCAGATGAAGCCCCATGATAAGAATGATCCAGTTCATGATTTGGAGTTAGCAGGTATTGTACACGCACTCAAGATTTGGAGGCACTACTTATATGGCATGTCTTGGGTGGTGTATATGGATCATCGGAGTCTCCAATGTGATATCACCATTATTTATCATCAGAGGAAGGCCAATGTGGTAGAAGATGCCTTGAGTAGAAAGGCAGAGAGCATGTGGAGTTTAGAATTCATTTCAGTCGGGGAGAGGCCTTTAGCCATGGATGTTCAGGCTTTCGCCATCAGATTCGTGAGATTGGATATATCAGAGCCTAACGGAGTCCTTGCTTGTTTTGTATCTTAGTTCACGGTATTCCATACATCTGGGTGCTACAAAGATTTACCGTGATTTGAAGAAGCATAACTGGTGGAGGAGGATGAAGAAAGACAGTGATTGATATGTTGCTCGGTATTTGAATTGTCAACAAGTCAAGTATGAGCATTAGAGACTTGGTGGTTTGCTTTAGAAGATTGAGATACCGGAGCTGAAGTTGGAGTGTATCACTATGGACTTTATGGTAGGTTTGCTACGCACATTGAGGAGATTTGATGCAGTTTGGGTGATTGTGGATAGACTGACCAAGTCTGCACATTTCATTCCACTCATAACTTCCCGCACTTTGGAGCAGTTGGCTAAGATCTAAATCTAGGAGATTGTTCGCATGCATGGTGTACATGTTTCTATCATCTAGGATCGTGACATTCAGTTTAATTCGCACTTTTGGAGAGTAGTTTAGAGTGAGTTGGGCATGCAGGTTGAGTTGAGATTGCATTTCACCCTTAGACAGATGGGCAGTCCCAGCGGATCATTTATATTTTGGAGGATATGTTGAGGTCCTGTGTCATAGATTTCGAAAGCCAATGGGATCCGTTTCTTCCATTAGCGGAGTTTGCATACAACAACAGCTACTGGTCGAGTATTCAGATGGCTCAATATGTGTCACTCCCCGACCTCGGGGAGCGCGACCGACGCTCAACAGAGTTACCTCAGTCGAGCAAGCCTACACAGTTCCGTCTACCCAACTCACCCACAAATAAAGAGAAGAGTACATTTCATTAATTAGTCAGTAAGAAGTCATGTGAACAACACCATTTCATTTCCATTAGTTACGTACTTAACAAATGTTCAAAACAATACATTGTACATTCACAGTTATAGTGGAACATATGATACAATTATAACATATTTAGTTTTAACTTTTCAAACACCGATACAACCCACACTATGTCTACGGAGCCTGTAACAGGAACAAAAGAGTGCTATGAAAGTGACAGCAACAAGGCCCAGGCTATACCTGAAATGCTATGTACAAAGGATAGAAGATACAGGATCCCGAAATGAAGTGGAGCTTACCAAATTAGCTGAGGAGAGGGTATGCTGCTATCACTGATCAATACCACCTGCTATGGAGCAACCTGCATCCATTAACGATGCAGCGCCCTCGGCAAAAGGGACGTTAGTACATATGGAATAGTACTAGTATGTAAAACTAAACACCCTCTCAATAGAACGAGCAACAGTAAACGGAGAATAAAACATGATATCAATAAGAGACTTAAACGATATCAAAGGGTCAAATTAGGGAAAACGTAAATTTCAAGTAGGTTTCGATAATTTAAGATGGGAGATCTTTAGCACTGATACACCACCGTGTTTTAGCATGGAATCCGATCTCAGTCAGACCAGCTAAGCCGTCTCACCCCGAGACGTACATTCACAATACCACCATGTGCGCGACATGGCATCCGATCTCAGCCCGATCAGCTAAGATGTCTCACCACAATGCTGTGTGGATCGATATATCATCACATCTCGCTAGCAATAGTCTCATACCATTTGAGGGGAAAACATCTCAACACACCAATCACATCCCATATAAGGGGAAATAGTCTCATCACATTAACACGAGGATTTACCCCTCAGTCACTCCTACACCAGCACATGTAGTTTCGGGGTTAGGTTGTTCCGACCTACCCTTCCTCGGTAGCTAAATGATACTTCCAAGGCATTTATTATGAAAATTATTTACCACTTAATTTATATTCTTTTACATGTCATTCATTTTGTTGGCATTATTGGCCATAATGCAATATCATTCATGGCACATTGGCCATACTTCATAATTCAAGCTCACTATTCCATTTTCAATCATTATCATGGATAATCAACAACAAGGCTTTTCAAATTAAGACTTTAAACACATACTCGAGAAAATTAGGGTCTTAGGCACATACGATCTCTTATACAATTTGATATGATCAGTTCCATTTGGACTTGACTTGAAGTCACAACATTTTGATACATACTCATACTTCAAATACTCTACCAAAGAATAGCACAATTTAATAACAACATTCCGGAATACGTTTGTGTATATATATATATATATATATATATATATATATATATATATATATATATAATCCAATGCCAAACTTATTCAGAAAAGTCAATTCATAATGGAGAACTCGGGACATACAAGATTATCGTGGGAATTCAATTCTAAGAGAGAAGTTTAGCCAACATACCTTGCCTCGAGTTTTTTAATTTACTATAATGTTCCAGAGATCTTAGCCACTTCGATCTATTTAGAGGTATAGAAAAATTGAATATAAATTAGGAAGGAGTTCATAATTCTAGCTCACTTGAGTATTTTACCAAACACTAGGCGTGCATTAAGGTTTTAAGGTCCTTCTATGGTGGATTCTTTCAGCCTACTACCCAAAGTTCACCCAAAAGAGCTCAAAAATCTCCCCATTACCCTAGATGGTACATGCATGTAAAATAAACAACTCCCACACCCAAGAATTGATTTACTAATTACCCATTTTTAGTTAAATTCAGAAATTAAGGGTTAGGGTGTAGAATCTTACCTTTTGGTTGAACACCTTGTGAGTTACCCTGGAGAAATATTCAAGGTTTGAACAAAGATTGATGAACAAATGACTTACAACTCCTCTTCTCACTATAGACCACCTTCCCCTCTCTCTAAAATGTGAGTTTGAACCTTCTAAAATGACCCTTAACATTGTTTTATAAGAATGGGGTCGGGTTTATAAAACCAGAAAAATGAAACTCCGAAACACGATATGTGGTGGCATATGCGACCGCATAATGCTTTTGAGGTCCGCAATATGGGCCGCGTAGTTGCCCTCCAGAACTAGGCAACTCTGCCCCACTCTATAGCCATTATGTGGTCCGCAGACCTGTTGTGCGGTCACATAATATGCCACAGGACCTCCCTCCAGAAAATTATCATGCTGGTTCCATGGTCTATGCGCGGCCCACAAAATAGTGTTACGATTGCATAGTGACCGCACAATATCACCCAAACTTTGCCCAATTTTTTGCTTCATTCTGAGGCCCGTAGAGTGATTCTGCAGCCTCATAGCGGGCCGCGAAAATGTCTTTTTCTGTCAAATATTTTCCTCTACATTCGTCAACACATAAGCCTACTTCGGTATTACGAAACCCCGGGGTTTTTGGCAAAATTTACGGTGCCTTACAATATGAGGCCTTATATGGGAGGCGATGTTATTCTCTAGTAGGTTTGTTTGAGCCTAGAGAGGCTAGACTATTGGGCACAAATTTGGTTCGTGATGCTTTGGAGAAGGTGAAATTGATTTAGAGCAGCTTCATACAGCACATTCCAAGCAAAAAGTTTATGCTGATAGGAAGGCTCGTGATGTATAATCCATGGTGGGTGAGAAGGTTCTACTCATAGTTTTGCCTATGAAGGTTGTGATGATATTTGGGAAGAGGGGCTAGTTGAGACCTCGATATGTTGGTCCTTTCGAGGTGTTGGAGAGAATTGATGAGGTGGCGTAGAGACTTGCTTTGACACCCAGCTTATCGGTAGTTCATTCGGTATTTCATGTTTCCATACTTTGAAAGTACTATGAGGATCTTCCACATGTGTTGGATTTCATCTCGGTGCAGTTGGACAAGGATTTGACTTATGATGAGGAGCCATGGCCATTTTGGACAGGCAGGTTCAAGTTGAGATCGAAGAATATTGCATCAGTGAAGGTTTAGTGGATAGGTCAACCAGTCGAGGAGGAAACTTGGGAGACCAAGCATGATATGCAGAGTAGTTATCCCCACCTTTTTTATATCCCAGGTATGCTTCTAAGCCCGTTCGAGGATGAACATTTGTTTAAGATGGGTTGAATGTGATGACCCGGTGATGACGTCCAAATCCACTACTAAAAAGTAAATGGACACAGTCGCATGCAATATAATTTACCCAACTATGAGTCGGGGTCGAATCCCACGGAGAACAATATATAGGCGATTAGGAATGTAAGAGAATTATCACTTATTATTCAATGCCAAACACTTAGAATGGTTGTTGAGAAATTATTATAGCTAAATGCGAAAATGTAAACTAACCTAGAAAGCAAGTAAAATGATCAATGGATACAAGCATGGATGCATCGGGAATTACACTCAAGTAACGATCCAATATATTTCACAATTTAATAAATATGAGCGAGTTTATTATTTATTAGGCTAGGATAATAATTCTATATTAGCTTCTCTCAAAAACTAACAAGACTTCCTAATTGAGTTATCCCTTAAACAATTAAGAGATTAAGCACACCCGAATATAGCTACAAGTAGTTCATTCCTATCCCTAGGTTGAATCTATAAAGTGAGGGTTAACGCCTCAAGTTCTTGTTAATTAATCTTTCCCAACCCCGAATTATTTTTCCCAACATTAATCCAAAGTGAATGGGCAAGTCCTAGGGTTAGTTAATCCCTTTTGGAAGCATTCAAGAACAAGAATAATTAAAGAAACAATAACTCACTTCATAATAAATAAAAATCGTTCAATACATAAGCACAACAGGGTATATAATCCACACTTTAAATATGAATATTCCCATAAATAAGATTTAAGTGTTAGAAAAACTACTACATACTTAAATATTCAATACAAAGCAAAGAAATGAAGAAATGAACATAAATGAGTAAGCAATTCTCAACCAAAAGCATCAAATCTTCAAGCCCCATGTGTGTGTGCAAGAACCCTAGCTCCAAACCTTGTCTTCTCTAGTCTAGGAACGGAAAATAAGCCAAAAGATCTGCCAAAGATAATATGATCCCCAGATATCCCAAAAATGAGCTAGGTCGTGTATTTGTGAGTTTGGAGTTGAGAAAATGTAAAATGTCAATACTGCCCAAGTCAGAAGCCCGTTGACCGCACCTGCGGAAAGATCCTCGCAGGTGCAGCTCCGCAAATGCGGGTCTTCAATCGCAGATGTGTGAACTCAGGGAATTTTCCTACTCCGCAGATGCGTATATTGTGGAGCAAGTGCAACTCCGCAGATGCGGATAATCCATCGCAGGTGCGAGCCCATGTGGAATTCCCTTTATCCGCAGATGCGGAAACAAATAGTCTCACCAATGACTCCCCAGGTGCAGATTCATTCCGCAGATGCAGTCCCAGTGAATGAAGCTTAACTCCGCTGATGCGGAATTCCAACTCGCAGATGCGAGGTCGCATATGCGGACAGTGTTCGCAGATGCAGAATCACTGAAGGATTTTGCACTTTTGTACTCTTTTTTGCACTATTCCACTTCACTTGAATTCAACTCTTTTTGTGGCATCATTTACCTGAAAATCTAGCAATATACACCATAAACAACCTCATATTATAATTAAAGGACGCAAAATATAAAGAAAAGAGACTAGAATAAGTGGTAAAATCACCACTCATCACTCGGCCGCTAGTTTTGTGTATTTGAGCCTTGTTAGCCTATTTGATGCTTCCCGTATACGTTTTTTTCATTTCGTGACTTGCGGGGTTGGTTGGTTTGGTTTCGGGAATATTTTGGAATGAATTTGAACACTTAGTTCTATTGTTGGAGGCTTAAGTTATAAAAGTTTACCGAAGATTGACTTTGGTTTAAATGACCTCGGCTCGATAATTTGATTGTTTCAATAGGTTCATATGGTGATTTTGAACTTAGGTGTATGTTCGAGTTTAGATTTGGATCTAATTGGAAAAATATGAAAATTTAAAGGTTTGGAAGGTTCATGAATTTGACCGGGAGTTGACTTTGAGGCTCTCGGTGTCAGATTGTTATTTTGAGTTTGGAATAAGTTAGCTATTTTTGTTTGGAACTTGTGCACAAAATTTAGGGTTATTCCGAGTTGGTTAGACGTTGTTCAAAATGAGATATAAAAGTTGGAAGTTGATTAGTTCATTAAGCTTTATTTGAGGTGTGATTCGTAGCTTTGATAATACTTTCTGTGATTTGAGACCTCGAGTAGGTTCGTATTATATTTTGGGACTGGTTGGTATAATTCGATGGAGTCTAAAGGGGCTCGGGAGTGTTTCGGATGGATTTCAGATCATTTGAGCTTGGTTGGACTGCAAAGGTTTTGTGATTATCTGGTGTGCTTCGCGATCGTGGAGCAAGTCTCGCAATCGCGAATTATCATTTTGGGGAAGTGTCATTTGTGGTCTTTGGGTTTGCGATAGGTGTGTCGCATTCGCGAAGCTTCATGAGTAGTGGCCTTCATATTTTCAACCAGGGCATCGCGTTCGCGTAAATGTGAGGCAGACTAGAGGTTGGCCAGGCGTTTGGCCTGTGCGTTTTTGGGAAGGCGATCACATTCGCGTAAGCCAGTGGACCTTTGTGCATCGCATTCACATATGGCATACCGCGTTCGAGAAGGGT
The DNA here is from genome assembly GCF_000715075.1 of Nicotiana tabacum. NCBI lineage: Eukaryota > Viridiplantae > Streptophyta > Magnoliopsida > Solanales > Solanaceae > Nicotiana > Nicotiana tabacum. Next base: position 46,476,706 of record NC_134092.1, read on the forward strand.
AATTTTGGAGCTGGAGCTGGTTTTGCTTTGCAAACGCTAGTCTTCTGTCCGTTTGTGAAGGCTATCACTGGGCAGATATTTGAAGAGTTATATTTCGGGACCTAGACCCATTATTTCATATTTTGAGCCCTAAACTTAGAGAGGGGCAATTTTTGACGGGGGTTTCACACAAAGAAAGAGGGTAAGTAATTTCTACATTATATCTTGTTTACCCACATATTATTACATGTAGATTGTTGGATTTGAAGGAAAAATTTGGGAATTTTGACTATGATTTTGGTGAGTGAAAAACTGAGATTTGAACCCTGATACAGAGTCGGATTTGAATGAAACATATATATGTGGACTCATATTTGAATGGGTAGTCAGGATTTGTGGATTTTGTCCGGTTTTGATAAGTGGGCCTGGGTTGGCTTTTTGCAAATCGATTTGCAAGGATTGGATCTTTATTACTTATAAACAATTTCTATAGACGTGTTTGATGTTATTGAGTTATTTTTACTAGATTTGAGCCGTTTAGAGGCCGATCTGCGCGGGAAGGGCTTTTTGGAGTATTGATTCATGCGCTTTGAGTTAAGTAACATGTCTAAACATGGTTTGAGGGTAATTTCTCGTTGGCCATGATATTTGAGGTATTTAAGGGGTGACACAATTTAAGGGGTGACACACGTGCTAAGTGTATGTGCATACACCAAGGTTATTCATGATCCGTATAGACATTAGGCTATTATGTGCCTTGTTTTGCTATCATGCCCCATTATTTTCGTGTTTCCTCTACTTGTATGACTATTTGAGCTATTATTCATGCTAGAAATCATGCTTAGGCTATGTGCTCATTCGTTTGAGACATGATAGGGCTATTTTGCTATGTTGAGCTATTTTCTTTAGTTATAGTCATTTTTCAGTCAAGATATTTAATCCGTGTGTTATATCACCATCTCTGTATACTTTTTACATGTTATCTCATATGTTGTTAGTGTCCTTACTTGTGTGATACAGTTTGAGCTGAGTACTGTGAGATGTGAACATATGAGACTTGAGCGGTTGATGACTGATCTTGGGTCATAAAGTCGATTTGATATTGATTATGAGGTGATGCGTGCTTCAGGCCCCATGTTGGTCTATGTGATATTGATCGTTGACTTAGATCTGATCAGCACTTGGTCAAGGACCCGCCCCTTCAGAGTCGGGTATTAACCGTTGGCATAGGCATAGGTTCAAATATGTGCTTGGGTGAGGGACTTGTGTCAGGCACCCGTACACTGCTAAGTATTGTTGTGTGTGATGATTGAAGGGAAATTGTGGCAGGCACTGTACATGTGTTTAGATTTGATATACTTGTTGATCTAACTGCAATATTGTTGATTTTGGCATCTTTACTTGTCATGCATGTACTAAGTTGTGATTCTTCCCTCGTGCTTATTGGTGCTAGATGTCCTTATTTAATGTGTTGGACTTGGAGTCACTGTTAAATGATAAAACAATGTTTAGATGACTTATGTGAAAGAATTTAGGTCTTAACTATTATTCTTGAAAGGTTTGTTCGTGCTATTTGTGAAAAGGTTGAATTTAATATTACTTGAGCTGCTTTTCTTTACTGTTATTATTCTATCATTGTTGTTGTTGGTTATTGGTATTGAAAATTGGACACTTGCCAAGCTCATCATTGTTTTTAGCCCGAGGTTAGGCTTGTTACTTATTGAGTACATAGGATCGGTTGTACTCATACAAAACTCAACACATTTTATGTAGATCCAGGTATTGCCGAGAGAGAGGGTTATTAGCTGGTGGCACTAGTATCGGTTCATGGATATTCAAGGTAGCTGCCGATTCCGTTCTCAAGCCTTGCAGTTCCCTTCTGCTTTGTTTAAAATCTGTAGCGCTCATGTCAACTTTCGACAAATAGTGCTAAAACACCCCATGAGCCTCCAGATCCATATTCGAACATATGCCTGAGTGCAAAAACACCATACAAACCTATAAGAACCATCAAAATATGAATATGATGTCGTTTACATAAAAGTCAAACTTTTATCAACTCTTATAACATAAGCATCCAACAAAGGAACTAATGTTCCAATTCACTCCAAAGCCTTCTCGAAACCAAACCAACCATCTCTTCAAGTCCAAAAATAATAACCAAGAATACAAGAAGTATCAAATGGGGAAACAAGGCTCGAATACACAAATCGATCGGCCGGATCGTTACAGGAAGCCTTAAGTTTGAAGAGTTAACCAAGGTTTGACTCTTGAGTAAACAACCTTGGGTTTGTGATTTTATAATTCTAATAGGTCCATATGGTGATTTTGTACTTGGGAATATGTTTGGATTTGAAATTGGATATTCTTAAAAGGTTTATTGTCGAAAGAAAATTCACAGGTTTAACAAGGGTGATGACTTATTGGGCTCCTATTATGGTTTTGAGGCCTTGTATAGGCTCGTTTAGTTTGTTAAAACTCGCATGGAAAGTTTGTTTATGATCTGAAATATATAAGTGTGATTCTGATGTGTTCAACGTATGTTTGATGGTTTGAAAGTTAAGAGAATGGTTTGATCTTCGTTTCTTGGTTTTGATGTTATTTATGGTATTTTGAGTCTTTAGATTAGTTTGGAAGATGTATTTTGGACTTGTTTGTTTTGGAAGGAGTCGCGGGGGTGCCGGGTGTGATTCGAGATGGTTTCAGATCTTTTCGGATGGTTTTTGTATTACTGGTTCTGGTTCTTCGCATTTGCGATGGTATGAGTCGTAAAAGCGACCAGCAATTGGGGTAGTTAGCATTTCAGAAGTGTTTGGTCATATTTGTGACATTGGCTAGGTCAAGTGGGGTTCATATTTGGGAACCTGTGATCGCTTTTGCAAGGGTCATATTTGCGAGCCTCTGGTCCTAAATGCGACATCTACAGCTGGATTGAAGTTGTGTACTTCAGTACTTTGAGGTCATTTCTCATATTTTGAACCCTAAGCCTGGATAGAGGTGATTTCTCATGGAGAATATTCGCACAAGATTTTGGGGTAAGTGATTTAAACCCAGAGTTGATATCATTTCAAGAATCTACATGAATTATTAACACCCAAAACATGAAATTTTAAGATAAAATTTGGGGTTTTGCCTATGGTTTGAGAAAATGCATTTTTGAGGATTTGAGTACCGATTTAGACATGATATTGGAATCTAATCATATATTTGGGCATGTTATGGGTCATCAGATTCTGGTATTGACTTTTGAGGAATCTTCAAAGATCGAGGCTTTAGCAATTAGGATTACTTCCTATAGTATTGGTTGACTTCCTTGTTGATGTTTTACTAGGTTTGAGTCGGTTAGAGGTGAATTTTCAAGGAAATGCAATTTTGGAGCTTTGGACTAGCCCGAGTGAGGTAGATGTCTTGCCTAGCTTTGATTGAGCGAAATTTTCCTACTAATTTATGTTGTTTCATACATACGGGAGTGATGTGTATATGAGGTGACAAGCGTATATACATGTGCCATGGGTATTCATGTTTGGGGTAAATTCATGATTACTCTATGCCTTGTTTGGTTGTGTGTTCTACTTGATTCTATGAGTTATTCAATTAGTTGACCGCGTGCACACAATAAACCATGCTAGAGATAATGTGAGGGTAATGGTATATTATTTTGAGCATGACGAACTATTCTCAAGATTGTTGTTGTACTTTCTTTAGACACAGTCACATGTGTGTTATGAACACACACATGTGCTTGTTATTCTAGTGTTATGCTTTTAATTGAAGTATGACTACTTGAGTTTTCTTATCCAAGTTAAAGACTATGAAATGGCTTTTGATGCTTATTTGGGACATAATGATCATTTGGGTGACGTATTATATGTTGCGTCCATGGTCATACGTACATATAGGTATACATCCTACGTGGGATCACCCCTTGTATACATACACATTTTTCTGCGCGGATATTGTGATATTGTTATTGTTAGGGCACGAGGTCTTTGGCATGAACCTATTGTTGTGGCACGAGATTTTTGTCATGCAATTTTGATGATATTGTTATTTTAAGGGCACAAGGTCTTTGCCGTGCACCTATTTTTATAAACGTGGCCTTATACTGTGTAGCATGAGGATACCGACCCATCCCCCTAGAGTCGCCCTCTCATGTTTCTCTCTTGATGGCATACACGTGGATTGTGGTACCATGACTGTTGTGATTGATTATTTTGTCCGAAGTATAAGGGTGAAATTTCAGTATTGCTGTTGTGCGAAGTATACGAGTAACATTTCATTATTGATGTTGTGTGGAGTATAAGGGTGTCATTTCACTGTTGATGTTCATGTGGTAGTAGAAGGGTGGAATTCTTGATCATGCATATGTATTCTTTATGCTTTGTCATGCATTTTACATGTTTTCATGCTTCATTTAACATGTTATCCTATACCTATGTTATTATTTGACGATTTGATTGTGATGGATTTTTCCTATGTTGAGTTCATATCTCATGTTTTGTTGAGTTGATAGTGCATCAGATTAATGTAAAAAGAGAGTTATCACCATAGATTGAAACATTAGTCTCATAATCATGGTATCTAGAAACTGATACGGAGTTAGATCATGGTTATATGCATACACTCTTCATTCATGTAGGAGTATTTGAGCACACACTAATTGGTGCATCACTCTTTGTGAGCAGAGTTGGTGCATGTTGTATTTTCTAGATCTGATTAATTGGTTAATCATCTTTACTTCCTTTACCCTAGTTGTGCAGCTTTGTTATTGATATCTGTTATTCTGGTCTCTTTTGTTATTTTTCTGTATTATACATATTATTAAGCTGCACAAGTTATGCAAAGTGAGTGTCTATTGACTTAAAAACCTCATCAATACTTCACCGAGGTTAGTCAAGATACTTATTGAGTACATGGGGTCAGTTGTACTCATACTACGCTTCTGTACCTTCTGTGTAGATCTTGGAGCTGAGCTGCTATGGATGACAAAGGTTGGCATTGGAGTTGTAGCTGCGTTCCTAATTCAAGCTACCATTTGTTCATGGTATCTTAGGACTTCATTTCTATTTATGTAAACTTCAAACATATGTTATATTTATTATTCATACAAGCCTTGTAAATCTAATCTTAATGGCTTATGACTTGTACTACCAGTCCTTGGCATAGTTGTATTGAATTCTTTTGTAGTCTTTATTACTAGTATTATTGACTTCTCATTATAGCCGTGACTTTGTTGTTGTCTTTCCAAGCGTGTTTGGTTAGGTGTCATCACAACTTGGTGGAATGATTGGTCGTGACAAGTTAGTATCAGAGCTCTAAGTTCATAGGTTATACTATTCATGAGAAAATGTCTAGTAGAGTCTTGCGGATCAGTATGATGACATCTATACTTATCTTCAGGAGGCAAAATTGCATCTAGGAAACTTCCCCTTCTTTCTTCCATTATCATGCGACATTGACTCGGCTTGAAGCTTATATTATCAATTTTTTTCCATTCACTCATATGTGAAGTTGAGCACCTGGTATCTGTTGTACACCGACGGCTTATGATGTTGTAGGTGAGGTGCAAGGTGTTGTGAAAGTAGGCTAGTTCTTTGGACTTGAGGCTAGATTTAGACCGCAGCTTGAGCTCGGCAAATTCAGTTTTATAAGCGTATGAATTTGGGCTCTTATGTCTCGTAGTGTCCCTAGTGGGGAATTGATGGCTCAATGAGTGGTTAGATAGCTTTGTGACTGAGGACTACACCTATATGGTTGTATATCACGTAAAGGATTTGCTTGGGATGTAGAGGGCTATGGATGCTTGATTTTTGTCTTGATGTATTGTACAATCTTAACCTATGAGTGTGTTGATGAATCATTCAGTCATTCATTTATGGAATGAAGTAGATTCTTATATCTTGTTGACGAGTGTAGAATGGGGAGGATTAATTGATTGTATGGTGGTTGTGATCATGGTAGGGTCGTAGAGGATGTTAGCCCCAGTCTAAATATGGGGGTTATCTCCTGCGAGAAGGTTTGAGGTTCTGTGATCCATATGAGGTTTCTAGGAAGAGATTTCCTTCTATATAGTGGGATGTACGTGCTGTGATTAGAGTTTTGATCGCTTGAGGAAGTTTGCACGACTATCACGAAGATGAGTATACATTTAGAGGATGAATTAGAGTGTTGTATGACTGATACTACATGAGATTATAATGAATTCAATTGAATAACAATGCGAGATCATGGCATTTATGAAGGAAAAACACCATGGGTTATCAGATGATGTGCTTTATGGCTTCCAGCCAAGTGGGGGAGTCTACTATTGACGATCGTATATCATGGTCATGTGTTACATTAGTTCCTGGACTAAGGGACACTAATGGATTAGTTATAACTTTAAGGGGATGACTTCGAGAATCACTCGAGCAAGGCAATTGCTGGATGAAAGATGTACCATACTTTATGGGTATATGGAGATCTAAGAATGAGTCAGGTTTGATATTCATTATGGATTTAGTGTGCAAGGAAAAGGAATCGCTTGGTTGCTTCTTTTGGATAATCATGTGCTTGTGGATCACAAATCAGACGACATGTATTTGGTGTGCATTGGAGATTAAGGCACAATGAATAACCCTTGAGAAGGTTCTAATGGGTTCAAGATTCATATGTGGTATTTAAGGATTCTTGGGTTTGTGTATTGCTAAATATTTGAGATTTGCATTGGATGGTTCAGAGACTTGCAATGTTTCTTATCATTACTAAGTCTACATTCAACTATTAGAGAGATGAAAGAAATAGCTCCCGGTTCACAAAAGTTCTCTTTAGAGAGAGCATTTTGGTTTGAGTCATTTTTGGGTTTGGCCAATCTGTGGGAATTGGTGGATTTAGCTGGATTCAGCTCTGATGGCTTGGTCATATTCTAATGGATTTCGAAGAGTTTATGATAGTTTTAACCACGACTTGAGGTTGATGTCTTCTACATGCATGGAAGGTTTGTTGCATATTGTGATGTTCTCTTGGATTTAGTTAAGTGAAAGGTTTCTGGTTGATGGGAGTGTCTATCCTACATGTGATTCGAAATTAATTATGAGATTCTCGCACTTTCATATGTTAGCATGATAGATGTGGTGCACTGTGTGGGATTGAGATTTGCATGGACAAGATTGTAGTTCTGTTTTGAAAGAAATGTCATGATTATAGACAATAGGACATTTAAGAGGATGTTTACATTATCTTGTGTCGCATGCTTAGGGTGTCTATGGCATTAGATGCATTGTGTGATGATCTGCGAATGCTTGACTGGTACTACAAAAATCGTATAGTTGGTGACTATTGATGTTCAGGTTTTTCTATGTGGTACAGAAGATTTATGGGAGTACTTCTCATGAGATGATTGTGTATGAGTGATGTATCAATCATTTCAGTAGGAGAGTTAGAGGTCAGATATGGAGATCTTGTATCCTTGAGGTTTGGAGACTGGATTTTCTCAAATACAGACTATTCCTTGGTTGTGGACTGTGAATGTATGTTAAGAGTTAGACGGCTGATGGTATCTGTTACGGATAGGTTAGTATGGACTTTTGGAAATTTATTTACTTATCGGGATGATTGAAAATTGATTTTGGTGCCTATTGGTAGGCCTAATAAGAATATGTATTCCAAATTGGATCAGGTTTGTTTACTCAGCACAACAACTACTGGGGTCTGTCAACGGTTAGAGTTGATCTTCTTCATGAAATGATATGTTTCATGTTCTACTCTCTCATGCTATGACGGGTACTGAGTCTATTTGTCTATTCACGCGCAGGATGTGGTTTTTTTTAGGCCTTGTGGCGAGATTTGAGTGAGACGGTTCTTGTGGTGTTGAGTTATTTATTTCACTTTAGTCGTGCTTATCTTGTTTGTGGTATATTGTGTTATTTGTTTCTCCATGGTTATGGTCATGCACTTCGCGTGTTCGCTTTTGATACACATGTGTTGTTTATTGTGAACATTATGGATCGATAAGTATTCCATGTGGACTGGTATGTTTGGATTGGTTTACGCCCCACGTCTGTGTTATGTTTGGATATGATCCTTTATGCTTTTCTCGTGTGTCTTGCTTCTCCCTTGTGGGATGGAATCATTGCATTGTACTTTTGTGGTTGTATTTGTCAAACTTGTTGGATGGTCCTCTTATTTTTGTTCACTTTCTATCTTTGGTTATATTCGAGTTGTTATTGTTTGGTTCCACGGATTGTATTGTATGTGGCTCTAGGTGGCATTTGGGCCTGGAACAACTTCTATAGGGTGAGATAAGTTTATTGGGCCTGGAATTAATAAAATCTGAGTTGGATAAGAATGTCATTAGTCATCGTAGAATTTGACAATGGTCTTTGTCGGGCGTGAAAGCTCCACGACTTGTTGATTTGATGGGTGATTATGGATTCCTACATGTTTCTTTTATTATTAGCAGTGTTGCGAAGGTTTGGCACAAGGTTTTACTTAATATGAGATTTTTTACCGGTATCGGGTTGGTAATAGTCAACTAATGTGGTTGGAAGGTATTGCTATAAGTATATTAGTTATGTGAGAATCAGATCTTATAAGGAATTTTGGAAGTTGGAATTCGGTTCTAATGGTTGTAAGATAAGGTTAAAGGAAGAATCTTCAGTTAGGATTGTGTTGATGTACTTATATGGATTATGGTAACGTGGGATCACCCATGGGTAGGTGTATGATGACTTTATTTTATGACTTTGGAATGACTCTTGGAACGTTCAAGGATGAACGCATTTCGTTCTATGATTTGCGACTTCGAGTGGCTTCATACGGTGCTTTATGACTTGCATGTATGGTTGGTTTTGATTTTCAGGTAGCTCGGGAAGGATTTTATAGAGTGATTTTTAATTTGGAAGTCTTAAGTTGGAAGAGTTGACCAATATTTGACTTTTGAGTAAACAACCTTAGATTAGTGATTTGATGATTCCAATAGGTTGATATGGTGATTTTGGGCTTGGGTGTACGTTTGGATCTGAATTTACTTGTTCCTATAAGGTTTTGGCTCCATTTATCGAAAATTGGAAATTTGAAGAATTAGAGAGCTAATAGGTTTGACTCGGAGTTGACTTTTGTGTTATCTGGCCTTATTGTGGTTTTGAGACATTGTATAGTCTCGTTTTGTTGATTGAAACTTGTGTATAAAGTTTTTTCATGATCCACAATGTTTTAGTGTGATACAGACGAGTTTAGGGTATGTTTGAAGGTTAAAAAGTTAAGAGAATGATTTGATATTTGATTCTTGGTTTTGATGTTATTTGTGGTTTTTTGAGCCTTTGATAAGTTTGGATGATGTATTTGGACTTGTTGGTATGTTTGGACGGGGTCCCGGCGGCCCCGGGTGTGATTCGTGGTGGTTTCATATCTTTTCGGATGGTTTTTGTATTATTGATTATGGTTCTCCCATTTGCAATGAGGGTTGCAAACGTGACCATCGCATTTGTGAGGATGTTGTAGCTTCTGCGACCTGGTCGAGCTCGGAGGGTCTCGCATTGGCGAGTTTGTGAGTTGCATTTGCAACTGTGGGTTTCCGAGATTTTGTTCGCATTTATGACGGTGTGGGTCGCTTTTGCAACTATCGATTGGGTGACTTCGCATTTACGAAGTATTTGGTCACATTTTCTACATTGGCTGGGTCATACGGGGTTCGCACTTGCGGTCCTCTGATCACTTTTGCGAGGGTCGCATTTCCGATCCTCTAATCGCAAATGCAACATCTGCAGCTGGATTTAAGTTGTGTATTTCGAGATTTTGATCTCATTTCTCATATTTTGAACCCTAAGCTTTGAGAGGGGAGATTGTTCATGCAAGACTTTCGGATAAGTGATTTCTACCCATTGGTATCATTTCAAGAATGTACGTGAATTATTAACACCTAAAACATGGAATTTTGAGATGAAATTTGTAGTTTTGCCTACACTTTGAGAAAATATATTTTGAGGATTTAAGTATCGTTCTGGACTCAATTTTGGAATCTAATCATATAATTGGATTAGACAGATTATGTGTCATCTGATTTTGTATTGGTTCTGGGTTACGGGCACGCAAGCCCGAGGTTGACTTTTGGGGAATTTTTCAAAGATTGAGTCTTTATCGATTTGGATTACTTCCTATGACATTGGTTTACTTACTTAGTTGATGTTTGTAAATTGATTCATCGACTTATAACTTATTTAGATGCATCGATGAATATTAAAAACAAAACGATTTGAATAATAGGTCAAACGACAAAACATATTTAAAATAGAATAATATTGGTTTATCAATTGATAAATTTTTCATACATAGTAATATATGTGATTGATCATCAATTACAATATATAGTGTGTGTGTGTGTGTGTGTGTGTGTGTGTGTGTGTGTGTGTGTGTGTGTGTGTATGTAGGGTATTCATGCTCGGGGTAGATTCTAGATTACTCTATGCCTTGTTTGGTTGTGTGTTCTACTTGATTCTATATATTATTCAATTGATTAACTACGTGAGCACAATAAACCATGTTAGAGATAATATCAAGACTATTGGTGCCTAGTTTTGAGCATGATGAACTATTCTCGATATTGTTGTTATACTTGCTTTAGATGTAGTCATACGTATGTTATGAACATAAACACGTACTTGTTACTCTTGTGTTATGCCTTTAATTGAAGTATGACTACTTAAGTTTTTTACCCACGTTAATGACTATGAAATAACTTTTGATACTTTTCTGGGATATGATGATCATTTGGGTGACGTATTACATGTTGTGTCCATGGTTATACAGACATACATGTATACATCCTACCTAAGGATCAACCCATGTATACATACACATATCTATGCATGGTTATTTCTCGGTCCATGCGCATCACACGTGCTAGTTTTTCATTTATATGTATACAACACTGCATTTGTTTTTCGGATATGGATGAGGTGATAGCACAGGGTTTTTTCGTACGGATATTGTGATATTACTATTGTTAGGGAACAAAGTCTTTGTCCTGCCTATTATTGTGTCACAAGGCTTTGTTGTGCACCTATTATTGTGGCACATGGTCTTTGCCCTGTAGTTGTGATAATATTGTTATTGTTAGGGTACGAGGTCTTTGTTGTGTGACTATTGTTATGCACAAGGATTCATACCGTGTAGCGTGTGGATATCGATATATCCTCCTATGGTCGCCCTCTTATGTTTCTCTCTTGATGGCGCACACGCAGTTTCTGATACCATGATTGTTGTAATTGATTATGTTGTGTGAAGTATAAGGGTCGCATTTTACTATTGATCTTGTACGGAGTATAAGGGTGGAATTTCACTGTTGATATTATGTGGAGTATAAAAGTGGCATTTTACTGTTGTTATTCATGTGGCGATATAAGGGTGGCATTCTTAATAATGTGCATGCTTTCTTTATGCTTTGTCATGCATTTTATATGTTTTCATGTTGCATGTAACACAATATCCTATGCCTCTATTATTATTTGTCAATTTGATTGTGAAGATGGACTTTACCTACTTTGAGTTAATATCTCTTGTTTTGGTGAGTTGATGGTTGTAATGATCAGGCCGGTCGTTTTGAGTATTATAACCCCGTTCCCCAATTTATTGCTTATTCTATGTTCGTTTGATATTATGTGACTTTATGGGGTGGTTGGTTTGGTTCTAGGATATTTTGGAATGAATTGGGACACTTAATCCCAAGCTTTGAAGCTTAAGTTGAAAGAGTTGATCGGATGTTGATTTATGTGTAAATGACTCCAGAATGGAGTTTAGATGGTTCTAATAGCTCTATATGGTGATTCTAGACTTAGGAGTGTGTCTGTTTATTGGTTTGGATGATCATGGGTCATTTTGGCTTGAATTGGCGAAAGTTGGAAAAGTTGAAGTTTCGAGAGTTGTGAAGTTTGACTGAGAGTTGACTTTATTGTTAGCTGGCTCAGATTTTGGTTTCGGAAGTTGGAATAGTTCTGTTGTGTCATTTGTGACTTGTGTGCAAAATTTAAGGTCAAGCAGAGTTGGTTTGATAGGTTTCGGCATCGATTGTAGAAGTTGGAAATCCATTTGTTTCAGTAGGCTTGAATTGGGGTGCGATTTATTTTTTTAATCTTATTTGATATGATTTGAGGTCTCGACTAAGTTCGTATGATGTTTTAAGATGTGTTGGTATGTTTGGATGGGTCCCAGGGGCCTCGGGTGAAATTCAGATTCATTACGGATTGAGTTTGACCTAGTTGAACTGCAGAATTTCTGTCGTCTGGTTTCCATGTATGCGTTCGCGAGAGAGGTCTCACGTTCGTAGGGTGTATCTAGGAGGCGGGTGAAGTTTGTTCTTCATGTTCCCGAAGAAGGCCTTACGTTCGTGAAGGTATAGGGAAGTTGTGCATCGTGATCACGAGAGGGGGCTCGCGAGAGGGTAGAAGGAGGAGGCAGGTGGGGCACCGGTCATGTAAGGCTTCGCTATTGCGGGAGACGGTTCGCTATCGCGTAGGCATGGGTTCATTGGACATCACGTTCGCAAGGGAGAATTCGCGTTTGTGTAAGAGGATGTTTTGGGCAGTTAAGTTTTGTGCTTCGCGAACGCGAGGCACTTTCTGCGTTCGCGAAGAAGGACATCTAGGCAGCACATTTAAAAGCCCAAATCGAGGATTAGAGTTATTATTTCATATTTTGAGTTGTAGACCTCGGTTTTGGGCAATTCGGGAATGGATATTCAAGGAGTTGATTGGGACAAATGATTCTAACTCAGATTTGGTTAATATACACAAATCTATCCTTGTCTTTACCATTTAATTAGTTTTTTGGGTTGGAAAAATTAGGGAACATTGTAGAAACTTCATAAATTATATTTTGAGGATTTGAAAGACGATATGAGGTCAGAACTGGATGATTTTTGTAAGCTTGGACTCGTTATTGAATGGGTGTTCGGGTTTAGTAAATGTTTTCAAATTTCGAGACGTGGGCCCCGAGTTGACTTTTTTACTTTGGTTAAAGAATTTAGCTTTATCGTATGAAATCAATTCTTATAGCTTGTATTACTTGTATTAAGTTATTTGTGGCTAGATTCGAGTCGTTCGGAGGCCGATTCGCGAGGCAAGGGCTTGTTGTAGTAAGGATTTGCACGTTTTGAGGTAAGTAGCACTTCTAAACTTGGTTATGAGGCTATGAATCCCTGAAATACGTGTTATATGGTTGGTATTGAGGTGACGCACATGCTACATGATGGGAGTGTGAGCATGCACCATGGTAATTGTGACTCGGTTGTTTCCATGGTACCGTGTAATTATCAAACGTTGTTTCTAGTCATATAATTCCTATGTGTTAGTGTAATTCAGCTATAATCCATGTTATAAATCTTGTTTAGGCTATACGCTTATTATGTTCGGACCCACTGAGGTTATTTCTGCTATTGAATTATTTGCTTAAATTGCAATTACGCACTCAGTCACATCCATTATTTACATATCATATCTCAGTCTCCGTTTTCATTTACTGTTACATCATGTATCATTGCTTGGGCTGATTGACATGAGATTTGTAAGCCCGAGAGACTGGAGAGATTGATGACTGAGTTGGGGCCTGAGAGCCATCGTGTGAGTGAGGTTGTGTGTAACGACCCGACTTGTCGTTTTAAGAATTAACGCTCCATTCAGGGACTTAAGGTCTCGTGTAACTTCGCAACATGTATTTATGACCCGTGGGTGTGGTCGCGTTTGATTTACTGAAGATTCGGAACTTAATTAAAAGAACAATCCTTGTTTGGAAGCTTAAATGGAAATAGTTGACCAGAGAATTGACTTTTGAGTAAACGACTTAAGAATGGAATTTTGATGATGTCAATAGCTCCGTATGGTGATTTTGGACTTAGGAGCATGTCCGGAAAATTATTTGGAGGTCCGTGTGGAAGTAAGCTAGAAATGGCAAAAGTTGAATATTGGGAAGTTTGACCGGGGGGTTGACTTTTTGATATCGTGGTCAAAATCTGATTTTGGAAATTTGAATAGCTTCATTATGTCATTTATGTCTTGTGTGAAAAAATTTAAAGTCATTCCGGATTAATTTGATATGTTTCTGCACAAGATATAGAATTTGAAACTTCAAAGTTCATAGATTTTGATTTGAGGTGTGATTCATCGTTTTGATGTTGTTTGATATGATTTGGCGCCTCGAGTAGGTTTGTGTTATGTTATGAAACGTGTTGGTAAGCTCGGACGGGGTCCCGAGGGCCTCGGGTGTGTTTCGGATGATTAACGGATCGAATTTGGATTTGGAGGAGAAGCTGAAGCAGTTGGGCTGAAGGTGTAATTTCACCTGCGCGAAAAAGGGTCGCAGGTGCGAGCTCGCGAATGCCTGAATTAGTCGCGAAAGCGGAAAATACATGGGCTGGCCAGGCACCGCGGGTGCGATAATTTTTGCCTTGGGTGCGAAGACTGCATGCACGATGAAATCACCACGGGTGCGAAGACCGCAGGTGCGAAGAAATCACTGCGGGTGCGAAAATCCTGGACAGAAGGTTTAAAACAGAGGGGGTTCTGAGTTTTGGCATTTTTGGACCTTCAAGCACCGTTTAAGGGGAGATTTTGAGAGATAATTCAAGGGAAACTTGAGATAAGTCACTTGTGATCATTTCTACTCCTTAATATTGAATTATCATCAAATAATCCGACTAGATTACATGTTTTTGAGGTGTAAATCAGGGGTTTGAACTTAGGGATTTGAAAATAAGATTTGAAGATTTGGATGTCGAGTTGAGGTCGGATTTTGGTAAAATTGGTATGGTTAGACTCATGGCTGAGTGGGCTTTTAGATTTTGTAACTTTTGTCGGGTTCCGAGATGTTGGCCCCACGAACGAGTTTTGAGCTAATTTCGGATTTTTGTTGGAAGACTAGTATTTTCTTATAGAATTAATTCCAATAAATTCTATTGACTGAATCGAATTATTTGTTGCTAGATTCGAGACGTTGGGAGGTCAATTCAATCAAGAAGGCGATTATGGAATATTGGCATAACTTCAAAAAGGTAAGTATCTTGCCTAACCTTGTGTGAGGGAACTACCCCTTAGGATTTGAGTCATCTATGCTGATTATAGTGTGTGTACGCGCGGTGGCGAGTGCGTGCTCGAACTTATTTGTGGAAAGTTGGACTTTTAGGGTTCTTATGTCCTTATATTCACCATGTATGATGGTGTTCTTGATACGCTTGAATTCCTATTTGCTAGTTTCACCTTTACATTCTTTGATTAGAGATATTTGCTTTAATATTTACTCTTACTGTCTATTTGACCCTTATTCTTCTTAACCAAAGATTTTACCTCTTCTATTGTCGTGCTATATTTTTCATAACTGCTTATCTTTAATTGAAATCATTATTTTCTCATCCTATAATTGTTTAGTCTTAATTGGAGTTGTGATTATCTTCCGCTGCTTATCCTTACTTGAATTGTTGAATATTCCTCGTAATTTCTCAACCTCAAAAGGAGTTTAGATAACCAATATCTTAGTTGACTTGCCATTATTTGGAACTATTTGACTCGTGTTGGCTTCTTATTGTTGACTTGAATATTGTGGAATCGTTGCTACATTTTGTTTTGTTTTCCCTTGTTAAGTTGTTCTCCTTGTGTCTAGCATTCTTTACTGTGGTTATTCCTTGTGAACGAGTTCTACCGTTCTTGTGATTTAAGTTCTTGAGTTGATTTGCTCGTCGTACCTTGCATCTCTGTCATTGTTGCTTTTGTACTTGTTGTGGTGATGTACGAGGTTTTTGTCATGTTATAGTTGTTATCTCTGTTGTTTGTGCTGCATATTTAAATTGGGACTACAGACGTATTCCGGGAGATCCCCTTATCTTGCATATTTACTTTGGGACTATGGACGTATTCCGGGAGATCCCCCAGCACTGCATATTTAAATTGGGACTGCAGATGTATTCTGGGAGATTCCCTTGTCTTGCATATTTACTTTGGGACTACGGACGTATTCCGGGAGATCCCCCCCATACTGCATAATTAATTCGGGACTACGGGACGGTATCCCGATAGATTCCCCTATGGTTATATCTATGTTCGGAGCTGCTAATCTTCCATTCTTAGCTGTCATAGGGTGACTTATACTCGAAGGATATTATTGGAAAAGTTTATATTTGAAAGGTTTTTATCTTGAAAGAACAATATCTGAAAGATATTTATTTGAAGGAAGAATATTTCAAAAATAAATTTCGTATTGGAAAGGATTATATTCTAAAGACCTCAATTTAAAAACTTACGAGTGAAAGTTTACACTTGAAGGATTTGACTAATTTATTGGGGTTTGTTGGCTGAGACCTGCTATGAAAACTATTGCAGTTGCAGAGTTACTACTTGCCTTTACTGTATTGTGATTTTTGGATTTGGGTTGTGTTTCCGTTCATTCTTCTGTGTCTAATTCTGGTGTTCCGCCGTTACTTGCTGTTTTTCCTTCCTTATTGCAGTTGTTATGTCGTTAGCCATATTGCGGGGTCCTTAGATAGATGTCATGTTATGTCATCCCTATACTATTACTTGTTCGGTTATTAGACGAGTTGGTGTCTTGACTAGTCCTCGTCACTACTTCACCAAGGTTAGTCTTGATACTTACTGGGCACTGCTGTGCTGTGCTCATGCTACTCTTCTGCGCATTTTTGTACTGATACAAGTATCGATCGTTAGTAGCTGTGCGGATCCTTGCGTAGGAGACTCAAGGTAAACCTACCGCTGCGTTCGCAGGCTTCGAAGTCACCTTCCTATTTTATATTTACACTATTTTACTTACTTCCGAACAATTATATTTAGAAGTGATAGTAAACTCTATAGAGCTTATGACTTGTACTGTCGGTTTTGGGAAAATTGTAAATTTTGTAAAGATTTCTATATCGAGACTGTTTGATTTCTTTTGTTATTGTTGTTACTCAGTAAATGTTAGGCTTCCCTAGTCTCTAAGACTAGGTGTCATCACGATACCCAACGGAGGGGAAATTGGGTCATGACAAGTTGGTATCAAAGCTCTAGGTTCATAGGTGCTACGAGTGATAAGCGAGTTTAGTAGAGTCTTGTGGATCGGTAAGGAGACGTCTGTACTTATCTTCGAGAGGCTACTGAACTATTAGAATAATCTTACTTTTTTCATTCTATCATGCGAGTTCATTGATCTCGAAGTTTGAGCTTTTATCATTCCATTCTCTCACAGATGGTGAGGACACGAGCTGCAGTTGCTGATAACGTTACCCCCGGAGCGGATGTTGCTAGGGGCAAAGGCCGACGAGGAGCACGTGCCGCAGCCAGAGTAACTCCAGAGCAGCAGGTTCACATTAGTCAGATTCCGGGTATAGTACCGGTACAACCTGTTATTTCGGTTAGGCCTGAGGTCAGGACCGAGGCATCAGAAGAAGAACAAAAGAGACTTGAAAGGTTAAGAAGTATAGTCCACCTACTTTCAGTAGCACAACTACAGAGGATACCCAAGGATTTCTAGAAAATTGTCACTGTATTCTCCACACCGTGCATATTGTAGAGGTGAGCGGAGTTTCCTTTACTACATTTCAACTGTGAGGCGCAGCTCATCGGTGGTGGAAAATCTATGAAGAATGTAGACCAGCCGATGCAACACCACCAACTTGGGCTCAATTTTCGGAAATGTTCTTGAAAGAGTTTGTTCCCCAGACTCTTAGGTATGCGTGGCACACAGAGTTTGAACGGTTGCGTCAAGGCACTATGATAGTGTCAGAATATGCTATCAGGTTCAGTGAGTTAGCCCATCATGCACCTATCTTGGTTCCCACAATCAGAGAGCGGGTCCACAGATTCATTGAGGGGTTCGATTATGATATTAAAATATGCATGGCTCGAGAGTTGCAAATTGATGATCCATTTCAACAAGTAATGGAGATTGCAAGGAAAATTGAGGGTGTTTTAGGCGAGGAAAGGGAGTCTAAGGAGGCTAAAAGATCTCGAACATCTGGAGGGTTCAGTGGATTTTACTCTTCAGCTAGGACCCATTATAGCGGAGGCTCGAGCAGTCTGCCTGCTCAGTCCGCATATCAGATCACTCGGAGTGCTCCAGTAAGTTCTTACAACGCACCACATGCACGAGATTCCTATAATGATTATTTCAAATTATCCGACACAGACTCAGTAGAAGAAGTCGCGACCTCAGAGGCGTTGATATCAATGTGGTTGTACCAGACACATCAAGAGGAATGTCCCAGACTTGGACGAGACGGATTTCATCAGACCACTCCAACTACAAGCTTTATTCCAGTTAATATTCCACGTGCACAGTCAGCTAGAGGTGGAGGACGAGCAGGTAGTGGGCGCCTAAGAGGTGGAGGCCCGACCCGTTGATATAATTACTATGATTTGGCTAAGGCCGATACACCAGATGATATTGTTATAGGTACGATCCTGATTTTGTTATAAAAGGATATTTTCCCTTAATTTGATTTAGTTCTGAATATTGAGGTGAGTCCTCCTATTATGCTCCGCTTATAGGTGATCTTCGTAGTTTTGTGACCCACTTATATGTTTATCCCTGTTGGGAGATTTGAATATGTGAGCCCGTGTCTGTCATTTTTATTATTGTGCACCATTGAGGGCTATAAGTCCAAAAGTAATTTTTATTATTCATTACAGTGAGTTTAATATATCTCAGAATAATCGATTCCAATTTTATGAATTATATGCCCTACCGGTATGAGGGTTCGTTATGGGTTATGAAGAAAAAAATTGTTTACGAAAATTTATTGAAAGGAAGAAAGAAAGGAAATTGAAATTTCAGTTGGCATAATGTGCAAAATACTTGTGATTAGGAATTAAGGACGAGGTCCTTGTGGTGAAATATTTATGAGTTTAAAATTCACCCTTTGTGAAATTTAATTTGTGCAATAATATTAATAGGGAGTCATGCCTGTTAGGCTTATTTGATAATTCTTGTATATTTTCTATTCATATTCAGCCATTTTCGTGTCGTAAACATTGAGTTTTACCCTATGAGGTGAGTGCCCAGGTGGCGTTAATTGTGACTCATTAATCCGAGTAAGTAATCATGAGGTCTTCATACCTCACATTCTGTAGTCAATGTTGTGAAAATTCGAAACGAGGTGGTGGTTAATATGAGATTAATTGATGATGCAGGAATTAATTATGAACAACTTTTAAGACCAGAGATGTGGTGATGAGCATACATATGATGTGCTTCATATCCTGATATCATTATGATAATGCAATGATGAGATTTGTGTTATTGATATATACCTTGTAGTGTTTTATTGGGTTGAGGATGTGTTGTAGGAGTTATTTTGGTGTTACTCTGGCAGATGGTTAGGCCCAATTATAGGGGAGACTCTGCCGAAATTTCTGAAAAATTTGGGAGTTAGTAAAATTTGGGGGATTGAGACTTGCAAAAGAAGAGATAAGTTATGTTGTGTGTTTGAGGGCGAATGATCCTAAGCGGGGAAAAATAAAATACCCCAGATTTTGTTTTTGAAGTACTTCAACACTATCAAGAAAGTTGATGTATGCGTAGGCACGAGTTGCAATCGCCAGTTGAGACTAATACCGTGCATTGTTGTGAAAATAAGACCTTTTGAAATGTTTGGAGTGTAAGAAATTGATCTTAAAGTTTATAAATATGGATAAAAGAAATAAACTCAAAAGAGATGATGTTTTCAAGCTTATCTCAAATGCGGTAGCGTGGAATCAACCGTGAGTATATGTGTAAAAGTAAAAATCATCAATTTGGTAACCTCAGAATAATTCTTAGAACGTTGGAGGACGAACATTTGTTTAAGAGGTGGAGAATGTAATGACACGACTTGTCATTTTAAGAATTAATGCTCCGTTCAGGGACTTAAAGTCTCCAGTAGGTTCGCAACATGTATTTATGACCCGCGGGTGTGGTCGAGTTTGATTTACTTAAGATTCGAAATTTAATTAATAGAACAATCCTTGTTTGGAAGCTTAAATGGAAAGAGTTGACCAGAGAATTGACTATTGAGTACACGACTCCGGAATGGAATTTTGATGATGTCAATATCTCCATATGGTGATTTTGGACCTAGTAGCGTGTCCGGAAAATTATTTGGAGGTTCATAGTGGAAGTAAGCTTGAAATGGCAAAAGTTGAATTTTGGGAAGTTTGATAGGGGGGTTGACTTTCGATATCGGGGTCGAAGTCTGATTCTGGAAATTTGAATAGCTTCGTTATGTCATTTATGACTTATGTGAAAAATTTGAAGTCATTCCGGATTGATTTGATATGTTTCGGCACAAGATATAGAATTTGAAAGTTCAAAGTTCATAGATTTTGATTTGAGGTGCAATTTGTCATTTTGATGTTGTTTGATATGATTTGACACCTCGAGTAGGTCTGTGTTATGTTATCGAACGCGTTGGTATGTTCGGACGGGGTCCCGAGGGCCTCAGGTGTGTTTCGGATGCTTAACGGATCGAATTCGGATTTGGAGGAGCTAAAGCAGCTGGGTTGCTGATGTGATCGCACCTGCGCGAAAAAGGGCCGTAGGTGCGAGCTCACGGATGCGAGGAATTAGTCGCGGAAGTGGAAAATGCATGGGCTGGCCAGGCACCGCGGGTGCGAACAATCCTGGACAGAATGTTAAAAACAAAGGGGGTTCCTAGTTTTGCCATTTTTGAACCTTCAAGCACAGTTTTGGGGGTGATTTTGAGAGAGAATTCAAGGGCAACTTGAGGTAAGTCACTTGTGATCATTTCTACTCTATAATATTGAATTATCATCGAATAATCCAACTAGATTACATGTTTTTGAGGTGTAAATCGGGGGTTTGAACTTAGGGATTTGAAAATAAGATTTGAAGATTTGGAGGTCGAGTTGAGGTCGGATTTTGGTAAAATTGGTATGGTTAGACTCGTGGTTGAATGGGCTTTCGGATTTTGTAACTTTTGTGGGGTTCTGAGATGTGGACCCCTAGAACGAGTTTTGAGCTAATTTTGGATTTTTGTTGGAAAATTAGTATTTTCTTATGGAATTAATTCCAATAAATTTTATTGACTAAATCGAATTATTTGTGGCTAGATTCGAGGCGTTTGGAGGTCAATTAAAGCAAGAAGGCGATTATGAAATATTGGCATAACTTCAAAAAGGTAAGTATCTTGCCTAACCTTGTGTGGGGGAACTACCTCTTAGGACTTATTTGTGGAAAGTTGGACTTTTAGGGTTATTATGTCCTTATATTCACCGTGTATGATGTTGTTCTTGATACGCTTGAATTCCTATTTGCTAGTTTCACCTTTACATGCTTTGATTAGAGATATTTGATTTAGGATTTACTCTTACTATCTATTTGACCCTTATTCGACTTAACCAAAGATTTTACCTCTTCTATCATCGTGCTATATTTTTCATAACTGCTTATCTTTAATTGAAATAATTATTTTCTCATCCTATAATTGTTTAGTCTTAATTGGAGTTATGATTATCTTCGTGACATTGTTGATTAGGTTGCACGTCGCAGATGGCCTTCTTGGCTTTATATATATTATTATTATGGATCGGGATGCACGCCGTAGCAGGCCATATTGGCTTTATATTAGCGCTTCGGCAAGATCTGCCCCTCCGAAGTATGAGATACCAGCAGTGAGCGCAGGTACCGTATAATGCTGAGTGATTGAGTGAGAGTTGTGACAGTCAGATTGAGTACTCTCAGAGTGCGAGTACATGAGTTTGTCACTGGGATGCATTACATGTGACATGTATATTTGACTTGTAGATATTGAGATGTAACATTCCTCATATCAGATATACTTAGCATATTTTATCAGTGCTGAGCTTAAACTGTTTAACTTGAAAGCATGTCGACATTTCTGTACTGTGTACAAACTGATTATGAGATTTCTCTGAGTGATTAGTATCATTTTCCTATCATATCAGTATTGTTATTTCTGGATTTGGATTGTACCTTTTCTAAACTCGTCACTGCTGTCAGCCCAAGGTTAGTCCTGTTACTTATTGAGTACAATAGGTCGGTTGTACTCATGCTACACTCTGCACTTCGTGTGGCAGATCCAGGTATATCTGGACCCGGTGGTTGCTAGACTTAGAGCATTACCTGCTTGGAGACTTTTAAGGTAGCTGCTTTGGCGTCCGTAGACCTCGACTCTCCTTCTCTTCAGTTTTATTTAGCACTATTCTATCTTTCCTGACAGTTATATTAGAAGTTTTGACTGTGTTAATATTTAGTAGCTCATGTACTCGGTGACACCCAGATTTTGGGGAATTTATATTTCAGTCGCAGTTATTCTTATCCGTTATTATGAGATTTTTCTTTGATAAACTTATTACATCATGTTTTCAATTTAAAATGCATAGTTATTTGTGATTATCGTCTTGCCTAGTATTGTGTTAGGCGCCATCACAATGGTAGTGCATCAGATTGATGTAAATAGATAGTTATTACCATACATTGAAACATTAGTCTCATAAACATGGTATCTAGAAACCGATATGGAGTTAGATCATGGGTATGTACAGACACTCTTCATTCATGTAGGAATATTTAAGCACACACTACTTGGTTCACATCTCTTTGTGAGCAGAGTTGGTGCAAATTGTATTTGTTGGATCTATTTAATTGGAAAAGCTTATTTACTACATTTACCCTATTTGTGCACCTTTGCTATCGATATTTGTTGTTCTGTGACTATCTATTTAGATATTTCTATGTATTGTACAGGGTATTGAGCTACGCATGTTATCCAAAGTTAGTGTTTATTAATTTAAAAACTTTGTCACTACACTTCTGCACCTTGCGTGCAGATCTTGGAGTTGAGTTGCTGTGGATGATGAAGGCTGGCGTTGAAGTTGTAGTTGCGTTCCTGATTCAAGCTACCATTTGTTTATGCTAGTTTAGGACTTCATTTTTGTTTATGTAAACTTCAAACAGATGTTGTATTTACTCTTTATACTTGACTTGTATATCTAATCTTAGTGGCTCATGACTTGTACTACCAATCCTTGGGATAGTTGTATTGAATTCTTTTGCAGTCTTTATTATTTGTGTTATGGCTTCTCATTATAGTTGTAGCTTATGTTGTTGGCTTACCTAGCAGGTTAGATTAGATGCCATCATGACTTGGTGGAATTTTGGGTTGCGACACTTATATGATCGATCTTTTAGGGGTGATGTGGCTTAGAAGCAAGTTATGCAGAAGATTAGTAAGGTAGAGATTTTAATGAAGAGATTATGATATAGGAATTAGTACTATTAAATTGTAAGGCAAGGATTATGATATTTATATGGGATCTTACTATATTGTTATTGTTGTTGTTGTTGCATGCATACTTAATGCCAAACTGCACGTCAGTATGAGCTAGAATGGCTCTACTCACAACAAAATCACTATTGTGTCACAACCCAAAATCCCACTATATGCGTCGTGATGGCACCTAGTCTCTAAGACTAGGTAAGGCGATTACTTTCAATAATTAAGCCAGTTTAACAATGATAATTTTAAGATGGAGTTTAATATGTATACCGAAAGAAAAGCGAAATAAGCCTATGCAGCCATAATCATCACAACCTCCCAAGACTAGGTAATACAGAGTCAAGAACCCTAGTTGAATACATGGAAAGATCTCAAAGATTGAAATACAATATTGTTCATTTAACAAGATGACAGTACAATGAAAGAAAATGACTCCAAGGGACTGCATCGACCAAACAGGTCTACCTTGAATCCTCGTGATCAATAAGCTAACTCTGACTAAGTTCGATATCTCCAATAACTGAATCTACAGAAACATTTGTAGAAGTGTAGTATGAGTAGTCCAGGGTCGGTACCCAGTAAGTATCAAGACTAACCTCAGTGGAGTAGTGAAGAGGTACAGTCAAGACACTCACTAGTCAAATAACCTGTGCAATATAACAGTAAACGACTTATAATGAAAGCATGAATCAGTAAATGGAAACAAGGATCAACTTGTGATATAAATAGTAAAGTAATAAGAACGCCGTGAAAGTACCCTTGAAACCAAATAAGGGAAAACCAATAACAACCAATTAATCAAACCGTTCTAACACAAGTTTCGCAATGAAAATTTTTCTGAGATACCTCATCTCGTAATCACAAGTCACGAGTCTCAACCCACAAATCATATCATCATGGCACCTGGTGCCCACATTTCTAATCATAACCGTACGGACAACTCATGTTCCAACATCTCAATCCGCCCGGCATGATCACAGGCTCACAATCATAATCCGTCCGATGTGTTCATAGACTCAATATCACATGAACATAGATAATACAAGAATACATGGGCATGATCAATAAATGTTACATTTCGTACTCCTGAACTAGTATAAGTGGCATGTTACGGTGTATGCTTTTGTGAGTGTACTATTACTGCCCAAGTCAACAAGTAATATCAAAGACATCGAGTATCTCATTGAAAGAAACACAACAAGTCACGTAAGGTGTATAACATACATGAGTAGAATCACACTAGCATACAAATATCATCAACATAATACCCCCAGGCCATCACACATCATCCCTGACATTTCCACACTTCTCTCTCCAATAGCCATCCATATCACTCTACCTTGAAAATATCATTACCCGCATGTATCACTTTGATAGCCACCTGTATCACTCTGCATAATAGCCACCCTTATCGCTCTGCCTGGACAATAACACAATAGCCACCCATATCACTCCGCACAATCGACAATAGTGGGATGCTACCCTTGTGGCCCGCATAACAACAACAGTGAAATGTCACTCTTATGCTCTACATAACAACAACCAATCCATACAACAATTTACATGTGCTAACATCACGACAACACGATATATCAACTCATACCAGAAGTGCCCATAGGCCACAACTTTTCCAAAAGAACCAACAGTACCAATATTTCCACAACAATTAGCCTATGGCTCAACACAATGTGTATAGAATCTCAATAACAATAAAAAGAACGGGCAAATAACTCAACAATGTATAATACTCCCTTTAAACATAACTTCAATTAAATTAGATTAATGACTTTCAGTAACTTCAACTTCAATTAATTGCTTAAGGATAAACTCAATAATGAAGGTATTTCTACGAAATGGCAAACTTCGGACCCTAGTGTATGAAATAGTCTAACAATGAAAGAGATGACACGAACTAGCAAATACGTCTAACTGCATGAGAATAACTTAGAAACAAAAGGATATCATATAACAACAATTTTAATTAAGAGTAACTCAACAATAAAGGAAGTCACATAATGATAAAAGAGGTAACAACTTCAAATAAAGCATATACGAGTAAACTTGACAAGTAAAGGATGTGACATGTAACAACAACTTCAAATACAACATGTGAAAGTAAACATGACAAATAAAAGGTTATAACATGCGCTAACAATTTCAAATAAATACATGAGAGAAGCCTAATGGTCTAAACCGGTAATTTTTCATATATAAGCCCGAGTACGCACTTGTCACCTCACGTACAGGGCTTTCACATAACAAAAATAGCACAAACAACTCCAATCCTAAGGGGTAGTTCCTCCACACATAATTAGGCAAGATACTTACCTCAAAGAAGATAAACTAATACTCTAATATGACCTTCTCGTGTGAAATAACCTCCGGACGCCTCAAATCTAGCCAAAATATCATTTATCATAAATAAAAACCATAGAAAATAATTCTGAATAATAAAGTTTCGATTTTTAATGAAAACTAAAAGGTCAACCCAAAAAGTAAATCCCGCCAGGCCCGCACCTCGGAATCCGATAAAAACCATAAATTACGATAACCCATTTACTATGAGTCCAACCATACTAATTTTATCCAATTCAGACTCTGAATCAATGTTCAAAACCCAATTATTCTCTTTAGAAAGGTTTTTGATAAAAAATCCCAATTCTCAAATCAAAATATGGATTAATTCACAAATGGACTACTGAAAGTATGTTAAAATACAAAAGTTTAGATTAGATACTGACCCCCATAAAAAAAACGAGAAGAACACCGCGAAATCACCTCAATCGGAGCTCTAAAACTCAAGATATGCTCAAAATACCAAAAGAACATAGTCTGATTTTTTTATACCCACGCATTTCCGCTTTTGCACCCAAAAAGCCGCATCTGCGCATTTCCAGCTGTCATTTCCGCTTTTGCGGATCATTTTTTGCACTTGCGGGGTCGCAGATGCGGACCCAACTTCGCATCTGCGAAGCACTAGTACCAGCTCTCTTCTCTGATACTAAAATGAGCATTACTCTCTCATACAATGTCCAAATTCGATGATTCTACTTGCTATGGATTCATAATTACGATACAGATCTAGTGCTTCAATCAAAACAGACATTGAAACTAATTTACTTAATTTGGTACCATTTATGCTTTAAGATTTGATGCCAAAAGATCAGAAACTAGCATAACACAACCCAAACCTATCTGAAACTCACCAGAGCCCCTTGGGACCCCATCCGAACATACCAATAAGTCCCAAAACATAATACGGACCTGCTCAAGGTCTTAAATCCCACATAAAAATATCAAAGCCATGAATCATCGATCAAGATCAATCTCTTAAGTTCATAAACTTCAAACTTCGAACCAAGTGTCCGATTCAAGCCTAACCAATCCGAAATGAACCCAAATTTTTCATACAAGTTCCAAATGACATATAAAACTTATTACAAATCTCAGAACAATAATCCGAACCCAATAACATCTAATTCAACTGCCGGTCAAACCTATAAACTTTCTGAACCTTCAAATTGCTAACTTTCGCCAAAGAGTGTTGAAACCTTCTACAAACATCCAAATAAAAATCCGGGCATATGCCCAAGTCCAAAATTACCATACAAAGCTATTGGAATCATCAAAACACCATTCCAAAGTCGTCTACACAGAAGTCAAATTCTGGCCAACTCTTGCCACTTAAACTTCTAAAACAAGAATCATTATTCCAAATAAATCCCGGATCATCCGAAAATCGAACCCGACCACACATGCAAGTCATGATACACAATACGAAGCTGCTCGAGACCTTAAGCCACTGAACGGAATGCTAATTCTCAAAACAAACGGTCGAGTCGTTACATGCAAATATTTAAAACCGACTGTGTACAATTATGAAACTTTTCAAGGTTTGTAATTGAGTTCATTCCTAGCTGCATGTTATTATGATTTCACTGCTTTTCTTTAATTTTATTTCGTTAATATTTTTTCAAAATAATCATTTAGCACAAACTTTGGACTTCTAGATAGAATATTTAACATTTATACGAAGGAGAGTAAGACAACATGGTCTCCATTTTAAATCTTATTGTCATGTTTCTTTTTTCTTCTAATTTCATAAAATCATGTTTTCTTTATATTAGATTATACAAAACAAAAATTCAAAGAAAAGAGATTCATCATTTTATTTCATTCAACTTTACTCATTTCTGGGAGAGAGAAGTAAGGTTACCACGATGTTCCACATCCCTTTTAGATTATTTCAGATTAATTTCTCGCAGCTCCCTCCTATATAAAACATATACGTACAGATCCTAATATAAATTTGTACACCATTATATATAGGAGAGACTTTTTGTTTAACCAAAAAATAGTTTTTGAGGTCTGTTTACCCTTAAAATCAATAACAATTAAATTTGTACGCGGTTAAAGGATAATTGATTTAATTTAACACGATTCATCTGTGAACAGAAATTAATTAAAGTAAAGATAAGCAAAATAATCAAACTAAACGTGATGAACAATTAAGCCTGGCTTTTTGGATAAGCACTGAGAATTGACCTCGGTCGAGCCCTCGAGACTAGCTCGGTTGCAACCTAATAATTAAGCAGTTGAAGAACACAATGAATAGTAGCTTTGGTATGTGTGCCAACAGTGATTTTAAAATTAAAATGTTCTCCCCTTTAAATAGTAAGGGAGTTTCAATCC
This sequence comes from Nicotiana tabacum, assembly GCF_000715075.1. Taxonomy (NCBI): domain Eukaryota; kingdom Viridiplantae; phylum Streptophyta; class Magnoliopsida; order Solanales; family Solanaceae; genus Nicotiana; species Nicotiana tabacum. Next base: position 46,504,625 of record NC_134092.1, read on the forward strand.
TAGTACAAGTCTAAATAAGGTAAAAATATCTTTTTTCCAGCAAATGTTGATCATCAGTCAATACCGGGTGTGATGTGCGTCGTAATATCCGGTTGAGGGCAGATACTATGGCTCCCGGCTTATCGTTCTCAACCGTTTCTCATTTTCCTTAATCTCGAACCTTCACTCTGCCCGGGCCTGATGTTCAGCTGTGTCCGATCCCGGATGCACCGTTCGTCCTTCCTGAGCTTCGAACCGAGGAACCCTTCAGCTTTACTCGAGGTTGTTTCAGATTATGCTTCCCTTTCGTTTCGTTATCGGGAATCGGGGGTAACATTACCCCTCATTTTACCCATACACAGATAGTTCCCTCACTTTTCGGAGAGCAGATTTATCGAAGCAGCGGGAAGTTATTAGTTGTCCCCGGTTCCTTCTTCCGTATGCTATAGTCGGGTTGACGAGTCGGTGAAAACATCCCATCATTCGTGTCATTCTGACTTCGGACATGTGTCAGCCTCCGGTTTAACGTCGTCGAATACGTAACGTCACACATTAATTATCTCCCTCCTATAAAAGTTTTGGTTCTTTTTTCACTTTTTTACTTTCCGATTTCAAACCTTCTTAAGTTACCCCTGAACTTTTTATTTTCTCATGATTCCTTCAAATATTTATACAATGTTCATCATATCTTCATATCTTCGTCTTCCCATCTTCAAATCTTCATACTTTGTCCTTCAATCTTCAAGTTTGACGTTCAAACCTTCATACCCACCTTCAAACATTCATATTCCCAGAATAATTTTGCGAAATCTTCAAAATTTATGCCCCAACATACCACCCATTCAACTTCTAACTCGACCACGGATGTTGAGGTGGTCCTACCTGAAACGGCCCCGGAACCTCCTCTAAAGAATTTTATCCCTAGAGGCTATAGACAACGACTTTGAGATCGAAAATTCCTCCATGAAGGAGATCGAGTTGAGGAGGTGTGGAGGTACATATGATCCATCACTGAGGACAAACTCCGGACTATTCGGGAGGACTATAAGTGGGAGGGCAAGGAAGAAGTCGTCCCTGGCCCTGATGAGGAAAACACCAAGCATGTGGAGGGGTACTTAAGTGCCTATACGTAGCCCTTCACGCTTGGCCCGGTGTATACAATAGTTCTTGACATCTACAAATGGTACGAGGTCTGACTCGTACACATTCACCTGTCCTTTTGGAGGATCGTGATCCTCCCCCGTCACTTCGATAATAACAAGGAGGAGCCTCTGTTTACCATTGACCATTTGCTTCACCTCTACAGTCCCCGAATCATCCGAGGGGGATTAATCAAGCTTTCCCGACGGGCAAAGAAAGCTCCATTATCGAGCATCGATGAAGACAGGGATCGAGGTTGGCAGGGGAGATTAGCTCGAGTGAAGACCGAGGATCTCATTCTCCCCGAGTTCATGTCGTTCCTTGAAAAGTGGAGCCAACCATGTAATTTCCTCTCCTCTTGTGTAGTTAGAATACTTTTTGGGGTTTTTTCTTCTTTCTCATTGCCCGGTTCTACCGTTGTGTAGCGGTCGCCCGAGTCCTCAACGCAGTTCCCTATTTTAAAGAGTTGGTTTACAGGTTCTGTAAACAGTTATCGTACTTCGAGCGCAAATGGGGAAAACTCTCGAAGGGAAAGTGGGAGGCCCGTTCCCATGGTGAGTGTTCTCCCCCATATTGAGTTTTCAGTTTTATTCAACTTTCATATTTATGAAGTCTCTTTCTTCCTTCCACAGGCTTGCCCAAGACCGCTAAGATTTGGATAGCTGACGAGGACGAGGCTATGTCCTCACTTTCTAAACCCTCCGTTTCAGGACAGCCTGCTGCTAAGGTCGATGTGAATGAGGAGAAGAAAAGAAGAAAGAGGGGGTCTTCTGGTTACCCCGAGTTGGACACAGATGCCGAGGCCAATAAAAAGAGGGTCGCGGTTAGGGTTCGAAAGAGCAACAAGAAGAGTACTCGGTCCAGGGTACCGGACCAGAATCCCTTTACCGGCTCAAGGACTACCTTGAAGATGACGACTTGGAGTTCGTCGCCCATGAGCCGACCATTGCTGCAGAAGAGTGGCTAGCACCGGAGGGAAGCAACCGGGAGGCCAAACTCTCTTCATTTCAGGGGCCCTAGGGAAAGCCTGTGGCTACCGCCTCTCGAGAAGCTATTCCTGCTCCGAGAGAAGCCACCAGTGTCATTGATATCCCGAAGTCGCCATCTCACAAGGTGTCTCTATTTGATGAGGCTCGGGCCATTAAAGAAAAGCCAACCGAGACATCACGGTCCAGAGATGAGGCCCTCAACCTATTCTTTGAAGGTATGGACATTGATGTGCTAGAGGGATACTCCAGGTTTGGACACCAAAATATCCCAAAAAAGGACGTGCTGCTGGAGTCAGGCGGGCCGAGCTCGAGCCCAAAGCTGGTGAAGCAGTTCCCCGCCCCGAGTGTGGATCCAAACCGTAAAAGAACTATCATATTTATGATCTCGGTAGATACGCGGGTGCTATCAGGACCGGTTGGCAGTGTCAGCTACCTTCACTGCTTGGTGACCGAAGAGGACCAAGTGAAGATGAATGGAGTGAATGCAACAAACCTTTTCAACGAGGCACAACAGGCGCTAAAAAAGGTATGTGTTTGTTTCCTTTTATCCCTTAACCGGTTTATTTAACCTTAGTATATTTTTATGATTTCATTATTTTTGTTTCTCATGCCTCGGTGCTTCACTATGAGAGCTTCCATCGGTCTCGGGTGGAAGTGAGCCATCTCGAGTTCAAGCTCAAGTAGCAGGTCCGGCAAAAGGACATGCAAAGGCTTAGTGAGCAAGAGATGAGCCCCTCAGGGAACTCCCCATCCTCCACTCGAGCTAGAAAAATATCAAAAGGAGGCCTCGTCGATTAAATAAAAGCATACAATTCTGATTGAAAAGGTTAGCACAGCTGCTAACACCACAACCTCGCAGGTCCAAGAGAAGATAGACCTGATCGACCAGCTACGAGCCGAAATTAATGAGGACAAAGCCTCAACCGACGCGTTAAGGAGCAAGATGGATCTCCTAGCCTCGAAAAAGGAGCCCACCAAAGAGGATCTGGCATCAACCAAGGACCAGCTCCGGGTGATGAAAGATAAAGCCGACAAATTTTCACGGCTGAATGATGAACTCCGAGCACAACTAGACTCAGCCATCTCATAATAGGATGCCCTTGGCCGTGAGTACACCGCATTGAAGTCGAAGCTGGAGGTGGCTTCGAACGAGTCCTACGAGATCCAGGATATGCTGGCCAAATATAAGAATGACATGGAGGTGGCTGACGCCCGTATAATAACAAAGGCCAAATACGTGAAGTGGCTATCCTAGAGAGAGGCCCTTGAGGAGATCCATACCCGGGGGATCGATCTAACGGCTGAGATCGAAGACGCGCAGAGGTTGAAGCAAAAGAGATTTATGAGCCTGAGGGCTCAGACAACGAGTCAGGCTCTGGCGAAGACTAGGCGAAAAATGCCTTAGTCTATTTTTTGTTTTCCTTTGTACACATTATTTATTTATTTATTTTGGGGCCACCTCGTATTGCCTCTATAAATACTTTTGATATATATATACCAATTTCCTTTGTTTATATTGTGTCCTTTACTTTTTAACATCTTCTTACAACTTTTTGTTTGAAATATGTTGTGAATGCCTTAGCATAGAATCTGTCATAATTTAGAATGTTCATTCCCCAGAGCCCGAATTAGGCCCGGTTTAAGTAACAACTCCTAGTTGCTTTGACTTCAAAATATTCGATAAAAAATGATGTCTTTAAAATAACGATAATATCGCTGGTGTAAATGTGAACTGATGAAATATAAAAGGCAAACTTCATATTTTTACTTGGAATGTAGAGTACTTGATCGAAGGTACAAAAGCTTTTTGCCATGGCAAGAATAAGCTACACTGGAATGGTTCAAATAAAAATGCCTTCTAAGGATCCTGACATAGGGCATAATGGTCCCCCCAGTATTAGAGACTGAGCTCGTGAGGGATCGAATACTATCGCTCCGATACGGGTGATCAGCAATCTCGGCCTCAGGCCGGTCTTCAAAAATAGGGTAGCATGTTTTACTATTGCCTTATTAAAAACCTAGATATAAAACCAACTTCAGGAAAAAAACGTTCCAAGCGAAAAAGAGTGCAACACGTGCTTTCAGACCTAATCCTCAGATTTAACCTTGACCGAATACCTGCATGGGTTAGTTCAAAGCGTAATAGACTTAAAAGAAAATTGTGCTCGTACCTTAGCACTAGTTTCTCTATAAGTGTGCCACGTTCCAGTTGTTCGGTAGTTGTACAACGTTCCTTGACTCGAGCTTATATGAGCCTTTCCCGGTTATACCGGTAACTCTGTACGGACCTTCCCAGTTCGGGCCTAGTTTCCGTCATTTGTGTTCTTGGTATTTATGTAGTGTAACTTTCCTTAATACGATGTCCCCGACTTGAAAGTGTTGAAGGTTAGCCATTCGGTTGTAGTATCTCCCCATTCGCTGGTTTTGGGTCTCTAACCGGACTAGGCGGCTTCTCGCCTTTTGTCCGATAAGTCTAAGCTTGTGGCCATTGCATCATCATTCAACATCTAGGTAGCGTACTAGAACCTTAGGCTCATTTTTACTACTTCGACCGGGATCAGAGCTTTCGTGCCGTATACTAAAGAGAATGAAGTTGCACCGGTGCCTGACTTCGAAGTCGTTCGGTATGCCCATAAGACCTTTGGCAAAATTGCTTTCAACTTTCCCTTTGAATCGCTCAATCTCTTCTTCAGGTTTTGAAGTATAGTTTTGTTTGTTGATTTAGCTTGACCATTCCCACTAGGGTGGTAGGGTGCTGACAAGATCTTTTTAATTTTGTTATCTTCGAGAAACTTACTTACCTTGCCGCCGATAAACTGCTTCCTGTTGTCGCCAGCGATCTTGGCCGGTATCTCAAAACAGCATATTGTATGATTCCATATGAAATTAATTAACACGTTTTCTCGAACCTTCTCGAAAGCTTGTGCTTCGACCCACTTGGAGAAATAATCGGTTATGAGCAATATGTATTGGGCTATGCCAGGTGCCCATGGCAAAATCAATGATGTCCATCCGCCATTTCATAAACGTCCATGGGGATAGGACCAAGTGAAGTATTTCCCCCGGGTTATAAATCATCGGGGCATGCCTTTAGCATTCATTACACTTTCGAATGAAGTATTTCGCATCTTATCCATCTCATTCTAGTAATAATTGGCTCTGATCAATCCGAACTAAGGATTCCGCTACTGAATGGTTTCCACAAGTACCCTTGTGTACTTCCCTCTTTTCATAGCCGGTCTCCCCCGGACCCACGCACTTATCTAGTGGCCCGAAAATGATCTTCTGTATAATTTTCCATCAACCATGCCGAACCTGGAAGCTTTAGTATGTAGGGCCCTCGATTCCTTGGGATCTGACGACAATTTCCCTTACTGAATGTAGTCTATATATTTATTTCTCCAGTCCCAAGTCAAGATTGTTGAGTTCACCTCGGCGTGACCTTCTTCTATCACTGAGTTCATCAATTTCACTACTTCTCGGGAGTCGAATTCGTCGGATTCGACTGACGACCCTAAATTAGCCAATGCATCGGCCTCGTTATTTTAATATTGAGGTACGTGTTATAGAGTCCATTCCTTGAATTGGTGTAAGGTCACTTGCAACCTATCCAGGTATCTCTGCATCTATTCCTCTTTTACTTCAAATGTGTTGTTAACTTGGTTGACGACGAGGAGGGAGTCACATTTGGCCTCGATCACCTTGCCCCCAAGCTCTTAGCCATTTTTAGACATGCAATCATAGCCTCATATTCGGCTTCATTGTTAGTCAATTTCACAGCTATAATAGACTACCATATTACGTTACCCGTAGGTGGTTTTAATATGATGCCCAGCCCGGAACCCTTTGTGTTAGAAGCAACGTCCGTGAATAGGGTCCATATCCCCGAGCTAGTCCCCGAGGTAAGCAGTAATTTCTTCTTAACCTCGGGGATCAAGGCCGGCATAAAGTCGGCCATGAAGTCTGCCAAAATCTTAGATTTTATGGAAGTCCGGGGTTTGTACTCGATATCATACACACTTATCATTACGGCCAATTTGGCCAGGCAGTCCGAGAGCTCGGGTTTGTGCATAACATTCCTCAGTGGGTAAGAGGTCATGGCACATATAGGTTGACATTGAAAGTACGATTTTAATTTCCTATATGCACTCAATAAGGTGATTGCTGATTTTTCTAAGTGCGGATACCTTGTTTCGGCATGGCCTAGGGTTCTACTAAAATAATAAATAGTAAATTGCGTACCTTCTTCTTTTCGAACCAAGACACCACTTACCGCTACCTCGGAAACTGCCAAGTAAAGATATAGTTGTTCGTTCGCCATCGGAGTGAGCAGTAAGGGAGGGATTGATAGGTACCGTTTGAGTTCTTCTAAAGCTCGCTGGCACTCCGGGATCCAAGAGAAGTCGTTCTTCTTCTTTAGTAATGAGAAGAATCAATGGCTTTTGTCTGACGACCTCAAAATAAACCGACCCAATGCGGTTATCCACCCGGTCAGTCTTTGTACTGCCTTGACGTTTTCAACCACGATGATATCTTCTATGGCTTTTATCTTTTCCGGGTTGATCTCTATTACCCAGTTGGTTACCATGAACCCAAGGAACTTTCCTGAGATGACCCCGAAAGCATAATTTTTCGGGTTCAGCTTCATGTTGTATTTCCTCAATATGTCAAAGGTTTCCTGCAAATGCTTCAAATGGTCATCTACTCGCATGCACTTAACTAACATATCATCAATATAAACCTTTATTGATTTCCCTATTTGTTCTTCGAACATCTGGTTAACTAGGCATTGATACGTGGCACCAACATTTTTTAGCCCAAACAACATTATGTTATAATAGTAGGTGTCAAATTTAGTTATTAAATACATCTTTTCTTGGTCTCCCGCGTCCATCTAAATTTAGTTGTATCCGGAATTGGCATCGAGAAAACTCAATATCTCGTGTACGGACGTCGCATCTATCATTCGATCAATGTTAGGCAAAGGTAATGAGTCTTTCGGACATGCCTTGTTTAGGTCCTTATAATATACACATATTCTAAGTTTGTTTCCTTTTTTAGGTACGACCACTACATTAGCTAACCAATCCGGGTATTTAACTTCCCGGATGGAACCTATAATCAATAGTTTAGATACCGTGTCACTGATGAATTCGTGCTTGGTTTCAAACTGTAGCCTCTTTTTTATCTGACCGAGTGGAATTTTGGATCCATCAAATTGTGAGTTGTCACCTCCGGTAAAACAATCGGCATTAGCTTTAAGAAAATCAATAAGTTTTTTCCGGAGCTAGGGAGATAACCCCAAGCCCAGGTATAACCTGCTCCAATTCCTTGATTGTCGATGTAGTGGCATCAGTATCATCGGTGCTATAAAGGACCTCGAGACACCAAAATCATCCTTCTCGTTTGTTGTGTGCTCCTCCTGTCTTTCCGGCCTGGTCAAGGTCAAGATCGTTGATTGCAATTTGGTTTCCTTTTCTTCGCCCAGTCCCCTATTTTTTGATGTCGAGACCGCGGGCACAAGGATTACTTCATTGACAGCAAACATATCCTTTGCGGTTGGTTGTTCCCCGTAGACCATTTTGATTCCTCCTGGAGTGGGAAATTTCAACACTTGATGTAAGGTTGATGGCACCGCCCTCATGTTATGAACCCATGGCCTTTCAGACAAGGTGATATACCTCAAATCCCCCTCGATCATGTAGAATTTTATTTCCTGGGTGGTCCCAACAGTGTTTACTAGTAGGGTTATTTCATCTTTTGTCATCTCGCATGCCGTGTTGAACCCGTTCAACACTAGGACTGTCGATACGATTTGATCCAATAATCCCAATTGTTCTATGACCCTCAATCGGATGATATTGGTCAAGCAATATGGATCAATTAACACGTGTTTAACTCAATATTTATTGATAAGTACAGATATTACCACTACATAGTTATGAGGTTGGATGATGCCCTCGGCATCTTCGTCGCTAAACGAGATGGCACCCTCCGGGACATAATCCCGGATGCATTTTTCCCATGTGAAAGAAACTTTGGTGCATTTTATCATTGGCCCTTGGGGGACATCCACTCCCCCAATGATCATGTGGATCACGTGTTAGGGTTCCTTTTGTTCAATCTGTTTGTTGGTGTCCCCGTTCTTGAAATGACTTTTGGCGCGTTCACTTAGGAATTCCCGAAGATGTCCGTTGTTGAATAGTCGGGCCACTTCTTCCTTTTGCTGTCGACAATCTTTGGTCCTGTGACCGTGAGTACCATGGTACTTACACACCAAGTTGTGATCCCTCTTTAGGGGATCAGACTGAAGTGGCCAAGGCCATTTGGTCTCTTTGATGCGACCAATGGTCGACACTATACTCGTAGTATCCACGTTGAAATTGTACTCCGATAAGCTTGGTGCTTCCCTATCCCTGAGCAATCTGTCAAAACCTCTCTTACTCATCAGAACTCTATTGCTAGGTCTTTGAACAATACTTCTATCATTACTGGATGGGTGGTGACCTGATTCGTTTCCCCTTATGTCTGAGTTGTACGGCTGATACCGATCTCGGACCGTCCTTGGCTCCTGGTTCATAATCCTTTTAGACCTGTCATTCACTTTGTTGGGGTATACAAATCCCGAGGGGGGGCCCAGTTGATCGTCCTCGACTATGATCTTCGATTGATACCTGTTATGGACATCGGCCCAAGTAACTCTCCGGGTACTCCACCAAGTTTTTCTTTAATTGTTGAGAAGAGACGGAACTTTGGGGGTTGAGCCCTTGAGTAAACGCCCGGACGGACCAATAATCTGCGACCGGGGGTAGGTCCATTCGCTCCATCTAGAACCTCGACACGAACTCTCTAAGCATCTCGTTGTCTCTCTGCTTGACTTTGAATATGTCTCATTTCCTCGTCTGGACCTTGATGGCGCCAGCATGGGCCTTTACGAAAGCATCTGCAAGCATAGCAAATGAATCAATAGAATTCGGAGGCAACTTATGGTACCATATCATTGCTCCTTTGGACAAGGTTTCCCATAAATGCTTCAGTAACACCAATTTGATATCGTCGTCTTCTAGGTCATTGCCTTTGATTGCGCATGTATAGGAGGTTACATGCTCGTTTGGATCTGTGGTCCCATTATATTTGGGAATGTCGGGCATGTGGAATCTCTTCGGGATTGGCTTTAGTGTTGCACTCTGGGGAAAGGCTTCTGAATGAATATTTTGGAATTTGGCCCTTTCAATATTGTAGGCACTCCCGGGATCTGATCGACCCTCGAATTGTAAGTTTTCACCTTTTTGTCATTTGCCTCTATATTTTTCTCACTAGACTCCACCCGATTTGTTAGTGCTTTGAGCATTTTCATCACCTCAGATGTTTCCCCAGGCTCGAATTCATCCGGTTCCGCAACAATTTGTTCATCCCTTCGAGCTTTTTCTCTGACCCGCTCGGACTCGATGTTGTTAGGGGCGTGACTTTGAGTTTGATACTGCGTTATCGCTGCTTCCTGAGCTTGTAACATTTTGAAAATCAATCGCAAACTAAGTCCATCACCTTCCCTCTCGGGTGCTTCTCGAGCTGGTGGCCAGGGTGCCCCGCGAATACTATTTTCGAGATCAGTTGGCATGTTGATGTTGATGGCGACCTATTAGTTAGCGTCTAGTGGGTCAACGATTGGGATACCATTGGGATCAATAGGGGGCACGTCATTGATGGGTACCACATTATTGTTTTCACTGTGGTGGCCTTAATCGGTGTCAATGCTCAAGTGAGCAGACTGAGAATTTGACATTCTTAGGTAAACCTGAAATCAAACGTCAAAAGAGCAAGTGTAAAATAGGGTGTGTTATGGAGATTCATATTAAACCACCACAATTATCCTTTGCCCCACAACTGGCGTCAAACTGCATACCTTTAAAATGAGTAACAATTAAATTTGTATGCGGTTAAAGGATACGTGATTTAATTTAACACGAATGATCTATAAACAGAAATTAATTAAAGTAAAGACAAGCAAAATAATCAAACTAAACGTGATAAATAATTAAGCCTGGCTTTTTGGATGAACACTGAGAATTAACCTCGGTCGAGCCCTCGAGATTGGCTCGGTTGCAGTCGAATAATTAAGCAGCTGAAGAATACAATGAACAGTAGCAAGAGAATGAAAATGAAATTTTACTGCTTTGATATGTGTGACAACAGTGGTTTTAAAATAAAAAAGTTCTTCCCTTTATATAGTAGGACAGTTTCAATCCTAGTACAAGTCTAAATAAGGTAAAAATTTCATTTTCCAAACAAATATTGATCTGCAGTCGATACCGGGTGATATTTAAGTCGTAATATCTAGTTGAGGGTATATATTAAGGCTCCCCGCTTATCGTGCTTAACCATTTTTCTGTTTCCTTAATCTCGAACCTTCACTATGCCGGGGCCTGATGTTTAGCCGTGTCCGATCCCAGATGCACCGTTCGTCCTCCCTGGGCTTCGAATCGAGGAACCTTTCGGCTTTAGTCGAGGTTGTGTCAAATCATGATTCCCTCTCATTTTTATCGGAAAATCGGGAGTAACATTATCCCCGATTTTACCCGTACATAAGGGCAAAGTCAATATTAAAGAAAATCGGGTTTCTAATAACCAAGTTTACTTCACTTTTCCAAAAATAAGAGAATAAAATGAGAGAGTAAAAATCAATTGAAACTCAATAACGAGGGAAAGAAATCTTATTGATGGACGATGTTTTCTCCAAAGAAATATGGATAAGAATCTTCAATCAAGTAGAAATATAAAAATAATAGACTGATTGCATATATTTGTGAGTATTCTGATGATCGTATAAAATAAGGTAAGGACACTTATATAAGGATACAAATATGTAACAGTTCCCATTTACATAATTCTTACCCATTATTAACATTAACTAGATTAAATGCCCGTTACTAAAATTACTCGTAACGGCGATGGTAATAATAGGTGATCGCGCATAGGCAGGGTATGCTGATTCCTTTTCACATTCACAACTATTCATGAATCTTCCCCTTTTATGGTCTTCATGCATCTCATGCCTATTTCTTCTTTCCCAGCCATCAGATATGGTACTTTCTTTCATAAATCCCGTGCGTATTTTAACCGTGCCTCATTATTCTTCTTCATTAACCCAATACAAATGCCACATGTCACTATACCATTAATCCACTTGTCATGCCTATTTTTTCACCAATACACTTTTCATGAAACCTTCAAATGCCTACTATTATTGTTTCAGCAAGGAAAAATAAAGAAATGCTTTAGATAGGAAAACAATAACTGAAATCAGCTCATGTTGTTTACCAAGCACAATTCATAAATTAACTTGTTGCACACTTTAACTTACTCTTTAGCTATTGTATATGTGTTATAAAATAAAGACTGTAAAGTAAAGACAAGTATAGAGAGAAACTGATATATTATTCACACTTCAAACTTATGTAAATAATGAACTGAAATCTCTTCTATTTATAGAAGAAAGCAAGCTACTGTGTAAGTTGCTACTATACCAGATATAGATAATCTTCTACTATGGGTAATGTTTATCCATAACGGAGTACCGAAAGGATAAGCTCATTATACCAGATATAGATAATCTTTTATCGGGGGTAATGTTTATCCATAATGGAGTACCGAAAGGATAAGCTCATTATACCAGATATATATAATCTTCTACCGGGGGTAATGTTTATCCATAACGGAATACCTAAAAGATAATCTCATTATACCATATATAGATAATATTCTACCGGGGATAATGTTTATCCGTAGTAGCGTACCGAAAGGATAAGCTCATTGTACCAGATATAGATAATCTTCTACCGGGTGTGATGTTTATTCATAACAGGGTACCGAAAGGATAAGCTCGTTGTACCAGATATAGATAATCTTCTACCAGGTGTGATGTTTATCCATAACGGGGTACTGAAAGGATAAGCTTCTTCAGGAGACTTATTTCCAATAGAGTACTAAATAGATAAACATATTTACGGTGGAGTCTCATATTGATAATCTTCTTCAAAAAGTTTATTTTCAACGGAGTACTAAATGAACATCCATAATATAATGTATGTATAACACTACTCCTTGGATGTTCATTAAAAGATAATGTGCCTCATTAAAACCTTACTAGAAAAAACCCTGTGGGAAAAATATCCCAGTGAAGGAAAAAGAGTACACATATTTAGTAATACGCATAACTGGTTGTCTCATTAAAAACCTTATAAGGAAAACACTGTGGGAAAAATAGTATGGCGCGTTTTTAGTCCCCGTGATAAAAACCCTGTTTCAAATATTTGAGTCTTTGCATTCCAATCTTGTATACCATCTTCTCAAAAGTTGAAGTTGGCAAAGATTTAGTGAATAAATCTGTTGGATTGTCACTTGAACGGATTTGTTGCACATCAATGTCACCATTTTTCTGATGATCATGTGTGTATAATAACTTTGGTGAAATGTACTTTGTTCTATCTCCTTTTATAAATCCTCCCTTTAATTGGGCTATGCATGCAGCATTGTCTTCGTATAAAATTGTGGATCTTTTATCACATTCCAAACCACATTTATTTTGAATAAAATGAATCACTGATCTCAACCTCACGCATTCTCTACTTGCTTCATTAATAGCTATTATCTCAGCATGATTTGAAGAAGTAGCAACAATAGATTGCTTTGTGGAGCGCTATGATATGACAGTACCTCCATATGTAAACACGTACCTGATTTGAGATCGAGCTTTATGTGGATCAGATAAATAACCTGCATCTTCATAACCAACAAGATCTGCACTATCTTTGTTATAATAAAATAAACCCATATCAAGTATTCCATTTAAATATTCTAATATATGCTTAATCCCGTTCAAATGTCTCTGTGTAGGAGAAGAGCTATATCTTGCTAGTAAATTAACAGAAAATATTATATCAGGCCCCGTAGCATTAGCAAGATACACAAGTGCACCAATTACACTAAGATAAGGTATTTCAGGACCAAGGAGTTCCTCATCCTCTTTTGGAGGTCGGAATAAATCCTTATTCACTTCAAGTGATCGAACAACCATTGGTGTACTCAATGGGTGCACTTTGTCCATGTAAAAGCGTTTTAAGACCCTTTCTGTATAGGTAGATTGATGGATAAAGATCCCGTCTGCTAAATGTTTAATTTGCAGACCAATACAAAGTTTTGTCTTTCCAAGATCTTTCATCTCAAATTCTTTCTTAAGATATTCAATTGTCTTTTGGAGCTCTTCTGGAGTTAGAACAAGATTTATGTCATCAACATAAACAGCAAGTAAACCAAATTTTGATGCCATTTCCCTTAAAAAAATACATGGACAAATATCACCATTTATGTAACCCTCTCTCAGCAAATATCCACTAAGGCGATTATACTACATACGCCCAGATTGCTTTAAAACATACAAAGATCTTTGTAATATGATTGAATACATTTCCCGAGATTTTGGATTTGCTTCAAGCATTTTAAGTCCTTCAGGGATTTTTATATAAATTTCATTATCAAGTGAACCGTATAGATAAGCTGTAACTACATCCATTATATGTATTTTAGTCTTTTCATGTAGTGCTAAACTGATGAGATATAGAAATGTTATGGAATCCATAACAGATGAATATGTTTCATCAAAATCGACTCCAGGTCGTTGTGAGAATCCTTGAGCGAAAAGGCTATCTTTGTATCAATGAATTTCATTTTTACCATTCCTTTTTCGTACAAAAACCCATTTATAACCAACTGGTTTTATACCAGCAGGTGTTTGGACTACTGGTCCAAAGACCTCTCTTTTAGCAAGTGCATTCAATTCTGATTGAATTGCCTCTTGCCATTTTTGCCAGTCAGATCTTTATCGGCATTCTTCGACAGATCGGGGTACAAGATCCTCACTATCTTGAATAATTTTAAGTGCAACATTATATTCAAAAATATTATCCACCACTATTTCATATCAATTTAAATTAATCCCTTCACCAGTAGAACTTATTAAAAGGTTCTCACTCACTTGAGTCTCGGGTTCATTGATTTGTTCAAGAATCTCAGAACTAATCAGATCTTGGGTCTCTTCAGGGGATCCCTTCATAGTATCATTTTGATCATTTGTTGATTTTCTTTTTCGAGGATTTCGATCCTTAGAACCCAAAGGCTAACCACGCTTCAGGCGTGCTTTAGGTTCACTAGCTCTCATGCTAGTAGATGGTCCTGTTGGGATATCAATTTGGATAGGCAGATTCTCTGCAGGGATATGTGACTTAATTATCCTTTTCAAATCAGTAAATGCATCTGGCATTTAATGTCATGATCCAAAATTCGACTGGTCGTGATGGAACCTAACCCAGCCCGCTAGGTAAGCCAATTAACCACTAACCAATTCCAATTACAATTAATAGAGCAATTAAGTAAAGAAATTATCTGAATCTGATACATTCCCCAAGAATTGGTAGTACAAATCATGAGCTTCTAAGAATAGAGTTTACAAAAGGAAATGCACCTCTATGCATGTATCACAAGTACGCATGTCAAATGCAATGCATCTTGATGATGAGCTCATGTACTTACACTCTCAGAGTACTCAACCTCACTGTCTCGCATTCTCTCTCACTATGTTTAGCACACTCAATCACTCAACGATGTACAATATCCACTACGACGTACAACCCGATCCTTGTTTATAGTCGACTACGCTCACTTGGGTGTGTAGAACCCGGAGGGGCTCCTTTCATACCAAGCGCTATATCGTTGCGGCGTGCAACAAGATCCCAAAATATCAATATAACATGATGCGGCATACATCCCGATCCCAAAATAGCAATATAACATGTTGCGGTGTGCAACCCAATCCCAAAATATCAATATAACATGTTGCGGCGTGCAGCCCGATCCCAAAATATCAATATCACTCAGGCCCTCCCCCTCACTCAGTCATCACTCTCCAGTCTCACTCACTGGTTCACAATGCCATAAAACTAGACTGATAACAATGATATGATGTATCAATAAGTAACAACTAAGACTGAGATATGATATGAATGCATGAATATGACTGAGTACGAAATATCAATGAAATCAGTGACATCACAGTAAGAAACGGCCACTATGGGTCCAAACAGTATCAACATAGTGCCTAAACATGATATCTTGCATGATTGACAACTCAATTACTTTATAACACGGTGAAAATACGGATATCAACAAAATATGACCACTATACAGTTCCATAGGAACCACAGAGTCCCAATTTGTTATGCCCCAAAACCGAGGAGCGCGATTGGCACTCAACCGAGTGAACCCGACCGAGCAAGCCTGATAGATTTCCTTCTACCCAAACTCATCCATGAATGGAGATAATACATATTTTTGTTAATTAGACAAAAGGTGATCATGTCTAAAATACCAATTCATTATCAATAGTTTTAATCATTTTTAAAGTCTCAAGTGGGACAAGTAATACAACCACAACATAACATAGTTTGTATTTCCCAACACCAATACACAACCCACACTATGTCTACAGAGCCTCTATAGATAAAGAAGAGTGCAATGATAATGTCGGCAACAAGGCCCCGGCTGTACCTCAAACGAAATACACAAAGAACAAAGATACATGACCCCGAGAAGAAGTAGGGCTCACCATGTCAACTGGGAAGAAGGTGTACTGCTATAACTGATCAATATCTCCTGCTGTGGAAACACCTGCATCCATTCAAAGATGCAGCACCCCCGGCAAAACGGACGTTAGTACCGTTGAATAGTACTAGTATGAAAACCAAACACCAATTTAAGAATTCAGAAACACAATATGAATATGATGAATCACGGCGATAATAGAATAGTATAAATATCCGTTTAAACCAGAGCAAGCTTATTAAGAGTTGTCAATAACATCTAAAGGATTTAAGATGAGATCCTCTGTAGCCATCTTTACACAAAGTGGCCCCGCCGCCTCACCCAATGTATGCAGGTGGAGGTGTAAGCACAATACCAAAAAACTCTACTCAAACGGCCCTGCCACCTCAACCCAATGACTGCGGGTGGAGGTATAACCACAATACCAAGAACCTACACAAAACGGCTATGCCACCTCACCCCAATGTATGTGGGTGAAAATGCATCAATTATACCAATACCAACACAAGCGGCTATGCTGCCTCACCCCAATGTATGTGGGTGGAAATGCATCAACGATACCAATACAAGCACAAGCGGCTATGCCGTCTCACCCCAATGTATGCGGGTGAAAATGCATCAACGATACCAATACCAACACAAAGCGGCTATGATTCTCAGCGGGTGGATATATAACCACAATACTAAGAACTTACACAAAGCGGCTATGCCGCCTCACCCCAATGTATGAAGGTGGTGGCGCCACAATAATACCAAAACTATACACAAAGCGGTCGTACCGCCTCACCCCAATGTAAGCGGGTGCAGGTGCAGTCCCATAATACCATAATCTTTACACAACTTGACATAATAACTTTCACATAAATCACGACTTTAAATTATAACACGTGGATACACAATCCATTGTTTGGAACACATCCTCAATTTATAATGCAATATGATAAGAGCATTTGAAACACGAATTGAACATATATCTTTATCAAAAAACTTATCGGGATACTCGATTTGTAATCAACATCTTGGAACTTACAAGGATAATGGAAATTCTAATTCTTAAAGAAGAGTTTAGCCAACATATCTCACTTGAGCTTCCTTACACTCTAAGTGTTACGGAATTCTTTGCAACTTCAATCTATTTTAGAAATATAACAAATTGAAACAAAATTAGGAAGATGATCATAATTCTTGCTCATTTGAGCATTTTATCAAACACTAGGTGTGCACAAGGTTTCAAGGTCCTAGTGAGTTTCATTTCTTAATCTTCCAAAACTTGAGCAAGAATTGAAGAACAATTATTAAAGAACACCTTCTCACTCTAGGGCACTCTCTCTCACTCTAAAATAACAGATTATAGCTAAAAAATGGCCCAAAGTGTGTATTTAATGAAGTAGGATCGGTTTTTAAAAACCCAAAAATGAAGCTCCGAAACAGGTTATGGACTGCATATGCGACCGCATAATGGTTATGCGGACTGTATATCGGTCGCATAATCGGTGACCAAAACGACCAAAAATCTGCCTGTGTCTGCGATCACTATGCAGTCCGCATAACTGTTCTGCGGTCGCACAGTGCACCGCATAACAGTTATGCAGTCGCTTGGTCGACCGCATAATTTCTTCCAACTGGCCCAATTAACTGCCTCCCTCTGCGGCCATTATGCGGTCCGCGGAGTGATTCTGTGGTCGCATAATGGACCGCAGAAACGCATTTCATTGGCAAATATTTTACTTTACTTTCCGGTGCATTGTTCAACCCAAAAAGTCTGAGCTACTGTGAGTAAGCTCGCCGCAAAGAATTTATACAATTCTCAAACACGTAAGCCCAATTCGGCACCACGAAACATTATTTTATTTTGCAAATTTTATCGGGCTTTACACTTAAGTACTTCAAATGTTTTCCAGGGTGTTACATTCTCCCCCACTTAGGATCATTCTTCCTAGAATGAGGATAAAATTTTGTCATTAGCGTCTTATGCAACTCAGTTTTTCAAACCACACACTAGCAGCTCAAAATTTGACTAACTCCCTAAATTTCTAAATATTTCGCTAGAGTTTCCCTTGTAACTAGGCCTATCCACCTGTCAGAGAGCCCCAGTAACACATCCTAATAGCATATACATTATCCAACGATGTAACATAATACAAAACAACACCAATTGTGGCCTCATAAGCAATATATTTCCAGAAAGGAACACCCTTAACGCCAATTGTTCAAATGATACAAAATTCATAAAAAGCAACTCTTAGAATTTTCATAGATCACAACTTTATAAATATATGGTTATTCAAACAAATAAGGATACTTTGTCTTCATTTCTTCCTCGGCCTCCCAAGTAGCCTCTTCAACCTGTTGGTTTCGCCGTAACACTTTCACTGAGGCAATTTTATTATTTCTCAATTTTCGGACTTGCCGATAAATAATAGAAACCGGAATCTCTTCAAAAGTCAATTTCTCATTTACCTCAATAGTCTCAACAGAAGCAATTAGTGTCGGATCTCCAACTACTTTCTTCAACATAGACACATAAAACACCGGGTGTACTAATAACATTTCAGGTGGTAGCTTAAGCTTGTACGCCACCTCACTAATCCTCTGAATGATTTTGTATGGTCAGACATACCTCGGACTCAATTTCCCTTTCTTACCTAATCGCATTACACCCTTCATGGGGGAAATTTTCAAGAATACCCAATCATCTTCTTTGAACTCCAAATCCATAGGACAAATATCCGAATAAGATTTTTGATGACTATGAGCAGTCTTCAACCGCTCCTTAATGATTTTAAAGTTTTCCATAGCCTGATGCACGAGGTCTGGCCCGATCAACTTTGCTTCTCCAATTTCGAACCACCCAATGGGAGATCTACATCTCCTACCATATAAAGCCTCGAACAGTGCCATTTGAATGCTAGCATGATACCTATTATTGTATACCAATTATATGAGTGGTAAATGATCATCCCAATTACCTTTTAAGTCTAGAACATAAGCGTGCAACATATCCTCAAGCGTTTGAAAAGTCCGCTCTGCCTACCCGTCAGTCTGCCGGTGAAAGGCCGTACTAAGATTCACCTAAGTACCAAAACCTTGCTAAAACTTCTTCCAAAATTAGCAGCAAATTGTTCTCTCCAATCAGATATTATAGAAACTGAAGTGCCATCCAGCATGACTATTTCTTTGATATACAATTGATCATATTGTTCTGTCATATGAGTAGTCTTAACTGGCAAAATGTGTGCTGATTTCATGAGTCGATCCATAGTCACCGAAATCTAGTCAAACTTGCGCAGAGGGCTTCCCATTTCTACATTGGAATTTCTATGTTTTGTGCCAACCCACTGGTCCTTTGGTGTTCGTCCTTCACTTGCTGAAAATTCAGACATCTTGCCACAAAGTCCGCCACATTCCTCTTCATATCATTTCACCAATAGACTTCCTTAAGATCATGATACATTTTTGTAGAACCTAGGTGAACGAAATACTTAGAACTGTGAGCTTCAGTCATAATTCTCTCACGGAGACCATCCACATTTGGAATACATAGTCGCCCTTGGTATCTTAGTGTACCATCATCCATGCCAAGAGAAAAGGACATGGTCTTATGTTTATGAATCCCCTCTTTCAATTGCACCAATAATGGATCGATGTATTGCTTCTCTTTGACTTCCACAACAAGCGATGATTCAGCCCTATTTTGCACAATTACCCCTCCTTCACTAGAGTCTGCAAGACGAACTCCCAAACTAGCCAATCGGTGAACTTCCTTGGCCAATGGACTTTGATATGCCTCCAAGTGAGCCAAACTACCCATGGATTTCCGGCTAAGAGCATTTTCCACAGCATTGGCCTTTCCTGGATGATATAGAATATCAATGTCGTAGTCTTTGAGTAACTCAAGCCATATTCTCTGCCTCAGATTCAATTCCTTCTACTTAAAAATATATTGAAGGCTCTTATGGTCCGTGAATATATCCGCATAGACCCCATATAAATAATGACGCCAAATTTTCAATGCAAATACCACTGCCGTAAGTTCTAAATCATGTGTCGGATAGTTCTTTTCATGATTCTTGAGTTGCCTAGAAGCATAAGGTATAACCTTTCCATGTTGCATTAATACACATCCAAGCCCGATTCTTGAAGCATAACAATATACCACGAATCCATCTATACCCTCTGGTAGAATCAACACCGGTGTCGTAGTCAATCTTGTTTTTAATTCCTGGAAACTCTTTTCACAAGCATCTGACCATTGGAACATAATTTCCTTCTGCGTCAATTTAGTCAATGGAGAGGCAAGAGTAGAAAACCCCTCCACAAACTTTCAATAATATCCAACTAAGCCTAAGAATCTACGAATCTCTGTTGGAGTTGTAGGCCTTGGCCAATTTTTCACAACTGAAATGTTCTGAGGATCAACCTTAATTCCCTCACTAGAGACTACATGGCCCAAGAATATGACCGATTCAAGCCAAAATTCACACTTTGAAAACTTTGCATATAACTGGTGTTGATGTAGGGTTTGCAAAACTACCCTGAGATGATTGGCAAAGTCTTCTCAACTTCGTGATTATACAAGAATATCATCAATAAACACTATCACAGAAAAGTCGAGGAATGGCTTAAAAACTCGATTCATAAGATCCATGAAGGCTGTCGGGGAATTTGTTAGCCCAAAAGACATCACTAGAAACTCAAAATACCTATACCGGGTCCTAAAAGTTATTTTCGGAATATCCTGCTCCCTAATCTTCAATTAGTGATACCCGGATCGTAAATCAATTTTGGAGAAGTACCTAGCGCCTTGAAATTGGTCAAACAAGTCATCTATCCTTAGCAGTGGGTACTTATTTTTGATTGTGATCTTATTAAGCTGCTGATAGTCAATACACATTCTCAGTGACCCATATTTCTTCCTTACAAAAAGGACCGGTGCGCCCCAAGGCGACAAACTCGACCGGATGAAACCCTTTTAAAACAAGTCCTCTCCTTTAGTTCCTTCAATTTTGCCGGTGCCATTCTATAGGGCGGAATAGATATAGAATGCGTGTCTGGCATCACATCAATCCCAAAATCAATCTCCCTGTCTGGTGAAATCCCAGGGAGATCTTCCGGAAAGACTCAAGTGTAGGTGCCTCAGCATCGGAGTCCGTAACTCGGACCAAATGGTAAATACACCCATTGTTGATCATTTTTGTGGCCTTAAGGTAAGAAATAAACCTACCCTTCGTCACTATATCATCACCCTTCTACTCAATAAATGGATCATTTGGAAATTCGAACCTAACATTTCTGGTTTGGCAATCAAGCTTGGCAGAACATGAATAAAGGCAATCCATCCCTATTATCACATCAAAATTGACCATTTCTAATTCAATAAGATCGGCCACGGTATCCCGACCACGCAATGTGACAACACAATCCCAATAACCCGCGCGGCCAAAATAGACTCACCAACCGGAGTAGATACAGAGAACGGTTCATGAAGCTGTTATGGTTCTATTCCAAATTACATAGCAACATAAGGTGTGGCATATGATAAAGTGGAACCTGGATCAATAAGAGCATACACGTCATGGGATTGGACAGACACTATACATATGACAACATCTGGAGAAGCCTCTAATTCCCGACATCTCCGCATAGCATAAATTCTGCTGGTTCCCCCCAAATTATGTGCACCACCCCTAGCTGCACCACGCCCTGTAGTTGCTAGGGTGCCTCGAGCTGGAGGTACTGTGGATGTAGTAGCTGCAGAATTAGCTGGTTGTGCCGCACCTCTACCCATAGTTTGGTGGGACAAGCGGCAATCTCTCTGAATGTGACCCCTCACACCACACCCATAGCATACTGGTAGGTCCATGAAGCATGCCCTAAAATGCATCCTCCCACACTTATGGCATGGGAGCCTCCGTTGCTGAAACCTTCTGTCGGGCCGACCCTGCTGGTTGAGTCCCCTGTTACCCTGACTAGGTCCAGATGACTGTGCACCCATTGAAGATTGGGCAAATGATTGGGATGGTCCTTATGAACCTCCCCTAATTGTCGACCTACCACCACCACCACCGGAAGAACCACCAAAGTTACCCGCGGACCGGGCCTTGCTGCTACTCTGACACTCTATTTTATTCTTCAATTTGCGGGTTTTTGTGGTTTGCGTAAATGCCACCATCTTACCATAGTTCATATCAGAATTTAAGGCATCTGTAGAGGCCTCATTTATAACCAAGGGGCTAAGGCCCTGTACAAACCGGTGCACTCTAGCCTCCATAGTGGGCAACATGTGAATAGTATACTTGGACAAGCGTGGAAACTCTATATGGTACTCCCACACATTCATACTACCCTGCTTCAGGCTTTCAAATTCAGCGGCAGAAGCTACCTTAGTTTCGGCAGGCAAGAAATGATCCATAAAGGCATCTGTGAACTCAACCCACCTTGTTGGAGGGCTTCTCTCCTCATGGGATTCCTTCCACAACCCTGTATGGCTCCCCTAATATCAACATCAGACACACCATAATCGGAAGCTAGAGCTGGAGGTGGGACTGGAATATCAGTTGGAGGAACTGTTGCACCTTCTGTAGGTGTAGGGACAGGTGCAGTCTGATCAGTTGTAGTAGAGTCAGGCAGTGTAGTAACTGGGGGAATATCCTCACCCCCCGGGTGCTCACCCGCATCATCAATTATAGGATCAACTACCACTCCTGGGGGTGACATTGGCTCTATGGATAGTTCTTGCCTTCTTCTTAGGTGACATGTACTGAAAAATAGAGCAATGCAAGAGTTAAAGGAGGAACAATCTTACAACCAGCTTTATCGCACGATCAAGAACATGAAAGAAGGGTATTATTCCTAAATGCCCATGTAGCATCCTAATTATAGATGTGTTCGATAACACACCGATAATAAGGACTCTACTGCACACGGCTCCGAGACATCCTAGGATACTTTAAAACCTTAGGCTCTAATACCAAGTTTGTCACGCCCCAAAACCAAGGAGCGCGACTGGCGCTCAACCCAGTGAGCCCGACCGAGCCAGCCGAGTGAACCCGAACAAGCAAGCCTGTTAGATTTCCTTCTACCCAAACTCATCCATGAATGGAGATAATACATATTTTCGTTAATTAGACAAAAGGTGATCATGTGTAAAATACCAATTCATTACCAATAGTTTGCATCATTTTTAAAGTCTCAAATGTGACAAGTAATACAACTAAAACATAACATAGTTTGGCTTTCCCAGCACCAATACACAACCCACACTATGTATACAGAGCCTCTATAGATAAATAAGAGTACAATAATAATGTCGGCAATAAGGCCCCGGCTATACCTCAAACAGAATACACAAAGAACAAAGATACATGACCCCGAGATGAAGTGGGGTTCACCAAGTCAGCTGGGAAGAAGGTGTACTGCTATCACTGATCAATATCTTCTACTGTGGAACCACCTGCATCTATTTAAAGATGTAGTGCCCCAGGCAAAAGTGACGTTAGTACCGTCGAATATTACTAGTATGAAAACCAAACACCAATTTATGAATTCAGAAATACAATATGAATATGATGAATCAGGGTGACAATAGAATAGTATAAATATAACTATTTAAACCAGAGCAAGCTTATTAAGAGTTGTCAATAACATTTATAGGATTTAAGATGAGATCCTCTGTAACCATCTTTACACAAAGCAGCCCCGCCGCCTCACCTAATGTATGCAGGTGGAGATGCAAGCAAAATACTATAACTCTACTCAAGCGGCCCTGCCGCCTCACCACAATACTAAGAACCTACACAAAACAGCTATGCCGCCTCACCCAAATTTATGCGGGTGGAAATGCATCAATGATACCAATACCAGCACAAGCGGCTATGCCGCCTCACCCCAATGTATGTGGGTGGAAATGCATCAACGATACCAATACAAACACAAAGCGGCTATGCCGCCTCACCCCAATGTATGCGGGTGGAAATGCATCAACGATACCAATACCAACACAAAGTGGCTATGCCGCCTCACCCCAATGTATGCGGGTGGTGGTATATATATATATGGGTGGTGGCGCCACAACAATACCAAAACTATACAAAAAGCGGTTGTACCGCCTCACCCCAATGTAAGCGGGTGCAGGTGCAGTCCCATAATACCATAATCTTTACACAACTTGACATAATAACTTTCACATAAATCACGACTTTAAATTATAACACGTGGATACACAATCCATTGTTTGTAACACATCCTCAATTTATAATGCAATATGATAAGAGCATTTGAAATACGAATTGAACATATATCTTTATCACAAAACTTATCGCAATAATCGATTTGTAATCAACATCTTGGAACTTACAAGGATAATGGAAATTCCAATTCTTAAAGAAGAGCTTAGCCAACATATCTCACTTGAGCTTCCTTACACTCTAAATGTTCCAAAATTCTTTGCAACTTCAATCTATTTTAGAAATATAACAAATTGAACCAAAATTAGGAAGATGATCATGGTTCTAGCTCATTTGAGCATTTTATCAAACACTAGGTGTGCACAAAGTTTCAAGGTCCTTTTATGGAGGATTCCATCATCCCACAACCCAATTTTTACCATGCTTAGTTCAACAATCTTCCTACACCCCTTGATATCACATGCATGCAAAATAAATAACTCTTATGACCAAACATTATCTTACTAATTACCCATTTTCACATAATTTCGAATGTATGGGTTAGGGTGTAGAATTGTACCTCTAGGATGAACACCTAGTGAGTTTCCCTTCTTAATCTTCCAAAACTTGAGCAAGAATTGAAGAACACCTTATCACTCTAGGGCACTCTCTCTAACTCTAAAATATCAGATTATAGCTCACAAATGGCCCAAAGTGTGTATTTAACGAAGTACGGTCGGGTTTTAAAAACCCAAAAATGAAGCTCCGGAATAGGTTATGTGGTCGTATATGCGAACGCATAATGGTTATGCGAACGCATAATGGTTATGCGAACACATAATGGTTATGCGGACCGCATATCGGTCGCATAATGGGTGACCAAAACGACCAAACATCTACCTGTGTCTACGGTCACTATACAGTCCGCATAACTATTCTGCGGTCGTACAGTGCACCGCATAACAGTTATGCGGTCGCATAGTCGACTACATAATTGCCTCCAACTGGCCCAATTAACTACCTCACTCTACGGCTATTATACGGTCCGCAGAGTGATTCTGCGGTCACATAATGGACCGCAGAAATGCATTTCATTGCCAAACATTTTCCTTTACTTTCCTTTACTTTCCGGTGATTCTACAATCCTCAAACATGTAAGCCCAATTCCGCACCACGAAACATTATTTTCTTTTGCAAATTTTACCGGTCTTTACACTTAAGTACTTCGAATTATTTTCAGGTTGTTACATTATCCCCCACTTAGGATCATTCGTCCTCGAATGAGGGTAAACATTCGTCATTAGCATCTTATGCAACTCAGTATTTCATACCATACACTAGCATCCCCAAATTTCACTAACTCCCTAAATTTTCAAAACTTTCGCCAGAGTTTCCCTTGTAACTAGGCCTATCCACCTATCAGAGAGCCCTAGAAATACATCCTAACAGCATATACATAATCCAACAACGTAACATAATACAAAACAACACCAATTATGGCCTCAAAAGCAATATATTTCCAGAAAGGAACACCCTTAACGCCAATTGTTCAAATGATACAAAATTCATAAAAAGCAACTCCTATAATTTTCATAGATCGCAACTTTATAAATACATGGTTATTCAAACAAATAAGGATACTCTTTCTTTATTTCTTCCTCGGCCTCCGAAGTAGCCTCTTCAACGTGTTGGTTTTGCCATAACACTTTCACGGAGGCAATTTCTTTATTTCTCAATTTTCGGACTTGCCGATCAATAATAGAAACCGGAATCTCTTCGTAAGTCAATTTCTCATTTACATCAATAGTCTTAACCAAAACAATTAATGTCGGGTCTCCAACTACTTTCTTCAACATAGAAACATGAAACACCGGGTGTACTAATGACATCTCAGGTGGTAGCTCAAGCTTGTATGCCACCTCACCGATCCTCTGAATGATTTTGTACAGTCCGACATACCTCAGACTCAATTTTCATTTCTTACCAAATCGCATTACACCCTTCGTGGGGGAAACTTTCAAGAATACCCAACCATCTTCTTTGAACTCCAAATCCCTATGACAAACATCCGAATAGGATTTCTGACGGCTCTGAGCAGTCTTCAACCGCTCCTTAATGATTTTAACTTTTTCCATAGCCTGATGCATGAGGTGTGGCCTTATCAACTCTACTTCCCCAATTTCGAACCACCAAATGGGAGATCTACATCTCCTACCATATAAAGCCTCGAACAATGCCATTTGAATTCTAGCATGATAGCTATTGTTGTATGCAAATTCTATGAGTGGTAAATGATCATCCCAACTACCTTTGAAGTCCTCAAGCGTCTGAATAGTCCGCTCTACCTGCCCGTCAGTCTGTGGGTAAAAGGCCGAACTAAGATTCACGTGATTACCCAAACCTTGCTGAAATTTCTTCCAAATGTTAGCAGTAAATTGTGCTCACCCAATCAGATATGATAGAAACTGGAGTGCCATGCAGCATGACTATTTCTTTGATATACAATTGAGCATATTGTTCCACCAAATTAGTAGTCTTAACTGGCAAAAAGTGAGCTGATTTCGTGAGTCAATCAACAATCACCCAAATCGAGTCAAACTTGCGCGGAGTGCGCGATAATCCTACCACAAATTTCCACAATCCTCAAACATGTAACCCCAATTCGACACCACTTAAGTACTTCAAAATGTTTCCGGGGTGTTAGACAATTCACATGGTGCATGCCCACACGCCCATCACCTAGCATGTGCATCACCTCAATACGAACCACATAACATGTATTACGGGGTTTCATAACTTCAACACTAAGTTTAGAAGAGTTACTTACCTCGAACAAGCCAATACAAATGTCGAACAAGAAAAGCGGTGCTCCAAAGATGCCACCCCGCGCGTTTTGACCTCTAAGCGGCTCGAAACTAACCAAAAACAACTCAAATGCATCAAACAATGCTAAAGGAACCAATCCCGATCGAAAAGATCAAATCTTGAATCAAAAGCCCAAAATCGGACAAAAGCCCAACCCGGGCCCGCACCTCGGAACCCGAAAGAATTTACGAAATTCAACAACCCATTCAATTACGAGTCCATCCATACTAGTTTCACTCGAATCCGACTCTAATTCGATGTTCAAATCTCAAATATTCATATTATGAAACTTTAGGCCAAAACCCCCAATTTCCTCTTTAAAATTTAAAATTCATAATCCAATTACCAAAAACGAAGGTAGCTTCATGAAATATAACCAAAACCAAGTAGAGAACACTTACCCCAATCCTTTTGATAAAAGTTGCTCCAACAATCGCCTCAATCCGAGTCCTACATCTCAAAATATAAAGAAAGATCCAATACCTCGATGTATAGCTTCTGCCAGCATTTTTGCACCTGCGACACATTATCCGCTTCTACGGCGTCACTTCTGAGACATAAATGCCCTATAGCCTCTCGAAGATAGTTATGGACGTCATCATACCGATTCGCAAGACTCTGTTAGATATTTGCCCATGACTTGTAGAACCTATGAACCTAGGGCTCTAATACCACCTGTCACGACCCAAAATCCAACTAGTCGTGATGGCACCTAACCCAACCCACTAGGTAAGCCAATTAACCACTAACCAATTCAGCTTTCATCGAACACAGCAACATCTGCACGTAAGGTGCAGAAGTGTAGTATGAGTACAACTGACCCCATGTACTCAATAAGTAACAAACCTAACTTTAGGTTGAAAGTAGTGACGAGCTAACACGAAGGTCGGGTCCAACACCAATATTCCACAACTCAACATAACAGCATAGTACAAGTAATAAAAGAGTATCTTAGAAATAAACGGCTCAGTTTGTTCACATTTCCTGAAAAGTAGGCATTTCTTTGCAAGTATCTCAGTGAAAACCCAAAGCTTTTAACGAAAAAGCCAAAATACGAGTAAGTTTGAAAACTGTGATTTTTCCCAAAATGTCATTCAATAATAAGTAAGATGTCTCATTTTCAGATAGCATGAGGAAAGTACGTCTCTATGCCTACATGTCAAGATATAGATAAAATCATAAATGTCCCCACAATTGTGTAGCAGAAGGAAATGCACCTCTATGCATGTATCACAAATACGCATGTCAAATGCAATGCATCTCGATGATGAGCTCATGTACTCACACTCTCAGAGTACTCAACCTCACTGTCTCGCATTCTTCCTCACTATGCTCAGCACACTTAATCACTCAGCGATGTACAATACCCGTTGCGGCGTGCAGCCCGATCCCTGTTTATAGTCGACTGCGCTCACTGGGGTGTGTAGACTCCGGAGGAGCTCTTTTCAGCCCAGGCGTTATATCGTTGTGGCATGCAGCCCGATCCCAAAATATCAATATAACATGTTACGGCGTGTAGCCCGATCCCAAAATGGCAATATAATATGCTGCGGCGTGCAGCCTGATCCCAAAATATCATTATAATATGTTGCGACATGCAGCCCGATCCCAAAATATCAATCTCACTCAGGCCCTCGGCCTCACTCAGTCATCACTCTCCAGTCTCACTCACGGGCTCATAATGCCATGAAATTAGCCCGACAACAATGATATGATGTATCAATAAATAACAACTGAGACTGAGATATGATATGAATGCATGAATATGATTGAGTACGAAATATCAATGAAATCAGTGAGATCACAGTAAGAAATGACCACTATGGGTCCAAACAGTATTGACATAATGCCTAAACATGATATCTTGCATGATTGATAGCTCAATTACTTTATAATATGGTGAAAACATGGATATCAACAAAATAGGACCACTATAGAGTGCCGTAGGAACAATAGAGTCCCAATTCACATGGTGTAGGCCCACACGCCCGTCACCTAGCATGTGCATCACCTCAATACCAATCACACAACACGTATTACGAGGTTTCATACCCTCAGCACTAAGTTTAGAAGAGTTACTTACCTCGAATAAGCCAATACCAATGCTGAACAAGCCAAGCGGTGCTCCAAAGATTCCATCCCGCGCGTTCTGACCTCTGAACGGCTCGCAACTAACCAAAAACAACTCAAACGCATCAAACAATGCTAAGGGAGCCAATCCCGATCGAAAAGATCAAATCTTAAATCAAAAGCCCAAAATGGGTCAAACACCGAACCCGAGCCTGCACCTCAAAACCCGATAAAATTTACAAAATTCAACAACCCATTCAATTACGAGTCCAACCATACTAGTTTCACTCAAATCCGACTCCAATTCGATATTCAAAACTCAAAAGTTCATATTATGAAACAAAACCCCCAAAATCCCAAAATACCAAAAACGAAGGTATTTTCATGAAATATAACCAAACCCGAGTAGAGAAAACTTACCCCAATCCATGTGATGAAAATTGCTCCAACAATTTCCTCAATCCGATTCCCACATCTCAAAATATGAAGAAAGAACCAAAACCTCGATTTATAGCTTCTGCCAGCATTTTCGCACCTCCGGCACATTAGTCGCTTCTGCGGCGTCGCTTCTGCGACATAAACTATGCTTCTACGGAATCAGCTGAGGACTCGACCCTTGCACCTGCGGACAACATATCCGCTTCTGCGACATCGCAGGTGTGAGCCACCATCCGTACCTATGAAATACCTCGCTCATACGCTCCATCACTTCGCACCTGCGCATCCGCATATGCGCCCAAATTTCTGCTTCTGCGGTCTTCCTCACCCTGCATTATTTCCGCTCCTGCAACCCCTTCGTCACTTCTGCGACTATCGCACCTGCGCAAACCAGCTGCAGGTGCAGTCACACCAGAACCAACAATAGCAACATGAAGTAAAATGATCCGAACCTCGTCCAAAACTCATCCGAGCCACTCGGGACCCCGTTCGAATATACCAACAAATCCAATAACATAAAACGGACCTACTAGAGGCCCCAAATCATACATAACAACATCGAAACGATGAATCGCACCTCAAATCGAAATCTATGAACTTTGAACTTTCAAATTCAATAACTCATGCTGAAACATAGCAAATCAATCCGGAATGACTTCACAATTTGCGCAAAAGTCCCAAATAACATAATGAAGCTATTCCAATTCCTGCAATCACAATCCGAATTCGATATCAAAAGTCCACTCCCGGTCAAACTTTCATCTTTCGCCATTTCCAGCCGAATTCAACCACGAACCTCTAAATCACAATCCGGACACGCTCCTAAGTCCAAAATCATCCAACGGAGCTAACGCGACCATTAAAATTCCAATCCAAGGTCAAATGCTAAAAGTCAAACTTGGTTAACTCTTCCAAATTTAAAGCTCCCTAGTTGGGAATCATTCTTCCAAATCAGTCCCAAATAACGAAAACCAAAATCGACGATTCACACAAGTCAAAGTACCTCATACAGAGCTACTCACACCTGTAAACTACCGAGCGATGTGCAAATGCTCAAAATGGCCAGTCGGGTCGTTACATCTTCCCCCACTTAAACATACGTTCGTCCTCGAACGTGCCAAGATTTGTTCCAAAAGCCATCAAATCGTCGTGTAACCTTACCATGCACATACCCGGGGGTGATACCACGTCACCCTATCCTGTACAGGTCCGATAACACAACATAACTGAAATTTCTCAATTCAACCTAGCCCACAAGCTTTATAATCCAATTTCCAACATCGGAAATTTCTTATAAGATCTGAATCACGCAACCTACACGCTGCATAAGTCTGAACAAGTTGTACCAAAAGCTGTAACCATAACAGAAATACTCAAAACTCAAATACCACATTGCTCAAATGCTCGAAGCAATGATTCCTAATCACAGCAGCTGCTCAAAACAACCCAATGCCGGTAATAAATGTTATATCAAACAAGACTCCATTCTAAAACCTTCGTACACTACCTATGATGAAAGAAACACGTAGAAACTCGTAACCAGTCATCAGATCTACCAGTCCTGGATCTCCCTCTCCTTCGACAAGAACCATAGCAAATTTCTAAGCCGACTTTTGATATTATCCTTCTAAATATACTATAATCAAATCTGATAGCACCCATCCTAGATCCGACGATTTCATCTTATCAAATACCAACTACTCTACTGACGTGCCACAACAATACTATCTAAAACCACAACCCATGCAATCCGTGCACCAATAAGCAACATTCCAGATGTACTCAATCATGAAAATGACTCAAACAAGAGAACCGTCCCGCAAGCTCGACGGGTACCACCCCGACGCAATGCTAAGAACCCATCACACATCTTAAAACCATAACACATGAATCTAACACCAAGGATCATATCTCAACACTCTGTCGCAATGTGCGACCCCATCCAAACGCTAATCCATATGAAGTACATCACCCAACATGCTCAAAATCAATAACCACGCGCAATCTGACATCCAGTACTCAAAGTGCATTACCATAACCATGGAGAACCAGATGACACAATGCCATGCAAAACCAGAAAGAACATAACCCATATGCCATCAACCATGCAATACCCAATTACTCATCTCGCTCAAATTCCGCTATAAAGCCCAAATAGAACCGCACCAGGTGTGCTTATATCCAACGGATCACAACTCTAGGTAGCATAGAAGAGTAACTCATAGATCATCTCAGAACACGAATAAGCTCAACAACAGCCAAATAGAACATCCCTCAACAATAGCAGTATGGAGCCAACCAATCCGACTACATGTAGAATACACATCCTAATTGGCTCTACCAATGGACCCCCAAATCGACTCTGGTCACCCACAATAGATAAATAACCCTCCAAAAAATCCACAATGACTGAATCATAACACATACTATCATGTGGCTAGCTTCGGCCACAACCTCACAGTCCACAACTAAGAAATAATCTGCTCATGAGAACTCCCATCCTCCAAATCCATAAAACACATGAATCACCATATCTGATTTCATCCCCACCGCCAGAATGTCTAACACATCTCTCATACACGATCATTCCACGAGAAATACTTCTAAAATTCTTCCATGCCACCTAGCAAAATTTGAACATCAGCAGTCGATCAATCAGGAGAGTGCCGCAATACCAATGAAGTATCCATAAATCAAAACACATTGCCCCTTTTGAAATGTATACTCTCATCAAGCCATACCGATTAGTAATATCATTTTCCTAGTCATCTAAAACCGTCCACGCTGCCTACGAATTTATGTCCTTCCCTTCAAAACTGAACTGGGACCTTGCACATGCAAATCTCAATCCTATACAATACACCGCGTCTACCATGCCATCCTGCGAAGAGTACTAGAATCTCATAATCAACTCTGAGTCACAAGAAGAGTACATACCTGATCAGTTAGAAACCTTCCATTTGATCTCATCTTGGAGAAAATCCCAATAGGCAACATATTCCTCACGACGTTAGGAAATATACTCCTCGAACCGTGGTAAAAACTATTGAGAACTCTTCGAAACCCATTTACACACAACTAAGCTATCAGAACCGAATCTCTCTAACTCAACCCAGCCACGCATGTCGCCAAAACATAAGAGCACTGCCACGAAACACCTGTGGAGACTAGCCACATCATAAGTACCCAAAGAAACGGCCATACCCATTACTGTGGTAATCCAACCTACTACCAAGTTGTCCTATTTCTCCAAGTCCTTTCCCAAATTGCCTTCAAATTGATACTTCTCCTTGCTAGAACGCCACGATCCTTAACCAAAGTTCGCCATACAAGAGACCCTAGTATAAAACCACAACGCCCTAAGTTGATGACTCCCCTCTTAAGTACCCCAAGGCACCACCACCAAGACACCCACTCTAAAGAGACTTTATGTGAACCTAAAACTGTTTCCTTCACCTCTTTGATACTGAAATGCACAATCCACAATGATATAAAATGCCACAAGTCTCAACACCATCCAATGCAACTCCCAGTTTCTAGCCATATATAAATCTTAAAAATTCGAAATCGCTACATATAAATCTTGAATCCATTAGAACCATTCTTGAGATTCATCCACTCTCTCAAATCTCAATTAAACTGACCAAACGGACTGAACGACTTGTGCCCCATTAGCATGACTACACCCAAAGGAGTAACCCTACTTTAACGCGACCAAGAAAATTCCTACTCCATGCATACTACATCTTTCACGACTAATAACTCAATCATTCCATAATCCCCATGTACCCATAGAGTGTAATACAACCCGTATCCAGAAATTCCCTTACTTAAGTCATCCTAAATCTCAACCCCTGCAGTCATAATTGATTCACCAGTATTACCTCAAACCGAACCCAATACAACACATAATCGTGCAATCAGCTTGTCAATAGCAGACTCCCCCATTTGGCTCAAAGCCATAGATTAACCAAATCCTTCCTGAGCTCCTGTAACGCAAACCGTCTAATACTTCACATTATCTACAAATCTCGCATTCACCCTTGTAATAGTCAAGCCAACTTCCACAAGCGATCCAAATTCAAATTGCAACATATATCATTTACTGGTAAAAGAGAACTCTCTACACAACATCATAAGGACCACACAACCTCAAACTGACATCTCTCTATACCCTTCCACAGTCACGACTACTACGCTATCACTTAATCTTCTTGATTCTGAACTCATCAACAAGACATGAGAATCTACTTCACTCCATAATTAAACAACATGATAGATCCCTCAACACACCCATAACTCGAGACCATACGACATATCATGACAGAAATCAAACACCCAATAGTCATTGCTACCTCTCAAGTAAACTCTTCTCATCACATTTGAACAATCCGAACACATCTCGCAGTCACATCATACTCACCGCATAGCCATTTCACCGCTCATCGAGCCACAAATTCCTCTCGTATGGACATTACCGGACATATGAGTCCCAAAAACACGTGCTCACATAACCGAAATCTCCGTGCTCAAGCCACCGTCAAAACCCGATCTCAAGTCCTCCAGACTGGCCTATCATCAGCATGCCAGAATCACATCTCGTACCTTAACCATGGAATCATAAGTCGTCAGCGCACAACCGATACTGAACGCTCATGTGCACATACGAATGCGTGGAAGGAATTCAAAGAGTTACGCTTCAAGCTGAATCAGTGTCGCACGATAAGGAAAGACACATGGGAAGTATATCCTAAATGCCTTGTAGCCTCTCGAAGAGAGGTATGGACGTCATCATACCAATCTGCAAGACTCTGCTAGACATCTTCCCATGACTTGTAGAACCTATGAACCTAGTGCTCTGATACCACCTGTCACGGCCAAAAATCCTACTGGTCGTGATGGCACGTAACCCAACCCGCTAGGTAAGCCAATTAACCACTAACCAATTCCAATAACAATTAATAGAGCAATTAAGTAATGAAATTATCTGAATCTAATATATTCCCCAAGAACTGGTAGTACAAATCATGAGCTTCTAAGAATAGATTTTACAAAGCGGAAAGGAAAAATAAATACATAGTCTGTTTGAATAGTACATAAACAGAGTTTTACAGATCTAAAGCTACCACGACCAAGAGGAAGCTACAGCCGAGACACAGGTACATCTTCAATTCAGCTTTCATCGAACACAGCAACATCAGCAGCCAACATCTTCATGCAAGGTGCAGAAGTGTAGTATGAGTACAACCGACCCTATGTACTCAATAAGTAACAAACCTAACCTTAGGTTAAAAGTAGTGACGACCTAACACGAAGGTCGGGTCCAACACTAATATTCCACAACTCAACATAACAACATAGTACAAGTAATAAAAGAGTATCTCAGAAATAAAAGGCACAGTTTGTTCACATTTCAAGAAAAGTAGGCATATCTTTTCAAGTATCTCAGAGAAAACCCAAAGCTTTTACCGAAAAAAGCCAAAGGATGAGTAAGTTTGAAAACTGTGATTTTTCCCAAAACTTCTTTTAATAATAAGTAAGATGTCTCATTTTCAGATAGCATGAGGAAAGTACGTCTTTATGCCTACATGTCAAGATACATGTAAAATCATAAATGTCCCCACAACTGTGTAGCAGAAGGAAATGCACCTCTATGTATGTATCACAAGTACGCATGTCAAATGCAATGCATCTCAATGAAGAGCTCATGCACTCACACTCTCAGAGTACACAACCTTACTGTCTCGCATTCTCCCTCACTATGCTCAGCACACTCAATCACTCAGCGTTGTACAATACTCATTGCGACGTGTAGCCTGATCCCTGTTTATAGTCGATTGTGCTCACTGGGGGGTGTGCAGACTCTGGAGGAGCTCTTTTCAGCCCAGGCGCTATATCGTTGTGGCGTGCAGCCCGATCCTAAAATATCAATATAACATGTTGCGGCATGTTGCCCGATCCCAACAATAGCAATATAACATGTTGCAGCGTGCAGCCCGATCCCAAAATATCAATATAACATGCTGCGGCGTGCAGCCCGATCCAAAAATATCAATCTCACTCAAGCCCTCGGCCTCACTCAGTCATCACTCTCCAGTCTCACACACGGGCTCACAATGGCATGAAACTAGCCCTACAATAATGATATGATGTATCAATAAATAACAACT
This sequence comes from Nicotiana tabacum, assembly GCF_000715075.1. Taxonomy (NCBI): domain Eukaryota; kingdom Viridiplantae; phylum Streptophyta; class Magnoliopsida; order Solanales; family Solanaceae; genus Nicotiana; species Nicotiana tabacum. Next base: position 46,540,094 of record NC_134092.1, read on the forward strand.
AAGAATGAGATATGATATGAATGCATGAATATGATTGAGTATGAAATATCAATGTAATCAGTGAGATCACGGTAAGAAATGACGACTATGGGTCCAAACAGTATCGGCATAATGCCTAAACATGATATCTTGCATTATTGATAGCTCAATTACGTTATAACACGGTGAAAACATGGATATCAACAAAATAGGACCACTATAGAGTGTCATAGGAACAACAGAGTCCCAATTCACATGGTGCACGCCCACACGCCCATCACCTAGCATGTGTTTCACCTTAATACCAATCACATAACATGTATTACGGGGTTTCATACCCTTAGCACTAAGTTTAGAAGAGTTACTTACCTCGAACAAGCTAATACAAATGCCGAACAAGCCAAGTGGTGCTCCAAAGATGCCATCCCACGCTTTCCGACCTCCGAACGACTCGCAACTAACCAAAAACAACTCAAATGCATCAAACAATGCTAAGGGAACCAATCTCGAACGAAAAGATCAAATCTTGAATCAAAAGCCCAAAACCAGCCAAATGCCCAACCCGGGCCCGCACCTTGAAACCCAAAAATTTTTACAAAATTTAACAACCCATTCCGTTATGAGTCCAACCATACTAGTTTCACTCAAATCCGACTCTAATGCAATATTCAAAACTCAAATGTTCATATTATGAAACTTTAGGCCAAAACCCCAAATTTCCTCTTTAAAATTCACAATCCAATTACCAAAAATGAAGGTAGATTCATGAAATATAACCAAACCCGAGTAGAGAACACTTACCTCAATACATGTGATGAAACTTGCTCTAATAATCGCCTTTATCCGAGTCCCACATCTCAAAATATGAAGAAATAACCAAAACTTCGATTTATAGCTTCTGCCAGCATTTTCGCACCTGCGGCAGATTAGTCGCTTCTGTGGCGTCGCTTCTGCGACATAACCTTTGCTTCTACAGAATCAGCTGAGGACTCGACGCTCGCACCTGCGGACAACATATCCTCTTCCGCGACATTGCAGGCGCGAACCACCATCCGCACCTCCGAAATACCTCGCTCATACGCTCCATCACCTCGCACCAGCGCATCCGCATATGCGCCCAAATCTCAGTTTCTACGGTCTTGCTCACCCAGCACTATTTCTTCTCCTACGACCCCTTCATCGCTTTTGTGACCATTGCACCTGCGCAAACCAGCTGCAGGTGCGGTCACACCAGAACCAGCAATAGCAACATGAGGTAAAATAATCTGAACCTCGTCCAAAGCTAATCTGAGCCACTTGGGACCCCGTCCGAATATACCAACAAGTCCAATAACATAACACGGACCTACTAGAGGCCACAAATCACGCATAACAATATCAAAACGATGAATCACACCACAAACAGAAATCTATGAACTTTAAACTTTCAAATTCAATAACTAGTGCCGAAACATAGCAAATCAATCCGGAATGACTTCAAAATTTGTGCACAAGTCCCAAATAACATAACGAAGGTATTCCAGTTCCCGAAATCACAATCAGAATCCGGTATCAAATGTCCATTCCCGGTCAAACCTTCCAAAATTTTAGCTTTTGCCATTTCGAGCCGAATTCAACCACAGACCTCCAAATAACAATTCGGACACGCTCCTAAGTCCAAAATCACCCAACGGAGCTAACGGAACCATCAAAATTCCAATCCAAGGTCATATGCAAAAAGTGAAACTTCCAAATTTAAAGCTCCCTAGTTGGGAATCATTCTTCCAAATCAGTCCCGAATAACCTGAAAACCAAAACTGATAATTCACACAAGTCAAAATACCTCATACGGAGCTACTCATGTCTGTAAACTACCGAGCGGTGTGCAAATTCTCAAAACCACCGGTCGGGTCATTACATTTGATTTGATATATTTTGTAAATGGATGATCTTCTGGACCTCCTGATTACATATAGGGGTACGTGGATCAAAATGGGACAATGACGAAAATTTCCACATAATTTCTCTTTTGATTTCCTTTTTCTCTCCCCCTAATTGTGCGAAATTTGATTCATCAAACCGATATTCTGCAAATCGAGCAGTAAATAAATCTCCCGTCAATGTTTCAAGATAGCGAATAATGAAAGGTGATTCAAACCCAACATATATTCCTAACCTTCTTTGTGGGCCCATCTTACTTCACTGTGGTGGTGCTACTGGCACATATACAGCACATCAAAAAATTCGTGGATGGGCAATATTTGGTTCATGACCAAAAACTAATTGTGACGGAGAATATTTATTATAATGTATCTGAGACGGATAAGTGATGATGCATGCAAGATAGCATGGCCCCAAACAGTAGTGGACAATTTTATTTTCATAAGTAGTGGTCTTACTATCCATTGTAGGTGTTTAATAAATGACTCTGCATGGCCATTTTGAGTATGAACATAAGCTACAAGATGTTCAACTTTTATCCCAACTAATAGACAATAATCATCAAAAGATTGAGATGACAATTCTCCAGCATTATCAAGGCGAATAGGCTTTATAGGATAATCTGGGAATTGTTTCCTTAATCGAGTTATTTGGGCTAATAGTTTTGCAAACGCCAGGTTGCGAGATGATAGTGGGCACACATGAGACCATCTTGAAGATGCATCTATTAGGATAATAAAATATCTAAACAACCCACTTGGTGGGTGAATAGGTCCACATATATCCACATTTATACATTCTAAAAAGTCAGAGGATTCAATGCCAACCTTCATTGGTGATGGTCTAGTGATCATTTTGCCTTGATAACAAGCATCACAAGAAAATTCATTATTTGTAAGAATCTCCAGGTTCTTTAATGGATGCCTACGCGAATTTTCAGTAATTCGTCTCATCATTATTGATCCAGGATGGCCCAATCGACCATGCCAAAGCACACAAATATTTGAATCAGTAAACTTCTGGTTTACGATAGTGTGTGCTTCAACTGTACTAATCTTTGAATAGTATAAGCCAGAAGATAAAGTTGGTAACTTTTCTACAATGCACTTCTGGCCAGAAACATTCTTTGTAATACAAAGATATTCCATATTCACTTCATCTATCATTTCAGCATGTTACCCATTTCAGCGGATATCTATAAAACTCAATAACTTTCTTCGGGACTTGGAGGAGAATAATGCATCGTCTATTATACGTTTTGTTCCCTTAGACATAAATATTGTGGCTCTTCCGGAGCTTTCAATCAAACTTATATTACCAAATATTGTTGAAACATTTGCTTTTTCTTTATGAAAATAAGAAAAGTATTTCTGATCTACTAATATGGCATGAGTTGTTCCACTATCAATTACACAAATAATTTCATGATTTGTCTTTGATCCAAATATAATTTGAGGATTATTCATATTTTTCAAAATGACATAAACAAAGTAAATATGATAGTAAACATCATTATCAAAATTACATAACCATACTATCTACTACAAACAATAAAAATTAAAATATTTACATCTCTACAGATTCATTACCGATCACATGACTTGTTTCTCCTTCCGGGAGTGCAAAGTAATCAGCTACATCCAAATGCATGAAGTCTAAATTATCTTCAGAAATAAAATTTGCTTCAGCATTTTTTTTTGTCTTCTTCGGGGAGGCTTGATACAGCTCAACCAGGTGCTTTGGAGTACGACGTGTACGTGACTAGTGCCCTTTTCCTCCACATCTATACCATGCATTTTTTGGCTTTGCTGCTTGCACCGCTTCATACTTTTGTTCCTTCATTTTTCACTGATGGTGGTGAGAAGGGTTCTTTGGTGCTTTATTATTACTATGATTAGAGTTTCTTCCCCGACCACGGCCATGACCACCATTGGGGCCACGCCCTCTTCTACGCTTAGCTTGGTGGAAGTTCGTCTCATTCACTTCAGGCAATGGACAAGAACCAGTAGGCCCGCTTTCATGGTTTTTCATTAATAGCCCATTATGTTGCTCGGCTACAAGAAGATGTGAGATAAATTCAGAATACTTTTTGAATCTCATCTCTCGATATTGCTGATGCAGGAGCATATTTGAGGCATGAAAAGTGGTGAACATTTTCTCCAACATATCATGATCAATAATATTATCATCACATAATTTCAAATTGGGAAATAATTCTGAACATAGCAGAATTATACTCACTGATAGATTTAAAATCTTGTAGCCTTAGATGAGTTCAATCATAACGTGCTTGTGAAAAAACGACCATCTTCAGGTGGTCATATCTATCTTTCAAATTATTCCACGGTATGCCTGGATCTTTAATAGTGAGATATTCCATTTTCAAGCCTTCATCAAGATGATGGCATAGGAATATCATTGCTTTGGCACGGTCTTGGTTTGATACTTGATTTTTGTCCTTGATGGTGTCTGCCAGACCCATCGCATCAAGATGAATTCCAGCATCAAGCATCCAAGACATGTACCTTTTGCCCGATATATCCAGCGCTACAAACTAAAGTTTAGAAAGATTTGACATTATTTCGAAAAAGAAAGTTCGGACCTCTGATACTTTCAAAGTATTTGCTCGAGATGGAAGAGTCTCGTGCTGATAACATCTTATAAAATAAAGACTGTAAAGTAAAGACAAGTATAGAGAGAACTGATATATTATTCAAACTTCAAACTTATGTACATAATGAACTGAAATCTCCTCTATTTATAGAAGAAAGCAAGTTGTTGTGTAAGCTGCTTCTGCAAGTTATTGTGTAAGCTGCTTCTGCTACTGTACCAAATATAGATAATCTTCTACCGGAGGTAATGTTTATCCATAACGGAGTACCGAAATGATAAGCCTACTTTACCAGATATAGATAATCTTCTACCGGGGTAATGTTTATCCATAACGGAGTACCGAAAGGATAAGCTCATTATACCAGATATAGATAATCTTCTACCGGGGGTAATATTTATCCATAGCGGGGTACCAAAATAATAAGCTCATTGTACCAGATATAGATAATTTTCTATCGGGTGTGATGTTTATCCATAGTGGGGTACCGAAAGGATAAGCTCATTATATCAGATATATAGATAATCTTCTACCAGGTGTGATATTTATCCATAACGGGGTACTGAAAGGATAAGCTCATTGTACCAGATATAGATAATCTTCTACCGGGTGTTATGTTTATCCATAACGGGGTAATGAAAGGATAAGCTTATTCAGAAGATTTATTTTCAATAAAGTATTATATAAATAAACATATTTACAGCGGAGTCTCATATAGATGAACCTTTTCAAAAAGCTTATTTTCAACGAAATACTAAATGAATATTTATAATATAATATATTTATAACAATATTCGAGTTGTTCGACATATTTTGACTTATTGAGCTCCTCCAACTTACTGTTTAAATTTGCACCTGTTAGAATCTTCCTTTTTTCAATGTTATCGTTTCTCCTTAAATTTAAATCAATATGTACGTGGGACACAAAAGTTTAAAATTGAAGTCAAACCTGTACTGTGTGGCAGAGATTGATCCAATTAGCGTGCGTTAACAATCAAAATGGTTGGTTTGCATAACATTCATAGTACACGGAGAGAGATGCCCGGCCCTAGATTCTGCAATTTGTTTTTATATCCGTAAAAGATCGAGGAGTAAATAAAATAATGATTTAGCTATCTCCATCTTTTTGGAGTATATGTATCATTATTTTCTTATTAGTTTATTTGAAAGATATATTATATATTTAAAAATAATTTAACTTTAAATTTTTAATTTTATTTTTAATGAGAATTTTTTATAGTGACACATATATTAAAATCAAAAGCTTCAAAAATCATTTAAATACTATGGTACGACATTTTTAGGAGCATAAATTTGAAAAAATTCATTTCTTTTTAAATTAGATACCAATTAAATTATACCACCTATATTCAATGGAGAAAGTATATATTTAATCCTATAATTTTATTCTTTAGGGAGGGGTGTTCATGTTTACCCGTAAAACAGTAGAGTTGAATTTGTAACGTAATTTATAGACAAGCGAATCGATTTGATCCCAAACGAAGAAATTAAATAAAATGCAAGACTTATCGTAGCAATCGAGATAAGACAGCAGATAGCTTGGTTCCGGGAGCAGAGCTCCCGAAGGCAATAATAAGAATATCAACAGACAAGAAAAAAGTGTTATTGAGCTTTTGAATAATATGCAGCATAAGTTTGTGAGAAAATTCGTGTCCCCTACAATGGTTGTTGAAGTCTGCATTGTAAGGCCCTGTAAACTTTTGCTAAGGGATTACCATCGTAGTGCTTTATAGTCTATTTTGCATTGAAGATTTGGTGTCATTATATATATGGGGTCTATGTGGATGTATTCACGGACTTCATACAAAAATAATATATATTTTTGGTTGGGTCGTCAGTGTAGCAGCTCTTGCCATACGAATTCCTCTAATCATGCTTGTAATTCTCCCCACTTCTATAGATTCGTTAGAAGTGTCGGGACGTTATTGTTACACCAAGGAAAGCTCTTTCGAGGTATGAAGGCTAAACTCTTCTTCTAGTATCGAAATTCTCGAATCCTTGCAAAACTCCATCATGTGTAGTTGAACTTGAAACACTGTTGAGGTGGGATGTTCAAGCTAGTAAATTGATTCTCAAATTGCATAACATGTCCGAACCCTCATCTGTTAAAGATTTTTCTATTGTGACTTAATTATGTTATACCCCTTTTTAGGAAGAAAATCTTGTATGAAATCAATGTAATCAAACACTTATTTCTCATATGATGAAACCTTATGAACTTACACTTGCCAAGGCCAAAGGTGCCAAATGCTAGATTGGAAGAGAACTCTTTGTACAAACTATTCTCGTTTTGGGAATCTATATTGTGGTATTGTGATTACATCTACACCCACATAGATTGGGGTGAGGCGGCAGGGCCGCTTTTTGTAGAATTGTGGTAGTGTGATTACAACTCCACCCGCATATATTGGGGTGAGGCGGCATGACCGCTTTGTGTAGAATTGTGGTATTGTGATTACACCTCTACTCCATACATTGGGATAAGGCGGCAGGTCCACTTTGTGTAGACTTGTGGTATTGTGATTACACCTCCACCCGCATACATTGGTGTGAGGCGGCAGGGCCGCTTTATATAGAGTTTATGATATTGTGATTATACCTCCACCCGCATACATTGGGATGAGGCGGAAGGGCCTCTTTGTGTGAAAGTGGTGACAGATGATCCCTGACTTAAAATTTATAAAGGTTATTGGAAGCACTTAATAAATTTTCTTTGACTTTAATGGCTATCTAAGCCCTTTATTTGTTACCATGATTCACCATATCCATGTTGTATTTCCAAGTCCTTGAATAAGTATTTTGATTTTCATACTAGTACTATTTGACATGTACTAATGTCCCTTTTTGCCGGGGGCACTGCATCTTTAATGGATGCAGGTGGTTCCACAGCGGGAGGCATTGACAAGTGATAGCGGTACACTCTCTCCCCAGCTGACTTGGTGAGCCCCACTTTATTTCGGGGTCGTGCATCTTTTGTTCTATGTGTATTATGTTTTGAGGATATAGCTGGAGCCTTGTTGCCGACACTATCATTGTACTCTTTTGTATATATTAGAGGCTCCGTAGACATAGTGTGGGTTGTGTATTGGTGTTGGAAAAGTCAAGCTAGTAATGTCGTATGTGTATTACATGTTCCACTTCAAATTATGAAAGTGTTTGTATTTTGAGACTTAAAAATAGAGTAACTAATGGTAATGGAGTTGGGGTTGTCTATGAAATACTCTCAGTGTTTAGTTAATAGCATATATCTCCTCTTTATTCACGGGTGAGTTTGGGTAAAAGAAAATCTGACAGGCTTGCTCGGTCGGGTTATCTCGGTAGAGCGTCGGTCGCGCTTCCTGAGGTCGTGGTGTGACATGCACCTAGGGAACAAGGTCCTAGGATCAATCCCCTCTTAAATGACAATTATGGGGGCCATTGATTAATGTGTAACAGCAGGCTTTGAATGCTAAAATTCTCTATAACGGATTGTGTATTTAATACTGCAGAATATTTTTCATTGAATGTTATCAGGTGGCAAATATTCACTTGCATTCATTAGCAATATTCCCCTCGGGGTCTTCCCGGTGCCAACCGAAATTGCTGCCCCCGGTCTTGGTTTCTACTTGCCTCGTTTTTTGTTTGTCCCCGGTTCCACATGTCGCTCGATTATTCGAGTATTTAATACGAACCGATTTTACCCTATACAGATAGTCCCCATGCTTTCCGGTGGCACATCTTTGTGTCATCAAGAAGTTGGTGAAGATACCTTTCTTGGTGGGAAAGTTTTTGATCTCCTCTCAAAAGTTTCTGACGCTTGATAAAATGCACGTCTCTCCACATTTAATGCTTCGAACACGCGTCACTCCACGATTTAGTAATATTTTTACTGGTTCTCGAAGTAATCATGGCCACGATTTTAGCCTCTTATTCCTTTACTTATACGCCTCATTCTTCTTCACACTTCACAGTTTTTCAAAACTCTCTCAACTTATTTGCATACAACTCTTTCTTGCTTTCACTCCTCTTTAATCTTCTTCTTCAAAGAATTCTTACTTCCTTCTTCTAACCATGGCCTACTCCTCCAAGAACTCAAGTTCTTCAAAAAACAAAGAAAGCACCGATGATGTTGCCCCTCCTATGGTGACCACCATCATTCCTAAAAAGCTTAGTACAACCAAGGATTTTGAAGAGAAGTTTTCTTCTACCAACTCTCGTACATGGGCTGTTGGTATGTACCCTATTTCCATATGTCCTTCTAGCATTCCTACTATGAAGGAAGATTGTGGTTGTCATGATCTGAACATTATCGCTCCTTATTTAGCATAGTGAGTAACCTTTCTTTAGAAAGGTTTTACGTAAGTTTACAAGTACCCCTTCACGTTCGTCCCATTCTCGTTGAGCGGGGGACTTGATCCCGTAATCTTGGAATTCTGCTTCTGTTATCAAGTCTGCTTGGCATAAGTGAGACCTTCTGCGTGGCGGATGGTAGCCTGTCTTTGGCGGCTATGCAAAAAGACGGAGGAAGACCTTTCCTTGGCTCACATGTTGAACCTTTACTCCACCAAGATTATCTGTGGGGGAGTAATAAACTTTAGCAAACTTGTCCACCATGCTTTGCTCACCAGCATGGATGATGACAACGACCATAGATAGATGAAGCAGTTCGTTTAGTTGCCACTAGAAATATCATCCCAGCCACAACTCCGTCTTTCCTGAGTCATGGACTCGTGCACGTAAGTTTAACGTCTTTCATTTTTCTGATTAAAGGTTGTTTCATGTTGTTACTGATCCTTCTCTTTTCATTACTTCAGCAACTTGGTGGACACCACCAAGGGTTGAAGGCTTGGACTAATGGGTCCAGAAGATTTTGGATATTACTACGCTTGAGACCCATCGGTGGAAAGAAATGGCCCTCAAATACGGGTGGAAAGACAAAAATCAGGGTAAGTTGATTCTCGAAACTAATCTTGTCTTTACCTCATGTATAAGAAAATTGATTAAATTCTTTTTTGTTGAATTTAGGTCTTCTGCAGGGCACTATTACCATCCCAGAGTAGGATGTTTTGGCTGATCCGCCAGAGGCTGCGAGGTTGCTGAAGAAAGCCTTTACCCGAATAGGCACCATCGGATCCGCTTCCGGTGCAGGTGCTTCCTCTCGGAGTCCCCGACCGGAGAGCAAGCAACCAAATATTTTGCACTCCTCCTCCGCCTAGGGAAAAAGTAAAAAGTTGAAGAGCGCCGCACTCGAGCAAGCCGCATCCACTATTGTGATTGATGAGGATGGGGAAGCCAGTGATAAAGGGGATTACTTACAGAGGAGACGATGACCTTCATCAGCTCAACAAAATGATCAATCTCAAGAGGTAATGACACCAACCGAGGACGACGTCCAAGAGTTATGGGGAGAGTGTGATATAGTGGAAGATACCGATTCTCACTTTCGAGCCCCAGTTTCTGCTCCCGGTACTATGAGGCTGAGTATCGAGCCTCTTCCTTCTTCAGTTAATGAGCAACCAACAACCAATATTGCCTTTGCCGCAACTGCTTCTCAAACCACAACGCCATCATCTTCATCTTCTTCCACACCAGCCTACCTTCGCCACCAGTAACTGCTAGATCACCCCACCGGCCGCAGACACCTGAGAGGAGGATATCCCCACCCTCCCCAATCCCCAGACTATGAAAATTTGGGGCACAACTATTCCCCCCCCTCTGAAGATCTCTAGAGGAGGAGGAGCATCTCCCTCTCGATTTCTATCGAGTGTCATTTGTTGCCCCGACCGATGGAATTTGCCAATTACTTAAAGCTGCTGGCTTCAGTGAAAAATAAGAAGAAATTACACTCTCTTTTGGGGGAGTGTATGATAAACGATGCCATGCACAACGCGGCAACGATATGATATTTGTTCCTTTTATTGTTTCTTCTTGTCGTGTTATGACTCAATTTCTCATTTTTGCTTTGCAGGCTAACTTTCTTGCTTCCGAGGGCCTTCAGAAGTTGATCCTTGATAAAGAAAAACTCACGTCCAAGCGGGATCAACTGTTGGCCGAGAGAGATCAAATCGATGCTCGCCTCTCGGCACTAGAAGCACAAGTTGCCAAAGCCGGTGAATTGGAGGCTCGATTGCAGCAGAGCGAGCAGGAGTGTTGACCCTTAGCGAAGAGGCTGCCCAGATAAATGTACAATTTCAAGAGGCCAAGGTTAAATGGTCTGATGTTCAAAATGTTGTTCTTGCTGCTGCCGAGAGCGAGGCTGCCTCTACTGAGAGATTGGTTAATTTGGAGGCAACGTTGAACTCCAAAGCTGAAGAGGTAGCTGTTGCTGGGGAGAAGCGTGCCCATATGGAAGAGAAGTATAAAAGGGTCATGGAACACAATAAGGTTCATCTCTCCACTCTCCGTGATCTTGATATCAGCCTTCAGGCCACAAGATCTGAGTGAAATAGCATTTCGATCGAGGTTGATCAGCTTAAGTCAGAACTCCAACGCAGAGCGGATTCCCTCACTGTTGAAAAAACACATTCTAAGTATAGCATGAGGAGAAAAACCTTGGAAGAGGCCAAAGTAGGCGTAATTGATTTTGATGCCGAGATCTCCAAGGCCCGTGAGCTGGAGTCAATTGCCCGAAGGTTCCTCCCGGTTTGATGCGATACAATTGACTCTTCTAGTTCCAGTTCTGAATCATCGAGAATTGAGGAAAACCTTGAAGGGGATGATGATGAAGGCCATGATCCGGAGCAGGCGACAGATTTGCCTTCTTCTCCTAGGGGCATAGATGCTTCTCTTCCCCCAAGTTCTCGAGATGCAATAGTTTAGTTTGTTTGCTTTCTTTTTATACTTTTGTACTTGTGCTGCTTGGCACGTTTGTTATATAAAAGTGCTTTTTCGTTAGCATTGCGCAAAATTTACTTTTTTGCGTCGAGTTATGCAAGACTTCGGGTGCGTTTTTCCCTGATACTATTTGGGTTTCTGGCATAAATCATTACGGAATCAACCCTTTACTATGAGGATTTCATAAGAGAAGGCCCTCTTATGTTTACAGTACTCTTGAAGAGGGGGTCTTCTGTTCATTCCGGCACTAGAATTTGAAGTACTTGATTAACTTTCAAATGATAAAATTAATTCATCGTTAGGACAAGAAACAAGATAAAAATAAAAGGACTTTACTTTATTCCTTTCATTTTCAAAATTACATAAGCATTCGTTGTGCTGAAAAGAAATTGCCATCACTTGTGGCTAATTTGTACAACTTGTTTCTATGGGCTGGCCAAGCAGTTTTTGGTGCCGATGATACATCTTTATTCTCGATTTTTCGTAGTCCCGGTTTATGTGTCTGTCATATTTTCGTATTCTCATATCATTCCTATTACATCTCGCATTTTCATACGTTAAAGTTTCGTCGTAAGTTAATCGACGTAGACTAGGGGATGAGATTAGTTTTTAGGGTATAAGCATTTATGCTATTTATAATATACGATAAGTAAGTGTCATGACGGTTAAAGGGTAAACGAATCAAAGAAAATGAGTTTCGTTGAAGGTTGTCAATTTGGGATAAAATACGGTACGAGCTACCGGTATTTATGAACTAGTGCCCTACAAGGTACCACATGACCATGATAGAAGGGTACATAAATTGTGTTAAAAGTGAGTAGTATTTTAAGTAATTTGAGATAATTTTTAATTATGTGGATAATTGGATAATTATTAATTTTTAGTGGGAGATTAACTAGTTAATTAAGCATCTTTGGATAAGGCTTATGGACCTCAACATGGCAGCCAAGGAGATCTTGATCAAATTCCCAAGTAATGACTCTTAATACATGTAAAAGGTGGCACCTTTTAGGAGATTTTTGGTGGCTAAGTCATCTTAAGTGGGGCCCACGCCCAAAGATTAAAGAGAACCTCTCTGATTCACAAAATAAAGATGCTCACATCTACTAAGTCACGGATGAAGCTTCAGCATGAAAGTTCATACGAGATTATCACATAATAGCAACATGATTTTCTACAAAATTCATACAAGACTACTTAGCAACGTGAGAATTTGCGATTCTAAGGGAGTACGGTGCAATCTTTATCAAGAATATCATACGAAATTTTCCCTACTGTAATCTCGTCGTCACGTGTTTTGTCGCGATTGTCGTGTGTTAGAGGGATTGTCAAGAGAACCGGCTCAGGTATGTTGAGTATATCCCTTCTTTCTTTTGGCATAATTCATACGATACAAACGAAACGAGCAAACGCACAGCTTTCATAAATACCTCTATTCATAGAAGTACTATGGGTGCCTATGTTCTTGATTCCCCATGTGAATTATTATTATATAGTCTGTTCATAGGTCTCAGAAAAATACATAGTTGATAAAGTTTATCCGAAGGCATATTGATCTTATAACATTCCGAGAAATCTTATTAACGTATTTTTATGCATTTCATTTATTTATACATGTACATTGACCCATGACCAGATGGCATTATATACGCATATATTATATGTATATGGGATATGGGAAAAGGTTACTGCGTTATATACGCACCACCACCTGATCAGCTGGTATATGTTGATGATTTTACCCACAGTGGCCGAGATGATATGATGGGATACCCTCAAAGGCTTGATGATGTTATGTACACCTATACCTATGCATGATACGACATTTATACGCACATGCATGACATTATAAATGTTTCAGGATATACAAGGTTATTTAGACTCACAGATGGAATTCTTTACTCAATGTTTCATCTATGTCTTTATGTACTGATTTTCATGCCTTACATACTCGGTACATTATTCATACTGACGTCCCTTTTGCCTGGGAACGTTACATTTCAAGCCTGCAACTGCAAGTAGATAGGCTGACGGTCCCCCTTTTTAAGATCTTTGATCAGCGAGAGTTGGTGTGTTTCACTTGATCTGGAGTTGTTACTAGTTTTGGTACACTATTTTTGGTATGTAGATATGGGTACGACGGGGCCCAGTCCCGGCCTTTATACAGTTGTACACTCTATTAGAGGTCTGTAGAAAGTCATGTATAGTTGGATAGTATGTGGCCTTAATGGCTTCCAGTCTTGGATATGTAGTTGTTTATAGTTGCCTTGTCGGCTCTCCCTACCACATTCCACATGTATATGTATATATGTCTTTTGGATATGTTTTTCCTCACGTATGTTATTCACGTGATTCAGCAGTTTATTAACAAATATTATCCATGATCTTCCCTTAATTCATGTTTATATCTTAAACGTATGCTTAGGGGTGTTCGACAGGTAGGACTCGGGCACTCGTCATGGCCCATCGGTTTGGGTTGTGACAATTCCACTCCCTAGTGTTTGAATGTGAATTGGAACACTGGATGTCTAGTTCCCTTAATAATTCCACTAGTGAATGGTTGGATAATCTTTGGTCTGATAGCAAGCTTCCTTTCCCGTTAGGTACTTTGCTATAGAGCCAAAGATTATCTAACCACCCCCTAGTGTCTTGTTGTGAAGGGGCACTTGTGAACGGTCGTTTCCCGTTAGGTACTTTGCTATAGAGCCAAAGATTATCTAACCACCCCCTAGTGTCTTGTTGTGAAGGGGCACTTGTGAACGGTCGGGTAGCCTTTGGACCGATAGCAAGCTTTGTTCCCGACAGAAAAGTCTATGTTAGGACAAACTTATGCTCAGAATTGATAGGTAAGTTAATTGAGTTTTTACGCACTAACGCTTATTGTTTTTCCTAGTCGCACTCAAATATGAATGGTATCCCACCAGAGGTAATGACTCATAAGTTAAGCGAAGATCCATTACATCCTCCGATGAAACAAAAGAAGCGAAGCAAGGAGTATTCAAAAATCAGGTAATTCAAGATGAGGTGCAAATACTTCCAAAAATTAGTTCAATTTGAGAGGTAAAGTACCCTGACTGGTTAGCTAATACTGTTGTAATGCCAAAGAAAAATGGAAAATGGTGAGTATGTGTAGATTATACTAATCTAAATAAAGCATGCCCCAAAGTTTTATTTCCCTTAACGCATATAGATCAACTAATTGATTATACCGCTGGTCATGAACTTCTAAGTTTTCTAGATGCTATTATGGATATAATAAAATAAAAATGGATCCTCTCGGCGAGAAAAAACTTCTTTCATTATAGACAGGGGGACATACTTCCACAAAGTCATACCTTTTGGTTTGAAGAATGTTGGACCTACGTACCATAGGTTGGTGAAAAACAAATTCCAAGAACATTTTGGACAAAACATGGAGGTCTACATTGATGACATGTTAGTGAAATCGGGACAAGCGGAAGATCATCTCAGGCATTTGAATGAAACACTACAAAAAAAAAGTGAAATTACCTACTAACTTCGTCGCTAAATCGCTCGTAGCTAGCAGAATTTCTTGATAATCTATCCTTAATCCGTTGCTAAATGAGATTAGCGACAAATATTTTTGTTTAGCTACAGAATTGTCCGTCGTTAAAACCTTATTTTTTTAGTAGTGAAACCTTTGAAATACTTTGCAAGTACAACATAAAGCTGAACCCGGAGAAATGTGCCTTTTGTGTAGCCTCAAGTAAATTTTAGGTTTCCTTGTCTCTAACAGGGGGATCAAAGTAAATCCGACTAAGATCAAAGCGATTGAAGAAATACCTGATGTACTCAAGAGTAAAAAGGAAGTACAAAGGTTGATAGGGACAGTAGCAACTCTGTGAAGATTCATATCTAAATCCTCAGAGAACTGTTAACAAGGTTTAAAAGATTTGAAAGCATATCTGTCAAAATTACCTGTGGTGTCAAAGCCAAGGAATGGAGAGAGATTACTCATCTATTAAGCCATATCAGAAGTAGCAGTAAGCATGATATTAGTACAAGAAGAAAAGGGTACGCAATCTCCAATTTCCTATGTTAGTAAATATTTGTTAGATGTTGAGACGCAATATTCTCATCTAAACAAAACTAGCACTAGTGTTAGCAATGGCATCAAGAAAGTTACCACCATATTTTCAATATCATCCTATTTCTATCGTAACTACATTTTCGTTAAGGAATGTTTTAGATAAACATAACCTATCTAGAAGATTAGCTAAATGGGCAATAGAACTTAGTCAATATGATATTGTTTATCAGCCTCGAACTGCCATAAAGTCACAGGTACTAGCAGATTTTGTAGCAGATTTTAATTCATTCTTACCCCTAAAGCTGGAAATGAGGTATGAATATTTACCGAATCAAATCTGGGGACTTGGACATTATATACTGACGGATCCTCAAACGTAAAAGGAGTAAGTTTGGGTATTGTCTTAGTTTTACCTTCAGGAGAAATTATTAGGCAAGCAATAAAATATTATCTCATAACTAATAATGAAGCCGAATATGAGACAGTAATTGCAGGTTTTGAACTTGCAAAAGAGATGGGGATTGACTAAGTTGAAATCAAAAGTGAGTCACAACTTGTGGTAAATCAAATGTAAGAGAATTACGTAGCTAAAGAGACACGAATGCAACATTATTTGGAAAATGTGATGGAATTATTGCATCAGTTCCGAGTATGGAAAGCTATTCATATACCAAGAGAAGAGAATGTGGAGGTTGATGCATTAGCAAACTTGGGATCAGTAGTTGATATATCAAACACGAAAAAATACAATCGTGGTGCATTTAATTTACTCAGCGGTTGATCAAACTAGAATGAGTTAAATATCAATATTTTAATATTTGATTGGTGAAATGAGTTTGTGAATTATCAGCAGTATGAAATATTACTTGAGCATATAACGCAATCCCAATTGTTGCAAATAAAAGCAGCTCGATATTGTTTAATAGAAGAAAATTTATATCAAAAGATGTTTGGTGGACCTTTAGCTCGATGCCTTGGACCCTCACAAACTGAATACGTGATGTGAGAAGTACATGAAGTACATTGTGAAAATCACGCTAGTGGAAGGTCATTAGTGAAAATATTAATAAGAGCAGGGTATTATTGGCCAAAGATGGAAGACGAGGCAGAACATTTTATAAAAAGCTGCGATAAATGTCAATGGTACACAAATAATATGCATCAACTGGCAGAGTTGCTTCATTCGATCATCACACCGTGGCCGTTTATGAAGTGGGGAATGGATATCGTAGGTCCTCTACCAAAGCTCCAGGAAAGGTATGATTTTTGTTAATTTTAACTGATTATTTTTCTAAGTGAGTGGAGGCAGATGAAATTCAAATAGGTACGAGAAAAGGAAGTTATCGACTTCATTTGGAGTAATATCATACATAGATTTGGGGTTCCAAGGGAAATTGTATTTGATAATGGGCCACATTTTTGGGAGCAAAGATCGCTGGTTTATTTTCAAAGGATGGAAAATTAAACGGATTACTTCGGCACTGTATCATCCCATAAATAAAGGATAAGCAGAGTCAATAAATAAAATTATTGTCAATAATATAAAGAAACGTTTGGAAGAATCAAAAGGCAGGTGGCCCGAGGTGCTACCTGGGGTATCATGGGCCTACAGGATAACGACAAAGAAAGCAGGGGAGAAACTCTATTTTCACTTGTTTATGTACTGAGGCATAATTTTAGTGGAAATTGGGGAACAAAGAATGAGGTTCGAGCATACAAATGAAGTATTAAATGAGGAAGAACTTCGTACAAATTTGGATTTGATAAAAGAGCGAAGTGAATTAGCCTTGATTCGGATGGCAACGCAAAAACAAAGGATTGAGCGATATTACAATAGAAGGGTGAATCTTCGATATTTCAAGACTGAGACTTTATTCTTAGGAAAGTGTTTCAGTAAACACAGGCGGCAAATGCAGTGAAAATTAGTCTGAATTGGGAAGGGCCATATCGAGTTCGAGGCATTGCTGGAAAATGAGCATATGAGTTGGAGACCATGGACGAAAAAGTGTTACCATCCAATTAGAATGTGGTAACTTGAAGAAATACTACTTTTGAGCAAGTATTCACGGTCAGGTATCTCAAAGTTTATTACTTATTTGTTCATTTAAATTTTACTAACCATTTTAGATGATAGTAAAAAATCTAGCCCAAACTAAATAGTGACATTAGACCCAAAAGACAAGCGAAATACTTAATCATTCTCTTCCTAGGTTACAACACTTCTGATGGGAAGGGTTAAGCAGTCATCATCTAAAATATTACCTCAGAGTCTCGTGTGTATTTCCTTTTTCAAGGAAAGGACCATAGAGGGAGGTTCATTTAGTGTTCAAGTGTTCATAATTCAAATCTCAAACACTAGGGGAACTATGAATATTGAAGAAATACACCACAAAATCAGAGCTCAATGGCCAAATAAAAAACCTTGAAGAAAAGTTTTAATTTTCAATTACAAAAATTGAATGGGAAGTGAGGAACTGAAGAATCAACAGATAATTGAATATTCAACAGAAAACTCCCAAGAGCTATTAGGTTAAGGCTACAAATATAGTCACGAGATAAATATTCTCGTACTTGTCTTGCTATAAAGTAAGCAATTATGAAAATATTGTACATGAATATTTATTTTGAAAGTTCAAATAAAACATATTCAAATTACTTTATATTTCATATTTTTACCAATATAAAGATGAGACGTCATCTTCATCAGTGTCGTTTATATAAAAGGACCCATTTATATATATATATATAAGACCATGTGTATTTAGTCATGGCATATTAAAGCATTTATTCTACTTTGATAATGCAAGAAAAAGCTCAAAATTTAAAGAGCAAAAACATACATAGGATATGTTGAAAGTTAACATTGATATTGGTTTTCATAAAAGTTTCCAAGGAACAAATAAAAAAACATCCAAGTAACATTGTTGAAAGAAAACACTAGGGAGCATCTTGAGAAGGAGCGAAATGTTCATCTTGAGGAGAAGATAAGGTTGAGGATCAACAGGATCAACCTCTGAACTGTCTTTTCTTAAATCACCCTTATAACTTTTATCCTCGGGTGTAGAGAAACTTTGACGTTGTTGAGTAGTTTTGATAGCATCCTTAGCCTTGGCATTCTCAGCCTTGAGGTCAAAGACTTCTTGGCTAACCTCGGTCAAGGTTTCAAGACGTGTGTTCTGGAAGGCCCAACTCACATCTAGAGTTAGTTTATCCTCGAGAGCCTCGTAATCTTTTTTCAATTGTTCAACTTCAGCCCTCAAATCTTCTTTTGCAGTCTCAGAAGCTTCATAAGAAACCTTCAAAGGTTCAAGGGTGGCCTCAAGGAACTTAAGTTTGTTGGAAAAGGTGGGAAGATCTTCTTGGGCTTGAGTCAATGTTTGAACTAGATCACCCGCGTACACTTCCTTTTGAATCAGAAGTTCTTTCAAACTTCGACTCTCCTCGGTGGCCCTTGAATGTTGCTCATCAAATGTGGCTTCCATCTTATCCTTTCCCTTTTCAGCCTGATTGGTGGAAGCTTTTAATACTGCTACCTCAACAATTAATACTGCTAACTTAGCAGTAGTGATCCTAAGCTTATGCTCATAGGTCTCTTTTTCATCAGCCAAAACATTCGTCTCTAGATGGAGACTCTCGAATTGTTCCTTCCAGTTATCAACTTTCATGCTCAACTCTACAACTTGATGTTCTGTCCAAGCCACTCTCCTCATCAGCTCTGCACCTGTTAAGTTGATCTGCAAAAAGGCAAGGGAAAAGCATTACAAACTTACAGAAAGAAGAAGTGAAAAATATAAGAGAAGAAAAATATACCTTGAGAGAAGAATGAATAACATCATTCATCAGAGTGATAGAGGAGTGGGATTCAAGTTTCTCCTTTTCAAGAGGGCCAATCAATAGTTTTAACCAAACCGTAGCTCAGTTGGATTTTTTCAATAAGGCGATGCCTTTGGCGACTTCAATCATGACCTGCTTCATACCTCTCCCACTAGGTGGGCCAGCTTTATCACGAGGAACAACAACAGGGGTAGTAGCATGTGTAGTGGCAGGATCAATGAGGCTCATAAGAAGTCTGAGGGCTGATTTTGAGGAGCATTGGATTCATCATCCAGGACGACCCGCCTCCTAACTCTAGGTTTCTTCACTAGATCCCTTAATCCTCTTCCTCTTCCTCTTCATCAGAGGCACGAGATTCTTTTTTTTCCTCTTTGATGAGTACACACTCAAAATCCGCTCCTGAGCAGTGTTAACATCGAAGGGCATGTTCAAATCCGCTTCTGCTCATGAACATCTTCAAATCCGCTTCTGCACGGAGTCACATGAGCAGAAGCGGGACGAACTCTACGGATTGTAAATCCTGAAAGTTACAAAGGATGTTAAAATAAGAAGGAAAAAGTAAAAAATACATGGTAAAGTAAATAATATACCGTGTGTTTTAACTTTCCACCCAAAATTTTGGTTCTAAGATTTTTGCTCCATAGGAGCGGCAGACATCATTTTTACTTCAATCACGAAAGTCGGAAAGTTCACCAAAAACTTTCGTGATTGCTAAAAAAGAAGAAAATATGAGTAAGAAAGTTAGTATTTTAAAGAGAGAATAGTGTAATGAAGAGGCAAAGGGAAATACTCATGTGCAAAGTTTCAATTCTCGGGAAAGGGCATGTTCTCTTACCCTACAAATGCACAAGTGGGAACAACCACGAACCGAGCATACCAACCTCAGTCACGATCATCTTCAGTACTAACCAAGACACTTTTGCTTTTTGTTGCAAGTGCTAAAAATACCCACGCAAAATGTTTTTGGAGAATACATATGGAGGAGATGACGAAAAGAGAAAGGGGCGGAAACTAAACTCGATAACCGAAGGCAAGCCACTGCCCTCTATATTATCAAGACTATTTTCAAAAGAAAAATATTGAAGTAACGACAGAACTCAATGATCACTGGGTTAATAGGAGGTTTGAATCCTAAATTGAAAGGATATGTGTAAACGAACGAATAACTTTCATGATAAGAGGTTATTCGATCGTTCACACTAGGGGCTGTGACTGGGAAGTCATGTTTCCAATAACTGTCACGGTGTACTAAAGGAAGAGGACCGGAGTTGATTAAACAAGGATGGTGATCAGCAGGTTTAAGTGCCGCTATGAAAGAAACTTCTTTTTTGCATGATTAACAATCAAATTTAAAAGAAAATTCATGAGAAACGATCTCATAAACTACATGTCCAGGTAATGGTTCGTTTTGATCTCTAGCTTTTGAAGAAAATCTAGGGGTGGATGGGGATTTGGATTTGAAAGAAGAAGAAGGTTTAGAAGAATTTTTCTAAGAAGAAGTGGACTTCGACTAGATATGAAGCCTAGGCTACGAAGCATGTCACCTCTATTTCTACTCCTAACCGGAGCCATAGAAGGAGAAAGTTCGTCTATTATGATAGCCCTCCAAGGATCAGATATTAAAAAAGGGTTTGAAGATCGAAAAGTTGTTAATTATAGCAGATGCACGAAGAGAAAAGAAAAGTTGCAGAGAAAGCTTAGAATGGAATAAAATAGAGAAAAAAATAAGTTTTGGAAGATGTATGATGCGGTATTTGTAAGGTAAAGGCGTCATTATGAGTCGTCATCATGGAACCGTCATGTCGAACTGATACAGCCGTAGAAATCCTAAAAAGACGTTGTAAACTGCAAAGCCAATCACAGTAAGACACGTGTCTCGAGCATTAAATGGAAGAGACGTACGTCTCTTTGCTTCAGAGGTAAATCATGATGATACGGGGAAGAGGTGGCAAGACATTCCCGCCATAAATAAACTTACCACTTCCCGAATATTCTGTTGAGAATATTCATAAAGTTGGGGAACTATCTGTATTGGTCGAAAAATAAACTCACCACGTAGACTAATGATATGCTGACAGGTGTCATGAGAGTCAGAGCAATAAAGAAAAATGAAGGTTAAGAGAAGCATGGGTAAAACACCCACAAGATTGCTTATGAGGATACCACACCTGGCAACTTGGAAGAAAGAGATAGAAGGAAGGGTCATTAATATCCATGAATATGGAAAAAAATTGACATAATCCCTGATTCCGCGCGATTGACTATTATTACCATAATTATTACAAATTACCCAAGTAACATGCAATCAATGTAATAAATATTAGTAACGAGGGAGAATTAAGTAGAGCAAAGCAGTTATATATTGTATCTATATAAACCATCGTTACCATATTTTGTAGAATCATCGAGGAATTCACGAAATTATACTATCAATCATTTATATTTTATTCTCTCCAAATTGAAGAATCTTGTTCTCTACTTTTGGAAGGAAGCTATGATTATATAAGAGTTCTTTTTCCTTATTCTCTCAATATTTTATTTTCATTATTTCTTATTTATCTATATTAGGAATAGTGAAATAAAACCGGTTATTAGAAAATCGAATAATTTAATTATTTTCTTTGACCATAAAAATTAGTTTTGGGTTAAACAAATTCACGCATGAGACAAAGTCGAAAAGTATTTGTTATATTTTAAGGACTAGTAGGAACATATAATATGTAGCATAATTTGTACGGTTCCTTATCGAGTATTTACACATGAAATGAGAGAAACTAATGATAAGTGCAACTCATCAAAAACAAATGAATGATACGGCCATGGTGACATAACTATAAGATCTTCATCTCAATCTTTGAAAAACCTTAAAGCTAGCTTAGGTCGTCATGCGTGACCTTTAGCTTTGAGTTTCGTACCAATATTTTATATTTGCGTTGAACTAATTTAATTGTCTTCTTCTGATTAGAGACGTGTCCAGCTAGCCAATTGTTGTAATACAAAATTTTCTACTTCAATAAAAGAAAAAAACAACCTAGGGACAAGAGCACAAGTTTTGGTACGGTGTTTATGGCCCCACTAGTAAGTGATTGCTACCAACTCCTGGCTCTTCTTTTAAGCAGTTGCATTTCTGAACGAACACTGAGAACTTTTAGTTTGAGAGACAAATATTAACAAAATCCCTGCAGGAAAAACTTCTCCCGCATAATTTCAAGCAGTTTAAATATCAGGTAACTAACGGTTGTCAATCAGATCATATAGGTAAAAAATGTAGTCCTCTTAAACTTTGAAGAATATATACATGAATGAATGTACCGTGTCGTCTTTGGATCTTTTATATAACTAGGCTGGAACTTATTGAGATACATAGACCCCTCCTAGTCCACTAAATATGATATTCTTGCATGTTCTGCTATTTTAAACACATATCTTTCTTTATCTGTTCATATTTCCATCCAACCAAAGCAAGTCTTCCTGTGGATAGTCTTTATTTACAGTGCATGTGACTGAAGATAAGAAGAATGCTAGTACTATGTAACACTAGTTATAAAAGTTCTACTACGTTTTTTTGTGTTAATAAATAATCTCTTCTGCTTTTCTCGTTTTATTATTTTGGTTCAGCAGTAATGAAGATTCAGGGAACTCCATTAAAAGGCATTACAAAGGATATTAGAGGGCGCGTGTCTTGCTACAAGCAGGATTGGATTGCCGGTATCAGATCCGGGATAGGGTATATGTTTTTCATTATTTGGTTTTAAAACAAACTTAATTTTGCAAACAATTTTTTACATGTTTCTTGCTTCTAATAAAACTTTGTCTTTTATATATATATATATATATTTATATATATACATGCCAGGATATTGGCTCCAACTACGTATATATTTTTCGCATCAGCTCTTCCAGTGATTGCTTTTGGAGAACAGCTGAGCAGAGATACAGGTTCTTTCAAACTCTTATTGTCAGATGAGGGTCAAAACAAACACACTTTCTTGATAATTTTCTTGATTTGCATTAATTGTCTTGATTTGCAATGTTAGATGGGAGCCTGAGCACTGTGGAGACTTTAGCTTCTACAGCTATTTGTGGTATCATTCACTCCATATTAGGTGGGCAACCTCTATTGCTATTAGGAGTTGCAGAACCTACTATTATTATGTACAGTTACCTCTACAAGTTTGCCAAAGGGAGAGATGACTTGGGACAGACCCTTTACGTAGCTTGGACTGGATGGTATAGTGTGTTGGAATATGTTCAATTTTCAGATACAAAATTACCTCATAACTCTTATATAAATGATGCCAAATAAATTTGCAGGGTTTGTGTGTGGACAGCTCTAATATTGATTCTTCTAGCAATATTTAATGCCTGCTCCATCGTCAATAGATTTACAAGGATTGCTGGGGAGACTTTTGGCATGCTTATCACCTTGCTTTTCATGCAAGAGGCAATTAAGGTATTCTAACTGCACAAAAAAGATTAATTTGTCTATTAAACAATGTAGTCTTAATCAGGTTGCATTGCTAATGTAATTTTAATTTGCAGGGATTGGTGAGTGAGTTTCACATCCCTAAATCGGAGGACCCAAGTTCAGAGAAATATAAGTTTCATTGGCTTTACACAAATGGGTTGCTCGGAATAATATTCACTATTGGCCTTCTCTATACAGCCTTAAAGAGCAGGAAAGCAAGGTCATGGTGGTATGGCACAGGTTTGTATATCCAACCCTTTGATGCTATCGTTGGTCCTCAAAGTAGACAAAAGTATAAGTGACCATTAAGTAATAACGTGATTCGGAAGTCGGATATCGAACCCACAGAGACTAAGAGTAATTGTTAACTAAGCTAACTTAAGATCAGTTAAATGTCCAAAATAATCAAGAATGATGGTTTTTCTACTGAACTACTATTGCAAAAATTAAACAAGCAATATTAATTATACTGATAAGAGCGCAAGAATTTGTGATCGGATTCTAATCAGAGGAGATGAAGATTCCAAGGTTGTGGTTGGTTAATCATTGAGTTCGTAACTACACATGTTAATCTGAATTATCTATGGTTGCTAGTTGACCGAATCGTTTGTATAAATAGCATGGTTTCATAATATTGTCTCTCCATTCACAATATATCAACTCTATATTCCTACGATATTGAATCTATCATAAATGAATATAATACGACATTCAACTAAGCGAGACTATTCGATATATTCCTATCACAATCGTGAAATCTTTCCCCAAGCCACGGGTTCAGAAACAAGCTCTCTCCAATTCTGCTCTAATCTAAACATAGCTTTTCCAAGCACATCAAAGATAGTAGGATAAATTGGTGGCCACACATTTCACAAATTGAAACTAGAATTAGAGAAACAAGCAACGTTGATAACTCGAACTAATAAAGATATAATTAATAAACGTCAATATTCATGATAATCGCAACCCTAAAAAATTGAGGGCTTAGCCATTCATAATTATAGTAACAATCATCCATGTGTTTTGCATCAATAAATTATAAAGAAAAGATGAACGAATAAAAAACCCAATATTTTTCTCCTCCAAAATTGCCTCGCACGTTGATCTTGCCTCTAAATAATGTCCAACCCTCATATTAGGTTTAGAGACTCTTTTATACTTGTTAGGAACATCCAGGAACGAAATAACATTCTCCAAGTCGAAATAGGAGAGTTTTCGCGGTTGGGCGCCACAAATGGCGCAGGGTGCCAAGCCGGATGGCGAAGATATTTTGGCCTGTTGCCTTTGCCGTTTAGAATGGCGCCAAGCACCAATTTGGACACCCAATTTTATGCAATTTTGTGCTCAGCTGCCTTTGGCATTTTAGTTGGTACCTTCCGCCCTTCGGGATGCCAAACTCAGACTCCCTCACAATTCTTTCGTTTTGACTTCAAATCGCGCGCATTCTTTTTAAATCACTTCCAATTGATTGCTACACATAAAATACCATAGTTAAGCTTGAGTCATCAATATTCACATTAAAGTTAACAAGATTGAGGTATAGTATAATGCAAATTATATGCGAAAATAATTTTTAGCCAAACATCACCACCCCACACTTAAGCTCTTATTCGTCCTGGAGCAACCTAGCTAAGATCTTGCTAACTCACACGTGCACCACAAAACATCATATACATAGGAACATTTAGCAATTAAATCCACTACATTTATGACCACGGTTGATACCAGCAATTAAGCTCGTGCATGTGCATTTTCTATACTTTCCAACTTCACATGCCAAAATATGAGTAAACAATTCAAAACAATCAAACAACTTGCACATAACCACCTCACTTCAAAGACCGACTTATAGCCAGCTATTAAGCATATTCAACTTGTGCGCTTACCCAACAAGAAAAATTTAATAATGTCACGTATCTATCATGGGATCATGTGCCTCATCAAAGAACAAGAGAGCATATAGTTCATACATTCAAATATGAATTCGAATACAACTTAATGAAACACTTATATGAACAAAGAATCACTCACTCTCACAAATAAATTCATGTATATCCCAAAGTCGTATCATAGGCTTGCCCGTAGTGTATGTCTCTACTAATCTAAGCTTGCAAAGTCTGCGATCAATTAGGTCTTTACGGGTTGTAATGTAAGCTAAGAGACGGGTAGGATATATTTTGGTATATTGACTAACCCTCCTAGCCACTTTAATAAACTATACTTAATTTTCAAATACACATTCTTCATGACCAACTCGAAAAATGCCCTAAACCATTCACAATTTGGCTTTTTTTCTTTTAAGCACATCTATACATTAACTAGCCCGGATCAAGATAACTAGGAGGTTTATTTTCTATTTTTTTTCTTCACACTCTCAATACGTTTTTATTCTTTGTGCCGAGGGTCTATCAGAGACAGCCTTTCTACCTTCACAAAGGTAAGGGTAAGGTATGCGTACATCCTACCCTTCCCAGACACCACTTGTAGGATTCTCACTGGGTTTGTTGTTGTTGTTGTTATTGTTAAACTCTCCATAAGTTTGGTTTACTTGGCTAATGGTCTTTCAAAACATACGTGCGTACACCTTTTTGCCTTTTTATGGTTCCACTCAGAAGTTATCCCCAACTCTTCTCTTACTCTTCTAGCGACTTAAGTGCTTTCGGAGGTAAAAGTTTAAAAAGATCTAGTTAAGAATAAAATAGGATTTGTCTTGTCATGTGTGTACCAAAGAAGAGGTTTATAAGCTCATGGTCTATCTACGGATAGTTTTATTTATGGTTGCATAACAACTCAATGGACAAT
Organism: Nicotiana tabacum; assembly: GCF_000715075.1. Classification (NCBI taxonomy): domain Eukaryota; kingdom Viridiplantae; phylum Streptophyta; class Magnoliopsida; order Solanales; family Solanaceae; genus Nicotiana; species Nicotiana tabacum. The sequence continues at coordinate 46,566,593 of NC_134092.1, forward strand.
CGAAAAAACTTCCCTGTCATCTCCTGGACTTGCAAGACTTAATTATTTCACTTAGTCTAACACACGAGGGAGGTTCTAGACTAACACAGGATAGCGCAAAATACAATCAAGACCTCACATCACATAATGCACACGATCCATTCAGAACGGTTCTATTCCAGCTCTCAAGTTAAAGCAAGTAAGCACATAGTCAAGTCATATAAAGCAATAAAGCACTAGATGGACAAACGAGTCAAAAAATTGAGAGAAGGCATCACAAACAAGCTATTTAACTTATCTACGACATTAATTTTCATCAAAACATGTAGAAGGTAACTTGCATGCTAAGGCTTAACTATGCTAGTATCGAACAAGTCAAGAGGCACCTAGGAGCAATCAAGTCTTCTTTATTCAGCTATATTAAAAAAATAAAAATATCTGATTTAAGCTACATCCCTTTGAAAAGAACTGATGTCAAAAACAAATTAAGGGGGTTATTATCTACCTATGACTAACTAAAAATGAAAAAATATTTTTTCAAATTCTTTACATTGGACCATAATCCCTCAAGAAAGTTATTCAAGAAATTCATTGCCGGAAAAAGTTTAAACTTTTTCTGAAATGTTTGAAGTTTTATCCTTTTCCTTTTCAAAAAATAAATTAAGCTACTAAGCTCTATTACAAGTCTACACTAGTATACTACTAATTATCAAAGCAATCAAACATCAAAATCTAGCTACAAATTGAAAGCAAGAAGCTAAGCTCAATACTAATATACTACTATAATCCGACGAGAGTCCCCCATCCCACGTATAAAAAAGTGCAATGTCACTAATGCACATAACAAAAAAAATCAAACAAGAGTGTAGAAAGAAGGAGCTCCTTGGATGGCCAAAAGCTGAAGCATTAGCAGCTCATGTACTCAGACTTCTCTCAAGGATGGTCATTTAATTTGTGCGAGCACTTTACACTTAGTTCTAATCGTCTGGCTTGCTTTTGCACACATCCTACGGTTATTCTTCCCATGTTCATACTCCTGCATACCCAAAAATAATACTATAAAAATACACAATAAAAATAAATAAAAAAAGAAGCAAAGTTGAGTTGCTTCCCAACAAGCACCTAATTTAATATCGCTGCATGATGTGATCCACTTGCTCAAGTTAGATGCTCTAGTTTCCTCGTCCTCGAACTTATGAACTGAACCTTCAATTTGTTTTCAAGCTTTCGGCTATGCTCTAGTGGTGGACGTACAGGTGTAACTGGGTTGAGCAACCAATGTCACATTTTTTACTTCTTGGCCTTTAATTGAGGTATGTAATTCTGTCTTTTTAGTATGATATATTCAGAATGTAAGCATCTTGTTTCCTCGTCCGTTGACTTCTCTAAAGGCTCGAATGCCTCAATTTCCATTTTTTTTTATCTAAACACAATATAGAAAAATATGTGGACTGAGGTCCAATGCGCTCAAACCCCCAGAATCACGTTATTTTTTCATCCTTACTTTCACCCGCACTAGAGTCATCAAGAATGATATTATCCATTTTCTCACTTGTCTCTAATGTAATTTTCGCAACCTCGGCATATATCACCAACTACTATATGGTTGAATGGTTAAAATTCAACTTTTATCTCCTTAATCCGCTTTATAAGTTCTTCTTCAACTTCACACAACTTGTAATTAAGTTGTTGGCGTTAGACGCATTAACCTTCGCAGTCAACTTATGCTAAAAGTCATGAATAGCACCGTCAAATTGGCCAGTCTCTTTTCTAAGCTTAAATCTTCCTTCTACCAAGTGTCCCATTCCATCTGTAATTTTCTCGCATTGAGCCTCAAATATTTTCAATTTTTGAGCTTGTTCTATTAGACAAGTTTGGCTCAAAATCTCCACTTCTTCAAAATATTTCTCTTGGTGGAGCTCATTCATTTCTTCACTTTGAGGCTCTTCTAGAATACCAACTGAGCCCTCATATTATCGATTATCGAATGTTTCAACCAATTCTTTGACTTTGACCTTCATTTATTCATTGTTGCCTTGACATTTTCAAAGTCTTTTCGGCATTTATCAGTTTGCTCCACTAAACCATATTCATTATATGAGCATCACATCACATTATACTTGATAATCCGAATTATCTATGGTTGGCAGTTGACTTGATAGTTTATATAAATAACATGTTTCCACATCCGTTTATTTATAATATATTGACCCTATCTTCTTATGATATTGAATCTATCATGAATGAATATAATACGACATTCAACTAAGCGAGACTGTTAGGTGTATTTCTATCTTATAAACCGCGAATTCTTTCCCCTAACTATGGGTTCAGAAACAAGCTCTCTCTAGTTCTACTCTAATCTAAACATTGCTTTTCCAAGTATAACAAAGATAGTAGTGTAAATTGGTGGCCACACGATTCACAAACTGAAACTAGAATTATAAAAACAACCAACGATAATAACTTGAATTAACAAAGATGTAATTAATATACGTCAATATTCATGATAACCACAACTCTAGAAAATTGAGTTCTTAGCCACTCATAATTATAGTAACAATCATCCAAGCGTTTTGCATGAATAAATTACAAAGAAAAGATTAGGAATTAAGCACTCGATGTTTTTCGCCTCCAAAATTGCTTCGCATGCTGGTCTAGATTGACACTTTGATTGGATTTCTAGACAAGCGTCAGCAATCAATTACTCCCTCCTTCTCAGTCGGCGGGTACTTGACTGGTCATAGAGTATAAGAATAAATGAAAGATTTAATTTAAAACTTGTGGTTTAAAACAAGTCATAGACATTTCTATGAATATAAATCATTCCAGTAAGGATAGAATAATAAGATTAATATTAAATTATTTTTAAATATATAAATATGCCCTTTATTTGGCACAGTCTAAAAGGAAAGTGTATCTAATAAAATGGGAAAAGGGGATTACTATATGTTATCGTTGGGTCTCTAACTTTATTTTCATGCTAAAATGATCAGGCTGGTTTAGAAGCTTCATAGCTGATTATGGAGTTCCATTGATGGTTCTTGTGTGGTCAGCTCTCTCATTTATGGTTCCTGGCAAACTTCCATCTGGAGTTCCTAGAAGACTGTATAGTCCCCTTCCTTGGGAATCTGCTTCTTTATATCACTGGACTGTAATTAAGGTGGAGTGAAATTTCTGAAAGGTTCCATCTTTGACCAACTGGTTAATTATAAGAAATCTTTGGATTAATTTAACACTGCCTAATTAAATGCAGGATATGGGGAAGGTTCCTCCAGCATACATATTTGCTGCCGTGATACCAGCCTTGATGATAGCTGGACTCTATTTCTTCGATCACAGTGTTGCTTCTCAAATGGCACAACAAAAGGAGTTCAACCTAAAGAATCCTTCTGCTTATCATTATGATATCTTACTCTTGGGATTTATGGTATTCTCTATCATCTGTCATTATCTGTTGCTGTTTCAATAATCAAGATTCAAGACCAATAATATTGACATGGATTGAAACTTCTCCTTAGACTTTGCTATGTGGTTTGATTGGATTGCCTCCTTCAAATGGTGTCTTGCCACAGTCCCCTATGCATACTAAAAGCTTGGCTGTTCTTAAGAAACAGGTAAAACATAACCAAATTAATTTGTGAGAAGTTGTTATATATGCTACTGATGTAGTTTGTTGAATTTGAAAGTTAACGCTCTGTGTAATTAATGTTAACCAGCTGATTCGGAAGAAGATGGTTGAAAGTGCAAAGGAAAGTATCAGGCGAAAAGCTAGCAACTCCGAAATCTATGTCAACATGCAAACTGTGTTCATAGAAATAGACAGTTCTCCTGTTGTAAGTCTATTTTATCCAATTCTTGAGCGTTGATTCACTTTTCAAGTACTACTGAGACTCTTGACACATCGATCTTGTGCAGACTGCTGTAGTTAAAGAGTTGGAACACTTGAAGGAGGCAGTAATGAAACATGAATTAATTGAATATGAAAATGGTGAAAATTTAAATGGAAAATTTGATCCAGAGAAGCATATTGATGCTTACTTGCCCGTTCGAGTGAATGAACAAAGAGTGAGCAACCTATTGCAGTCACTACTAGTAGCAGCATCAGTAGGTGCAATGCCAGTGATAAAGAAGATACCAACATCACTTCTTTGGGGATATTTTGCATACATGGCTATTGACAGCCTGCCAGGAAATCAACTATGGGAAAGAATCTTGCTTCTCTTCATCACCCCTGGCAGGAGATTTAAGTAAGTTCATTCATTTTGTGGTACATGATATAATAAGTAATTACTCCCTCTAGTCCTTTTTACGTAATACTATTTCCTTTTTGTCTGTTCCGACAAGAATAACACTTTTTTATATTTAAAAATAATTTAATTTTAAACTTTTTATTTTAGCCTTAATGATATGCTTTTCCTGCTACAGAATTTAAGATGGCAAGTTCCAAAAATATTCTTTTCTTTCTTAAACTCTTTATCCAGTCAATTACGGTCACATAAATGATAAATGAAATGGAGAGAATAAATATATCAAAAGTGTTAGTTCTTTTTCCTAGCATTTAGTGGAAAGAAAGGGATATGGCAAATTATGTGATTTCTTGAAACATACCATGATGGCTGCAGGGTCCTAGAAGGGATGCATGCATCTTTTGTGGAGGCAGTACCATTCAAATACATGGCAATCTTCACTGTGTTCCAATTTGTGTTCTTACTTGTGTGCTTTGGAGTCACATGGATTCCCATAGCTGGCATTCTCTTCCCCTTGCCATTCTTTATTCTCATAAGCATAAGGCAGCATTTGCTTCCCAAGTTGTTCTACCCTCGTCATTTGCAAGAGCTTGATGCAGCTGAATATGGGGAAATTGCTGGTTCTCCACAACGTGCACTTAGCTTTTCTTTCAGTGTATGTCATGTCTCCTAACCTAATTCATTTTGGATTATCTTCATGACTTAAAACAAATCTATATATATATATATGCTGTCAAATTTATTAGGAAACGGAGGCAGCTCTTCCAAGAATTGAAGAAGCTGAAATTGAAATTTCTGATGCTGAGATTTTGGATGAACTTACGACCAGTAGAGGAGAGTTGAAAGTGAGGACAGCCAGCTCCGGCGAGGCCGATAAGCGCCCACAGGTACCTTGAGATCTATGAATATCGTACTCCATCTGTTTCAGTTTATGTGATATTATTTTCTTGTTAGTCTTAAAAATGACTTCTTTCTATGTCTAAAAACAATTAGAGTATGTTTTAAACTTCCAAATGCCATTTTGTCATGCTGTTATAGTCATAGAACTCTCATGGCACGTTGAAGACCGCAAGTTTAACAAAAATTTCTTTTTTTCTTTCTTAATTATTATGCTCAGTCAAACACCGAGACAAATTTGAAATGGAGGGAATAGTTTCCAAGTTGCTCGAAAAGGTTTTATTGACAGATATTAATGATACCTTTGCAGGTTCACCCCAACTGCTGACAGAATCTTGAGGGACAAGGTACTATATAGTGATGAATACAGGCGTATAATGTTTGTATAAACTATATATGAATGAACCAATGGAAGTTAAGAGCAATTTAAATCGATAACAAGATTTCCATGCATGGTTCTAAATGCTAGTGAAATTTTAAATATATTAGGTTGGTGTCACTGCAGATATGTGTCCATAGTTGTAAAGTGTATAATGCTACACAGATTCTAGGTCTAGCATCAGAGTGAACTGTACTGCAGTATATTCTAAAAGACCGTTTCTAGTTGATCCGATGATTATGAGTCATTGTTGTTAAATACTCCTATTGGTTTTGATGGACATTCTTCATTATTTCAGAGCATTATACAAGGAAATAGTCGAGGTCCAATGTATCCAAATATTTACATAATCAAGTTATTTTTATGATAAATATTAATTTGTAACATGATAAAATTGATAACTAACTTGATATCACAAGTTGAAATTCACTAATAGCATAGAAATATTTTTCAGTTACTAGTGTATATAACTATATCCATAAAAAATATACTTAAAAGAATTCTTTTAGCGTGTGCTTCATCGAATACTGTTTACAACACCCAGTAAATATAAAATTCATCTCTAATAATATGTAGTTATTATTTAATTTGAAATTTATTTTTTATTTTTAAATAACAAATAAATTATACACATTCAAATGCAGAGAAAAGAGATAATCTAATTATTCAATATTTAAATTTAGTGACAACATATTATTCTCTCTGTCCCGATTAATATAGCGGTTAGATTGAACATAAAATTAAGAAGAAAGAATATTTTTTAAATTTGTGGTCTAAATAAGCCATAGAAATTTATGTGGCTATAAATCATCTCATTAAGAATAACATGAGAATTTTAAAGTTCGTTTGTTTCTAAATAAGAAAGTATGTTATTTTTCTTGGAACAAACTAAAAAAAAAAGAGTATGAAGCGTAAATTAGGATAGACAAAATAACAATTAAATATGCATTCATATTTTAATATCTTAATCTTAGAAAACCAAAAAAATATATTATATTACAATTCTACTAATTTTTCTTATTTGTTGTAACCTGTCACGACCCAAAATTCTCCTTGGTCGTGATGGCACCGAATTCAATCTATTAGGAGAACCAACCACAATATAAACCCTAAACAAGACTAAATACATACAAAGTAATACATAAGTTTGAAATTTAATACAAGTGCGGAAAACATCCATAGAGTCCCCCAAAGAATGGTGTTACTAAGTCATGAACTATTAGGAAATGATAGTACATCAATGTCTCAAAATACATTTGAATAGAAAGAACAGTAGTATAAAATTGATAGAAGCTGACTCCAAGGCAATGCAGAACCGATCCGCCGCTCACTCTCAAGTCTCCAAGTGAATTTCTAGGCAAGCCAACATTAGAGAATCATTAAACCAATTCCTTATTTCCATTCAGTAATTAACAATAATTAACTAAGATGAAATATAATAAGTGCGGAATATCATAAAACTGTATTAATTACTACCACCCGGACCTGGAGTCACAATTCACGAGCATTCTAGAATTTACTATAAGTAATAGTCTGAAATAAATACAACTGTCTGAATGAAAAAAATAGTAGAACAGAAAAGATAGACGGGGACTTCAAGGTCTGTGGACGCCGACAGATCTACTTTGAGTCTCCGGACAGCGGACTAATAGCAAAATCTCGATCAACCCGAGTCGGTATCAAAATATGCACAGAAAGTGCATAGTGCAGTATCAATACAACCGACTACATGTACTGGTAAGTGTCGAGCCGAACCTCGACGAAGTAGCGACGAGGCTAAGTCAAGGCACTTACAAATCAACCTGTACAATTTAACAATGCATATACAAATAACAGAAATAAAAAACTAAACAGGAAATGTCGGGAGGGGAATATAGTGAGGGGAATACAAGATAAAGAACTACCACAGAATGATCACCGGAGCAGTCAATATACCATGAATCAACAGGAATAGTGAATACAATAAAGGAAAAATGCACGACATCAACATTCGTGCTTTTACTCTCAATCTCACCATAAAATCAATAGAAACAGCACGGCATCACCCTTCGTGCATTAACTCTCATATCATGGCACGACATCACCCTTCGTGCATTAACACTCACAATATGGCACGACATCACCCTTCGTGCATTAACACTCACAATATGGCACGATATCACCCTTCGTGCATTACCACTCACAATATGGCACGACATCACCCTTAGTGCATTAACACTCCCCCTTACCATAATGCAATGCATAAATAACAACAATGAGATAGAATAACAAGTACAAACCTTACTTCAACATTTGGTTCCACAATATAATTCTCAACTTTTAAATAAATACTCGATTACCAACAGAAAATTCATAAACATGATAATGATGATCAATTTAACAACACTAGTATAAACATGTAGCAATTAGGCATAGGAAAGAGATAATATAAAAAAATAACGAAAGAAACATGAAAAAATAGGTAAATTGGTGGCGCATAAGTACTCGTCACCACACATATATGCCGCTCACATGTATTTCACTTAGCAAATAATCTAAAGTTCCTAATTCCCTCAAGTCAGGGTTAGACACAACACTTACCTCGCTCTGAAGGTCACTTAATTCTCAATCACAGTTTTTCCTTTGGAATTCACCTCCAAACCACTCGTATCTATTCAAAAATGACTCAATAATATCAAATATTGCTAAAGAAATCAATTATATTGCACAAATTAAATTTCACAAATTTTTCTCCAAAAAGTCAAAAAATTGACCCCGGGCCCGCTTGGTCAAAACCCGAGGTTCGGACCAAAATTTATTTACCCATTCACCCCCGAGTCCGAATATATAATTGCTTTTGGAATCCGACCTCAAATTGAGGTCTAAATCCCCATATTTTCGAAATTCCTAGTTTCTATCCTAACTCCTAATTCTACCATAAAAACTCTAGATTTTAGGTTAATAATTCAAGAAATATAATGGGTAATTGAAAAAAAATGTGTTAGAATTACTTACCAACACTTTGGGGAAGAAAACGACTCTTGAAAATCGCCTCTACCTGTTTGGTTCTTGAAAAATATTGAAGAAATGGCTTAAACTCGTGTTTGATTCTGTTTTATGCACTGGGCAACAGCGTGCATCGCGTTCGCGAGGCCACTGTCGCGTTCGCGAAGGGTACTGGCTGCCAAGCCTTCGTGTTCGCGAGACCCTGCTCGCGTTCGCGATGGTTACTCCCCCTGGCCTTCGCGTTCAGGAGACATTGCTTGCGTTCGCGATGAAGGAATGACCAACCCTCGTCTAGGTGTTCCTAACACTACGCGTTCGCGAGGAGCTGGTAGCGTTCGCGAAAGGTAACGCCCCCATCACTTCGTTCGCGACTAATCCTTCGTGTTTGCAAAGAATAAACTTCAGCTGCCCAGTTTACTCTTCGCGTTCGCGAGAGTACCTCCGCGAAAGCGAAGAAGGACCTGCCAGAACACCTGCTACAGCAAAATACCAGATTTTCAAAGTCCAAAACATCCTGTGGCCTACCCGAAACTCACCCGTGCCCTCGGGGCTCCAAACCAAACATGCACACAAGTCTAAAAATATCATACGAACTTGCTCGCGTGATCAAATCGCCAAAATAACACCTAAAACTACGAATTTAGCACCAAATCAAATGAAATTCTCAAGAACACTTTTAAAATTCCTATCTTCTCAACTGGACGTCCGAATCATGTCAAATTAACTCCGTTTCTCACCAAATTTCACAGAAAACTCTTAAATATCATAACGAACCTGTACCGGACTCCGGAACCAAAATACGGACCCGATACTAACAATGCCAATCATCAATCAATTCTTAAAAATATATAATTTTCAGACTTTTAATTTTCATCAAAAATTCATAACTCAAGCTAGGGACCTCCGAATTTGATTCCGGGCATACGCCCAAGTCCCATAATTCGATATGAACCCACCGGGACCATCAAACCATGGATCTGGGCCCGTTTACCAAAAATATTGACCGAAGTCAAATAAAATCAACTTTTAAAGCATAAATTCTTATTTTCATCAATGTTTAACATAAAAGCTTTTCGAAAACCTGCCCCGTACTGCGCACGCAAATCGAGGAGGGTAAAAATGAGATTTAACAAACAAGTTCAATTTGAAAAACATTATCTCATCGAGGTTAAAGTCTTAACTCACCTCTATCTTAGACTAGCTCTATCCTTTATAAATTACCTTTTCTCGCTCTGAATCCGTCAAACAAGCTCGATATAAGCAAAAGCATACTCAAAAAAGTTAAACAACGCTAAAGAAACCAATTCCATAAGTCAAATCTAGCCCGAAATCAAAGCCAACCTAAAAGTCAACGACGGGCCCACGCGGTCAAACCCGAAACTAAAGTAAAATATTGTTGACCTATAACTTTTTGAATCTAAATCTATGCTTATATCTCCATTTAGAGTCCGCTCAGATTATCAAAATCCAATTTAGGTGATTCTAGATTTAGGTCTCAGATTCTTAAATTTCACCTTGAATTCATGTTCAAATGGTAGTTCCTAGGTTAGATTCATAAAATATTTTTATTTAGATCCAAGTTAGAATGACTTATATGTCATACCCCAAAATGGATTGCGACATGGACGGCATCCAGTGCCTGCCAAATTGCACCGAGCGAACTCGAATGATGCAGTACATATCCAAATCACACTCACGTGATCCAATTCATTTCATTAATAATAATTTTAACTAATTGAAGTGAAATAAACATCAATAATTTTAAATGAGACATAATCGTGAATATCATTTGCAAATCAGTTCATGTAGCTATACTCCAAAATAATACAAGTTTATGTATGGAACCTCTATAGCGCTATGAATGAATAATTAAGGAAATAGGTAAGGCCGGTACTATATAAAAGAAATAGAATACAACAACATGGTTTCAACGATCTCAAAGTAAGATCACCAAATGTGTGAAGGATGCATGAATTATGATGATCCAGTCGATTATTTTGTGTATTGTAGCCCCGTTCCCCCATTTATCACTTCTTTTATTCTTAATTATGCTTATGTAACTTGCCGGGGTGGTTGGTTTGGTTTCACAGAGTGAATTGGGACACTTAGTTCCAAGGTTGGAAGCTTACTTGAAAGAGTTGACAGATATTGACTTTTATGTAGACGACTCCGAAATAGAGTTTTCACGGTTCCGATAGTTTTGTATGGTAAATTTGGACTTAGGAGTATGTCCAGATATCGATTTGGAGGTCCGTAGGTTGTTTTAGATTAAATTGGCGAAAGGTGGAAAGTTGAAGGTTTGAAAGGTTGAGAAGTTTGACCGAGAGTTGACATTAAAGTTATCGGGTTCGAATTTTGGTTTCGGGAGTTGAAATAGGTCAGTTGTATCATATATGACTTGTGTGCAAAAGTTTTGGTCAATCGGAGTTTTTTTGGTATGTTTCGACATTAGTTTTAGAAGTTGGAAGTTCAATAGTTTATTCGGCTTGAATTGTGGTGTGATTCGTGAATTCGATGTGATTTGAGGCTTTGACTAAGTTTATGTCATGTGTTTAGGACCTGTTGGTATGTTTGGATGGGGTCTCGGGGGCCTCGGGTGTGATTCATACCAAATTTGGCTTTATTTCGGACTTGTTGGATTGTTGATCTTCTTGTATCCGGTTTCCTTATACGTGATCGCGAGGGAAGGGTCACTATCGCGAAGTGTCTTTTGGTGACCGGGGGAATTTGTTTATTGCGTTCACGAGACTGAGGACGTGTTCATATAGTTTGAGGCAGGTTGTTCATCGTGAACACATGAAGAGTATCGCGTTCGCATTTAAGGGAGGTAAGGCTCAGGGGTGGTTGGTGTTTATTCATCGCGGTTGCGGGGATTGTATCGCGATCGCGTAGCTTTAAGGTATTTGGCCATCGGGTTCGTGGCTGATGGTTTGTTTTGCGTAGGGTATTTTTGAGGGAAGTACTATTTTTCTTCGTGATCGCCTTTCCGCGATCGCGAAGAGGAACATCTGGGCAGCAGATTTAAAAACCCAAATCGAGGGTTAGAGTTATTTTTTCCATATTATGAGTTGTAGATCTCGGTTTTGTGCGATTTTAGAGGGGATTTACACGTATTGGATAGAGGTAAGTGTTTTTGACTTGGATTTGTTAATATTTCATGATTCCATATTCGTTTTTAGCATTTAGTTAGTGAATTAAAGTGAAAAAATAGGGGATTTTGTTGAAACTTTTCAAAAAATGAAATATGGAGGTTTGAAGGTCTATTGAGGTCGGAATTGGATGATTTTGGTTTGGTTGGACTCGTTATCGAATGGGTGTTCAGAATTTATAATTGTTTTTGGGTTCCTAGGTGTGAGCTTAGGGTTGACGTTGTGGGTTGACTTTTTTGATTTTGATAATGACCGAAACTTTATTGTTTGAAGTTGTTTCCTACAATGTTATTTGTTGATATTTAGTTGTTTGTGTCTAAATTCGAGTTGTTTGGAGGCCGATATGCGTGGGAATGGCTTGTTGGATTTGTGATTGCACGTTTTGATGTAAGTAACACTTTTAAACTTGGATTTGAGGGTACTTAACCTTGAGAACTATGTTATGTGAAAGATATTGGGTGGCGTACGCGCTAGGTGACAGGCGTGTGTGCGTGCATCGGTGTGTTCATGATTTGGAGAGGCCTTTAGGCTATTACCGAGCTTGTTTTGCCATCATATCATGTTATCCCCACGTTCCCTCTACTTATTTGATTATTTGGAACTGTGAATCATGTTAGACATCATATGTAGGCTATGTGCTAACTATTTGAGACTTGATATTTATGAGATATATACCTTATTTGCACACATGTTCTCAGTCATGATACTATATCCGTGTATGATATATCTATATTAGTACTTCTTATTTGATTCCTCACATGTTGTTGATACTGCTTAAGGGTAAAATTGTTTAATTGAGTAATTGAGATGTGTTCATATAAGACTTGAATGGTAAATGATTGAGTTTGGGCCTTAGAGCTGGTTTGGTACTGATTTTGGGGTGACGCATATTCCAGACCCATATTAGGCTAAGTGTTATTGCTTTGGCACGATGCATGTACCAGGCCTCATTACTGGTCTAAATGATCATAATTAGCGCTGGGCAGGATCCGCCCCTCCGAAATCTGACATACCAACAGAGGGCGCATGCACAATATTTCATATATGTTCTTGATGATAGGCAGTTATGCCAGGCACCCGTACAATGCTAAGTGTAAATATTCTTGATGGATCTACTGTGATACTGTTGGCTGACATGTATATTTGACATGTAGCATAGAGATGTACTTTTCTCATGCTAACTGATAATTGACCCCTTTTATCTGTGTTGGGATTTAAGCTGTTATACCTGAAAGCATACCTAAATTTCTGAAATGAGAACGAGTTGCACTTGATATCATTGAACTGTTGTTCTTACGGTTTATCCTCTATGTTCAAAACTGTATCGGTTATGTAGCACCCTGGAAAATTTGTACTTAAGCACTATTAAGAAAGTTGATGTGTGCTAATTATATTTTTTTTTGTGCAGACGAGGACTATTAATATGATGGATATCAATTGGATATGATAATAAGTGTACGAGGTATATTATAAGTGATGTGGGGTCTAAGGAGAGCCCTAAGTCTAAGTCAAGTTGGAAATTACATGATAGACTAAATTCCAAATGAGCACGCACAAGACTAAAATTTGGACAAGAATATCTACGTATATATAAGAAGTTATGTAATGGAAAACCTATAAAATGAAAGGTCTTCAAGTCTAGTTTCTAACGCTTCACACCGTTCGTCATTTGGACACTCCTACAAGAAGTTATGACCAAATTTCCAAAGACTAGCAGAATGTGATTCTGCAGTCAATTATGCGACCGCAGAATAATTATGCGAACTGCAAAAGTGGTCTGCAGACCGCAGAATGGTTGCAGACCTGACCAGTGTAGCCTAGTTGTGGGCATCAGTTTTGCGGTCCATTGTGTGGACCGCATACCCATTGCGCAGTCCATTCTGTGGCCGTAGACCTGAGTTCGGAGGGTCCATTTTCTGAATTTTATAACCTGACTCCATTTTGATAAATAGCCTTTGGGACTTATTTTGGGAAAATCATTTGATGATTTTAGAGAGAGAAGGAGGAAACCTAACCTTTCAATCATCCAATATTGCACCAATCTTCAAGACTCAAGGAAGCCAATCACAAAATCTTCTTCTAAGTGGTAAGGTTCCATACCCTAGTTTTTAATTTCTAGTTTGGGGTAAAAGATGGGTGATTGGGAGTATGATTCTTGGTGTGAGAGTATTATGTATACATACATGTACCAATAAGGTTCGTGGGAAGATTGTTGAGCTCAAATGGGTAAAGATTGGGTTGTGGAGTTAAGAAAATTTTGTGGAAGAACCTTTAATCAAATTTGCACATCTAGTGTTTGATAAAATGCTCAAATGAGCTGAGACCAAGTATATATTCCTAATTTGTGTACAATTATGTTATGTTACAAAATAGATTGGGATTGCTAGAATTTTCGGAATATTGTAGTAATTTAAAGATAGCTCAAAGCGAGGTATGTTGGCTAAACTACTCTCTTAGGATCGAATTTCATAATGTTCCCGTAAGTTTCAAGTATTGTTGGCTCAAGTTCCTAATTCCTATATTTCGGGTTATCCCTTATAAACTTGACTATTCCAAATGAGTCTTATGTCGAAATATATATGTTCAAAGTGTTGATTGCATATTAAAATGTTATGGCTTTGAGTCGTGTTTCAAATGAAAGCTCGTATGCCAAATTGTGTGAGAAAAACTCGATATGCCTAAAACTCTTAATTGGTCATATGGGTACCTAAAGTCTTGATTGAAAATATCTTGTTGTTGATAATCTATAAAGATTCTTGAAAATAAAATAAGTGAATTGGGGATATAGACAGTGGCCAACGTGCCAAGAATGAAAGTTATACTTGTGGCTGGTGGTGCCAATGAAATAAGATGATGTGAGAAATATTATGAAATGAGATTTGATTCAATTATTCCAAAATTATTTCAAAAATAGAATTGCCTAAAAGCTTATGTACTCAAGTCATGCCCATATGTAGTTGTTTTAACTAATGCTATGCTTGGTGAGTATTTTCAATGTGTTTTGCGTTCTTACATATTCGTGAGTGAAAATTATTTATTTATCTTTTTGGGGAAAACTATTTCAAGAATAAATGGTGTGTTATTTATTTATGATTTTAACTTGCGCATCGATTGCCAATCATTTTACTCCATTCTTGGGAAGAAATCTATTATGCTTAAATTCTTCATTTCTAATGAACTTAAAGTTGTGATTTCCGGAATATTATATATGTTGATATTTATGATGATGATACATGAGAGGGAAGAAAGGAAATGTGGAATATCAAATACGGCCACCGTGCCTTAAATAAAGAATCTTGTGAATGGCCAAAAGAGCCAAGGGAATATTATTGTTGTTATTGGTTGAAAATACTAGTGGAGATTCATACAAAGTGAAATATGATGATGTAAATACATTTTTACCTATCTTACCTTTGTGTGCAAAAACAAAAATAATATTTTTGGGAAGTATCATTAGCAAACCGAGGAAGGGTGGGTTGTAATAACCCATACCTAAAACTACATGTGCCGGTATAGGAGTGGATTGTGATTATTCCTCTTATTTGGGATGAGATTGATGGGTTGATATTATTCCCCTTAATTGGGATGAAGCTGGTAATAATTGTGGATTGGAAAAGTCAACCCATGCAGCATATGTGGGAAGGCAGCCTAGCTGATCGGGTGGAGATCGGACGCCATATTATGCACATGGTGGTACTACTCTTGGTAATACTTTTATTTTGTATCACATATCGAACCACTTTGTTCGTGGGGACTCCATGCTACAAATACGGTGGTATATAAGTGCTAATGATCTCCCAACCAATAATATATATTAATTTCGTATTTTGAAAATTATTATGTTTTAATTGGACATTTGGAGATTGTTGATTGTGACTTGTTGTTTCTATGGTTTTCCCTTTCTTATATAGGCATTTTATTTTGAAAGAGGACAATTAGCTTTACATACCAGTACTATTCCATATGTACTAACGTCTCTTTTGCTGGGGGCACTACATCTTCAATAGATGCAGGTGACTCATCAGCAGGCAACTTTGGTCCTCGTTAGCAGTTACTCCCTATTCAGTAGATTTTTGTGAGCCCTACTCTATTCCGGGCCTGATATCATTTGATGTTGTACTTTATGTTTTGAGGTATAACTGGGGCCTTGTTGCCGGCATTTCCATATTACTCTTTTGTTGTACTTAGAGGCCTCGTAGACAGGTTGTGGGTGGTGTTTGATGTGGGGAATTGAACTAGAAATATTGGTATTTGGTAAACATGTTTTTCATTATATCTATAAACTTGTAATATTTTGGAAATTATGAATGAAGCTGCTAATGGAAATGAAATGGTAGTTGTTAATGAAATCTTTTAAGTGTTTGATCAATGGAGTGCATCTCCTATTTATTCATGAATGAGTTTGGGTAGAAGGTAATCTAGTAGGCTTGCTTGGCCGGGTTCACTCGGTTGAGCGCCGGTCGTGCTCCCCGAGTTCGGGGCTTGACAAACTTGGTATCAGAGCCTAAAGTTTTAAAGTGTCCTAGAATGTCTCGGAGCCGTGTCTAATAGAGTCCTTCTTATCGGTGTGTTGTCAACCACATCTATTATGAGGAGGCTACTTGGACATTTAGGAATTTGACACTTCTTTGATACTTCATATCATGCGATAGACCTCAAGATAGGAAGTTAATTTCCTCGCCATGTCTCATTTTCCAAATGAGTAATGCAAGAGTTTGAAGCAACGAGGAGGGAATGACCGCGCCATTGAATCTGAGGGAGATTACCCATACTACTAGAAAATGGCAGAATTTTGACCGCCAAAACGATCGAAAATCGATCGGTCGGAAAACAGTTGATTGGAAAACAATTTTCGACCGAATCCGTCGGTGATTTCCGACCAAACTAGTCGGAACGTTCAAAAAGGTCAGACGACCAAATATTTTCAATCAGTCAGAAATTAATAATTAAAAAATAAAATTTATTTAATTTTCGACGGAATCCGTCGAAAACTGTTAAATATTAATTTTTTTTAAATTTCCGACAGAATCGGTCGGAAGTCTGGGAGTTTTTGGTAAAATCTGGGCAGCTGTCCGACTGTTTTCGCCAGAAATCAGTCAGAATTGTCTATAAAATTGGGTAGAATTCTGCTCAATTTTGAGCTACACCACTTGTCAAACTATTACAATACAATAACGCCAACAACCAATCAACAAATATAACATCTAAACTAACAATACCAACCATTAACACAATCTAAACCAACAATACCAACCATTAACACAATCTAAACCAACAATAACCACCATTAACACAATCTAAACCAACAATACCAACCATTAACACAATCTAAACCAACAATACCAACCATTAACACAATCTAAACCAACAATACCAACCATTAAACCTAATAATTTTGGGCATAAAAATATCTAAATAGTATCCCGCATTCAAGTTTAAAAACAAAACATAAAGTTGTCTCTCACAATCAAGTTTATCAATCAACCAAAACACCATACCTAAACTACTATACATCAGATTCAGTTTGTTCATCCTCATAATCATATAGATCATGCCCATGCTTTCTCATGAATTTCTGCATCTTAACAAATGTTCCGAATTAGGAGTCCAACTGTTGCTTCAAATCACGAATTTCCTTTATCATATCTTCCATCTGTTCTTGATTTTGAGAAGAAGAAGAATTTGCTAAGAGTGGGTTTGGATGACCAGTAGGTCGACGTACTCCAAGTCCGTAGCTCTGCCTTTGTTTACTCCACCCGCTATCTCTGTCCACAATGAAGCCATATCATCAGGTGTTTGTTTCCATTCTTCCACCCTTTTATGATATTCTTCCTGAAATGAAAACATATTTATTATGTAAACAAACAAATATTAATAAACTATAAATAATTATGAAGTTAGTATTTTACATATGTGTCCGACATACGCGTCTCCACCTAGTGTTCTCTTGTACCATCCTTCTTCTTTTTCTTATGCGTCTCCTCGAAGACCTCAGTGTGACTCATATCTCTCCCTATTTCCTTTTCCTTCATAACAAAAGGTATGAGTTAGACATTATAATCATAAAATTCTATATGTAAAACTAAGAAACTTTTTATAAATAATTACCAATCTTAGTTTATGGGCCGCAAAACTAATTGAACCTTCTGTGTGCAACGAGCCACCTTTACTGGAGGCACGGTTTGCCTTTGCTTGTTCACTCTTCTTCTTCCATTCTGCGGTATTCCATTTCTCAAGAAGTTTATCCCAAACATCTTCTCATTATTTGTCTTGTGAAGTTGTAGGATTAAACAATTTTCTAATCTTTCTGATAGAATTAAGCTAGTTTAATTAGCTTATAAGCTCAGCGAATCACTTGTTTAACATAAATTCGAGCTTATGAGTGGACATTTATTCTTAACATATTCTTGTTTAACCCAAAATTTCAACCATACCCAATTCAACATATTCTTCTCTCTTTTCATTTATATTAAGTATCATTAAAATACTAAAATTCCAAAAATTTCAACCATACCTACTTCAACTAGCTAGGATGTTCATATATAGAAAATTACTACAAATTTAACAATAAAAACAAGATATATATGTCAACGAAATACTTACCTCGACGAAAAGAATACCGGAGAAGTCGACTGAGGAACTGCTGCCGCCGCCAACCCCTGCTGCAAAACAGATAAAAAATAATTTAATAAATTAAGGGGAAAAGGGAGGAGGAAGGAGAGGGAGAAGGTAAGAGGAAATGAGAGAGAGAGAGCAAACATATATTGTTCTCGGGGGAGGGAGGAGGAGGATGAGAGAAGAATGAGGAAGAAAAATGAGCTTCTGTTTTTTGGGGATGGGGTGTAGGGTTTTTAAAAAAAAAACTCCAACTGAATCGGTCAGAATTGTCATTTAAATTATTTTTTAAAAACTACCGACTAAATCAGTCGGAAATGAAGTCAAACAAGTCAAAATAAATTTTCGGCCAAACGTTGCGACTGATTTGGTCGGAAATGTGGTCAAAATATTTTAAAAATATATAAGAGATATTTTTTTGAAAATTCCAACGGATTCTGTCGGAAATTTCCAACAAAACAATTCAGTCGAAAATTTCAGTCGGAAATTTTTGAGTTTTTAGTAGTTATAAGAGTTCGTTGGGAGAATGCGTCGAGCCGTGGAGAGATTGGAAGAACGTGTTGCTAAGGGAAGTGTCATTGTTCCTACCAATGTCACCGAACCACCGGATCGTGTGGTGAGAGAATCTAAGAAACGAAACAAGGTTGTTGGTGCTAATGAACTAGATTGTGTGATTTGCAAGAAGCGACACTTGGGAACATGTTGGATGACTCTTGAAATATGTTATGGCTGTGGAAGGAGAGGGCACAAGAAGAACAAATGCCCTAGGTTTGGTACACCCATCCCAGTCTGCCCGATGTGCGGAAATGAACATTTGGTATCTTGTTGTGAGTATGCTCAACAACATGTTAGGGGTGGCAGGTTTGGGAAATTCCAAAGCCCACACCGTAAACGGTATGGGGTTTGTTACTCCTACATTGGAGGCCTGTAGAGAGGATAAGGGGGGCTGCTTATGATGTATGCAAAAAGGATAAATATAAGGTCAGTGGGACAAGTCAGTTTAGCGGACCTCATCCCCATTGTGTGAAGTGTGGGAGATGTCATCCGGGAGTATGTCACTATGGTACCAATGTATGCTACAAGTGTGGTATGACGGGTCACTTTCAAATAGATTGTTATTTGTCTCGCCAGAGCATGGGCGGGGGTGCGACACAACCATCCAGTTCTGCAGCTACTATATCCACAACACCTCCCCTAGCTAGAGGCATTATACCGCCCACAGGGCATGGAACAGCTAAGGGTGGTATTCAGAGGTCGGGAGAGCCCAAAAGGTTTTATGCTATGAGGAGGCGTCAAAAGTCGGAGGCTTATCCAAATGTGGTTACAGGTATATTGACTGTCCAATCTCATGATGTATATACCCTTATTGATCCCGATTCCAGCTTGTCATATGTCATTCCTTATGGTGCTATGGAATTTGGGATAGGACCGGAACAACTTTATAAGTCATTCTCTGTATCTACTTTTTGAACGAGACCTATCATTTGTGAAGCCTCTTTATCACAATTCCTTATATTTACAACCTCTTGAGAAATTGAGTTCTATAATGATTTCCTTGAATTGGGTTATAACCCTAGGTTACTACTTCCCACTGCTTCCCTAGATTCTCAACAAGTGACTATATCTAATGAATTTCTTACAGAACCTCCTGACTCATATGGTTTAAAAAGTCACTTTATTATTACCATGGATCCTTTTCACTATTTAGTAACATGAGGGCATATCTTAGAACCTATCATATGTGTACGTGTCAATTAAAATGGTCACTTGTCTGTATAAATATTCTCGGAAATTTGAGGTTTTCGTGAATTTATCACAAGAAGATCTTTTGTTCGCCCAACTCAGTATAATTTTTAGGTCCACTTAGACCATGCCTCAGTGAGTAACTCACTTTGTTCCTAGTATTGTAGTTTGCCCATGAAGTATCCTGGTTTTGCAACTTGATAGTTATTATGGCAGAAACATGTCTAGCTCATAGAAAAGTGTTCATTCTCTCTAATAAATGCATGATTTCAACCCAATGTTATGATGTCCTAGTGACATGGTTTCGCTCGTGTGCGGTTGAAAGTTAAGTAGCCTTACCGTGACCTTTCCCTTCCAACCTCAGGTGGATGTTTAAAATTCTAGCACATATCATGAGCAATTATTTTCCTCATAGGCTTGTGTCATAGATTCCTTGTGCTAGTTACCGTTAAGAGCATAATGCAACTTCATGTATTTGGAAACTCATATCACATTCAGAGTGCTAGAATATTCTCATCTCGAGTTAAATTGATTTTCCCAACATTCCAAGAGGTGACTGGTGTCACGTACTTGGCTATTTCTCTTTGAGGCCTACTATTGCCAAACAAGGCACATATGGAATGAAGCAATTGTTGTTGTCCTTTTCATGACTCATAGTCTTCCAAGAATAACTGACCCTAATGTATCCCGATCATGCCTCCCCTATATCACATGTCTATAATGACTGACTTCTTTTACATCTTAAGATCATGTACATGGTTCCTACATTATCAATGCCTACTAGGCAGCTCTATGCTTCATTTGTTGAGTCAATGATTTCATCACAATGTTTAACTGTGGCAGCACTATTGGTGGTCACCCTCATATCTCTTGGAATATAACCTCTTAAAATACCCTTCTCGGCACGTTGATGGATTCTTGAATAATTTTAGCCAAATATGAAACCTCATTGTTCCTATTGGTAGTAACCTATGGGGGTTGAAGGATTCAAACATGTCAATGAAGAAGCATCATCCCGTCATCAAATATATTGGATAGAAATTTTATGGTCATATTCATGCTAGCACATCTTAGAGTAATTGTTGGAGGTTGCCAAAGGTTTAGTTTGGGTGTTCGGCATAGAGATTTAGAATTGAAGAAAGTGAACGGGTTATTCTCAAGATTTTGTCTATGAATATACTGTGTGAATTGTTAAGGAAGGTAAAGTATGTGTAGTCACATTAGGCCTTACGAAATCTTGAAGGGAATAGGCCAAACTATGAGTATGATGTTCCCTATTATTGTCATCCATGTATTCGGTGTTTCATGTGTCTATGTCTAAGAAGGTAGTTGGAAATCCTTTGTCTATCGTTCCGGTGAAAGCTAGTGAAGGTGAAGTTAATGGATAATTGGATTATGAGGGGTATCTATTTTCCATCCTTGTTGGATAAGTCCGGGAGTTAAGATTAACTACGTTGATGTGTCATGGCGAATTCTGTGAGTCGAGATGGTCACCTTGAAAGCCGAAAGTGTTGTGGAAAGAAAATATTTTTGTTTGATTGTATAGCAATTGGTTTTGATTTGAAAGGTACCTTCTAGGTGTTATGATTTAAAAATGTGCAGTTCATGTCCAAATGTCATTTTGATAATGCAGTGCCTGTAATGCTTAGATTAGTATTATCGATATATACATTGTGATGATTTGTCGAGTTGTGAATGTGTTGATAGGTTGATTTTGGTGATTCTCTGACAGGTGGATAGGCCCAGTTATAGGGGAAACTCTGTTGAAATTTTTAAGAATTTGTGAAGATAGCTAAATTTTAAGGGCCATAAGTAAGTTGAAATTTTGGAAAGGAAGTATGAGACCGATGTAGTCATAAGTGCCTATGTATAATGGTTGGAAGTAAAAGGATGGTAACTCTATTCTTAGAAGTGAGTTGAAAAATATTCGAGGATGAATGTTCTTGAGTGGGGGAGAATGTAGCACCCCGAAAAATTTCGAAATACTTAAGCGCTATTAAGAAAGATGATGTGTGCTAATTATATATTTTGTGTGCAGACGAGGACTATTAATATGATGGATATCAACTGGATATGATAATAAATGTACGTGGCATATTGTAAGTGACGTGGGGTGCAAGGAGAGCCCTAAGTCTAAGTCAAGTTTGAAATTACATGATAGACTAAAGTTTCAAATGAGTACGCATAAGGCAAAACGTTGGACGAGCATATCTACATATATATAGATATAACACTTCAAACCATTTGTCATTTGGACACTCATACAAGAAGTTATGACCAAATTCCCAAAGACTGGCAGAATGTGATTCTGCGGTCAATTCCGCGACCGCATAGTCATTATGCGAACCACAAAAGTAGTCTGCGGACCGCCGAGTGGTCGCAGACCTGACCAGTGCAGCCTAGTTCTAGGCATCAATTTCATGGTCCATTGTGTGGACCTCATACCCATTGTGCGGTCCATTATGTGACCGCAGATCAGAGTTCAGAGGGTCCATTTTCTGAATTTTATAACCCGATCCCATTTTGATAAATAGCCTTTGGGGCTTATATTGGGGCAATCATCTGATAATTTTAGAGAGTGGTAAGAGCATTTTAGAGAGAGAAGGAGGAAACCTAACCTTCCAATCATCCAATCTTGCACCAATCTTCAAGAGCCAAGGAAGCCAATCATAAGATCTTCATCTAAGAGGCAAGGTTCCATACCCTAGTTTTTAATTTCAAGTTTGGGGGTAAAAGATGGGTGATTAGAAGTATGATTCTTGGGTGTGAGAGTATTATGTATACATGCATGTACCAATAAGGTTTGTGAGAAGATTGTTGAGGCCAAATGGATAAATATTGGGTTGTGGAGTGAAGAAAATTTTGTGGAAGAACCTTTAATCAAATTTGCATATCTAGTGTTTGATAAAATGCTCAAATGAGCTGAGATCATGAATATATTCCTAATTTGTGTACAATTCTGTTATGTTTCAAAATAGATTGGGATTGCTATAATTTTTAGAACGTTGTAGTAATTTAAGGAAAGCTCAAAGCGAGGTATATTTGCTAAACTACTCTCTTAGGATCGAATTCCATAATGTTCCCGTAAATTTTAAGTATTGTTGGCTCTAGTTCCTAATTCCTATGTTCTGGGTTATCCCTTATAAACTTCACTATTCCAAATGAGCCTCACGTCGAAATATATATGTTCAAAGTGTCGATTGCGTATTAAAATGTTATGGCTTTGAGTCATGTTTCAAATGAAAGCTCGTATGCCAAATTGTGTGAGAAAAAATCGATATGCCTAAGTCTCTTAATTGCTCATATGGGTACCTAAAGTCTTTATTAGAAATGTCTCGTTGTTGATAATCTATAAATATGCTTGAAAATAAAATAAGTGAATTGGGGATATAGAATGAAAATTATACTTGTGGCTAGTGGTGCCAATGAAATAAGATGATGTGAGAAAGATTATGAAATGAGCTTTGATTAACTGTTCCAGAATTATTTCAAAAATAGAATTGCCTAAAATCTTATGTACTCAAGTCATGCCCATATGTAGCTGTTTTAACTAATGCTATGCTTGGTGAGTATTTTCAATGTGTTTTGTGTTCTTACATATTCGTGAGTGGATATTGTGTATTGCCCTTTTTGGGGAAAAGTATTTCAAGAATAAATGGTGTGTTACTTGTTTATGATTTTAACTTGCGCATCGATTGCCAATCATTTTACTTCATTCTTAGAAAGAAATCTATTGTGCTTATATTCTTTATTTCTAATGAACTTAAAGTTGTGATTTCTGGAATATTATATATGTTGATATTTATGATGATGATACATGAGAGGGAAGAAATAAAAATGTGGAATATCAAATACGGCCACCGTACCTTAAATAGAGAATCTTGTGAATGGCCAAAAGAGCCAAGGGAATATTATTGTTGTTATTGGTTGAAAATACTAGTGGAGATTCATACAATGTGAAAGATGATGAGATAAATACATTTGTACCTATATTACCTTTGTGTGCAAAAACAAAAATAATATTTTTGGGAAGTATCATTAGCAAACCGAGGAAGGGTGGATTGTAACAACCCACACCTAAAACTACACGTGCCGGTGTAGGAGTGAATTATAATTATTCCCCTTATTTGGGATGAGATTGATGGGTTGATATTATTCCCCTTATTTGGGATGAAACTGGTAATAATTGTGGATTGCAAATGTCAATCCACACGGCATATGTGGGAAGGCGGCCTAGCTGATCGGGTGGAGATCGGACGCCATGTTGCGCACATGGTGGTACTACTCTTGGTAACACTTTTCTTTCGCATCACATTCGAACCACTTTGTTTGTGGGGAGATGGCCTAGACGATCGGGCGTGATCGGACTCCGTGCTACAAATACGGTGGTATATTGGTGCTAATGATCTCCCAACCAATAATATATATTAATTTTGTATATTGAAAATTATTATGTTTTTACTGGAAATTTGGATATTGTTTATTGTGATTTGTTGTTTCTATGGTTTTCCCTTTCTTATATGGGAATTCTATTTTTAAAGAGGACAATTAGCTTTACATACTAGTACTATTCCATATGTACTAACGTTCCTTTTGACGGGGGCATTACGTCTTCAATGGATGAAGGTGGTTCATCAGTGGCCAACTTTGGTCCTCGTTAGCAGTTAGTCCCTATTCAACAGGTTTTGGTGTGCCCTACTCTATTCCGGGCCTGATATCATTTGATGTTGTACTTTTTATTTTGAGGTATAACCGGGGCCTTGTTGCCGGCATTTTCATATTACTCTTCTGTTGTACTTAGAGGCTCTGTAGACATGTTGTGGGTGGTTGTTTGATGAGGGGAATTGAACTAGAAATGTTGGTATTTGGTAAACATGTTTTTTATTATATCTATAAACTTGTAATATTTTGGAAATTATGAATGAAGCTGTTAATGGAAATGAAATGGGAGTTGTTAATGAAATCGTTTTAGTGTTTGATTAATGGAGTGCATCTCCTCTTTATTCATGAATGATTTTGGGTAGAAGGAAATCTAATAGGCTTGCTTGGCCGGGTTCACTCGGTTGAGCGCCGGTTGTGCTCCCCGAGTTTGGGGCTTCACAGCTTATTAGTATTGGCATTTGACTATGGTTCTGAGCTCGTCACTACTTTCAACCCAAGGTTAGTGTTGATACTTATTGAGTACATTGGGTCGGTTGTACTCATACTACACTCTGCACTTCGTGTGCAGATCCAGGTACGTGCGGTCGAGGTGACTTTTAGGCTTGAGTTGTGCCACATTTTTGGGAAACTACGCGGTAGCTGCCATATCGCTCGCAGTCCTTGAAGTTCTCTTCCTGTTATCTTTATCTTCACTGTTCTTATATTCAGACAGTTGTATTAGAGGATTTTGATTGTACCTTGTTATTCAGTAGTGCTCGTGTACGCGTTAACACCAGATTTTAGGGTTGGTTGTAGTAGCATTTTGTCTTTATTCTCAGATATTTGTATGGTATTCTTCCGATGTTGAGTTAGTAGACCATGTTATTTCATTTTCATTAATATCATGTGGTTGTTGGCTTAGCTAGCGGGTTGGGTTAGGTGCCATCACGACTTATGGATTTTGGGTCGTGACAAGTTGGTATCATAGTACGAGGTTGCTTAGGTCTCACGAGTCAAAAGCAAGTTTAGTAGAGTTTTGCGGATTGGTACGGAGATGTCTGTACTTATCTTCGAGAGGCTACCAAACTATTAGGAAACTTCACTTTCTTGCATTCTTATCCTGGGAATTTGTTAATTCCGAAGTTTGAAACTTGACTCTTCTATTCTCTCACGGATGGTGAGGACAAGTGTGACCGGATCAGGTGGACGGCCATTAGTACCACCAGCTAGGGCCGCGAGAGGTCGGGGCTACGGTAGAGGCCTGGGTTCGGCTCATACTATAGCTAGAACAGCACATATGGAGCCACCAGTTTCTCTAGCTGAGGGGCAGATACCAAATATTATTGAGCCGGTGGGACCAGCTCAGGCACCGACATTGTCCATTGTGATCCTAGGCCTTCAGGATGCTTTGGCCAAGATTTCAATTGTATGCACGAGCCTAGTTCAGGCACCGACAGTGCCCATTGTGATCCTAGGCCTTCAGGAGGCTTTAGCCAATATTTGGACTGTATGCACGAGCCTAGCTCAGGCAGTCTCAGTTCTAGCTGTACCAGCCACTTCATAGGCTGGGGGAGGTTCCCAAACTCCCGCCGCTCGTACTCCAGAGTAGGTAGCTCAAGGACTCTAGATACGGGGGTACTACAAGCCTAGCCGGTTGCTACTACTCGGGCCCAGGTTGGGCACCTATGAATGATGAGGAGCAGAAGAGACTAGAGAGGTTTGGGAGGCTTAAACTTCCAGAGTTAAACGGGGAGGAGTTAGAGAATGCTCAGGATTTCTTTGACCGGTGTCAGCAGATTCTTCGCACAACGGGTATTTTGGAGACTAGTGGAGTTGCATTTACCACCTTTCAGCTGACTGGGGAAGCCTACAGATGTTGGCAGGCCTATGAGTTCAGCAGACCAGTTGGCGCAGCGCCACTTTCGTGACATAAGTTCTTCATTGTCTTTTAAGAGAAGTTTGTTCCACAGACTCGCAGGGAGGAGCTACTTAGAGATTTTGAGAAGCTACGCTAGGGAGATATGATTGTGACCCAATATGAGAGGAGATTCTCAGATCTGGTTTGTCATGCTATATGGTTGGTTCCCACAAAGAGAGAGAGGATCAAGATGTTCATTGATGGCCTCAACTATGACCTACGTTAAAGTTTTGCCCGAGAGATGCTAGGATTGACCAAGTGGTCGAGATTGCTAGGCGCTTGGAGTCGGTTCGCATGCTTGAGCATGAGAAGACGGAGGGCAAGAGGCCCTATGGATTTGGTGGCTTTAGTGGTACATGATAAGTGGGGATTTTGACTTATTATAACCTTTTAGCATTTGTTTTAGTCTAAAAGTATTGAATTGTCTTCCCGAAACTGATGAAATGTGCTAAATTGCAGGAATATTGGAAGATGGACTCCAGATATGAAATCCAACTCAAAAAGGAGTAATCTAAACTTAAGGCAATAAAAGGCACATAATCTCACAAAGTGCAGAGCGCAGAATTTCATCTGCGGCCACAGATGATGAAGGAATGCCCAGCAAAGTTTTGTGCAAAGTGCGGACCGCACATCAATTGTGCGGCCGCAAAAGCTGGGCTAGGAACAAAGTTCAGAGAATGTGCAATTTTCCAAGTTCCAAGTCCCTTAGAAGTGCGAACCTCACAATAATTGTGCGGCCGTAGAAGAAGTGCCTTGCTCGTCGCAAAAGTACAAGTGCGGACCGCAGAACCAAGTTGTGACCGCAGGTACAAATTTGCGGACCATAGAAAGAATGCCTCGCGGCCATAGATCAGAATTATGCGGCCACAGACCTCCAACTCCTAAAAGTTTAAGAAATCTGGGGACCGCATATAGAATTGTGCTGCCGCAGAACCTCGCAAGGGTCATTTTTGTCTGAAATTGTCAACTTTGTATAAAAAGAAGAGTTTCACGAAATTAGGTCAACTTTTGACATCAGCAGCTACAATTATGGGTGTTTAACTTAATTCTTGTTTATCGCTGAGTGTTTATTATTTAGCCTTGTTCATGCTCTAATTTGTGGAATTAATAGTTGCAAACATTAGTTCATGCCTATTTGACTTAGTCTCTACTTGAGAAAGAGAGACTTAGTCTAGGAAAACTTGGCTAACAAGAAATTGGGTCAATCGAGAGATTGATAATCCTAATTAAAGGGTTCAACCTAGAGATAGTAATAACCCGACTCGAGCTTTTATCAACCGTTTCGTGCAATACTCATTTGGACTTGAGAAAGCCAATTTGGAAAAAATCACTCTCTGACCGAGAGTTATTGAGTGGGTAATTGAGAGTTGATAGCTATAATACACCCCCAGAAATAAAACAAGCATTAAGGTTTATGTCCCATTAGGCAAACACCTAGGTGATGGTCATAGCCCTACGCTTTTTACAAAACTTTAAAAACAACAAAAAATAATTCACTTAGTTTTATTTCATAACATTGCAATCTTAGTTTCAAATTAGACATAGAAACATCCCAAATTTGTGGAAGTGTAAATTAATATAGTCAAACTCACATACTGTAATATATACTCCTAAATCCCATATATTGCTCCCTGTGGAAATCGATCCCAACTCTTATTGGGTACTATTATTCCAATCGACCATTTCATAACCTTGATTTGAGGTGTGAAATTGTACGAGATCAATTTTTGGCGTCATTGCCAGGGTGCTAAAAATGGTGTTAGCTATATATTTAGGTGTGTTTTTGGGAATATCTTCTTTTCCTTCCATGTTACTTACGTGTTGAGAAATGGTAGGTGCAATCATGGCAAACGATGAGCTCGAAAACTTACCTTTGGTGGATGCGGACGTTGAGGATGATCAAATAGATGAGGTCCCTCTTGAACCTCAAGCAAATAGAAGAGCCCGAGCGCCTCATGACAATGTACCCTCTCCACTCCTACCTCCACCAAGAGAGGCTCCACAATGGGTGTTTCCGAATGAAAGGTACGCAAGCGCTATAGTCCCTCCCCGCATTGGGGCGGGTAACTTTCAAATAACCAACGTGATTCTCACTTTGCTCGAGCAACGCGGGTTCTTCATCGGTGCACCGGGTCAAAATGCATTCAAACACTTGAAGAGGTTCGTAGATACTTGTTGGGGGAGTAAACAAACTAATGTCTCCGAGGATGCCTTGAGGCTAAGGCTTTGTCCCTTCTCTCTATGGGGGAAAGCTTTAGATTGGTTGAAACGTTTGCCAAATCATTCCATTCATACTTGGGATGAATTCGCGGAGAAATTTATTTCAAAGTACTTCTCTCCCGGGCACATGACTATTCTTCGGGATGAAATTCTAGCATTCAAGCAAGAGCCCAATGAAGCACTACATGAGATATGGGAACGATATAGAACAATGGTGAAAAAGTGTTCCAATAAAGATATGACGGAGAACATGATTCAAAACACTTTCTATCGAGGGACAATACAACCAACCAATGTGTAGTGAATCAACTTGCCGGTGGAAACTTTATGATTACGCCTTATGCGGAGGGGTGTGATATTTAGGATGAGATGGCGGATACTTCATCGGCGTGGCAATCCCGGGCTAATGTTCCACAAGGGGATCCCAATATGATTCACCTTCACAAACAATTGCATGACCATGGGCAAGCCATAGCCGAATTGAAGACCATGATGAACCAATTGGCAAAGGCTCAACTTCAACAAGTGTAAAACCCGAGGAAAGTCAATGCAATGGAGGGTGTAAACATGATGGTGTAGAAACGGAGAACAAAGGGTCCACAAGTGCAACAAAAAGTGGAAAATTTTGTGCAAAAAGATATTGGGTTTGAGCAAGAGGATTCCTACAATGACCAAGAAGAAGAGGTCCAACATGTGAACAACTTTCAAGGGCAAAGAAACAACTTCCAAGGCCCAAGCCAACAACAATGGAGACCTCAAAACAATTAAGAAAATTGTAATTCTCACAATCAAGGTAATTGGAGTGGTGGAAACAATCAAAGCAATTGGCATAACAATAATAACCAAGTCAATTGGGGAGGCAACAATCAAGGCGGGTGGAACAACAATCAAGAAAATCGAGGGTCGGGTTTTTAAAGGCCCCCAATGTATCAAAAACCGAGCAACACACCTCCTTACCCTTCCCATGGTCCTAGTTCTTCCAAAAATGAAATGGGCCGTATTGATAACATGTTCAATAAAATGATGTAGAATAATGCCGATTCCGATGCCCAACTTGCTTCACACAACACATTGATTCGCAACTTAGAAATGCAAATGGGGAAAATCTCTCAAGCTTTAAATATTTGTCCTAAGGGGGCACTACCAAGTGACACGGTGGTGAACCCAAAGAGTGGGAACAGTACGGGGCATGCCACGGCTATTACTATAAGAAGTGGAAGAGGTGGGAATGCACCCACTCAAGTCAAAGGCAACTTGTGGATGATGAGCAAGTGGTAGAAGAAGAGATCCCAAACAATGTGGTGCGAGCAAATGATGAAGTGCGGATTGATATTGATGACACTGTGGAAAAGACTCATGAGGAAGTGATCTAGTCTAGGGATCATGTTATTGACATACCTGAACCGGTAGTGCAAAAAGCTAAGGCACCATTGCTTAAGCCACCTCCTCCATATCCTCAAAGGCTCGCCAAGCAAAATGGCGTGAATCAATTCAAAACGTTCATTGACATGATGAAGAGTCTCTCGATAAATATGCCACTAGTTGAAGCCTTAGAGCAAATGCCTGGTTACGCAAAGTTTATGAAGTATTTGGTGACAAAGAAGCGGTTGATGAATTTTGAAACTATCATAGTCAATCATCAAGTTAGTGCAATTGTGCATTTGATGGTTCCTAAATTAGAAGATCCCGGTGCTTTCCCAATCCCATGTACCGTTGGAAGTACCGAATTTGCTAAATCTCTTTGTGATCTTGGGGAAAATATCAATTTGATACCTTATTCGGTTTTCAAGACCTTGGAAATTAGGCAACCTAGACCTACATCTATGAGATTACAAATGGCCGATCGTACAATGAAGAGACCGTTGGGAGTGATTGAAGATGTATTGGTTCGTGTTGATAAGTTCATTCTTCCAACGAATTTTGTTATTCTTGATTGTGAAGTGGATTATTAGGTGCCGATTATTCTTGGAAGACCTTTCCTTACTACGGGGAAGGCTCTTGTTGATGTGGAAGCTGGAGAACTCACTTTCCGGGTGGGTGATGAAAAAGTGGTGTTCCACGTGTGCAAATCTATGGGGCAACCAAATAGCAATGAAGTGTGTTCTTTCGTGGACTTGGTGACCGATGTGATTATTGATGATACAAGGGCCAGATTAATGTGGGTGATATGTTGGAGGCCGTCTTGCTGAACTTTGATGATGACGAGATGGATGGCTTCATGGAATGTGTGAATTCTTTACAATGAATGGTGTCATACAACTATGCAACATTCCTTCGATCTTGAAAATAGGAAAAATCCTCCTACAAAGCCTTCAATTAAAGAGCCTCATACCTTGGAGTTGAACCCATTTCCTCCACATCTTCTGTATGAATTTCTTGGTCCTTCCTCTACTTTACCAGTTATTCTTTCTTCTTGTTTGACTAACGTGCAGGTTGACTCTACATTAGCGGTGCTCCACAAGAGGAAAAAGGCTATTGGGTGGACTTTGGCTGATATTCGGGGAATAAGCCCCGCATTTTGCATGCACATGATTAACTTGGAGGAGGATGCCAAACCATCTATTGAACATCAAAGGAGACTCAATGAAGCTATGCAAGATGTGGTAAAAACCAAAATTATCAAATGGTTGGATGCCGGGGTTATCTACCCCATTTCCGATAGTTCGTGGACTTCTCCAGTGCAATGTGTCCCAAAGAAGGGAGGCATGATGGTGGTCACCAATGACAAGAATGAGTTGATTCCCACAAGAACAGTGACCGGGTGGAGAGTGTGTATGGACTATCACAAGCTAAACAAAGTCACAAGGAAGGATCATTTTCCACTTCCATTCCTTTACTAAATGCTTGATCGGTTGGCCGGCCGTGCTTTCTATAGATTTATAGATGGATATTCGGGCTACAACCAAATCCTTATTTCTCTAGAAGATGAAGAGAAAATAACTTTCGCATGTCCTTATGGTACTTTCGCTTTCAAGCGGATGCCATTTGGCTTATGTAATGCACCAGTGACTTTTTAAAGGTGTATGATGGCGATATTTACGGATATGGTCGAGGATTACCTGTAAGTCTTCATGGATGACTTCTCGGTGATCGGGGATTCCTTTGATGATTGCTTGGTAAATTTGGATAGAGTATTGGCAACGTGTGAAGAAACAAACTTGGTGCTAAATTGGGAGAAATGCTATTTCATGGTAGAGGAAGGCATCATCCTTGGCCACAAAATTTTAAAGAATGGCATAGAGGTTGACAAGGCAAAGATTGAGGTGATTTCTAAACTTCCACCTCCGACTTCAGTAAAAGGCGTGCGGAGTTTCGTAGGTCATGCGGGGTTCTACCGCCGCTTCATAAAGGATTTTTCTAAAGTGGTGAACCCATTGTGCATGTTCTTAGAGAAATATGCTAAGTTTCACTTCAATGATGATTGCATGAGATCCTTTGAATTGCTAAAGTTCAAGTTAACAACCACTCCCATTATCACCGCTCCTAAATGGAGTATCCCTTATTAGCTCATGTGCGATGCTAGTGATGTAGCGGTTGGAGGAGTTTTGGGGTTACACATCAACAAGATTTTCCATCCGGTCTACTATGCTAGTAAGACCATGAATGATGCCCAAGTCAAATACACCATTACAGAAAAAGAGCTCCTTGCCATTGTGTTTGCAATTGATAAGTTCCACCCGTACTTGATGGGTGCATTATTGTTCATACCGATCATGCGGCACTTCGTTATCTTATGAGCAAGGAAGATTCAAAAGCCCGGTTGATGAGATGGGTGCTATTGTTGCAAGAGTTTGATATTGACATCCAAGATCGAAAAGGGAGTGAAAATCAAGTGGTGGACCACTTGTCTCGTTTGGAGGAGGAGGAGCCTTGAAATCAATGACTCCTTCCCCGATGATCAACTCTTGGCTATTTCAATGAAGTAGGTGCCATGGTTTGCGGATCTAGAAAACTTCCTTGTGTGTGGAATCATCCCGGATGAGTTCTCTTCAAATAAAAGGAAGAAGCTCAAACGGGATTGTCAAGATTATTATTGAGACAAGCCATACCTTTTTTGGATTTGCACGGATGGGGTAATTAGAAGATGTGTACTAGACGAAGAGCAAAATGTTATTCTTGAGGCTTGCCACTCTTCACCTTATGGTGGTCACCATGGCAGAGCAAGAACAACGGTCAAAGTGCTAAATTGCGGTTTCTATTGGCCCACTCTTTACAAAGATGCAAGTGATGTGGTAAAAATATGTGATGAATGTCAATGAGCCGGTGGAATCTCGAAGAAGAATGAAATTCCTCTCACTACCATTTTGGAGATTGATATCTTTGATGTGTAGGGTATTGACTTCATGGGTGCTTTTGTGAGTTCTTGTGGAAACACCTACATCTTGGTTGCGGTTGATTATGTGTCTAAATGGGTTGAGGCCATTGCTCTACCCAACAATGAAGCGAGAAGTGTGGTGGCATTCTTGAAGAAGAATATTTTCACAAGATTTGGTGTTTCGCGAGCTATCATAAGCGATGGGGATCGCATTTTTGCAACAAGGCTTTTGACACTTTTCTTAGCAAGTATGGTGTCACTCATAAAATTATGACTCCCTATCATCCACAAGCTAGCGATCAAGTGGAAGTCTCCAACCGGGAGATAAAGAGTATCTTTTCCAAAACAATAAATGCTAACCGGACGGATTGGTCAAAGAAGCTTGATGATGCACTATGGGCTTATCAGACTACTTTCAAAACTCTTATCAGGATGTCTCCTTACCGGTTGGTGTTTGGCAAATCTTGTCATCTTGTGGTGGAACTTAAGCACAAAGCCATTTGGGCTTTAAAGAAATTGAATCTTGATTGGGATGCAGCTGCTAACTTGCGGGTTGCACATTTGAATGAATTGGATGAGTTCCGGTACCATGCCTATGCAAGTTCGTCCTTGTATAAAGAGAAGATGAAATACCTCCATGACAAATACATTCAGAACAGGGTGTTCAAGTTGGGCGATCTTGTTTTGTCGTTCAACTCACGGTTGAAAACGTTTCCCAGAAACCTAAAATCTAAATTGAGTGGTCCCTTTGAAATTATGGGTGTAATGCCTTTTGGTGCATTGGACTTGAAGAACAAAAACAATGAGGTTTTCCGAGTCAATGGTCACCGGGTGAAGCACTATTTAGGAAAGGTTGATGATGGCCACGTGGGGGCAGTGATTCATTTCAAATGATGGTAATTTGCATCGTGCCGCGACGTTAAATCATGCGCTTCTTGGGAGGCAACCCATGTTCCTTTTTCTTTTCTTTTCGTCTTTTGTGGTTAGGTGTTATTTTGGTGCTAACTGGTTTTGAAGTATATTGCAGGAATGAGTGTACTTTATAGGAATTATGCCCCAAAAATTGGCTAGGTATGGAAAGAATTGCGGACCGCAAATTTTGGTTGCTACAGCAAAAGTTGATCTACGGCCGCACAATTACATTGCAGACCGCACAATTTCAATTGGAAAAATGACAACTCTCTTAAGTTGGTTTGTGAGAGAAATGGCCAAATTACGGATGCAAGACAAAATCTGTGGTCCGCAACAACTTCTGTGGCCGCACAGATAATTCTGCGGACCACAGCACAAAAGGGCTTCTGAGACCCCAAGTAACAGAGTGCGGACCGCAACAGGGATTCTGTGGCCGCACTCAACTCTCTTTCCCTCAGTCAAAACTGTCCAGTATAAATAGAAGGCCTAGGGCTACTGTTACTTTTTTCCCTCTTTGAGCATTCACAAGTCTAAAATATTAAAATCATCTGGTAAATCATCTGCTACACACACTCAACATATGTGATCCCTCATTTGCACTACTTTAAATCTAGTATGCCTCAATTACTTGTAGAAGTTTTCAATTTTTAGTTTAATTTACAACTTTTTTGTTAGTTTTAGGCCAATTGTCAGTAGAATTCAATTATACAATCATGTGGGGTTAAAACAGTAGTGGGTCAACTAGTACTTGCTCTATGGGGAATGTGTAAATAGGTTTTCATGATTATACACTACCACCATGTCAAATTTGTGCAAAAAATTGCAAACCCTAAAACTCTAATCGTAATTGTGTTAAAATCTGTGGCCGCACAAGAAATTATTGGGTCTGCAAAAGTTGAAATTAGGGTACTTTAGTCAAGCATGATTCTGTGGCCGAAATGCAAAAATGTGCGGACCGCAAAAATTGTATCGAGGACACAGAACGACTAGTTCTCTGTTATCAGAGAGTTGTCAATTTGATGACTCACATGTGCGGCCGCAATAAAAAATGTGCGGACCGCAGAAAATTGATTGAGGCTGCAAAATAGCCCATTCTCAGTTATTAGAGAGTTGGCATATTGATGGTATCTGAGCTACGGCCACAATGACAATTGTGCGGACCACAATCCAATTTTGCGGACGCACTAACAATTGTGCAGACCGCAAATCCAATTCTGCGGCCACAAGATTAAATTGTGCGGTCCTCAATGCCCAGTCTACGGCCGTAATGATAATTCTGCGGACCACACTCCCCTACCCTTCAATCATGTTTTACACTGTATTGTTCACTGTCTCTCTAGTGTGTTCTTGTATGTTTGCACTTGAATTACAACTGACACCTGCTTTTGCTTGGTATAGAAAATGGTTAGATATCGAGGCAAAGGTGATACTTCAAAGGGGAGGGGTGAACCTTCCACGGGTCGAGGCAAGAGTGATTTACCCCTCGCCCTCCAAAATATAATCTCAAAGAAGACTACAGCCGGTCGAGGAAGAAATGCAGAGCCCTCCGAATCCAGTTCTTATGCCCCATCTAGGCAAGCATCGGAGGGCAACTCGGTTCAAGAGCAGCCGGCTATCCAATCAAAGCCACCAGGAATGTAACAACTCCGGGACGAGCCCTCCAAATCTCAGAGCACTTCTGAGGAGTCAAAAAGTGCTGGTCTGGCTTCTGAACCCTCCTATACACCTGTCCTTGAGAAACCAGCGACTACAGTTGATGACATTCCCGATGATGGCCGAGGGGGAGATACTACAGCTGCCGGACTTGAGCGGTCGAATAAGAAAGAGTTCTGGGAGAACCGGTTCATTTTTCTTTCTACCTTCACTAGCTTCCATGGGTGGTGGCCGGTGAGGTTGCTCACTCCTGAGTGACAGTTCCAATTGAAAGAACTTGAAAAGTATAACCCGTCAGTCTTGAGGCAGTTTTGAGAGCGGAAGGGGTGGATATGGTTCACCCAGAGCTTAGTGGACGCGAAGGAATACCTTGTTCGTGAGTTCTATGACAATGTGGCGCACATCAAGAAAGGGACAAAGGTAATGAAAGTGAGGAACCTGAAAGTGTGTTTTGACCTGCACACATTGAACTCCTACTTGGGGTTTGATGATGTTGAGCCCACAGAGTATTTGGAGAGGTTGGCAATGGGAGATACAACTTGCCCATGGCTAGCTGAGATTTTGGCAGCTCCTGGTCTGCCACCACCATGGATTACCACATGGGTGTCTATTCACAGAAATACCCTGAGTTTTGAGGTGAATGGGTGACAGACATTTGTATGTAGCCGACTCGACCCGTGTCAGAATGAGACAAACTTCCTATCATGCAAGCAGTTCTAGTCGGCCAACATATCTATGGTCGCCAGGCAAGCTGATACCTCCTGCCCGTATCCCAGTACCATTACTGAGTATATTACGGATGCACGGGTGGAGCTGATAGATTTTGATACGAAGGTGCGGGCGAATAAGCCCTTCTCATGTTATTCGTTGATGAATGCACACAACGCTAAGAAAAAAGGGTCAGCCGACTACCACCAAAGGCCAGTCCGATAAACCATCAGTGGTAGTTAAAGAGACAGTTGATAAGTGATCTACGTCAGTAGAGCTTTCAGCCAGTGCAGTAGCTATGTCCTCACCTCCAGCCTCAGTGCCTCCAGCAGCCCCCATTACAGGTTCCACCTTGGCTTTGAAGCCGGTGCCGATGCCCACTGCTCCACTATCTACGCTGTGAGTCTCCCAAACACTGGAGAGCCTCAACAACTGGATGCAGATAGCTACTACAAAAATGTCTGACCTATCCAGTATTGTTGCAGCACACTCCTCCATTCCGGCACCCCAAATCCCCCCACAGTTGAAGAAACTTTGAAGAAGCTCTTGGAGAATCAGAACACAATCATGGCCACTTTGCTACAGCATGGGTCTGTAATAGAAGAGTTGGGAAAGGAATTGAAGAAGATGCGAAGGTCCCAAGCCTCCAAGAAGTCAGTGGACAAGCTCCGAAGACAGGTTACTAAGCTTGTGATAGCAAGAGACATTAAATTTGATATGTTTATTGACCCGCACCACCCAAGCCTAGATCCTACAGCACATACAGCACCAGTTGGCCAGCCTGAGGAGCCAGACCTTGCTGCTAACACTGCCGAGGTAGTACGTCAGATGTTCACCAACCCAGCCACTCCCGGAGTTGAGGATGATGAGATCCAGTTGGATTAGGCTGAGGTCGGTAACACTAGTGTGGACACAAAGATGGGCAAGGAGCCATATGGAGTTTTCTTCACTCTTATTTAGTTAAGCATCGAGGAAAATGCTTATTTTTATTCGGGGGTGGAGTTTATTTGATATATTTTGCTGATTCTGAGACATTTGGCATGTAATTAATTTGATACTATTTTCTTCTTCTTTCTCATTATGTATATATTCTCTCTACTCTCTCATTATGTACATTCGCTACCCTTTCAATAGTTTTTGCTTTGAAGCTTCTTTATGTTTGTTTTCTTATTAGTTAATGTTTAACTCTCATTATATATATTCGCTATGCTTTCAATAGTTTTTGCTTTATAGCTTCTTTATGTTTGTTTTCTTATTAGTTAGTATTTAACTAAGTAGCTTCTTTTTGAATTAGTAGCTTCTTTTAGATTTAATAGTTTTTCTTATGTTTTAGTAGATAATAAGACTTTGGTTTTCTTAATGCTACAGTTCTTTTCAAAGGTAGTTTTTGTGTGAACCGGGTGACTCGTCCCAACAATGGATGGCGTGACAACCTTCTTAAGGGATTGAGTCCGTTTTGGTGTTTAAGTAATAATAGTAGTAGTAATGAATAAAAATACCTAATTAAGTCATGCTTGAAGAGTCAAACATGCTTCACTTTGCACCAACATACTTAACTATGTGCTTATGGTTAAAAACAAGTCTTTTGGAAAGAAGTAGCTCTAGTTAGTGACTTTGTGAATCTTGTGTTGACTTAGGCAATCATCGAGTGGTTTAATCGAACCATAGTGATTTTCAATATTGAATGTGGTCATTGTGGGCCCTCGACTCTATCCTCTTTAACAATCCAGTTGCGTGAGAGGTGAGATGCTTTTGTTGCAAGTCTAAGTACCCGTGCGAATGGTCTAGAACTTGCCCCGAATATGTTTCAAGGAGACATCGTAAGTTTTGCTTGGCTTGAGAAGTGATTGTAGGCTTTCCTTGACCTGCTTTAATTCTCCATTACCTACCAATGTTGTTATCCCTAGTCAACGCATTTGAGCCTCAAGCCTTTGTCAATTGATAACCATGTTACAAGCCTGTACCGGTATTGTCGTGACCCTCTCTTAGCACCCGAGCTTTCCTTAACACTCTTGTGAAATAATTGGCTAAAAACGTAAGGATGGGGGATAGACGAGGAGATTGAAAGAGGTATGAAGGCAAAAAAAGAGAAAATAAATGATGAAAAGGAAAGGCAAGAAAAAAAAGAAAAAAAAGAACAAAAAGAAAAATACAAAAGAAAGTGAATAAGTGAAGGAGCTGAAGGGATTCAAAGAAAAGTAATGGTACAAAGCATGGAGAAATCAAAGAGGGAGAAAATGAATGTTATAATCAAGAAATAATGATGCTAAGTCTCTCTAATTACCCCAAGGAAAAGAAAATGCTTCAAAGAATTGGCAAAGCATGAGCCGAGAACAAAACAAATGGAGTGCTTAAGGAAAGATGAACCCGCTCTATCATAGCATATCCAAACTTAGTCCAAAAGACTTCATTGCATTCCGAAAAAGCCCTACGTGATTTCAAGTTGAGTGAGCTTACATTAGTGACGATCTACATGAGGGGCAAGCCTATGGTACTTAAAGTAATACTTGCAACATTCTCTTGAGAGAAATGAGTGAACCTTTTGCAAATCTTTGGATTGAGTGCTAAAATTCATAAGTGAGATAGGCAAGCAGAGAGTAGAGGAGGAGGAGTTTGGGATCCACAATGACCTACATGAAAGAGAGAGCTTTCACGATGAATAAAGTCAACTCTTGATGCTCAAGTGTCACATTAGAACTATATATACATAAACGTTTAACTTGTCACCTTGTTGATAATACATAAGTAGTATGGGTAATTGTTGGTACCAATTGATGTGTGAATGACTCACCTTTGATTAGTTGTAATGGCCATTGACTTGTGGATGTGGGGACGATTTTATTTTGCTTGAGTACAAGCAAAGGCTTAAGTTTGGGATAGTTGATAAGTGGGGATTTTGATTACTTATTAGCACCTTTTAGCTTTTGTTTTAGTATAAAAGCATTGAATTGTATTCCTGAAACTGATGAAATGTGCTAAATTGAAGGAATATTGGAAGATGGACTCCCGAAATGAAATCCAACTCAAAAAGAAGTAATCTAAACTCGAGGAAATAAAAGGTACAGAAGCTCACAAAGTGCGGACTGCAGAATTTCATCTGCGGCCACAGATGATGAAGGAAAGTCCAACAGACATTTGTGTAAAGTGACGACCGCACATGAATTGTGCGGCCGCAAAAACTGGGATAGGAACAAAGTTCAGAGAATGTGCAATTTCCTAAGTTCCAAGTCCCTCAGAAGTGCAGGTCGCACAAGAATTGTGCAGCCGCAGAAGTAAAAGTGCGGACCGCAGAACCATGTTGCAAGCGCAGTTACAAATCTGCGGACCGTAGAAAGAATTCCTCGTAGGCGCAAATCAGAATTATGCAGCCACAGACCTCCAGTTCATGAAAAGTTGGAGGAAATCTACGGACTGCACATGGAATTGTGCGACCGCAGAACCTCCCGAGGGGCATTTTGTCTGAAATTGTCAGCTTTGTATAAATATAAGAGTTTCACGAAATTAGGTCAACTTTGATATTAGTAGCTACAGTAGCCGTTTCTCTTTGATTCTTTTAGTAGTTTTTCATATTTTGGGATATTTTAACGTAGATTTTATCATTTTAATTTTACAATATAAGTTTAATTAGCATTTCTTCTTCTATTTCTTCAATTCCAAGCATGAGTAGCTAGATATTTACGAGGGTTATGACCCAACCCTAGTGTGTAAACCTTATGGGTATTCAACTTAATGCTTGTTTATGGTTGGGTGTTTATTATTTAGCCTTGTTCATGCTTTAATTTGTGGAATTAATGGTTGCAAACATTAGTTCATGCTTATTTGACTTAGTCTCTACTTGAGAAAGAGAGATTTAGTCTGGGAAAACTTGGCTAACAAGAAATTGGGTCAAT
This sequence comes from Nicotiana tabacum, assembly GCF_000715075.1. Classification (NCBI taxonomy): domain Eukaryota; kingdom Viridiplantae; phylum Streptophyta; class Magnoliopsida; order Solanales; family Solanaceae; genus Nicotiana; species Nicotiana tabacum. The sequence continues at coordinate 46,606,847 of NC_134092.1, forward strand.
CGAGAGATTGATAATCCCAATTAAAGGGTTCAACCTAGAGATAGTAATAACCCGACTTGAGCTTTTATCAACTATTTCGTGCAATACCCATTTGGACTTGAGAAAGACAAATTGGAAAAATCACTCTCTGGCCGAGAGGTATTGAGTGTGTAATTGAGAGTTGATAGCTATAATATACCCCGAGAAATAAAACAAGCATTAAGGTTTATATCCCATTAGGAAAAGACCTAGGTGATGGTCATAGCCCTAGGCTTTTTACAAAACTTGAAAAACAACAAAAAACAATTCTCTTAGTTTTATTTCTTAACTTTGCAATCTTAGTTTAAAATTAGACATAGAAACAACCCAAATTTGTGGAAGTGTAAATTAAGATAGTGAAACTCACATACTATAATATATACTCCTAACTCCCATATATAACTCCCTATGGAAATCGATCCCGACTCTTATTGGGTACTATTATTGCAATCGACCGTTTCATAACCTTGATTTGAGGTGTGATATTGGATGAGATCCGTATCTCATCTGGAGGTCAGTCATATCACATCAGAGGTCGTCCTTACAGGCCAGCTCAGGTGGCTCGTCCGACTCATCGGGGTGCATCAGCTAGTCATGAATTATGCAGTACTCAGCTGGGGAAGTCATCTTTGAGTGCACTTACAGCTCAGAGCTCATACAATGCTCGGTCAGTTCAGGGTCCATCAGCACCGGGTTCTTCCAATGGCTATTCTAGTTCCCGGCACAAGGTCCATTACTATGATTGTGGAGAGTTGGGTCATGTGAGGAAGTATTATCCCAGTCATTAAAGAGGTCCAGTGCAGTAGGGAGGCCAGTCTATGACTTCTTCACCTATTGCTACACCACCCGCTCAGTCAGCTTGGGGTGCAGGTCATGTGGGTCAAGGTCACCCCAGAGGGAGAGGTCAGACACGTGCTGGTCAGGCTCGATGCTATGTTTTTCGTCAGGCTAGAGGCAGTTGATTTAGACGCAGTGATCACAAGTATTATTTTAGTGTGCCATAGGGATGCTTCCATATTATATGACCCTGGTTCTACTTATTCATATGTATCATCGTACTTTGCTCGTTATTTGGATATGCCCCAAGATTCCTTAGTTAAGCATGTTCATGTATCTATACTGGTGGGTAATTATATCATTTTGGACCATGTGTATCAGTCGTGTGTGGTGACTATTGGGGGATTAGAGACGGGAGTTGATCTTTTAATTCTTAGTATGGTTGATTTTGACATAATTTTAGTCATGGATTGGTTGTCACTATGTCACTATATTTACGATTGTCACGCTAAGACCGTGACGTTGGTGATGCCGAGATTTCCTAGGGTTGAGCGGAGAGGTTCTATATGGATGTTATTGCCAATACTCCTATCATTGAATTAATTCCGGTAGTGAGAGTCTTTCCGGATGTGTTTCTTGAAGATCTACCGAGCATGCCACCCGACAGGGACATTGATTTTGGTATTGACCTGGTGCCGGGCACTCAACCCATCTTTATTCCTCCGTATCGTATGGCACCAGTAGAGTTGCAAGAATTGAAAGAACAACTTCAGGATCTACTTGATAAGGGATACATTATGCCTAGTGTGTTTCCTTGGGGTGCACCGGTTTAGGTTTTGAAGAAGAAGGATGATACTGTGCGGATGTGCATTGATTATAGGTTGTTGAACAAAGTTACAATTAAGCAAAAGTACCCACCACCGAGCATTGATGACTTATTTGACCAACTTCAGGGTGCTAGAGTGTTCTCTAAATTTTATTTGAGGTCTGGGTATAACCAATTGAAGATTCGACATTTCGATATTCTGAAGACGACATTAAGGACTCATTATGGTCACTACGAGTTCCTTGTGATAACTTTTAGGCTGACCAATGCCCTAACAACATTTATGCATCTGATGAATAGTGTATTCTAGCCATATCTTGATTCCTTTTTCATAGTATTCATTGATGATATACTGGTGTACTCGTGCAGCCAGGCGAATCATGAGCAGGATCTGAGGATTATACTCCAGACGCTGAGGGAGAAGAAGCTTTATGCAAAATTCTCCAAGTGTGAGTCTTGGCTTTATTATATGGCATTCTTGGGCACATGGTGTCCAGTGAGGGGATCAAGGTAGATCCGAAGAAGATTGAAGCAGTTCAGTGTTGGCCCAAACCGTCTTCAGCTACTAGATTTAGAATTTTCTTGGTTTGGTCAGATATTATCGCCATTTTGTGGAGGGTTTCTCGTCTATTGCTGCACCTTTGACTATATTGACCTAGAAGGGTGCCCCATTCAGGTAGTCTGATAAGTGTGAGGAGAGCTTTTCAGAAGATCAAGACTGCCTTAACCACAACTCCAGTTCTAGTTTTTCCTTCATCATCCGGTATATATATGGTTTGTTGTGATGCTTCTCGTATTGGTATCGGGTGTGTTTTGATGCAAGAGTGTAAGGTGATTGCTTATGCTTCATGCTAGTTAAAGCGCCATGAGAAGAACTACCCCGTTCATGATTTAGAGTTGACAGCTATTGTTCATGCATTGAAGATTTGGAGGCATCGGAGTCTACATCACTTGTTTAAGCAAAAGGATCAAATATTTAGCCAGCGAAGATGGTTGGAGCTGTTAAAAGACTATGATATCACCGTTTTGTATCATTCCGAGAAGGCCAATGTGGTGGCCGATGCCTTGAGCTGAAAAGATGTGAGTATGGGTATCCTTGAATATATTACAATTGGTAAGAGACCGCTAGCATCAGATGTTCAGGCCTTGGCCAATCAGTTCGTGAGGTTAGATGTTTCGGAGCCTAGTTGAGTTCTTGATTGTGTGGTTTCTCGGTATTATTTGTATGAACGCATTAGAGAGCGCCTGTATGATGACCCATATTTGCTTGCCCTTAAGGACACGGTACAACACGGTGATGCCAAGGAGGTTTCTACTGGAGATGATGGGGCGTTCGAATGTAAGGGCCGGATTTGTGTGCCCAATGTGGATGGGATATGTGAGTTTGATTCTTGAAGAGGCCCACAGTTTGCTATATTCAATTCATATTGGTGCCACAAAGATGTATCAAGACTTGAGGCAGCACTATGTGGAGGAGAATGAAGCAGGATATAGTAGAGTATGTGGCTCGGTGCTTGAACTGTTAGCAGGTAAAGTACGAGCATCAGAGGCAGGGCAGTTTGCTTTAAAGACTTGAGATTCCCGAGTGAAAATGGGAGCGTGTTACCATGGACTTAGTTGTTGGACTCCAATGGACTTTGAAGAAATTTGATGTAGTTTGCATGATTATGTACCAATTGACTAAGTCCGCACATTTCATTCCGGTTGTGTCTACCTATTCTTCTGAGCAACTAGCTGAGATATATATCAGCGAGATTGTTCGTCTTCACGGTGTGCCGTTGTCCATTAATTATGATCAGGGAACACAGTTCACATCGTAGTTTTAGAGAGCAGTGCAGCGAGAGTTGGGCAGAAGGGTTATGTTAGGTATAACATTCCACCCTCATACGGACGGCCAGTCCTAGCGCACTATTCATATTTTGGAGGATATGCTACGCGCCTGTGTTATGGATTTTGGGGGTTTTCATAGGATTAGTTTCTACCACTTGTGTAGTTTCTGTTGGGTCCAAACGTACACGCAAGTATACACGGCCGACAAGTAATAAAGTGATAAGAAAGTATCGTTCCCATGAGGATTTATAATCAACTATTGTCCAATCTAAGCTATTTAAAAATTTAATGCTCAAGTAAGTGTGAAGAAGATGATTACGATTTTTGTAACTAAATTACTAAGAACTAATGAGCATTCAAGAAAATAATATCGCAAGTAAAGCAATCAATCACTTAGAATGAATTCAATAACATATTTCAGTGTTATGGGATTAAAATCTCTCCTATTGAATTTTTTCGGTTGATGTAATCATTTGACTTATCTAATCTGTTGATTAGCTTGGTTTATTATGCTCGTGAAGTTCTTTCGACGCTTCGCTCGCCCATTCAATACAACCTAAGACTATATGTCTATAGAATCAAACTTGACAAGAACACATGTATATATCCTGCAAAAATAACCAAGTAATGCAACTAGAATATGTCTATCCTAATCGCGAATCTATTCTCCGATGCCCGGAATCAAGAACTTACTCTATTCAATCCTATATGCAATCAATAGTTTCCCCTTTTGAGTTCAACTATAAATTCATAGATAGTACTCTGTTGTTAGCTATGCAATAGAATAACTAAGTGCAAGATTGAATAAATAAATTAATATCATAGAATCAAGCAACACAATCAACCGTGAAATTACAATAGTCAAACACGACCCATAACCCCATAATAATGAGGTTCTTAGCCACTCATGTTCATGAGAACTATCAAAATATTATTTTTAAACATAAAAGCTATGAATACTAGATGAAGGATGGAAGAATTGATGAATTTCATGCTCCCGAGTGTTTGTAGTTGTATTTTTCTCTCAAAGTGGTGTCTCCCCCTCAAAAATATGTTTAGACTTGCTTTTATGCGAGTTGGGGTGTCTTGGTTTGAAATAACCAAGTCTCGGACGAATAGGACAAGTTCCCGTCACCGGTACCCAGGGTAGCATAGAGCTCTAGCCCTGGCGCTGGGAAATTTTATGGTCTGATTTCTGCGCCACAGGTAGCGCCCCACGCTAGCCTGGGCGCTACTTTGTGGCATTTTTTCCATTTCATCCTTTTTTTGCTTAATATCATGCATCTTCGTCCCACATTACCTCCAGATGATTCCTACACATAAAAATACCACGAATTCGCACATATGCATATAAACATACATGCTTTAAGCCGAATATCAACACCCCTCACTTAAACTTTTGCTCACCCTCAGGCAATGGAACTATAAACTACACCCCAACAACGTACACATCAACTATGGGGAGCAATTCAATTTTTCAATCATACACTCTACCTTTGACTATAATCGATACCGGCAATAAATCATGGTATACGAAATTCACATTGTTCCCATTTTAAACATTCCCAAGTATACATAATGCAATTCAACCAATTCAAACAACCTATCCACAACCACCCTACATCAAGATCCGACTCATTACCACTAAGCACCCTCAACTCGCGCACTCACTGAACAAGAGAAGCTTACAACATTACCAATCCATCATGAGATCATGTGCCCTCACCAACAAATAAGAGAGTGAATATAGAATTAGTCCACAAATTCAAATATGAATTTGAACATAAATTAAGGACATCACACAATTAAACAAAAGTCGCTCACTCTCACAAAGAATTTCATATGCATCCCGTGGTCGTACCATAAGCTTGCCTATAGTGTACATCTCTACTAATCTAAGCTAGCCAAGTCTAGGATCAATTAGAACTTTATAGGTTGTAATGTAGGCTAAGGGACGGGTATGATACATCTAGGAATAGAGACTAACCCTCCTAAGCCCTTTAATACACTACACTCAAGAATCGAGCACGTATTCTTCTCAACCAATTCACTCACCCCAAACCATACACAATATAGCCCTTTCTTCAATTAAACACTTCTAGATCCCTACTAGCATGAATTAGTAAGATTAGGAGGTGTGTTTGTTTTTTTTTACTATCAACATTATTTGTTTTTTTTCTTGGAATTCTCTTTTCTCTCTTTTATTTTTCTACACACACTCCATACATTAAGGTTCATCGACTAGAGGTAATTTTCATAACTTTAGTTCACCTTATGGGGACTTCCATGGTTCCACTTGAAAGCTACTTCCCAAATCTCTCACCTTACTTCTTTTAGCGCCTAAGTGCCTTCGGAGGTAAAGGTTCAACAAGATCAAGTTACGAACATAATCGTAATACGACTTGTAATGTGGGTGCCAAGGAAAAGGTTTATTGGCTCAAAGGGGTTATGACGAGCTCAAAACACACACCTAAATATGCTCGCTAGTCAAAGATAGTATAGAAAATTATCGTATCCACAAGGATTGAAGTTAAACAGTATTTTCGTAGCTTGTAGCTAGATTGCTATCCAAGATGATTAACAATTGAGATTATATGATTAAGAACTAAAATTAACTAAGACTTTAGATATAATTGACTAATGACAATTGAACAAAATTAAGCAAAGAAGATATCAATAGGAGAAAATAGGGGTTGATTGGATAGGTACAAGATAATTGTCCGAGATTTAACTCTCGTTAATTCACTTCTAATGTTTAAGGGAGTCTCTCGAATTCACTCAATTATTAGTCCAAACTTTTAGTAGAAACTCCTCTCTCGATTAAGTCTCAACCTCACAATATGAACCAATTTATGCTCGGTGAAGATATGCATGAATTTGTAGTGGACTGGTATTTAGGAGAACCTCTTTTGATTATCCTCCTAACTATGTCTAAACAATAATTCAACTAGCCTCTTTCGATTAATAAGAAAAATGAATGAATTCAACCAACAAGATGATGCAAAAACATCACAAGTTATGCCTCTCTCGATTACATAAACATGTGAATATAGATGCAATAATTAAATCACCCAAAACAATTCAATACATAAAAACCAGAGTTAATATCCACAAACAATCATCAAAACACCAAATCCATCAATCCCTAAAGAGAACTACTCCATAGATATGGAGAAATTTATCACAAATATAAAGAAAAGCATTAAACGATCCAAACTCTTGTCTGGAGTGAGGATTGAATGATGAATTCCTTGTGCTTTGGCTTCTCCACCTTCTCTCTAGCCTCCTTAGGTCTTAGATGTGTCAAAAGTCCAGAAAATACCATTTTTCATTTATCTATACCAAGTAGGGTCGGGCGCAAACGAAATCACCATTTCCTAGCCGAAATAGGAAAACTTGCAAACTTATTGTATTTCATGCGTCGCCCTGTGTGTAGCAGGGTGTGTAGCATTAGTGATTTTTCCTGACAGACCACAAAAACCCAGTCTCTCAAGTTTGCTATTTTTTGACAGATTTTTACACTGATGCGTCACACTGTGCATTTTTTCAGCAGATTATTCTTCTTTGAATTTTGACGCCCAGAAGTGATCCTCGACACCTGAACACGATTCCGGCTTATTCCTTTGGGCTTTTACTCAGACTTCAAAGCTCCAATTAGCTCGAATTAGTTCCATAACATCTACATAGCTCAGAATCACTCCTACAAGGCATAAAACACACAATTAGTGTAAAACACTAGCAATTAACGCTCAAACTCAATTAAAATACAATAAATTGGAATGTAATAAGAGACTAAAACACAAGATTATAGCCTACCATCAATACCCCACACTTAAACCATTGCTCGTCCTCGAGAAATCACACCACACTTTATATAGACACAACCTTACTAAGCAACTTTCCTAACTCATTACACCAAGAATATTTAAAATAGACTGAGCACAATCGTGTAACATCTTCACCTCAAGAATCGACTCAAAAGCACCATGCATTATTTATAACTCACTCACTTACTCTAATATAGAGGTCAACAACATTGCCTTTCCTCCATGAATCAACTGCCTTCACAATAATAGAGAGTAGTTCCACACACAATAAAAGTTAAGAATAATTAGGAACTCAAGATAGAAAGAATTTACTCAGAAACAACATTCATATGCCACAAAAGATGCACCATAGGCTTGCCCGTAGTGTACTACTCAACTAATCGAGCCCATTCAGTCAAGGATCAAATAGGACTTTCATGGGTTGTAATGTAAGTTGCGGGACGGGTAGGATACATTTAGATATAAGAGTGACTACATCTCCCTAAGCACTTTAATACATACATTTCATTGTTCAAAACCCCACACTTATGTCAAACCATAACTCTACCTTCACATCAATATACATTAACTCCCAACTACTTTAAGCACAATTACATCAAGCTTCACCACTATCAAGGAATATTTTACACAATCATACAATTAATTTTTTTATCTTTTTCTTTTTCAATTCAAGTGGCTTTTATTTTTTCAAAACAGTGCACCTTTTTTCTTATCTCAATAGGTCCACTCGAAAGCCTAACCAACACCTCATACTTTAACTTTTACAAAATTCATACCAAATTCAAGTGTTCACAAGAGGTAAATGTTTCAAATAGATGGTCAATTCAAACAAATGGGTAAGGCTTGTAATGTGGTTTCCAAAAGAAACAGGATTACAGGCTCAACAGGGTTAACTAAGATACATAACAATTAGGTGGGTAAAAGCATAAAACTGGCTCAATAATGAAATGCCTATATCACTTCCCAGACTGAACAAAACTACTGTTTCGCTTTGCAGATACACGGGGCAAGTTCTAGACATTAAAGGCAATGCACAGAATAACACAAAAACCTCACACACACATGGCACATAACTCACTCAAGATTCGATGATCAAGACTCTCTAGTCAGAGTAGTTAAGCAAAGTTAAACTTATACAATATAAGGTGCTTGAGCAAGAGTCAAAACTTGAGCCTAAGCGTCACAACTAAAGCACTCACTATTCTCAAGGCATAATAAAGTCAAGAGACATTGCTTCCAATTCAAATCATAGCACATGGTTTCCTACTTCTAAAAATAAAAACTAACTACACCCGGTTCAAACAAAACCCTTGAAAAAGAATTATGTCACAAAGAAAAACCAAGGGGGAATTATTACACTACCTAAAAAAAAATTGTCTTTTTCTTTCGACTTAAATCCTTCAAGAAACCTTTCGAATGATATCCATCGTCGGGAAACGTCAAAAATTTTAAAAGTTTTTATGTTTTTGTTTTTTAGTTTTAAAAAACTAAAACTAAAACTAACATACATACAACATAAAACATATAATTATCCCCTACCCCACACTTCAAGTTGTGGCATGTCCCTATGAAACACAATTAAAAATTATAAGGTAGAGGAAACTTCCATGAATATCTAGTCGGGGTCTGAGTCGAAGTCGGGCTCCATTCCACGCGCCCGAACCAGTGCACACATCCATACAGACAGCTTATTCTCAGCCTTTTTTGGGGTACACCCCACACTTATCTTTTTCACTCATTGTAACCTTTTCTTTCGAACTCTTTACTTTCCATTTAATAGTTGCAGATGGCTTCTCCTTTTTAACCCCGTTTCTACATTCATCTCAAAAGTTACAGTCACCTCCCCCACTCTAAGCGTGAGTTTTCTATCATGTATGTCTAATATTTCTCTACCCGTTGCTAAGAATGGTCTTCCTAAAATTAGAGGGACCTCCTTATTCTCCTCCATATTTAATACAATAAAGTCCACATAAAATACAAACTTATCTACCCGCACTAAAACATCTTCCACTATCTCCTCGGGTATCAGAGTTGTTTGGTCAGCTAGTTGCAAAGACATTGGTGCCGACCTTATCTATCCAACCTCACTCTCCAACTTCCTATAAATAGACAAAGGCATTAAATTAATTGAGGCACCAGAATCACATAAAGATTTATCAAATTTAATAGAGCCTAAAGAGCAAGGTATAGTAAAACTCCCTGGATTTCCACATTTTTGTGGTAGTTTATTTTAGAAGATAGCACTGCAATGCTCTGTGAGTTTGACAACTGATGTCTCCTCAACCTTCCTTTTCTTTGTAAGGATCTTCTTCAAGAATTTTGCATAAGCTGGCATTTGGGAGAGCACCTCTGTGAATGGCAAACTTACATTAACCTGTCTTAGCATATATAGGAGCCTCTCAAATTGTTTATCAAGCTTCTCTCTATAAAACTTTTGGGGAAAAGGTAAAGCAGGCATGTGCTTGCTCTCTTCATTAGATTCATCCCTTCTCGAAGTGTCCTATTTCTTCTTCTTGTCAGCTCCCTTCTTTCCTGTCTTCTATTTATCAACTTCATTTTTCAGCTTCTCCCTAATTTCTTTTTCAGGCACACTCTCTTTTTGGACCGGAGTGGTCTCTTCCAACACTTGCCCGCTTCTCAGAGTTACAACATTTACAGTTTATTTGGGGTTCCTTTCAGTGTCAGCTGGCAAAGTACCTGGGATCCTCTAAGACAATATGGTGGCAATTTGTCCCACTTTCTTCTCCAAATTTTGCAACCTTGTGCCAAGTTCTTTGATAGTTGAACCATGAGCATCTAATCTATCATTTGTCTTGACAATGAAGGACTTCATTAGATCTTCTAACCCAGACTGAATTGGTTGTTGAGGGTGAAACTGCTGCCTTTGCTGATTTTGGAAAACAGACGCCCCTTGTCCCTGAGGTCTGGCGTTATTTTGTTGCCATGCATTTGTTGTACCTCCTAGTGAACTCCATGATAAAATGGGGTGCCTCTGACCCATTGCATTAAAGTTGTAATTTCCAACAACATTAACTTCCTCAGTTGTGGCTTGACACGCATGAGTAGGGTGTCCTATTCCACAAATATCACATGTTGTATGAGTCTCACTCTGTATTGAGCCTTAGGTCAGCTTCCTTTTCTCCTTTGCCATAGCATCAAGTTGTACCTACACAGATGTGTTAGCATCAACCGGGTGAACACTATTCACCCGTCTTCTTTCAGCACTTTCAGAGGGCCACTAATTTGCATCTTCAGATAATTCATCGAGAATGGTGGCTATCTCCTCTGGTGTCTTCTTTATTAACGGACCTCGAGCTGCAATTTTTAACGTTCTGCGTGAGGCCGGTGTCAACCGATCCCAAAAATCCTGGAGTTGCATCCAGAGTTCAATACCACTGTGTTGACACTTTCTGACGATCTCCTTGAACCTCTCCCAAGCTTTAAAAACTGTTTCATTATCTTTCTGGCAGAAGTTATGGATCTCTCTTCTAAACTTGCCCGTTTTAGCTGAGGAGAAATGTTTGTCAAGAAATTTTCTGGTCATCTCCTCCCATGTTCGAATTGATCCTTGAGGCAAGCTCCGAAGCCACTTCCTCGCATCATCTTTTAGTGTGAAGGGGAATGCCCTTAGATAAACTGCATCTTGTGAAACACCATTATATTGGAAGGTGTTCATGATCTCCTCGAAGTCCATTAGATGATTTTTTGGATCTTCGTTCATCTTTTCTCTAAAGACACATCAGTTTTGCAGAGTTTGAAGCAACCCTTGCTTCAATTCGAAAGTGTTTGATGCAACTGTAGGTGGTCGAATGCTTGACAAACCTTGGTTGTAGACCAGTCTAGATTAATCACCAAATGGTCTCCGAGCATTGGGATCTATGTTTCTAAACTGACCTACACCCACGGGTTGATTTTGATTAAGTTTATGACCCCTATCTTCTTCATAAATACGTTGTGCATCTCTAAAACCTGCTTCTTCAGCATCTCGTGCCACTTTTTCTCTTTGTTGGGCTGCCTCTCTCGCATCCAAGTCCACATTATCTTTACCATTTCTGGCCATATCTTTGGTTGAGGATTGCCCAACCTTTTCTAATGTCTCGGTGAGATTTTTTTCCTTCTTCAGCTGTTGCAGTTGTTTTTCTATTTCTGGCCCGTATGGTAGCAATTCTTTCCCAAAAGATCAAGTCATGCACCAATCTAACACGTAACATGCGCACAGTAAAAGAACACCAACCGTAAAAAGGGAAAAACAAAATAAAACAAAAAGAACAAATTCCTGAATTAGCACTACAAACTATTTCAAATACTATTGATTGCCAATCCTCAGTAACGATGCGAAAATTTGACGAGCTCAAAACACACACCTAAATATGCTCACTAGTCAAAGATAGTATAGAAATCGTATCCACATGGATTGGAGTTAAACAGTATTTTCGTAGCTTGTAGCTAGATTGCTATCCAAGATGATTAACAATTAAGATTATATGATTAAGAACTAAAATTAACTAAGACTCTAGATCTAATTGACTAATGACAATTGAACAAATTAAGCAAAGAAGATATCAATAGAAGAAAATAGGGGTTGATTGGATAGGTGCAAGATAATTATCTGAGATTTAACTCTCTTTAATTCACTTCTAATGTTTAAGCGAGTCTCTCGAATTCACTCAATTATTAGGTAAAATGTTTAGTAAAAACTCCTCTCTCGATTAAGTCTCAACCTCACAATATGAACCAATTTATGCTCGGTGAAGATATGCACGAATTCGTAGTGGACTGGTATTTAGGAGAACCTCTTTCGATTATCCTCCTAACTATGTCTAAACAATAATTCAACTAGCCTCTTTCGATTAATAAGAAGAATGAATGAATTCAACCAACAAGATGATGCAAAAACATCATAAGTTATGCCTCTCTCGATTTACATGAACATGTGAATATAGATGCAATAATTAAATCACCAAAAATAATTCAATACATAAAAACTAGAGTTAATATCCACAAACAATCATCAAAACACCAAATCCATCAATCCCTAAAGAGAACTACTCCATAGATATGGAGTAATTCATCACAAATATAAAAAAAATCATTAAACGATCCAAACTCTTGTCTGGAGTGAAGATTGAATGATGAATTCTTTGTGCTTTGGCTTTTCCACCTTCTCTCTAGCCTCCTTAGGTCTTAGATGTGTCAAAAGTCCAGAAAATACCATTTTTCCATTTATTTATATATGAAGTAGGGTCGGGCATAAATGAAATCACCCTTTCCTAGCCGAAATAGGAAAACTTGCAAACTTATTGTATTTCATGCGTCACACTGTGTGTAGCAGGGTGCGTAGCATTAGTTCTTTTTCATGATAGACCCCAAAAACCCAGTCTCTAAAGTTTGCTATTTTCTGACAGATCTTTACACTGATGCGACACACTGTGCATTTTTCAGCAGATTATTCTTCTTTGAATTTTGATGCCGGCTTATTGCTTTGGGCTTTTACTCAGACTTCAAAGCTACAATTAGCTCGAATTAGTTCCATAACATCTACATAGCTCAGAATCACTCCTACAAGGCATAAAACACACAATTAGTGCAAAAAACTAGCAATTAACGCTCAAACTCAATTAAAGTGCAGTAAATTGGAATGTAATAAGCGACTAAAACACAATATTATAGCCTACCATCAGGCTAGAAACGAAAATATTTTATTTTTAAGTGACAAGCACATCTATGAGCAAGCAAGAAACGCCTACGTCATCTCCTAGACTAGCACACTTAATGATTTCGCTTCGAATAACACACGGAGCAAGTTTTAGACTACACAGGATAGCACAGAATAACACAAATCCTCACACACACACATTGCACATGACTCAATCAAGACAGTTCTGTTCAACTCTCAAGTCAAGAAAGCACATATAATTGAGAAAGTTTTAAGAAATAATGAACTATGTGACATACAAGTCAAACAACTGAGCACAAGCGTAATAGAGTAGGCTATTTATTTTACTTAGGCATCACAATTAAAATCAAATATAACATGAAGACAGAGCGCATGCCATAGCCTAATGTGCCATCACCAAACATGTCATAGGTGTCTAGAGCAACTTAGTTTTCTTCCTATCCAACTCCTAAAAAATTAAAATCAAAATACCTGGTTCAAGCTACACCCTTGGAAAAGAACCAGCGCCCAAAGAAAATCCAAGGGATACTACCTAACTATCCTAAAAAATAAAAGAAATATGTTTAGTGTTTTTAATCGAACCTTAATCCCTCAAGAAAGCTGTCCAAGAGATCCATCGTCCGAAAAAATCTGAGCTTTTTCTATTTTTTTAAAAGTCTACTACTCTAAACTAGACTACTTCTAACTACGGGTTTTATAAAAAAAAACTAATATGAAAAACAAGCTTTTATACAATTACACTCAGAAATTAGTTCCCCCACCCCACATTTATATCATGCATAGTCCTCGATGCATGGATCACATAGAAAGATATTAAAACAATGATGAGAAATACTCCATGAGAGGTCAAAGGCCGAAGTAATAGCAGCTAACGGGGTACTCAAACTTCTACCAAGGATGGTCCTTTGTGCGCGTACCTTACACTAGTTCCAACCATCTGGCTCGCTTTTGTACACTTTCAGTGGCTTTTCTTCCTATGCTCATAATCCTAAAAAATAAAAATAAATAGTACAACAATAATATAAAATATAAAATAAACAGACATAAAAGAAAGTAGTAAAGCTGGGTTGCCTCCCAACAAGCGCCTAATTTATAGTCGCGGCACGACTTGAACCACTTTTTGCCTCCACCTCGAACTTATGAATTGTACCCCTAACAGAGGATCCAGTCTACGGATGTGCTCTTTTGGTGGGGCTACAAAGATAACCAGGCCAAGTAATACATTTTTCACTCTGCACTTCTTGGCCTCTAGATGAGGAATGTAATTTTGTCTTTCTGGCACAATAAATATCAAAATGTGAGCACCTTGTTCCTCATTCGTTGACTCCTCAGATGACTCGATTTTTATGTCATCATCCAAAAACAATGTCGAAAAATGTATGGAATGAGGACTAATACACCCAAACTCTAGAATTGCATCGCTATTTACACCCTAATATGTACACACACCAGAGTCTTCAAGTGCTACATTATCTACTTTCTCGCATGACTCTAGTGTATTTTCTCAACATGGGCATCAGCAACAAAAATATGATTAAATGATTGAATCTCCACTTTTAGATCCTCAATTTGGTGTATAAGCTCCTTTTCAACTTCACACAACTCAAGGCGTCAGACACAACAACATTTGCATTCAATTGAGCTTCCAAATCATGAATAGCAGTGCCAAATTGTTCAATCTTTTGTCCTGGTTCAGCTCTTTCTTCTATAAATATCTCATCCAAGTTGCAATTTTCTCTCATTGATCCTCATATATTTCTAATCTTTCAGCTTGTTCCACTAGCCATATATGGCTCAAAATCTCCATTTTTTCAATATTGTCCTCTTACTGGAACTCGCTCTCTTCATTAAATTCTTCCATATTGGCCTTCAATCTTGTGATTACTACCCTTATTCTTTTCATATCTTTCTTTATTTCATCTTGTTTCTCTGCTACTTGCCTCAAAATATCCCTAATATATGCATTATGTTCTATATCCTGCACTTCATTGCTTCTATCAAACTCACAAACATTATTAGAAAGATTATAACAATGGCGCGAACAAGGATAAAAAGAATAAGGACAACCATCCCAATAGCCACCTTGACCACCATATATATTACAAATATTTCACTTAAAGGATTTAGATTGCGCGCACAACTCGGTCCCGAGAATATTCTGATAATGTTTCCATCAGTGGGGTCCTACACAATGTAGACAAGGATCATCAAAGTAAGAATAATCATCATTCGAACAATTTTCATTCCAACATGCCTTGTTAAGATAAGTAACAAACTACTACAATAAACAAACAAAATATATAAAAATAACTTGAACAGATAAAAAGTAAAATTCTCATCTAGAAAAATAGCTAATTTTAAGTCCCCGGCAACAGCGCCAAAAATATGTTGGGTCCAAACGTACACACAAGTATACGCAGTCGACAAGTAATAAAGTGATAAGAAAGTATCGTTCCCACGAGGATTTATGATCAACTATTGTCCAATCCAAGCTATTTATAAATTTAATGCTCAAGTGAGTGTGAAGAAGATGATTGTTATTTTTGTAAAATAAATTACTACGCACTAATGAGCAAGCAAGAAAATAATATCGCAAGTAAAGCAAGCAAACACTTAGAAAGAATTCAATGAGATGGGGATATTCCAGGGTTATGGGATTAACGTTTCTCCTATTGCGTTTTCCGGTTGATGTAATCACTTGACTTATCTAATCTGTTGAGTAGTAGGGTTTATTATGTTCGAGAAGTTATTTCGAGGCTTCGCTCGCCTATTCAAGCCAACCGAAGATTATATGTCTATAGAATCAAACTTGACAAGAACGCATGTATATTTCCTGCAAAAATAACCAAGTAAGGCAACTAGAATATGTCTATCCTAATTGCGAATCTATTCTCCGATGCCCAGATTCAAGAACTTACTCTATTCAATCCTATATGAAATCTATAGTTCCCATTTTTGAGTTCAACTATAAATTCATAGATAGTACACTATTGTTAGCTACGCAATAGAATAATTAAGCGCAAGATTAAATAAATAAATTAATATAATAGAATCAAGCTACACAATCAACCGTCAAATTGCAATAGTCAAACATGACCCATAATCCAGCAGAATAATGAGGTTCTTAGCCATTCATGTTCATGACAATAATCAGAATATTATTTTTAAACATAAAAGCTATGAATACTAGATGAAGGATGGACGAATTGATGAATTTCGTGCTCCCGAGTGTTCCGTACTTGTGTTTTTCTCTCAAATTGGCGTCTACCCTTTCAAAATAGGTTTAGAATTGATTTTATATGAGTTGGTGGCATCTTGGGTCAAAATAACCAAGTCTCGGGTGAAATAGGACAAGTTCATGTCACCAGCGCCCAGGGTAGCGTGGGGCGCTAGCCCTGGCGCTGTGAAATATTATGGAATGATTTTTGTGCCACAACCCCAATCTAGCCTGGGCGCTACTTTGTGGAATTTTTTCTATTTCATCCCCTTTTTGCTTCAAATCACGCACCTTCATCCCACATTATCTCCAGATGATTCCTACTTATAAAAATACCACGAATTAGCACAAATTATTACATTACACATCTGACATTTACGAAACATGGGTAAAATGCGAGGCAGTATGCATACAAATATACATGCTTTAAGCCGAATAACAGTTTGCCTACAACAACAGCTACCAATCGAGTATTCAGATGGCTCCTTATGAGGCCTTATACGACAAGCTATATTGTTCTCCAGTTGGTTGGTTTGAGCTGGGAGAGGCTAGGTTATTCAGTACTGATTTGGTTTAGGATGCCTTAGAGAAAGTCAAGTTGATTTAGGATCGGCTTCGTAGAACATAGTCTGTACAGAAGAGTTATGCAGATCCAAAAGTTTGGTTCGTGATGTTGCATATATGGTGTGAGAGAAGGTATTTCTCAGTGTTTTGCCCATGAAAGGTGTGATGAGGTTCGGGAAGAAGGGCAAGTTGAACCCTCAATATATTGGCCCTTTTGATATGCTTGAAAGAATTGGAGAGGTGGCCTACAAGCTTCCATTACCACCTAGTCTATCAGGTATTCACCCAGTGTTTCATGTCTCTATGCTTCAGAAGTATTATGGTGATCCGTCTCATGTTGTGGATTCAGCACAGTTCGGTTAAATGCAGATTTGACATATGATGTGGAGTCGGTGGTCATTTAGATCGGCATGTTTGAAAGTTGAGATCAAAGAATATAGCTTCAGTGAAAGTTCAGTAGAGAGGCTAGCCAGTCGAGGAGGCTACTTGGGAGACCGAGTGGGGGATGCAGAGTAGATTTCCATGCCTATTTGAGACTCCAGGTATGATTCTAGATCCATTCGAGGATGCACGTTTGTTTAAGATAGGGAGAATATAATGACCCGGTCAGTTGTTTTGTGTATTGTAGCTCGTTCCCCCATTTATCAATTTTTCTATGATTAATTATGGTTATGTGACTTTCCAGGGTGGTTGGTTTGATTCCGGGGAGGTTTCAGAGTGAATTGTGACACTTGGTCCCAAGGTTAGAAGCTTACGTTGAAAGAGTTGACCGGACTTTGACTTTTGTTTAGATGACTTTGGAATGGAGTTTCGATTATTTTGATAGCTTCGTATGGTGAATTTGGACTTAGGAGTATATCCGGATATTGATTTGGAGGTCTGTATGTCGTTTTGGCTTGAATTGGCGAAAGTTGGAAAGTTAAAGGTTTTGAAGGTTGAGAAGTTTGACCGAGAGATGGCTCTGTTGTTATCAGGTTCGAATTTCGGTTCCCGGAGTTGAAATAGGTATGTTGTGTCACTTATGACTTGTTTGCAAAATGTGAGGTCTTTTAGAGTTGGTTTGGTATGTTTTCGACAAGTTTTAGAAGTTGGAAGTTCAATAGTTTATTAGGCTTGGATTGGGATATAATTCTTGATTTCGATGTTGTTTGATGTGATTTAAGTCTTCGACTAAGTTCGTTTCATATTTTAGGACCTTTTGGTATGGTTGGATGGGGTCCCGGGGGCCTCAGGTGTGATTCGGATCAAATTTGCCATCATTTTGGACTTGTTGGACTACTGATTTTCTTGTATCTGGTTTCCTTATACTTGATCGCGGGGGAAGGGCCGCGATCGCAAAGTGTATTTTTGTGAATGGGGGTAGTGTTTCATCTTGTTCACGAGACTGGGTATGCATTTGCGTAGTTTGAGGCGGGTTGTTCATCGCAAACGCATAAAGAGTATCGCGTTCGCTTAGAAGGGATGTAAGCTCAGGGGTGGCAGTTGTTTATTCATCGCGGTCGTGAGGATTGTATCGCAGTCGCGTAGATTTAAGGTGTTTAGTCACCGCGTTCACGGCTGTTGGTTTGAGTTTGCATAGAGTATTTTTTAGGGCAGTATTTTTGTTCTTTGATATCGCGAAGAGGAACATCTGGGCAGCAGATTATGAAAAATGGAGCTTTGAAAGTCAATTTGAGTCCGAATTGGATGATTTTGGTATGGTTGGACTCATAATTGAATGTGTGTTCGGAATTTATAAATTTTGTCGGGTTCCGAGTTGTGAGCCCGTGGTTGACCTTTTTGGTTGACTTTATTGATTTTGACAAAGACCTAAATTTTATTATTTGACGTTGTTTCCTACGGTGTTATTTGTTGATATTGAGTTATTTGTGACTAGATTTGAGTCCTTTGAAGGCCGATACGCATGTGAAGGCTTGTTGGAGTTGTGATTTGCACGTTTTGAGGTAAGTAACACTTCTAAACTTGGATTTGAGGGTGTTTAACCTTGAGAAGTACGTGATGTAAAAGATATTGGGGTGACGTATGTGCTAAGAGATGAGCATGTGTGCGTGCAGTGGCGTGTTCATGCTTTGGGGAAGGCCTTTAGGCTATTACCGGGCTTGATTTGACATCATCTCATGTTATCCCCACGTTCCCTCTCCATGTTTGATTATTTGGAACTGTGAATCATGTTAGACAACATGTCTAGACTATGTGCTAACTGTTTGAGACTTGATATGGCTATTCTTGTTATTTCTGAGTTATATTCCTTATTTGCACACATGTTCTAAATCATGATACTATATTCGTGTATGATATCTCTGTCTCAGTACTTTTTATTTGATTCCTCATATGTTGTTGATACTGCTTAAGGGTAAAACTGATTAATTGAGCAATTGGGATGTGTTCATCTAAGACTTGAACGGTAAATGACTGAGTTTGGGCCTTAGAGCCGGTTTGGTACTGATTTTGAGGTGACGCGTACACCAGACCCATATTGGGCTAAGTGTTATTGCTTTGGGGCGACACGTGCACCATGCCTCATCACTGGACTAAATTATTATTATTAGCGCTTGGGCAGGATCCACCCCTTCGCAGTCTGACATGCTAGCAGTGGGCGCAGGAACAATGTTTCATGCACGTACTTGATGTTGGGTAGTTATGCCAGGCACCCGTACATTCCTAAGTGTAAATATTCTTGATGGATCTATTGTGATACTGTTGACTGACACGTATACTTGACATGTAGGTATAGATATGTACTTTCCTCATGCTAACTAATAATTGACCTACTTTATCTGTCTTGGGCTTTAAACTGTTATACTTGAAAGCATGATTAAATTTCTGAAATGAGAACGAGTTGTACTTGATATCATTGAACTGTTGTTCCTGCGGTTTATCCTCTATGTTCTAAATTGTATCGGTTATTGGTATTGGTATTTGACTAATTTTCTGAGCTCGTCACTACTTGCAACCCAAGGTTAGTGTTGTTACTTATTGAGTACATTGGATTAGTTGTACTCATACTACACTATGCACTTTGTGTGTAGATCCAGGTAAATTCGGTCGAGG
The DNA here is from genome assembly GCF_000715075.1 of Nicotiana tabacum. Taxonomy (NCBI): domain Eukaryota; kingdom Viridiplantae; phylum Streptophyta; class Magnoliopsida; order Solanales; family Solanaceae; genus Nicotiana; species Nicotiana tabacum. The sequence continues at coordinate 46,626,634 of NC_134092.1, forward strand.
TGACTTTTATGCTTGAGTTGTGCCATCGTTTTGGGAGACTACGAGGTAGCTACCATATCATCCGCAGTCCTTGAAGTTCTCTTCCTGTTATCTTTATCATTATTGTTCTTATATTCAGACAGTTGTATTAGAGGATTTTGTTTGTACCTTGTTATTCAGTAGTGCTTGTGCACTCGTTGACACCAGATTTTGGAGTTGGTTGTAGTAGCATTTTGACATTATTCTCAAATATTTTTATGGTATTCTTCCACTATTGAGTTATTAGACCATGTTATTTAATTTTCATTGATATAATATGACTGTTGGCTTACCTAGCGGGTTGGGTTGGGTTATGAGCCATCATGACTTATGGATTTTTGGTCGTGACATGAATCCTACTAACCAAATGTCAAACCTAACATCATGACACGATACATGAGTATGTATAACGATCCGATCATTCATTTTATGTATTTGAGCCTCATTCCCTTATTTGATACTTCCCGTATGCGTCTTTGTTGTTTTGAGACATGGAAAATAGTTGATTTGGTTTCGGAAATATTTTAGAGTAAATCGGAACACTTTAGTCCAAGAATGGAAGCTTAAGTTATAAGAGTTGACCAAGACTTGAATTTTATGTAAACGACCTCGTAATAGTGATTTGATGGTTCCAATAGCTTTGTTTGGTAATTTTGGACTTGGATGCATGCCCGGATTTTGCATTTGGAGGTTCCTAGGTTGATTTTCTCTATTTGGCTAAAATTGGAATTTTGAGGGTTTGGAAGGTTCATAGGTTTGACCGGGAGTTGACTTTGAAGCTATTGGGGTCGAATTATTATTTTGAAAGTTGGAATAGGTTTTTAATATTATTTTGGATTTGTGTGCAAAAGTTTGGTATTATTTATAGGTGATTAGACGTGGTTCGGCATGAGTTTTGAAAGTTGGAAGTTTGATTAGTTCATTAAGATTGAATTAACATGTGATTTGTGGTTTTGATATTATTTTGTGTCATTTGAACCTCGAGTAGGTCCGTGTTATATTTTGGGACCGATCTGTGACATTGGACGGGGTCATGAAGGGCTCGGGTGAGTTTCAGATGGATTTCGGATTATTTTAGAGCTAGTTGGCAGTTCATGTCTGGTGTTTTCGCACTTGCGAAGTTTTGGTCTGCAGGTGCGAGTCCGTAAAAGCGCACATGAGGACACAGAAATGAGGTTCTAGCTAGAAGGGGAGGTCTGCATATGAGAGATCTTGTGCGCATGTGCGCTTGTGCATGGTGTTTGTCCGCATGAGCGAAATCACATAAGCAGAGGAAGGTCCGCAGTTGCGAGAGGTTAGGGGTTTAAGTGAAACTCCCAGAAGTATTTTGGTCGCAAAAGCGGTAGTAGATTTGGTCGCAGAAGCAAAAGTACCGGGCAGATTTTAAGATCGGGGTTTGGCTTCATTTTATCATATTTTGAGATTGGGAGCTCGGATTAGGGCTATTTTTAGGCAATTTTCACCCACTAGGATAAGGTAAGGGTTCTTGACTTGGATTTGAATATTATTTGTGATTTCTTTGTTTTTTGTTTTCTGGTGATGAAATCTAAGAGAGAAATTGGGATTTTTGTAAGAAATTTTGGAGAGTGATTATTTGAGATTTGGACCCCGATTTGAATTCAGATTTGGATGAAACTAGTAATATGCACTCGTGTTGGAATGGATGATCAGGATTTATGACTTTGGTCAGGTTTCAAGAGGCGGGCTCGAGAAGACGTTTTGGTTGACATCTTGCCATTTGATAAAGATTGGAGCTTTATTACTTGGAATCGATTCCTATATCAATGCTTGATGTTATTGAATGGCTTATGGCTAGATTTAACCCATTCGAAGGCCGATTGTAACGATCCGGCCGGTCCGTGGTTATGTGATTTGTCGTTATGTTCTCCAATTTATTGCTTCTTCTATGTTCACTTGTGGTTATGTGATTTATCGGGGTGGTTGGATTTGGTTTCGCTATGGTTTCAGAGCGAATTGGGATACATAGTCCCAAAGTTGAAGCTTAAGTTGAAAAGAGTTGACTGGAGTTTAACATTTATATAAACCACCCCGGAATAAAGTTTCCATGGTTCTGATAACTTTGTATGCTGATTTTAGACTTAGGTGTGTTCCCGAATTTGGATTTGGAGGTCCATAGGTTGGTTTGATGTTCTTTCGCGAAAGTTGGAAGTTTAAGGTATACAATGTTGGAAAGTTTGACCGAGAGTTCACTTTCTTAATATCAGGTTCCGATTTTGGCTTTGGAAGTTTGAATAGGTTCGTTGTGTCATTTGGGACTTGCATGCAAAATTTGAGGTCATTCAGAGTTGATTTAATATGGTTCGGCATGAGTTTTAGAAGTTGGAAGTTCATTAGTTATATTAGGCTTGATTTGAAGTGCGATTCATGGTTTTGGTGTTGTTTGATATTATTTGAGGCTTCAAGTGAGTTTGTATTATGTTACAGGACTTGTTAGTAAGTTTGTATAGGGCCCCGGGGGCCTCGGGTGTGCTTCAGATTGAATTCGAATTCATTTTGGACTTGGTGTTATTGCTGAAGCTTTAGGGCTTCTAGTGTTTTCGCATCTGCGACCGGAATGTCGTAGATGCGGAGTAATAGATGTGTCTCATGTAGCGCAGGTGCAGGAATGTCTTGGCCAGGGGAGTTTCGCAGATGCACGTAGGATTCCACAGAAGCGTATGCGCTTTTGTGAGGTAAGGTCCGCAGGAGCGAAATGTTGCTGATGGAGTTGGGAGAGCAGAAGCGGAAAGTCTCCACAAGCGCAGATGCGCAGGTGTGGAATTAAGATTGCATAAGTTGTTGGTCGGTACTTTAGTGAATCTCAAATATGCGATAAAGTTACCGCAAATGCGGTATCGAATGTGCGAAGATCTTCATCGCAGATGCGATTCGACTGGCAGAATCATAAATTCTTTCGAGAGTTTGAGTGTTTTTCTCATTTTTGGACTTGTGGAACTCGGTCTAAAAGGTGAGGCTTGGAGTGCTTTTCATCCTAATTGAAGAGGTATCCTAATTGAAGAGGTAAGTGAAGTTTATTTGATTTTGGTATTAGATACTAACTGCCCATTGATTATTACACCTAATTTTCATGAATCTAAGATGTGATTTGGGGATTTTTGGACTATGTTATTGGAGAGTGAGATTTGATGATTTGAGGGTCGATTTGTTATTGAAATTGGATAAAATTAGTATGATTGGACTCGTAATTGAATGGGGGTACGGAATTTTTAAATTTGTCGGGTTTCGAGGGTACGGGCCCGAGGTGACTTTTTGGTTGACTTTCGAGTTGAGTTAAAGATCTTAGCTTTATCTTTTGGAATCGCTTCCTATGGCTTTTATTGATGGTAAAAAAGTTATTTTGACTAAATTCGGATCGTTCGGAGGTTGATTCCGGAGGGAAGGACTTCTTAGAGTATTGATTTGGTTGGCTTGAGGTAAGTATCTTACCTAAACTTGGTTAAGGAACTAGTTGCCTGAGTTATTTGTGATAGTTGCGTGCTATGGGTGCGGACATGTGTGGGGATTGAACCCATGTGCGAGCACCGGGGTATTTATCCATTATTGGGGTAGTGCTTACGCCATGTTAAGCCTTGTATTGACTGTTAAGCTTTCAGCAGTGATGTTTCTCATATTTGTTTCTCATATTTGTAACCTTGTTGTGAACTATTTGATCCATGTTTGAGCTTACATAGAGGCTAAATCCCTGAATGAACTTGATAATTGTTATTTCTGTGATGAAATTACAAATTTGAGCCATGGTAGCACAATTTACACATGCCTACACTTTAGCATGTGATTTATACCAGTCCAGGAGCATGAAATCTAATATTCAATCATCATATACATGTATTCTTGTATATTTGCTTCTGTGTAATATGATTTGGACTAGATGCATGTGACCACACAGGGCGGATTTTATTGTTATGCATGTGACCACGCCAGAAGGATTATGTTGTTATGCATGTGACCACGCAGGGTGGATTGTGTTGGATTTCATTTCAGTGCAGTTGGATGAGAATCTGGCTTATGAGGAGCAACAGGTAGCCATTTTTGATTGGCAGGTTTGAAAGCTGAGGTCAAAAAATATTACATCAGTGAAGAGGTCAACCGGTCGAGGAGGCGACATGGGATACCGAGCATGATATGCGGAGAAGATATCCTCATCTTTTTGATATCCTAGGTATGATTTTAATCTTGTTCGAGGATGAACTCATATCTTTAAGAGGGGGAGAATGTAATGACCCGGCCAGACATTTGGATAATTGAGCCCTATTTCGCTATTTAATGTTTCCCGTGTGCTTCTTTGTTGTGTTTGTGACTTGCGGGGATGGTTGGTTTAGTTTCAATAAGTTTGAAGTGAATTGGAATACTTAGTTTCATGGTTGGAAGCTTAAGTTATAAGAGTTGAGTAAGGTTTGAGTTTTAAATAAATTACCTCAGAAAGGTGATTTGATGATTCCAATAGGTTTGTATGGCAATTTTGGACTTGGGCATATCTCTAGATTAAGATTTGGAGGTTCCTAAGTTGAGTTGGCTCTATTTGGCGAAAGTTGAAAATTTAAAAGTTTGAAAGGTTCATAGATTTGACCGGGATTTGATTTTAAGGCTATCGGGGTCATATTGTTGTTCCGGATGTTGGAAAAGTTTTGTTAATGTCATTTGGTACATGTGTGTAAAATTTGGGATTATTCTGAGTTGGTTAGATGTAGTTTAGTATGTGTTTGGAAAGTTAGAAGTTTGTTTAGTTCATTAATCTTGATATGAAGTGCGATTTGTGGTTTTGATAATATTTTGTGTGATTTGAGACCTCGAGTAGGTCTGTGTTATGTTTCGGGACTGGTTGGTCAGATTGGCAGGGTTTTAAGGGCCTCGCATGAGTTTCAGATGGATTCCGGATCATTTTAGAGCTAGTTGGCAGTTCAGTCTGGTGTTTCCACATATATGAATTTTTTTCCTGCAGGTGCAAGTCCGCAGAAGTGGGCATGAGGATGCAGAAGCAAGGTTTTGGCTAGACAGGGAAGTGCGAAAATGTAGGGCCTTGTGCTCAAGTGTGCAGATGTGGTCTTTGTCCGCAGGAGCGGAATCGCAGAAGCGGAGGAAGTACCCTAAATGCGAGAGGTCGGGGGTTTAAATGTAACTCACAACTCGCAGAAGCGGGCATTTTGGTTGCAAAAGTGACGCCGTAGAAGCGGCAGATTTGGTTGCAAAAGCAAAAGCACTAGGCATATTTTAAGAGCAAGGGTTTGGCTTTAGAGCTCTGATTGAGGCGATGTTTGAGACGATTTTTACCCACTAGGATTGGGTAAGTATTCTTGACTTGGATTTAATTATTATTTATGATTTTATCCTTGATTTTATGTTTTGGTTGCTGAAATCTAAGAGAGAAATTGGGGATTTTGTAAGATCTTTTGGAAAGTGGTTATTTGGAATTTGAACCCCGACTTGAAGTCGGATTTGGATGAAACTAGTATATTTGGACTCGTGTTGGAATGGGTGATCAGAATTTGTAATTTTGGTTAGGTTCCTAGAGTCGGGCCCAGGTTGAATTTTTGCTATTTGATAAATATTGGACTTTTATTACTTGGAATCGATTCCTAAAGCATTGTTTGATTTTATTGAGTTATTTTTGGAAAGATTTGACTTGTTCGCAGGCGAATTCGAGAGGCAAGAACTTTTTGGAGTATTTAATTCTCACGCTTTAAGATAAGTATCTTGCCTAAACTTGACTTGAGGATATTTTTCCTGTAGATTTTGATGCTTGTTATGTGTTGGGGCTAATGCACGTACGTGGTGACGAGCGTATTTTGCGTACACTATGCTTATTCATGACTCGGGTAGACTTTAAGCTATTACATGCGATGTTTTGTTAACATCCCGTCGTTTAGCATGTTTTCTTTACTTGTATGACTACTTGGACTATTATTCATGCTAGGAATCGTATCTAGGCTATGTGCTTATCCGTTTGATACACGATAGTGCCTTTTAACTATGTTAAGTTGCTTGCCTTGATTGTAGTCATATATTTTAGTCATGATATTGTATACGCTTGTTATTTCACCATTTTTATATACTTCTTATTAGTTATCACACATGTTGGTTTCCTTACTCGAGTACCACGGATTTAAGTGGATTTGTAGCACGTTGGTATTAATTGTGCGGTATATTGATTTTGGATACTGTGAGATTCTGGCATATATTCAGCTGAGTGGATTAATGACTAATATGGGGTCATAGAGTCGTGATGATAATGATATTGAGGTGACGTGTACGTTAGACTCCCTATTAACTAAGTAGTATTGATATTGAGGTAACGCGTGTACCAAACCATTTGGGTTGGTTTACGATGATTGTTGACCTCCGGAGTAAGGTGATAACCCACAGTCTTTAGGCTCTGTGAGTGTAGGGACTTGGTATGTACTGAGTGAGGGGTTTCATCCCACGAACCCATGCAGTACTGAGAGTGTGCTTATTTGATGATTTCATTGTGAATTCGTGTGACATTGTTACTTGTCATGCAGGCATAGGGGGTATCTCTCTCATGCTAATTGAAATTCTATATCTTAAAATTGATGACTTAACTGAGTTGATTGTAAAATATGCCTATCTCCTGTTAATGTGAATAAGGTGAACTTATTATTTTTGAACTGTTTTCCCTATTTTTTCACTATATTGCTATTATTGTTATTGTTGATTTTTGAGAGTGCAATCTCGTTACTATCTTCAATCCGAGATTAGGCTTGATACTTACTGAGTACATAGGGTCAGTTGTACTTATACTATACTCTACACTTTATGTGCAAATCTAGGTGCTGCTGATAGAGCTTATTTTAAGAGAGTTGCACCAGTTCCCATTTGGTGATTTCAAGGCAGTTATGTTGTTTCCGTCTATAGGCCTTGCACTCATTTTCCTTACTTTTGTTATTACTATTTATGTGCGTCAGACAGTATTGTATTGTTATTTAGACAGTTGTACTTATTTATCCTATAGAGCTCATTTACTCGTTGGCACCCGATTTGGGATGGTATTAATTATTTAATTCAATTGAAGAATAAAATAGGATTGTTAGATAGTCCATAACCCTATATTGTTTTCATTCCATTGATAACATAAAAATCTGCTATTCTTTTGTCTGGTTCACTATCTGTTTTTTCTTTATTTTAATTAGTTTAGAATCAAATACTTCTTGGTTTAATTCTTGTTTAGATAATTGGGATAGTCTAGTTTAGTTAATAGTTAATCACAAGTCCTCGTGGGTTCGACATCCTACTTTTAAGTCACTTTATTACTTAACGATCGCATATACTTGTGTGTGCGTTTAACTACAATAAGTATTTGGTGCCGTTGTCGGGGACATAGAATTAGTTATGTTTAAGATTAGATTTTTACTTTTTATCTGTTCAAGTTATTTTTAATTTTTTTTGTTTATTGTAGTATTTTATTAGTTATCTTCACATGGCATGTTGTAATAAAAATTAGTTGCATGATGGATATTCTTATTATGATGATCCTTATTCATATGGTGGAGAACCCCATTGGTGGCAAAATTATCAGAATGTTCCCATGAGCGAGTTGTGCGTACAATCTCAATCCTATGAGTGGAATATTTGTAACATGTATGGTGGTCAAGGTGGCCATTGAGATGGTTGTCCTAACTATTTTTATCCTTCTTCGAGCCCTTATTACGATTTTAATAATATTTGTGAGTTTGATAAGAGCAACAATATGAAGGCCGTGGAACATGATGCTCATATAATGGATATGGTGAGGCAGATAGTGGAGCAAACACATGAATGCCAAAAGGAGATGGAAAATTTCAAGGAAACAATGAAGAGAATGAAGCCCCAAGTTGAAGAATGGGTTGAAACATTCAGTGATCAACAAGCTGCAGACTTAGTTAATATTCAGGAAGAGTCTCAAATTGAAGAAGAGAGCGAGTTTAATTAACAAGAAAATTTTGAAAAAGTGGAGATTTTGAGCCAAACTTGCCTAATGGAACAAGCTAAAAAAATTAGAGATATATGAGGCTCACGTGATGAAATTACAAATGGGATGAGGTTCTTTATAGAAGGAAGATCTGAACTAGGATAAGAGATCGAACAATTTGGCATTGTTAGTCACGAATTGGAAGCTCAATTGAGTGCAAAGATTGATGCGTCCAACACTCACCAAAATAGTTATGAGTTGTGTGACACTGAAAAGGAGTTTATACGCCAAATTGAGAAGCTAAAAATGGAGAGTCAATCATTCGACCATATTTTTATCGATGATGCCAATTTTGAGAAAAGTACACTAGAATCATGTGAGTAAGTAGATAATATTATATTTGAAGACTGTAGTGCATGTAAATATGAGGATGTACATAGTGATACAATTCTAGGGTTAGAACGCACTGGTCCTCGTTACATATATTTTTCAATATTGTGTTTGAATGATGACATGAAAATTAAGTCATCTGAGCCTTTGGATGAGTCAATAGACGAGAAACAAGGCGCTTACATTATTGAATGTGACGTGCCAGAGAGACAGAATTACATACCTCAGTTGAAGTCTAAGAAGTGCAAAATACTCCATTAGTTATTTGGCCCTACTAGATTTTTTCCACCACCCCGAGAGAATAACCGAAAGCTTGAAGCCAAATTAGGGGCTCAATTCATAAGTTCGAAGTGGAAACAAAAAGTGGTTCACATCATGCTGCGGCATTAAATTAGGCACTTGTTGGGAGGCAACCCATCATTACTGCTTTCTTTTATTTATTTATTTTTATTTATTGTTTTCTATTATTTTTGTAGTGTTGTTTTATTTTGTAGGATTATGAACATAGGAAGGAAGGCCATAAGATGTGCAAAAGTGAACCAGATAGTTGGAACTAAGTGTGGGGTACTCGCAAAAAAGATCATTCCTGAGAAAAGTCTGAGTACCTCGTGAGCCGCTATTGCCTCGGCCATTGGCCTTTCAGGGAGTTTCTTGTCTACCCTCATTATTTTTTATTTTATTTGTGTATTGGAGATACTGCACTCTTTTAAGTGTGGGGTGGGAGAATATTTTTAGATAATTAGTAGTATTATATTAGTATGTTAACTTCTTATTTTTTTTTTTTGGCTTCATATTATTGTTTTCGTAGTAGTATAGTATTTTAGAAGTAGTTTTAATAGCTTAATTTAAAAAAATAGAAAAATCAAAAAAAGAAATTAGAAAAACATGGACTTTTCCCGACGATGGATCTCCTAGGAAGCTTTCTTGAGGGATTAAAGTCTAACCAAAAAAAAATTAAAAAATAGAACAAAAATATGTCTTTAATTTTTCATTAGCTAGTAATAATTCCCTGCGGTTTTTCTTTGTGCGTCGGTTCTTTTTCATGCAATGTAGCTTAAATCGGGTGGTAATTTATTTTTATTTTTAGAGTAAATTAGGACTTAAGAAAATAAATGGAGGAGAAAGACGAGATTCCTAGGCGCCTTTGACTTGTTTGATAGAAGCATATTTAGGCTTTGACATGTATAAATGTTTTCTAAGTGTTGAAATGTTCATGATGCCTTGTTTAATTGGATAGCATTTTTAATGATGCCTATGTCTTATTTTCTTTACTTATGTTCACTTTATTTGTAATTCTTAATATCTTGAGGCTCCGTGAATATTTGATTTAGTTTGAGAGTGCAAGGACCTGGCCAGTCGTTTTGAGTACTTTAGTCATGTTTCCCCTTTTTGATGCTTTATTTATGTGTATTTGAGTTTTCGTGACTTGCCGGGGTGGTTGGTTTGGTTTCAGGGAAGTTTCAGAATGAATTGGGACACTTAGTCCCAAGGTTGGAAGCTTAAGTTGAAAGAGTTGACCGGAGTTTGACTTTTGTGTAGGCGACTCCGGAATAGAGTTTTGATGGTTCCAATTCGGATGGTGATTTTGGACTAAGGCATATGTCCGCATTTGGATTCAGATGGCTTTTTGGATTCAAATTTTGGTTTCGAGAGTTGGAATGGGTCCGTTATATCATTTGGGACTTGCATGCAAAATTTGAGGTCATTTCAGGTTGGTTTGGTGTGATTTGGCATGAGTTTTAAAAGTTGTATGTTCATTTGTTTCTTAGGCTTTAATCGTGGTGCGATTCATGATTTTAATGATGTTTTAAGTGATTTGAGGCTTTGAGTAGGTTTGTATTATATTTTGGAATTGGTTAGTGTGATTAGATGGGGTCCTTGGGGCCTCTGGTGTGTTTCGGATTCGAACCATTTCCATCATGTTTGGGACTGCTAATTCTGAGTTTCTGATTTCCTTCTTCGCGATCGCGATTGCAGAAGGTATTTTGTTGGTAGGGTAGTTGTTAATCGCGTTCGCGAAATGGAGCTCTCCTTCTCAAAACTTTGGGAGGAAGAAGTCATTGCGATCGCGTGTGTGTTGTTGCATTCGCATAGAAAGGGGAGTCCAGCTGGGGCGTCAAGCTTTTAGCATACGCGATCGTGAGGTTGCGACAGCATTCACGAAGGCTTATAGATGGAGTGCATCGTGTTCGCGAGCTTTGTGTCGCATTTGCTTAGGCCATTTTCTAGGGCAGTGTTGATTGTGCTTCGCGATCGCGAAGTTGGTCCCACAATCGCGAAGGGTATGCCTAGGCAGACCATAAGTACTCTATTTGTTCGAGGGTTTTAGTCATTTTAACATATTTTGAGTTGTAGAGCTCAGATTTGGGCGATTTTGGAGGAGATTTTAACGATTTGGATTGGGGTAAGTATTTTTTACTCGGATTTGTTCATTATTCATGATTCCAACTTTTTTTAGCATTTAATTGATGAGTCTAAGTGAAGAAATTAGGGATTTTAGTAAAAACGTTCCTAAAGTAAAAATTGAGGATTTAAAGTCAATTTGAGGTCGTAATTGGATAAAATTAGTATGGTTGAACTCATATTCAATTGGGTGTTCGAAATTTGTGAGTTTGGTCGGTTCCGAGGTACGGGCTCAGGGTTGACTCTTAAGGTTGACCTTTTTATTTTGGTTAAAGATTTTTGCTTTATCAATTGAAATCGGTTCCTATGGATTTTGTTGATTATATTAAGTTATTTTTGTTAGATTTGAGTTGTCTGGAGGTTGATTTATGTGGGAAGGGCTTGTTAGAGGAATGATCTGGCTTGCTTGAGGTAAGTATCTTACCTAAACTTGGTTGAGGCACTAGTTGCCTGAGTTATTTGTGATAGCTACGTGCTCTAGGTGTGCATATGTGTGGGGTTTGAGCCCATGTGCGAGCATTAGGGTATTTATCCATTATCGAGTTAGTGCTTAGGCTATGACATACCTTGAATTGATTGTTAAGCTTTATGCTGTGATGTTTCTTACATTTGTAACTCGTTGTGAACTATTTGATCCATGTTTGAGGTTACATAAACGCTAATCCCATGAATGAACTTTGATAATTTCTATTTTCGTGATGAAATTGCTGATTTGAGATATGATAGCACACTTTGCACATGCATTCACCTTAGCATGTCATTTATACCAGTCCAGGAGTACGAAATCTGATATTCATTTATCATTTACATGTATTCTTGTATATTTGCTTTATGTGTGATATGATTTTGACTGGTAGCATATGACCACGTCGCCCGGGTTGTGTTGTTATACCTATGACCATGCCAGGCGGTTTTTGTTGTAATGATTGTGACCATGCCGAGCAGATTGTGTTTGTGTTGCTACGCCTGGCGGATTGTGTTGTTATTCTTGTGACCACGCCGGACAGATTGTGATTTTATGTATGTGACCACGCCGGGCGGATTGTGTTAATATGCCTGTGACCATGCCAGACAGATTGTGATATTAGGCATGTGACCACGACGGGCAGATCTGTGATATTGAGCTTGTGACCATGTTGGGCAGATTATGATATTAAGCGTGTGACCACACCGGGCGGAGTATGATTATTGCATGTGATTAAGCCGTGAAGCAAGTGGATATGGATCCATCCCCCTAGGGTTACCCTCTCATGTGCCTTCTTGATGGTGTATACGCAGATTTAAGGAATCGGTGGTTTGGTATGGTTATGGAAATATTGAGGAAAAGCTAGCCAGTGTATATTTTGGTTATTGCATTTCATCCTTACGTGCAATTTCCTTGGCTATTTACCTGTTTTACTTGCATATCATCTTTATATACATGATTGTTGACTGAGCATAATACTTGAGAAATTGTTTACACCAGGATTGATCTTTTTGTGCCTTATGACTTGATCATGTTATTGTTTTGTACTTGTTGAATTTATGAACTATAAATGTTATAGCGAGTATCATTTACAATTCTTGTTGTTTTTACCTCGCCGAGGTTACTTATGATACTTGTTGAGTACATAGGGTCATTTGTACTCATACTATATTCTGCACTTAATTGGGTAGATCCAGGTATCATACCCAGTCATCGGTAACCGAGGCGTATAATTGAGTTGATCACTGAGAGACGAGGTAGAGCTGCATTCTCGACCGCAGTCTTGGCGTCTCTTTCTATATTGTACTGTTGCTTTATTTCAAACAGCATTGTTATTTAACTTTCGGACTTGTATTTTCTATTTTAGAGCTCATGACTGTATATTTACCAATTCTGTGGAATTTATCATGTATTGGCATTATTATGCTATATTAAGGTTTTAGACTTATGTTAAATATGTTATTTATGCTATTATGGTTCATTATTGTTATGTCCGGCTTTCTTAGCAAGTATGTTAGGTGGCATCATGACTGGTTGGGATTTTGGATCGTGACAAGTTAGTATCATAGCCCTAGGTTCATAGGTTATATAGGTCATGAGCAAGTTTAGTACAGTCTTGCGGATCGGTACAGAGTCTGTACTTATCTTCGAGAGGCCACCGAATTATTAGGAAGAACTTCACTTTCTTGCATTATTGTCATGCGGATTTATTAATTTCAAGTTTGAAACCTTAATTTTCTATTCTCCCACATATGGTGAGGACACGTGCAACTGGATAAGGCGTACGGGAACCAAAACCACCAATTAGGGATGTAAGAGGCCAGGTCCAAGGTGGGGCTCGCACTAAAGCGAGGGCAGCACCAGTAGAGCCACCAGTCGCTCCAGTAAGGAGCTGGTTCCTGATACTGTTGAGCCGGTGGGACCAGCTCACACACCTATAGTGCCTATTGTATACTTGGTATTCAAGAGGCTTTGGCTCTAATCTTGAGTGTGTGTATGAGCCTGGATCGGAGGTTACGATACTAGTTTCACCAGCTACCTCACAGGCTAGGGAAGGAGCCCAAACTCCCGCCGCCCGTACTCCAGAGCAGCTAACTTAGGGTCATCAGACACCGAGGGTGTTGCTATTTCAGCCAGTTGTTGTTGCTCGGGCCAAAGTTGGTCCAACTATGACTAATGAGGAGGAGAGGAGGTTGGAACGATTTAGGAATCTTGATCCGCCCGAGTTTGGTGGAGGAGAGTCAGAGAATGCTCAGGATTTTCTGGACCGATGTCATCGGATTCTTCGCACAATGAGTAGTGTGGATATCAGTAGAGTTGCTTTCACTACTTTTCAGCTGATAGGGGCAGCCTACAGATGGTGGCAGGCTTATGAGTCAAGCAGTCGAGTTGGCGCAGCACCACTTATGTGGCATGAGCTCTCAGTTCTCTTCTTACAGAACTTTGTTCCACAGACTCGTAGAGATGTGTTCTATAGGGAGTTTGAGCAGCTAAGCTAGGCGGGATAGGACTGTGACTCAGTATAAGATGAGATTTTCAAATTTGGCCTGACATGCAGTATGGTTGGTTCCTACCGATAGAGAGAGGATAAGGAGGTCCAATGATGGACTCAACTATGAGATGCATTACAGTTTGTCTTGAGAGGCTGAGACAAATGTCAGGTTAGATCAGGTGGTCACGATTGCTAGACGCTTTGGCAGGTTCACAATCTTAAGCGTGAGGAGCGGGAGGCCAAGAGGCCTTGTGGTTCAGGTGGTTTCAGTAGTGCCTCATCTAGAGGCCAGTCACATTATAGTAGAGGTCGTCCTTATAGGCTCGCTCAGGCATCTCTTCAGATTCCATGTGGTTCCTCAGTCAGCCACAATTCTCACAGTGCTCGTCTAATACAGTCGTCATTCACTGCATTGTCAGCACAGAGTTCTTACCGTGATCCATATGGTCAGGGTTCTACGGGTAATTACTTAGGTTATCAGGGTTCTCCGAGGTGGGGTTGTCATGAGTGTGGGGACTGGAGTCATCTCAAGAGGGATTGCCCCATACTTCTTAGTAGGGTTCCACAGCAGAGCTCACATCCTATAATTTCAGCACCCGCACAGCGAGCTAGGGGTGGGACTTAGGCAGTTCGAGGTCGCCCTAGAGGGGGAGGTCGATCAGGTCGTGGTCAGGCCCATTGCTATGCATTTCCAGCCAGGCCAGAGGCAGTTGATTCTGACATCATGATTACAAGTATTGTTTCAGTGTGCCACAAGGATGCTTCAGTATTATTTGACCCTATTTCCACTTATTCATAGGTTTCATCATGCTTTGCTAATTATTTTGATATGCCTCATGATTCTTTAGCTATGTATGTTCATGTATCTATATCGATGGGTGATTTTACTGTGGTGGACTTTGTGTATAGGTCGTGTGTGGTGACCATTGCAGGTTATGAGACCAAAGTTGATCTTTCACTGCTTAGCATGGTTGATTTTGGGCATGGATTTGCGGTCACCATATAACGTTATTCTGGATTGTCATGCTAAGATCGTGACGTTAGCTATACCGGGGTTGCCGATGTTGGAGTGGAGAGGCTCCCTAGATCATATTCCTAGTAGAGTGATTTAATGTTTAAAGGCTCAACGGATGGTTGAGAATGGATGTCTGGCATATTTGGACTTTATGAGGGATGTTAGTGTTGATACTCCTACCGTTGAGTTAGTTCCAGTAGTGAGAGATTTCCCATATGTGTTTCCAGCATACCTACCAGGCATACCACCCGATAGGGATATTTATTTTGGTATCGATCTGGTGTTGGGCACTCCGCCCATCTCTATTTCACCGTACCACATGGCACCTATAGAGTTGAAGGAGTTGAAGGAACAACTTCACGAGTTGCTTGATAAGTGTTTCATCAAGCTCTGTGTGTCGCCTTGGGGTGCACCAGTTCTATTTTTTAAGAAGAAGGATGATATTGATTACAGGTAGTTGAACAAAGTTACAGTCAAGAACAATTACCCACTACCGCGTATTGATGATTTATTTGATCACCTTCATAGTGTTCGAGTATTCTCAAAAATTGATTTGTGATCGGGATACCATCAGTTGAAGATCCGAGATTCAGATATTCTGAAGGCGACTTCCAGGCCCCGCTATGATCTCTATGAGTTCGTGGTGATGACTTTTGGGCTAACCAATGCCCCAGCAGCTTTTATGCACTTGATGAACAGCGTATTCTGGCCATATCATGATTCCTTTGTCATCGTGTTCATTGATGACATATTGGTGTATTCTCATAGTCGGGAGGATCATAAGCAACACTTGAGGATCGTTCTCCAAACTTTGAGGGAGAAAGAGGTTATATGCTTAATTCTCCAAGTGTGTGTTTTGGCTTGATTCGGTGGCATTGTTGGGTCATGTGGTGTCTAGTAAGGAGATTAAGGTGATCCGAAGAAGGTGGAAGCATTTCAGATTTTTCCCAGACCGTCTTCTGCTATCGAGATCCAGAGTTTTCTAGACTTGGCCGGGTATTATCATCGTTTTGTGGAGAGAGTTTCATCCATCGAGCTCTTTTGACTAGATTGACTTAGAAGAGTGCCCCATTTAGGTGGCCTGGCGAGTTTGAGGAGAGCTTTCAGAAGCTCAAGATTGCCTTGACCACAACTCTATTTTGGTTTTGCCTTCAACATCGGGTTCTTATACAGTTTATTGTGATGCTTCGTGGATTGGTGTTGGATGTGTATTGATGTAGGAGGGTAGAGTTATTTCTTATGCTTAGCTTTAGCTGAAGCCCCACGAGAAGAAATACCCATTACATGATTTAGAGTTGGCAGCCATTATTCACGCGCTGAAGATTTGGAGGCATTATCTTTACGGCGTATCTTGCGAGGTTTTTACAGATCACAAGAGTCTTCAGCACTTGCTCAAGAAAAAGGATCTGAATTTGAGGCAGTAGAGGTGGTTATAGATGCTAAAAGACTATGATATCGCTTGAAGGAATGGAGATTTAACAACTTAAGACCAATTCTATCTGGTTTGACCCTCGATTATTTGTTGTGATATTCCCGTGGGTGTTTCGAGCCTTTGGATAAGTTTGAATAATGCATTTATGCTTGTTGGTATGATTAGATGGGGTCCCAAGGGGCTCGGGTATATTTTGGATCATTGGTTGAGAGACTAGTTAAGTTAAGGATTTGGAGTTTGACCACGGTCAATATCAAGTCAAGACGGCCTCTTTTCTGTGTTTTGAGTGCGCAAGCAGGTTCGTAGCGTATTTTATGATTGAAATGCATGTATGGTTTGTGTCTTGGAGTTTTTGAATGAGTTTTTAGTGCTAGAACAATGTTTTTGCCGTTGCTGATTTTTCTGGTGTAAACAATTCAGAAAATACCGATTTTGTCCCTGAAATTTTCAGAATTCTTTTAGAACTTTAAAATATCATATCTTTCTTATTTTAAGGCCGAATTGGGTAATTCAAAAGGCTATCTTGGGTGTAATCTCGCAAGGATTATGTTGGGCTTATCAAATGTGAGTTTTTGGGTAATCTAAGATTTGATTCGAGCTAGAACAACTACTTTATCTTTTTTACTTGTTCCGGAATTTAGTCACATTTTTTCACAAGGTTTTGGAGCTCGAATTTGAGCGATTTTGGGAAACGTTTCACAATATGGATTGGGATAACTATTTTTTACTCGAATTTATTTATATTTCATGATTCCAACCTTGAATTTAGCGATTGTTTTATGAATCAAATCGAAGAAATTGGAGATTTTAGTAAAAACTTTTGTAAAACATAAATTGATGATTTAAGGGTCGATTTGAGGTCGGATTTGGATAAAACACATATATTTGAACTCATATTAGAATGGGCGATCAAAATTTGTGAGTTTAACCGAGTTCCGGAGTGTAGGCCCGATGTTGACTTTTTGGGTTGACGTTTTTATTTAAGTTAAATTCGAAATCATTTTTTATGATTTTTATTTATGATATTAAGTTATTTTGGCTAGATTCGAGCCTTTCAGATAGTTTGAGGTAAGTGTCTTGCCTAGCTTTGTTGAGGGAATTTTTTATAGTAAAATAATATTGTTTGCTACATGTGGGGGTGTTGTATATGCGAAGCGACGAGCGTATATGCATGTGCCAGGGTTTCCATGCTCGGAAGGGGAAATTATATGCTTCTTTGTAACTTGATGAACTTTGTGACTTTCATGCCTTAGGTTTTACTTGATTTCTGTAACAATATGAGTACCAATTCCAATGACAGAGACCATCCTTCAACCTATTACAATTTGACTAAATTTGATGGACTCTTTGTGAAATCGTTGTACAAAATTTGATCATAACTATACTAAAATCATAAATACATTGCTATATTCATTAATCTTGAGATACTTGAGTTCCATGCTTATGTTGAAGATCATGTTTGAGCTTTGTCGAGATACTTGAACAATGGGGTTCTTGAAGTTTATTGAATTATTTTTTGTGTCAGAGTTGTGATTCTCGTTCACGTGGTGTATTTTGCTTAACCACTTTTTTTGATATTATCATGCTTCCTACCTTGCTTGTTGTTGAAGTATATATGCTTGGTGAGGAAGAGTGTAAAGCACGAAAGGTAATGTCGTGCATTATATTTATATTATCATGTGAGGAAGAGTATAAAGTACGAAGGGTGATGCCGTGCCATTATTTTATTTTATCATATGAGGAAGAAAATAAAAGCACGAAAGGTGATGTCGTGCCATTATTTTATATTATCAATTGAGGAAGAGAGTGAAAGCACGAAGAGTGATGTCAGACCATTATTTTATATTATCATATGAGGAAGAGAGTAAACGCATGAATGGTGTTGTCAAGCCATTGTTTTATATTATCATGTGAGGAAGAGAGTAAAAGCACGAAGGATGATACCGTGCAAGTGTTATTGTTCATGGTACGGAGAGTGTTTCCGTGCAGGAGAGGACGAGAGATATGCATTATATTGTGTTTTCTTTCCTTGCGTATACGTTTATGCCTTTACTCTAAGTTGTTACTGTTGCACCTATGTTTTCTATATTTCTTGTGGTTGTCACGTCTTTGCCTTTTACCTTATTTGTTATTATTCTATCGATGCCTTCTATTTGTTAATTATTGTTACGTTCATGCCTACGTTCTTGTTTGTTATATTTACATCGTTGCCTTTTTCTCGTTTGTTGTGGTTTCATCTAACCCTTCTACCTCGCTAGCTATTAGAATCTATGTTCTCCTTCTTTATTTGCCTCGTTACTTTTGTGCCTTCTACCTTGTCTGTTACCATTATTCATATGCTTCTGCCTTAATTGTCACTATTATCTGTGTACCTTCTACTTCGTTGTTACTGCTGCTCGTATTCTTTCTGCCTTGTTGGTACTGTTATATATATATGCTTGGTGAGAATGAGATAGATGCACGAAGGGTGTTGCCATGCCAATTGATTTGACATACATGCATACATTTGGCGAGGATGAGATAAATGAACGAAAAGTGTTGTCGTGCCATTTGATTCGATAACTTAAACACATTCCTCATATTATGAAGATTCGTGGGTTACTATGTTGTTTTAGTGATTTGTGCTTTACCCTCATGACTTGAGCTGTTAGGAAGGGGGTGGTTGTGATATATATTGAGGAAAACTGATCGTTATTTCCTTTAGTTAATCATTTGCTACTTCTCATATTTGTTCTAGCAATTTACTTTGTTATTTCTAGTGTTGTTTCTATTGTAAATTTAACTGAATAGGCTATACTATTGAGTATCTTTTAACTTAAAACCTCGTCACTACTTCACTGAGGTTAGTCAAGATACCTACTGAGTACATGGAGTCGGTTCTACCCATACTACACTTATGCACCTTGCATGCAAATATTTGGAGAAGAGCGTCTATGAAGTTCGAGAGTCTAGCATTGAAGAAGTACAAGCACTCTCGATACAAGCTACCATTTGTTCGTGGTAGATTAGAAGTTATAACTATGTTTATGTATGTTTCAAATAGATGATGTATTTTTCTTCAAACTGAAGTGTACTCTTATTCATAGTCGCTCGTGACTTATACTATCAGTCCTTGAGATAGTTGTATTAGACTCTTTTGGCTATTTTATTCATCATCTCTATTTGTTTCTTATTATTTATGCAGTTGGGCTTACCTAGCGGGTCGGGTTAGATATCATTACGATCTAGTGAAATTTTAGGTCGTGACACAAGCTTGTCTCTAACGTATATGGAATCTCACTTTATTTATTTATTCAAAGTTATGAAGTGTTTGAAAACACACAAGATAACTAAAAGTTTGGCATACCTCGAAGTCGCTTTACTTTACTAATCGTTAGCTCCAAATATTAAGGAACGAGTCGAACGACCCAAATAATTTCAATCTAGCAAAATATAACCAATTCACATAAATTTGTATTCATTAACATTCAATAAACTCAAACATAATTCGTTTAGGGCTTAAACTTAGCTACAAGAAATCCCAAACGACCATTCTTTACCTTTAGCCCTAGCCTGTAAACCATACCACCTAATACTTAATCATACTTAAGCTAATATGGCCATTACAATCACCCAGTCAGTAACTAGCCTGACTTGGGCCAATGATGGAAGGAATGACAGGCTTGATTCTATTGACAATTAGTTTGGTAATCAGGTTGTACATTGTGTTGCATAGCCCAATAGGTCTGAAATTCTTAAGGATTGTGGAATTGGCACACGTAGGAATCAGGCATAGGTAGGTTATATTAACTTCAGGGTTCATTTCTAGGGTATGAAAAGTTTGGTTATAGAACTGAGTCAGTTTGCTCTCCAGGATGTTCCAGTATCTTTGGTAAATGAGGGGGTGTAGACCATCAGGTCCAGGGGCCTTAGTAGGTTTGAAAGAGAACATGACCACCTTTATTTCACTACTCCTTATGGGATAACTTAGAGTTTCTTTCTCCCTATTGGACATAGTGGGGGCATCATAAACTATGCTTTTCCAGGGAGTGGGGGAGCCTAGGTGTTTAGTGGTGAATTCTTGGAGTAGTAGGTAAATGGTGTTCTGGATTTCCTGTTACTCCTCAATCAAGTTCCCTACTTTATCCTGTAGGGCCATGATTCTGTTCCTTCTCCTCCTATTGAGGGTAGAAGTATGTAAGAATCTAGTTTTAGCATCACCCTCTATCAGCTAATTTATTCTAGACTTAGTTTTCCAAAATACATCTTCACATTTAAGAATAGAGGAGTATTCCTCCAAAAGTTGGCCCTCTAGATTCTGAAGAAAGGTGCTGAAGGTAGGGGTGGGCGTTCGGTTGGTTCGGTTCGGTTTGAAGAAATTCAGTTCGGTTATTTGGTTTTCTATTTTGTAAGGGTAGTAACCGAAACAGAACTGAAATAATTTCGGTTCGATTTTTTTCAGATCGGTTTTTGGTTTCAACATTATCATATTGGGATCCTTCTATGTAATAATAGGACTGGCGAATTTGTTATTTATTTTCCAAAACTTCGAACTTCTTGAAAATACTGTTTTTATAAAATAAAAAATTGACTAAATTTTACACACTATTATGGATCATAAAATTCAAACATAGTGTAAATTACAACGCTGTGTGAAATCCTCCTGGTATGCTATCATATATGTTGTGGAAGTTTTAATAGAGTGAAAGTCTTTAAGATTGGGAAGCTGATGGACTTACTTAATTGGGTTGGGCCTAATAGTATTAATTTATTCTCTATGGGCTTAGCCTATATATAACTTAAAGAATTTATATGCTAATAATTTGATTTTTCGGTTAACCGAACTAAATAAATTAATAACCGAAAACCGAACTGAAAAACTAAAATTTTAAAATTTTAAACCGAAGCCGACCAAAAAAACCAAATAACTGAAACCGAAATAAAAAAAATTTCGGTTCGGTCGGTTTATTCGGTTCTGACCGAAATATGCCCACCCCTAGCTGAAGGGGAAGGCATTAGATTTCTGGATACCCCCAAGTCTGAAAATAATGTGCTTATTCTTATGGAATATATTACCAAACACAGTCCTATTCCAGGTCATCACCTGTGACTAGATCTGGGCATTGCCTCTTTCAATGCTACCATACCCTTCATAAGCTTGTTGGACAATGTTAGTGAAGGATGGGTGGCTACACTACATGGGCTCAAACCTAAAAGGTTTGGAAGTGGTATTGAAAGCATTGGGCCACAAGCTGATCAGCATAGGGCAATGATCAGAGTGTGTTCTAGGGAGGTGGTTCACATTACTAGAGGGGTAATCCTGGATCCATTCATCATTGGCAAAGCACCTATCTAGTATCTCTAGTATTAATTGACTTCTATTCCTATATCTCATGTTAGTCCAAGTATATTTACTCCCCTTAAAACTAAGTCAATGAGCTTACAGTGATTCAGGCAGCGCCAGAACATGTGAGCTCTTGGGACAGAGATGCAATTTCCCCCTGCTTATCTCTGGCCCTTAAAACTTCATTGAAGTCACCCCTAGAATCCAGCTCCCCTTGTAACCATCAGAGATAGTTTTGAGCTGGTCCCATAGGGCCCTTCTATTAGCATATGTGTTGCTGGCATAAATAGAAGTGAAAAAACAAGGGGTGGAAGAGGGAATTATCTTAACCATGACATTGATGCCCTGGGGAGTGGTGGAGACTTCATCAATCTTCAGCATGTCATCTTTCCACATGATGACAATGCCTCCTGAGAGGCCTACAGCAGGGTTCTAGATTTGCCCTATAAATCCCAGCTCCTGAATGAGGTGTTTGTGCTCAGTCATCCTTGTTTCCAAGAGGACCAGCATGGCAGGCTTGTGCATCTTAACCATCTCTACGCAATGTCTCCTAAATTCCCCACTGTTAGCTCCCCTAACATTCCAGATGATGAAATTCATCAGTAACCATGGGTTGGTTTATGGCTTCCTTTTCAGGCATTTGGATCTCCCATTCATTGTTTGTCTCTCTGGGTTCTCCATCCCATGAGGATTCTGGGGAGTTAACTGGGCCATTACTGGTTTTAGGTTCACAATTGAGTCTCGTGAGTTTGGCTCTAAGGCTAATCTTAGGCTTACTCCATACATTACCATGCTTCTTGGGCATAGTAGGATAGGCATTTCTACCCCAGGCCCTCTGAACTCTATTATTTCCTCCTACTGTGGAAGCATAGCCTTGAACTTTGGCACTGACAACCTTGCTATCATTTCCTCTAATTCTATGTTTGTAGCCTCTGGGTGCTCTTGGACATTTTCTGACCCTATACTTGGAGATGGGGTCATTGTCCTCACTAGTGTCCGTAGAGAGAAGTGGGCATATCCCCTCCCCTGAAGAGACTAGTGGGAAGAAGGATAGAGTGTGGATTATCTGCTGCATGAGAGCACAACTAGTCTGGTGTCATCATTTGCTGGCTCAGTGCATATTGAGCTTGCATGGGAGTTGTCAACCATAGTTAGTGACTATAGTTCAGCAGGGCATGGTTCAGGCTGGCTGTGACCAGTTTGGCCAAGTAGAAGGGATTTTGAATTACCAGTGAGATGGGTATTATCCCTATCGAGAAGTTCAAGGGAAAGGCAATACCCTGCAGTGCCATCTCCAACCATGAGATTGGAGTATGATCCATGGGGAGTATCGGATTTGGATTCTCCCTTTGGTTCTTCATGTTGCTGCTATTTATTGGGTTGTTTTATTCCCCCACCATTGTTAGTGTCTAGAATGATAGTGGAGTTTACCTCATCAGATGTGCCTTCCTTTCCCTTTAATCAAGTGTCTTCTCCATTGGGTTTCCATGCAGGAAGATTTCTCATCGTTAGAAATCTTTGAGAGGTGACGGCATCAGTCAAATCAGTAGAGGGGGAATGGTGATGGGACACAAGGTTGGTTATAGTGTAAGAGGGAGAGTGAGAAGGCTTAATTATATATTCTCCCCTTGCACAGTGTTAGTAATATTGTTAGAGAGATCAGGATTAGCCCCATAGTTGGGCCCCGGAAGTTGATTTGTGTCAGAGCAGGGGGTATCAGATTTGGAATTGCATTTTGGGTATTTTTCATACCCGATATGGGTGCGTGTTCCCCCATTGGGTTGCGTGAGAGGCGTTAGGTGTGTGAGTGGGGAGGCACGTGCCCAACGTGTACTCTAACCTCGGCACATGCTATGAGTTGTGCAGTCAATTTGGATTGACGCTATAGGCCCAAACAGTTGTATCATGGGCACATGTGGCCTAAGATGCCTGTCTCGTTGGGGGCTATCTATACGAGACCCGTGTGGCTTGATTTGGGCCTGCTTCGTTTGGCCCATATTTCCCGCAGTCCTAGTGCCTCCATGTTCCACAACCCTATTTCCTCCCTCAAAATCATCAATGCTACTAAGGAAGGAGAACTTAACTGAATCTGGTGGCCGTTTTCCGCTCCCCGATTTGTTCTCGGTTACCTCTGGTCATACCTGAGCTTTGAAACCTTTCGTTCTCCCTTGTCGTTTTGCTTTCCATGGGAATTCCATCACTTTCCAGTCATCATCTTTGTTGGTTCTGTGTCCTGCCAACGATGTTTCTGTTGTGTTCACCCCTATCTGCCGTTGAATTGGGCATTTCTTGAGTAGGTGACCCAGTCGCCCACACCCCTTGCATAAGATGCCCTACCCCTCATACTCAATTGGTTGTTTATGTTCCCCAATAAGTACCATTGTTTGAAGTGGTACCTCGATGGGTACCTTGATGTAGATCCGTACATACCTGCCTCTTAAGGTAGCAGAGGTGCACGTATCGATTTTTAGCAGCCTATCAACCCTTCTCCCCACCGTTTCCAGGATATCTCTATCATAGAACTCCGTGGGTAATTGGGGCAGTCAAATCTAGATAGCGGTGGCGTGTATTTTTGATTCCGCCGGAACAAAGTTCGGTTCCCAATTTCTGATGGAGAGAAAGTGTCCCATGACGAACCATGGGCCTCCGTGCAATGCAATCATCATATTTTCTTCCTTTTCAAATTTCACCACAAAGAAATCCCAACCTAGATCGATTGTTGTTGGGGAATATTTTTCCCAAAGATCTTGATGATTAATGAGAAATGCCATGAGTGGTAGAGTTTATTCTTTTATTCTTGGCTGAGAATGATGGGACCGGTTGTATCGTCTGGGGTGGATTTTAGAGCTACCTCCAGTTTGTGGTACTGATAATGTATGTGCTTGACTTTGCCAAGTTCTTGTCCGCTAGTATCTCCTTAAAGGTGTTAACCTTTTCTTTTGGAGTTGATTCAACTTCCATCGGAGTTGAATTGGTGTCCGGTGGGTCGGGTGGTTTTAGTGCCAGTGGTGATAGTTGGTCCTGTGCGGGGTGGGGGTGAGGCCATCTAGGGGGAGGGAATAATTGTAGAGAGAGAAAGCTCCTTCCTACAAAATCTTCTTACGTACGTCCTTCCGTTGCGTCCCTTCGTGTTTTATTTTGTTTAACCTTTTGATTCAAGTTTCAATTAATGTTGTAGTTTATTGATAATTAGTCATTTTATTAGCACTAGATTCAATTGGCCTGTGCTTGTGTTTTATTTTTTATTGTACTCGTAAAATGCAGAATATTTTAGGAAAAAATATTAAGTTATTAAAGTTTTTAGAGTTTTTCATTTATAATTACATCTCAAATAAATAAAAACCAAATATGTTTTTGGCCCAGAATAGTAAAAGAAGAAAAATATGATTTTGTTATGTTATTTCAAATTTTCAAGTATGGCTGGCTTTTGCGTAACTGTAATAACTGGGGCTTCCTGTGAAATCTACCTTTGTGCGATAAGTTAATTGACGGTTAGAATTGTAAAGTCAAATTTAACGTGAAATATTTTTTAATTAATATCTGATTGCAATGAATTGTGATATTTTTCGTCGAGTAGATTCTCAAGTTAAAGTAATTAAGATATTTTGGGTTGTTAACAAATTCTATGTGAATTATAGTAATATAAAAATGATAATAAGAAAACTATTATGTTAATTATCAATTGTTTGTTTATTCATATTAAAATTAAGATATACGATGCATAACATAAAACTTGTGTATGGTTTTAAATAATTAAAATTTAATATATAAATAATTACTACTAATAAAATGTCAATTTGTCTACTAAATATAACTACTTCACTTTTGGAAATCCAAGTACTACACACTATTAGTGCAAAGATTAGCACCCTCAAGTGACAACGAAAGGGTCACAACACATTTGGTTTAGAAGCTCGACAATAGTGTTCACCGCTACAATTTCGTTGGATACCTTCGAATTGAGTATTGACGTCTTCATAAAAAGCTTTCTATTGGTAAACTTAAATAAATCTATTTATTTTATCCATACATCTATATTTATACTTCAAGTTTAACAAAATCAGAACAATGATACCAAAATCAGAGAAAAAGATCATTACGTCAGAGAAGGATGAAATATTTGACAGAAGCATGTTTCTGATCATTTTTTAGAAACTTAAAGGATGAACACGCTAAGTTGCTCCGACACAGCAATTTAGGTGCCGCACCCATAACATGACCCTAGTATGAGTGTGGGTATGGGATCCGTATCGAATTTGGTCAAATAATTTTGGGTACTTTGACCACGACGGACGAAAAAATTCGATACGAAATATAATTTGATTCCCGAAATCAGAACCAAAATTACGGTAAATTTAAAGAAAATGGCATACCTTATTTAGGAAGTCAATCATTTACTTATCTACAACTTGAGAATAAAACAAAATCCATACTTTACAAGCTATACATAAGTATTCCACAAAATTTCTCATAATTTAGAGATATTTTTATATTTTTTATCTTTTTGAATTATTTTTAGCCGAATCCCCGCACCCGTATCCGTACTAGGATCTATATTTCCGAGTCTTAGAATTTACATCTCGAAGGATCCGACCTCTAGATCTGCACCCGTGTCGGACAACCACACTCGTGTCCGAGCAACTTAAGTATACATGGGCATTTGAACATTTCCCCTATTCTTTTAATTTTCATTCTACTTTTTGATTCTTTAATTTAAACCCAACGAATTAAATACTTGCTCGAAATCAAACCTCGTTGATTATCATATCCATTACCGATAACAAAGCCAGAGGTAGAACCATAGAATCATCGCAAAAGAAAAATCACCAAAGAAAAAGGTCGAGGGGAAGGGTTGGGAGGACCAAAAATGGCTCCTCCCCCTTTTTTGGAGAAAACATTCAAAATGATGGGTAAATACAATTAAGGGTGATTTATTATTCGACTAATTAACATGCGCTCCAAGCAATTTTCTTCGGATCTTTCATCATATATATCTTTCAAAGCATAACAAACAACTAAATTTAAGAACTCCGACAAGAGAGGACAGCTCTATCTACAACATAATAAGTACTCCCTCCATTTCAGTTATTTGACTCCATTCCCTTATTAGTCTGTCCAAAAAAAAAAAGACCCCATTTTAAATTTGTAAAACAATTTAACTTAAACTTCATATTTTATAATTAATGACAAGCTTTTATAGTCATGCAAATGGTATGGCATATCTAAAACATAAGTTTCAAAAGTCTTAATCACACAAATGTTATGGCATGTTTAAAATCACAAGTTTCAAAAATCTTTCTTTCTTAAACTTCATATTCAGTCAAATAGGTTCACATAAATTGAAACCGATGGAGTATAAAATATACGAAAAATGGTCAAAATGCCCTTAACGTATTGAAAATAGTTTAAATTTGCCCTTCTTCCACCTATTGGGACAAAATTGTCCTTAACGTTAATTTATGGGTTAAATATGCCCCCTTTTTTAACAGAACTATGAGATGACAAATGTTGGTCCTTTAATTAAATAGGTGGTATTGATAACCCAACCGGTCATTTTAACTTTTAGAACTTCGTTCCCTAAAATAAAATTTCTCGTATGTGCTTTTAATGATTATTGACTTGCGGGGATGGTTGGTTCGGGATTTGAAAGCGTTTGGGTTGAAATCGGAACACTTGGTTCCTTAAGTTAGCCTTAAAAGGCCAAGTTTGACTTCGGTCAATATTTTGAAAAAACGACCCCGGAATCAGAATTTGATGGTTCCAATATGTTCGTATGATGATTTTGAACTTGGGCGTATGTCCGAATCGAGTTTTTGATAATCCGGGAGCGTTTTGACGCTTAATAGTAAAAATAAACTATTTGAAGGTTTAAAATTCTTTAAATTTGGTTTGGAGTAGGATTTTGAGTAATTGAAGTCCGTTTGGAATTTCGAGTTTGGGAATAGTTCCGTATAATGATTTAAGACTTGCACGCAAAATTTCGTATCATTCCGAATAGTTTAACTATATTTCGGCGCATTGGAAGTAAATTGAGGAACTTAAAATTCTTAAGTTTGAATCAATTTGGTTTAAGTATGATTCTTAGATTTCATGATGTTTTACACGTTCCGAGAGTTCGAGCAAGTCCGTTTTATGATTTCAAACCTGTTGGTATGTTCGGGCGGAGTCCCGGGGACCCCGAGTATCAATCGGACGAGGCGTAGACCAAGTTGGAAGTTGGGAGCCAAAACTGAAGCTCCCAGCTACTGTCAGAATCGCACCTGCGCTTGGCCAGTCGCAGGTGCGACATTCGCAGATGCGACAGAAGCTCGCAGGCGCGGCACTCACATATGCGAGATTTTGAGCGCAGAAGCGGAAAAGGGAAGGGGCAATCCACCGCAGATGCGGACGATTTGCGCACCTGCGAACGCGCAGGTGCGAAGCTTTGTGCGCAAATGCGAGAATTGGCCAGGCAAGTGAAACTCGCACCTGCGAGGATTTTTCTGCAGGTGCGGAGCCGCAGGTGCGTTCCAACTTCCGCAGGTGCGAAAGACCTGTTTGGCAAAAAGCTTAAAAGAACGGGAATTCACCATTTTTGCCCATTTTCTTCCATACATGGGCCATTTTGGAGCTCTTTGTGAGGAGGTTTCAACTAACAACTTGGAGGTAAGTTAATTCTACACCATTTGAGTTAAATACATATATTATGGGTAGATTATAACTAGTAAATCTTAGAAAGTAAGGGTTTAGGTGAAAAACCTAGATTTTTATAAAAATGAGATTTTAACCACGAAAATGGTTATGGAATTGGATAGAAATTATATATTTGAGTTCTTGAGATTATGGATAACATTTTCATCCAAAAATTTTCGGAATCCGGGCACGTGGGCCCGGGATAAATTTTAGAAATTTTACCATTTTGGATAGGGCAATTTATTTAATAGATGAATTTTGAATTATTAAACATATATTAATTATTTTATATAACTTTTGGATAGTTTCGGATTTTTGGGCATTGAATCAAGAATTTTACGCGACACGATAATCAGAAAGTGGACTTTCAGACGAGGTAAGTCTCTTATCTAATCTTGTGAGGGAGAAATTACCCCATAGGGATTAAATTGAATAATTGTTGCTAATTGCGGGGGCTACGTACGCACGAGGTGACGAGAGTCCGTGCGTAGCTAGTATAAATGCTAATGTCCGGGTAATTTAGGACTCAAAGCATGAATTACTTGTGTAAATTGTATTCCCTGATTTATTAATATTAAATTGATATATATGAATATATTGTGAATTGTTAGATAGAGATATTAAAGGATGGAAATCTCATATGCTTGATTTTATGTTTAAATCAATTAATTATTAAAAGAAATTATTCTTCCTCCCGAATTTATCTCATAATAAATATACTCTCCTTCCGGAGGTACATAAGAAAATGTCCTCCTTTCTTGTGGAGCGGACCGAATGCCTCGGCAGGATAGATGCATGTATGGATCGCGCCGCACGTCCCTCGGCAGTGTACACGACACTCTGGATCGGGTCGTACGTCATCGGTAGAAATCGTGCTTAATAATAATAATAATAATTACACGATACTTTAATAGCTTATTTCAGCTTGCGAAGCTAATTGATAAATTGAAAAATCCTTGGAATTTAATGAATTATTATTCTTGCTTGTTAAAGAATTAATTGTTATTCATGTAAATGATATTTAATTGATAAATTGGAAATTATATGAATTGAAGGAATTTAATTAATATATTAAAAATTATTGCATTTGAAGAAATTTGATTATTTTCGCTGATTAAATAAATTATTTTAAATTTTGTAAATCATGATGATTTAAATATCCTAGTTGTATTTCAATTATTATTATTGACCCATAGTGAGTGTCAAAGTCGGTCATCTCGTCTCGACCACTTCGAGATTAGGCTTGATACTTACTGGGTACACGTTGTTTACGTACTCATACTACACTTGCTGCACTTTTTGTGCAGGAACTGAGGCAAGTACTAGTGGGGGACCTATCGTCTTACACCCACATTATCCAGGGGCATAGTGGTGAGCTGTTTCTCTGATCCATTCTGCAGCTACTAGTGTCTCTCTTTGTATTTTTTTTATTCTATCTATTTTTATTTCAGACAGTATTTGAGGTTTTGTATAATATACTAGATGCTCATACACTTCTGACACTAGGTCTTGGCACATATATTGGTAGAATTTGGGTTTTATTATTTCTATTGGTTTTAAATTTAGTCAATGAATACTTAATTTATTAAGTTGGCTTGCCTAGCCGTAGTGTTAGGCGCCATCACGACCTATAGGTGAAATTGGGTCATGACAACATGGTATCAGAGCACTAGGTTCACGTAGGTCTCACAAGTTATGAGCAGGCCTAATAGAGTCTTGCGGATCGGTACGGAGATATCTGTACTTATCTTCGAGAGGCTATAGGGTGTTAGGAAATTACCTTTCTTCATATTCCATCGTGCAATTAATGTAGTACTAAATATCCTTCTCTTATTCTCTCACAGATGGTGAGAACGCGCTCGAATGAAGTTCCAGACCAGGGAAGAGCTACTCCCCCAGTTGCTAGAGGCCGAGGCAGAGGCCGAGGGAGGGCTCCAGCCCGTGGTAGAGGGCAAGGACGTCCCAAGACTATTCCAGTTATGCCGCCAGTGGGTCCAGCAGAGAATCCCATTATTAAGGAGCAGGGTGAGGTGTCTGTGGCAGAGCCAGCTCCGGTGGATTTTACATCTGCACCGGGATTTCAGGATGTCATGGGTCATATGCTGCGGTTCATGGACAATATGACTCAGGCCGGTTTATTTCCGGCACACCCAGCCACATCTCAGGCGGGCGGGGGAGCACAGACCCCTAACGCGCAAGCTCATGGACAGGCAGCTGCTGTATATCAGACCCAGGGTGCACTACCCGTGGGTGGAACCCAGCCAGTGGCAGCAGCTACACCTGAGCCCAAGCCAGTTGTAGCCGCCGATCCTCAGAAACTATTGGACAAATGGACTAGACTACATCCTCCTGTCTTTGGGGGTAAGCGACATGAGGATCCCCGGGATTTCATTGATCGGTGCAAGGATAGACCGTACAACATGAGGATATTGGAGTCTTATGGGGTAGACTTTGCTACTTTTTAGCTAGAGGGCAGAGCCCGTAGATGGTGGCAGTCTTATGTTCTTGGTAGACCAACAGATTCTCCTCCCATGACTTGGGACAGGTTCATCTGTATCTTTCTGGATAGGTATATTCCACCATCCCAGATGGGAAGAGTTGCGATTTCAGTTTCAGCAGATCCAGCAGGGTCAGATGTCAGTGACTGATTATGAGGCGAGGTTTTCTGAATTATCTCGCCATGCACTTATGATACTCCCTACTGAGGCGGAGAGAGTGCGGAGGTTTGTAGCCGGTTTACATACTGGTATTCAGGCCACTATGGCTCGAGAGCTTGAGATGGGTACTTCTTATGAGCGAGTTGTGGAAATAGCCCGGAGGATTGAGGGTGTGCATCAGCGAAGCCGAGAGCAGATTATGAGAGATAAGCGGTTCAGATACACTGGAGAGTTTAAAGGTGCTCCGTCTGGGGACAGAGGTTAGTTCGTGAGGGGCAAAATCCAGCAGACCCCCATATCCAGCACCACCACCTCCTCGAGGTGCTCTAGTGCGACCTTATCTCAGTGCTATACCAGAGAGTTCTTACCGCCCACCAGCTATTCAGGGTCCTTCCAGTGGGTATTCAGGTCCCCAAGGCCAGACACTTAGTCAGCATCCCACCGCACCGAAGAGTTGTTACGAGTGCGGGGATCCCAGTCATATGCGGAGGTTTTGCCCCAGGCTTCGGGGTAGACCAGTATAGCAGGGTCAGCAGTCTATGCTTACCGGACCAGTTGCTCCACCAGTAGTCCGACCACCAAGAGGTGGAGGACAGGTGGGTAGGGGTCATCCTAGAGCTGGAGGTCAGCCAGGCGGAGGCCAGCCAGTTGGCGTTCCAGCTCGATTCTATGCTTTTCCGGGTAGACCAGATGCAGAGGCCTCAGATGCTATGATTACAGGTATTATTTCTGTTTGCGGCAAAGATGCCTCAGTATTATTTGATCCAGGATCCACGTATTCATATGTGTCGTCTCTATTTGCTCCATTCCTGGGTGTTTCTTATGAATCCTTGAGTACTCATGTTTATGTGTCCACTCATGTAGGCGATTCTGTTATTGTGAACCGGATCTACCGATCATGTATTATTACATTCTGTGGTTATGAAACTAGAACAGATCTCTTATTGCTCGAGATGATCAATTTTGAAATTATTCTGGGTATGGACTGGTTATTTCCATATCATGCTATTCTAGATTGTCATGCCAAAACTATTACCTTGGCTATTCCATCTTTGCCTAGGCTGGAGTGGAAGGGTTCGTCAATTAGTTCATTTAATCGGGTTATTTCTTTTATAAAGGCTCAACACATGTTTGAGAAGGGTTGTTTGGCTTATCTAGCCTATATTCGGGATACTACTGTAGAGACTCCGGCTATTGATTCAGTGCCAGTAGTTCGGGAGTTCTCCGATGTATTTCCTTCAGATCTTCCAGGTATGCCACCTGATCGTGATATTGATTTCTGTATTGACGTGGCTCCAGATACTCAACCTATATCTATCCCACCGTATCGCATGGCTCCGAAAGAATTGAAAGAACAACTTGAAGAGTTACTAGCCAAAGAGTTCGTCAGACCGAGTGTATCGCCTTGGGGTGCACCGGTATTATTTGTGAAAAAGAAGGATAGAACAATGCGAATGTGTATTGATTATCGCCAATTGAACAAAGTTACTATTAAGAACAAGTACCCATTGCCGCGTATTAATGATCTATTTGACCAGTTGCAGGGTGCTAGGGTGTTCTCTAAGATCGACTTGAGGTCAGGGTATCATCAGTTGAAGATTCGAGATTCGGATGTTCCGAAAACTGCTTTCCGTACTAAATATGGTCATTATGAGTTTCTGGTAATGTCTACTCGCGCAGCAAGGAGGAACATGAGCAGCATATGAGAGTAGTGCTTCAGACATTGCTGGAACAAAAGCTATATGCTAAGTTCTCTAAATGATAGTTTTGGCTAGAGTCTATAGCATTTTTGGGACATATTGTATCGGGCGAAGGTATTAAAGTTGATCCCAAAAAGATTGAGGCAGTTCAGAATTGGCATCATTCCACTTCGACGACTGAGATCATGAGTTTTCTGGGTTTAGCAGGTTATTATCGTCGGTTCATGGAAGGTTTTTCATCTATTGCAGCACCTTTGACCAAATTAACCCAGAAGGGTGTTCAATTCCGATGGTCCGATGATTGTGAGTCAAGCTTTCAGAAACTCAAGACAGCATTGACTACAACACCAGTGTTAGTGTTTCCTTTCGGTTCGGGGATGTATACAGTATATTGCGATGCTTCACGCGTTGGTTTGGGTTGTGTATTAATGCAGGAAGGGCGAGTTATTGCATATGCTTCACGTCAGTTGAAGCCCCACGAGCAGAATTATCCGGTACATGATTTGGAGTTAGCTGCGATTGTTCACGCCCTTAAGATTTGGAGGCATTATCTTTATAGGGTGTCCTGTGAAGTTTATACTGATCATCACAGTTTGCAGCATTTGTTCAAGCAGCGGGACTTAAATTTAAGGCAGCGCAGACGGCTGGAATTACTAAAAGATTATGATATTACTATCCTATATCATCCAGGTAAAGCAAATGTAGTTGCAGATGCCTTGAGTAGAAAGGCGGAGAGTATGGGTAGTTTGGCTTTCATTTCAGCAGAAGAGAGGCCATTAGCTTTGGATATCCAGTCCTTGGCCAACAGACTTGTGCGACTAGATATCTCAGAGCCCAGCCGAGTTCTTGCATGTGTCGCTCAGTCTTCACTATTTGATCAGATCAAGGCTCGCCAGTATGATGACCCACACTTAATGGTTCTTCGAGAAATGGTACTACGAGGTGGTGCCAAGGAAGTCACTATTGGTGCAGATGGTGTTCTGCAACTCCAGGATCGTCTGTGTGTTCCTAATGTGGATGAACTGAGGAAAGAGATCTTGGAGGAGGCACACAGTTCTCGGTATTCTATTCATCTAGGTGCTACGAAGATGTATCGTGACTTGAGGCAGCATTATTGGTGGCGACGAATGAAAAGGGACATAGTTGAGTATGTAACTAGGTGTCTAAATTGCCAGCAAGTTAAATATGAGCACCAAAGGCCAGGTGGCCTACTTCAGCAGATGACTATACGGGAATGGAAATAGGAACGCATCACTATGGACTTTGTAGTTGGGTTGCCGCGGACCTTGAGGAAGTTTGATGCAGTTTGGGTGATTGTTGACAGATTGACCAAGTCGGCACATTTTATTCCTGTTGTGACTACGTATACTTCAGAGAGGTCGGCCCAGATTTATATTCAAGAGATAGTTCGGTTGCACGGTATGCCAATTTCCATCATATTAGATAGAGGTCCTCAGTTTACTTCATATTTCTAGAGAGCAGTACAGAGTGAGTTGGGGACCCGTGTAGAGCTCAGCATAACTTTTCATCCGCAGACCGACGGGCAGTCAGAACGGACAATTCAGATTTTTGAGGATATGCTCAGGGCATGTGTGATTGACTTTGGAGGTCAGTGGGATCGTTTCTTGCCTTAGGCCGAGTTTGCTTATAATAACAGTTACCAATCCAGCATCGAGATGGCTCTATTTGAGGCTTTATATGGCCGTCGATATCGTTCACCTATCGGATGGTTTGAGCCCGGTGAGGCTAAGTTATATGGTACTGATTTGGTGAGGGATGCCTTGGAAAAGGTAAAGTTGATTCATAAGCGACTTCGTACAACACAGTCCAGACAGAAGAGTTACGCGGATCCAAAAGCACGTGATATATCATTTATGGTAGGTGAAAAAGTTCTCTTGAAGGTTTCGCCGATGAAGGGAATTATGAGATTCGGGAAGAAGGGCAAGTAGAGCCCAAGGTTTATAGGCCCATTTGAGGTATTGAGATGAGTTGTGGAGGTTGCTTATGAGCTTGCATTGCCTCCCAGACTATCGGGATTTCATCCGGTTTTCTATGTATCTATGCTCCGGAAGTATCATGCTGACCTATCACATGTGTTGGACTTCAGCATAGTTCAGCTAGATCAGATTTTGGGTTATGAAGAAGAGCCATTTGCCATTGTTGATAAACAAGTTCTCCAGTTGAGGTCCAAGAGGATTTCTGCAGTAAAGGTCCAGTGGAGGGGCCAACCAGTCGAGGAAGCGAGTTGGGAGGCCGAGGAGGACATGCGGAGCAAATATCCACACTTATTTAGCACTCCAGGTATTATTCTAAACCCGTTCGAGGACGAACGTTTGTTTAAGAGGTGGAGAACGTAATGACCCAACAGGTCATTTTAACTTTTAGAACCCCGTTTTCTAAAATAAAATTTCTCGTATGTGCTTTTAATGATTATTGACTTGCGGGGATGGTTGGTTCGGGATTTGGAAGCGTTTGGGTTGAAATCGGAATACTTGGTTCCTTAAGTTAGCCTTAAAAGGCCAAGTTTGACTTCGGTCAATATTTTGAGAAAACGACCGCGGAATCGGGATTTGATGATTCCAATAGGTTCGTATGATGATTTTGGACTTGGGCGTATGTCCGAATCGAGTTTTTGATTACCCGGGAGCGTTTTGACGCTTAATAGTAAAAATCAACTATTTGAAGGTTTAAAATTCTTTAAATTTGGTTTGGAGTAGGATTTTGAGTAATTGAAGTCCGTTTGGAATTCCGAGTTTGGGAATAGTTCCGTATAATAATTTAAGACTTGCACGCAAAATTTCATGTCATTCCGAGTAGTTTAAGTATATTTCGGCGCATTGGAAGTAAATTGAAGAACTTGAAATTCTTAAGTTTGAATCAATTTGATTTAGGGTATGATTCTTAGATTTGATGATGTTTTACATGTTCCGAGAGTTCGAGCAAGTCCGTTTTATGATTTCAAACCTGTTGGTATGTTCGGGCGGAGTCCCGGGGACCCCGAGTGTCAATCGGACGAGGCTCAGACCAAGTTGGAAGTTCGGAGCCAAAACTGAAGCTCCCCGCTACTGTCAGAATTGCACCTGCGCTTGGCCAGTTGCAGGTGCGACATTCGCAGATGCGACAGAAGCTCGCAGGCGCGGTACTCGCATATGCGAGATTTTGAGCGCAGAAGCGAAAAAGGGAAGGGGCAATCCACCGCAGATGCGGACGATTTGCGCACCTGCGAACGCGTAGGTGCGAAACTTTGTGCGCAAATGCGAGAATTGGCCAGGCAAGTGAAACTCGCACCTGCGAGGATTTTTCTGCAGGTGCGGAGCCGCAGGTGCGTTCCAACTTCCGCAGGTGCGAAAGACCTGTTTGGCAAAAAGCTTAAAAGAACGGAAATTCACCATTTTTGCCCATTTTCTTTCATACTTGGGCCATTTTGGAGCTCTTTGTAAGGAGTTTTCAACTAACAACTTGGAGGTAAGTTAATTCTACACCCTTTGAGTTAAATACATAGATTATGGGTAGATTATAACTAGTAAATCTTAGAAATCAAGGGTTTAGGTGAAAAACCTAGATTTTTATAAAAATGAGATTTTAACCACGAAAATGGTTATGGAACTGGATAGAAATTATATATTTGAGTTCTTGAGATTATGGTAACGTTTTCATCCGAAAATTTTCGGAATCCGAGCACGTGGGTCCGGGATAAATTTTAGAAATTTTACCATTTTGGATAGGGCAATTTATTTAATAGATGAATTTCGAATTATTGAACATATATTAATTATTTTATATAACTTTTGGATAGTTTCGGATTTTTCGGTATTGAATCGAGAATATTACGCGACGCGATAATCGGAAAGTGGACTTTCAGACGAGGTAAGTCTCTTGTCTAATCTTGTGAGGGGGAAATTACTACATAGGGATTAAATTGAATAATTGTTGCTAATTGCGGGGGCTACGTACGCACGAGGTGACGAGAGTCCGTGCGTAGCTACTATAAATGCTAAAGTCCGGGTAGTTTAGGACTCAAAGCATGAATTTTTTGTGTAAATTGTATTCCCTGATTTATTAATATTAAATTGATATATATAAATATATTGTGAATTGTTAGATAGAGATATTAAAGGATGAAAATCTCATATGCTTGATTTCTGTTTAAATCAATTAATTATTAACAGAAATTATTCTTCCTCCCGAATTTATCTCATAATAAATATACTCTCTTTCCGGAGGTACATAAAAAATATTCTCCTTTCTTGTGGAGCGGGCCGAACGCCTCGGCAGGATAGATGCATCTATGGATCGCGCCGCACGTCCCTCAGCAGTGTACACAACACTCTGGATCGGGCCGCACGTCCTCTTCAGAAATCGTGCTTAATAATAATAATAATTACACAATACTTTAATAGATTATTTCAGCTTGCGAAGCTAATTGATAAATTGGAAAATCCTTGGAATTTAATGAATTATTATTCTTGCTTGTTAAAGAATTAATTGTTATTCCTGTAAATTATATTTAATTGATAAATTGGAAATTATTGAATTGAAGGAATTTAATTAATATATTGAGAATTGTTGCATTTGAAGAAATTTGATTATTTTCGCTGATTAAATAAATTATTTTAAATTCTGTAAATCATGCTGATTTAAATATCCTAGTTGTATTTCAATTATTATTATTGACCCATAGTGAGTGTCAAAGTCGGCCATCTCGTCTCTACCACTTCGAGATTAGGCTTGATACTTACTGGATACACGTTGTTTACGTACTCATACTACATTTGCTGCACTTTTTGTGCAGGAACTGAGGCAAGTACTAGTGGGGGACCTATCGTCTTACACCCACGTTATCCAGGGGCATAGTGGTGAGCTGTTTCTCTGATCCGTTCTGCAGCTACTAGTGTCTCTTTTTGTATTTTTTTTATTCTGTCTATTTTTATTTCAGACAGTATTTGAGGTTTTGTATAATCTACTAGATGCTCATACACTTATGACACCAGGTCTTGGCACACATATTGGTAGAATTTGGGCTTTATTATTTCTCTTGGTTTTAAATTTTGTCAATGAATATTTAATTTATTAAGTTGGCTTGTCTAGCCGTAGTGTTGGGCGCCATCACGACCTATAGGTGAAATTGGGTCGTGACAACTGATGTATTGGTCCACGTGGCATTCGACCCGACCGAGAAATAACCTCAACCATTTGGATTTGTTTGTTCAGTGTTTGGCGATTGTTGGGGCTGGAATGTGAAGAATCCACCATTGTTAAAGGATGAAGAAGCTTAGTCGAACTTAGAGATAAAATTGATCGGAGCTTGTTTGCACCAGTTTTGAATCAAAAATCGTAGCTTCAGATGTCAGTCGTAAAACGCAAAGCATTGAAGGAACGGGGTATGAACATATCTGAAGTTTGTGGAAAGATTTTGAAATTTGTTCATTTCGAGGCTGGAAACCATTATAAATTGATTTATGCCAATACTTGTTGGAAATATTGAATTTGTACCAGAAAACTTTGAATTGCCATTGTTGAACGATCCGAAAGCTTGAGTTGATTTGGAACCTGAAAATTCGTCGCGGAATCAATTGGGTGTTTCGACTTTTGAATCAAGGATTTTGAGTTATTTCTCGTTTCAAAACATCACTTCTACGGTCTTTGAGAAGTTTATCATCACTTCTACGGTCTTTGAGAAGTTTATACTGACTTTGCAGTCTGTTGGTTGAAATTTTCAAATTCCTTCTAAAGAACAAATCTGGGGTTGATAAAAATTTGAAGTACTAATTAAGGTTTGTTGAAATCATTTTGAAACCCTATTGAATTGAGGCTGAGAATCGGGAATAGTTGCTGGTTCGAGGAGCTCGTAGTGGGCATTGTTGAATCCTCTACTGCTGGGTTTCTTTGCTGAGATCAATTGTGTTAATCTGCTTGACTAAAGTTGATTGGAGCTTAAAGCACTGCTTCAGTACCTTGCTGTGAGGATTGAATTTTAAGCTTAAAGCATTGCTTCAGTATCTATTAATCCAAGTGTAGTGGTGAAATTGCTGAACTCGAATTGATTCTAGCTCGGTGAAATCGACTCCACCATTGTTGCTGAACTAAATTGGCTTTTAGTTGTTTTATGTTAACCCGGATAGGTCGGTTATTTATGGGTCTAACGCCACATGAACCAATACATCAGTGACACCTATTTAATTAAAGGACCCACATTTGCCATCTCATAGTTCTGATAAAAAGAGGGGCATTTTTAACCAAAAAATTAATGTTTAGGTCAATTTTGGCCCAATAGGTAGAACATGACAAATTTAAGCCATTTCCAATAAGTTAGGGGCATTAGGGGCATTTCTGACCCTTTATCTGTAAAATATAAGTTGTGTCATTCCTTTCAATAGAACTTGAACTAAATTGGATGACAAGGTAAGAACCAGATACTATACTCATACTGCCAAATGAAATGAGAAGAAGCATTTATATCAAATTATTACCAGGCCGTCCAGCCACCAAATTGGTCAAAGTGAACTGCAAAACCATCATGCCAAACAAGAATTCACTCACAGATATTCGCGAGAATCACAGCCATTTGAAGGAGCTTAAGCATGAGCTGAAGCTCAGGCATTGAACATTCCGGTTGGAGGAACATCCCCTCTCATTACTCTCCAAGGGCCACCATAAAACATTGGTTTCATTAGAGGCACTGCTTCCCCAGAATGTTCTTTCCCAGTATTTCTCCTGTCAAAATGAAGAGACAAAGCTTTTATATTAAGACAAGATTTTTGAAGAAAAACAGACTATCACAGAAAAGTAAATCGTTTGATCCTCCATGCATAACCCTATGGCTGTCCAACGGGACGGGACGGGACGAGACGGGATAAAATTAACGGGACGGGACGACATTTAGCCGGGACGGTGACGGGACGGGACGAAACGGGACAAATGGGACGAAACAGTAGGCCCATCCCGTCCTGCTAACAAACGGGACGGGTTCGCGGGCCTTAAGTGTCGTTTTTAAAAAAAAAATTATTTAAGCATTGAGTTTGGCAACGGTTATTCTTTTGACAATGACTAAGTCTTTAAAGTTTGCAACAACTAGTTTTTTAACTTATTTAATAAACTTAAAAATTAAACAAAAATTAGGAAACTAAGTAAAGAATTATAAAATATTAAAACAAAAGATTTGTAATGAAATATTCTAGTAATTATAAATTTATAATAGAGTTATAATTTATTTAATATAATTTCAAGTCATTAAGTAATTAAGTAAGAGTGTAAGACAATTCATAAAAAAAATTCAAACGCTTAGAGCCTTTTATTTTATTAATAGAACTTTCAAATCTCACATACAAATATAATTCTTTTGAAGAGCACATAATCTACGCAGCCACCTCCTAGGTAGGGTCCTCCGCTAATGAATGTCTATGATCTCCGATTTGAAATCTTGCCGCGCTAAAAACACTCTCCGATGGTACTGATGATGCTTGAATAGAAAGGATATCTCAGGCCATTATTGAAAGTGTTGGAAAAGTATTGCCACGCTCCCTCTACCATGCCAAAAGTTGTTTGTTGCCTTCTTCGTCTTTAATACTTTCCAATCTTTGATTAAGATAAGAATCAAGTTCATCATCAATAGAGAAATCAAAACCTGTTATATCATTCATATCTTTTCATAGAACTTCTACTCTAGACTTAAAAGTAGAAGGAGCAGTTTCACCACCTGTTGTTTCCATAGATTTATATTTATCAAACATTGATCTAACATAAGAGTATATGTTAGCTTGGCAGTCTTCGAGAGATGGTTGTTCATTTTCTTGAATTGCTAAATTCTCATAAATTTTATGAACAAGTATGGGTTAAGTATAGTAGAAATTAAATAAACTTGGGGAATATGGAAAAAATACTTTTTAGATTTTACAATCATTTCATTAATGGCCGGTGCATTAGTTGGATTAGTTTTATACTTACCAAATACAACAGAAATTCCACAAATATACCATAATATTTGTGTAACAGTAGGATAATATATATCAGAAAATTGTTTTGTAGCATAATAAATTTTTTATAAAATTTAGTAAGCAATTGGAGCCATTGCCCAACGGCTAGAATTCAAAAAAAAAAAAGGACGCGGGACAGGCGGGACGGGACAGGATGAGACCGGACGGGACGGAACGGGACGGGACGGGACGGGACAAACGGGACGAAATGGTCATCCCGTCCCATCCCGTGTCCCGTTTAACATGGGCCCATCCCGTTTAGAATTAAGTGGGACGGGACGGGACCGGGACATAACCCCAAGCCTCTTATGTTGATCAGAAGAATTTACATCTCTCATAATAGTCTTCACAAGTGGAAATGGGTAATGATCTTGAGCAATGAAAATTCATTCCATGTAGCAGATAGATACCAAAAAAAAAAAAAGCGATTAATCTAGTCTTACAAGACAGGATCAGCAAAAAGAAAGAGAACCAACTTAAATAGTAGAGACATAAAAATGCAGATAATCCTCCAATTTTGACTGCATTGAGGTTCTAACATAGGAAGACAGACATTCACTCCTTAACTTGTACATTATAATCATAGTGGTAAGAAGAGATAGTATGTTCGCAGTCAAATTTTGCGTAAGGAATAGACAATAACACTGACGAACTTCCTTATATGGATTTAGTAGGATACAGATTCTATGATTTTTTTTTTTTTTTCTGATCTTAGCTTATAAAAATCCAAATTTTCAGTTGATCTCAGAGTCAAATTTGATCCCAAATTGCGCTGTAGTTTCACTTTAACGGCAAACTTGAAGCAACACAAATAGATACAGCATGTTAAAAAAGAAACCAATGAAAGCACCACTCTCTTCCTATAAATTTCTCTATACTTTTAATATCCTGACTCTTCCTTTTGTTCCTTGAGAAAGCTCATTTTTGACTCATGCTTATGCTACACAGTTTACATATTCTTTTTGTTAACTAATGTAGATTATTAGATTTACCATCTTGTTAACTTTCCTAGATTAGAACTAAAACACATATCTTTTTTGATAACCGAGAAGTCCCCGAGGTTCAGCTCGCGCAAAGTTCGAAACTCAGTTGTCAATGGTGATGGATCCATTACTTGTAGCAGTGAGGCAAACAATGTGTGACACACAAGAAGGAAATCACCTCCAAGGGAGCAAAAGTTAAACTGCTTGCACTCATCACTAAGTGCCTGTCCTCTGTAAAACAAGGGATTGATGGATGACTGCTTGCCGACCCAACCACCTCCTTCTCAACCAAAGAAGCAAGGTTCCAGGAAGTAAATAAGGGAAGTCTAATATAGTGATCCCTGTACCTATAGTGTACTTCCCAAAACCATCTTTCAGCAAGCCACTACTTTCAACTTCTGAAGCTACTATTACCCAAATGTGTCAAAAAGAAAGGGCAAGTGTTTAACAGATCATTATAACATATCTGAGTAAAATATCTAAGCATCAGTAATGACATTGATACAGTGTTAACCCAATGACCTGATGCCACCATACCTTATAGAGTTGCTCAGTGATGACTGCCCCGATAACTCCAGTATAAAATGCACAGACGTAGATTGTGACCGGAGGAGTAAATGATCTTGGTCTCCTGTATGGTTCAACAATGTCCCAAAGAATTGTCTTTTCCCATTTTGAGTATACATAATCTGCATATTTCCTCCACAAATACATTACCATGTTCACAAGATTTTTACTTTACCAGCTCAACTGCACTGATGGAACAAGAGGTTAACTTGTATACAGATATGACTGTTGTCATGCATAAAACAGTAAGATAGTTCACAAGGGATACTTTCTTTTTACAGAATTCCAGAGTTTGACAACCATAATAACTGGTTACTATGAAAAGATGTATTGACATGGGTTAGTAAAAGTAATATCAGGAACCTGTACTACTGGAGAAACATTTGCAAGAGAAAAGAAGCAGAGTAGGATTTTAGCAACATAGGGAGATCAGTTAAGGAGGACAAATGCTAACAATACAAGACCTTTTCTGCTGCTGTTGCCTATCTCCACATTATCATCAGCCACTCAAGAGGTAAACATATTTTCCTTAATTGTAATCAATCAGTTTACGTTAAATCCAAGC
This sequence comes from Nicotiana tabacum, assembly GCF_000715075.1. Taxonomy (NCBI): domain Eukaryota; kingdom Viridiplantae; phylum Streptophyta; class Magnoliopsida; order Solanales; family Solanaceae; genus Nicotiana; species Nicotiana tabacum. The sequence continues at coordinate 46,669,213 of NC_134092.1, forward strand.
GATATCCATCTTTTATGCTATGTTAATATCTCTACTAAACTTGTTGAATATGATTGCTACTCAATAACTGTGAGACCACCTTTTGGTCATAGGAAACATTTCTATGATTAGCTAATAACCATTCATTTGTTCGTCTCTGCATTTGTCTTACTACCAGCAGAACAATAGAACACATAAAAATATAAAAATGGAGATCAATTCAATCAGCACACTAAGCTCCAGTAACAGTGAAAGATCCAACCAACACAAAAATTAAAATCTGTAAAAGAAAACTTGGAAGACGTTCTAATCATTCAAAATTATTATTATACACTAAGTAATAATTATTCAACATATCAAAACCCCAAGGGCGGAGGGATTTATACGAATTTTAGGGATACTCCAATATTAACTAGTTTCAAACGCTGAGATCAAGGAGGGTTAGAAATTGGAAACGGTTGTTTCAACAATAAGAAGGAATTGACAAATGATACGAATTTATGATTTTTGTCGTGTCAATGCAACTTTTACGACCGTATTCTCTGACTATTTTCTCTATATAAGAGAAGCGTTCAGATAATTGATTATTAGTACGTAATAACAAAAGGCTGATTTGTAATACTCATTATTTCAGAGCGAATGTCAGCGGAAGCAAATAAGAACGAATTTCAACTTCTAAACTCAAATTATTCTCTTTTTTCCCCTTTTCTATAGGAGAAACTTCCAGATAACTGATGACTAACACCAAATGAAGATAAGTAAAAACCCATAATTTCAGAGCCAAAATCGCATTTGAGGCAAATAAGAAAGCATATCAACCTGTAAATGTGACTAACAACTGTTATAACTTAAATCTTTTATGAACCCAATTCGCAATCATGTTATCTAACTATAGGATAATTTTGAAGAAGGGAGTAGGGTTTCTGACAGAGAGTAGAGAATGGAGGAACTTACAAGCTCGATTTCGTTAGACAGAGAGATCTCGAGGAGTTCACAGCAGTCAGCAGCAGCAGAGTGTTGTTTAACCCAAAATTGATTTTAAAATAGACATTAGCAATTACAATTATCCAAAGTTTGCTTAATAAAATAATTAAGTAAAGCAGAATTAAAGAATGGAATAAAGAATTTTTTATTGGGCATCGTTCTTTGATATAGCTACACAAGAGCGAATTCCAATCCTTCAAGGATTTAGTCGAAATGATAGCTTTGTATATCATGCGTAGAGTGAGCAAAGTATTTATAGGTTAAGTGGGATGTGATCCTTTCCAATTTCTAGCCTATGTGCTCTTTATGTGGTTAGTGGGCGGCGAGATCCTCACCGGCTGTTTCTGATGGGTCAACCGCTTGTGTAAGGAAGATATATTCTATTGACTTTGAAATATCAAGTCAACTAAAGAAATAGTAAAGAAAATTTTATGATAAATATTTTTTTAGTTTCACATTAAATATTTAGTTCTTGTCAAACTCATGAGATCATTGATGACATCAATAAAGCAATCTTAAATACTATAAATATGTGTCTTTCTCTCATTGTAAAATACACCAACAAAGAGAGAAAGAAAGAGTGAGTCATCACAGACAGAGTATAAGAAAATAGTCTGTGAGAAAAATAGAAAGTGAGCGATATTGGAGTGAGATGGGAATATCAAAAGAGGGTTATTTTTTTTAGTGTTGTAGTGGTCTTTGGAGTATTTTACTCGGGCCTACAAAGTATAAATTCCTTGCTATAGTGATATCAGTTGCTCCACTCAGGGCCGTGGTTTATCCCTTATTCAAAAGGGTTTTTCACGTAAAAATCTTGGTGTCGTTGTCACTCTTTTATTCTTATTAATTACTGTATCTCGATGCTACGTTATTATTCCGTTTTTATTACTGTGAATATTATTTTTCTAGGGGTTTATTCCCAACAACTGGTATTAGAGCAAAGGTTCTGCTCGTTTACAAGAATACTATTCACTGTCGGTAATACTATACTCGGTGAAAAATAAAAATATCCTGAGTAAAGTACGAGGTAGTAAAATTTAACGGAGATAGCGGTTTCTCAACATGGCAAAGAATGATGAGAGATCTGCTCATCCAACAAGGATTACACAAGGTACTAGATATTGATGCCAAAATGTCTGATACCATGAAAGCTAAGGATTGGCCTGACTTGGATGAAAGGGCAGCTAGTGCAATCAGGTTGCACTTATCAGATGATGTGGTAAATAACATCATTGATGAAGACACCGCACGTAGCATTTGGACAAGGTTGGAAAGCCTATACATGTCCAAAACGCTAACAAATAAATTATACCTGAAGAAGCAGCTATACGCTCTGCACATGGGTGAAGGTACGAATTTTTTGTCACATTTAAATGTGTTTAACAGACTAATCACACAGCTCGCCAATCTCGGGGTGAAAATTGAGGAAGAAGAAAAAGCCATCTTGTTGTTGAACTCGTTTCCATCTTCGTACGATAATCTGGCAACAACCATCCTGCACGGTAAGACTACCATTGAGTTGAAAGATGTCACATTGGCTCTTCTACTCAATGAGAAGAAGAGAAAGAAGCCTGAAAATCAAGAACATGCTCTCATCACAGAAGGTAGAGGCTGGAGTTATCAAAGGAGTTCGAGCAACTATGGTAGATCCGGAGCTCGTGGAAAGTTTAAGAACCGATCCAAATCAAGAGCTAGAAATTGCTACAATTGTGATCAACCAGGTCACTTCAAAAGAGATTTCCCAAATCCAAGGAAAGGCAAAGGTGAAACTAGTTGCCAGAAGAATGATGACAACACAGCCGCTATGGTGCAAAATAATGATAATGTTGTCCTCTATATAAACGAGGAAGAGGAATGCATGCACTTATCAGGTCTAGAGTCAGAATGGGTGGTTGATACAACAACATCTTACCATGCCACACGGGTAATAGATCTTTTTTGCAGATATGTAACAGGTGATTTCGGCCTTGTGAGAATGGGTAACACAAGTTACTCAAAAATTGCGAGGATCGGTGACATTTGTATCAAGACAAATGTCGGATGCACATTGGTTTTAAAGGATGTGCGATATGTACCTAATTTGCGGATGAACTTGATCTCGGGAATTACTTTAGACGAATATGGATACGAGAACTATTTTGCAAATCAAAGTGGAGAATCACCAAGGGATCATTGGTGATTTCAAAGGGAGTTGCTCGTGGCACATTGTAGAGGACAAATGCAGAAATATGCCAAGGTGAATTGAATGCGGCACAGGATGAGATTTCTGCAGATTTGTGGCACAAAAGGATGGGTCATATGAGCGAGAAGGGATTGAAAATTCTTGCCAGGAAATCACTCATTTCTTATGCCAAAAATACAACGATAAAACCTTGTGACTACTGTTTATTTGGTAAGCAGCATAGAGTCTCATTTCAGACACCATCTGAAAGAAAATTGAATATACTTGATTTGGTATATTCTGATATTTGTGGTCCAATGGAAATTGAATCGATGGGCGGTAACAAATATTTTGTTACTTTTATTGATGATGCTTCACGAAAATGATGGGTTTATATTTTGAAAGCCAAAGATCAGGTATTTCAAGTTTTCCAGAAGTTTCATGCTATGGTGGAAAGGGAGACAGGACAAAAACTAAAGCGTCTCCGAAGTGACAATGGAGGTGTATCGTTCGAGCCATGGGATCAGACATGAAAAGACAGTTCCTGGAACCCCACAACACAATGGCGTAGCCGAAAGGATGAATCGCACCATTGTGGAGAAGGTGAGAAGCATGCTCAGAATGGCTAAACTGCCTAAGTCATTTTGGGGTGAAGCAATTCAGACAACTTGTTACCTGATCAACAGGAGTCCATCAGCTCTGTTGGCCTTTGACATCCCAGAGAGAGTTTGGACCAACAAAGAGGTGTCCTACTCGCATCTGAAGGTGTTCGGTTGCAAGGCTTTTGCACATATACCAAAGGATCAGAGAACAAAGATGGATGATAAATCTGTTTCATGCATATTCATTGGATATGGAGATGAAGAGTTCGGATACAGATTGTGGGATTTTGTAAAGAAGAAGGTCATCAGAAGCAGAGATGTAGTCTTCCGAGAAAGTGTAGTTGGAACTGCTGATGATATGCCAGAGAAGGCCAAGAATGATATAATTCCTAAACTTATTACTATTCCTTCTACTTCTAACAATCCCACAAGTACAGAAAGTAGGACCGACAAGGTTGCCGAGCAGGGGGAGCAACCCGGTGAGGTTATTGAGCATGGGGAGCAACTTGATAATGATGTCGAACAAGTGGAGTACCCTACTCAGGAAGAAGAACAACCTCAACCTATGAGGAGATCATAGAGGCCAAGGGTAGAGTCATGCAAGTACCCTTCCATAGAGTATGTCTTCATCAATGATGATGGGGAGCTAGAAAGTCCTACGGAGGTATTGTCTCATCCAGAAAAGAACCAGTGGATGAAAGCCATGCAAGAGGAGATGGAATCTTTGCAGAAAATGGCACGTACAAGCTGATTGAACTTCCAAAGAATAAAAGAACACTCAAATATAAGTGGGTCTTTAAACTCAAGAAAGATGGAAACGGCAAGCTGGTCAGATACAAAGCTCGAGTGGTGGTTAAAGGCTTCGAACAGAAAAAAGGTATTGATTTTGACGAAATTTTCTCACCTGTTTTCAAAATGACTTCTATTTGAACAATCTTGAGCTTAGCAGCTAGCCTAGATTTTGAAGTGGAGCAGTTGGATGTGAAAACTGCATTTCTTCATGGAGATTTGGAAAAGGAGATTTATATGGAGCAACCAGAAGGATTTGAAGTAGCTGAAAGGAAACACATAGTGTGCAAACTGAATAAGAGCCTTTATGGGTTGAAGTAGGCACCAAGGTAGTGGTACAAGAAGTTTGACTCATTCATGAAAAGTCAAACTTACACAAAGACATATTCTGATCCATGTGTATACTTCAAAAGATTTTCTGAAAATAATTTATTATATTATTGTTGTATGTGGATGACATGTTAATTGTAGGAAACGACAATGGGTTGATCGCAAAGTTGAAGGGAGATCTGTCCAAGTCATTTAATATGAAGGATTTGGGCCCAGCACAACAAATTTTAGGCATGAAGATAGTTCTAGAGCGGACAAGCAAGAAAGTTGTGGCTGTCTCAGGAGAAGTACATCGAACGTATACTGGAACGCTTCAACATAAAGAATGCTAAGCCAGTCAGCACACCTCTTGCTAGTCATCTAAAGTTGAGCAAGAAGATGTGTCCTACAATAGTGGAGGAGAAAAGGAACATGGCTAGAGTTCCTTATTCTTCTGCAGTCGGAAGCTTGATGTCTGCAATGGTATGCACTAGACCTGATATTGCTCATGCAGTTGGTGTTGTCAGCAGGTTTCTTGAAAATCCTGGAAAAGAACACTGGGAAGCAGTCAAGTGGATACTCAGGTACCTGAGAGGTACCACAGGAGATTGTTTAAGCTTTTGAAGATCTGGATCCAATCTTGAAGGGCTATACAGATGCTGATATGGCAGGTGACATTGATAACAGAAAATCCACTACTGGATATTTGTTCACATTTTTAGGTGGAGCTATATCATGGCAGTCGAAATTACAAAAGTGTGTCGCACTCTCTACAACTGAAGCGGAGTATATTGCCACTACTGAAGCTGGCAAGGAGATGATATGGTTGAAACGGTTCCTTCAAGAGCTTGGATTGCATCAGAAGGAGTATGTCGTCTATTATGACAGTCAAAGTGCAATAGACCTTAGCAAGAACTCCATGTACTATGAAAGGACCAAACACATCGACACGAGATATCACTGAATTCGAGAAATGGTAGAGAATGAATCTCTAAAAGTCTTGAAGATCCATACAAGTGAGAATCACTCGGATATGCTGACCACGGTGGTACCAAGAGACAAGTTCGAGCTATGCAAAGAACTTGTCGGCATGAACTCTATATGAAAAACTAGAGTTAACTCCTTTAGGTGCATGGGATTGGAGGGGGAGATTTGATAGGTTCATCCCATGTGTAAGGAAGACATCTTCCTTTTGGCTTTGAAATGTAAAGTCAACTAAAGGAATAGTAAGGAAGATTTTATGGCAAATATTTCTTTGGTTTCACATTGAATATTTGACCCTTGCCAAACTCATGAGATCATTGATGACATAAATGAAACAATCCTATACACTATAAACATGTGTCTTGCTCTCATTGTAAAATACACCAACAAAGAGAGAAAGAAAGAGTGAGTCATCACAGACAGAGTATAAGAAAAATAGTCGGTGAGAAAAATAGAGAGTGAGCGATATTGTAGTGAGGTGGGAATATCAAAAGAGGGTTATTTCTTTTGAGTGTTGTAGTGGTCTTTGGAGTATTTTACTCGGACCTACAAAGTGTAAAATTCCTTGCTATAGTGATATCAGTTGCTCCTCTCGGGACCGTGGTTTTTCCCTTATTCAAAAGGGTTTTCCACGTAAAAATCTTGGTGTCGTTGTCACTCTTTTATTCTTGTTAATTACAGTATCTTGGTGCTACGTTATTATTCTACTTTTATTACTGTGAATATTATTTCTGTAGGGAGTTTATTCCCAATAATTTGTATTAGAGCATAGGTTCTGCTCGTTCACAAAAATACTATTCACTGTGGGTAGTACTATACACGGTAAAAAACAAAAATGTCCGGAGTAAAGTACGAGGTAGCAAAATTTAACGGAGATAGAGGTTTCTCAACATGGCAAAAAAGGATGAGAGATCTGCTCATCCAACAAGGATTACACAAGGTACTAGATGTTGATGCCGAAATGCCTGATACCATAAAAACTGAGGATTGTGCTGACTTGGATGAAAGGGGTGCTAGTGCAATGAGGTTGCACTTATCAGATGATGTGGTAAATAACATCATTGATGAAGACACCGAACATGGCATTTATATAAGGTTGGAAAGCCTATACATGTCCAAAACGCTAACAAATAAATTATACCTTAAGAAGCAGCTATACGCTCTACACATGGGTGAAGGTACAATTTTTTTGTCACATTTAATTGTGTTTAATGGACTAATCACACAGCTCGCCAATCTCGGAGTGAAAATCGAGGAAGAAGATAAAGCCATCTTGCTATTAAACTCATTGCTATCTTCGTACGATAATCTGGCAACAACCATCCTGCACGGTAAGACTACCATTGAGTTGAAAGATGTCACATCGGTTCTTCTACTTAATTAGAAGAAGAGAAAGATGCCTGAAAATCAAGGACATGCTCTCATCACAGAAGGTATAGGCAGGAGTTATCAAAGGAGTTCGAGCAACTATGGTAGATTCGGAGCTCGTGGGAAGTCTAAGAACTGATCCAAATCAAGAGCTAGAAATTGCTACAATTGTCATCAATCAGGTCACGTCAAAAGAGATTTCCCAAATCCAAGGAAAGGCAAAGGTGAAACTAGTGGCCAGAAGAATGACGACAACACAACCTCCATGGTGCAAAACAATGATAATGTTATCCTCTGTATAAACGAGGAAGAGGAATGCATGCACTTATCAGGTTCAGAGTCAGAATGGGTGGTTGATACAACAACATCTTACCAAGCCTCACCGGTAAGAGATCGTTTTTGCAAATATGTAGCAGGTGATTTCGGCCTTGTGAGAATGGGTAACACAAGTTACTCAAAGATTGCGGGGATCGATGACATTTGTATCAAGACAAATGTTGGATGCACATTAGTTTTAAAGGACGTGCGACATGCACCTGATTTGCGGATGATCTTGATATCAGGAATTGCTTTAGACCGATATCCACGTGTATACTTCAAAAGATTTTCTGAAAATAACTTTATTATATTATTGTTGTATGTGGATGACATGTTAATTGTAGGAAACGACAATGGGTTGATCGCAAAGTTGAAGGGAGATCTGTCCAAGTCATTTAATATGAAGGATTTGGGCCCCACACAACAAATTTTAGGTATGAAGATAGTTCTAGAGCGGACAAGCAAGAAAGTTGTGGCTGTCTCAGGAGAAGTACATTGAACGTATACTGGAACGCTTCAACATAAAGAATGCTAAGCCAGTCAGCACACCTCTTGCTAGTCATCTAAAGTTGAGCAAGAAGATGTGTCCTACAATAGTGGAGGAGAAAGGGAACATGGCTATAATTCCTTATTCTTCTACAGTCGGAAGCTTGATGTCTGCAATGGTATGCACTAGACCTGATATTGCTCATGCAGTTGGTGTTGTCAGCAGGTTTCTTGAAAATCCTAGAAAAGAACACTGGGAAGCAGTCAAGTGGATACTCAGGTACCTGAGAGGTACCACGGGAGATTGTTTGAGCTTTTGAAGATCTGATCCAACCTTGAAGGGCTATACAGATGCTGATATGGTAGGTGACATTGATAACAGAAAATCCACTACTGGATATTTGTTCACATTTTTAGGTGGAGCTATATCATGGCAGTCGAAATTGCAAAAGTGTGTCGCACTCTCTACAATTAAAGCGAAGTATATTGCCGCTACTGAAGCTGGCAAGGAGATGATATGGTTGAAACAGTTCCTTCAAGAGCTTGGATTGCATCAGAAGGAGTATGTCGTCTATTATGACAGTCAAAGTGCAATAGACCTTAGCAAGAACTCCATGTACTATGAAAGGACCAAACACATCGACACGAGATATCACTGAATTCAAGAAATGGTAGAGAATGAATCTCTAAAAGTCTTGAAGATCCATACAAGTGAGAATCATTCGGATATGCTGACCAAGGTGGTACCAAGAGACAAGTTTGAGCTATGCAAAGAACTTGTCGGCATGAACTCTATATGAAAAACTAGAGTTAACTCCTTTAGGTGCATGGGATTGGAGGGGGAGATTTGATAGGTTCATCCCATGTGTAAGGAAGACATCTTCCTTTTGGCTTTGAAATGTAAAGCCAACAAAAGGAATAGTAAGGAAGATTTTATGGCAAATATTTCTTTGGTTTCACATTGAATATTTGACTCTCGCCAAACTCATGAGATCATTGATGACATCAATGAAGCAATCCTATACACTATAAACATGTGTCTTGCTCTCATTGTAAAATACACCAACAAAGAGAGAAAGAAAGAGTGAGTCATCACAGACAGAGTATAAGAAAAATAGTCGGTGAGAAAAATAGAGAGTGAGCGATATTGTAGTGAGGTGGGAATATCAAAAGAGGGTTATTTATTTTGAGTGTTATAGTGGTCTTTGGAGTATTTTACTCGGACCTACAAAGTGTAAAGTTCCTTGCTATAGTGATATCAGTTGCTCCTCTCAGGGTTGTGGTTTTTCCCTTATTCAAAAGGGGTTTCCACGTAAAATTCTTGATGGCGTTGTCACTCATTTATTCTTGTTAATTACCGTATCTCGGTGCTACGTTATTATTTCGCTTTTTTTACTGTAAATATTATTTCTTTAGGGGGTTTATTCCCAATAATTGGTATCAGAGCACAGGTTCTGCTCGTTCACAAGAATACTATTCACTGTCGGTAGTACTATACACGGTGAAAAACAAAAATATCCGAAGTAAAGTACGAGGTAGCAAAATTTAACGGAAATAGCGGTTTCTCAACATGGCAAAGAAGGATGAGAGATCTGCTCATCCAACAAGGATTACACAAGGTACTAGATGTTGATGCCAAAATGCCTGATACCATAAAAGCTCAGGATTGTGCTGACTTGGATGAAAGGGCTGCTAGTGCAATCAGGTTGCACTTATCAGATGATGTGGTAAATAACATCATTGATGAAGACACCGAACGTGGCATTTATATAATGTTGGAAAGCCTATACATGTCCAAAGCGCTAACAAATAAATTGTACCTGAAGAAACAGCTATACGCTCTACACATGGGTGAAGGTATAAATTTTTTGTCACATTTAAATGTGTTTAACGGACTAATCACACAGCTCGCCAATCTCGGAGTGAAAATCGAGGAAGAAGATAAATCCATCTTGCTATTAAACTCATTGCCATCTTCGTACAATAATCTGGCAACAACCATCATGCACGACAAGACCACCATTGAGTTGAAAGATGTCACATTGGCTCTTCTACTCAACGAGAAGAAGAGAAAGATGCCTGAAAATCAAGGACATGCTCTCATCACAGAAGGTAGAGGCAGGAGTTATCAAAGGAGTTCGAGCAACTATGGTAGATTCGGAGCTCGTGGGAAGTCTAAGAACCGATCCAAATCAAGAGCTAGAAATTGCTACAATTGTCATCAATCAGGTCACTTCAAAAGAGATTACCCAAATCCAAGGAAAGGCAAAGGTGAAACTAGTGGCCAGAAGAATGACGACAACACAACCGCCATGGTGCAAAATAATGATAATGTTGTCATCTGTATAAACGAGGAAGAGGAATGCATGCATTTATCAGGTCTAGAGTTAGAATGGGTGGTTGATACAGCAGCATCTTACCATGCCTCACCGGTAAGAGATCGTTTTTGCAAATATGTAGCAGGTAATTTCGGCCTTGTGAGAATGGGTAACACAAGTTACTCAAAGATTGCGAGGATCGATGACATTTGTATCAAGACAAATGTCGGATGCACATTAGTTTTAAAGGACGTGCGACATGTACCTGATTTGCGGATGAACTTGATATCGGGAATTGCTTTAGACCGATATCCACGTGTATACTTCAAATGATTTTCTGAAAATAACTTTATTATATTGTTGTTGTATATGGATGGCATGTTAATTGTAGGAAAAGACTAGGGGTTGATCGCAAAGTTGAAGGGAGATCTATCCAAGTCATTTGATATGAAGGATTTGGGCCCAGCACAACAAATTTTAGGCATGAATATAGTTCGAGAGCGAACAAGCAGAAAGTTGTGGTTGTCTCAGGAGAAGTACATTGAACGTATACTGGAACGCTTCAACATGAAGAATGCTAAGCCATCCAGCACACCTCTTGCTAGTCATCGAAAGTTGAGCAAGAAGATGTGTCCTACAACAGTGGAGGAGAAAGGGAATATGGCTAGAATTTCTTATTCTTCTACAGTCAGATGCTTGATGTATGCAATGGTATGCACTAGACCTGATATTGCTCACGCAGTTGGTGTTCTCAGCATGTTTCTTGAAAATCCTGGAAAAAAGAACACTTGGAAGCAGTCAAGTGGATACTTAGGTACCTGAGAGGTACCACGGGAGATTATTTAAGCTTTTGAAGATATGATCCAACCTTGAAGGGCTATACAGATGCTGATATGGCCTGTGACATTGATACCAGAAAATCCACTACTGGATATATGTTCACATTTTTAGGGGGAGCTATATCATGGCACTTAAAATTGCAGAAGTGTGTCGCACTCTCTACAACTGAAGCGGAGTATATTGCCGCTACTGAAGCTGGAAAGGAGATGATATAGTTGAAACGGTTCCTTGAAGAGCTTGGATTGCATCAGAAGAAGTATGTCGTCTATTGTGAGAATCAAACTGCAATAGACCTTAGAAAGTACTCTATGTACCATGCAAGGACCAAACACATCGACGTGAGATATCACTGGATTCGAGAAATGGTAGAGAATGAATCTCTAAAAGTCTTGAAGATCCATACAAGTGAGAATCCTTCGGATATGCTGACCAATGTGGTAACAAGAGACAAGTTCGAGCTATGCAAAGAACTTGTCAGCATGAACTCTATATGAAAAACTGGAGTTACCTCCTTCAGGTGCATGAGACTGGAGGGAGAGATTTGATGGGTCCATCCCATGTGTAAGGAAGACATCTTCGTTTTGGCTTTAAAATGTCAAGCCAACTAAAGGAATAGTAAGGAAGATTTTATGGCAAATATTTCTTTGGTTTCACATTGAATATTTGACTCTTGCCAAACTCATGAGATCATTGATGACATCAATGAAGCAATCCTAAACACTAAAAATAGATGTCTTGATCTCATTGTAAAATACACCAACAAAGAGAGAAAGAAAGAGTGAGGCATCACAGACAGAGTATAAGAAAATAGTGTGTGAGAAAAATAGAGAGTGAGCGATATTGTAGTGAGGTGGGAATATCAAAAGAGGGTTATTTCTTTTGAGTGTTGTAGTGGTCTTTGGAGTATTTTACTCGGACCTACAAAGTGTAAAATTCCTTGCTATAGTGATATCAGTTGCTCTTCTCAGGGCCGTGGTTTATTCCTTATTCAAAAGGTTTTTCCCCGTAAAAATCTTGGTGTTGTTGTCATTCTTTTATTCTTGTTAATTACTGTATCTCGCTGCTACGTTATTATTCCGCTTTTATTACTGTGAATATTTTTTCTGTTAGGGGTTTATTCCCAACAGTTTCACCCGCACAAACCCGCTGCAGCAGTTTCACCCCAAAACCCTCCCCGCCCCGCATTAAATCTTCAAGAACTTATTTCAACCCGTACTGCCACGCCGCACATAAAGACAAACACGCACTGCACCCGCATAAGGTTAAACCCGCCCCGCCCCATTTCCATTCCTACTGGTATAATAAACTTTGATATCGATGGTGTTTAGTTTGTTCTCTATGTATGCTTAGTGAATCCCTTTCGATTACTCTTGTTCCGGATTCGAATGGTCGATCCCTATCGTAGTTCTTCAGCTCTCCCAGTTCTAGCTTCAGTGCTTACGGGTGCCGAACCGCTCCAGCTACGTGTTCACTATCTGTCGAGCTATGTGATCAGATCAATTTTTACCAATATAAATAGTCTCCTCCCCCCTCCCCACTTTGTTGGATACTTCTTGTGAAATACTCGAGAAATGAAGAATCCATAACAGCAGAAAAAGAAAAGTTAGAAGGGCGAAGAAGGATTCAGTAGAGGTTATAGATAGTGCAGAGGAATTGCTCAAGGTAACAGACAGGCAAAGTAGTCCTATATATATATACATATATATATAGTCCAGAAACAAACTTTTCAGAGCCGTTAAACTTGGAAATAATTACAATCACAGAACCAATCATCATGATCTTGGAGACAGTGATCAACGACAAAATCAATTAAAAATTACCATGTGTTCTAGGCGTTAAATAAAGGTTATTGTAATGATCTGACCAGTCGTTTTGAGCATTTGCACTTCACTCGATAGTTTGAGGTCATGGGTAACTCCGTATGATGTATTATGACTTATATGAATCGCCGATTTTGATTTTTAGGTTATTCGGAAGTGATTTGGAAGAATGAATGTCATGTTTGAAGTTTTAAGTTGGAAGAGTTGACCAAGTTTGAATTTTATCTATTTGACCCCAAAATAGAGTTTTGATGGTTCCGTTAGGTCCGTATGGTAATTTTGGACTCAGGCGTATGCCCGGATTTGTATTTGGATATTTCTAGAAGATTTCGGCGTGAATTGGCGAAAGTTGAAAATTTAAAGGTTTGGAAAGTTCATAAGTTTGAATGGGAGTTGACTTGATGATATCGGGTTCAGATTGTGGTTCCAGGAATTCGAATAGCTTTGTTATGTCATTTGGGAGTTGTGTGCAAAATTTGAGCTCTTTCAGAGTTGATTTGATATTTTTCGGCGCGAGTTTTGGAAGTTGAAAATTTAAAAGTTCAATAAGTTCGATTTGAGGTGTGATTTATCATTTTGATGTTGTTATGTAGGATTTGAGGCCTCGAGTAGGTGCGTGATATGTTAGAGGACTTGTTGGCATATTCAGACAGGGTCTCGAGTTGCTCGGAAGAGCTTCGGACGAAGTTCAAATCGTTTGTATCAATTTTGGTTAAGGCTGCTGGTGGTAGGATCTGGTGTGATCGCACCTGCGAGTAGTTTTGCGCAGGTGTGATGGTCGCAGAAGTGGAAGTATTGTCGCACCTGCGATGAAGGTTGAGTTGGGCTACCTCTGCAAAAGCGAAATTTGTAGCGCACCTGCGTGCGCAAAAAAGAGAGATTTATGAGCGCAAGAGCGGGTGTTGGCGCATATACGTGTTCTAGTGTCGCACCTGCGATATCGCAGGGGCGGATGTTTTTCCGCATGTGCGAGGGCCATTTCTCCGGTGCTTCTCCTCAGAAGCAGAACTCTGGTCGTAGAAGCGACACTGCAGAAGCGACTAAGTGTGTAGTAGATGCGACGATGCCTGGGCAGAAGCTATATATCGAGGGCTTGGCTATTTTATTCATATTTGGAGCTATGGAGCTCGGATTGAAGCAATTGTTAAGGCGATTTTCACCATATGGATCGAGGTAAGTGTTCTATTCTTGCTTTTAATTTTATTTCATGAATCTATCTTCGTTTTTGGCATTTGATTGAGGATTTCAAGAGAGAAATTGGGGGTTATTGTCTAAAGTTTCATATAGTGAATTTTTGAGTTTTGAACATCGATTCGGAGTCAAATTTGAATGAAACTTGTATGGTTGAACTTGTAATTGAAAGGGTTGTCAGATTTTGTGAGTTTTATCGGGTTCCAAGGCGTAGGCCCGGGTTTGACGTTTTGGTTGACTTTGGGTTTTGAGTAAAGATTCAACCTTTATCATTTGGAATTATTTCCTTAGGCTTTATTTGATGTATTTGGGTTGCTTTTGTCTAGTTTCGAGCCGCTCGAAGGTCGGTAGGCGCGGGATGGCATTTTTGGAGGATCGTTTGGCTTGCTCGGTATTGGATTTGACTTGTTCGAGGTAAGTAACACTTCTAAACTTGGTGTTGAGAGTATGAACCCCTGAATATGCTTGATATGTGTTTTGTGTTGAGGTGACGCATATGCTAGGTGACGGGCGTGTGGATGTGCACCGTGTGAATTGTGACTCATTTATTTCTGTGGTAGCATGTAGTTATCTAATCTTATCTGTAACCATGAAATCTCTACGTGCTAGAATAATTGAGCTGTGATCCATGTTAGAAATCATGCTTAGGCCACATGCTGGCACTGTTGGGACCCACAAGGGTCATGTTATATGTTGAATTAATTTCTTAAATTTGAAATTTATACTTAGTCACAACTATTATTTGCATATCATATCTCAATCTTTGTTGTCCTTTATTTATACATCATATCATCACTGTTAGGGCTGATTATCATGATTCTCGTAAGCCCGAAAGACTTAAGAGATTGATGACTGAAGAGATTGATGACCGAGTGAGGCCGAGGGCCTGATTGTGAGGATATTTATGGGATCGAGTTACACGCCGCAACATGTTTCTTTGACTAATGCTATGATTGGCTTATTATAGCGCTTGGACTGGAATTGCCCCCTCCGGAGTCTGCACATCCACAGGGAGCGCAGGTACCTGCTGAGTGCAAGTGCCAAGAGCGAGTGCCGAGTGATTGGGAGGACTGAGTGATTGTGAGGACGGAGTGACTAGGAGGACTGAGTGAATTGATACTCTGAGAGTATGCGTATGGTTTATTCACTATGATGTATTACATTCGACATGCACACTTGACATACAGGCATAGAGATGCATTTTCCTCATGTTGTACGGTATCACATCATTCATGACTTCTCATACACAATGACATGTAGGCATAGAGATGTACTTTCCTTATGCCATTTGATAATGAAATATTTATCTGTTGAAAAGTTTTGGGAAAAAAATCATGGTTTTACAAACTTACCCATATTTTGGTGCTTTCGGTAAAAGATTTGGATTTTACTGTTTTATTTGAAAAACATGCCTATTTTCCCGTAACTGTGAATGAGTTGAGCATAATACCTCTGGGTAATGTTTCTTGCACTATTTTTATTATGATTGTTATGAACTGTTGCTGGTTATTGGAATTGGACTCTGACCCTTGTTCCAGCTCATCACTACTTTCAACCTAAGGTTAGGTTTGTTACTTATTGGGTACATAGGGTCGGTTGTACTCATACTAGACTTCTACACCTTGCGTGCAGATGCTGGATGTTGATGTTGCTGCATACGGCGGAAGCTAGATCTGAAGATGTACCTATGTTCCACTTATGGCTTTCACTTGTCCTTGGTAGCATTAGATTCGAATTATGTTCATTTACATTTCAAACAGATGTTGTAATTATTTCAGTTTATCTTGTAAAAATCTAAATGTTAGAAGCTCATGATTTGTACTACCAGTCCTTGGAAAATTCTTGTATAAAGAAGTTGTATTATCATTTCTTCTCTTAATCAATATCATTAAATTGGATAGTTGCTAATTGGCTTACCTAACGTGTTGGGATAGGTGCCATAACGACTAGTTGGATTTTGGGTCGTAACAAGTTGGTATCAAAGCTCTAGGTTCATAGGTTCTACGAGACATTAGCAAGTGTCTAGTAGAGTTTTGCGGATCGGTATGATGACGTCCATACCTATCTTCGAGAGGCTACAAGGCATTTAGGATAAACTTCCCATCTTTCTTTCCTTATCGTGCGATATTGATTCAGCTTGAAGCGTAGCTCTTTGAATCCCTTCCACGCATTCGTGTGCACATATGAGCGCTCGGTATCAGCTGTGTATCGACGATTTATGATTCCATAGATGAGGTGCGAGATGTGATTTCAGTGTGCTGATGATGGGCCAGTCTGGAGGACTTGAGGCTGGGTTTGACTGTAGCTTGAACACGAGAATTTCAGTTGTGTGAGCATGTGCTTTTGGACTTATAAGTCCGGTAGTGTCCCTATTAGTGGAATTTGTGGCTCGATGAGTGGTTGCATGACCATATGATGAGTATGAAGCGACTGCGGGATGTGTTCAGATGGTTTTAATGTGACGGGAAAAGTTTGCTTGGGATGTGAAAAGGAATATAGGGTGCTTGACTTCTGTCTTGATGTGACGTATAGTCTCGAGTTATGAGTGTTTTGAAAGATTTTTCATGTTGTTTAATTGTGGAACGAAGTAGATTTTCATCTCTTGTTGTGAGTTCAGACTCAGGAAGATTAAGTGATGGCATAATAGTTGTGGCTGTGAAAGGTTATAGAGAGATGTCAGCTTGAAGCTAAGCAGGTGGGTTATCTCCAGCGAGGTAATCTACAGATGTGTGATCCTTATGATGTTGTGTGGGGGCTTTTTTCTCTACCAGTGGGTTATATTTGTGTGATTTGAGTTTGGATCAGTTGTAATAGTTGACCTGACTATCACGCGGATGTATGCGAGCTTAGTATATGATTTGAGGTACTATATAGTTTGTGTTATGTGAGCTTATGAAGGATTTAGATAAATCTCCTTGCGGTCTTATAGTAGTAATAGTGTATGGGTATTGCGAGTTATCAAGTGTTTTGATCTATGGTTTTGAGCCAAGTGGGGGAGTCTTCTATCACCGATTTGATTGCATGGTTATGTGTTGTGCTGGTTTCGTTTGAGGCATACTTGTGAATCAAATGTGACTTGCGGAGGTTGAGATCGAGGATGACTCGAGTAAAGGAATTTCTAGATACGGGTTATGTTACACTTTATGGGTATATGGGAATCATGGGGTGATTGAGTTGTTATTCGTGAAAGATGTAGTGCGCGTGGAGTAGGAAATTGCTCGGTTGCATAAAAGTGTGGATTACTTCTTTGGGTGTTGTCATGCTAATGGGGCACATGTCGTTCGGCATGTTTGGTCGGTGCAATTGAGATTTGAGCTGGATGGATGACTCTCGAGAAGGTTCTAATGGACTCAAGATTTATATGTAGCAATTGAGAATTTTGCAAATTTGTATATAGCTAGAATCTGAGTTTAAGTTGGATGGTGTCGAGACTTGTGGAATTCCTATATAATTATGGATTCTATATTTCAGCATCAGGAAGGTGAAGGAAACGGATTTAGATTCACAGAAGGTCTCTTCAGAGTAGGTGTCTTGGTTGTGGTGCTTTTGGGGTACTTAAGAGAGAATACAACGACTTATGGGCCTTAGGTCGGTGTGGTTTTATTCTAGGATCTTGTGGGGTGAGTTTTGGTTGAGGTTCATGGTATTATGGCGAGGAGGAGTGTCAACTTGAAGCCAATTCAGAAGAAACTCGGAGGAAACATGACAACTTGGTAGTAGGTTAGATTAGTATAGTAATGGTATGCTCTGTTCTTTTGGTTCTTATGATAAAGTGATGTTTTGGTGTTTTGTGGCAATACTCTTGGGTTTGGTGACCTGCGTGGCTTGGTTGAGTTAGAGAGATTCAGTTCTGATGGCTTGGTTGCGTGTTAATGGGTTTCGATAGTTTCTACCATAATTTGAGATGGATATTTCCTACAATTGTGAGGAGCATGTTACGTATCGTTATTTTCTCCTGGATGGGATCAATGGAAGGTTTATAACTGATCGGGTATATGTTCTGCTGGTGACTCAGAGTTGATTATGTGATATTCGTACTTTTCATATAATGGCATGATAGATGCGGTGCGTTGTGTGGGATTAAGATTTGAGTGTGCAAGGTCACGGGTTAGTTTGGAAGGGAAGGTCTACTTGGTATTGGCTGAAGAGAGTGTACATTTCAGAAGGTGCACTGAGTGTTGACTTACGGATACTTCATTGGTATTGCGGTACTCGCCTGATTGATCAACTGCTGATATTCAGATCTTGCTATGTGGCGTGGAAGAATTATAAAAGTATTTCTCGTGGGGATGATTATGTACGAGGGATGTGTTAGTCATTCGAGTAATGGAGTTGGGATCGGCTATAGTAATTCAGGTGTTCTATAGAGTGGGAGACTGGGAGTTCTCAGAAGCAGATTGTTTTGAGGTTGCGAACTGTGGAAGTGTGGCCAAAGTTAGCTAGATAGTGGTACGTGTTATGGTTAAATTGTTGTATAATTTTGGCAGGGTTATTTATCTAGTTGTGAATGACCGGGGATGATTTGGGGGCCCATTGGTAGGCCTAATGAGGATGTGTGTCCTATACTGGGTCGGATTTGTTGGCTCAGAACTGTTAGTATTGAGAGGTGTGTCGTTCGATTAGAGTTGAGATTTTTCTTATTCTGATATGATCTAATCTATGTGTTACTCTTCTATGCTACGAAGGGTTGTGATTTGTTGGCTATATGCACACATGGTGTGGTTCTGTTTGGGCCTTATAGAGGACTTCGTGTGATTTGGTGATTGGGGTGTGAAATGGTCGATTACGCCTTGGTTATGGTCTTTTTGGGTCTGTGGTATTGTGTTATTTGATTCTCTGTGGTTATGGTCATGCACCTTGGGTACTTGATGTCGAATTGCACGTGGATTTTGATTTTGAGCATGGTGGCTTGAGGTATTTCATATAGACCAGTGTTTGGATGAGGTCACACATTGTAGTTGGGTTAGGTCGGGATATGATCCTTTGTGTTAGATTTGTGTGTTGTGGTCCTATGGTGTGTGATGGATTCTTAGCATTTTGTTGTGGTGGTAGTTGCCGAGCTCGCGGGATGGTCCTCTCATTTGAGTCATTTTTCCATGTTTGAGTACATTTGAGTTGTTGCTTATTGGTCACAGATTGCACAGGTTGTGATTCTAGGTAGTATTGGTATGGCATGTCAATAGGATAGTTGGGCTTGATAAAGTAAGGTCATTGGACCTAGAATGGGTGCTATCGGATTTGTTTGTGGTATATTTGGAATGATAGTGTCGCTGATCGGCTTAGAAATTTGCTATAGTTCTTGTCGAAGGAGAGGGAGCTCCATGACTTGTTGATATAATAAGTGGTTATGAGTTTTGGCGTGTTTCTTTAATCATCGGCAGTGTACAAAGGTTTTAGAATGAGGTCTTGCTTGATATGAGATTTATTACCGGCATCAGGTTTATTTTGACCAGTTACTGTGGTCAGAAGTTATTGCTGTGAGCATATGAGTTATGTGGTATACTATGTGATTGCATCTTGGGCTTTGGTTATGGCTTGATACAGCTTGTTCAGACTTATACAGTGTGTAGATGTGGGATTTGGGTCTTGTAAGGAATTCCGGATGTTGGAAATTGGGTTCCAAGGTTTATGGGCTAAGGTTGAATTAAAGATCGTTAGTTATGTTGTGTTGTCAGGATTATATGGATTGGGTGACGTGGGATCACCCTGGGGTATGTGCATGGTAAGGTGGCAAAGTGATTTGATGGCTTCAAAATAATTCTTAGCACGTTCGAGGACGAACGTATATTTAAGTGGGGGAGAATGTAATGACCCGACCGGTCGTTTTGAGCATTTGCACTTCGCTTGGTAGTTTTAGGGCATGGATAGCTCTGTATGATGTATTATAACTTGTGTGAATTGTCGGTTTTGATTTTCAGGTTATCCGGAAGTGATTTGGAAGAATGAATGTCATGTTTGAAGCATTAAGTTGGAAAAGTTAACCAAGTTTAATTTTTGTGTATTTGACCCCAGAACGGAGTTTTGATGGTTCCATTAGGCCCGGATGGTAATTTTGGACTCGGGCGTATGCCTAGATTTGCATTTGGATATTTCTAGAAGGTTTCAGCGCGAATTGGCGAAAGTTAGAAATTTGAAGGTTTGGAAAGTTTATAAGTTTGATCGGGAATTGAATTTATGATATCGGGTTAAGATTGTGGTTCTGGGAATTTGAATAGGTTTGTTATGTCATTTGGGACTTGTGTGCAAAATTTGAGCTTATTCTGGGTTGATTTGATATGTTTCAGCGCGAGTTTTGGAAATTGAAAGTTCAAAAGTTCATTAAGTTTGATTTGAGGTGCGATTCATAATTTTGATATTGTTATGTGTGATTTGAGGCCTCAAGTAGGTCTATGTTATGTTAGTAGACTTGTTGGCATATTCAGACGGGGTCCCGAGTGGCTCGGAAGAGTTTCGGACGAGGTTCAGATCATTTGTATCAATTTTGGTTAAGGCTGCCGGTGGTAGGATCTGGTGTGATCGCACAAGCGGCTAGGTTTGCACAGGTGCTATGGTCGAAAGTATTGTCTCACCTGCAACGAAGGTTGAGTTGGGCTGCATCCACAAAAGCAGAATTTGTAGCGCACCTGCGTGCGCGTAGAAGCGAGATTTGTGAGCGCAGGAGTGGGCGTTGAAGTAGATGCGCGTTCTAGTGTCGCGTCTGCGATATCACAGGGGCAGATGTTTTTCCGTAGGTGCGGGGGCCATTTCTCCAGTGCTTCTTTGCAGAAGCGGAACTCTGGTCGCAGAAGCGACGATGCCTGGGCAGAAGCTATATATCGAGGGGCTTGGCTATTTGATTCATATTTGGAGCTATGGAGCTCGGATTGAAGCGATTTTTGAGGCGCTTTTCACCATATGGATTGAAGTAAGTGTTCTCTACTCGTTTTTGATTTTATTTCATGTATCTATATTTGTTTTTGGCATTTGATTGAGAATTTCAAGAGAGAAATTGGGGGGTTTTGTCTAAAGTTTCATAGAGTGAAATTTCGAATTTTGAACATTGATTCAGAGTCGAATTTGAATAAAACTTGTATGGTTGAACTCGTAATTGAATGAGTTGTCATATTTTATGAGTTTTGTTGGGTTCCAGGCACGGGCCCGAGTTTGACGTTTTGGTTGACTTCGGAGTTTTGAGTAAAGATTTGACCTTTATCATTTGGAATTGTTTCATTAGGCTTTATTTGATGTATTTGGGTTGCTTTTTGCTAATTTCGAGCCGTTCGGAGGTCGGTACGCGCGGGATGACATTTTTGGAGAATCGTTTGGCTTGCTCGGTAATGGATTTGGGTTGTTCGAGGTAAGTAACACTTTCAAACATTGTGCTGAGGGTACGAACTCCTAAATATGCGTGATATGTATTTTGTGTTGAGGTGACGCACATGCTAGGTGACGGGCGTGTGGGCGTGCACCGTGTGAATTGTGACTCAGTTATTTCTGTGGTACTGTGTAGTTATCTAATCTTATCTGTAACCATAAAATCTCCACGTACTAGAGTAATTGAGCTGTGATCCATGTTAGAAATCATGCTTAGGCCACATGCTAGCATTCTTGGGACCCACAGGGGTCATGTTACATGTTGAATTAATTGCTTAAATTTGAAATTTATACTTAGTCATAACTATTATTTGTATATCATATCTCAGCCTCTGTTGTCCTTTATTTATACATCATATCATCATTGTTTGGGCTGATTATCATGATTCTTGTGAGCTCGAGAGACTGAAGAGATTGATGATTGAGTGAGGCCGAGGGCCTGATTGTGAGGATATTTATGGGATCGGACTGCACACCGCATCATGTTTATTTGACCCATGCCATGATTGGCTTATTATAGCACTTGGGCTGGAATTTCTCCTCCGGAGCCTGCATATCCACAGTGAGTGCATCTACCTACTGAATGTGAGTGTGAGTGCAAGTGCCGAGCGCGAGTGCCAAGTGATTGGGATGACTAAGTGACTGTGAGGATCGAGTGATTATGAGGACTGAGTGACTGGGAGGACTGAGTGAATTGATAATGTGAGAGTATGCATATGGTTTATTCACTTTGTTGTATTAAATTCGACATGCACACTTGACATACATGCATAGAGATGCATTTTCCTCATGCTGTCCGATATCATGTCATTCATGACTTCTCATACACATTGACATGTAGGCATAGAGATGCACTTTCCTCATGCCATTTGATAATGAAACATTATCTGTTGAAAAGTTTTGGGAAGAAAATCATGGTTTTATAAAACTTACTCATATTTTGGTGCTTTCGGTAAAAGATTTAGATTTTACTGTTTTATTTGAAAAACATGCCTATTTTCTCGTAACTGTGAACGAGATGAGCATCATACCTCTGGGTTATTTTTCTTGCACTATTTTTATTATGATTGTTATAAACTGTTGCTTGTTATTAGAGTTGGACTCTGACCCTTGTTCCAGCTCGTCACTACTTTCAACCTAAGGTTAAGTTTGTTACTTATTGAGTATATGAGGTCGGTTGTACTCGTACTACACTTTTACACCTTGCGTGCAGATGTTGGATGCTGATGTTGCTGCGTACGGCTGGAACTGGATATGAAGATGTACCTGCGTTCTAGTTATGGCTATCACTTATCCTTGGTAGCATTAGATTCGAATTCTGTTCATTTACATTTCAAAAAGAACAGATGTTGTAATTATTTCAGTTCAGTCTTGTAAAAATTTAAATCTTAAAAACTCATGATTTGTATTGCCAGTTCTTGGAAAATTCTTGTATAAAACAGTTGTATTATCATTTATTCTCTTAATCAATCTCATTAAATTAGATAGTTGCTAATTGGCTGACCTAACGGGTTGTGTTATGCGTCATCACGATTAGTTGTATTTTAGGCCGTGACAGTTGCACACGCCATCTAGTCATATATCACGTCACTTCAATAACATGACACTTATACCAAATAAGGTTCCTTTTCCATCAAGGAACAAAAAGAATTCCATCAAGGATTTTTCACGAACTACTTGACAAGTGAAGAGGACTATTTGTATTGATAGAAACTGGTCTTTCCGCGTGATTCGATAGAGTAGTGACACGTTGTAGCAGCGGTTCGACACCTGTAAGTACGGAAGCCAGAATCGGAAGTGCTGATGAACCATGACAGGGATTGACCATTCGAATTCGGAATAAGAGTAATCAGAAGGAATTCGCCACACAAGTATCCAAAATAGACTAGACACCTTTGGTATCAAACTCCGATATACTCGAGACCTTCTCAAGATCATGGCCCCCATTTGTTACGCCATCACGGTTACGGCTAGCGAAACGGTTACGGCTAGTGAACTTACGCTACATATAAGCTAGAAACTCAGAATGGTCACGTCCCATTTAGGTTATAAAAATTTTACTTCGTTCACTTGTAACACAAACATCATACTACACATAATACACTCTACATAGCTATTATTTCGACTATATCCTTGAAAGGTTGTAATTCGCTATAGTGTAGCCATATCAAAGTCCGATGCACAATAGGAATTTCTTTATTGCATTCTTTTATTCTGCTTTACGTGTCATTGTTGCTCTTTATTTTATTAATTTCACTTTGGATAAATCTGACTTTTACTTTTTAGTGGCCTTATAATACAAATTCAATTGTTTATTCTAAAATCAATTTTTGTGTTAAATAGTGTCAATTAGGTGGAATATGCCCGAACCGAAAAGGGTCCTCCCACATGAACAAATTGGACAAGATTTTGGAGGGAAGATTGCACCAACCTTCAGGTCTTAAGAAAATTTACCAACCCTTATTTTCTTTTCTCTTTATTTTTCATCCCAGGAATCATAAGTGGGGTGTTTATATGGATCAAGAGCCTGTTTATAATTTTAAAAAGCTGTGTATCATCATTAAAACTTCATATACAACAATTTGGCTTAAACATGTTCATAGACTACAAAGGTCAAACTCGATCCTTTTCAACTCTATCCCGCTTTTGTATCTCTCTTATTCTACATGATACTACAAGATCATAGACCATGAAGTCTCATTCTTATCGATTTTGAGAGCTTAGAAGTATAAACTCAATGTTGCACCTCCAGCACTGCCATAAGAAGCTTCGATTTTGCATCAAAATTGAAGATTAATCTCGTTGAAGGGTACTCTCAAGTGAAAAATCATAATATGAAAAAATCTATGTTTTTGTCGATTATTTAGAGCTCGAAGTTTTTATCTTTACGATAAAATATGATTCAAATGATTTTGCTGGGTTGGGTTTGTTTCATGTTGTCGAGTACAACTGTAATGGTTAAAATGTATTTTCTTATTGTTTGGAACTTTGAGAGTAATGAGAAGCTCTTATCTGTAACAAGATGGGTGGTGTAACACCTCCTAGATTCGGGTTAGGTTTGAACTCTTAAATATTTGTCATTAGACTCGAATTATGGTAATTAATGTGTACCCACACGTGTAAGTTGAGCTTTAAGTGTGTACCAAGTGTGCAAGAAGGTTGTAGTAGAAAAGAATCAAAAAGAATGTTAGGAAAAAACTGGGCCAACATACGGCCAAGGATACGAACGGTATGTAGGACATACAGTCCGCATGTTGCACCATATGTTGGGTCCCAAAAATCACTTAATATTGAAAAGTTTCAAGTCTCTAAAGTCGACATGCTGGGGCAATATACAGACCGCATGTTAGACATACGGTCCGCACGTTGTACCGTATGTTGGGGCCAAAAATGCTGAAAAAATACAAGTCTCAAAAGTTGATATATGGTGTCCACATATGGTGCACGACCCAATAATACCATCCGGTCGTGATGGCGCCTAACTCACTTTCTAGGCAAGCCAAGCTTAACAAAAGCGGAACAAGAGAACAAAATTTACGGAAATAGTACAAGTCTAAAGCGAAATGACATGCATAAACTGCGTCAATACATAAAATTCCCCAGGACTGATAATACAGAGCCATGAGCTCTATAATAGAAATATAAGTTTGAAACACGATATGGAAATATTGACTGAATAATAACTACAGTAACGAAAATGAAAAGAGATGCCAAGGAATGCGATCGAAATGCACCTCCATCTTGGCTCTATTACTCTTTGAGTTTTAATGATGACACTCTCAATAATAGAAATACTCATCTAATTCAAATCTGTGTAGTAAATTAGAAAGTAAAGCAATGCGAGTAATGCAACTGGTCCGTCTAGATTCAAAAAATCAAGACAAGAGGAAGAAAAAACTAAAGTACGAGATCTGAGATTATAAGACAATCGATGGAGCTTCAATCATAGATCATAGGACAATCGATGGAGCTTCAATCAGACAACTCAGCAGATGGAAAATATATTTACTAACGGTAAAAAATTGAGTGATCAACCCTCAATCAACTAACTTTCCGAAAATCTCTCCTGAAGATATGGCAAACACAAGGAAGGAAAGCGAGTTTGGCATATGAATCCAGTCTATATCTATTGACTGGATTCAGAGGCATCCCTTGGGTCAAATATCTTAGAAAATATCTTGCCTCAATCATTGGATATCTTTTAATCTCACTCGCAAGCAATGAAGATATTGGTGACAGAAATAACTCAAGACCTATTTATATGAAGAACTCAGAAAAGCATAGAACATATGCAACTTTAATATACAAGTTTCTACATCTTTCTAGTTCTTAGTTAAAATACTACATTCTTGAGTTTACTAGCGTCATAAAAGATAGAAAGAGATAGAAAACAGTCAAGAGGTTGTGTCAAGAACTTGTAAAATATTCGATTGTACATCGTTGGTGGTGAATGAAAGAAAACACGACTGTTGTAACAAGTTATTTTTGAAGAACTAAGAGAACCGTTGTGATCCAAGGGAACTGGATGTAGGTACCACACCAATACACGAACTAATATAAAACTCTGTGCCTCATTTATTTCTTTTTGCATAAATATTCGTCATTGTTACTTTGCTTTAACTCAATATCTGCAAGAAAAGAGTCGACTAATATTAAAATTAGTCAACTAAATTATTTTGGCATAATTCACCCCTCCCCTCTTGTGTTTCAATTGGTATCAGAGTAAGATGTCACAACAATACAATTTTCTTAACAGCAAGTGAGTAAATGATCATGGGATCAAATACAGTTATCAGAGTACTCTTTCAAGAAGGAACCTTTCAAACAAGACCACCCTACTTTAATGGTCAGCATTTCTCATACTAGAAAGTGCATATGAAAACTTATGCAAAATCATATGACATTAAAGTCTGGCGCGTGATAAAAAAGGGAGATCTCCCTATTCCATCAGCAAAATGGACAAAACCACTGAAAGTCAGGTATCATATGATCCCCTTGATTTAGATGGCTATACTGACGAACAGGCTGTCATTGTTCAGGTAAATGCCAAAGCAAAATATTTTCTCTATAATACCATAAGTAGAGAAGAATATAAAAAAAATCAAGATGTGAAACTGCAAAAGAAATGTGGGACAAAAATTACATTCACCTATGAAGGAACAAACAAAGTCAAGAAAACAAGGATAAATCTTCTAATTCACGATTATGAATTCTTTCAGATGAAAGAGGGCAAATCTTTAGAAGAGATGTTCTCGCGATTCACCAAAATTATTGGAAATTTAAAATCATTTGGGAGACCATTGAAAACCGGACAACAAGTCAGGAAAATTCTCAAGAGTTTACCTATTGCATGGCAGCCTAAGGTGATTTCCTTATAATGTCAAGATCTTGACAAACTCTCCTATGATGGAACTGTGTGAAGACCTTATATCTTTTGAAAAGACTCATTTGAATAGACATGTATAAGAAGAAAAGAAGAAGTGTATGGCATTCGAAGCCACTGTAGTTGAATCTGAAGAAGAAGAAGAAGGAGGAGGAGGAGGAGGAGAGCAAGATGAAAACATAGCAATGCTATCAATGGTGGTATCAAACATGATGAGTAGAACCAGAGGTGAAAAAAAGGGCAAACAATTTATCAGAAAAGGAAAACCGTCAAGTGAAAATGAGAAACATGATGGAAGATACTATGAGTGTGGAAGATTTGGTCACATACAAGCTAAATGCCTATATCTAAAGAAGAAACTCAATAAAGGTTTTCAGACGAATAAATTATTTGGTGCATGGAGTGATGAAGAAGAATCTATAAGATAAAATATGATTCAAATGATTTTGCTGGGTTGGGTTTGTTTCATGTTGTCGAGTACGACTGTAATGGTTAAAATGTATTTTTCTTATTGTTTGGAACTTTGAGAGTAATGCGAAGCTCTTATCTGTAACAAGATAGGTGGTGTAATACCTCCTAGATTCGGGTTAGGTTTGAACTCTTAAATACTTGTCATTAGACTCGAATTATGGTAATTAATGTGTACCCACACGTGTAAGTTGAGCTTTAAGTGTGTACCAAGTGTGCAAGAAGGTTGTAGTAGAAAAGAATCAAAAAGAATGTTAGGAAAAAACTGGGCCAACATACGGCCAAGGATACGAACGGTATGTAGGACATACAGTCCGCATGTTGCACCATATGTTGGGTCCCAAAAATCACTTAATATTGAAAAGTTTCAAGTCTCTAAAGTCGACATGCTGGGGCAATATACAGACCGCATGTTAGACATACGGTCCGCACGTTGTACCGTATGTTGGGGCCAAAAAATGCTGAAAAAATCCAAGTCTCAAAAGTTGACATATGGTGTCCACATATGGTGCACGGCCCAATAATACCATCTGGTCGTGATGGCGCCTAACTCACTTTCTAGGCAAGCCAAGCTTAACAAAAGCGGAACAAGAGAACAAAATTTATGGAAATAGTACAAGTCTAAAGCGAAATGACATGCATAAACTGCGTCAATACATAAAATTCCCCAGGACTGATAATACAGAGCCATGAGCTCCATAATAGAAATATAAGTTTGAAATACGATATGGAAATATTGTCTGAATAATAACTACAGTAACAAAAATGAAAAGAGATGCCAAGGACTGCTTTCGAAATGCACCTCCATCTTGGCTCTATTACTCTTTGAGTTTTAATGATGACACTCTCGATAATAGAAATACTCATCTAATTCAAATCTGTGTAGTAAATTAGGAAGTAAAGTAATGTGAGTAATGCAACTGGTCCGTCTAGATTCAAAAAATCAAGACAAGAGGAAGAGCAAACTAAAGTACGAGATATGAGATTATAAGATTATCGATGAAGCTTCAATCACAGATCATAGGACAATCGATGGAGCTTCAATCAGACAACTCAGCAGATGGAAGATATATTTACTAACAGTAAAAAAATTGAGTGATCACCCCTCAATCAACTAACTTTCCGAAAATCTCTCCTGAAGATATGGCAAACACAAGGAAGGAAAGCGAGTTTGGCATATGAATCCAGTCTATATCTATTAACTGGATTTAGAGGCAACTCTTGAGTCAAATATCTTAGAATATCTTGCCTCAATCATTGGATATCTTTTAATCTCACTCGCAAGCAATGAAGATATTGGTGACAGAAATAACTCAAGACCTGTTTATATGAAGAACTCAGAAAAGCAGAGAACATATGCAACTTTAATATACAAGTTTCTACATCTTTCTAGTTCTTAGTTAAAATATTGCATTCTTGAGTTTACTAGCGTCATAAAAGATAGAAAGAGATAGAAAACAGTCAAGAGGTTGTGTCAAGAACTTGTGAGATATTCGACTGTACGTCATTGGTGGTGAATGAAAGAAAATATGACTATTGTAACAAGTTATTTTTGAAGAACTAAGAGAACCGTTGTGATCCAAGGAAACTGGATGTAGGCACCACACCGATACACGAACTAGTATAAAACTCTGTGCCTCATTTTTTTTTTTGTATAAATATTCGTCATTGTTACTTTGCTTTAACTCAATATCTGCAAGAAAAGAGTCGACTAATATTAAAATTAGTCAACTAAATTTTTTTGGCATAATTCACCCCTCCCCTCTTGTGTTTCAATTGGTATCAGAGCAAGGTCTCACAACCATACAATTTTCTTAACAACAAGTGAGTAAATGATCATGGGATCAAATACAGTTATCAGAGTACTCTTTCAAGAAGGAACCTTTCAAACAAGACCACCCTACTTTAATGGTAAACATTTCTCATACTAGAAAGTGCGTATGGAAACTTATGCAAAATCATATGACATTAAAGTCTGGCGCGTGATAAAAAAGGGAGATCTACCTATTTGATCAGCAATACGGACAAAACCACTGAAAGTCAGGTAACATATGATCCCCTTGATTTAGATGATTATACTGACGAACAGGCTGTCATTGTTCAGGTAAATGCCAAAGCAAAATATTTCCTCTATAATACCATAAGTAGAGAAGAATATAAAAAAATCAAGCTGTGAAACTGCAAAAGAAATGTTGAACAAAATTACATTCACCTATGAAGGAACAAACAAAGTCAAGAAAATAAGGATAAATCTTCTAATTCACGATTATGAATTATTTCAAATGAAAGAGGACAAATCCTTTGAAGAGATGTTCTCGCGATTCAGAAAAATTATTGGAGATTTAAAATCATTTGGGAGACCATTGAAAACCGGACAACAAGTCTGGAAAATTCTCAGGAGTTTACCTATTGCTTGGCAGCCTAAGGTGATTTCCTTAGAATGTCAAGATCTTGACAAACTTTCCTATGATGGAACTGTGTGAAGACCTTATATATTTTGAAATGACTCATTTGAATAGACATGTACAAGAAGAAAAGAAGAAAATTATGGCATTCAAAGCCACTGTAGTTGAATCTGAAGAAGAAGAAGAAGGAGGAGGAAGATGAGGAGGAGAAGGAGGAGGAAGAGAGAAAGATGAAAACATAGCAATGCTATCAAGGGTGGTATCAAACATGATGAGAAGAACCAGAGGTGAAAAAAAGGGTAAACAATTTATCAGAAAAGGAAGACCGTCAAGTGAAAATGAGAAATATGATGGAAGATACTATGACTGTGGAAGATTTGGTCACATACAAGCTAAATGCCTAGATCTAAAGAAGAAAATCAATAAAGGTTTTCAGACGAATAAATCATTTGGTGCATGCAGTGATGAAGAAGAATCTGACGGTGAAGAAATGACCAACATATGTTTCATGGCAATAGGTGAAAGTGATAATGATGAATGAGACAATGAGGGAAATAAAAATCTAAGTCTAATGGCAATCGGAGAAACCAGTGAGGTATGTCTTTGCCGTAAATGTAACTTCAAGAATTTATTGATTTAGCTATGATTGATCTTGAAAACTTTCTTCATGAAGTTCGAAAGATTCAAAGAGAAAAAAAGGAATGGGAACTAAAACTGGAGGTTTATGAAATTGAAAGAGATATGTTTCAAGAACAAATCTATAAACTCCAGCTTCAGTTAAATGGATTACAAAATCTACCAGTCACTGCTCTGTTAAGTCAAATAAGTCGACTATTCAAAGAGGTTCCAAAAAGAAACCTCTTCCTGGATCCCATGAAATGAAGGATCTGAACAGAGCTATCCTGCATGTTTTTATTATGGTAAATTTAGTCATATTTCTAACCACTGCAGGTTTATAAATAAAAAGGAGTGGGCCTGGAGACCCAAAACAATCCCTCAGGCTACCACCTCTAAATCTAACCAAAAAGGACCCAAAAAAGTTTGGGTACCTAAGAAAAGTAATTTGCTTATGTTTCAGGAACACAACAAGTAAATTAGTTAAGGAAAGTGATATCTTGACAGGGCGTTTTCTAGACACATGACAGGTGACAAACAACTTTTCAAATCTGTCATAAAATAGATGGATGATCGGTCACTTTTGGAGACAATTCCAAAGGAAACATCATTGGAGTTGGTAGAGTTCCGCTAAGTTCATCATGTGATATAGATGAGGTATATCTTGTGGATGAACTAGGGTACAATTTTCTTAGCATCAATAAGCTATGTGACAACGACTATGACTTACGCTTTAAAAAGACTAGTTGGTCTATTATAGATGAATCAGGTAACTCAATTCTTTCTTGAAATAGGGACAAAAATATTTACACTCTTAGAAAAGTATACAATCTTGAAAATCATATTTGTTTAGCATCCATGATTGATGATATTTGGTTATAGCACAGAAAATTAAGTCATGCTATCATGCATTCCATTGAAAAACTTTCAAAACAAATTTGGTCATTGGTCTTCCAAAATTAAATTTTTAAAAGATCATATTTGTGATGCATGTCAACTTGGTAAACATACAACATCATCTTTTAAACCAAAAGACATGGTTTCTACTTCAAAACCTTTGCAACTACAGCATATAGACCTTTTTGGACCTACCAGGACATCTAGCATAAATTGTAATAAATATGCTTTTGTTATATTTGATAATTACTCTCATTTAACCCGGGTTATTTTATTAAGTCACAAGGATGAGGCATTTAAACAATTTAAAGCTTTTTGCAAGAAAGTCCAACGTGAAAGGTTGTGAGATGTTGATAAAGAAGTCCTGAGCATGCTTATAAATATTTTGACTCATACAGTAGTGTGATATAAATGTTGTTGATATGTATCATTTCTTGATGTGAGGATCAAGGTGTTGATATCTTAATTGATTTCCTTATCTGGCGTGCCTAAATTTTGTATGAATTGTATTTTTTAAGATTTTGTAATCATTTGATGATACCATGCTTTATTCCGTATATTATTTATGCTTTCACCTAATTGTTGGGCTGTTTGTGAGTGTCAATGTTGATCCCTCGCCACTACTTATTTGAGGCTAGATTTGATACTTATGAGGTATCGTGATTTTGTTACTATACATTTACACATTTTGTGCAAGTTCTGAGGTTGGTATTGGTGGTGTACATCCGACTATGTAGGAGATCTAGAGGAGACTTTGTGGTGAGCTGCTTTACTTGACCGATTCACAGCACATGGAGTCTCCCTCCCTACTTATCCATTCAGTCTATCTATTACTTCCAGACAAAACATTGTTACTTAGTTTACACTTTTATTCTAGTTAGATGCTTGTGATAGTTGTGACACCGGGTTTTGGGCTTTGTAGATAGTCATGATTGTGTTTAGGTCATGTCTAAGATATTTACATTTTTGCTATTGGTTTTGAGACTCCTTCCGCTTTCTTATTATATTATGATTCTGTTAAAGATTTAGCTAATCTGCTTTAATTATGATTGATTGAGTCTTGGCTTGCCTAGCAAGCGGGTTAGGCGCCATCATAACCTTTGGTGGTATTTTGGGTTGTGACATGTTGGTATAAGAGTTATAGGTTCTAAGAGTCTCATAAATCACAAGCATGCCCAGTAGAGTCTTGTAGATCGGTACAAAGACGTCAGTATCTATCTGCGAGAGGCTATTGGGGTTTAGAAAAATTTCCTTTTCTTGATTCGACATTGTGCGTTGATTATTGTCTTAGTCTAGATCTTTATCTTATATTCTCTTACGAATGGTGAGATCGCGCGCTTCAACTACGACAGTTGGTGCTGAGGAGGCAGCACCACCGGGGGGGGGGGAGCTCATACCCCTACCACTCGTACTCTAGAGCAACCTAATGCAGCTAGACCTAAGATTTTGTTTGCCGTGTCTGCTGATGAGTAGAGGAGATTATAGAGGTTTCAAAGGTTACATACTCCTCACTTTGATGGTGATACTTTAGAGTATGCCCAGGATTTTCTATATCGGTTCCATCAGATGCTTTGCAATTTGGTCCTGGTAGAGTTCAAGAGAGTGGACTTCACTACATTTCAGCTGAGAGGAGTTGCTAGGAGATGGTGGCAGACTTATGAGCTGGGCATGCCAACTAGTTCGTCTCATCTTACATGGACTCAAATTTTGTATCTATATCTTGCTCACCAGGAGGGATAAGTTGAGAGGCCAGTTTGAGCACCTTCAACAAGATCATATGTTAGTGACTAAGTATGAAGCGAGATTCATAGAGTTGTCTTGCCATGCAGCCTTTTGATCCCTACCAAGGCAGAGAAGGTGAGGCGATTTATTGAGGATTGGCCTATGGCATCAGGGTTACTATGTCTTGAGAGTCAAAGATGGGGACTATTTTCCATCAGGTCATAGAGATAGCTCGGAAGATTAAGTGTATTCGCAACCAGGGATGAAAGGGCATGATGAGGGACAAAAGACCTCGTTGTTCTGGTGGTTTTAGTGGTACCTCATATGGAGGAAGAGGTTATTTTTATAGAGGCCATCATGGTAGGCCAGCCATTTAACACAACATAGATCCCGTGGTGTAGTGGCTCAATCATCTTTCAACACTCCAGTTCTGTCATCCTTTAGTGTTCTTTTAGCAAGCTCATAATGTGTTCCATCTATTCACGGTTCCATCAGTGGGTATTCAAGTCATCAGGGGCAGTATCAGTCTCAACAACCTCATTCAACTATGGGTTATTATGAGTGAGGAGAGTTCGGCAATATGAGAAAGTACTACCCCTTACTTGTTAGAGGCACAACTCATCAGAGTTCTCAATTAATGTTTCTGCATCGGTTACATCACCGCTACCCAGTCAGTTAGAGGGGGAGGGCATGCAGTGAGAGGTCTCCCTAGAGGGGGAGGCTAGGTTGGTGGAGGCTCAGACTAGTGGAGGTCCATGCCTTGGATGATGTGATCATATGTATAGTTTCGGTATGTCATAAAGATTCTTCTGTGTTGCTTGATCCCGGGTCTACTTATTCTTATGTTTTATCATATTTTACTCCATATTTGGATATGCCTCATGATTTTCTTGATATTCTTATTCATATGTCTATACTTGTTGGAGATTCTATTATGATGGACTGTGTGTATTGGTCTTGTGTGGTTGCTATTGGAGGTTATGAGATTATGGTTGATCTTCTGTTACTTAATATTGTCAATTTCGAGGTGATTTTGGGTATGGATCGGTTATCTCTGTACCATACTATTATTAATTATCACGCTTAGGCTGTGACGTTGGATATGCCGGGGTTGCCGAGATTAGAATGAAGGGTCTCTCTTGGTCACACTCCTATGAGTGATTTGCTTTCTGAAGTCTTAATAAAGGTTTAGTTTTGGGCTGAGGCATACTGGTGGGTTAGTTATGACTTTCAGAAGATGAGATCGGGGATGACTCGAATAGAGAAATTTCCTGGTTACAGGTTATATTGCACGTATGAGTATATGTAAATCGTGGGATGAGTGGGTTGTTATTAGTGAATGATGTAGTGAGCACGGAGTATGAATTTGATAGGTGGTGTTAAAGTAGAGTTACTTCTTTGAGTGTTGTTGTGCTAATGGGGAATGTGTCTTTTGGCCCACTTGGACGGTGCAATTTAGATTCGAGCAAAGTGGGTGACTCCCGAGAAAATTCTAGTGGGTTTGAGAATTATATATAGCAATTGAGAATGTTTTCGTACTTGCGTATGGATAAATCTGAGATTTGCATTTGATGGTGCCTAGACTTGCAGAAATTCTGTATGACTATGGATTCTACATTTTAGTATTATAAAGGTAAGAAGAACAATTTCAAATTCACATAAGGTATTCTCAGAGTGAGTGTTACAGTTGTGGTATTTTTGAAGGTGCTGAAGAAGAATACAGTTGCTTATAGGCCGTATGGCGTTGTGGTTCCATGCTAGGTTTGTGGGGTGAGTTGTGGCTAAAGATCGTGGTGTTTTAGTAAGGAGAGTATCAATCTGAAGGCAAATTCGTATAACGACCTGACTTGTCATTTTAAGAATTTATGCCACGTTCAGTGACTTAAGGTCTCGAGCAGCCTCACAATATGTATTATGACCTGCGTGTGTGGTCGAGTTTGATAGAATTTGAAGTTTCAGAGTTCAATGATTTTGAATTGAGGTGTGATTAGTCGTTTCGATGTTGTTATGTGTGTTTTGAGGCCTCAAGTACGTCCGTGTTATGTTATGGGACTTGTTGGTATGTTTGGACGTGGTCCCGAGGGGCTCGAGTGAGTTTCGGATGGTTAACGGATCTAATTTGGATATAAGAAAATGCTGGGGCTACTGCCTCCTGGTGTGATCACAGGTACGAAGCCGCGTGTGCGCGAAATCAGTCGCAGAAGCGGCTAAGTGTGGAACTGGGCAGTACTCGCAGGTGCGAGGAATTTTCCATATCTGCGAGGCCGCAACTGCGAAGGTGTTGGCGCAGATGCGTACTGGTGCTGGCGTGAGGCGAACGCAGGTGCGAAGGGGAATGCACATCTGCGAGCCTGTAGATGCGAGGCTTTGAAAAGCTGGCTGTTTCCGTAGGCGCGCATTTTTCTCCGCAAAAGCGGATGCGCAGGTGCGGAAATGCCTGGGCAGTGTTTAAAATGAGGGTTCCGAGATTGTTCTCATTTTGGACATTTTGGAGCTCGGTTTTGGCGATGTTGGAGAGAAATCTTTCCACACAACTTGGGGTAAGTGTTCTTGACTCCCTTGTGGTTATATTTCATGAATTAATCTTCATTTTTGGTGTAAGATTATTGAATCATCAAGAGAAATAGAAGGAAATTTCTATAATGTCACAAAACGAATGTTTCGAGTTTGAATACCGATTCGGAGTTGGATTTGATTGAAATTAGTATGGTTGAACTTGTAATTGGATGGGTTGTCGTATTTTGTGAGGTTTGTTAGATTTCGAAATGTGGGCCCCACGGGTGATTTTTGGGGCGTATTTTGATATGGAATTAATTCCTATAAATTGTGTGGATTGAATCAAATTGATTGTGGTAGATTCGAGCCGTTCGGAAGTTGATACGCGCAGAATGGAATTTCTAGAGCATTGTTTAGCTTGCTCGACATTGGATTTTGCTTGTTCGAGGTAAGTAACTATTCTAATCTTGGAGCTGAGGGTATGAACCCTAAATATATGTATTATGTGAATTGTTGGGAGGTGACGCACATGCTAGGTGACGAGCATGTGGGCGTGCACTACAGAAATTGTGACATAATTGTTTCTGTGGAATTTTGTAGTCAAATAATCATGGCAGTTTTCATGCAGCTTTATGTGTTAAAGCAATTGAGCTGAAAAGTATAATAAACATCATGTTGAGACTATGTGCCAGTATTATTGGGACCCGGACTAGCGGTTTTGGACCCGACCTTGGTAGAAGCTCGTCACTACTTTCAACCTAAGTCTAGGTTTGTTACTTACTCAGTAAATGGGGTCGGTTGTACTGATACTACACCTCTACACATTGCGTACAGATGTTGGTTGCTGTTGTTGCTGTGCTTGATGGTTGCCGAATGTGAAGATGTACCTGCGTTCCTGCTGTGGCTTCCTCTTGTTCATGGTAGCCTTAGATTTATAAAAGCTCTGTTTATGTACTATTCAAATAGACTATGTATTTATTTCATTTCCGCTTTACAAACTTTATTCTTAGAAGCTCATGATTTGCACTACCAGTTCTTGGGGAATGTATAAGATTAATATCTTTACTTACTTAAATTGTCTTGTTAAATTACGTTGGTTTTGGATAGGGAATAGTTGGCTTACCTAACGGGTTGGGTTAGGTGCCATAACGACTAGTTGGATTTTGGGTCGTGACAGATTGATATTAGAGCTCTAGGTTCATAGGTTCTACAAGTCATGAGCAAGTATCTAGTAGAGTCTTGCGGATCGGTAGGATGACGTCCATACTTATCTTCGAGAGGCTACAGGGCATTTAGGATAATTTTCCATCTTTCTTTTGTTATCGTGCAAAATTGATTCAGCTTGAATATAACTCTTTAGATTCCTTCCACGTATTTGTATGCGCACATGAGCGCTCGATATCAGTTGTGCATCGCCAGCTTGTGATTCTATGAACGAGGTTCGAGATGTGTATTATGTGTTTTGGTGATGGGCCAGTCTGGAGGACTTGAGGCTAGGTTTAAACCGCAGTACAAAGGTGATCTTTGGGTCGAGAAATTCAAAAACTAGAAAATGATGGGATTAGGTTGGATGAGACTGAAGAAGGATGTATAACTGCTTATGCCTTAGCGCAATCCTCCCTTGTTGCACATGTTAAGGCTAAGCAAGACAAAGATCCGTACTTAGGGAAGTTAAAAGAAGGAGTCAGAAACAAAAAAATCACTGTTTTCACTCTAGGAAGTGACGGAGTTTTAAAGTTGAATGATCGGTTATGTGTGCCTGATGTAGATGGTCTTAGAAAGTCCATAATGGAAGAAGCTCACAGCTCGAGGTACTCTATCCACCCAGGTGCTACCAAAATGTATCTGGACTTGAAAGGGTTGTATTGGTGGAAAGGCATGAAGAAGCAAGTAGCAGATCAAGTGGCTAAATGTTTGAATTGCCAGCAAGTCAAAGTCGAGCATCAGAGGCCTGGTGGCCTAGCTCAAGATATAGAAATACCACTCTGGAAATGGGAGATGATTAATATGGATTTCATATAGGTCTACCTCGCACATACTGTAAGCATAATTCAATTTGGGTTATTGTAGACCGACTGACAAAGTTCGCGCATTTCCTACCAGTAAAGACGACAGATTTCGCAGAGCAGTATGCACAGTTGTACGTCAAAGAAATAGTCCGATTGCATGGTACTCCAGTTTCAATCATATCTGACAGAGGCCCTCAGTTCACGACGCATTTTTAGAAGGCATTTCAGAAAAGATTAGGTACCAAGGTCAATTTGAGCACCCCTTTCCATCCACAGACCGATGGCCAGGCAGAAAGGACCAATCAGACACTCGAAGATATACTGCGGGCATGTGTTATAGATTTTGGAGGTAATTGGGATGATCACTTGCCACTTATAGAATTTGCTTACAATAACAGCTATCAGGCCAGCATTGGTATGGCTCCTTATGAAGCATTGTATGGGCGAAGATGTAGGTCTCCAGTGGGTTGGTTTGAACCAGCAGAGGTTCCATTGATTGGTCCAAAGTTTGTTTGTGAGGCCTTAGAGAAAGTCCAGCTAATCAGACAAAGACTGAAAGCGGCTCAGAATTGTCAAAAGTCCTATTCTGACAAGAGGCATCGTGACTTAGAGTTCATGGTTGGTGACAAGGTATTTTTGAAAGTTTCACCAATGAAAGGAGTTATGAGGTTTGGTAAGAAGGGAAAACTTAGTCCTAGATTTATTGGACCTTATGAGATTATAGAAAAGAAGGGAAACGTGGCTTATGAGCTAGCGTTGCCCGTTGAGTTGTCCTCTGTTCATCCTGTTTTTCATGTGTCTATGCTTAGAAAGTACATTCATGATGAGTCGCATATAATACATGCCGATACCATAGAAATTAAAGAAGGCTTGACTTATGAAGAGGTACCTATAGAAATTCTCGATAGGCAAGTAAGAAAGTTGAGAACAAAAGATATAGCATCGGTAAAAGTTTTGTGGAGTAATCATGATTCAAAAGAGGCTACGTGGGAGGTCGAGGAAGATATGAGGAAGAAATATCCATATTTATTTGAGGAAAAAGGTATGTGAACCTAGGTTTGGTTTGGCATATATATTTTATTTATTAAATATAAGTTAGCATGTGTTTATGTCCTTGCTAGATTACACTTAGTTGTTGAAGTAATTTAGTTTCTATCAGAGTATATTTAGTTATTTAATAATTTAGTGCCATGCCAGAGTATATTTAATTCATTAAAGTTATTTACTTTTTGCTGAAGTGTTATGGTTTAGGTTTTGGTTGGTTATTGTGGTACCTCCTTGCCGGAGTGTGAGTAATTAGTTTATGAGTTGTATATGGTGCCTATGAATGGCCTGTTATGGTATATTTGATTGTTGTTGGTGTAGTTGTAGTATTGGTAACATAGATATCTTTTTTTTTTTGGATAGTCCAATTTACATGGGAAACTCTGCCGAAATGTTTAAAAATTTAGGGAGTTAGCCAAAATTTTGAATCCCTTGGAAGAGTGAGTAGTGCTAAGAAAGGTTTAAGGACCTAAGGAATGATTGTTAGCTTAAGCATAAGGCCCTAGCAACATTCGAGGACGAATGTTTTTAAGGAAGGAAGACTGTAACACACCTCAAATCTATAAAAGTTTCAAGATACGCTAAATATAGAATTTATTTTATTTTTTCATAATATTAAATTATACTTCTATTACGGATTTAAACCCTTGTGATTGATTTTTAAGTTATTTTTCTATTTATAAATAATTGAATATACAATTAGAGGAATATTAATAATTTTAATATTATTAATTATTAAAAGTGGGTATCATTAATTATTAGTTAAGTGAAAACAAAATAAAACAAAAATAAATAAATAAAAGCAATAAAACAAAACAATAGGGGGACAAACCTACAAGCCCATAAAGGGCTGTTGGAACCAAAAAGGATTGAAAAATCCTTTATACGAAAACAGAAGAGCCTTTTATTCATTCTCATGAACAGAGAACCCAGAAACGGAGGCAGCAAATCCAGCGAATTATTTCACGCAGACAACACGAAAATTCTAGGGTTCTTTACAAACCACTAATTCTTGAACTCAGGTATATAAATTCCCTATTGTTAATTAACCTATAGTGGTAATAAGTAAGAATTGAATAGTTAATTCTCTTCTTTCTCTGTATCAACAGTAAATTTCATGTTTAGGTGAGAAACTTTAAAATTGATTAAAATGTACTAGTTGTTGTAGAATCGATTGTTTGACTGATGTCAATTGGACTGGGGCCTACGTATTGGCTCGAGAAGTTTTGAGATGAGTTGATATAACCCTTTACTAAAGTGGTTTAACTCACAAAAGAACGCGTACAAGATGTTTGATGAATTGCTTAAAAGAGTTAATATGTACTTAATTGGAGCTATTGAGTACCTATTAACTTAGAATTGTTCTAGCTAAAGTTTAGATGATTTATTATGATATATGTGCATAAATTTTCAGATTTTTGTGTTATTCTTATATGCCATTTTCATGTTGAAAATTCATGAAAAAGCAAGGATCTTTAGAAATACTTTTAAATATTTATTTTATTCTTATGCTATGCTTTACAATTAAGGATACCGGTATGAGTATGCATA
Organism: Nicotiana tabacum; assembly: GCF_000715075.1. Lineage (NCBI taxonomy): Eukaryota > Viridiplantae > Streptophyta > Magnoliopsida > Solanales > Solanaceae > Nicotiana > Nicotiana tabacum. Next base: position 46,709,305 of record NC_134092.1, read on the forward strand.
GGATGTTTCAGAAAATATTTAGACTTGAAAAGTCACAAGAAGAAGTTTTAGAAAGAAAAGATTTTTGGGAGTATCCGCTATTCTGAGAAGGGGTCATCGTCCAGGCCGAGGGTCCTGACCAAGGCGTTGACTTCCTGAAACTACTTGTGCCAAAGTAGGGAGCACACGAGCCGAGGGTCTAGTTGCTGAGAATTGGCCTAGCCAAGCTAAGGTATAGCACATGAGCGTTGAGAACCATGAAGCGAGTGGCACCTTGTGGATTGGGCCTATTCGACCAGGTTGGGATCGAACCCGTGCCGATCACATGGTGACTGAGACATAATTAAGTCAGGATAGTTAAAACTCCCAAAGTATAAAGTGATGTATTTTTTTTTAAAAGAAAAAGAAAAGAATTTCTTTTAGAATATTCATAAACTGCTATTATGCAATTATTTTAGAAATGTTCTTATAAGCTTTATGTTTTACATGCATTTAGAATCTTTGCCTGTAATGTATATGTTATTAAAGTTTCGTCCCCTGTCGTTGAGACTCACTGAGTACAATGGATGGTACTGACATTCTCTTTTGAGAACCTACGTTGGTCTGTGGTACAACGTAGGAACCGGTTTTGCAGGCGAGCAGGCTACGGGTTAGGACTTCCCTCACTTCCAGTGCTATTGGTGAGCTCCGCTTTTGTTCGTGGAGTACTCCTTAGAGTCATCTTTATTTAGCTATTTCTTTGTTCACTTAGAGAACTGGCCAGGAAATCTCATGTCCTGAGCAGTGCGTCAGTTTATCAGTAAAGGCTTCATGGACACAGTCGGTGGGTTAAGATTCAGATGTTTTTGATAATAATTTAACAGTATTTCATGGACACAGTCGGTGCGTCAGTATATGTATTTTTTCCAAAATTCGAGTCTAAATCGACTCTCAAAACTCAAATTCTCATTTTCAAAATATAGGCAAAGTTTCCCAAAATTTCACTTTGATTCTCAAGATTTTGATGTTAAATCTCACATATAATCATGTAAAATAGTTGAAAATTGAACAAAATAACTTACCCAATGATTGTAGATAAACATCCCTCTCCAAAATCACCTCCTACCGAGTCTAGGGTTCCAAACTATGAAAATGAGACTAAAAATCCAGTCCCTCAGCTTTTTGTCCAATCGCAAATGTGACCTGGGGTTCGCAAATGCAGATAAACAATCGCAAATGCGGAGAAACAATCGCAAAAGTGAAGAACCTCACACCCCTGCTACTGTCGCAACAATGACATTATGTTCGCAAATGCGAAACATAGACACCTCACGAATACGACCTTCCTGATCGCAAATGCGAGAAAGCTTACCCAGCCCCACCATCTCAAATGCGAACTCTGGGTTCGCAAATACGAACCTAGCATACTACAACTAATATTGCAATTGCAATCCATATCTCGCAAATGCGAGACCTGAGGCATCTGTGAAAAACTAATAATGCTTAAACTCTTTCAAATACTCTGCAACGCGTCAGAAACTCACCCGAGCCCTCGTGGCTCCAAACCAAACATCAACACAAGTCTAAAAATATAACACGAACTTGCACACACGATCAAATCATCAAAATAACATCTGGAACCACGAATCGGACCTCCAAAATACATGAAATCAACATGAAACTCAAAAAACATCTAAAAACACAACCGCGCGTCTGATTTCTATCAAATCAACTCGAAATGATGCCAAACTTACAGACAAGTTCCAAATGACAAAATGGACCTATTCCAAGTCTCGAAACAGAAATCCAAACGCGATAGCTATGAATTCAACCTACGGTCAAACTTTTAAAAATTCTAAGCCTTTATATTGCCAACTTTCAGCAAAACAACACAAATCAACCTACGGACCTCCGAAATTGATTCCGGGCATACGCCCATATTCAAAATCACGATACGAACCTATTAGAGCCATCAAAACACCATTACAGAGTCATTTTCTCAAAAGTCAAACTTCGGTCATTATTTTCAACTTAAGCTTCTAAAGTGAGAATCACTCATCCAAATTTATCCTGAAACATCCGAAATTCAAATACGACCATGCACGCAAGTCATAATACACCATATGAAGTCATTCAAGACCCCGAACCACTGAACGGATTGCTAAATCTCAAAATGACCGGTCAGGTCTTTACAGGAAACCAAGTAGCACATGAACTAGCACAGTAAGGAACTAAGTAAGCCAATGTCTACTACTCTGAAGTATATGTTGCCACACTGAAATTCCTACGGTGCAATCTAGGCAGACAAGGAAGGAATCACTACTATTAGGATCGGTACCACTAATGTTGTTGTTTGAAATAATTTGGTTATGCTTGGAAACTCTACTACAACATCTGTTGTCTGTAATAGTTCTAGTACTATTATGACCGTTTCTGCTCCTAATAGAAGAACAATGTATTGTACTTCACCCGTCTAGTATCAAATAAAATATCTCTTTTCACCAAAAAAAAAATGGCGGAATCAAAAAATTTAACAAAGATATTTAGAGACATGTAAACTAGCATAGTGATGAATACACTAAGCTATCAAGGGTATTCAACAATTCACATATATATATATATATATACAAAAGAGATTATTCTAACATATTTATATAGTGTAATTCTTGAACCATAATGTTCAAAATCAACAACCATATGCAAATCGACAACAAACACACGAAGTACATGACCATAACCATAACCATGGAGAAATGGATATCACTATATACCGCAAACAGGAAGACCATAATCAAGGCGCAATCAACCATTCAACACCGAGGAGACATCTCGCTCGAATTTCGCCATAAAGGCCAAACAAAACCGCATCATGTGTGTAAATAGTCAACAATCTCACAACTCATCGTGGCATAGAAGAATAAAACCTAGAGTACATCAGAAAACGAATAAGACCCACGCTAATCGATAACACACCCCTCTACAATAACTGTGTTGAGTTGACAAATCTGACACGATGTAGAACACACATTCTCATTAGGCCTACTAGTGGCCTCCAAATCAATTCCGATCCTCCCGAAGTAGGTAGATAACATCTGAAAGGCCCACAATAACATATCCATAGGACACACTCTTAGCCGTCGACCTCTTGACATATCTTCACCGTTCACAACCAGGGAGTAATCTGCCTCCGAGAACCCTCTTAGTCTTCAAATCCTTAGAATACCAGAATCTATATATTCGATCAAGTGTGGTACACTACTCAAATAACTAACACATTCCTTATACACGATCATCCCACGATAAATGCTTCCATAATTCTTTCATGCCACATAGAAAAATCTATACATCAACGGTTGATCAATCAGGCAATTACCATAATACTAGTCAGGCATCCGCAAGTCGAAGCACAGTGCGCCTTGTAGAGTGCGCACCCTTCTTAGGTGGTATCAAATAATGCTAGCATTATTCTAAACATCTGAAATCGTCTATGCTATCAACAACTCATGATCCCATAAAAAAGAAAAATCATAACACATAACATTACTTATGTCGATCGCAGACATCTAGCTCAAGCAGTGGACGACACTATCAAGAACACTTTGAAACCCATTCGTACATAACCGAGCCATCAGAACTGAATTTTCCCTACTCAACCAAGTCACACAAGCCATCAAACCCAAGAGTATTGCCATAAAATACCGACAATGCATCACCACACCAAAGGAACCAATTACCTTTATTACTATGCTGACCCAACACCACTAAGTTGACCCATTTCTTCAAATCCTCCTCGACTTGCCTTCAAGTTAACACTTCTTCTTGTCGGTACACTATGATCCTAAAACAAAGCTCACTGCAAGAGCTTCTAGCACGAACCACATCTCCCAAAAGCCCATAAACCACTTTATTTCCTCTGAAACACCCAATAATGCCACAACCGAGATACCTGTTATGAAGAGACCTTCTATGAATCTGAAGCTGTTTCTCTAACCTCTCTAATACTAAAGTGTAAAATTAATAATGACACAGAAATACTGCAAGTCTCAGCACTATCCAATGCAAACTTCAGATCTTAGCCATATACACTCTCGGGGAACCCTTCGATACCAAATATATACCTCAAATCAAAATTTATATGACACATAACCATGCAATCTGATTGTCGATAGAAGACTCTGCCACTTGGCGTGAAGCCATAGGACATAAGATCTGATGATCCACAATACCAACCTTCTTAAGTTCGTTTAGCACCAATCATAAAATATCTCAAATCATCTACTAAGCGCATATCCATCCCCATGACAGTCAAACCCGCCTCCTCAAGTGCCTTGAAAAATGATGTGTACCTTCCACTGAATAGAAGTCCCATACAATACACATAACCTCTAATACCACCAGCTAACCTCAAATCAACATTCTCCCATAATCCTACCACGACCACAATAACTAGGCAATCAATTAAATCCTCCCAAGCACGACTCACCAACTAGAAACAAGAACCCACTGCATCCCACACTTGAAGGACTGAAAGATCTACCAAGACATCCACGTCCCCAGTCTGGACAACACCTTGAGACAGTGTTCGAGCATCTATAGCCCCTCGTAGCCCATCCGAAGAATCACAAAATGTCAATGGATAGCTAATACCGAGTGTGCAACATCATATATAAGTGGATGTGAAGGATATAAGATATACGCTTCAAGCTGAATTAATGTTGCACGATAAGAAATGAAAGAAGTAGAATTTCCTAATAGTTCTGTAGCCTCTCGAAGATAAGTATAGACGTCTCCGTACCAATCCGCATGACTCTACTAAACTTGCTCGTGACTCGTAGAACCTATAAACCTAGATCTCAGATACCAACTTGTCACGACCCAAAATCTCACCTTAGGTAGTCGTGATGGCTCCTAGTCGCTAAGACTAGGTAAGCCTAACACTTACAACAGTTAAACCAATTAAACATGATATTATGAAGTAGAATTTAATATAAATAAGAAATTTAAAGGTGATACATGCCAACACAACGATAATCACTACAATCCCCAAGATTAGGTAGTACAGAGTTACGAACTCTAGCTGAATACATACAAATGTCTAGAAATACAATACTGTTCGAATATGCATTTGATAGTATAAATGTAAAAGAATGGACTCCAAGGAACTGCGATGACCACATAGCTCCACCCTGAATCCTCGCGATCAAAAGACTAACTCTGTTTAAGTCCGCTTTCTCCAATATCTGGCTCTACATAAAAATATACAGAAATATAGTATGAGTACTCCACGGACGGTACCTAGTAAGTATCAAGACTAACCTCGGTGGAGTAGTGCTGAGGTACAGTCAAGACACTACTAGACATAAAACCTGTGCAAGATATTAACATAAAGCTAGCAATGGAAAGAACATCAATGTAAGGCTAACGACGAAAAGATTATTAATATAAAACCAAAAATGGAATAATAGGAACAAAAATGACAACAAGAATTAAACGAGTAGTAAAGAAGCAACATAATTAGAGCACAAATAAAGTATGAATGAAATGAATTAAGGAAATAAGTGACAATTCAAGTAATCAAATCATTCCCAAGGCATGACTTACAACAAGAGTTATCCCAAGGCACCACACCTCGTAATCGCATATCATAAGCCAACATCCCGAATCTTATACACATGGCGCCTCGTACCCACATTATCAATCACCTTCGCACGGCAAAGTCCATGTGCTACCATGTACATTGTATCTGTGCCATTGGCCAAAAAAAATATTCGAGAGATTTATTTAAATAAAATAGGGCAAAATAACAATTTTGAATAAAGTAAACGTCAAATGAGATAATGGGTTTAATTTAAAAATCAATAAAAGTAAAGTAAAATAACATTTTTAAATAACGTAAAACATCGGATAAGTTAACGAATTAAATGTAAAATCATTTAATGTAAAGCTTGATATCCATTTAAATGTAGTAAAGCACCAAGTGAGATAACGAGTTTTATTTTGTGAGTCACATACAGTAAAGCATGTTATCAATTTCTTTATCTAAAACTGTTATGTTACCAACTATTCAACAGAATATAAGATAATGACTCCACGCAAGTAAATTCATCTTGATAATCAATTCACCAAGTAACTTTGGAGGCACAGATTGGCACATTAAAGTAACACCGCAAATCACATAAAAGGCATGACTCACACAAGAAGTCAGAATTGATCCAACACAAGAATAACAACAAATAATCAAATACAATCAAAATACAAGTGAGATGATTTAAGGAAAAATAATAACTGTTCAATTAACGAGTCGTTCCAACATAAAATGTACAATAAGAATCACAACCGAGGCACCACACCTCATAATCACTTTTCACAAGTCACAATCACAATCTTCCTTATATCACCGCGTGAGCCTTGAATTTATTTTTAAAATATTTTTCCTTAAATAGATACATGCATTTTAGCCCCCTTATCTGACCGCGTGGCTTCAAGTAATTCCCTTACTAGCAACACGCATATAAATCCCACCTTATCTCACCGCATGCATTTTAGTACCCACCCTTATACCACCGTATGCGTATCAATATTACAATAGAATTAAAAAACTCACACCACATATGCCCATATGCCACAACATTACCAAAATCAATAATACCAATGTCACCACAGTACATAGCCCACGGCTCAACCACAATGTGTACAAGAATCTCAATAATAACAAAATGAACGAGAAATAGCTCAACAAGAAAAGGTATTACAATAACCAACAATTTCAACCACAATGTGTTAATAGCTCCCAACAACTCAGCTTCAATAACTCAATAACAAAGTTACTTCCATGAAACGAAATCTTCAAATTCAAAGGCGTAACACAAACTTATCAATGAAAAAATAGCATGAAATTGCAACTACGACTAAATGCGTGAGAATAACTTCAGCAATGGAAAATAGCATGTAACAACAACTACTAATAAATGCATATAAGGAAAAACTCGACAATGAAACCTAGAACATGTAATAGCAACTTCAACTGAAACATGTATGAATAAACTTGACAACAAAAGGTAGAACAATTGCCAACAACTTTAATTAAATGATTATAAGTAACTTAAGAGTCTAAACTGGTCAATTTTCACATATAAGCCCGAGTACACACTCATCACCTCATGTACATGTCTTTTACATAATTCACATAGTGCAATTAAACCCAATCATATGGGGTAGTTTCCCCCACACAAAGTTAGGCAAGATACTTACCTCAATTAGGCCAAATCAATACTCAAGAATAGCTTTTCCTTTAAAATTCACCTCCACGCGGCTCAAATCTAGCAAAAAATAATTTAATATTAACAAACAATGCAAGAGAAACTAATTCTGATTAATAAAGTTAAGATCCTTAACTAAAATAAAAAACGTCAACCCAAAAGTAAACCCCGAGTACGTATCTCGAAACCCGATAAAACTCATAAAATCCAAACACTCATTCTGATACAAATCCAACCATACCAAAATCATCCAATTCCGACCTCAATTCGGCCTTCAAATAATCAATTTATGTTTTAGAAAAGTTTTTTACTAAAATCCCTAATTTCTCCAATTCAAATATTTAATTAAACACTAAAATCAAGGTTGGAATCATGAAACAATAATAAATCCGAGTCAAAAACACTTACCCCAATCCAAATCATGAAAATCTCCTCCAAAATCGCCCAAAACCGAGCTCTCTAACTCAAAGTGTGATAAAATAACAAAAACCCTCGAAATAGAGTACTTTTATGCACTGCCCAGTGAAACACATCGTGATCGCGGGAATGACATCGTGATCGCGAAGAAGAAATAACACTGCCCCACAAATAAACTTTGCGAACGCGTTACCAGGGAAGCGAACGCGATGAACTACCCGCTAAAGCTACACGAATGCGGGACTCATCCGCGAACGCGAAGAACAAACAACCAGGCCTCCCCAACACACCAAAGGTCTGCGATCGAGACCCTATCGCTGCGAACACGAAGAAGAAAGTTGCCTGCCACTAAACACATTACGCGATCTTGACCTCATCTACACGATCACGAAGAACACCTGAAGCATTAGAAAACCAGCAACACCAACATGAGTGAAAATGATCCAAAACACACCCGAGATCCCTAGGATCACGTCGAACATAAAAACATGTCCCAAAATATAACACGGACCTACTCGAGGTCTCAAATCATGCATAATAACATCAAAACAATGAATAGCAACTCAAATCAAACTTAATGAACTTTTGAACTTTCAACTTCCAAAACTCGTGTTGAACCATATCAAATCAACTCGGAATGACCTCAAATTTTGTATGCAAGTTTCAAATGACACAACGGACCAATACCAATTCCTGAAATTGCAATCCAAACACCATATCCACAAAGTCAACTCCCGGTTAAACCTATGAACCTTCCAAGCCTTCAACTTTCTAATTTTTGCCAATTAGTGCCCAAAACTTTCTAGAAACATCCAAATGCAAATCCGGGCATATGCCCAGGTCCGAAATCACCATCTGGTCCTAATGCAACCATCAAAAATCTAATCCGAGATCAAATACACAAAATTCAAACTTGGTCAACTCTTCCAATTTAAAGCTTCTACAATAAAAATCATTCTTCCAAAATCAAATCTCGAATCGCTCAAAAACCAAAACTGACGATACATGCAAGTCATAATGCACCATATGAAGCTACTAAAGAACTCAAACCACCGAACAAAGTGCAAATGCTTAAAATAACTAGCCGGGTCGTTACATACAACCTCCCTAAATCAATAAGGCGAAATATAACACACATCCTTGCTCGAGTTAGCCCTGATGCCCTCTTCCTCAAGTTATAACTAATCCATAAATGTACCGAAACCCAGAAATTATAAAAACTCGTGACAATGTGGCCCAATCATCAACGATAGTATTCCCCGCTTGCTTTAAGCCACAATCACATAACCCAAGAACCCACAATGAATTCTCCTCCTTCGTTACCCTGATCTCACATTGTTACTCAGCAAAACTTCCCATAAGCTCATGGTGTACTTATCATAACATATCCCGAATTACCAGCCCCAATTGCACACTCAACCTCATGACGGCCGCACTATTTTCTTTAAGCGAACAAAGCCCACATCGTAGTACATGCTTCCTATTGGAAATAAGGTAAAACTTTTCATAGGAACTTCATAAATCATACAACCCCTAACCTTCTTCATAGGAGATATCCCACCCGTGTAACTCCATATCGACATCCTACTACGATATTGGCATAGTTATAATCACTACGAAATCAGTTAATCCTCCAAAGTCCACACTCTTCTACCAGCTGTAAGAATCCGTTCATTCCATCAACACCAACTGAAAGTCCAACCACATGTTCAAAACCCAAAGCTATATGGCATTCCAAAATGATAATCAAGCATTCACGTTCCCTCTACATTCAAAATAACTCTTTTTGTCAAATTCAAACTTCCTAAGTATATAAGCCACTATCTCTAACAAAATACACAGACTTAGTCATTTTTCCACCATGACCAAATCACACTAAGCTTTCTCAACACATGTGGCTATTCTACCACAAAAACACATATGATACGCCCCCACTCCCATTCTGGTTTAGCCATATTCTGAAGCAAACTACTCGATCTCTGCTCATACTTGACCTACTAACAATTCAACCACCGCGAGACATATCCCACCATCTTTCTCATCCTCTGCCACCAATAATGCCTCCCCAAACCACGATCCATCTCTGTAGCACCCGAACAAATAGAATTCCATCAACTCTAAGCATCTTCAAGGATCATCTCCCTCAAACCATCAATCACTGGAAACACGAGTTCGACCCTGAAGTCGTAACACACCGTCATCTTTGATAACCGCTTCTTAGGCATCACTTCGCAATACTGTGCCCCCAAATCCAAACAAATGAAGACCATCATATTGACGATCCTTAATGCACTCCAACAAGGATGACAACACAACAACACAGATAGAAAATTCCACTATGTTCGAAACTACCCAATCTCACAACTTCGTCGGTCAAAGCCTGAACATCTGTAGCCCAATGCCTCTCCTGTGCTGGAATTGAATACCAAACTTCCAATCACGAAACAAATAATTCTCCTTCGGAAGCATACACTGTCACAACACATAAGTAAACACCATACCATTTTCACTAACAATGCGCGATAGCAACACGAGAAATATCACAATACACCATGTATATCCCTGAACTCGTGGGCAACGCCAACATTGAACTGAAATGATTGTACATCCCTCCACAAAGCGACGATATTAGTCTGCCCCCATAATGCAGAAAAAATATCTTACACCACATCTGTAGCATCACCAAAACTCTCGGTGCCTAAATGATATCGAATGCTTGACATCATGTACAAATGAGTAGAAAGGAACTGAAGACACAAGCTTCAACCGAAATCAAGTCGCACGATAAGGAATCAAGAAAGGAAAGTTCTCCTAACAGTCCTATAGCCTATCGAAGATAAGTACAAACACCTCCGTACTAATCCGCAAGACTCTACTAGACTTGCTCATGACTCGTCAGACCTAAGTGAACCTAGTGCTCTGATACCAAGCTGTCACGACCCAATTCCCAGCATTGGCCATAATGACGCCCAACACTACCATTAGGCAAGTCAACAAATAAATCAACACACCGATCAATAGTCCTTAACACATTTTGAGAAAAATAATAAAATAAATAATAGAAATCATTCTACTTTCATAGTAAATACTGATATTATCTTAAAAGTTCGAACGTAGTCAAAATATAAATTTGAATATCATAATAGAAATGCAACAAAGAACAAAATCTAAATTCTCAAATTCCGGTGTCACAAGTGCATGAGCATCAACTAGGATATACAATATTACTACAACTGTGTGAAATAGAAAATAGATAAAGAACAATAAATGAATAGGATATGGACTTTGTGTGATGTAGATTGTAACATAGAGGGCAACTCACCACATATATATGTTGAAAGTGGTTTTATTATTTGTTGCAAATATATATATATATATATATATATATATATATATATATATATATATATACTCTGAACGTAAGAATAATTATGAAATTATCAAATACCATACACTGCCTCGAAAGAAACTAAGATAACAAATATCAAACACAATGTCAAATCTCAAATTAGGAAAACTCATATGTGCTCTGACTAGTGTCATAAACGATTCTGCCGAGCCGAACGACTGATCCCATAAGAATAGTGTATATTGTCGAGGTTGTACGACCCGATTCATAGATGCATCTCATAACACTGCCTAGGTCATACGATCCGACCATAATAGTACTGTTGAGGCGTTCAACCCGATCCCATAAGAATGATGAAAGATTTGACGGGTCATCAGCGCAACTCACAAATATATGTGCGAGTTATGAACTCAAGAAGCTTTTCAAAAATATGTACAACGCGAGAGGAATTCGTACGAGAAAGCATAATTTCCGCGGCTAATCAAGTAGCGCGTCAAGTTTCTAGAATAGCAAAGTTTGATACTCTACACAAGTCTAGTCTCAGGCAAAAGCATATATTAAAGCAATTGAACAAGCAGGATTAACTCAAGTGGTACAATTAAAACATGGTATGAGTCTAAGTTGATAATGCCCAACTCTAGTCCTAAAATGATAAGCCGTCGCTGCAAATATAATCTAGTTTAAGAGTCCGGAGTCGAATCCCACAAAGAACTAAGGTTTAACTACAACTGTTCACTATCAGTAAGAAGACAATTTCGAACAATTCATATGTTATAAATATTAAGATTCTTATATTTAACTAATTAACTAACAAGTTAAAGTAGTAAATTAACAACTAGGGATACTAAGGGTTAGAGACAAGATTAAGGAGGCCTAGAGTTATGATTTTCCCAAATGTTGGAATCCCTTCTGCTACCTTTCCAATAATTTCGCCTAAGTATTATCTACTGATCATAAGAATTTCATGTATCGTAATTGTCTTTCGAGCAACTACAATAATTTACTAGACATATTCTCTCAAACTATGCTAGCTGGCTTTATCTTACCGCTTACTATGATCACGTCAAGGCTTTGTTATTCCTAAATCCATCTTTAAACCCGATGTATTGATTCCTAGCATACGTTAGGAGTGGGGGTTTTTAATAACCACCTAAATATTTATCATTTCCCCAGCAACACATAAGAAATAGGCATAGTCAATCAATGGCCATTCAATCAACTGAAATAGGCACGTAGTAAAACAAGTAGATAAATTCAAAGGCTAAATTATATTAAAACATAACAAGAATTCATCCTCCAAAAGGTTCCATCAACACTCTAAATAATAAATTAGATACTCATAATAGTATGTAAAACTACAATACTAAAACTCATAACCAACAATGAAAAATAGGAAGAAGAAGAAGGGGAAAAACTCGTGGTTGAATCTTCCTCCTTGATCCTAGCGTATTATTGCCTTCTTGGGTGTTGTCTTACCCTAAAGTAGTGTATCTTCCTTCAAAAGGACATTTTAGGATGTATTTATATCAATTAGGGTTTGTATGGGGCGGCCTTGAGCTCTCGTATTTCGAAAAGGAGAAGTTGAGTCACGTGCCGCACGCTCCCAATTTTTTTCCTTCTTTCTTCCTTTCGCGTACTGGGGGTTGGTGCCAAAGTTCCATACTTCACTGATTTAGATACACTTTCTAGGCCATTTTCGTGCCTAACTTTCATGCAATGCACCAATTGTGGCACACTTCTAGCTCTTGCCTCTCAACTTTCTTTTGCATCAAATCATCTGAGTTTCACCAACTTTCATCCAAACTCGTCCCTACATACAATAAACACGTAATGAGCATATTTTACATTTATACGCATGTGATATCCCGCAACTGACATAAGAAATAATATGCAAACATACTCAAAAATATGCACTTTTCATCATTTATCATTATCCCACACGTAAACTCTTGCTCGTTCTCGAGTAACTTAAAATTAAGCACATCGGCAAGTAACACAATTCCAAACATACTCAAGCATCATAACAATGATAATGGTTTTATCAACGCTTAGAACTCAACATATGCACTCTTCATACTTTTCTCATTTTTAGACCAATGCCAAGACTATTTAAAATATTTGTATGACTCTTCTAGCATCTTAGCCTCAAACATTGACTCCAATATGTTCCATACTATGACTTACTTCTTGTGCTAACTTAAAAACCAAGGACTTTACCAATCCTTTAAGAATTATGTGCCCTCACCAGCAAACCACATAGAGAAAATAGTTCACACACTCAAATTTAAGTTCAAGTATAGTCTAAGGACTCAAATATTGAAAGAATTTGCTCATTCTCACAAAGAAACTCTTATGCCACCCAAGTTTGTACCATAGACTTGCCTGTAGTGTAAGACTCGACTAATTTAAGCTTGTAAAGTCTAGGATCAAGTAAGACTTTAAAAGTTGAAATGTAGGCTAAGGGACGGGTAGGATATATTTGAAAAAATAGTGATTAACCCTCCTAAGCATATTAATACACCATACTTCACTTTCAGCACATTCTTGTCATGCCCAATTCAATGTCTTGCCATGAAATCATATACGTTTAAACCCTTATTCATTACGCACATCAACACATAGATATTCACTAGCTCAGACAAAGATATGAGAGGTGTTATTCATTTTTTTTCACTCTCCTTAATTTGGTATTTGTGGCTAGTATTTTTTTTGTTTATACACAAGTGCACCTTGTCGGTCTTTCTATGATTCGACTCAAAAGCTACCCAATATCTTTCTTTACTCTTCTAGATATTTAAGTGCTTTCTGAGGTGTAATAACTCGACCGGTCATTTTGAGAATTAGCGTTCTATTCAGTACCTTAAGGTCTCGAGCCTTCGTATTGTGTATTATGACTTGCATGTGTGGTCGAGTTCGGTTTTTGGATGATTCAGGATTGATTTGGAAGAGCAATTCTTATTTTAGAAACTTGAGTGAAAAGAGTTGACCGAAGTTTGACTTTTGTGTAGACGACTTTAGAATGGTGTTTTGATGATTCCAATAGCTTCGTATAGTGATTTTGGACTTGGAAATATGCCCGGATTTGCATTTGGATATTTCTAGAAGGTTTCAGTACTATTTGGCAAAAGTTGGCAATTTGAAGGTTTGGAAAGTTTATATGTTTGACCGGGAGTTGACTTCGATGTTATCGAGTGCGAATTACTGTTATGAGAGTTGGAATAGGCTTGATATATCATTTAGAACTTGTATGCAAAATTTGGGTTCATTCCGGATTGGTTAGGCTTGAATCGGATGCTTGGTTCGAAGTTTGAAGTTTATGAACTTAAGAAATTGATATTGATCGATGATTCATGGTTTTGATATTTTTATGTGGGATTTAAGGCCTCGGGTAGGTCCGTATTTTATTTTGGGACTTATTGGTATGTTCGGACAGGGTCCCGAGGGGCTCGGGTGAGTTTTGGATAGGTTTGGGTTGTGTTGCGCTCGTTTTTTATGTTTCAACATCATTTCTTCAAGCATCAATGATATCACATTAAGAACATTCACTCCAATTTCTGTTTTGATTGAATCATTAGATCCGTATCATAATTACGGAGCCATAAAAAAAGAATTATCGAATTTAGACATCGTATGAGAGAGTTATGCTCATTTTAGTGTCAGAGAAGAGAGCTTGTACTTGTGCTTCGCAGATGCGAAGTTGGGTCCGCATCTGCTACCCCGCAGGTGCAAACAATGGTCCGTAAAAGGGTAAATGAAAGCTAGAAATGCGCAGATGCGGTTTTTTGGGTGCAAAAGCGGAAATGCATGTGTGTAAAAAAACCAGATTGCATTCTTTTGGTATTTTGAGCATATCTTGAGCTCTAGCTCCGATTGAGGTGATTTTTGCGGCGTTCTTCTCGTATTTTCATGGGGGTCAGTATCTAATCTCAATTTTTGTATTTTAACATGATTTCAGTAGTTCGTTTTTGAAATGGGAGTTTTTATCAAAAAACTTCTCTAAAGAGAATAATTGGGTTTTGAACATCAATTCAGAGTCAGAATTGAATGAAATTAGTATGGCTGGACTCGTAATTGAATGAGTTTTTGGAATTAATGGGTTTTAACGGGTTCTGATGTGCGGGCCTGGGGTTGACTTTTTGGGTTTACCTTTTAGTTTTCATTAAATATCGAAGCTTTATTATCCGGAATATTTTCTTATGATTTTTATTTATGATATTAAGTTATTTTGGCTAGATTTGAGCCGTCCGGAGGTTATTTCACACGATAAAGTCATTTAGAATATCAGTTTAGCTTCTTTGAGGTAAGTATCTTGCCTAACTTTGTGTTGGGGAACTAGCCCTAGGATTTGAGTCGTTCGTGTTATTATGTGTCATGTGAAAGCCGTGTATGCGAGGTGACGAGTATGTACTCAGGTTTATATGTGGAAATTAACCGGTTTAGACTCTTAGGCTTCTTTCACGTATTTATTTGGAATTGTTAGCACATGTTATATTTTTTAATTGTCTTGTTTACTGCTGCATGCTTTATTTGAAGTTGTTGTTACATGTCACATCCTTTACTTATCAAGTTTGGTCTTATATGCTTTATTTGAAGTTGTTACCTCTTTTATAAATATCTAACTTCCTTTATTGTTGAGTTACTCTTAATTAAAATTGTTGTTAAACGATATTCTTTTTGTTGCCAGGTTATTCTCATGCATTTTGACATAGTTTGCCATTTTATGGAAATACCTTCATTATAGAGTTTATCCTTAAGAAATTAATTAAAGTTGAATTTATTGAAGTTTTGTTTAAAGGGATTGTTGTTCATTGTTGAGTTATTTTCTTGTTCATTTTGTTGTTATTGAGATTCTATACATATTGTGTTTGAGCCGTGGGCTATTTGTTGTGGAAATATTAATATTGTTGGTTCTTTTGGAAAGGTTGTGGCCTATGGGCACTTGTGGTACGAGTTAATATGTCATATTGTTGTGATGTAGCACATGTAAATTATTGTGTGGACTGGTTGTTGTTATGCAAAATATAAGGGTGACATTTCACTGTTGTTGTTATGCAGGGCATAAGGTTGGCATCTCACTATTGTTGACTGTGTGGAGTGATACGAGTGGCTATTGTTTTATAGTCCGGGCGGAGCGATAAGGGTGGCTATTATGCGGACTGTTACGGGTGGCTATCAGAGCGATACAGGTGGCTAATGATATTGTCAGGACGTAGTGATATGGGTGGCTATCGGAGAGATAAGGGTGGCAATGTCAGGGATGATGTGTGATGGCCTGGGGACATTTTGTTGGTGATATTCATATGATGGTGTGTTTTTCCTTGTGTATGTCATACACCTTACCTGAATTGTTGTGTTGCTTCTATGAGCTACTTTATGTCTTTAATATTACTTGTTGACTTGGATTGTAATAGTACACTTGCACAAGCATACACCATAGCATGCAACCTATCCTAGTTCAGGAGTATAAAACTTGACATTTATTGATCATATCCATGTATTCTTATATTATCTACTTTCATATTGATATTGAGCCTGTGACCATGGCGGGTTGTAATATTGAGCCTGTGGCCATGCTGGGTGGATTATGATATTAAGCCTATGACTATGCCGAGTGGATTGTGATTGTGAGCCTGTGATCATACCGAGCGGATTGAGATATTGGCACATGAGTTGTCCATGGGGTTGTGATTTAAAATGTGGGCACAAGGTTCCGTGAGCATATAATTGTGGGTTGAGACTCGTGACTTGTGACTATGAGATGAGGTATCTCGGTGAATTTCGCTGGAAAAACTTGTGCTAGAACGGCTTGACTTAATTGGTTGTTATTTGTTTTCCTTATTTGGTTTTAATGGTACTTTCACGGTGTTCATATTACTTTACTTTTTATATCATATGTTGATTCGTGTTGCCGTTTACTGATTGCTACTTTCATTATTAGCTTTATATTTCTATAGTGCACATGTTAATTTGACTAGTAGGTGTCTTGACTTGTACCTCGCCACTACTCCACCGAGGTTAGTCTTGATACTTACTGGGTACCGATCATGGTGTACCCATACTACACTTCTGCATATTTTTGTGCAGATCCAGGTATTGAAGATATCAAACTCAGGCAAAGTTATCTTATTGATCACGAGGATTCAAGGTAGAGCTGCTTGGTCATCGTAGTCCCTTGGAGTCCTTTCCTTTCATTGTACTGTCAGCTTGTTATTTGAAAAATATTGTATTTCGATCTTTGAGATCTTTCTACGTATTCAGGTAGGGTTCGTGACTCTGTATTACCTAGTCTTGGAGGTTGTTATGATTATTGTTGCGTAGGCTTATGTTTCGGTATTCACATTAAACTCTATTTTCAATTATCATTATTAAAACTGGCTTAATCGTTGTAAGTAATCGGCTTAACTAGTCTTAGAGACTAGGTGCCATCACGACGCTTGTGGTGGGATATTGGGTCGTGACAAGAGGTAAAGGTTTAACAAGATTTGATTAAGAACAAAGAGGATTCGTCTTGTAATGTGGTTGCCAAAAAAATGTTCAGTAGGCTCAAAAGGGGTGACTACGGATAATATTAGCACTGGTAGGCAAATAGGCTAAATGGTCAATCAAAGAAAACCTATATCACTTCCCAAACCTACAAGACTTAATCATTTTGCTTTGACTCACACACAGTAAAAGTTCTAGACTAACAAGGGATGACACAGAGTACAATGAAAATCTCACCTCACACAATGCACATGACTCACTCGGGGCGGTTCAGACCCGACTCTCAAGTTAAAACAACTAGCACAGTCATCATATAATTCAAACACTAGGAAGTAACAACTAGATTCAATAGACAAGCCCAAGCGTCAAAAGAAAGTCACATATATTCTCAAGGCATATAGTCACAAGAATCAAGAAGAAAGTACTCAGCGCAAATGCTTCACCTCTAAGCCCCGATATAAAACATGTCAAAAAGCATAGATACTCAAGTTCTCCCAATTCTATTATCAGTTCAAAAAGAAAAAAAAACTTTTTGTATTTTTTTCGACTTTAATACCCTGAAGAAAACTGTCTAGGAAGTCCATCGTCGGGAAAAGTCCAAATATTTTGAAAATTCTACCTACAAAAAAAATTACTACCCGGTTCAAAGAGTCATTCCTTAAAAAAGAACCGCGGTCATAAGAAAAACCAAAGGGGATTATTTTTACCTAATTATTATTGATTTTTTATTTTCTTCAATACACATAAAATAATACAACTAAAATAGCATAGAAAATCATCCAAACAGTCTCTTCACCCCACACTTAAAATTATACATTGTCCCGAATGCATACTCATAAATACAAGAGGGGAAAAGAAACTCCCTGGTAGGCCAAAGGCCGAAAAATTAGCAGCTCATGGGGTACTCTTACTTCTCCCACACTTGGTTCTTTGTGCGGGCACCCCACACTTAGTTCTAATCATTTCTCTTGATTTTGCTTCCTTCCAGTGGATTTGCTTCCCATGCTCCTAAAAAAATAAAAAATGACACTACAAAAATAATACAATAAAAAATTTAAAAATAAAAGAAAGTAGTAAAGTTGGGTTACCTCCCAACAAGCGCCTGATTTAACGTCGCGGCATGACGTGAATAACTTTCTGCCTCCACCTCGAGCTTATGAGTTGACCCCAATATTTGATTCAAGCTTATAATTATGCTCTTGGGGCGGTACAAATTCTTACGAGCCAAAAATTAAATAATTTATCGTGCACATTTTGGCTCTCGACCAAGGAGTGTCACCTTGCCTAGACGGCCTTAAAAATTTTAAAATATAAGGCTCATGTACCTCTTCCCTGGACTCTTTTTTATGATCGTAAGGATCCATGTCCATTTTACCATCCGAACATAATGTAGAGAAATATTTGGTATGAGGTCTAACACAATCAAATACATGAACTTCAAGATTTCCGATATCCTCAACACCAATCACACTAAAGTAACCTAAATTTATATCCTCAATGTCTTTAGCTGACTCTACTATTACTTCTTCAACATCGACATCCTCAAATTCTAGTTGGATAGATTGTGGTGTTCTACTCTGATCTCCTCCATTAGCACCTCAATTTCTGCATCCACACTCTTCTCGGCTACTATCCACAATATCAACTTGTTGAGCATTAAATGCTTCAACCAATTGAGCCACTTGAGCCTCCAATTTGTGAATCGTTGCTTCTTGTCTTTCTATCTGCAGTTATTTCTCATTATTTTGTTCCACAAGATACTTTAACATATCCTTCATCTCCTTTAGGTCAGCTTCCTTTGGTTCTTTGTTCCTGTTAACTTTATAAGAAAAAGTAGAATCATCATAGTAAGGGGTTAGGGGAGGATAAGAAATATAAGCACAATCATGAAAGTGATCATCTTGATCACCACACACATCACACACATTCCACAAATAAGATTGAGTTGGTGCACATAACTCGTTTTTGGAAAATTTTTGATAATTTTGCCACAGGTGATTTCCTTCACAATATGTATGAGGATCAAAAATAGAATTACCAACAATTAAACAAACATAATTTCAAGGTGTCATGTTTCTCAAATCAACAAGTAGAATAAAATAAAATTTCAAAAAAAATAAAATAAAAGTTCATACTTGAAACCTGGCCATATATACAACTACAACGTTAATTCCCTGGCAACAACGCC
Source organism: Nicotiana tabacum (assembly GCF_000715075.1). Lineage (NCBI taxonomy): Eukaryota > Viridiplantae > Streptophyta > Magnoliopsida > Solanales > Solanaceae > Nicotiana > Nicotiana tabacum. Next base: position 46,728,959 of record NC_134092.1, read on the forward strand.
AAAATTTGATAACGCCCAACTCTAGTCCTAAAAAGGATAAGCGGTCACTGCAAATATAATCCAGTTAAAGAGTCCGGAGTCGAATCCCACAGAGAAATAAGGTTTAGATACAACTGTTCATTAACCCTAAGAAAACAAGCTCGAACAATTCCTAAGTTATAAATATTAAGGTTCTTCTTATATTTAACTAATTAACTAACAATTTAAAGTAGTAAATTAACAATTAAGGATACTAAGGGTTAGAGATAAGATTAAGGAGGCCTAGAGTTATGATTTTCCCAATTATTGGAATCCCTTCTTCTACGTTTTCAATAATTTTGCCTAAGTATTCTCTACTGATCGTAAACACTTCATGTGTCGTAATTCTCTTTCGAGCAACTACAATAATTTACTAGACATATTCTCTCGAACTATGCTAGATGGCTTTATCTTACCGCTTACATGACCACGTCAAGGCTTTGTTATTCCTAAACCCACCTTTAAACCCGTTGTATTGATTCCTCACATACGTTAGGAGTGACGTTGTTCAACAACTACCTAAATATATATCATTACCCAAGCAACACATAATAACTAGGCACAGTCAATAGATGGCCATTCAATCAACTGAAATAAGCACGTAGTTGAACAAGTAGATAAATCCAAAGGCTAAATTATATTAAAACATAACAAGAATTCATCCACCAAAAGGTTCCATCAAAACTCTAGATAATAAATGAGCTACTCATAATAGTATGTAAAACTACAATACTAAAGTTCATAACCAACAATGAAAAATAGAAAGAAGAAGAAGGGGAAAAACTCGTGGTTGAATCTTCCTCCTTGCTCCTAGCGTATTCTTGCCTCCTTGGGTATTGTCTTACCATAAAGTAGTGTCTCTCCCATCAAAAAGAAGTTTTAGGATGTATTTATATCAATTAGGGTTTGTGTGGGGCGGCCTTGCGTCACGACCCCAATTTCCCTCCGTAGGATGTCGTGATGGCACCTAGTCTCTAAGACTAGGTAAGCCTAACAATTTGCGGAATAACTGAATAATAAACTAAACTCCAATCTCAACACATGAGATATAAATAAAAACTACGATTTAATAATTACAACTCCCAAACCCGGTAGAAATAAGTCACAAGTTTGTATGAGAAAATACTAAGTGTCTGTATACATCAAAGTCTAAAGAGAATAAGGGACACAAAATAATAAGGATAGAGTGGGACTCCGAGGTCTACGAAAGCTGGCAGATATACCTTAAAGTCTCCACGTGCGGTCCAACTCACTGGTATCTGGTCTGGTAGGAGGAACCTGGATTTGCATAAAATGATATGTAGAAGTGTAGTATGAGTACACCACAACGGTACCCAGTAAGTGCCAAATCGAACCTCCGTAGAGTAATGACAAGATCAGGTCAGGGCCCTACTGGTTTAAAAGAAAAGCAAGGCAGAAGATATAACAATATTTTGAAATGACTGAGAATTTAAACAACGAGAAGTTTTAGGAAATAACAGCACAACAAATAGAGGTAAACAACAGGGGCGCTCCCGAGGTATCACCTCGTAACCCAAATATAAATGCTCAATAGGGGGATCTCCCAAGGTACCGCCTCGTAGTCCCAAAAGTAAATATACACGACAGGGGAATCTCCCGAGGTACCGCCTCATAGTCCCAAAGTAAATATGCAAGACAGGGGGATCTCCCTAGGTACTGCCTCGTAGTCCCAAAGTAAATATGTAAGACAGGGAGATCTCCCTAGGTATCGCCTCGTAGTACCAAAGTAAATATGCAAGCAGGGGGATCTCCCGAGGTACCGCCTCATAGTCCCAAAGTAAATATGCAACTCATAAATTATGGAACCACTAATTTACGGCAAGGAATCCTATAGTTAAAAACCGAATAAAATAATCAAGGAAACTGGTAATTCAATGAATCATGTTGCACGAATTTCAAGTAAGGTTAAGACACGTAGACATGCGATACTAGGCTAAACATGACAGCTACACATGCTAAGGCAACTCGGTTAAGGAATTTAAAAGAAATCTACTCATCAAGAACCGGAATTTCCACAATTAGCCCATGTACGCACTCGTCACCTCGCGTACACGGCGCTCACATATCACAAATTGTTACAACAGTACCAAATCCTATAGGGATTTCCCCCACACAAGGTTAGACAAGTCACTTACCTCAAATCTCGTTCAATCAATCGATAAGGATGCCTTTCACTCAATTTTACAACGCCGAATGGCCCAAATCTAGCCAAAAGCAATTACATATCATGATTACAACTACAAAAAACTAATTTAAATCATAAATCTACGACTTTAGCAAAGAATCAAAAAATCATCCCAAAAAATCAACCCGGGCCCACGTCTCGAAATCGAGTAAACATCACAAGATACGAACACTCATTCGATATCGAGTTCACCCATACCAAAATAACCAAAATCCGACACCAAGTCGCCACCCAAATCCCCAAATTTAACTCTCCAAATCCCTAGCCTCCAACTCCCAAATTCCACCTTAAACACACACAATCTACGTGGGAAAATCAATGGGGAAACAAGGTTATTGATCAAACATAAGTACAAGAGACTTGACTCAAGAAATCCCTCGAAAATTCTCACAAGAATCGCCAAAACCCGAGCTCAAAATATTTAAAATGAAGCAAAATCGCGAACCCTTATATTTAAGTGGTCGCTCCAGCACTTTCGCTTCTGCTGACACTTAGCCGCATCTGCGGCATCGCAGAAGCGACAACTTATCCGCTTCTGCAGTTCCCCTATCTCCTTCTGTCAAATCTTCCGCACATGTGGAACTTCTGCTTCTGTGGCCCTAAATCCGCTTCTGCGTGATGAAGGCCGCTTCCGCGGAGCCCCTCCACCCCCCCTCCCCATGGCAGGTCCCTTCCACTTCTGCGCTGCCTCCTTCACATCTGCGACCTCTGCCCACACTGCTCCAGCCTAGTTCTAAGATCAACATGCTGCTTCTGCGGGCTCGCACTTGTGGTCAATCTTGCACAGGTGCGATTACACTAGAGCTGGTACCTTCAGCCATTCTCACAAGTCCAAATTTGATCTGTTAACCATCCGGAATCCACCCGAGGCTCCCGTGACCTCAACCAAACTTACCAACAAACCCTAAAACATCATACAGACTTAGTCAAGATATTAGATCACCTCAAACAATGCTAAATATATGAATTGCACATCGACTCAAGCCAACTGAACTTTAAAACTTCAAACTTCTACATCCGACGCTGAATCTTATCAAATCAAGTCCGATTGACCTAAAATTTTGCACACAAGTCATAATTGACATTACAGACCTATTGCAACTTTCGGAATCGGAATCTGACCCCGACATCAAAACGTCCACTCCCGGTCAAACTTGCCAAAAATCATCCCAACTTCCCACTTTCGCCAATTAACGCTAAAATGACCTACGGACCTCCAATTCAACATCCGAATACGCTCCTAAGACAAAAATTACCCTACAGAGCTATTGGAACCATCAAAACTCTATTTCGGAGTCATCTTTACACAATTCAAACTACGATCGATTCCTAGAACTTAAACTCCCAACTTAGGGACTATGTGTACCATTTCACTCCAAAACCAAAAACAAATCCTCCCAGCAAGTTACAAAACCCAAAAATGAAACATAGGAGCAACAAATAGGGGTTCAGGGCTAGTACTCTCAAAATGACCGGCCGGGTTTTTACATCCTCCCCCTCTTAAAACAAATGTTCGTCCTCGAACGAGTATAGAGACATACCTGGAGTGGTGAAAAGATGAGGATAACGGCTGCGCATATTATGCTTGGTCTCCCAAGTCACCTCCTCGACTGGATGATCCCTCCACCGAACCTTCACAGAAGCGATGTTCTTTGACCTCAACTTTCAAACCTGCCTGTCAAAAATGGCCACCTGCTCCTCAACATAGGATAGATCCTTGTCCAACTGGACTGAGCTGAAGTCTACCACATAAGACGGATCGCCATAATACTTCCGGAGCATGGAAACATGGAATATCAGATGAACTGCAGAGAGACTAGGTTGTAGTGCAAGTCTGTAATCCACCTCTCCAACCCTCTCAAGAATCTCAAAAGTCTTGATATACCTAGGGCTCAACTTGCCCTTCTTTCCGAACCTCATAACACCCTTCATGGGTAAAACTCGAAGCAAGACCTGCTCTCCAACCATGAATGCAATGACGCGAACCTTCCGATCCGCATAACTCTTCTGCCTGGACCGGGCTGTAGAAGTCGATCCTGAATCAATTTAACTTTTTCCAAGGCATCCCGAACCAAGTTTGTACCCAATAGCCTATCCTCGCCCGGCTCGAACCAACCCACTGGAGACCGGTACTGTCTACCATACAAAGCCTCATATGGTGCCATCTGAATACTCGACTGATAACTGTTGTTGTAGGCAAACTCTGCAAGTGGCAAGAATTGATCCCAAACACCCCCAAAATAGATCACACACGCACGAAGCATATCCTCCAATATCTAAATAGTGCGCTTAGATTGTCCGTCCGTCTGAGGATGAAATGCTGTACTCAACTCCACACGACTACCCAACTCATGTTGTACGGCTCTCCAGAACCGTGATGTAAATTGCGTATTCCGGTCAGAGATGATAGATACTGGTACACCATGAAGCCTGACAATCTCGCGAATGTAAACCTGAGCCAGCTGCTCCAAAGAGTAAGTAGTAACCATAGGAATGACATGAGATGACTTGGTCAATCTTTCCACAATCACCTAAGCTACATCAAACTTCCTCTGAGTCCGCGAGAGCCTAACAACGAAATCCATAGCGATCAGCTCCCATTTCCACTCTAGAATCTCTAGCTTCTGAAGCAATCCACCTAGTCGCTAATGCTCATACTTCACTTGCTGACAATTTAGGCAATGAGCTACATATTCCACTATGTCCTTCTTTATTCGCCACCACCAATAGTGCTGCCTCAAATTCTGATATATCTTCGCGGCATCTGGATGAATGGAGTACCGCAAACTGTGAGCCTCCTGGAGAATCAACTCATGCAAACCATCTACATTAGGCAAACATAGCCTGCCCTGCATCTGTAATACACCGTCATCTCCAATAGTGACTTCCTTGGCATCACTGTGATGAACCATGTCCTTAAGGAAAAGCAGATGGGGGGCGTCATCATATTGAAGCTCTCTGATACGATCATAAAGAGAAGACTGAGAAATCACACAAGCCAAAACTCGGCCCGGCTCAGAAACATCCAATCTAACAAACTGGTTGGCTAAGGCCTGAACATCCACTGCTAAAGGCCTTTATGCTACTGGTAGATATGCTAAATAGCCCAAACTCTCTGCCTTGCGACTCAAGGCATCAGCCACCACATTGGACTTTCGGGATGATAGAGAATGGTGATGTCATAATCCTTAAGCAACTCCAACCATCTTCGCTGCCGCAAGTTAAGATCCTTCTTTTTAAACAGATGTTGTAGACTCCGGTGATCGGTGAAAACCTCACAAGGGACACCATAAAAATAGTGCCGCCAAATCTTCAAGGCATGAACAATAGCTTCTAACTCAAGGTCGTGGACAGGATAATTCTTCTCATACACCTTCAGCTATCTAGACAAGTAGGCAATCACCCTACCGTCCTGCATCAACACCGCGCTGAGACCAATACGCAACGCATCACAATACACCGTATAGAACCCTGATCCAGTAGGCAACATTAAAACTGGGGCTATAGTCAAAGCAGTCTTGAGCTTTTAAACGCTCTCCTCATAATCCTCGGTCTATCTGAACGGAGCACCCTTCTGGGTCAATCTGGTCATAGGTGCTGTAATAGACGAGAAACCCTCTACAAATCGACGGTAATACCCCGCCAAGCCAAGAAAACTCCGGATCTCCGTAGCTGAGGATAGTCTGGGCCAACTCTGCACTGCTTCAATCTTCTTCGGGTCTACCTTGATCCCCTCATTCGATACTACATGACCTAAAAATGCCACTGAATCTAGCAAGAATTCACACTTCAAAAATTATGCATATAACTTTTTCTCTCTTAAGGTCTGAAGCACAATCCTCTGGTGCTGCTCAAGATCCTCCCGACTCCCTGAGTACATCAGAATGTCGTCAATAAAAACAATGATGAAAGAGTCAAAATATGGCTGAAATACACTATTCATTAAGTGTATGAATGCTACTGGGGCGTTGGTCAGCCCAAAAGACATCACAAGGAACTCATAATGACCATACCGAGTCCTGAAAGCAGTCTTCGGGATATCTGGCTCCCGAATCTTCAATTGATGCTAGCCTGAATGCAAGTCAATCTTAGAGAACACTCTGGCACCCTAAAGCTGATCAAATAGGTCATCAATATGTGGCAATGGATACTCTTTCTTCACTTCAACCTTGTTCAACTGGCGATAATCGACACACATTCACAGGCGATAATCGATACACATTTACATAGAACCATCCTTCTTCTTCATAAACAAGATAGGAGCACCCCAAGGCGACACACTGGGCCGAATGAAGCCCTTATCGGGCAACTCTTGCAACTGTTCCTTTAATTATTTGAACCCTGCTGGGGTCATACGATAAGGTGGAATAGAAATGGGCTGAGTGCCCCAGTAACAAATCAATACCAAAGTTAATATCCCTGTTGGGCGGCATGCCCGGAAGATCCACTGGGAATACATCTGAATAGGCCACTATCGGAACAGACTCGACGATAGGAGTATCAATACTAATATCCCTCACATAGGCCAGATACATATCACACCCCTTCTCAACCATTTGTTTAGCCTTAAAGTATGAGACAACACTGCTAGGAACACGATCTAAGGTACCTCTCCACTCTAGCCGCGGTATACCTGGCATAGCCAATGTCACCATCTTGGAATGACAATTAAGGATAGCGTGATAGGGAGACAACAAGTCCATGCCCAGAATAATCTCGAAATCCACCATACTGAGCAATAATAAATTGGCTCTAGTCTCAAAACCTTAAGAACAATCAAGCATGCCCGATACACACGGTCAACAACAATAGAATCACCCACTGGTGTAGATATATAAATAGGTAAACTCAGAGAATCATGGGATACACCTAAATACGAGGCAAAATAAGATGACCCATAGGAATAAGTAGAGCCTGTACCAAATGAGACTGATGCATCTCTATGACAGACCGGAACAATACTTGTGATAACAGAATCTAATGCAACTGCCTCTGTCCTAGCAGGAAGGGCATAATATCCAGCCTGGCCTCCCTTCTAGGGTGACCTCTACCTGTCCGACCTCCATCTCTAGCTGGCTGTGCATGTGGGGTGGTAACTGGTGCTGTAACCATAGCCTGAGGACCTGGTGGAGCACGCGGTGCCTGAGAAATTTGTGGAGGTGCACCCCTCCTAAATCTGGGACAATCCCTCACCACATGATGAGTATCACCACACTCAAAACAAGCTCTCGGAGGATGTGGCTGCTACAACTGGCTCGGGCCTGATCGACTGGACTGACCACTAAAAGCACTTTGTGCAGGAGGTACACTAGACACTGGCGGTTCATATAAGGATCCTAGGGCCTAGTAGTGGTCGGAGCACCCTGGCGGCTGAAAGTGCTGAATGAATCGAGCGGCCCATATAACCCCTTCCCTAACGATATGCCGCTGGGGCACGAGTACCACTGTAAGTGTCAGACACTCGAGACCTCTTGGCCTCTCTCTCCTCTCTATCCCGAGTCAGCATACCCTCTAACCTTCTAGCAATCCCCACTACCTGCCGGTATGCTATATCTATCTCCAATTCTCGGGCCATGCTCAATCTGATACTAGGGTTGAGACCCTCAATAAATCGATGAACTCGCTCTCGAACAGTAGCAACCAAGGCTGGTGCATTCCTAGCCAAATCACTGAATCGGACCGCATACTCTGACACGGTCATAGAACCCTAGCGCAACTGCTCAAACTCTACGCGTCAAGCATCTCTGAGACTTTGGGGAACATACTCCCTTAAGAACATATCTGAGAACTGAGTCCAAGTGAGTGAAGCTTCCTCAGCCGGACTATCCAAGTCGTATGCGCACTATCACTGATAGGCTGCTCTTCTAAGCTAGAATGTAGTGAAAGAAACCCCACTAGTCTCCGCAACACCCATAGTACGGAGGATACGGTGGCACTCCTCAAGAAACCCTGGGCATCCTCTGACGCCAAGCTACTGAAAGTAGGAGGGTGGTACTTTTTGTACCTCTCGAGCCTGAGTTGCTCTGCCTTGAAAACTGATGCCCTAACCTCAGGCTGAACTGGAGCTACCGGCTGCATCAGTATGATCTCTGGAACCTGGTCGACCTGAACCCGCTGCTTTGGGGTACCGGCGATAGGAGTCTGTGCTCCTCCCCTGGCCTGAGATGTGGCAGGAGAAAGTGGTATCAATTATGCCTGAGCGAAGGTGCTGAACATGCTTAGAAACTGGGCTAGAGACTCCTGGAGGGCTGGTGCATTGACAGGCGTCTCAGGTGCCTATCTCAAACTGGAGCTACTGGTGGCTCCTCTGGAGCAGCTCGCGCGGGTGCTCTGGCTGCACCACGTGGACGTCCTCGGCCTCTACCCCAGCCCCGACCTCTCGCAGCTCTAGCAGGGAGCGCGGATGTCTGGTCATTTGATCCAGTTGTACGTGTCCTCACCATCTATGATAATGAAATGACAAGAAAATGGCATGACAAGCTGATCCGCCAGAAAGATTTTAATGTTGGAGATCAAGTTATGTTGTACAATAGCCGATTGAGATTATTCCCATGAAAGTTTAGGTCACGCTGGACAGGACCATATACAGTAACAGAAGTGACTCCCTATGGTGCTATTGAAACACAACATATAGATGGGGGAGACAAATTCAAAGTAAACGGTCATCGTTTGAAGCCTTATATCAGTAGATTCTTCGACAAACAGGCTTCAACAATCCTTTTTGCCTAAGTTTTAAACTAAGTCGAGCTGGCGACGTTAAACTCAGAACTATGTTTTCCCCTCTCTTTAATCTTTTAAGTAATTATTAGTAGTAACATATAATATTTCCTTTTTAGTAAATATATATAATAAAATTAGTTTTTTTCCTTATAAAAAAAAGTAAAAAAATAATAATTGCATGTTTGTATTATATTATATATGTGTGTGTATTTAGTATGTATTAATATATTTTGCCATGATAAAGAAGCACTCCCATGATTTCGACAATGAAAATTTTCTCCTATCATGTAAAAGAACATTTTCTTTGCCATAATCTTGTCTTTGTTATATGAGAGAAACCTTGAGAAGCCAAGAAAAAGGAAATGTGGCCAGAATCGAAAAAATCAAGGAAGCTACTTTATCTCCTTTTACTTTTAATTTAATTTTCACGAGGACATGACATTATTAAATCTTGGGGGTAGAGGAATATGTTTGTTATATATGTGTTTCTTTTAAGTTATTTTTATTAAATATAAAACAAAATGTATATCTTACTACTGAAAAATGTGTTTTAAGTAAAATTATAAAAACAATTTTAAAAAAATAAAAATAAAATTGAGTTGCCTTATTCTTAAGGCAACTTATTTCATGTACTTCCATGGATTTCTTGTTCAGTTCTTTACCATGGTCGTAATATTTTGAACTGAACATTTTTTTGGACTTTTAGTTGTTTTAACTTGTTATGATAAATAAGTTGGCTAAACTTGATTTGACTTGAAAAGCATGACACTTAGAAAAGACGAATTTGATTAACTACCATTCACGGGTTTTATGATCACTTTTTTAAGCTCATACTTACTTATTGGTGATTGAAATCATAGTTTTTGTTGGTCCAAGTGTATTGTGCGGTTAGCTTATATTGTCTAATTCTCCTGCTTATCTGAAAATCTAGAACTTGCCTTGAATGTGGATTGAGGCAAAATTCTAGATAGATCTTTGAGTTAAGAAATGAACGTAGGACTTCTTTGTTGAGCCATAGCCTATATTGACCTACTTTAATGATTTTTATCCCTAGTTAGCCCAGTTCAGCTGAAATAAATTATCTCTTATTTTGTTGGTCGCCAAGCTTTAACCCTTAGCCTGTTTGTTGTTAATACTTGTTCTTTGTTCACCCAACCTTTTGGGCACTTTAAGAGTTGATCTGAATGTAAAAATCTAGGCGTGAGGTGTAATTGTAAAAATAATTGGTGAAAGAATAATTGTTTGAGGTTGTCGATCTTTTGAGATGTTGTCATGAGAACTAAAAAAAATAGTTGCTTCCAAATTAAAAAAAAAAAAAAAAGAGAATAGCAACAAAGAAAAGTTAGCAACTCCATAAGAAAACAAATTTGAAAGGGATGAAACAAAACAAAGGTTTATTGTTTAAATGAGATGAAAGACAATTGTACTTAAGAGATAAAATAAATGTGTAGTGCCTATAGGGAATTTGAGTCACTATTATCTATATGTATCTTACCCATCCCTAAGCCTACTTTACAACCTTGCAAAAGTCCTACATGATCTTAACTCAGAGACTCCTATATTAGTGGAGAATCACATAATAGTCAAGCTTATGATTATTTCTAGTAGCTTGAGGTACTTCTTTGTTGAGAGTGAGCGTATTTTTTATCTATGCCCTTCTTTGATACTATATCTATATATTATGTGATATATGGGCATCTCTCTTTATTCGGTGCGACACACTTGGGATTTGAAAATATTATGATTTCAGTTCTCAATAGGTGAACATGAGTACAGCAGAAAGTTATTTAAACTCGTAGATTGGTCTTAGTCAATTCTTCCTTGTCAAAACTTCTCATGATTTCACTTAAAGTGTTTAGTTACTATGTTCATTTGTTTTCTTTGCTCGAGGACGAGTAAAATTTTAAGTATGGGAGAATTTGATAAGTGCATTTTACCAGATGTTAACCACATAATTTCTCTCATAAAAACATATAAATTATCATGTTTCCTCCATATTCTTAACTTTATTCTGCAGGAATAATTATAGAATAATTGTTGTGTGCAACATGAAAAAAGAAAAATAAATATTCAAGAAAAATATAACAAAGAAGTGTAAGATCGAGTAATGATTCATTACTGCCGTGACAATGCACCAAGTCTCGATTTGCCATGATGAAACCGATGAAATCTAAACTTAGAATGACAGAATTCTCATCTTTGCAAATTCAAAATCTAGATTTTCCATGGAAATCTAGCACCAAATCGAGAATTCGAATTCTCATATCTGCAAATGCAAAATCTAGATTTGCCATAGAAATCTAAGCACCAAATCGAGAAGTCATTGTGAAATTTTCTTATATAAGAAGATGTTGCCGATCAGAAGAGGGAATCGGAGTGGAGAGAAAGCTTAGAGCTAGAAGTCTAAATTCAAATTCTTAATAAGCTTCTCTATTTTATTTCTTTCATTAGTATCGAGTTATCTTTTGTTTTAAATCATAATAGTGGTTTAGTTGTTGTTTCTAAATAAATTTCAGTGTAGGAAATTACTCTAGTTCCTGCTTTTAATTAAATAGGGAGAATTATTCTTCTTGAATATTTTTTTCTATTTTCTTATTAATGGATAAGAATATTTCAAGTGGTAGTACTAATTCCAGTATGGAGTAACCTTTCTTGTGTTGGGAGAATGACGGATCTTAATATTTCTATATAATAGTAGATATTATTCCTCAAATTCACATGATTGAGCTAAAACTTTTTATTTAACTTTTATCTGCTTTTACAGTTAGACGTTATTTGATTTATTAACATCTATCTATCTTGTACTACATATTAACTGTTTATTAATTCTGTAATCGAGAGAGGCGGAAGAAATAATATAGTTAAATGTAGTATTGATAAATGTTAATATTTATTCAGTAACATCTATCTCTTTTATGTTATAACTAATTTTACACTTATTTGTAATCGAGAGAGGCGAATAGTGTAATAATCAGTTATAACAAGTAGGGTAACCGAAAGGGACTTACTAACAAGAGCATGTTTTAGTTCAATCATATATTTCTGGTTCTTTAGTATTACTATTTTGAAGATTAATTTATATAACCGAGATGAGTGCAATTAATTATTCAACTTGAGTAATAATATATATTTGTAATCATGAAAGGCATTTATACATTTTTGAGAAATAGAAATTGAAGAATAATAATTCTACTATATAATAGAAATATTAAGTAAATTCAAGATCCCAACACCTTTTTATTATATTTGTGAAAAATAAAATATTTTCTATTGCTCTATTCGTGCATTTTAGTTAGTTAATTCAAAACTCAACTCTTTCTGATTTTCTCAAATAGTAATTAAAACAAGAAACATTTGTAGAATAGATAAACCAATCTCTGTGGGTGGGACATCTTTCTATACTATTATTTGATAGAGTACGAGTTAGAATTTAATATACGCTAGACACTCATCAGATAGCCATAACATAGGGTAAACTGGTGGGATCATCAGCACTCTCCATCATGAAGTTTATGACCCATGAGGATAGTTTAACCTTAAGTTTGGTCATAAGGTAGTAGACAAGAAAGGTATCTCATTGAGAGAAGGTGGAGAATGATCCAATACGAGGAAGAAGAGTAGTTGCAACAATGTGGGCCAGAACTCAGGTTTCAAAACTAACATCACTGGGACCTAACTAGTTTGGAAGGAAATCAGATGGACACTCAGCAATACAACGTTTTGCTTGATCAAAAGAAATTTCAAAATCATCAGGCCAAGTATTCTTGAAAAGCATAGGAAAATCAGAGCAATTACACTGAAAAATTGAGTCAAACATGGTACAATCAAGAACAATGTGTTTTACTAGAACTAGGGATTCTAACTTATCAGGCTTGCTAGAGTGAAGATTTGCATAAAACATTCTCACTAAAGGTTCATAGACTTTGGGAGAAGTTGGTCGATTACTCTATCGTGAGCAATGGGCTTATCTTTCAGAGAAACAAGGAAATCCCTATTTCGGGTATCCTAGAAATTGAGTTCGAACTCTAGAGAACTCGAGAGGTCTACTTTGGATTTCTTGGGGGTAAATAATTCATGGGGGGTCTTCCATAGGCATTTTTTTAAGATCTTTTTCTCCTATTTGGTGAAAGTGATCTGATAGTTCTGCCTGAGAAGAGGAAAACCCTTCTGAGTGGTCAGACCCTAGGTCTACTTATTCTGGAGGCTAAGAAGAGAGTTTTTCCTTGGAAAGAGTACTTTTTCTAGTGGAGGCAGACGGATTCTTGGAGTATTTAGACATTGAGAGATTTTGAGGAAGGGTTTGAAAGACTTTGAGGAAGGGTTTATGAGTGATAGGAACAATGAAGACAGAGAAGAATGGTTCAGGGGATTAAAAGGAAGGGATTTTGACGGTTAAGTGCAGGAAAGGAAAGGGTGTCAGGAAGGGTCATGATGATTGATTTTCCTTTCTTGAAAGTTGCGACAGATGGGAAAAGAGAGGAAAATCAGAGGCGCTAAATTAATGCATACTTGCAGATAAAATAAAATTAAAATCATTAGACACACAAGAATTAAAAACTAACACATAGGTCCTTATTTTTGGGATCAAGCGAAATAATACCAAGTAGTTCTCTTAGGGAGAAAAATCTATCTTCAAGTAAAGGCTTAGTAAAAATGTCAGCTAATTGATCAGTGGTGCCAACAAATGATAATTCTATATCTCTCTTGAGCAGATGATCTCTAATGAAAAGATATTTGATGTCTATATGCTTAGCCCTAAAATGATGCACAAGATTCTTTGAGAGACAAATAACACTAGAGTTATCACAAAATATTTGAATAGGTTTAAAATATAGTTCATAGTCACCTAGTTGAAGAGACATCCATAGTAACTATGCACAACATTGCCCATTGGCAATATATTTTGCCTTCGTTGTGGATAATGCAACTGAGCCTTGTTTCTTACTGTTCCATGAAATTAATGCCTTTTCCAGTAATTGACATGTTCTGCTAGTGCTTTTTCTGTCTTCCTTATCACCCGCAAGATCAGCATCTGAAAAACCTTCCAGCTTAAGATTGTTAGAACGCGGATACCATAATCCATAAGATATAGTTTTGATGAGGTAACAAATTATTCTCTTTACTGCAGTCAGATGCGATTCCTTATGAGCTGACTGAAACCTAGCACATTTACACACACTAAACATAACATTTGGTCGACTGGCAGTCAAGTAAAGCAAAGAACCGATCATTCCATGATATTTAGTTTTATCGACTGGATGTCATTTTTTGTCCTTGTCGAGACTTGTTGGCGGGCTCATTGGTGTACCAATTGCTTTAGCACTGCTCATACCAAACTTTTGAATTAATTCCTTTGTATATTTTGTCTAGCACACAAACGTCCCTTCTTCAGATTGTTGAATTTGTAGTCCAAGGAAAAAAGTAAGCTCTCCCATCATGCTCATTTCAAACTCACTTTGCATAAGACTAGCGAATTCCTTGCACAAAAGAGGGTTAGCACTTCCAAAGATAATATCATCAACATAAACTTGAATAATAATATTACCTCCTAATGATCTTTTGATAAATAATGTAGTATCTACTTTACCTCTTGTAAATCCATGGTCAAGTAGAAATGTAATGACCCGGCCGGTCGTTTTGAGAACGTAGCCCCGTTCCCACCATTTACTGCTTATTTTGTACTGTCTAGATGCAATGTGACTTGCCGGGGTAGTCGGTTCGGATCCAGTGAGATTTCAAAATGAAATGAGACACTTAGTCTCGAGGTTGAAAGCATAAGTTGAAATGATTGACCGGATGTTGACCTTTGAGTAAGCGACTCCAGAACGGCATTTTGCTGGTTCCGTTGGCTCCGTTAGGTGATTTTGGACTTAGAAGCATGTCTGGATTGTGGTTTGGAGGTCCGTAGTAGAATTAGGCTTGAAATGGCAAAAATCGAAATTTGTGGAAAGTTTGACCGGGAGTGAACTTTTTGATATCGGGGTCGGATTTCGATTTCAGAAGTTAGAGTAGGTCCGTAATGTCAAATGTGACTTGTGTGAAAAATGTTAGGTCCATTGGACGTATTTTGATAGGTTTCAGCGTCGTTTGTATAAATTGGAAGTTCAAAATTCATTAGGTTTGAATATATGTGTGATTCATATTTTTGACGTTGTTTGAGGTGATTTGAGGGCTCGACTAAGTTCATATGGTGTTTTGGGACTCGTTGGTATGTTTGGTTGAGGTCCCGGGGGCCTCGGGTTGGTTTCGGATGGTTAACGGATCAAAAATCGGGCTTAGTGCATTGCTGAAGCTGGAGCTCTTCTGGTGTGATCGCACCTGCGAGGGGTTGGTCGTAGGTGCGATGCCATAAATGTGGATGGCTTTATGCAGAAGCGAAGCTGGGCTAACCTGGGCAAAGTATAGGTGCGAGCGAGGCTCCGCAGATGCGGAGTTGAGGGAGAGGCCTATTTCCACAGAAGCGGATGGAAGGCCGCAGAAGCGGCTCCGCAGGTGCGAAACCTGGAGTGCAGATGTAGCCCTGGGGGACTTAAGTGAGTTTCGCAGAAGCTGAGGGCATACCGCAGAAGCGGTTCCACAGGTGCGGATATTGGGTCGCAGGTGCGAAAAGCCTGGGCAGATTATTAAAACAAGGGTTCGCGATTTTGGCTTCATTTCAAACATTTCAAGCACGATTTAGGCGATTGTTGATAGAGTTTTCGAGGGGATTCTTGAGGTATGTCCCTTGTGCTCATTATTGATTAATAATATTGCTTCCCCATTGATATTTCCACCTAGTTGGTGTGTATTTAAGGTGTAAATTGAGAGTTTGAGGCTAGGATTTGGAGGGTTTGATTTAGGGATTTAGGTGACGATTTGGTGTCGGATTTTAATAAATTTGGTATGGATAGACTCGTGGTTGAGTGGGCTTTTGGGTTTTGTAACTTTTATCGAATTTTGAGACGTGAGCTCGGAGGCTGGCTTTTGAGCCGATTTTTGATTTTGATTAATAAATTAGTATTTTGTTATGGAGTTGATTCCTTTAGCACTTATTGATTTTATCGCATTGTTTGTGGCTAGATTCGAGGCATTCAGAGGCCATTTTGCAAGGCAAGGGGTGTTGGAGAAGAGATTTGCTCGTATTGAGGTAAGTAACAGTTCTAAATTTGATTTTGAGGGTACGAAACCCCGTATTACGTACTAAATTTGGTTTTGAAGTGACGCACATACTAGGTGATGGGTGTGTAGGCGTGCACCGTAAGGATTGTGACTTGGTCAAATTATGTAGAACCGTGTAGTTGAATAATCCGTTGTTATCTGTACATTCTCTATGTAATAGAGAAATTGAACCACAAATCATGTTTAGACTATGTGTTGGCACTGTAGGGACCCACAGAGGTTGTGTGCATGTTAAATTATCTGCTAAATTGTTGTTTTATACTCAGTCATAGTTTTACTTATTTATTTTATCTCAGACTCTATTGTTCCTTGTTGATACATTATATCATTCTGTTGGGGCTGACTTTTATGATTTCTGAAAGCCCGTGAGACTGGAGAGATTTATGACTGAGTGAGGCCGAGGGCCTAATTATGAGATATTGATACTATAGCACATGAGTTATCCATGAAGCACGTGAGTTGTCCGTACGGATCCATATATTATTTTAGCACGTGAGTTGTCCGTGCAGATCCAGATATTGTACTAGCACTTGAGTTGTTCGTGCAGCACGTGAGTTGTCCGTGCGAATTATAGCTCTTGGGCTGAAGGAGCCCCTCTGAAGTCTGCACACACACCCAGTGAGCGCAAGTACCTACTGAGTGTGAGTGCCGAGTACCGACTGCCGAGTGTAAAGTGATTATGAGGTTGGAGTGAATGGGAGGACTGAGTGACTGTTGCTCTGAGATGATGCATTAATTTCATTATTATTGCACTTCGGCTATAATATATCACTGTTTTGGAAACTTCTGAGAGATATTATGTTCTGTTTCTGTTGAACTTGATTTGAAATTACTGTTTGGGCCTTAATTGTTGAACTTGCAAGCATGCCTACTTTCTTGTGTTAGAAATTACTGTAATTGGACTTAGCTGTGAAGCTCGTCACTACTTTTAGTTCTTTATTTAGTATTGCTACTTGATGAGTTGGTGGTACTCATACTATACTCTGCACTTCGTGTGAAGATCCAGGTGTTCCCGGACACAGTGGGTGTTAATTTCTTCGTGCAGTTGATTTTTCGGAGATTTCGAGGTAGCTGTCGGTGTTTCACAGACCTTGTCTCTCCTTCTCTATCTTCTTGTTTATTGTATTTTGTCTCAAACTATTATAGACTGTGTTTTTCCAGACTTGGGATGTATAGATGCTCATGCACTCTGTGACACCCCGATAGTTGGGAATTTCGTGCTGAGTTTTGGGTTTCTAACCCTGTTTATGGGAATTTTTGTTATTTGAAATTCTTTAATTCATTTTCTGTTAAAAGTGTTGGGATTATTTCACAATGTCGACTTGCCTAGTACCACGATAGGCTTCATCATGACATGTTAGGATTTTGGGCCGTGACAAGTTGGTATCAGAGCCTAGGTTACATAGGTCTCATGAGCCATGAGCAGGTTTAGTAAAATCTTGCGAATCGATACGGAGACGTCTGTACTTATCTTCGAGAGGATGTCGAACCCATAGGAAATGTCACATTCTTGTATTCTTGTCGTGCGGATTTGTTGTTTCCGGTAAATAAAATTCTATATTTTATTCTCTCACAGATGGTGAGGACACGTGCTACCAGACAGGATGGATAGCCACCAGTACCACCAGCTAGGGCCACAAGAGGCCGAGGTTGCGGTTGGGACTACGGTAGGGGTAGAGGTGCAGCTCGTACAGTAGCTAGAGCAGCACCTGCATATCCACCAGTTGCTCCAGCTCAGGAGCAGGTTCCAGATGTAGTTGAGCCAGTGGGGCCAGCTCAGGCACCAGCTATGCCCATTGTGAATCCAGGCCTTCAAGAGGCGTTGGCCAATATTTTGATAGTTTGCACTGGTCTTGCTCGGGTGGTTTCGGCTCAGGCCGAACCAACCACTTCTTAGGCTGGGGGAGGTACTCATACCCCTGCTGCCCATAGTCTAGAGCAAGCGATGTAGGGGCTTCAGACACTGGAGGTACTACCCGCCCAGCTGGTTGTAGCTGCTCAGGCCCCAATAATCATAGTTATGGCTGATGATGAGCAGAGGAGACTTGAGAGATTTGGGAGGCTTCGGCCTCGATCATTTAGCGGTGTTGAGTCAAAGGATTCCCAGGGCTTCTTGGATATGTGCCAACAGATGCTTCGTACAGTAGGTATTGTGGAGACTAGTTGAGTCTTGTTCACGACTTTTCAGTTTTCTGGTGTTGCCTTCAGATGGTGGGAGGCTTATGAGAGGCGTAGGCCGGTTGGTGCAGCACCACTTATATGGCAGGAGTTCTCCGTTCTCTTTTTGGAGGAATTCATGCCACAGTCTCGCAGGGAGGAGCTGCGTAGAAAGTTTGAGAAGCTTCGGCAGGATGGCATGTCTGTGACCCAATACGAGATGAGGTTTTCTGAGTTAGCTCGTCGCGTAGTTTGGTTGGTTCCCACTGATCGGGAGAGGATCATGAGGTTCATTGATGGACTCACGTATCAGTTGCGGTTGCTTATGACTAGGGAGAGGATATCTGGTGCCACTTTTGACAAGGTGGTTGACATTGCTCGACAGATAGAGATGGTCCGTAGCCAGGAGTGTGGTGAGAGGGAGTCCAAGAGGTCTCGGGGTTCAGGCGGTTTTGGTGGTGTGGCTTCTAGGGGGGGCAATCCTACCACAGCAAGGGTCGTCCTTATAGGCCCACTCAGATGACTCGTCCAGCTCATCGTGGCACATCAGCTAGCCACGGTTCTTACAGTGCTCACTCAGGCCAGTCTTCATTCAGTGCACTACCAGCGTAGATTTCTCACCATGCCTCATCCGCTCAGGTTTCTACAGGTAGTTCCATGGGTTATCAGGAGCAGCAGTTTCATTAGAGGAGGGGTTATTTCGAGTGCGGAGACTTTGGTCATATAAAGAGAGATTTCCCTAGGTTGTTGAGTGGGGCTCCACAATAGAGTTCTCGGCCGATGGCACCAGCACCAGCAGTTACACCACCCACTCAGCCAGCTCTGGGTGGGGCTCAGTCTACTAGGGGTCGCCCTAGAGGGGGAGGCCGATCAGGTGGCGGTCAAGCCCAATTCTATACTATCCTCACCAGACTAGATGTTGTTGCCTCTAATGCAATGTTCAAAAGTATTATCTCAGTATGCCACAGGGATGCCTCTACATTATTTGACCCTGGTTCCCCGTGAGTCCTTAGTTTTATATGTTCGTGTATCTATGCCAGCGGGTGATATTATTGTTATGGACCGTGTATATCGGTCGTGTGCAGTGACTATTGGGGGATTGGAGACTAAAGCGGATCTCTTATTGCTTAGTATGGTGGACTTCGATGTGATCTTAGGTATGGATTGGCTGTCTCCATGTCATGCTGTTCTGGATTGTCACGCTAAGACCGTGACGTTGGTGATGCCGGGGTTGCCAAGGATCGAGTGGAGGGGTTCTTTAGACTATGTTCCCATCAGAGTGATTTCATATTTGAAGGCCCACCGGATAGTTGGGAAGGGTTGTTTATCTTATTTGGCCTTTGTGAGGGATGTTGGTGCTGATTCTCCTACTATTGATTTTGTTCCGGTGGTGCGGGATTTTCTGGATGTGTTCTTGCCAAGCATGCCGCCCGACAGGGATATTAATTTTGGTATTGACTTGGTGCCGGGCACTCAGCCCATTTCTATTCCACCGTATCATATGGAACCAGGTGAGATGAAAGAATTAAAGGAGCATCTTCAGGAACTCCTTAATAAGGGTTTTATCAAGCCTAGTGTATTACCTTGGGGTGCACCGATTCTGTTTGTGAAGAAAAAGGACAGTACCATGCGGATGTGCATTGATTATACGTAGTTGAACAAAGTTACAATCAAGAACAAGTATCCTTTACCATGCATTGATGATCTATTGGACCAGCTTCAGGGAGCGAGGGTGTTCTCTAAGATTGACTTGAGGTCTAGGTATCACCAGTTGAAGATTCGGGACTCGGATATTTTAAAGACAGCATTTGAGACTCGTTATGGTCATTATGAGTTCCTTGTGATGTCTTTTGGGTTGATCAATGCCCCAGCAACATTTATGCACCTGATGAGCAGTGTATTTCAGCCTCATCTTGACTCGTTTGTCATAGTGTTTGTTGATGATATCCTGGTGTACTCTCGTAGCCAGGAGGAGCATGCCCAGCATTTTAGGATTGTGTTGCAGCAGTTAAGGGAGGAGAAGCATTATGCTAAGTTCACCAAATATGAGTTTTGGCTTAGTTCGGTGGCATTCTTGGGGCACGTGATGTCCAGTGAGGGGATTCAGGTGGATCCGAGGAAGATAGAGGCAGTTCAAAGTTGCCCCAGACCGTCCTCAGCTATTGAGATTCGTAGCTTTCTCGGCTTGGCCAGTTACTATCGTCGCTTCGTGGAGAGTTTCTCATCTATTGCATCGTCTTTGACCAAATTAACCCAGAAGGGTGCTATTTTTAGATGGTAGGATGAGTGTGAGGAGAGCTTTTAGAAGCTCAAGACCGCTTTGACCACAACTCTAGTTCTAGTTCTGCCCTCAGCTTCTGGTTCTTATACAATATATTGTGATGCTTCTCGGATCAGTATTGGGTGTATCTTGATGCAGGGAGGTAGAGTGATTGCTTATGCTTCGCGTCAGTTGAAGCCTCGTGAGAAGAACTACCCTATCTATGATTTGGAGTTAGCTGCCATCATTCATGCATTGAAGATTTGGAGGCATTATCTCTACGGTGTGTCTTGTGAAGTGTTTACAGATCATCGGAGTCAACAGCATTTGTTCAAACAGAAGGATCTGAATTTGAGGCAACGGTGATGGTTGGAGCTGCTAAAGGACTATGATATCACTATTCTGTATCATCCTGGGAAGGCCAATGTGGTGGCCAATGCCATGAGTAGAAAGGCAGTGAGTATGGGTAGCCTTGCATTCATTCCTGTCGGTGAGAGACCTCTTGCAGTTGATGTTCAGGCCTTGGCCAACCAGTTTGCGAGATTAGATGTCTCAGAGCCCAGTCGGGTTCTAGCTTGTGTGGTTTCTCGGTCTTCTTTATATGATCGCATCAGAGACCGCCAGTATGATGACCCTGATTTGCTTGTCCTTAAGAACATGGTGATGTCAGAGATGTTACTATTGGGGATGATGGAGTATTGAGGATGCAAGGTCGGATTTGTGTGCCTAATGTAGATGGGCTGCGTGAGTTGATTCTTGAGGAGGCCCACCGCTCGCGGTATTTAATCCATCCGGGTGCCGCGAAGATGTATCAGGACTTGAGGCAGCATTATTGGTGGATAATGATGAAGAAGGATATAGTGGGGTTTGTTACTCGGTGCCTCAACTGTCAGCAGGTGAAGTATGAGCATCAGAGACCGGCTGGATTACTTCAGAGGTTAGAGATTCCATAGTGGAAATGGGAGAGGATCACCATGGATTTTGTAGTTGGGCTCCCACGGACTTTGAGGAAGTTCGATGCTATTTGGGTGATTGTGGATCGGCTGACCAAGTCCGCGCACTTCATTCCAGTTAGGACTACTTATACTTCAAAGCGATTGGCTAAGATTTACATCCGAGAGATTATTCGTCTCCACGGCGTGCCAGTGTCCTTCATTTCATATCGGGGCACGCAGTTCACATCACAGTTTTGGAGAGCTGTGCAGCGAGAGTTGGGTACCCAGGTTGAGTTGACCACAACATTTCACCCTCAGACGGACGGACACTCCGAGCGCACTATTCAGATATTGGAGGATATGCTATGTGCTTGTGTCATTGATTTTGGGGGTTCTTGGGTTCAATTTCTACCACTCGCGAAGTTTGCCTATAACAACAACTACCAGTCAAGCATTTAGATGGCTCCGTATGAGGCTTTATATAGGAGATGGTGTAGATCTCTGGTTGGTTGGTTGAGGCTGGTAAGGCTAGGCTATTGGGTACTGACTTGGTCTAGGATGCTTTGGACAAGGTTAAGATGATTCAGGAGCGACTTCGCACGGCACAGTCTAGACAGAAGAGTTATACCGATAGGAAGGTCCGTGATGTTGCTTACATAGTTGGGGAGAAGGTTTTGCTCAAGGTTTCACCTATGAAGGGTGTTATGAGGTTCGGGAAGAAGGGCAAGTTGAGCGCTCGATATATTGTGCCATTTGAGGTACTTCAGAGGATTGCGGAGGTGGCTTACAAGCTTGCCTTGCCACCTAGTTTGTCGAGTGTGCATCCAATATTTTATGTTTCTATGCTCCGGAAGTATGTCGGCGATCCGTCTCATGTTTTGGATTTAAGCACAGTTTAATTGGATGGTGATCTGACTTATGATATGAAGTCGGTCGCTATTTTGGATCGGCAGGCTCAGAAGTTGAGGTCAAAGGACATAGCTTCAGTGAAGGTGCAGTGGAGAGGTCGGCCAGTTAAGGAGGCTACTTGGGAGACCGAGCGAGAGATACGGAGCAGATATCCACACCTATTTGAGACTCCAGGTATATTTCTAGACCCGTTCGAGGATGAACATTTATTTAAGAGGGGGAATGTAACGGCCCAACCGGTCATTTTGAGAGTTGTAGCCTCGTTACCCCATTTACTACTCATTTTGTACTGTATAGCTGCAATGTGACTTGACGGGGTAGTCGATTCGGGTCCGGTGAGATTATAGAATGAAATGAGACACTTCGTCTCAAGGTTGAAATCTTAAGTTGAAATGATTGATCGTATATTGATCTTTGAGTAAACGACTCCAGAATAGAGTTTTGATAATTTTGTTAGCTCCGTTAGGTGATTTTGGACTTAGGAACGTGTCCGGATTGTGGTTTGGAGGTCCGTAGTAGAATTAGGCTTGAAATGGCAAAAATCAAAATTTTTGGAAAGTTTGACCGGGAGTGAACTTTTTGATATCGGGGTCGGATTCTGATTCCAGAAGTTAGAGTAGGTCCATAATGTCAAATGTGACTTGTGTACAAAATTTGGGGTCAATCGGACGTGTTTTGATAGGTTTCGGCATCGTTTGTATAAATTGGAAGTTTAAAATTCATTAGAATTGAATCTATGTGTGATTCGTGTTTTTGACGTTGTTCGAGGTATTTTGAGGGATCGACTAAGTTTGTATGATATTTTGGGACTCGTTGCTATGTTTGGTTGAGGTCCCGGGGGCCTCGGGTTGGGTTTGGATGGTTAACGGATAAAAAATCAGGCTTAGTGCATTGCTGAAGCTGGAGCTCTTCTGGTGTTATCGCACCTGCGAGGGGTTGGCCGCAGGTGCGATGCCGTAGATGCGGCTGGCTTTACGCAGAAGCAGAGCTGGTCTAGCCTGGGCAGGGCATTGGTGCGAGGGGCTAACCGCATCTGCGAGCCCGCAGGTGCGAGCGAGGCTCCCCAGATGCGGAGTTGATGGAGAGGCATGTTTCCGCAGAAACGGATGGAAGGTCGAAGAAGCGGCTCTGCAGCTGCGGAACCTGGAGCGCAGATGCGGCCCTGGGGGACTTAAGTGAGTTTCGCGGAAGCGGAGGGCGTACCCCAAAAGCGGTTCCGCAGGTTCGGTTGGGTCGCAGGTGCAAAAAGCCTGGGCAGATTATTAAAATAAGGGTTCGCGATTTTGGCTTCATTTCAAACATTTCAAGCACGGGTTAGGCGCTTTTTGAGAGGGTTTTCTGGGGGATTCTTGAGGTAATTCCCTTGTGCTCATTCTTGATCAATAATATTGCTTCCCCATTGATTTTTCCACCTAGTTGATGTGTATTTAAGGTGTAAATTGTGAGTTTGAGGCTAGGGATTTGGAGGGTTTGATTTGGGGATTTGGGTGACGATTTGGTGTCAGATTTTGATAAATTTAGTATGGATAGACTCGTGGTTGAGTGGGATTTCAGGTTTTGTGACTTTTATCGAATTTCGAGACGTGGGATCGGTGGCCGACTTTTGAGCCAATTTTTTATTTTGATTAATAACTTTATATTTTCTTATGGAGTTGATTCCTTTAGCTCATAGTGATTTTATCACATTGTTTGTGGCTAGATTCGAGGCATTCAGAGGCCGTTTCGCGAGGCAAGGTGGTGTTGGAGAAGAGATTTGCTCGTATTGAGGTAAGTAATAGTTCTAAATTTGGTTCTGAGGGTACGAAACCCCGTATTACGTGTCATGTATTTTTGAGGTGACACACATGCTAGGTGATGGACGTGTGGGCGTGCACCGTAAGGATTGTGACTTTGTCAAATTCTGTGGAATCGTGTAGTTGTATAATCTATTGTTATCTGTACATTCTCCATGTAATAGAGAAATTGAACCACAAATCATGTTTAGACTATGTGTTGGCACTGTAGGGACCCACAGAGGTCGTGTGCATGTTGAATTATCTGCTAAATTATTATTTTGTACTCAGTCACAGTTTTACTTGTTTAATTTATCTCAGTCTCTATTGTTCCTTGTTGATACATTATATCATTCTGTTGGGGCTGACTTTCATGATTTCTTAAAGCCCATGAGACTGGAAAGATTTATGACTGAGTGAGGCCGAGGGCCTGATTGTATGATATTGATACTATAGCACGTGAGTTGTCCGTGAAGCACGTGAGTTGTCCATACGTATCCAGATATTATACTAGCACGTGAGTTGTCCGTGCGAATCTAGATATTGTACTAGCACGTGAGTTGTCCGTGGGGATTATAGCGCTTGGGCTGAAGGAGCCCCTCTGGAGTCTGCACACACCCCTAATGAGCGCAGGTACTTACTGAGTGTGAGTGCCGAGTGTATAGTGATTATGAGGTTGGAGTGAATGGGAGGATTGGGTGACTGTTGCTCTGAGAGGATGCATTGATTTCTTTATTGTTGCACTTTAGCTATAATATATCACTATTTTGGAAATTTCTGAGAGATATTATCTTCTGTTTCAGTTGAACTTGATATGAAATTACTATTTGGGCCATAATTGTTGAACTTGCAAGCATGCCTACTTTCTTATGTTGGAAATTACTGTAATTGGACTTAGCTGTGAAGCTCGTCACTACTTTCAGTTCTTTATTTAGTATTGTTACTTGCTTAGTTGGTTGTACTCATACTACACCCTGCACTTCGTGTGCAGATCCAGGTGTTCCCAGACACAATGGGTGTTGATTTCTTCGCGCAGTTGATTTTTCGGAGATTCCGAGGTAGCTGCCAGTATTTCACAGACCTTGTCTCTCCTTCTCTATCTTCTTGTTTATTGTATTTTGTCTCAGACTATTATAGACCGTGTTTTTCCAGCTTGTGATATATAGATGCTCATGCACTCTGTGACACCCCGATAGTTGGGAATTCCACGCTGAGTTTTAGGTTTCAAATCCCTATTTATGAGATTTTTTGTTATTTAAACTGCTTTAATTCATTTTCTGTTAAAAGTGTTGGGATTATTTTGTAATGATGGCTTGCGTAGTACCACGATAGGCTCCATCACGACAGGTTAGGGTGTTGGATCGTGACAAGTTGGTATAAGAGCCTAGGTTACATAGGTCTCATGAGTCATATTTGAGTCCATATAGAGCTTTAGTCAACTTATACACATGGTAAGGAAATTTGAGTCTTCAAAACTAGGAGGTTGTTTTACATATACCTCCTCATCAATAAAGCCATATAAAAGGCATTTTTGACATCCTTCTGAAAAAGTCTAAATCGTTTGAAGGATGCATATGCAAGAAGAATCCCTATAGACTCTAGTCGAGCTACTTGTGCAAAGGTTTCATCGTAGTCGACTCCTTCCAGTTGTGAGTAGCCTTGGGCTACTAATCTGGCTTTGTTTCTCATGACCTTTCCATCTTCATTAAGTTTATTTCTGAAAACCCATTTTGTTCCAACTACAGTAGCATTTGAAGGCTTAGGTAGCAGTTTCCATACTTGATTTTTATCAAATTGATTGAGTTCTTCCTGCATTGCTTGTACCCAGCTGGAGTCTTTTAAGGCTTCCTCAATCTTCTTTGGTTCAATCTGAGAGATGAGTGCTACATTTTCCTTTTTCTTGAGAGCTCCCCTGTTTTTCATTCCTTCACTTGGATCTCCTATGATAAACTTTTGAGGATATTCCGGTTCACTTCTCCACTCATTTGGACTTGTTTCAATCGTATGAGTAGTTGACTCCTTTTTGTGATTCTGGTTGACTGTTGACATGCTCACTAGTTGATTCTGTGACACCGTCTATCGTATCAGTCGACTTTTGAGATTTGCTTGACTGTGGTGTTTCTTGACTGAAATCTTCATCACCTGCAATAATTCATTTCTCGGTCATAGTGTTATTTTCATCAAATATGACATGTACCGATTCTTTTATAGATAAAGTGTGTTTATTATAGACTCAAAAAGATCTACTATTTATAGAATAACCCAAAAAATATACCTTCATCACTTCTTGGAACAAATTTTTCAAGATTGTCCTTACCATTGTTGTGGATAAGACACTTACTGCCAAAAGGATGAAAATAACTTGTGTTGGGCAGTTTACCTTTCCATAACTCATATGGAGTTTTCTTCAATATAGGTCTTATAAGACATCTGTTGAGAATGTGGCAGGATGTGCTTATGCTTCTGCCCAAAAATGGTTTGGCGGGGAATATTCCAATATCATTGTTCTAGCCATATCTTGTAGAGTTCTATTTTTCTGCTCAGCTACTCCATTCTGTTGAGGTGATCTTGGAGCTGAGAAGTTGTGAGTATATCCTTGGTCATTGCAGAAATCTTCAAATGCTCTGCTTTCGAATTCTCCTCCATGATCACTTTGAATGGTTGTAATAAGGTACCCATTTTCTCTTTCAACTTTCTTACAGAAAATCTCAAAGTATTTCAAAGCTTCATCTTTGTGAGATAATAAAATCACCCATGTAAAACGTGAGTATTCATCAACAATAAAAAAGTATATCAGTTTCCTCCTATGCTAGCAGTTCTTGTAGGTCCAAACAAATCCATGTGGAGCAATTGTAAAAGCTTAGTGTAGATACAATGTCTTTGCTTTTGAAAGAGTTTCTGGTTTGTTTACCAATTTAACATGCATTACATACATGATTTCTAGAAAAATTGAGTTTAGGGAGACCAATAACTAAATCATGCTTGGAGAACTTCTAAATAAGATGCATGCTTGCATGACCAAGTTTCTTATGTCGTAAACATAGATAATCAGATATAGATGCTAAGCAGATATGACTATCTAGATTTTCAATGCCATCAAGAATGTAAGCATTTCCATACCTTTTCATGGGAGTATTATTTTACATGTCTCATCTTCAATACCGTAGTTTGTTTTCTTGAATTTAACTTCGTACCCTGATTCACATAACTGACTTATACTCAGGAGATTGTAGTTGAGTCCTTTAACAAGATACACTTTAGTAATATCACAGTTGTTATTGAATGGAACTGTGCCAGTGCCAACTATCTTTCATTTTGAATCATCGCCAAATTTGACACTTCCTCTATTTATCTTTGTAAATTCTTTGAACAGGTTTTTGTTACTTGTCATGTGACTGGAACACGCACTGTCTAAGTACCATTTTCCTTTGCGGTTCTTTCTGTTGTGTTCCTTGCTTGTTTCACCTCGTGCCATGAAACAATTTTCATTATCTTCTTTGCATTCATCGTCTGATGCATCTTCACTAGTCCAGCCCAAATATTTGTTCATGTTGTTTTCCAGAATGGTCATGAAGCATAAATTTGCTATTTTCTCATGTTCCGAACTGTCTTCATCACTCCAACTTCTGAAAGATTTATTTTTATTGAATCCTCGGGAAACCTTTCTTTTAAGATCTGGGCATTCAGCTTGAACATGCCCATATCTTCCACACTCATAACATTTTCCATCATTCTTGTCTTGTTCATTGTATTGACTGGTTCGCCTAGGGGGAATCCTACCTCTTCTTGTGTTTCTGTATCTTCTCATTAAACCATCCATGTTCCTTGATACCATGGCAATCTCTTCTTTAAGAGCTTCTGGGTCGTCATCAATATCATTTCTGGTCTTTCAGTTATAGCTTTGAAGGCAACTGTTTTCTTCTTTTCTTCTGGGTTTGTTTTCTTGAGGTGAGTTTTCTCAAATTCTATAAGATCCCCTCGAAGCTCATCATATGAAAGTTTGTTTATATCTTGTGATTAGAGTGTAACTACTTTTGTCTACCAAGTGGTAGGTAGACTCGTTAGAATTTTCCGAACTTGATCACCACTTGAGTATGGTTTACTAAAAGCTTTTAGATCGCTAATGATTTTGCTGAACCTTGCAAATATTTCCTCGATGGATTGTCCTTCTTTAATCTGGAAGAGTTCATAGTCATGAACCAACATGTTAATGTCAGTTTCTTTCACTTTGTTGGTTCCTTCATACGTAATTTTCAGTTTATCCCACATTTCATTAGCTGTATCACAACTTGAGATTTTCTCATATTCCTCTCCACTTATAACATTATAGAGTAAATTTCGTTCCTTAGCATTAACCTAAACAACTACTATTTGCTCATCTGTGTACTCATCTATATCTTCTGGATCAGCAGGTGGTTGAGCTGCTGCTGGTAGTAGATAGTTCCCTTTTTTGATAACGCGCCATACTTTGACATCATAGGATTTTACATATATTTTCATACGCACTTTTTGGTGAGAAAAGTGTTGTCCATTGAAATATATTGGCCTAACTTGCGATGTTCTTTCTTGAAAGAGTGCTCCAACAATTACTTGATTTGCCATGATCTTTTCTCACAAGCTATTAAGCAAAAAGTGTGAGACTAGCTCTGATACTAATTGAAAGTGCAAGAGGAGGGGGGGTGAATTGTGATTTTTCTTTTCTTTTTCGCAGTAGTCGACTAATTTGAGTTCTAGTCGACTGGGCTTTTTAGGAAACGAATGAAAAAGATAAATAGAAGAAAGTAAATGACACAATATGCTTTTATACTGGTTCGGATTCAGAGTGAATCCTACGTCCAGTCTCCTTGGGTTGCAAGGGTGATCTCTTTCAAGTATGAAGTGGCTTAGTATAGATGAGTTGATGTTGTTTTACACCAACAGCTTTTGTCACACGTTCTTTTCTCTTTAATTGATATAATACCTCACCAGTATTCTTTTCTCTCTCTCTTCTCTTCTTTGTTACACAAGAAATCTAGAGCAGACTATAGTATTTGTTTGAAGTAGAATAAAGAAATTGAAGTTGGTTTGATCAAAGTATATCCACTTCAAGTACGAAACATATGTATATATATACTTCGTGAGGCCTTCTTGACTCTTGAATGACATGAATCTTGAGAAATTGCAAACCAAAGGGAGTTGATCCTTGAAAGAAATCATAGATTGATTCTTTCTAAGAATAAAGTTAAGTTTCCATTGATCTTCCTTGATTTGTGGTCTTGATAAGTTTTTCATCCGCTAGGCATATCTTTTCGTTACTTGAGTGATTTGCGATAGATCCCTTGATTTCTGGCTTCAACTATCTCCAGTGCAGCCCTTTGCGATCTCGTTTCCCTTTGATTTGGGACCTTCCTATAATAGCTTTCGTCAATCATTTATCGAATCATTGATTGATTCTTCTTCCGTATCTTTGTTGCTTCTTCCTTTTTCATCTCTAATCATTGATTATTTCCCTTGTATTGCTCCCGGTAATAGATTGGTTCCTTAATATACTCTTGAATGGTATTGCTTCTTCATTCCTTTGTTTTATTCCTTGTAATCCTGCACCACATGTGATATAATCATTGAAACTCATAATTAACATAAAATATCCTTAAAAACTTTACAAAAGATTATGAACTAAAATGTTTCATGGTAAGGAAAAGGATGAATAATGAATATGGAATGAAGAGAAAATTAGGAAATTTATTTTGGAAAAAATATTTTGTGAATTAAAAAATATTATTAAGAATAAATTAGTAAAAGACATGGTCAAACTAAAAGTGCTTATAAGCTGAAAAGCCATAAATTGGGAGTGACCAACTTATGACTTATGGCTGCTTTTAGCTTATAAGCACTTTGAGTGTTTACCAAATGCTTAGATAAGCCAAAAGATGTTTATAAGATAGTTTGACCAGCTTATAAATTTAGCCAAACACCCTCTTTGTTACAAGGAAGCAAATGTATAGATTGGGGAGGTAGTTAGTTTACATTCTTTATATATTTCTCATTGTACAGATACAAATTATACACTGAGAAATAAAAAGAAATTTTCCTCTCCAATTTATATTCTTTCACTCATGACAGTGTCCAAAATATTACTTCTAGGCAATTGAATTTGTTTCAATATATTTAACGTGTTAGAAAAATAAGAGGTCATCTATTGTTGTTTTTCCAATTTATTGTTACTTCTCTAAGTAATAAAATTGTTAAGTAAGTGAGACATATTTCAGAAAGAGATAAAGTATAATATAGACAAAAGTTTCTACAATTAAGGTTATTAAATATTTTTTCAAGGAATGTGGAGAGGTGGAGTCAGAATTTGAACCTTAAGGGTTCGGAATTATAATCTTTTTAAGTTATTGTGTTCTAAATTAATAAGTTATACATATCCAATGAATTTCTTAAGACAAATATATGGATTTGAACAAAAGTTATTGGGTTCGACCGAACCCGCAACTAACACTGTGACTCCGCCCCGGGAGTGTGAAAAACTTTAAAAATCTATCATATAGACTGAAGCTTCACTAAAGTGTGAATTTGCTTTAACAAACAAGTTGACGTACACATGTTTGTTCAGTCTTCACGTTAAGCACATCTTTTGAAATTAATGGGAGAAGTCCTTAGGAGGGTTGACGAAACATTGGATTAAAGACAATCTTGAATAGGTTTAGGGAAAGGGATACGATACAAAGTGTAGTTAACTTTAGATTATTCTAGCTTGCTGGACTTAAGCAAGAATTTTGCTTTCTACATTTTGGTGTAGCTAAAGTATTGCCACTCGTCACTTTTAGCTGCATAAGATACTTTGCTCAGATCCTAAATAATTTAGATAAATTTGTATTATTGTAGCTTGGAGAGCCAAATAATCATGGATGGGATTCGCTGCTTGCCTGGTTAGCTTAAGTCACCTTTCTCTGCAATAACTGTTATGTGTATTTATAAGAACTAGTGTTAGTGTACGTGCGTTGCACGCATACACAACGTCAATTAGTAAATATTGAAAAAAATAAGTTTTTATTAAACCACATTAACACTAAGAGAAACGTCACATTTGTATTAGATGATGAAAATAAATGTAAATAAAATTGATTAAAATAGCCCAACAGCCAACAGATCATCACTATCCAGTATATCTTGTATAATTAGTTATTTCAATAAATTTTTGAAAAATTTAACTTGTTGGATATAAATATTTTAACTAATTATTTTTCCAAAGGATATAGTTGAAGGTTAGTCACCAGAGACTGCATATAATACTAATAAATCTTTAAAATTTTAATAATTTTTAGTTCTCTTTTGACATTTTCTATGGGATTAGGACTGCACCCTTAACTTGTTAGTCCAGTACTTTGGCATTTATATTTCGTCTTATTAAATGAATTAAAAACTTTGTAAAAACGTCTCCTTGGTTAAGATATAGCATGCGGAAGATGTTATTTTCTTGAGTAACACACATACAAAATTATATGTTTTAAACCAACTAATACGAATTTCTGAAATCATAAAAACTAAAAATATTCATTAAAAAACGAATGTAAAGTTCAAAGGCATTTAAAGTTGAAGGATAAAAGAAATTCTTGTGCTTTGGTATTAGAACGCTTTTGCATTAAAAAGTATAATTCGGTATTAGTTATTATTTTTAATATTTATATAAGGGAAATTTTTAGTTGATTTTAGAGTCCTAAATATTAGGACTTCCTATCTAGTTCAAATAAGGAACAATTTAATAAGTAAAATTTTAGTTGATTTTAAAGTCCTAAAATTTTTAGTGAGCGTTTGGACATAAGAATTGTAAAATTCCGAAAAAAATTCAAGTGAAAATGGTATTTCAAATTTAGAATTGTGTTTGGACATGAATATAATTTTGGGTTGTTTTTGAATTTTTTGAGTGATCTGAGTGAAAATTTTGCAAAATATATTTTTTGAGTTTTTTAAATTTTTGAAAAATTCCAAAATTCATGTTCAAGTGAAAACTGAAAATTTTATGGCCAAACACTTATTTAAAAAAAAGTAAAAATATTTCGAAAAAAGGTGAAAAAGAATTCATGGCCAAACGGGCTCTTAGAAAAGTTACTTAAAATTATAATTTTGTTCAATGTAAAAAGGTTAAAAAGACAGCCGATATTTTGCTAAGAGCTTTCGTGTTTTTAATATAGTATAGATTACTCCCTCAGTCCCATTTGAATCATGTTTTGGCTCTTATCACGCCCATTAAAAAAATAATAAGTACAAAGCATAATTTACTAAGTTACCCTTATTAAATGCTTTTTGAGATTTGAGCAGGTCAAAAAGAACTATGGCTTTTTTAATATTGCAGGTATTATTGAAAATAATTACTAACAAATTTAGTTTTGAATTCCTAAAGTGATAATTATTTTGAGATAATTGTTTTGAGCTAAAGTGACTGTTAATTTGGGATGGGGGAGTATGTCTTAACAGCCATATGAGATACTGTAAATATACATATTATTTACACCTTCAAAATATAATCATTTTAATCAAATTTCCCCAAGTTCTCTTCTATTCTTTTCTTTCTGAAAAAACTTACAACGTATTCTTGTAAAATATCAAGTTCTATTGAACATGAATTGCGTTCTGATTTGTAAATCTTGAAAGAATTTTGCTAAACACTAAATAGTACTAACATATACATATATAGTCGGACAGTAAATAAATTCGTTAAGGACTACGTTTATACTGTCATAGCTATTTCTTTTTTTCGTTTTTCAATTTTGCACCAAAAAAAGACACCTCAGAAAGACACATATTTGCGTAGATCGTCTAAACCATAAATGTATCACGAAGTTGACTTCTTAAGATAGTAGTAATTGCTTTAGACTGCAAATGGAAATAAATAATAATAAATGGAACATGTTATCATCAAGACCGATGTCGCATCTAGTGATCTTATAGGAGCTTTGTTAGAGGCTAGCTGACCACCGCTATTGACTATTTACGTGAGAAAATTAATAATTTAACTTTATAAATGAATTCTTCCTTTCTGTAGGATTTCCCTATTCACTTGAATACTACTCGTACAGTTCAGTGGGAATTACGAACTATAATTCTACCCTAACCAAAAATGGAAAAAGAAAAATAGCGAACTAGAAATATAGGAACTTGTGCAAGGGACGGTGCATTTGCCTATGTAATTTTATTTTTATTCTAATTGTTGTTCTCATGTACTTTGCTTCCGATTTTAGTAACATAGAATAATATAAGCAGTACGTGCTATCCCAATCATATAAAAGACTGCTTTCTTGATAGATTTACAAATAAATTTTTATTGTTTACTCGTAAAACGGTACAATTAAATTTATGTGTGTTTTCTAGATAAATAAATTAATTTGATCCTAAAATAATAGGAGAATTAAATAAATATGTAATATTTAGCCTTGAGATAAAGATGTAATAGCAGAAACAATAATTTCGGGATCAGGGCTTCCGGGCGCAATAATAATGAAATCAAAAGGCAAGAAGATAAAATTAAAATAAAGTTTTGAATAGATTATAGTATAAGTTTGCCAGAAAATTCGTGTCCTTTACAATGATAACGGAGCTCACTATTTATAACTGTACCTAGTGAACAAGTTCCTAGGATTATGCCCTTCTTTAATGTCAATTATGAGAATGTGTAATGGTGGGCATGAACGATAATTTTTTTATAACGGGCAGTGTACTAAATGCTGTAGAATATTCTCCATTAGATACTTCCGGGTGGTAGGAATTTATTACATCTTTATGAGCATCATTCTTTCCCGTAATATATGGAACAATTGTCTTCGATTTTAACTATCCTCTGTCTTCGGCTCCACGTGTCGCTCCCTTATGTAACCACTTAACATAGCATATTTTACCCTGTACATCTGTCAACAGATTGTATAAAGTTTTTACAGAGTTAATGCAATATTAAGTTAAAGAGAAAAGTTTACATTCTTGTCAAATTTAAGTGGTTATTTCTTCTCACGTCTTCTTCTTTAATCTAGAAATCAAGTAAATAGAGTTGTGAAAGACTTGATGGCATAGGAAAATTTGAAATTTTTTTCTTCTCTTTTCATATATATATATATATATATATATATATATATATATATATATATATATATATATATATATATATATATATATATATATATTAAGCATAAGAACACAAGGTTAAGAATCTTACAACTTTTCCTTTCTTTTATGGTTAAATCTAGTTCTATCTATATATATACTATATTAAAATCACTATACTATATTAAAAGCACGAATCCCCTTAACAAAATGTCGTTCGCCTATTTTATCCTTTTAAAATAGAGGTTGTACTTGATAATATAGTCAATTAATTATTTTCCTAATATTTAGCACTTTAAATTCAACAAAAATTTTGATTATTAAAGATTTCCTTATTTAAACTACTACATACGAAATCCTAATATCTAGGACATAAAAATAAATCAAATTGAACAAATCGTTTATAGAATTTTTCTTTTTATGATATGTGTATACAAACCTACTAGAAGCGTGCATATCAAACTTCATTAAGCATTTTATGGTTCCATTAAATACATACTTTTCTCCCAAAATAAACGATAAAACTATTATATATACATCAAAATTTATATAGTTATTTTCTTGAAAAATATACTTAGATCATTAAAGTGTAGTCCATATTTTCCATTCTGACCATCTAAAAATTATGAATACCGTGAAAAACTTAAAAATCAAATTTTAAAATAATGCGGGTGAATATATATGAAAATAATAAAAAACATAAATATATAGCTCACTATAGCTTGGAAACAACATAAACATAATCATTGGAAACGATTAATGTAATTTTAAAAATATGTAGAATTTTAAATAAAATTTTAATTATTAATTTTTTTATTTGAATTATGTAGAAAAGTGTAATAATTAGAATTTAAAATCAAGAAATTTTTTACCTTAGAGAAATTCTTTATTTATTTGGACTATGTAACGTAACAACAACACATTGCATATTAATCTTAATATTTAGAACTTCATCAACTAAAATTTTATTTATTGATTGTTTTGTATAATATTTAAAAATTACGCTCTATAATTATTTCAACTTCTAAAATCATAAAGAAAAATATATTCTAAATGAGTAAAATTTACTCAATAATGGCAGAATATCATACACTCAATAATTATATTTTTTATTAATATTTCAGAATTGAAGCAATAAGGATGAAATAGTAAAAGATAAAAAATATTCTAAATGAGTTGTCATTAAATAATTTTCTTTCTTTTCCATAAATATTACCTACCTCTCACTCCTATATTATTATTATTATTATTATTATTATTATTATTATTATTATTATTATTATTATTATTATTATTATTATTATTATATATTATATTACTTTGTTATAAAATATTAACTAAATATTAGTCATTTTTAAAATTTATAATGCCATTTATCAATTTGTCTTATTAAAAAAGTATCGTAATAAAAGTACTTTTTTTTACTTGTTTATATCTATACTAGAAAAAAAAATTAACAATAATTTTTATAAGTTATTCTTATTATTCTTTGAAGACTTCCATTTACGGGATTTCATCTTTTACTGAGCCAGCTAAATGGGATTAACATTTTTAATTTTAGAAAGTTATCTAATTTAATTTTATTTTATAATTCAATTACATCATTTAATACAATTTAATTTATGTAATTTTTTAAAAATTATTTATTTATTGACATGAGAAACACGTGCAAAACGCGTACCTTAACAACAACAACAATAACATATCCAGTATAGTTCCACAAGTGAAGTTTGGGGAAGGTAATATGTACGCAAATCATACCCCTACCTGGCGAAGTAGACAAATTATTTCTTATAAACAAAACGTGTACCTCAAGACTAGTTTATTTTAATAAGTGGGGGCTGGGTCGGTTGATGATCATTTTTCTTAGTAAGATGGTGGGTACACTATAAGTGAAAATTGATGGTCTGAGGGATAAAAGTTTAGTGTTTGTTGAAAAAAGAAAGAGAAAATGATCCTCTGTAGCTCCTCAAAAATTTAATAGCCCATATTTTTTTTTTATTGACACAAAATGTCCCTCCGGCCCAAATATATTACATCTAATAGCCCGAAATATCTATTTTGTATATTTTTTGTATAGTAACAGTCTATTTTGCATATTTTTTATATAGTGACAGTCTATTTTGTACATATTTTGTATAGTGAAAGTCTATTTAGTATATTTTTTGTATAATGACAGTCTATTTTATATAGTGAAAGTCTATTGTATATAAATTGTAATAGTGACAGTCTATTTTGCATATATTTTATATATTAACAGTCTATTTTGTATATATTTTGTATAATAACAGTCTATTATGTATAAATCATGTGAAAAATTTAATATCAAACTATAGCCAATCGGATAAAGTAAGACAAAAGCAAATTGGTACAGTTTTTTTTTGTCTTTCCTAGATATTTTTGCCTTCCCAATACCACTCATTTTCTCTTTTCGACGTCTTTGCACTCAATATTTTGTACTTTCTATGTATTTCACATTTTGCAATTCTTTTTACTCTAACATTATTTTTCTCACCCCTTTATTTTTTAATTAATACTTTTTATAATTTATCTCTTATATTTTCCTAGCATAACACGTGATTTTACATAGCTACTTGTCTAGACTAAGACTATTTATCCATCACCACTTCTCATCTAATCCTTTTCTCTCTTTTTTATGATTATATTTGTCCATTTAGCTATTATTTAATATCTCACCATTCATTGTCTGAGTATTTTTTGGGAATTTTGTCTAAATGCCTAGAAAACAGCACCGAAAAATTTCAATTTAAGTCTTAAATAAATTTTTCGGTTAATGCTACGTGAATGATATTGGGAGTGAAAGTAGAATGAGTGATATTTTCTGGTCAAGATCGGCATGTTATTGATGGTGTATGCTGGTGGACATGTTAATTTTTGTGAGAATGTGAGATTCTATGGTCAAGCTGTGTATATTTTGTTTTCATACATTTCTTCTTTCTCCTCTTCTTCTTCTTCTTCTTCTTCTTCTTCTTCTTCTTTGTGAGTGAAGATATTTTTAAGTGGGTATTAGTGGTAGGTTTGAGTTTAATAGTGGTGGTTGGACGGTATTTATATCTGTAATTTTGTATAAATATTTTTAATACATAGTTATACAATGCATAAAAATTATATATACACGTATGTAAAGTTGTATATACACGATGATGATTATATTATAATTTTGTATAAAAGTTATATATATATATATATATATATATATATATATATATATATATATATATATATATATATATATAAAATTCTATTATTTCAGTGTATATATACATATATAAAGTTGTATATACACGATAATTATATCATGGTGTATAGTGTATAGTGTGGTTGTATCCCGATTATATTTTTATATCATGGTGTATAGTGTGTTTGTATAATGTATTAAAACTGTATATATATTGTGTTTTATTTTTTTTCTTCTTCTTATTCTTACTTTTCTATGTTTTCTTCTTTTTTTGTGGCATGTGCTTATGTAGTTTTATCCTCTCTTTTTCTATAGATATTTATATATATATATATTATTCTAGAGTTTTGCATATATATACACATATATAAAGTTGTATATACACGATAATTATATCATGGTGTATAGTGTATAGTGTGGTTGTATCCCGATTATATTTTTATATCATGGTGTATAGTGTGTTTGTATAATGTATTAAAACTGTATATATATTGTGTTTTGTTTTTTTCTTCTTCTTATTCTTATTTTTCTATGTCTTCTTCTTTTTTTGTGGCATGGGCTTATGCGATTTTATCCTCTCTTTTTCTATAGATTTTTCAATAAAAATTTCATAAAAACTATATATCAAATAAAAGATAAGTTTCAAATTCAAGCGTTTTGATTTTGTGAGAATTTTTTTATTTTTTTCAGCTTTAATCATCGATGATATTTGTAGTTCGCGTCCTTTAGTGATTCTGGAAAGTTTAAATTGTTTGGGATTATCATGTGGTTGTTCGTTAGAAAGAACATCGCTGGTGAATTTTTTTTTTTTTTGCTACAAGGTGTTGGGTCAATGATATGGCTCACTAATTTTTATTTGAAGCGCTGAGTTTTATGATTTCAGTTTCTAGCCGTTATAATTAGTTTTGGGCTATAAGATGTATGACATAATTTTATGGCAACCAATTGTTATAAGTTTACATGCGGACGGCTATATTTGATTTTCTCTCAAAAAAGAACACTACTTTGCTTCTTGTCGCTGGGCTTCTTTTTCTTTTACCTTTTACTTTTTGCTTGCATTTTTCTTTTTTCTTTTTTTCTTAGGTTCTGTCTTCTTCATATGTGCTTAATACGATGGATTACTTTCTGTGAAAATAACTTATCTTTTTTATAAAATATATTTTTGAAAAATATTACCGATTGAAGAGTGAATGATATTTTCCGAAAATAATTTATTAGAGGTTGTTAACAATCATCGCAATCATATATTGATTTAGTTAAGTTTTTTAGTATTAAATATTGATAATAATTTTAAGTATTTTTTGGACCCTCAATAAGAATTAAGAGATTAGATTTTTGCGAAGGAAAATGATATCCACTAGAAAATTATCAAATTCGTATTTCCTTATTTGTAAAATATCTTTTAATTCAAGCAGCTAAATACTAAAATTGACTTAGATTATTTTCTGCAAAATATTTTCTATTTTTATTGCTGGGTAGAGGGGTCGATGGAGGATTTGGTCCTCTTGTAACGCATTACATTCAGAAAGATCCATAATGAGATCATTTATAAATTGGCTTCTTCTTTCTTTTACACTTTTCTTTTCATCTAAGCTCAATGGAAATTATGGGTTGTACCTAACATGAATGCAACAACCACGGAAATAAGAAATACTTAGGCATAAAAAAAGAGAAAGAATTAAAAAGTCTGGTGAAATAATTTGGGAAAACTTGCAGCCTATTATTATCTGTTTTCTTTTTTTTTTTACTTATGGAAATTTAAATAGGTACGGAACTGAATCTTTTATTATTTTTTCATCAAAACGAGTAGTCTCTTGTTCATGCATTAGCAAAACGAAAGAATCACGAGTTTCACATACAAGCCATATGGGTAACTGCTCCTCCCAAGATAAGAAACGAACTATATATATATATATATATATATATATATATATATATATATATATATATATATATATATATGTTTATTCGTAAAATAGTACAGTTGAATTTGTAATGTATTTTATAGACACGTGAATTAACACTACTAGAAATCCGGTAAAAACCGACTAAAAGAACCGACCAACTTTGATCGGTAATGGTCAATAACCGTCCAAAACGCGACCATTTACGTGTGGACGATATTTTAGGGGTCGGAAAGTTATACCGACCAAAGTTGGTCGGAAATTACCGACCAACTTTGATCGGTCAATTAAATTCAACAACAACAACCCAGTATAATCTAATTAGTGGGGTCTGGGGAGGGTAGTTTGTACGCAGACCTTACCCCTACCCTGGAGTAGAGAGGTTATTTCCGATAGACCCTCGGCTCCCTCCTTCCAAGAACTCCCCACCTTGCTCTTGGGGTGACTCGAACTCACAACCTCTTGGTTGGAAGTGGAGGGTGCTCACCACTAGAGCAACCCACTCTTGTCTCTGTTATTGAAGAATATCTGAAAAAAATTGCAAAACCAAAACCGACCAAAGTTGGTCAATTTTTTAATTATGTAATCAAAAGATTCACCATCTGGGAATCGAACCGGGGTCTGTGCTGTGGCAGGATACTATTCTACCACTAGACCATTGATGCATTTTGTTTTAAGACTGTCTTTTATTTGATTTATACTTTTTAATTGTAATTTCGCACGAAAATAACCGACCAAAGTTGGTCGGTTTTATTAAAAAATAAAATTACCGACCAAAGTTGGTCGGTTTTTTAAAATGACCGGCTGAATTAACCAACCAATTTTGGTCGGTTTTTATAATATTAATTTTTATTTATTTTAATTGAAAAACCGACTAAATTTGGTCGGTTTCTTGAAAAATAAATTTCGTGGGACTCAAAAATAGTTTTCCGCATTTTTGAGCTAAAGAAAATCGACCAAAGTTGGTCGATTTCGTAAAAAAAAAATTAAAAATTAAAATATTTTGAAAAACCGACCAACTTTGGTCGGTTGTTTGGTAGATTTTTTGACCGACAAAAGTTGGCCGGTCGACCTTGGTCGATTTTTGCTGAATTTCTAGTAGTGTAACTTGATCCAAAAATATGAAATAAATGAGAACATAATCAAGAATGTAAAAATAACTTAAAGAAATACAAGCCTGTTGATATGATGAGCTTCTTCGAAAGCAGTAGTATGAACAATATAAAGAACAAAAGAAAGGAAGTAATTTTATAACTTGAGAGTACAATATAGCCTCTGTGTACAAAAAAATTTTCATATCCTACAATGGATACTAATTCTCCTATTTATAGCTATATTTAGGGAGAGAAGATCCCAAATCAAGCTCCTCTTTTATGAGAATAAAATCGTCATTGATGGCCGCATAACAGTTGGCTATAAATGCAGATATTCTCTGTAAAGGCTGCTCATTGAATGCTATCCGATATCAATTCTTCAAATCTTTGTTATCGGTTACCCTGTCTTCAAAATTCACTCAGCACCTGTCACATGCTTGCAACTTGTACCAACTATTTGCTGACTCACATCTTACCTGTCTTCAGCTCCACGCGTCACCTCCTCATTCGTCCAAATGTCACTAACCAATTTTACCTCATATAGATAGTCCCCCTACTTTTCGGTGATAATACTTTAGTGTTACTAGGAAGTAGAGAAAACCTATTTTCTTAGCGGCCAAGTTTCTGAACAGGTTCTGACACTTGAAAAGGACACACGTTTCTTCGCATTTAATGACCCGAACATGTGTTACTCTCAGTTTTCGAGGTAATCATGGCCGCAATTTTTACCGCCTATAAACTTCTTTATTACTCATAATTTTTACTCTCTACCTTTACAACTCCTTCTTCTTCTCCGATTTACCTTAGAACCCTATTTGCAAAATTCAATCCTCTTAGTAAAATCTTTCTTCACAAATTTCTTACCATCATGTCTTCTAACACTGTTGCCCTCGAAAACTCTGGCCTTCTCTTCGGTGGAGGCCCAAAGAAGAACAAGACAAAAGAGGTTGATGTCGATTCTGAACATCCTACTGTAAATTCCATCATACCCCTTAAATTTAACACCAAATCGGATCTTCAAGAACAAAAAGATCCCATTAATCCAAAAAGTGGCAGGCACTGGCCCGTTCGTAGGTACCCTTCTTCCATTCGTCTTTCCAGCGTCCCTGGTGTGAAGGAAGATTGCGAATAAAACAATATTGAAATATTCGCCCTGATGAAATAGAAAGAGTCACCTTCTCCAAATTAGGGTTCATATATGTTTATACATACCTTTTTACCTTGGGAGTGGATAAAGAAATCAATCCAATAATTTTGAAATTTTATCACCGGTATCAAATCTATTTGGCATAAGCACGCCCATCAGTTTGGCGTACGATGGCTTGCCTCCGCCAACTATGTTCTAAGACTGAGGAAACCCTAACTCTTTCTCACATGATGAATCTCTATTCCCCAAAGAACTTCCGTGAGGGTGTGCTAAAACATAGCAAACACGGTCATCATGCCCTTCTCCCCAATGTTGATGACGACAACGACTGTGGATAGATGGAACACTTTGTTATCATTACTACCAGGGACATCCTCCTAACTATATCACCTGCTTTTCCTGAATCATGAAATCTTTTCCGTAAGTCTTCAGATATCTTTTTCTTTCCATGTTTAACAAGACCTTTCTTCATTACTAACTTTATATTTTCCTTATTCCAGCTACTCATTGGGAACCACCACGAGTTCAAGATCTGACCCAATTGGTACAGAAAATTCTGGATATTACTACACCAGAATTCCGACGGTGGAAACAAATGGCCCCAAATATGGGTGGAAAGCCAAAAATCATGGTAAACAAAAATTCTTCCTCCCTTCTTTAAATCTTTCAACATAAATTAGAAACAATTAGTTAACTACCTTTTTGTACCATACAGGACTTCCGAAGGGATCCGCTGTTTGCCCCAACATCAAGGCTCTCGATGACCCGGTGGAAGCCAAACTGGTACTGCACAATGCCCTTAACCGGAGGAGAGCACGTGAATCTACTCTCACTTCTGGTAAAGGTTCCTCCTCCCAGATTCCCCAGCCCAAAATAAGAAACTAAACAGGAAACGCACCTCCTCGGCTGGTACTTAAGATAAGAAAATAAAAGAAACACCAACCAGATCGGCCATAGTGATCCTTAATGACGAAGAAACTGATGATGAAGCAATTTCCCTTCAGAGAAGAAAAAGACCTTCATGAGCTCAACAGGTTGCTCAGCCGGGAGAGCTTCGAACACCACCACTGGGGGGAAGTTCAGAGACTCTTTATGAAAATGGATTTGGTTGAAAATGCCGATTCTCATTTTTTGGCTCCTGTCGATGCCTCCGGTCAAAGGATTTCAAACCCTGACCCTACTCTACCACCAATGTCTGAGCCAATAACAACCACCTTTCCTTCTGCACCACCAGCTACCTCTCCACCGGCACTATCAGAACAGACGGAAGATGCTCCTTTCCCACGGTCACCCGACCATAAAAATTTAAGAAATACTTACTCGACACCCACTCAAGATCCTCATGGAAAATGAAATGTCATATTTACGATTTCAAATAAGTTCCATATACTTTTTAAGCCAGTGGAGCTTCCCAATTATCTGATGTCGCTGGCCACAAAAAAAGATTGGAGAAAAATGGACTCTCTTTCTGCGAAGTGTCTGTTAAACAACAACATGCACTGTTCGGCACATGTATCAATATAATCATCTCCCATCACTCTTAATTATATTTTGAATTAATAACCTTAACTTTAACCTCTTCGACCAACCTTCTTGCTTCCGAAGGCCTGCAAAGTTTAATTTTGGATAAACACACTTACTTCGGAACAAGATCAATGTTTGGCTGAACGGAGTCAGCTTGTCGAGTGCCTCCCAGTGCTGGAAGCAAAAATTGCTCAAATGGATGATCTCAAGGCCCGGTTGCAGCAAGCCAAGCAAGATAGAATGACCCACAGCCAAGAGGCCGCTCAATTGCATGAAGAACTTAAGGATGTAAAGGCTAAGTGGGATGGCCTACATAATACTATGGCTGTACTGCCGAGAGCGAGTCTGCTTTCATGGAGAAAGTCAACGACTTGGAGGCTAGCTTACGCTCCAAAATCGAGGAGTCCCATGCTACCTAGGAGAAGAGAGCAAGAATGGAATAAAGGATCAAAAGGGTCATGGAGCATAATCAACTTCACTCGTCCACCATTGTTGAGCTTGATTCCAAAATCAACATTATGAAAGCTGAAAATGAAAAGATCCAATCCAAGATTGAAAACTCCGAGCTAAACTCCAAGAACATGGAGATTCTATT
This sequence comes from Nicotiana tabacum, assembly GCF_000715075.1. NCBI lineage: Eukaryota > Viridiplantae > Streptophyta > Magnoliopsida > Solanales > Solanaceae > Nicotiana > Nicotiana tabacum. The sequence continues at coordinate 46,772,631 of NC_134092.1, forward strand.
CTTTTTGAGAAAACCAATTCCATATATCATACGACAAGGAAGACTTTGGAGGAGGCCAAAGAATGTATTTCAAACATTGATGACTACATTGCCAAAGCTTGTGAACTACATACAACCGCTCTCAAGAACCTCCCAGCTCGGCCCGTTGCTTCTGACTCCTTGAATACTAACTCCGAGTATTCGGGAACCGAAGTGGAAGCTGAAGAAGATAGAGATAAATATGAAGGCCCTAATCTGGAAGCGGGACAACCTCCTCCCAATAAAGAAAATGAAGACTTTTCTCTCCCTTCGAGTTTTGCCAGCAAGAATTAATGTGTATATTTTTATTTTCTTTTGTAACTATGCCAACACTTCTTTATTGAGTTTGGCATTTTAATTAATAAAAGAAATTCTTTGCTTAAGTGTTGTGCAAAAAATATTCTTTTTTATTTAACTCTGAAAGCTTCGAAAATCTTTTCACATCCGATAGCTTTTGACTTCGGGCATAAATACTTTCGGAATCTACCTTTGGACTATGAGGGTTTCATAAGAGAGGGCCCTTATGTTTATGGGGCTCTTAAAGAGGACGTCTTCTTTTCATTCCGGCACAAGCATTTAAAGTTTAAACTAACTTTCAAATGATAAAGTAAATTAACTTATCATCTAGACAAGAAATAAGATAAAAATAAAAGGACTTTGATTTATTTCCTCTGTATTTAAAAGTAAATTTACATAAATATTCTTTTACTTAAGTAAATAAAGATGCCAATACATATGGCTAACTTATACAACTTATTTCTATGGGGCTGATCATGCAATCCTCGGTCCTAATAAGACATTGCTCCCGGTTCTAACAGTCCCCGGTCTTCATAACACTTTTAGTGTCTTCATATGTAATAGCCCCCAGCATTCGGATAAGTATGCGGATGCTAAGTATAAGAACTCAAACACTGGAAGTCTTGTTTTTTTCGATGACCATTTCTTCGTAGTATGCTTTACATTACTGTCTCATTAAACACCTTGCTAGAAAAACCCAACTGGGACAAATATTGGACGAAGGGAAAAACAATGCAGCACATACTTTCAGTTCCAACAAGGATCTTTAACAATAATACCTTTTGAAGTGAGTGACATTCCAATTGCCTGGCAATTTAACTCCCTCTTTATTTTTCAATTCATATGAACCTTTATCGGTTATAGCTGAAAATCAGTAAGATCCTTCCCATGTTGGTCTCAGCTTTCTGTCATTAGCTTCCCCAATATTTTGAGTTGCCTTTCTCAGAACCAAATCTCCAACTTTGAAATATCGGAGATTTGCTCTGCGATTATAATATCTTTCCATTTTTTGCTTTTGTGTCACCATCCTCACATATGCCAGATTGTAGTGCTCTTTAAGCAAATCTAGTTTCACCAGCAATGCTTCATTGTTTGTCTCGTCGTTTGCTCAGGAAAACCTTAGAGTCGGTTCTCCTACTTACATCAGGATCAAAGCCTCTAAACCGTATACAAGTGAGAAAGGTGTTTCACCCATGCTTGACTTTTCCATGGTCCGATATGCCCACAACACACTCGGTAGATCATCTGGACACTTGCATTTAGCATCTTTTAACTTCTTTTAAAGTTTTTGGATTATTACCTTATTCATTGAATCCGCCTGTCCATTATCACTCAGATCATATAGTGAAGAAGTAATTCGTTTGATCTTCAATCCTTCCAAAAACTTTGTGACTTTAGAACCCATAAACTGTAGCCCATTGTCACAAGCAATTTATTTTGGTATTCCAAACCGACAAACGCTATGATCCCATATAACATCAATTACTTCTAGTTCTATGATATTTTGGTAAGCACATGCTTCAATCTATTTAGTAAAATAATCAGTTAAAATAAAAGAAAATTCTACCTTACTGGGTCCTTGTTATAAGGGACCGACTATGTCCATCCCCCATTTCATTAATGGCCACAGTGACACCACCTAATGCAAAGGTCCCGCCGTTTGATTCACTAATCGTGCATGGTGTTGACATTTATCACACTTTTTCAAATGTCTTTGCGTCTTGCTCCATCCAGGGCCAATAGTAACCAGATCTTATTAACTTGAGAACCAATGAGTCTGTACCGGAATGGTTCCCGCATACTCCTTCATGAACTTCCCTCATCACGTAGTCAGCCTCCGATGTCCCTAAACACTGAGCCAATGGTCCTTGGAATGACCTCCTGTATAATTTTCTGTCAACAAGACACTAACGAGCTGCCTTGGTCCGTAGTGTCCGAGATGTTTTTGGGTCTTCAGGTGTAACGACATGACCGGTAGTTTTATTTTCTAGATCCCCATTCTCGTATATAAGACTTCTCGTATGTTCTTTTACTATTTTATGACTTGCGGGATAATTGGTTGGACTTTGGAAGGGTTCGGGTTGAATTCGGAATACTTAGTTCCTTAATAGTGGCCTAAGGTGGCCAAGTTTGACTTGAGTCAACATTTATAGTAAACAACATCAGAACCGGGAGTTTAAGGTTCCACTAGGTTCATATTATGATTTTGGACTTGGACATATGTTCGGATCCAGTTTCGGGTGATCTGGCAGTGTTTCGGTACTTATTGTTGAAAGTAGGAGCCTTGAAAGTTTTAAAGTTCCTCAAAATTGGTTTGAAGTAGACTTTGGTATTATCGATGTCCGTTTAGGATTCCGAGCCTGGGAATAGGTTCGTATGGTGATTTGTGACTTGTGCGTAAAATTTAATGTCATTCCGAGTTGTGTATGTATGATTCATTGCGTTCATAGCTAGTTGAAGAAGTTTGAAGTTAATATGTTAATTAAATTGGTTTTAGGGTGTGATTCATAGTTTCGATGTTATTTTATGTGTTTCGAGACTTTGAACAGGTCCGCATTATATTTACAAACTTGTTGGTACAAATGGACGAGGTCCCGGGTGGCTCGGGTGTGTTTCCGAACACCTGGAGTTAAGTCCAAAATTGCAGAAATTGCTAGTGCTGGTTTCCTTCTTCGCAAACGCGGAAGTATTCCCCCTTTCGCGATGAATGATTTGGTCTGGGGGGAGATTTTATGTTTCACGTTCGTGAAGACTAGTACGCTTTCTCGATGGGAGAGGACTATGAAGCTTCGTGTTCTTGAAGTGTAGGTTGGGACCACGAAGAAGAAATAGAGGCTGGGGGATGGTAGGCTGGTAGCCTTGGGGAGCTCGTATTCATGAAGGGTTGGCCCGGTTAGCCTTCGCGATCGCGAGGCCCCTGTCGCGTTCGCGATGGGGAAAATCTGGGCAGTGTCAACTTTGCCTTCGCGATCGCAAAGAAGGGATACCTGGGCAATACCTTGTTTTAAAAACGGGACATAGGCCATTTTCTTCATTTTCCACTTCTCTTGACCGATTTTGGAGCCCTTGGAGGGAGATTTTTCACCTAGCATCTTGAGATAAGTAATTTCTACATAATGTAAGCTTAATACATGGTTTATCGGTAGATTTGAACATAGAGATTGTGGAAAATTATGGGACTTTGTTAGAAAACCTAGGGTTTTGGTAAAAATGGGATTAGGCCATGAAATTGATGCTAGAATTGTGTATAAATTATATATTTGAGTTCATAAGATCATGGGTAATATTTATCCACGAAGATTTTCTGAATCTGGGCACGTGGGCTCAGCGGTGATGTTTAGGAACTTTCCAATATGGGTTGGGTAATTACTCTAATGGATGAATTATGTACTTTTGAGCATATATTGATTAGTTTGTACGTTTTTTGACTAGGTTCGGGTTGCTCAGCACTATTTAAAGGCTATTAGTGTGCTTTGAGGGCCGAAAAGAGGACTTGAAAACAAGGTAAGTCTCTTGCCTAACCTTGTAAGAGGGAATTATCCCCGTAGGTGCTTAAATTGTTATTAGTTAATAATTGTGGGTGCTAAAAACACACGAAGAGACGAAAGTCCGTACGTTGCTAAAATCATGTTTATGTCCGGGAAGACTTAGGAATTTATCATGATATATTTGTATTAATTGAACCTAATTTGTTAGTTTAATTACTTAAGTTTATAATTGATATTTGATTAGGGATTATGTTAGATCGAGCTTCGTTACTTTGAGTTTGGCGGAATATTCGATTGTTGATAGAAAATTATGCTTCTTTATGTGCCTATCTTGGTGTTGTAATTGTATAACCCGTAGTCCGAAGAGTTCCTCTATTCCTGTTGATCGGGCCGAATATCTCGGCAATATATATATTGAGATACATATATAGATCCGGTCGTACGACCTTGGTAGTATATGTATACCGTTATTATGGATCAGGCCGTACGACCTCGACATAACTCGTGCGTTATATCTCTAGAAGTTCGAATATACCTGATATTTCTTTCATGACATGAGAATTGATATTTTCTTGATGGTTCTTATTTGTTGAAATGACATGTGATATTTGGAAATTTCAAATAAATATTTTGTTAAAGAATCACATTATTTAATGTTTCTTACTCCATTGTTACTGTTATATTGCATGCTTATTTATAATTCTTGCACTTTATCTATTGACCACTAGTAAGTGTCGATGTCGACCCCTCATCACTACTTCTTTTGAGGTTAGACTAGATACTTACTAGATACACGTTGATTTACGTGCTCATGCTATACTTCTGCACAAATTATGCAGGTACTGAGGCAGATACATTTGGTATTCGATCGGATGCGCATCTATATTATCCGGAGACTTAGTTGTGATCTATTTTCCCCATGCTCTGATTCCGCGCCGCCCAGAGTCTCCTTTCTGTTGTATTTTATATTTCTATCTATTTCATTTCAGACAGTAGTTGTAGTGGTTTGTACATTATACTAGATTACTCGTACACTTGTGATACCGGATTTTGGGAAGTTCTAGTAGATGCTTACAGTTTTGCTTATTATTATCATCATTTCATTTTTATGTTTTATTTTTGCTGTATATCACCCTCACTTTCCATGCTTAATTTCTTTAATAAATAAAAATTAGGTTTCAAAAATAATAAAATGAGTAATTAAATAGATAGTTCACCGTTGGCTTGCCAAACGTAGACGTTGGGCACTATCACGGCCTATAGTGGGAATCAGGTTGTGATAGCTTGGTATCGGGTACTAGGTTAACATAGGTCTCATAAGTCATGAGCAGGCGTAGTAGAGCCTTGCAGATCGGTGCGGAGACATTCGTACTTATCTTCGAGAGGCTATAGAGCATGAAGAAACTTCTCTTTCTTTATCTCCTATCGTGCAGTTGATGTTGTGGTAAGTATCTTTGGCTTATTCTCTCACAGATGGTGAGAACGCACGCTACGGTAGAATCCGGAGGTAGAGGGGCCGCTCCCCTAGCCTTTAGAGGCAGAGGCCGAGGCCGAGGGAGGGGCTCTAGTTCCTATCAAAGGATGAGGGCATCCTAGAGTTGCTCCTGTTGCACCACCAGTGGATCTAATAGAGGATCCTATTATTGAGGAGTAGGATGAGGCGCCTGCAGCTGAGCCAGCCCCAATAGATATTATGACTGCACCAGGATTTCAGGAGGTCATAGGCCGTATGCTACGGTTCATGGATTCTATGACTCAGGCCGGGCTATTTCCGGCAGATCCGACCACATCTCATGCGAGAGGGGGATCACAGACCCATACCGCTCAAGCTCCAGGGCACACTGCTATTATTTACTAGACCCCAGGTGTACTACCTACGGGCGAGGCCCAGCCAGTTGCAACGGTTATACCAGAGCCTGGACCAGCCACGACCATGGAGCAGTAGAAGTGGCGGGATAGATGGACTAGGCTACATCCTCCTGTCTTTGGCGGTGAGCGACATGAGGACCCACATGACTTCATTGATTGTTGCAGGGACATGATGCATAATATATGAGTATTGGAGTCCAACGAGGTGGACTTCACCATATTTCAGTTAGAGGGCAAGGCCCGTAGGTGGTGGCGGTCTTATCTCTGTAGCAGGCCAGCAAGTTCACTTCCTTTGACTTAGGACCATTTCACACATCTCTTCTTGGAAAGGTATATTCTACCCTCTTAGAGGGAAGAGATATGGGTTAGTTCGAGCGGCTCCAGTAGGGTCAAATGTCTATGACCGATTATGAGGCGAGATTTTCTGAGTTGTCTCGCCACACACTTATGATACTTCCCACAAATGCAGAGAGAGTGCGGAGGTTTATTGCGGGCTTGCATTATGGTATCCAGGTTACTATGGCCTGAGAGGTTGAGATGGGGACTTTTTACAAGCAAGTTATGGAGATAGCTCAGATGATCGAGGGTATCTGCAGCCAGGGCCGATTGTATACGACAGCGGAGAAGCAGCCTCAGCATTCTGGTGGATCCAGTGGCGCCTCGTCTGGGGGAAGAGGTCAGTTCATGAGGGGCCAGTCTAGCATGCCTATGTATTCATCACCACCGCCTACTTGGAGTGCTCTGGTGCGTCCCTACTTTAGTGCCACTCCAGAGAATACCTACCATCCACCAGCTATTCAGGGTTCCTCTAGTGGGTATTCCGGTCACCAGGGCCAGACTTAGGGTCAGCAGTCTTCCGCACCGAGGGGTTTCTACGAGTGCGGGGAGTTTGGTCACATGAGAAGGTTTTTCCCCAGGCTTCAGGGCAAGGCAGTACAACAGAGCTATAAGACCATGATCATCGCACCAGCTGCCACACCGCCTATCCCGTCAGCCAGAGGCGGAGGGCAGGTTTGCAGGGGTCACTGTATAGGTGGAGGCTAGCCAGGTGGCACTCCGTCTAGGTTCTACGCCTTTCCAACCAGACCAGATGCAGTAGCCTCAAACGCCGTGATCACATGTATTATTTCTATTTGCAGTAAGGATGCTTCGGTACTATTCGATCTAGGATCTACTTATTCCTATGTATCTTCTCTATTTGATCCTTATCTAGATGTCTCCCGTGAGTCCTTGGGTGTTCCTGTATATGTGTCCACGCCAATGGGTGATTCTATTGTTGTGGATCAGGTTTACTAGTCTTGTGCAGTGACTTTATGTGGTTATGAGATTAGAGCGGATCTTTTGTTGCTTGATATGAACGACTTTGAGGTCATCCTGGGCATGGATTGGTTGTCTCCATACCATGTCGTTCTTGATTTCCATGCCAAGACCGTTACCTTGGCGATGCCAGAGTTTCCTAGATTAAAGTGGAGGGGCTCATCCATCAGTACTTCTAGTCGAGTTATCTCTTTCTTGAAGGCTCGACATATGGTCAAGAAGGGTTGTTTGGCCTATTTGGCTTATGTTTGGGATACTACTGTGTAGGCTCCCACGATTGATTTAGTTCCCGTGGTGCGGGAGTTCTCTGATATATTACCTTTTGATCTACCAAGAACACCATCGGATCGTGATATCGATTTAAGTATTGATTTGGCTCTAGGCACCTATCCTATCTCTATTCCACCGTACCACATGGTGCCGAAGGAGTTGAAGGAATAACTTGAGAAGTTTCTTGAGAAGGGGTTCATCAGGCCGAGTGTGTCGCCTTGGGGTGCACCGGTATCATTTATGAAGAAGAAGGATGGGAGTATACAGATGTGCATTGATTACCGCCAGCTGAACAAAGCCACTATCAAGAATAAGTACCCATTGCCATGAATAAGTGACATATTTGATCAGTTACAGGGTGTTAAGGTGTTCTCTAAGATTGATTTGAGATCTGAATATCATCAGCTGAGGATTCGTGCTCCAAATGTTCCAAAAACGGCTTTTCGAACTAGATATGGGCACTATGAGTTTCTAGTGATGTCCTTTGGCTTGACTAACGCCCAGACGACATTTATTGATTTGATGTATCGGGTGTTCAGGTCATATCTTGACTAATTTTGCATTGTGTTCATTGATGACATATTCATCTACTCATGTAGTATGGAAGAGCATGAGCAGCATTTGAGGATTGTGCTTCAGATCCTATGAGAACAAAAGCTATATGCTAAGTTCTCCCAATGCAAGTTCTGGGTAGATTCTGTGGCGTTCTTCGAGCATGTTGTATCAGGTGAGGTTATTAAGGTAGATCCCAAGAAGATCGAGGTATTTCAGAGATAGCCTTGTCCTACCACAAAGACCGAGATTAGGAGTTTCTTGGCGCTAACAGGTTATTATCGTCAGTTTTTGGAGGGTTTCTTGTCCATTGTAGCTCATTTGACTAGATTGACCCAATAGAGTGCTCTGTTAAGATGGTCCGATGATTATGAGGCAAGCTTCTAGAAGCTCAAGATCGCATTGACTACAACATCGGTGTTAGTGTTACCCTCTATTTTAGGGATGTATATTGTGTATTGCGATATTTCACGCGTCGGCTTGGGTTGTGTGTTGATGTAGGAGGGGCAATTTATTGCATATGCTTCACATCAGCTGAAGCCCCACAAGAAGAATTATCATGTGCATGCTTTGGAGTTGGCCATGATAGTTCACGCTCTCAAGATCTGGAGGTATTATCATTATGCGGTATTGTGTGAGGTCTATACCGATCACCGTAGTTTGCAGGATTTGTTCAAGTAGAGGGACCTTAATTTGAGGCAGCGAGGTGGCTTGATTTACTGAAGGATTATAATATTACTATCCTCTATTATCCGGGCAAGGAAAATGTGGTTGCAAATGCTTTGACTAGAAAGGCCAAGAATATGGGCAGTTTGACATTCATTTCAGCAGAGGAGAGGCCAATGGCTTTGAATATTCATTCCTTAGCTAACAACTTGTGAGGTTGGATATTTCAGAGCCAAGTCAAGTTCTTGCATGTGTTGAGGCCCAGTCTACTTTAATTGAGCGGATCAAGGCTCGTCAGTACGATGATCTGCACTTGCTGGTCCTTAGAGAGATATTGCTACAAGGTGGTGCCAAAGAGGTTACTATCGGTGATGATGGTGTTCTGCAGCTTCAGGATGTGTTCCTAATGTTGATGGCCTGAGGGAGACGATTCTAGAGGACGCACAAAGTTCATGGTACTATATACATCCAGGTACTACAAAGATGTATCATGACCTAAGGCAGCATTACTGGTGGCGGCGAATGAAGAAGGACATAGTGGAGTATGTAGCGAGATGTCTAAATTGCAAGCAGGTTAAGTATGAGCACTAGATGCTAGGTGGCCTACTTCAGCAGATGGTAATACCGGAGTGGAAGTGAGAGCACATCACTATAGACTTCATAGTTGGGTTGCCGCAGACATTAATTTGATTTTGTTTGGGTTATTGTTGACAGACTGACCAAGTCGGAACACTTTATTCTGGTAGTGACTATGTACTCTTTAGAGAGGTTGACCCATATTTTTATTTAGGAGGTTATTCAGTTTTATGGTGTGCCTATTTCCATCATTTCATATAAAGGCCATCAATTCACTTCACATTTCAAGAGAGCAGTACAGAGTGAGTTGGGTACTCGGGTAGAGCTCAGCACGACCTTTCATCCGCAGACCGACTGGCAGTCAGAGCGAACAACTCAAATTATGGAGGATATGTTTAGAGCATGTGTGATTGACTTCAGAGGGTAGTGGGATCGATTCTTACATTTGACCGAGTTTGCTTATAATAACAATTACCATTCCAGCATCGAGATGGCTCCATTTGAGGCCTTGGATGGTCGGCGGTGTCATTCCCCCATAGGTTGGTTTGAGCCCGACGAGGCTAGGCTATACAGTACTGATTTGGTAAAGGATGCCTTGGATAAGGTAAATTTGATTCAGGAGCGACTTCGTACATATCAGTCTAGACATAAGAGTTACGCGGATTAGAAAGCGCATAATTTATCATTTATGGTTGGCGAGAAAGTTCTCTTGAATGTCTTGCCGATGAAAGGTATCATGAGGTTCGGAAAGAAGGGCAAGCTGAGTTCGAGGTTCATTGATCCATTTGAGGTATTGGAGCAAGTTGGAGAGGTTGCTTACAAGCTTGATTTTCCTCCCAGTCTATCAGTGGTTCATCCATTTTTCCATGTGTCTATGCTTCGGAGGTACCATGCTGACAGGTCACATGTGTTAGATTACAGTACAATTCAACTAGATGAGAGCTTGGGTTATGAGGAGGAGCCAGTTGCTATTGTGGATAGGCAGGTCCGCCTATTGAGGTCTTAGAAGTTTCTGTAGTAAAGGTCCAGTTGAGGGGTCAACCAGTGGAGGAGGCGACTTTGGAGACCGAGGAGGACATGTAGAGCAGATATACATACTTATTCAATACTCCAGGTATGATTCTAGACCCGTTCGAGGATAAACGTTTATTTAAGAAGTGGAAAATGTAATGACCTGACTGATCGTGTTGCTTCTAGATCCCCGTTCATCTATTTAAGACTTCTTGTATGTTTACTATTTTATGACTTACGGGGATGATTGGTTGTGTTTTGGAAGGATTCGAGTTGAATTCGGAACACTTAACTTCTTAATAGTGGCCTAAGGTGGCCAAGTTTGACTTGAGCCAACATTTTTAGTAAACGACCTCGGAATCGGGATTTGAAGGTTTCAATAGGTTCGTATGATGATTATGTACTTGAGCGTGTATTCTTATTGAGTTAGGGTGATCTGGGAGCGTTTCAGCGCATATTGTTTAAAGTAGGAGCCTTGAAGGTTTTAGAGTTCTTCAAAATTGGTTTCAAGTAGACTTTGGTATTTTCGATGTCCGTTTAGGATTCCGAGCCTAGAAATAGGTTCGTATGGTGATTTGTGACTTGTGCCTAAAATTTAGCGTCATTCCGAGTTATCTATGTATGATTCATCGCGTTCAGAGCTAGTTGAAGAAGTTTGAAGTTAATATGTTGATTAAATTAGTTTTAGGGTGCGATTCATAGTTTCGATGTTGTTTTATGTGTTCTGAGGTTTCGAGCAGGTCCGTATTATGTTTATGAATTTTTTGGTAAAGTTGGTCAGGGTCCCAAGTGGCTCGGGTGTGTTTCGGACCACCCAAAGTTAAGTCCAAAATTGTAGAAATTGTGGTGTTGGTTTCCTTCTTCACGAATGCGGAGGTATTCCCGCGTTCATGATGAAGGATTTGGTCTGGGGGAGATTCTGTGCTCGCGAAGACTGGGCCGCATTTTCAATGGAAAAGTACTGTGAAGCTTCGCGTTCGCGAAGTGTAGATCATGTTCGCAAAGAAGAAATTGAGGCTGGGGGATGGCAGGCTGGTAGCCTTCGCATTCGCGAAGGGGATCTCGTGTTCGCGAAGGTTTGGCCTAGTTAGCCTACGCGATCATGAGGCCCTTGTTGCGTTCGCGAAGGGGAATCTAGTCAGTTTCAACTTTGCCTTCACGAGAGGATCCTCTCACGATCGCGAAGAAGGGATACTTGGGCAGTAGCTTGTTTCAAAAATGAGACTTAGGTCATTTTCTTCACTTCCCACTTCTATTGACTGATTTTGGAACACTTGGAAGGAGATATTTCACCTAGTATCTTGAGGTAAGTAATTTATATATAATGTGAGCTTAATAGATGATTTATGGGTAGATTTTAATATAGAAATTATGGAAAATTACGGGATTTTGTAAGAAAACCTAGGGTTTTGGTAAAAATAGTATTTGGCCATGAAATTGATGCTAGAATTGGGAATAAATTATTTATTTGAGTTGTACGTAGCTAAAATCATGTTTATGTCCGGGTAGACTTAGGACTTTATCATGCAATATTTATATTATTTGAACCCAACTTGTTACTTTAATTACTTAAGTTTATAATTTAAATTTGATTAGGGATTATGTTAGATCGAGCTTCGTTACTTTGAGTTTGGCTGAGTATTCGATTGTTGATAGAAAATTATGCTTTTTTATGTGCCTATCCTGGTATTGTAATTGTATAACCCGTAGTCTGAAGAGTTCCTCTATTCTTGTGGGTCGGGCTGAACGCCTCGACAATATATATATTGAGATGCATCTATGGATCGGGCCGTATAACCTCGGTAGTGTATGTAGATGATTATTATGGATTGGGCCGTATGACTCGGCATAACTCGTGCGTAATATCGCTAGGAGTCCGAATATACCTAATATTTCTTTCATGACTTGAGAATTGATATTTACTTGATGGTTCATATTTGTTGAAATGGCTTGTGATATTTGGAAATTTCAAATTAATATTTTGTTAAAGAATCACATTATTTAATGTTTCTTACTCCATTGTTACTGTTATATTTCATGCCTATTTATAATTCTTGCACTTTATCTATTGACCACTAATAAGTGTCGATGTCAACTACTCGTCACTACATCTTCGAGGTTAAACTAGATGCTTAGTGGATACATGTTTATTTACATGCTCATGCTACACTTCTGCACCAATTATGCAGGTACTGAGGCAGGTACATTTGGTATTCATTCAGGTGCGCATCCACATTATCCGAAGACTTAGTTGTGAGTTGTTTCCCCCATGCTCCGATCTACACCACCTAGACTCTCCTTTCTGTTGTATTTTACATTTCTGTCTATTTCATTTCAGGCCATAGTTGTAGTGGTTTGTACATTGTACTACATTGCTCGCGCACTTGTGACACCGTATTTTGGAAAGTTCTAGTAGATGCTTACGATTTTTTCCTATTATTATTATCACTGTTTCATTTTTATGTTTTATTTTTTATGTATATCACCATGAATTTCCATACTTAATTTCTTTATTAAATAAAAACCATGATTTCAAAAATAATAAATTGAGCAACTAAATAGATAGTATACCATTGGCTTGCCTAATAGCGACGTTGGACGCCATCACAACCTATAGTGGGAATCGGGTCGTGACATCAAGCAATTTGCCAGGCCTTAGATATTCTATAAACTCGTTCCTCCAATCCCAAATTAATTAGGTTGAGTTAAATTCACAGTAGTTGTACAGATCCAACACCAAATGCAACAATTGAACTACCGCACCCGAATCAGATCCTTTATTTTCCATGGACGAACCTAAATTGTCCAATGTGTCTGCATTTACATTTTGATCCCTTGGAATGTGGATGATTGACCACTCCCTGAATGGTTCAAGTATTGTTGCATGCGCTCCTCCTTGGGGTCAAAGATCCCGTATACTTGGTTCACCACCAGCTGGGAGTCGCACTTTATTTCAATAACCTCGGAACCTAGTCCCGATCTAGTTCAAGTCCTGCAACCAAAGCCTCATAATCGCCTTCATTGTTAGTTAGTGTCACAGTTCTAATGGTCTGTCTCATGGTTTTCCCCAAAGGAGTGATTAATACTACCCCGAGATCGGACCCTTTCACGTTGGAAGCTCCATCTATAAACAAGGTCCAAACACCTGATGCCGTTCCCAATACCAACACTGCTTCTTTAGCATCTAAAGGCATTAATCCCAGACTAAAGTCAGCCGCGAAGTCGGCCAAAACTTGTGACTTGATTGCAGTCCTGGGCTTGTATTCAATGTCGAATTCACTAATTTTGGCTGCCCATTTAGCCAAATGACCCGATCACTCAGGCTTATGAAGGACATTCCTCAAGGGCAAGGTTGTCACAACGGCTATAGGATGATATTGGAAATAATGCTAAGCTTACAATAGGCAACTACGAGAGCTAAGGCCAACTTTTCAAGGTGCGGATACCGTGTCTTCACTCCTGATAACACTTTACTAACATAACAAATGATAAATTGCGTACCTTCTTCTTACCAGATCAAAACAACACTTACCGCTACTTTGAGACCGCTAAATAGTTTAACAATTGGTCACCTTCTGTCGATTTTGACAGCAACTGAGAGCTAGACAGGTACCTTTTTAGATCTTTCAGTCCCTGTTGGCATTCCGTAGTCCACACGAAATTGTTCTTTTTTTTTTCAAAAGTGAAAAGAAGTAATGGCACTTCTCTGAAGACCTCGAGATGAACCTGCTTAGAGCTGCCAATCTGCCGGTCAACCTCTGTACTTCCTTCACACTTGTTAACTGATCTGTGATATCCTCGATGGATTTGATTTTATTGGGGTTTAATTCGATTCCTCTTTGAGAGACCAGAAACCCCAAGAACTTACCGGAACCAACTCTAAAGGCGCACTTCTCCAGTATGAGGTTTATGTTGTATTTTCTCAGAATATCATGTCTCTTGGAGATGTTTCAGATGATCTCCTGCATTAAGAGAGTTAACTAACATGTTGTCAATATAACTTCCATTGTCTTACATATCTGTTTTTTCAAACGTTTTAAACAAGTCTCTGATAAGTGGCTCTGGCATTCTTAAGCCCAAAAGGCATCACATTATATCAGTATGTGGCAAATTTGTGATAAACAAAGTCTTCTCTTGATCTTCCTGGTCCATCCTAATTTGATTATAACTGGAATAAGCCTAAAAAACGTATTAACTCATGCTGACCGTAGCATTAATCATTTGATCAATGTTTGGCAGCGAGAAAGAGTCTTTAGGGCATGCTTTATTTAAATCTTTATAATCTATACATATTCTATATTTATTATTTTTTAAGCAGTACCACTACATTCACTAACAAATCACGATAATTTACCTCTCGAATCGAACCTATATTTAGTAACCGCATTACCTCTACCTTGACAAACCTATTTCTGGCCTCTACTATCGGTCGTTTCTTCTACCTTACCAGAGGGAAGTTAGCATCCAAACTCAGCTTTTGGACAACCACTTCAAATAGGATATCTATCATATCTGAGAGCGACCATGCAAAATAATCAATGTTAGATTTTAGAAAATCCATAATTTTTAACCTGAGTTCAGAACTCAACCCCGTTCCTAAATGAAATTTTCTTTCTAAAAACTCCTCGAATAAAGGCCACTTGTTCGAACTTTTTTGCGGTTGATTTGGTCGCATTCGTTTCCTTCGGTACTTGAAACGACTTCGGTACCTGATATAATTCTGCTGACTCCTCTTCTTTATCATCTTCAATTGTGGTAGAAGAAGGCACCGGTTCCTGTAATTGATATTTGCTCATTTCGTTTCCCTTGCTATTGGAAACGGTCACTACGTTAATCTCCCTTGCAGCCAATTGAGCTCCTATGATCTGCTTGATCCCTTCTGATGTGGGGAATTTCAACAACTGATGGTACGTTGAAGGTACAACATTCATTTCATGTATCCGTGGTCTTCCAAGGATTACATTATAACACAAGTCGCCATCTACCACTTCGAACATGGTGGTCTTCATTACTCCTTCGGCATGCGTGGGCAATAAAATTTCTTCTCTGGTCGTAACACTTGTTAAGTTGAACCCGACTAAAAGCTTTGTTGCTGGAACTATGTTTCCAGTTAACTCCGCTTGCTCCAAAACTCTCCATTGTATGATGTTGGATGAACTTCCCGGATCAACCAAAATACGCTTAATTTTGAAATCTAAAACATTAAGAGAAATTACCAAAGTATCATTGTGCGATAGAAGAAGTCCATCAGCATCTTCTTTTCTAAAGGTGATGTCATGTTCTGTGACCTCTCGTATCCTCTTGCCACGAGTTACCGAAATCTTTGTCTTTTTTGCTGCCGAAAATGTCACTCCATTTACTTCGTCTCCACCAAAAATTATGTTTATCGTCATACGAGGTGACCCTGCAGCCGGCTTGATGGTTCTGTAACATCCCGATTTTTCCTATAGCTGTTCTTAAGAGCTCTCTGAGGTGAGCATTCTTCAACAACATTGCTACCTCTTGACGAATGTGTCGGCATTCCCCAATCCTGTGGCCGTGAGTTCCATGGAATTCACACCATAGATTAGGATCCCTCTGGCTAGGATCCGGTAAGATTGTTTTCTGGAACCTAGCTTCTTTAATATTCCTCATAACTGACACTAGTTCTACTAAACTGATGTTGAAGTTTTAGTCGGATAACCTGGGATATGTTGACTCTCGGGACCTCGATGCCTCTTTCTCCTGCAATGATCTACTACTTAGGCCACGATACGCCCTTCTATCTGAAACGAACCTATCCGATTACTGAAAACCTTTATTTCCACGCCTATCGGCCCTCTCGTAAGGTTGAAAACGAATCCTAGAGGACCTCCGATCTGCATCAAAATAAATTTTGAACTTATCTTGATTCCGATCACCATTCCGTCCTTTGGAAGACATGAAAGAGCCCAATTGATCATCTTCTATTATGATCTTTGACTCGTAGCGATTGTGAACATCTGCCAATGTGGTTTCCTGAAATTCTAACAAGCTTTCCTTCAGTTTTCAGGAGGCATCGGAACTCAACGGGTTGAGACCCTTTGTAAATGCCTCCGCTGCCACTCATCCGGTACTGCTGGTAACAACATCCTTTCCTTCTGAAACCCGAATAACGAACTCTCACAACAGTTTAGATTCTTCTTGGGATATTTTGAATATATCCGCCTTCCTTTCTTGGACCTTTCTTGCTCTATCATGAGCTTTGATAAACGAATCTCCAAGCATTTAAAGTTAATCAATGTAATGCTCAAGTAAAAGTGAATACCAAGTTAAGGCCCCCTTCATCAGAATTTCGCCAAACTTCTTTAACAAAACAATTTCGATCTTGTGTTGGGCCAAGTCATTTTCCTTTATAGCTGTAGTGCAGGTCGTGACATTTTCCTGTGGATTTGAAGTTCCATCATACTTTGAAATATCTGGCATTTTTAACTTTTTGGGAATCAATTCTGGAGCTGTACTTGGCCTAATGGCAACTGCGTATACTTTTTGGAATCCCTGTCCCTTTAACATCGACGGCGCTCCTGGGATCTGATCTATCCGAGCATGGAATTACTTTGCATTCTAGTCTATTCGTTCATTAATTTCTCTCATGATTCTCATGTCCTCTATTTTGAAAGGATCGTTTGTGTTGTTGACGTTCCAAATCCACTACCAATACCTCCTGACTTGTTAAAACCAAACCCCTTCCTTGGAGCGTCGTTATCGGTTCTTTGAACTGTTTGATTTGCAGAGACGCTAGGAGGAATCTGAGCTCTTCCATTAGCATTATTAGAAGTACCCGATAATGCCTGTTTCAACTCTGTCATCACCTAATCGTGTCTTGAGAGGTGATCCATAATTTTTTTTGTTGCTCTCTCAAAATTTTGACCGTTTTAACAACGTATTGATCATCCGCATCATCAGGAGTTTGATTCCTTACATGTCGAGAATTTTGACTTTCGCGAACTAGAGTTGTTTTATCTCCTTCATTGCGGGTTTTGCTGGTTGAATCATCACGTTGGAACACATCCTCACGTTCATTGTGTGCTCTAATATTATAGGAATGAGGAGGTGATACGTGGAGCTGAAGACAGGTAAGATGTGAGTCAGCAAATAGTCGGTACCGATTGTAAGCATGTAACCGATGCTGGGTGAATTCCGAAGACAGGATAACCAATAACAAAGATTTGAAGAATTGATATCGGATAATATTCAATGAGCAGCCATTACAGAGAATATCTGCATTTATAGCCAACCGTTATACAGCCATCAATGACGATTTTATTCTCATTCAAGAGGAGCTTGATTTGGGGATCTTGTCTCCTTAAATATAGCTATAAATAAGAGAATTAGTATCCATTGTAGGACACAAAAAATATATACAAAGTCTATATTCTGCTCTCAAATTATAAATTACTTGCTTTCATTTGTTCTTAAGATTATTCATACTACTGCTTCCAGAGAAGCTCATCATACTAGCATGCTTATATTTCTTTAAGTTATTTTTACATTCTTGATTTCATTCTCGTTTATTTCATATTTTTGGATCAAGTTAATTCACATGTCTATAAATCATGTTACAAATTTAACTGTACTATTTTACGGGTAAATAATCTCGGTTGTACCTAAGGTGACCAATATTTTCATATACGTTTTGCACATATCAAGGTGATTAATTATGTCCCTGTAATATCAGTACCAATTCCTTTGCATCTAATAGGATATGAGTCTTTCTCCATCCTTTACGAACAAAATCTTTTATCCTTATTTATCAAAAATCGTAGACTAATATGTTCTTCATGCTCCTAAATGCTGAATAATTCGACTTCGGATGGTCGTAAATTACATTACTAGTAAATCTTAGGGAAACTATAGTTGAGAAAACATGAAATTATATTGTGTGATAAAAATCATGTGAAGGCCTTCATCACTTTCTATTTTTCCTTAAATGTTTGCATAAATTTTTTCGCTGTTTAAAAGTAAAAGAAATTGTAGCTTACAACAACAAAACTATGATTAAATTTTGGATTAAATACGAATGATTTCATACATGAGAGCATTCTTCTAGGCAAATCTTCTTTTCTAGTAATTAAGAGCATATTATAATTAAATTTTGTAAAGCTCAAAGCTATGCCACATCGGTGGAAGACTGAAGAGTGTCTTAGTTGCCAGTTGAACGTCTCCTTTGCGTCCCAAGGCGTTGTTAGACTTTGAGAAAATTTATTATTAACTTTTTAGTTAAGAGTTTAAATTATGTACTGGTAAATATTTTTATATTATTAGAGTAAGTTAACTTATTAAAATATATTCTTTACTCTATTTCTTGGTTATAGGATCACGCTTTTTATACGGAGGAGTTACATGTTATTGTAGTCAATTTAACCGCATAGTGTACAAAATTATATACTATCAATATATATAATTTAAATTGAACTTTTTTAAAGGGGGACTAAATATACCTCTTGTTGGTAAAAACATATATGATGCTTAAACTTCAATCTCAAAATATTCTAATTAATATTTCACTTTTTTATATTTATAACTACTTTTCTTTCTAAGAAAACCCATTTTTGCATAAAAAATTTTCTTTTATTTTTCTGTTTTACTCCATCCGTTTACTTTTACTTATCACGTTTCGCTTTTCGAGAGTCAATTTAACTAATTTTTTAAGCTAAATTAAATTAGATTTTCTTAAAATTTTAAAATTAAAATTTAGATATTTGGATACTATACGAAAAGTACTATAATTTATAATTTTCTCATATTAATATTATGAAAAAATATTTGTTAAAATATTGGTCAAAATTTATACCGTTTGACTCCCGAAAATGAAAGATGACAAGTGAGTGAAATGAGGGGTATTTGTAAAAAAAGTACTACAAAGATAACCGGGGCATGCTATGCCTATCTTAGTAGGAGTATATCATTGCTAGAATATTTTATTCTTGAAGGAAGTTTCTATATCAAATAAATAAACAAACTGTGATCCCCATTTTAGGAAGGTGGGCCCCATTTTCAATCTTTTGATAATTTTATAAGGCAGTTGAAGCTTCCCTTCCTCGCTTCCCTCCTAACCCAAACACCTTCAAAACCTATGTACATTTAACAGTTACATACATATAAACTAGTTCAGTGTTAAAATATTCTTGTATAAGTATCTTCTCATTTTTTTAGTTCTCAAAAGTAGCAATAGAGAGAAGAGCATACATACAGAAGAGTGATTCTCTTCTTCTTTTTTTTCTCTTCCTCTCTTTCACTCATTGTATGTTGTGCCATTCCTTAGCCAGCTCCTGTTTTTTCCTTCTTTTTTTCCTTCTAATTTTTCCCTCTATGTTGAAGCCAATAAAGCCAAGTTACTGAACGTAAAAAGGATCGATTTTTCTATTGAGAAATTCATTTTGGTACAGGGGTTAAATTTGGAAAATGCAGAGTATCAGTGTGTTACTGCTGCTGTCTTTGTTTTTCTTTTCATTGTTTTGCTCCTCTGTTAGAGCCACTGTTTCATATGATGACAGAGCTATAATCATCAATGGGAAAAGAAGGATTCTTATTTCTGGTTCAATTCATTACCCAAGAAGCACTCCCGAGGTAATTATGCAAAAATGCTGTTGTATCATTTATAATATTTTCATGGCCATTTTGACAAATGGATATACCTTGTTTTATTGTAAATTTTGTTCCTTTAATGTTTTGTGATTTGAGAATGGTTTCTGACAAATGGTCGTCTTCTTTTTTCTGTAATATATGTTTACGTTAATGCTATGTGGCTGTAAGAATTTTTCTGAAGGTTGTCATTTTTGCAGATGTGGCCTGATCTTATTCAAAAGGCTAAAGATGGAGGCTTAGATATTATAGAGACTTATGTATTCTGGAATGGGCATGAACTCTCTCCAGGAAAAGTAATGCTTTAATATTCATCGTAAGATTTTGCTATTAATATCAAGAAAAAGATAAATTGACTTTTTTTTTTCCTTCTTCTTTTTAACTGTATTCTGTTTACAGTTTAAATTTGAGGGGAGGTATGATCTGGTTAAATTTATCAAATTGGTACAACAAGCAGGCCTCTATATTAATCTCCGCATTGGGCCTTACATTTGTGGAGAATGGAATTTTGGGTAATTCAAATAAAAGTTAGTAGAAAGCAAATGGACTTTATATTCCAGTTTTTTTCAGGTTTTACAATCTTTATTTATGCAGGGGATTTCCTGTTTGGTTAAAATATGTACCTGGTATGGAGTTTAGAGCAGACAATCACCCTTTCAAGGTTAGATTTATGACTTTGGATTTCTTCATCAGTTAATCCAAATGGGATAATATGTTCGGTTCCTAAATTGTTGTTATGTTTACTGATTGACTATGTTGCAGTTAGCAATGCAAGGATTTGTTCAAAGAATTGTCAACATGATGAAGTCAGAAAATTTGTTTGAACCTCAAGGTGGACCAATTATTTTGGCACAGGTTTGAAAATATGCTCATTTATTGTCTTTACTTAATTTTTTGATTTAGTAGAGTATTATGTTTAAGGAAACCTTGAAAAGTAATACTGCAGATAGAAAATGAGTATGGACCAATTGAGTGGGAAGTTGGTAGTCCTGGTAAAGCTTATACAAAATGGGCAGCTGAAATGGCTGTGAGTTTAGACATTGGAGTCCCATGGATCATGTGTAAGCAAGAGGATGCCCCTGATCCTGTGGTAAGCAATTCTTAGTCGACATTTATTTATCTCCACTTGCTTATTCCACAATATCCTCATAGTCGATAATTAGCCTGCCCTCTACCCTAGGGGCAATTGCCATTTGACTTAGATCACCTCTACATGTCCGATGACGAATTTCTCAATTTCTGAAACTAAAACCTAGAATTCTTAAGACTTGTGTCAAGATTTTTTGGTCATTTAATTTGTCCCCACAACTTACAGTTGTTGATTCTGCTGCAGATTGATACTTGCAATGGCTTCTACTGCGAAGATTTCAGTCCTAATAAGCCCTACAAACCTAAAATGTGGACAGAAGTCTGGACTGCCTGGTAATTTCCAAGAGTTTAAAAATATTTTGTTTATTTTTATTTAACCATGTATAGCAATATGTACAATTTGACTCATGAGTCAGTTCTCAAAAGGAAACAATACTTTCAACAGACTGCTCCTATACAGGATAACTATTCAAATATTCCAGATGCCTTTGCCATGTATCTATAGTACTTTTGCCCATAGAGGTGAAGTTGCAAAATGTTCTCTCTAACTAGTTGACAGCCTTCTCTTCTATGAGATCTGAACCTACGACTACGAGTATTCCTTTCTGCTGCAGACAGAAAACAAGTGATGCATACTCTTGGTTTAGAGTTGTTAGTCTTTCCAACAGCCCATACTACCTCAGTTCACGTTCCTTATCATTAGTTTAATGTCAGTCAACTTTCTATTCTACTTGTTCAGGTATACGAAATTCGGTGGTCCAGTTCCTCGTAGACCAGCTGAAGATTTGGCTTTTTCAGTTGCAAGGTTTATTCAGAACAATGGCTCATTCTTCAATTACTACATGGTTAGTTATTTGTTTTTGTTTAAGTGAAATTGTTAACTAGAGGACTTATAAAAGATAAATTTTTTTCTTAATTAAAATATCTTTTTTCATGTATATGCAGTACCATGGGGGAACAAATTTTGGTAGGACAACTTCAGCACTTTTCATTGCCACTAGCTATGATTACGATGCTCCGCTAGATGAATATGGTATGGAAAATAAAGCAAGCCATATAACTGTGTTTTCTCAAATTTACACACATTTGCACATCTGCATAAACAAAAGTAAAATAATGGAAAGGTGATTTATTCTATTGATGTAATAGGGCTGTTGAATGAACCAAAGTATGGGCACTTGAGGGATTTGCATAAAGCTATCAAGCTATCTGAACCAGCTTTAGTTTCCTCATATCCCACAGTCAATTGGCTTGGAAAGAATCAAGAGGTCATTCTGATATAGAATCTTTAGCCTTCTAGTGGAATTATCATCTTAATTTTCATCTAACAATGATTTACATTTTTTTATATCCAACAACAGGCTCATGTCTTTAGATCAAAATCCGGGGATTGTTCTGCGTTCCTATCCAACTATGACACTAAATATTCAGTTAAAGTCACCTTTCAGAATATCCAGTATGACCTGCCTCCATGGTCCATCAGCATTCTTCCTGATTGCAAAACTGCTGTTTACAACACCGCTAGGGTAATGAGAGAAACCCTTCTTTGCACCCAGGAAAAAAAATTAGTATTGTTTTTCTTTTCCTCTCTTTTATGGCCAAATACCAATGGCACTTACTGAATCTATCTTTACTAGTTCTGATTTTGGTTGTTAATATGGAAAGACGTCATTCTGATAATTCTTTGTGTTTTCTTGAGTAAGATATACTAATATTTTCTTTAAAAAAAAAATATAAAAACATTTGTTAAAATACATATGACGTTCAGGAGCAGAGTTTCTAACATCTTCTTGCAACTGCTGCAGATTAGCTCCCAAAGCTCACAGATGATGATGGCACCTGTAATTGGCAGCTTATCTTGGCAGTCATACAATGAAGAAACTCCATCTGCTGAAGAAAGCGACACGCTTTCAGCCAATGGACTACTGGAGCAAATAAATATTACTAGAGATTCCTCAGACTATCTGTGGTACATGACAGAGTGGGTACCTTCATCTCCTTGCTTCTTTCAAAAGATTTTTATGTTTACTTGGTAGATTCAATATTTTTTATAATCTTTTGGTTACTTGCCCCAGTGTAAACGTAGGGTCTGATGAAGGATTTCTAAAGAATGGAAAGGACCCTTTTCTCACTGTTATGTCTGCTGGCCATGCTATGCATGTCTTCATCAATGGCCAACAATCAGGTAGTGAGACCTGCACTCTATTTGGGAATAGGGATTGATTAATACGTCTAATTGTCCGTTCTTATCTCCATTTCGCTTCTATTTGGCTTTACCTTGTGGTAGGAACTGTTTATGGGGGATTAGATAATCCAAAACTGACATATAGTGGCAATGTGAAACTAAGAGCCGGTATTAACAAGATTTCTTTGCTCAGTGTTGCTGTTGGTCTCCCGGTTAGTTCTACATCATGTTTCTATATTCTCTTTCAACTTTCATGGTATTTATGCTAGTAAATGCATTTCAGAATGTTGGTTTGCACTTTGAGACATGGAATACTGGAGTTCTTGGTCCAGTTACATTGAGTGGTCTCAATGAGGGGACAAGAGACTTGACAATACAAAGATGGTCTTACAAGGTTTCTTCCCTAATAACTCTCCCTCTTTTCTACCAAGTGTTTTGTCTAAATCTAAATGCCAGAGTCTTCCAAGAGAACAAGAAATTTCGCGTTTAAGTTTCTTTGAATAGACAACTGTAGATACTAGGATCCACTCCCATCTAGGACAAAATTTATTTTCTTTTCTAGTTTTTTTTTTCCTTTTTCTCGAAGAGCTATTAGAATGTGGGAGAAACCAAGAGAATGGAGGTGTAAAACATCTATGGTTTTTTATCTGCAGGTTGGTCTAAAAGGTGAATCATTAAGTTTTCATACCTCAAGTGGAGGTTCCTCTGTTGAATGGGTTGAAGGTTCACTTTTGGCTCAAAGGCAGCCCCTCACTTGGTACAAGGTAAATTCCTAATGTAAATGTCAACATTATGATACAATTTTTGATCACATTAAACGTACACCATTGGATATGGTTTATCAGTTTTACGAATAAAATAGCACAGTTAATATACCAAAGATTTTCCAGGCTACATTTGATGCACCTGAAGGAAATGATCCAGTGGCGCTAGACATGGTAAGTATGGGAAAAGGTCAAATATGGGTCAATGGTGAAGGTGTAGGCCGCCACTGGCCTGGATACATAGCAAAGGGCCACTGTGGGGAATGCAATTATGCTGGAGATTACACTGAAAAGAAATGTCAGACAAACTGTGGACAGCCTTCTCAAAGATGGTAAGGGATTTATATTATTTCCAGCAAATTTTGGGTTGGATTATGGACTACACCGATTTTCCTACTTTGTTAGTTGAGGGGATGCATTTATGCGTCATATTCAATAGAATCAAACATGCTTTTAAAAGCTAACAAGGTTGACCATAGAGAAAATTAGCCTACTTCCTCAAGGTGCAATCTGAAGAGAAGAACACAAGAAGCTTTGGAAAATAGTGTACCATAACTTGAGCTTGTTGTCTGAAAGCAAATGAATTGTGAAACTGATGATTTTAGGTATCATGTCCCAAGATCATGGTTGAAACCAAGTGGAAATCTGTTGGTAGTTTTTGAAGAATGGGGTGGTGTTCCAACCAGAATTTCTTTGGTTAGAAGAGCAACTGCCAGTGTTTGTGCTGATATTGTTGATGGACAGCCAACTCTAAAAAACTGGCGAATGGTGAGCTCTGGAAAATCTGGTAATGTGCGTCGGAAAGCTCACTTGTGGTGTCCAGATGGGAAGAAAATCTCAAAAATACAGTTTGCTAGTTACGGAGTGCCACAAGGAACTTGTGGAAACTTCCGCGAGGGTACCTGCCATGCTCACAAGTCATATGATGCATTTGAGAAGGTGTGTCATTGTTTTTACATTAAGTACTTCAAAGTTTTCTGAGAACAAAGTGCTGAGTGATGACTGCAATTACCTGGTTTCCTGATTCTAAGTTCTTTATTTTGCTTCGTGTCTAAACGCAAGATTTAGCTTTAGCCTCAGTTTTAACATGTATTCTGTTTGCTAGTCAGTTAAAGGTGTTCATGATAAATGTTCCTATGTTTAGCTTACTTTTGCTAACTTTCTAATGGGATATCACAGAATTGCATTGGACGGCAATCTTGTTCAGTAAATGTTGTGCCTAAAGTTTTTGGAGGAGATCCGTGTCCAAATACTTCAAAGAAGCTATCCGTGGAAGCTATTTGTAGATGAGATTATTTAAGGGAGTTGGATACAAAGTGAAACCAAAATCAATTCATTATAAATGCAGAAATACGTGATTACATGAATATCGTTTTCAGAAAAATTTTCCTTGCTTCTCTGCACAAGGGCTGCTGATTCGGTTATTGGATTTGAAGAAATTGTACAGCATCTCGATCCCATAGGCCAGTATAATTTTGAATTTAGATAAGCTTCATGTATGGATATATAACTACAATTCATTGATCCAGGCCACCATTCCTCCAAATGGTTGAAAACCTGGAATAGAAAGGGATTACATATAAACTGTGTTTATGAAATAACCAGGGAGCCAATTTTCATTTATACTTGTAATAATCTCACTGTGTAACAGTTATTTGAAAAAATTCTATAAAGGCATTGCAACGTTTTTTGCATCTTACTATTAGGACTCTAAGGATTTATCTCATAGCAATATTTGTAATTATCCCATATATGTGAAGGACTCTATACTTATATGATATATTTATCCTTGTATATACCCATTATCTTTGAGGGTAGGTCTATTTTGGTCCCTCAAATATAACCCTGAGCATATTTAGTCCCTTAAGTATGCTAAAGTGGAGCATCTTTAGTCTCACTGACAGAGGTTTTGACCAATATTGTCCCTTATCTTTGAGGGTAGGTCTATTTTGGTCCCTCAAATATAACCCTGAGCATATTTAGTCCCTTAAGTATGCTAAAGTGGAGCATCTTTAGTCTCACTGACACAGGTTTTGACCAATATTGTCCCTTATCTTTGAGGGTAGTTCTATTTTGATCCCTCAAATATAACCCTGAGCATATTTAGTCCCTTAAATATGCTAAAGTGGAGCACCTTTAGTCTCACTGACACAATATATTCAAAAACTAACGGTGTTACCCAACTCTGATTCATAAAGCAAATCTTCTGCTCTAAAGCAAAATATTTTCTCTCATTTTATTAGATAACACAAATTATCACTTTAATTCCTCATTTTTAGATAATGCCTTCTAAAATTTTGATCTTGAATATATCCCATTCTGTGCCAGTTTTCAATGAGAAAATGACACTGTATAACCGCTGTTAAAATAATAGCCGAAAAAATATATAAACTTTGTAAATTGTTTTGTATATATATATACATTTAAAAATTTCGGTTGATTTTTCCAAAAAGAAAAGATAAAATTTGAAAAAAATAGAGCTGTCAGGATCACTTCTAGGCATATTATTGAAGCAAACGAATAACCAGGTTGTATTATCATTTTTAGCCCGTGCCAAAAACTATTTACATCTGGTAGCGGAATAAGTATATAAAGTTGGTATATTTTTTATATATTAACATACAAAAAAAAATTAAAAAGGAATATATATATATATATATATATATATATATATTTTTTTTTTTTTTCTATTTTTACAGCGGTTATACAATGTCATTTTCTCATTGAAAACTCGCACAGAATGGGATATATTCAAGATCAAAATTTTAGAAGACATTATCTAAAAATGAGGAATTAAAGTGATAATTTGCGTTGTCCAATAAAATAAGAGGAAACATTTTGCTTTAGAGCAGATGATTTGCTTTATGAATCAGAGTTGGGTAACACCGTTAGTTTTTGAATATATTGTATCAGTGAGACTAAAGGTGCTCCACTTTAGCATACTTAAGGGACTAAATATGCTCAGGGTTATATTTGAGAGACCAAAATAGACCTACCCTCAAAGATAAGGGACAATATTGGTCAAAACCTCCAAAATCGATATAGCGCATAGTATCCTTACTGATGCTCACTTACCATCTCAATTTTCGGTTGATGCTGTTTTTTATGTTGTTTATACCGTCAACAAAATTGCCTACTCTTATTTTGAAAGGACTTTCTTCATTGGAAAAGCTTTTTCATGTACCTCCTAATTACAACTTTCTTCAAATTTTTGGTTATGAATGTTTTTCAAATATATCTGCTTAAGTTGTTAAGTGTAAAATTTTAATAATGATCCAATATCTATAAAGAAGTCTTGACTAATGTTGTAATTTATATTTTCAGGTGAAGCAAGCATTGCCAAAAAGGAATGAAGATCCACTCCATGTTTATATATCTTGAACCATTGCCTTACATGTGACTCACCTGCAAATACAAAACAACAGATTTTGTATGAAGGAAGATTTAAAAGAGAAAGGGAACAAAATGTAATGGGAGAAAACTTGAAGTGATGCTCCTCTACCCAATAAGGCATGGAGCACGAAAAGCACTCCCTGGATAAAACTAATCCAGCCCATCAACTCCTCTCTTTCTCTCTTCTTCAACAAAGCATGGAGAATGGAAGCAACTCCCTAGATCTCGACTTAGGAACACTTCCTGGATTATTAAATCCAACATATCCTTGTTGAAGAAAACAAAGCATGGGTCATGAATCAGGTATCAAAAAATAAGTGCGTGCACCGATCAGAACAATGGACAACTGCTGTCAAATCTGTCTATAAGAAGACTGGCGTGTATTCAAGGATAGCTGCGCAACTACACAAACTAATTCTAAACCTTTCTAGTTCTTAGTACAAATACTGTATTCTTGAGTCTACAAGTGCCATAAAAGATAGGAGGATATAAAACTCAAAAAGAGAGTTGTGTCATCTTTACAAAAGCAATTATCACTGGATGTTGTTGATGGTGAGCAAACCAAAACCATCATCATTGTAACCTATTATCAAAGATCTAAGAAGTCCCTTGTGACCCAAGAAAAATTGGATGTAAGTACCTCATCGGTACTGAACCAGTCTAATATTGTTGTGTCCCTTTATCCTTCAGTTTGTTTGGTTTACTTCTCTTTATCTATTCACTGTGCAGAATCTACTCGACTAAACTCAAATTAAGTCAACAAAGTTTTAATCGACAACAATTCAACCCCCCTCTTGTTATTTCAATTGGTATCAGAGCAAGGCTCACAAACCTTTCTTAACAGCTAGTGTGAAAAAGATCATGGGATCAAACACAGTCATCGGTACACTATTCCAAGAGGGAACCTCTCAGGTACGACCTCCATATTTCAACGGGCAACACTTCTCTCACTAAAGTTCGGATAGAAACATACACTATGTCATATGACATCAAAGTTTGGAGTGTGATCAAAAAGGAAATTTTTCAGTTTCGTCAAATAGTGATGAGGATGGTCAAGTCATAGTATCAACTGACCCACTTGATTTAGATGACTACACTGATGAACAGGCTGCTGTCATAACTGTGAATGCCAAAGCAAAAAATCTTATGTACAATGCTATCAGTGGAGAAGAGTATGAAATGATTTCGAGCTGTGAAACTGCCAAAAAAATGTGGGATAAATTGGAAGTAACATATGAAGGAACCAACAAGATAAAAGAAACAAGGATCAATCTTCTAGTTCGTAACTATGAACTATTCCAAATGAAAGATGGAGAATCAGTGGAGGAAATATTCTTCAGGTTCAGCAAAATCCTTGGAGATCTAAAGTCTCTTGGTAGACCAATCAAAAGTGGAGAACAGGTCAGAAAAATCCTTAGAAGTCTACCCACAATTTGGCAGCCCAAAGTTATTGCTCTAGAATGTCAGGACCTTGACAAAATGTGCTATGATGAACTTAGAAGTGATCTAATTGCCTTTGAGAAAACTCACTTGGACAGAAAAATTCAACAAGAAAAGAAGAAAATGGTTGCCTTTAAAGCAACTGTTGCTGAATCAGAAAATGAAGAAGAGGAGGAAGAACATGATGAAAATATAGCCATGCTCTCCCAAGTTGTCACAAGCATGATGAGGAAAAACAGATATAGCAGAAGAGGTAGATCAAACTTCAGAAAAGGAAGGGCGAGCAATGAAAATGATGGAAGATGCTATGAATATGAAAAATACAGACACATTTAAGCTGATTGTCGAGAACTGAAAAAAAAACTAAGCAGGAACTTTCAAAAGAAGAAGTCCTTTGGAGCCTGGAGCGATGAAGAAGAATCTGACCATGAAAAAATTGCAAATATGTATTTCATGGTCATAAAAGAAGATAGCAATAAAGACTCAGATGAGCCTGAGCTCATGGCAGAAAACAAAGCAGTTAAGGAAGAAGACTCTGGCGAACTCTGTCTTATGGCAGACGAAGGAACCAGTGAGGTACATCTTCCTTCGTGTCCCAACTGTTATGAACTTCAAGAATTTGTGGATATTTCCCTTACATATATCGAAAAAGTTTTAGGAGAACTCAGAAAAATCCAAAGAGAAAAGAAAGATTGGGCCCTAAAGTTGGAAGTATGTGAAATTGAGCGTGACATGCTTCAAGACGAAGTTAATAAACTTAAACTTTAACTGAATGGATTACTAAAATCCACAAGTCATAGCTCTGTCAAATCAAATCAGATTGTTCCTCATACATCTTTGATTAGAACTAAAAACTCTCATGGATGCTCTTATTGTGGTAAAAATGATCACAATACTAACCAGTCCAGGAACGAAATCAGAGCAGAAAGGGAGTCTAAAAATCAAAAACATTCATTGTGTTTTTACTGTGGAAAACCTGGTCACACTTTTTATCGTTGCAGGATCAAAGACAGCAGGAGATGAGTTTGGCGACCTAAATCCATTAGTCAATCTAACTCTCAGAAGTCTAACCATTCAGGACCCAAGCAGGCTTGGGTACCTAAAAACAAGTAAATTTGTTTTGCAGGAACACCGCAAGAAGAATCAAAAAGAAAAATGGTATCTTGACAGCGCGTGTTCCAGACATATGATTGGTAACAAATAATTATTCAAAATTATCACCAGACTAGATGGAGGAACAGTGACATTTGGAGACAAATAAAAAGGAAATGTAATTGGCGTTGGAAAAGTTCCTCTCAGCTTAACATGTGATGTAGATGAAGTGTATCTGGTTGAAGAACTTGGGTACAATCTTCTCAGCATTAGTCAACTATATGATAATGACTTTGAGGTTCGGTTCAAAAAACATGGTTGGTTTATTAAAGATGAATCGGGTAAAGTTATTCTCTCTGGAAATAGGGACAAAAATGTTTATACTATCAGTAACCTGAAAAACTCTAGTAATCAGATTTGTCTATCTTCCATTCTTGATGACCCCTGGGTATGGCATAGAAAACTTGGTTATGCTAGCATGCATACTATTCATAATCTTTCTACAAATGATCTTATCATCGGTCTCCAAAACTAGATTTTTCAAAAGATCAAATTTGTGATGCATGTCAACTAGGAAAACAAACCAAATCCTCTTTTAAATTCAAAAACATTGTCTCCACTTCAAAACCTCTTCAATTATTGCATATGGATCTCTTTGGACCTACTAGAACTGCTAGCATATGTGGTAAAACGTATGCCTTTGTTATAGTACATGATTTTTCTAGATTCACCTAGGTTATTTTTCTGAGCCATAAAGATGAAGTTCTACAAAACTTTGAAGTCTTTTGCAAGAAAATACAACGTGAAAAAGGTTACTACATTTCCTCTATAAGAAGTGACCATGGAGGAGAGTTCGAAAGAAAGGCTTTTTAGAACATCTGCAATGATCAAGGGATCTCTCACAATTTCTCCTCCCCAAGATCACCACAACAAAATGGAGTAGTAGAACGTAAAAATAGAACTTTACAAGATATGGTGAGAACCAAAATTTTGGAAAATTCTCTCCCACGCCGCTTCTGGGTAGAAGCGGTAAGTACATCATGTCATATCATAAATAGATGCCTTATTCGACCAATACTCAAGAAGACTCCATATGAACTATGGAGAGGAAAAAGACCCAACATCAGTTATTTCCACCCCTTCGGGTGTAAGTGTTTTATTCACAACAGCGAAAAAGATAATCTTGGTAAGTTCGATCCCAAAAGCGATGAAGGTATTTTTCTCGGATACTCTCCTTCCAGTAGAGCATATAGAGCTTTCAATAAGCGTATTTTATCCATTGAAGAATCTATACATGTTGTTTTTGTGGATACTAGCCCTCATTAAAAGAATGATCATCTTCCTGAAAATGAAAACATTTCCATAGTGCCAAAGTCTATCGATACAAGTGGAATTGCCTCTGAAGAAGTGACTGATTAGCAAGATTAGTCGACTATGCCCCTGACAGAAAATCAGGAGTACACTTTGATCGGTCCAACTTACTTTGCTGAAAAGGAATCAGAATTAGTCATCCCAAATGAATGGAAAAGCAAACCTGGATATCCCCATAAGTATATCATTGGGGACCCTCAGGAAGGGATGAAGACTAGAAGATCTCTAAAGCAGACGTCAAATATTGCCCTCATATCCCAACTTGAACCAAAAAGGGTGGACGAAGCACTTGGTGAAAAAAGATGGATAATTGCAATGAAGGAAGACCTTGATCAATTTGAGAACAACAAAGTATGGAAACTCATTTTTAGGACACAAATGCATCCATTATTGGAACAAAATGGGTATTCAGAAATAAGTTGAACGAATCCAGACAAGTCGTGCGAAATAAAGCGAGACTAGTTGCTTAAGGTTACTCACAACAAGAAGGGATTGATTATGAGGAGACTTTCGCCCCTGTTGCTAGGTTAGAATCCATTCGTATTCTATTAGCTTATGCTGTTCACAAATGTTTCAAACTATTTCAGATGGATGTGAAAAGTGTCTTCTTAAATAGATTTATTTCTGAAGAGGTTTTCGTTAAGCAACCTCCAGGATTTGTAAATGAATTCTTTCCCAATCATGTCTACAAATTATCCAAAGTTTTATATGGCTTAAAGCAAGCTCCTAGAGCCTGGTATGAAAGGTTAAGCCTTTTCCTAATTAAATATGGATTCGACAGAGGTAATATTGATACTACTCTTTTTATCAAACGATCATCTCTAGGCAACCTAATTGTACAAATTTATGTAGATGATATTATCTTCGGTAGTACTAACATTATTTTGTGCAAGAATTTCTCAAATATCATGAAAGGAGAATTTGAAATGAGTTTGATGGGAGAATTAACCTTCTTCCTTGGACTTCAAATCAAGCAAACATAGAAAAGAATCTTCATTAGTCAAACAAAATATACGAAAAAACTCATCAAAAAGTATGGTATGTCAAATGCAAAAGCCATAGGAACACCTATGAGTCCGTCGACTACTTTGGATGAAGATAAAAATGTTAAGAGTGTTCATGAGATTGGCTCATTACTCTATCTTACTGCTAGTCGACCAGATATCATGTTTAGTGTTTGAAAATGTGCTAGATATCAGTCATCTCCTAAAGAGACTCATTTGACTGCTGTTAAACGTATTATCAAATATTTAATAGGAATGGTTGACTATGGATTATGGTATGAAAGTCTGAAAATTTTTAATCTCAAATATTTTTCAGTTGCAGACTTTGCAGGAGATAAACTTGATAGAAAAAGCACAAGTGGAACATGTCAATTACTTGAAAAATCCCTTGTATCCTGGCACAGCAAGAAATAAAGCTGTGTGGCCTTATCCACCACAGAAGCTGAATATTTGGCAGTAGGCAACTGCTGTACACAAGTACTATGGATCATGCATCAACTGTTAGATTATGATTTACATCTTAACTCTGTTCCGATCATGTGTGACAATACTAGTGCAATTTGTATGTCAAAAACTCTGTGTATCATTCTAGGGCTAAGCATATTGAGATCAAGCATCATTTTATACGTGATCATGTTGCTAAAGGTGATATTGTGTTAGAATTAGTTAATACTGAAAATCACTTAGCGGATATTTTTACAAAACCTTTGCCTGAAGAAAGATTTAGCTTACTTCTGAACAAAATTGGCATTTGCACAATTCCCTCATAACTTTGGTTAATGTCTTAGCACTTAATTATTCTTTACTCCTATTTGAACTGACGGTACAGTTTTGCAGAAAACTTTCTTTGGTTGCTTTTCATATGTCTCTCCAGAATCGAGGCGTCCTTCTTTTAACTCCTCCTCTCTCGAGTATATTTTCCACTCTCTCAAGAAACCAAAACTCTCTCTCTGTGTCTTTCTCTTACTTATGGCCAAAGCAAAGCCCTCTCCCTCCTCTTCCTTACCAAGAAGAAGCCATCGATTCAAGAAAATCAAAAATGATCCTGTTAATATCGAATCCTTCAAAAGCACAGAAAACTCACTCACTGAGGAAGAATCAAGTGGCTCCAAAGAAGAAATACTCATATCTCAAAAGAGGGCAGGAAAACGACCAATCGAATCTATCCCCAAACAAACGTCTCAGAAAAAGGTAAAAACTAAAAATATTGTGTTTGGTCCTGAAGACAAAATGCTTTTCTATGGTCCTGAAGAAAAGGCTAGATTTGTCGCCTTCAAAGGAAAGTCAATTGCATTTGGTCGCACTGTGAGTTTAAAATCTATGCAAATCTCTCACTGTGATGTTATGTCTATTTTTGAAACTCAAAAACTTGTCTCCCTATTTACTACTGTTGGTGATATGATCTATGAAGAACCTGTGCGCATATTTTATGCAAATCTTTTTGTGAGTGATAAAGAAGATCTAGAAACCATGGTCTTAGGAACTCGCATTATCCTTGATTCTTATCAATTTGAAAAAATCTTTGCCAGAAAGTTTGTTGGATATAACTTCTTTGTGCAATGTTCCTGGCCAGATAATTTTGAAGTATCGTTTGATGAGGCCAAAAGTGTTCTGTCTGACAACTCCCCTAATATAGGTCCTAAGAACATGATGTTTGAACATCGTGTTCTAGCCCACATTATCGCAACCACTTTGCTACCCCGTACTGGTTCACTCAGTACTTTGTCTCTCAGAGATCTATTTATCCTGTATTATTTGGTAAATGGTAAAACTATAAACTGGTTTGTCTGGATACGCCAATACATGCTTGAAAGTATCAGGGACGTTTCCTCTTCTGCGAGCAGCCTGCCTTATGGTCTACTAGTTTCTCACATTCTGAAAATCATGAAAGTGGATCTATCTATCTATGTTCCAAAAATTATCTCCAGCACCTATGACAAAACTGCCTTTGCCATGATGGGGTATACTTTAATTGAGGGAACCTGTCTTAAAAAGGACAAAGCATCAGAAGCCACTCTTACTCAGAACAGTGGAGGAATAAAATCCGAAGCCATCAAATCCTCTTCTTCAGATCAACTGATGTTGATGCAGCATAACATTTCAGATATCAAAGACTTACTAACCTCTTTGCAGGAACAAGTAGACAAGATCAGAGAAGTAACCAAGGAAACCGCGGCAGATGTGGCCAAACTTAGGATCACTCTTCAAGCCATAAGGAGGCAAGGGATCAGGGTCATGCAGGATATTTATGAGAAGCTAACCAAAGTCACCAAAGACATTGACGCCTCTTATGAAAACTTCTGCACTAAAGTGAATCCTTTTTCTTTTTATTTTCTTTTTGGATGTGTCTGGTATGAGCATTAGTCGACTATGCTCACTAAAACTGCTTAGTTGTATAAATTTTATGCTTGCTTAACTAGTACTATTATCTTATCTAGTACTATTACTTCAAGTAGTTTTTTTTCTCTTTTTTGTTGATTGATGTCAAAGGGGGAGAAAGAAAGAGTTTATGCAGGTGAACAGGTGAACTACAACTACAAACAAATGTGTATAAAGAGTTGCAGGTATGCAGGTGAACTACAACTACAAACAAGTGTGTTACAAAAAAGTTACAGATTCATCAACAACCAACTTAAAGACAGGGGAGGCACACTTAAAAATAAGTGCAGATGCAGATTCAAATCAAATTAAAATCAGCTTAAAGCCAGGGGGAGCAAGCTTGAAAAGAATAGGGAAGTATCCATAAATTAGTCAAACTCTTTTTAGCTTATTGTCATCATCAAAAAGAGGGAGATTGTTAAGTGTAGAATTTTAATAATGATCCAATATCTATAAAGAAGTCTTGACTAATGTTGTAATTTAAATTTTCAGGTGAAGCAAGCAATGCCAAAAAGGAATGAAGATCCACTCCATGTTTATGTATCTTCGACCATTGCCTTACATGTGACTCACCTGCAAATATAAAATAACAGATTTTGTATGAAGGAAGATTTAAAATAGAAAGGGAACAAAATGTAATGGGAGACAACTTGAAGTGATGCTCCTCTATCGAATAAGGCATGGAGCAGGAAAAGCACTCCCTGGATAAAACTAATCCAGCCCATCAACTACTCTCTCTCTCTCTTCTTCGACAAAGCATAGAGAATGGAAGCAACTCCCTAGATCTCGACTTAGGAACACTTCCTGGATTATTAAATCCAGCCCATCCTTGTTGAAGAAAACAAATCATGGGTCATGAATCAAGTATCAAAAAAATAGTACGTGCATCGATCAGAACAATAGACAACTGCTCTCAAATCTGTCTATAAGAAGACTGGCGTGTATTCAAGAATAGATGCGCAACTACACAAACTGATTCTAAACCTTTCTAGTTCTTAGTACAAATACTGTATTCTTGAGTCTACAAGTGTCATAAAAGATAGGAGGTGATAAAACTCAAAAAGAGAGTTGTGTCAACTTTACAAAAGCAATTATCACTGAATGTTGTTGATGGTGAGCAAACCAAAACCATCATCATTGTAACCTATTATCAAAGATCTATGAAGTCCCTTGTGACCCAAGGGAAACTGGATGTAAGCACCTCATTGGTACTGAACCAGTATAAAATTGTTGTGTCCCTTTATCCTTCAGTTTGCTTGGTTTACTTTTTTTTTATCTATTCACTGTGCAGAATCTAGTCGACTAAACTCAAATTCAGTCAACTAAGTTTTAATCGACAACGATTCAATCACCCTCTTGTTATTTCACAAGCATCTCATAAGCTTAATCCATGTTTTGTTTAATGTATTTCCCTACGTTATGCTTTTAATTATAAAGGATACCATTGTCAAGATCCTACAGTTGATCGTGTTTATATCAGTCCACATGTTGTCCATGGATTAGTTTTGACATATCTTCAATTGTCTCTTCATCCGACTGCTCTCTTGAGATTCTTGTAGTTACTGCACCTTTATCTCCTTTGCAGACACATGCCCACTTTAGCTGTAGTGTGTCCACTTCTAAGTCGTCTTCTCCACCTCCCTCAAGTGTTTTCTCCCTTGTGATCTACATTAAAATCCACTGATCATGTGTCTATCATAGATCCTTCTACTGAGTATTGCTCTAGTGTTTTCTCTTCGTCTGCATTGTAATGATCCGGCCGATCGTTTCGAGAGTTATAGCCCTGTTTCCCCATTCCTGCTTCTTTATGTGAGCTGGGGCTTTTCTGCCTACCACAATCGCGCATGCGGCCTCTTTTTCCGCTTCTGCGAAGCCGCACCTGCAAAAATTTTCATCGTAGGTGCGGAACTCACTAAAGAGCCCATATTTTGCATCTGTAGCCCAAAGTGCATGCCTGCGCTTGCGCACCTACGGTGTTGAGTTGTATCGAGTTGATAGATTTGGGTCCGGAGTAGTTTTGGAGTGAAACGAATACTTAGCCTCTTAGTTAAAAAGTTGAGTTAGAAAAGTCGATCGGATATTGACCTATGTGTAAACGATCTCGGATTTTAATTCTGATGGTCCCGTTAGCTCCGTTAGGTGATTTTGGACTTAGGATTGCGTCCGGAATGTGATTTAGAGATCCGTGGTAGAATTAGGCTTGAATTGGCGAAATTGAAAATTTGGCGATTTCGGTCGACAGTGGAAATAAATTTGATATCGGGGTCAAAATGAAATTCTGGAAGTTGGAGTAGATTCATAGTGTCATTTGTGATGTGTGTGCAAAATTTGAGGTCATTCGGACGTGGTTTGGTTGGTTTCGGCATCAGTTGCCGAATTTAGAAATTTAGAAGTTCTTAGACTTGAATCCGAGGGTAATTTGATGATTTGATGTTGTTTTGAGTGATTCGAAGGTTCGACTAAGTTGGTATGTTGATATATGACTTATTGGTATTTTTGGTTGAGGTCCCGAGGGGCTCGGGATGATTTCGGATGGGTATCGGGGAGTTTGGAAGTTGGAAAATACAGCTGGAGCTGCTGTTCTGGTGTGTCTGCACTTGCGGATTGGGAATCACAGGTGCGATGATCACAGGTGCATTTGGGGGAGCCGCAGATGCGAAAATGGAAGGCCAAGGCTGGGAACTCAGGTGCAAAAAATTGGCCGCATCTGCGAGCCCGTAGGTGCGAGGCCTTGGGCGCAGATGCGGAGAGGAGGATTTTGGGCTGGTTTCGCAAATGCGAAGAGTAACGTGAGTTTTGTCTTCATTTTTCAATTTTTGGATTTGAGAAATTCGGGAGAGGCAATTTTTTGAAGGTGTTTAAGGAGCAACGTAGGGGTAAGTGATTCTAACCCATAATGGTATAAATTTCGTGAATCTATGGCTTTATTCATCATTAATCAGTAGGATTTTGGAGTGAAAGTAGGGGGTTAGAGCTTGGAATATTTAAGAGATTAATTTAAGGATTTGAGGGACTAAATGATGTCGGATTTTGATGAATTTGGTATGGTTAGACTCGTGAGTGAATGAGCTTTCTAGTTTTATAAATTTTGTTGGATTTCGAGACGTGGGCCCAGGGGCCGGGTTTGAGTCAATTTCAGGTTTTGGTCTAATTTTGTAGCTTTTCTTGTGGATTTTATTCCATTAGCATGTATTGACGGTATTGTACTGATTGTGAATAGATTCGGAGCATTTGGAGACCGAGTCTGATTTTTACGCTGTTAAGGTAAGTAACAGTTTTAACTCTAGCTTTGAGGGTATAAACCTGGAGATTTGACATCACGTGATTGTTTGGAAGTGATACCCACGCTAGGTGACGAGCGTGTGGGTGTGCACCACGAGGGATTGAGACTTGGTCCGTCCCGTGAGGGTGTGAGGCCTAATGACAATTATCTATGGTTATGTGTTTATTTGTTGTTGAACTTGTTTGCCTTCATGTTAGAGATCATGCTTAGGCTTTATTCGTGCTCACATTATTTGTTCTCAGTCGTAGAAATTATTGTACATGTTTACCTCAGTATCTATTATTTGCTAATATGATGTGATACTTGATATGGGCTGTGTTCCCTTATTTGTTGATGATGGTGAGACTAGTGAGGTACATGATTGAGTAAGGCCGAGGGCCTAGTTGTGAGGATATTAATACCATAGCGCGTGAGTTGTCTGCGTAGCTCGTGAGTTGACAGTGTGGGTTCAGGTATTGATACCATAGCGCGTGAGTTGTCCGCGTAGCATGTGAGTTGACCGTGCAGATCTAGGTATTGATATGATGGCACGTGAGTTGTCCGTGCTTAGCGCTTGGGCTTTGGGAGCCCCTCCGGAGTCTGTACACACCCCCAGTGAGCGCAGAGTATTGAGTGTTTTGAGTATTGAGTACTGAGTGTGAGTGATGAGTGATGGAGTGACACTGTTGTGAGGTTTTATGTAATTGTGTTGTTGCTGCATTTATCTGCTAAACTTCTTTGTGGCATTTACTGAGTTATGGAATTTACCTGTTTATTTCTGTTTATATTTTAAATTGTGAAAATAAATAATTGGATTGTTTTACTTAGCTCGTCACTATTGCTCAGTTCCTTAGTTATTTCTGTTACTTGCTGAGTTGGTTGTACTCATACTATACCCTGTACTTTATGTGCAGATCCAGGTGAGTTACAGTGCGACAATCGTTGAGTTCAGGCCGGTTATCTGTGGAGATTGCAAGGTAGCTGCTAGCGTCTGCATGACCTTGTTACTCCTTTTATCATTTCTTGGTCTGTATTGACAGTCAGAAAGTTTGCATTTCTTAGTTCATAGATTTAGACGCTCATGACTTAGTAACACCCCGATATTTGGGGCTCATTTCCGTATTTCTAAAATTATATTTAGAGTTGATTTAGTTTATGAGAAATTCAAATGTTGAAATGTTTTATGTAATTATGGCCAATATTTTGGCTAATGGAGTCCATCTCCCATAAGCATAAGCATCTTTGCAAAGTGTAGACTTTGTTGGCAATATTCTTTGGGACCCAAAAATATTGCATTATGTGGTGGACATCATTTACACAAGTTGTATCTCTTCTTTTACACCTAAGAGGCCAAGACTTTTTTGCCTATAAAAGGGAAGGCAATTAGTTTATTTTAGACACACCAACAAGACTTGTCTTCAATTCTTGTTTCTTCCTATTTTCCTTTATTAAGAGTGTTTTGGTATGAGAGTTAAGTGTTGGGAAGCACTTGTGTGAATCCTTTCTTTGGAGTGATCTTGTGAGGTTATTCTCTTAGGGTATTTGGGATTAATAGAGTATTTACTCTAATTTTGTACTCTCTTTTATACTCTTATTGTTATAGTAAATTGCTCCTCTCCGCTTGTGGACGTAGGTCAATTTGACCGAACCACGTTAAATTTGTGTCTTCTTTATCTACTTTAATTATTGTTGTTATCAACTTCCATTGTCTTTGTTATTGTCATTATACCGTTGTTTGGCTAAATTTCGTACTACTCTGGTTCCCGATCCTAACAAATTGGTATCAGAGCCGGATCTAACCGGGTTAATTTTAATAGCCGAAATGACTAACAAAGACCTATGTTGAGAAATTTGACCGAAGAGCAAACTTCGGAATGTAGCAATTAAAGATGAAAGCTATCCTAATTCAGGATGGCTTAGACTTGGCGTTGCAAGGAAAGGAGATGAAGCCGGATAAAATGACGGATGAGGAGTTTGCCGTCATAGACAAAAAGGCAAAAGCAGGTATCATTTTAAATCTCTCAAATGAGGTTTTACGTGAAGTTTCTGTAGAAACCACAGCTAAAGGCATGTGAAAAAAATTGAAAACCTTATATATGAAGAGGACGGTGAAAAATAGACTTTACCTGAAGCAGAAGCTTTATACAATTCGTATGGGTGAAGGTACCTCTATTCTCTCTCATCTTGACACCTTTGATTCCATTCTTATGGATTTGAGTAATATAGATGCTGAAATTAAAGATGAGGATCAAGCCGTGTTACTACTTTGTTCTCTACCCCCATCTTTTAAGCATATAAGAGATACTATGCTTTATGCAAAGGATAATATCTCTTATAAGGATATTAAATCTATCTTAAAATCAAAAGAACAGATAGATAATGATATTACTGGGGAAACTAGCGGAACTCAAGCGAAAGTTAGCTTGTTTGTTAGGGGCAAATCCGACTCCAACTCCAGATACAATAATTTAGAGTGTCGCTATTGTCATAAGAAATGTCACAATATCTCTGAATACTATAAACTGAAAAATAGAGAAAAGCACAAAGAAAGAAAAATGAGCACAAAAATACTGACACCGCCGAAGCTAGTGTAGCAACTGATGAGATTGAGGGAACTATATTTTTAGCAACTGAAACTAGTTTCAGATTAGACAATGAGTGAATTTTAGATTCCGGTTGTTCATATCATATGTGTCCTAGCAGGGACTTGTTTTCTACATATGATTCAGTTGCAGGTGGAGTTGTCCAATTGGATAACAATGTTACTTGTAACGTTATTGGCAAAGGTACAATTCGGGTCAAAATACACGATGATGTGGTGAGAACTCTCACTGATGTTAGATATATTCCTGAGTTGAAGAAAAATCTCATCTCTCTAGGCACTTTAGAATCCTTTGGGTGCAATTTCACTTGTGAAGCTGGAGTTCTGAAAATTTTTCAAGGTGCTCGTTTCATCATGAAAGCACACAGATCTGGTTCGTTGTATACTTTATTGAGATCCACTGTTATAGGCCCTACTAAGTTTCGGTATCAGACAATTTGTCTGATTTTGATGGCATTAAATTTTGACATATGCCCATTGAGGCTTTTGGGGAGAAGGTGGAGCAAATTTACTATATCAGCCAAAATTAGGCCAAGGTGGAGATTTGTAATTATGGCCAATATTTTGGCTAATGGAGTCCATCTCACATAAGCATAAGCATCTTTGCAAAGTGTAGACTTTGTTGGCAATATTCTTTGGGACCCAAAAATATTGCATTATGTGGTGGACATCATTTGCACAAGTTGTATCTCTTCTTTTACACCTAAGAGGCCAAGACTTTTTTGCCTATAAAAGGGAAGGCAATTAGTTCATTTTAGACACACCAACAAGACTTGTCTTCAATTCTTGTTTCTTCCTTTCTTCCTTTATTAAGAGTGTTTTGTATGAGAGTTAAGTGTTGGGAAGCACTTGTATAAACCCTTTCTTTGGAGTGATCTTGTGAGGTTATTCTCTTAGGGTATTTGGGATTAATTAGAGTATTTACTCTAATTTTGTACTCTCTTTTGTACTCTTATTGTTATAGTAAATTGCTCCTCTCCGCTTGTGGACGTAGGTCACTTTGACCGAACCACGTTAAATTTGTGTCTTCTTTATCTACTTTAATTGTCGTTGTTATCAACTTCCATTGTCTTTGTTATTGTCATTATACCGTTGTTTGGCTAAATTCCGCACTACCCGAGTTCCCGATCCTAACATTTTATTAAATTCTTATAATCGGTTTAGTAGTAATATTTTTGGGAAGTAGGCTTGCCTTGTAACACGATAGGCGCCATCACGACCATGGTTAGATTTTGGGTCGTGACATGCACCTACCTCACTGCCAACTAGCACTTCTTCCCGTCCTACTTCAGTATCTCTTGCTCATTCAATACAAACTCGCTCTAGGTTCTAAACCAAAACAAATATTTTCTTTGAACACTACTGTTCAAGAAATTGATCCTTCTTGTTTCTCTTAGGCAGTGAAAAGTTTAAAGTGGCAGCATGCCATGGCAGATGATTTTAATGCACTTTTAGCAAATAATACTCGGGTTCTTATTCTTTTTCAACTTCACTTGAACTTAGTCGGTTGTAAATGGTTTATCGTAATTAATATAACTCAGATGGATTAGTTGCGATAAAAGGAACGACTTGTAGCATGGGAATTTCATCAACAACCTGGCATTGATAATCATAAAACTTTTAGTCTGTTGCCCACACTGCCACTGTTCGTATTGTACTCTCCGTTAGTGTTTTCTTTTCTTGGCCTATTCATCAATTTGATGTCAGTAAAGCTTTTTTGCATGGTGTTCCTAATGAGGAAGTTTTATGAAGCAGCCCCCAGGTTTTACTCATCCTAACTATCCTCAACATGTTTGCAAACTAACCAAAGCGCATCATGGTTTAAAGCAGGCACCACGTGATTGGTTTATCGCTTTAGTTCATTTCTCCTGGCTCTTGTTTTTTTTTTTTTTTTGCAGCAAATTAGATGCTTCCATGTTTGTTCACCATTTTTTGTCTGGTATTCTTATTTTATTACTTTATTTTGATGACATCATTCTTACTGGCAGCCATTCTTATCCCCTTGATAAATTAGTTGTCTCTCTAGACAATTTGCCATGAAAGACTTAGGTGCTCTTTATTACTTTCTTGGTATTCAAGCAGTTCGTTCTTCTAATGGTCTTCAGTTGTCACAACAAAATTATATTTTTGATTTGCTTCTTAAATTTCACATGCATACATGCATACCGACTCACAACACTGTTGCTTCGCGCACTTCTCTTTCTATTATAGATGGTGAGTTAATTTCAGATCTTAGTGAATATCGAAGTATGGTTGGCACTCTTCAATACTTGACTATGGCTCGTCCAGATATTGTCAATGCTATTAAAATTATTTTTTAATTTATGCATGCTCCGCATACTACTCATTTACTACTCCTTTTCATTAAGTCAAGCGTATTTTCAGGGTATCACATTTGGACGGTTCTTACGAGCCTCCGCATCCACCTCTTTGATTGTTGCCTATTCATATGTTGATGGGTCTGGTTGTCCTGATAGTTGACTCTCTACCACAGGGTTTGCAGTATTTTTGGGTTCTAATCGTGGAGTGCAAAAAAGCAACCAACTGACTCTAACTCTTCTACAGAGGCTGAGTGCAGAGCTATCGCATATACTGTTGTTGAGACATCTTGGATTCATAATATTCTTTTCGACATAGGGCTCCAGTCCAGATTGAGAAGGCGTATTAGGAGTCTGAGGATTTATCTCATAGAAGTATTTGTAAGTGTCTCATGTATGTGATGGGCTCTTGGTACTTATCTTTTATAGGTGATATACTCATCCTTGTATATATATATATATATATATATATATATATCACTATAAACAAGATAATACTGGCTTTGTGTTCATTTAGTCATTC
This sequence comes from Nicotiana tabacum, assembly GCF_000715075.1. NCBI lineage: Eukaryota > Viridiplantae > Streptophyta > Magnoliopsida > Solanales > Solanaceae > Nicotiana > Nicotiana tabacum. Next base: position 46,815,720 of record NC_134092.1, read on the forward strand.
ATTAAAGTCATTAAAATATGTCGAGTAAAATAAAAATGCAGCAACAGAGAGAATTATTCAATAGTTAGAATTGGTATAAATATGAAGCATCTGAACAAAATGAATTATTATGTGCATAATTGGAAGCAAAATCATTGCTTAAGCATAATGCTAAAATAACACTATGTCTATTATGACAACTAAAGTTCCTTAAAGGTCTGCTTTTCACTTTTGCAAAATTCAGATTGATATTGCACGAGGTTTCTCAGATTATGCTGAAGAGCAATCATCAATTATTTCATCCAATTCCTGAAATTATGAAGAACGTCTTTAGCTTGACGCCCCCCAATGGAGAATTCTATATGCAGATTTGGTGTATTTGTATAAGCTTTTGACATTGTTACATGAAAAAACATACTTATTATTTTCCTCCTTGATTGTGCACCTTATTATTAAAATGTGCTTATGAATTGCATAAGTAATATAAAGTGAGTATCTTTTGACTAAAATATCACCATTACTTTGTTGAGATTAGTTTTGATACTTACTAAGTACACGAGGTTGGTTGTATTCAAACTACACTTTTGCACTTTGTGTGCAGATTCTGGAGCTGAGCGATTGCAGAGTCCGAGAGAGGGCATTAAGGATATATCAGCATTCCATTTATTATCTGCCATTTGTTTTAGGGTAGACGAGGATCTTATATTTCTGTTTATGTATGTTCGAACAAATGTCGTAGCGCTCTTTTCATTGCTATTGTAAATTTTCTCTTAGTGACTCATGACTTGTGACACTAGTTTTTGGGTAGTTAATAAAATTTTACATTTTTGCTTCTTATCTATATAAGTTTCTTCTGCCGTGGGTTAAACTTATGTTGCTTGGTTCGCTAATCTGGTCGGGTTGGGTGCTATCACGACTTTAGTGAAATTTGAATCATGATAAAGTAGTATCAAAGCACTAGGTTCATAGGTCTTACGAGTCATGAATAGTTTTTTAGTAGAGTCTTGTTTAAGAATATATAAAGCTCCATATCTATTAGCGAGAGGCTACAAAGGTATTAGGAAAGTGTTCCTTTCTTTCATTTACTCTTCATACTATAGGCCTGGAGTAGGATTCTGACATCCTTTCATGTCTTTCCTATGCGTTGGTGGGACACGTTTTCTGTTTGGGTGCTGGCGGCTTGTGATGATGTCGCGGACGAGGTGCAAGATACTTTCCCATGATATACAAGCAAGCCAGTTTGGAGGACATAGTGTCCAGTTATAGACTGCAACTTAGGCATGGTGGATTCACTTAAATGATGTTGTAATATAGGACTTATTAGTCCGATATGTCCCTAGAAATAGGAGAGATGGTATCATGATCTACAAGATAGCTAAGTGTTCACAATTAGTTGCTGGAGCTTTAGCGGGTACCTCCATAGCCTTTAGGATAATAGAGTGTACTGTTGCAGAGTTGGATTGGTTAGCGAGATGGCTATATAATAAGTCTTATGTGTTTAAGAACTACACTTGGAAAGTTTAGGTATAAAAGAAAGAGCTTGCTTGAGATGCAAAGGGAAATTGGGAATACTTCAACATCGACCTAGTTGACCACTAAAGTCTTATGACATAGACGTATCAATGGGATCTCAGTAGTTCATTAATGCGATGGAACTAATTCTTACATCTTATGGATGAGTCAGATGGGGATAAGGACAAAGATGGATAAGATTATCTTTGGTTTGGGAGATCCAAGGTTTGTATAACTCCTTATGATATATTTTCTTCCTATCCATCAGAATGAATATGTGACTATAAGAGTTTGTATGTCTTGAATGTAACGATCCGCCAGTTATTTTGATTACTAGAATCCCATTATCATATTTGAAGCTTTCCATGGGTTCATTTAATTTGATAATTTATGACTTGTGGGGATGGGTGATTTGGGTCCCAAGAGGTGCGAGAGTACAAATTTAGAATACTTAGTCCCTAACTATAGGCTTAACGTTAAAAGAGTTGACCAAAGTCAACATTTTAGATAAAAAGACTAGGATTGGTGATTTAAAAGTTCCAAAAGATTCGTATGATGATTTTTTGTCTTGTACGTATGTTCGGATCGAGTCTTAAGTGGCATAGGGAGGATTCAAAACTTTTGGTTGAAAGTTGAAAATTTGAAGAACCTTAGAATTTATAAGTTTGACTTAAGTGTTGTGTTACTTCGTTTCTCTTTGTGTGTGGAGCCCTTGGATAGGTCCATATAGGTAGGGATAAGGTCTGCATACATATAGCTTATTTGGACTTGTTAGAATGGTTTTGAGGTGATCCAAAGGGTTTGAAAGTGGTTTAGACATATCCGTGAAATTGGAATTTGAAGAACCTAAGAAAGTCCATATTTTTGGCTTTGATCTCGATTCTTAGTTGTGATATTTTTGAAAGTATTTTGAGACCTTGAACAAGCTTATATAGGATGTACGAACTAGAAGGGATAATTGGAAAGGGCCCGAAGGGGCTCAAGTGAGTTTTAGCGTGCTTTGAAGAAGATTTGGAACAATTTTGGAGGCACAGCTGGTCTGAGCACCTATATCACAGTGATCAGTGGCTGGGGAGCCCAAATCAATAGGTTTTGGGGAAAACATAAGTTGAGCGCCAAGCCCACTGACCTACAATGGCAGGCGCTGAAATTAGGTTTTTGCCCAATATTTAACGACCCGATTTTGTAATTTCTTATCTCATTTTTAACCATTTTGGAGACTTAGGTAGCATGGTTTTGAGAGGTCTTTACCAATATCTTCATCTACAAGATTGAGGTAAGTTATTCTAACCTAAATCTATAATCTATACATGAATCTATCACTAGATTTAACATCATAATATGGGATTGAATAATAAAGATTGAGGTTTCGTCCAAACTTGGAAAACGTGTATTTTAAGGTTTTGAATACTGATTTGAACTCTAATTTGGGAACTAATCACATATTTGAACTTGTGGTGTTATGGGTCAATGTGATCCGACCTTGTACTTGGGTTTTGACCATGTGGGCCGGGGGTGGACGTTTTGTTGACTTTTGAGATTTGATTAAAGATTGAAGCTTTATCGTTAAGAGTTAGTTTCTATTGCTTTATTTGATCTTGTTGTGTATTATTTGGTTAGATTTGGTGCGTTTGGAGTCCAGTGACAGAGAAAAGGTCATTTTGGAAGGTTGAGTTCCTCATAAGGTAAGTATCCTGACTAACCTTGATTTTAAGAAAATATTCATAAAATGGACTTATGGGCTACAAGCTACATGTTTGGCGATGACATATATGCAAAGTGACGAATGTATATGCGGACGCTAAGGTTATACCATGTTTGGAGGTAGATTTTAAGCTTATTTGTTCCTTATACGAGATATGTTTCTTCTTGTTTTATGCCTTATTTGTTATATGACTACTTGAGAAACGTCCAAACTCCAGGAGTTCCAACTATTCCACCTCTTAGGGTAGTTTAACCTATTGTTGTAGTTAGGCTAGAGATTATGCTCGCTATGTTTTGTTGATGAGAAAAAGAGGATGGATTGCTTCTAAAAGTTAGATCCTCCATGTTTTGATGGTGATCCCATAGCTAATGCTTAGGATTTCTTGGATAGGTGCCATGATATTTTGTGTGATGGGGTCTTGTGGATTCCAATGGAGTTGGTTTCACTACTTTTTAGTTGAGAGGGCTAGCCAAGATATGGTCACAGACTTATGATCAAAATAGGGAAGTAGGGTCATTTTCTCTCACTTGGACTTAATTTTTGACTCTTTTCTTAGAGAAGCTCATCCCACTCACAAGGAGAGAATCTTTGCATAGCTAGCTTGAGCATCTACATTAGGATGGTATGACAATTACTGAGTATGAGATGAGGTTTGTAGAGTTATCTTGCTGTGAAGATTTCTTAATTTTCATCGATATAGGGAAGGTGAGAAGGTTCATTTGGGGGCTTAATTTTGGGATTAAGCTCAATATGGATAGGGATAAAAAGATAGGGTCTACTTTTAATCAGGTAGTGGAGATAGCATAGAGGATTGAGCACATCCATGGTCAGGGATAGAGGCGATGAAGAATAAAAGACCTCATCATTCAAGAGGGTTCAGTGGTTCCTCATATAGAGATATGGGACATTTTTGTAGAGGCCATTCTGGTAGACTAGTTCCTCAACACTTCAGACTTCTCATGGTGCTCCAGTTAGTCATGGTTTCCATAGTACTCGTTCGGGCATGCATCATACAATGTGCCTTTAGCTCATGGTTATTATGGTGGTGATTCTGGTTGTCAGGGATATACTAAGTCCCAGTAGCCATGCCAGTAGAAAGAGTTCTATGAGTGTGGAGACTTGGAGCATATGAGGAAGGATTGTCATAGATTTCAGAGTGGTATATCTAAGCAGAATAATCAGGCTATGATTCTAGCCTTGTTGCCACACAACCTACCCAACCAGCTAGAGGTGGAGATCAGTCGGATATAGGAGGAAGAGGTCATCTAGTTTGAGGTCATCCTAGAGGTGGATGAAAGGCCAGTGGAGCTTCAGGCCCATTGTTATGCATTTCCTACTAGACTTGAGGCGGTGGCATCTGATGAAGTCATCACAAGTATTATTTTTGCTTGTCACTGAGATTTTTGGTGTTATTTGATTCGGGTTCTACTTATTTGTTTGCGTCATCTTATTTTGCATCATATTTAGGTATGTATTTTGATTCCTTAGATATTCCTATTTTTGTGTGTATGCCTATAAGAGATCCTATTATGGTTGATCAGGGTCTATCGATCTTGTGTGGTCATTATTAATGAGCATGATACTATGTTTGATCTTCTGTTGTTGGACAAGGTGGATTTCGAGGTAATTCTTGGCATGGATTGGTTATTCCCATGATGCTATATTTGATTATCATGCCAAGACTATGACTTTAGCTATGCCAGAATTTTCTAGATTAGAGTAGAGAGGGTCACTTGGTCATTCTACGAGCTGGATAATCCCATTCTAGAAGGCTTAGCGTATGGTTGACAAGGGATGCTTAATATATTTGGCTTTTATTTGGGATACTCGTGCGAAGTTTTCTTCTATGGACTCTGCAGGTTCAGACAGACAGACGGGTAGACCCCCTCAGTAGGTGTTGCCCGAGTTCAGCTTTATCGGTAAGCTCCCCGTCCTTCGGAGTTGTCGGGTCTAGAAGTATTCTGTACATCTTGTGTATACATGTATATAGGTTATGGGTAGGTCAGGGCCCTGTTCCGATCATAGTACATCCATCAGCAGAGGCTTGTAGACATATCCTATCAGTTAGTTCAGTAGGTTGGGCTTGTAGGACCTGTATGTATATTTTGTTGGCTTGTCAGTTATAGTAGTTATGACGGCCTTGCAAGCCCAGCTTTATGTTGACATTTAGTCAGCGTTAGTCTCTATTCAGTTTTATATTTTGCTTCGTAAATTATCTTGCAATGTGGCCCCTGTCCAAAGTATGGCATTATATGTCTAGAATTCTTGAGTCGTAAGTTGGTACGCAATGGTAGATGAGGCACCGAGTGCCGGTCTCGCCCCAGGCTCGGGGCGTGACAAAAGTGGCATCAGAGCAGGTCTTGTTTATGGGTGTATTGTGCACCACACTTATAAGCAGGAGGCTACAGGGCATTTAGGACTGTCACTCTTTTTTCTTACTCTAGATCGTATGGTAGAGCTCATTTATAAGAATTCAAACTCCTAGCTTTTATTTTATCCATAATATGGCGATACCTCCAGTTGGTAAGAGATTGAATGCGGATATGGAAGAGTTGAGTCAGAGGAACTCGATTTTTCATGATGCTTATGATGAGGAAATGTAAGGTCTTCAGTAGATCATGTAGTCTTCAGTAGATCATGTGTGTACTAAGACGTGTAAGCCTCTTGATAAGGAGCCTTAAGGCAAGGATATCTGTCCACCCCTATGGTGAAAGGCAATCAGAGATTCAGAAGATAGTACAAGTCTCAACAAGTAAAAGAAGCAAGGTGAAGAAGGGTACGAGGTGCCCAGTTAATGAAGACTATCATTATTTACCATTCAGGACGGGAGATATAAGCATTTTGAGTTACCTTCAATGGTAGCAGAGGTATGTACAAATGGCCACACCCATCTCATTTATGTCCTATGGAAGTTAACAAAAGTAGTATAACATAAAGACGGATATCAGGATCTGGCTGGGGTTAGAGTGACCCAAAATGGGGGATGGAATGTTTGCGTTAGTTGACATTTCCGAAGGATAGTGCAAATATGCTAATAGATCTCCTTGTGAGGTACCCAGATGGTGCATTCTAAAATAGTACGGTTAGATATGAGTATTACAAAGATAGGCACTAGAAGCCTTGAAAGGGATAATATTATCTTAGTATAGCTCTCGTCCCTAGTATAGAGAGAATGTTAAGTGTTACATAGTCTATAATCGAGGGAAGGAAAAGATGAGAGGTGCCAGGCCTGGAGACAACAAAAGAGTATAGGCCATAAGGTTGTATCCTCATTTTGAGAAATAAGTTCGTGACTCTAACGCGATTGTCAGGAGGAAAAGTTAGACCCCAAAGTAATAGAAATCAGTATGAGCTGGTGAACAAGGTAAGCTAAATATGAATTAGGGACTGAGTAATTTGATAATGATCGGCATCATGAGAATTTCAAATTGCGTTCCAGCGATAATAGAATGGACAACAGAAGAAGATTCATAAGAAATTCAGAGAAAGGCCATTCAAGAAGACGCTTCCCTAAAGCAAGCAATGTGAGCAAAGTTAAGCTTAAGGGACTGTATGTGCCAGTTATACTAAGTGTCACCCTCACGAGTAAGGGAAGTTTCTATCCTCGGTACAGAAGGATCACCGCAAAGCGAGTAAGGGTTATCAATGATGTGAGACGATGCCAAAGATAAAGAGGTAAAACATCTATAGGTAGATCGTCGTAGCGCTAAATATTAGTACTCATCTAAAGGGGGGAATATGGAGTGATGTGGCATTAAGTCAGAATTAAGTGGTTATAGTAATTATGGAATGGTAAAGGAAGAATGCGATAAAATGAAAGAGGGATGAGATTGCACTTATTCAAAGCCTACAGATATGCTACGATTCCAGAACATTATGCAAACACGACGTCAAGGAGAAGAAGTGAGGATTCCTGCCCGAGATGTTATTGATGAATAACGAGCTAGTGCGATAGGTAAGTTAAGACAAAGGAAATAACCCAAGAAAGATTACGCGGAATATTGATATGAGAATGGGCCAACGACTAGTTAGCAGTTGATTCAGGAAGAGCCTAGTTATGGCTAGACAAGAGGTTACAGACAAATCAGCAGATCATGCAAGATAAACATAGTGAACTCCAACATGGAGAATCCAGTCTCACAGATATGACATCAGGACCCTTGGGAAATATTCAGATAGGAGTCGGGGTAGTTAAAGGTACCGTATGAATGTTACGGGAATAAAAGAGAGTGCCACTGGGAAGACAGTCAAAATATTAGTTCAGAGGCAACCCTACAAGCACAAGGTCATAGAGATAAGTAACTACGAATAATTATAGGCAAGGAAGGACATCAAAAGGGTCCGTAATAAGCTCACAACTTTACAAGAGTCAGAGGATCCTCCCTAAATACAACAATGAAAAACTAGCTGAGAAAGTAAGGAAGAAGGCTTCAATCTAAGCCCAGTGACCTAAGGAGGGAATGGTCTTATAACAACAGTCTCGCAACAACATTGTATGCACTCCATAAGAAAATGGCACCTACCGTGGCTAATGAACGGAAAGTAAAATCAAAAGTGATAACCAAGATCATATGAGTTATATGGAATTTCAATATGCGTGGGCACTAAGATAAGCTAAGTATGCGCACAACAAGGAGGCAGAAAGACCAGGAAAAGTAATTACCTACGTTTAAAGAAAGCTGAGAAGGAACAGAAGGAATTATTCGATTAATGATCCAAAGTTGGTTACGTTATGAACGCACTTAAGAGTTTGGAGTATTATCCATGCAACATATATGTTGACAATAATATAGCGGTAGAAGATTCTGGTATAAGTTAAATAAAAGAATTGAGCCCAGGTCATAGACAAGGGATCGAATTGTTAGAAGCTTGAATCATGGATATTCCATAGCGTCCTTGAAGGGATAAAGTAATAACTAACACCATGAGCCGCAGATCGGAAGATAGCTTAAACCTACATAAAGGTTGATCAAAGGAAAGAGGAAACTAAAGAATTACATCACCTAGGGAAATGAGGAGTTTGATTATTGGACCCAGAAAATTATGGACATCGTGATTGAGAACATTGCAGAATCACTCTTAATATCAGAAGTGCAAGAGAGATAGTACAACAACCAAATTTAATAACGGCCTTATGATGAAGCCGGTTAGAAATGTACTAGCCTCATAAGAAGTCAGTACGAAGCTCCAACCGGATTGTATAAGCACCAGAGGTGCAAGTATTATAATATAGCTTTAAGTTATGGACGTGAGTTATACCTATGTGGAAGGGAGGTCATGAAAGAGATAGAAGACACAAAGCGAGGTTTTAAGGTAAGTAAGGTAAATGTGAACAACGCACGAGATACTCAAAGGCAGAAGATCGTGAATAGTCCATACTTCGGATAGAAGGTTAAAAGTGTTGGGATTCAGTATCCAGGAATGATAGTGGTAGTGTCAGTGGCGTACCTTCCAGCCTATGGTTTCTAAGTACCGAGAGATTTAGCCAAGAGAGTGAAGAGGAGTTATAGACGGTATGATGTCTCACTTGATGCTCCGGATTAACATAAGGAAATCTATGGTGCAAGCAAGTTGAAAGAAGGTTGCGAATAGTATAAATAGGTATAGGTCACAAGCTAAAGTATGGTAGAGCGACAAGATTTTAGAAAGACAGGAGTAAGGATAAGAAAAAGGCAAGTGAGAAGGTGACGAGAATGGATAAGTCCTCGGGATTAAGCCCATGAAAACAAGAAGAACTGATGGTTTCTCTAAGTTATACAAAGCTCAGTATAGCCTTAATGAACTCAAAGGAGTCTATGACTAATGGCATTTAGAAGAAATGGAATGTTGCCCTGGTAATAGAATGAGGGTGTAATTGTGATGGATAAAGGATGACGTTTGGGCCTTCGATTGAGTAATGACTTGAATAGGATTTCACGAATTGTATGGGATTAAATTACCCACGTAAGGTGAATCACATTGGGATACTATGAAATACGGTTCTGGAAGTATAGTATCGCCCCCAGGTAGATCAATCTGATTACTCTAGATATCCCCAATGAGACGTGAGCACTAGCGGCAGTGTTACATAAGAGATCAAGTTAGCAATGGCAGATGATAAATCAATATTGAGGTGAATCAACAATGGATGGACACAAGTCACAAAGTATGAGGTGAGATTAGGCCGTCACTCTTAAGATGAACAAGTAATGAGGAAGCATTAAAGGACTTAGATTTATACATATAGAATAAGCAACGAGAGTAACCTGGAGTTTGATAGCAAACCTCAGTAATAATAAATTGAAGTAAGAGTTATGGTATAGTATGACCTATCTAGGTGCAGTAAAGTCATACGAATTGATAAGCCGGGTCTATGAAATAAGATAAAGCAATATTCAGAAGTTCGAAAAAGTACCGAGCAAAAAACTTCAGTATACTTATCATTGCCCAGAGGGACATCTTATCAAGCTCTGTATATGTTCACAAAGTGAGGCCTAAAGGTTGGCTAAAAGCTGGAGGAAAAAGGAGAGAAGATTGCATAGGCATACTTACAAGGTTAGAGTCATACATGCTGCATGATAGAAGGTAGTAATAGTTCAGAGATTGGAAAGATTACGATTACAAGTCGTGGCATGAGGAAGAGGCCTAAATGGGGGAATGCCTTGGCCTTTGGGATTCATTCACATAACAATTGCGTAGATGGCAAGAGGAGTACTAAAGTATTCGGAAAGCATAAGTCATGAAAATAATAAGTGCATCAGTCAACATTCGAGGACGAATATAGCAAAGGGGGGAATGATGTTACACCCCATATTCTTTTATGTGGAAGTACGCCATAAATAAATTGATGAAAGCTCGAAAATGAGATGTTACATCCCGTATTTATTTTTTACGTTAAAGTTTCGTCGTAAGTTAATCGATGTAAGCTCGGGAATGAGATTATTTTGGGATTATAAGTATTATGTTATTTCAAACAAGGGATAAGTAAATTCGTGAAGGCAAGAGGGTAAGCGAATCGAAGAAAATGAATTTCGTCAAAGTTTGGCATTTTGGAGTAAAATTCGGTCCGAGCTAAAATACTCGGTATTTATGGACTAGTGCTATACAAGGTACCACATGACCATAATAGTAAGGTGTATAAGGTATGTTAAAAGTGAGTAGCATTTTAAATAAATTGAGATAATTCTTAATTATGTGGGCAATTGATTAATTATTGGGTAGTGGGATATTACCTAATTAATTAGGAAATTATTGGATAAGGTTTAAAATATGACTATGTGGCAGCCCACTATTCAAACTAATGACTCATACATCAAATTGAAAGGTGGCAACTAAGTGATAAACACAAAGTGACTACATTCTTTATTACGTGTAAAAACCATTTAGAAGATTTTCATCTTTACTTCATTTGTCCTTAGGTGTTCAAGTGATTAACTTTATAATGTCCTTTCCATTACAAACACTCGTTAGAAGGTATTAATAGAGTTCAGCCAAGCTTTTCAATTATATAGTAACGTTAGTTCTAACCTCTTAAGAAACATTTCAGCCAAGCTTTCCATTGAATAGTAATGTTAATACTAAATCTCTTGAGAAAGAGTTTCAACAGATATGATTTTGCAATAGCAACGTTATTTTTTTGAGCATTTCATACGGATTGTTTTCCTATTTCGATCTCGGTGTTACGTGTTTTGTCGCAATTAATGGGTGTTAGAGGGATTGTCAAGAGAATCAACTCAGGTATGTTAAGGCTAAGCTCTTCCTTCATTTTGCATGATCTCGTAATTACACAAGTTTGATAACGAGGTTTAAGGAAAAAAATTTATGTCCCGGAATTTATGTAGATTTTCTAGTCTCATAAGTTACAGTATTCTCCCTTATCGGGACTTCATATTCAATTGAGTATTGTCTTGTTCTAGTCAAGAGAGCTGAGAGCCTATATATACAGTATTACAGTATTTTCATTACCATCGAGCTATAATCGATGGGCAGGCCCCTATTGGGCAACCTCTAATCAGATGGTAAGTTATATACTGAGCCTACTATGGCCGAACTCCTATGAGAGAGCCCAGAATGGCCGAGATATAGAGCCTAGTATGGGCGAGCGCCTATGAGCGAGCCTACTACGGCAGAGCAGTTATTATATATATATATATATATATATATATATATATATATATATATATATATATATATATATATATATACCGAGCCTTATAGGGCCGGACAGCTATTTTACTTACTATATTAAGAGAGTTGAGTCAATATCAGCAGGTAAGCATATGTTCAGATTATCAGTTCAGTTTTAGCTTTCAGTATATTGCCTTACATACTCGGTACATTATTTTCTACTGACGTCCCTTTCTGGGGGCACTGTATTTCATGCGTGCAGGTTCAGACAGACAGACGGGTAGACCCCCTCAGTAGGTGTTTCCCGAGTTCAGCTTTATCGGTAAGCTCCCCGTCCTTCGGAGTTGCCAGGTCTAGAAGTGTTCTGTACATCTTGTGTATATATGTAGATAGGTTATGGGTAGGTCGGGACTCTATTCCGATCATAGTACATCCATCAACAGAGGCTTGTAGACATATCCTGTCAGTTAGTGCAGTAGGTTGGGCTTGTAGGACCTGTATGTATATTTTGTTGGCTTGTCAGTTATAGTAGTTATGACGGCCTTGCCGGCCCAGCTTTATGTTAACATTTATTCAGCGTTAGTCTCTATTCAGTTTTATATTTTGCTTCGCAAATTTTCTTGCAATGTGGCCCTTGGCCAAAGTATGACATTATATGTCCAGAATTCCTGAGTCGCAAGTTGATAAGCAAGGATAGATGAGGCACCGAGTGCCGGTCACGCCCCAGGCTCGGGACGTGATATATAATAACATCATACAAACTTGCTTGCTACCTCAAATCACCAAAATAGTATCAAATATCAAGAATAGATCATCAAAACTCATGATTTTCAATTTAAAACTCAACTTTTGTTAATTTTGACATAATGCACTGAAACGCCCTCGGGTAACCCCGGACCCCAACCAAACATGCGCACAAGTCCAAAAATGATCATAGGAACTTACCGAAATCGTCAAAACACCGATTTGAGGTCGATTACCAAGAACATTGAACGTGGTCAACTCAAGTCTCATTTTAAATCAAAAATCATATTTTCTTTAAAATTGCACATGATACCTTTCCGAAAAAATAACATGGACCACGCACGCAAGTTATAAATTATCAAATAGAGCTATGGGAGGTCTCGGAACACAGATAAAGGAGCTGGTACACAATGACCTATCGAATTATCACATTCTCCACCTCTAAAAGAAACGTTCGTCCTCGAACGGACATAGAAATGTACCTGGACTGGTAAACTGGTGCGGGCATATACTCCTCATTCCGGTCCGCATAGCTCTTTTTCCTGGACTGATCTATACAAATTTGCTCCTGAATCACCTTAACCTTCTCCGAAGCATCACAGACCAAATCACTGCCCAACAATCTAGCCACACTGGGCTCAAGCCAACCAACCGGCGAACGACATCGCCTCCCATATAGGGCATCGTACCAAGCCATCTGGATGCTTGACTGATAGCTATTATTGTAGACGAACTTCACTAGAGGTAAAAATTGATCTCACTGACCTACGAAATCAATAGAGCATGCCCGCAACATATCCTCCAAAATCTGAATAGTACGCTCGGACTGTCCGTCAGTCTAAGGATGAAATGCGATACTCAGCTCAACCCACGTGCCCAAATCATGCTGCACGACTCTCAAAAATGGGAAGTGAACTGCGTGCCCCGGTTAGAAATGATGGAAATGGACACATCGTGCATGCGGATAATCTCTGGAATGTAAATTTGAGCCAACCGCTCTGAAGAATAAGAAGTCATCACTAGAATGAAGTGTGTGGACTTAGTCAACCGATCCACAATAACCCAAACAACGTCATATTTACTCACGGTCTGTGGTAAGCCTACCACAAAATCCATTGTGATGCGCTCCCACTTCCACTGCGGTGTCTCCAATCTCAGAGTCAACCCTCCCAATTGCTGATGCTTGTACTTTGCATGTTGACAATTCAAACATCGAGAAACATAATCAACAATATCTTTCTTCATATTCTGCCACAAATAGTGTTTTTTAAGTCACGATACATCTTCTTGACACCTGGGTGAATGGAATAGCGCAAACGGTGAGCCTTTTCAAGGATCAGCTCTCTCAACCCATCAAGATTTGGAACACAAAACCGGCTCTGAAGTGCATAACTCCATTATCTCCAATCACAACCTCCTTGGAACCATCGCGTTTCACCATGTATTTCAACACCAACAAGTGAGGATCATCAAACAGGAGAGCCTTGATACGCTCCAACAATGATGATTGTGCCACAACACAAGCGAGAACCTGGCTAGGCTCCGAAACATCCAACCTCACAAACCAATTGGCCAAAGCCTGAACATCCATGGCTAGTGGTCTCTCCACTGCCGATAAATATGACAAACTGCCCATGCTCTCTCTGCCTTCCTACTCAATGCATCGACTAGTATATTGGCCTTCCCTGGATGATATAGTATGGTGATATCATTGTCTTTTAATTATTGTAGCCATCTCCGCTATCACAAATTAAGGTCCTTCTGCTTGAACATGTGTTGGAGACATCGATGGTCGGTGTAGACCTTACATGGAATGTCGTATAGATAGTGCCTCCAAATCTTCAACACATGAACAATGGCTACTAACTCCAAATCATGCACAGGGTAATTCGTCTCATGAACCTTCAATCGATGAGACGCGTAGGCAATCACCCTACCATCCTGCATTAATACCGCGACAAGTCTAATACGCGTTGCATCACAATACACAGTGTAAGATCTTTTACCCGTTGGCAACACCAATACTGGGGTTGTAATCAATGCAGTCTTGAGCTTCTGAAAGCTCGCCTCACACTCATCGGACCATCTGAAAAGATCACCCTTTTGGGTCAACTTGGTCAATGGGGATGAGATAGATGAAAGTCCCTCCACAAACCGTTGATAATAACCAGCCAAACCTAAGAAACTTCGAATCTCTGTAGCTAAATTAGGTCTAGGTCAGTTCTGAATTGCCTTAATCTTCTTATGATCCGCCTTGATACCCTTGGAAGACACAACATGACCCAAAAAGGCTACTGAGTCTAACCTAAACTCACAGTTTGAAAACTTAGCGTATAGTTGACGATCCTTCAAAGTATGATGTGCTACCTTTAGGTGCTGCACATGCTCCTCTTGACTATGGGAGTAAACCAAAATAACATCAATGAATACGATCACGAAGCAATCCAAATAAGGCTTGAACATCTGGTTCATCAAATCCATGAAGGTTGTTGGAGCATTAGTCAAGACAAATGACATCAACAAGAACTCATAGTGACCATATCGAGTCCGAAAAGCTGTCTTAGGGACATCTTGTCATGCCCCAAAAACCAAGGAACGTGACCGGCGCTCACCCAAGTGAACCCGACCGAGCAAGCCAGTTAGATTTTCTTTTACCCAAACTCATCCACGAATGGAGATAATACATATTTTCATTAATTTAGATAAAAAGGTGTTCACGTCTACAATACCAATTCATTTCCAATAGTTTCATCATTTTAAACGTCTCAAATGGACAAGTAGTACAACCACAACATAATATATTTTGACTTTCCTAGCACCAATACACAACCCACACTATGTCTACGGAGCCTCTATAGTTAAAAAAGAATACAATGATAATGCCGGCAATAAGGCCCCGGCTATACCTCAAACAGACTACATAAAGTACAAAAGATACATGACCCCGGGATAAAGTAGGGCTCATCAAGTCAGCTGGGAAGAAGGTGTAGTGCTATCACTGATCAGTATCTCCTGCTGTGGAACCACCTGCATCCATTTAAAGATGCAGCGCCCCCGGGAAAAGGGACTTAGTACTGTTGAATAGCACTAGTATGTATAACTAAACACCCTCTCAATAGAATGACAAATAATACAAACAAGATTATCATAATATCAATGAAAGCCTTAATCAACATCAAACATCAATTTAGGATCAAGACAGTATTCAAATTTATTTCCATATCTCACATTGGGAGATTTTTAGTATCAATATACCATTGTCCACAATACCATTATTCACAATACCATTATTCACAGAACCAGCACCACCGTACTCTCAGCACGGAGTTCGATCACGACTCGATCGGCTAGGCTATCTCATTAGAGACATAAACCACAATTACTCTCAATATTAATACCATCGTCTTTAACACGGAGTCCGATCACGACCCGATAGGCTAGGCTATCCATTAGGGACATCGACCACAATCACAATTTCAATTCCAGCACAATTACCACCATGTGTGCGGCATGGTATCCGATCACGACCCGACCAGCTAGGCTGTCTTATTTGAGAGATCAACTTTTTTATATCAATCATCGCATTTCATATTACTTTCACATCTTTTCATTTTATTGTCACTAATGGCCATAATTATAAGATCATTCTTGGCACGTTGGCCATATTTATATTTCATGCTCCCCTTTTCAATTTCAAATATCATCATCATCATCAACAACAAATACAATTCAAATCAAGGTGTGTAGTACACATATGAGCAATTTAGAGTCTAAGGCACATAGAGATATTTCACAAGATTTGGCATAATAGCCTTCGTTTGAATTTGACTTGAAGTTGAAATATTATTAATGCACAACACATATTTTAACACATCCTCAATTGATAACATAACATGAATAAAGCATTTAGGATACTTGTTGAACATATATCTTTCAACCCAAACTTACTCGGTATAGCCATTTTTTTAATGAACCACTCGGGACTTACATAATTCACATGAATATCGTAGGATCCAATTCTAGGAGAAGGGTTTAGCCAACATAGCTCAATTGAGCTTCCTTAAACTCTAAAATGTTCCAGAATTCTTAGCAACTTCAATCTATTGTAAAAATATAATAAATTGAATCAAAATTAGGAAGATGATTATGGTTCTAGCTCATTTGAGCATTTTATCAAACACTAGGTGTGCATTAAGGTTTCAAGGTCCTTTTATGGAGGATTTCAGCATCCCACAACCCAATCTTTACCATGCTTAGTTCAACAATCTTCCTACACCCCTTGATAACATATGCATGTAAAATGAATAACTCTCATGCCCAAAAATTATCTTGTTAGTTACCCATTTTCCCCTAATTTTGAAATTAGGGGTTACGGTGTAGAATCTTACCTCTAGGATGAAGACCTATTGAGTTTTTCCTTCTTAATCTTCCAAAACTTGAGCAAGAATTGAAGAACAATTATTGAAGAATACCTTCTCACTCTAGGGCACTCTCTCTCACTCTAAAATATCAGATTATATCTCAGAAATGGCCCCAAATGTGTATTTAACGAAGTAGGGTCGGGTTTTAATAACCCAAAAATGAAGCCCCGGAACAGTTTTTACAGTCGTATATGCGACCGCATATCGATCGCATAATTGCTGACAAAAATGATCAAAACTCTGTCTGTGTATGCGGTCACTATGAGGTCCACATAACTGCTTTGCGATCACATAGTGCACCGCATAACAGTTATGCGGTCGCATAGTGCATCGCATAACAGTTATGAGGTCGCATAGTGCACCACATAACAGTTATGAGGTCGCATAGTCGACCGCATAATTGCTTCCAACTGGCCCAATTAACTGCCTCACTCTGCGGCCATTGTGCGGCCCGCAGAGTGATTATGTGGTCGCATAATGGACCGCATAAATGCGCTTTTTTGCCAAAAATTTTCTTTACTTTCCGGTGCATTGTTCAACCTAAAAAGTCCGTCACCATGAAACACATAAGCCTAGTACGGCACCATGAAACATTATTTTCTTTGCAAATTTTATCGGGCTTTACATTTTAGTATTTTGAAATTTTTCCGGGGTGTTACACATCTTATGCCCTAGTCTTCACCTGATGGTAGCCAGATTGCAAATCAATCTTAGAAAACACCTTGGTACCCTAAAGTTGTCATCAATCCTCGGCAACGGATACTTGTTCATGATAGTGACCTTGTTCAATTGCCGATAATCTATGCACATCCTCATCGATTTGTCCTTCTTCCTCACAAACAACACTGGTGCACCCCAAGGCGAGACACTAGCTCTAATGAATGCCTTGTCAAGCAAATCTTGCAACTGCTCCTTCAATTCTTTCTACTCAACTAGACCCATACGGTATAGTAGAATAGAAATAGACTGAGTGCCTGGGACCAAGTCAATGCAAAAGTCGATATCTTTGTCGGGTGGCATACCCGAAAAAATTATAGGAAACACCTATGGGAACTCACTCAGCACCGGAACAAAATCCATAGAAGGGACCTCGGCACTATAATCACAGATATAAGCCAAATACGCCAAACACCACTTCTCGATCATATGTAGAGCCTTTACATATGAAACCAAACAACTAGGGGAGTGATCACGAGTCCCTCTCCACTCCAACCTAGGCAACCCTAGCATAGCTTAAGTCATAGTCTTGGCATGACAATCCAAGATAGTGTGGTACGGGGACAGCTAATCCATACCCATAATAACGTCAAAATCTACCATACCCAAAAAGAGAAGATCAATTATGGTGTCATAGCCTCCAATATTGACCAAACAAGAGCGGTAGACATGGTCTACCATAATAGAATCCCTAACGGGCATAGACACAAAGACAGGAGTATCCAAAGAGTCACGAGACACATCCAAATATGAAGAAAAATAGGATGACACATACGAATAAGTGCAACCCGGATTAAATAAAACTATTGAATCTCTATGATAGACTAGAATAATACCTATGATAACCGTATCAGACCACTCCGCCTTAGGTCTAGATTGAAATGCATAACAATGGGGTTGAGCCCCAACAATCTGACCTTCACCTCTCGGACAACCTCTTGTTGACTGGCCTCCACCTCTATTTGTCTGCCCTCCACCTCAAGCTACTTGACCCATACCTCTAGCTGGTTGAGCGTGCGGTGGAGCAACTAGTGCCAAAATTATGGCACGAGTACTCTGTTGAGGCCTACTACTCTGAAGTCTAGGAGAGTACCTCCTGATATGACCCATACCTCCACACTTAAAGCACTCTCTTGGCTGGCATAGCTATTGAATATAAGACTGATCGTGACAGCCCAAATAACTATAGTGATAGCTCTGAATTGTTGGTGAAGTGATAGGAGTTGAAGGTGCACTGAGTGCTAGCTGCTCAAGACGAGACACATAGGCACCACGACTGCCTGAAGCACCATGTGATACCTGAAGCACTAACTGAACCAACCTAATAGGATGACCTCTACCAAATGAACCCCTACCTCTAGATGAGGCACCACTGAAACCAAGAAATGATGAGGCCTCTCTTCAGATTTCACCTCTCTACTCTGGCCACGAATCCTCTCGATCCTCCTAGCAATCTCCACAACCCTAGTAAAAGAGATATCATCCTCGGTCTCTCTGGCCATTTGTAGCCTTATGCAATATGTAAGGCCATATATAAACATCTATACCCTCTCTTTCTCAGTAGGGATCATGATAGCTACATGGGATGATAAATCTACGAATTTGGTCTCATACTGAGTAACGGTCATGCTACCCTACTGAAGGCGCTCAAACTGACTACTGAAGTCCTCTCTTTGAGTGAAGGGAATGAACTTCTCTAAGAACAATTGTGAGAACTGAGCCCAAGTGAGAGGAGCAGAACTTTCTCGCCTACCCTGAACATGCACTTGCCACCATCGCTTGGCGGAATTGTGCATCTAAAACACTGTGAAGTCAACTCCGTTAGACTCCACTATACCCATATTGCGCAATATCATGGCAACGGTCTATGAAATCTCGGGGGTCCTCAGAAGGTGTACCATCAAAGTGAGGGCAAACAACTTAGTGATCTTATCCAATCACTTTATCCCTTCGACTAACATCCCGGGTCTCTGCCCAGGATGTGTAGCAATAACAGGCTGAGCTGCCCTCACTGGTAGAACTACTCGGGTCTGATACTCGTCAACCATCTTCCCCAGAGTGCGGGTAGCGGGAGTCTTGGATCCTCCTGCGGCCTGAGAAACGGTTGGTGCAACAGGAAATACAATGGCCTGGGCCACACTTTCAATAAGATGAACTAGGCAGACTAAGGTGCCCTAAAGCACTGGGTGGAAATGAACCCTTCCAGGGCCTAAAATGGTCCAACTAGCATGGTTGGAACATGGGTCTCCCCATCATGCTCGATTTGAGGCTCGACAATAGGTGTTGTTGCACGTGATCTAGGCTGAGCTCTACCTCTGGCTCTACCTCGGCCCCGACCCCTATCCCTAGTAGCGGCTGGAACCTGGGGCTCCGGCTCTTGATCAGCTGTGGATGTTGTATGTGTCCTCACTATCTGTGAGAGATTAATAGAAGAATGATTCTAACTCAGTGGTAGAGAAAGAACAAAATTGAGATTTCCTAAAGCCTTGTAGCCTCTAGGGGATAAGCACAGATGTCTCCGTACCTATCCTAGCGGTCATGCACTTGTAAAACCGAGAAACTAGTGTCACAAGTGCATGACTGCTAAAAGTACTACAAACAGGGTTTGAAATAATAACACTAATGTCTGAAATACAATAAATAGTATAGTAGATAAGAAGGGGACATCAGGGCCTGCGAATGTTGTGCACCTCTACCTCAAGAGTTCTTATGAAACGGGTCCGGGAATATCTCCTCTAAGTGCCACTGGGACCAACCCCAGAATCTGCACAAGAAGTGCAAAAGTGTAATGTGAGTACAACTGACTCTATAAACTCCATAAGTGATGAGTCTAACCTCGATGAAGTAGTGACGAGGATATGATAGGGCACTCACTATAAACTTGTACTAGAAGTAGAAAACAATAACAGAATAGAGGAAAAGTAAATAACTTGGAAACCGGAATAAGAAATACACAATAGAGGGCCCCAGAATATCATTTATGCTCAGTTTCATAGCACAACACGAAAATAAAATAAGCAACCAAGAACAATCATAATATAACTTCTTAGTTACGGCGTGCAACCCAACCCCCCCCCCCCCACACACACACACAAAAATACACGCACACATACAAAATACACACACACGCGCGCGCATATATATATATATATATATATATATATATATATATATATATATATATATATATATATATATATATATATATATATATATATATATATATACATACACACACACACACACACACACTACTACTACCGTTGTGGCATGCAACCTGATTCCATATACAAAATCAATACTGTTGCAGCGTGCAACCCGATCCCTAATATCATATCTATACCGTTGCGGTGTGCAACCCGATCCCAAATATTATATCAATACCGTTGCGGTGTGAAACCCAATCCCAAATATACATATTATAAACTACATCCAGCTGCAGGCTATCTCACAACATAACGCAAAAGGAAATAAGTAAATAAAGCCTCCTAGGCAATCTATAATGCATAGTAAAGTGAAATGGGAACAAGTAAGACTAACAAACAAGTGAAGGCATAAGACAAGTACAAGCATATATATAATAACTTGTAAAACCATAGAGCAAGTAAGACGGACAATGAATAAAGGCACGAATGCACGGAAGAATATAATAAGTAGAGATATGTAACAAATGAAGGCATGTATTAAAGAAGCAAAGGCATGTAGCAAATAAAGCACGTGACAAATAATAACATGGGATAAATGAAGGCGTGATGTAATTGACTACAAGTAGTAAGTATCCCACCATGCATACTCAAACCCATGACAATGCATATACACTCATCATCTTGCATATACGATGTTCCCACACATAATTCAAGTAGCAAATAGATCAATCAAGTGCTAATTCCCTCAAGTCAAATTTAACCATTACACTTACCTTTTTACGGAACAAAATCAACAATCAATCATGACTTTTCCTTTAGAACAAGCCTCCAAGCCAACTGAATCTAGATAATTATTTGAAAAAATTCAAAACAAGCTTTAGAAACTATCCACGAATGAAAAAGGTTCAATATTTAACTAAATTGAAAAAGTCAACAAAAGTTAACGTCGAGGCCACGTGGTCGAAATTCGAGATTTGGACCAAATCCCAGTTACCCTTTCACCCGTGAGCCTCGTTATGTGATTTGTTTCGAAATCCGACCTCAATTCGAGGTCTAAATCTCAATTTTATAAAATTCTAAAATTCTACCCAAAACTCCTAATTTTTACTTTGAAATTCATAGATTTGATGATTAAATTCATGAAAAAGTAATTAAAATTGATTGAAAACTAGTTAAAGTTGCTTGCCAATGAATTTGGGAAGAAAATCATCTTCAAAATCGCCTCTAGAGAGTTTAGGATTGAAAATGGTGTAAATTGAGCTAAGTTCTGAAATTCCTCTCTTTTACCCAGCTGCAGGTATCGCAATTGCGACTCTTGTTTGAAATTGCGATGTTCACACAAGCAAACCATTGTTCGCAAAAGCAAACAGTTGCCCAGTCCCTATGATATCGCATTTGTGACAAAATGGTCGCATATGCAAGTAGCCCCTTACTCGCCAAAGCAAGACAGCCTTCGCAAATATGAAGACCGTGCAGTCCAGCCTCCAATTGCATTTGTGACATTACCATCACAAAAGCGAAGACTCCCAGCCACTTCGTATTTGCGATATCCATTTCGCATTTGCAAATATCACAGTTCCTCACCAAATTATAACATTTGCGGGCCCAACATCGCAAAAGCGATACTCGCAATTGCAAAAAGGTCATCGCATTTGCGAGACCTGCAGAGCCGATGCACCAGATTTCCTACAGCAATTCAAAACTTAGCTACAACATATCCGAAACTCAACCGAGACCGTCGGCTCTAATCCAAATATTTACAAAAGTATAATAACATCATACAAACTCACTTGCTACCTCAAATCATCACAATAACATCAAATATCAAGAATTAATCATCAAAACTGAAGATGTTTAACTTAAAAACTCAACTTTTGCCAATTTTTACATAATACGCTGAGACGCCCTCGAATCACTTGCTACCCCAAACTCACTTGCTACCTCAAATCATCACGCCCTCGAATCACCCGGGACCCCAAACTTACTTTCTACCCCAACTTTTGCCAATTTTCACATAATACAAACTCACTTGCTACCTCAAATCATCACTCGAATCACATGTCCAAAAATATCATACAAACCTATCGAAATTGTCAAAATACCGATCTGAGGTTGTATGCCAAGAACGCTGACTGTGGTCAACTCAAGCCTTATTTTAAGTTAAAAATTATATTTTTTTTAAAATTTCACATGATAGCTTACCGAAAAATGATACAGACCACGCACGTATCTCATATATCATCAAATAGAGCTATGTGAGATCTCATAACATACAAAAAGGAGCTAGTACTCACAACAACTTATCGGGTCATCACACATACATGCATAGCTAGGTTATGGCCATAGCCGAATAGAGTTAGGCTTATGATATGCCTTATGTGGATGACTTAAATTGTTTATCCATGTTTCATTGATTTATGAATACATGGTGATTCTTAATAATGTTTGGAGGCCATGATAGGTTTATGACATGTTGATTTGGATATGATGTACTTCTTTCATCGTGTCGGGATTTCTAACTTAACCGTAGTCATACAATTGCGTTACTTGCTTTATGATTTATTGGCTTTTGCCTCACTTTGCTTTTGTTTATATCATGATCAGACTTAAGAAAGATAAATAAGCATAGTGGACTATTATGAAGAGTTGAAATACATTATTAGGCATAGCCATCTCTTATTTATGTAAATATTCATCTGTATTTTATTATTAAGTCATGGTGCATATTTATCATATGATAGGCACATGCATGAGTTGGAGAGTTGGATATTAAATAAAGTTGAGGAATTTGGAACCAAAGACATTGCGAGCGGATATTGGTTATTTATTATTGATGGTATTGTGATTGGACGGTTGTACGCTGCAACAATATTAGATTGGATCAGGTTGCACGCTGCAATAGCACTCGGATATAGATTCGTCCCTCCGGAATCAGGTGATTAGTCATGTTACTTTGGGTCTTATGAGCGCAGGAACCCAGATTGGCGCTCAGTTTGGACACTTGGCCAGTGCAAGGAATATGGATTTGTGCTATGAGGTATTGAGAGTGGATTATAAGTTCGCATTTGAATTTTAGATTCATACAATAGCTTTTATATAAGCTTTGATTGACTCATATCATGATTATGAAAATAATTGAGGTATTTGACATTGTAATCTAACTCTTTTGCCTAAAAAGCATGCCTAAATTTCAGATTTACTATGCCTTTACCTCTTGTAATTATTTGATAATACTGTGCCTTATTTATTTTTCTATTTATGCTTTCACTTTTTTATTGGACTGTTAGTAGGTGTTAGTATCGACCCCTTATCACTACTTGTTCGAGGCTAGACTTAATACTTATTGAGTACCATAGTTTTGTACTCATTCTAGACTTCTGTATATTTTTGTGCAGATTTGAACGTTGTTAACAGTGGTACCCATCCAGCTGTATAGGAGCTTACTTAAAGACTTAGAGGTGAGCTACTTAATTT
Source organism: Nicotiana tabacum (assembly GCF_000715075.1). Lineage (NCBI taxonomy): Eukaryota > Viridiplantae > Streptophyta > Magnoliopsida > Solanales > Solanaceae > Nicotiana > Nicotiana tabacum. Next base: position 46,839,524 of record NC_134092.1, read on the forward strand.
GATCGATTTGCAGCACATAGAGTCTCACTTCCCTACTTCCCTATCCCTATCTATTTACTTCTTTCCAAATAAATGTTATTATTTAGTAAAGACATTTTAACTCTTGTTAAATGCTCATGAAGATGTGACATCGGATTTTGGGAGTTTGTGAGACAGTTGTGGTTGTGTTTAGACCATGTCTCTGACTTATGCATTCGTGATGTTATGCATTAGAATGACTTGTGCATTCTTAATATTCTTAGGAATAATTAAATTAGGAAGTCTTGTTAGTCTGCAGAAGAATCTAATATAGAATTATTACTCAAGGCTAATTAACATAAACTCTCTCATATTTATTAGATCATGAAATACATTGGATCGTTACTTGAGTGTAATATTCCTTGTATTCGTGCTTGTAGCCATTGATTATTTTACTTGCTCTCTAGGTTAGTTTATATTTCCGCATTAGCTCTAATAGTTTTTGAAACCCCTTATTAATGTTTGGCTTAGCATAAAAGTGATAATTCTATTACTTGCCTAATCGCCTTCATATTTTTTCCTATGGAGTTTGACCCCGACTCATAGTTGAATAATTTATATTGCATGTGACCGTATGCACTTACTCTTAGAAGAGTGGATTTGGACGTTATCAATTTTGGCACTATTGCCGAAGAATAATTTGCCGCATTTAGGTTGTTTTAGAAGTAAGTGTGCCTGCTTTGTTCCATACTTGTGAATATTTGTGTAGTTATTTTTCTTATCTTTGTTTATTCTTGTTTAGATACTTAGTTTTTATAAATGGCATCACGTAATGAAAATTTATTGGATGGTAGTTGTTCTTGCTTTGATGACCCTTGTCCTTATTGTGGAGGACCACACTTATGGAAAAATTATTTAAATTCTCCCGGAGGCAGATTTTGCGCATAATCTCAAACTTATGAGAGTATATATGATAGGTGTGGTGGCCAAAATGGTCATTTGGTCAATTGTGCTTATTTGTACTTTCCTACACCGAAATCGAACTATAATGATCCTACTTTTGGTTGTGACAATTATAGGGGTATGAAAGTGGAAGAAGTTGAGCATGATCAAAATTGAGAGTTCAAGTTAATGATGGAATGCCTATTTGATGGAGGAAACAACAAGCAAAAATCCTTGGAGGAGCTTTTGAAAAATAGTCTCCAAAATAGTTTGGTGACTGAAAATGAAAATCCTTCTTTGGGAATTGAACAAAATCAATAAGTCTAAAATTCTCAAAATGAGAGGATAATGTTTATGTTGGAGGCTAATATTGAAAAATTAGGAGAAGCAAAACTTAGCACTCGAGGACTTGAAACAAGTATTAAATCGGAACAATGAGACTATCCGCTCCTTGGAAGATCAAGTTAAACCATTAGTTGAGGCTCATAATATTCTCAAACTTGAGAGTGGGCAAAGAGGTCAAGAAAATTCCAACTTCAAGGAAGAAAGTGAGATTCATTTTCAGGAATCAAGAACTGAACATCTGCCAACCGACTCAATACTGGTGGGTGATGGTGATAAAAAATTGGGATTAGAGTCAACCAGCGTAATTGAAAATATAGTTGAAACTGAATCTAGCTCGAGAGAAGAAGAGGATGTCAAAATCCGAGAAAATTTACAAATTGAGAGCTCGGTGTCTCATTCCAAGTATTTATCAACATTGGAGTTGTGTGTGATATAGGAACCGAACCACGTGAATCAATAAGGGATTGCGGAGAAGAGAGGTAAAGGTCATACATTTTGAAATTTGAAGGCGTAAGACGGCACAATGACATTTCTTATATGAAAGCCAAAAAGTACAAAATGAATAACTTGATGTGTGGCTTGTTCATCTACATACCACCCCTCGCTGGTCACAAGCATGAATCCACATTAGGTGCTGAATTCATAAATTCCAAAAGGTGAGAAAGGTGGTAAAGTTGACTTGCATCATGCAAACATTAAATACGGCGCTTGATAGGAGGCAACCCGTCATTTTTAAAATTTTAGATCATTTTTGAATTTTTTTTAAAAATAGTTTATTATATTATTTTTGAATAATCTGTAAAGTTTCTGATTTTTTGGAGTTGGATTGAGCAGGTTGAGGTGCTGGAGACAAGCCAAAATAGTGGCTATCAACTTTTCTACTAGATATCTTTTGCAACCGCATCAATAAAAAATAAAGCGCAGATGTGCATGCCACATTGAAGATGTGTTTTTTTCACAGAAGCGGAATTGTTGTCACAAAAGCGGTAAATATTTTGCAGGTGTGCTTTGTCAGGTCAATTTAATGAATCCTTTATTAGATAAAACTAAATCCCTTTTTCTCCCAACCCCAAACGCCTCTCCTATTGCACCATTGCACAACCACTGGCACATCACCATCCAGGGGAACCAGGTAATTCCCCATTCTCTTCTTGTTCTATTTCGTTCTTCCTCTCAGCTCTTCTCTCTTCTTCTTCTCTATCTTCACAATAGCTATTTCCCTAAGCCCCTCTTTTCCTCTCTATTGATTTTAGTTTTAGGGTGAGAAAATAGGTTGAGTGTAATTGTGTGTGGTGTTTTGTTGAACAAAAATAATAGGAGAAGTCTGAGTGCCTGATTAGTTTAAAAGAATCAAAGCATTCTCTGTGCTCGTTAAGTGTTCGACGATTTGGCTTAGAGAAATATATTTGTCGTTTGTCTTGAAATAATGTGGAATCAAGTCTTGAATTCATGTATTATAATACTTTAGAAGTCTTGAGTATAAATTTTGTGCAAAAATCATGATTTGAATTAAAACAATTGTCAGCTTCTTGCTTTTTGAAATTCTGATTAAAGAATTGCCGCAGATGCGGCCTCGCACCTGCGATGAATCTTCCTCATATGTGAAGTTTAAATAGTGAAATGTCGCAGAAGGGATTCGTTTTTCGCTGAAGCGATGCTGCACCTGCGCTAGTTTTTTCACAGGTGCGATGGCTGTGTAATTTTCGGTAAACCAGTAGCTTTGAAACTAAGGCTTGTTGGGCCCCTTTGGCTTATTCTTTGGCTAAATTGCTGTGTTCTAAATTACTTAACATGATTCTAATGCACGTCTAACTTGGTTTTGATTTTTTTGAAGTACTTTGAGCTGTGAAAATGGATTCTAGCATGAATGAAGTTGTGGCTGATGGCACGAAATTGAATAGAAGGCTATGTTGGAGCAGTATGATACTTTAGATTAATGTCCGTTGATTGTCATCGCTGAGTTGTGCCAGCGGGCAAATGTGGATGTGCATGGAACTGATCATTAGATACTTGCATCCGTTGAGAGTAGAAGGAGAGGGTAGTTCTTTGAAGAGCTAGAAAAAATAGGCAGAGTTACATGAGAAATTAGAAGTTGTTGTTAACAGGCTTGAGACAACATATGGGAATATGTCCAAGGCACATGTCTCTCTTCAGGCAGATTTCAAAGCAGAGAAAAAGAAACACAAGAACAAGAGCAATTTCATGGTCAAAATATAGAGAGGCATCAATGCAATCTTTAAATGGGGGCAACCGAATAAGAAGGTACCGATTGAGGACGAGGATGACAGTGAGGAGTATTCTTTCGTATTGGATGATGATGATGATCATGATGCTGGTGATGATGGGGCTCAGAGTTCTACACATCAGTGATGAGGAAGCACAATTAGAGGTAATTACGAAATTCAGGGTGCTTCAATGTTTGAAACTAAAGGTCAATAAGGATTATGTGGTTTAAAAAAAGTGAATTACAAAAAAGAAAGAAAAATGTTGGTATAGGATGTTGTAACTTGCATCCCAAATGCTTATCCTATCCTTCCCTAAGCCTACATTACAAGTTTAAATAATCCTTATGTGATCCAACCAAATGGTATTATATTTGTTAGCACTAGAACTTTTTCGTTGAGAGTGAGACTTTGTGCAAATATTCCTTGTGTTGTTGTTGTGAATATGGTGAATTTGGAACTTTCTTTATTGTGAGGGCATATGAATTATGATTGATTGGTAACGTTAATAATCCCCAATTGAGACAAATATGCATATTTAGTAGACTAGTACTTTTGAGTCACTTCTTGATGCTTGGTTTTTGTCACTTGAATATTTTGAAACTCCATTGCATTATTGAGATTGTGTTTTTAAATGAGGGAGTTATTTGGTTAAAGTTCACATACTTGTAGCCTAATTATTAGTACCAACCAAAGCCATAAGTATTGTGATTAATTGGAGAATATGATTTTGGAATGATAGCAATACTAATTGAGATTTAAATGGTAGAGCCTCATTGAGTGTTTTGTTTTGATTTGCTTGAGGACAAGCAAAGACTTTAAGTAGAGGTGTTGATAAGCGGTGATTTTATCATTTATTCTAGTCTCTTTGCTTTAATTTTTGTATCCTTTAATTATAATATGAGATAATTTATGGTGTGTATTGCTAGTATTTCAGGCACAATGAGTCATGAAGAAAATTGATGTCACGACCCGAAGTCTAAGCAGGCTTGAGCTTCTAATGAGTCTCCTCACACTCATCAGACCATCTAAAAAGAAAACCTTTCTGACTCAACTTAATCAATGGAGCTGCAATAGATGAAAATTCCTTTACAAAATGACGGTACTAGCCTGCCAAACCCAAGAAACTCTAAATATACATAGTTGTAGTAGGTCTAGGCCAATTCTTAACTGCCTCAATCCTATTGGGATCAACCTTAATACCTTCACCAGACACCACGTGACCCAAGAATACAACTAGTCTTACCAAAACTCATATTTGGAGAACTTAGCATAAAGTTTCCCTTTCCTCAAAATCTGAAGCACAATCCTCAAATGTTGCTTATGCTCCTCCTACTACAAGAGTAAACCAAGATTTAATCAATGAACACTAGCATAAAAGTATCCAAATAAGACTTGAATACCTTGTTCATCAAATCCATGATTCCGCTAGAGAATTAGTCAAGCTAAATGACATCACTAAGAACTTATAATGAACATAACGAGTCATAAAAGCCTTCTTAGGGTTATCCAAAGCCCTAATATTCACCTGATGATAACCCGATCTCAAGTCAATCTTAGAGAACAACCTAGTATCTTGAAAATGATCAAACAAAAAATAAATACGAGGCAATGGATACTTGTTCTTGACAGTAATCTTATTCAAATACCTATAATCAATGCACATCCTCATAGTGCCATCCTTCTTCTTTATAAACAACACTAGTGCAACCCAAGGAGAAACACTCAGTCTAATTAATCCCTTATCAAGCGAATCTTGCAATTGCTCCTTCAAATGCTTCAACTCAGCTGGAGTCATACGGTATAATGGAATAGATAAGGGCTAATAGGAACACATGAAATGCAGCACCCTCAGAAAGGGACGTCAGTACAAAATAATGTACCGAGTATGTAAGGCAATATACTGAAAGCTGAAACTGAACTGATAATCTGAACATATGCTTACCTACTGATACTGACTCAACTCTCTTAATATAGTAAGTAAAATAGTTGTTCGGCCCTAAAAGGCTCGCCATAGTAAGTATATATATATACATACATATATATATATATATATATATATATATATATATATATATATATATATATATATATATATATACACACACACACACACACACACACACACTCTGCCATAGTAGGCTCGCTCATAGGTGCTCGGCCATACTAGGCTCTGTATCTTGGCCATGCTGGGCTCGCTCATTGGCGCTCGACCACAATAGGCTCAGTATATAATTTATCATTTTATCAGAGGTTCTTCAATAGGGGCCTGCCCATGGATTATAGCTTGATGATAATGAAAATACCGTAATACTGTATATATAGGCTCTCGGCTCTCTTGACTAGAACAAGACAATACTCAATTGAATATGAAGTTTCGATAAGGGAGAATACTGTAACTTATGAGACTAGAAAATGTACATATAACTACTCTGCCATAGTAGGCTCGCTCATAGGTGCTCGGCCATACTAGGCTCTGTATCTCGGCCATGCTGGGCTCGCTCATAGGCGTTCGGCCACAGTAGGCTCGAGTATATAATTTATCATTTGATCAGAGGTTCCCCAATAGGGGCCTGCCCATGGATTATAGCTTGATGATAATGAAAATACTGTAATACTGCATATATAGGCTCTCGGCTCTCTTGACTAGAACAAGACAATACTCAATTGAATATGAAGTTTCGATAAGGGAGAATACTGTAACTTATGAGACTAGAAAATGTACATAAATTCCGGGACATGGATTTTTTTTCTTTATACCTTGTTAACTAACTTGTGTAATTACGAGATCATGCAAAATAAAGGAAGAGCTTAGCCTTAATATACATGAGTCGATTCTCTTAAAAATCCCTCTAACACCCGTTAATTGCGACAAAATATATAACACCGAGATTGAAATAGGGAACAATCCGTATGAAATGCTCAAAGAAATAACGTTGCTATTGAAAAATCATCTATGTTGAAACTCTTTCTCAAGAGATTTAGTATTAACATTACTATTCAATGAAAAGCTTGGCTGAAATGTTTCTTAAGAGGTTAGAACTAACGTTACTATGTAGTTGAAAAGCTTGCCTGAACTCTCTTAATACCTTCTAACGAGTGTTTGTAATGAAAAGGACATTATAAAGTTAATCACTTGAACACCTAAGGCCAAATGAAGTAAAGATGAAAATCTTCTAAATGATTTTTACACGTAATAAAGAATGCAGTCACTTTGTGTTTATCACTTAATTGCCACCTTTCAATTTGATGTATGAGTCATTAGTTTGAATAGTGGGCTACCATATAGTCATAATTTAAACCTTATCCAATAATTCCCTAATTAATTAGGTAATATTTCACTACCCAATAATTAACCAATTGCCCATATAATTAAGAATTATCTCAACTTACTTAAAATGCTACTCACTTTTAACATACCTTATACACCTTACTATCATGGTCATGTGGTACCTTGTATGATACGAGTCCATAAATACCGAGTATTTTAGCTCGGGCCGTATTTTACCCAAAAATGCCTAACTTCGAAGAAATTCATTTGCTTCGATTCGCTTACCCTCTTGCCTTCACGAATTTACTTATCCCTGGTTTGAAATAATATAATACTTATAATCCCAAAATAATCTCATTCCCGAGCTTATGTCGATTAACTTACGACGAAGCTTTAACATAAAAAAAAAAGGTGACGTAACATCTCATTTTTGAGCTTTCATCAATTTATTTATGGCATACTTTCACATACGAAAATATGGGGTATAACATTATACTTGTGTGAATGTTCATATCGGAGCGAAGGGGCTCGGTTAAGTTTTGAATGTGTTGTGGCTATATTATGAACTGTTATGGGAAATCTTGTGCATCAGGTCTGCGGGTCTCGCAAATGCGATGTCATCTGTCGGGCTCGCTAATGTGATAACTGGTAAGGAACTGCGAGCTTCGCAAATGCAAGCTCAGGGTTTTCGTTTTTGTAATGGTAATGTTGCAAATGCGTCTAGAAGCTAAGTTGGGCAGTCTTTGCATATCCGAAGGCTATCTCGCTTTTGCGAGTAAGAGGCTCATTGGAAATGCGACCATTTTGTCAAAAATGCGACATCGGAGGGGCTGGGAAAATTTTCGCTTTTGTGAATAGTGTTTCGCTTTTGCGAACATCACAATTGCTAATAAGAGTTCGCAATTGCGATATCTGCAACTGGGTAAAAGTGGAAAATTTTGGGAGTTAGCTCATTTTACACTATTTTTCAACCCTAATCTCTCTAGCAGCGATTTTTGAAGAGGATTGTCTTCCCAAATTCACTGGTAAGAAACTTTAACTTATTTCCAATCAATTTCAATTACTTTTCCATTAATTTAATCATCAAATTTATGAATTTTAAAGTAAAAATTAGGGGTTTAGGGTAGAATTTAGGAATTTTATAAAATTAAGATTTAGACCTCTAATTGAGGTCGGATTTCATAACAAATCACAAAACCAGGCTCGTGGATGAATGGGTGATCGAAATTTGGTCTGAATCTCGGATTTTAACCATGTGGGCCTGGGGTTGACTTTTGTTGACCTTTTCAATTTAGTTAAATATTGAACTTTTTTCATTCATGGGGTAGTTTTTAAAACTAGTTTTCTATTGTTTGAATGATAATTGGCTAGATTCGGTTGGTTTAGAGGCTTGTTCTAAAGGAAAATATATTGTTGGTTGTTGATTTTGTTCCGAAAAGAGGTAAGTGTCGTGGTTACCTTGACTTGAGAGAATTTGGACTTGATTGATCTATCTACTACTTGAATTATATGTGGGGATGGTGTATATATAAGGTGACGATTGTATATGCATCGTCAGAGGTTTAAGCATGCTGGGTGAGCTACTTACTGCTTGTCTTCAATTACATCACGTTTTCATTTATCCCATGTAATTATTTGTCACGTGTTTTATTTGCTACATGCCTTTACTTGTTCAGTACATGCCTTCATTTGTTACATATCTGTTCTTGTTATATGCTTCCGTGTGTTCATGCCTTTATTCATTGTCCGCCATACTTGCACTATGCTTTTACATGTTATTAGATAGATGCTTTTATTTGTCTTATTCCTTCACTTGTTTGTTAGTCTTACTTGTTCCCATTTCATTTTACTATGTATTATGGATTGCCTAGAAGGCTTTAATCGCTTATGCCCTTTTGCATTACATTGTGAGATACCCCTTGGATGGATGTAGTATTATAATATGTATATTTGGGATCGGGTAGCACGCCGTAACAATATTCATGTATATTTGGGATGGGTTGCACGCCATAACGGTATTGATTTTATATATGGGATCGGGTTGCACGCCGCAACGGTAGTGGTATGTATATATATATATATATATATATATGTGTGTGTGTGTGTGTGGGGGGGGGGGGGGGGGGGGGAGATTAGGTTGCGCGCCGCAACAGAAAAGTTATATTATGATTGTTTTTGGCTATTGGTTCCGTTTCCGTGTTGTGTAGTGAATTATCCAGTATCGATGTTATTTTTTGTTCCTCTATTCCATTACGGCTTTCTACTTATACTCGTATAGTTTTATAGTGAGTGCCACTACTTCCTCGATGTTAGGCTCGGCACTTACGGAGTACATGAGGTCGGTTGTACTCATACTACACTTCTACACTTGTGCAGATTCTGGGGTTGGTCCTAGTGGCGCTTAGAGGAGATGTGCCCAGACGTATTTTATCAGGAGACTTGAGGTATAGCTGCATAGAGTTTGCAGACCCCGAAGTCCCCTTCTTATCTACTATATTGCTTATTGCATTTTGGACAGTTGTATAATTATTTCAGACCATGTTTTTAGTATTTTTTGCAGCTCACGTGCTTGTGACACCATTTTCTTAGATTAGACTAAACATCACGCCATAACGGTATTGATTTTGTATATGGGATCGGGTTACTTGTGCGCCGCAACAGAAAAGTTATATTATTATTGTTTTTGGCTATTGGTTCCGTTTCCGTGTTGTGTAGTGAATTGTCTAGTTTCGATGTTATTTTTTGTTCCTCTATTCCATTATTGTTTTCTACTTATACTCGTATAGTTTTATAGTGAGTGCCCTGTCATAGCCACGTCACTACTTCGTTGATGTTAGGCTCGGTACTTACGGAGTATATGAGGTCGGTTGTACACATACTATACTTCTACACTTCTTGTGCAAATTCTTGGGTTGGTCCTAGTGGCGCTTAGAGGAGATGTGCCCAGACGTATTTCATCAGGAGACTTGAGGTATAGCTGCATAGAGTTTGCAGACCCCGAAGTCCCCTTCTTATCTATTATATTGCTTATTGCATTTTGGACAGTTGTATAATTATTTCAGACCATGTTTGTAGTATTTTTTGCAGCTCACGTGCTTGTGACACCATTTTCTTGGATTAGACTAAACATCATGTATTGATTTTTTATATATATTTCAAAGTTTCACAGCTTTATCTTCTTATTAATCTACTTTTTTAAAATTGTTAAAGTAGTTAATTGCTTAGCAAATGTTGGCTTGCCTAGCAAGCGGACGTAAGGCGCTATCATCGCCCTGTTGTTGGTATTTTGGGTCCTGATAGTACGCTCATCGTCTCGTATATACATGGCACCTAAAGTAAGAAACAAGTAGCAAATATATCAACTATGTAGAGAATTTTCTCTTACAAGGATAGATAACAGACTTACCTCCACCCAAGAACACCTTCAACCTACCAAAACTGCTTCTCCTTTCAAGTCCACCTCAAAATGACTCGAATTTAAACAAATAATGCTCAATAGAGTCATAGAAATAAACCCCAAATGACAAAGCTTCAAGTTTTAATCAATTCCCAAAAATCAACAAAAGTTAACTTAGGCCCACTTAATAAAAACCCAAAATTGGATTCGTATCCCAACTACCCATGGGTCATGGAACCCAAATCTATAATCAAAATCCCATTTTGATGTCATTAGCATGCTTAAATAAAAAATATTTCATTTTTAGGTTTCCTTCCATTTCTCACATGATTTCTCCCAAATCCTTGATTTTATGTTAAAATTATGATAGATCCTTAACTTTAAGATAAAAGTTAGTTAGAATCACTCACCCGATTGTGGTTGATGAAGAAATAGATCAAAACCCCTCAAAACTGAGCTCCCATGCTCCAAAATTGATGAAAAATGCCAAAAACCACAAAATAGGCTCTTTTATAGTGTGTAGAAAAAACTAACAGTAAAGATGCACTACTCTGGCGCCCGGGGCTGCCCCCTAACTCTGCCACCCTTCGATAAAACGATTATAACTTCGTGCTCAAATGTTTGAATGGCGAATGATTTGAACTAAAATAAACTAGATTTAAAGGGATACAATCTCATCAAAACCTTATTCTAAATATTTTTTATAAATTGTGGGAAATTTTTCTTTGAAGTCATGTCACTGTAGAAAAACCTTATCTCAGTAACTCAATTCTTCCGGAACTTTCTCCCAATGTGCCGAAATGCACCCGAGTTCCTCGAGACCCCATTCGACAATTCATACAAGTCCAAATACCCCACCTGGACTTATCCAAAGTCTCAAATCACCTACGGGAACATCAAAACAAAGAATTGAGGTTCAAGACGAATAGATTTTTTCTTAAGTTCTTAAATTTTTATTCTTTCAAAAAAGTATCTGAATCACACTTAGAAGCTTAAAATCACTTTGAAACTTGCACACAAGTTCAATTCAACTATATAGACCTATAAAAAGTCTCAAAATACCAATCAGAGTCTAATAACATTAAAGTTAATTCTTAATCAAACTTATGAACTCTTAAATCCTTCAAATTGCCAACTTTCAACAAATGGTGCCAAATTCTTCAATGAGCCTCCAAAACCAAATTTGATCATACGTACAACTCCAAAATCGTTATACAAACCTATTGGAATAGAAAACCCAATTTCAAGTATGTTTACCCAAAAGTCAAATCTTGATCAACTTTTCTTGCTTAAAGCTTCCATTTAGGAACAAAGTGTTGCAAAACACTTTCAAAACTCTTGGGAGAAATATCACTCATACTCGCATGTCATAAATATTAAATTGATCTGCGGAAAGTTTCAAATTACGAAATAAGATGCTTGAACTCAAAATAACCGGTCGAGTCATTAAATATGCTTAGTGTCTTCCTCTTTGATTGTACACCTTATTATTGATATCCGTTATTTCTTGGCTGTTTATTGGATATTTTTCTATTATTGTATATGCTTATGAGCTTCACAGGTTATACAAAGTGAGTATATTTTGACTAAACCTTATCACTATTCGTTAAGATTAGTTTTGATACTTACTGAGTACATGAGATCAGTTTTACTCATTCTATACTTCTGCACCTTGCATGTAGATGGTGGAGCTGCATTGTTGTAGAGTTCGAGGGCGAGCATTGAATACACATCGATATTCAAGTTATCAGCTGCCATTCTTTCATGGTAGCCAAAAATCTTGTCTTTCTATTTATGTATTTTCAAATGGATAATGTATTCTTTTCATATCAACGTTATAATTCTGATCTTAGTTGCTCATGAGTTGTTCTACCAGTTCATAGTATAATTTGTATTAATATTCATACCTTATTCAGTTGTTGATCTTCAGTTCGATCTATATTTTTGTTCGTTTGCTTGCCTAGCGGATTAGGGTAGGCGCCATCATGATTCCAGCGGAATTTGGATCGTGACAGCTACCCATAGAGTGATAAATGCACTAAAATGTGAACTTCTTAACTTTAATTTAAATAGGTTATATACCTGAATCTTTAATCAATTGAGAATATCTTTTACTTTCTTGACCTCTCATTTCAAATATGGCCTCCTCAACACTATTGTTCTGCCAAAATCTCTTTGAGATGAGATTTGGTCGCTCGACTTCAACTTACTTTTCTTTCTATTTGGATTTATGGTCAAGATTATTTATAGGATCTGACTCTTTTGTTCCTCGGAGAATAACATATTGTGCTACCTTTAAAAAAAAAGAAATATACAGCAACTTGTCTGCCGCTACATCAAGCAGAAACGTTGGAAGCTTGCCACAGTTTGCTATCAAGTGACCCAACAATTGCTTGGCTTAATTATCTCTTTTAAAGACTTTAAATAAGAAACTTGTTCATCCATTATCTACTCTCAAAATACATATAGCACTATTGTATAACTTACTGTTTAGATATTAGATCAAATGCTCCAATTGTCAAATCCCACATTCCCTTCATTTTTTCATTAATAGAAAAGTTTCATGTAAGACCCCGTCGATCATTTTGTGTATTTAAGACCCGTTTCCCCATTTGATGGTTCTTGTATTCTTACTTATTATTCTATGACGTGCGAGGACGATTGGTTTAGTTCCGGAAAGGTTTTGGAGTATAGTGGAACACTTAGTTTCATTGTTGGAATCTTAGGTTGCAAAAGTTGACCAAGGTTTGATTTTTATGTAAAAGCCTCGGATTCGTATTTTGATGGTTCCATTAAGTTTGTATGGTGATTTTGTACTTAGGCTTATGTCCGAATTTGAATTTAGAGGTTCCTAGGATAATTTGGCTTTATTTTCCGGAAGTTGGAAATTTGAAGGTTTAGAAATTTCATATGTTTGGCCATGAGTTGACTTTGAGGCTATCAAGGTCGGATTGTTGTTCAAGGACTTGTGTCACGCCCCAAACTCGAGGAGCGTGACCGGCGCTCAACCGAGTGAATCCGTGCGAACAAGCCTGTTAGATACCTTCTACCCAAACTCACACATGCTTAAAGAGAGTACATATTTCCGTTAATTAGACAATAAAGAGATCATATAAACAATACCAAATTATTTCCATAAGTTACTTCATTTTAAAGTTTCGAGATACACACATTTTCATAGTCTGAAGTGTAATAAGTAATTCAAACACAACATCACTTGTTTAACTTTTCCAGCACCAATATACAACCCACACTATGTCTACGGAGCCTCAAATAAATATAAAAGAGTACTATGATAGTGCCGGTAACAAGGCCCCGATTATACCTTAAATACAATAAATACATAAGAAACAAAAGGTACATGACCCCGAAATAAAATAGGGCTCACCAAGTCTGTTGGGAAGAGGGTGTACCACTATCACTGATCAATGCCGCCTGCTGTGGAATGACTTTCATCCATTAAAGATGCAGTGCTCCCGACAAAAGGGATGTTAGTACCGTCGAATAGCACCAATATGTATAACTAAACACCCTCTCAATAGAATGATTAATAATACAAGGAGTAACAATCATAAAATCAATGGAAGCCTCGAACAATACCAAAACATCAAGTTAAGAACCAAATAAGTTTTCAAGTAAATTTTCATATTTTTAGGTTGGAGATCCTTAGTACCGATATATCATCATTCACAATACCACTGTATTTTTAGCACAGATTCCGATCACGACCCGATCGGCTAGCCCGTCTCATTTGAGATATCAACCACAACCACAATTTTAATTTTAATTTCCAGCACAATCACCACCATGTGTGCGGCATGTCGTCCGATCACGACCCGATCAACTAGGCCGCCTTATCAGAGAAATCATCCTTTTCTTTAAATCATCTCATTTCATACTTCTTTCACATCTTTTCATTACATTGGCACTAGTGGCCACAATTATAAAGTCATTCTTGGCACTTGGCTGTATTTCATAATTCAAATCCTTTTTCCACTTTCAAACATCATCATATTCATCAACAACAACAAGGCTTTTCAATTCAAGACTTTAAATACACATGTGGGCAATTAAGAATCTTAGGCACATACAGACTTTTCATAGAATTTGCATAACAACCTTCATTCGAACTTGACTTGAAGTCTTAACATTTTCAATGTACATCCCATACTTTGAACAGATCCTCAAATAATAGGATAACATGGTAAAAGCATTTGGAATAAATATTGAACATGCATCTTTTAACACAAGCATATTCAGAATAGCCAATTTTATAATGATCAATCAGAGACATACGCAAATTATATGAACACCGTGGGATTCAATTCTAAGAGAAGAGTTTCGCCAACATACCTCAATTGAGCTTTCTTAAACTCTAAAATATTCCGAAATTCTTAGAAAATTCAATCTAATTTAGAAATATAACAAATTGAACCAAAATTAGGACGATGATCATGGTTCTAGCTCATTTGAGCATTTTATCAAACACTAGGTGCGCATTAAGGTTTCAAGGTCCTCCTATGGTGGATTCTATCACCCCAACCCATTATCTACCATTATTAGCTCAAATATCTTCTTACACTCTTTGATAACACATGCATGCAAGATGAACAACTCACATGCCCAAGAATTATTGTACTAATTACCCAATTCTAGATAATATTCGAGATTGAGGGTTAGGGTGTAAAATCTTACCTTTAGGATGAAGACCTTGTGGGTTTTCCTTGTTAATCTTCCAAGATTTGATCAAGAATTGAAGAACAATTATTGAGGAACACTTTTTCACTCTAGGTCACTCTCTCACTCTAAAAACATCAGGTTTTAGCGCAAGAAATGGTCCATTGGGTCTATTTAACGAAATGCGGTCGGGTTATAAAAAAATAGAATTTGTACAGCCTCGCCGCATGGGGCACCATGGGGCACGGCGCTGCAATGAAAATGTGCCTAGAAACAAATTTTTGAAGTGTTCTGGAAATCCCCACAGGCGCACCGTATGGGGCGGCGTATGTGGCGGCACATGGGGCGGCGCGGTAGTGTCACATTCTGCCAGCTTTTGGTAATTTGGTCATAAATTTTTGTAAGAGAGTCCAAATGACGAACGGTTTGAAGCGTTAGAAACTAAACTCGAAGATATTACATTTGATAGTTTGTTTATCACACACACACACACACACACACACACACACACACATACATATATATATGTAGATATTAATCGTCCAAAGTTTGGTCTTGTGCACACCGTTTGGAACTTTAGTCTATCATGTAATTTTCCAACTTGACTTAGACTTAGGCCTCTTCTTAGACCCCACGTCACTTATAATATGCCTCGTACACTTATTATCATATACAATTGATATTCATCATATTAATAGTCCTCGTATGAATACAAAATAATATAATTAGCACACATCAACTTTCTTAATAATACTTAAGTACTTCAAAATTTTTCGGGATGCTACATTCTCCCCCACCTAGAATCATTCGTCCTTGAATGAGGAGTAGAGTTGACCCCAACACTTAGCATAACTTAACTCTTTTCTCATATACCTCAAGCCCCCAAATTGTTGACTATCTCTCAAATTTTTCAGAAATTCTGGTAGAGTTTCCCTTGTAACTGAGCCTATCTACCTGCCAAAGAACCCCAGAAACACATCCTAACAACATATACATAACCCAATGACGTAACATAATACCAAAACAACACCAACTATGGCCTCATAAACAACATATAACTAGAAAGGAACACCTTTAACATCAACTGTACAAGTGATACAAAATTCATAGGTGACAATTTCATAGAAAGATTACATAGCTATTCAAGAAATTAAGGCTACTTCTTCTTCATCTCTTCCTCGGCCTCCCAAGTAGCTTCTTCAACATTTTGACTTCGCCACAACACTTTTATGGAGGCAATTTCTTTATTTCTCAGTTTTAGGACTTGCCTATAAAGAATGGCAACTAGGATTTCTTCTTAGGTTAGTTCTTCATTAACTTCAATAGTCTCAACTGGCACAATAAGCGACGAATCTCCGATTACCTTCTTCAACATAGACACATGAAATGCCGGGTGCACTAATGATATCTCAGGTGGCAGGTCCAACTTTTACGTCATCTGACCAATCCTCTGAATGATTCTGTACGGTCCAACATTCCTCGGTCTCAATTTCCCCTTTTTACCAAATCGTATTACACTTTTCATGGGGGAAACCTTCAAGAATACCCAATCATCTTCTTTGAACTCCAAATCCCTGCAATGAACATCCGAATAGGACTTTTGACGGCTCTGAGCAGTTTTCAACCGCTCCTTAATGATTTTGACCTTCTCCATAACATGATGCATGAGGTCTGGTCCTATCAATTCAGCTTCCCCAATCTCGAACCACCCAATGGGAGATCTACATATCCTACCATATAAAGCCTTGAATGGTGCCATCTGAATACTAGCATGATAACTGTTGTTGTGAGCAAATTCTATGAGTGGAAAATGGTCATCCCAGCTGTTGAAATCAAGAACGCAAGCATGCATCATATTATCAAATGTCTAAATAGTCCGCTCTGCCTACCCGTCACTCTGTGGGTGAAAAGCTATAATAAGATTCACCTGAGTACCCAAAACTTGCTGAAATTTCTTCTAAAAATTAGTTGTGAATTGAGCCCCTCAATCAGAAATGATAGAAACTGGAGTGCCATGCAACCTGACCATTTCCTTGATATATAACTGCGCATAATATTCCGCTGTGTCGGTAGATTTAACTGGCAAGAAGTGTGCTGATTTCGTGAGTCGATCCATAATTATTAAATTGAGTCAAACTTATGTGAAGTGGGCGGTAGTCCTACCACAAAGTCCATATTAATCATTTCCCACTTCCACATTGGAAGTTCTATGTTCTGTGCCAACCCACCGGGCCGTTGGTGTTCATCCTTTATTTGTTGACAATTCAGACATCTTGCCACAAAGTCCGCCATGTTCCTCTTCATGTCATTCCACCAATAGACTTCCTTGAGATCATGATACATCTTTGTAGAGCCCGGGTGCACGGAATACCTAGAAGTGTGAGCCTTAGTCATGATTCTTTCCCAGAGACCATCTACATTTGGAACACATAACCGCCTTTGGTACCTTAATATACCATCATCCATGCCGAGAGAAAAATCCATAGTCTTATGTTTATGAATCCCCTCCTTCAAATGCACCAACAATGGATCATTGTATTGCTTCTCTTTGACTTCCACAATAAGCGATGATTCAGCCTATTTTGCACAATTACACCTCCTTCGCTAGAGTCCGCAAGAAGAACTCCCAAACTAGCCAACCGATGAACATCCTTGGCCAACGACCTCTGATATGCCTCCAAGTAAGCCAAACTACCCATAGATTTACGGCTAAGACATCCGCCACAACATTGGCCTTTCCCGAGTGATACAGGATATCGATGTCGTAATCTTTGAGTAACTCAAGCCATCTTCTCTGCCTCAGATTCAACTACTTCTGTTTGACAATATATTCAAGGCTCTTATGGTCCGTGAATATATCCACATAGACCCCATAAAGGTAATGACGCCAAATCTTCAATGCAAATACCACCTCTACAAGTTCTAAGTCATGTGTTGGATAATTCTTTTCATGATTCTTGAGTTTCCTAGAAGCATAAGCTATAACCTTGTCATGTTGCATTAATACACACCCAAGCCCGATCGTTGAAGCATCACAATACACCACAAACCCATTTGTACCCTCTGGTAGGGTCAACACCGGCGCCGTAGTCAATCATGATTTCAGCTCCTAGAAGCTCTTTTCACAAGCATCAGACCATTGAAACTTACTCGCCTTCTACGTCAATTTAGTCAACGGAGAGGCAAGGGTTGAGAACCCTTCCACAAACGTTCTGTAATACCCCGCTAAGCCCAAGAAACTGTAAATCTCTGTTGGAGTTGTGGGCCTAGAACAATTCTTTATAGCCGCAATCTTCTGAGTATCAACCATAATTCCCTCTCTAGAGACGACATGAACCAATAATGCAATAGATTCCAGCCAAAATTCACATTTCAAAAACTTTGCATACAAATTGTGTTGATATAGAGTTTAGAACTGTCATGAGATGATTGGCATGATCCTCTCGACTTCGTGAATATACAAAAATATCGTCAATGAACACTACCACAAAGGAATCGAGGAACGACTTGAAAACTCGTTTCATAAGATCCATGAAGGCTGCTGGGGAATTTGTTAGCCCAAAAGACATCACAAAAAATTCAAAGTGACCATATCGTAAATCAATTTTTGAGAAGTTCTTAGCACCTTGCAATTGGTCAAACAAGTCATCTATCCTTGGCAGCAGGTACTTATTCTTGATTGTAACCTTGTTGAGGTGCCTATAGTCGATACACATTCTTAGTGACCCATCCTTTTTCCTTACAAAGAGAATCGGTGCACCCCAGGGCGACACACTCAGCCGGATGAAACCGTTATCTAATAAATCCTTCAATTGTTCCTTTAGTTCTTTCAATTCTATCGGTGCCATCCTGTAGGGTGGAATAGATATAGGTTGCATGCCTGGCATCACATCAATCCCAAAATCAATCTCTCTGTCTGGTGGGATCCCAGGGAGCTCTTCTGGAAAGACTCCCGAAAATTCATTCACTACAGGCATGGACTCGAGTGTAGGTTCCTCAGCATCGGTGTTCATAACCTGGACCAAATGGCAAATACACCCTGTGTTGATCATCTTCGTGGCTTTTAGGTAAGAAATAAACCTACCCTTCGGCACTACATCATCACCCTTCCACTCAATAACTGAATCATTTGGAAATTCGAACCTAACAGTCCTGGTTCGGAAATCAAGCTTGGCAAAACAAGAATAAAGCCAGTCCATCCTCATTATTATATCAAAATTGACCATTCCCAATTTAAAGAGATCGTCCATGGTGTCTCGACCACGCACAACGACAACACAATCCCTATAAACCCGCGTGGCCAAAATAGACTCACCAACTGGAGTAGTTATAGAGAACATCTCATGAAGCTATTTTGGTTCTATCCCAAATTCCATAGCAACATAAGGAGTGGCATATGACAAGGTGGAACCGGGATCAATATGATCATACACATCATGAGATTGGGCTGTCAATATACCCATGATAACATCTGCAGAAGCCTCTAAATTCTGGCATCCCCTCATAACATATAAATTTGTTGGGTCCTCCCGAACTCTGTGCTCCACCCCTAGCTACACCACGCCCTGTGGGTGTTGGAGTGCCTCGAGCTAGAGGAGGTGCTGCGGATGTAGTAGCTGCAGAAATGGCTGGCTATGCTCGGCCCCTGCCCGTACCCCGACAGGATGAACGACAATCCCTCAATCCGCATCTATAGCATATGGGTAAGTGTATATAACATATTGCTAAGTGAATCTTTCCACACCTACGGCATGGGGGCCTCCGCTGCTACTGGATTCTACCACCATGCTGACCCTACTGGTAGGAGCCCCTATCGTCCTGATTGGGCCTGGATCGGCTCCACTGCTACTGCTGACTGGGCCCTGATGGCGGTGCACTAGCCGAAGACTGAGCAAAGGACTGAGATGACTTTGACGACTCTCCCTTGTATGTTGACCTACCGCCTCCAGAAGAACCACCAAGGTTGCCCATAGACCGGACCTTATTTCTACCCTCTCGCTCCATTCAATTATTCAATTTGCAGGTTTCTGTGGCTTGAGCGAATGCCACCATCTTCCCATAGTTCATATCAAAATTCAATGCAGTTGTAGTGACCCCATTAATTACCAAGGTACTAAAGCCCTGCACAAACCGGCACACTCTAGCCTCCATAGTGCGCAATATGTAAATAGCATACTTGGATAAGTACGCGAATCTCATATGGTAATCCCACACACTCAGGCAACCTTGCCTCAGGTTAGCAGTGGGCTGCCTTAATCTCGGCAGGTAAGAAATGATCAATGAAGGCATCGGCAAACTCACCCCACCTCTCCGGAGGGCTCCCTTCTTCACGGGATTCCTCCTATAGTTCAAACCAAGAATATGCCATTTCTTTCAGGCGGTAGAAGTCCAATTCCACTTCCTCTGTCTCAGTAGGACGCATAACTGGGAGAGTCTTGTGCATCTCATCAATGAAGTCCTGGGGGTCCTCCTCTGGGTTAGTACCAGTGAACACTGGAGGATCCAACTGGAGAAACTTGTTCACCCTGGAACTAGCAGAATCCTCTGGCTGACTGGAAGCAGTTGGTGCCACATTTGACCTCTCGGCCTGGGAAGCCACTATCTGAGCCAACATCTGTATGGCTCCCCTATGATCAACATCAGAAACACCAGAATCAGAAGCTGGAGCTGGAGGTGGGACTGGTATCAGTTGGAGGAACGTTGCACCCTCAGTAGGTGTAAGGACAGGTGCGCTTTGATCAGTTATAGTAGAATCAGACAGCGTAGTAACTGGAGGAATATTCTCACTCCTTGGGTGCTTACCCGCATCATTAAATATAGAATCAATTGCCACTCCTGGGGTGACATTAGCTCTTTGGTCAGTTATTACCTTCTTCTTAGGTTCCATGTACTGAAAGATAAAGCAAAGCACTAGTTAAAGGAGGAACAATCTTAGAATCAGCTTTATCGCACGATCGAGAACATGAAATAAGGTTATTATTCCTAAATTTCCATGTAGCCTCCTAATTATAGATATGGTCGACAACACACCGATAAGAAGGACTCTACTAGACACGGCTCTAAGACATCCTAGGACACTTTAAAACTTTAGGCTCTGATACCAAGTTTGTCACGCCTCAAACTCGAGAAGCGCGACTGGCGCTCAACCGAGTGAACCCGATCGAGCAAGCCTGTTAGATACCTTCTACCCAAACTCACACATGCTTAAAGAGAGTACATATTTCCGTTAATTAGACAAATAAAAGATCATATATACAATACCAAATCATTTCCACCAGTTACTTCATTTTAAAGTTTCGAGATACATACATTTTCATAGTTTGAAGTGGAATAAGTAATTCAAATACAACATAACTTGTTTAACTTTCCCAGCACCAATATACAACCCACACTATGTCTACGGAGCCTCCAATAGATACGAAAGAGTACTACGATAGTGCCGGTAACAAGGCCTCGATTATATCTCAAATACAATACATAAGGAACAAAAGGTACATGACCCCAAAATGAAATGGGGCTCACCAAGTCTGTTGGGAAGAGGGTGTACCGCTATCACTGATCAATGCCGCGTGCTGTGGAACAACTTGCATCCATTAAAGATGCAAAGCCCCCGACAAAAAGGACGTTAGTACTGTTGAATAACACCAGTACATATAACTAAACACCCTCTCAATAGAATGAATAATAATACAAGGAGGAACAATCATAAAATCAATGGAAGCCTCGAATAATACCAAAACATCAAGTTAAGAACCAAATATGTTTTCAAGTAAATTTCCATATTTTTAGGTTGGACATCCTTAGTATCGATATATCATTGTTCACAATACCACCGTATTTTTAGTGGGGAGTCCGATCACGACCCGATCGGCTAGGACATCTCAAATGAGACATCAACCACAATCACAATTTCATTTTTAATTTCCAGCATAATCACCAGCATGTGTGCGGCATGGCGTCCGATCACGACCTGATCGGCTAGGCCGCTTTATCCGAGACATCATCATTTTCTTTCAATCATCTCATTTCATACTTCTTTCACATCTTTTCATTCCATTGACACTAGCGGCCACAAATAAAAAGTCATTCTTGGATCTTGGCTGTATTTCATAATTCAAATCCTTTTTCCACTTTCAAACGTCATTATCGTCATAAAAAACAATAAATCTTTTCCATTCAAGACTTTAAATAGATATGTGAGCAATTTATAATCTTAGGCACATAGAGACTTTTCACACAATTTTCATAACAACCTTCATTCGAACTTGACTTGAAGTCTTAACATTTTCAACAAACTTCCCATAATTTCAACACATCCTCAAATGATAAGATAACATGGTAAAAGCATTTGTAATACATATTGAACATACATCTTTCAACACAAGCATATTCGAAATAGCCAATTTTATAATGATCAATTCGAGACTTACGCAAATTACATGAACACTGTCAGATTTAATTCTAAGAGAAGAGTTTAGCCAACATACCTCAATTGAGCTTCCTTAAACTCTAAAATATTTCGTAATTCTTAGCAACTTCAATCTATTTTAGAAATATAACAAATTGAACCAAAATTAGGAGGATGATCATGGTTTTAGCTCATTTGAGTATTTTATCAAATACTAGGTATGCATTATGGTTTTAAGGTCCTCCTATGGTGGATTCCATCATCCCAAACCCATTATCTACCATTCTTAGCTCAAATATCTTCTTACACCCTTTTATAACATATCCATGCAAGATGAACAACTCACTTGCCCAAAAATTATCTTACTATTTACACAATTCTAGATAAAATTCGAGATTGAGGGTTAGGGTGTAGAATCTTACCTTTGGGATTAAGACCTTGTGAGTTTTCCTTGTTAATCTTCCATAATTTGAGAAATAAATGAAGAACAATTGTTGAGGAACACTTTCCCACTCTAGGGCACTCTTTCACTCTAAAAACATTAGGTTTTAGCTCAAGAAATGGCCCATTGCGTCTATTTAACGAAATGGGATCGGGTTACAAAAAAAACCACAATTTGCACAGCCGTGCTTCATGGGGCGCCATGGGTCACAGCGTGGAAGTGAAAAATGTGTCTTGAAACAAAATTTTGAAGTGTTTTGCAAATCCCCACAGGCGCGTCGCATGGGGCGGCGCGGTAGTGTCACATTCTGCCAGCTTTTGGTAATTGCGTCATAACTTCTTGTAGGAGTATCCAAATGACAAACGATTTGAAGCGTTAGAAACTAGACTTGAAGATATTACATTTTTAGGTTGTTTATCATATAACTATTTATATATATGTATATATTCTCATCAAAAGTTTTGTCTTGTGCGTACTCGTTTGGAACTTTAGTCTATCATGTCATTTTCCAACTTGACTTAGACTTAGGCCTCTTGTTAGACCCCATGTCACTTATAATATGCCCCGTACACTTATTATCATATACAATTTTTATCCATCATATTAATTGTCCTTGTCTACACACAAAATAATATAATTAGCACACATCAACTTTCTTAATAGCGCTTAAGTACTTCAAAATTTTCCGGGGTGCTCCAACTTGGAATAGGTCCAATATGTCATTTGGAACTTGTGTGTAAAGTTTAGTTTCAACCCAAGTTGGTTTTGTATGAATCAGACGTTTAGCTATGAATATTTGATGTTCTTTAACTTGAAGGTTTACATGATATGATTTGGTATTTTATTCTTAGTTATGAATGTTATTTTGATGTTTCGAACTTACGATTGTGTAACGACCCATACGGTCATGTTGAACTTTAGCACTTCGTTCGGGGATTTGAGACTTTAAGTAGCTTCATATTATGCATTATGACTTGTGTGTATAGTTGGTTTTGATTTTCGAGAGGTTCAGAGTTGATTTGGAATAGTAATTTTCAATTCGAAAGATTTAATGTTTGACTTTCGAGTAAACGTCATCGCAATCGAGATTTGATGGCTTTAATATGTTTGTGTGGTGATTTTGTACTTAGGCGTATGTTCGGATTTGAATTTTGATGTTCCTAGAAGGGTTTGGCTCTATTTGTCGAAAATTAGCAATTTGAAAAATTTGAGAATTCACAAGTTTGATCGGGAGTTGACTTTGATGCTATCAGGTTCATTGTTGTTCCGAAAGTTGGAATAGGTTAATATTGTCATTTAGGACTTGTGTCTAAAGTTTGGTTAGAATCCCGATTAGTTAGGCGTGAATGGGACGCTTAGTATGAAGTTGGAAGCTTATGAACTTAAGAGATTGATCTTGATCGACAATTCTTGGTTTTGATTTTATTTGTAGTTTTTGAGCCTTTGGGCGCGCTTGTGTAATGTATTTGGACTTATTGGTATGATTTTATAGGGCCTCATAGGGCTCGGGAGTGTTTCACATTGATTTCAGATCATTTGGTGTCATGTTGGCTGGACTAGTTCTGGTATGTCGCACCTGCGGAACATTTGCACAGGAGCGGGGTCGCAGAAGCGGCTGTAGTTGCACTTTTACGAAGACACTGAAATGAGGAAGGCAACACAAAAGTGAAGTTTGGGCTGAGTCTAGGGGACCACATATGCGGAATTTGAGCGAAGATGCACATTTGGAGCACACCAGTGGCTCCGCAGAAGCGAAGATTTCTTTGGATAAGCGACTGGACAACTGTTTAAGTGGATTGCACATCAACGAGGACTTTGCCGCAGATGCGACATAACAGATGCAACATTTTTGGCCGCAAATGTAGTATCATTGGCATAAATTTATAATCTAGGGTTTGACTTCATTTTGTTATATTTTGAGATTTGAAGCTCGGATAAGGGCAATATTTTATGAGATTTTCTCCCTGTTGGAATGTGTAAGTATTGTTAACTCAGATCTGACTATTGTTTATGATTCCATCTTTAATTTTGGCATTTGATTGGTGGATCTAAGGAAGACAATTTTGCATTTTTTCCAACACTTTAAGAGATTATATTTTATAGTTTTGAGTATCGATCTGGACTCAATTTTGGAAACTGGTTTCGGGGACGTAGGCCCGAGTTGACTTTTGTTGAGTTTTGGGAATTTCTTCAAAGATCGAGGCATTATAGATTGGGATCACTTTCTATGGTATTGTTGACTTTCTTGGATGATGTTTTGGCTTTGATTTGCATGATTTGAGGGCTAGATCGAGGTTTTGATGCGATTTGAGTTTGAAGACTAGCTCGGATGAGGTAAGTATCTTGCCTAAGCTTGGTTTTAGGGTAATATCTCCATTGGCTATAATATTTGTTTTGCATTAGGGATGATGTATATGCAAGGTGAGGAGCGTATATGTCATGACCCAAATCCCACTACAGGGTTCGTGATGGCACCTAGTCTCTAACATAGGCTATCACATCCTGATGACAATAAAAATATAACAACTCCAAATTTAATGAATACTGCTAAATATGATAATACTGCCAAACATGGATACAATAATCAATTTCCCAAAACTCGGTAGTACTGAGTCATAAGCTCTAACTGGAATACACATCAAGCCTCTAAGAGTACAATACTATTTGAAATACATAAATAGTATAAATAAAGTAAAGAGGGCGACTCCAAGGCATGCGAACGGAACAACAAGGATACCTTGAAGTCTCTAATAAGAACAAGCATGACTGCCTAGCGATCCGCCCGATCCGAAGTACTTGATCTGCAAAATAATGTATAGAAGCATAGTATGAGTACACCACAGTCGGTACCCAGTAAGTATCTAGACTAACATCGGTGAAGTAGTGACAAGGTTCAAGTCATGTGATACTCACTAGTCAAATAACATGTGGAATATATCAAAAGAAAAATGACAACAAAATATATAGCAGAAACAATATCCACAGCCTCCTCCGAACATGTGAATAACTACTTAAACAAGTAAAAGTCAGCTTTGACAACAAGTCATCAAATAGAAACACAAACATATGGCACCTAATGCCCATAATTCAATCACAATAACAATAGCCACCTGTATCAATACGCCCTTACAATAAAAATTTCCTGCCCGGTCGCTCCCGTCTGACAAATAACAATATCGCACCTTGTCACTCCTATTCGACAATATCCCGCCTTGTCGCTCTTGTTTGACAATATCTCACCTTCTCGCTCCTGTTTAACAATACCCCTCCTTATCGCTCTTG
The DNA here is from genome assembly GCF_000715075.1 of Nicotiana tabacum. Taxonomy (NCBI): domain Eukaryota; kingdom Viridiplantae; phylum Streptophyta; class Magnoliopsida; order Solanales; family Solanaceae; genus Nicotiana; species Nicotiana tabacum. Next base: position 46,865,468 of record NC_134092.1, read on the forward strand.
CCTGACAATATAACAATATCTTGCCTTGTCGCTCCTGTATAGCAATATCCTTCCTTGTCCCTCCCTCCTGACAACATAACAATATTCTGCCTTGTCGCTTTAATTTAATAATATTTCCATCACAATAACAACAACATCAATCACAATCGCACGACAAAAATATCGTGCCAACACCCCCCCCCCAATCAATGCAATCAACACATCCACATGTGCCACAATATCACAAAACAATAATTACATAGTTTTGTCAAGATATAAGTTCACAACTTATCAACAAAGTGCCCAAGTACATGAAAATAACATAAAGGTGTACAGGGGTGCTCAAAAATTAAAGCATGACTGTGGGAAAAGTCAAATGTACCTATCATGATCATGTAAATTAAGGAATATTAATAGCCTACAGTATAATTCGGTCATAAACTAGCACCCGTGTATACGTTCGTCACCGCGTATACACGTCGCTTTCCACATAACACGAATAAACAATTAAGGCCAAATCCAAAATGATATTCCCCCACAAAAGGTAAAGCAAGATAATTACCTCAAATAAGCAAAGTATATACACTAAAAAGCCCTTGCCTCTCAAATCAGCCTTCGAACGGGTAAAATCTTGCTAAAACAACTCAATAATATCAAACACGACTATAGAAATTGATTCCAAAACAAAAATCTTTGACCTTTATAAAAAATCAAAAAGTCAACCCAAGCTTGCCTCCCGAAACCAGACAAAAGTAACAAATTCCAAACACCCATTCAATACAAGTCCAACCACACAGGTTTCATCTAAATCTGACTACAAGTTGGGGTTCAAATCCACATTTTTCATTTTAATTTTTTTTTTGCCAAAATCCCTAATTTTCTTCACTTAGATTCACCATTCAAATGCTAAAATCAAGGATGAAATCATGAATATTAACCAAATCCGAGTCAAAACAGTAACCCTAATCCAAATCGTGAACTCAAACTCTCGAAATAGAATATTTAAAATATCTGCCCAGTATACACTTCGCGATCACGGTACCGCTTTACGATCGTGAAGGTCAAACTCTTCCCCTGCTTCTGCCCCTTATTTACGAACACGAAGGCCCTCCACGAATGCAATGCCTTCCACCTGCTAAGACTACGTGAACATGATAGCTTATATGCAAACGCGAAGGATAAAAGCCTGACGCACCCATCCAGCCTTCCTTTTTACCGAACGCGATGACTAAGTCGTGCACGTGAAGGCCACTGCCACTATTCTCTACGATTGCGACAAACCCATCGCGGACGCGAAGAGGAAGATCCACCAGTCCCAAAAACACACTCTGCCATTGCGATACCCTATATGCGTTCGAAATGAACACCAAAACACCAAAAACCAGCTGATCCAAAACAAGGGAAAATGGCCCGAAACCCATCCAAAACACACCGTACAATCGCACCAGCAATTTTAAAACATAACACGGATCTACTCGAGGCCTCAAATTATATAATATAACATCAAAACCATGGATCACACCTCAATTCAAACTTAATGAACTAATTTAAAATTTTGAATTCCAAACTTATGTTGAACATGCCTCATAAGTCACCAATCAAACCTATTCCACGACTCAGAATCCCAAACAGACATCGTTAACCTCAAAGTCAACTATTGGTCAAACCTATGAACTTCTAAACCTTCAAACTTCCCACTTTTGCCAATTAGAACCAAATCAACCTCCGAACCTCTGAATCCAAATCCGGACATACGTCTAAGTCCAAAATCACCATCCATACCTAACGAAACTACCAAAACTCCGATCTGAGGTAAAATACACAAAAGCAAACTCGATCAACACTTCCAACTTAAGCTTCTAAGCTAGGAACCAAGTCTTCCATTTCAATTCTTAAACCTCCCGGATACAATACCAACCATTCCTGAAAGTCACATAATAAAAAATACATATACGGGGAACATCAAATAGGGAACATGGCTCAAATACACAAAATAACCGGCATGTTAGTTACAGTATATGTGTGCACCCTGGTTATTCATGATCTTGGTATTTCTTCTCCCATTATATGCATTATTTTTCTATCATGTGTTTTGATATCGCGTTTTCTCCACCCGAATGACTATGTGGACATAATTCATGCTAGAAATCATGTTTATGCTATGTGCTTATTTATTTGAGACATGATAGAGCTCTTTTTTCTATATTGAGTTATTTTCCTTAACTGTAGTTTTATTTTTCAATCATGATATTATATCCGCATGTTATATCTCTGTCTCTGGCACTTTTTATATATTATCACATATTTTTGGTGTCCTTAATTGTGTGACATGGGTTTAATCTAAGTTATGGCACATTGGCATATTCCATGAGATATTTTAAATTTGGTATTGTGAGATGTGAGTATATTGAGACTTGAGTGGATTGGTGATTGATCTTGGGCCGTAGAGCCGTGTTGATACTGACAGTGAGGTGATGCGTAGTCTAGGCCCCATATTGGAGTGAGTTATATTGATAGTGAGGTGACACGTGTGCTAGGCCATATTCGGGTGAGTTATGATGATTGTTGATTTGATCCAATCAACAATTGGGCTAGGATCCTCCCCTCAAGAGCCAGATGATAACCCATGCTAAATTGGGCCTTGTGAGTGCAGGCACACATTTTGTGCTGGGTGAGAGACATAGGTTAGGCACTCGTACAATGTTGATAATATGTATATGTGTGTGTGTGAGGATCCATGGGCATCTTTCTAGGCCACATGAGAGTGTTCGGACTATGATTGAGGGGCATTGTGTACCAGGCACCTTTGAAGTGCTGATATTTTGTATATTTTATATTTAAAATGTGATTCTTTGTTGATTTGGCATGTATAACTAACATGCAGGCATAACGTTGTATTATTCCTCATGCTAACTTGTATTTGATGTCTCTACTCGATTTCTAGAGATTGATATTACAGTTTTACCTTGTTAAATTCTTGTATAAGTAAATTATGTGAAAGTTGATGCCTTGACTATTATATCTGAAGAGCAAGTCTAATTCTTATCCTGTGGTGTTAATATGAGCCTAGTAATATTTTAATCCTATGTCTTAAGTTCTTTCTAACTCATATTGTACGCAATTTTGAGTATCCGATATCATCTAGGCACCAACAAGATTTGATGATGATACATACATAGGGAAGGATGTTTTTCCCTTGTGTAGGAGGATTGACTACTATTGTTGCCTTGCAGATGAGTTGTCGCCTATTGCAGCCCTAGTGTTGGTGTTACCCACTAGTTTGGGGCCTTATATAGCGTAATGTGATTATTCACGCGTTGGCCTTGATGCGGTGAGAGAGCAGAATGGTATGGTGATTGTTTAGTCTTGCGGACTAGCAACCCGTGAGAAGATTTACTAGGTTCATGATATGACGTTTCACATTTGTTCCATCAAAGGTGAGGCATTTCTGCTATGGGTGTTCCGGCTCTGGTCGATAAATTTACGAGATTGGGTATTTTTGGGTTGAGTAGAGCTCTCTCTTGTGTTGTTGTGCAGTTATTCTTGTTTGAGCACATTAAGGATTGTCAGTATGATGGTTTACGTTTTCTTGTCCTCAGGAACATGGTGCCGCGAGGTAGTGCTAAGTAGGTGGTCCTTAGTAGGGACGGTGTGTCACAACATTGTGGTCAGATTTGCATTGCCAATATTGATGGTTTGAGGGAGATGATCCTTTAGGAGGCTCTTAGTTGTTGTATTCTATTTGTACATGTGATGTAGAGATATATTGTTATCCGAGGCAGCATTTCTGAGGTGAAGGATGTGGAAGGACATTATTGGGGAGTTTCACGGTGTTTGATTGTTAGCATGTCGAGAATAATCATCAGAGACCGAGTGGTTATATTCGGAAGATGGCTCTACTGATGTGGAAGTGAGGGCATATGATTATGGGTATTTTGTTATGGTTGCTATAGATTTCAAGGAGGTTTGATGCTATTGGGGTCATTATGGATAGTTGGGGGCATTTCATATTTGTGGAAACTTCTAACATTTGAGAGTTCAAAGTCGACGAGAAGGGGTTTGCTTGAGCTACTAAGGGATTGTGAATGCTTGATTGTCATCTTAGTGTGCATATAGTCTTGACTTGGGATGTGTTGAAAGGTCTTTTAGTTGTTCATTGGTGAAATGAAATGGATTTTTGCAGCTTATGGACGAGTGTAGACCCGTGAGGAGTCATTGATTACATAACATTGTATTGTGGTAGGTCATAGAACGATGTTACTATGAGGTCACACAGGTGGTCTATCTTATGTGAGGAAGTTAGGGGTTGCATGATTTCTTATGAGGTTCCTGTGAAGAGTTTTACCTTCTATCTAGTGGAGTGTAAGTGCTACGATGTGGGCTCAAATCTATCTAGTGGGATGGGTTACTGTTGACAAAACATGAGATTATGAGTAATTTAAATGAGTAACAGTGTGGGATAATGGTAGTTAAAAATGAGCAATCATTATGGGTTCTAGGTTTATGTGATTAAGGTTTAGATCCAAGTAGGGTAGTCTACCATCGGCGATTGGGTTACCTAGTCATGTGTTGTTATGAAATCTAGTCTAAGAGACGTTTATGGATTAGCTATAATTTTAGGGGAATGACTTCGAGGATAGTCGAGCAAGGAATTTGCCGAGTGCGTGTTGTATTTCACTTTGGTGATATATGGAGACTATGAGAGGACGCATGTTTAATATTCTTATGTGGAGGTAGTGTGCAAGGGAATGATTTGAGTGGTTTTCTCCTTTTTGGAGTATTCATGTCCTCGCAGAGCACTAATCATTCACCATGATTGGTTATGTATTCGGGACACGATTGAGTGGGTGACTCTCAAGAAGATTCTAATGGATTAAAGATTCAATATGTGGTATATAAGGATTTTTGTATTTGTGTGTGACTAAAGATTCAAAATTGGTATTGGTTTTTGGAAGAGACTTGGAGAATTTCTGTATCGTTATCGATGTTATGAGTTAGTGTTTGAGAGATGAAGGGGATAACTTCAAATTCATAGAAGGCTTCTTCAAAATAGGTACTTGGGTTGGAGGTACTACTAGATGTATAAGAGGGAATAATTGGCTCACGAGTCTTAAGACAACGAGATTTCACATTAGGATAACTTGGGATGATTTTTTATTGCGGTCTATAGTATTATTGAGAAGAGTAGTGTTGCCGTGAAGGCAGGTTATGAGTAATCTAAAGGAGTTTTGTCCGTTTACTAGTGGCTTGCATCAGCATGGTAACAAAGACGAGCGGTTCCTTTGGTATTATAATGCTTTACATGTGTTTTTGTGGTAATACTGTTGGGTTTGGTAGTCTATGTGACTTGGGTGATTTAGAAGTATTCAGTTTGGCTGGCTTGGTTCTATGTATATGGATTATGAAGAGTTTGCAATGGTTTTGATCATGACTTGTTGATTGTATCTTCTCAGGCATAAAAAACTTGGTTGTGTGTTGTGATTTCCCCTTGAATTGATTTGAATTGGAGGTTTCTGGTCGATGGTGTGTGTGTCCTTTTCGTGTTTCATAGTTGGTAATGTGATCTCGTATTTTCGCATGTCAACATGATGGATGCGGTGCACTAAGTGGAATGATGATTTCATGAATAAGGTTGCAGTTCAGCTTCAAAAGGAATATTATAAGTTCTAGACATCATGGGAAATATGTGATGTCTAAGAGAATTCTAGCACTATTTTGTATCGCCTGAGGAGGGTGTGTCTTGTTGAAGATCCATTGTGTTGATTACGGATGCTTGATTAGTACTACAAATATTGCATGGTTCGTAGCCACTTGTGTTCAGGTTTTGCCACTTGGTGCGGAAGGTTATAGGAGCATCTCCTATGGGGTGATTGTGTATGCATGATGTGTCAGTCATTTGAGTGAAAGAGTTAGAGATCAGGTATGAAAATTTTGGTAATCTCGCAGTTTAGAAATTATATCTCGGAGAGCTAGACTACACCTATGATTGCAGACTGTGCAAGTGTAATCTGGATTATACACTTGATTGTATTTGTCGTGGATGAGGTCACTACGTACTTTGTAAGGCTATTGACCTATTTTTGAATGGACCAAATTGGTTTAGAGGCCCACTGGTAGGCATAATATTAATGTGTAATCTACGCTAAACTAGATCGCTTATTAAGCGCAACATTTTCTACGGGTGTGTCATTGAGCGGAATGGATGTTATTCTTGACTTGATTTGTTCCATGTGTTACTCTGTGTGCTATGATGGATTGTGAGACTACTTGATTATTCACACGCATGTTGTAGTCCTGTTTAGGCCTTGTGACGATATTTGAGCAAGATGGGTCTTGAGATATTGATTTTCTTATTGAACCTTAGTCTTGCTTGGCCTTCCCATAACACGTTATGCTATCCATCTTCTTGCGGTTATGTTTATGCACTATCCAAGCTTATTGTGGTTATACATATATTTAGTGAGTATGATCATTATGCCTCAGTGAGTATTCCCATGTGGATTGATATACGTGGATCGTGTTCCATTCCACAATGGTATTATGTGTTGATCAGGTTGCATACTGTAATGGGGTTATGTTGGATATGATTCCTTGTGCTTGTTCTGTGTATTTTGTTTCTCCTTGTGGGATGGATTCATAGCATCGTGCTCTTAATGTTGTATCTATTGAACTTGTTAGGTATTTCCATTTTGGTTCTCTTTCCATTATTGATCATATTTGAGCGTTGCTTTTTGGCATGCGGATCGCGTCGTATGAGGTTCTTGATGTTATTTGATATTGGATATGGAATCAGTGCTATCATATTTGTATCATGTATGTTTGGGAGAAGAATGTAACTAATCAGCTCAGGATTTGGCAATGGTTCTTATCGTGCAAGAAAACTCCATGATATATTGATTTTACGGGTGGTTATGAGTTTCTACCTGTCTCTTTCATCATTTACAAGATTGCAAGGTTTTGAACAAGGTTTTATGTGTCATGAGGTATATTAGTGGTCCCAATTTTGTAATGAGAAACTAAGGTGGTAGAAAGTCATTGCTATGGCCATATGAGTCATTGTTGAGATTGATACAATGCATACATTTAAGAATTGGATCTTAGGGATCTCTAGAAGTCAGAATTTGGTTCCAAGGATTGCAAATGAAGGTTGAAGGAAGATGTTTCATCCAGGATTGTATTAATAGGATCATAAGGGTTTGGGTGATGTGAGATCACCAGTGGCATGTGAATGATGAGTCCTATAGAGAACTTGGTGACTTGGGCAAGACTCTTGGCACGTTCGAGGACGAACGTATATTTAAGTGGGGGGGAAATATAATGACCTGACAGATCATTTTTAGTTTTAGCGATTCGTTCGAGGATTTGAGACTTTGATTAGCTTCATATTATGTATTATGACTTGTGATTATTGATTTTGTAGATGTTTGGAGTTTATTTAGAAAAGTAATTTTTAATTTGGAAGCTTTAAATTTGAAGAGTTGACATTGGTTTGACTTTTGAGTAACAACTTCGAAATAGAGATTTGATGGTTTGAGTAGATTCATATGATGATCTTGGACTTGGGCGTATGTTCGGGTTTGAATTTCGATGTTCCTAGGAGGTTTTGGCTCTATTTGTCGAAAGTTGGCAATTCGAAGAATTGGAGAGTTCACAAGTTTCACCGGGAGTTGACTTTGATGGTATCAGGTTCGGATTGTTATTCCGAAAGTTGTAAAGGGTTCATTTTTTCATTTGGGACTTGTGTGCAAAGTTTGGTTGGAATCCAGATTGGTTATGATTCTGTCTTCGCTTTTGGCATTTGATTGGTGGATATAAGAAAGAAAATTTGGGGGGTTTGCCTACATTTTATGTCACGACCGTAATTCCACCTAGTCGTGATGGTAACTAACCTAATTCGCTAGGTAAGCCAAATAGTAATTACACAATTCTAACGAGGATCATAAAAAATCAATAAATTAAATAGCTAAACTTTCCATATAATATTCCAAGGATTGGTAATACAAGTCACGAGTCACTAATATTTAGATTTACAAAGCCGGTACAAAAATAAATACAACATCTATTTGAAATATACGTAAAGAGAGTACGAATCTAAAGCCACCAAGGATAAGTGGTAGCTATATCTAAAAAGCAGGTACATCTTCAATGCCAGCTTCAGCCATCAACAACAGCTCAACTCCAAGATCTGCACGGAAGGTGCAGAAGTGTAGTATGAGTACAACCGACCCCATATACTCAGCAAGTATCATAACTTACCTCGGCAAGGTAATAATGGCAAGAATTATTAATGATACTTGCTAATAACATGTTAAATTCTTGAATTTCAGAAGTACACAACAATGGTGCCATCTAATCATATAACACAGATAAAACCACATCAGTGTTGTAACGATCCGACCGGTCGTTTTTCTTTCTAGGTCCCCGTTCCCCTAATTAATACTCCTCGTATGTACTTTTATTATTTTATGACTTGCGGGGTTGGTTGGTTTAGGTTTGGAAGGGTTCAGGTTGAAATCAGAACACTTAGTTCCTTAATAGTGGCCTATGATGGCCAAGTTTGAGTTGAGTCAATATTTTGGGTAAACGACCGCGGAACATGGATTTGATGGTTCCAACAAGTATGGATGATAATTTTGGACTTGGGAGTGTGATTGGATCTGGTTTTGGGAGTTCCAGAAGCATTTCAGCGCTTAATGTCGAATGTTGGTTCATTAAAGGCTTTCGAGTTCTTTAAATTTGATTTGGAGTAAACTTTAGAGTTATTGAGGTGGTGTTTGCTTCAATTTCCGAATCCTAAGATGGGTTCTGAAAATTTCTATAACTCATCTCAGAGAATAGAAATTTTCAGATTGTTGAGGATACGAGATCCCACATTTTGACGGTGGTTAGCGAAAGAAAAAGATCCTCATCAAGAAAAAGTGTTCAAAGAGGATGTCGGAAATTTCTAATTGTTGAGGATCTTTTTCTTTCGTTGACCATCGTCATCTCCTTCTTCACCGCCACTGAATTCCTCCATTGTAGTCAGTAGACACCCACTGAAATCCACCGTCAAAATCCATCCAACACCGTCAAATTTATCTCTTTCTTCCATTTCCCATTATCAGAACAAGAAAGAGTACACAATTATTTGTGGTAGTTTTACTTGCATATTCAGAGTGTTTCCCAAAAGATTTCCAGAAAGCAATCTATCATGGCCAGATTTCCGTTAACTTCAAGGGATGCAATCCAGGTTCTATTGTTTCTCTCTTATCTTGATATTTTAATAGTTTGATATTTTAGCGTAATTTATCTCCTTGTCTGCCTATTTTGTTCTTGAATCTTTAGGTAGTATTTTCCCTAGCATTGTCACATTAGTTGCATTAGGGATAGCTTTGCCTACTTGTTTATAGTGTTATCTACCTGTTTACATCTTTATTTTGAATATTTAATTCAAATATCCCCTAGTAGTCCTATTCTAATTTTGCACATTTTCTTTGTGAACTTTAGTTGTAGATTATAACCCCCTTTAGCTCTTGTATTGTATTCTTTCACCTATTTTTCTATCCTTTAGTTGTAGATTATAGTCTCTTTAGTTCATTTGTTTTATTTCTTCACCTTTTTTATGACCTTTAGTTGTAGATTGTAGTTCTTGTTAGTTTCTTTATTTTATTTCTTCACCCGTTTTGCGACCTATAGTGATAGATTATATTTTGGTAATTCATTTTATTTTTGTCACTTGTTTTTGGGATAGTACTAGCGTAGTGACTCTTAGATTATAATGGCTTTGGTGAACGATGGTAGGGTAAGGTCTTGTCCTCTGAGGTGTCAGCGCGGGGGAGGGGGTGCGGGGGTAAGGGGGCTAAGGGAGCTACTAGGCTGAGAGTGGGGTCTTGGAACATAGGAACTTTGACTGGAAAATCTTTAGAGTTAGCGAAGATTCTCGAGAAAAGGAAAACTAATATAGCTTGTGTATAGAAGACTAGGTTGATAGGAGAAAAGGCGCAAAATGCAGGCAGTTTCAAACTTTGGTACTATGGGAGGGTAGGGGTAGGAACGGGGTAGGTATCTTGGTTGATAAGGACCTCCGTGAACTAGTGGTGGAGGTTGGGAGGGTGAATGACAGGCTGATGATTACTAAGCTAGTTGTTGGAGTTTTTACTTTGAACATAATCAGTGCGTACGCACCACTAACAGGCTTGGTTGAGGAAGTCAAGAGGCATTTCTGGGAGGATTTGGAGGAGATGGTGCGTGGTATCCTTCATACCGAGAAGCTTTTCATAGGAGGAGATTTCAACGGCCACATTGGAGCGACGTTGGGGGGTATGATGATGATGATGTGCATGGTGGCTTTGGTTTTGGAGATAGAAACGGATGAAGAACGTCTCTGTTGGACTTTGCTAGATCATTTGATTTGGTGATAGCAAACTCGAGTTTCCCGAAGAACAGGGAGCACTTGGTCACCTTGCAAAGTTCGGTGGTCCAGACTCAGATTGATTATTTACTCTGCAGGAAGTCTGATAGAGGTCTTTGCACGGATTGCAAGGTCATCCCGAGTGAGAACCTCTCGACCCTTCATAGGCTCCTGGTCATTGACCTTGAGATCTAGAAGAGGATGAGGAAGAGGAATATGTATAGCCAACATAGGATAAAATGGGGATCCTTGACGGAAGCTAAAGCGCAGGAGTTAGAGGTCAAGCTGATGACTACGGAGGCGTGGAGGAGTAGTGGGGACGCAAGTGCTACGTGGACTACGACTGCGCAGTGCATTAGGGAAGCCGCGAGAGAGGTATTAGGGGTCTCAAAGGGTTACTATGGTAGTCATAAGGGAGATTGGTGGTGGAATGGAGAGGTGCAAGGAAAAGTGAAAATCAAGAAAGCGGCGTATCTGAAGCTAGTGGAAAGTGTAACGAGGAGGAGAAGAGGACGAATAGGGAGCTTTATAAGCTGGCTAAGAAAGAGGCGAAGCTAGCAATTACAACGGCCAAGACTGCAACTTTTAGTCATTTGTATGAGGAACTCGATGGCCGAGGTAGGGATAAGAGGTTGTTCAGGTTAGCCAAGGCTCGAGAAAGAAAGGCGCGTGACTTGGACCAAATGAAGTACATCAAGGACGAAGAAGGTAGAGTTTTGTTAGATGATGAGCTTATACGTCAGAGATGGCAGGCCTACTTCCATAGTCTCTTTAACGAGGAGGGGGACAGGAGCATTGTACTAGGTGATTTTAAACTCTTCGAGAGTCGTTGTGACTTTGGGTATTATAGGCGGATTAGAGTGGATGAAGTTGATGGGTCTATGCGTAAGATGAGCATGGGCAAAGCGACCAGGCCGAATGAAATCCTGGTGGAGTTTTGGAACAGTGCGGGCAATGCAGGCTTGGAGTGGCTCACTATGTTACTTAATGTTATTTTTAGAATGAAAAAATGCCCAAAGAGTGGAGGTGGAGAATGACGGTTCCTGTATACAAGAACAAGGATGATTTCCAAAATTGCAATAACTATTGAGGTATCGAGCTTCTTAGCATACTATGAAAGTTTGGGAGAGAGTGGTAGAGCTAAGGGTGAGGAGGAGTGTGTATATTTCCGAGAACCATTTTTGGTTTATTCCGGGGCATTCGACTACAGAAGCCATTCACCTTGTTAGGCGATTGATGGAGCAGTATAGGGAGAGAAATAAGGACTAGCATATGGTGTTCATCGACTTAGAAAATGTGTACGATAAAGTTCCGATAATGGTTTTGTGGAGATGTTTGGAGGCTAGAGGTATACATATTGCCTACGTTAGGTTGATTAAGGACATGTATGATGGGGTAAAGACCCGAGTGAGGACCGTGGGTAGGGACTCAGACCATTTTCTGGTTATGATGGGGTTGCATCAGGGGTCGGCACTCAACCCCTTTTTGTTTGCTCTGGTGATGGATGTACTAACGCGCCACATCCAAGTAGAGGTGCCATGGTGCATTCTATTTGCAGATGATATTGTATTGATTGACGAGAAGCGAGACGGTGTGAATGCACAATTAGAGGTATGGAAGCAGACCCTGGAATCTAAAGGTTTCAAGTTGAGAAGGACCAAGACAGAATACTTGGAGTGTAAGTTCAGTGGCGAGACTCAAGGAGGGGAAGGGGAGGTGTGGCTGGAATCGCAGGTCATCCTTAGGAGAAGAAGTTTTAAGTACCTTGGGTCTATTATTCAGGGGGGTGGAAAGATTGATGAAGATGTCACACATCGTATTGGGGCGGGATTGATGAAATGGAGACTCGCTTCCGGTGTTTTGTATGACAAGAAGGTGCCACCGAAACATAAGGGTAAGTTCTACAGAGTGGTGGTCAGACCTACGATATTGTATGGGGCTGAGTGTTGGCCAGTCAAGATCGCGCATGTCCAGAAGATGAAGGTAGCAGAGATGAGAATGTTGAGATGGATGTGCAGGCGCACCAGGTTAGATAGAATTAGGAATGCGGTTATTATCGACGAGGTGGGTGTGGCCCCTATTGAGGACATGATGCGGGAAGCGCGACTTAGCAGATGGTGGCTGTCTTATCTTCTTAGCAGACTAGCAGGTTCACCTACCTTGACTTGGGAGTAGTTCACACGTCTATTTTTGGAGAGATATATTCCACCCTCTTAGAGGGAAGAGCTACGGGGTCAGTTCAAGCGGCTCCAGCAGGGTCAGATATCTGTGACCAATTATGATGCGAGGTTCTATGAGCTATCCCGCCATGTACTTATGATACTCCTCACTGATACAGAGAGAGTGCAGAGGTTTATTACGGGCTTGCATTATGGTATTCATGTTATGATTGACCAAGAGGTGGAGATAGGGACTCCTTACGAGCAAGTTATAGAGATAGCAGGGCCAATTATATAAAACGGGGGGAGAAAGGACCTCGACATTTTGGAGGATTCATCGGTTCACCGTCTGAGGGCAGATGTCCGTTCGTGAGGGGTCATTCCAGTAGACCCACTTATTCGGCACCACCGCCTTCTCGGGGTGCACCAGTGCGGCCCTATTTCAGTTCCATTCCAGAGAGCTCCTACCGTCCATCGGCTATTCAGGGTTCTTCCAGCGGGTATTTAGGTCCCCAGGGTCAGACTCATGGTTAGTCATCTTCCGCACCGAGGGGTTGCTATTAGAGCAGAGAGCTTGGTCACATGAGGGGATATTTCCCCAAGTTTCGGGGCAAGGCGTTGTAGTAGGGCCAGCAGGGCCATCAACCCATGATCACTGCACTAGCTTCCGCACCGGCCGTCTGACCTGCCAGAGGTGGAGGGCAGGTAGGTAGGGGTCACCCTAGATGTGGAGGCCAATCGGGTGGTGCTCGAGCTAGGTTCTATGTTTTTCTAGGCAGAGTAGATACAGTAGCCTCAGATTCCGTGATCAAAGGTGTTATTTATGTCTGCGGTAGGGATGCTTCAGTACTATTTGATCTAGGGTCTACATATTCATATATTTCTTCTCTATTGTCTCATTATCTGGATGTCTCTCATAAGTCATTGGGTGCTCCTGTATATATGTCCATGCCAGTGGGTGATTCTGTTGTGGATCGGGTTTACCAGTCCTATATTGTGACTTTCTGTTGCTCGACATGACCAACTTTGAGGTCATTCTAGGCATGGACTGGTTTTCTGCGTATTATTTCATTCTTGACTTTCATGCCAAGACTATTACCTTGGCGATGCCAAATTTTCTTAGATTAGAGCAGAGGGGTCCATCTATCAATGCATCTAGTTGGGTTATCTCTTTCTTGAAGTCTCGACACATGGACGGGAAGGGTTGTTTGTCTTATTTGACTTATGTTTGGGATACTACTATAGAGACTCCCATGATTGATTCAGTTCCTATAGTGCGGGAGTTCTTCGATGTGTTTCCTTCTGATTTACCAGGCATGCCACCAGATTGTGATATCGATTTCAGTATTGATTTGGTGCCAGGTACCCAGCCTATCTCTATTCCATCATACCGTATAGCTCCGAAAGAGTTGAAGGAACAGCTTGAGGAGTTGCTAACGAAGGGGTTCGTCAGGCCGAGTGTGTCGCCTTGGGATGCACCGATATTGTTTGTGAAAATAAAAGGATGGGAGTATGTGGATGTGCATTGATTACTGCCGGTTGAACAAAGGTACCATTAAGAACAAGTACCCATTGATGCGCATTGATGATTTGATTTTACCAATTGTAAGGTGCCAAGGTGTTCTCTAATATCAACTTGAGATCTTGGGTATCATCAGCTTAATATTCGTGCTTCAGATGTTCCGCACACGGATTTCTGGACTAGATATGGCCACTATGAGATTCTAGTGATGTCTTTTGACCAACGCCCCAGCTACATTTATGGTTTTGATGAACCGAGTGTTCAGGCCATATCTTGACTCATTTTTCATTGTCTTCATTGATGACATATTGATCTACTCACATAGTATGGAGGAGCACGAGCAACATTTGAGAGTTATGCTTCAGATCTTGCAGGAGCAGAAGCTTTATGCTAAGTTCTCCAAGTGTGAGTTCTAGTTAGATTCTATGGCCTTCTTGAGACATGTTGTATCAGGTGAGGGTGTTGAGGTGGATCCCAGGAAGATCGAGGTAGTCCAGAGTTGGCCTCGTCCTACCATAGCGATTGAGATAGGCGTTTCTTGGGGTTAGCATGTTATTATCATTGATTTGTTGAGGGATTCTCATATATTACGGTACCTTTGACTAGATTGAACTAGAAAGGTGCTCTGCTCTGGTGGTGCAATGATTGCAAGGCGATCTTTCAGAAGCTCAAGATCGCATTGACTATAACACCGGTGTTAGTGTTACCTTTCGGTTCAGGGATGTATACTTTATATTGGGACACTTTATGTGTTGGCCTGGGTTGTGTATTGATGCAGGAGGGGCGAGTTATTGCATATGCTTCATATTAGCTGAACCCCCATGAGAAGAATTACCCCGTACATGATTTAGAGTTGGCCACGATAGTTCATGCTATCAAGATCTAGAGGCATTATCTTTATGGGGTGTCTTGTGAGGTTTACACCAATCATTGTAGTTTGCCGTATTTGTTTAAGAAGGGGGATCTTAATTTGAGGCAGCACATGTGGCTTGAGTTACTGAAGGACTATGATATTACCATCCTTTACCATCCGTGCAAGGCGAATGTGGTTACGGATGCCTTGAGCAGAAAGGCTGAAGGTATGGGTAGTTTGGCATTTATTTCAGTAGAGGAGGGGCCATTGGCTTTGGACATTCAGTCCTTAGCTAACAGAGTTGTGAGGTTGGGTATTTTAGAGCCCAGTCGAGTTATTGTATATGTTGTGGCCTCATCTTTATTATTTGTGCAGATCAAGGCTCATCAGTACTATGATCCGCACTTGCTGGTTCTAAGAGAGGCGATACTACGGGGTGGTGCCAACGAGGTTACTATCGGCGAGGATGGTGTTCTGCGACTCCGAAGGTCACCTATGTGTTCCTAATGTTGATGTCTTGAGGGAGAAGATTCTAGAGAAGGCACACAATTCTCGGTATTCTATTCATCTAGGTGCTACGAAGATATATCGCGGCCTGAGGTATCATTATCGGTGGTGGCAGATGAAGAAGGACGTAGTTAAGTATGTAGCGAGGTGTTTAAATTTCCAGTAGGTTAAGTATGAGCACCAGAAGCCAGGTGGCCTACTGCAACTGATGGTTATACAAGAGTGGAAATGGGAGCGAATCATTATGGATTTTGTATTTGGGTTGCCACGGACGTTGAGGAAGTTTGATGCTGTTTGGGTCATTCACGACAGGATGACCAAGTCGGCACACTTTATTTCGATTGTGACTACATACTCTTCAAAGAGATTGGCCTAGATTTACATTCAGGAGATTGTCCAGTTGCATGGTATGTCTGTTTCAATCATTTTGGGTAGAGGCTCTTAGTTCACTTCGCATTTGTGGACAGCAATACAGAGCGAGTTGGGCACCTGGGTAGAGCTCAACACAGCCTTTCATCCAAAGACCGACGGGAGGTCGGAGTGCACAATTCAGATTCTGGAAAATATGCTCAAAGCGTGTGTGATTGACTTCACAGGGCAGCGTGATCGATTCTTGCCTTTGGCTGAGTTTTCTTATAACAACAGTTATCAGTCCAACATCGAGATGGCTCCATTTATGGCTTTATATGGTCAGCAATGTCGTTCTCCCATTAGATGGTTTGAGCCCGGAGAGGCTAGGTTATATGGCACCTATTTAGTGAAGGATGCCTTGGAGAAGGTAAAGTTGATTCAGGAGCTGCTTCGCACAGCACAGTCCAGACAGAAGATTTACGTGGATTAGATGGTGCGTGATTTATCATTTATGCTGGGCGAGAATGTTCTCTTGAAAGTCTCGCCGATGAAGGGTATCATAAGGTTCGGGAAGAAGGGCAAGTTGAGCCTAAGGTTTAATGGCCCATTTGAGGTGTTGAGGCGAGTTAGGGAGGTTGTTTATTAGCTTGCTTTTCCTCCAAGTCTATCGGAGTTCATCTAGTCTTCTATGTGTCTATGCTTCAGAAGTACCATGACGACATATCGCATGTGTTAGATTATAGTACGGTTCAACTAGGTGAGAGCTTGGGTTATGAGGAGGATCCAGTTGCTATTGTTGATAAGCAGGTTTGCCAGTTAAGGTCCAAGAAGATTTCTGCGGAAAAGGTGGAGTGGAGGGGTCAACCTATCGAGAAAGCGACTTGGGAGGCCGAGGAGGACATGAGGAACAGATATCCACACTTATTTAGCACTCCAGGTATGATTCTAGACCCGTTCAAGGACGAACATTTGTTTAAGAGGTGGAAAATGTAACGACTCGACCGGTAAATTTGTTTTCGGCGCTTAATGTTAAAGGTTGGTTCATTGAAGGTTTTCTAGTTCATACAATTTAATTTGGAGTAGACTTTAGAGTTATCGAGGTTTGTTTGGAATTCTGAGCCTGTCAATAGATCCGTATGGTTATTTATGACTTGTACGCAAAATTTAGTGTTATTCCGAGTAGTCTAAGTATAATTCGGCACGTTCGGAGCTAGTTGAGAAGTTCGAAGTTCATAAGTTGATTTAATTTGGTTTTCGAGTGTGATTCCTAATTTCGTTGTTGTTTCATGTGTTCCGAGGTTTCGACAAGTGCGTATTATGGTTATGGACCTGTTGGTGCATTTGGATGGGGTCCCAGCGGGCTCGGGTGCATTTTGGACCGTACGGAGCTAAGTCCAAAACTACTGGTGTGATGGTTCTGGTTTCCTTCTTCGCGAACGCAGAAGGACCCTCGTATTCGCGATGAAGGATTTGGGGACTGGGTGCTTTTGTTCTTCGTATTTGAGAAGAATGGGCCGCGTTCGCGATGCTTCAGGGCCTGTGGATTTTGCACTTGCGATGACCACATTGCATTCACGTAGAAGGGTCAGGGGGCATTTCCATTCGCGTTCGGGAAGGGCGGGTCGTATTCGCGATGCTTGGGCTAGTCTAGCCTTCACATTCGCGAGGACCCTGTCGCATTCGTGAAGAATGGTTTTAAGGCCTGGGCAGGCTTTGCGTTCATGAGTCCTTCTTCACGATCGCAGAGAAGGGTCAACTGTGCAATGACTTTATTAAAATCAGGAATTTGGCCTATTTTTTCATTTCTCACAATTGTTGGCCGATTCTAGAGCTTCTTGGAGAGAGGTTTTTACCTAGCTATTTAAGGTATGTGATTTATATACAATGTAAGTTAAGTGCTTTGGTTACTTTCCAAAGAATAGTGGCGAAGTTTCATATTGACTATCTCCTCCTCAGGAGATGTGACAGAGGGTTGTGCAAGGATTGCAAGGTTATCCTGAGTGAGACCCTCGCGATGCAGAATAGGCTCTTCATGATGGACGTCGGTATTATAATAAGGAGAAAGAAGAGGTTTGTATGAGGACATTCGATGTTTAGGTAGGGTGCCTTGACTAAGGATAAAGCTCAAGCGTTGGAGGTGAGGTAATCGGCTATGGGATCCTAGAGGAGTTATGGAGACGTGAGCATTATGCGGTCGACGATAGCAGATTGTATAAGGAAGGCGGCGAGAGAGGTGTTAGGGGTCTCGTTGTGCTACTCTAGTGGTCACAAAGGTGACTGGTGGTGGAATGGAGTGGTCCAAGGTAAAGTGGAAGCAAAGAAGGCGGCATACCTAAAGTTAGTAAGGAGAAATGGTGAGGAGGAGAGGAGAGCGAACTGTGAGAGGTATAAGGTAGCTAGGAAGGAAGCGAAGCTGGTGGTCACGTAGGCTAAGACTTCGGCTTTTGCTCGTCTATACGAGGAACTGGGGACCAAAGGCGGGGAGAAGAAGTTATTCTGACTGGCCAAGGTGAGAGAGTGGAAGGCTCAAGATCAGAATGAAGTGAGGTGCATCGAAGACAAGGACGGTAGAGTTTTGATGCAGGAGGACCAGATTAAGCGAAGATGGCTGACCTTCTTTCACAAACTTCTGAATGAAAAATATGATCGGGATATTGTGCTAGGTGAATTAAGGTGTTCCAATAGTCATCGTGACCTTAGGTATTGTAGGTGCATCAAGGTTAGGGAGATCGTGGAGGCAATGCATAAGATGAGTAGGGGGAGAGCTACCAGGCCAGACAAAATTCCAGTAGAATTTTGGAGGTGTGTGGGTAGAGCATGCTTGAATTTGCTGACTGGGTTGTTTAATGTAATTTTCATGATGATGGGGATTCCGGATGAGTGGAGGTGGAGTACGGTGGTTTCATTGTACAAGAATAAAGGTGATATCTAGAGTTGACTTCACAGGGAAGCGGGATCGATTCTTGCCTTTGGCTGAGTTTTCTTATAACAACAGTTATCAGTCCAACATCGAGATGGCCATATTTGAGTCTTTATATGGTTAGCGATGTTGTTCGCCCATCAGATGGTTTGAGCCCGAAGAGGCTAGGTTATATGGCACCGATTTAGTAAAGGATGCCTTGGAGAAAGTAAAGTTGATTTAGGAGCTGCTTCGCACAGCACAGTCTAGAAAAAAGATTTACACGGATTAGAAGGTGCATGATTTATCATTTACGCTGGGTGAGAATGTTCTCTTGAAAGTCTCGCCGATGAAGGGTATCATAAGGTTCAGGAAGAAGGGCAAGTTGAGCCTAAGGTTTATTGGCTCATTTGAGGTGTTGAGGCGAGTTAGGGAGGTTGTTTATGGGCTTGTTTTTCCTCCAAGTCTATCAGGAGTTCTTCCAGTCTTCTATGTGTCTATGCTCCGGAAGTACCATGACGACATATCGTATGTGTTAGATTAAAGTAAGGTTCAACAAGATGAGAGCTTGGATTATGAGGAGGATCCAGTTGCTATTGTTGATAGGCAGATTTGCCAGTTAAGGTCCAAGAAGATTTCTATGGAAAAGGTTGAGTGGAGGGGTCAACCTATCGAGAAAGCGACTTGGGAGGCCGAGGAGGAAATGAGGAACAAATATCCACACTTATTTAGCACTCCATGTATGATTCTAGACCCGTTCGAGGACGAACGTTTGCTTAAGAGGTGGAGAATCTAACGACCCGACCGGTAATTTTGCTTTCTAGGTCTCTGTTCCCCTAATTAAGACACCCCGTATGTTCTTTTACTGTTTGATGACTTTCGGGGATGGTTGGTTTAGGTTTGGAAGGGATTGGGTTGAAATTGGAACACTTAGTTCCTTAAGAGTGGCCTATGATGGCCAACTTTAACTTGAGTCTATATTTTGTGTAAACAACCTCGGAATCGGGATTTAATTGTTCCAATAGGTTTGTATAATGATTTTTGACTTTGGCGTGTGTTCATATCAGTTTCTGGTGATCCGGGAGCATTTCGGCGCTTAATGTTAAAAGTTGGTTCATTGAAGGTTTTCTAGTTCATATAATTTGGTTTGGAGTAGACTTTGGAGTTATCGAGGTTTGTTTGGAATTCTGAGCCGGTCAATATATCTGTATGGTGATTTATGACTTGTACGCAAAATTTAGCATCATTCCGAGTAGTCTAAGTATGATTCGGCGCGTTCGGAGCTAGTTGAGAAGTTCGAAGTTCATAAGTTGATTTAATTTGGATTTCGGGTGCGATTCCTAATTACGTTGTTGTTTCATGTGTTTCGAGGTTTCAACAAGTCTGTATTATGTTTATGGACCTGTTGGTGCATTTAGATGGGGTCCCAGCGGGCTCGGGTAAATTTTGGACCGCTCGGAGCTAAGTCCAAAATTGCTGCTGTGATGGTTCTGGTTTCCTTCTTCGCGAACACAGAAGGACCCTCGTATTCGCAATGAAGGATTTGGGGACTGGGTGCTTTTGTTCTTTGCATTTTAGAAGAATGGACTGCGTTCGCGAAGCTTCAGGACCTGTGGATTTCGTACTTGTGATGGCCACATTGTATTCGCGTAGAAGGGTCTGGGGGCATTGCCATTGGCGTTCGGGAAGGGCGGGTCGTATTCGCAATGCTTGGGCTGGTCTAGCCTTCACATTCGCGAGGACCCTGTTGCATTCGTGAAGAAAGGTTTTAGGGCCTGGGCAGGCTTTGCGTTCGTAAGGCCTTCTTCGCGATCGTAGAGAAGGGTAAACTGGGCAATGACTTTATTAAAATCAGGAATTTGGCCATTTTGTTCATTTCTCACAATTGTTGGCCGATTCTAGAGCTTCTTGGAGAGAGGTTTTTACCTAGCTATTGAAGGTAAGTAATTTCTATACAATGTAAGTTAAGTGCTTTGGTTACTTTCCAAAGAATGGTGGCGAAGTTTCATATTGACTATCTCTTCCTCAGGAGATGTGACCGAGGGTTGTGCAAGGATTGCAAGGTTATCCAGAGAGAGACCCTCACGATGCAGAATAGGCTCTTCATGATGGACGTCAGTATTATGATAAGAAGGAAGAAGAGGTCTGTATGAGGACGTTCGATAATTAGGTAGGGTGCCTTGACTAAAGATAAAGCTCAAGAGTTGGAGGGGAGGTAATCGGCTATGGGATCCTAGAGGAGTTGTGGAGACGTGAGCATTATGTGGTCGACGATGGCAGATTGTATAAAGAAGGCGGCGAGAGAGGTGTTAGGGATCTCGTTGGGCTACTATGGTGGTCACAAAGGCAACTGGTGGTGGAATGAAGTGGTCCAAGGTAAAGTGGAAGTAAAGAAGGCGGCATACCTGAAGTTAGTAGGGAGAGATGGTGAGGAGGAAGGAGAACGAACTGTGAGAGGTATAAGGTAGCTAGGAAGGAGGCAAAGCTGGCAGTCACGTAGGCTAAGACTGCGGCTTTTGCTCATCTGTACGAGGAACTGGGGACCAAAGGCGGAGAGAAGAAGTTATTCCGACTGGCCAGGGTAAGAGAGAGGAAGGCTCAGGATCCGAATCAAGTGAGGTGCATCAAAGACAAGGACGGTAGAGTTTTGATGCGGGAGGACCAGATTAAGCGAAGATAGCTGACCTACTTTCACAAACTTCTGAATGAAAAATGGGATCGGGATATTGTGCTAGGTGAATTAAGGCGTTCCAATAGTCATCGTGACTTTAGGTATTGTAGGCGCATCAAGGTTAGGGAGATCGTGGAGGAAATGCATAAGACGAGTAGGGGAGAGCTACCAGGCCAGCCAAAATTCCGGTAGAATTTTGGAGGTGTGTGGGTAGAGCATGCTTGAAATTGCTGACTGGGCTGTTTAATGTAATTTTCATGATGAAGAGGATTCCAGAGGAGTGGAGGTGGAGTACGGTGGTTCCGTTGTACAAGAATAAAGGTGATATCTAGAGTTGTAACAACTATAGGGGTATCAAATTAATGAGTCATACCATGAAAGTTTGGGAGACAGTGGTAGAACTGAGGGTGAGGAGGACTGTGTCTATTTCAGACAACCAGTTCGGGTTCATGCTGGGGCATTCTATCGCGGAAGCTATCCGCCTTATTAGGAGGTTGGTGGAACCGTACAGGGATAGGAAGAAGGATTTGCACATGGTGTTTATTGATCTGGAGAAAGCGTATGACAAGGTTCCTAGAGAGGTCCTATAGAGATGCTTGGAGGAAAAAGGTGTGCCGGTTACTTACATTAGGGTGATTAAGGACATGTATGATGGAGCTAAGAATCGGGTTAGGACAGTGGGGGGAGACTTAGAGTATTTTCCGGTGGTAATGAGGTTACACCAAGGGTTTGCGCTCAGCACATTCCTATTTTCTCTGGTGATGGATGCACTGACACACCATATTCAAGGGGAGGTGCCATGGTGTATGTTATTTGTTGATGACATAGTGCTGATTGATCAGACGCGAGGCGACGTCAATGAGAGGCTGGAGGTTTGGAGACAGACCCTTGCGTCTAAGGGTTTCAAGTTGAGCAGGACTAAGACGGAGTTCCTAGAGTGCGAGTTCAACATCGAGTTGACAGAAGCGGCATTGGCTGTGAGGCTTGAATCACAGGTCATCCCTAAAAGGGAATGTTTAAAGTACCTTGGGTCGGTTATTCTGGGGGATGGGGAGATGGACGACGATGTCACATACCGTATAAGGGTGGGGTGAATGAAGTGGAGGTTAGCATCTGGAGTCCTGTGTGACAAGAATATTATGTTAAATCAAGCTTCATTACTTAGAGATTTGGCGGAATGTTTAATTATTGATGGAAATTCATATTCTTTTATGGGCTTACCTTGGATTTGTAAATACATAATTTGTAATCCGAAGAGTTTGCCTTTTCCTGTAGATCGGGCCAAATGCCTCGGCAATATTTATATATATTATGGGATCCATGCATTGGGTTGTACGACCTCGGTAGTGT
The DNA here is from genome assembly GCF_000715075.1 of Nicotiana tabacum. NCBI lineage: Eukaryota > Viridiplantae > Streptophyta > Magnoliopsida > Solanales > Solanaceae > Nicotiana > Nicotiana tabacum. Next base: position 46,888,149 of record NC_134092.1, read on the forward strand.
ATGTACACATTTATTATGGATCGGACCGTACGACATCAACATAACTCGTGCTTGTTGTCACTAGGAGTCCGATAATACTTGATATATCTCCCATGACTTGAGAATTTGTAAATACAAGTTGGCCCTTACACGTTGCGATTAGAATGTGATATTTGGGGAATTTTAATTGTTATTTTTTTAAAGGATGATTTAATTTTTGCCTCTTATTCTATTATTGATGTTGTATTTCATGCCCATTTAATATTCTTGTACGTTATGTATATTGCCACTAGTAAGTGTCGATGTCGACCCCTAATCACTACTTCTTCAAGGTTAGACTAGATACTTATTAGGTATACATTGTTTACGTACACACACTACACTTCTGCACATATTGTGCAGGTTCTGAGGCATGTATATCTGGAGTTCGTCCATGCACGCATCTGCATTACTCGGAGGCCTAGTGGTGAGCTGCTCTCATGCTCCGTTCAGTAGCACCCAGAGCCTTCTCTTGTTATATTTATAATTTCTGTCTATTCTATTTCAGATAGTAGTTCTTAGGGAGTTTTTTATATTCTTCTAGTTGCTCGTGCACTTGTGACATCGGGTTTAGAATGTTCTTGTAGATACATGGTTTTGATTATTAAGTGCACTATCTTACTCTCATGTTTAGTTTATTCTTTATATTACTATGATTATTTCCATTTGTTTCTGTATTAAATAAATATCAAAAACTTTAAAAATATTAAAATGGGCAATTAAATGGATAGTTCACCGTTGGCTTGCCTAGCGGCGACGTTCGCCATCACGACCTATAGTGGAATTGGGTCGTGACAGGTGCAAAAAGAGATAGTGTGCTAAGTCCTGAATCAGTTAACAATCCAATATATAGAGAAGATATGTGTCCGATATTATCAAATCATCTAACTTGCATATAGAGAAGATATGCGTAAGGTATCAAATAATACTTCCACAGTTTCATATAGAGAAAATATGCGTGAAATAACAATTAATTCTTCAACAAGTTCATATAGGGAAGATATGCAGAAAATCATGTATACATCCAAGGAGATTGCAATCAGAGAAAAGATGCAAAGTCCAACCAATGATCAACTTTAACGAAATCCACATCAGGCAGAAACACGTCGGTTTCTCACAACCTGCGTGTACACCACCAAGAGAGAAATATGAAAGGGTGACCTTAGGGGGATGTATCCTTATCCACACGCTGCACAGGCAACTCACGTACCAATAATAACTACCGCACGAACAACTCACGTTCCGATAATAGCAACTGCATAGACAACTCACATGCTATCATAACTCGAATCTGCATGGGCTACTCACGTGCTATTAGTCTAGTCCATATCACACAGAAAGCATACATAAAAGAATACATGTTCATGAACGATGAATATCAAATTACATACTCATGGACTAATAGAAGTTATATGCTAAGGTGTATGCATGTGCGAAGTGTTCTACCATAGCTCAAATTAAGAAAGTTCATAAAACAAAATAGCAGTTATCATGTTCAATTAGGGGATTAACTTATGTGTAACCTCTAAAATGATCCAATGAGATCACAAAGGGGTACAAACATTAGAAACATAATAGCATGATGCTTAACAATCAATTTAGGGCATATCGTAGTCTAAGCACTACCCAGGTATGGATAATACCCCGGTGCATGCACTCGGGCTCAAACCCTCACATGTGCACCACCCGTGCGCCACCCGTAGCACGTAACTATCACTAATAACTCAGGCAAATAGTGCGTCAACCAAATTCAGTTAAGATACTTACCTCAATAAGCCCAAATTAGTCCTCAAAAATATAATTTTTCAAAATGTCACCTCCGGCCGACTCAAATAATTGCCAAAAATAACTCAATAACATCAAACAATATGAATGAAATTAAATTTTACAAAAACAATAAAGTTTGAATTTTTATGAAAAATAGCAAAGTCAGCCAAAAGGTTAACCCGGGCCCGCTTTTCGGAATCCTACAAAACTCATAAATTCTGGCAACTTATTTAAATACGAGTCCAACCATATAAGTTTCATCCAAATCCAATTCCGAATCGATATTCTAAATTATTTATTTTAGAAAAAGTTTTCCAAAAACCCCAATTTTTTCTCTCTGAGATTCACCAATCAATTGCTTAAATCAAGGATGGAATCATAAATAATAATCAAATCCGAGTCAAGAATACCTACCCAATCTAAGTGGGTGAAAATCGCCTCAATTCGAGTTCCCTACCTCTAAAAATGGTGCAATGAGCTTATAAAAAAGCTGTCCAATATAAATACTAATCTGGTCGCTAAAAGCCCAATTCCTGTCGCTAAAGATACCAAATCTGGTCGCTCAAAGTGCCCACTAGAACCTACTTGCACCAGCCATTTTATTTTCACTAAAAAGACTCTAACTCCCTCACACATACTCGAAATTCGACGATTCATGTTCCCATGACACCCTAATAATAATACGAACCTAGTTGTACAGTCGAAACTCAATTTCGAGCTCATTTGCTCGATGCGATACCAACTTCGCTCTTTAAAATAATTAATTCATGCTTCGCGGTAAAAATCGAAGAGCGACTTATTGGAATTAGACCAAACATTCCTATACATCATTATAAAACTACAGGAACTCTGTAAATCGAATTTCGGTCTCTAGAACTAAAAATGGACCCTTGGAGCATTACATGCTTATGCTCAAAATAATGCCAAAAAACAAAACACATTAAGAACCCATCTAAAACTCATTCGAGCCCCTTGAGACCCCGCCCAAACATTATTACAAGTCTAATACGTTAACAAAACTTATCCAAAGGCTAAAACCACTGCAATCAAATTCAAAACCAATAATCGAAGATCAAATCCGTTCTCTTAACTTTTTGTAATGACTTGGCCGGTCAGTTTGTGTATAGTTCCCCTATTTATTTCTTATTATATGTTCATTTTTGGTTATGTGACTTTTTGGGGTGGTTGGATTGGTTTCGGGGAAGTTTCATAATGAATTGGGACACTTAATCCAAAGGTTGAAAGCTTAAGTTGAAAGTGTTGACCAGAGTTTGACTTTCGGGTAGACAACTGCAGAATCGATTTTTAATGCTTCTTATAGATTTGTATAGTTATTTTGAACTTAGGGGTATGTCCGGATGTTAATTTGGAGGTCCGTATGTTGATTTGATATTTTTGACGAAAGTTGGAAACTTGAAGGTTCGCATGGTTGAGAGGTTTAATCGCAAGTTGACTTTGTTGATACTAGGTTCAGATTTTTGTTCTGCAAGTTGGAATGGGTCCGTTGTGTCATTTGGAACTTGCATACAAAATTTGAGGTCATTCGGAGTTGATTGGATATGGTTAGACAAGAGTTTTGGAAGTTAGAAGTTCATTAATTTCATTAGGCTTGAATTGGGGTGCGATTTGTGGTTTTGATGTTGTTTGATGTGATTTGAGGCTTTGAGTAAGTTCATATTTTGTTTTATGACTTGTTAGTTTGTCTGGATGGGGTCTCGGGGCCTCGGGGTGATTTGGGTGGTTGGCGGATCATTTTTGGACTTTGAAGGATTGCCGAAGCTTGGGAGTTCTAGGGAAATTGTACCTTTGAGGGATTTCCCATAGGTGCGACGTAGCCAAAGCAGCCTGTGGAGCGCATGTGTTGCTAAGGCTGGGCTAGGCAGAGTTCGCAGGTGTGTACAGGTATCCGCAGATGCGAGTCCGCAGAAGCGGGCTACGCGGGGCTTGCGGAGGATCGCAGATGCGAGGTGGTTGCCGCATTTTCGAGCCCGTAGATGCAGAAGTTAGACCACAAAAGTAAAATTTGGATGGAAGTTGGGAATCTGCATATACGGAGAGTGGATGGCAGAAGCGGTCATACAGATGCGAAGTTAGGACCGCATGTGCGTATGGTCGGGACATAAGTGTTTTCCGTAGAAGCAGAGTTTTGAATGCAAAAGTGGCATCCCAGGTGCGGCCAAATTGACCCCAGATGCGAGAATCGCTGGGCAAAACATAAAAGCGAGGATTTGGTCTTTTTTCTCATTTTGGAATTGTGGAGCTCGGTTAAGGGAGATTTTGGGAGACCTTTTTCCAATAGTTGAAAGGGTAAGTGAAGTTTAATCTCTTTTGATGTTAGATATTGATTACCCATTGATTATTACACCTACTTTATGTGAATTTGAAGTGAAATTTGGAGATTTTAGGCTATGGAATTAGAGAGTGAGATTTGGTGATTTGAGGGTCGATTTGTGGATGGAATTGGATGAAATTATTATGGTTGGACTCATAATTGAATGGGGTGTTCGGAATTGATAACTTTTTGTTAGGTTCCGGGGTGCGGGCTCGGGGTTGACTTTTGATATTTGGTTCAAGACTTTAGCTTTATCATTTGGAATTATTTTTTATATTGATGATATTAAGTAGATTTTGCTAGATTCGAGTCTCTCGAAGGTCGATACATGTAGCAAGGGCTTTTGGAGTATTGGTTTGCGCGCTTTGAGATAAGTAACATAGCTAAATTTGGATTTGAGGGTATATAAACCTGAGAACTACGTTATATGAAAGGTATTGAGGTGGCATACATGCTAGGTAACATGAGTGTTTGCCTGCACCAGTGGGGTCATTATTTGAGATGATTTTTAGACTATTCTGGGATTGGATGGTTATAATGCCCCGTTATATCCATTTTTCTGAGCTTGTATATTTATTTGAATTTTGATTCATGTTAGAAACTATGTTTAGGATATGTGCTATTTGTCTGAGACTAGATAGGTCTATTCTTGTTGTTTCTGAGATATTTGCCTTATTTGCACACATGTTCTCAGTCATGATGCTACATCCATGTTTGAAATATCTATCTCAGTACTTTTCTTTTTTGATTTCTCACATGTTGATTGATGCCTCATATGTGCAACATTGTTGAATCAAATACTATGAGATGTGGTTAACTGAGACTTGAACAATTGATGACTGAGCTTGAGCCATAAGGCTAATTTGGTATTGATTTTGAGGTGACGCATACGCCATGCTCATATCGTGATAAGTTTTTTTGATTTGGGGCGACACGTGCACAAGGCCTCACTACTGGGCTATATGATTATGATTAGCGCTTGGGCAGGATCCGCCCCTCCGGAGTTTGATATACTAGTAGTGGACGCAACCATAATATTTCATATATGTGCTTGATGATGGGCAGTTGTACCGGGCACTCGTACAGTACTAAGTGTGATTATTCTTGATGGATCCACTATGATATTGTTGATTTGACAAGTATATTTGACATATAGGCATAAAGATGTACTTTCCTCATACTAGCTGGTAAATAAAATGTTTTATCCGAGTTGGGCTATAACTGTTATAAATGGAAAGCATGCCTCATTTCCTGATGTGTGAACGAACCGAACATGATATTATTGAGCTACATGCTTACAATGTTTGCCTTTACATCCTGAGCTGTTATTAGTTATTAACATTGGTCACGAACCGTTTCCTTCTAAGTTGTCACTGCTTTCAGCCTAAGGTTAGTTTTATTACTTATTGTGTACATGGAGTTAGTTGTACTCATACTACACTCTGCACTTCGTGTACAGATTCAGGTACTTCTAGACGAGTTGATCTCTAGAATTCTGTTGCTACCAACTCTTGGGAGACTTTGAGGTAGCTGCTATACAGTTTGCAGACCTTAAAGTTCTCTTTCACTATTTCTATTATTACTGTTCTACTATTGCGACATTTGTACTGAAAATTTGGCCTTGTATTTAGATACTTAGTAGTGCTCATGTACTCGTTGATACCAGATTTTGAAATGGTTGTAGCAGTATTGTTGTTACATTCTCTATTATTTCATGATATTTTTCTGTTATTGAGTTATCAAACCATGTTCATAAACATTTATAGTTATTATGTGACTATTAGCTTGCCTAGCAAGCAGTGTTACGCGTAGTCGCGACTTTGGTAGGCGTTGGGTCGTGACTAGGTTGTTTAAGTCTCACGAGTAATGTTCAAGTTTAGTAGAGTCTTTTGTCTCGGTACTGAGACATCTGTACTTATCTTCGAGAGGCTATCGAACTATTATGAAACTTTACTTTCTTAAATTCTTGTCGTGCGAATTTATTATTTCCAAAGTTTGAACCTTGACTCTTCTGTTCTCTCATAGATGGTGAGGACACGTGTAGCCGGATAAGGTGAACGACCACCAGTACCACCAATTAGGGATACGAGAAGCCGAGGCCATGATAGAGGCTGAGGTAGGCTCATATTACATCCAGAAACAACACCTGTGGAGCCACCAGTTGCTCCAACTAGGAGCAGGTACCAATCATTGTTGAGCCGGTGGGACCAACTCAGGAGCCAGCAGTACCTGGCCTTCAGGAGGTGTTGGCCAAGATTTTGACTGTATGCACAATCCTAGCTCAGGCGGTTCCAGTTGCACTAGCTACCTCACAGGCTGAGGGAAGTGCCCATCTCCAACTTCCCTTACTCCAGAGCAGCTAGCTCTGAGCCATCAAACACCAGGGGTACTACCATCTCAGTCGGTTGCTGCTGCTCGGCCGAGGTTGGTCCACCTTAAGCCTCAAGAATGTCTTGATCGGTGACAGCGGATACTTCTCACAACGGGTATTTTGGAGACTTGTGGAGTTGTATTTACTACTTTTAAGCTAACAGGGGTAGCCTACCGATGGTGGTAGTCCTATGAGTTGAGAATTCCAGTTGGCGCAGACACCACTTACATGGCATGAGTTCTCAGTTCTCTTATTAGAGAAGTATTTCCCACAGACTCGTAGAGAGGAGTTGCATAGAGATTTTAAGTAGCTATGTGAGGGTACTATGATTGTGACATAGTATGAGATGAGATTCGTAGATTTGGCATGTCATGCTATATGGTTGGTTCCCACTGAGAGAGAGAGAGAGAGAGAGAGAGAGAGAGAGAGAGAGAGAGAGGATGAGGAGGTTCATTGATGGCCTCAACTATGGTTTACATTATAGTTTGGCTCGAGAGGCCAAGATAGATGCAAGGTTTGACCATGTTGTCGAGATTGCTAGGCACTTGGATCATGTTCACATGATTGAGCTTGAGGAGCGGGAGGGAAAGACACCCCATGGTTTAGGCAGCTTTAGTGGCACCTCGTTTGGAGGTCAGTCATATCACATCAGAGGTCGTCCTTATAGGCCAGCTCAGATGGCTCATGAGGTTCCCCATGGTTATTCAGCTAGCAACGGTGCATCAAATAGTCGTGCAGTTCATTCTTTCAGTGCACTACCATCTTAATGAGGCCTACCATTACAGAGGTACAGTGTAGTAATGAGGCCAGTCTATGACTCATGCACCAGTTGCTATACCACCCACTCAGCCAGCTTAGGTGGAGGTTGTGCAGGTCAAGGTCGACCCAGAGGGGGAGTCAGTCATGTGGCGGCCAGGCTCGTTTCTATGCATTTTCCATTGACGAGCACGGAACACACACTTAAATTATACCCGCTAGTCAAAGATAATATAGTATAATATCGTATCCACAGAGATTGGAGTTAAATATTTTTTTTGTGTTTCCATCTTGATTACTATCCAGGAGAATCAATAATTGAGATTTATATGATTAATTACTAAAATTAACTAAAAATCTAAAGTTATTGACTAATGACTATCAAAACAAGGAATAAGCAAAGAAGGTTATCAATGGGAGAAGATAGGGTTTTGATAGGATAGGTGCCAGATAATTTTTTGGGATCTAACGCTAGATAATTCACTTCTATTATTTAAGTGAGTCTCTTGAATTCGCTCAATTATTAGTTTAATTGTTCAACAAAGACTCCTCTCTCGATTAAGTCTTAACCTCACAAGATAAACCGATTTAAGCACGTGAAGATATGCAAGAATGCGTAGTGGATTGGTCTTTAGGATAACCTCTCTTGATTATTCTCCTAAATAGGTTTAATCAATGATTCAACTATCCTCTTTCGATTACTAAGAAGAATTAATGAACTCACCCAACAATATAATGCAAATATATCACAAGTTATGCCTCTCTCGATTACATGAACTAGTGAATATAGATGCACAATTAATTCATCCAAAAACGCTTCAATACATAAACCTAGAGTTATAATCCTCAAATAATCATCAGTACACCATATCTATCAAACCCTAAAGGGAACTACTCCATAGATATGGAGCAATTCATCACAAATATAATTAAAAGATAGGAAAACATAAATTCAATCCAAACTCTTGTCTTGAGTGATGAAGAAATGATGAAATCCTTATGATTTTGTTCTTCCAACTCCTCCTTAGCCTCCTTAGGTCTAAAGTATGTAAAAAGTCCAGAAAATAACGTTTTTCCATGTATTTATACCAAGTAGGGTCGGACCCAGACGAAATCACCTTCTCATTGCCGTATTAGGATTTTCACTCTGTAAAACTTACACAGGCGAGCCGTATTGGGAAATGTTCCATGCGAGGCATTAGTGAGAAAATTCAAAGAGTTGATTCTGACAGGCATCAGAGATTTGGGCAGTCGCAGTGCGCCACGCGCCACCCTACATGCCGCGATTATGGACTTTTCTCAGAGTGCGGATTGAATCTCAATTTTTTGACGTCCATCCTTGGTCCTCGATCCCCTAACACGATCTCGGCTTAATCTCTTACGATTTTACTCAAAATTCAAAGCTCCAAATCACTTGAATTCATTCCATAACATCTACATAGCTCGAAATCACTCCTACAAGGCATATAACACACAATAAGTGCAAAACACTATCAATTAAAGCTCAAAATGAGTAAAGTGCAGTCAATTAGAGTACAATAAGCGACTAAAACCTGAGGTTATAGCCTACCATTACCCGGTATACTAGAGGTAGTCTCTTCTGATGCTGCGATCAGAAGTATTATTTCCGTGTTCCACACGGGATGCGTCAGTTTTATTTTATCTTGGTTCCACTTATTCATATGTGTCATCATACTTTGTTCGTTATTTGGATATGCCTCATGATTCTTTAGCTATATCTATTCATGTATCTATGCCAGTGGGTGATTCTATTATCATGGATCATGTATATTGGTCCTGTGTGGTGGCTATTGGGGGTATGAGACGAGAGTTGATGTTTTACTACTTAACATGGTTGATTTAACATGATTTTGGGCATGGACTAGTTGTATCTATATCACATTATCCTTGACTGTCATGCTAAGACCGTCACATTGGAGATGCCATGGGTGCCTAGGTTAGAGTGGAGAGGCTCCCCGGATTATGTTCCTACTAGAGTTATTTCACATTTGAAGGCTCAACAGATGGTTAAGAAGAGATGGTTGGAATATTTGGACTGCGTGAGGGATGTTAGTGGTGATACTCCTACCGTTGAGTTAGTTTTGGTAGTGAGAGACTTCCCATATATATTACTAGCATACTTGACGGGGCATTCCACCCGACAGGGTCATTGATTTTGGTATTGACTTGGTACCGAGCACTCGGCTCATCTCTATTTCACTGTATTGTATGTCATCTATCGAGTTGAAGGAATTGAATGAGCAGTTGCTTGAGCTGCTTGATAAAGGCTGCATCAGGCCTAGTGTATCACCTTGGGGTACACTGGTTCTATTTGTGAAGAAGAAGAAGGATGATACTATGAGGATGTGTACCGACTTCCATAAAATTCGTGGAATTCGTTGATAATTGGTAGTTGAACAAGGTTACTATTAAGAACAGGTACCCACTACCGCGTATTAATGAGTTATTTGATCAACTTCTTGGTGCTAAAGTATTATCAAAGAATGATTTGAGGTCTGCATATCATCAGTGATTCGGCTTTCAAGACCCACTATGGTCAATACAAGTTTCTGGTGATGTCTTTTGGGTCGACAAATGCCATAGCAGCCTTTATGGACTTGATGAACAACGTGTTCCAGCCATATCTTGATTCTTTCATCATAATATTCATTTATGATATATTGGTGTACTCACATAGCCAGGAGGATCATGAGCAACATCAGAGGATCGTACTCTAGATTTTGAGGAAGAAGAAGTTATATGTTAAATTCTCCAAGTGTGAATTTTGGCTTGATTCGGTGGCATTCTTAGGGCATGCGAGATGTAGGGGGATAAAGGTAGATCCAAAGAAGATTGAGTCAATTCAGAGTTGGCAAATACTATATTCTGCTATTGAGATCCGGAATTTCCTTGGTTTGGCCGGATACTATTGCCGTTTTGTGGAGGGTTTATCGTCCATTACTGCACCATTGAATAGATTGACCTAGAAAGGTATCCCATTCAGGTTGTCTGAGGAGTGTGAGGAGAGCTTTTAGAATTTCAAGACTGCATTGACTATAGCCCCAATATTGGTGTAGCCTACAAGTTTGGGATCTTACACCATGTATTGTGATGCATCGCATATTAGCCTTGGCGTGAGGTTGATGCAAGACAGTAGGGTGATTACCTATGCGTCCTGGTAGTTGATTTTCAACCTTGAACTATTTCCAAATTTCCATTTCCCCATAAAGTATAGTACATCATGCAATTCCCTTGCTCGAGTCGTCCTCGAAGTCACCCCCCTACAATTCATAACCGATCCACAAGTATCTCTTAAACCAACTAGTATAACACATGACCATGCAATATGATCTTTTGTTGTAGAATCCCACACTTAGCTCGAAGCGATAGTACACATCATACGATAACCACATTACTCTTCCATTATAACTACCATAATCTCAGATTGTTATCCTAGTCGAATCCTTCACAAGCCTGTGTAGCACTAGCCATAAAATACTCCAAACCGTCTGCCACATGTATACTCATCCTCGAGCAATCCGTACTCTAATTGTAGCACATACATCCCTCTTGATAAAAAGTAAACTCTTCATTGAAACTTCATAAGGATCACACAACTGCAAGCCATCCCACATGAGATAACCCCTATGATTAGCCTCAATCTGGCATCTCTTTCTATGACCTTAAGATTGTCACAACCTCTATGCAATTGCTTAATCTTTCTGAGTCTAAACTCATGAACAAGACATAATAATATACTTCATCTAAAAAATGAGCAATTGAAATATCCCTAAACACACCAAGAACTCGAGACTGTACAACACATCAAGACAGAAATAAAGCATACATAGTCCTTTTGCATCCCAAGAAAATTTTTCTCGTCACATCCATAACATCTAAGCATAGTACTTAGTCATATAATACTCATCATATAGCTATCGCACAACACACTGAGCCATAAATCCCACTCTTAGGGATTGTATAGAACATATCAGTCCAAATTCACATATTTACAGAACTGAAACTGCCAAGCCCAGACTATGGTCTGAACTTGGCATTAAGTCCTCTAAACTGGACTACCTCAACAACATAGAAAACAAATATGGTACCTCATCCACAACATCGCAAGCCGTTGATGCACAACTGATACCGAGTGTTCATTATCACATGTGCTTGAATAGGAAGAAACCAAAAATGTAAACTTCAAGCTGAAATAAAGTCGCACGATAAAGAAAAAAAGATTGGAAGTTTCCTAGATGTCCTATAGCCTCTTAAAGATAAGTATGGACGTCATCATACCAATCCGCAAGACTCTGCTAGACAGTTGCTCATGGCTCGTAGAACATGTGAACCTAGAGCTATGATACCAACTTATCACGATCCAAATTCCACCTAGTCGTGATGATACCTAACCCAACCTGCTAGGTAAGCCAAACAACAATTACACAATTCTAATGAAGATCATAAATAATCGATAAATAAAGTATCTAAGCTTTCCATATAATATCCCAAGGATTTGTAGTACAAGTCATGAGCTATTAAGATTTAGATTTACAAAGCTGGTATGAAAATAAATACAACATCTATTTGAAATATACATAAACAAAGTATGAATCCAAAGCTACCAAGGACAAGTGGTAGCTATATTCGAAAAGCAGGTACATCTTCAACACCAGCTTCCGCCATCCACAGTAGCTCAACTCCAAGATCTCCATGCAAGATGCAAAAGTGTAGTATACGTACAACTTACCCCATATGTCCAACAAATATCATAACTAACCTTACTGAGGTAATAGTGGCAAGAATTATTAATGATACTCGCTAATAAACTGTTCAATTCCTGAATTTCACAACTACACATCAATGGTGACATCTAATCATAAAAAACAGATAAAACCATATCGGTGCACAAAGAGATAATGTGCTAAGTCCTAAATCAATTAACAATTCTACATATAGAGAAGATATGCATCTAATTTCATCAAATCATCAAACTTGCATATAGAGAAGATAGGCCTAAATTATCAAATAATCCTTCCACAATTTCATATATAAAAGATATGCGTGAAATAGCAATTAATTCTTCAACAAGTTCATATAGGGAAGATATGCAGAAAATCATGTATACATCCAAGGAGTTTGCAAATAGAGAAGAGATTCAAATTCCAACCAATGATTAACTTTACCAAAATCCACATCAACCAGAAACTCATCGATTTCTCACAACATGCGCATACATCATCAACAAAGAAACATGAGAGGGTGACCCTTGGTTGATGGATCCTTGTCCATACGTTGCACGGACAACATCTTATGTAGCTTTACTGTTTTGTAGAAAACTGGACTTGAAGAGAGAAGAACATGAAAATGATTACAAAAACCAAGAAAAAAGCAGATATGTGATAGATACGCAATCGCAGAAGTGAGGTGCGGACTATAGATCCATCGTAGACATAACTAGGCCATCCCAATGTCAAAGAGTCAAAAATGCGGTTCACTATGCGGTCGCAAAACTCATTTGCAGACAGCAAAGTTGCCGCACTAATGCAAGAGGACCTCCAGTGAAGTTGAATCTGCGGTACACTATGTAGTCACGAAATTAGTATGCGAACCGCAAATATGTTGCGCGGTCCATTATGCGGTGGCATACTTAATTTGAAGGGTCATTTTTGTCACATTTTGTTCGCGCATTTTGGTCCATTATAAATAGAATGAATAGGGTTTGTGGGGGCATCTTGTTTGAAAAAGAGCCTGCAATTAGATCATTGAATACACCACTTATTTTGGAGATATTAGGGGAGAGATTCCAAGACATCGTCTTCTTTTTAAGGTTTTATGACTTTTGTTCTTGTATTGTAGTATGAGTAGGTAACTTTAAATACTAAGGTTGTAGACCCTAAGTGGGTTTAATATTAATGGGTGTTTACCATTGAATATATATATATATATATATATATATATATATATATATATATATATATATAGTTGATTTCTATTCATTTCTCATATTTCATTTATGGTTGGTTGCAAACATTAACACTGATAGTATTACATCCCAATGATGTTTTACTTGAGGTCATTTATAACTAGTGCCATTTTACTCTATATTTTACTTGAAAATGTTGTTTAGGGTTCGGTAAAATTGAATAGCAAGAACTCAAGGGTTTAAACCTTGTCTAATAGAATCGCTTTGGAATAAATGGGTTCTACTTGGCATAAATTGGTTGATCTTAATTGTTGTAACTCTTTTATATTTAGGAACCATTTGCATAAACGAATGACCTCCCATTAGAACTATATCATATTAACACTGATAGTATTACATCCCAATGATGGGGACACAACCTTGGTTTCCTAATCCTTTTAATCAGTACTCTTAACAAAATAGCTTCTCTTAACAAATCACAATTACCAAACTCTTTTCAAACCAATGTAATAGAATTACTGCTTTAGTCGAGTGACACACTACTCAAGTAACCTTTTCACACCTATTCCGTGTGGGATTCGACAACAACCTTGTTGGGTTATTATGTTTCAAATTGACCAACCTATTCACATTATTTATTAGGTGTAATTTGAGCATGCCAAATTATGGCGCTGTTGCCGGGGAATACAATCTTGAAATTACTAACTAGTGTGTGCTTTACTTTGCGTCTTCTTCTATTCCATCACACCTTGCTTGCTTTGCTTGGGGCACTAGGTAAGCATGGGCGAGCCAGAAGTTGAGAATGTGTTTATTGATATAGATGCGTATACTGAGGATACAAACGGGATTGTCCCTCCTAGAGTTGACATTGCTACCTTCATAGTGGAACATAGTCTAATCCTAATGCTAAAGGCGGAGACGTTCTTCTGAAATTCCACCGACGATGATCCGACACAACAACTCAGAAATGTTTTGGGTGTGTGTGCAATGCATAAGTAGAATCATGTCTCAGGTGATGCCCTAAGGTTAAGGGTGTTGAAATACTCCTTAGACGGAGAGGCAAAATAATGGATCCAAAATATACCTCCTAACTCCATCCATACTTGGTCCGAACTTGTGTAAGTTTTCCTAGAAAAATGGTTACCACAAAGCAACAAGTCTGAGCTTCGAGACAAAATTTTCTTCTTCAAGCAATTATCATGGGAACAACTATATGAGGCACAAACTAGATTCAAGTTGTAATGGTAAGATCACCGAATCATTAATTTCAGGAAACTATTTTGTTGGAGTAGTTTTACATGGGCTTGGATCCTATGAATCAATCCATAGCCAAAAATACAGTGGATGGATCATTCTTGGATAACACATTTGCAAGGGTCATTCAAATCCTCGACAAGATGGCCGAACACAACCAAGCTTGGCATTTGGAAGACACAACGGGTGGAATCTCATAAGGTACTCCATCTTTGACCAACGTGGTTAAGGAGAACCAAGAAAGAGACAAGTAATTGCAAGGATTCCTTATAATGTCAATGGGTCAACAAAAATGTTCATTGAAAGCCAAACAAAGAAAGTGAATGTAGTGGAAGGTGTGCAACCAATGTCAAATAAGAAATACAAACATTAAGAAAGTCAACAACAAGACTATCCTCCCATGCAATACAAAGATGCAAATTATGTTAACAATTCACAAGGAGGATATCAAAGACAAAACTACCAAGGATGGGGACAACAACACCAATGGAGACCTAACCCGCAAGGGCAAGGTAAACAACAATGGCGAAACGACCAAGGTAGTTCTAATCAAGGAAATTGGAGCAACAACAACAATAATTTTGCAAACCGTAGTTCAAACCCCTATGTTCCACCAAAGGGGCAATATTTTAACTCTCACCATTGGAACGAGAGTTCTTCAAGTGATTCCAAGTTAGAGAAAATGCTTGAAATAGTATTGCAAAATCAAGAGAGGTCCAATACTTCAATGAAAAATATGATCAAGGTTGTTGGTTCTCACACCGCATCCATTCACAAGTTGGAGATGCAAACGAGGGATTTCTCAAGAGAACAAAACCCGTAGCAAAACGGCACACTCCCAAGTGATACAATTGCAAAACCAAAAGGTAGTGGGAGTGGTCCAATCTCTCATTGCATGGACATTACAACTCGAAGTGGCAAACTACTTCAATGTGAGAGTGAACGGGTGGCGAAGTGGAAAATTTGAACGAGAAGATGAGGTGCAAGTTGAGGTGCCAAATGTTGTTGAAGTTGAAAGAATCCCGAAGAATGTGAAAGCTTAAGATGTGAGACGTGAGGAGGTTGTGGAAAAAGTAATAGAGGAACCAAAACCTCTAGCATCGATTCCTAGACCTCCTCCTCCATTTCCTCAAAGACAAGCTAGTAGGGCTGATGATAGCAAATTTGAGAAGTTCTATGACATTTTAAAGCAATTATTGGTGAACATTCCATTTGTGAAAGCATTTCAAGAGATGCACGGTTTTGCTAAGTACTTGAAGGACTTGATCACTAAAAATAAAACCATCAAGAATGAAGTGGTGAGTGTCACCCACCGGGATAGCTCTATCATTGCAACAACCGTCGTCCAAAAGAAAGAGGATCCGAGGGCCTTTCATAATTCCATGCACTATTGGATTGAGTGACTTTTCACAAGCTCTTTGTTATAGTGGGCCTAGCATCAACTTAATGCCTCTTGCTATGTACAAGCATGCGGTATTGGGAATGCCTAGGCCTATGAGTATGAGGTTGCAAATGGTCGACCATTTGATAAAGCGACCGATACGGATAATGGATGATATGCTTGTGAAAGTGGGGAAGTTTCTCCTCTGACTTTGTTATTATTGATTGTGCTATTGATAAATCAATCCCTATCATCTTATGGAGACCATTCCTTGCGAACAGAAGAGCACTCATTGACTTGAAAATAAATGAGATTAAATTCTGGGTTATTGAAGAAAACGTTACCTTTCAAGTAAGTAAGGGCATGAAATTTCCAAATGCAAACCAGAGTGTCTCCGTACTTGATGTTGTTGATGTGGTAGAGGATGCCATGGAGGTAAAGATGGAAGAGGAATGCCTTGGTGAGGCATTGGCGGCGACATTGATGAATTTTGATGGTGAGTATATAAAAGGATATGTGGAAATGGTGAATGCATTGGAAGGGCTTGGTTCCTACACTTATGCACCTAAGAAGATTTCTCTTGACTTGGAGAAGAGAACCACTCCTCCCGCTAAGCCTTCAATCGTCGAGCCGCCACAACTTGAGCTCAAGCCACTTCCATCGCACTTAAGGTATAAACTTCTTGCCTCTAATGAAACTCTACCCGTAATTGTTTCCTCTTTGGTAAATGTTGTGCAAGTTGAATAATTATTGGAGACCTTGAGGGAGCATATGCGGGCCATTAGTTGGACTATAGCGGATATCTGAGGGATTCCCGCTGGTATTTGTGAGCACAAAATCCAACTAGAGGAAGATAGCAAGCCTAGCGTGGAGCATCAAAGGAGGCTAAATCCATCCATGCAAGAAGTGGTGAAGAAAGAAATTATAAAATGGTTGGATGTGGGGGTTGTCTACCCCATTGCCGATAGTCCTTGGGTGAGTCCGGTGCAATGTGTGCCAAAGAAGGGAGGCATAACCGGGATTCAAAATGATAAAAATTAACTCATTCCACCTAGGATGGTGACTGGGTGGAGAGTTTTTATGGACTACCGGATGCTCAATAGTGCTGCTTTCAAAGACCATTCCCCTATGCCTTTTATTGATCAAATGCTTGATCGGCTAGCGGGAAGGTCGTTTTATTGATTCTTGGATTGTTACTCCGGCTACCATCAAATCAACATAGCCTTGGAGGACCAAGATAATATGACATTCACATGTCCGTATAGGACCTTTGCTTTTAGCCTGATTCCATTTGGGCTATGCAATGCCTTGGCTACCTTTCAACGGTGCATGATGTCAATTTTCTCGAATATAGTGGATGATTTCTTGGAAGTATTCATGGATAACTTCTCTATAGTTGGTGACTCATTCAGGCATTGCCTTGACAATCTTAGGCAAGTACTCAAAAGATGTGAGGAGAGAAACATTGTGCTCAATTGATAAAAATATCACTTAATGGTGGATGAGGGTATTGTTCTTTTCCACAAAATCTCAAAGCAATGCATTGAGGTTGATCGAGCAAAAATTGAAGTAATCTCCAAGCTTCCTCTCCCACTTAGGTCAAAGGTGTTCGGAGCTTTTTGGGGCATGCCAATTTCTATCGGTGATTTATCAAAGACTTCTCAAAGATTGCAAGCCCCATGTGCAAGCTACTTGAAAGGGATGCTAAATATGTGTTTTATGAGAAATGCTCAACGCTTTTGAGGAATTGAACGCAAGACTCACCACGACACCTATTATTGTCACACCCGATTGGTCTCTTCCATTTAAACTTATGTGTGAAGCTAGTAGTGTGGCTATTGCGATAGTGCTTGGTCAACAGCATAACAAGATTCTTCATCCTATCTATTATGCAAGCAAGACACTCAATGGCGCACAAATGAATTACACCATAACTGAGCAAGAACTGCTTGCCATTGTCTATGCTTTTGAAAATATTTGGGCCTATGTGTTGGGATCCAAGGTGATAGTCTACACCGATCATGCTACTCTCCGCTACCTTATGGTGAAGAAGGATGCTAAACCGAGATTTATTAGGTGGGTCCTTTTGTTTCAAGAGTTCAACTTTGAAGTCAAAGATCGGAAAGGAGAAAAAAATCAAGTTATGATCACTTATCTAGGTTTGAAGAGGTAGGAAGACCAAAGGAAGATCTTAAAATTAATGTCTCCTTCCCAGATGAACACCTTTTGGAAATATCTAGCAATTTATACCCTTGGTATGCCTACATAGCTAACTTCTTGGGTAGTGACCTTATCCCCGACGAATTGGAATCTAATCAAACGAAAAGGTTCTTGTAGGATTGTAGGTGATGGTAGGTTATAATATCATATTTTTGTCACTTATTGCACTCTAATTTACTGCACTTACTCATTTTGAGCTTTAATTGATAGTTTTTGCACTTATTGTGTGTTTTATGCCTTGTAGGAGCAATTCCGAGTGATGTGGATGTTATGGAATGAATCTGAATGATATGGAGCTTTGAAGTCTGAGTAAACGCCCAAGGGATTAAGCGTGGATCATGTTTGGGGGTCGAGGACCAAGTCTTGACGTCAAAAAACTAGATTCAATCCGTACTCTGAGAAAAGTCCATAACCGCAGCGCATGGGTTGGCGCGTGGCACGCCGCGGTTGTAAAATTTCCTACTGCATGTCAGAACCAACTCTCTAAATTTCCCCACTAATGCCCTGCATTGTGCGTCGCCCCATGAGGCACACCTATGCATGTTTTATAGAGTGGAAATCTCAATTCGGCTAGGAGAAGGTAATTTCGTCTGGGCCCGACCCTTCTTGGTATAAATAAATGGAAAATTATTATTTTTTGGACTTTTGACACATATTCGACCTAAGGAGGCTAAGGTGCAGTTGGAAGAACACAAGCACAAGGATTTTATCATTCCTTTCTCACTCAAGACCCGAGTTTGGATTGAATTTATGGTTTTCTCTACCTTAACTTTATTTGTGATGAATTTCTCCATATATAGGGAGTAGTTCCCTTTTTGGGTTTGATGTATTTGGTGTTTTGATGATTGTTTGTGGATTATAACTCTAATTTTATGTATTAAAACATTTTTGGATGATTTAATTATGCATCTATATTCACTAGTTCATGTAATCGAGAGAGGCATAACTTGTGATATCTTTGCATTATATTGATGGGTGAGTTCATTAATTCTTTTTAGTAATCGAAAGAGGCAAGTTGACTCAATGACTAAACCTAGTTAGGAGGATAATCGAGAGGGGTTCTCCTAAAGACCAATCCACTACGCATTCTTGTATATCTTCATGTGCTTAAATTGGTTCATATTGTGAGGTTAAGACTTAATCGAGAGATGAGTGTTTGCTGAACGTTTAAACTAATAATTGAGTGAATTTGAGAGACTCGCTTAAACATTAAAAGTGAATTATCTAGAGTTAGATCCCAAAAAATTATCTTGAATCTATCCTACCAAAACCCAATCTTCTCCCATTGATAACCTTCTTTGATTGTTCCTTGTTGTTATTGACATTAGTCAATAGCTTTAGACTCTTAGTTAATTTTAGTTATTAATCATATAAATCTCAATTGTTGATTTTTCTGGATAGCAAACAAGCTAGAAATTGTGAAAATACTGTTTAATTCCAATCCCTGTGGATACGATATTATACTATACTATCTTTGACTAGCAAGCGTAATTTACGTTTTGGTTTCGAGATTGTCAAATTTTGGCGCCGTTGCCTGGGATTTGCAAGAAATTGTGCTTCAAATAGTTTGTATTGCTAATTTAAGAATTTTTTTTTATCTAATTTAATTTGTTTCTCTTTTTACGTTTGGTGTTCTTTCACTGTGCGCAGGTGACAGGTTTAGACCGTTGCCTGGGATTGGCAATCAATAGTGTTTCAAATAGTTTGTATTTCTAATTCAAGAAATTTTCTTTTTATTTAGTTTTATTTTTTTCTCTTTTTACGTTTAGTGTTCTTTGCCTGTTCGCAGGTGACAGGTTTAGAGTGGTGTATGACTCGGGCTTCTGCTAAAGAAGTGCTACCATATGAACCAGAGATTGAAAAACAACTGCGACAGCTGAGGAAGGAAAGAAATCTCACCGAGACGTTAGAAAAGGTTGGGCAATCATCAACCAAATGAAGATATGGCTGGAAACGGTGAGGATAACATGGATTTGGCTACGAGAGAAGCAGCCCAATGACGAGAACAAGCTGCACGGGATGCTAAAGAAGCAGCTATTACAGATGCACATATTATCTACGAAGAAGAGATGGGTCGTAGAATTGCTCAAAATCAACCTTTGGGTGTAGACCAGTTCGAAAATATAGCTCCCATGCCTGGGAGACCACTTGGCGATTATGCTAGACCGGTCAAAAATCAAGGTTTATCAAGTGTGAGACCACCTCCAATTGCACTCTAATTTACTGTACTTTACTCGTTTTGTGCTTTAATTGATAGTGTTTTGCACTTATTGTGTTTTGTGCCTTGTAGGAGTGATTACAAGTGATGTGGATGCTATGGAATAAATCTGAATTATATGGAGCTTTGAAGTCTGAGTAAACGCCCAAGGGATTAAGCGGGGATCGTGGTCGGGGGTCGAGGACCATGTCTGGAAGTCAAAAAATTAGATTCAATCCGTACTGTGAGAAAAGTCCACAAACTCGGCGTGCCACGACTGTACAATTTCCTGCTGCCTGTCAGAACTAACTCTCTGGATTTCCCTACTAATGCCCTGCATGGCGCGTCGCCCCATGTGGCATGCCTGTGAGAGCTTTAGAGAGGAAATCCTAATTCGTCTAGGAGAAGGTGATTTCGTCTTGGCCCGACCCTACTTGGTATAAATACATGGAAATCAGTATTTTTTTGACTTTCTACACATATTCGACCTACTGAGGCTAAGGTGGAGTTATAAGAACAGGAGCACAAGTATTTCATCATTCCTTTCTTACTCAAGACCCTCTGCTTTAACTTTATTTGTGACGAATTTCTCCATATATATGGAGTAGTTCCCTTTTAGAGTTTGATGGATTTGGTGTTTTGATAATTGTTTATGGATTATAACTCAAGTTTTATGTATTTAAGCATTTTTGGATAATTTAATTGTTGCATCTATACTCATTTGTTCATATAATCGAGAGAGGCATAACATGTGATATCTTTGCATTATATTGATGGGTGAGTTCATTAATTCTTCTTAGTAATCGAAAGAGGCTAGTTGTATCATTGACTAAACCTAGTTAGGAGGATAATCGAGAGAGGTTCTCCTAAAGACCAATCCACTTCGCATTCTTACATATCTTCACGTGCTTAAATTGGCTCATCTTTTGAGGTTAAGACTTAATCGAGAGAGGAGTTTTAGCTGAACGTTTAAACTAATAATTGAGTAAATTCGAGAGACTCATTTAAACATTAGAAGTGAATTATCTAGAGTTAGATCCCAAACAATTATCTTGCACCTATCCTACCAAAACCCAATCTTCTCCCATTGATAACCTTCTTTGATTATTCCTTGTTGTGATTGTCATTAGTCAATAGCTTTAGAATCTTATTTAATTTTAGTTATTAATCATATAAATCTCATTTGTTGATTCCCCTGGATAGCAATCAAGCTAGAAATTGCGAAAGTATTGTTTAACTCCAATGCCTATGGATACGATATTATACTATACTATCTTTGAGTAGCAAACATAATTTAAGTTTTTATTTCGCGATTGTCAAATTTTGGAGTCGTTGCCTGGGATTTTCAATCAATAGTGTTTCAAATAGTTTGTATTGCTAATTCAAAAAAATTTCTTTTTATTTAATTTAATTTGTTTCTCTTTTGACGTTTGGCATTCTTTGACTGTGCGCAGGTGACAGGTTTAGAGTGGTGCACGACTCGGGCTTCTACTAAAGAAGTGCTACCATATGAAGTAGAGATTAAAAAACAACTGCGACAGGTGAGGAAGGAAAGAAATCGCACAGTGACATTAGAAAAGGTTGGGCAATCCTCAACCAAAAGAAGATATGGCTGGAAACGGTGAGGATAACATGGATATTGCTGTGAGAGAAGCAGCCCAACGATGAGAACAAGCTGCACGGGATGCTGAAGAAGCAGCTATTACAGATGCACATATTATCTATGAAGAAGATATGGGTCTTAGAATTGCTCAAAATCAAAGTTTGGGTGCAGACCAATTCGGAAATATAACTCCCATGCCTGGGAGACCACTTAGTGATTATGCTAGACCGGTCAAAAATCAAGGTTTATCAAGTGTGAGACCACCTCCAATTGCACTCTAATTTACTGCACTTTACTCGTTTTGAGCTTTAATTGATAGTGTTTTGTACTTATTATGTTTCATGCCTTGTAGGAGTGATGTGGATGTTAAGGAATGAATCTGAATGATATGGAGCTTTGATGTCTGAGTAAACACCCAAGGGATTAAGCGGGGATCGTGGTTGGGGGTCGAGGACTAAGTCTAGAAGTTAAAAAACGAGATTCAATCCGTACTCTGAGAAAAGTCCATAACCACAACGCGTGGGGAGGCGCGTAGCGTGCCACGACTGTACAATTTCCTACTGCCTATTAGAACCAACTCTCTGGATTTCCCTACTAATGCCCTGCATGGCGCTTCGCCCCATGCGGCATGCTTGTGAGAGTTTTAGAGTGGAAATCCTAATTCGTCTAGGAGAAGGTGATTTCGTTTAGCCCGACCCAATTGGTATAAATACATGGAAATCATTATTTGTTTGACTTTCTACACATATTCGACCTAATGAGGCTAAGGTGGAGTTGGAAGAACACGAGCACAAGGATTTCATCATTCCTTTCTCACTCAAGACCCGCGTTTGGATTAAATTTATGTTTTTCTCTACTTTAACTTTATTTGTGATGAATTTCTCCATATATATGGAGTAGTTCCCTTTTAGAGTTTGATGGATTTGGTGTTTTAATGATTGTTTGTAGACTATAACTCTAGTTTTATGTATTTAAGCATTTTTGGATAATTTAATTATTGCATCTATACTCATTTGTTCATATAATTGAGAGAGGTATAACATGTGATATCTTTGCATTATATTGATGGGTGAGTTCATTAATTCTTCTTAGTAATCGAAAGAGGCTAGTTGAATCATTGACTAAGCCTAGTAAGGAGGATAATCGAGAGAGGTTCTCCTAAAGACCAATCCACTACGCATTCTTGCATATCTTCACGTGCTTAAATTGGTTCATCTTGTGAGGTTAAGACGTAATCAAGAGAGGAGTTTTTGCTGAATGTTTGAACTAATAATTGAGTGAATTCGAGAGACTCACTTAAATATTAGAAGTGAATTATCTAGAGTTAAATCCCAAATAATTATCTTGCACCTATCCCATCAAAACACTATCTTCTCCCATTGATAAGCTTATTTGCTTGTTCCATATTGTGATAGTCATTAGTCAATAGCTTTAGACTCTTACTTAATTTTAGTTATTAATCATATAAATCTCAATTGTTGATTCTCCTGGATAGCAATAAAGTTAGAAACTATGAAAATATTGTTTAACTCCAATCCCTATGGATACGATATTATATTATACTATCTTTGACTAGCGAGCATAATTTAAGTGTGTGTTTCGAGCTTGTCAAATTTTAGAGTCATTGCCTGGGATTGGCAATCAATAGTTTTTGAAATAGTTTGTAGTGCTAATTAAAGAATTTTTCTTTTTATTTAATTTTATTTTTTTTCTCTTTTTACGTTTGATGTTCTTTGAATGTGCGTAGGTGACATGTTTAGAGTGGTGCATGACTTAGGCTTCGGCTAAAGAACTGCTACCATATGAACCAGAGATTGAAAAACAATTGCGACAGTAGAGGAAGGAAAGAAATCGTGCCAAGATGTTAGAAAAGGTTGGTCAATCCTCAACCAAAAGAAGATATGGCTGGAAACGGTGACGATAATTTTGAGTAATCCTCAACCAACAAAGAGAACAAGCTGCACGTGATGCTGAAGAAGCAGCTATTAGAGATGCACAGATTATCTACGAAGAAGAGAGGTGTCGAAGAATTGCTCAAAAGCAATCTTTGGGTGCAGACTAGTTCGAAAATATAGCTCTCATGCCTGGGAGACCACTTGACGATTATGATAGAATGGTCTACAATCAAGGTTTATCATATGTGATACCACCTCCAATTGCATCAAACAATTTCGAGTTGAAGCAAGGGTTGCTTCAAACGCTTCAGAATTATGTCTTCAGAGGGAAGCCAAATGAAGATCCAAACACACATCTAATGGACTTCGAGGAGATTGTGAACATCTTTCAATACAATGGTGTGTCACGAGATGCAGTGTACTTGAGAGCATTCCCCTTCACACTCAAAGACGATGCAAAGCAATGGCTTTGAAGCTTACCTGCAGGTTCGATTAGAACATGGGAGGAGATGACCAGAAAATTCCTTGATAAATATTTCTCCTCAACTAAAACGGGCAAGTTTAGAAGAGAAATCCATAACTTCTGCCAGAAAGACACTAAAACTATTTTTGAAGCACGATAGAGGTTAAAGAAGATTGTTCGAAAGTGTCAACATAGCGGAATTGAAATCTGGATGCAACTCCAGGACTTTTGGGATGGATTGACACCGGCCTCACATAGAATATTGAGCAATGCAGCTGGAGGCCCGTTGATGAAGAAGACTCCAGAGGAGATGGTTATAATTGTTGATGAGTTATCTGAAGATGCTAATCAATGGCCCTCTGAGAGTGCAGAAAGAAGAAGATCAACTGGTGTTTACCAGGTTGATGCTAACACATCTGTGCAGGTACAACTTGATGCTATGGCCAAAGAGATAAGGAAGCTGACCTTAGCCTCGATACAAAGTGAGCCTCACAAAGCTTGTGATATATGTGGAAGAGGACACCCTACTCATATGTGTCAAGCCTCAACTGAGTATGTAAATGATGTGGGAAATTACAATTTTAATGCAATGGGTCAGAGGCACTCCGATTTTTCATGGAGTTCACCTAGATGTACTATGAATGCTTGGCAGAAAATAACTCCAGACTGCATGGAAAAGGAGCTCCGGCATACCAAAATCAGCAGAGGAAGCAATTTCAGCCTCAACAACCCATTCAGCCTGGTCTAGAGGATATAATGAAGGCTTTCATTATCAAGACAGATGAGAGGCTAGACGCTCATGGAGCAGCTATCAAAGAATTGGGCACTAGGTTGCAAAACCTGGGGAGACAAGTGGGACATATTGCACCAATATTCTCTGAGATGGTTCCAGGCACTCTCCCCGCTGACACTGAAAAGAATCTCAAAGAAATAGTGAATGTTGTAACTCTGAGAAGTGGGCAAGTGTTGAAAAACCCCACCCTGATCCAAAAAAGAGGTGATACTTGAAAAAGAAAGTGGGGATCAACTGAAGAATGATGTTGATAAAAAGAAGAAAGGCCCGATGAAAACTAAGAAGAAGAATAAGGAAGAAAAATCAAGAAGGGGGAACCTGATGAGAGCAAACATATGCCTGCTTTACCTTTCCCTCAAAAGCTATGTAGAGAAACGTTGGACAAGCAGTTTGAGAAATTTCTGGATGTGCTGAAACAGGATCATGTGAGCTTACCATTCACAGAAGTGCTCTCACAAATACCTTCTTAATCCAAATTCTTAAAGGAGATCCTTACGAATAAGAGGAAAATAGAGTAGACTGAAGTGGTGAAGCTCACGAGGCATTGCAGCGCGATATTGCAAAATAAACTCCACAAAAGTGTAGAGATCCAGGGAGTTTTACTATACCTTGCTCTTTAGGAACTATTAATTTTGATAAGTCTTTATATGATTTTGATGCCTCAATTAATCTAATGCCTCTATCTATTTACAGGAAACTAGAGAAAGAGATTGGAGAGATAAGGTCGGTGCCAATATCTTTGCAGCGGGTGAACCAGATGACTTTAATACCTGAGGGGATAGTGGAAGATGTGTTAGTTCAGGTGTATAAGTTCGTATTTCGTATAGACTTTATAGTGGTGAATATGGAGGAGAAAAATGAGATCCCCCTCATCCTAGGAAGACCATTCTTAGCGACAGATAGAGCAATATTGGATATACACGAGAGGAAACTCATGCTTAGAGTGGGGGAGGAGACGGTGATATTTGCTATGAATGTAGAAAAGAGGGCACAAAAAGAAAAACCAGCTACGAGTGTTGAGTGGAAAGTGAAGGGCTCAAAAGAGAAGGATGTATTGAGTGAGAAAGATATGTGTGTGGTATACCCCAAAAAGACTGAGAAGAAGTTGTCGGCATGGATATGCGCATTAGTCCGAAGGCGAGGAATGGAGCCCGACATCGACTCAGATCCCGACTAGAAGTTCAGAGAAGTTTCCTTTACCTTATACTTTTTAATTATGTGTCATGGGGACATTCCACAACTTAAAGTGTGGGGTGGGGGGATAATTGTATGTTGTATGTGTAGGTGTTAGTTTTGTTAGTTATAGTAGTTGGAAAATTAAAAAAACCATAAAAATTGAAAAATATTTGATTTTTCCCGACGATGGATATCATTCGACAGGTTTCTTGAGGGGTTAAAGTCGAAAGAGAAAGACAAAAATATTTTCTTTTGTTAGGTAGTGTAACAAGTCCCCTTTGGTTTTTCTTTGTGCCGCGATTCTTTTCCAATGGTTTTATTTGAATCGGGTGTAATTAGTTATTATTTTTGTTAGGAGTAGGAAACCTTGTGCAATAGTTTAGATGGAAGGCAATATATCTTGAATTTATTATACCTTGAGAACAGTGAGTGATTTAGCTGTGATGCTTAGGCTCAGTTTGTGACTCTTGTATAAGTACCTTAAACTGTATGATCTTAACTTTGCTTAACTACTTTGACTAGAGTGTCTTGATGACTCCGATCTTGAGTGGGTTATGTGCCATATGTGTGTGAGGTTTTTTGTTATTCTGTGTATTGCATTTGATGTCTAGAACTTGCCCCGTGTATTTGCAAAGCGAAATAGTAGTTATATTCAGTCTTAGAAGTGATATAGGCATTTCTTTGTTGAGAAAATGATATGCTATTACCCACCTAATTGTTATGTATCTTAGTTAACCCCTTTGAGCCTGTAATCAAGATTCTTTGGCCACTACAGTACAAGCCTTACCCATTTATTTGAATTGACCATCTATTAAAACCTTTTCACCTCTCGTAAGCACTTGAATTTTTTATGAACTTGTAAAAGTTGAAGTGTGGGGTGGTTGGGTTGGCTTTTGAGTGGAACTATTGATCTAAGGAGAAATGTGCACTGTATTGAAAAGGTAAGAGCCACTTGAATTGAAAAAAGAAAAGAAACAAAATATTGTATTATTGTGCAAATTATTCCTTGATAGTGGTAACTCTTGATGTATTTGTGCTTAAAGAAGTTGGGAGTTAATGTATATTGATGTGAATGTGGAGTTATGATTTGACATAAGTGTGGGGTTTTGAACAATGAAATGTATGTATTAAAGTGCTTAGGGAGGTATAGTCACTCTTATATCTAAATGTATCCTGCCCGTCCCGCAACCTACATTACAACCAATTAAAATCCTACTTGATCCTTGATTTAATGAGCTCAATTAATAGAGTAGTATACTACGGGCAAGCTTATGGTACATCTTTTGTGGCATGTGAATGTTGTTTCTGATAGTGAGCGAATTCTTTCTATCTTGAGTTGCTAATTGTTCTTAATTTCTATTGTATGTGGAACTACTTTCTATTGTTGTGTGAGTGCATTTAATTCATGAAGGAAAGGTAATGCTTGACTTTTGTATTAGAGTAAGTGAGCGCGTTATAAATAATGCGTGGTGTTTTTGAGTCATATCTTGAGGCTAGGATGTTGCAGTATTGTGCTTAGTCTGTTTTAAATATTCTTGGTGTGATGAGTTAATAGAGTTGTTAAAAAGGTCATGTCTATGTGAAGTGTAGTTTGATTGCTAAATGCCCTGTAGCATTTCGAAGATAGGTATGTGATGGTAGGCTATAATCTCATATTTTAGTTGCTTATTTCACTCCAATTTACTGCACTTTATTCAGTTTGAGCTTTAATTGATAGTGTTTTGCACTTATTATCTGTTTTATGCCTTGTAGGAGTGATTACGAGCTATGTAGATGTTATGGAATGAATTAGAGTGATATGGAGCTTTGAATTCTGGGTAAAATCCTAAGGGATTAAACCGGGATCGTGTTCGAGGGTCGAGGACCAAGTCTGGATGTCAAAAATTGAGTTTTAATCCGTACTATGAGAAAGGTCCACAACACAGGCGCGTAGGGCGGTGCGTGGCGCACTGCGGCTGTACAATTTCCTACTGCTTGTCAGGACCAACTCTCTGGATTTCCCCACTAGTGCCCCACATGGCACGTCGCCCCATGTGGCGCGCCTGTGCAAGTTTTACAAAGTGGAAATCTTATTTCGGCTAGGAGAAGGTAATTTTGTCTGAGACCAACCCTACTTGATATAAATACATTAAAAATCATTATGTTTTGGACTTTTGATACATATTCGAGCTAAGGAGGCTAAGGAGGAGTTGGAATAACACGAGCACAAGGATTTCATCATTCATTCCTCACTCAGGACCCGAGTTTGGATTGAATTTATGTTTTCCTCTACTTTAACTTTATTTGCAATGGATTTCTCCATATCTATGGAGTAGTTCCCTTTTAGGGTTTGATGGATTTGGTGTTTTGATGATTGATTGTGGATTAGAACTCTAGTTTTATGTATTGAAGCATTTTTGGATAATTTAATTGTTGCATCTATAGTCACTTGTTCATGTAATCGAGAGAGGCATAACTCTTAGTAATCGAAAGAGGCTAGTTGAATGATTGACTAAAATGAGGATAATCGATAGAGGTTCTCATAAAAACCAATCCACTACACATTCTTATATATCTTCACGTGCTTGAATTGGTTTATCTTGTGAGGTTTAGACTTAATTGAGAGAGGAGTTTTTGCTGAAGGTTTGAACTAATAATTGAGTAACTTCAAGAGACTCACTTAAATATTAGAAGTGAATTATCTAGAGTTAGATCCAAAACAATTATCTTGCACCTATCCCATCAAAACCCTATCTTCTCCCATTGATAACCTTCTTTGCTTGTTCCTTATTGTGATTGTCATTAGTTAATAACTTTAGACTCTTAGTTAAGTTTATTTATTAATCATATAAATCTCAATTGTTGATTCTCCTAGATAGCAATCAAGCTAGAAACTATGAAAATACTGCTTAATTCGAATCCCCACAGATACAATATTCTACTATACTATCTTTGATTAGCGAGCATAATTTAAGTGTATGTTTCGAGCTCGTAAGTAGACAATACTATTGGGAGGAACCCTTTTTATTCCAGATTTGCGCCAAAAACATCATTCGGCATTGCATTCCGGAAGATGTGGTAACTCCAATTCTCAAAGCATGTCATGACTCTCTAGTTGGGGTCACCACAGTGGTAACCGTACATGGGTCAATTTCTAGAAGGAGGCTAAGGTGCAGTTGGAAGAACATGAGCATAAGGATTTTAATGGTCAAGGCATGTGATAAATGTCAAAGACAGGGGTCAATTTCTAGAAGGCATGAGATGCCTATGAATTTTACGATGGAGGTAGAGATCTTTGATGTATGGGAGATAGATTTCATGGGGCCCTTCGTAAGCTCTCACGACATGACATATATCTTTGTAGCAGTGGATTATGTCTCAAAATATGTCGAAGTAGTTGCCTTGCCAAACAATGAGGAAAGAAGTGTTACCTCCTTTTTGTAGAAGAAAATATTTTCTCGATTTGGAACACCAAGGGCGATCGATAGTGATGGTGGTTCTCACTTTTGCAACAAAGATTTTGCGGGGTTGCTCGAGAAATATGGAGTTAGGCACAAGGTGTCCACCCCTTATCATCCTCAATCAAGCGGTCAAGTTGAAGTTTGCAACCGAGAGATCAAGAACATTCTAGCCAAATCTGTTAAATCAAACAGGACCTACTGGTTAAGAAAGCTAGACGATGCTTTGGGGGCTTATTGAACTGCATTTAAAACATCCATTGGCACCTTACTTTACATGTTGGTTTTTGGTAAGGCTTGTCACTTGCAGTGGAGCTAGAACACAAAGCCATGTGGGTGTTGAAAAAGTCAAATCTTGAATGGGCCGAAGCTGCTAATCTAAGGATGGCGCAACTTAATGAGATGGAAGAATTCCGTTTCCATGCCTATGAGAATGCAGCAATGTATAAAGATAGAATAAAGTTTCTTCATGACAAAAAGATGTTGAAGTAGGAATTCAAATCCGGTGACTTGGTCTTACTCTTAAACTCAAGGTTGAAGTTCTTTCGCAAACTCAAGTTCAAATGGTCTGGTTCATTCAAAGTTGTTAGTGTGTCTTCATACGACGCTATTGAATTAGAGACCGAGGATGGGACTCGAACCTTAAAAGTAAATGGCCAAAGGGTGAATCACTACCTTGGAACTATTGGATAAAGGCAACTGGTGGAACAATTCAAACTTAAAGATGGTCATGTACCAACCTCCACGACCAATTAGCCAAAAGAGGGGTAACATCGTCGTGCTGCAACATTAAATCAAGCACTTCTTGGGAGGCAAACCAAGTGTTGGAAACATTTTTGATTAAATGTTTTTATCTTTGTAGGTTTATTTGTCGTTGTTGAAAATTTTGGCATGCGTTTTTTAGATTGGAGGTTACTCAAAATGCAAAGAAATGGGATGCAAAAGCGAAGGGAAAGTGAAGGAAAGTTAACTGAGCTTCAATTGTTGTTCTGCAGCCACATATGCAGCCGCACAATGGGTTTGCAGACAGCAAACTGGTCGCATAGATCAATAGGCCATCATGAAAATAAGCCTTTCAAAATGCAGAGAAAAGCCAATTTATGTGGACCGCACAACGGTTCTGCAACCGCAGAGTGGATCGCAGATTGTTCACACACAGCCCAGGTACTAAACCATCGCAAAAAACTTATGTGACCGCGAAAGTTATTTTGCGATGGGAACCACAATGTAGACCCTACAAATGTATTAGTCTTTTTGTCTGTTTCATACTTCCATTTCCCCCACTCTAATTCCACACAACAAAAAACATAAACAGAAAAATAAATATAAAAAACAAAAGAAAAGCTTGCACAAATCAATTGACCTAGCTCGAAAAGTTGACATCCAAGTGGTTTGCTCAATCTCCTCACTGATCTGGTGTGGAGTTCTTCCCCTCTTATTACTTTAGCGGTTTTGATATTTACTCGCCTCAGTCCTCCTCCATGATACTCGTTTTCTCCATTTTGTTTTCTTTTCTTTGTTTCATGTATTGGGTGATCAATTTGGGGGGCAAATCATTGGTTGCAATCAAAATCATGGGGCTAGGTCTAGGGTTGCTGATTTGAATTAGTGTTTATTGTGATTTTTGACGATGCACAATGGGTATTCATAGGTTGAACATAGAATTGATCTAATGTTGAGTGTTGTGTATTTGATTCGTGAAAGTTTTCACTAGCTGTGTAGTATAGAAGAGAGTGAATTGCAAAAAGTTGTCTGTGCTTATTTTTATGCGGAAAAGATGATATCTGCGGCACCACAAAATCATCGCACACTTGTATGATTGTGTGCTTGTGGAACCTGATATATGCGATTGATTCTGCAGGCTCGGAACTGTTATGCGGACCACATATCGATCACATACATCAATAAGTGCAAGCCAATTTTCAAGTTAAAAATGCGTTTGATCTGCGGTTGCGGATTAGTTCTGTGACCACTTCACTAGTCCGCATAATGTGCTGTTCTTAACATGGCATATTCTGCGGTGCACTTTACAGTCGGCATATCTGCTCTGTGATCGCATAAGTGCTCCATAGAATATGTTTTGCCTTTTATTTCTTTGCCATATGTTACACTTGCTTTACCATATATTTACTTCACTTTAATTGGTAGGAATGGCACCAAAGAAAACCCCAGCATCGACAACACCCACCATACAAGGAAAGAGACGGGCTGCAACTATAAGCCCACAATTACAGCAATGGCAACACAAAAGGCCTGGCACATCTGGTAATTTATCGGAGCATGTCTCCCAGTCTAAAGAGGAGGAGACACAACTTGACCTTTTGCCACCAGTTGATCTTCAGTCCGAAGCACGTAGAATAAATGTTGTGGATATTAGGTTTAGTATCACCGGCTCATGGAATAAATTCAAAGATGGCTTGACAAAAAGGAAGATCATCGAAGAAAAGCAGTTGAGTGTGAATACCCTTAAAGAATACTACCTGCATGTGCTAGACAACATCCAGAAGATGGGATGGGAGTTCTTCACTGACCTTCCGGGGGAATACAATGAGAAAATTGTTAGCGAATTCTATGTCGCATCAATGACTAAGGAACAAGCGAAGCCCCATGTGTACTTGACCTCTATCACAGTTAGAGGAGTTGAAGTGTCTTATGGTCCCAAATCAATAAATAAACTCTATTTCGGAACTTGGGAACCGGCCACGAGAACTCCAGTCTGGATTGCACCGGGCCAGAAGATTCACAAGAGGGATCTCACCCAAGAAAGCCGATATTGACTATGTTTTGTCTGTTCTCGCATATATGCAACGAGAAATGAGATCAACATTAGTCTAGAGAAGGCGATCCTCATTGCTTCAGTCATGTCGGGTTTCAGGATTGATTTGGGGCAACTCATATTCCCTAACGTTGGGGTCTGAGCAAACACGAAGGAAACTTCGTTTCTCTTTCCATGCCTAATCACTGCTTTGTGTGAAGACACAGAGGTTCCTCCACCACCAAATATGACCGCATTGTAAAAGCTTCTCAAGATATTGACATCACTAGGCACAATAATGCTTCAGAGAATGTGGCCGTAGAGCAACCAGAGCAACAAATTATCCTCCCACTAGCCTCGTCCATTTCAGTAGCAGATGCCACCTCGTCTGCACTAGCCACTTCTTCAGCACCAGCTACTTCCACATCTACTCCTAGGATGGCCACTGCTACACCACCGGCTTCACTTCCTGCTATCTCCAAGCTTAGTCTACTAGAACAACATGTAAATGTAAAAGTAGACAATCTTATAAAAAATAACTTCCACTACTGATCCGACAAGCATTGGCACCGCTCCAAGCCTCGATAAGTGATCTTCAAAAGCAAAATATGTCATATGAAGATAAACTGCAAAATTTTAAGCTCGCCTTGAGAAGGTTGAGTGAGGTGGAGTTGGGGAGATGACTAGACTCACAGAGGATGTAGCTGAGCTAAAGTTGGAGTTACATAAGATGCAGACACTAGAGTTTGACCTGACAACCCTTCTCCCGGTGGAGGGGGAGCATGGGACTGGCACCTCCCAAGTACCAAGCCTTGATTTGGATTTCACAAACCTCCTCTTATTAGAGGAGGAACATGGTACTGGCATCTCACTAGCTCTGGGACATGTTGCACACACCGATGATCAGTAAGACGCGGAATCCATAGAGTCACGTAAGGACGGATGAGGAGCAAGTTTTCGAGGAGGGTGATGATCATAGGGACAATAGAGGTAAACAACTTGTTTTTTCTACAGAGGAACATGGTGATGAGCAGGCAGATTTGCAGACATCCATCGCACATTCCATTGACAATATGGCTACCACCACGACCACAAAGCCATCTTCGGGTGAGGCCAGCAGCTCCCGGTTACAGGACTCGGCTGTGTAGCTTGCGGACCCTCTTAATTTGGCCCCGAACACCACTATGCAGTCGGAGGATCCACCCATTGCTTCCCCTGTGTCAGCTACCGGGCCCACGACCACATCACACAGTCTAGCCCCTCCAAGCACTTAATACGTCCCAGGAAGTCCCTAAACTTTGCTCTTACTTTTTAATGCATTGGGGACAATGCATGCTTCTATGTTGGGGTGGGGTAGAAAGAAGTTTTTTGCAACTTGTATATAAATAGTAGTATTGACAGTGTAGATGTGTATATAGTAATGAATTCCCCTTGGGTTTTCTTTGTCGAGTTCTTTTCCAAGGGTTTAATAGTATAACCACGGCCATAGCATGATACGTTTTGACTTTTTGGTGTTATCAGTCCAGTCCATATCACACATAAAACATAAATATAATAATAAATGTTCTTGAACAATCGATATAAGATTGTATACTCATGGACTGATATAAGTGACGTGCTAAGGTATATGTATGTGCAAAATGTAA
This sequence comes from Nicotiana tabacum, assembly GCF_000715075.1. NCBI lineage: Eukaryota > Viridiplantae > Streptophyta > Magnoliopsida > Solanales > Solanaceae > Nicotiana > Nicotiana tabacum. Next base: position 46,922,139 of record NC_134092.1, read on the forward strand.
TTCCATAGCTCAAATTAAGAAATTTCATCACAAAAATAGTAGTTACCATGTTTTATAAGGGGATTAACATATAAGTAACCTCTAACATGTTCCAGTTAGCTCACGAAGTGGTACAAACCTAAGAAACATGATATCATGAGGCTTAACAATCAATTCAAGGCATATCATAGCCTAAGAACTACCCCGAGCATGAATAATATCCCGATGCACGGACCTGGGCTCACCCCTCATATGTGCGCCAGCCATAGCACGTAACTATCACTAATAACACAGGAAACTAGTTCTTCAACAAAGTTTAGGTAAGACACTCACCTCAATAAGCCCAAATCAATCCTCAAAAACAGTGCTTTCTCAAAACCACACCTCTGGCCGACTCAAGTATAGCAAAAAATCACTCAATAACATCAAACAATGCTAAAGAAATCAATTTCAAACAATATAACTTCGATCTTTATAAAAAAACAGCAAAGTCAACCCGGGGCCACTTTTTGTAACCGACAAAACTCAAAACTTCCGATAACCCACTTAAATACGAGTCCAACAATACCCGGCTCCGAATTGATGTTCAAACTCAACTTTTCACTTTAGAAATATTTTGCCAAAAACTCCAATTTTTCTCTCTTAGATTTACCAATCAAAGTTATAATCAAGGATGGATCATGAATAATAATAAAATCCGAGTTAAAATACTTACCCAATCCTAGCGGGTAAAAATCGCCTTAAAAATCGCTTCAATCCGAGTTCCCTAGTTCCAAAAATATTGAAATGGGCTTATAAAATAAATTGCCTAATATAAACACTAATCGGATCGCTAAAAGACCAATTCCCTGTTGGTAAAAGCACCAAATCTAGTCGCTAAAATTGCGCACCAAAACCTGCTTACACCAAATATTTTTTTCACTAAAATGACTCTAACTCCCTCTTATGATCTCGGAACTCGACAATTCTTGTTCCTATGAATGTCAAATAATAATACAAACCTATTTGTTCCATCGAAACTCAATTCTAAGCTACTTTTTCAATTAGATACCAACTTCGCTCGTAAATAATTAACTCATGCTTTGCGGTAAAAACCCAAGTGCGACTTACTGGAATTAGACCAAATATTCGTGATCATTCCTATGAATCATTATCAAACTACTTGAAGTCTCGAAATCGAATTCTGATCTCTAGAACAAAAAATGGACATTTGGATCATTACATGCTTATGCTCAAAATAATTTCAAAACACCAAACACATTAAAAACCTATCCAAAATACATCTGAGCCCCTCAGGACCCCCTCCGATTATTCTTGCTAGTATAAATACGTTAACCAAACTTATCCAGACGCTCAAAACACAACAATTAACCTCAAAACCCACAATCGAAGATCAAATCCATTCTCTTAACATTCAAAACTTTAAACTTTGCCCAATGCGTCTAAATCATACTTAGACATTTCGGATTACAACCAAACTTTGAATACATGTTCTAATTGAGAAAACAATCCATTCCAAGTTCGGGAACAATAATCCGGACCCGATACCATCAAAGTCAACTCCTAGCCAAACTTGTGAACTCTCTAACTCTTTAAATTGTCAACTTTCGACAAATAGAGCCAAAACCTTCTAAAAGTATCCAAATTCAAATACGGATATATGCCCGAGTCCAGAATCACCATACGAATCTATAAAAACCATCAAATAACAAATCTGAGATCGTTAACACAAAAGTAAAACCTTGGTCAACTCTTCCAACTTAAAGCTTCTAAATTGAGAATTATTTTTACGAATTAATCCCGAACTTCCCGAAAGTCAAACAGACCACGCACGCAAGTCGTAATACATCAAATAAAGTTACTCGATGTCCTGAATCACAGAACAAAATGCTAAAACTTAAAATAAATGGTCGGGTCATTACACTTTAAGATAGTATATTTTAGCGATTTGAGTACCGATCTTGACTTGGTTTTGGAAACTAATTATATATTTGGATTCGTAAGGTTATGAAAAATAGAATTTTGGTATTGGTTTTGGATTTCGGGCATGTGGGCTCAGGTTGACCTTTGTTGCCATTTGAAAATTCTTCAAAGATCAAAGCTTTATAGATTTAAATCACTTTCTATGGTATTGTTGACTTCCTTGAATGATATTTTGGCTTGGATTTGTGCAATTAGAGGGCTAGATCGAGGTTTTGACGGATGAGGTAAGTATCTTGCCTAATCTTGGTTTGAGAGTAACTTCCTAATTTATTTATATTATTTGTTATGTGTTGGGGTGACGTATATGCAAGGTGACGAGTGTATATGCGTGCACCGTTGTTATTCATGATCCACATAGTTCTTACCCATTATATGCCTTATTTTACTATCATGCTTCTTTGATATCATGTTTTCTCCAATTGTATGACTATGTGGACTATGATTCATGCAAGAGATTATATCTAGGATACATGGTTATCTGTTTGAGACATGATAGGGCAGTTCTTGCTATGTTGGCAGTTTTCCTTAACTATAGTCTTATTTTTCAGTCATGATATTATATTCGCATGTTATATCTCTATCTCTGTGCACTTATTCTTATAGTATCTCACATGTTGTTGGTGTCCTTAATTGCATGAGATGGGTTTGAGCTGAGTTGAGGAACATTGGCATATTTCATGCGATATTTTAATTTTGCTAGTGAGATGTCAGTATATTGATACTCGAGCAGATTGATGACTAATCTTGGGCCATAAATCTGTGTTGATACTGATAGTAAGGTGACGTGTGCGCCAAACCACAAATTGGGCTAAGTGTTATGGATAGTGAGGTGCTGCGTGCGCAGGCCATATTGGGTTGAGTTATGACAATCGTTCACTTTTATCACATTAGGGATTGTGCTAGGATTCGCCCCTTCGGAATCTGGTGATAACCCATGCTACTTTGGGCCCAGTGAGTGCAGGTACACGTTAGGTGCTCGGTGAGGGACTTATGTTAGGCAGTCGTACATTGTTGAGAGTTTGTATATGTGTGTGTTAGGATCCATGGGCATCTTGCAAGGCACCGTGAGAGTGCTGAGACTATGATTGAGGGGTGTTGTGTGCCAGGAAGTTCTGATGTGCTGAGATTTTGTATACTTGATATTTAAAATATGATTCTTTATTGATTTGGCATGTATAACTGATATGTAGGCATAGACTTGTATTATTCCTTATGCAAAATAGTATTTGATGTCTAGAGCTTGATATATTCTAGTTTTACCTTGTTAAATATCTGTCTAAATGAATTCTTTGGAAGTTGAAGCTTTTACTGTTATATCGCAAAGCATTTTTAGTTCTCCTCTTCTTGTGTTAAGCTGAGCCTATTATTATTTGAGCTGCTTTTCTTTATATGCCATTATTGCTACTATTATTGTTATTGTTGGTTGTGGAAAGTGAGCATCGGATCTTGCTAAGCTTGTCACTACTTTCAGTCCGAGGTTAGGATTGCTACTTATTGAGTACATAGGGTCAGTTATACTCATACTCCACTTTGCACTTCGTGTGCAAATTCAGGTGTTGCTGATAGCGGCAGTTTCGAATGAGCTATATCCGAATTGGCTTAGAAATTTTAAGGTAGCACTGTTGTTTCATTCGCAAGCCTGGAGGTTCCCTCTTTTAACTTATGTTCTTACTATTCACTCTTCCAGACAATATTGTATTTCGTTCAGATGTTGTAATTGGTATTTTATAGAGCTCATGAACCCGGTTCCACTAGATTTTGGGGTTAGATCCTTTTGTATTAACATTGTTACATCAGTTATTTATAATATTCCGATTTTAAGATTATTTCTTATCATTGTTAAAGTTTATTTCTGTATCTTTGTTGTTGGCTTGCCTAGCAAGAGGTGTTAGATACCATCACAGTTTTGGTGTGATTTTGTGTTGCGCCAAAATGAGTTAGTATGAAGTTTATATACTTGTGTGGAGGTTTGGTGTAGGGCCCGAGCGGCTCGGTGAGTTTTAGATTGAATTTGAGAAGTTTTGATTTTTTGGTGTTGTAGACCTTGCATTTGCGAAAATTGCAGTTGTGGACACTGGGTCATTTTTGCGAAGGTTGGTTGAGAGGTCTAGCTTCGCATTTGCGAAAGGAGTATTGCATTTGCGACACTTGGTCGCATTTACGACTTTCATGGTCGCATTTATGAGGAATGTTGCTGGGGGAAAGCTATATTTCGCATGCGACATCTGCAGCTAGTTATTAGGAAAGAAGTTTGCGACTTAGACCCATTATCTTATATTTTGAACACTAGACTTGAATATGGGCAATTTTTGAAGAGTATTATCACACAAGAATTTGGGGTAAGGGATTTCTACACATTTCTATTATTATTTCATGAATCTACATGGATTATTAAGACCTAAAACATGAAATTTTGAGGGAAAATATAGGGACTTTCTCCCACAATTCTAGAAAATGAAATAGTGGATTTATGAGTCCATTTGGACTCGATTTCGGAATTTAATAACGTATTTTGTACTCATGGAGTTATGGATAGTCGGGATATACCCTACCCCCTTGACTTAGGTTTTGACCGTGTGGGCCTGAGATTGACTTTTATTGATTTTTTCGGAATTGGGTGAAGATAGAAACTTTATTGTTTGGAATTGATTTCTAAATCATTATTTGTTGCTATTGACTTATTTTTGGCTAGATTTGAACTGATTGAAGGTGGTTTCTAAAGGAAACACTATTTTAGAGGGTTAATGTCATGACCCAAACTCCCACCGGAGTTGTGATGGCTCCTAACACCAGTTGCTAGCAAGCCGATAACAAATATGCTGAAATAATGATAAGAGATAGTCTCAAAATCGGAATGGTATAAATAACTGAAGTTAAAATGTCAATACAAATGAATCCACTCGAAACCTAGTTTCAACGAGTACATAAGGTCAACCAAATGCTAAATACAAAGTTTGAACAAAATACGATTGTCTAGAAGACTGAAAAGTAAGAATATAAGATAAAGAAGTGGACTTCAAGGCCTACTAATGGAAAAATAGTTCCACCTCGAAATCTCCAAGCTAATTCGGATACATCATACTGCAACCGCAGCTATCAGCAATACCTGGATCTGCACACGAAGTGCAGAGTGTAGTATGAGAACAACCGACCCCATATATTTAATAAGTAGAAAGCTTAAACTCAGGGTGAAAGCATTCACGAGCTTGGCACGGTCTGATGCTCATTTTCCATAGCCAATAATAGCAATAACAGGGGAATAATAGCATATAAAAGAAAGCGAATCAAATAATAATAGGCTAAGATTAACACAACTGGAGGAAAACTGGACATGCTTTTCAGATATAACGTCAAGGCATCAACATCCATAAAATTCACTTAGACAGGTATTTAACAACATAAAACCATGATATCAAGCTCTAAACATCAAGTAGAGACATCAAATACCAATTATCATGAGGAGTAATAAAACTATATGTCTGATGCCAGTTATAGATACCAAATCAACAAAGTATCACAGTCTAAATATCAAACATACAAAATCTCAACACGACAAAAGTGCTTGGCACATAGTGCCTTTTGATCATATTCTCACCATTCTCATGGTGCCTTGAAATGCCTATGGATCCTCGTACACACACCTATACACACTCTCAGCACTGTACAGGTGCCTGGCATAAGTCCCTCACCCAGCACGTGACGTGTGCCTGCACTCATAGGGCCCAAAGTAGCATGGGTTATCAGCTGAATTCGGAGTGGGAGATACTAGCCCAAGCGTTCATCTGATCACAAGTCAACGATTGTTATAACACAACCCAAATGGTCTGGTGCACGTGTCACCTCAATATCAATACCACTCAGCCCAATATGGGGCCTGGCGCACGCGTGTAATGAATTTAAATATGAATACGGCACTATGGTCCCAGATCAGTCACTAATCTACTCAGATCTCAATATGCTAACATCTAACAATATCAAAATCAATATACCGTACTAATTATGCCAACGCGTCACATGTCCACTCAAAACCATGTTATACAAGTAAGGATGCTAACAATATGTGAGACGACATGTAAGAAGTATCCAAAAATGGTGATATCTCATACGGATATAACATAATTGAAAAGTATGACTACTGCTAAGATAAATAGCTCAACATAGAAAAAATAGTACTATGATGACTCAACAAACAGGAAAATAGCCTAGACATAATTTCTAACATGAATGATATCCCACATAGTCATACAAGTGGAGAAAGAATACGATATCAAATAAGTATGAAAGCAAAATAAGGTATATAATGGCCTAAGAACTACCCCGATCATGAATTACCACGGTGCACGCATACACGCTCGTCACCTCGTATATACGTCACCCCCACCACATAACAAATACCATAACCCACAGAGAAGTTACCCTAAAAATAAGTTTAGACAAGATACTTACCTCATCCAGATTGTATATCTTGTCATCTTACTTGCTGTGTTTCTTGTTATCTTGCCTTAGCCTAGTCAGTACCTCGTCAAGGTTAGGCTCGACACTTAAGGAGTACACTGGGTCGGTTTTACTCATACTACACTTCTGCACTTCTTGTGCAGATTTAGATATTGGTACTAGCAGAGTCCCGAGAGGTGCTTAGCGGAGACTAGAGAGGCGACTCAAGGTAGAGCCACATACCGTCCGCAGGCATTAGAGTCATCTTCCTACCTCTTCTATATTATTTCGTTTCTTACCAGAAAATATTGTATTTCTTTCAGACACTGTATTTAGCAAATTCTAGTGTCTCATGTACTCGTGACTTCATATCATGGGCTAGTTGATCGTCGGTGTCAGATTTTAGACTCATATTGTATGTTTTTGAGTTACCTTTATGGCATGATATTAGAATGCTGTTAACCTTTAGTTTCCTTTCTTTCTTATTTATCGTTATGTGTTGGCTTGCCTAGAAAGAGGTGTTAGGTACCATCACGATCCTGTAGGTCGGAATTTTGGGTCGTGAAGTTTCACCCCATTATTCTTTCTTGGTTTTTTACTGTAACAGCAAAGTCCACCTCCCTCAATTTTTTTCTTCTTAAAATACAATCAAACTAAACCCTTCCAGTTCACACATCGTACCAGCAAACTTTTTTTACTCTTATAAGGACTTACACTTTTTCAAACCTTTTTTTTATTTCTTGTGGATGATTTTGAAACAAAAAAAACAAGCTTATACCATTCCTCATAATCCTTTGAATGGTTCCAAACAATAAGATCTCGTCGGACTTGGCTCACTAGCATTGTAAATCTAGTGCATTCCATTTCTCAGCCTTCATAATTTCTGTGTATATGAAATTAATTAATATTATATGTATTCACATGCGAGATAAATAATAATTGTTACCTCTATAAATATTTCATTTATTTTTATTTCATTCTCCTCTTTATCATTATGTTTCACCCAATGGGATTAACAATAAGTTGCAACTAGTTTAATATAGTACTTCCATCGCCAAATTCGGTATAACCTTACCATTCATCTCTATTATCTATCATCTCATTAATGCACTATTCATCTTCCTCAAACCTATGTTTTACCGAGCACTACATATATTAATAGAACAGTGTAATTAAGTACACAAACTTCCCTTGTGCTTCGTCTACTTTTATCATGGTGATTGACAATCTCAATACTCCACGTCTTACCATTTCCATTACAATTATATTAATTTACTCAGTGTACCTTAGTCTTGAGATATTGATTTACTCAGTGTACCTTAGTCTTGAGATATTGATTTACTCGGTGTACCTTAGTCTTGAGATATTGATTTACTCAGTGTACCTTAGTCTTGCTTATCATTTCCATCGCGTGTTATGCTATTTGTCTTCTATGGTTATGTTTATGCAAGGTATGTACTGGTTGTTAATACACACGTGTTTGGTGAGCATGATGATTTTGGATCAATGAGGATTCTTGTGTGGAGCGGTATGATGATTGAATCGGCTTGCACGCCGCGATAGTGTTATGTTTTCATATGTTTTATTGTGCGTCCTCCATATGTTTTGTTTCTATCTTGTGGGATGGATTCATAGCATTGTGCTTTTGTGATTGTATCTATCATTCTTGTTGGACAATCCTCTCATTTGGCTCTTTTTCCATTATTGGCTACATTTGAGTTGTTACTTATTTGGTGCATGGATTGTGTTGCATTCAGTTCTAGGTAGCATTGGTCTGGCCTGTCAGTTGGGAATTTTGTATCGGTTGAGATGAGGTTATTAAACATTGAATTAGTATAATTGGACTTGGATAAGGTATGCATGGAAGAAGAAGTCATTAGTCAGCTTAGAATTTTACAATGGTTCCTGTCGGGCGATAGAACTCCATGACTTGTTGAGTTGATGGGTGGTTATGAGTTCATATAGGTTTTATCATCATTAATAGTGTCGTGAAGGCTTGGAACAAGGTTCTATTGGATATTAGGTATATCATCTGCACCGGGTTTGGTAATGCGCAACTATTATTGTCTGAAGATATTGCTATGAGTACACGAGCTTTAGGGTACGTCGCATGGTTATATCTTGGGAGTAAATTTATGATTGATACAATGTATGTATGCATGAATTGGGACTATGAGGGAGTTTGGATGTTGGAATTTGGTTCTAAGGATTGTAAGCTAAAGTTGAAGGAAACATTTTCAGACTCGATTGTGTTATGGGCTTACATGGTTTAAGGTGACGTGAGATCACCTATGGGTATGTTTATGATGAGCTATACACTGATTTGATAGCTTTGGAATAACTTTAGCACATTCGAGGATGAACATATGTTTAAGTGCAAGAGAATGTAATGACCCAACCAGTCATTTTGAGCTCTAGTATTTCGTTTAGTAGTTTGAGACCTTGCATAGCTTGATATAATGTATTATGACTTGCGTATATAGTTGGTTTTGATGTTCGCATGGTTCATGATTGGTTTAGTAGAGTGATTCTCAATTTGGAAGCTTAGGTTGGGTGAGTTCACCAAAGTTTGACTTTAGAGTAAACGACCTCGGAATCGGAATTTTATTATTTCAATATATTCCTATTGTGATTTTGGACTTAGGCATATGTTATGATTTGTATTTGGATGTTCCTAGAAGGTTTTGGTTCTATTTGTCGAAATTTCACAATTTGAATAATTGAAAAGTTAATAAGTTTGACATGTAGTTGACTTTGGAGTTATTAGGCTCAAACTGTGATTTTGAGACCTTGTATAGGTGCATTTAGTAGATTGGAACTTGTGTGAAATGTTTTGTTATGATTCAGAATGTCTAAGTGTGATTCACACGAGTTCGGAAAAGTTAGAATGTTTGGAATTTAAGAGAAAACTTTTGATCTTCGCTTCACAGTTTTGATGTTATTCGCAATGGTTTGAGCCTTTGGGTAAGTTTGGATATTGTATTTGGACTTATTGGTATAATTAAACAGGATCCTGCAGGGCTCGAGTGTGTTTCAGGATAGTTTTAGACCATTTTTGTTGAGTTTGCATTGCTAGTTTTCTAGTACATCTGATGAGCATCGCGCGTAGTGTATTTTGGAAGCTCATGATTTTTTCATCGCGTTCACATTCGCGATGAGGAGATGTTGGCAGGTGTGAATTTTGTGCAGTGCATTCACATTTAGAGCGACACATTTGGGTTGAGAGAGTGTCAGTTGAGTATTAGGTCTAAGTGTTTACGATAGGGGGATCGCGTTCGCGTATAAGAGATTGGAGCCGGGGGAAGTGTCGTCGCAATCGCAGATGGTTTAACGTGTCAGCGTGGGAGGGTGGTCCTTGGTCATTGTGTTCATAACATGTATCATGCATTCGCGATGTAGCCTTTCCAGGCAGGTGCAGTATTGAGCTTCACAATCGTGAGGTAGTGGATCGCGATTGCGATGGGGAGTGCTAGCCAGACCAATTAAGTTGGGAATTTCGGGACTTTACCCATCATTTCATATTTTGAGTTCTAGACTTTGAGAACATGAGAATTTGGAGAGTAATTTCACTATTACTTTAGAGTTAAGAGATTTTCACTTGGATTTGGTTTTATATATTAATTACCCATAGATTTTCTACACGTAAACATGGAATTTTGAAAGGAAATTTTGGGTTTTGCCTACACAGTAAGAGAGTGTATTGTTGGGTTTTGACCATCGATTTGGACTTAAATTGTGAAAATAATTATATTTTTGGACTCGACCGGTTATGGATTATCGGAGTTTGGTATTGGTTTCGAATTTTGGGAATACGGGCCAGGGTTGACGTTTTTGAATTCTTCATAGATCTAACCTTTATGAATTGAGATCGCTTCCTACGGTATTTGCTTGACTTCCTTGGATGATATTTGGTTTGGTTTTGCATGATTGGAGGGTTGGAGTGAGGTTTTACCAATGTTTGTGATTGAAGCTATCCCGGGAAGAGGTAAGTCTTTTGGCTAACCTTGTTAAGAGGAAAACCCTAGTATTCGACTTTCTTGCAATGTGTTTATGGTATTGGGGGTGGTGTAGAATGCTATTATGCTCCTCTTTGAGCTTAGATTTGGTTCCGTCCCTCTAGAAGCAGGTGATTACCCATGTTATTTTAGAATTTGTGAGCGTGGCTGGTACATGGATTTTGTATCGGGTCGATATATGGATTTTGATCGGGTTATTATGATACATGAATTTTGTATCGGGATACAAGGATCTTGTATTGAGGTACATGTATCTTGTACAAGTTTGAGCATGCATTCATATTCTGTATTCATTTAGAGACATTCATTTAAATGCTAATTGCCGCATGCCATGTATACATTCTAGTTGGGAGCCTCGACTCTGTTGATTGAAGCATGCCATCCTTACTTTCTATACTTGAGCAGCGTTATGATTATCTGTTGAAATAAAAAAGCATGCTTTAGGTCTTTGGGTTGTTTTATATCTTGCTACCTGTTATTCTTGAGGATATGTATTGTTCCAGGTCAAGGCTTGTTATTATTTCTATGTTGCAAGTATTCAGATGCATCTTGCCTCGCCACTACTTCTTCGAGGCTAGACTTGTTACTGACTGGGTATCAGTTATGGTATACTTATACTATGCTTCTGCACATTTTTATGCAGGCCATGAGGCTCGTATTGAGGTACCCTTTAAACTGAGTAGGAGCGTATTATTGGAGACTTCATGGTGAGCTTCCATACTATTTTGATCTGCACCACATCTCCTGTCTATTTTCCTTCTCACGAATAGTTGTGATCATGTACTTAGACTTGTACTTATTTGGTAGTTGCTTGGGTACTTGTGTCACCTTGGTCTTGGGGGTTGTACTGCATTGGTCTTGTTTAGACCATGTTATACTTGTATCATATATTTTACTGCTTTAAGCTTATTCCTGCTTTTATCATGATATACTCTGTTAATCAAATGAAATTGGACTTTATTCCATTGAGTGTGAGTTGGCTTGCTTAGCAAGTACAACTAGGCCCCATCACAGCCTGAGGTGGGATTTTGGGTCGTGACACTCTACAATAAAGGGTTCACGTCCACCTTAGCATCAATCACTTCTGCAATTTTCTATTACTTTTTCCTTGTGAAAGTACTCCTGAACATCCCAAAACTCACCAAAGCCCCCCGAGATCCCTCCAAATCATTAAGACTAGTCCATATACCCGATAAGATCTTGTCCAATGGCTCCAAACACATACAAAAATATTACAACTAAGAACCAAGGTCCAAACCAAACTTATGAGATCTCCAAAGCCCTTCAAGTTACAACTTTTACATCATATGTCTAAATCACACCCGAGCCCATTGGGTGCTAAACTAAACATACGTAGAAGTCTATAATAATCATACAAACCTATTGTGTCACGACCCAAATCTCAATCGGATCGTAATGGCACATAACTCAACCTTCTAGTCAAGCCCACCAACTTAAACACAACTCAACTGAAGATCATCCAATAATATTAAAATAAGAATGCGAGAATTTAATACAATCTACCACAATAACTGGTGTTACAATTCATGAGCAACTAAAATTAGGATTATAATGTTTTTGTGAAGGAAATAACTCATCTGCTTGAATATACATAAATAGAAATATAACGTTCTAGGCTATAATAAACAAATGACAGCTATTAATCAGAACATTGCTGTCTTCAATGCTCATCCTCGAACTCTGCACTAGCTTAGCTTCAAAATCTACACAAAAGATGCAGAAGTGTAGTATGAGTACCACTGACCCTATGTACTCAGTAAGTATCATGAATAACTCAACAAAGTAGTGGCTCAATTTAGTCAAAAGATACTCGCTCGATATAACCTATGAGGTTCATAAGTATATACAATAATAGAGAAATAACCAAGAAAACTATAATGACCCGACCGGTCATTTTGAGGTCTAGAACCCCATTGCGCTATTTTATGATTTCTTAGGTTACTTTTGTCACGACCCAAATCAGAGGGCCGAAACGGGCACCCAATGCCTTACTCAACCGAGTACCAACGTAACATATCTTTCTTATCATACCATCACGGGTAAATGGGCCAGAAGGGCCGTCATAGGATAACCGGAATAAAACATAAGGGAATACTAGAGATAGGATGACCCAACATGATATATAAACTTATACATGTGACATACGGACCTATAAGGCTGACATGATCATTTGTACGCTCAAAACATAGGCCGACAAGGCCATACAAGTATCCATATACATGACATATGTCTACAAGCCTCTAAGAGTACATAAATGTCGTAATGGTCGGGACAGGGCCCCGCCATACCAATCAATACATGTCCAAATCATATTGACCAAATAGGCAACTCCGGAGCAAGTGGAGTGCACCAACACTTTTCGCTTAGCTAATTGCCTACTAGGAGGACTTTCAACCTGTCTATCGTGACATATGGGCATGAAACGCAACGTCCTCAGACAAAAGGGATGTCAGTAAAAATAAACTACCGAGTATGTAGACATGAAAATCAGTATATAAAAGATATGAAAGAAATATGGAGTAAAGGACTCAACTTGTAAGTCTGAATAGCTCTATGAATCATGAATCATTTATAATGTCATGCATGTGCGTATAAATATCATATCATGCATAGGTCATGGGTATATAACACCATCTAGTCATGGGTCAATGTACATGTATGAATAAATGCAATGCATAATGAAGTAAGTCAATAAGATCTCTCGGAATCTCATAAGATCAATATGCCTTCGAATAAACTTTATCAACTTACGTATTTTCTGAGACCCATCAATAGACGATATAATAATAGGACATATGGGGAATCAAGACCATAGGCGCTCCTAGTACTTCTAAGAATATAGTACAAAATATTTAATTAACAATTCATCAACATATCATGACAAGTGGAAAGATCGGATTGAATCCCTTTAGCACCCATCAAACCCATTATCATTCATTCTTGAACTTACTAATATATCAAGCATAATAACCAATACTTTTTAAAGGATTTCCAACAAAACTATTTCAAGTTCCTCTTATAGTATTTTTCTCAAATAATGCAACCAACACACAAACAAACTCAAGCACGTGTAGTATGATGTTATACTCATCTTAACCAATATAAACAACACGAAATTTCAGCCAACAGCCCACAATGATCCTCAATGACAACACAACACTATTGGTGTTGTATTCTCTTCTTGACTTAACTTTTGGTGTTCAAGTTGGTGTGTAAACGCTTGTAGTTCGCCTTGAAAATCTAATATATATGAAGGAGGGAATGATTATTACCTTAATCAACAGGAACAACACGAAATCAGAGGTTACTTACCTTTGAAGAACCCTCCAAAACAACCACAACATGAAGAACTACGATCTAGCAAGCACCATGGGATTTCTAGCATTGAATTCATGTTTTTATCTAAGGTTTTCACCCTAGAATCATGGAGGAACCCTTGGAGAATATTTAGGAGGGTTTAGGAACTGTTTTGGGCGAGAAAACTGAGTTAAAATGACTTAGAATTGCCTTAAATACAAGCTGGAGTTTTACACCAACTTTGTGGGTCCCATGGGAGCTGCTTGCACAGTCTCGCAAAAATGTGAATATCTCTCTACTACAATGTCGTATCGATGAACGGTTAAATGCGTTAAAAATTATACTCGTAGATCTTCAATTCGATAGGTAGATCACTTCGTAATTCCAAGTATATTTGGTGAAAAGCTCAGCTACATTTGACCTAAGTTTCAGCACATTTACGAATGTAACTTGTGATGACCTTTGCCAACTTTTGTTCCACAACTCTCTTGACTTAAAAACGTAACGCACGACTACAGTACAACTAAAATAGCTCATAACATAACCTCTTATCATGTTAAGAACCCTAGTCTCACCCCAAAGTACATGTCATAACATTCCCAACTTGTCGACTTTCAATGAAACTTATTTTCTTCGATTCATTTAGATTCTAAGCCTTCCAACCCTCTTGGTACTTGTTATCCATGATCTTCAAGATTTGTATCCTCAACGGTAACATGATTAACTTAGTTTGTAAACTTTTCAAAGATGATTTCATTTATGAGCTAACATCAATTGACTTATGACGTATTCTTACGTACGAAAACATGGGGTGTAACATCATTCCCCCATTTGGAACATTTGTTCTCGGATGTTGACTGATGCGCTTATCAGTCTCATAACCCATAGCTCTTACGAATATTTTAATGCAATCCTTGCCAGGGCATTCCCCCCTTTAGGCCTCTTCTCGCACCATGACTTGTTGTCAGAATTCTTCCAATCTCGTAACTGTTGCAACCTTTTGTTATGGAGCCTGTACGACTTTGTCCTTTTATGTGCGCCTATGCGACTCTTCTCTCCTTTTTTTTTCTCTAGATTTTAGCCAATCTCTAGGCCTCACTTTGGGAACATATACAAAACTTTGAGAAGTTGTCCCTCTGGGCATCTATAGGTGTACTGAAGTTCTTCGCTCATTACTTATCAAATTTACGACTATTGCTATTTATTGTTTCATAGCCTTGGGTATTTATGCTTATGGCTTTAATACATCTATGTAGCATATACTATACCATACAACTTAGTTTGTTTTATTATTACCAAGGTCTACTACCCAACTTCAGGTTACTCTCTCCCTGCTTACCCTATATGTATAAATCTAAGTCCCTTAATGCTTCCTCATTACTGTTCATCTTAAGAATGATAGCCTAATATTATCTCATACTTTGGAACTTTCATCCATCTATTGTTGTTCACCTTAATGTTGATCTATAATCTACCACTAATAACCTGAAACCTCTTAAGTAATATATTGTCATTGGGGCTCACGTCTCATCGGAGAATATCTGAAGTGATTTTTCTGATCCACCTAGGGACGATACTTTACTTCGATAACTGTATTTCATAGCATCCCAACGTGATTCATACTATGTGGGGTATTCTAATCCTATTCCATCCATGAAATATCTTTCCTTTAAATAATTACTCAATCAAAGGCCTAAATGTCATCCTCTTATCTATGACACTTACACCCTTATTCTACTACCAGGGCAGTATTCCATCTCTTCTAAATTCTCCTAATTTTAGACTCCTTTGTGTTCATTCAGACTATACTGAGCTTTCTATGACTTACGGAAACCGTCAGCTCTCTTATTTTGATGGGCTTAATCCCGAGGCCTTACCTATTCTCGTCACCTTCTCACTCACCTTTTCTTATCCTTACTCATATCTACCTAAAACCTTATCGCTCTATTATACTTTAGTTTGCGACCTACACATATTTATTTATACTACCCGCAACCTTCGTTTAACTTGTTAGCACCATAGATTTCCTTTCGTGCCTTCTCAGTTGTCTTTAAAAGTAAGCAGTTATTTTTCCTGGTCGTTCTGCCACTTGTTGCATGAATACTTAGCTTATCTTAGTGCACACATATATTGGAGTTTCGTGCAAATCATATGATCTTGAATGTTGCTTTTGATTTTACTTCCCGTTCATTAGTCACACTAGGTGCCACTTTCTTATAGAGTGCATACAATGGTGTAGTGAGACTGTTGTTGCAAGATCATTTCTTCTTTAGGTCACTATGCTTAGGTTAAAGCCTTCTTCCTTATTTCCTCAGCTAGTATTTTATGGTAGTACTTAGGGGAGACCCTATGACTCTTGTAAAGCTGTGATCTTATTACATCGTATACTCGAAGGAATTTTTGATGTTCTTATTCGCCTATAATTATTCTTAGTTACTCACCTCTGTGCTCTTGTGCTCGTAGGGTTGCTTTTGAAATGAAATCTTGATTATCGCCATAATGGCACTTTCTTTTATTTTTGTAACACTTATACGGTACTTTTAACTACCCCAGCTCCTATCTGAATATTTCTCAAGGATCACAATGTCATTATATCTGCGAGACTGAATTCCCTATGTTGGGTTTAACTATGTTTTTTCTTGAACTATCTATTGATTTATCTGTATCTTCTTGTCTAGCCATAACTAGACTCTTCCTGAATTAACTACTAACTACTCATTGGTCCACTCTCATATCTATATTCCGCGTAATCTATCTTGGGTTATTTCCTTTGTCTTAACTTACGTCTCGTACTAGCTCCTTATGTATCAAGTGTTCATTCACATTTATTTATCAATAACATATGGTGTGGAAACTCTTACTTCCTCTCCCCGACATCATTCTTGCGTATGTTCTAGAGTCATAACATATTTGTAGGGTCTGAATAAATGTAATCTCATTCCTTTCGCCTTTTTACCGAATTCTTCATTTTCTATTCCATAGTTACCTAATCATCTTTGGCATCTTTTCACATCTTCACTGATATCTTACTCGCCTTGCGGTAACCCTTCTTTACCAAGGATAATTTAATATCTTACGGACGACGGTGACGCCTAGTGTAACTGGCATACTTAGCCCCTTAAGCTTAACTTTGCTCACAATGCTTGCTTTAGGGAAGTGTCTACCTAAATGACCTTTAAAGATTATTCTTTTATTATTGCCGGAATGCTATCTCTGAAATTCTCACGATGTTGAATATTATAAAATCCTTCGGTCCCTAATTCATGTTCAGTTTATCTTGTTCACTAGCCCATACTGATTTATATTACTCCGGGGGTCTAAATTTTCCTTCTAGTAATCACGTTGGGGTCACCAACTCATTTCTCGAAATGGGAATATGACTTTATGGCTTATACTCTTTTATTATCTCAAGGACTGTAAACTCTTTTCTTTTCCTTCAATTGACAATAGACTCTGTAATTCTGTGATATTTTGATTTAATGTTATCAGCCATTTATCACATCTTCCTCATAATACTTTATTTACTCTATTCTTATTCTCTTGCTAATACTTTTGTCTATCACCTTATTCTAAAAACTTCAACAAAATATTCGTTTGCTTTTAGCTCCCCTTGCACCATCTCACTGGCTCTTCGGGTCGCCTAACATTCTCTCTTTACTAGGGACGAGAGCTATAATAAGGTAAATATTTATCCCTTCTAGGTTTCCAGTGCCAATCTTCTGAATTTTCGGAACATTCTAGTATTCATATCTAACTGTACTTATTCTAGAGTGCACTACATGGGTGTCTCACAAGGAGAACTACTATCACATTTGCAATATTTTTCGAAAATGTCAGTTAATGCTAACAATCGATCCACTATTTTGGGTTACTCTAACCCTAACGGGATCTGGATATCCCATCCTTCTCTTAAACTATATATGTTAGCTCCCATAGGGCATAACTGAGATAGGTGTGGCCAATTTTACATACCTCTATTACTGTTGAAGGTAATTCAAAATGCTTATATTTCTCTGCATGAATTGCAAAAACTGATAATCTTCACTAACTGGGTACCCCGTACCCATCTTCGCCTTGCTTCTTTTACTTGTTGGAACTAGTATCTAGCTTCTAATTCTCTCATTGCTTTTTACCATATAGGTGAATAGATATTCATGCCTTAGGGATCCTTATCAAGAAGCTTACACGTCTTAGTATACACACGATCTACTGAAGACCTTACCTTTACTCATCATAAGCATGATGAAAAATCGAATTCCTCTGACTCAACTCTTCCACGGCCACATTCAATCTCTTACCAACTGTCTTTCTGGATGTAGGTGACGTTGTATTACGAATAAACTAGAATTTAGGAGTTTGAATTCTTACAATTGAGCTCTACCACACGATCTAGAGTAAGAAGAAAGAGTGATAGTCCTAACTACCCTATAGCCTCCTGCTTATAAGTGTGGTGCACAACACACCCATAAATAAGACTGTACTAAACACGGCTTGTAGACTCCCTAGGACAGAACTTCTTTGATACCACTTTTGTCACGACCCAAATCAGAGGGCCGCGATGGGCACCCAGTGCCTTACTCAACTGAGTAATGACGTAACATATCTTTCTTATCACACCATCATGGGTAAATGGTCTAAAAGGGCCGTCATGGGATAACCAGAATAAAACATAAGGGAATACTAGACATAGGACGACCCAACATAATATAGAAATTTATACATGTGAAATACGGGCCTATAAGGCCGATATGATTATTTGTACACTCAAAACATAGTCCGACAAGGCCATACAAGTATCCATATGCATGACATATGTTGAAAAGCCTCTAAGAGTACATAAATGTCATAATGGTCGGGACAGGGCCCCGCCATACCAATCAATACATGTCCAAATCATACCAACCAAATAGGCAACTCCGGAGCATGTGGAGTGCACCAACACTTTCTGTTGAGTTGATAGCCTACTAGGAGGACTGTCAACCTGTCTATCGGGACCTACAGGAATAAAAGACAGCATCCCCAGGCAAAAGGAACGTCAGTACAAATAAAGTACCGAGTATGTAAGGCATGAAAAGTAGTATATAAAAGATATAAAAGAAACATGGAGTAAAGGACTCAACCTCTAAGTCTGAATAGCTCTTTGAATCATGAATCATTTATAATATCATGCATGTGCGTATAAATGTCATATCATGCGTAGGTATATGCGTACATAACATCATCAAGCCTCTGAGGGCATCCCATCATATCATCTCGGCCTCTATGGGTGAAATCATCAACGTATACCAACTGATCAGGTGGTGGTGTGTATATAATGCCGTAACCTTTCCCAATACCCCATATACATATAATCCCCTTAAAGTTGTCCACACCTTTCACTTAAACACTCTATCTTAAATATGTTCCATTTGAGCACTTTAACCAAGCATTTACTATGTCATTTAGACACAAAAAGCTGACATGGCAAGGCAAGTATTTCTCACATTTTTCAAGCGCGTGAAATAGTCTGAAAAATAAAATACTCACCCTTTTTCTCTATTTTTCTTTTTTCTTTTACTGTTCTTTTCTTTTCTTATCTTCCTCTCTTACCTCACCCTTCTTCGTTGGAAAATATGGAATAACCAGCAAATGTTTCCGGCAATTGGCTTCTTCAAAAATTTTAATCTCCTCTCTCTCTCTCTCTCTCTCTCTCTCTCTCTCTCTCTCTCTCTCTCTCCCTCTCTCTATCTCACACACACAAATCACACTCAAAAAATGCAAACAAAACAAGACCAAATTTGTAAAGGAAAGGATTGGAAAAATATTAAACCCAGGTGTTCCACCATCACCACCAATAGCCCTCCTTTCAACGCTCTTTTCAGGAATGAAGAAACCCAAACCTAATATGTTTTCTTCTTCCAAGTTGGACGAATCCATCGCTGAAAAATATTACAAAAGTGGCTCAAAAGATGATAGAAAATGGATGTAAATGGCAGAAGTATTATTTTGGGGATTGACACGAAAATGTTTGAAGAAAATGAGTTCAGATCTAAAAGAGGAAAGAGTGGGATAGTGTGAGAAAAAGGAAAAATGGTACTGCTTCTATGGCTTAAAAATGGCAGAAGAAATGAGTGTGGAAGATAATGATGTGAAGCAGAATAAACATGGTCGGAAAATTGATTTTTCCAGTGAGGAGGGGCCGTATGGGATTATGACGATGGGTGGGGTAGTTTTTCTCATTTTTATATATATTTGTTTCTAATTTTTAACTTTGTTTAAGTTAAATCCACGTGTCCTCGTCTTATTCGTCACTCTACATGTGAGGTACATGCACCTTTTGTTTTTTGTTGCCTTCAGCTTTTTGTGTCTAAATGACACAGTAAATGCTTGGTTAAAGTGCTCAAATGAAACATACTTAAGATGCAGTGTTTAAATGAAAAGTGTGGACAACATTAAGGGACTTTCAATGTGCCTATATTATACGCATATATAACGCTATTTGATCATGGGTCAATATACATGTATAAATGAATGTCATGCATAATGATGTAAGTCAATAAGTGTAACGATCAGGTCGGTCGTTTCAAGTATTACAACCCCGTTTCCCTATTCCCTATTTACTTCTCAAATTGCACTTTACGGTTGTTATTTGACTTGCCGGAGAAATCGGTTCGGGTCCGGTGAGGTTTTGGAATTATTTGGAACACTGAGTTCCAAGGTTAAGAATTTAAGTTGAAAGGTTGACCGGATGTTGACTTATGTGTAACGACCCCGGAAAATATTTGCTAAGGAAATTAAGGTTTTATGGTGCCGAGGTAGATTAATTAATTCAAAGGTTGCAGAGACTGCTCACCGCGGTATAGACTTTTTGGGTTGAATAATGCGCGAGGGGAGTTAAAGGAAATTTTTTGGCAAAAAGATGTGTTTCTACGGTCCACTTTGCGGCCGTAGAATCACTCTGCGGGCCGCATAATGGCCGCAGAATGGGCAGAAGCTGGGCATGTGTGAGTGCAAATCTGGGGTCGATTATGCGATCGCAGAATTGTTTTACGATGCATTATGTGACCGCAGAATAGGTCTGTGCGCCGCATAGTGACCGCACCCCCGGGCAAAAAATACCTAGTTTCGAGGAGCCATTTTGCTGGCCGCAGGAGCATTATTCGATCGCATATGCGACCGCAGAGTGTGTTTCGGAGCTTCATTTTTTTGATTTTATAAACCCGACCCCATTCTCATAAAACACTATTAGGGATCATTTTGAAGTATTTCATCTGTTATTTTAGAGAGAGTTGAGAGCATCTTAGAGAGAGAAAGTGAAGACCTAGTCATTTGTCCATCAATTCTTATTCAAGGTTTGAAATTTTCACAAGGATCTTGCTAGGGCTTCAAAGAAGTAAGAATTTCTAACCCTTGTCTTCAATTTCGAGTTTGGGTAAAGATTGGTAATTGGGAGTATGATTCTTGGGTGTGAGAGTATTATTTATACATACGCATACCAAGAAGGTTTGTGGAAAGATTGTTGAGTTCAAATGGGTAAAGATTGGGTTGAAAATGGTAGAAATCTTCAAAGATTTTAATTGAAGATTTGATGGTCGAGTTGATGTCGGAATTTGGTTAAATTTGTATGGTTGGACTTGTGGTTGGATGAGCGTTCATAATTTGTAATTTTTATCGGGTTCCGAGACGTGGGCCCCATGGTCGATATTTGAGTGCAATTTTGGATTTTTTTGGAAAATTAGTATTTTCATATGGAATTAATTCCTATAATTTATTTTGACTGAATCGAATTATTTGTGGCTAGATTCGAGGCATTTGGAGGCCGGTTCACGAGTCAAAGGCATTGAAGAATAAAGAATTAGACGGTTTGAGATAAGTAACAGTTCTAAATTTGGTCCTGAGGGTATAAAATCCCGAATTTTGTGATATGTGATTGATTTTAAGGTGACGCACATGATATGTGGCGGGCGTGTGCATGTGCACCGTAGGAATTGTGACTTGGTCAATTCCATGGAACTGTATAGTTGAATAATCTGTTGATATCCGTACATTTTCCACATATTAGAGAAATCGAACTTTAAATCATGTTTAAACCATGTGTTGACACTGTAGAGACCCACAAAGGTCGTGTACATGTTGAATTATCTGCTAAATTGTAATTTTTTACTCAATCATAGTTTTACTTGCACATTACATCTCAGTCTCTGTTGTTCATTATTGATGCATCATATCATTGTTGTTTGGGTTGTTTATCATGAATTCTGAGAGCCCGAGAGACTAAAGAGGTTGATGACTCAGTGAGGCCGAGGGCCTGATTGTGAGGATATTTATGGGATCGGGCTGCACGCCGCAGCATGTTTCATTGTTATATGCCATGATTGGCTTGTTATAGTGCTTGGGCTGAAGGAGCCCCTCCGTAGTTTGTACACACCCCCAGTGAGCGCAGGTACCTACTGAGTGCGAGTGCCCAGTGCCCAGTGCTGAGTGTCGAGT
The DNA here is from genome assembly GCF_000715075.1 of Nicotiana tabacum. NCBI lineage: Eukaryota > Viridiplantae > Streptophyta > Magnoliopsida > Solanales > Solanaceae > Nicotiana > Nicotiana tabacum. The sequence goes on from NC_134092.1 coordinate 46,944,338, forward strand.
GCTGGGTGATTAAGAGGAATGAGTGGTTGTGAGGAAAGAGTGATTCTGAGGTTGGAGTGAATGGGAGGACCGAGTGACTGTTGCTCTGAGAGGATGCATTGATTTCATTGTTATTACACTTCAGCTGTCATATATCACTGTTTGTGAAATTTCTAAAAGATATTATCTCCTTTTTCAGTCGAACTTGATATGAAATTACTGTTGAGTTTTAAATGTTGAACATGAAAGCATGCCTATCTTCTTATGTTTGAAAGTACTGTAATTGGACTTAGCCGTGAAGCTCGTCACTATCTTCAGCTCTTTATTTAGTATTGTTACTTGCTGAGTTGGTTGTACTCATACTACACCCTGTACCTCGTGTGCAGATCCAGGTACGTCCGGACACGGCAGTTGCTAGTTTTTTTAAGCTTTATCCATTGGAGACTATCGAGGTAGCTGCTTGACATCTGGAGAACTTGACTCTCTTTCCTTTTAGGTTTTTTACTATTCTATATTTTCAGACAGTGTTTTATCAGTCAGAGATTGTAATTGTTTAGATGCTCATGTACTCAGTGACACCGGGTTTTGGGAGTGTTTGTATCAGTATTTGCAAGATTTTTGTGTTGTACTTAAATATTATGTTTTCAAACTTAAAGGAAATCGTGATTTATTGAGGTTGTCGTCTTGCCTAGTATTAAGATAGGCGCCATCACGACATGTGAGATTTTTGGGTCGTGACAATAAGATCTCTCGGAATCTCATAAGATCAATATGCCTTCAGATAAACTTTATCAACTTACGTATTTTTTGAGACCCATGAACAGATGATATAATAACCGGACACATGGGGAATCAAGAACACAGGCACCCATAGTACTTCTAAGAATAGAGTCATTTGTGAAAGTTGCATATTTGCTCGATTCGTTGTATCATATGAATCATGCCAAAAGGAAATAAGGGATATCCTTAACATATCTTAACTCCTCTGAGTCCTTAATACCTTCCAACCAATTCTTCAAACAACTCAACTCAATCTACCATAGCATAAAGAGATTCAAAATCGGTGCTGAGTATAGGCTAAGTCTGCAACTTAAATTAGTAGCTCGTTTATGTAAATTTGGGAAGCATCTCCCCTGTAACAAGGGACTCCTCCAATACCATCCACCAACAACAACAACCAGAGAAATACAATAAGAACAACATAAACAATAGGGTACAAAATATTTTATTAACAAGTCATCAACATATCACGACGAGTAGCAAGCTTAGATTGAATCCCTTTACCAATTTCCTCAATAATATTGACATGTAAGCCAACATAATCATACTAACAATATCATATCCAACTTATTTTCCGTAATTTCCAGTCACTTAAAGTTCATAAGAGCAATATTCTAATCAATCCATCAAGAACAACAACATCTCAAGCTAATCCAAGTATTATCTTGTAGTTTGTCATCCTAACAACTTAACCAACATACAAGAAAGCTTAAGCACAATTAGTAAGCTGTTATACTCACCTTAGACAGTAGAAACAACTTGAAATTTCAGTCAAATATAGCCGACGATTATCCTTAATGACACCACAACACTATAGGTGTTGCATTCTCTTCTTGAATCAACTTTTGGTATTCAAGTTGGTGTGTAAACACTTGTAGTTTGCCTTGAAAATGTAATATATATGAATGAGGGACTGATTATTACCTTAATCAATAAGAACAACACAAAATCTGAGGTTACTTACCTTTGAAGAACCCTCCAAAATAACCACAAGATGAAGAACTACGATTTAGCAAACACCATGGGATTTCTAGCGTTGGATTCATGTTTTTAACTTAGGTTTTCACCCTAGAATCATGGATGAAACCTCAGAGAGCATTTAGGAGGGTTTAGGAACTGTTTTGGATGAGAAAAATGAGTTAAACCAACTTAGAATTGCCTTAAATACCAGTTGTAGTTACACCGACTTTGTGGGTCACATGGGAGCTGCTTGCACAGTCTTGCAAAAATATGAATATCTATTTATATAATATTGTATCAATGAACGGTTAAATGAGCTAGACATTAGAATTGTATATCTTCAATTTGGTAGGTAGATCACCCCATAATTCCAAGAATAATTGGAGAAAAGCTCAGCTACATTTGACCTAAGTTTCAACACATTTATGAATGTAACTTGTGATGACCTTTGCCAACTTTTGTTCCACAACTCGCTTGACTTCAAAATATAACACACGACTAAAATAACCCATAACATAACCTCCTTATCATGTTAAGAACCCTAGTCTCACCCCAAAGTACATGTCATAATATTCCCAACTTGTTGACTTTCGACGAAATATATTTTCTTCGATTCGTTTAGCTTCTAAGCCTTCCAACCCTCTTGGTACTTGTTATCCATGATCTTAAAGATTTTTAACCTTCACGATAACATGATTAACTTACTTTATAAATTTTTCAAAGATGATTTCATTTATGAGCTTACATCAATTGACTTATGACATACTCTTACGTACAAAAATATGGGGTGTAACAACTTTGATGTTTTATGACTTGTGGGGATGTATGGTTTGGTTCTTGAGGGTTCGGGAGTGATTTGGAACACTTTGTTCCAATTTGAAGCTTAGAGGTGAAAGAGTTTACTAAGGTTTGACATTTTGATAAATGGACACGGGATCGAGTTTTGATGATTTCAATAGGTTGGTATGATGATTTTGGACTTCTACGTATGTTCGGGCTTGGGTTTGGATGTCCGTCGATGGTTTTGACCCTACTTGTCGAATGTTAGCATTTAAAAAAAATCTTAAGAGTTCATGTTTTGACCAAGAGTAGGCTTTGATATTAATGAACTTCGATTGGCTAGGATATGTCTACATAGTTGAACTAAACTTGTATGCGAAGTTTGGTTTCCACCCGAGGTGTTTAAGTACGTTACGAATGCTTGATTGGAAGTATAAAGGCTTATTAACTTGAGAGAGTTTCTATATGTGATTTGGCCTTTGATTCAAAGATTTGATGTTCCTATTCATGTTAAGAGCCTTTAGATAGGTTTGAATAGGGTAAATGACTTGTTAGGATGATTGGGCGTGGTCCCAAAGGCACGAGTAAGTTTCATTGTGGTTTCAGACTATTTTGACCTAGTTGGAATTTCTGGTGTCTGATGCACTCGCATCTGCAAAGTTGAAGCTGCAGATGCAAATGTCACGTGGTGGATAGAGCTACGCACCTGTGGAAGGGGGTCTAGTATTGGTAGTTCGCACCTGCACTACAATTATGTGTACCTCCAAGGTCGCACCTGCGCATAAGTGGTCACACCTACGTGAATACTTGGCATAATGGTTTAAATTGAGTTTTAGCTTAGTTTTACCCATTTTGAGTTTTGGAGATTGATAGGAGGAAATTTAGAAAAAGGATTTCACCCAATCTTAAGAGTAGGTAATTTCTATTTTGGTTTTGCTCATAAATCTTGATTTTTTTGTAGATTTCTACGCCTAAAATATGAAATTTTTAAGTGAAATTTAGGGTATTTGTCTACAAGTCAAGAGAGTGTATTTTGAGGTTTTTAACGCCGATTTGGACTCGAACTTGAAGCCTAATTACACATTCGAACGCATGGGTTTGTGAGTCAATATGAATTGACCTTGGACTCGAGTTTTGAGCATGTGAGCCATGGATTATTTTTGTTGACTTTTTGAGATTTCCTTATTGATTGAAGCTTTATTATTCGAAATTGGTTTCTATGACTTTATTTGACCCCGTTAAGTATCGTTTGGTTAGATTGGGGTCATTTGGTTAGTTTTGGGTCATTTGGAAGAGAATTACAAAGGAAATGCAGTTTTTGACGGTTGAAGCAGTTCCAAGATGAGGTTAGTCTCTTGTCTACCCTTTTTAAAAGAGAATTCACCTAAAATGGACTTAATTGCTACATGTTACATGAATTGAGGTGACAAGAGTATATGCGTGCACTCTGTCTATACCATGTTTGGGGATAGTTTTAGGCATCTTTATGCCTTGTTTGATTATGTATTCTTCTTGATACATGTCTTATTTCATTTTATGACTATGTTGGCTTTTCTTATTCATGCTAGAGATCATGCCTAGGTTTATGATTTCTTACTTGGACACAATGACTCATTCTTGATATGTCGAGTTACTTGATTTAGCCATAGTCATATATTACTCTCATGAGCACATATATATGCATATTTATTTCTTATGTCCTTGTGCGTCACACATATATTATCTCGCACGCATATGAATACATCTCTACATATGGATACATTTATATGAGTTGAGTTATGGCGCGATGGTACATTCTGCGCGGATTAATGTGATTATGGCATTGTGGTATATTTTGGTACATTGAGACATATGAACGGACTGATGAAATATTTCTGAGCCCTCGGGCTATAATGTTATTGGTGCTTAGATATGGATCTGTCCCTCAAGAGTCAGGTGATTACGCTTGTTACATTTGAGCCCAATGAGCACAGGCACATAGAAGTGTGCTTAGTGCGGGGTGTTTATGTCAGGCACCTGTACAGTGCTAAGTGTGTGTGATTATGAGGGGAACTTGTGCCAAGCACATTGGTTGTGCTGAGTGGATGAGGATTGATATTGATTATGTGGAAAGTTTGAATTTTGAGCATGCATACACATCATGTGCTCACATAGAAGCATTCCTTTAAATGCTAGATCATGCATCTCATCTATATTTGCAGATTTGGTGCGCGGATCAAGCCATTTAACTTGTATCATTTATCATATGTAGACTCGATGTAAGAATTATTCTTGATCATTATCTCTGAGAAACATGCTTATTATCTTCTTTGGTTGTGATTCACATTACTAATATTCACTATTTCAGAGCTATTGCGAAGTAAGTATCCTGTTTGTCAAAGACTCGCCACTACTTCTTCAAGGTTAGACTTGATTCTTACTAAGTACATTTGGATCGGTTGTACCCATATTATAGTTCTATACTTCTTGTGCAGATTCGGGTATTGGCCCTAGTAGAGTTTAGGGAGGTGTTTAGCTATTGATATTAGAGACTCGAGGTAGCGCTACACATATGTTTGAAGGCCCTTGGAGTTTCCTTCCTATATTTATCAGTTCATTTAGACAATATTGTGAATTTATTTTAGACCTTTCTATTTTGCTACTCTTAGTAGCACATATACTCAGTTACATAAGATTCGAGGATGTTATGTTGTTTTATACTTGGTTATCAGACTTAGCCTTATCTATGATGTTACTAAACATGTTTAGACTTATTATATCTATGATAGTGTCTTTATATAGTGTTTGAGATTGTTGGTTCTCCTAGCTGGCGTGTTAGGTACCATCACGACCATTTGTAGGTTTTGTGTCATGACAGCTTGGTATTAGAGCCAAGGTTGCATGGTCTCACAAGTCATGAGCATGTCTAGTAGAGTATTGTGGAACGTTATGGGGACGTCTATAAGTATAGTTTAAAGGCTATGTTACAATTAGGAAACCTCATTTTCTTTCATTCTCTATCGTGCAACTTTGTTTCATCCTAAAGTTTGAATCTTTTCTCTTTTATTCTCTCACAGATGGTCAGGACATATGCATAAAGTCAGTTGAGCAGGAGCTAGATCCCTAGGTTGTACCCGCTACTAGAGGTAGAGACCGGGCAAAGGGAGTGCTAGAGCCTAGACCATGGTACATGCAGAAGCACCTACACTATTCATGCTCGTGCTAGAGCAATCTTTTAGGATCCACCTATTATTGAACCCTATTTTGCATTAGTCAAGACAAGATTCAACTTGTGGTTTCTCCATCATTAATGAAAGAGAGTCGCCACATAATATTTAAAGGTATACTAAGATACCTATTTAATTACTAAGTTATGTTCATTATAGGTCTGCGAACCAGTGAGATTATGGGTAAGGTTTCTTGTTCTTCTAAGGGAAAGGCGTTAGGCACCCCTTAAAATCTACCACAGGTAGCTCCATAGGACTTAGACTAATTTTATGGAATCAGTTATTTATACTATGCTTATTTACTACTAAGTCATGGCTCATTATATGTTCAGGGGAGTATATGTAAGACTTAGAAGGGATGTAGGATTATAAAAGAGTTGTTGAAGGTTAAGAGTGTTTTGAAAGTGGTCTATATTTTAAGGTTTGTCATTATTAAGATATGAGAGTGAGTACTTAGAATAATAGATGCTAGTGTAATTTTAAAAGATGTAGTAAGAAAAGTGACTCTAAATGTACCTTGGTTTTAAAAATCTAAAAAGAGCAATCTTTGAAAAAATCACTTGAGGATCATTGCTTTTATGGAAAAAATCATATTTCATTCCATGTTAGTAAAAACCAGCGATTCTTATCTGATTTACTTTTGAAAACGGGATACTATTTTTTATTAGAGGTCTGAGCTTTAAAAATCTTTAAGAGGGGTGTGTGTACAAGATGAACAAGTTATAATTAACGAGGCAAAGATTAATTACTAATTGATTCCCTTTAAGCCATATATTAGTAAGGGTTTGCCTATGTTTCATGTAATATAATGTATGAAGATAAAGTACATAATTTAATATGAGTGTTAAATGCATGATAATGAAGTACGATAAGTCAACAAAGGCAGTAGGCAAAAAATAATGAAGCAGTAAACTAGCCTATGAAAATAATGAGTAATAATGAAAGAAGTAAGGAAGAGAGGACTATACTATGGTGGTTGGGCCTCAATAAGATACGCCCAGCAATTTGAGAGACGCAGCTATAGCGTATTGGACTCTTCAAAGATGCAGCAAGGTTGGTTTGGACCAGAGTTCCTTAGGAACTCAGCAGGCCCAAATGTATACATGCCCAAAAGAATAAAAGATGGTCAGCAGAAGTATTCCCACATTCTCAACATACTCAATTATACATGAGAGGTATATAGACAAATCATTGAAACAAAGAATAATCAATTATGTGGGATATTATATTAATGTGGTGGTTCTACATAGCAAATAATTCACATTGAAAACCTTTCGTTTTCATTAAACACTAAACCCTCAGTGAATTAAGGGCTAAGGAGGAAATTCCACTCAAGGTCGATGCTCCCTTTGAATCCCCCGACACTTCAAAGTTCCCTAGAGACTCAAGGCCCAGATAAATGCTTGTGCCGGGGAGGGCAGCCCAACTTAGAGTCGAACTCCACTCCAAAATACCCTTAAACACTAACAACATATTTTCCGTACGGGTTTAAATGCCAATGAGGCCCTTTCAATATAAACTAAATGTTATAGCATTGCTTACCACAAAATATATACTTTCTCTCCTAACATAAGAACATACAGTCCATATTGGATTACCAAACATACATATATCACATGAATTTTAAAGATCTGACTTTGAAACACATTCAGGTGAGGAATAGAGCATCATAAACATATCACAAAAATCTAAATTTAGAGCAGAGTAATATTCTAAGGAAAGGTAAATCTATACATCAACAACTCAGCATATACAGACATTATTAAAGATATCTAGGATATGATCAACTTTTTCAATAGGTCTAAAAATTTACACACTATAACATGGAATCCCTAAGGTTATCTACAAAATCATGCTCATAATAGTTTTACTTCAAACAAACCATCAAGTTCAGATAGTATCAACAAGGATCTTTATGAGACTTAGGGATTAGATTTGGTTTTAGAATTATCAGGAGAGCAAGGACTAAGGTAGTTCTGGACAAGATATAAAATTAGGAGCTGGGCAAGAGCATGTAGTATTCAGTTAGCTACTTAAATATTCCAGATGACTAATGATATTATGTAGGCAAGGGAAACTTTACACATTTTTGTAGAATTAGATTAAGCATGACATGAGAGGAAAAAGTTATAGATAAGGGAAAGATAATGCATCATGACAGGTCTAACTCAAACTTAAGTCTAGGGTAGTACAAGAATACAAAGATGATCATTCTTCTATTTTTACAAGTTATCACTTAGTTATAGCAGAGTAAGTTTTAGATTGAGCATGCAGCTGAAGGTGTTAACTAATCAAGAAAACAATCAAAATCAACTTAACAAGTTATCAGTCCTTATAGTAAAGAAAGAAAAACAAAATCATTATTGTTTTTTGAGGAAAGATAACTCAGTCTTAACAGATGTGTACAACAAGACTACTGGGAGAAGAGAAGATAGTTTAATTCAAACAAGAGTAGATCAATAGAAGCAAAAACAACTAGACAAAGTAAAAGGCCATAGTGGCTACTCAAAAATAACTTAACAAACACAAAGTAAAGAAGGAAACATATAAACAGTTAGAGTTCCTGCTTAAGGTTAAAGGATAAAGAATATAAACTTAACACCTTCAGATTTATTCAGTCATAGTTATTGAATAACAAGATCAACTTCAAGACTCACAAACTACAGAGATGCAACAGATAAGGAAAAAGATCACTGCAGATCAATGAAAAGGCTAAGAAACTCATGTGAACATGAACACATGATGACTCAAACATGTAGACTGTTGGAAACTCGTGAATAATGATAAGCAAGAATCAATTAATGGTTTAATAAATCATTGATTAAAGACTCAAGGCAGGAAACCTAATCACAAGTAGCCATTAATCTTAACATAACACAAGAATTAACACACTCAATGTCATAAAAGCATTGTAATACTCTGAATATAACTAATATATCTGTAGCATTCAAAAGAGATGAACAAAAGAGAAGATTGAGAGAGCTCTTTTTAGTTGCTTAAGACCCCAGAAACCTCAAGCTTTAATCAGCAACAGTACTCAGCAAATGATAGAAAAGGAAACAGCAAGAAAAAACTAAGGCTTTGAATCCTAAACTTCTTAGATAATTGAAACGTTTGTGTTTTTTCATTAGTGGTTCGTGTTTGGTCCTAACATATCCTTGATGTTAGGTGAGCACATTAAAGCCCTATTTATAGTTCCATTTAAGGATCTAGGGTTTCAACAAAATTTAAATTATATAGTGGAAGATGGCGATAAGCTGATGATGTGAGCAATATGAGTGAAATCAGAGAAGAGTAGAGGGGAAAACAACGAAGAAATTTACCTGAGATGGGAGACTGATCGTTGAAGGAAGTGGACCATCGGTTAAACTCTATTTTCTAGAGGTCACTGAGTTTGACCTTTGGACATCGAATCCTCCAGATGACCTTTGAGAAGGAACTCCATGCATGCTCCGATTTGACAAAACATGAAGGAAAATCGGAGATTTGATATTCCGTCTTTGGGTCTAGGGTTTTAGGATTTAGATGTTTGAAATTTTTGATTGAAAAGGGGAATTTGCAGTAGGATTCACGTAATTTAGGAGGCAAAAGGCAATTTCAAGCTTCAATTTGAAAGAACATAGCAAAACCCATGTGGTTTGAAGTTGTCTTTGAGTCTAGGGTTAAGCTTCGGGGATTTTGGATTTGTGTGATAAAACGGGAATGAAATCGGAGAGATTTGAAGTTAGGGAAGACATAAAGGATATATTCATGGTTGATTTGTTGACCTTGCACCGATGTTTGCAAGGTTTTGTGATTGTTGGAGGCTGGAAGGACGAGAGAAAGAAGAGAGAAAAGGGAAAGGAGGGAGGCATGGTCAATAGAGAATGATTAGGGTTTTTGGGGTTGGGATAGTCCGTCTCTTGGGAGAAATGGGTGAGGGAGATTTGGGTCATTAGAGCTTTAGATCAATGGCCCAAATAATTCGGGCTTTAACAATTTAAAAGGATAAAATAAATGGACTGTTGGACCTCTTAGGCTTTGACGGTTGAGATGAATCTGAAGCTGTGTTTTAAATTAAAGGATAAATAAGAGATAAAATGTGGGTCGTTAATCAAATAGACGGATGACCTAGATTGAATGTACTTCTTGTGTGAGTGATAAAGATGGGTGATGTGGCGCGAGCAGATTGGTTCAGAGAGGTTGTCGCGGATCACCAAGGTGGAAAATCAGATGGTTGTTTCGTTTGTATAATTTCGGATTGGGGCTAAAATAATTTAACTAATAGCCACTTTGTAATTTGTTAAGGAATTGCAATCGTAACCTTTTAGTCTTTATCCCTTTTGAAATTAATTTAAATAAACTTAATTATTTCAATAAAATGTAGTAAAAATTATAATTGTTAAATACTACTAATTATTGCAATTAATTAATTATTTGTAAAAATACTTTTTTGGGACATTAAATTTGAATTACTGAAATAGTATACTAATTAACTAAAATTTTAAGAAATAATTTATTGAATTAATTATAGAACCTTCATATAGAAATTATTTTTTAATAATCCTAAAATAGTTAATATATTTCTTACTACATAATGTCAATATTACATGATTAATTTTCAAACTAATGCTTGGTTAATTTATAAAATAGATATTAATTATTGGAAATACTTCAAAAACATTTATTTTAAATTAACTAAGTATAAATAAATTAATTTAAAAGAGAGGGTCAAAATTAATCTTCGATAGTTGCCCCTCTTTGACCGGAGACGATGAAAGAATTTTCGGGCGAGGAAATTGAACTAGAGCCAATTTGTCCCGACTTTTAGGCAGGTATTGCAGGTAATGGGGATGATGAATTGTCGTATTGAATGAGGAAGAATCTAGAATGATTTGGTAATATTGGGCCGAATTCTGGCTTTGAATTGCTTACATACCTCGGGCTCAATGAGGATTAGGGCTTATGTAGTTCTGGAGTAGGGATTTTGGGGAAGCGATACTCGCAGGAATTGTCCCAGTATCGTATTGTGATCATATGGCGAAACGGAAGATTGGTCAGTCATGGTAGCTTGAATTTTGTGTCCTGATTTGAATGATTCGAAATTTTGAGCTCGTTGATCATCTTGGGCTGGGATCTTAGGCCCGCTACTGGGTTGGTTATCCCCAGAGAGTTGTAGTTTGGTCTGCTGCTAAGAAAACGTTCCACGGTGCGGTGTTTGTCCCTGCAAAACAAATGAAATACACGCATACCAATATATTGTAATGCAGAATATATTAAGATGCGATATAAATGATGCAAAAAAGATGATGCTTGGCTGTCGGCGAGCCATTATTTGTGATTGGGATGATGGAATACTTTATCCTGACTCGATTTGTTAGCCGGGCTGTGTACCGTGTTGTAGTTGTCGGAGCATTTTGAAAATTGTTTCCTCTTATTGGGAGAGCGTGATTGGTAAAGTGTGTCTCCACTTGTCGGGTGAGCTTTGCACTGAGTAATGTCTCCGCTTGTCGGTAGAGCTTGATTTGTAAAGTGCCTCTCCGCTTGTTGGGATTTCACTGACATGTAAAGTATTCTCCGCTCGGGAGTGATTGATTAAAATTGTAATCATGCCTAAAGCTGTATGAACAAAATGTTAAAACATTCAAAGTAATATCAAATGAAAATAAGAGCATGCCCAAGAGATACTCTTGACATAGAAGCTAGGTTGCGGCCATCGATTGGCAGAACGTTGGTGACGAGGTTTACGATTGTCAATTCCTGGGTCCGTGATGACGGAGCGGTGATGAAAATTTCTTTGTTGGCCAAGTTTGCAGTTTGCTATATTCAAGGATCTGGTTGGCGAAGCTGATATTCGGTTTGTACAAGGTGCTCCGATTGATTGAGCTAACGGTTTGCTATATACAGGACTTCGATTGGCAAAGCCGACATTCTATTTGTACAGGATGCTCTAATTAGGTGAGCAGACGATATTCTATGTACGAATTTTCGTATTAGCTGTCTGATTCTGAGGTACCTGCAAAGGATTTAGAAGTTAGCTCTAGATGTACCAAAAAATTTCAAGTAAAGGAGAAAGAGGGATAATTTTAGGCTAGTGGCGGATCCGTCATTTGCCCCAGTGTGGCCCTAGTTCTTCCTTACTTCCTGTTGACCTGCACTCAAAGAAAACTTCTTAATGGGGGGGGGAGTTGGTTATGTCTACCATAGTGTTGGTTTTCCCCGGCCTTGGACATAATCGAGCCACGAAGTCTGGTAGATGGAATAGATTACAGTATATACGTATATTTTGTTTTAGAAAACATTCCGAAAATAATTTGTTTTTTTAAGGAAAATGTCGTCGTTTCGGATTATAACATGTTACGAAAAGTTCTCCACACGTGAGCGTATCCTCTTGTAAACTTTGTCCAGTTGATGTCGATCTTCTGTGATGCCTCTGATAGCGCGGCTACTTTTTGTTGCGACTGCATACTAATTTTGACCTAATGCATTACAAAGGCTTTCCTAAGGTTATGACCGAACCATTTCAGGTTGCCCACATATCTGTAATGGAATTAGATCTGAACATAGTTCGTGGATTATTATACAATATGATGTAGATGACCGAGCCTGACTCAGGTAGCCTACAGTTCCAAATGGAATCAGGTCGAAGCGTAGTTCAATTACAACAGATGCAAAATGATGAGATTAAGAATGAAAATGGCCAACTCTGACTTAGACATCCTACGTATCCAAGTGGAATCAGGACAGAACGTAGTTCAATTACGAAAGACGAATGAATACGATGAGGATTGCCTACGTATTCCTTTTCGAGAAAATCAAGCCGGCGTAGTTGTTGAGCAACATACAAAAGTGATATTTGGTTTTTCTATTACAAGAGAAATGGGGAAGAAAAACCGAACCCTACATGGGTTGCTTACGTATTCCCTCGGTGGAAAGTCAGGTGGAGCATAGTTCTGTTACATCAAAAACTCTAACTCTATTTGTCTTCAGACATAGTACCTCTTTATTACGTCTGAGTTGATAGGCTTCGTGTTGACTCTTCCATCCATTTCTGCCAAGATTAGAGCTTCACCCGACAGTGCTCGGTGAACAACGTAAGGACCTTGCCAGTTTAGTGTGAACTTTCCTTTGGCTTCTTCTTTATAGGGAAAGATTTTCTTTAAAACCAACTGCCCCAGTGTGAACTGGACTCTTTTGTTAAATGCACTAGCCATCCTGCTCTGATATAATTGACCATGACATACTGCATCTATCCTTTTCTCATCAATGAGCATGAGTTGTTCCTGCCTGATCCGTATCCACTCTGCATCGTCCAATTTTGCCTGTTGAATGACTCTTAAGGACAGTATCTCGACCTCTGCAGGTATCACTGCTTCAGTGTTGTATACCAACATGTATGGCGTTGCCCCAGTGGATGTTCTCATTGTAGTCTGATAACCCAGTAAAGCAAAAAGTAACTTCTCGTACCATTGTCTGTGTTTGTCCACTATCTTTCATAGAATCCTCTTGATATTCTTGTTAGCTACCTCAATTTCCCCATCCATTTGTGGTCTGTAGGGTGTGGAATTGCGGCGGATGATTCTGAACGTCTCGCATATTTCTCTCACGAGGTCGCTGTTGTGGTTTGCAACATTGTCAGTGATGATAGACTCCGGTATCCCAAATCTGCAGATGATGTTTTTTCGGACAAAATCCGCCACTACCTTCTTTGTGACGGCCTTATAAGTAGATGCCTCGACTCATTTGGTGAAATAGTCAATAGCTACCAAGATGAAACGATGTTTGTTTGATGCTGTAGGCTCTATGGGTCCAATCACGTTCATGCCCCGGGCATCGAACGACCAGGGTAAACCCATTACGTTTAATGCATTTGGTGGAACCCAGATGAAATCTCCATGAATCTGGCACTGGTGACACTACTGCCTGTAGCAGATACTATCACTTTCCATAGTCATCCAAAAGTATCGAGCTCTAAAAATCTTCTTGGCTAATGTTAACCCATTCATATGGGGTATGCACGTCCCTGCATATATTTCTTCCAACAATCTGGTTGCTTCAACAACGTCTACACATATCAGTAAACCTAAGTCTGGGGTCCTTTTGTGCAGGACTTACTCGTTGAGGAAAAAGTGGTTTGCCAGCCTCTTGAAGGTTCATTTTTGACCATTAGTAGCATCCTCCGGGTATTCTCTGGTTGCATGGAATTTCTTGATGTCGTGATACCATGGTTTACCATCTGATTCTTCATCCACATGGAATCAATAGGCATGTTGATCCCCGATCTCTACCTCAATAGGGTCGATATGGTTCTTGTCTGGATGCTGAATCATAGATGATAGGGTCACAAGGGCGTCAGCGAACTCGTTCTGAATCCTGGGGGCATGCTTGAACTCAATCTTTGTGAACTTCTTGCACAGCTCCTTCACGTAGTGCATGTATGGCAGTATCTTGACATTCTTAGTGGACCATTCTCCTTGAACGTGGTGTATCAGCAAATCAGAATCTCCTATGAATAAAAGTTCTTTAATGTTCATGTCAACTGCCATTTTGATTCTAAGGATGCACGCTACGTATTCAGCCATATTATTGGTACAAGGAAATCTTATCTTTGGCAATGCTGGATAGCGTTGTCCAGATTCTGAAATCAGGACTGCCCAATTCCGACTCCATCGAAAAACATTCTCCACCCACGGTACGATTATGCACTTTCCTCCCTGGTAAATAGTACTTCTTCATATGGGAAATATGTGATAAGTGGTTCGTAATCTCCATCCACTGGATTCTCGGTGAGGTGGTTGGCTAAAGCTTGTCCTTTGATAGCCTTCCGATTTATGTACACAATGTCAAATTCACTAAGGAAGATTTGCCATTTAGCTAGATTTCCGGTAGGCATTGGTTTCTGAAAAATATATTTGAGCGGGTCAAGCCGAGATATCAGATGCGTGGTGTATGCTAACATGTAATGCTTTAGCTTCTGAGCAATCCAAGTCAGAGCACAACAACTGCGTTCTATCAGGGTATACTTGGCCTCGCATGGCGTGAACTTCTTGCTTAAGTAGTAAATGGCCTGCTCCTTTCTCCCAGTTCCATCATGCTGCCCCAACACACTGCCAAAGGTATTGTCCAAGACTGGCAAATAGAGAAAAAATGGTTTCCCTGGTTCGGGGGGAACCAGCACTGGCAGGTTTGAAAAATACTCTTTGATTCTATCGAAGGCTTTCTGGCACTCCTCCGTCCATTTCGTGGCAGCATCCTTCTTCAGCAGTTTAAAAATAGGTTTATAGAATACCGTAAACTGGGATATGAAATGACTGATGTAATTCAATCTGCCCAGGAAACTCATGACATCTTTCTTGCTCTTTGGTAGCGGTAATTCCTGGATGGCCTTGATTTTTTATGGATCCAGTTCTATCCCATTCCTGCTTATAATAAAACCCAGTAGTTTCCCAGTGGGGACTCCGAATGCACACTTTGTTGGGTTCAACTTTAGATTGTACCTTCGCAGGAGTTCGAAAAATATCCTCAAGTCGTCCAAGTGCTCCGAGCTCTTTCGAGACTTTATGATGACATCATCCATATACACTTTAATCTCCTTATGAATCATGCCGTGAAAGAGGGTCGTCATCGCCCTCATGTAGGTGGCACCGACGTTTTGAGACCAAAAGGCATAACTCTATAACAGTAGACTCCCCAAGGCGTGGTGAAAGCTATCTTCTCTGCATCTTCCTCGTGCATTAAGATTTGATGGTATCCAACGAAACAATCCACAAATGACTGCAGTTCATGATTTGCGCAGTTGTAGATAAGGATGTGGATATATGGAAGAGGAAAATCATCCTTTGGACTAGCTTTGTTGAGATCTCGGTAGTCCACACATATTCTGATCTTTCCGTCCTTCTTGGGCACTAGAACAATGTTTGCGAACCAGCTTGGATAATTGGTGACCCTTACTACTTTTGCTTCTATATGTTTGGTAACTTCTTCCTTTATCCCTAGACTTAAATCTGGTTTGAACTTTTTGGGCTTCTGCTTGACTGGCGGTCTGTTAGGATCGATAGGCAGTTGATGCGAGACAATGTCGGTGCGTAATCCTGGCATGTCATCATAGGACCATGCGAATACATCAATGTAATGTCAGAGGATCTCAACCATGTTTTCCTTCTGCTCGGCTTCTAGATGAATGTGGATTCTAGTTTCCTTTACATGTTCTTCGCTTCCAAGATTGATCACTTCTGTTTCTTCGATGTTGGGCTTTTCTGACTCTCCAACTGTTCGATCTCCTGCGGGAGATTATCTGGCATCATACTCTTGTCATATTCCTCATAATCCGATTCATTGCGCTCAACGGTTTTGTTATATGTCATAACTGTGGAACGCATTTTTTTATCGATTTAATTACTGAAACTAAAAGCTAAGTATAAATAAAGCAGTAAACAAAGTTGCAATATTTATGAAAATGATTCTTTTTATTTCATCAAAAGGGGAACATCCTAAGCGTTCACAAGAGGTAAATGACAAAAAGGTAAAGACATGGTATAGGACTGGCGGTCCAATTCTGCAACTCTTTGCCTGGTTCGGCATCCCTGATAGTTGGTGTCTTGATGTCAGTACCTTCATAGTATTCTTCAATCATATTCACGAATAGCTTTCCCATCCCGTCGATGGTATCATCTTCGGGTACGGAACTCTCTCCCGGACTTGCAACATGCTCTGGCACAAAAATCCTTTTCCCAGAGCTAACGGTATGAGCTTTCCCTTTTGGTGGCAGATATCCTATGCCAGCCTTTCCTTTCTTCCCATTATGTTCAATTGGCTATGTTATTCCATCTGACTTGGCTCCTAACCCTAGTTTCTGGCATGTATCCATATTTCATCATCTCGCTCATAGCCATATTGGATCTATACGGCGACTACATTCCCAAATTTTGTTCAGTCTTCTCTATGTCAGTAGTTTGCATGATTTCCACAGCATGGAAGGCGACTCCGTCTAGCCCTTCAATGAATGGAATAGCATATTCCAAATAAGCGGAGTGACCCCACTCTCCATGAACCACGATCTCTTGGCATCCCTACTCGAATTTTATGCATTGGTGCAAAGTAGATGGCACGACCCCTGCCATATGTATCCAAGGCCTGCCCAGCAGCAAGTTGTAGGAAGAGGAGATGTCCATCACTTTGAACAACACCGGAAAATCAACAGGCCCGATTTGCAAAGCTAGATAAATTTCTCCAGTAACATCCTTTTGTGAACCATCAAAGGCTCTCACCCTTACGTTGCTTTCCTTGACTTCTCTCAAATGAATTCCTAACTCCTGCAAGGTGGAGAGCTGACAAATATTGACTCCTGACCCTCCATCGACTAGCACCCGGGACACCACTTTGTCCCCGCATTTGATAGTGATTTGAAGAGCCTTGTTGTGACTTGTGCCTTTGTTAGGAAGTTCGTCTTGTTTGAAAGTGATCATGTTTGCTTTGACCATTTTCCTGATTGTTACGATCAACGCCTCACTAGTGGTGTTATCTGGTACACTTACCCTACTTAGTACTTTCAACAGGGCATCCTTATGACTGTCGAAGCTCATTAATAGATCCATGATAGTAATCTGTGCTAGAGTTTTCTTCAGTTGCTCCTCCACAAAATAATCTTTCCTTGACATTCCTTTCCAAAACTCAATGGTTTCTGTGTTAGTTATGTACCTCCTTGGAATTTGTTCTCTCCCCGGATTTCCGCGAATGACATATTTAGGGGCGTAGAATCTCCCAAACCTAGACATACCCTAGGCTGCGACAGAATCTGTCATTTGGCCTTTCCCTTTTGCTGGTGTGTCCAAGGGACGGTTTTGTACTCCCGACCTTTTTCATCTCGAGTAGCATCGGTAGGTTGCAGCGGATAGGTATGAACCATCACTGTAGGCCTTAGTTGTACCGTAATGATCGGAACCTTTTGAGGAAGGATCTCTGTGACTTCTACAT
This sequence comes from Nicotiana tabacum, assembly GCF_000715075.1. Classification (NCBI taxonomy): domain Eukaryota; kingdom Viridiplantae; phylum Streptophyta; class Magnoliopsida; order Solanales; family Solanaceae; genus Nicotiana; species Nicotiana tabacum. The sequence continues at coordinate 46,961,995 of NC_134092.1, forward strand.
TTCCTATAGTGACAATTGTTCCCTTCAGGTCATACTCTTTATCTAATGTGATCGTGTTATCTCCCTGGTTTTGATGATTTGGCAGTGGGTTGCGATTCACATTAGGTGGTATCGGAGTGAACTCAATGGCTCCGCTCTTGATCAAGGTTTGAATTTCATTTTTCAACTTGAAACAATCTTCAGTATCGTGTCCAGGTACATTAGAATGGTACACGCATCTTTTAGTGGCATCAAAATACTTGGAGGGATGTTCAAGAAACCTTCCCTCGATTGGGTGTATCAATCCTGCTCTTCTCAAAGTTTCGAACAATTGGGCTAGAGGCTCAACAATTGGGGTATAAGTTCTAGGACCCCTCTCTTCAAAGTTGGGACGAGGGCTTGGTGCATAAATAGATCGGTTATGATGAGTGGTGGTTGGGACGGGAGCATATGGTCGTTGTGGGTTTTGGTTGTTGTTGGCTCGAGGAGGGTTGTATTGTGGTTGAGGGTGGTAATATGGTTGGGTATTATAGACTGGAGCGTAAGTGGGTGGTGGTGAGTGGCTGTTTAGGGAATAAGAGGTGCTTTTGTGATGTGGATTGGGTTGGTAATAAGGAACGACCGCTGAGACCTTCTCTTTCTGCTTCATTCCGCTACCGATTGACCCTGACTAGATGGCCTTGATGGCCGCTTGCAGTGCTGCCATTGATTGTACTTTACCAGATTTTATGCTCTTTTCTAAGAAAAATCCCATCTTGAGAAGCTCGGGGAACTTTTGACCCATCTTTTCAAAGTATATTCCCTCCTAGGCTCTGATGAAATACTTGGTTAGTTCAATGTCATCCAGCAGAGGTTGGAACGACTCAGATGGTTTTTTCTGTAGGTTCACCAGTGCGAACCGATCAGATGTGATCTCTGTATTGAATCGAAAATGATTCATGATGTCCTTCGCCATATCTTGCCAAGTTCTCCAATTTCGCGGATCCTGTCGAGTATACCAAGTGAGTGCTTCTCCCATCAAACTTCTTATAAATAATTTCATCCTTAGCTTCTCGTTCCTCCCCACTATGGCTAACTTGTCACAATAAACCCTCAGATGTGCGTGAGGGTCCCCCGTCCTACCGAAGATATCAAACTTTGGGGGTTTGTATGCTGATGGAATATCCATATCTGGATGAATACACAGATCCTCGTAGTCCAAACTTTCACTTCCCCGGGCAGCTTTGAGATTCTTCATTTGCCTTCTCATCATTTGTAACTCCTCAGATACTGAGTCTTCTTCTTTACGCCTGGCTTCTCTCTCCATCTCGGCATATTGGTCAATCTCATCAAGCACCCTGGCGATGATAGGTGCTGTAAAGGTAGGTTCAGAAATGGCATATACAAGGGGAACGTACCACTCGTGGGTGGCGGCATGTGCCACAGATATGTGCTGGTTAGTGGTAAAAGTGACTCTGTCATGAAGAGGGGTAGTTACATTAGTGGTAATAGGCAGTTTTTGTGATATCTGAGTGTATTGTGGTATGTAAAGAGTGTGGATAAGGGGATTTGGTGGGCTAGCGGGGGTTACTAGAGGTATAACTTGAGTGGTGGGAATTGAAGTTGGGATGTTGTTATTTTGGCGTGATATAGAAGGAGAGTGATGTGGAAGTGAATCCAAAGAAGGGAATCTAAGTGGATGAGGAAGTGTTGTCATGGCCAGGTACGCCAGTTCTCTGATTTGCGATACCTCCTCCCTTAAGGATTCCATTTCTTGGGCCATCTTGGCCACGTGTTCATCATTCCTAGTCATTTTCCCCCGATCGCCTCGGGTTGTCGGCTATAACCAGAGCATATTCAGTTGGGTCTTCTGCGGATGACATCTTTCCCTTTGACCTTAGATTATATGGTGGCCCCGCCAGTTTTGGTCCATACAAACCAAATTTCTTTTCTCTTGGGGGGTAATAATAAAGAAAAAGAAAAATAAGAAGAAAGAAATGAAAAGGAACAAGAGTCAGTTTCTTCATTCATGAGAGCAGGAGATCATACAGAGCAGATAATTCGTGCATTACAGCTGGCGCATTCCTAGAATTCATGGGGACCTATCATTGCTAGAGGTAGGCTTAATTCGCATATATTTGACAAACATTTAGACTTGACACATTTAGATTTGAAGGAATTAGTTTTCATTAATAATTTGGATTGATACAAGTGGGAACAAGGATTGCATCATTGTTTCATAGAACTGCATGGGCTTGGACAACTCGCACTTTTGGAAAGTAAAAGAGAAAACTAGAGATAAAGGTACAAAGTGGGAAACATGGGAAATAAATTAACTATAATAACCATCCCCTGAGTCGTTTCTCATATTCTTCTCTTCTTCTGGCTCCTCTTAATGATCCTCCTTCGGATCTTCCTCAATCTCCTCCTCATCATCGTTGAATTCAGACTCCTCCTCTAGATCTTCTTCTGGATCTGCGCTTGATTCTATCTGCATTCACTCCACTACACGATCATCATCTTCAACAGGTGGCAACATGTGGTCAATGGATCCTGGGACTACGTGATGATGCATTGACGTGGTCACAAGATAATGCGGCAAGATCTCATGCTAAATCTGCAAAGCAACCACCGCTTCCTCTAACCAGGTTATACCCTCTCTGCTTGGGTGGGCCAATTCTTCTTCTTTGTCAATCCCAACGTAATACTCGGGAGTACACCATGAGTTTTGACCCATAGGCATTGTTACTGGGTCATTCTACTCCTCTTGTAGTCTTCTTTTCCTGGGAATTGGGATCTCGTCATTGTACTCATCCTTGTATGGCATTGTCCTCGTCCACAGAGGCACATCTTGGATCATCCTGAATTGTCTAAGGACCCACATGGGTGAGTATGGTTAAATGCCTTCCAGTCCGATCAACTCAATAAAGTAATTTTGAGGAGTCCTCAGGATTGCACTTCCACCTAACCAAGAAAGTTTCCAGTTGATCCATTCTCCTATCAGATTGCTCAGCGTTTCCCTCTATTATTCTTGCCCATGTGGGGAGATCCAGTGTCTCATTCTTTCATCGTGGTTGCAGATCATATTGCTGACACCCACAAAGTAGTCGATGGTGGCCTCTCGCTGGAAGAAGTGTTCAGTAGCCCAGATCTGAGCAACAAGTTACAACCTTTAAATAAATCACACCCTCGTGCACATGCACACGAAGCTCTCAGCATCTCAGCTAACACCATTTGCACCAAAGTAGCTTGAATATTGCCGCGTAAGGTTGCCACGACCACTGGTAACATGCTGATATTAATACGGCCTCTTCGCTGCGGACAAACAAATAATCCCAACAGTGCCATTGCAAAAGTGATACGCCTGAGAGTCTTCGTACGTCACTTGGTCACATTGAAACTCCCCTGAAAACCATTTGTAGCTTTTATGGTGCCCAAATCTATCGAACATTCGGTCGAGGCTCACCCATTCGTCCTCGATACTTCCGAGGTTTCTGTTGTTGGCAAGGCTTAAGGCATCCAAGAACCGGTAACCGGGCATAGTAACTGGCAATATTGGCTTTCTTCCATTGAATGGCAGCTCTGTGAAACTTGTGACTTCTTCCAATGTCGGTACTAACTCACCATCGACAAATTTGAACACCACCTTAGCCAGATCCTAAAATTCTATCAGCAGAAGAGTGAGCACCATGTCTTCTCGGATGTTCATCAATGCAGTTAATGCTCCCAGGTGCGCCTGAACCTCATCTCTGTGTTCCCAACGGATGTGCTTCTTGTGTGAGTGATAAAGACGGGTGACGTGGTGCGAGCAAATTGGTTCAAAGAGATTGTCGCGGATCACCAAGGTGGCAAATAAGATGGATGTTTGGTTTGGATAATTTCGGATTGGGCTTAGTATTTGGGCTAAAATAATTTAACTAATAGCCACTTTGTAATTAGTTAAGGAATGGCAATCGTAGTCTTTTAGTCTTTATCCCTTTTGAAATTAATTTAAATAAACATAATTAATTAAATAAAATGTAGAAAAAATTATAATTGTTAAATACTACTAATTATTGCAATTAATTAATTATATGTAAAAAATACTTTATTAGGTTTTGAATTATTGAAATAGTAAACTAATTAACTAAAATATTAAGAAATAATATATTGAATTAATTATAGAACTTTCGTATAGATATTATATTTTAATAATCCTAAGATAGTAAATATATTTGTAACTACATAATGTCAATATTACGTGATTAATTTTGAAACTAATGCTTGGTTAATTTAAAAAATAGATATTTCATTACTGGAAAATACTTCAAAAATATTTATTATAAATTATTAAGTAAAAATATATTAATTTAAAAGGAGGGTCAAAATTAGCCGTCAACACATACAATTCTATAGGTGGACCAGGTTATAGATTATGTTGTATGAGAGGTTCAGGATTTATTTGGAAGAGTGAATCTCAAATTGGAAGCTTTAAGTTGGAAGAGCTAACCAAGGTTTGACTTTTGAGTAAAGGAGCTCATAATCAGGATTGGATGGTTTCAATAGGTTCGTATGGTGATTTTGAACTTGGGCATAAGTTCAGATTTCAATTTTGATGTTCCTAGAAGGTTTTTGGCTCTATTTGTCGAAAGTTTATAATTTGAAGAAATAGAGAGTTCATAAGTTTGACCGGAAGTTGATTTTTATGTTATCAGACTCGTATTGTGCTTTTGAGACCTTGGAAAATTTCATTTAGTTGGTTGGAACTTGTGTTCAAAGTTAGGTTGTGATCCGGAATGTCTAAGTGTGATTCGGATGTGTTCGACGAAGTTTGAATGTTTGAAACTTGAGAGAATGATTTTGATCTTTGATTCTTTCTTTTGATGTTATTTTTGGTGCTTTGAGCCTTTGAGTAAGTTTAGATAATGTACTTGGACTCGTTGGTGTGACTGGATTGGATCCCAAGGGGATCGGGTGTGATCCGGGGTGGTTTCAAACCATTTCGGTTGCTTTGTAGATGTTGTGTTGCTGGTGTGTTGTACTGCTTCACGATCGCAAAGCTAGGTTTGCTATCACGGAGAAGGATTTTGGCTAGCTGCTACTTATGGTTCACGTTCGCAGGGTTACATTCTCGTTTGAGTAGTGTTGGAGTGCTTGGTCATTGCGTTCGTGTGCTGTCAGTTGCGTTCGCATAGTGTCTTAGCAGGTAGGTGGTGAGTTGGCTTTCGTGTTTGCATAGTGTGTCTACCGTTCCTAGTGTGTTGGTTGGTTCGCTTTCACGATCGCGTGGGCTCTTTCATGATCGTGTATTGTATTTCCTTGGAAGCAACATTTTGTGCTTCGCAAATGCGAGGCTTGTGCCGCGTTCGCGAAGGGTACTTCTAGGCAGATTATTTAAGAAGTTATTTCAATACTTTTGCCCATTCTTTCATATGTTTTGCCCTAGACTTGGAGATGGGCGATTGTTCATGGAGATTTTCGTACGAGGGAGAGGGTAAGTGATATCTACCTATTTATGATTATAATTGAAGAATCTACATGGATTTCTACACATAAAAGATGGGATTTTGATAAGAAATTTGGGTTTTTGTCTATACTTTAAGAGAGTGTATTTTGGTATTTTGGCCATCGATTTGGACTCAAATTTGGAAACTAATTATATATTTGGACTCTGCAGGTTATGGGTCATCGGATTATGGTATTGGTTTTGAATTTTGAGCACGCATCCCCGGGTTATCTTTTGTTGACCTTTTGGGAATTCTTCAAAGATCGAAGCTTTATGGATTGTGATCATTTTCTATAGCATTGTTTGACTTCCTTGAATGATATTTGGCTTGGATTTGCATGATTGGAGGGCTAGAACGAGGTTTTGATGCGATTCGAGATTGAAGCATTCTCGAGAAGAGGTAAGTCTCTTGACTAACCTTGTTAAGAGGAAAACCCTAGGATTTGACTTGATTGCTATGTGTTAAGTTATTGGGGGTGGTGTATATGCAAGGTGGCAAGCATATATACATGGACAAAATTTATATCATATCTGAGGAAGAATTGAGATATATTATGCATTGTTTTGATTATATGTTCATCTTGATTCATGACTTATTTGGCTTATATGACTACATTTGATCTCTTATTCATGCTTGAGATCATGCCTAGGTTTTTGATTATTTATGAAGGCATTGGATCTTATTCTTGATATGTTGAATCACTTGAATCATCCGTAGTCATATAGAAATTCCATGAGCACATATCCGCATGATTATTATTAAGTCCTTGTGCATATTTTATCTATTAATTCTTGGGCATATGTATAAATTTTATATTTGGATATTTTCTTGGACTATGATTATGGAACGAAAGGCAAGGTCGTGCTATTGAAATACAATTATGGCACACAGGACATGATAAGCGGATATTATTTTTTGAGTAAGATATCAAGCTCTTTTTCCGCTTGGATAAGGATATGTCCCTTCGGAGTCTGGTGATTACCCATGTTACTTTGGGCTTTGTGAGCGTGGTCAATACATGGATTGTGTATTGAGTCAATACATGGATTCTGTATCGGGGTACATGAATCTTGTGTTGGTCATGGTAAGAGATAGAATTTTGAGCATGCATAGACATCCTTGAGTCATTTAGAAGCCTTATTTTAAATGCTAATTGTCACATGTCATCTGTATATGTTAGTTGGGAGCCTCGGCTCCTTTGAATGCAGCATGCCATCTTTAAATATCATATCTGAGCATTATTATGATTCTCTTATGAATTGGAAAATCATGATTTATATCTTTCGACTGTTTTATATCTTTAATACATGTTGTTGATGAGGATATTTATTATTTCGGTCCATGCTGTGTTATTTATATATGTGTTGTAAGTATCTTGATGCCTATACCCACGCCACTACTTCTTCGAGGTTAGACTTGATACTCACTGGGTACCGATTGTGGTGTACTCATATTACGCTTCTACACATCTTTTTATGCAGATCCTCATGTTGTATTAGCTAAGCCTCTTGTTGAGCCAAGGAATTCGCTCAAAGACTTAGGGAGTGTTGCACCTCATGGATTCAATTTGCAGTGCCCGAGTCCATGTCCTTGTTAATCTCTTGTCTATTTTCTTTCTCTCAGATAATTTTGATTATGTATTCAGACTTCTACTTATTCAGTAGTTTCTCGTGTACTTGTGTCACCTAGCCCTTGGGGGTTGCACTGTTGTAGTGAAGGCATTCATATGCCCATTTCTCAACCAGATCTACATTTATGACCAAGGGGTCCGTGTGTGGTGCCGGCAATTCGAGTACCACAAGTTGTTAGTTTGATGTCCACAATTCAAATCGTAAAGGGCTTCAAGGAAGAGGGAGCACCAGTTTTGGCAATCAGGACAGGTACTAAGGAGGTCAAGATGGGCAAAGCCTTGACTCCTTCTAAACAACGAGTCCTTAAGGGTAAGGACTTCATTTCATGGGCGAAGCCATATGCCATGGGTCCGTACATGGCACCTCCAAAGTTAGAGGATTCCAGGAAGCAACGTGGAAAGCTACTTGGGTCGAGGCATGTCAGTCCGTTAAAGGCACCTTGTAGAGACAAGGGTGATATGGAGCGGAGGCAATCCAGGCGACCAACAGTTTACACAAGTTCTTTGGTCGTCGACAAAAAGGTCGATACCATTATCAAGCATCGGGTGATACAAGGAGTAGGTTGGGGCAATTCAAGCAGCCAATTTCTTGTCCGATGGAAGGGGCAACCGACAGAAGGGGCAACGTGGAAAAAATATGAGGCATTATGGCCGTTCAAAGATCAAGTTCACGACTACTTGAATCGTCTGGGCGCCGAGGTCATCACCATTTCAAGTGGGGGAGAGTGTTCCAACCCGCATATTTTTCGCCCAAATTTGCTGCCTAAAGGTCTGCCAAACGAGCCAAACTTGGCTGCCAAAGACCAGAAGGTCTTTGCACATGGAGGCAACAATCCGACAGGCTGTCCGGCCCCTCCCAGGGGCTACTTTTTGCTAGCAAAGGCAGGTGCTGCACAGCTAGGTAGGGCCACATCCTGTCTGGAGGAACATGGGAGCAAATGCTTGCCAGCAAGAACTGGGCCACAGCAGCTGGACAAGTCAATTGGCACCTAGGCTGCCAACACCTTCCAGGAAACCAGCACAAAGCAGTGCATCCCAGGCTGGCCGGTCCCACAACCAACTTAGCTGCCTGTGGGCATTTTTCTGTATAAATAGGATACTTAGGCCTTGTTAGAAGGCAGATCTCTTTACTTGTATTTCCTTCTTTTGTATATGAGAAAAACCCCGAAAATTGGCCTTGGCCTCCCATCTTTGTGTCTTTCATTTCATTATCCTTCCAACCTTTGAGTTTGTGTGATTGCCTTGGTCCTAAAGCACGATTTTGTGCTTGTTTCTTGTTAAGGGCTAAAGCAAGAGTAGTAGTCAGGCTATCTTGCTGCCATCGCTGAGCCCCCAGAAAATGGGTCCGCGACATAAGCCTCTTATTGAGCCAAGGAATTCGCTCAAAGACTTAGGGAGTGTTGCACCTCATGGATTCAATTTGCAGTGCCCGAGTCCATGTCCTTGTTAATCTCTTGTCTATTTTCTTTCTCTCAGATAATTTTGATTATGTATTCAGACTTCTACTTATTCAGTAGTTTCTCGTGTACTTATGTCACCTAGCCCTTGGGGGTTGCACTGTTGTAGTCATGTTTGGACCATGTTATGAATGTATTAGATATCATACTGTTTCTAGATCATTCTTGTCTTTATTTATGATATAATTCTGATAATTAAAGGAATCTAGACTATATTGTGTTGATTGTTAGTTGGCTTGCTTGGCAAGTACAACTATGCGCCAATACGGCCTGAGGTGAGATTTTGGGTCGTGACAAATTGGCATCAGAGCTTTAGGTTTTAAGGGTCTCACGATTTAGGAGCAGGTCTAGTACAATCTTGTGGATCGGTATGGACATTGTCCGTACTTATCTCCGAGAGGCTACATAATGTTTGAAAATTTCCCTTTCTTGATTCCTTATCATACGAATTTATCACGGCTTAAATATTATATCATTAGTTCCCTCCTACTAGTTCGTACACGATGTTGAGCACTCGATATCAGTTGAGATCCATCAATTTGTGGTGATGTTGCACCTATCGTGTGGGATGTGTTTCCCTATGTTGAGGGCTGACTATTATCATCGCTTTGTGATTGCTTACGTGTCATGACAGTTGAAGCCCCATGAGAAGAGCTATATGGTTCATGATTTGGAGTTTTGCATTTGTTCCAACGTAGGGGAGGCATTTGGGCTATGAAAGTTCCATCCTTGGTTTATATATTTGTGAGACTGGACATCTCAGAGCATACTGGAGTTCTTGCTTGTGTGGTTGTGTGGTTATCTTTGTTTGAGTGCATCTGAGCTCGTCTATGTGATGAACTACATTTTTTGTCCTTAGGGACACATTGTGCTGGCTCATAACTTCACGAGTCCAAATATATAATTAGTTTCGAGATCCGACTTGAAATCGAGGTCTAAATCTCTAAAATACACAATCTTAAGTTACTACCCCAAAACCCTCTATCTACTGTATGAAATCCTATATTTAGGGATGAGAATCTATGGGGAATAATGGAAATTAATTTTTTTTTAAAAAGAAGTTAAAGTTACTAACTTCAGAAGTTGGGATGAAATTCCACTCAAAAATTGCCTCCTAATGCTATCTAGGTCTCAAACATTGAAAAACATCAGCTAATCTCGGAACCCTTTCCTTATAACCTAGCTATACATATCTCAATTGCGAACAAGTGTTTGCATTGTTAAGCTTGCAAATGCGAACAAGTGTTTGAAATTGCGAAGGACCTCCTAAGACACATATGTCGCATATGTGATAAAGAGGCCGCAATTGCGATCCAAGCTTCGTAATTGCGGAGCTCCACTTCCCAAACCGCGCACAAGTGACATTCACAAATGCAAACCTTGCATTTGCGAACTGTTGTTCACAATTGGAACAATAGCAGAACCATCAATGGAAAAATTTCCGAAATTTTCTGAAGCAATCTTAAAACTCACCCGAGCCCCTCGGGACCCCATCCAAATATCTAAACAATTATATAAACCTAACAGGAACATGCCCGTAAGATCAAAACATCAAAACAACATCAATAATCAAGAATCAAGCAGCAAATGTAATAATTTCAAATGTTTATAACTCAAATTTCTAACTTTCAACTGGAGGCGCCGAAATGACCTCGGGTAACCTAACACCCAAACCAAACACACATACAACTCCAAAATCATCATTCAAAGCTAATGGAACCATCAAATCACTAATATGGAGTCGTTTACACAAAAGTCAAAATTTGTCAACTCTAACAATTTAAAGATACAAAACGATGCGCTAGAACTCAAAACAACCATTTGGGTCATTACATTCTTCCCCACTTAAATGTATGTTAGTCCTCGAACATGCCAAAAGTCATTTCAAAACCAACAAATAGCTGAACAAACTCATCATACACATTTCCACATGTGATATCATGCCACCCATACATACCAATCCACTAATACATCTCAACCAAAGATTTTCTATCTCAACCTCCATTTTTAATCCTTCAATATCCGAAACTTTCTTCTAAAACCTGACTCTCACAAGTACCACTACTGTATCAACCTCAATAACCGCTATGAATTCATAGATGAACTATCGAAATAGAACCACCTAATATATTTGACATAATTCATTTCTCTGGCCACACTTCATGGTCATAACACAGCCTATTGCCAAACCCAGTACCAGTCAATGCCCAAACTCGAATAGATCCACATTCCAATCATTTGCAACATTGCTAATGATGAAAGAAACTTGTATAAACTTGTTACCACTCATCATGTCAACAAGTCATGGAGTTCTTGTATCCAACAAGGCACTAGCAAATTTCTGAGATGTTCAATGGCATTCATTTTTCAAACACACCTTATCCAAATCCGACCATGCTAATTCCTAGTCCAATAACCTTGTTTCGCCTAGTACAATTTGTTCAACTAACAAGTCACACTAAATGCCACATGGAACCTCAAGCAACACGGTCTGTGCACCAAATGAGCAATTACTCAAATATGACATATTATAGCAAGAGGATCAAATAAGAGAGCTACCAAGCAAGTTTTATAGATAAAGAAAACAAAACATAACCTTGTCAACCATTTCCACAAAGAAGATCAACATCACGCATTAGTTAATCATAAGGAATCACATCCCATCATAATACCGTTGTGGTGTTCAACCCGTTCCAATATAATATCATTGTGGCGTGCAACCTAATCTAATCATATGAATCCATATAAAAACACCCATAGAATAAACACATACTCACCAAACACATGTACAACAACATCAAGCACAATAGAGTGCATAAATATAAATATGGGGAGACAAATAAGCATAATACACTATAGGAAAAGATAAGCACAATTAAGGTGCAATAAGCAGATCGACATTACAAGATCTATCGTGCTCATATATCGCTACAAGGTCTGAACATGACTGCAACTTATGTGTGAATAACCAAGCTGCCGTACAATTGATTATAGTATAATAGATTAACATATGACACATATTAGGGAATGAATACGACAAACTCTACATGATGATACACCCATAGTAAATGTTGCACTTGAGAAGGTAAATTCAATCTAGTGTAGAATACATGTTCTCAATTGGTCGACCAATAGGCCCTAAACCGATACTAACCATTCTGTAATGGGTAAATGATGAGTGCAAAACACAATTTAATTCTGCTTGCTAATCAAATATAGTATAGTATAATATCGTATCCACAAGGATTGGATTTAAACAATATTCTCATAGTTTCTAGCTTGGTTTCTATCCAAGATGATCAACAGTTGAGATTTATAATAAGATGTCTAACTAAAATTAACTAAGAGTTTAAAGCTATTGACTAATGACAATCGAAACAAGCATCTAACTCTAGATAATTCACTTCTATTGTTCAAGTGAGTCTCTCGAATTCATTCAATTATTAGTTCAAATGTTCAGCAAAAACTCCTCTCTCGACTAAGTCTTAACCTCACAAGATAAACCAATTTGAGCACGTGAAGATATGCAAGAATGCATAATGGATTGGTATTTAGGAAAACCTTTTTCTATTATTCTCCTAACTAGGTTTAGTAAATGATTCAACTAGCCTCTTTCGATTACTTAGAAGAATCTATGAACTCAACCAACAATATAATGCAAGGATATCACAAGTTATGCCTCTCTCGATTACATTAACTATTGAATATAGATGCAATAATCAAATCATCCAAAAATACTTCAATATATAAAAATAGAGTTATAATCCACAAACAATCATCAATACACCAAATCCATCAAACCCTATAGACAACTACTCCGTAGACATGGATAATTGAAAAGATAAAATTAAAGTATAGGAAAATATAAATTCAATCCAAACTCGGGTCTTGAGTGAGGAAGGAATGATGAAATCCTTGTGCTCGTGTTCTTCCAACTCCTCCTTAGCCTCCTTAGGTAGAATATGTGTCAAAATTACAAAAAACAATGTTTTCCATGTATTTATTCCAAGTAGGGTCGGGCCCAGACGAAACCACCTTCTCCTAGCCGAAATATGATTTTCACTCTTTAAAAATTGCACAGGCATGTCGCATGGGGCGACGCTCCATGCGGGGCATTAGTGGGGAAATCCAGAGATCTAACTTCTGACAGACAACAAGAATTTGTACAAGCGTGGCGCCTCAAGCACCACCCACGCGCCGCAGTAGTGGGGTTTTCTCAGAGTACGGATCAAACTTTGATTTTTTACATCCATACTTGGTCCTCTGTCACGCCCCGGCCTTGGGGAGTGTGACCGATGCTCAACCGAGATATCGCAGTCAAGTAAGCCTTTACAATACCTTCCATCCCACTCGTCCATGAATAAAGAGAAGATATATTTATATCATTAATTAAACATTGAGTGATTCCATGAACAATGCCAATTCCATTATCATTAGTCACTTCATCTTATAGTCTCAAAATACATACACAATCATAGTTAAAGTGGAACAGATGATACGATTACAACATTTTTAGTTTAACCTTCCCAAAGACAAGATACGACCCACACTATGTCTGCGGAGTCTCTAAGAAAAACAAAAGAGTGTTACGACAGTGCCGGCAACAAGGCCCCGGCTATATCTCAAAACACTATATACATGGAACAAGAGATACATGACCCCGAAATGAAGTGGGGCTCATCAAGTCAGCTAAGGAGAGGGTGTGCTGCTATCACTGAGCAATGCCACCTGCTATGGAACCACCTGTATCCATTAAAGATGCAACGCCCCCGGCAAAAAAGACGTTAGTACATATGGAATAGTACTAGTATGTAAAACTAACCACCCTCTCAATAGAATGAGTAACGGTAAACGAAGAAGTAAAAGTAAATCAATAAGAGACTCAAACAGTATCAAGGTGTCAAGTTAGGGGAAAGGTAAATTTCAAGTAAGTTTCAGTAATTTAAGTTCGGAGATCTTTAGCACCGATACACCATCGTATTTTAGCACGGAGTCCGATCTCAGCCCGACCGGCTATGCCGTCTCACACCGAGACACAAACTCAGAATACCATCATGTGTGCGGCATGGCGTCCGATCTCAGCTTGATCGGCTAAGACATCTCACCATAATACCGTATGGGTCAACATCACATCACATCTCGCTAGCAATAATCTCATCCTATTTAAGGGGAAACATCTCAACACACCAATCTCATCTCATATAAGGGGAAACAATCTCATCACATTAACATGGGGATTTAACCCTCAATCACTCCTACACCGGCACGTGTAGTTTCGGGGTTAGGTTGTTTTGACCTACCCTTGCTCGGTGGCTAAACGATACTCCCAAGGCATTTATTATTAAAAGGATTTACCACTCATTTTGTAATCTTTTTCATATCATTCATTTCATTAGCACCAATGGCCATGACTCAATATCATTCTTGGCACGTTGGTCGCACATCATATTTCATGTTCTCTTCTTTCACTTTCAAATATCATTATGGATAATCAACAATAAGGCCTTTAAAATTATGACTTTAAACACATATTTGAGAAATTTAGGGTCTTAGGCACATGTGATTTCTTACACAGTTGACATGATAGCTTTCATTAGAATCATGTTCTTAAATTATAACGTAATAACACACAGCCCATACTTAAACCATATTCTCAACAGTGACTCAACATAACAAGAATCTTTGGAATACATATTGAACGCATATTTATTTTGACACAAGGCTTATTTGGGATAATCAATTTATAATGAGCATCGCGGGACTTACAAGGATATTGTGGGGTTCAATTCTAAGAGAAGAGTTTAGCTAACATACCTCGCTTTGAGCTTTCCTTAATTCACTACACAGTTCCAGAATCCTAGCAACTTTGATCCATTTAGAGACACAACAACATTGAACACGAATTAGGAAGGAGTTCGTGATTCTAGCTCATTTGGGCATTTTATCAAACACTAGGTGGCCATTATAATCTCAAGGTCCTCTTATGGTGGATTCCTCTATTTCACTACCCAAAATCTACCCATTTGAGCTCAACAATCTCCCCACAACCCTAGATAGTACATGCATGCAAAATGAACAGCTCCCACACCCAAGAATTGCTTGGCTTATTACCTATTTTCAGTTAAATTCACGAAATTGAGGGCTGAGGAGTAGAACCTTACCTCTAGGATATAGACCTAGTGAATTTTCTTGTGAATTCTTCAACTTTGAGCAAGAGTTAATGATCAATAAGCTTAAGAACTTCCCCTTTCACTCTATGGTAATCCCTCTCTCTAGAAATATCAGATTTTTGCTTCAAAAGTGGACCTTTACTTCAATATATCGAAATAGGGTTGGGTCAAAAATTAGAAAAAAAGAAAAAAGAAGCCCCGATGCAGATCTGCGGTCGCATATGCGACCGCATAACACTTCTGTGGTCCGCAAAATGGACAGCATATTGGCCCTCCCGAACTGGGCACTTTTGCCTTACTCTGCGACCGGTCTGCGGTCCCTAGACCTATTCTGCGGTCGCATAATGCGCCGCAAAACATCCCTCTAGAAATATTTATGTTGGGTATGCGATAGGTTATGCGGCCTGCAAAATGATTATGCGGTCGCATAATGGTCCAAACATTTGCCCAGATTTCTGCTTAAGTCTGCGGCAGATCTGTGATCAGCATATCAGTTCTACGACCGTAGAATGGGCCGCAGAAATGCCCTACACTTCCAAAAATTTTCTTCAACTCCCCAACGCACTGTTCAACCCAAAAAGTCCGACTCGCCGCGAAGAATCCCTACAATCATCAAAACATAAGCCAACTTTGGCACCATGAAACCCCAGATTTTAGGTAAAGTTTTACGGGGCCTTACATCCTCCCCCACTTAAGATCATTCGTCCTCGAATGAGGGCCAAAATTCGCCATTAGAAACCAATGTGACTCAACTGCTTTAACACACACCAACAGTTCCAAACTTTTGACTAACTCCCCAAATTTCCAAACTTTTCGCGAGAGTTTTCCCTGTAACTGGGCCTATCCATCTGTCAGAGAATCCCGAAAACCAACCCTAACAATATATACATGAACCAACGACACAACATAACATAAAAATAATGCCAATCGTGGCCTCACGAGCAGTATATCATCAAAAAGGAACACCCTTAACATCAATCGTTCCAATGATACATAATTCATAGAAGGTAAACTCTTAGCATTTTCATAGAACAAAACTTTATAAATACATGACTATTCAAACAAATGAGGGTATTTCTTCATCATTTCTTTCTCGGCCTCCCAAGTGGCCTCTTCAACCTGCTTTGCTCCGCCATAGTACTTTGACGGAGCCAATCTCTTTGTTCCTCAACTATTGAACTTGCCTATCAAGAATGGCAACTGGAATTTCTTCATAAGTCAATTCTTCATTAACCTCGATAGTCTCAACCGGAACAATAAGCAACGGATCTTCAACCACCTTCTTCAAAATGGATACGTGGAACACCATGTGCACTAAAGACATCTCTGGAGGTAGTTCTAGCCTATAAGCCACCTGACCGATCCTCTGAATAATTTTGTACGGCCCGACATACCTTGGACTCAATTTCCCTTTCTTACCAAACCGCATTACCCCCTTCATGGGGGAAACCTTCAAAAATACCCAATCATCATCTTGGAACTCCAAATCCCTACGATGTATATCCAAATAGGACTTCTGATGACTCTTGGCAATTCTCAATTGTTCTGTAATAATCTTAACCTTCTCTATAGCCTGATGCACGAGGTCTGGCACTATCAACTCCGCTTCCCCAATCTCAAACCACCCAATGGGAGATCTACATCTCCTACTATATAAAGCCTCGAACGGTGCCATCTGAATTCTAGCATGATAATTATTGATGTAGGCAAACTCTATGAGCGGAAAATGATCATCCCAGCTACCCTTAAAGTCGAGTATACAAGCGCGCAACATATCCTCGAGCGTATGAATAGTTTGCTCTGCTTGCCCGTCGGTCTGTGGATGGAAAGTTGTACTAAGATTTACCTGAGTACCCAACCCTTTCTGAAATTTCTTCCAAATGTTAGTTGTGAAATGTGCCCCCCGATCAGAAATGATGGAAAGTGGAGTTCCATGCAATCTGATGATTTCCTTGATATACAACTGAGCATATTGTTCCGTTGTGTTGGTAGCCTTAACAAGTAAAGAGTGTGATGATTTCGTGAGTCGATCCATAATCACCCTAATCGAGTAGAACTTGTGAGGCGTGCGAGGTAGTCCCACCACAAAGTCCATATTGATCATCTCCCACTTCCACATTGGAATTTCTATGTTCTGTGCCAACCCACCGGGCCTTTGGTGCTCGGTCTTCACTTGCTGACAATTTGGACATCTTTCCACAAAGTCCGCTACATTCCTCTTCATATCATTCCACCAGTAGACTTCCCTAAGATCATGATACATCTTTGTAGATCCCGGGTGCACGGAATACCTATAAGTGTGAGCCTCGGTCATGATTCTTTCCCAGAGACTATCCACATTTGGAACACATAATCACCCTTGGTACCTTAAGATAGCATCATCCACGCCAAGAGAAAAGTCCATGGTCTTATGTTTATGAATCCCCTCCTTCAATTTTACCAATAATGGATCGTTGTATTTCTTCTCCTTGACTTCCACCACAAGCGACGATTCAACCCTATTTTGCACAATCACCCCTCCTTCACTAGAGTCCGCAAGACGAACTCCCAAACTAGCCAATCAATGAACCTCCTTGGCCAACGGCCTTTGATATGCCTCCAAGTGAGCCAAACTACCAATAGATTACCGGCTAAAAGCATCTACCACAACATTAGCCTTCCCGGGATGATATAAGATATCGATGTCGTAATCCTTGAGTAACTCAATCCATCTTCTTTGCCTCAGATTCATTCCTTCTGTTTGAAAATATATTGAATGCTCTTATGGTCCGTGAATATATCCACATGGACCCCATACAATAAATAGTTCCAAAAGTCCACAGTGACCTTATCCATGACACATACAATTAGTTGTCTAACTATTAACATGCTTCCAAAATCTGCATCCAAATAGATAGTTTTCCTCTGAGAGAATCTAATCTCTATACTTTAGGAATACAAGAATCCCGCTATCCACTGTGAGAAAAAGCAGGATAGTCCTCCTTATAAGCACTCCATCGACTAGAAACTAACCACATAACTCAATTCAGGGTAAAAGCACAGCTTACAACGAACATTCCATGTCCGTAGAAGACATCAACCTAAAGGTTGTGGTCAAAACCATCACAAATTTTTCAAATTCCATTTTACAATAACCAAGCCACTAGAACTGAATCTCTCTAAATCAACCAAGTCTCGCAAGACACCAAACCCAAAATCACAACTGCAAAAGTATTTGAAATACCTAACTGTGCTGAGGAAACCAATCAATGCTATTACCAAGCTGACCCAATGTAATGAAGTCATTTTATGTATTTGAGCCATGTTCCCCTATTTAATACTTCTTGTATGCGTATTTGTTGATATATGACTTACGAAGATGGTTGGTTTGGATTTGGGGAGGTTTTGAATTGAATTGGAACACTTAGTTTCTAGTTTGGAAGCTTAACTTGGAAGTGTTGACCAAGTGACTTCGGTGTATTTGACCTTGGATCAGAGTTTTGATAAGTGTCGATATGTTGGTATGCTGATTTCTTGTGTTCTGGTGTTCATCGCGATCGCAGGAGGTGTGTCGCGATAGCGGAGTGTGTTATGGGTGGTTGGTGATTTTTCCCTTCACGTTCACAATGAGGTTGTCGTGTTCACGGAGCATTGAGAGCAGTAGTCATCACATTCGCGTTCTGAGAGTTGCGTTTGCGTAAAAGGGAAGACCAGATGTGTTTGACAATCTTTTAGCCTTCACGTTCGCAAGAGAAGGACCGCATTCGTGTAGGCTCAGCAGTGGTAGGAATTGCATTCGCAACCAGGCTTTGTGTGAACACGTAGCAGTTGCAGCAATTAGGCATGAGATTGGTCTTCGCGATCGTGAAGTGGGTCCCGCGATCGCGGAGAGTATCACTGGGCAAATACTTAAACATATCATTTTCGAGGGTGTGAGTTATTTTATCGCATTTTGAGATTGGGAGCTCGGATTTGGGCAATTTTGGAGGGGGTTTTCATGATTTGGATTGGGGTAAGTGTTGTTGACTCAGATTTGGTTATTATTCATGATTCCAACATTCATTTCTACGTTTGAAGGATGATCTAAGTGAAGAAAATTAGGGATTTTGGTAAAAGCTTTTCTAACTGAAAAATAGGGATTTGAACCCCGATTTGGAGTCGGATTAGGATGAAACTTGTATGGTTGGACTTTTATTCGAATAGATGTTCGGAATTTGTGACTTTTGTCGTGTTCCGGAAGGTAGGCTCAGGTTGACTTTTTAATTTTTGCTAAAGATCGGAGCTTTATTAATTAGAATAGATTTCTATAGCCATGTTTGATATTATTACATTGTTTTTGGCAAGATTTGATCCATTTGTAGGCTAATTCGAGAGGCAAGGGCTTTTTAGAGTATTGATTTGACTTGTTGAGGAAGTACCTTTCCTAACCTTGTATGGGGTAATATCCCTTAGGACTTAGCCTTAAAGTGCTTATTCATGTTATGTGAAAAGTAACGTGCACATGAGGTGACGAGCGTGTACACAGGTGCAATGTGGGATTTTGACCGGATTAGACCTTAAGCTATTAATATGGCTTAAATTGATAATGAACTTAATATGAAATTTGTTTAAATTACTCTGTAACTACATGGTCTTGATCACTTCATTGACATATCCATAGTCATGCTTTATTTGTTGAACACCCCTCCGCACTTTTATGTTATTGCTATGTCCTTGTGCACTTTATTGATAAGTTGCAAGCTTATACTTTTGAGGAAACGTTGGTGTTATTGTTTGTGATATTGTGACACATGTGGACATATTAAGCGGATTGATTGGGGGTGTCAGCACGAGGTCTTTGCCACACGATTGTGTCTATTGTTGTGCACGTGGGGCGAAATAAGGGTGGCCTTTTCTTAGGTTGCCCATGTGGAGAAACAAGGGTGGCAATATGCACGTGTGGCGAATTAAGGGAGGCATTTTTTGCACATGACACGAAATAAGGGTGGAATTGTTGATGATGTTATGTGATATTTTGGGGTGTCTTTCTTGATATTGCTCTTGTGTTGAGACGGGGTTGATATTTTTATCACATATTTGTTTCTCGAAGTTTCCGTCTTGTACTTCTATGAGTTATTGGTTGTCTTGATGTGCTATCACATGCCCCACTCCTATTTGATATTTTTTTTACAAAGATGGGTTTTACTACATCTAGTTGTTATCCCACGATCTAAAGAGATTGTTGTTATTGCTAATTATAATGATATTACATTTACTGCTTTCTATTATTCTTCCTATTGCCGATTTTTTATATTTTGTATAGGTTATTTGAATAGTGAATGTCTTCACTTGAACCTCGTCACTACTCCACTGAGGTTAGTCTTGATACTTACTGGTTACCTACCATGGTGTACTCATACTATGCTTCTGCATATTTTTGTGCAGATCCAGGTACTTTTGATCGGGCGAATCGCTATGGAGGAATTGCGCTTATTGGAGACTTCAAGGTATCCCTGCATGTTCCGTTCTCATCCCTCGGATTCAACCTCCTTACCTTATTTCTATTGTTTATGTATTTCAAACAGTAATGTATTTTGACATATTCTCATGTATTCAGTTAGAGCTCCTGACTCTATACATGCCTAGTTCTGGGGATGTGTTTTTATTATCACCGTTTGGGCTTGTATTACCTTTATTTCCGCATTTTTGTTAAACTCTTGTTTATCCTATCATGAATTACTAATTTAAATATTGATAAGTGAGCTTACCTAGTTTTAGAGGCTAGGTGCCATCACGACCCCTATGGTGGGATTTGGGTCGTACGACCTATCGCTGTATGATCCATCTTTTTCATATTACTCTAGGGTTTGTTGATGAGGATACGCAAGTGCCCCAAGACCTCATCATAATTCCATGCTGATCAAAATTTCCAAATTAAGTAAAACATATGATCAATCCTTAAGTATCATACTAGGGAACTCAACCCGCTAGAACCATATTTCGAAAGTCGACCACTACTCTAGTGCCCCAATACATAACGGAGCGTACTGAACAACATGTGCCATGTAACACATCATTCCATTCTATAAGAAGAAACCTTGCCCTTAGGTAGCCGAGTGAATACCTTTCCCATTCCACATCGTAACCACAATGAATGTCGTTACAAAGTCATTCAGCAATCCCAATGTATCATTCACACATAACACATAACATATCTTATAATTCCCTATCTTAGTCAACCTTGACGTCGCAATACTTATGTCACAACAAGCTCAAAGATGCACCTCAGCCTAGGAACTAAAGCAGTACGCATCCACATGAACCGATCACCAATAGTAAGCTCCTTCACTTGGACTAAAGCCATCATCATAACATTTGGGAACGTCGGCTAAACTCATTTGAAAATCCATACAACCTTGAACCTCATCACAGAAGATAACCCACCTGTTAAACCTCAATGCGACATAATCTATGATCTTAACATGATTACGACCTCTATACATGATCAATTTCTCCTCTCGGGTCTACTCTCGCCAACTAGGTTGAAATATCTGTTGTCCCACTAGTAAACTACTGGAGATCCATCAAAGAATTTGTACCTTAAACCTGCATCACACTCCGAGATGATAATGAGGTGCCAACATCCCACAGCATCACAAGAAACAACTCTCATCATAGCAAAGTTGTCCAAGCATTGTCCTTAGATGCATAACACTCATCACATAGCTTCCTCGCCGCTCTTCCATGACATCCACACAATCCACCGGTGCTCAACGAATAACATGCTCATGACAACAATGCATACAAACAAATAGAGAGCTATCAAATATTAGACTTCTAGCAGAATCAAGGCCGCGCGATAAGGAGAGAAAGATGGTGAAATTTCCTATATGCCATATAGCCCATCGAAGATAAGAATGGACATCATCATATTAATCCACAAGACTCTACTAGACACTTGTTCATGACTAGTAGAACCAATGAACCTAGATCTCCAATACCAACTTGTCACGATCAAAAATCCCACCAAGTCGTGATGAAACCTAACCCAAACCCGCTAGGTACGCCATTTAACATCTAAAATCGACCAAACCAAAGATAATAAATAAATATAGAAATAAGAATACAATATCAATACAGCTATCCCAAAATCCGGAAGTACAAGTCATGAGCTACTAAGATTTGGAATTTATAATGTTGACAAGAAGAAATATATCATCTGTTTGGAGGTTATATAAACAGAAATACAAATTCTATACTATGAAGAACAAAATAATAGTAGATGGCTGGAACATGTAGTCTTTAATGCTCGACATTAAAATCTGCACCTGCTAGCTCCAAATATCTGCGCGCAAGGTGCAAAAGTGTAGTATGAGTAAAACTAACCCCATGTACTCAGTAAGTTTCTTTACTTACATCGGTGAAGTAGTGGCGAGGTTTTTAAGTCAAAGATACTCACTTAATGTACACGTGCATTTAATGAGCATAGACATAGCAAGAGAAATAACAATAGTAACAAAAGGAATGTAGACGAAAAGTAGTAAATAGATTCAATAAAATAAGTAATAACCACATTTCTCGAATAAAAACAACCAAACCTTTCTCAATCGCTCAAGTCAACAGAGATAAAACAATATTCGGGGAACAACGTAGCCAAACCACAAATGGGGACAATATCACAAGTCAACACAAAAAATTTAAAACATACATGTTGGGGTACTAACTCGATCCAAGCACAACACTATTGCGGCGGAAACCTGCTCCCATGGACATAATATTTTGGTGAGCAACCTGGGGTTCTATAATAATAATGTTGCAGCGACAAACCAAACCCATAATAACATATTGTGTGGTGTGCAACTGATCCAATATACCAATTCATATGGAAACACCAAACAAGCAACCAAGTATGGCAAAATTCATAACATAAAAGAGGATGAATATGCATAATTTATTAAGGAAAGATGAATATGAACAAGATGTTATAGGCAATCAAATATCCAAAGATGGTCTCACACATAAATCCCATCAATAACTCCAACAAGTCATTAACACGTGAACAATCAAGTAGTTATACAATTCAACGAAGAATAGGAGAATAAGGCATAAAACAAGTAAAGACATAGAGCATGTACAGGCATGGGACAAATAAAGGCATGTACAAGTAAAAGCAAATAGCAAGTAAAGGCATGTGGCAGATAAAGGCATGTAACAAACATGATAGGAAAACATGGATGTGGTTCACTAACAAGTGCCATGCATACAGAAGAAAATGTCTGAAAAGCATATGAAAATAAGGGCTTGTAGGTTTCATGAATGAATGCATAACTATACGTTTCACATGTCAACAGCTCAATTCAACAAATCATAACACTCAACAAATCACAATACTATTCCAGCGGGAACCTGATCCGGTTATAACATTGTCATAGGCGTGTAACCCGATCCCATGGCCATAATATGCAGCATGCACACAGTCCTAAAACTGTGTGACGTGCAACGTGCCCATTGTATAAATCAGGACAAACAATTACAACTGAACCAACAACCCAACAATGTAATTGTAACAAACAAGGCGGAAGGCATATATCTAATAGTAATGAACAAGCTAGAAGGCATATGCGTATCAATAACAAACAAGGTAGAAGGCACAAGCATAACAGCACAAATATGTGACAGTAATGAACCAAGTAAAAAGCATAGACGTAATGGTAACAAAACAAGTAGAAAACATAGATGTGATAGTAAGCCCATTCATACAACCCGGACTGAATATTCTTCCTACAACCTTAACCCATAAGTCTTTAAACTGAATTTCAATATTTGGAATTCCTTATAAGATCTGATTCTGGCATATATACATTGTATCAATCTCAACAAGCTATATCAAACCATAAGTATACTCCCAAGATGTAACCACACGATGTACCGCATAACTCAAATGCCCATAGCGATATCCTCCAACCACAATAGTTGCTCAGTATCAAACCTAGTACTGGTAATATGCCTCATGACAAATAAAACCTCGTTCCAAACCATCGCAATGCCACAATGAAGAGATAAAGGTGTAGGAACTCATAATCACCTATTTACATAATAAGTCATAGAGTTCTCTCACCCGGTAAGAAACACGGCCAAATTCTGAGCTGGTTGGTGACATTCTTCTTCGAAACATACCTTATACAAATCTGATTGCATTGATTCCACGTCAAATAACCTCATCGCACCCTGTATAAACTGCTCAGCCAACAACCATGTCAAATACCATCAAGATTCTCATACAACGCGATCTATGCGCCCATCGAGCTACTGTCCGAATATGACCAGTAATGGAAAGGGAACTCGAGTATGTGAACTACACAACAAGTGTAGCAGATATAACAGCGAAAGCAAAATGCTATGAACTCATCCTACAAAGGAGAAGCAAAACATATGAAATAGGCTCAAGGAACCGTATCCATCATAACTCCATTGCGGCGTGCAAATCGATCCACACAAATTCTCGTGGCGGTGTGCCACCCAATCCACGCATGTAACCATGGGTGGCGTGTTACCCGATCCACAAGAATCTCATCAATAACCATTGGGCAATAATTCTCATACTCTCAAACTCATGGGTATCAACAACAAGAACGGAAGGTGCAATAAACTAACCATGGGGAGACAAGTAGCATATCATGCTATGTAAAGGCAAGCACATATACGGTTGTCATGCCCCAAACCTGGGCCTAGATGTAACATGGCACCCGGTGCCTTGCTACATATGACCGAGTGTACCAACTGGCTGACTGAATCAACATGTGATATCATAACATACTAAGTACGGAAGATAAACTAACATATACTGATATACTAAAAATCTGAATTATATAAATCAAAGTGCAAAAACAGTAATATAAGTCTGAAACATATCTAAAGCCAGCATTGCTTAACATGAAAAGTCCGCGACACTGTCTAACTATTACTCTAGTCTATGAAGCCTCTAATGAAGTACTAAGAACATTGACTGCCTGTAAATCATTACCTGCATCGTGAGATGCAGGCCCCAGGTAAAAGGGACGTCGGTACATTTGAAGTGCACTGGTATGTAGAACTGAGATGATAACTGAGAACTGATAACTGAAATGATATCAACCGAAACTGAAACTGAAATGATAACTGATGACTGAACTGAACAAAGGAATTAAGGATATCAATACTCCCTCTTATGAATGATGAACCACTTGTTTATCTGAATAAACTATGGCCTCGGGCCCAATATATATGTGCACAAGCTATGGCCCTGGGCCCAAGTATACATATACATAACTACGGCCCCAGGCCCAAAAATGCATAAAGCATAAACTACGGCCTCAGGCCCAAACATGCATAAAGCATAAACTACGGCCTCAGGCCCAAATATGCATAAGGCAAAAACTACGGCCTCAGGCCCAAATACAAGTGTTCAACATTCGGGGATTTAAAATCAGGAACTGAGAATCATACTGCAATATGTGATGCTAAAATATTGAATTATACTGAGTAACATGATACTGGAATGCTGAATAAGACTAAACTGAGACATGTATTTATGTATGATTATGAAAACTGATTCTTCAACTGTTCATGACATGCTGAGTAATCTAGACTGAGACTCATGGGCATCAAACACAAGTCTATATTAATTATATACTGAGCTCAAAACATTCGGAATGAAAGTCATGAACGAACTATGAAGCTAGAGAATAGAAGTCCTGCAACTATTCAAGGAACTAAGCTTAACTATATTTATCAGGCAATTAGTAACATTATAAAATAAATGTAGTGTAGGAAGAATCACTAACATTCTCAAACATAGGGAGCTAGCCTCACATACCTTGACTATGGTCCTTTTAAGCGTATCACAATGTTCATCTCTTTCAATAATAATCTATTGCAATATATATCAAGAGGAACCAATATTAGCACTAATGCTCATGTATTAGTCACTTAGGAATTTTATCAAACACCTTATGGGTGTAAAGCCTCATCGACCTTAGTAATTTGTCTTTTCTTCACCATGTTCTCATTCTACTACTTCTAGGTGATTCTACAATCCCAAATAGATGTAACTAACACCAT
Organism: Nicotiana tabacum; assembly: GCF_000715075.1. Classification (NCBI taxonomy): domain Eukaryota; kingdom Viridiplantae; phylum Streptophyta; class Magnoliopsida; order Solanales; family Solanaceae; genus Nicotiana; species Nicotiana tabacum. The sequence continues at coordinate 46,987,754 of NC_134092.1, forward strand.
TTCCTATCACCCAAATGTTTACAACAATCATAATTCAACAATCCAAAACAACTGTTTCCACCCATACTCATCCCGATAGGACTTCACATGCCTAAAAGGTCACATTAATACTCATTTAACGCATCCATACCTAATATGCATTTATGGAATGTTACAAACTTAACAAGAAAATCAACATTTCAAGATCCATACCACTCATGTATCACCACAAAGGCCTAAACAGATCCACAACACGCTTGTCAATAGCAGAATTAACTTGCAACCGCATCATAGCATGAGGGAGTAACACTTGGAATAGATTAGGGCATAAATAACATCCATTATGCCCGATGACACAACCATAGAGGATGTTGCGCTGAATAAGAAAATCCTATTCGGTGTAGAACACACCTCCTCAATAGGCCTACCAATGGGCCTCCAAACTGATTTAGATCATAAAGAATAGGTCAATAGCCTTCCAAAAATCCATAATGACACTATTCATGACACACACACCATTAGGTATCAGATCCTGAACACAGTTTCATAGTCCACAACCGGAGAAATAGTTCTCCTATCAAAAATAGAATCTCCAAACTGCGAGAGTACCAGAATCTCCATACCTGATCTCTACCCTTCTTACTTAAATGACTGACATGGCATACATACACAATCACATTATAAGAAATACTCTATAAATCTCCTGCATCAAGTAGCAGAACAAGACGCCAGTAGTTGGCATGTAATTTCTGTAGTACTAGTCAAACATTCGCAAAACATTACACAATGTATCTTCCACACAACATACCTTTATCAAGCAGTACAAGATAGTGCTAGCATACTCTTAAACATTTGAAATATTTGTGCTGTCTCAAAGTCATGACTTTCCTTTTCAAACCTGAACCACAACCTTGTCCATTCGATCCCAATTCCACAAAGATCACAACATCCATCGTGCTATTAGGAAAAATTACAAGAACACCATTATTAACTCTGGATCACAAATAGGATACACACTCCATCGAGCAGAAACCTTTCACTTAGCTCAATTCTAGAGAAAATCACAACACGCAACAAAATTTATATGCCTGCAGAAGACACCAACCGTAAGTCCTGGTCACAATCATCGTAAACCCTTTGGAACCCATATGCACATAACTAAACAAGCCGAACTATATCCCTCTAGATCACCCAAATCATACTGACTGCCAAACCCAACAACATTACCATATAACATCTGTAATGCCCTATGATACCAAAGGAACCGATAATTCCCATTACCATGTTAAACCAAGCCGCATGAAACCTTGTCATCCTAAGACTCGTAAGCCAATTTATTCCTTCTCATAAACTCAATAGTACCTAAATTCTAAATGCCCGCTCTAAGAACCTTCTATTAATCCAAAGCTATTTCTTTCATCTCTCAAACACTACCTCGCATTACCAATAATGATATAGAAATTTCCCAAGCCTTTTCCACGATCAAACACAACCTCGAATCCTCAGTCGCACACAAATACAGAAATCCTTAGATACCACATATCGAATCTTGAATACATTAGAACCTTATCGAGAGTCTCTCACTTCGTCTAGTCCTGACTACATAGCCAACTAGTACTCTGTTAGCACATGATACTTTAAAAAGAAACAAAACGAATCCTTTCACTTGCACACAACCCTCACAGAAGAATATCGAACTTGAGTCCTTCCACAACCTATATATAACCCTAAGGTTAAATACAACATGCACCCAGCAATTCCTTAGTCCAAAAGCTATAACAACACATGACTAGTGACCCAATCGCTGATGGTAGACTCTCCCTCTTGACTTCAAGCCACAGTTACATAATCCAAGAACCCAAAATGACTCAATGAATAACCAAAAGATCCAACAACACATCCAAACTCAAGACCTATAGCACCCCCAAGATGATAATCAAGCATTCACATTCCTTTTGTAGCACAAGCAAACCCTCCTTATCAAATTCAAACCTCCAAAATGTAAAAAGTCATTACTAGAATGAAATAAACTCAATGGTCCATAATAACCCAAGTAGCATCAAACTTCCTCGAAATCAGTGGCAACTTTATCTCAACCTCCATAATGATACGCTCTCACTTCCACACTGGTATAGTCATCTTTCGAAGTAAACCACTCGGTCTCTAATCCCTATAGCCTATCAAAGATAACTACAGACATATACGTACCGATCCACAAGAATCTACTAGGCTTGCTCGTGACTTGTGAGACCTATATAAACTTGGATCTGGTACTAACTTGTCATAACCCAAAATCCTACCAAAGTTTGTGATGGAACCTACCATGCTAGCTAGGTAAGCCAACACTCAATCCTAGTCACAAAAATTCATATATTAAGCCATTAACTATTTTACGATATAATTAACAAGGCAAAATGAATTCCAATTCAATAACATGAGTACATAATCTGAGACAGGGTCTAAACAGGATCATAAATGTCTAGTAAACTGCCCAAAACCTGGTATCACTACACCACGAGCATCTAATTAGAGCAACTAGAGTCAAATAAATAAATACATCTATCCAAAAAAGAAATACATGAATGGAAAATAGATATGTAAAGAAGGGGACTCCATGCATTGCAAATTGGATTATGTACAACATCTCACCACGAAGTCTCCAATATAGTTGTCACGCCCTGACCTCGGGGAGCGCGACTGGCGCTCAACCGAGATACCCCGGTTAAGAAAGCATGTTATATGACCTCTACCCAACCTTGCACATTAACAATATAAGAATCAGTACAAGAGATAGACATGAAAAGAGTCAAGTATTTCCCATTCTTTTCCCATTATTCAAAAGAGATTCATTTACAACTTCCAAAATATTACAAGTTTATAGATATGATGAAAAACATATTTGCAACATACCAATACTTCTAGTTCATTACCCAACATCAAACACCACCCACAACCTGTCTACGGAGCTTCTAAGTACAACAGAAGAGAAGAATGGAAGTGCCGACGACAAGGTCCTGGCTACACCTCAAAATGTAAAGTACAACGTCAAATGACATGAAGCCAAGGATAGAGTAGAGCTCACCAAAATATTTTGAATAGAGAGTAACTACTAATGAGGATCAAAATCGCCCGCTGACGAACCATCCGCATCCATTGAAGATGCAGTGCCCCCGGCAAAAGGGGACATTAGTACATATGGAATAGTACTAGTATGAAAACCAAAACACCTATTCAAGGACTTAGAAATACAAAATGAATATGATGAATCATGGTAATAATAAAAGGCTTAGTTATCTGTTAAATCCACAACAAATTTATTAAAAGCTTTCAATAACATTCATAAATTCTGAAGTCGGGGATCCTCTACCACTACCTTTACACAAAGCGGCCCGGCCGAGTCACCCCAATGTATGCGGGTGGAGGTACAATCACGATACCCTCAACGATACAAAAAGCGGCCCTGCCACCTCACACCAATGTATGCGGGGGAGGTATTTTACAATACCACAATCTCTACACGAAGTGGCCCTGCCGCCTCACCCCAATATATGCGGGTGGGGTGTATCACAATACCACAATCTCTACACAAAGAGGCCCTACCACCTCACCCTAATATATGCGGGATGAGGTGTATCACAATACCATAATCTCTACACAAAGCGGCCCCGACGCCTCACCCCAAAGTATGCGGGTGGAGGTGTAATCACAATACCACAACTCTAAATTCCCAAAACGATAATAGTTAGTAAAAGGGGTTCTCTTCCAATCAACCGTTTGGAACGTTTGGCCTTAGTATGAGTAGGTTCATAAGGTTTCATCATATGAGAAATAAGTGTTTGATTACGTTGATTTCATACAAGGTCCTCTTCCCAAGAAGGGGGTATAACATAATTAAGTCACAATAGAAAATCTTTAATACATTATTCATTCTTGAAATACTTTTTCCCAAAAAGAGCAATACACCATTTCAACTTATGAATATATAAGAGCTCAAAACACTTTGGAAATACTTACAAAGCATATCATTAATTAAGACAACCACATTTGGGCATGACCTGAATACATAAGCTTTTAGGCTCATCTATTTTCGAAGTCAGTTTGGAACAGTTGAATCAAGGCCTATTTCATAACCTTTCTCATATTATTTCATTTCCTTGGCACCATTGGCCATAAGTATAACTTTCATTCTTGGCACGTTGGCCACACTTTATATCTCCAACATATTTCCTTCACTTTCAAGCATCCTTATAGATTATCAACAACAAGGCATTTCTACTCAAGACTTTAAACACACATTTGAGAAACTAACCAAATTAAGGGTCTTAGGCATATGTGATTTCTTACACAATTCGACATGCTAGTTTTCATTAGAATCACGTTTTCAGATCATAACATATTAACACACAACCCATGCTTAATCACCTTCTCAAATAGTAACTCAACATAAGAAGTACATTTGGAATACAAATTAAACGCATATATCTCTTGACACAAGGCTTATTGGGAATAATCAATTTATAATGAGCAACACGGGACTTACAAGGCCATTGTGGGGTTCAATTCTAAAAGAGAAGTTTAGCCAACATACCTGAAATTCACCCCTTAATAATACTATGATGTTCCACCACACTAAACAACTTCAATTTACAACAATGCAACACAATTGCACCAATATTAGCAAGATTTATATACTTTAAGTCATTTAGACTTTTTATCAAACATCTAGTGAGCATATCTTTCTACAACCTTCTCTAATGTAATTTCTTCACCTAACAACCACCTTACACACCAATGATTCACCTCACAATCGTCTCTAGGCCATCCACAACTTCCATTAGCACATGTATGCCCAACAATTCACTCCCAACCCATAAATCTTATCAATTAATTCATTTTACAATCTCTACAATACCAACAAAACATAGGTTAGGAATTTGTGGCTTCCAATCACCATCCCATAAGTCCTAACACATATTTCATACATAAATAATCACCATGAATTAGTTAGAGATGGTGGACATACCTCTTGTAGTGAGACTCTTGAAAATCCCAACTTGTAGTGTTCTTGACCAATTTGGGGATTTGAATGGAAATCTATGAATCTTCAAGATTAATACTAGTTAATATAAGTGTTTAGGAGTAGTAATCAACTCAAAATTACTCCAAACAATATTACCTAGGTTCATGGGAGGGAAGTGTTGGATGGATTCCCCTTGATATGCAAGCCCTAGCTCAAAGAAATGACTTAGCCCCTCTCTACCCGTCCTTGGGGGTATTTATAGGACTCCTATGTGTGTGGCCGCACACCTGGGCAACTGACGACGCATCAGCCGCGTACACAAGGTAGAAACCCCCCTCATATGGCCGCGCATTCTGGGCGCGCATATGGCATAGGTCTGGTAAAATGTCCATAACTTTCTTTATACATATCCAAATGACAAACGGTTTGATGCGTTGGAAACTAGACTCAGAGGACTTTAATTTGATAGGTATATCACCACCTAAGTCTTTATATTGTGGTAGTTCTATTCGTTTCAAGTTGGTACTTATGCTAATTGAGACATCCCTTCCACTTAATGTATCCAACTTGTTTCACACAAATTCTTGCCATTCACAAAACTCCTTAGTATATTCCAATACACCTAAAACATATATTTTCATTTCAAAATGATGTGGTTCTATCCCATGGGTCTCCTTTAACACTCGAATACGTTATTCCCAAATACCATTGGCGCACTTTAAAATCTTAAATCATTAGAAAATTTTAATGGGGCCTTACAATAGTGCTCCTACGCAGCTCAATGATACAGCTAATAACAGTCTCATAACCTGCATAAAATGTGCAGAAGTGTTGTATAAGTACAAAACTATGATACTCAGTAAGAATCAAGTCTAGCCTCAAAGAAGTAGTGGTGAGGGGTTAGCATCGACACTCACTATCCATCCAATAATCACGTAAAGCATAAATGAAATACGGAAATAAACATGCTATCATCAAATTAATACAACAGCTCAAAGAATTTAGGCATGCTTAACAGATAAAGAGACCAATTAAGATATTAACACACCAATCCTCATACCAAGACATGATTCATGTCAACAACGATTATATCAAATCACTGCAAGAGTTAATGCATGAATCTAAGCTACCAATGCATGCCCGTGATCCACTATCAACAACTCATAGCACAAATTCATGTGCCTGACACAGGACATGTCTCCAGCATGCACTAAAAGAATCGTGGGTGTCTACACTCATAGGGCCCAAGGTAACATGCTGACTCCGGAGGGATGGATCCAAATCCAAAGCATCGATCATTTTATAATTAATGATCATCAATCAATTTTTGCGGTGCGCAAGCCACTCCAATCATAATATCATAAATCAACTATTGTAGCGCGAATCCCGTTCCAAACATAATGCCATCCATAATCGATAACCAGTATCCGCTAACATTTTCCTTAGTGCCAATTCCACAATATTTCCACAACATTCAACTTTCCAGCTCATGCATATGTATATGACATGATGTAACAAAAGCGCACCAGACATGATAATAAGAACATGGATAAAAGAGCTCATATAGCTAAAGGATGGTTATGGAAAATCATGTAACTCAATTTATCACAACGTCTCAATAAGCAATTTAGCATGTTATATCTTAATCAAATTATTTATCATGAGTCAATTAGGCCATAGCAACCAACAAAATCATAGAGCAAAAGTGTATGACTACGGATTCTCAATAAAGCTCAACACGGAAAATTAATCCTTCATGCCAATCTACAAGTCATAAGCATAGGCATGCTCCTAAATCATGAATATAAATTTTTATGTAGTCATAAAATCAATTTAACATGGATAACAATTTCACATAATTTAACAAAGCACAATTCAAGTCAATAATACCATATATGGTCAAGACCTAGCGACGCATATGTTCCCGTTACCTCGCATATACATGGCTCCTAAATCATGAATCAAGTAGCATATAGATCACCTATGGGAAGAATTCCATCTTACAAGGACCAACATGAGACTTTCCGTTGCCCAATAAGTCTAAAATTACGCAGCAATCTCCTACCGGCCAAATCCAACTCCAAATGAATCGCATCTAGTTAAATACAAATCATTACCCTAAAATAAAGTCATATGAAACAACTCTAAACAATAAAGTTTCAATCTTCAATCAAATTCCTAACAGCCAACAAAGTCAACTGGGGCCTACCCAATCAAAACCCGAGTCAAGGGTACATTCCGGCTACTCATAACCGTGCGAATCCAAATATGTGATTAGATTCCGAAATCAGTCCAAATCGACCCTCAAATACCCAATATACACTCTCTTAAATTGTAGATAGAAACCCCAAACATTAAAATTCTTAAGTTTTACATGTAGAAATCCATGGGGACTCAAGATATAAAGCCATATTCAAGTGAGAATTGCTTACCTCCATTGTAGTAGTGAAATTGATCTTAAATTTATCCTTCTCTCGAAATCTATGGCTCAAAATGTTAAATAATGGGCAAAACTTTCTGAAATATAACACTTAAAAGTCTACTCCAAAGTTTCACGATCGCGAAGCACAAAATGCCTCTGCCCAAATAAGCCTCTGCGATTGCAAGCTCCTTATGACATCCAAATCCTTTCCTCAAAGAGTAAGCTATTATGGTCGCATGCAATATAATTTACCCAAGTATGAGTTGGGGTCGAATTTCATAGAGAACAATATGTAGGAGATTAGGCAAGAGAATCATTGCTTATTATGCTAGGTCATACACTAAAAAGGGTATTGAGAAAATATTTATGTCTAAATGCAAAAATGTAAACTAACCTAGAAAGTGAGTAAAATGATCAATGGCTACAAGCATAGATACATGGGGAATTACACTCAAGTAACGATCCATTGTATTTCACGATTTTACAAATATGAGTGAGTTTATGTTAATTAGCCTCGGATAATAATTCTATATTAGCTTCTTCCGAAGACTAGTAAGACTTCCTAAAAGCTCTTGCTTTGGAGCTTCATCCCCACATCTCAAATATTGGAAACCTCTCACGGCCGAAGGCTCCGCAACACATTGGAGTTTGAATTGTCCCTAAAACAATTAAGATATTAAGTGCACCCGAATTTGGCTACAAGTAGTTCAGTCCTATCCCTAGGTAGAATCTATAAAGTGAGGGTTAATGCCTCAAGTTCTTATAAATAAATCTTTTCCAACCCCAAATTTCCTTTTCCAAGATTAATTCGAAGTTAATGGGTGAGTCCTAGGGTTAGCAATTCCCTTTGGAACATTAAAGAACATGAATAATTAAAGAAACATTTAACTTTCTTTAATATTAATAAAAATCATTCAATACATAAGCATAACAAGAGATTTAATCCAAACTTAAATAAAGAATATTAAATAAATAAGATTCAAGTATTAGAATAAATACTACACACTTAGATATTCAATACAAAGCAAGGAATTGAAGAAATGAGTAAAAAGGGTAAGAAAATCTCATCCAAAGTCTTCAAAATTCCAAGTGTGTGTGCAATAACCCTATCTCCTTAATATATAACTTCACATAATATTCAGCTGTCTACGTGGATCTGATCGGTAGGAAATGGGCTTATTTCGTGAGCCTATCGACTATCACCCATATAGAATCGAACTTACGATGAAAACGAGGCAAACCCGTGATGAAGTCCATATTTATAGCCTCCCATTTCCACGTGGGGATCTCTATAGTCTACATTATCCCTCCAGTCTTCTGGTACTCTACTTTTACCAGCTAGCAATTAGGACACTAGGCGAAAAACTCAGCAATGTTCTTCTGCATATCGTTCCACCAGTATACATCCTTAATGTCATGATACATCTTCGTCGACCCAGGATGAGTGGAGTACCACGAATAATGTGACTCTAACATAATCATGTATCGTAGCCCTACTACATCTGGGACACATAAACGACCCATGTATCTAAGAACCACCCCATCTTTCTTGAGCTTTAACTGCGGCTTCTTCTGATGCAGAACTCGCTCTCTCAACTCAACCCACTCTGGGTCCTCGTACTGCCTTTCCTTTACTTCACCTATGAGAGATGATTTTGTAGTGTTCTGGAGTACAACTCCATCATCATCAGAATCTACTAACTAAACCCCCAAACAAGCCAATTGATGAAGCTCTCTAGATAATTCTCTTTTTTCGGCCTCTAAATGTGCTAAGCTACCCATAGATTCGTGACTTATGGCATCATCTACAACATTAGTTTTCCCTGGATGGTAGAGAATGTTAACATCATAATCTTTCAATAAATCTAGCCATCGCCTTTGTTGCAAATTCAACTCCTTTTTCTTGAAGATATATTGCAGGCTATTATGATATGTAAATACATCCACATGAACACCATATAATTAATGTCACCATATCTTAAGTGCGTGAAAACCGCAGCTAACTCGAGGTTATGAGTTGGATAATTCCTCTCGTGCTTCCTCAATTGCCTTGAAGCATACGAAATTACCTTCACATGTTGCATGAGGACACAACCTAACCCGACACTTGAGGCATCACAATACACGACATAACCCTCTAGGCCTTCTGGAAGTGTTAGAACTGGCACTGAGGTCAACCTATTCTTTGGCTCTTGGAAACTCCACTCGCAAGCCTCTGACCACTAAAACTTAGCTGCTTTTTGAGTCAGCTTCATCAATGTTGCCGAAAAGGAAGAAAAACCCTCTACGAACCTCCGGTAGTAGCCCGCTAAGCCTAGAAAGCTATGGACCTCTGTCGAAGTAGCAGGTCTAGGCCAGGATTTCACAGCCTCAATCTTCTAAGTGACTACCTTTATACCTTCATCGGATACAATATTCCCCATGAATGCTACAGACTTCAACCATAACTCACATTTAGAAAACTTAGCATACAACCTACGATCCCGGAGGGTTTGGAGTACTGCTCACAGGTGGTCTACATGCTCCTCCTCTAAACATGAATAAACCAGAATATCATTAATAAATATTATCACAAACAGATCTAAAATGGAAATAATATGCTATTCAACAAGTCCATAAATACGGTGGGTGCATTTGTTAACCCGAAGGATATGACAAAGAACTCGAAGTGGCCATATCGGGTCCTGAAGGCTGTCTTCAGAATATCTTTTTCCCAAACTCTAACCTGATTATACCCTTACCTCAAATCTATCTTTGAAAAGCGTTTAGCCCCCTGCAACTAATCAAACATGTCATCGATCCTTGGAAGTTGATACTTATTCTTAATAGTAACCTTGTTCAGCTGGCTATAATCGATACACATTCTCAGCGAGCCATCTTTCTTCCGCACAAACAGTGCTGGTGCACCCCAAGGTGAGGTACTGGGTCTGATAAAACCATTCTCCAACAAATCTTTTAATTTGTCCTTCAGCTCCTTTAATTTGGCAGGAGCCATTCTATATAGAGGAATGGCTATTTGGTTAAGTTCCCAGAAGCAAATTGATGCTAAAATCAATCTCACGCTCCAGAGGAATACCTGGAAGCTCATGGGGAAACACATCTGCATACTCTATGACTACTATAATAGATTGAAGTGTAGGCATCTCAGCATCTGCATCTCTAACTCGCACAATATGATAAATGCACCCTTTTGCGATCATTTTCCTCGCCTTCAGATAGGAAATAAACCTACCTCTAGGTGTCGCTGCATTACCTACCCATTCAAGGATTGGCTCACTTGGAAAATGAAATTAGGATAGCTTTGCTTGGCAATCAACTGTGTCATAGCAAGCTTCCAACCATTCCATGCCCATGATAGCATTGAAATCAAACATCTTTAGCTTAATTAGGTCGGCTGAGGTCTGACTATTACAAAGTGTTACCATACAACCTCGGTAAACCCATCTAGTAATAATCGATTCTCCGACTGGTGTAGATACCGCAAAAGGGGCATTTAGTATTTCAGGCACTATACCAAACTTCCCCGCGACAAATGGGGTAATATACGATAAAGTAGATCCTGGATCTATCAAGGCATAAGCATCTTGAGAGCAAATGGTCACTATACCTATCACAACATCTGGTGAAGACTCCTGGTCATGTCAACCAACTAAAGCATATATATTGTTCTGATCCCGTGCCCTGAAAGACGCACAGACATAGATGATCCTGCTATTGAACTTGTTATTTGTGCCATACCTCCAGAATCTGTACTTGGGCAATCTCGCATCATATGCCCCAGACGCCCACATATATAACAAGCGTCGGAATGTTCTTAGCATTGGCCCAAGTGTCCTCTACCACAGATGTCACACCACAGCAAAAATGACCATGTCTACCTTGAACCTCGTTATCGCTGCAAACCCGATACCCATGAGCTCTCACCTGGTCCTGACTGAGTATAATCAAACTAGTAACCCTGTGACTGAGGCAATGGAGGTCTAGGTAGCCGTCCGAAATACTGGGGCCTATAACTACCCTAAGACTGCTCTTGATACCCAGCAAATCTCGTCCTCTTACGCAGCCCTTGCTCACTCCTCTCTTTGGGGCCAACCCTACTATAAACTTGATCCTATCCCGCATAGTAGCAACTATGGTTGGAGAATATCAAACCAATGCATCGAAATGGAGACTATACTCTCAAACGCTTATATTGCCCTTCTTGACGGCTAGAAACTGATCAACTCGAGCCTTTCGGATATCTTGTGGTAAGTACTGGTCAAGGAAGGCATCTGAAAAATTCTCCCTAATAGATGGAGGTGTATCACGTCCCTTGGACCTCTCCCATCCCTCGTACCAAAGGACAGCTGTATCTCGGAGTTGAAAAGTTGCCAGCTCAACTTACCATCTGATCAGAGGTTGTCCAATAGGGGCCTACCTACTATTATAGCTCGGTGGTGGTGAAACTATTGTAATACTCTCTCTCTCTCTTTCGCTCAATATATATATAACCCTTTGCTCTCTTGACTCAAAGAAGACAATACTTAACAGAATATAAGGTCCCGATAAGGGATAATACGGTAACATGTGAGACAAGGAGAATGTACATAAGTTCAGGAATACGAATTTCTCTTTATGTCTTGCTATCAAACACATGTATTTACGGGATCATACCAAAATAAAGGACAGGTTTAGCCGTAACATACCTTATCACAATCTATCTAATAACCACGTTGAACTCATCTTGTTGCACCTTAATCTACAATAACGATAATCATACTATCATTAAGTTACGAAAGAAACATCTATCGCACAACGAACGACAAGCTTATTTTATATTAAAATGGGCAGCATCTCCCATATAATCTTTACTTACTCACAATTCGAGATAACACCAACAACACAAGAACACAGCAATAAAAACATATACACATCATTTACCAACCTTATATTCATCACAAAATACCACAAAGTAGCCCAACACACCCCAATCACTTCATACACAAAATGACAACCATTTTAGTGTCAAACAACCCGAAAATGTTACAAAGAATGACCTGCCTACCATTCTGTCATTATGTGGCATTTCTCCACACAATTTCTCCTCCCAAACCCTATAAAATAGTAGCAAAACACACAACCCAACAACAATACGAAACAGCCCACAAAATAGTCCACTACTAGGGATCTTTGGCCGACCCCAACTAGCCTCTTTTTGGACATATTTGGTCCTTTAATTTAAGCAAGTAGATGACATACCTACTTTCCACCTATGCAGTCTGCGCAGTCTCGCAAAAACGTAAATATCGTTCTACTCCGATGTCGTATTGACAAACGATTTAATGCATTGAAAACTAGACTCGTAAAACGTTGACCCGAATTTCACAAAAATTTATGAACATAACTTGTGACGACTTTCATCGACTTTTGTTCCATAACTCGCTTGACATAAAAACTTAATACATGCCTATCACACGACTAAAATAAATCATAACATAATTGTCTTATCATGTTAAGCACCCTAGTCTCACCCTAAAGATACAGGTTATAACATTCTCAACTTGTCGACTTTCGATGAAACTTATTTTCTTCAATTTATTTAGCTTCTGAACCCTCCAACCCTCTTGGGGCTTGTTATTCATTATATTAAATATTTGTAACCTCTAAAGTAACATGATTAACTTACTTTATATGTACTTTCAAAGATGATCTCATTTTTTGTCTTACATCACTTTGCTTACGATGTACTTTTACGTATTAAAATATGGGGGTGTAACAAAGATGTCTTTCAGGACTCGTTATGGTCAATATGAGTTCTTGGTGATATCATTTGGTTTGACTAATGCTTCAGCGACATTTATAAATTTTGATGAACATGGTGTTCAAGCTTATTAGGACTCTTTTATGATTATGTTCATCGACGATATTTTGGTTTACTCTCGACGTAGGGAGAAGCATGAGTAGAATTTGAGGATTGTGCTTTAGACTTTGAAGGAGAAAAAGCTACACGCCATGTTTTCCAAGTTTTAGTTTTGGTTGGAGTCAGTTGCTTTCTTATGTCACGTACTGTATGTTGATGGTATTAAGGTTGACCCCAAGAAGATTTAAGTTGTTTACAATTAGCCTAGAATTACTTCACATATAGAGATCATGAGTTTTTTTGGGTTTGGCAGGGTACTATTATCATTTTGTAGAGGGTTTTTATCCATTGCAACTCTATTGGCTAAGTTGACTCAGAAGGGTGTTCCTTTTAGATGGTCTAACGAGCGTGAGAATAGCTATCAGAAGCTAAAGACTACTACTACTATAGCCCTAGTGTTGCTGTTGCCCATAGGTTCAGGGTCGTACATGGTGTTTTGTGATGCTCCTATGTTGGTCTGATCTGGTGTTGATATAGGAGTGTAGAGTGATTTCTTATGTTTTACGGTAGTTGAAGCCTCATAAGAAGAATTATCCAATTCATGTTTTAGAGCTGGCAGCTATTGTGCTTGCACTCAAGATTTGGGGGCATTACCTGTACGGTGTGTCATGTGAGGTTTATACTGATCATCTAAGTTTCCGACAATTGTTCAGGCTGAAGGATGTGAATTTGAGGCTGCAAAGGTGGCTTGAGTTGATTAAGATATATGATATCACTTTCATGTATCATCCAGGTAAGGCAAATGTGGTAGCAGATGCTTTGAGTAGGAACGAGGAGAGTATGGGGACTTTGGAATTTATTCCAACTTCAGAGAGACTTTTAGCTATGGTTGTTTAAGCTTTGGTCAACAATTTTGTAAGATTGATATTTCCAAAACTAGTAGAGTTCTTGCTTGTGTTGTTGTGCAATCGTCCTTGTTTGAGCACATTAAGTCTTGTCGGTATGATGATCCTCATTTTCTTGTCCTCAAGAACATATTGTTGCGAGGTGTGCTAACGAGGTGGTAATTGGAGATAGTGTTATGCGACCTCAGGGTCGGCTTTGTGTTCCTAATGTTTATGGCTTGAGGGAGTTGATACTTTAGGAGGCTCACAGTTTGTAATATTCTATTCATCTAGGATATACGAAGACGTATCATGACTTGAAACAACACCATTGGTTACGAAGGATGAAGAAGGACATTGTTGGTCATGTTTCACGGTATTTAAATTGCCAGTAAGTTGAGTATGAACATCCAAAACTAGGTGTTGACTCATAAGATGGATATACTGGAGTGGAAGTGGGAGGGTGTCATTATGTATTATGTAGTAGGGTTATACCACGTACCTTGAGAAAATTTGATGCAATATGGGTCATTGTGGATAGGTTGACCAAGTTCATGCACTTCATACCAGTGTTGACTACTTATACTTCAGAGAGCTTAGCCCTGAATTACATCCGGGAGGTGGTTCATTTTCATGGTGTGCCTAGTTCTATCATTTCAGATCGTGGCACTTAGTTTAAATCTTACTTTTGGAGAGCATTATAGCTGGAGTTCGGTACACAGGTGGATCTTTGCATAACTTTTCACCCTCAGACGGATGGTCAGTTTGAGCAGACTATACAGATTATTGAGGACATGTTGCGAGCTTGTGTGATTGATTTCGGAGGTCTTTGGGATTCACTCTTACCTTCGGCAGAGTTTGCTTATAGAAAGAATTATTAGTCCAGCATTCAGATGGCTCCATTGAGGCTTTGTTTGGTAGGCAGTGTCGTTCTCTTGTTGGTTGGTTTGATATTGGTAAGTCTAGGTTGTTAGGCACTTACTTGGTACGTGATGTTTTGGAGGAGGTAAAGTTTATTCAAGAATAGCTTTGGACAGCTCAAAGCAGGCAGAAGAGTTATACGAACAAGAAGGTTCCTTATGTGGCATTTATAAAGGGTGAGAAGGTACTTTTGAAGGTTACCCATGAAAGGTGTGATGAGGTTTGGGAAGAAGAGCAAGTTGAATCCGAGGTTTATTGGCTCATTTGAGGTCTTAGAGATAGTGGGTGAGGTTGCTTATATGCTTGCTTTGCCTCCTAGCCTATCGGAGGTTCATCTAGTAATTCATATTTTTATGCTTCAGAGTAATAAAAAAGATAAGTCGCATGTTTAGGACATCAAAACGGTTCATTTGGATGAGAATTTTGTATATGTAGAAGAGCCGGTAGTTATTTTGGACAGACATGTTTTAAAGTTGAGGTCAAAAGAGATTGCTCAGTAAAGGTTCTTTGGAAAGGACAACCTAGCAAGGAGGTAACTTGGTAGACCGAGTTAGATAAAAGGAGAACATATCCACACCTTTTTAGTAATTCAGGTACATTTCTAAACCAGTTCGAGGATGAATGTTTGTTAGAACCTCATTCCCCTATTTAATGCTTCATGTAGGTTGCTTTGATGTCTTATGACTTGTAGGGATGGATGGTTAGTTCACGAGGGATTCGGTAGTGGTTTGGAACACTTATTTCCTATTATGAAGCTTAGAATTGATAGTGTTAACCAAGATTTGACTTTTGGATAAACGAAATCAAGATCAGATTTTGATAGTTCCAATAGGTTTATATGATGATTTTGGACGTTATGTTAGTTTGGGCTTGGTTTCGGATGTTCTTAGAAGGTTTTGACCCAATTTGTCAAATGTTGACATTTGGAAGAACTTAAGAATTCATGAGAGTTGACTTTGATTTTAATGGACTCACTTCTGCGTCCTTGGGTAGGACCATATAGTTGAATTGAACTTGCGCACAAACGCTTATGAACTTAAGAGAGTTTCTATATGTGGTTTGGCATTTAATTCTTAGATTTGACGTTGATATTCATGTTCCGAGCCTTAGGACAAGTTTTAATAGAGTATATAAACTTGTTAGGATGATTGGGCGGGGTCCCAAAGGGCACGAAGTGAGATTTGGGGTGGATTCGGACTATTATGAGCTAAGTTGATATTTATGGTGTCTGATGCAGTCGCACCTGCGAAGTTAAAGCTGTAGATGCGGATGTCGCACTTGTGGATAGAGGTGCGCACCTGCGAAAAGGGGGTAGGGTTGGCAGTTCGCACCTGTGATGCAATTATGTGCACCTACGAGGTCGCACCTGGACATAAGTGGTCACACTTGCGAGAATGCCTAGCAGATTGGTTTAAATTGAGTTTAAGCTCATTTTAACAATTTTTGAGTTTTGGAGAATAGGAAGAGGAGATTTTAAGGAGGGATTTCACTCCCAATATCGAGCATAAGTAATTTTTACTTGGTTTTGATGATATATCTTGATTTCCCATGCATTTCTACACCTAAAATGTGGGATTTTAAAGTGAAATTTGGGTTTTTGTCTACAACTTAAGATAGTGTATTTTGAGATTCTGAATACCGACTTGGACTCTGATTTGGAAACTAATCATTCATTTGGTCTCGTGGTATTACGGGTCAAAGGGATTTGACCTTGGACTTGGGTTTTGACCATGTGGGCATGAGTTGACTTTTGTTGACTTTTTGAGATTTTGTTTTAAGATTGAAGCTTTATTGTTTGGAATTGGTTTCTAGACTTCATTTGACCCCGTTAAGTATTTTTTGGTTAGATTTGGGTCATTTGGTGGATAATTTCAAAGGAAAGATAGTTTTTGAGGGTTAAGTCTCTTGTCTAACCTTGTTAAGAGGGAATTCACCTAAAATGGACTTGATTGATATATGCTACATGATTTGGGCTGACATATATGTGAGGTGATGAGCACATATATGCATATTAAGGCTGTACAATATTTGGGGTAGTTTTAGGCTTCTTTATGCCATGTTCGATTATTATTTTTCTTGATACATGTCTTATTTTATTATATGACTACATGGGGTTTTTTATTCATGCTAGAGATCATGTCTAGGTTTATGATTCCTTATTTGGACATAATGTCTCATTCTTGATATGTCGAGCTATTGGATTCAGCGGTAGTCATACATTACTCCTCATGAGCATGTACATCTGTATATATATCTCTTATGTCCTTGTGCATCATACATATATTTTCTCACACCCATATGCATACATCTCTATATATGGATACAGTTATATAAGCTGAGTTATGGCGCAATGGTTCATTTTGCATGAATTGATATGATGATACATTTTGACACATTGAGACATATGAGCGGACTGATGACTGATTGTTGAGCCATCGGGCTATATTGTTATTAGCGCTATGGATCCATCCCTCCCAACTCAAGTGATCTCCCAAGTTACATTGGGCCTTGTGAGCACAGGCACATAGATGTGTGCTTAGTGAGCAACGTTTATGCCAGGCACCTGTATAGTGCTAAGTTTGTGTGACTGTGAGTGACACTTATGCCATGCACATAGATGTGCTGAGTGATTGTGAATTGATACTGATTATGTGGAAAGATTGAGTTTTGAGCATGCATATACATCATGCACTCACGTAAAAGCATTCCTTTAAATTATAGTTGATGCATCTCATCTATATATGCAGATTTGGAGCTTGGGGTCATGCCATTTCATGTATATCATTTATCTTATGTACACTCGGTGTGAGAATTATGCTTGATCATTATCTCTGAGAAGCATGCTTATTATCCTCTTTGGTTGTGATTCATATTACTGATATTCATTGTTTCAGAGTTATTTCTTCTCCTTATTTTCACTTGTTAACTATCTGATTATGGAAGTAAGTATCATGTTGTTCAAAGCCTCGCCAATAATTCTTAGAGGTTAATTTTTATACTTACTGAGAATATCTGGGTCAAATGTACTCATACTACACTTCTGCACTTCATATGCAGATTTAGGCATTAGTCATAGTGGAGTTCAAGGAAGTGCTTACTTGTTGATATTGGAGACTCGAGGTTCCATTCGCAAGCCCTTGTAGTTGCCTTCCTCTTTTTTTCATTATTGCTTAGTTCATTCTGATAGTATTGTGAATTTATTTCAGACCTTTATTTTTCGCTACTCTTAGAAGCTCATGTACTTAGTGATACCAGATCTGGGGATGCTTTGTTATTTTGTATTTGGTTATGTAACGACCCGATAGTTATATCCGCATCTTATATCTCTGACTCTGTGCATTTTTGATATTCTATCTCACATTTTATTGGTGTCCTTGTACATGGCACGAGTTTGAGATGTATTTGAGGCACATAGTGGTATTCTGTGATATATGATTGGATTATGTTTCTGTGATATATTGTCATGTAGAGACTTGAGAGGGTTGATGACTGATGTGGGCCATAGATCCATTTCCTAATTTATGTTGGTTTGGGTTGCACGCAGCAACGGTTATATTGATATTGAGGTGGCACGTATTCTAGGACCCACATTGGGCTATGTTGTACTGATTTTGAGGCTACACATGCACTAGGACCCACGATTGGGATATGTGATTATGATTAGTGCTTCGACAGGATCCGCCCCTCCGGAGTCTGACATACCAGCAGCGGGCGCATGTATAGTATTTTATATACGTGCCTTGATGAGGAATTTATGTCAGTCACCTGTATAGTGATAAGTGTTGATGTGTGTGATGGTTAGGGCCTTGTGCCAGGCACCATGAGCGTGCTAGGTGTGGTTATTCTATATGGTTTCAGTGTGATGACATCGAGTTGACATGAATATTTGTCATGCAGGCACATAGATGCATTTTCCTCAAGCTAGATAGTAATATGACATTTGATTATTTGACTTGTACATTTGGCATATACGCATAGATATGTACATTCCTCATGCTAAATGGTATAAGATAATTGATAACGTGACATGTATATTTAACACATAGACATAGAGATGTATATTTCTCATGCTAAACGGTATATGATAATTGATGACTTGATATGTATATTTGACATGTAGACATAGATGTACTTTCCTTATGCTAATTGGTAAACGAGAATTCTTATCTAGTGTTGTGAATTGACAAATAGAGTTCTTTGTTAAACTCATATTTAGTTGATTTTGGTGGTAAGAATTGGACTTGACTATCATACTTGGGAAGCATTCCTATTTTCTCGTAACTGTGAACGATTCAAACTTACATCTCTTGAGTTATTTACCTTTACAGTCTTCATTATATTATTATGAATTTTTATTGGCCATTAATGTTGGACTTCGACTGTCTTCCGAGCTCGTCATTTATTTCAACGTGAGGTTAGGTTTGTTATTTATTGAGTACATGAGATCGGTTGTACTCACACTACACTTCTGCACCTTGCATACAGATCTCGGAGCTGATGTTGTTATGTATGGCGGGAGCTGGCATTGAAGATGTACCTGCTTTTCGGATATAGCTGCCATTTGTCCTTGGTAGCTTTAGTTTTGCCAATTAGTTTATGTATATTTTGAACAGATGATGTATTTGTTTCGTACTAGCTTTGTAAATTCGAAGTCTTTGAAGCTCATGATTTGTTCTATCAATCCTTCGAATTTGTATAGAAGTTCAGTTATTTTATTCATTGACACCTATTAATCTTATTTGAGTTATGTTGATTGTTATTTGGCTTACCTAGAGGGTTGGGTTAGGTGCCATCATGACTAGTGGATTTTTGGGTCGTAAAAAGTTGGTATTAGAGCTCTAGGTTTATAGGTTCTACAAGTCATGAGCAAGTATCTATTAGAGTCATTTGGATCAGTATGATGACATCCATACTTATCTTCGAGAGGCTACAAGGCGCGTAGGAAAGTTTCCCATCTTTCAGATCGCAGCATGGACTCGGTGGTTTCGGTTGAGTGAGCATGTGCTTTTGGACTCATATGTCTGGTAGAATCCCAAGGAGTGGGATTGATGACTCAGTGAGTGGTTGGATAGATATATGATGAGTATGATGTGACTGCGGGATGTGTTGAGATGGCTCGGATGTGATGAGAAGAGTTTACTTGGGATATGAAAAGGACGATTGGGTTCTTGATTTACGTCTTGATGTGTTGTACAGTCTCAAGTTATGAGTGTGCTAAGGGATCTTTCATGTTGTTCATTTGAGGGATGAAGTGGATTCTTATGTATTATTGACGAGTTCTTACATGAGAAGATTTAGCGATTGCGTGGTGGTTACGACTAGGGTGAGGTCATAGAGAGATGTTGGTTTGAGGCTAAGTAGGTAGGTTATCACATGCGGGGTAGTATACGGAAGTTTGATTCGTATGATGTTTTTGTGGAGAGTTTATTTCTACTAGTGGGTTATATGTGTTGCATTAGAGTTTGGATAGTTTGAGGAAGTTTGCTTGACTATCACAAGAATGAATGTGCGTTTACCAGAAGATTTGAAGTATTTTATGATTTATGTCACATGAGCTTATGAAGGGTTTAGTTGAATTACGGTACGGGATTATGGCAGTAATGGAGTAAGGGTATTGTGGGTTATCGGATGTTGTGTTCTATGGCTTTGAGCCAAGTGGGGGAGTCTGCTATCGACGATCAAGTTACATGGTTATGTGTTACATTAGTTTAGGCCTGAGGCATGTTTGTGGATCAGTTATGACTTGAAGAGGTTGGTTTGAGGATCACCAGAGCAAGAAAAATTCTAGATGCATGATGTATTACACTTTACGGATATATGAAAATCTTGGAACGGTTTAGGATTGTTATTTGTGATGGATGTAATGTACTAAGGAAAGGGAGTCACTCGGTTACTTAGAGATATGGGTTACTTCTTTGGGTGTTGGTGTGCTAATAGAGCATAGGTTGTTCGGCTCGTATCGCCGGTGCACTGGGCATTTGAGCAGAGTGGATAACTCTTAAGAAAGTTCTAATTAGTTCATGATTCATATATGGTATTTTAGGAATTTTTGGATTTATAAATGGCTAAGATCTGATATTAACATTGGATGGTATTGAGCTATATCATTTTGGATTCTACATATTCAGTATTAGAAAAGTAAAGGAAACATCTTCAGATTCGCGGAAGATCTCTTTAGAGTGAGCATTTTGGTTGTGGTACTATTGGGAGCTTAAGAAGGTATACAATGGCTTATGGGCCTTAAGACGACATGGTTTTATGCTAGAATCTCTTGCGGTGAGCTTTGGGTAAGGACTGTGGTGTACTGAAAAGGAGAAGCATCAACTTGAAGGTAATTCAAAAGGAACATGGAGAAATAGGACAGCTTGGTGGTAGATTGGATCAGCATGGTAATGGATATGATCAGTTCTTTTGGTTCTTATGATGTGGTAAGGCTTTACTGGTGTTTTATGGAAATACTCTTGGGTATGGTGACCTGCGTGACTTAGTTGAGTTAGAGGGATTCAGTTGTGATGGCTTAGTCTTTTGCTACTAGGTTTCGAAGGGTTCTTGACGGTATCAACCACGGCTTGGGATGGATATTTTCTACATGCATGGGGAGTTTGTTATGCGTTGTGATTTCCTCTAGGATAGGATCAAGCGGAAGATTTCTAGTTGATTGAGCTTGTGATTCAGAGTTGATAATGGGATTCTAGTGTTTTCTTATGATGACATGATAGATGCGGTGTGACGTGTGGGATTGAGGTTTGCATGTACAAGGTTGCGGTTTAGTTTTGAAGGGAAGGTCTTGAGGTCTAGACAGCATGGATGGTTTGTTATCTTTAGAAGAATGCTGGCACTATTTCAACATCACCTGAGAAGAGCGTGTATTTCAGAAAGGCGCACTGTATTTTGACTTGCGAATTCTTGATTGGTATTAAGGTAATCACCTGGTTGATCGACTACTGATATTTAGATTTTTCTATGTGGCACAGAAGAATTATAGAAGTTTTTCTCGTGAGATGATTATGTATGCGGGATATGTTATTCATTCGAGTGGTGGATTTCGGATCGAATATGGTGATTCATGTATTCTAGGGATTTGGCGACTATGAGGGTTCTCAGAGGCATATTGTTCCTTGGTTGCGGACTGTGAAGGTAAGGCCAAAGTTAGACATAATAGTATGTGTTATGTTTAGGTTATTGTGGACTTTTGGATGGTTATTATCTATTTGTGGGTGGCCGGAGTTGATTTTGGGGCCCATTAGGCCTAATGATGATGTGTATTCTACACCGAGTAGGATTTGTTCAATCAGCACAGCTATTACTAAAGGATGTGTCATCGGTTAAAGTTTATCTTATTCGTGTCTATTGGGTTCCATGTATTTCTCTCCTATGCTATAATGGGTTGTGAGACTGTTGACTATTTACACACACAATGCAGTTATGTTTGGGTCTAGTGGCGAAATTTGGGCAAGATAATTCTTGGGGTATTGAACGGTTGGTTACGCCTTGGTTATGGCCTTTTCCTATTTGTGGTATATTGTGATATCAGTTTCTCTATGGTATATTGTGTATTTGTTATTTGTCTGCGTATGGTTGTTGATTGTAGGCATTATGGCTCGAGGTATTTCTTGTGGACTGGTGCTTGGATGGGGTCATGCATCACAGCGGAGGTATGTTGGGATATGATCCTTTGGGTTGATTTCATGTGATTTGAGTCTCCTTTGTTTGACGGGTTCATAGCTTTGTGCTTGTGATGGTGTCTATAAGCTTGCGAGACAGTCCTCTCATTTGATTCTCTTTCCATTTTTGGGTAAATTAGAGTTGTTGGTTCTGTGGTGCACAAATTCCATAATATGTAGCTCTAGGTGGTATTGGTGTGGCATGTTGGTGGAGAAGCCTCCACTAGATGAGATGAGGTTATTGGACCTGGAAAGAGTGCTATCGGATTTGATTAAGGTACATTTGGAAGAATAACATCTCTAGCCAGCTTAGAATTTAGCAATGGTTCTTATCGGCCGTGAGAGCTCCACAACTTGTTGATCTGATGAGTGGTTATGAGTTTTTGGATGTTTCTTTCATCATTGGCAGTGTACTAAGGGTTAGAACAAGGTGTTATTTGATATGAGGTTTATTACCGGTACCGGGTTTGTTAATGGGAAACTATTATGATCGGGAGTTATTGTTATGAATATTTGAGTTATTCGGTATATCATGAGATTATATCTTGGGTTATGGCAATGGCTAGATACAGCTTATTCAGACTTTTACAGTGTGTGAATGCGAGATTAGGGTCTTGTAATGGATTCAGGATGTTGGAGATTCGATTCTTAGGCTTATGGACTAAGGTTGAACTAATGATATTCAGTTATCCTGTGTTATCAGGCTTATATGGATTGGGGTGACGTGATATCACCCATGGGTATGTGTATGGTGAGTTTATACAATGATTTGACGGCTTTAGAACGACTCTTGGCACGTTCGAGGACGAACGTATGTTTAAGTGGGGGAGAATGTAACGACCTGACCAATCGTATTGAGCATTTGCATTCCGTTCAATGGTTCGAGGGCATGAGTAGCTTCGTATGGTGTATTATGACTTGAGTGTATCGTCGATTTTGGTTTTTGGGTGATTCGGAATTGATTTGGAAGAGTGATTCTCATTTTAGAAGCTTTAAGTTGGAAGAGTTGACCAAGTTTGACTTTTGTGTATTTGACCCCGGATCGGAGTTTTGGTGGTTCTGTTAGATTCGAATGGTGATTTTGGACTTGGGAGTATTGTCAGATTTGTATTTGAATGTTCCTAGAAGGTTTCAGCACTATTTGGCGAAAGTTGGCAATTGGAAGGTTTGGAAAGTTTATAGGTTTGACCGGAGTTGATTTCAATATTATTGGGTTAGGAATATGGTTCCGGGAGTTTGAATAGGTTCGTTATGTAATTTGGAACTTGTGTGCAAAATTTTAGGTAATTCCAAGATAATTTGATATGGTTCGGCACGTGTTTTGGAAGTTGAAAGTTTATTAAGCTTGATTTGAGGTGCTATTCGTAGTTTTGATGTTGTTATGTGTGATTTGAGGCCTCGAATAGGTTCATGTTGTGTTTTAGGACTTGTTGGTATGTTTGAATAGAGTTCTGAGGGGTCCGGGGGTATTTCGGATTGATTTTGGACCATTGCGAATCATGTTGACATTGCTAAGATTTGGAGTTCTAGTGTGATCGCACTTGCGGGTGCAGGTGCGGAGTCGCAAAAGCAGCACAGGAGGCACAGAAGCGGAAGTAGTGGCCTAGGAGAAAAGACTGCAAATGCGAAGATTAACTGCAAAGCGAAAGCGCTAGAAGGTCCGCATGTGCGATTTGAGCGGAGGCTGGAAGTGTGCGCAGATGCGATGGGTTTTCCGCATCTACGAGTGCGCAGATGCGGAAGGTCGGTTGCGGGGCTGGTTTCGCAGATGCAGAGCTTTCCTCGCACCTGTGACGTCACAGAAGCGAAGGTTCTTCTACAGGTGCGAGAGGTTGGAGCTTCAGTGTTTTCTGCAGAAGCGGCTAATGGACCGCACATGCGGAAATGCTGGGTGGAGCATTATATATTCGAGGGTTTGTTCATTTTATTATATTGTGAGATTTGGAGCTCGGTTTTGGGCGATTTTGGAGAGAATTTTCACCACATGTATTGGGATAAGTATTTTCGAATCGGTTTTGATTATATTCCATAATTACATCTTTGATTTTGGCATTTGATTGATGGTTTTAAAAGAGAAATTGAGAGTTTTTGTCTAATCTTTCCTAAAGTGAATAATTGGATTTTTAACATCGATTCGGAGTCGGAATTGAGTGAAACTAGTATAATTGGACTCATAATTGAATGGGTGATCGGAAATTATGAGTTTTGTCGGGTTCCGAGGTGCGAGCCCGGGTTGACGTTTTAGTTGACTTTGAGTATTTGATGAAAGATTCGACCTTTATCGTTTGGGTTTGTTCCCTTTGGCATTATTTGATGTATTTAAGTTGCTTTTGGCTAGTTTTAAGTCATTCGTAGGTTGATTCGCAGTGGATGGTATTTTTGGAGTATTGTTTGGCTTGCTCGGTATTGAATTTTGCTTGTTCGAGGTAAGTAACATATCTAAACTTGGATTTGAGGGTAATTATCCTTGAGAACTATGATATTTGAGATGAGTTGAGATGACACACGTGTTAGGTGACAGACGTTTATGCGTGCACCGGGGTATTCATGATCCAGATATTTCTTAGGCTATTATATGTTTTGTTTTGCTATTATGCTTCTTGATATCATGTTTTCTCCATTTGTATGACTACATGAGTTGTTATTCATGCTAGAAATCATGTCTAGGCTATCTGATTTACTCTTTGAGACCCGATAGTGCTATTTTGCCTTGTTGAGCTATTTGTCTTAGTCATAGTCATAATGTTTCAGTCATGATTGTTATATCCACATGTTATATATCTACCTCTGTGCATTCTTGATATGCTATCTCACATGTTATTTATGTCTTTGTACGTGACACGACTTTGAGATGTATTTGAGGAACATTGAGGTATTTCGTGTTATATGATTGGATTATGTTTATGTGATATGCTGTCATATGGAGACTTGAGCGAATTGATGACTGATATGATCCGTAGATTCATTTTGTGGGTTATGTTGTGTCGGTTTGCACGCCGCAACAGTTATATTAATATTGAAGTTGTGCGTATGCGAGGTCCAACATTGGGCTAAGTTGTATTGATTTTGAGGCTACGCGTGCACCAGACCCCACGATGGGATATGTGATTATGATTAGCGATTGGGCAGGATCCGCCCCTCCGGAGTCTGACATACCAACAATGGGTGCAAGCATAGTATTTTATATACGTGCTTTGATGAGGGAATTTATACCAGGCACCCATACAGTGCTAAGTGTTTATGTGTGTGATGGTTAGGGCCTTGTGCCAGGCACCGTGAGGGTGCTAAGTGTGGTTAGTCTTGATGGTTTCACTGTAATGATATTGAGTTGACATCAATATTTGTCATGTAGGCACAGAGATGCATTTTCCTCATGCTAGATGGTAATATGACATTTGATTATTTGACTTATATATTTGACATATAGGCATAGAGATGTACATTCTTCGTGCTAGACGGTACATGATAATTGATAACTTGACATGTATATTTGACACATAGGCATAGAAATATATATTCCTCATCCTAGACGGTATATGATAATTGATGACTGGACATGTATATTTTCCATGTAGGAATAGATATGTGCTTTCCTCATTCTAATTTGTAAACGAGATTACTTATCTGGTTTTGTCAATTGACAAATACGGCTCTCTGTTAAACTCGTGTTTAGTTGATTTTGATGGTAAGAGTTGGACTTGACTGTTATACTTGAGATGCATGCTTACTTTCCCTTAACCGTGAACGAATCGAAAATATATCTCTTAAGTTATTTACCTTTATTGTCTTTATAATATTATTATAAGTTGTTATTGGATATTGATGTTGGACTTCAACTGTCTTCCGAGCTCGTCACTGCTTTCAACCTGAGGTTAGGTTTGTTATTTATTGAGTATATGGGATCGGTTGTACTCATACTACACTTCTGCACCTTGCGTGCAGATCTCGGAGTTAATGTTGCTGTGTATGATGGGAGCTGGCATTGAAGATGTACCTGCTTTTCGGATATAGCTGCCACTTGTCCTCGGTAACTTTAATTTTACCAATCT
Organism: Nicotiana tabacum; assembly: GCF_000715075.1. Taxonomy (NCBI): domain Eukaryota; kingdom Viridiplantae; phylum Streptophyta; class Magnoliopsida; order Solanales; family Solanaceae; genus Nicotiana; species Nicotiana tabacum. The sequence continues at coordinate 47,014,532 of NC_134092.1, forward strand.
GTTTATGTATATTTCGAACAGATGATGTATTTATTTCGTACCAGCTTTGTAAATTCTAAGTCTTAGAAGCTCATGATTTGTGTTACCAATCCTTGGAATATGTATAGAAGTTCAGTTATTTTATTTATTTACTCCTATTATTCTTATTTGAGTTATGTTTAATGTTATTTGACTTACCTAACAGGATGAGCTATGTGCCATCACGACTAGTAGATTTTTGGATCGTGACTGTCCAAGCATAATAAACAAATACAAGTTTCAATGTATGATGCATAAGCAACAAAATCACCTTTACAGTAAAATTTAAAAGTACCATACCATAATAACACTCTACCGGAAAAATAAAAACTTCTAAAATAAATCACAACAGAATAAATATTTTTTCAATCGTTCTTACAAAAAGTTTCTTCAAATAAAGCAAAATCACCGGCACAAAAATAAAGGAAAGAACAATTTTTTGGGTCTTTTTTATGAAATAGATAGCTAGCAAAGGTAAAGCTTAGAAATCATACTTCAAAATTAAAATGCACAAAAGCAAAACCCATATATCTCTCTCGATCAGATTAGTGACCTTGTGATTTTAGAATAGACACAGAATCTATACGTACCTGTTTCTAAGTATTATCAAAGAACTGCTAGAGTTATTATGATTACTTATATAAGTAGTTTTTTTTACCTTTTGTTATATTTTTGTTCTTCATTATATAACACAGCATCTCCATTCTGAAAAATCTCTGTTCACGTGACACCCTCCTTCATTCTTGCAACACAATCCATTTTTACTCAACTCAAATGCTATTCCTACACACACATTGAATATTTCGATAAAGTTTAACATATATTCACTACAAATCAACAAACTGAAATTCTCAATCAGAGATATATACTTCACTAAATACATCACATGTAAAAAAAAAAAGAAATCAAAAGAAAAATACATGAATTCTCTACCTGTAAATTTCTAGCCATTCAAACCTATTAGCCACCAGATGATATTCTTACGCACATTGAACTGAAATTCTCATTCAGAGATACTTCAACCCCTAGATACATCATATGGAAAAAACCCAAAAGAAAAATACGTAAAATCTCTACCTGTAAATTTCTGGCGATTCACAACTATTTGCCACCAGATTGATGACTGTAAATGATTCTCTTCATTCTATACAGTGCGACTATCACAAAAAGCTCAAGAAAATCATCCAAAATAAAAAACACCCATAATAATAATTGCAATAACAAATTTCGAGTATGTAATATTCAAGATAAGAAAAAGGTTACAAATTATAAAATGTAATATGAAGAGTCGACTTGGGTTGCAATTTTCAGAATGTCACTAGATATGCCAATGACGTCCTCTGATTCTTCTCCTCACAAATGTCGCTTAAAGGGCTCTTGGCTTGTTCTTGAAAGCACGGGATCCTTCATTGACAGTTTGATGATCGTCACGAACAATGATTTGAGATTTAGCTATCACGAAGGGAATATTTGGAGCCGCCTCTTGGATTCTTGACTTGTACTCCGTTGTTGAATTTCTTTACGAATGAAGATCGCCAATGTAGAAGAAGACTTTAGATGCTTGCTTGGAGCTTCTCCAGCTTTTCTCCAACTTGCTTGATGTCTTTCTCTCTGTGTTCTGCTTTTAGCCTTGTGGGAGCTCTCTATTTATAATGGTAGAATAGGAGAGTTGTGATAAAGCCAAAAACTTTTGCTATGATTTGATTGGTCCATTTGAATTATGAACCTATCTCATTTAGTTACACTTGGCATGCTTTTATTGGCCAGTTTACTTGATTTGTCATGCCATGTCGCTTGATACGTGACAAGATTTTATTGGTCATTTCTTTTGACTTGGCGCCATGTAATTTGGCATGTGGAATTTGTTTGGGCGTTAAGATGTAATTTTAGCCATTTTGGACTTCGGGCAAGTAAAAGGGGCTCATCTTTTAAAGTTCAATTAAATAAGCGAGCCCAAATAAAATCAGATTTAATTTAAATCCATGTTGGACTTAAATAATTAAACTTGATTTAGGCTAACCATTTCTTGAATTTAGGAATTTGTCTCATACTTTAGTCCATAAAAATTCGCATGTCACAAATGCTCCTACTTCAAGACTTGGCTGTGTAGATTTGTCGAACGTCGACGATTAGGTTTGAAGTATTGGTAATGATGGTCAACTTGGGCCTTGAGATGACTTAGAATTTCCAAAAGAACTTACTTGAAATAAAATCCTTATGCTTTGGGGCTTTAATATGAGCCCAGATTGAGTAGGAGCGAGGCAAAGCCGAATTGTTGGTAGCCTGCGGTAATTCCAGACCTCGTTACTCCCTTAATCATGAAACAAAACACATCCTTATCAGAACAAGGATAGACTTTAATTTTTTTATTACGCAAAATGTTTTTCATTGAAATCCTCAATTTGATTCGGATGGAGTTATCCCTATCATGCGATTCCCGCCTCTTTTGAGTTTACCTGCTGCTTTCCTACACTTATAAAAGAGTAGATCACGATGCATAAGTATATATCCAAACTTGTTAAGATACACATTGAGCCCTCTTTGCATGGTAGCATTTGACAGGTGATTCTCTCTACGAAATTGTTTGGCTTTCTTTATTATCATTGTTCAATTTTGTTCCTTTGCTACCTAAAATCTTTGATGGAGTTCCTATATCCCCGGTAGCAAGTAGTTGTAATACCAATTAGACGCCCAACTCATATAGTTAATATAATGCACGCCAGATGTTTGTTATTTGGACTCCGTTCTTGCACAATATACTTCATTAATTTTCATGTCGTTAGCTAATAAACTGAACATTGCCTTCATCGAGTAGACACTAATAGCCTTGATCACTTATGCAAGGCCTATGGAATCTTTAATAGCAGTGTCGGAGGCGTAACATCATTCGTCGCAGCAACACCTTGCTTCATTCTGGCGAGCATAAATTTCTTTTCCAAGCACTAGCACCAGGTACGACCTCAAATTCTTGAAACGGGACTATGCTGCAGGTGCTACATCATATATAAAAGTAGCTGCCATTTTTTAGGTGATTTTCAAAACTTGACTTCGAATTCAGTTGCTGATCCTTCAGCTTTGCGCGTCTTCACGAGAAAAAATATATCTTTTGGTAGATTTATTGAAATTGCAATCCACCTATGGTGTCGTGAAGTAGACTCCCGAGACTACAATCTACACCAGAATCAGGTTCAAATTCCTAGTGAATTTACGCGGGTAATCTTCTGAACTCAGCTCTGGATTTTGGCCGCTCTATTTTTTACAGCTTTGCGCGCTGACTAAAAAAATCATATCTTTCTGCAGACACGTCCAAACCACAATCCGCTTACACCGTTGGAAAGAGGACTTCTGCGACTACAATATATACAAAAATCAGATCCAGATTCTAAGTATATTTGTACAGATACTTGTTTGAACTCGGTATTTGATTTCTGGCATTCTGCTTTTTACAGCTTTGTGCGCCCCGACTAAAAAAATCATATTTCTTTGCAGACACGTCGAAACCTCATTCCTCTTGCGCCTTTGGAAAGAGGACTTCTAGAGCAATAATATAAAAATGGAAAAGGGCCTAAAGTGCCCCTGAAGTATCGAATTTGGTACAATAATGTCCTCCTTACACCTTTTCGAATAAAAATGCACTTACCGTTTAACTTTTGACTCAGCCATGCCCCTATTTCTAACAGCCTTTTATTTTTTTTTAAACTTTTTTTTAATCCACGTGTAATATTTTTATTGGCTGAACTTAAAGGCTAGCCCTAATACACTAACCCACCCGTAACCCGCCCTATTACCGACCCGCTTTCCTTTAATTCGTTTTAACCCAAAAACCCAATTTTTTAAAGACACAACAACTTCTTCTTCTTCCTCTTTTCATTAAGGTTCTTCAAATTCTCCATCTCCCAACCTCCCAACTTTGTATCTTCTTTTGAAATTTACATTAATAACTATTCTTCCTTTAGTTTCAAATGTCTTACTCTTCTTCTGCTTCTTCTCTTGGCCAAGGTGATTCCCGTACATGTTATTGCAGATTAATTACCAATCATTTTACTACTACGACACCTATGAATGGCGGTCGTAGATTATGTTGTTGTTCTGAGAAGAATGGTTGTCGTTATTGGGAATGGCGCGATGAACAATTTCTACCTCATGTGTCAATGTTTATTCTTAATCAAAAAATTTCATTGGATGCCCTTCATCAATAAAAGAACAAGTTAAAGCAGACTGTGGCTGATATGGTTCGTAGCAAAGCTGCAGATTTGAACAAAACATCTGCCTTGGAGGAGAAAGGTTCCAATTTGGAATTAAAAGTGAATCGATTGAGATGGTCATGGGCTACTTTTGTATTTTTTGCCACCGTCAAGATGATGAATTGAGAAGTTGGTGGCAAATGTTGATGAAGCATTTCAACATTCTGCATATTTCTACTTTTTTTATGTTAAGTAATTGTTGTTTTGGTCATTTGTGTCGATGTTGGATGGGCTATTAAGGGAAGGGAATGAGCAAATTAGTGTTTTGATAGTAGTGGTAGTAGTGTTTGTTTTGGTTATTAGCGTCGGTTGATCTAGTGTTATTAGTTTCTAATCAAAGGGGGCGGGTTACGGGTGGGTTAGTGTATTTGGGCTGGTCTTTAAGTTCAGCCAATAAAAATATTACACGTGGATTAAAAAAAGTTTTTTTTTAAAATGAAAGGGTGTTAGCAATAGGGGCATGGCTGAGCCAAAAGTTAAATGGTAGGTGCATTTTTATTCGAAAAGATGGAAGGAGGGCATTATTGTACCAAATCCGATACTTCAGGGGCACTTTAGGCCCTTTTCCGATATAAAAATCAGGCCCAAATGCTTTTTAGATTTGCAAAGATAATACTTTGAACATGATCCTGAATTTTGGGTAATTTGCCTTTAACAACTTTAAGTGCCTTGACAATTTTTTTTTTTATATTTTGTTTGTGCATTGTCTCTTTTGGCAGCGCCATTTTCTTTGTTTTAACTCTTCCATTCTTTCTTTTCTTTTTGTTTGCATTTATGGAGAGTTACAACTTGATTTTTATATCAAGCGACCATGGTGCACTTCAAGGATCACGAAATTCCATATCCATATCTTGAGATTGCAGAGAATAAAAAAGATCCATACGCCAAAGTTCTTCAACTGAAAACCAATTTCCCAATGATTCGTGCTTTTCCGCTAATAAGGCAGTCTCCTGACTCTTTGCTTAACCTTTCGGAATGGTCAACGAAGGAGGAATTCGATATCCTCGAAAACTTCTTTAGCAAGGCTACCAACACAAAGGTTCTTCTGTTGAAATCGTCGACTCATGATCATACAACTGTGTCTGCTAGCCCCAAACCTTCTGATGAAGGTCTTGCATCTTGGAGTTGTCCTCATTCTGGCTTTGGGGAGGTTCAATACACACCTTGCTATTGGGAATGGGTGGAAGATACCCTTCGGCGCAACAAGGTGATGCTGGAATGCATCAAGGTTTACAACGCTATCCTCTCCTCTTTATTCACACATGACTTCAATAAAAATGTGTTGCAGGCATTTTGCGAACTTTGGCATCGGTCGACTAATTCAGCTTGTACTAGCATTGGCGAGATCTCCATTTCACTGTGGGATTCGCACGTGATTGGAGGCCTTCCTATACATGGGATTTTCTACGACGAACTTGTCCCTTCAGCCCAAGAGTTGATGCAAGCATATCAACATGGGAAGCCATTTCTGCCTAAAACTTGTGCATACTTGCTGTTAGCATTTTATCGACTTTCAGATGGTGATTCTAAAGAGGTCTCTGTTCGTGATTGGGTGAGCTTTTGGTTCAAAGGACCGAACAGATACAAAGAGCCTCCGCAACGAGTGTCTAACAACGAGCTAACAAGCCAAGGTCGGGTCACAATCCATATAGCTATATTGACAAGTTATTTTTGCAGCGAACTGACGAAGATAATGCTCCTTTTATTGAGTTAGCCGTGGAAGAGTCTCTTAGAGAAGAGACGAACTTGGCTGCTTTCCTTGCATGTTGGCTTTGTAAGTTCGTCCTTCCAATTAAGAAGCTAGACAACATCCGTCCAAGCGTATTCAAGGTTTCAAGCTTAATGGCTTCTGGAGAGCAGTTTTCATTGGCCATTCCAGTCTTAGCGAGCATTTACTAAGGCTTGAGCGAAATCTCAACTTCTTCAGATTTGGGCGCCAACAATATAACTTTCCCATACATTATGTCGATGGATGGATTAGCGAGTATTTTGACACTCACCACCAGGCTAAGCGTCATCATAGTGGCGTTCGTATGTGCAAAATCGCTGGAGAGAAAATGGTTAAGTACTTTGATCTTCCTGGGGCGCGACGACTGTTTCAAGATGTGGATGCTCGCCATCTTCACCAATTGGCCTTGCTACAGCCCAAGGATTTGCCTATTGTGGATAAAGGCCAACTTTCCAGTTCTTGGAGTGATTACTTCATTAGCCTCCGTCCGAGTTATGTCACGGCTAGGCATGATGGTGAATATTTCATAGAGACGTAAAACCGTCATTGATTCAGTCGGCAATTTGTTTTCTATCAAGACATTCCTGGCTATCTTGTAGAACGACCATATGATGGCTCTTTAAAGGAACTGGTACAACTTTGGGATTCATGCACCCGACTTGGTAGTTCTTCTACGGTTATGATACCACCACGTCCCGAGAGGCCCTTAATGACACGTAGATATGTAGATTGGTGGTTAGCTGGTCGAGCAAATTTTGGGGGACAAAATAAAATCATTTTAAAATTCTCAAAGCGTGGTGATATCCCTGTGTCATCCAAAGTTCATCACTCTCAGCTGCAAGATCGAAAAAAGTCGTCTTCTTCTGTAAAGTCAAAGGCAAACCTCAAAGATTCATCACAAGTCAGCAAGTTATCGACGAAGTCTGCAACTCCAAAGGGCATGTTAGTGCGAGCTGGTAAAAGAGATAAACCGTTTCCATCGACTTTGAAAATGACTACTACGCCAGACAACACTTGCAAAAGAAAGGATCCTCCTACTTCATTTGAGAACAATGATGGGCAAGCGTCAACAAAAGCACTTTGCAAGGATAAAACTTCAACCCCCATCTTAGTTGGTGAAGTCACAAATATCAGTAGTGGAGCCAATATTCAACAGAAGGTGATGCTGATCAAGACCGTCATTGGAAGTGATCGAAGAAGAAGGTAAAAGATTTAGAAGATCAAAGTGGTGCGTTTATCGACTTAGACACCATCGTTATTGACAACGAGACATTTTTTGATGGTGTTCCTAGCTCCACCATGCCATTGCCTGAACTTGAAGAACAAGTAAAGTTCATTTCTCATTTTGTTTTATTTCTAATTACTCATTTTTTTATATCATGCTAACGTTTTTTTTTGTTGGAAGCTGAGTTTCGAGGACGCATCTTCTGACATGTTTGATGACATTTTTGACGATAACGATACCACGATCCCAAGTTGTCTTGATGTGTCTTCTCTTCCTCCTCAAGAAGTTATAGCAATCACATAAGAAGTCGCACGTGCTCAAGTCAACCTTCCTAAAGCTTCAGGACCTTCAACATGTCTGTCATCACCCGATGTTCCTAATTTCGAACTACAAGAGACAATCTCTAATCTCAAGATGTGTTTCGTTTCTAAGATGTGGGGTGCATTATATATGCCAGTTGGTGAAAAAATGTATTAAGTTAATTCTCAAGGAGATCAAAGAAACAAAAGCCATTGACATCTCTACTTTGGAGGATTCTGTTGAGGACTTTCACAAGGCATATGAAAAGTATGGCACTATAAAATCATCAAAAGAATTACTTTCTGATGCACAACAGCGCCTCCATGATGCGCAAGAGTTTAACAAGAAGATAAATGGTCACATAGAAAATCTTCAAGCAACTTTTGCAAAGGTCGAAAAAGAGATAGAAGCATTGATTGCTAAACGAAAGAAGACCATTGCACTCATAGATGAACGTACAACAAGTGAAGTTGTCCAAGAATCAAGAGACCATCACCATTACTGAAGGCTAGATTTTTGCCTTTGAGAAAGATCATCTGTTGTCTGAAGACGAAGCAGAGAATTTATCCAAGTTGAAAGAAGCAGTTGAGACAAGTCGTCAACAGATTCGTAGTTTTCAACCCCTTGAATTGTTTCTTGAGTAGAGTGATGTTTAGCTTTTTTTTTTTCTTTTTTTTTTTTTTTTTTGCATTCTTCAGGCATCGATGTACTGAGTTGCTTATTCCATCTGAAAAATAAAAGTGTTGTTTCTTTATCATTTGAAGATTTCTTTTTTATAACACTAATATTTTTTTCTTTTTGGGTCAAATATTGCAACTCGATTGTGATTTTTTTCTCTCTTTTTTCAAGCTATTGTGCTTGTTTTGCAATATTGTTCTACTATAACTCATGACACCATATTTCTAAAAAGTACACCTTCGTAGCTATGATACATGTAAAATCACGATCGAACCACCGTCCAATTTGACCAGATAATGTTGTTCAAGCCATGAATTGCGACGCACTAGTTCCTTCAGGTTTGCATGCCTTTAACAAATAAATTGTATCTTAGTGTAGGAATAATGGAATATGCAAATCCCCAGCCACTTAATTCTGTAAAAACTAGACTTCAACTTTTGCAACGTATCAGAAAGTTAGAGAAAAACTTCCTTTGGATCAGCTGCGATAAATTGTTGAAAATGACTAAGATATCAGACGTGCTAACTTTCCAGATTTTCATGCTTTAGTTAAAAAATATTCATATCCCGAGCTGGAAACACTTCAATCGCAAATCGCTTGACCTTATATAATTAGAACTCAAAGGTCTTCAACATGTCAAAATTTTAGATCGAAATTCCATCCAAATTGGTTAAAATTAATTTCTAAAGCTCACTTCGAAGTCTGACACCTCTTCTTTACAGCTTTTCGCGCTTACACCAAAAAATTCATATCCGAGGCTAGGAGTATCAGAATTGCAATCCGTCTTCGCCGTTAGAAAGAAAACTCAGAGTGATGCAAGGTGTATGAATTTCATCGCAGAACTCTTTTCCGGTTGAGCATAGTAAATTCTCGAATTTGATCTACCTGCAGTAACCTTTTCATGTTTGCATACTTTTGGCCAAAAAAATCATAACTCGGGCTCAGGGTGCCAGAATTACAATCCGTCTGTGCCTTTAAAAAGTAGACTCAGAGACCTGCAACACATATAAATTTTTTGGAAGAACTTCTTTCGGACTGTCAACAGAGAATTCTTGAAGTCGGCCTAACTGTGGTAAGCTTTCAGATTCACGTACTTGCAGCGCAAAAAAATTGTATCTTGAGCAAGGAGTGTCGGAATTTTGATCCGCTTGTGCTGTTAGAAATTAGACTCAGAGACCTGCAACACATAGCAATTTCGTGGCAGAACTCCTTTCGGGCTGTCAACATAAAATTCTCGAAGTCGGCCTAACTGGGGTAAACTTTCAGATTCACATACTTTCGGCAACAAAAATCATATCTGGGGCAAGGAGTTTCGGAATAGCAATCCATTTGCGCCGTTACAAAGTGACTCAGAGACCTGCAACACATAGAAATTTCATGACAGAACTCCTTTCTGGCTATCGACAAAAAATTCTCGAAGTCGACCTAAGCACACTGAACCTTCAGATTCGCATGCATATAGAAATTTCGAGGAATAACACCTTCCGGATCCGTCAAAGTTCCACATCATGCATTGCTCGACCCTCCAGAACTCAAACTACAAATTCCATAATTATGCCATATGATGGAGCCACAATTCACGTTGGATTTAACTACGCAAAACTTTTGTGGTAGCATCATCTTCTGATGAAATAGGGCAATTCTTCGCGTCAATTGCTTTTATGACTTAGATGATGTGTGAATATTTTCATCTTCTTTTTTTGACATTGATGTATCAGACCTTTGTAATATTGAATCAATGAAATGCCTTCCCCGGTTTGATGTAGTTTGCCTTATTTCTTTCTACAATATACGCCTTTGATTTCAAGACACCAATGTGATGATCTCAATTTTAATTTTTGATATTCACATCATGCCATGCCCTTTTTTTCTAAACTCACGCGACTGAACTTAGAATAAAACTCTAAGTTGCCTACGTACCTCAGTGAAGAGGATCAAGTCATAACGTAGTTCAAAAAGATGAGTTTTATTTTTGCCTAGGCAACGTCTCACGAGGTTTTCAACCTAGCGAACTTTTTTTGTGGGTCGTACACAGCTTAAACTCATGCGGGTCAGGAGTGTACCAACCCTAGTGTGTAAACTTTATAGTTGTCGCGCCTTATTTTCTCGTGAAGGCGGGTTTCGACGTGTGACAACTCTTTTAAATGAGGTATTAAAAGAGAAGAGTCGCCACCTAATGATTTTAAGGTGCGTTAGGGCACCTATTTGAAAACAACTCTGTTTTAACTAGTCTGTGTTATCAAAGATCGTGTAAAGGCTCACTTACCTCGAAGACAAAGTTTTAGGCACTCTTCGAGGTCCATAACTGTGGGTCCCGGCACACTACGTGGGATTATTGGATTATAATTGTCCTATGTGATAATGTAAGTGATGGAAGACAGAGATTTTAAATGTTCAACTATGATATAAACAAGTGTAAAGCAGATTTCACATGTAAAGGAATTAAACTATATATAAATGACCGGTACAAGTCTTTGGAGTTTACAAGGTCCAACTCAATTGCCTTAAGTTTAAAGAAACAAAGGCGTGAGAAACAAACATATAAAAGGGGGTCCTAAGTTTTTTTAGCTTAATGGATCACCTCGTGCAACATAAATAATACTTCGCAACTCCCTTAGAGTAGGGGTTGCTCATATTCTGCGTTTAAATATCAACTATTAGAGAACCCGCCTATAAAATACTGCTACTAGCTTAGAAAGCATGCCAATAGGATCAAACACGAGTAATTACAAGTTTTCCAATTGCTTTTACTGCCCCATTGCGCAAATCACTTAGAGATCGTGTCTATAGGTTTTTATAACTTGTAATCTGTAATCTCGATAATCTGAATAGCAGTACCGCCCATGAGATATTCTTAAACTGTGCGGTCGCTTAGAAGTCATGCCTATACGTTTTAAACAATTTCAATACACCTTGATTCTGAAAATGCTTACTGCATAATATGAAATCTGTCTGCGTTCTTTGTTGCTTATATGTGGAGGCTAACTTGAGCCATTTTTTATTTTTATTTGCAGACCTACTTGTTTTGAATGTGCACCTAATTTTATCATTTTGAGCACCCTAAGTGAAATCTAGAACCATCCAAATAATAGGTGCAAAACCTCCTAGACTATAGATATGGGACGGGTAGTGCACGCATAGGACACAGTTTAGAATTGAACTAGAGTGCTTTAGGTAAACAACTTTAATATAGTAATTGGGTAGCGGGAGATGATAGTCTGTGTCCGCTAAATAATATGAGGGCATGCTTATTCCTATAGGCATGTTATCTAGGAGGGCAGTGTAACAAGACAACAGAAACACTCGATTAGTTAAACAATTAAAGCCCAATACACATGGTATCTAGATGAGTATTAGCAAAGGCATATATTAATACGATCCTATAGGTGTGCTATCTAATAATCACATTGCAATTGCACAAATTGAGTGAATAGTTATTGACGTTTGATACCTATAGGCATGCTATCTAATATCGCATAGAAGTAGACACATGAATAAGTAAAGCACTTAAACTCATGCCCCTGATAATGTGCGGATATTAGACAAGTTGAGTAGGTGAAGTGTTTGAATTCCTATAGGCATAATTTATATTAGTGTATAGAAATAGGCACGTCAAACAAAGTAGCAAATGAGCATGTAGACCCTATAAGCATGTTATCTACTCATTCATGCGAAACATAAAGTATCCCAGCCCCTTTTCCACTAATTTTCCCATCATTCGTTGTTACAGATTATTATAGGCCCAAAAATAGAATAATAAAACCATTACAGACTTAATGGGTAATTACAGGTCCAAATATAATAATTACAGGTCCAGCGCTAGTACAAAATAAACCAGCAGTGCCTTCTGGGCCTTCACCAGCCTTACTCTTGCAAATCCAACAGGCCCAACACCCAGGTTCACAAACATGTCTGACCAATGCTCAGATCCTATAACACACACATGGCCCAATAATCCAGGCCCCAAACATGAAGACAATTGTCTTGCTTACCTATTAACAAACAACATGAACACGGGCACATAAATTTAAACATGTCATTCAGGTGACTCATAGTTAGGCAAGGGCACATGCACAGGGGTTCCAGTTATCACAATCATCAGCAGAAAGATTCTCTAAGTGTCATACTAAGGGTAATGCCTAGAAAGTAGAAGAACTCACATGCACAGGGACTTCATAATCACATAGAATGAGCACGTGTATGGGGGTTTCAAATTATCAAACAAGTTCAAAATAACAAACTCTTTAAGATACACTTGATTAGTTACAGGAATATGGCCAACATGAATCCATAAAGAAAAGGATCTAAGCATGAGAGTTCAAGGCAAGCAGGGACATGAATTTCTTCTAGGAAGATTGACAAGTGACAATAACATGCTCAAAAGACACCCCTTGGGACAGATACCCCAACTGTCTTCCCAAGAAAAATACAAGAATGCAAGGCAGGACACAACTAAGAATCGTAGGCCAATTCAGGGCAAGTAGAAGTGTTACTAAGGAAACTTATTAAAGAAACTCAGGGATCAAAAGTATCACAAACCCAGCACCACAACTAACGAGTAAGCATGTACTTAATGAAGATTGATCACATACAGTAGGTTCAATTATTCACATCAATGACTTCCTTAGGCATCAAACTCGAACAAACTTAGCACTAGCAGGCACGATGGTAGTAAACCAGGAAACTATAGTAAGGATTGGGGTTCACTAATGGCAGAATAGTTGTTGATACCCAATTTTGTCCTAGCTTTCTTTTAATTAATTTTTTGGCGCTCCCTAGTCATTAATAATCTAATGCTATATTTTTTATTTATTACTATTATTACTACTATTTATTATTATTATTATTATTATTATTATTATTATTATTATTACTATTATTATTATAATTATTGAAGATATTACTACTATTACAAAAATTATTATTTTGTTATTAGTACTATTAACATTATTATCAATATTAACGTTAATATGACTATTATTGAGTTAATTACTTATTTAAAATGTAATATTATGTATGCTCAAAGTACTTTGGGGGTTTGGCATGGCATGATAATTAGGTCCAACAATTGGCATAAAAAAACTAACGTTTTAGGATTTGGCATATGGTAGCCTAAAGTTATTCTCTCTCTTCTAATGGTTCAACCACCATCCTAAAAATAAGCCCCATCAAAATTATTTTTCTTAAAAATAGCAATTTTTTTTTAAAACCCTCTCTCTCTCTTCTATCATAGCAACCCTCATCCTAGAAATTAGGTAACCGAAAAAACTCCCAAATATTTTTTAATTATTTTCTATTTTATTTTATTTGTATATCCAAATATATATATAACACAATAATAATTATATTATTTGTATATCATAGTGTATAACATAATAATAATGTATTTCAAAAAAGTATTATTAAAATTTTATTTTCCTTCTTTGTATAACACATTTTAGATTGAAAACTCAAGTTCACGATGACTCCACATGTGTATCCCCTATTGTATCTCGTGTATATCTCTAAATACATCAGTAATATCTCATGAATATCATGTGTATATGTGTATATCCATGAAAACGTCCATAAAACAATTGTTCTGTATACACGATATACAAAGTGATATACACAGACGTCCTTAAAACCTGTGTGTGATATACACTGGTATACACAATATATAACGTGATATACACATATCGCAGTTGGATTTTTAGGTCTGATATTTTTACCTAAAACAAGTCTAAATCACTTCTAATCTTGCTTAAATTTTGTATATAGCCTAGTTTAGGTATTTTCAACAAATTTCAATTACACCCATTTGTTCAATCCAACCAAAAAAAAAAAAAAGAAGAGAGAAGAAAAATAAAGTTGAAATGTATTTTTTCTCTCTTAGTTTTTGCTTCTGATTTTCTCTGATGTGAGATCAACCTTATCTTTTCATCCCACTGATTTTTTTGCATAATTTGCAAAAAATTTTGCTAAACTATGAGAGCGAAAGAGAAAAGATAGAAGAAGAAATACAATGAGAGAAAGGGGGAGGGAAGCAGTGAACAAGAAGAGAAGTGAGCGGCGAAGAGGGGGGAAGGAGGGGGGAAGCAGACGGTTTGGGGCCAATTATTTGAGAGAGCATATATAAGAGAGTAGATGTTTTAGGATTTGGCTATATAATGCTAATTATTTGGGGCTGTCTTTGCCAAATGTAATATAAGGCTAAAAAATTACCAATTCCTGTTATGTGTTGTCACCTGGTATCATTTTTTCGAGTATTTATTTTTATTGAGTCCAAATTATTAAGATATGGGAGCCCAATTAAATTAACTTTAAGAAGGAGAAGTCCATTCCAAGCCCAACCCTCAGACCAAAACCCAGCCCAATTAGCCTAATCCCTAAAATTCTACGCCCATCCTCTTTTTTGCCCAAATAGTTGCCCATCCTCCTCCTTCCTTCTTTGAGCAAAATTCCAAACTCCTTCATCTCCAAGCCAAATTAATTCCACCATTTTCGTATAAAAGAACACTTTCCAGAAGCTCTCCTCTATCCCCTCTCCCCACTTTGCTCCTTTTTGAATATCTACCTCTGTCACAAGATTTGGTCAGAAGAAGAGGCGAAAGAACTTTTTGAATCAGATTCTATTTTTGAGGTTTGACTCTCAAACGGTTACAAACGTTTGAATTTTGAATTTGTTTGACTCCAATTTTGAAATCCCGCTCAATCTCTACCCCATAAACCCTAAGTTCCATCTATAAATACTCCCCAAAGTCTTCAGACGAAAACGAGGCTCGAACACGGTAAAAACCAAGCTTTTTGGACCATAAAAAAATCTCTCTCGACTCAACTCAATCTTTCAATATTGATCTTTCTTTTAACACTTACAATCTAATACTCAAAAGTTCTTTAATTTTGTCGCTCAACTCTTGACTTGTGGATTAGATCTAAACCCTCGAAAGTTCCAGTTCACTGCCCCACAAAAGCAACATGGAGTTTTAATGCAAGACTCTTCGTCCTCGCATAGATTCATCACATCCCTTCCTCTTTAATCGCATTGGACAGCAAGAGAACAAGCAAAATCTCTTGGGGATGCCTATGGCGTCTTTTCACTTTTTTTTCTTTTATCATTTGCCTCATTTCACTCTTTTACGATTGTTGATTCATGTGTTTGGGTTTATCTCAAAGTCTTGGGATTGAATGTGAACCAACGCTTAACATTAGGATTGACAATAAATTTTGGTTTAATCATTTACTGTCTGTCCTTTTCTTTTTAATAATAGAAGTACCCTTTTTATCACATAAAAGAGGACGTTTTGTTAAGAACTTTGAATCTGTTTTCATATCAGTTTTGGTTTAATACAGAAGCAAGTCTAATGTTTTATCTTTTAAAGAACTGTACTCATTTTTCGAGTCAAGATCAGTTAGCATATTGTTGCCTCAAATTTTCAGTTTAGAACTTTCAAACCTTAACTTATTAAGTCTCGAAATCATTTTATACAGTCTTGAGTCTTCTTCTTAACTAAGAATTATTATCTCCTTTTAATATGATTAAATATTTTTTTTAATGTTTTACTTGAGTAGTATAAAGCCTTCGTTAATTAATCTAGGTCCAGAAGGGAACTGCCTTTTTATGCGGATTTTGAGAGTTGCCTTACACTTTTCCCTTAATTTAATTTGAACCCTTATCTTAGAATCTCTATAGTAGACCTTAATGGAGTTTTACTTTCAATACTTGTTAAATAATTTAGGGGTCCTAATTCACCTTTTTAATAATTAAGTGGCGATTCCTTAGTTAATAATTAATTCAGGAATCACCAATATGTTATAGTCTAATTTGATCCGGTTAAAACAGGGTATAACAGTAGTATGCTTGTCTGGAGAGTTCAGAATTCTCATAGACATGATCATTTTAAGAAAGTGAGCAAGTAGCAAGTTATGCATGAATGTCTTAGCATAGAGAAGTACAGCCGAATAAATTTTGGGCATGAATTAGTATCCTAGGAGTTTTAATGCAAGAATTCAGGGCAAGGCATGCATATGGGGAAGCAACAAACATAAGAAACTCATGTATGCATAAACATAGTAGACTAAGCAGGTTCAAGATAGTCAAAGTTAGACATAGTGAGTAAATGTTCAAGTCTAGGATTTAGGCAAGTTTAGATGCTAGAAAATACAGAGCCATAGACTAACTTCAAGGCGGATAGGATTGAAAACCAAGGTAACACCACATTGAAACCCTATTGGTTCACAAAATTCGAACAAACATGGATATTCAGAGCATGACTAGAATTAAAGAGAATAGAAATTTCAAGAGTCAAGGTATTCACCAGTTGCAAATTAATGAACAAAAAAATTAAGTTTCGGCAGCAACTCAATTAGCAATATTAAGGAGAGAACAACAGGACTCCCAGAATCTCAGTACGTCAGAGTTCCCAAGGGTTTCGAATGAACCCCGAGCGATGCTCACGCTGAGAAAGGACCAACAATCGAATTCCGCTGGCCTTGGCTTCCAGCCGACCAAGGTCTCAAATTTTAGAATAGTAGAATGAGGGAGAGTGAGAGAGTAATAGCAGTCGTTAAAGTCTTAGAGGGCAAACGGGGAAGGGGGTTTATATAGTGATCGATTTGAACAAACAAACATGGAAACAATCAATTAAATATAAATAAGGCAAGAAAATATCTCATGCAAATCAGAAACGGTAGAGAAGATGGAAAGTCTTAAACCCTAGTTGGGTCCAACCGTCTGAAAATCGAACCAAAGGTGCAAATCGTTCCTTGTCGAGCATATATGGACGGAGTACCGTCCAAATCCCAAAGATTCAAGTCATCCTAGTATGATCTTGGAAGTGGTACTCGCAAAATTTAGGCGAGTACCTAAATAATACCATAAACGGACGACCAGTAATGGGAGAATGCTAATAAGGTAAGTAGATCGTAGATTGATTCTATTTCTAGATCGAAATCAGAGAGAAATTAGGCGGCGACTGCTAGGGTTTGCAAAAGAGAGGAGAAGGTTTGACAGAGTATAGAGGCGGGTGAACGGGTAAATGATCTCTAGGGTTAGGGCGAGGGGATATAAGGAGAAGGGATGAGTTTATTATGGGTGGTTGATCATTTAATATCAATGGCCAAGATCGAAGGGGATCGGGGCAGGTTAATTAGAACGGGTCGCGACCGAATTTAATAAAAGGGTTGTTTGGTTTGCTCTAAAAGACTGGGCCAGGGGTTTTTGGGAATTTGGGCGGTTGAAGTTGTCTGAAAATTAGCTCAAAATTGGGCTACAATTTAAATACACGAAATTTATTAAAAATAATTCGTTAAAATAATTAATAAATAATAAAAATATTATTTATGCAGTAAAATACGTAAAAGTAATATCTTAACATTTTAAAAATATAAAAATGCTATTTTAGCATAAATAATATAATAATTACAATAATGTATAAAATATAGGCTATTATTGTAAATAGTATAGATAAAATAGAAAAATACAAATATAATTATGCAAAAAGAGATAAAATATTATAAAATGCATAAAGGTAAGGAATGATAAATTACATGATTAAATCATCTTAAAAAATAATCTAAAGAGATAATTAATAAATATTTAAACAAAGTACATGCAAAATAATCAATTTTAAAGTTTTAAAATTATAAAAAATAATTATTTAACTCTTGTAAATTGAGTAATAATGCAAAATGTTATTTTGAAAGTATATAAAATACTTTATAAATATGAGAAAAAATTGGGTATCAACAACTGCCCCTCTTTACCCGGGAATGATAAAAGAGTTGTCGGGTAAAAATAATGATGACCAATTAGGTTCGAAATGAGTGAGGATGAGGTGTGTTTGAAAACATGGAGTCGAATCCTGGTTCCTGAGTTGCCTACATATCCCTGGTGTTACGAGAATCAGGTCGTGTGTAGTTCTGGATCAAACAACGAACGAAACCGATGGAGTTGCTGTAAGAGTGGTCGTATGTTTCGTAAAAGGATCTTTTGGATAGGATAGTGTCATGAGTAACATATGCTTTCAGGTAGAGCTATGAATGTGAATTTGGACGTTATAGATATTTGAGATAAATCTTTGGGCGGTTACAGAATAAATAGTAATCAATTGCTGATCATCGGTTATGTTTGAGATAATCAGAGGATGCGAGCATTGTGAATGGAAATCGGAGCGAGAATTGCTCGTATTTTTAGAACAGTTACCTCCTGAGTTACATGCAAAACTTAAAACACGAGTAATGTGAATATATGTAGTTATTGTGGAAATTTAAACATGATGCACATTTCCTTTGGACCATGAGAGTCGTCTTTCGGACGATGAGGATGATGTGCTTAGACCATAACGTCCTGGGCTATGAAGCATATGATAAGGGATTTGCAGGCCATGAGATGGTGTCTTCGGGCCATGAGGATGGTGCCTTTGGACTATGACGCCTTTGAATAATGATATGCAGTTTCGAGAGATCCTTATGACATGGCATGATGCCTTTAGGCTTTGAGGATGATGACTTCAGACTATGACACCTTCAGAAAATGTAGCGATGTTTCAGCCCATGAATTGCAAAGATGTGGCGATATCGATTGCTTGATAAAGGGAACAGGTGATGCTTAGTCATATGCGAGAATGATACAAGGCAACGCTTAGCCTTGTATGTGATGAGGGCAGTGCTTAGCCCTATATGGAGAAAGGCAGTGTTTAGCATTATGCAATAATAGAGGCAGTGCTTAGCCTCAAGCAAAATGCAGACAATGCTTAGTCTCATGCAAATAAAGGTAGTGTTTAGCCTTATGCAATAATGGAGGAAGTGCTTAGCCTCATGCAAAGTACGGGAGACAGTACTTAGTCTCA
Organism: Nicotiana tabacum; assembly: GCF_000715075.1. Classification (NCBI taxonomy): domain Eukaryota; kingdom Viridiplantae; phylum Streptophyta; class Magnoliopsida; order Solanales; family Solanaceae; genus Nicotiana; species Nicotiana tabacum. The sequence goes on from NC_134092.1 coordinate 47,033,555, forward strand.
TGCAAGGGAAGGCAATGTTTAGCCTTACGCAATAATGGAGGCAGTGCTTAGCCTCATGTAAAGTGCGGGAGACAGTGCTTAGTCTCATGCAAAGAAATACAGTGTTTAGCCTTATGCAATAATGGAGGCAATGCTTAGCCTTATGCAAAGTGAGGGAGACAGTTCTTAGTCTCATGCAAAAAAAGGCAGCGTTTAGTCTTATGCAATAATGGAGGAAGTGCTTAGCCTTATGCAAAGTACGAGAAACAGTACTTAGTCTCATGCAAGGAAAGGCTATGTTTAGCCTTATGCAATAATGGAGGCAATGCTTAGCCTCATGCAAAGTGCGGGAGACAGTGCTTAGTCTCATGCAAAGAAAGGCACCGTTTAGCCTTATGCGGCAACGGAGGCAGTGCTTAGCCTCATGCAAATATAATGGAGACAATGCTTAGTCTCATGGAAGGAAAGACAATATTTAGCCTTATGCAATAACAGAGGCAGTGCTTAGCCTCATGCAAATGTAATTAAGACAATGCTTGGTCTCATGCAAGGAAAGACAGCGTTTAGCCTTATGCAATAACGGAGGTAGTGGTTATCCTCATGCAAATTAAATAGAGAGAATGCTTAGTATCATGCAAGGAAAGACATCGTTAAGCCTTATGCAATAACGGAGGCAGTGCTTAGCTTCATGCAAAGAAATGAGGGCAATGCTTAGCCCTATGTAGTTATGAGGGCAATGCTTAGCCCGATGCAAAGAAAAGCGACAATCAAATATGAAGAAGCAAAGTTACTCTTAGCTTGACGCGTTTGTGCTCGGCGAGTTCTGTCGATGTCAAGATAGTTATCTTGTTGCATATATTTGTGTACGTTCTTGTTATGCCTGCATTCAAAGAAAAATCGCAAGTTTTGGGGAAGGTTGGTTCATGCCTTTGATTCCTCATTTCTCCCTTGCTTGACGCCTTGTTCAAGTCAACCTGTGTAACCTCTGGCTACTACAGAAATGAAATTTCAAAAATATGCATTTGCGATAAATTATTTGTAAGAAATACAGTTGTTCAAAATATGTGATGATGCATAAAATAAATAATTTTGTCGAATTATCGAGTGCGACACACTTTGAGACATCGTGACCTTCTTAACTCAGAATTTTGAGGACCCCCCTCAAAATTCTGCCCTAGTTAAATGTATACTCCCAGCAATACACTTCTTAGCGATCCCTGACGTAATGAGATTGTCGAAAACTCGAAACTTTTCAAAATTCATGACCGTATAGGGAAATGAAGATTTTATTATGATGTGACCGAATCCACAAGGCTGCCTACATATCCCCTCTTAAACGGGAATCGGGTCAAGCATCGTTCATGTTACATAAAAAAAATGCAAATACAATCTCAAACATAATATCTATTGACGGCGTCCGAATTAATAGGTTTTGGCCATATTTCTCCGTCCATATTTGCGAGTATGAGTGATCCTTATGTCAGTACTCGATGAACCAAGTAAGGGCCATGCTAGTTAGGTGAGAATTTTCCCTTTGCTTTGTCCTATTACGGGAAGATCCGCTTCAACACCAATTGCCCCAGTGTGAATTGCCTCGATCTAAACTTTTTCTTAAAAGCCTTTGCCATTCTATTCTGGTAGAGTTGACCATGACACACTGTGTTCATCCTCTTACCGTCAATGAGAGCCAGTTGCTTATACCAGCTTTGTATCCATTATGCATCGCTGAGCTCGGTCTCTTGTATGATCCTTAGGGAAGGAATCTCCACCTCGGCAGGTATAACAGCTTCAGTACCGTAGACCAGTAGATAGGGAGTTGCCCTAGTTGACGTGCAGACTGTGGTGCTATATCCGAGAAAAAGAAATGGTAGCTTCTCACACCATTGGTTTTAGTTATCCACCAGCTTCCTTAATATCTTCTGGATGTTCTTGTTGACAGCTTCCACGACTCCATTCATTTGCGGCCTATATGTTGTAGAATTTCGGTGCCTGATTTTGAATGTTTCACATATGGATTTCATCAGATCACTGTTGAGATTGGCGGCATTGTCGGTAATGATTGACTCTGGTACTTCGAATCGGCAAATGACACGATCTCGGACGAAGTCGGCTATGACCTTCTTAGTCACAGATTTATAGGAAGCGGCTTCGACCCACTTTGTGAAGTAGTCTATATCCACCAAAATGAATCTGTGTCCATTGGAAGCAGCGGGTTCAATCAGTCCGATGACATCCATGCCCTAGGCAGAGAAAGGTCAGGGTTAAATCATTGCATTGAGTTCGTTAGGTGGCGTACATATCATATCAGCATGTACTTGGCATTTGTGGCACTTTTGAACATATTCGATGCAGGTTCCGGCATGTATTTTTTCGAGCAATCTAGATGCCTCCTTGGCATCGACACATCGCAACAATCTAAGTCAGGAGTCCTTCTATACAGAATTCCTCCGCTCTGAAAGAAGTGGTTGGCCAATCTTCAAAGTTTGCGCTTCTGAGTGTGTGTAGCATTTTCTAGGTATTCTCCTTTATCCAAATACTCCTTGATATCGTGAAACCATGGATTTTCATAGAACTTCTCTTCAACATGGGCACAATAAGCTGGTTGCTGACGAATCTCTATCGGGATTGGATCGATAAAATTCTTGTCTGGATGTTGTATCATGGAAGACAAGGTAGCCAGTGCATCTACGAACTCATTCTGAATTCTCAAAACATGCTTGAATATTATCTTCATGAACCTCTTGATCAGATCTTGCACACAGTGCAAGTATGGCAATATTTTAGTGTTCTTGATAGCCCATTCTCTGAGTACTTGATGTACCAGCAGATCTGAATCTCCGATTACCAGCAACTCCTGAATTTTCATGTCGATGGCCAATCTGAGTCCCAAGATGCAAGCCTCGTATTCTGCCATATTGTTGGTGCATGGGAACCTGAGCTTGGCGGATATCGGGTAATGTTAACCGGTTTCTGATACCAAAATAGCTCCGATGCTCGTTCCTTTGAAGTTTGCGGCTCCGTCAAAAAATATCCTCCAACCCTCATATGTTTCAGCAATATCTTTTTCTACAAATGACACTTCCTCGTCGGGAAAATATGTCTTCAATGGTTCATATTCTCTGTCTACGGGGTTATCTACTAGGTGATCGACCAATGCTTTCCCCTTGACCGCCTTTTGAGTCATATAGATGATATCAAACTCACTTAGAAATATCATCCACTTTGCTAGCTTACCCGTAGGCTTAGGTTTTCTGAAAGATGTATTTCAGCGGATCCATCCTCGATATGAGATATGCGGTGTATGCACAGGAGTAGTGCCTCAATTTCTGGGCTATCCATGTCAAGGCACAACATGTGCGTTCCAACAAAGAGTACCAGGCTTCATAAGGTATGAACTTCTTACTCAAATAGTATATCGCCTGCTCCTTTCTCCCGGTTTCATCGTGTTGCCCCAGGATGCAACCAAAAGCTCCATCCAAGACGAATATGTATAGCAATAGAGGTCTCCCGGGCTTTGGTGGGACTAACATGGGCGGCTTGGACAGGTACTCCTTGATTTTATCAAAAGCCTTTTGACACTCTTTGGTCCAGCTCGTCGCAACATCTTTCCTCAGCATTTTGATGATCGGCTCACATATTACCGTTGATTATGCTATAAAATGGCTGATATAATTGAGGCATCCCGGAAAACTCATCACACCTTTCTTGACCTTTGGCGGAGGCAAGTCCTGAATAGCTTTGATATTTGATGGGTCTAGCTCAATACCATAGTGATTGACGATGAAACCCAGCAACTTTCCAGCAGGGACTCCGAAAGCACATTTTGCAAGATTCAACTTCAGATTGTACTTTCAAAGTCGATCAAAAAACATCCTCAGGTCTGCTATGTGATCCGAACTCCTCCTAGACTTGATGATGACATCATCCACGTACACATCTATTTCCTTGTGTATCATATCGTGAAATAGAGTAGTCATGGCCCTCATGTAGGTAGCCCCGACGTTATTCAAACCAAATGGCATCATTTTGTAGTAATATATTCCCCATGGCATGATGAAGGCTATCTTTTTGGCATCCTCTTCGTCCATCCAAATCTGGTGATATCCTGTGAAGCAATCCACAAAATATTGGAGTTCATGCTTGGCGCAGTTGTCGATTAGTATGTGTATGTTGGGCAATGGAAAATCATAATTAGGGCTTGCTCTGTTCAGATCTCGATAGTCAATGCACACCCCTGACCTTCCCATCCTTCTTCGGAAATGGTACAATGTTGGCTAACCAAGTTGAATATCCGACCACCCGAAGGACCTTGGCTTTGATTTCTTGGTGACCTCTTCCTTTATCTTTAGGCTCATATCTGGCTTGAATTTCCTGAGCTTCTGTTTTACTGGTTGACACATAGGGTTGGTAGGTAGCTTGTGAGCCACTATGGATGTGCTTAACCCAGTCATGTCGTCATAGGACCATACGAAAATCTCCTCATATTAGTTTAGAAACCTGATGTACTCTTCCTTCTCCGATGGTGATAGATGAATGCTAATGTGAGTTTCTTTGACTGTTTCAGAATCCCCTAAGTTTATTGCCTCAGTTTCTTCCAAATTGGACTTTGGTTTGTTCTCAAAATTCTCTACTTCTTTGACAATTTCCTCACGTATTATATCATCTTCCAAATCTTCCGAATCACTTTCCTTATGTTGCGTTGTCTCATTACATGTCATAGTTGTAGGTTCATCAGGATATATAATAATTATACTGAAAAAGAATGTAATATAAATAAATGAAAAGCAATGTTGCATTAATAAAGCTTAAACCTGTCAACAAGTACGGCTCGATGTCTCGAGTAATTATTTCAAAACAAAACACTAAAAATGTCTTAAATGCCAAAAATAGTTTTAAAAATAAATCATGCTAGTTCTGCTAAGGCTACCCAGGAGCTCGGCGAGCTCGGGATGGTGCAGCAGTCCTGTCACGCCCTGACCTTGGGGAGCGCGACCAATGCTCAACCGAGATAACCCAGTCAAGCAAGCCTACTTGATGCCTTCTACCCGACCTTACCTATGAATAAAGAGAAGATGCATACCCTTCATTGAACAATGACAGAGTTTCATAAACAACACCAATTTCATTATCATTAGTTACTTCATTTGTAATTCTCAAAATACATTCCATATTCATAGTTTAGAAGTGGAAACATGAGATACATATACAACATTTCTAGTTTGACTTTTCCAAAATCAAGATACAACCCATACAATGTCTACACAGCCTCTAGTGGATACAAGGAGTAATGTGATAGTGCCGACAACAAGGCCCTAGCTATACCTCAAACCACTATACAAAAGGAGCAAAAGATACAAGACCCGGATATGAAATGGGGATCACCAAATCAGCTGAGGAGAGGGTGTACCGCTATCACTGATCGATGCTGCCTGCTGTGGAACCACCTGCATCCATTAGAGATGCAGCGCCCCCGAAAAAAGGGACGTTAGTATATATAGAATAGTACTAGTATGTAAGACTAAACACCCTCTAAATGAATCAAGCAACAATACAAAGAGAAAGAAACATGCAACTAACGAGGGCCTCAAACAGTATTAAAGCATCAAATTAAGAGAAAGAAAATATTTCAAGTGAATATCAATATTATTAAGTTGTGAGATCTATAGTACCGAAACACCACCGTGCTTTTAGCACGGAGTCCGATCTCAGCCTGATCGGCTATGCCATCTCATCCCAAGACATCCAATAATAACACCATATGTGTGCGACATGGCGTATGATCTCGGCCCGATCGGCTAAGCCGTCTCACCACAATGTCGTGTGGGTCGACATCACATTCTTCTAGCAATAATTTCATCCCAATTAAGGGGAAGAATATCAACATATCAGTATGGAGATTTACCCCTCAATCACTCCTACACCGGCACATGTAGTTTCGGGGTCAGGCTATTTCAACCTACCCTTCCTCGGTGACTAAACGATGCACAAAAACATTCATTATATAAAGGAGTTACAACACATTTAACAATCTTTCACACAATCTTTTCATTTCATTGGCACTATTGGCCACAAGTGTAATTTCCATTCTTGGCGCGATGGCCACATTTTATATTTCATATTCACTTCCTTCACTTTCAAACATCATCATAGGTTATCAATATTAAGAGCATTTGAAATCAAGACTTTTAGTATGTATATGATCAGTAGGAATCGCAAGCACATTAATTTGTCTTTCCAAAATTAAACATAATAAAATTTGAGAAGCGCAAAACACACACTTAACTTCTGCTCGCTAATCAAATATAGTATAGTATAATATCGTATCCACATGGATTGGATTTTAACAGTATTCTCGTAGTATCTAGCTTGGTTGCTATCCAAGATGATCAACAATTGAGATTTATAAGATGGTTAACTAAAATAAGCTAAGAATCTAAAGCTATTGACTAATGACAATCGAACAAGGAATAAGGAAAGGAGGTTATCAATGGGAGAAGATAGGGTTTTGATAGGATAGGTGCAAGATAATTGTTCGGGATCTAACTCTAGATAATTTACTTCTAATGTTCAAGTGAGTCTCTCGAATTAACTCAATTATAACATTCAGCAACACCTCCTCTCTCGATTAGTAATAATCTCACAAGATGAACCAATTTAAGCACGTGAAGATATGCAAGAATGCGTAATGGATTGGTCTTTAGGAAAACCTCTTTCGATTATTCTCCTAACTAGGTTTAATCAACGATTCAACTAGCCTCTTTCACTTGCTTAGAAGAATTTATGAACTCAACCAACAATATAATACAAGATATCACAAGTTATGCCTATATCGATTGCATGAACAAGTGAATATAGATGCAACAATTAATTCATCCAAAAATGATTCAATACATAAAACTAGAGTTATAATGCGCAAACAATCATCAATACACCAAATCCATCAAACCCTAAATAGAACTCTCCATAGATATGGAGAAATTCATCACAAATAAAATTAAAGTATAGGAAAACATAAATTCGATCCAAACTCGGGTTATGATTGAGGAAGGAATGATGAAATCCTTGTGCTTGTATTCTTCCAAAACCTCCTTAGCCTCCTTAGGTCCGAAGTATGTGAAAAAGTCTAGAAAATAATATTTTTCAATGTATTTATACCAAGTAGAGTTGGGCCTAGACGAAACCACCCTTTCCTAGCCAAAATAGGGCTTTCACTCAATAAAAATTGCACAGACGCGCCGCATAGGGCGACGCGCCATGCGGGGAATTAGTGGGGCAATTTAAAGAGCTCACCATCTGTCAGGCAGCCAAAACTACACTGCTGCGGCGCACCACATGCCGCCCCACGCACCGCAGTAGTGCAACGGCTCCAAACTTGATTTTTGATGTCCAAACATAGTCCTCGACCCCCGAACACGATCCCGGCTTAATCCCTTGGGCTTTTACTGAGACTTCAAAGCTCCAAATAGCTCGAATTAGCTCCACAACATCTACATAACTCGGAATCACTCCTACAAGGAATAAAACACACAGTAAGTGCAAAACACTACCAATTAAAGCTCGAACACAAATAAAATGCAGTGATTTAGAGTGCTATACGTGACTAAAATACGAGATTATAGCCTACCATCAACACCCCACACATAAACCATTGCTCGTCCTCGAGCAATTAAACTATACTTCATATAGACATGACCTCTTTCAACAACCCTCATAACTTATCACACCAACAATATTTAAAACAGATTAAACACAATACCGTAACATCCTCGCCTCAAGATTTGACTCAAAAGCGCCACATATGTTTCACAACCTGCTCACTTACTCTAACATAGAGGACAACAACATTACCTTTCCTTAGTGAATCAAGTGCCCTCACACAACAATAGAGAGTAGTTCCACACACAATGAAATTTAAGAACAATTAGGAACTCAAAATAGAAAGAATCTGCTCACTCTCAGAAACAACATTCATGTGCCACAAAAGATGTACCATAGGCTTTCCCGTAGTGTACTACTCCACTAATTGAGCTCATTTAGTCACGGATCAAGTAGGACTTTAATTGGTTGTAATGTAGGTTGCAGGGTGGGTAGGATACATTTAGATATAAGAGTGACTACACCTCCCTAAGCACTTTAATACATACAATTAACCATTCAAAACCCCCATACTCATGTCAATCAAATACTCCACCTTCACATCAATATACATTAACTCCCTATTTCTTTTAGCACAAATATATCAAGAGTCACCACTATCAAGGAATATGTTTTCAAAATCATACACTTATTTCTTTTCCTTTCTTTTTCAATTCAAGTAACTCTTACTTGTTCAAAATAGTGCACATTTCTCCTTAGTTCAATAGTTCCACTCAAAAGCCAAACCAACACCCCTCACTTTAACTTTTACAAAGTTCATAACAAATTCAAGTGCTCACGAGAGGTACAAGGTTCAAATAGATGGTCAACTTAAACAAATGGGTAAGGCTTGTAATGTGGTTACCAAAGAAACAGGATTACAAGCTCAAAAGGGTTAACTACGATACATAACAATTAGGTGGGTAATAGCATATATCTTGCTCAACAAAGAAATGCCTATATCACTTCTAAGAGAGAATAAAACTACTATTTCACTTTGACACACATAGGGCAAGTTCTAGACATCAAATGCAGTGCACAGAATAACATAGACCTCACACACACATGGCATGTAACTCACTCATGATTGGACCATCAAGACACTCTAGTCAAAGAAGTTAAGCAAAGTTAAGATCATACAATTTAAGGTACTTGTGCAAGAGTCAAAAACTTAGCCTAGGCGTCACAACTAAAGCACGTACTATTCTCAAGGCATAATAAAGTTAAGAGATATTGCCTTCAATTCAAATCATAGCACAAGGTTTCCTACTCCTAAAAAAAATTAAAAACTACTACTAACTACACCCGGTTCAAACAAAACCCTTGGAAAAGAACTGTGGCACAAAGAAAAACCAAGGGGGAATTATTACACTACCTACAAACGAAAATCTTTTTGTCTTTTTTTCTTTTTTTTTCAATTTGTTTTCCATCTCTAACTACTACAACTAAGAAAAAAAGAAACTAATATACATACATACATTCATACAAATATCCCCCACTCCATACTTTAAGTTGATGCATGTCCCCATGGCACACAATTAAAAAGCATAAGGTAAAGAAAACTTCCCTGAATATCTAGTAAGAGTCTGAGTCGAAGTCGGGCTCCATTCCTCAGCCTTTTTGGGTACACCGCACACTTATCTTTCTCGCTCACTATAGCCTTCTCTTTCGAGCCCTTCACTTTCCACTCAATACTTGCAGCTGATTTTCCTTTTTGCACCCCCTTTTCTACATCCATCTTGAAAGTCACAGTCTCCTCACCCACTCTAAGCATGAGTTTTCTCTCATATATATCTAATATCGCTCTGCCCGTCTCTAAGAATGGTATTCCTAGGATGAGGGGGACCTCCTTGTTTTTCTCTATATTCACCACTATAAAATCCACAGGAAATACGAACCTATCCACCTGAACTAACACATCTTCCACTATCCCCTCGGGCATTAAAGTCGTTTGGTCTACCAACTGCAACGATATTGGTGCAGACCTTATCTCTCCAATCTCTTTCTCTAGTTTCCTGTAAATAGATAGAGGCATTAAATTAATTGAGGCACTAGAATCACATAAAGACTTATCAAAATTAATAGTTCCTAAAGTTCAAGGTATAGTAAAACTTCCTGGATCTCCACACTTTTGTGGGAGTTTATTTTGCAATATCGCACTGCAATGCTCTGTGAACTTGACCACTAAGGTCTCCTCTACTTTCCTCTTCTTCGTAAGGATCTATTTCAAGAATTTAGAATAAGAAGGCATTTGTGAGAGAACTTATGTGAATGGTAAATTTACATGAACCTGTTTCAGCACATCCAGAAATATCTCAAATTGCTTGTCCAACTTTTCTTTACATAGCTTTTGAGGGAAAGGTAGCGCAAGCATATGCTCGCTCTCCTCGTGTTCCTCCCTTCTCGATTTTTCTTCCTTCTTCTTTTTCTCAGCTTTCATTGGGTCTTTCTTCTTCTTGTCCTCATCACTTTTCAGCTACTCCCCACTTTCCTTTTCAAGTCTCACATCTTTTTGGATCGGGGTGGGGTCTTTCAACACTTGCCCACTTCTCAAGGTTACAACATTCACTGTTTCTATGGGATTTTTTCAGTATCAGCAAGGAAAGTGCCTGGAACCCTCTCAGATAATATTGTTACAATATGTCCTACTTTCTTCTCTAAATTTTGAATTGCTACCCCTTGTACTTCGAATCATTCATCAGTTTTCACAATGAAGGCCTTCATGAGATCTTCTAGACCAGGCTGATTGGACTGTTGAGGCTGAAACTGCTGCCTCGGCGGATTCATAAAACCAGGAGCTCCTGCTCTCTGAAATCTGGGGTTGTTTTGTTGCCATGCATTAGCGGTACCCCTAGGTGAACTCCACGAAAAACTGAGGTGCTTCTGACCCATTACATTAGATTTATAATTTCCCATAACATTCACTTCCTCAGTTGAGGCTTGACACTCATGAGTAGGGTGTCCTCTTCCACATATATCACAGGCTGCATGAGGCTCACTTTGTATCGTGGCTATGGTCAGCTTTCATATTTCTTTAGCCATAGCATCAAGCTGTGCCTGCACATATGTATTAGCATCAACTTGGTGAACACTAGTTGATCTTCTTCTTTCAGGAATATCTGAGGGCCACTGATTAGCATCTTTAGATAACTCATCAAGAATTGTAACAATCTCCTCTCGAGTCTTCTTCATCAAAGGGCCACCGGCTATGTTGCTCAATGTTCTACGCGAGGCCGTGTCAATCCATCCCAAAAGTACTGGAGTTGCTTCCAGAGTTCAATTCCACTATATTGACACTTCCTAACAATCTCCTTAAACCTCTCCCATGCTTCAAAAATAGTTTCAGTCTCTTTTTGGCAAAAGTTATGGATTTCTCTTCTAAACTTGCCAGTTTTAGCTGAGGAGAAATATTTATTAAGAAATTTTCTAGTCATCTCCTCCCATGTTCTAATCGATCCTGTGGGCAAGCTTCGAAACCACTGCTTTGCATCATCTTTAAGTAAAAAGGGGAATGCCCTCAAGTACACTGCATCTTGTGTCACCCCATTGTATTGAAAAGTGTTCATAATCTCCTTGAAGTCCATTAGATGTGTGTTTGGATCTTTGTTCATCTTTCCTCTAAAAACACGACAATTCTAAATGATTTGAAACAACCCTTACTTCAGCTCAAAATTGTTAGCTGCAATTGGAGGTGGTCTAACACTTGATAAACCTTGATTGTAGAATGGTCTAGCATAATCGCCCAGTGATCTCCCAGGCATGGGAGCTATATTTCCGAACTGGTCTGTAGCCAAGGGTTAATTTTGAGCAATTCTCCGACCCCTCTATTCTTCATAGATAGTTTGTGCATCTCTAATAGCTGCTTCCTCAGCATCCCATGCAACTTTTTCTCATTGTTGGGCTGCCTCTCTTGCAGCCAAATCTGCATATCATCACCGTTTCCAGCCATAGATTCTTTGGTTAAGGATTTCCCAACCTTTTCTAAAGTCTCGGTGAGATTTCTTTCCTTCCTCAGCTGTCACAGTTGTTTTTCTATTTTTGGCTTATATGGTAGCACTTCTTTCGCAGAAGCTTGAATCATGCACCAATCTTAACATGTAACCTGAGCACAGTCAAAGAACATCAAACATAAAATAGAACACTAAAATAAAAAGAGTGCCAAAATTTGACGAGCGCAAAACACACACTTAACTTCTGCTCGCCAATCAAATATAATATAGTATAATATCGTATCGATAGGGATTGTATTTTAATAGTATTCTCGTAGTTTTTAGCTTGGTTACTATCCAAGATGATCAAAAGTTGAGATTTATATGATGGTTAACTAAAATTAGCTAAGAATCTAAAGTTATTGACTAATGACAATCGAATAAGGAATAAGCAAAGAAGGTTATCAATGGGAGAAGATAGGGTTTCGATAAGATAGGTGCAAGATAATTGTTCGGGATCTAACTCTAGGAAATTCACTTCTAATGTTCAAGAGATTCTCTCGAATTTACTCAATTATTAGTTCAAACGTTCAGCAAAAACTCCTTTCTCGATTAAGTCTTAACCTCACAAGATGAACCATTTAAGCACGTGAAGATATGCAAGATGCAGCGCCCCCGACAAAAGGGACGTTAGTACATATGGAATAGTACTAGTATGTAAAGCTAACTGTCCTCTTTCAAAATAGAATACCAACATAAAAGGGCAAACCATGGAAACAACAATCAACAATCAATGATATCCAATTTCCAAGTTAAAACATATTAATTTTCAAAATACGAAGATACTATTTTTTTTGCTTGGGAGATCTTTAGCACCTATATACCACTGTTCACAATATCAACGTTCACAATACCAATACCACTGTACTTTTTGTACAGAGTCCGATCACGACCCGATTGGCTAGGCCATCTCATCCGAGACATCAAACACAATCACAATTTCAATTACAATTTCCAGCACAATCACCACCATGTGTGTGGCATGGTGTCCAATCATGACCCAATCGGCTAGGCCATCTCACCACAATGTCGTGAGGGGAATAATTTTATCACACCAATCTCATCCCAAATAAGGGGAATAATTTTATCACATCAATCTCATCCCAAATAAGGAAAATAATCACAATCCACTCCTACACCGGCACGTGTAGTTTCGGGCTTAGGTTATTTCAACCTACCCTTCCCCGGTGACTATCGATACTTCCAAAAATATTATTGATTTGCATACAAAGGAAAAAACAATACAAATGCATTTACCTCATAACCTTTCACACCATTCATAGCCTCATTGGCATTTTCATCCTCTCACAACATCATTATTTCATTGGCTCTCTTGGCCATACATATGATTCTTCATTCATGGTACAATAGCTGTATTTCATATTCCACACTTTCATTTCCTTCCTTTCATGGATCATCATCATAATATCAACATATATAATATTTTGAAAATCACAACTTTAAGTTCATTAGAAATGAAGTATTTAAGCACAATAGATTCTTTCCAAGAAATTGAGTAAAATGATTGGCAATCGATGCGCAAGTTAAAATCATAAACAAGTAACACACCATTTATTCTTGAAATACTTTTTCCCAAAAAGGGCAATACATAATTTCCATTCACGAATACGTAAGAACGCAAAACACATTGAAAATACTCACAAGGCATAGCATTAGTTAAAATAGCTACATTGGGATATGACTTGAGGACATAAGCTTTTAGAAAAAAAAATCTACTTTTGAAGTAATTTTGGAACAGTTAAATTAAGGCTCATTTCATAATCTTTCTCACATCATCTCATTTCATTGGCACCACTAGCCACAAGTATAGCTTTCATTCTTGGCACGGTGGCCACACTTTATATCTTCAACTCACTTCTTTCACTTTCAAGCATCTTTATAGATTATCAACAACAAGGCATTTCCAATCAAGACTTTAGGTATACATATGAGCAATTAAGAGTCTTAAGCACATCGAGTTTTTCTCACACAAGTTGGCATACTAGCTTTCATTTGAAACACGACTCAAAGTCATAACATTATAATACACATATCATTCTTGAATACATTCCCGAAGGATAACATAATATGATAGAAACATTCAGAACACATTTTGAATACATACAACTTTCGACACTTTGCTTACTCAGGATAATCGAATTTATTAGGAACAACTAGGAACATGGGAATTAGGAACTTGAGCCAAAAATACTTGAAACTTACGGGAAGATCATGGAATTTATTTCTAAAAGAGTAGTTTAGCCAACATACCTCAAATTCGTCCCTTAATGATACTACAATGATCCACTGCATTAAGCAACTTCAATCTACAATAACAACATCCAATGGGACCAATATTAGTAACAAATTCCATAATTTAGGCCATTTAAGCATTTTATCAAACACCTAGTAGGCATGAATCTCTACATCTCTTAACCATAGAATTAGTACATCCAACTACTACCATTTACCAATAATTTATCCCACCATCATTCTTAAACAATTCTTAACTTCCAATATCACATACATGACCATCCATCCACACCCAACCAACGAAATTTCATCAAATAATCACCTTTCAATCTCTACAATGGTTATGTATTTAAATTGGGAACTTATGACTTCCTATCACCATACCATAAGTTATAACACATATTTCATACATAAATAATCACCATAGATTAGTTGGAGATGGTAGACATACCTCTTGTAGTGAGACTCTTGAAAATCCCAACTTGTAGGGTTCTTGACCAAGTTTGGGAATTTGAATGGAATTCTATAGATCTTCAAGGTTAATCCTAGTTAATATAGGTGTTTAGGAGTAGTAATCAACTCAAAATACTCCAAAAGCATTACCTTGGTTCATGGGAGGGAAGTGTTGGATCGATTTCCCTTGATATGCAATCCCTAGCTCAAAGAAATGACTTAACCCCTCTCTTTCCCCGACCTTGGGGGTATTTAATGGGCTCCTACGTGCGCGATCGCCCATTAGGTCGCGCACCTGAGGCAGAATACCCTCTAATATGCGCGGTCGCGCATCTGGTCGCACATATGGCATAGGTCCGGTAAAATGGCCATAACCTTTTGTAGAAATATCCAAAGGACGAACGGTTTGATGCGTTGGAAACTAGACTCAAAGGGCTTTAATTTGATAGGTAGATCACCTCCTAAGTCTTTATAGTTTGGTAGCAGTGGGACATTAGTGGGGAAATCTGGAGAGCTCAACATCTGTCAGGCAGCCAAAAATATACTGCTGCGGCGTACCACGCACTGCAGTAGTGCGAAATTCTTAGAGTACGACTCCAAACTGGATTTTAGATGTCCAGACGTGGTCCTCGACCCCTGAACACGATCCCAGCTTAATACCTTGGGCTTTTACTCAGACTTCAAGGCTCCAAATAGCTCGAATTAGCTCCACAACATCTACATAACTTGGAATCACTCCTACAAGGCATAAACAACATAATAAGTGCAAACCACTACCAATTAAAGCTCAAACAAAAATAAAGTGCAGTGCATTAGAGTGCAATACCTGACTAAGACACGAGATTACAGCCTACTATCAACACCCCACACTTAAACCATTGCTCGTCCTCGAGCAATAAAACTACACTTCATATAGACACGACCTTTTTAAACAACTCTCATAACTCATCACACCAAGAATATTTAAAACAGAATAAGCACAATACTGTAACATCCTCGCCTCAAGATTTGACTCAAAAGCACCACACATTTTTCGCAACCCGCTCTCTTACTCTAAAACAGAGGTCAACGACAAAATTTTTTCTTCGTGAATCAAGTGCCCTCACACAATAATAGAGAGTAGTTCCACACACAATGAAATTTAAGAACAATTAGGAACTCAAAATAGAAAGAATTTGCTCACTCTCAGAAAGAACATTCATGTCCCACAAAAGACGTACCATAGGCTTGCCCGTAGTGTACTACTCTACTAATTGAGCTGATTCAGTTGAGGATCAAGTACGACTTTAATTGGTTGTAATGTACGTTGCAGGGTGGGTAGGATACATTTAGATATAAGAGTGACTACACCTCCCTAAGCACTTTAATACATACAATTAACCATTCAAAACCCCATACTTATGTCAAACCAAAACTACACCTTCACATCAATATATACACTTACTTTTTTCACAATCATACACTTACTTTTTTTCCCTTTCTTTTTCAATTCAAGTGGCTCTTACTTTTTAAAAACAGTGCACCTTTTTCCTTAGTTCAATAATTCCACCCAAAAGTGAAACCAACACCCCACACTTTAACTTTTACAACGTTCATAACAAATTTAAGTGCTCACGAGAGGTACAAGGTTCAAATAGATGTCCAATTTAAACAAATGAGTAAGGCTTGTAATGTGGTTGCCAAAGAAACATGATTACATGCTCAAAAGGGATAACTACAATACATAACAATTAGGTGGGTAATAGCATATATCTGGCTGGACACGGAAATACCTATATCACTTCCAAGACTGAATAAAACTACTATTTCACTTTGCACACACACGGGGCAAGTTCTATACATCTAATGCAATGCATAAAATAACACAAGACCTCACACACACATGGCACGTAACTCACTCAGGATCGGACTATCAAGACACTCTAGTCACAGCAGTTAAGTAAAGTTAAGATCATACAATTTAAGGTACTTATACAAGAGTCAAAAACTGAGCCTAAGCATCATAACTAAAGTACTTACTATTCTCAAGGCATAATAAAGTTAAAAGATATTGCCTTCAATATAAATCACAGCACAAGGTTTCCTACTCCTAAAAATAAAACCACTACTAACTGTACCCGGTTCAAACAAAACCCTTGAAAAAGAACCACGACACAAAGAAAAATACAAAATTTGACGAGCGCAAAACACACTTAACTTCTGCTCGCTAATCAAATATAGTATATCATAATATTGTAACCGCAAGGATTGGAGTTTAATAGTATTCTCGTAGTTTCTAGCTTGGTTGCTATCCAAGATGATCAACAATTAAGATTTATAAGATGGTTAACTAAAATTAGCTAATAATCTAAAGATACTGACTAATGATAATCGAACAAGGAATAAGCAAAGAAGGTTATCAATGGGAGAAGATGAGGTTTTGATAGGATAGGTGCAAGATAATTGTTCAGGATCTAACTCTAGATAATTCACTTCTAATGTTCAAGTGAGTCTCTCGAATTCACTCAATTATTAGTCCATACAATCAGCAAAATCTCCTCTCTCGATTTAGTCTTAAACTCAGAAGACACAACAATTTAAGCCCGTGAAGATATGCAAGAATGCGTAATGGATTTGTCTTTAGGAAAACCTCTTTCGATTATTCTCCTAAGTAGGTTTAACCATTAATTCAACTAGACTCGTTCAATTACTTAGAAGAATCTATGAACTCAACCAACAATATAATGTAAGATATCACAAGTTATGCCTCTCTCGATTACATTAGCACGTGAATATATATGCAATAATTAATTCATCTAAAAATAATTCAATACATAAAATAAGAGTTATAATCCGCAAACAATCATCAATACACGAAATCCATCAAACCCTAAATGGAACTACTCCATAGAAATGGAGCAATTCATCACAAATAAATCCTTGTGCTTGTGTTCTTCCAACTCCTTCTTAGCCTCCATAGGTCTGAAGTATGTCAAAAGCCCTGAAAATAACATTTTTTCATATATTTATACCAAGTAGGGTCGGACCCAGAGGAAACCACCCTTTCCTTGCCGAAATAGGACATTCACTTTGTAAAAATTGCACAGGCGCGCCACATGGAGCGACGAGCCATGCAGGGCATTAGTGGGGAAATCCAGAGAGCTCAATATCTGTAAGGCATCCAAAAATACACTGCTGTGGAGCACCACCCGCCGCCCCACGCACCGCAGTATAGCAAAATTCTTAGAGTACATCTCCAAACTTGATTTTTGATGTCCAGACGTGGTCCTCGACCCCCGAACACGATCCCGGCTTAATACCTTGGGTTTTTACTCGGATTTCAAAGCTCCAAATAGCTCGAATTAGCTCACAACATCTACATAACTCGGAATCACTCTTACAAGGCATAAAACATATAATAAGTGCAAAACACTACCAATTAAATCTCAAACACAAATAAAGTGAGTGAATTAGAGTGCAATACATGGCTAAAACACAAGATTACATCATACCATCAACACCTCACACTTAAACCGTTGCTCGTCCTCGAGCAATAAAACTACACTTCATATAGACACGATCTTTTTCAAAAAATCTCATAACTCATCACACCAAGAATATTTAAAACAGAATAAGCACAATATTGTAACATCCTCGCCTCAAGATTTGACTCAAAATCACCATACAGTTTTCATAACCTGCTCACTTACTCTAAAACAGAGGTTAACGACAAAATCTTTTCTTCGTGAATCAAGTGCCCTCACACAACAATAGAGAGTAGTTCCACACACAATGAAATTTATGAACAATTAGGAACTCAAAATAGAAAGAATTTTTTCACTCTCAGAAACAATATTCATGTCCCACAAAAGACATACCATAGGCTTGCCCGTAGTGTACTACTCTACTAATTGAGATCATTCAGTTGAGGATCAAGTGGGACTTTAATTGGTGTAATGTAGTCTGCATGGTGGGTAGGATACATTTAGATATAAGAGTGACTACACCTCCCTAAGCACTTTAATACATACAATTAACCATTCAAAACCCCACACTTATGTCAAACCAAAACTCCACCTTCACATCAATATACATTAACTCCCTACTTCTTTAAGCATAATTATGTCAAGTTACCACTATCAAGGAATATTTTTAACACAATACAACTACTTTTTTTTAAATCTTCAATTCAAGTGGCTCTTACTTTTTAAAAACAGTGCTCAGTTTTCGTTAGTTCAATAATTCCACCCAAAAGCGAAACCAACACCCCTCACTTTAACATTTACAACATTCATAACAAATACAAGTGCTCACGAGAGGTACAAGGTTCAAATAGATGTCCAATTTAAACAAATGATTAAGGCTTGTAATGTGGTTGCCAAAGAAATAGGATTACATGCTCAAAAGGGATAACAACGATACATAACAATTAAGTGGGTAATAGCATATATCTTGCTGGACAAGGAAATGCCTATATCACATCCAAGAGAGAATAAAACTACTATTTCGCTTACATACACACGGGGCAAGTTCTAGACATCTAATGCAATGCACAGAATAACACAAGACCTCACACACACATGGAACGTAACTCACTCAGGATCGGACTATCAAGACACTCTAGTCACAACAGTTAAGTAAAGTTAAGATCATACAATTTAAGGTACTTATACAAGAGTCAAAAACTGAGCCTAAGCGTCACAACTAAAGCACTTACTATTCTCAAGGCATAATAAAGTTAAGAGATATTGCCTTCAAAATAAATTACAGCACAAGGTTTGCTACTCCGAAAAAAAACAAAACCACTACTAACTGCACTCGGTTCAGACCAAACCCTAGGAAAAGAACCACTACACAAAGAAAATACAAAATATGACGAGCGCAAAACACACTTAACTTCTGCTCTCTAATCAAATATAGTATAGCATAATATCGTATCCGCAAGGATTGGATTTTAACAGTATTCTTGTAGTTTCTAGCTTGGTTGCTATCCAAGATGATCAACAGTTGTGATTTATAAGAGGGTTCACTAAAATTAGCTAAGAATCTAAAACTACTGACTAATGATAATCGAAAAAGGAATAAGCAAAGAAGGTTATCAATGGGAGAAGATATGATTTTGATAGGATAGGTGCATGATAATTGTTCGGGATTTAACTCTAGATAATTCACTTCTAATGTTCAAGTGAGTCTCTCGAATTCACTCAATTATTAGTTCATACAATCAGCAAAATCTCCTCTCTTGATTAAGTCTTAAACTCACAAGACAAAACAATTTAAGCACGTGAAGATATGCAAGAATGCGTAATGAATTTGTATTTAGGAAAACCTCTTTCGATTATTCTCCTAACTAGGTTTAATCAACAATTCAACTAGACTGTTTCGATTACTTAGAAGAATCTATGAACTCAACCAATAATATAATACAAGATATCACAAGTTATGGCTCTCTCGATTACATGAACAAGTGAATATATATGCAATAATTAATTCATCCAAAAATGATTCAATACATAAAACCAGAGTTATAATCCGCAAACGATCATCAATACACCAAATCCATCAAACTCTAAATGGAACTACTCCATAGAAATGGAGCAATTCATCACAAATAAATCATTGTGCTTGCGTTCTTCTAACTCCTTCCTAGCCTCCATATGTCCGAAATATATCAAAAGCCTAGAAAATAACGTTTTTCCATGTATTTATACCAAGTAGGGTCGGCCCAAGAGAAAACCACCCTTTCCTTGCCGAAATAGGACTTTCACTCAGTAAAAATTGTACAGGCGCACCGCATGGGAAGACGCGCCATACAGGGCATTAGTGGGGAAATCCATAGAGCACAACATCTGTAAGGCAGCAAAAAATACACTGCTGCGGCGCACCACGCACCGCTCCACGCACCGCAGTAGTGCAAAATTCTCAAAGTACAACTCCAAACTTGATTTTTAATGTCCAGACGTGGTCCTCGACCCCGAACATGATCCCGGCTTAATACATTGGATTTTAATCGGACTTCAAAGCTCTAAATAGCTCGAATTAGCTCCACAATATCTACATAACTTGGAATCACTCCTACAAGGCATAAAACACATAATAAGTGCAAAACACTACCAATTAAAGCTCAAACACAAATAAAGTGCATTGAATTAGAGTGCAATACATAACTAAAACATGAGATTATAGCCTACCATCAACACCCCACACTTAAACCATTGCTCGTCCTCGAGCAATAAAACTACACTTCATATAGACACGACCTTTTTAAACAACTCTCATAACTCATCACACCAAGAATATTTAAAACAGAATAAGCACAATACTGTAGTATCCTCGCCTCAAGATTTGACTCAAAAGCACCACACATTTTTCACAACACGCTCACTTACTCTAAAACAGAGCTCAACGACAAACCTTTTCTTCGTGAATCAAGTGACCTCACACAACAATAGAGAGTAGTTCCACACACAATGAAATTTATAAACAATTAGGAACTCAAAATAGAAAGAATTTGCTCACTCTCAGAAATAACATTCCTATGCCACAAAAGATGCACCATAGGCTTGCCCGTAGTATACTACTCTACTAATTGAGCTCATTCAGTCAAGGATCAAGTAGGACTTTAATTGGTTGTAATGTAGGCTGCAGGATGGGTAGGATACATTTAGATATAAGAGTGACTACACCTTCCTAAGCACTTTAATACATATAATTAACCATTCAAAACCCCATACTTATGTCAAACCAAAACTACATCTTCACATCAATATATACACTTACTTTTTTCACAATCATACACTTACTTTTTTTCCCTTTCTTTTTCAATTCAAGTGGCTCTTACTTTTTAAAAACAGTGCACCTTTTTCCTTAGTTCAATAATTCCACCCAAAAGCGAAACCAACACCCCACACTTTAACTTTTACAACGTTCATAACAAATTCAAGCGCTCACGAGAGGTACAAAGTTCAAATAGATGTCCAATTTAAACAAATGAGTAAGGCTTGTAATGTGGTTGCCAAAGAAACGGGATTACATGCTCAAGAGGGATAACCACGATACATAATAATTAGGTGGGTAATAGCATATATCTGGATGGATAAAGAAATGCCTATATCACATCCAAGAGAGAATAAAACTACTATTTCGCTTTTGCACACACACGGGGCAAGTTCTAGACATCTAATGTAATGCACAGAATAACACAAGACCTCACACACATATGGCACGTAACTCACTCAGGATCGGACTATTAAGACACTCTAGTCACATCAGTTAAGTAAAGTTAGGATCATACACTTTAAAATACTTATACAAGAGTCAAAAACTGAGCCTAAGCGTCACAACTAAAGCACTTACTATTCTCAAGGCATAATGAAATTAAGAGATATTGCCTTAAATATAAATCACAGCTCAAGGTTTCCTACTCCTAAAAAAATAAAACCACTACTAACTGCACCCGGTTCAAACAAAACCATTGGAAAAGAATCACGACACAAAGAAAAATACAAAATTTGACGAGCACAAAACACACTTAACTTCTGCTCGCTAATCAAATATAGTATAGCATAATATCATATCCGCAAGGATTGGATTTTAATAGTATTCTCGTAGTTTCTAGCTTGGTTACTATCCAAGATGATCAACAATTGAGATTTATAAGATGGTTAATTAAAATTAACTAAGAATCTAAAGCTACTGACTAATGATAATGGAACAAGGAATAAGCAAAGAAGGTTATCAATGGGAGAATATAGGGTTTTGATAGGGTAGGTGCAAGATAATTATTCGGGATCTAACTCTAGATAATTTACTTTTAATGTTCAAGTGAGTCTCTCGAATTCACTCAATTATTAGTTCATACAATCAGTAAAATCTCCTCTATCGATTAAGTCTTAAACTCACAAGACAAAACAATTTAAACACGTGAAGATAGGCAAGAATGCATAATGGATTTATCTTTAGGAAAACCTCATTCGATTATTCTCCTAACTAGGTTTAATCAACAATTCAACAAGACTCTTTTGATTACTTAGAAGAATCTATGAACTCAACCAACAATATAATACAAGATATCACAAGTTATGCCTCTCTCGATTACATGAACAAGTGAATATATATGCAATAATTAATTCATCCAAAAACGATTCAATACATAAAACTAGAGTTATAATCGGCAAACAATCATCAATACACCAAATCCATCAAACCCTAAATGGAACTACTCCATAGAAATGGAGCAATTCATCACAAATAAATCCTTGTGCTTGTGTTCTTCCAACTCCTTCTTAGCCTCCATAGGTCCGAAGTATGTCAAAAGCCTAGAAAAATAATATTTTTCCATGCATTAATACCAAGTAGGGTCGGCCCCAGAGGAAACCACCCTTTCCTTGCCGAAATAGAACTTTCACTCTGTAAAAATTGCACAGGCACGCCGCATGGGGCGACGCGCCATGCGGGGCATTAGTGGGGAAATCCATAGAGCTCAACATCTGTAAGGAAGCCAAAAATACACTGCTGCGGCGCACCACGCACTGCAGTAGTGCAAAATTCTCAGAGTACAACTCCAAACTTGATTTTTAATGTCCAGACGTGGTCCTTGACCCCGAACATGATCCCGGCTTAATACATTGGGATTTTAATCGGACTTCAAAGCTCCAAATAGCTCGAATTAGCTCCACAACATCTACATAACTTGGAATCACTCCTATAAGGCATAAAACACATAATAAGTGCAAAACACTACCAATTAAAGCTCAAACACAAATAAAGTGCAGTGAATTAGAGTGCAATACATGACTAAAACACGAGATTATAGCCTACCATCAACACCCCACACTTAAACCATTGCTCGTCCTCGAGCAATAAAACTACACTTCATATAGACACGATCTTTTTCAACAACTCTGATAACTCATCACACCAAGAATATTTAAAACAGAATAAGCGTAATACTGTAACATCCTCGCCTCAAGATTTGACTCAAAAGCACCACACATTTCTCACAACCCGCTCACTTACTCTAAAACAGAGGTCAACGACAAAACATTTTCTTCGTGAATCAAGTGCCCTCACACAATAATAGAGAGTAGTTCCACACACAATGAAATTTATGAACAATTAGGAACTCAAAATAGAAAGAATTTGCTCACTCTCAGAAACAACATTCATGTCCCACAAAAGACGTATCATAGGCTTGCCCGAAGTGTACTACTCTACCCATTGAGCTCATTCAGTTGAGGATCAAGTACGACTTTAATCGGTTGTAATGTAAGCTACAGGGTGGGTAGGATACATTTAGATATAAGAGTGACTACACCTCCCTAAGCACTTTAATACATACAATTAACCATTCAAAACCCCACACTTATGTCAAACCAAAACTCCACCTTCACATCAATATACATTAACTCCCTACTTCTTTAAGCATAATTATGTCAAGTTACCACTAAGCACAAATACATCAAGAGTCACCACTATCAAGAAATATTTTTTCACAATCATACACTTATTTCTTTTCCTTTCTTTTTCAATTCAATTGGCTCTTACTTTTTAAAAACAGTGCACCTTTTTCCTTAGTTCAATAATTCCACCCAAAAGCGAAACCAACACCCCACATTTTAACTTTTACAACGTCCATAACAAATTCAAGTGCTCACGGGAGGTACAAGATCCAAATAGATGTCCAATTTAAACAAATGAGTAAGGCTTGTAATGTAGTTGCCAAAGCAACAGGATTACATGCTCAAAATGGATAACTACGATACATAACAATTAGGTGGATAATAGCATATATCTGGCTGGACAAAAAAATGCCTATATCACATCCAAGAGAGAATAAAACTACTATTTCACTTTGCACACATACGGGGCAAGTTCTAGACATCTAATGCAAGTGCACAGAATAACACAAGACCTCACACACACATGGTATGTAACTCACTCAGGATCAGACTATCAAGACACTCTTGTCACAGCAGTTAAGTAAAGTTAAGATCATACAATTTAAGGTACTTATACAAGAGTCAAAAACTGAGCCTAAGCGTCACAACTAAAGACTTACTATTCTCAAGGCATAATAATGTTAAGAGATATTGCCTTCAATATAAATCACAGCACAAGGTTTCCTACTCCTAAAATAAACAAAACCACTACTAACTGCACCCGGTTCAAACAAAACCCTTGGAAAAGAACCACGACACAAAGAAAAATACAAAATTTGACGAGCGCAAAACACACTTAACTTCTGCTCGCTAATCAAATATAGTATACATAATATCATATCCACAAGGATTGGATTTTAATAGTATTCTCGTAGTTTCTAGCTTGGTTGCTATCCAAGATGATCAACAGTTGAGATTTATAAGATGGTTAACTAAAATTAGCAAAGAATATAAAGCTATTAACTAATGACAATCGAACAAGGAATAAGCAAAGAAGGTTATCAATGGGAGAAGATAGGGTTTTGATAGGATAGGTACTTGCCAAAGTTAGGCGAGTACCTTAGTAATACCATAAACGGACGAGCAGTAATGGAAGAATGCTAATAAGGTAAGTAGATGGTAGATTGATTCTATTTCTAGGTCGGAATCAGAGAGAAATTAGGCGGCTGCTACTAGGATTTGCACAAGAGAGGAGACGGTTCGAGAGAGTATAAAGGTGGCTGAATAGGGAAATGATCTCTAGGGTTAGGGCGAGGGGCTATAAGGAGAAGGGACGAGTTTATTATGGGTTGTTGATCATTTAAGATCAACGACCAAGATCGAAGGGAAGCGGGGCGGGTTAATTGGAACGGGTCTCGACCGGAATTAATAAAGGGGCCGTTTGGTTTGGGCTAAAAGACTGGGCCAGGGGTTTTGGGCGTTTGGACCGTTGAAATTGTCCGAAAATTAGCTCAAAATTTGGCTACAATTTAAATACACGAAATTCAATAAAAATAATTTGTAAAAATGATTAATATATAATAAAAATATTATTTATACAGTACAATGATTGAAAATAATATCTTATAATTTTAAAAATATAAAAATGCTATTTTAGCCTAAATAATATAATAAATACATTTATGTATAGAATATAGGCTATTATTGTAAATAGTATAGATAAAATAGAAAAATGCAAATATAATTATGCAAGAAGAGTTAAAATATTATAAAATGCATAAGGGTATAGAATGATAAATTTGATGATTAAATCACCTTAAAAAATAATTTAAAAAGATAATTATAAATATTTAAACAAATTACATGGAAACAAAAGCAATTTTAAAGCTTTAAAAATTATAGAAAATTTTAGAAAATGCTTATATAACTCTTGTAAATTGGGTACTAATGCAAAATGATATTTTGAAAGTATATGATATACTTTATAAATATAAGAATTGGGTATCAACAGGAGCGGCATGCTTTTTTCTTCTCTTTTATTACGGATAGTACCTCTTCATGAACTTTTTGTTGATTGGGCCAATCCGCATACCTTATAAGTCAAAATGTTTGTAAGAGACACTCGAATACACCTCTTGTACCACATATGGTCCATCCTATTTGGCGGAAAATTTGCTTCGCGATCGACGAGAAGTAATATTAGGTTTTCTTACCACAAGAACTTGATCACCCACTTGGAAGGATCTAAGGCGAACCCGCATGTTGAAAGATTGAGATAGCCGGGCTTGATAACATTCAAGTCTTTATTGAGCCTCTAGTCTGTTCTCATCAAGAGCTTCTAACTCTTCAAGGTACAAGTGAGCATTTTCTTCATCAGTAAGTCCTTCTTGAATGGCGAGCCACAATGATGGAATCAGACGCTCAAGAGAAAGGACTTTTTCAACTCAATACACCAGCGAGTATCGAGTCACTCGCGTTGATGTGTGATATGTGGTCCGGTTTGCCCAAAGAGATCTTCCATTCTTTCGTGCCAATCTCTCTTGGACTTGGAGGCGACCTTTTTCAACAAATTGCAGAGCGTCTTGTTAAATGCTTTCAGCTAGACCATTGGCAGCAGCATAATATATGAAAGAATTACATTGCTTGAATCCAAAAAGATCACATATTTTGGTCATCAACTTGTTAGCAAATTGCTTTCCATTGTCCGTCAATATATATCTAGGAATTCCAAAACGATAAATAATATTGATTCATGAAATTTGCCACATTTTTCTTCTTTACTTCTTTAAGAGAAACGGCTTCGGCCCACTTCGAGAAGTAATCAGTTGCATCAAAAATGTATAAATGTCCACCAGAAGATTTTGGTAGTGGTCCAACAATATCTAGACCCCAAGCATCAAATAGCCATAAAGCAATAGTCGGGTGTAACATTTCAGGTGGCTGATGTATAAAGTTAGCATGGAATTGGCAAGTTTTACACCTTCGCGCATAATCCAAGCAATCTTTCACCATGGTAGGCCAATAATACCCCATTATTTTTATGTGGAAATTAATATTTGGCCCAGATTGATGCACACCACATACTCTGGAATGTGCTTCTTGCATGGCTTGAATGGATTCATCTGCCGCCAAACAACGTAAAAGCACTCCATCAAATGATCTCCTACAGAGTGTATCTTTGTAATACAGGAAACAAGTGGCTCTTCTTTGGATCTCCGTCATCCTTTGGGATTTTCTGGAAATATTCCGTAACAAAGATAATCAATTATTGATTATCACCAATCTTCAATTTCAGCCTAAAAAATGGCAACGAGATGCTAAACTTTGGTTTCTTCTTCTTCTTCTTCTTCTTCTTCTTCTTCTTCTTCTTCTTCTTCTTCTTCTTCTTCAAAATCATTTGGTGGGGGAACCACCCATCTTTGGAAAGCGGCAACTTGTGTTTGATCAGGCAAAGCTAATGAAGAATCTAAGGCTGCTAATGCATCAGCTCTTTTATTTTCCTTTCTTGGAACATGTTGAATAGTTACCTCTCCAAGCCAACCTACCAATCTCTGAGCGTATTTGTGATATGGGACCAACTCTAGCTTTTTGACCTCATAGCTACCCAAAAGTTGATTGATCACCAGCTTTGAGTCTCCAAAAAATTGTAGATGCAATTGCTTCATAACCACAACTATTTCAAATCCAAGCATGAGCGCTTGATATTCATTAATATTATTGGAGCAACGTTGTGTCAAAGTGAAGGAATATGACAAAACTTTCCCTTGAGAAGTGACAAAGACTATTCTAGCACCAACTCCTTCACGATGTGCAACACCATCAAAATATATCTTCCAGAGAGTTTGAATTTTGTTGACCATTGCATCTTCATCGGGCAATTCATCAGACAACTTCCAATCATCTGGAATTGGATGGTCAGCTAGGAAGTCTACTAATGCTTGTCCTTTTACCGCCTTTTGAGGAACGTATACAATTTCCAATTATTGAAACTGGAGATACCACCTCGCTAATCGATCACTTAGGATAGGTTTAGACATGACAAACTTGATAGGATTTGCTTTTGAGATGAGTCACACAATGTGAGCTTGGAATTAATGCTTCAGCTTCTGAATTGAAAATACAAGTGCCAAACATAACTTCTCGATAGGCGCAAGTTCAGCTCGGTCGGCGTCATCATCCTACTCAAGTAATAAAGTGCATTTCCTTTGCCTTCATCGTTTCATTGAGCCAGAAGTGCTCCTACCGACCTTTCTTGTGCTGAAATATATAGTATTAAAGGTTTTCCAAGTATGGGGGTTGCCAGTACTGGGGGGATTTATCAGATAGGTCTTAATGCTTTCAAAAGTATTTCTACATGCTTGATGCAATTCGAAAGGAACACCCTTTTTCATGAGGCAGCTAAATGGTTGACATCTTCCAGCTAGATTCGAAATAAATATTCTAAGGTATGCCAACTTACCTTGTAGGCTTTTTAACTCATGAATATATCTAGGCTCAGGCATTTTCAAGATAGCATCTACCTTATCTTGATTAATTTCGATCCTTCGATGTCTAACAATAAAACTGAGGAACTTTCCAGAGGTAACCCCAAAGGCACACTTCAATGGATTCATTTTGAGTTGGTATCTCCGAAGCTGTTCGAATACCATCCTCAAATCTTGCAAGGGATCATCTCTCTTCCTTGACTTTACCTCCAATCATCAACATAACACTCCACATTTTTATGAAGCATGCCATCAAAAATGTTTTGCATAGTACGTTGATATGTAGCACCAGCATTTTTCAAAAAAGAAGGCATTACCTTGTAGCAGCATATACCTTTAGGGGTGCGAAAGGCGGTAAGTTCTTCATCCTTCGGTGCCATTCGAATTTGATTATAGCCAGAAGAACCGTCCATGAAAGGCATCGCCTCATACCAGTTGTAGCATCAATCATGAGCTCTGGGATGGGAAGAGGAAACTCATCCTTAGGCAAGCATTATTAAGGTCCCTAAAGTCAACATAAAGTCGGATTTGGCCATTCTTCTTTCTTACAGGGACGATCCTCGAAATCGCTGTAGGATATTTAACTTCACGAATGAAACCAGCCTCAATAAGCTTGTTAACTTTGATTTCAATCAAGGGAACCAGTTCAGGTTTGAAGCGACATTGTGCTTGCTTCACGGGACGAGCCCCTTGTTTAACAACAAGATAATGAATGGCCACCTTGGGGGTCTAAACCTGGCATCTCTTTTTAACTCCAAGCAAATACATATTTGAACTCCTTACGTAGCTCAATATATTTTCTCTCTTCATCAACAGTTAGAGAGCCACTAACATATGTGGGCCTTTGATCTTCAATAACTCTGAGATTGACTTCATTTAGTGCGTCAGCAGTTGTCTTTACCCCTTCTTAAAGCTCATGTGGTGCATCTTTAGCGTCTTCATCCTCTTGGGGATCACCATCATTGAAAGATATATGATGACGTACATGAATATCAAACCACTTTTCCTCGACTTCCATAGGGGATGAAGCATTTTGTTCGCCATGAATTATGATATGATATGATTACCCCACACTTTCTTCATCTTCCTCATGTTATTTAGTATGGATTATAGTATCAGCATTTGCTTTGAGGACCCCTCCGTATGAAACTACAAGTTTTATCTCTTGCCTCATTCTAGAAGGAATCAAACTCGAGCGATTTGTGGTCGAAATCTACTTCTTAGCAAAGATAGGTTTTTCGACCCTTCTATTACTTCCATGACGCTTGGGATCCTTCTTAAATGGACCCAACCTGTCAAAGACTGAGATCCTTGGTTTTGTAAGTTGATCAAACACAGAAGGCTTCTCATTAAATGTTGTAGACTCTTTTTTAGCAGTAATGTAGTTACAACTTGCCTTTTTTATGGAGATATGGATTGGCGCGTGTTTTTTGTAACCCAAAGCTTCACGTGATTTTTTCAGGGGGTACCCTTTCTCCATCATCATCTTGTGAGTAGGGTTAGAAGATTCATGTGGGAGCTTTCCTAATTTGGATGGTTCATTGGGATCATATCCAGCTTTTGCTAACAACTTATAGGCATTTGGGTCAAAGCCCTCATTTGTGCACTTTACAGTAAGTGTTATATTTAGAAGCGAATTGTGGTTTGATGATTTGACAAACTCTTTAAGAAACTTTGTAGATGACTTAATTGCATTGATTCGCTTGATAGGAAGGGTCATTTTTCCTAACAGATTACCTTGTAGTTCAGAAGATGGATCTTCAACTTTTCTTGCCTATGGGATATAGTGAAGAACATGAATCACTTTCTTACTTGAAGATGCCTCATTTATGTTGTTCCTATCACAAAGCACTTGATCTTTTTAATCGTAATATTTGCCTTACTAGTTGTAACATCAGCAATCTTTGCAATATTTTTGGTCAGCATCCTTCATCAACCTTAACCTCTTTTGAGACACAATTCTTTAAGTAGAATTTTGTATCGACTAAGTATGATTCTGTCTCGGTGAAAGGTTTATTATCAGCAACTATATTCTTTTCGATCCCATCTTCACAACACTTCAAGCATTGATGGTAGGTGGATAAAATCACTTTGTTCTCATGTATCCAAGGCCTTCCTAACAAGATATTATATGAGGTCTTTGTGTCAATCACGTGCATCCATGCGCTCGAAAGCATATTCTCTCATATTAATTTCCAATTGAATAGCCCCTATATCTCTTTGGACCCCTTGATTGAATCCTTGAATCATCAAACGACTTTCACATAATTCATCCATCGGTATGCCAAGCTCTTTGACCGTACGAATTGGGAGAATATTGATGCCAAATCCATCATCAATCAAAATTCTATTTACTCTCTGTTCACGCACAAAGCCAACCATAAATAAGGGGTGATTATGATGTGATTCACCTAGCAAAGGATCATCATTAGTGAATGTGAATTTTGCATCACAAATGTCCGCTTCTTCAGAGAGATGCTCAGCGTGATTTTCAGACAAGGGATGTGGCAGCAATGGCAGATCTTCCCGCTTTGTCTCTTCTTCATCTACCTTACTACATGAGTCCTTGATATCTTCATAGGAAACTTGCGTGCATAAACAACTTGGCAGGAATTCTTCCAGTGTCACTGGACTACGTAGCCTTTGATAGTGATTCTCCTCCATTTTTGTTTTCGTCAGATTCTTCTTTACCATTCTCTTCTCGGGTCGTTTCACCACTTTCTCCATAGTCAATTGCTTGTTGGACTCCTTTTGTGAATTTGTCTTGCAGCGTCTCCACCGAGTCACTAGAATCCAACCCATCATCAATTTGACCATCACGTGATTCACTTTTCTCTTCAGATCTTTCCTCCACTATTACTTTATTCCCTATAGGGAGAAGCAATGATTTGCTCACATTGATAGGTTCAAAGTCACCAAATTTAATCATATTTGGCGATGATGCAATTTGGATGTCATGACCTTCATGTACTTCAACAAAGTTGCAAGATATATTGGGATCGAGTGATCCAAAAGTGAGAGAGACTTGATTCAAACTTTCCTTCTCATCCTTAAGTAAGATTTTTCCTTCATTGGATTCTCCAGCTTCATTTGGTCGCTTCATTTTAGGTAACTCAATGAGTTTCAACTCAAGGAGTTTTTCAAAAATTGCTGGAACATAGGAGTCCAAGAATGGATAGTCCTTCGCTTGCATTTCCTTCAAAGCTAACTTTCGGTTGGCTTTATCATGTCAGGATGTCGTCTTCACACTTTGCTTCTTACTCATTTTTGTCATAACTTTTGAAGGCGTGGCATTAACATTAACTGATTCTTTGCTCTTAAACTTCGGCACAAACTTGCCCCTTTTCTTTACTTTTTGTTTATCTCTCCCTTTGCGAGGTTCATAAATAGGCGGTCCTTGATTTCCACTTGAAGACATGCTTAACTCCATATCATGAGCATGTGTGGCCAATTATTCAAAAGCCTTAGGCTTGATACCCTATAGGATATAGAAAATTCACCAATGCATTCCTTGGATACATATTTCTACTCTAGAAGCTTCACTAAGTCTGTCTTTGCAGTTGAGGTTTGCATTTCTCCACCGATTGATGAAATAAACAATCGGTTCATCCTTCCATGGAAGCGTGTTTGTGAGTTCAACCATACTTACAGTGCGCCTTGTGCTATAGAAGAGATTGAGAAATTCATGTTCAAGTTGCTCCTAACTATCAATGGAACCGGCCTCGAGATCAGTATACCAATCAAAAGAATTTCCTTTTAAGGAGCGAACGAACTGCTTGACAAGATAATCTCCATAGATTCCAGCATTATTACAAGTATCGATGAAGTGTGCAATGTGTTGCTTTGGATTTTCTTTACCAATGAATGTTTGAAATTTTGGAGGTTGGTAACATGCACGCATCTTCAAACTATCAATTCTTGAAGTATATAGCTTTGCATATGCGAGATAAGACTTGGCAGCAATATTGTACTTGTCTTTGATGGTTTTCATAATGAAGTCTTTTAGCTAGTCAATGGGAATCACCCCGTCAGATGAAATATGAAGATCCTTAGGTGTCATTCTTTTCCTTGCAGATGAGTCTCATTTATGTTACATCATAGGGAGCTTCCCAGGTGCATGACTTGAATCTCCCCCATCATGCTTTCAACTCTATCTGTCAGCTTGACAATTTGATTATCTTAGTCTTGCATATGCTTCGTTAACCCTTTAATTGCCTTTGTTAAATTTGCGAGTTGTCTTTCAACAGTTGAAATGTTAGTCACTATTGCTTGGATAAACATTGGGGATGGTGGAGCAAAGCATGGATTTTCTCTTACACCATACTTTGAATGGAACAACTCATGTGGAGTGATTAGAGCAGATCCAGTGATCCAGACATCATCATCATCATCTTGTGTGATGAGATTCTTAGATCTATACGAGCTACGTAGAGCCAATATTTTTTCAACGATTTTAGCAATGTTCTCTCCTTCTTTCAATTCAGTTGAAAAGGATCTTTCCCCTTTTAAGGATCTAAAACCAAAGATAGGAACTGATGCAGACGGTATTTGAAATGCTTGTTGTCCCAGCAAGTTTGCTTTGTTCCTAGTATTAGGTCCTAAGCTTCTCATAGTTGCTTCGAGTATGCTTTCCACATCATAGGAGAACTTTGAATCAGTAGCCTTAGTAGAAGCAGATTTGGAGATAAATTTCTTAGGAGCCATTTCAACGTTCTTGAACATTGAGGAAAAGAGATGAGAGGTAGAGATGTCCCACTGTGCGTGCCAAAAATTTATAACAACAAATTTCGAGTCTGTAATATTCAAGAAAAGAAAAAGGTTACAAATTACAAAATGTAATATAAAGAGTCGACTTGGGTTGTAATCTCCAAAATGTCACTAAATCTGAAAATGACGTCCTCTGATTCTTCTCCTTACGAACGTCGCTTCAAGGGCTCTTGGCTTGTTCATGAAAGGAGGGATCCATCACTGACAGTTTGATGATTGTAACGAATAATGATTTGAGATTTAGCTATCACGAACGGAAGATTTGGAGCTGCCTCTTAGATTCTTGACTTGTACTCCGTTTTTGAATTTCTTTACGAACGAAGATCGCTAATGTAGAAGAAGACTTTAGATGCTTGCTTGGAGCTTCTCTAGCTTTTCTCCCACTTGCTTGATGACGAGCTCGAAACACACACTTTAGTTATGCTCGCTAGTCAAAAATAGTATAGTGTAATATTATATTTACAGGGATTGCAGTTAAACAGTATTTTCATAGTTCTAGCTTGATTGCTAACCAGGAGAATCAACAAATAAGATTTATAAGATGTCTAACTAAAATTAACTAAGAATCTAAAGCTATTGACTAATGACAATCACAACAAGGAACAAGCGAAGAAGTTAACAGTGAGAGAAAATAGGGGTTGATAGGACAGGTGCAAGATAATTGTTTGGGATCTAACTCTAGATAATTCACTTCTAATGCTTAAGTGCATCTCTCGAATTCACTCAATTATTAGTTCAAACATTCAGTAAAAACTCCTCTCTCGATTAAGTCTTAACCTCACAAGACGAACCAATTTTAAGCACGTGAAGATATGCAAGAATGCATAGTGGATTGGTCTTTAGGAAAACCTTCTTCGATTATTCTCCTAACTAGGTTTAATCAATAATTCAACTAGCCTCTTTCAATTACTAAGAAGAATTAATGAACTCAACCAACAATACAATGCAAAGATATCACAAGTTATGCCTCTCTCGATTAGATGAACAAGTGAATATAGATGCAACAGATAAATTATCCAAAAATGCTTTAATACATAAAACTAGAGTTATAATCCACAAACAAATATCAATACACCAAATCCATGAAACCCTAAAGAGAACTACTCCATATATATGGAGTAATTCATCACAAATATAATTAAAGTATAGTAAAACATAGATTCGATCCAAACTCGGGTCTTGAATGAGGAAGTAATGATGAAATCCTTGTGCTTTTGCTCCTCCAACTCCTCCTTGGCTTCCTTAGGTCTAAAGTATGTCAAAAGTCTAGAAAATAATATTTTTCCATGTATTTATACCAAGTAGGGTTGGGCCCAAACGAAATCACTTTTTCCTAGCCGAAATAGGAAAACTTGCAAAATTAATTCTTTTCATGTGTCGCACTATGCTACGCCCAGTGCATCGCATTAGTTCAATTTTCTCTGTCGTAAACTCTCTGAAATTAGCTTGTCTGACAGAATTTTGTACTGATGCTACGCACTATACCACGCACTATGCCTAGCATTAGTGTATTGTTTTTGTCAGACTTCAGAAACCCATTCTCTGAACTCTGTCAATCTTCTGACATACATTTACCCTACTGCGTCGCACTATGCATCTCCTATTGCGTCGCACTAGTGCATTTCTTCAGCTGTTGCTTCTACCTTGATTTTTGATGTCCAGAAGTGATCCTCGACACTCGAACACGATCCCAACTTAATCCTTTGGGCTTTTACTCTGACTTCAAAGCTCAAATTATTTGATTTAGCTCCACAATATCTACATAGCTCGGAATCACTCCTACAAGGCATAAAACACACAACAAGTACAAAACACTATCAATTAAAGCTCAAACACAAGTAAAGTGCAGTGAATTAGAGTGCAATAAGCAACTAAAACACATGATTATAGCCTACCATCAACACCCGACGCTTAAACCATTGCTCGTCCTCGATCAATCAAACTACACTTCATATAGACACGACCTTTTAAACACCTCTCCTAACTCATCACACCAAGAATAATTAAAACAGATTAAGCACTCTAACGTAACATCCTCGCCTCAAGATTTGACTCAAAAGCACCACACAATTTTCACAACCCGCTCGCTTACTCTAACATAGAGGTCAACGACATTACCTTTCCTTCGTGAATCAAGTGCCCTCACACAACAATAGAGAGTAGTTCCACACATAATAAAATTTAAGAATAATTAGGAACTCAAGATGGAAAGAATTAACTCACTCTCAAAAACAACATTCATATGCCACAAAAGACGTACCATAGGCTTCACCGTAGTATACTACTCTACTAGTTGAGCTCATTCAGTTAAGGATCAAGTAGGACTTTAATTAGTTGTAATGTAGGCTGCGAGAAGGGTAGGATACATTTAGATATAAGAGTGACTACACCTACCTAAGCACTTTAATACATACAATTAGCTATTCAAAACCCCACACTTATGTCAAACAATGACTCCACCTTCACATCAATACACATTAACTCCCTACTTCTTTAAGCACAATTACATCAAGTTACCACTATCAAAGAACACTGTTCACAATCATACACTTATTTTTTTCTTTATTTTTCAATTCAAGTGGCTCTTACTTCTTCAAAAAAATGCACCTTTCTTCTTATTTCAATAATTCCACTCAAAAGCCAAACCAACTACCCCGCACTTCAACTTTTACAAAGTTGATAACAAATTCAAGTGCTCACGAGAGGTAAAAGGTTCAAATATATGGTCAATTCGAGCAAATAGGTAAGGCTTGTAATGTAGTTGCCAGAGAAATAGGATTACAGGCTCAAAGGAGTTAACTAAGATACATAACAATTAGGTGGGTAAAACATATATCTGGCTCAACAAATAAATGCCTATATCACTTCCAAGACTGAATAAAACTACTATTTCGCTTTGCAAACACACGAGACAAGTTCTAGACACCAAATGCAATGCACCGAGTAACAAAAAACCTCACACACACATGGCACATAACCCACTCAAGATTGAATTATCAAGACACTCTAGTCAAAACAGTTAAGCAAAGTTAAGATCATACAGTTTAAGGTGCTTATACAAGAGTCAAAAACTGAGCCTAAGCGTCACAACTAAAGCACTAACTATTCTCAAGGCATAATAAAGTCAAGAGACATTGCTTTCAATTCAAATCATAGCACAAGGTTTCCTACTCCTAAAACAATAATAAACTAACTACACCTGGTTCAAACAAAACCCTTGGAAAAGATCCGCGGCACAAAAAAAACCAAGGGGGAATTAATGCATTTCCTAACAAAAGAAAATCTTTTTTGTCATTTTATTTCGACTTTAATCCCTCAAGAAACCATTCGAATGATATCCATCGTTGGGAAAAATAAAAAAAAATCAATTTTCTATCTCTAACTACTATAACTAACAAAAAAGAAACCTAAAACTAATCTACATACATACAGTTATCCCCCACCCCCACACTTTAAGTTGTGGCATGTCCCCATGACACAAAATTTAAAAGCATAAGGTAAAGGAAACTTCACTGAATATCTAGTCAGGGTCTGAGTCGAACTCGGGCTCCATTCCTCGCCTTCGAACTAATGCGCACATCCATGTAGATGACTTCTTCTCAACCTTCTTCGGGTATACCCCACACTTATCTTTCTCACTTAGTGCAGCCTTCTATTTCGAGCCCTTCACTTTCCACTCAACACTAGCAGCTGATGTTTCTTTTTGTGCCCCCTTTGCTACATTCATATCAAACGTCACCGTCTCCTCACCCACTCTA
The DNA here is from genome assembly GCF_000715075.1 of Nicotiana tabacum. Lineage (NCBI taxonomy): Eukaryota > Viridiplantae > Streptophyta > Magnoliopsida > Solanales > Solanaceae > Nicotiana > Nicotiana tabacum. The sequence continues at coordinate 47,070,232 of NC_134092.1, forward strand.
AGCATGAGTTTCCTCTCGTGTATATCTAATATAGCTCTACCTATTGTTAAGAATGGTCTTCCTAGGATGAGGGGGATCTCCTTGTTCTCCTCCATATTCACCACTATAAAGTGTATAGGAAATACGAACTTATCCACCCCAACTAACACATCTTCCACTATTCCCTCGGGTATTAAAGTCGTCTAGTCAGCCAACTGCAAATATATTGGCACCGATCTTATCTCTCCAATCTCCTTCTCAAGTTTTCTGTAAATAGATAGAGGCATTAAATTAATTGAGGCACCAGAATCACATAATGATTTATCAAAATGAATTGTTCATACAGAGCAAGGTATAGTAAAGCTCCATGGATCTCTACACTTTTATGGGAGTTTGTTTTGTAAGATCGCACTACAATGCTCTATGAGCTTGACCACTGAGGTCTCCTCGATTTTCCTTTTATTTGTAAGGATCTCCTTCAAGAATTTGGCATAAGCAGGCATTAGTGAGAGCACTTTTGTGAATGGAAAGTTCACATGAACCTGTTTTAGCACATCCAAAAATTTCTCAAACTGCTTGTCCAGCTTTTCTCTACATAGCTTTTGAGGGGAAGGTAAAGCAGGCATATTCTTGCTATCTTCAGGTTCCTCCCTTCTCGAAGTTTCTTCCTTCTTTTTCTTCTCAATTTTCATCGGGGCCTTCATCTTTTTATCAACATCATTTTTCAGCTGCTTCCCACTTTCCTTTTCAAGTATCACATTATCTTGGATCGGGGTGGGATCTTTCAACACTTGCCCACTTCTCAAGGTCACAGCATTCACCGTTTCTTTAGGATTCTCTTTTGTATCAATGGGGAGAGTACCTGGAATATTGTTGCAATATTGTTGCAATCTGTCCCACTTGTCTCTCCAAGTTTCGCAAATCAGTGCCCATTTCTTTGATAGCTGCTCCATGAGCGTCCGGCCTCTCATCTGTCTTGATAATGAATGCCTTCATTAGATCCTCTAGACCAGACTGAATGGGTTGTTGAGGCTGAAATTGCTGCCTCTGTTGATTTTGGTATGCTAAAGCTCCTTGTCCCTGCGGTCTAGAGTTATTTTGTTGCCAAGCATTCGTAGTACCTCCAGGTGAACTCCATGAAAAACCAGGGTGCCTCTGACCCATTGCATTGAAATTTTATATTCCCGTAGCATTTACTTCCTTAGTTGAGGCTTGACACTCATGAGTAGGGTGTCCTCTTTCACATATATCACAAGTTGCATGAGGCTCACTTTGTATCAAGGCTAAGGTCAGCTTCCTTATCTCTTTGGCCATAGTATCAAGTTGTACCTGCACAGATGTGTTAGCATCAACCTGGTGAACACCAATTGATCTTCGTCTTTACGCACTCTCAGAGGGCCATTGATTTGCATCTTCAGATAACTCGTCAAGAATTGTGATTATATCCTCTTGAGTCTTCTTCATCAACAGGCCTCCAGCTGCATTGCTCAATGTTCTACGTTAGGCTAGTATCAATCCATCCCAAAAGTCCTAGAGTTGCATCCAGAGTTAAATTCTGCTATGTTGACACTTTCAAACAATCTCCTTAAACCTATTCCATGCTTCAAAAATAGTTTTCGTATCTCTCTGGCAGAAGTTATGGATTTCTCTTCTAAACTTGCCCGTTTTGGCTGAGGAGAAATATTTATCAAGGAATTTCTGGTCATCTCCTCCCAAGTTCTAATTGATCCCGTGGGCAAGCTTCGAAGTCACTATTTTGCGTATTATTTAAAAGAAAAGGGGAATGCCCTTAAATACACTGCATCTTGTGACACACCATTGTATTGAAAGGTATTCATAATCTCCTCGAAGTCCATTAGATGTGTGTTTGGATCTGTGTTTGGCTTCCCTCTGAAGACACAACAATTCTGAAAGGTTTGAAGCAACCCTTGATTCAACTCGAAATTGTTTGCTACAATTGGGGGTGGTCTAACACTTGATAAACATTGATTGTAGACCGGTCTAGCATAATCACCAAGTGGTATCCCAGGCCCGGGAGCTATATTTACGAACTGATCTGCAGTCAAGGGTTGATTTTGAGCAATTCTACGACCCCTCTCTTCTTCGTAGATAATTTGTGCATCTCTAATAGCAGCTTCCTCAGCATCCCGTGCAACTTGTTCTCTTCGTTGGGCTGCTTCTCTCGCAAGCAAATCTACATTATCCTCACCATTTCCAGCCATAAGTTCTTTAGTTGAGGATTGCCCAACCTTTTTTGATGTCTTGGTGAGATTTCTTTCCTTCCTCAGTTGTCGCAGTTGTTTTTTAATTTCTGGCTTGTATGGTAGTACTTCCTTTGCAGAAGTTCGAGTCATGCACCAATCTTAACTTGTAACCTGCGCACAATCAAAGAACACCAACCGTAAAAAGAGAAAAATAAAATTAAATAAAAAGAGAAAAAAAATTCCTGAATTAGCACTACAAACTATTTCAAACAATCCTAAACTCTAAACCCTAAACACCACCTGCACGCTTAAGAGCTTCTCTCTCTGGCAATTTTTGGCAACTCCTTGGCAATTTCCGGTGACAGTCCTCTTATGGCCGATCTGGCAGGCGGCCAACCTACTTCTGGGGCTGGTTTGCCTTCTTCTTCCAATTCCCAACCATTAAACAACAATCCAACAACAAATAATTCAGTAGATTACTCAAAAATCCTAAAACCTAATTCTTTGAATGCACCAACTCCGGCAGTCTCTAATGTTAATGTAGTCGCACCAATTCCAATCAAATCAGTCCAGTTCCTTTATGGTCAACCACTTATAAAGTGGACTGAAGCAGAAATAAATCGAATGAATATCATACAAGGCCTACAATATGCTGTTGTTACTAAGTTTTTGTATGGTTGGCCGAATTTTCATGAGCTACGTCGAGTTATTCCATCTCAATGTAGAATAAAAAGAGAATGTAACATTGGTTTCGTATGTGATAGGCATGTCCTAATTAGATTGACTCTTTTTGAAGACTTTATAAATTTAACGTCTAAGAGTTCATATTGCGTGAAGGAAAAGGATGGATACCAATATCAAATGCGACCTTTTATTTATGATTTGAAGTTTAAAGCTAATGAAGAGACTCCTTTAGCTTTGGCATGGATTTCCTTTCCAAAACTGTTGCCAACGTTCTTTGTGAAAGAGTGTCTATTCTCTCTTGCTTCTGCTGTTGGGAAGCCCATGGCTTTAAACATGGAAACAGTCAATAAAACAAGGCTCAGCTGTGCACGAGTAACTGTGTTAATTGACCTACTAGCTGACCTACCAATAAAGGTGAGGATGGACATTGAGAATAAAGCTACTGAGACTGTGAAGACTGAATGGGTTTAAATCCAATACGACTACATCCCTAAGTATTGTAAAGAATGTAGGTTACAAGGTCATAATGAGGAGGAATGTAGGAGACTTCATCTAGAATTAATTCCAGTTGTGGATAAATAAGATGATGGTGCTATTGAACAAGGTGGAAGAAAGAATAGCAATGAACAACCACTCAAGATTTTAATAGTGGTAAGGTTGTAGGTAATGTTGGTGAGCATTGGGGAGAAGTAAAGGATAATCGAGTGAATAACAATGCTAATCAAGAAAATAATCAAGGTAACACTGGGAAAGAAATTGTTCCAGTTGACCAAGGATTAAGGCAACAGCTGGAAACAACCAATAAATTTGCGGCTTTTGAAGACACTAAAGGTGACAAGGAAGAAAATAATCAATTGTCCATAGTAGAAAATTTACTGGTCAACGCATCCCTAACCCTACTGCCCAGCGTAGCCCTAATCCTAAAGGAGATGGGAGATTAAATCCATTGGCAGCTACTTTTTATCCAAATCCAGCTGGGAATGAGTTGAAGGGAGGTAATATGACTTGTCCTAAAGGGAATGGGATAACTGATCACAAAAGTAAGGAGTCTACAGCTCAATGGGTTCAAAGAGCTTTTGTTGGAACTAGGGTTACTGTTAATACATCATGTCAGGAGATTTCATCACAAGAAATATATGTTGTTGAAGAACTGGGTAAGCAATCTGGACAAATGCAGCTTGGGGAAGGAAAGCTATGGTGTGATCAAGTTGAAGAGCACTCTGAAGAAAAAGAGGGTGGATTGTTTGAAGAAGATGAAGGTGATGACCTAGAGGAAGAAGATGATCTCACATGTGAAGAACAAAGTGTTAATGAAAATTATGAACAAGGAATAATGAAGACAATGAAGAATGCCAATGATCCTAATAGGGTTAAATGATACTGGGGGGAACTCATAGTGATGCTGAGCATATTAATGAGATTAATCTCATTAGCAAACAAACTGAAGATGGTGACAAAAAGCAGCAACAGGAGAATACAGTTAAAACAAAAGATGTCCAACAGTTAGGGCAACAAAGGGCTATTGTAGTTAATGATTCATTGAAGAGTCCAATTGATTCAAGAGGAAACAAAGGAAAGGGGAATTCGAATAGAAATTTAATCCCTAGACCTACCATAAACAGCTTGGTAGGTCAGCAAGAAGCCAAGGAGGGAGAATTTCTAACTGCAGCTCAAGGAAAGGACTTAGACGAAGAATCTACTGCACAAAATTTTCTCAACGTGGCAAGGCAGGGGGGTCTATCACCAAGACATATGAAAAAAGGAAGATCAGTTGCAAAGGGGAGGAAGAAACAGGTGAAGGACCCTAGTGTGTCAACTGCTGGGGTACAAACGAGAAGGGCCTTAACTAAATCAAGTAATTAGCTATGAATGCTATTATTTGGAATGTTAGGTCAGTGAATATAATAAAAGCCTTTGAAAGGCTTGTTACAATGAATAGGAAGCATCATATTGAAATCATAGGGATCATGGAACCAAAGCAAAACTCGAGGAAGCTGAAAAAATAACAGAGGAATATTGGATTGGATCGGGCTTTTGTTAACATTATGGAACCAAAGAAAAACTCGAGGAAGCTAGAAAAATATCGGAGGAAGATTGGATTGGCTCAGTCTTTTGTTAACATCTCAAACAAAGTGTGGACTTTCGTTGATGAAAAATATGAAGTAAAGGTGCTCATGGATACGGTACTACAGCTGACATTACAGCTTCTCAATATGGAAACTTAATAGGAGCTGATTGTTACACTAGTTTATGCTAAGTGTGACGCTATTGAGAGAATTGAACTTTGGGATACACTATGTATGCACTTGCAAGAGATATGACTACTCTTTGGTTTGTGGGGGTAATTTCAATGTGATATGGGATGAAGAAGAGAAATTTGGAGGATTATCAGTGTCTTTGAATGAAGTTGAAGACATTAGGCATTATGTAAACACTTGTAATTTGTTTGATCTTGGATTCAAGGGAAGCATCTATACATGGTGGAATAGTCGAGCAGAAGGTGATTGTATTTTCAAAAAATTGGATCGTTGCCTAGCAAATATGGAATTTCAGCAATTGCTGCCAGGCTTGGAGATAACTCACCTACCAAAGATTGGTTCTGATCATAGTCCTATGTTGATTACATGCAATCCATTTTCTATCCCAATCAAGAAATCTTTTAGGTTTCTCAATTTCTGGACGAAACATGAGTCATTTGTTGATATTGTGAAGGAGAACTGGAGGGCTGATTTTTGTGCAAATCCATTTGTCATCTTCAATCGCAAATTGAAGAAACTAAAGAAGGCATTATCTGCGTGAAGTAGAGGAACACATGGAGATATTTTCCAAAAAATCTCAAGTCTTGAAGAGGTAGTCATGGTGAATGAAACACAATTTAAGCTTAACCCTACTCATCTAAATATGGAAATGCTTTAGAAAGTGCAAGTTGAATTCATAAGGTATTTGGCACTTGAGTAAGAATTTTGAAAACAAAAAGCTGGTATGTCTTGGTTTCAAGATGGAGATAGGAACACCAAATTTTTTCATGCTCAAGTGAATGGTAGAAGAAAGAGGTTACAACTTAAAAGGATCCAGTCTAGTGAAGGATTGTGGACAGAAGACAATGAGGCTATGGAAAATGAGGTTGTGCAATTCTTTTAGGCTTAGTTCAGAGATGACAAGATCCCCACTGATTTCAGGATCATTGATCATGTACCTTGTATGGTAAATATGGAGCAGAATCAAGACTTATTGAGGCAACCTACCAAAGAAGAAGTTAATGTGGCTATCGTTGGTTTGAATGGTGAGGTGCAGGTGGTCCAGATGGTTTCACAGGGTGCTTATTTCATTCATGTTGGGATATTATTGGTGATGACATCTTTGATATGGTGAAGGCCTTCTTTAATTGCCAGGAGCTACCTAAATTTGTAACTCATACAAATCTGGTTTTCTTGCCTAAGAAGAAAGAGGTGACTACATTTTCTGATATGAGGCTCATTAGCTTGAGCAATTTCATCAATAAAGTGTTCTCAAGGGTAATTCATGAAATGTTAGTTATTTTACTCCCTAACTTAATTTCAGACGAGCAGGCTGGCTTTGTGAAGGGGAGAAGCATAGTTGAAATTGTTCTATTAACCCAAGAGATCATTAATGACATTAGGATGAGAACAAATGCTAGACCAAATGTTGTGATTAAGCTAGACATGACAAAAGCTTATGATAGGTTATCTTGATTATTTTTGACTAAGTTATTGAGGAAGATGGGGTTTAATGAGAGATTCATTGATTTGGTGTATGGCATTGTTTTAAACAATTGGTATTCAGTATTGCTCAATGATCAATCACATGGTTTCTTCAAATCAAGTAGGGGTGTCAAGCAAGGTGATCCATTGTCTCCTACTCTCTTTATCCTAGCAGCTGAAGCTCTATCAAGGGGATTGAATGCCTTACATATGAACTTAAATTTCTGTGGATATGGTATGCCTAAATGGAGTCCCAAGATAAATCATCTTGCTTATGCAGATGATACTATTATCTTCTCATCCTCAGATGTACCATCCTTACCGTTGATCATGGAAGTTTTATATGCATATGAGGTAGCTTCTGGGAAACTAATAAACAAGTCCAAATCTGCAGTTTATTTGCACTCTTTATTTAGTGATGAAGTGGTTGACAAAATTGAAAGGATCACAAGAATAAGCAAGCAGAAATTCCCTTCACATATTTAGGATGTCCAATAACTTATAGTAAAAGAAAGATGGATCATTATTAGGGGATAATCAATAAGCTTTTGGAAAAGTTACAATCATAGAGGGGGAGATTATTATCAATAGGAGAAGGAGCAGTGTTGATATCCCATATTTTGCAAAGCATGCCTATCCATTTGGTTTCAGCTATAAACCCTCCTGCATTTATGATTAACAAGTTACATAAGCTATTTGCCAGGTTTTTTTGGAGTAATTTAGTGGATGGAAAAAGTAGGCATTGGGCGTCTTGGGACACTTTATGTATGCCAAATAAGGAAGGGGATGTAGGCTTTAGGTCTCAACATGATGTATCTAAAGCATTGTTTTGTAAATTGTGGTGGAATTTTAGAACAAAGCCTTCCTTATAGAGTTCTTTAATGAGCCAAAAATACTGTAAGAAGATGAATGCAATGGTAGTACCATGGAGAGATGGTTCGCATGTGTGGAGGAAGATGCTAAAGTGTAGAGATCTCATTGAACACCAAATTGGTTGGCATCCAAAGATGGGATCATCCCTATTCTGATTTGAAAACTGGACGGGCCTTGGGGTTCTTTATTGATTTTGTCACTTCTCCTGAATTATATTGTGATGAAATAATCCAGAATGTATATGATGTGATGGTTAATAATTCATGGGATGTTACTAAGCTACACTAAATTCTGCCGCAGGACATTGCTTCGCATATCATTGATAACATTGTGCCTCTTTTTGGCACATGATGTCCTTGATAAACCATACTGGATGCTTGAAATAAGAGGGGAGTTTAGTGTTAAATCAGAATGGGAGTTTTTAAGAAGAAGAAAATAATCTTGCAATGCATACAAGATGATGTGGGTGAAAGGTTTGCCATTCAAAATTACTTTCTTCATTCTGAAAGTATGGAGGAATAAGTTGCCGCTGGATAATTATTTTCGATGGTTTGGTTATTTAATGGACTCAAGATGTTGGTGTTGTGCCAACCTAGAGGAGGAAACCTTTCATCACTTGATTTTCAGATCATATGCAGCTAAGAAAGTGTGGCATTACTTTCTTTCATGGGCAGGAATAAGTTTGGAGGGATTGTCTTTGCATCAAGCTATTGTTCGATATTGGACTGCCAGTGTAGTACCTAGACTTCAAACTATCATGCAAGCACTTCCATCAGTCATTGTGTGGGAGCTTTGGAAACGTAGAAATGGCAACAAATATGGGGAGGCAGTAACAATTAATAGCGTCATTTTCCAGGTTTCTTCATCTCTACAATCACTGGTAAAGATAAGAAAACCAAGACTTCAAAAGGTACCTCATAACTGGTCGGAGTTGCTGCTAGTAATGGAAAATTATACGCCTGCTTTGAAGATCACTAAAGTGATTTGGGAATATCCCACTCCAGGTTGGATTAAAGTGAATACGGATGGGGCTTCTAGGGGAAATCCAGGTAGGAGTTCAATTGATTTTGTGCTGAGGAATGAAGAAGGTGATGTAGTGTATGCGTGTGTAAAAGAAATACATGAGGGAACAAATACTGAGGCTGAAGCTAAGGCAGTGTTTGAAGCTTTGAAGTATTGCTTGAACCATCACTACATGCTTATATTGCACACTCATTCAATGGTGATTAAAAATGTTTTTGAAGGATCATGGACTTGCCCATGGAATGTAGTTGTGTATGTGGAGGAGATCAAGGAGATGATGACTAGATATAACATTCAGATATAACACACTTAGGGAAGGCGATAAACTGGCGGATCATTTAGCAAACTATGCTTTGGATGTAGGCCCTATAGTGTGTCATGAATTAGTGAAATTGGATGTATTAGGAAGGAGGATTATGAATAATGACATGCTGCAATGCCCATATTTGAGGATCAAAGCTACAAGGAGATAGGCATGAAGTGGAATAGGGGAATAAAGGAAAGGTGTAGTAGGTGGAATACATTAGATCATCATGTTCAAATCTTAAGGGAGGAGAACATGTTGATCATTTTTTCTTCTAACCTTGTTTTCTTTTTTGCAGGTGATGTTACTGTATCCATCCTTGCTACTTGGTACAAATTCGAAGGGTGGTATTAGTAGTTAATGCTCACTCCCTTGAATGAATATTAGTAGTAGGCACAAACATGAAAGCATGGAGGATTTTTAATTTACTAGGGTGTGAAATAGCTATGTGGACCTCCAGTAACCGAAGGCTTGCTTTTAACATCAAACATCCTAGAGCTCCAGTCCCTAATAGCAGCTATTCTCACGAGAAAATACGAAGAAGGGATAGACAATGTTGGAAATACAAGGGAAGACTGTCCAGAATTTTGATCTTAGCACTCATGGGAGACACGGGCTTTTGGCATCTAAGAATGGGATCAACGAGTGCATTGTGGAGCAAAACCCCAATGCACTTACATAATACTACATCTCATGATTGGTGCCACACAAAGGATTCATCAGATTATTGATGGAAATTGCACGAATTCCTCACCAAACAGTGCATGCTCACCTACTTGCACAATTGCTGGACACTAGAAGCAATGAGGAATGCGGACACACAGGACTTACCAGGGGAAGAACTACCAGCTACATCTACACTTGGGGACATCATAATTTTGTGTGCATGCTGGGACATCAAGGTTACAAGCAAGGATCATCTCCGTAATTTGGAGGACAACTACTACACGTAAAATGAGGGTCATACAAAAATCTTTATGCGCGTGTGACTACAGGGTGCCAGAACTGATACTATGGCTTTGTACTAAATATATGCAAAAGGGAGGACATATTGATTGAGGTTTCTTGAGCTCACCACTATAACTTTGGATAATGCTGGAGCCAAAATGTGCGTACAACAAGCGAGGAAGGATGCACAGGTTGCTTTACTGGGCAGTGTGGATAATTGATGCATCCTTTGCATTCATAGGGCTAGTTTTTGATCACGAGTATTACTACACAAGTAGATCTCTTTGCCAGTCTTCAGTTAGTTCAAAATGTACTACCATAGTTGAGTATCATTTGCTCAATTTTGGTATTAGGGGCTATGTAATCGAAAAAATTCTATTAGCTACACTTTGTAAGACAGTACACTACTTTTATTTTTGTTTTTGTTTTAGATATTTATAAAAACTAGCCCTTTTTTTCCCCCAAATTTGGGAGGATCTATAGTGTTTTCACACTTACCCTCCAGTGTGACTCGAACCCAGGACCTAATGGTCGTGGGTAAAGGAGCTTTTACCAACTAAGCAAGCCTCACTTGTCAAAACTAGCCCTAGGCGCCTTGCCTAGTGGATTTAAAAAAATTAAAAAAAAATTATTTCAAACACCGTTGATTGCAAATCCCCGGCAACGGTGCCAAAATTTAACGAGCTCAAAATACACACTTAAATTATGCTTGCTAGTCAAAGATAGTATAGTATAATATCGTATCCACAAGGATTGGAGTTAAACAATATTTTCGTAGTATCTAGCTTGATTGCTATCCAGGAGAATCAACAATTGAGAATTATATGATGTCTAACTAAAATTAACTAAGAATCTAAAGTTATTGACTAATGACAATCACAACAAGGAACAAGCAAAGAAGTTATCAATGGGAGAAAATAGGGGTTGATAGGATAGGTTCAAGATAATTGTTTGGGATCTAACTCTAGATAATTCACTTCTAATGTTTAAGTAAGTCTCTCGAATTCACTCAATTATTAGTTCAAACGTTCAGTAAAAACTCCTCTCTCGATTAAGTCTTAACCTCACAAGATGAACCAATTTTAAGTACGTGAAGATATGCAAGAATGCGTAGTGGATTGGTCTTTAGGAAACCCTCTTTCGATTATTCTCCTAACTAGGTTTAATTAATAATTCAAATAGCCTATTTCGATTACTAAGAAGAATTAACGAACTCAACCAATAATATAATACAAAGATATCACAAGTTATGCCTCTCTTGATTACATGAACAAGTGAATATAGATGCAACAGTTAAATCATCCAAAAATGCTTCAATACATAAAACTAGAGTTATAATCCACAAACAAATATCAAAACACCAAATCCATGAAACCCTAAAGAGAAGTACTCCATATATATGGAGTAATTCATCACAAATATAATTGAAGTATAGGAAAACATAGATTCGATCCAAACTCGGGTCTTGAGTGAGGAAGGAATGATGAAATCCTTGTGCTTTTGCTCCTCCAACTCCTCTTTGGCTTCCTTAGGTTTAAAGTATGTCAAAATTCCAGAGAATAATATTTTTCCATGTATTTATACCAAGTAGAGTCGGGCTAAAATGAAATCACCCTTTCCTTGCCGAAATAGAAAAACTTGCAAACTTAATGCTTTTCATGCGTCGCACTATGCTACGCCAGTGCGTCGCATTAGTGCAATTTTCTTGGTTGTAAACTCTCAATTTTGTACTGATGCTACGCACTATGCCACGCACTATGCCTAGCATTAGTGTATTTTTCTGTCAGACCTCAGAAACCCATCCTCTGAACTTTGTCAATCTTCTGACATAAATTTACCCTACTGCGTCGCACTATGCGTCGCCCAGTGCGTCACACTAGTGCATTTCTTCAAATATTGCTTCTTCCTTGATTTTTGATGTCCAGAAGTGATCCTCGACCCCCGAACACGATCCCGGCTTAATCCTTTGAGTTTTTACACAAACTTCAATGCTCCAATTATGTGATTTAGCTCCACAACATCTACATAGTTCGGAATCACTCCTACAAGGCATAAAACACACAATAAGTGCAAAACACTATCAATTAATGCTCAAACATAAGTAAAGTGCAGTGAATTAGAGTGCAATAAGTGACCAAAATACGTGATTATAGCCTACCATCACTTGTTGTCTTTCTCTCTGTGTTCCCCTTTAGCCTTATGTGAGCTCTCTATTTATAATGGTAGAATAGGAGAGTTGTGGTAAAGCCAAAATCTTTTACTATGATTTGATTGGTCCATTTGAATTCTAAACCTATCCCATTTGGTAACACTTGGCATGCTTTTATTGGCCAGTTAACTTGACTTGTCACGCCATGCCGCCTGATATGTGGCAAGATTTTATTGGCCACTTCTTTTGACTTTGCTACATGTAATTTGACATGTGGCATTTATTTGGGCTTTAAGATGTAATTTTAGCCATTAGGACTTCGGGCTAGCGAAAGCAGCTCATCTTTTGAAGTCCAATTAAATGAGTGAGCCCAAATAAAATCAGATTTTAATTTAAATTCATGTTAGACTTAAATAATTAAAGTTGATTTAAGCTAACCATTTCTTGAATTTAGGAATTTATCCCAGACTTTAGTCCATAAAAATTCATATGTCACAATAATCATACACGTTCCAACTAACTAAATATCGCCAACAGGAATCAAATAAAAAACCAAAAGGAATGAAAACAAATAATATTGAATAAAAGTAGATTGACAGTAATTATAGCGAGATTACTTCTTTAGGCTTTTGATATTCTAAATAGAGTTTTTTATATAACTTGTGATAAATCCAGCACTGTTGATTGGCAAATAAATGCCTCTCAATTGTTGAAATGTATATTGGGAATGATGGCAGTTTAATTAGTAGAGGCTTTAACTGAACTTTAAGAGAAATAACCACCATATAAATTGCTGAAAGTAATGGGGGATATGTAAAGTCATGTCACGACAAAAAGAGAATTTTGGACCAGATGAAAAGGGAAAATATCAGAAAAAGGAGATTAAAAAAAAATGCTGGTCATATAGACAGGTACCACATCACTTCTATTATGCCCAAGCTTTATATATTTATATAGATGTGTATACGGCCAAAGCTGGTTAGTCCTTTGTACGAACTGGTCGAAATGGTAATGCATTGGATCGAAGATCAGGTTGAGATCCGAAGTCAGGTCATCAAGCTTCGAGCCCTAGGGACCGAATCAGAATCGAGCTCGAGTCAAGATCGAGAGCTCGAGTCGGTATCGAGCTCGAGTCAAATATCGAGCTCATAGACAAGAGCCGTTGCAACCGCACTAGGGGAGTGAATCCTGGCAGGAATTATAGAAATACTGATTTATCATGGGTCTTCCATATGTATTTTTAATTGTATATAAAGTAGGATCCCTCCACTATAAGGGGTTGGTTATTATTTCTGTAGGGACCAAGTTTCTACATAGATGGTAACTGAGAGATCATACACTCCTATATTGAAGAGTTATCCTTTTTTAGCTACATAGATTGATTCATCTTGCTTAATCCATAAATCATATTCTTTCCAACTTTGCTTATTTTTCATTCTTCGCAATCAATATTCGATATTTCTATTTTACTCTTACGATTTGTGTCAAGTTATACCACATACCCTTAGAACTACGTACAAATTCAACTTTATCCGTTTTTTGGGTAAACAGTTTGGCGCCCACCGTAGGGCTAAGGATAATAGTGGTTATTTGATACGAATCCGCAAAACATGCCATTGTATGCTTATTTCCGAAAGTGTCTTTGATTTCAGATTAGCAACGACTAACTATCAATTAAATGGCCTTACCTATCGACAATGAAGCTGGTCTTCAAGATGAAATCAACAATTTGATGCCTAGGACCTAAAGGCTGCTTGTCGACGCCGTTGAGGCTCGAGTCGAAGTGCCATTAGACGTTATTTTGCATGTGGCCATTGAGGCTAACCTACATTCTGAACCTGAAAATAGCATTCATAGTGGCACTCGATCTGCAGCTCGAGATACCCATAATGTCGAAGAAAACGGCGTCAACTTGTGCATGATTTTTGAAATGTTACAAGATCAACATGCAGCAATAGCTCAGTTACAGAGTCAAACCCAGATACCGAGCAGGCCGGAGCCCAGTCCACCCCGAGAAAATGCCCACAAAATGGAACCAGCTATAGTAAGGTCAAATGAGCAAGAGTCGGGGACTAATTCCGAAATTGTGAAGATGTTTGAAGAACTGACCAAACGAATAGAATCAGGTGAAAGGAGGATTGAGGCAAACGACAAAAAGGTGGAAACATATAACTCCAGGGTTGACCAGATCCCGGGGGCACCACCGATATTGAAGGGCTTAGATTCCAAAAAATTCGTACAAAATACTATCCCCCTAAGCGCGGCTCCTAAACTGATCCCAAAGAAATTCTGAATGCCCGAGATTCCTAAATATAACGGAATTACCAACCCCAATGAACATGTCACCTCTTACACATGTGCCATCAAAGGGAATGACCTAGAGGACGATGAAATCGAATCCGTATTATTGAAGAAATTCGGTGAAACCCTGTCAAAGGGAGCAATGATATGGTATCACAATTAACCATCTAATTCTATCGATTCTTTTGCTATGCTTGCAGATTCCTTCGTAAAAGCACACGCCGGGGCCATAAAGGTCAAAACCAGGAAGTTAGACCTGTTCAAGGTAAGGCAAAAGGATAACGAGATGCTAAGGGAATTCGTATCTCGTTTTCAAATGGAACGAATGGATCTGCCACCAGTCACAGACGATTGGGTTGTTTAGGCTTTCACTCAAGGTTTGAACGAACAAAGTTCGACAGCTTCACGGCAGTTGAAGCATAACCTGATCGAGTACCCAGCTATTACTTGAGTCGATGTGCATAATCGGTACCAATCAAAAATTAGAGTCCAAGACGATTAGTTGGTGTCTGAACCCACTGCTAGAAGGGATATCAATCGAGAACAAGGTCTGATTAGGGACCGATATCGACCGTATAATGGAAACCACAGAATCAATGAATCGAGACGTAACCCCAAACAAGGCAACAAAAGAAGTGATCGAGGTTAAGGGTCTCGGGGGCTATCGGACGCATCAAAGTCAGCTATCGGACGCATCAAAGACACTAAATGGCCTCGACCTATGCAGACCGATCCTGCCTAGAGGAATCCCAATCAAATGTGCGAATATCATGGCACTCATGGCCACTGAACGGAAGATTACAGGCAACTAAGAGAGGAGGTAGCCCGGTTATTCAATAAAGGGTACCTTCGAGATTGTTTAAGCGACAGGGCCAAAAACCATTTCAAAAACAGGGATTTTTGTAAACAAAATGAACAGGAAGAACCACAGTATATCATCCACATGATCATCGGTGGCGTCGATACCCCTCAAGGGCCGATGCTTAAATGCACTAAGACATCGGTTATGAGAGAAAAGCGATGAACTCATGATTACGCACCCATAGGAACCTTGTCCTTTAATGATGAAGATGCAGAAGGAGTCATGCAACCTCATAACGATGCACTAGTAATATCCGTTCTTATGAGTAAAACTAAAGTTAAGCGTGTGTTAATTGATCCAGGTAGCTTGGCCAACATTATTAGATCGAAGGTTGTAGAACAGCTCTGTCTACAGGATCAGGTCATACCCGCAACCTTGGTTCTAAACGGATTCAATATGGCATGTGAAACCACCAAAGGCGAGATAATTCTGCTGATAAACGTGGCCGGGACTATCCAGGAAATGAAGTTCCACGTAATCGAAGGTGACGAGGTACAACACCCTTTTTGGAAGGCCATGGATCCACAACATGAGAGTTGTACCTTCGACCCTACACCAGGTTCTTAAATTCCCAACATCGAAGGAAGTCAAAATAGTGTACGGAGAACAACCGGCTGCGAGAGAAATGTTTGCCATCGAAGAAGCAATTATGATATCCTCACCTTCGTCAACAAAGGGGTCGGACTCAAAAGGGGAACGAGATGCCAAATAGAAATCACAGACGTCAGCCTCAGCCCAACCAGAAAATCATCAGATCGACGAAGATGATAATCAAAGGATCCCTCGATCCTTCATGGTTCCCGATGATTCCGACGCCACCCAATCAACGATTGAAGAATTGGAGCAAGTCATACTAATCGAGCATTTTCCCGAATTAAACGTATACCTGGGAATGGGATTAACCCCCGAACTCAGGAAAAGGCTTATTCAATTTCTTATCGATAACATAGATTGTTTTGTTTGGTCCCATTTAGATATAATAGGGATCCCACCGGATATAACGGCGCATCGGCTAAGCCTGGACCCTAGGTTCAAACCGATGAAGCAAAAGAGAAGACCCCAGTCTGAGGTAAAGCACGCATTCATAAAGGACGAGATAACTAAACTTCTTAAAATAGGGTCCATTCGGGAGGTGAAATATCCCGAATGGTTATCCAATGTAGTTGTAGTCCCTAAAAAAGGAAACAAACTTAGAATGTGTGTAGATTATAAGGATTTAAACAAAGAGTGCCCCAACGATTCTTTTCAGCTGCCCAACACCGATCGCATGATCGATGCCACGGCCGGCCACGAGGTCCTTATAATCAAATCCAAATTAACCCGAAAGACCAGGAAAAGACTTCATTTGTCACCAAATATGGAACATATTGTTATAATGTGATGCCTTCCGGGCTAAAAAATGCAGGAGCTACTTACCCATGCCTAGTAAATAAAATGTTCGAGGAACAAATAAGTAAATCAATGGAAGTTTATATTGATGACATGCTAGTTAAGTCCCTGCGCGCAGAGGACCATTTGGCTCATTTGCAGGAAACATTCGAGATTTTAAGAAAATACAACATGAAGCTCAACCCCGAGAAATGTGCTTCCGGGGTCGGTTCGCGAAAGTTCCTCGGCTTCATGGTATCTAATCGGGGGATCGAGATCAACCCCGATAAAATCAAGGCTATCGAAGGCATCGCCATCGTGGACAGTGTAAAAGTCGTGCAGAGGCTAACGTAATTGATTGCTGCCTTAGGCCGATTTATTTCAAGGTCGTCAGATCGAAGTCACAGATTTTTCTCTCTACTCAAAAAGAAGAACGATTTTGCCTGGACCCCGGAATGCCAACAGGCATTAGAGTAATTGAAGCGATATCTATCAAGCCTATCATTGCTTCATACTCAAAAATAGACGAGAAATATTTCTTGTACTTGGCAGTATCGGAAATAACGGTAAGTAGTGTCCTAGTTCGAGAAGAGCAAGGTACGCAATTTCTTGTTTATTATGTGAGTTGAACCTTAGGGGAAGCAGAAACTAGATATCCACACTTAGAGAAATTGGCACTTGCACAGATAAGCGCCTCTAGAAAGCTAAGACCATACTTTCGATGTCATCCCATATGCGTATTAACCACTTACCCACTTCGTAATATTTTGCACAAGCCCGAACTATCATGCCGATTAGCCAAATGGGCCATCAAACTCAGTGGGTACGATATCGAATATCAACCATAGACGGCCATCAAGTCTCAAATTTTAGCAGACTTCGTGGCCAATTTCACGCCAACCCTCGTACCCGAAGTCGAAAAGGAACTCTTGTTGAAATCGGGTACATCATCGGGTGTATGGACCCTTTTCACAGAAGGGGCTTCGAACGTGAAGGGATCCGGGCTAGGCATTGTCTTAAAGCCGCCTAGGGGTAGCACTATTAGGCAATCTATCAAAACTATTAGGCCGAGTACGAGGCCATGATTGCAGGTCTCGAGCTAGCTAAATGCTTGGGAGCAGAAGTCGTTGAAGCCAAGTGTGACTCTTTACTGGTGGTAAATCAAGTAAACAAAACCTTCGAAGTTCGAGAGGATAGAATGCAAAGGTATTTGGACAAACTACAGGTAACTTTGCACCGTTTCAAAGAATGGACCTTACATCATGTACCTTGAGAACAAAACAGTGAGGCCGATGCACTTGCAAATTTAGGATCATCGGTCGAGGAAGATGAGATAAGCACGGGGACTGTCGTTCAACTCTCGAGATCCGTGATCGAGGAAGGTCATGCCGAGATAAATTCTAAAAGCTTAACCTGGGATTGGAGGAATAAGTATATTGAATACTTGAAGAACGGAAAGCTCCCATCAGACCCTAAATATTTGAGGGCCATACGAACCAAAGTTGCTCGATTCACATTGACTGCAGATGGAATATTATACCGAAGGACATTTAATAGACCATTGGCAGTATGCTTAGGTCCAGGAGGCACCGACCACATCCTACGTGAGATACACGAGGGTACTTGTGGAAATCATTCTGGTGCCGATTCATTAGTCCGAAAAATAATCAAAGCAGGATATTATTGGATCGATATGGAAAAAGATGCAAAGGAGTTTGTTCGAAAATGTGACAAATGTCAAAGGTTTGCACAAATGATCCATCAGCCCGGAGAGAAACTTCACTCAGTCCTATCCCCATGGCCATTCATGAAATGGGGAATGGATATCGTCGGCCCTCTGCCATCGGCCCCAGGTAAAGCTAAGTTCATTTTATTTATGACTGACTATTTCTCTAAATGGGTTGAAGCACAGGCATTCGAAAAAATAAGGGAGAAAGAGGTTATAGACTTCATCTGGGATCATATCGTATGTCGATTTGGGATACCCGCCGAAATAGTATGTGACAATGGTAAACAATTTATCGGCAGCAAAGTGACGAAATTCCTCGAAGACCACAAAATAAAAAGGATATTATCAACACTGTGTCACCCTAGTGGGAACGGACAGGACGAGTCGACAAACAAGACTATCATTCAAAACCTAAAGAAAAAGTTGAACGACGCTAAGGGAAAATGGAAAGAAATTCTACCCGAAGTTCTTTGGGCATATCGAACAACATCAAAATCTAGTACGGGGCAACCCCATTTTCCTTAGTATATGGCTCCAAAGCCTTGATCCCAGTCGAAGTCCGGGAACCCAGCGCCAGGTTTCGATATACAACAGAAGAGTCAAATCACAAGGCTATGAATACTAGCCTCGAATTATTGGATGAAAAACGAGAAGCTACTCTTGTCCAGTTGGCCGCCCAAAAGCCGCTGATCGAAAGATACTATAATCGAAGAACCAATCTTCCCCATTTTAAAATTGGGGACTTAATGCTAAGGAAGGTCACCCTTAACACCCGAAATCCAAATGAAGGAAAACTGGGTCCAAACTGGGAGGGAACGTATCAGGTTCTTGAAAACATCGATAAAGGATCCCACAAGCTCGGTATTATAAACGGAAAACAACTACCAAGCAGTTTGAATGTGTCATATCTAAAACGATACTACTGCTAAGGTACGACCCTCCCATGTTCGTGGATATTTCGAAACTAACTCTTGCAGGAGTTTGATCGGGAACAAGGATGGATCATTCAAAATGAAGCACTAGGTCTGAAAGCACGCGTTGCACTCTTTTTACCTTAGACCGGTTTTATCCCAAATGGATTTTTCGGCAAGGTTTTTAATGAGGCAACCTTTGATCGTGCTAACTTAGAACAATTCAACAGTATCCGATACCCCCTCAAATACTGGGGGGGGGGGGGATTACCCCTCAAATATATCATGTTTGATGCAAGAAAGTTACTTCATAACAACAGGGTTCCGATAGAAAAAATTGTAAGAGCCAAATGGTCAAAACGAACCATGCTCATGTAGTTGGCCCGATCCCTGACACAAAACATGAACACATGTATAATGACTTACAAAGAAAATTTTCCTCTCTACCGATATCTTATATCCAAGAAATATTCCTCTATTTCGAGATTTATTATGCAAACAGGATCAAGGACCGACCATTACTTCGAGTTTGAGCAAGCACTCTCTCGACCTACTAAGCCTACGGGCTACTCTAATTTCGCTTTTAAGCAAACACTCACTCGACCATTAAACCTACGGGCTACATTACTTCGAGTTCGAATCACTCACTCAACTACTAAGCCTACGGGCTACTCTTATTTCGAGTTCGAGCAAACACTCACTCGACCATTAAGCCTACGGGCTACATTACTTCGAGTTCAAATCACTCACTCGACCACTAAGCCTACTGGCTACTCTTATTTCAAGTTCGAGCAAACACTCACTCTACCATTAAGCCTACTTACTACATTACTTCGAGTTCGAATCACTCACTCAACTACTAAGCCTACGGGCTACTCTTATTTCGAGTTCGAGCAAATACTCGCTCGACCATTAAGCCTACGGGCTACATTACTTCGAGTTCGAATCACTCACTCAACCTCTAAGCCTATGGGCTACTCTTATTTCGAGTTCGAGCAAACACTCACTCGACCATTAAGCCTACGGGCTACATTACTTTGAGTTCGAATCACTCAATCAACTACTAAGCCTACGGGCTACTCTTATTTCGAGTTCAAGCAAACCCTCACTCGACAATTAAGCCTACGGGCTACATTACTTCGAGTTCGAATCACTCACTCGACCACTAAGCCTACGGGCTACTCTTATTTCGAGTTCGAGCAAACGCTCACTCAACCATTAAGCCTACGGACTACATTACTTGGAGTTCGAATCACTCACTCGACTACTAAGCCTATGGGCTACTCTTATTTCGAGTTCTTGCAAACACTCACTCGACTAATAAGCCTACGGGCTACATTACTTCAAGTTCAAGCAATCACTCAACTCGACTACTAAGCCTATGGGATACCTTATTTCGAGTTTGAGCAAGAACTCACTCGGTTATAAAGGCTACAAGATCCAAATTCGATCAAATTGCCTAAAGCCTTATGAAAACCTTCATAAGGCATGAATGAAACAAAATCTTCTCAAGGAAGAGCATAAAACAGAATTGAGTCAGGAAAAGAAAAGATCTTTATATATACAAGAATATTTACAATGTCCGAACAGGACGCTACACAAAAAACCAAAATGAAAACTAAGGGCTAAGTTTCTTGGTTATCTACGGGGGCAGTCTCTTCTCCATCAGGCTCCTCCCCGCTCTCGGACCCACTCTTGCTCCCATCATCGCCAGCATCGTCATCAGCATGGATCTCTTCGAGGGTCTCCCTCCGAGATCGGCATTTAGCAAGTTCAGCAACCCATTGTGCTAGAGTGTTGGTGGTCTTGACTGCCTCTCTTGCTTGTACCTGAGCAGCTTTAGCATCCGCCCGATAGACGGCCACTAATGCATCTACATAGGACTTTACTTTTTCGGCATCAGATTTGGCCTTGGCAAGTTGGAGGCCAACCGAACCTCGAGTTCCTCTATTCTTCTCGCTTGAACTAAGCTCTTATCCTTCATGCCTTGAAGTTGGCTTGCAGTCGATGACAATTGGTCCCAAACAGTTTCCTTTACTGTAGCAAGACGGTCCATGCCATCTTTTCATCCCATGGTCTCCGCCCTTATTATATCACCTTCCTCACGAAGCTGCCCGATCGTCTCGAGTTTCTGCTACAGTTGTGAGATCGAAATATTAGCCTCCAATCCTGAATCAAGCCCATGAGTTCTTAATATTATCATTACCTGCTCGGTCAGGTCGGTCTAGTCTTGATGAGCCTTGGCCAACTCAGCTCGAAGGCCTTTGATTTCTTCTTCTCTTTTCCCGAAAAGGAGTCTGAGGGCATTCCTCTCCTCTGTAACTCGTCGGAAGTCGGCCTCAAACCGATGCAGCTCAGCTCGAGACCGAGAACATACTTCTCGATGAACCGCCATGGCCTGCAAAGAAAGAAGAAAAGAAGTTAGAAAAGAATAGAAAACATAAAAGTAATATCAACGAAGAGAGTTAAAGCTTACCCGATTCAGAGCTTGCTGCACTTCGCAGAAAAGGCCTGGCACATCACTAGGGTTAGCAGTGTCCTCAACCCCAGTAAACAAATCACAGAAGGGGTCCTCCCCTTCATAAGACCGGCTCATCTCGAGGGTCCCCAAAGCTTGGGCTTCCCGAATTGCGGCAAGGAAAGTGGGCGAGTCTCCGATTACTATTGCCCCAAGCGACTCGCTTGGGGCGTTCTCTTCAGTTTGGAGAGCTTCAGGACCGGCCCCTTTCGATATACCCACCGTTTGTTGACTTCGGTGGGAAGCATCCTCGATCTCTAATGATTCGGGGACTCTGCCTGAACCTTCCTCCAATATCTCCTCAGTTTGAGGCGGAGCTTTATAAATCACCATCAATTTAGCTGCCTTTGGGGTATTAATGGTTTTCTTCATTCGGGCCACCAGCGCAGACCAGTCATTTTCTTCTTCTTCTTCGCCCTCATCCCTTAGATGCAAAACTAATTCTACGGTCAAAGGAATGGTGTTCTTCCTCGGATTACGAGCCATCCTTGTCTTCGGTTTTGGATCTTCGAAGCGGAGGCCCTTTTTCTCTTATTATCCTTCACAGGATTTGGATCAGAGGCCCAAGCATCTTCCTCGATGGATGAGGGCCTCAAAACAGCATCTTTGCCCATACCTATGTACAGGAAAATTGATTTAAGTATATGGAAAGCATCTCGTTCGAACTACCAAAGATACGAGAAAGAGGCTCACCATGATTTTTGGCCTCCCATCGGCCCTTTGACAAATCACGCCACGAATACTCGGCATATGTGGAGGTCGAAGCTAGATTTCGTACCTAGTTCTTGAGGTCGGGGACTACACCGGGTATCCAAGGAACCGCTGCATCACAAAAAAGGGGATATCGGTGAGAAAAGAAATGAAGAGGCAAAATAGTAGGAGATAACAACAGAGTTACACTTACGCTTCATGTTCCACTCCTCGGGAAAAGGTATCTTTTCAGTCGGAATCAGGTCTGAAGTCTTTACTCGAATGAACTTGCCCATCCATCCTCGATCCTTGTCCTTGTCTATGCTCGAGAATAGAACCTTGGTAGCCCGACGCTGAAGTTTTATTAACCCGCCTCGAAAGAGGCAAGGGCAGTACAATCGGATAAGATGGTCGAGGGTGAAAGGCATCCCCTCGATTTTGTTTACGAATTAACGGATCAAAATAATGATCCACCAAAATGAAGGATGGATATGGCCTAGGGTTATTTGGTATTGACAGCAGAAATCAATAATAACAGGGTCGAGGGGACCTAACGTGAAAGAGTAAGTATACACACTTAAAAACCCATCCACGTAAGTGGTGGTATCTTCTTCAGAAGACGAGATTACTATTTCTTTGTTCTCCCAATTGCAATCTTTCTTTAGCTGTTTGAGGTGCCTCTCGGTTAACGAACACATATACCTCGATACTGGCTCACATCGGCCGGGAACCGATGAGCCTTT
Organism: Nicotiana tabacum; assembly: GCF_000715075.1. Lineage (NCBI taxonomy): Eukaryota > Viridiplantae > Streptophyta > Magnoliopsida > Solanales > Solanaceae > Nicotiana > Nicotiana tabacum. The sequence continues at coordinate 47,093,240 of NC_134092.1, forward strand.
GTCGACCTTCAAATCAGAGGTAAGAACACATACCCCAGGAACACACTCCTCAGGCCGCGGCTCCACCGGTATTTTATCGGCGGCAGGCTGTGAAGAAGAAGCTTTTTCTTTCTGAGGAATGGTTTTTGATGTTTTCTCCATTTTTGGATTTAAAGATCGAGAATTGAAGGAGGTAACAAAGATTTTGTGTTTTTGAAGAAAGATTTTGCAAAGAAGAATCACAGATTTGCGAATGAATTCAGAAAGTGTGAGAAAGAAGTTAGAAAATTTAGAGTTTGAAGATGTAAAAGTGATTAAAAGTGAAAAAAGGGGTTATTTATAGGTAGAGCAATGACGGTTCAATTTCGATAATGGCTGACCATCGTCTGACACGCATTAAATGCCTAGGTAAACTGAACCAACGGGACAGCCATCACGCACATCATGATCGGACTCGATGCAAACGTCAGTATATATCTAATCGTACCGTTGAAAAATCATGTCGTTTCTCGCTACATCCTTCCCAAGAAACAAGGGGACTATCTATATACAGTCAAAATCGGTTAGTTCTTCGTACGAACTGGTCGAAATGGTAATTCATTGGATCAAAGATTAGGTTGAGGTCCGAAGTTAGGTCATCAAGCTTCGAGCCCAAGGTACCGATCAATATCGAGCTCGATATTATTATCGAGCTCGAATCCAAATCTAACTATGATGAAGTTATCGAGCTTACGAGGTAGAGACCGACCAACACTGTCCCCGAATCAATACAAGGCTCCGAATCAGAATCGAGCTCGAGTCAAGATCGAGAGCTCGAGTCGGTATCGAGCTCGAGTCAAATATCGAGCTCATAGACAAGAGCCGTTGCAACCGCACTAGGGGAGTGAATCCTGGCAGGAATTATGGAAAAGCTGATTTATCATGGGTCTTCCACTATGTATTTTTAATTGTATCTAAAGTAGGATCCCTCCACTATATTGGGGTTGGTTATTATTTCTGTAGGGATCAAGTGTCTACATACATGGTAACTGAGAGATCATACACTCGTATATTGAAGAGTTATCCTTTTTTAGCTACATAGATTGATTTATCTTACTTAATCCATAAATCATCTTCTTTCCAACTTTGCTTATTTTTCATTCTTCGCAGTCAATATTCAATATTTTTATTTTACTCTTACGATTTGTGTCAAGTTATATCACATACCCTTAGAACTACGTACAAATTCAACTATATCCATTTTTACCGAAAATCTTTTGGTTTTACCTCTTATAGTGTTCTTTTTATTTTCCTTTACATAGTGGAAATAAAATAGAATCTTGAGCACATTTAGTATGAAAACTCTATAAATGATGTATTCATTTTGTTAACCATTTGTCCATGCGTTAATAAAATTATTATCTTCTGAAGATATTAATTAAAGAGAGTTGTAGAATTTTGTTTCCATAATCTTTTTATAAGATTGTTAATGTCTAGACCCGAAATTTTCCACCGACGGGATCGTGATGGCGCCTAACATTTCACTTGCTAGACAAGCCAACGTTTGAAAATCATTAACCAATTCCTTATTTCCTTACAGTAATTAATAATAATTGACTAAGATGAAATATAATAAGTGCGGAATATCATAAAATTGTATTAACTGCTACCACCCGAATTTGGAGTTACAATTCACGAGCATTGTAGAATTTACGACAAGTAATAGTCTGAAAGAAATACAACTATCTGAATGAAAGAAAACAGTAGGACATAAAGATAGATGGGGACTTCAAGGTCTGTGAACGCTGACAGATCTACCTTGAATCTCCGGACAGCAGACCAATAATAAATCTCGATCAACCTGAGCCGGTATCAAAATCTGCACAGAAAGTGCAGAGTGCAGCATCAGTACAACCGACCCTATGTACTAGTAAGTGTTGAGCCTAACCTCGGCGAAGTAGTGACGAGGCTAGGACAAGACACCCACATATAACCTGAACAGTATAATCATGCTAGTGGCAACTACAGTAAATAAAGCAATAACGCAGAAATAATGGGAAGGGAACATACAGTAGGGGAATACAACATAAAGAGTGAGAATAATGAAAAGACACAATTAAACAGAAAATACTTAAACGAATTGAGCAATTTAAACAACAAGGAAAACTGTACGACATCACCCTTCGTGCTTTACACTCTTCCTCACAATATAATTAAATTATGCACGGCATCACCCTTCGTGCTTTATACTCTTCCTCACAATATAATTAAATTATGCACGGCATCACCCTTCGTGCTTTATACTCTTCCTCACAATTATAATTAAATTATGAACTGTATCACCCTTCGTGCTTTACAATCTTCCTCACAATATAATTAAATTATGCACGGCATCACCCTTCGTGCTTTACACTCTTTCTCACAATTTACAGAATCAATAAAAATGGATAGAGAGAAGTTTTACAAGAAATCAATATTTAATCAATGATTACTTTCACAATTTAACATCTCGACCTCGAATCAATATTCATAATTTTATCGACCTTGGTGGAACCGGATACAAGTCTCCCAATATTTCAACAACAACAATCAGCATGAATAACAAGATTTAAGATTACAAATTTGCAAGAAATAAAATTTCACTCGCTTGCTATGACTCGACCACAACGTATAGATGCTCGTCACCTCAACTATATGTCGTATTCAACAACAAATCACATAGCAAATACTCACACAATACCTATTCCCTCAAGCCAAAGTTAGACACAACACTTACCTTGCTCCGAAGGCCACTTAATTCTCAATCACAGCTTTTCCTTTGAAATTCACCTCCAAACCACTCGTATCTATTCAATAATGACTCAATAATATCAAATATTGCTAAAGGAATTAATTAAATTTCCGAAATGTTCCTCCAATAAGTTAAAAAATCGACCCCGGACCCGCTTGGTCAAAACCCGAGGTTCGGATCAAATTTGTTTTACCCATTCATCCCCGAGCCCGAATATATAATTGGTTTTAGAATCCGACCCCAAATTGAGGTCTAAATCCCCAAAATTCCGAAATCCCTAGTTTCTACCCTAACCCCTAATTCTACCATGAAAACTCTAGAGTTTTGGTTGAAAATTCAAGAAATGTAATGGGTAATTGAAAGAAAATGGTTTAGAATCACTTACCAAAAATTTGGGGAAGAAATGACTCTTGAAAAATCGCCTCTCACCGTTTGATTTTTGAGAAAAATAAGTTTTTGGCTAAAATTCCGTTTTTGGATTCTGTTAAGTGCTGGGCGACAGTGTTCATCGCGTTCGCGAGAGCACTGTCGCATTCGCGAAGGGTACTGGCTGCCAAGCTTTCGCGTTTGCGAGACCCAGCTCGCGTTTGCGATGATTACTCCCCCTGGCCTTCGTGTTCGCGAGACATGGCTCGCGTTTGCGATGAAGCAACCACCAACCCCCCCCCCCCCCCACCCCCTCCAGGTCCCCACATGCTTCGCGTTCGCGTTGAGCCAGTCGCGTTCGCGAAGGGTAAGTCCCCTATCACTTCGCGATCGCGAAGAAGAAAACTTCAGCTGTCCAGTTTACTCTCTGCGTTCGCGAGAGTACCTTCGCGAACGCGAAGAAGAACAAGCCAGAACACAGACTCTGCAGAAAAACTAGATTTCCAAAGTCCAAAACATCCTATGGCCTATCCGAAACTCACCCGTCCCCTCGGGGATCCAAACCAAACATGCACACAGGTCTAAAAATATCATATGAACTTGCTCGCACGATCAAATCACCAAAGTAACACCTAGAACTATGAATTTAGCACAAAATCGAATGAAATCCTCAAGAACACTTAATAATTACTATTTTCTCAACTGAAGGTCTGAATCACGTCAAATCAACTCTGTTTCTCACTAAATTTCTCAGACAGGTCTTAAATATCATAATGAACCTGTACCGAGCTCCGAAAACAAAATACGGACCCGGTACTAACAATGCCCAACATCAATCAATTTTTAAAAATAATTAATTTTTAAACTTTTAATTTTCATCAAAAATTCATAATTTGAGGTAGGGACCTCCGAATTCGATTACGGGCATACGTCCAAGTCCTATAATTTGATACGGACCCACCGGGACCGTTAAAATATAGATCTGGGCCCGTTTACTAAAAATATTGACCGAAGTCAACTAAAATCAACTTTTAAGGCATAAATTCTAATTTTTCATCAATTTTTAACATAAAAACTTTCCGGAAACCTGTCCAGACTGCGCACGTAAATTGAGGAGGGTAAAAATGAGTTTTTTAAGGCTTAAGAGCGCAGATTCGAGTTCTAAAGCATAAAATGACTTTTTGGGTTATCACAGCTAACAATATTTCTAAATAGCATTTAAAGAGGAAGCACGGGCGAGAAGACTTATGTCATATAATTTTTATGTAAGCGTTAATGAGCTTCCCTTCCCCAATAGCAATGACCTATTAGAATTTTTCTTTCTATTTTAATTCTTCCGCATGTATTTTCTACCTTATATACTTTATTTTTTATTCTTTTGCATGTTTCTCTAAGATTACATTTTTTTTAAATATTTTTACTTATCTATTGGACATATCAACTAAATATACAATAAGAAATAATTCACAGGATTAATTAACTAGTAAGAAAATAAAAGAAGAACAAGGATTCAGAACGTCTAAATAGAGTGATATAGATATGAAATTTTATGTTGCATATCTAACTAGTTTAGGGTAGAGACCTAATTGTTTGTTCTTGTCTATGCTGTAAAAAAGAAAAAGCAGAAGTTGAAAATATGATGATAGTGAAAAGAAACAAGAAATGAGAAAGTAGGATGATAGCTCAATATAGTCATCTGCTTTTGCATCATTTTCATTCCAATTAATTAATTTTTCTCAACCATCATGAAGCAATAACTAGTCTCATAAGACCCATTATATTATCAGTGATAGGTGGACTGCCCCACCCTCTCATCTTTATCAAGTTTATATTTTCATGAAATGGAAGTAAGCATTATTTACATGGCAAGTTGCCAAAGTTAGATAAAAATTAAAGCTTCATTCATTAGGTTTATGTACATTCGCAACCTACTGGATCTGAAAAAAGAAATGAAAAAGAACCTCTAATAGCTTTATAAACATTATCTTTTCTTATTCTGGTTACCCACCATATATAACGAAATATAAGTTCTTTATCTAATTAATTTCCAAAATAAGTTAGTTACCGTCTTAAAGATCACGAGACCTAGTTTAAGTTCAATGGCTGAATAAGCTGGGGTGTGTGTGTATATATATATATAGTGCTTTCAAAATATTACACAATATTTTGATAGAAAATTCATTTGTAACAAATTTATAATTATGATATGTGTACTACTCTCCCCAAGTCTTTATCTATAACTTCAAAACGTCGAAAATTTGTCTTTTAGATTTCACGTGAAACTTTCTCATGTATTCACATTGTGAAACAAATCGTGTTTACCACTACTAGTGTACTGACAATTTCGAATAGAAAAAAAAATGCTATTTATTAGAATGTCAAACGCATTAACTACTATGGATGGTTTATCTGATTTATTTTGTATCTCTATTACATTCACGTAATTCACTGGGGGAGGGGTCTTTCAGCATACCTTGATTTTCAACGTGGGAACAACTAATGTCCAATCTAAATTCAAACTGATGGATCATAAGGTTGTGTTTCGATATACAATTATTAATTGAAAGAAAAGTTGAAATATTGCGAGTGAAATATTTTTCACTGGAAAGGATGACTTTGTTTTATGTGCGCTCTTTTTCGACTTCTTTAATTAGTCTTGGGTTGCTCAAAGTAAATTTAGGTTATCGAGGTACAATGTGTCTTTATATATATTTGGAACTCAAGATTTTGTTTGACTTCTTCTTAATTAAGCATTGATGATGATGTATCACCTCAATCCATAAAAGTAATGAGATTTTAATGATGCTTTGTTAGACTTAACCGAGTAATTATGGTCTTAATAATGCCATTTACTACAGCGACTGATCATGAGATCATCACTTAAAGGCTTCGTCAGTAAGCAAGGGTCTTAGAAACATAAACAAACAGATTTCCTCTGGTCCCAAATATTTGTCGGTAAACATAATTTGTTTAAAGATATTTGGCATTTTCGAAAGAAAATATAAAGCGTTAATTGCCTTTTTTAAGATTCATCCATACAACTCTAATTTGTGAAATGCTAACTAAGTGAGATAGTTACAAAACAAATAAATAATATAGTTTAGATTATAAAATATATCTTTCAAAAAGTGTTTATCCGTAAAATGGTACAGTTGAATTTGTAACGTGGTTAATAGACAAGCGAATCGACTTGATCCGAGAACGATAAAGAAATAGAAATAAAGTTAAGATTTAACGATTAAAATTAAAGAAGATAACAAGTATGGTTCCGAATTCAGCCTTTCCGAGAGCAAAAGTGAAAATAAAGATAAAGCAATGATGAAACTGTTAAATTGAGAGCCAAATAGTAAAGTATGAGAGCAAAATAGAAAAGTATAGCTTTTGCGTGCAGAATGTTTCATGTCCCTACAATGACTATTAACCCAACTATTTGTAGCTCTACCTAGGAAAACCAGATCATAGGATCAAGGTCCTATTTAAGTGAGAATAAAAGTGTCATTGATAAATATATAACGGCATGCCTTGAATGCAAATATTCTCTGTAACGGCTGCTCATCTAACGCTAGCAAATATTTCCTCATTGAATGTTATCCGATGGAAAATCTTTGAACTTCTACCGCCGACTACGTATCCTTCGGAATCCATCCGGTACCGATCATACACGTAGCATTCGGTATTGATTGTTTCCCGACTCGTCCTTTGCCTATATAGGTTCCACATGTCATCTTACCATTTGATCACCTGTTATCAATCAATTTTATACCATACAGATAATCTCCCTACTTTCCGGTGACGTGGCTTAGTATTACAGAAAAATAGATAAAGATTCCTAGCTTGATGGGAAATCTCCTGAACAGTCTTTGACACTTGAAAGGACGCACGTCTTCTCGCATTTAATAACCAAAACACATGTTGCCCCACGATACATCAAATAGTTTCGCCAGTTTTTGAGGTAATCATGACAATGATTTTTGTCCTACTCATTATTTTTTGCTTCTTCACCTTTACAATTTTCATAAGTCTTCTTTCTTCTATGCATTTTCTTAGAAACCTTTCACAACCTTCAACTTTCTCAGCAAGAACTTTTCTTTTACAAACCTCTTACCACCATGTCTTCATACACTGCTTGCTTTGGTAATACTGGTCTTTTTTTCAGTGGAGGCCCGAAGAAAAACAAATACAAAGAGGTTAACGTTGAGTTTGAACCTCCAACTGTTGGCACCATTATACTTCTCCAGCTCAACACTGCAAACGACCTTCAAGAAAAAACTCCTTATGCAATTTCTCAAGGCCACCGATTTTGGCACGTTCGCAGGTATCCCTCCTCCATTCGCCCTTCTATTATCCTAACTATGAAGGAGGACTGCAACTACCCCAATATTGACATCCTCGCCCCAGATATGATAGAGCAAGTTACCTACTCCAAGGAGGGATTTACGTATGTCTATACATATCACTTTACCTTACGTCCATTCTCTTTGGGGTCGAGTGAAGGGCTCGACCGAATAATTTTGGGGTTTTGTTACTGATATAAGCTGATTAGCACAAGTAGGCTAATCTATATAGTGGACGGTGGCCTGTCTTCGTCAACTGTGCACTGAGACCAGGGAAACCTTAACTCTTGCACATATAATAAATCTTTACTCTCCCAAGATTTTCTGTGGAGAAGTAATAAACTTAGCAAGCATGGTCACCACACTCTCCTCACCAGCGTAGACAATGACAATGACCACGGATGGATGGAACGATTCGTCGTTATTGCTACCAAGGACATCATCGCGACCACATCTCTAGCCTTTCCTAAGTCGTGGAACCTTTTTCGTAAGTTTTCGGTTTTTTTCTTCCTTTCTCCGTGAAAAGATCATTTTTCTCACTTTTGCTGATTTTTGGTTTCCTTCATTTCATCTATCTGATGGGAACCGCCACGGGTTCAAGGCCTGAACCAATGGGTTATAAAATTCTGAAAATTACAACTCTAGAATCCCGACGGTGAAAGGAGATGACCCCTAAATATGGGTGGAAGGCCAAGCACCATGGTAAGCCAAGTCCTTCTTTCTTTTATCCTTGTTCATATCTCATGAATAAGTTGCTAACTCCATTTTTGCTTGATGCAGGGTTTCCGAGGAGCTCTGTCATCTGCCCCCAAGTCGACACACTAGATGAACCCGAGGAGGACAAGAGGGTGCTGCAAAATGCCCTTGCCCGAAACAGAGCTCGTGGATATGCCTGAGCCTCCGATGTGGCTGCCTCCTCTCGGAGTCCCCAGCTCGAGAACAAGAAACTTAAAAGGAGATGTTCCTCCTTGGCTGGGACTCAGGAGAAGAGGTCAAAGAAAACACCAACCGAGTCGGTCACATCACCTACAATGGTACTTGATTACTAAGGAGAAGTCAGTGATTAAGAGGCTTCTCTTCAAAGGAGAAAAGGATCTTCATCAGCTCAACCGGATGCTCAGCCGGGGGAGCTCCAAAACCCATCGTCAAATGAAGTTGAGGCACTTTGGGATGAGATGGGCTTGGTTGAGAATGTTGACTCTCATTTTCCAGCCCCTATTGTTGTCTCTGACCAAAGGAATTCTAACCCCGAGCGCTTTCTGCCTTCATCTACTAAGCAAGAAACAATGACCATCCCTTCTACCACAACCACTTCTTCTCCTTCTATACCAATAACTTTATGCCAACCTACACTAGCTACTCTTTTGCCACCAACACCAACTACATCTCCTCCACCGATATCAGCCGATCGAGAAAAGGATGTTTCTCCTCCTCGGTCTCCTGACCAAGGGAACTTGGGGAGCACCTATGATATTCCTTCTCAAGATCCCTAAGGAAGGCGAAGTGCCACTCTTTTTGGGGAGTGTTTGATAAACAATAGCATGGAGAGTGTGGCGCAGGTATCATACAAGTTTTGTCCTATCTTCTTTTCTGCTTACATGCCGTTATGGTAATCCTAACTTCAACCTTCTCTTCATAGGGCAACCTTCTTACTTCTGAAGGCATGCAAAGGTGATACTTAATAAACAAGGACTTACTTCCGAGTGGGATCAACTCTTAGCTGAAAGAAACCAGTTTGTCGCGTGCCTCCTGGTGCTGGAGGTAAAATTTGGAGAAATGGATGAGCTTGAGGCTCGGTTACAGCAGAGCGAGCAAGATAGAATGGCCCACGGCCAAGAAGCTGCCCGATTACATGAAAAGCTACAAGAAGCTAAGGCTAAGTAGGCCGAACTTCACGATGTTTCCATCACTACTGCCGAGCGCGAGTCTACCTTCGAGGAGCAAATTAACAATCTAAAGGCGACTTATGCTCCAAAATCGAGGAGTCCAATGCTGTGGAGGAGAAAAAGGCCAAAATGGAAGAGAGGCTCAAGAGGGTCATGGAGCAAAACCGGCTTTACTCAACTACAAATGTTAAGCTTGACTCCCGCCTCAGCGCCATAAAAGCTGAAAGGGAAGGACTTCAGGCCGAAATTGATAAACTCCGAGCTCAACTCTAGTATCAAGAAGATTCCCTCGTCTTCGAAAAGATCTATGCCATGTACGATATAAAAAGAAAGACTTTGGAAGAAGCCAAATCAGGCATCGTTGATATCGATGATTGTATTTCCAAAGCTCGAGAACCGGAATTAACTACTCGCAAGAATATTCCTGCTTGGCCCGTTGCAACCGACTCCTCAAATACTAGTTCTGAGTATTCAGGAATCGAAGGGAAGACTGAAGAAGATGAAGGCCATGAACCGGTAGTGGATCTTTCTTCCTCTACTGGGGGAAAGGTAGATCCTTCTCTCCCTTCGGGTTCTAGCGCAATGATGTATAACTAATTATTTTTTTATATATTATGCCAAATATTTTATCGTGTTTGGCACTTTATAAATAAAAGAATTTTTTGCTTAAGTATAGCGCAAAAATATCCTTTTTATATTTGGTTGATTAAAGTTTCAGGTTTATTTTTTCATCCGATAACTTTTGATTCCGGTCATAAATTCTTCCGGAATCTACCCTTTACTATGAGGGTTTCATAAGAGAGAGACCTTATATTTACGGTGCTCTTGAAGAGAACGTCTCATGTTCATTCTGGCACATTTAAAATTTTTGTTAACTTTCAAACGATAAAATTAACTCATCATTTGGACAAGAAATAAGATAAAAATAAAAGGACTTTATTTTATTCCCTCTATTCTTAAAAGCATATAGGCATTCGTTTGCTTAAGTAAATAAAGTTGCCAATACATGTGGCTAACTTGCAACTTATTTCTACGAGGTCGATCATGCAATCCCCGGTCCCCAGTTCTGATGAAACATTGATCCCGGTTCTTGTAGTCCCTGGTTTTCGTGGCCGTATCAGATATTATCCCCCCCAGTGCTCGAATGCATAGCATGCGAATTCGAACAGTGGAAGTCTTGTACTCAGGTTGCTGCTTCATCGGTGGAGACAATTTGTGAATGGTTAAATAATCCTATTTTAGTAATGGAAGGCAAGGCTTACCATCGAGCCAAAGATTATTTAACCATCCACATAGATGTTTACCAACACCAGGGAACCATGCGTTCCTCCCAGGCTAGGCTCTTGCGTGTCCGGGATCCGATCAGATCTACCAGCGTAAACTTTTACTGCCTTGATATTTAAATGTCTTTCCTTAACCGATGACGCTTCCTTCGTAGTATGATTTTTGTTGCTTCCTCGTTAAAAATCTCGCTAGAAAAACCTATTTGGGACAAAAACTGGCCGAAGGAAAAAAGAGTGCAGCACATACTTTCAGTATTGGCAGGAACCATCTGCAATAAAATCTTTTGAGGTGAGTCACATTCCAATTACTGGGCAATTTGACTCCATCTTGATTTTCCATCTCATATGATCCCTTACCGGTGATAGCTGAAATCCGGTAAGGACCTTCCCATGTTAGTCCCAGTTTCCCGGCGTTGACTTCCCGAGTGCTCTGAGTCACCTTCCTTAAAACCAAATCTGCTACTTTGAAATAGCGAAGATTGGCCCTATGATTATAATACCTTTGCACCCTTTACTTTTGAGCCACCATCCTCACGTACGCCAAGTCCCGGTGTTCATTGAGCAAGTTTAGCTTCACCAGCAATGCTTCATTGTTTGCCTCTTCGTTTGCTCGGGAAAACCTTAAAGTCGGCTCCCCCACTTCTACCGGTATTAGAGTCTCCACGTCGTACACGAGTGAGAAGGGTGTTTCTCTCATGCTCGACTTTTCCGTTGTCCAATATGTCCATAACACTACCGGTAGCTCATCGGGCAACTTGCCCTTAGCATATTCTAACTTCTTCTTAAGGTTCTGAATAATTACCTTGTTGGTTGATTCTACCTGTCTGTTAGCACTTGGGTAGTATGGTGAAGACGTAATTCTCTTGATTTTTAACCCTTCCAAAAACTTTGTGACTTTTGAACCTATGAACTGTGGCCTCTTATCACAAGCGATTTCCTTTGGTATTCCAAATCAACAGAATATGTGGTCCCATATGAAGTCGACCACTTCGCGCTCACCGATATTTTGGTAAGGACCTTATTCAACTTATTTAGTGAAGTAATCATTTAGAATTAAAAGAAATCTTACCTTTTCGGGGCCCAGTGGTAGAGGACCAACTATGTCCATCCCCTATTTCAAGAATGGCCATGGGGACAACACCGAATGCAAAGGTTCTGCTGGTTCGTGCTCCAACTGCGCATGACGTTGACATTTATCACATTTTTGAACGAATGCCTTTGAGTCATACTCCATCTAGGGCCGGTAGTAGCCTTCCCTGATCAACTTTAGAACTAATGAGTCTGCACCAAAATGATTCATGCAAACTCCTTCGTGAACTTTCCTCTTCACGTAGTCCACCTCTGAGTCCCCTAGACACCGGGCCAATGGTCCTTGGAACGACCTCCTATATAACTGCCCATCTACGAGGTAGTAGCGAGCTACTTTGGTATGTAGTGCCTGAGACGACTTTGGGTCCTCAATTAATTTACCATGCCGGAGATACTCGACGAACTCGTTCATCTTGTACGAGACCAAGCTGGTTGAATTTACCTCACAGTAGCCATCCACGTCCAACACTGAATGTAGAAGTTGGACGACCGTACCAGAATTAGATCCTTTCATTTTCGTAGATGACCCCAAATTAGCCAATGCATCTACTTCCACATTTTCTTCCATTGGAACGTGGATGATTGACCATTCCTTGAATCGTGCAAGCAATGCCTAAACCTTGTTGAAATACTGTTGCATGCATTCTTCCTTTGTGTCGAAAATCCCATACACTTGGTTTACTACCAGCTGGGAGTCGCATTTCCCTTCGATGACCTTAGAGCCTAGTCCCCGTTCTAATTCCAGTCCTACAACCAAAGCCTCATACTCGGTTTCATTGTTAGTTAACAGAACAGTTTTAATGGCATGCCTCATAGTTTCCCCCAAGGGCGTGATTAGAACTATCCTGAGACCGGACCCTTTTATATTGGAAGCTCCATCAGTAAATAAGGTCCAAACTCCCGATGCTATTTCCGACACCAGCACTGCTTCCTTAGCAGCCAAGGGCATTAACCCGGGACTGATATCGGCCACAAAATCGGCCAAAACTTTCGACTTGATTGCATTATGGGTTTGTAATCAATGTCGAATTTGCTAATTTTGACTGCCCATTTAGCCAAACAGCCTGATAATTCAAGCTTGTGAATGACATTCCTCAAGGGAAAGGCTGTCACAACAGCTATCGAGAGTCACTTAAAATAAGGCCTAAGCTTTCGACAGTCAACTATGAGAGCCATGGCCAGCTTTTCAAGGTGCAGATAACGAGTCTCTACTCCCGACAATATTTTACTAACATAATAAATAGAAAATTGTGTACCTTCTTCCTCTCGGACCAAAACGGCACTTACAGCTACTTTCAAGAATGCTAGATATATTAACAACTGCTTGCATTCCCCCAGTTTTAACAGTAACGGGGGGCTGGACAGGTACCTTTTTAGGTCTTTTAATGCTTGTCGGCATTCCGGAGTCCATTCGAAATAGTTCTTCTTTTTCAGAAGTGATGGCACTTCTCTGAGGATCTTGAGATGAATCTGCTTAAAGCCGCCAACCTTCCGGTAAGCCTATGTACTTCCTCCACACTTGTTTATTGGTCCGAAATGTCCTCGATAGCTTTAAGTTTGTCTGGATTTACCTCGATCCCTCTTTGCGAGACCAGGAACCCCAAGAACTTACCGGAACCAACTCCGAACGCGCATTTCTCCGATTTTAGTTTCATGTTATGCTTATAAAAATGTCGATAGTCTCTTGGAGGTGTTTCAAATGATCTCCTGCATTTAAAGACTTGACTAACATGTCATCAATATATACTTCCATTATTTTGCCTATCTAATCCTCAAACATTTTACTAAAGAGCCTCTAATAAGTGGCTCCGGCATTCTTATGCCCAAGAGGTATCACATTATAGCAATATATGCCAAAGTTTGTTATGAAACAAGTATTTAAAAAGTTTGTTATGAAACAAGTATTTTCCTGATCCTCTGGATTCATTTTGATTTGATTATACCTGGAGTAAGCATCAACGAAACTCATCAGCTCGTGTTTGGCCGTCGCATCAATCATTTAATCAATGTTTGGCAACGGGAATGAGTCTTTAAGGTACGCCTTATTTAAGTCTTTATAGTCTATGCACATCTTAAATTTGTTATTCTTTTTGGGTACTACAACTACATTGGATAACCATTCCGGATACTTTACCTCCCAGATTGAACCAATATTGAGTAGTCAGGTTACCTCTTCTTTAACAAACTTGTTCCTGACCTCTGCTATTAAGCATTTCGTTTGCCTTACCGATGGAAAGTTTGGATCCAGACTTAGCTTGTGGACCACTACCTCCAATGGGATACCTGTCATATCCGAGTGCAGCCATGCAAAGCAGTCAACGTTAGCTTTAAGATAATTTATAAATTCTAACCTGAGCTCGGGATTTAATCCTGTTCCCAGATGAAACTTCCTTTCCAAAAACTCTTCGAACAAGGCCACTTGATCAAGAACTTATACGGTCAACTTAGTCGTATTCGTCTCTTCTGGTACCTAAAAATATCTTGATACCTGATAGGATTCTGATGATACCTCTTATTTATCGTCTTCATTCGGAACGGGAAAAGGCATCGGTTCCTATAATGGCTATTTGTTGGACTATTTCCCCTTGGTTATGGAAGGGTACAACCTTTATCTCGTGTATCCACGGCCTTCAGAGGATTACATTGTAACCCATATCACCATCCACCACTTCTAATAGAGTGTTCTTTGTTACTCCTTTAGCGTGTGTGGGCAGCAAAATGTCTCCTCAGGTTGTCACGCTTTTCAAGTTGAAGCCAGCTAAGAGTTTTGTCGCCGGAACAATGTTGTCAATTAACTTCGCTTGTTCCAGAACTCTCCACTGGATGATGTTGGTTGAACTTCTTGGATCAACCTAAACATGCTTAATTTTGAAATCTAAAACATTGACAGAGATTACTAAAGCGTCATTATATGGCAGAAGAAGTCTGTTAGCATCCTCCTCCGTAAAAGTGATATCATCTTCCGCGACTTCCCGGAGTCTCTTGTTGTGAGTCGCTGATATCTTTGTTTTCTTTGTTGCTGAAAAGGTTACATCATTAACTTCTCTTCCCCCAAAGATCATGTTGATAGTCATATGAGGTGACCCTTCAGCTATCTTTGAAGGTTCTGTAGAGTCCCGGCTTCGGACGTAATTGTTTTTGGCTCGGTAACTTAAAAACTCCCTAAAATGGCCATTCTTTAACAACGTCGCACCTCTTCGTGAAGATGTCGGCAGTCCCCAGTTCTCTGGCCATGAGTTTCATAGTATTCACGCCATAAACTGGGATCCCTCTAGCTAGGATCTGATCGGATTGGCTTCGAGAACCGCGCTTCTTTGATATTTCTCATTGCTGATACCAACTCTACTAGACTGATGTTGAAGTTGTAATCTGATAATCCAGGATACGTGGAGTCTCGGTCCCGTGGCACCTCTTTCTCTTGCAACGACCTGCTGTTCCGGCCACGATCGTCTATTCTATCGGGAGCGAACTTATCCTATGTCTCAAACCCTTTGCTGCTTCTCCCATCAGTCCTTTCATACAGTAAAAAATGACCTCTAGAGGACCGCAGATCCGCATCGAAGTCGCTCTTAAACTTATCCTAATTGTTTTCTCAACCCCGTCCCTTGGTCGATACCGAAGACCCAAGCTGATCGTCGTTTGTCCTTATTTTTGACTCATAACAGTTATGGACATCTTCCCATATGGGTGCCTGAAACTTGAGCATGCTCTCCTTCAGTTTTAGGGAGGCATCAGAACTCAGCGAGTTTAGACCCTTCGTGAATGCTTCTGCTGCCCATTCCTCTGGAACCACCGGTGAAATTTTGAATATGTCTACCTTTCTAGCCTAATCCTTCCTCGCTCCAGCACGAGCCTTAATAAACGAATTTGCAAGCATTTCAAAAGAATCGATTGAATGCTCGGGTAAGAGGGAGTACAATATCATGGCTCCCTTCATGAGGGTTTCACCAAACTTCTTCAACAAGACCGACTCAATCTTATGTTGAGCCAAATCGTTTCCTTTCACAATCGTGGTGTAGGTTGTGATGTGCTCCTACGGATCCAAAGTCCCATCGTATTTTGGTATTTCCGGCATCTTGAACCTCTTCGGAATTAGTTCTGGTGTTGCACTCGGCTTAAACGTCAATTGTGTGTATGTTTTCTAATCTGGACCCTTTAGCATTGGTGGCGCGCCCGGAATCTGATTTATCCGAGCGTTAAACACTTTCGCATTCTAATCCGTTCATTCATTTCTCTCGTAAACCTCATAAGCTCGATTTTGAAGGGGTCATTCCCATTGTTATTCCCAGATCCGCTACCGGTCTCTCCAGCTTTGTCGAAATTGACTTCACCCCTTGAGGTGTCGTTATCGATTCTCTGAGCTGTTTGATTAGCGGGAGCACTGGGAGGAATCGGGCCCCTTCCGTTCACGTTATTGGAGGCGCCGGACAATGCTTGTTTTAACTCTGTCATCGCTCGATCATGTCTTGAGATATGATCCATGATTTCTTTCTGTTATTCCCTCAGGAGTTTTACTAATTCCACGACATGTTCCTCCTCCGCATCATCAGGAGTTGGTTCCTGCACATACTGAGGGTACCTTCCTTCATGAACCGAGGTTGTTTCATCACCCTCGTTACGGGTCTCGATGATTGAGTAATCATGTTGGGACAATTCTTCCTGTTCAACACGTGCTTCAACGTTGTGTGTGTTGTTGGCATCATTGGCTGCCAAACTACATACGTGTATAACGGTACAGTTGAATTTGTAATGTGGTTGATAGACAAGCGAATCGACTTAATCCGAAAATGATCAAGAAGTAGGACTAAAGTTAAGATTTAATGATTGAAATTAAACAAGATAACAAGCCTGGTTTCGAACTCAGCCTTTCCGAGAGAAAAAGTGAAAATAAAGATAAAGCAATGATGAAGGTGTTAAATTGAGAGCTAAATAGTAAAGTATAGCTTTTACGTGCAGAATGTTTCATGTCCCAACAATGGTTGTTAACCCAACTATTTATAGCTCTACCTAGGAAAACCAAATCCTAGGATAAAGCTCCTGTTTAAATGAGAATAAAAGTGTCATTGATGAATATATAACGGCAGGCCTTGAATGCAAATATTCTCTGTAACGGCTGCTCATTTAACGCCAGCAAATATTCCTTTATTGAATGTTGTCCCATGGCAAATCTTTAAACTTCTACCGCCGACTACGTTCCTTTCGGAATCCATCTAGTACCGATCACCAGGGGTGGAGCTAGAGTGTCGAGTGCGGGTTCGGCCGAACCTAGTAGCTTTGGTTCGAACCCTATATTTGTCTTTAAAAAATTCATTGAATATGTATAAATTATTAATTTAGAACCCAGTAATTTAAAATGATTAGAATTCGAACCCATAAGTTTGAAATCTTGGCTCCACTTGTGCCGATCACATACGTCGCATTCAGTACTAATTGTTTCCCGACTCGTCCTTTGCCTATCTTTGGTTCTACGTGTCAGCTTACCATTCGACCACCTATTATCAACCAATTTTACCCAATACAAAAAGAGCGTGCAAAAACCTTAAAAAAATAAATAAGATAAGATTGACCTGATATAGGAAAAAAAACTAAGGAAGATAAATTAATTACTGCTACAGCTGAAGGTAAAGATTAACACGCTTTCTAGTAGAAACAAAAGCAGAAAAGATGAAAAGCAATTAGCCATAGAGCATCTTTTATAGTCACCTTTAAAACATCTAATGTTTTTATATAGCCTCAATAACTTTATATCTTATCCTTTAAAATTAAGCCACGATGCTTACCTATCTGCACTGCCTTTTATGAAGATTTAGATTAAGATCAGAACTTTGGGTATCGCAAACTAAACCATAACAATAACATAAAAATATGAAGATTAGATGGAGATTATGAAAATAGTGATCTTGCGATATTTTTTAAAAACCTATACAAGTATAACAACTGGATGATGGTTACACAAACTTATATTGCTAAAATATTATAAATTATAATGATGAATTTTATACTGATAGAAGGAAAAACTCTTAGTTATTGCAATTAATATTTATCATTACTGCGTGTACGCAATTAAAGTCGTATATCATGCATACCTTTTGAGTCTTTGACCTTGATACTTTTAACACATAAGTATTTTTTAAAAGTACATTTTCCAGATGAATATGATTGTGCGATACAAAGTTCACAAGTTTCTTAAACGATAGTATGAACTATTGAAAGAGGTTGAATTAGTGGAAATCAACTCTTCAGTATCTTTAGCTGTAGCAATTGTAGACTTGTAGCAATACATGTCTGGGTGTTTTCTACAAAGGACTAGATAATTTATTGAATTTAAGTTTTGTTGATTAACTTACGACACAATCAGATTGTTTGTAAAATTACAAGTGCAGTTGAAAAATAACAAATAGTAAAAATAAAAAATTTCTTTCTACTGAGGGGCGAATATATATCTCGCTCTCTTTAAGCTACTGCAGCAAAATCTTCATTGATCCAGCAATAATTCTTTTGACTTGTCTTCCCAGAATACAATAGTTCGATCACGTCGTATGACTCAAACAAACTCTGAACTAGTTGTTGAGTCCAAAACTCCACCACAAAGAACACCTAATCAAAATAATATTCTCTTTTGTAGTGAGTAAGTTAAAGACTTAAATTTTCTCTTTCTCAACTCTCTTTTTCACTATGCCAACCTTACTTTTCATGGAGACTACAATACTTTTTCATACCCAAACACAAGAAAGAAATATCAAGATTTATAGGAATAGAATTTCTTCCATCGAATAAATAACAAGGTAGTGAAATAATAAAATTGTAGAATATGGGTTGGTAGTTTAATAATCGGCTAAAAGTAGTTACGCATCATGCTTATGTGATTTGATGTGGATTGCATGATATTTGGAGTATTTTATGCTCATTACGTATATTATATGTGTAGGAACTTGTTTGGGTAAAAACAGATCGATATGATGAGGAACTTTATGTGATGACTCGCCATGTCATCATGCCACACAGGCGCCATTTCGAATATATTAATGCCATGTAGAAGCTTACATAAGAGGAAGGCTAGTATTTGTGAGAAGATTTTAGAGAAGTATGAACATTTCCTTTGGAAGGCCCTAGATCCCTATGAATTTGCTAGAAAATTCCTTGGAATCTTCTAGGTTTGTAGAGAATTCTAGAGAAAGCCCTTATCTTGTAAATATTAAGGACTTGTGTAACAATTAATATTTATACACTAGCCCCTAGGAGACTAGTATATAAAGGAAGTCATTCATTTGTAATTTACCAAGCAAACAATTCAAGTTCTCTCTAATACAAAGTTTCCTTTAACAGTTCTCTTGTGTTCTTTCTAATATTCTCTTAGCGATCTTGAGTGTAGTAAGGCTGACTTTGTATAACAAGAACGTGAGCAAGTTGTCAAGTGCCGCACATGTAAGTTAATGACTAAATACGTGACATTTGGCTCAAAAGGGGAGTTAGAAACACAAGAAAATAACTGAAGGATTCTCGTTCACCAGGCCTCACATCGCGAGAGAGGCAAACAAGTTAGGGACTCCACAAGTTACAAACCAGTAACTCCAGGATAGGACGCTTGGAAGATGCTCGTTGTAACGACACGGCCGGTCGTTTTGAGAGTATTAGTCCCGAACTCCTATTTATTGCTCCCTCTATTTTATTTTGTGGTTTTGTGACATGTTGGGGGTGCTTGGTGTCAGGTTCGGGAGAGTTTCAGAGTGGAATGGGACCCATAGTCCCTAGATTGAAAGTTTAAGTTCTAGAAATTTATCATAGTTTTAATTGTATGAAGACGACTCCGAAATGGAGTTGCGACGGTTCCAATAGCTCCGTAGGGTGAGTTTGGTCTTAAGAGCGTGTCCGGATGTTGATTTGGAGGTCCGTAGGTCATTTCTGCATTAATTGGCGAAAGTTGGAAAATTAGATGATTATTTGGAAAGTTTGACGGGGAGTGGACTTTTTGATATCGAGGTCGGATTCCTATTCCGAAAGTTGGAGTAGGTCTGTAAAGTCAATTGTGACTTGTGTGCAAAATTTGAGGTCAATCGGACTTGATTTGATAGGTTTCGGCATCGAATGTAGAAGTTAGAAGTTCTACAGTTCATTAGGCTTGAATCGATGTGCAATTCGTATTTTTAGCATTGTTTTATGTGATTTGAAGGCTCGACTAAGTTCGTATGATATTTTGTGACTTATTGGTATATTTGGTTGAGGTCCCGGGGGCCTCGGGTGGATTTCGGATGATTAAAGCTCGCAGAAGCGAGCATGGCAGCGCAGAAGCAGAAATGGGTTGAATGACCGCAGGTGGCCGCAGGTGCACATGAATGACCTCAGAGGCAGAGTCGCATATGTGGCAGGCCAACTGCAGATGCGGAAATAGGAGAAAGGGGAGTTGCTTCACATAAGCGGATAGCTTCTCGCGGAAGCGATGTCCGCAGAAGCGGACTTATGTCCGCAGAAGCGTGATGAGCCGCAGAAGCGTGAGCAGGCCTCGCATCTGCGAGACCGCAGATACGGCCAACTTTATCGCAGATGCGGAAGTCCCGGGCAAAAAAGGCCTAATTTTGAGGGTTTGATCTCACTTTGATTTTTGGACCTAGTGAGCTCGGTTTGTGGCGAATTTTCGAGAAATTTTCAGAGAAAACATTTGGGTAAGGATTCTTGACTCGTCTTTATTAATATCCACTAATCTATCATTAATTTCCTTATTTAATTAAGAATTTTGGTTGAGAAATTTGGGGGGAAATGGTGAAAGTTATTAGACCGAATTTTTGGATTTTGAAAGGCCAAATGAGGTCAGATTTGAGAAATTCTTGTATGGTTGGACTCATTATCGAATGGGTATTCGGATTTTATAATTTTAGTCGGGTCTCGAGACGTGGGCCCGGGTCGACTTTTTGGAGTAATTTTTTAGTTCTTTGCTAAACTCTTAGTTTCATTATTTAAATTAGTTTCTTATAGTTATATTTATAGTATGTAATTATTTTGGCTAGATTCGAGCCGATCGAATTTGGAAAATCGAGGGGAAGACCTTCTTATTGATTTATTGAGCAAGATTTGAGGTAAGTGACTTGTCTAACTGTCACGACCCAAAATCCAACTAGTCGTGATGGCACCTAACCCAACCCGCTAGGTAAGCCAACTTTCAACTATCCAATTCCAATAATAATTATTTAAAGTAATTTAAGTGAATAAACATCTTAATCTTATACATCCCCCAAGAACTGGTAGTACAAATCATGAGCTTCTAAGAATAGAGTATACAAAACGGAAATGAAATAAATACATAGTCTGTTTGAATAATACATAAACAGAGCTTTTATAAATCTAAGGTTACCCTGAACAAAAGGCAGCTACAACAGGAACGCAGGTACATCTTCAAGTCCCGCAACCATCGAGCACAGCAACAACAACAGCTAACATCTGCACGCAATGTGCAGAAGTGTAATATTAGTAAAACCGACCCCATGTACTGAGTAAGTAACAAACCTAGCCGTGGGTTGAAAGTAGTGACGAGCTTCCACCAAGTCGGGTCCAAAACCAATAGTTCACAATAATCCATAACAACATAAAGCAAATAATACCAGAAATAACTCAGGGATAAAATACTCAGCCAAATAATGATTTCAAAAATTATAGTTCTTCCTTTCAAATATCTCAGTGACACCCAAATCATTTGCCAAAATTTCTAATAATATAAATAGTTTAAAAATAATAAATTTCTCCCAAAATCTTGTCAATAATAAATAAGATGTTTCATTTTCCTTCCGGATAACCCGTGTAAAACAAATGCATCACTATGCCCATCTGTCAAAAATATGTGAGAAATCATGAATGATGTGATATTGTACAGCATGAGGAAAAATACATCTCTATGCATGTATGTCATGTGTGCATGCCAATGTGATGCAATTCAGTGATAAAATCATAAACAGCCCCTCGGGTAGAACATCACTCATATACAGCCCCTCGGGCAACCTCACAGTCACTCGTGCCATTCGGGCATACCTCACAATCACTCTTGCCACTCGGGCATACCTCACAATCACTTATGCCTCCCAGTCACTCAGCACTCGGCACTCGCACTCAGTAGGTACCTACGCTCACTAGGGGTGTGTACAGACTCCGAAGGGGCTCCTTCAGCTCAAGCGCTATAATCTGCATGGACAATTCACGTGCCATAATAATAAAGTATGTTGCAGGCGGGCAGCCCCGATTCACACTCATCCTCACAAATCAGGCCCTCGGCCTCACTCAGTCATAAAGTATGCTGCAGGCGGGCAGCCCCGATCCACACTCATCCTCACAAATCAAGCCACTCGGGCATTTCAGTAAAACAGGGCATTCGGCCCAAAATATTTATATGCATCAAAATAGAGTCATAAAACTGAGTTATGATATGCAATGAAATGAATATGACTGAGTATGAATTTTCAATTTAGCACAATAATTCACAGCAATATGACCTCTGTGGGTCCCAATAATACTGGCTCATAGCCTCAACATGATTTTTAATATGCTTTTCAGCTCAATTTCTTTGACACATAAAATCGCATGGAAAATGCCAAGATTATTTAACTATAAAATTCCATAGAAACAATTACGTCACAATTTCTATAGTGCACGCCCACACGCCTGTCACCTAGCATCTGCGTCACCTCCCAACAATTTACAAAATACATATATTCAGGGTTCATACCCTCAACTCCAAGATTAGAAGAGTTACTTACCTCGAACAAGCTGAATCCAATGTCGAGCACGCTAAACAATGCTCCAGAAATCCCATTATGTGCGTATCAACTTCCAAACGGCTCGAATATAGTCACAATTAATTTGATTCAGTCCACAAAATTTATAGGAATTAATTCCATATCAAAATACTAATATTTTCACAAAATCCGAAATTACGCCCCAAAAATCACCCGTGGGGTCCACATCTCGAAATCCGATGAAACTCACAAAATATGACAACCCATCCAATTACAAGTTCAACCATACTAATTTTACTCAAATCCGACTCCAAATCAGTATTCAAACTTGAAAAGTTCGTTTTGTGACATTATAGAAATTTTCTTCTATTTCTCTTGAAGATTCAATAATCTTACACAAAAAATGAAGATGAATTCATGGAATATAATCACAAGGGAGTTAAGAACACTTACCCCAAGTTGTGTGAAAAATTTCCTCTCCAAAATTGCCCAAACCGAGCTCCAAAATGTCTAAAATGAGAAAAATTCTCGGAACCCTCGTTTTTAAACACTGCCCAGGCATTTCCGCACCTGCAGTGCCTGGGCTCGCACCTGCGCATCCGCATTTGCGGACAAAAATGCGCGCTTGTGGAAAACAGTTGGCCCTCTAAAAACTCGCATCTGCAGCGATATTCTCGCATCTGCGGGCTTCGTAGATGCACATTCCCTTTCGCACCTGTAGCCTCGCAGATGCGAAAAATTCCTTGCACCTGCGAGCACTGCCCAGTCACACTCTTGGCCGCTTCTGCGGCTTATTTCATGCACATGCGGCTTCGCACCTGCGATCAAAATCTTTGCAGGTGCGATCACACCAGTAGGCAGCAGTTCCAGCATTTTCTTAAGTCCAAATTTGATCCGTTAACCGTCCAAAACTCACCCGAGGCCCCCGGGACCTCAACCAATTGTATCAACAAGTCCCATAACATAACACAGACCTACTCGAGGCCTCAAATCACACCTAACTACATCGAAACAACTAATTACACCTCAATCCGAAATCATTGAACCTTAAAACTTCAAATTCTATAACTTACGTCGAAACACATCAAATCACGTCTGATTGACCTCAAATTACGCACACAAGTCACATTTCACATTACAGACCTATTCCAATTTCCAGAATCGGATTCCGACCCCGATATCAAAAAGTCAACTCCCCGGTTAAACTTTCCAAAAATTTAACTTTCGGCAATTCACGCCAAATTCCACTACGGACCACCAAATAATTTTCCGGACACGCTCCTAAATCCAAAATTACCATACAGAGCTATTGGAATTATCAGAATTAAATTCCGAGGTCGTTTATATATAAGTCGACATCCGATCACTATTTTAACTTAAGCTTTAAACCTTGAAACTAAGTGTTCCAATTCATTCCAAAACCTCATCGGACCCGAACCAATTACCCCGGTAATTCACACAACAGTTGTAAAGTACAATTAGAGTAGTAAAGGGGGAAGCAAGGTTATAATACTCAAAACGACAAGTGACTTGTCTAACCTTGTGTGGGTGGAAATTTCCCTTAGGATTTGGTACTATTATGGTATTTGCAATACGTGAAGGCCGTGTACGCGAGGTGACGAGTGCGTACTCGGGTTAAATGTTAAAAATCCGGTTTTTGCTAAGTAGTTTCCTTTTCAATTCCTTAACTAAACTACTCTAGCATGTGTAGTCATCATGTATAGCCTAATGTCGCATGTCTACATGTCTTAATTCTTACTTGAAATTTGTGCAACATGCTTAGTTGAATTACCTGCTTCCTTTAATTTCATATTCATTCCTTAAACTGTAGGATTCCTTGCTGTAATTTCATTATTCCATTTGTTATGTATTATTTTCGTGACTTTTGTTGAGATAACTGTTTGGTTGTGGCACAAGGTTTCTGCCATGGGGAGTGTTATTATGGCACGAGGTTTCTGTCATGCGGAGTGTTATTATGGCACGAGGTTTCTGTCGTGCGGAGTGTTATTGTGGTACGAGGTTTTTGCCGTGCGGTTATCATTGTTTGCACGAGGTTTCTGCCATGCCGTTGTGAGATATTTACTTTTGGGACTACAAGGCGGTACCTCGGGAGTGCCCCTGTTGTGTGAGATATTTACTTTTGGGACTACGATGCAGTACCTAGGGAGCGCCCCTGTTGTTTACCTCTATTTGTTATATTGTTGTTGTTGTTGTTGTTGTTATTTCTTAACTTGTAAGAATTTTGTTTTCCTCACGTGTTGTAGTTGTCTTCTTGAATCTTATGTTGTTATCTTCTGAAAATTCTCATTGTTCACTTCTCAGTCATTTCATTATATTATTATATCTTCTGCCTTGTTTTCTATTATTTTCAGTAGGACCCTGAGCTGACCTCGTTACTACTCTACTGAGGTTAGGCTTGGCACTTACTGGGTACCGTTTTGGTGTATTCATACTACTCTTCTTCACATCTTTTTGTGCAGATCCAAGTGCATCCTACCAGACCAAATATCGGTGAGCTAGACTGTACGTGGAGACTTCAAGGTATATTTACCAGCGTCCGCAGACATCGGAATCTCCCTCTATATTTATTATGTTGTTTTCCTTATCCTCATTAAACTCCGATGTATAGAGATATTTAGCATTTCTCTTTAGAGCTTGTGACTTATTTCTACTGGGTTTTGGGAGTCGTAGCTATTTGAATCGCAGTTTTTATTTATTTCAGATGATGAGGTTTGAGTTTTAGCTTTATGTTCAGTTATTCCGCATAATTGTTAGGCTTACCTAGTCTTAGAAACTAGGAGCCGTCACGACATCCGTCACGACATCCTACGTAGGGAAATTGGGGTCGTGACACTCGTCCACTGGCCTCGTTTCGTGAGCAAACTAGATGAACTCACTAATTTTTCTAGCAGACTTGGGATGGGATTAAAATGTGTCCTACATCTATAAATATAGTATAAACACAACTTTTGACCCAGGGAGAGCAAAGAATGACCATGGAGCTTGAAGTTCATATTTTCTTCCACCAAACTTGGTGATTTTTATGTTTCTTTGGATGATTGTTCATTTGATTACTATGTCTATGTGGAGCTAAACTTCATGTTATAGGATTTTGGTTCTTTCATGTCTATTGTCGTTTGAATACTGATTTTGGCTTATTACTTTAAGGTATTAGTTTATTTATTTATTTATTTTTGCGCTTATTTATTTGATTGAATACTATTTACGAATCTAGGGTTGAGCTCGAAAGAGAAAATTCTAGATTGCAAATAGGATTGAATAGAGCTTGTTTCTTAACTCGTGCCTCGGGGAATAATTTCGCGGTTAGGATAGGAATATACCTAACAATCTTGCTTAGTTGAATATAGTATTTATTCATTCTTAGTAGATTCAATTCCTTATAGAGATATATGCATTGATATATCTTGAATAGACAAGTATTATTGCGGGAGCATGATAGTCATATGTATGACTCGCTAATTAGTACTAATAATAAGAAGTTGAAGAACACAATAGAATTGTTAGATATACTATAACTCTAGATTGTATTCATTACATTAATAATATAAAAATCTACTCTTCCTCTGTTTAAAGTTCATTAGTTATTTTTTTATCTTAATTAATTTGGAATCAACCACTTTTAGGTTTAACCCTTGTTTAGATAATTAGGATCGTTTAATCTAGTTAATGATTAATAACAAGTACTCGTGGGAACGATAATCTAATTATCACTTTATTACTTGATGGACACATATTTTAGCGTGTGTATTTGGTCGCGACAAGGTTATAAAATTTAAGTTTTAGTGGGTAATAGTGATATATCATATCATTAATAGTTACATGAGTTATACAAAGGAATAATGACTACTTCTTACAATTTATAACCTTCACATGATAAGGGATAGTGCACTTTAATATTATAATTTTAATATTAAAGTGCACATACTCCAACACAAATTAACATACAAAAATAAGTAACCATTAATAGTAAATCTAACATGGTAACTTAAAAATTTGTAAATTGATATAGCCGGTTATATGGTATTGATAGTAAAAGTTCCCTTACATTATTCAATATATTAGTTTTTCTTCACGTACAAGGCACGTGTATGTCCACTCATATAGTATGCAATTTGTAAAATAAAACCAATATATTGTTAAAACCGAAATTTTGAGTAAATAATTATAGATGAAGAATAAGTAAATATTTAATGAATGATGAATGTGAATTGTCGATTGTTGAGATCAAGATGATTATTATTCTCGTAATATACATCTACCGGGAAATATGTGTTGGAAATACTAAGATATGTCGCACATACCAAAAATATTTAATTTATCAAACTGTTAGGAGTACCCATTCATCTTTTGAAAGTTGAAAGATGCATGAATTAATAGAGTTAAATCATTCCTCTAAATATGAAATTGGCTTCGACCTTTATTGTCTAAGAATCTAAATTTATACGGTAATAAATATTCGAACTCAAATACAAAAAAAATAGTGAAAGCACACACCTATTTACATTAGTTGTGTCTTCTGTAAGACAATATCTATTCACTCCTCAAATTAATTTATTGTCTTTCTCCTTCCTATGGCTCTTATGCCACAAGATGTGCAGTACTTATTCCCTTTTAAGCATCTAAATGATTTTTATTCGATAAATTTTTCAATAGAATGTTTTTTCTATTGTTTGATGTGAATGATATAACACTCTCTCTAAAAGGTTAAAATTTTATTTTTCACATGCATCTTTGCAAACATTTCTTCAATTATTTCTCTACATTATCAAGGAACATTGACACAACTCTATTGATTGATTGTAATTTATCCTTATGCAATTATTTAAAAAATTATACATTTTACAATCTTACATAAACTGTAAGCATGCTACTACTTTTTCAAGAAATTAAGAAGCCAAAATTAGTAAACATATTTGATATTCTATCATACTAAATGGGAAAAAATGTACAATAGATATTGTGAAAATACGTTACTTAGCAATGAGTGCGATAAATAGCCCCAAATCTTTCGGATGAAGTCATAGATTTCCTTCCATGTAATAAATGGTAAATGCCTCCTACTTCTCATAAATGCAAGATATAATTGTACGGCTCCATCATCATAGACAAAATTGGAGAACATATATAGTATCTAGTTTGGTAATATGGAAAAGTACGTAGTTTGGCATAAGAAACTTTCAGGAAAATATAAAAAATGTATTAACCAAAGAGTCTATCGAACAGTTTTATACGCTCGTTTATCTCTATACCTCATCTTCATTACATTATCATGAGTAGTACTCTTATCAATCAAATGGAACCCACCAATTATGGAATTCCAAGAAAGCATGAATTTTGGACTTTATTCTTGAAATAACATTTCTGAACTAATCACAAACACAAAACACAAGGAACTTAATTAAACATAGATAAGAAAGTTGCACGATTTGTACCTTTGATTCTTCATCTCATGATAATATTGAAAGTGATTGACTACGAAGAGAAGTAAGCAGTGACACTAACTTTAATATAGTAACTAATCTGAAAGACACCCCTTCAAATAAAAATTACACCCCTTCAAACAAATTTGATAGTTTTATTTATTCATTTTTAATAATTAGGATATTTAAGTTAATAAGAAGGATATTTTAGTAATTTAAATTTTTAGTTAAGAACTTTCTCGCCATGTATGTTGCACGTGTATGCCAAGTCAAGTACAAAATTTTGTAAAGTTATATCAACATGCCAAGTCAAGAACTTGAAGATTTTATAAAGTAATGTCATTAACATAAAATTTTTAGTAAATAATTATACATGAAATAATAAAATACAAGTAAATGTGAATAAAAATGTATTGTCATAGCGTGACTTGATTGTCGAGATCAAAATGATTGGATATCATCTGAATCTATAAAGATGAAGAATCAAAATTTAATTAAATATTTGTGATCATAAACCTCAACAAATTTATTAGAAAATAGTTACAAGTGCAAGTAGATATATATGGTGGTGTTTAGTGTCTTCTAAAATAGAAGAATAGTTTTCTGCCATGGTTCGGTTCTTTGGTTCTTTGGTTACGACTTCCATTCTTTACTTTCTTACAGTTTACATTGCAGTTCCGTTTGTCGGACTTGTATTTCTTTCAATCATCAAATACGAAGAAAGGCACGATTAATTCAGTACATCAAAGCAGTATTGATTTTGTGGCCCTCAAATGGCGTCTGCCATTAAGAGAAAAAAAAACAACAAATAATGAGAAAGGACACAAATCAAATGCCTTCGATAAAATAAAAGTGCAAATTTTTTTTATAAAAGTAAATTTTACAAAAATCACAAAAGATAAATAAATATACAAATTAAAATAAGTAAAATTAAGAAAGTAGAACCCCTTTTTATTGTCACATTTTCTTTGATTTATCACTTTGATGTCGAATCCAACAATTCATAACACTTTTAAGACGTTTCGCTAACCGTTGCAAAGTTACAATTGGGTTTTTAATTGTTTTTATATAATGTATTTAGATTATTTTAAATAGTTACAACTTAGGAAACTTAGATTAATTAGAAGGGCATTTTTATAATTTAACTTTTAAGTTAAGGACTTCCTATTTTTATTATAAATAATATAGATAAGAAAGGAAAATTCCTTTGGGCCACACCATTTTTGGCCACATTGAACCAAATGGGGTCATTAAAGTAAATTTACGTCCAAATTAGGGTTTCTGGCCAAACTTTATACCGAGAATGCCCTTACAGTTAGGTTTGAATATTTTTCTCTCACCCATTTAATGCTTGTCTTCCCAATACATGGAAGATCCCAAGCATGCAAACTCTATTTCCCATAAATCTTTTTTATTTTTATTTTATATTTTTACGTATTTTTCATCCTTTTTTTTTGGTAGTATACACGTATATATTTCGAAATTATTCATCTATATACATGTATTTGATTGTGTAGTTCGTATATCTTTCGTATAATAAGGTCTTCAAAGCCCTACTATTTAAACAAACCTAGAAGGCCGAAAACATACTTAAACAAACCTAGATGGCCGAAAACATACTTAAACAAACCTTCATTTAAACTCCTATGTTCTTCTAAGTGTGAGTTAATAGATTAAGGAATCAATAATGGTGCATCGAAGAAGAATAGTGCTTCAAAAGTATATGTTGTATTTTCTGATAAAAGGCCGGGAATATAGTACTCATGGAGTGAATGTTCTCCTATGGTTATCGGGGTTAAGCGTAGCATCTTTCAGTGTTTCAAGTCTCACGATGCGGCCATATCGGCGTTCAATGAATTTGAAAAATTAATTGAAGGTAAAAAAAAATCTCAAATCTATGGTTTTTGTTGTATTTTGTGGTAAGAAGCCGGGATTATACAAATGTTGGTCTGAGTGTGTTAATATGCTTGTTGGAGTCGAGGGTAGCTACTTTTAAGCTTTCCAATGTTATGATGAAGCCTTAGAAGCCTTCAACAAATTTTAAAAAACAAGTTGTTCACGTGAAGAGTCATCTTCAAGCTCGGTCGTTGAAGAAAGTGAAGAAGTGGTAACAAATAAAAATGCAGCAAGTGCTATTTCATCTGCTATGTTAGCGGGCATATTTATTGGGTTGAAGCTGTCAGAAAATATTGCAAACTAATTATGTCAATTTTAGTTCTTATTTTATCCTATATTAGAAAAGTGTTTGCTATTTTTCTTTGGTGTGCAAGAGATGAAGACTTTGTTTTTTATTTTGAATATCAAGTATTGTATGGAGTTGGGCATGATTATTTCATATTTACTTTGTTCATTATTTATGAAGTTCTAATTTTATGACTTCTTTAGCATTTCGATCATGTTTCATGCAAACTATTCCAAGGAAATAATCTACATTTTGTACATTTTGTATTAATCTACTTTCCTAAATTATTTTTTTATTATTTTCTCACTTGGATTCTGGAGCCAAATCTTGTACCCACTGATTTTTCATCTTGAGTAAATTTTGGATTCCTAAATTCTTAACAGTTTTATTGTCTCTCCTCATATTAATCTGAATTATTGTGAGTCAATCATTTGAAGAGCCATAAAAATACAAGTTAGATCAATAGTGACTCCTAATATTAAAAGTTTTTGACTCTTTATATATATAAAAGTTAACATATATTTCCTACTCTACAAACATCACAAATACTCTAAATATGAATGCTAACGGATGGATTGAAGAGGAATTCTATCCATGGTTTAGGATGAACGTGCCTAGATCGTACATCAAGCGCGATGATCTGGTAAATTCATTTTTTTTTCTTTTTTAAGTTTATGTGATATGATATTTTACCCTATCTTTCCATTACGCTTGTGCAATACCTTCCAAAGAATATCTGTGACTATCTTCCTCCTAGTTCGGTTAAAACATTACTTCGATGTAATGGGAAGGAGTGAAATGTGACTCTAACAGGTGTTGTTCGAAGAAGACTCGTTAAGGGGTGGAAACAATTTGTTGTCGACAACAATTTGAAGAAAGAGAGTGTTCTTCTTTTTGAACTTGTAGAGGCTACATCAAGTGCTGTGATATTCGTTGTTGAAGTGTTCGGATAGGAACATCTAATGCTTAGCTTTTTCAAATTTTTCATTAAAGTCATGTAGTGATTGTGTTCTACCCTTATCATTAAAATTTTTCCTTGTATTATTGTTATACTTATTCATTTTAAGAAGACTAAAATTATTGTATGTGATTTTTGCTTGTTATACTTTTTTCATGTTTATGAAAATTATTTTATATATTTAGTATTAGGAAAAAAATGACTAAAACCTAAACTACTGGGAAGAGGACTGGAAATTACATGTCCTCCTCTTCTTTCGGATATAATAGAACCCAGAACAAGAATGTGAAATATTAAAAAAAATTATAAAAAAACTCTTAAAAATCTTAATACAATTTGGTCATAGAGAATTGGAAAAGTCATCACGAATAACGAATAATTGTATTAATTAGTGATTCAAAGTATTGGAGACTGAAATATTAAATACAATTCAACCACCTCTAGACTCTTTGGATGCTAAACAAAAGGGAAAGAACAATTTTCCAAAAACACAAATATCTTGCTGCCAGGTTTCGAACCTTGGCAGCGTATGAAAGGGAAAAAACTTAGAGAGTTGATCAACCAACGGGTCTATCGGTATTTCTGGTTGGATTCAATATTACAAATGCCTTTATTAGTGAGCTGATAAAAAAAGAGAATGTTGGTACTTGTTTTAACCTAGGCAGCAAAGGTTTAGAGTTCATTAACACGACAAAATTTTGAGCAAATACTTTCTGCACTCTCTTTGTTAGAGTACAACGTAACTAATCCAAAATCATGGGGACAGATAATAACAATAATGTTGTAGCTAATATGCCATTAAAATCAAACAAACACTATAAGAAAAAAAAAATGATATGTTTAAGTTTCATAAATCATTAAACACCAAATTTTATACAAAACAAGCAAAATTTCTTCAAAATCAAAAATTCCTGGACCAAATAAAACAACAATGCAATTAGGCCTATTGAGAACTCCAAGTTTCAGCTATATTCTTTATTGCTTATTATAGCTCCAAGTTTGGTTCGACATTGAGATCAAACAAGCTTTATTGCGATTGTGTAGCGTCACTTTGATGCAATTTAAATCAAACAAACACTATAAGAAAATATGATTTGTTTAAGTAATAAATCAAATGTAGTCATAAAATTATATCTCATTCACACCTAGGGAACCATCATGCTCAATGTTTGTACCTCTGCCTTACCCATTACCCCTACCCCTGCGTCCACTACTTCTACCGGCATCTCTACCACCACGATTGCCACTACCACTGCCACCAATCCTGCCACCACACTGCCACCCACTCTAACACCAGTTCTTGTGCCATTACTAGCTCCAAATACACCACGCAGCTGTGAACTTGTAAAGTAGTATTCAATTCTTCCTCTATATCGATGCAAATGCGGCCTGCCACGTGAACGAGTGTACTGGGGATCTCATAGAGTTGTGCCGTCAGTTTCATCTGAGTCATCCTGGTCGGGGTTTGGCACGATCATTTCGTCATCCCAGTTTTGAAGATCATGCACCATCTTCTTCAAATTATGCTTAACATATTGAACCTTCACGCTAGTGCCCAGTGCTATATCACAAACCATGTCAAAATACTTCAACATGCTCCTGTATGTCTTGTACTCAGGAGTCATGTTTGGGTAACCAACTTGATGGAACCGATTCAAGTGTGGCCTAATAACATCGCTTCTCCACCTTGTCAGTATATACCTTTCATCAATTTTATCAATCTTCTTGTGCGACAAGATCTTGAGTATATGGCAACAAAGTATCCCTCTAGACTCGAACCATTTGCAGCTGCAACTAAAATAATTGCCGATACGTGTATATTCAACAGTGTACTCAACTAGATTTCCATCATTGTTTTTACAACTAAATAATCACTAACGATGAATTTCTCAACACCAGGGACACCTTGATGATCGTCGGGGCTGCTGACTTCACAATGATACAATTTTCTTAGCTGTGTCTTGAAAAATTCATACATTGTACGCGTATAACACTGAATTGCCTGCTCCTCCCACTTGAACATTGACTCACACACAATTTAAAAGCCCTTTGACCTGTATTCTGCTTCAACTCTTACTCATGCTTAGCTCTTATAGCTAACTCATACTGGTGAACAAACATCCTAAGAGTAATTTGGCGGGTAATATATCCATCAAAGAACGCATGCATCCCCTTACTTCTTTGCGTAGATAGCATACCAGCCCAAAAATACACATCAAAGTACATAGGAACCCATTTTTCCTTTTCATAGTAAAGCTTGTTAAACCAATTCCTTGTATGCAAATTATACCTTGCAATATATTCTGTCCATTTTCTCTCAAAAACTTCAACAGTAATGCTATCAAGGACCATTGATTTAAATTCTCCACGTGCAATTTTAGAAGGACGAACACCACTTAAGTAAAGGGGCAACTTTGAAAATATATGCCAAATACAATACATATGTATTGTATTTGGCATCACTTCAGCAATGGCTGGCTTAAGGCTCTGACACTAATCAGTTATGATCACATTTGGATGAACATTTCCCATGGCCTCTAAAAACTAATTTATAAGTATCGATATCTTCATGAGACATGAGAGCATATCCCAATAAGATGGACTGTCTATGGTGAGTGATGCCAAAAAATGTAGCACATGGCATATTATATCGATTCACAAGGTATGTCGTATCAAAGCATATCGCATCATGGAATTGTTTATACGCTACCTTACAGTGTGAATGCACCCATACCATATTTCGCAGCCTACCAATATTATTAACATTTATTGAATAGAAAAACTCCCTATCCTTTACCTACATTTCACGAAAAAAGTTGAGCAGCGACTGTGCGTCCCCTTCTTGTATTTCAAAATTTCTACTCTTTAAAATAAAATTTCTACAATCCTTTGGAGTGCAACCCAAATTTTACGGTCTACCACGTTGAACCTCAGCAAGTCTAATATTATTACAGGGTCTAATACCAAATCGATCGTGAGTTACAAGATCCATCTTCAAAGAATCACAAACGGACCTATGTCCAGCTATCAGGCACGATATGGAAGGGAGCAAATCATGGTTGTGATCCTGAATGACCTTAGAGTGTAAGGCCCCGTAAAATTTTGCAAAAAGAAAATAATATTTCGCAAACTTGCCGCGGCTCAGACGTTTTAGGTTGAACAATGCACGGGAAAGTAAAGAAAATTTTTTGGCAGAATAGCACATTTATGCGGTCCATTATGCGACCACATAATCACTCTGCGGGCCGCAGAAGTAAGGCAGAAGAGGATCAACTTGGATGCAATTATGCGGTCGACTATGCGACCGCATAACTGTTTTACGGTTCATTATGCGATCCCAGAACAGTTATGCGGACCGCATAGTGACCGCAAACACATGTAAATTTTTGGTCATTTTGGTAAGCAATTATACGACTGATATGCGGTTCGCATATTGATTATGCGATCGCATAACCTGTTCCGGAGCTTCATTTTTGGGGTTTTAAAACCCGACTCTATTTCATTAAATACACTCTTTGGGCCATTTTTGAGTTATAATCTGATATTTTAGAGTGAGAGAGAGTGCCCTAGAGTGAGAATATGTTCTTCAACAATTATTCTTCAATTCTTGCCCAAGTTTTGAAAGATTAAGAAGGGAAACTCACTAGGTCTTCATCCTAGAGGTAAGATTCTACACCCTAACTCTTCTTTAAGAATTCGAATTCCCATTATCCTTATAAGTTCTGAGATGTTGATTACAAATCGAGTATTCCGATAAGTTTTGTGATGAAGATATATGTTCAATTCGTGTTTCAAATGCTCTTATCATATTACATTATAAATTGAGGATGTGTCTTAAACTATGGATTGTGTATCCACATGTTATAATTTTAAGTCGTGATTTATGTGAAAGTTATTATGCCAAGTTGTGTAGAGATTGTGATTACGATACACCTCCACCCACATATATTGGGGTAAGGCGGCATGATCGCTTTGTGTGGGGATTATGGTATTGTGGGACTGCACCTCCACCCGCATACATTGAGGTGAGGCGGTACGACCGCTTTGTGTATAGTTTTGGTATAGTTGTGGCACCACCACCTACATATATACATTGGGGTGAGGCGGCATAGCCGCTTTGTGTTGGTATTGGTGTCATTGATGCATTTTCACCCGCATACATTGGGGTGAGGCGGCATAGCCGCTTTGTGTAGGTTCTTAGTACTGTGGTTATACATCCTCCCACATACATTGGGGTGAGGAGGCAGGGCCGCTTGAGTAGAGTTGTGGTATTGTACTTACACCTCCACCTGCATTCATTGGGTGAGGCGGCGGGGCCGCTTTGTGTGAAGATGGTTACAGAGGATCTCATCTTAGATCCTATAAATATTATTGATAGCTCTTAATAAGCTTGCTCTGGTATAAACGGTTATCTATATTATTCTATTGCCGCCCGATTCATCATATTCATATTGTATTTCTGAATTCTTAAATTGGTGTTTGGTTTTCATACTAGTACTATTCGACAATACTAATGTCCCTTTTACCGGGGGCGCTGCATCTTTAAATGGATGCAGGTGGTTCCACAACAGAAGATATTGATCAGTGATAGCAACACACCTTCTTCCCAGCTGACTTGGTGAGCCCCACTTTTATCCCGGGGTCATGTATCTTTTGTTCTTTGTGTATTCTGTTTGAGGTATAGCCGGGGCCTTGTTGCCGACATTTTCATTGTACTCTTCCTTATCTATAGAGGCTCCGTAGACATAGTGTGAGTTGTGTATTGGTACTGGAAAAAATAAACTATGTTATGTTGTGGTTGTATTACTTGTCCCATTGAGACTTTAAAAATGATGAAAAACTATTGGTAATGAATTGGTATTGTAGACATGATCACGTTTTTGTCTAATTAATGGAAATATGTATTATCTTCATTCGTGGATGAGTTTGGATAGGAGAAAATCTAACAGGCTTACTCGGTCGGGTTTACTCGATTGAGCACCGGTCATGCTCCTCGATTTTGGGGTGTGACATAGAGACGCGCCAACAACCAGAATCATCCAAAATAGCAGCGAGCCTAGATTTACAATTGTTACTCTTGGTAGAAAACTTTATTTTGCGAATCCTAGCCCTATCACAACAGTAAGTTATGTACCTGGCAGTGTTACCACCGTTCTTGTTGGAATTTTTTTTGACGACGGAGAATCCTTTCAATCGTGCATGTTCTTTGTAGAATGCAAACAAAGAATCGTTATCTCTAAATCGCATTCCAGAGATTGGACCTACAACCACATCCTCTTCAGTGAATTCATTCTCTATTTTCTGATCAACATCACATAATTCTAACTCATTTCCTAAAACCTGCTCCTCATCATCGTCAGCTTCTCCGTAATATTCTCCATCGGGTTCTTCATTATCATCATCTAAGTGCACATCATTGTTGAAACTGCCGTGAGAATCAACATCGACCCATTCGTATTCATTCAACAAACTGTCGTCCGATGTCATCCCTAAAGATCTGTACAACTCGTCCCTAACCCGATCAAACCTATTATCTTGGTTCATATTCATGGTTGTTGTATTTGTGTTATGTTCATTTGGATTTATATTTTCTTGCACCACCAAATTTTCTTGGTTTGAATCCATTTTTAGATAAGGAGAAAGTGTCCACTTGACTTGGTTTGATAAGGAGGAACTATACTAAATCGTATACCGTATTTGTTTTTAAGAAAATACAATAATTTGTATACACATAAATACAATGAAAATACAAATATAATGCGAAGACTCTTCAGCTACCAACATTTAATTTTCGTATACCTCAATGCTTGGGAATAGGAAGAGCCTCTCCACATTTAATTTTGTGTTTTGGAGGGAAAAATGTAGGCTAAATAGTTAGGGGGTCTTTGATGTCTTTTCACGCGTGTGGCCAAAGTTGGGCCGTTTAGCATCACGCGATAAGAAAATGAAAGTATTACTTTTTTATGCTCAAAGAAAAATAGTTACACCTTGCATAGGATGCTGGCTACTATATCCTCCCATCATTGTTTGCCAAAACATTTCATCGTCTATTGAATATGAACTTTATTGTCGCTACAATTGAAGGCTGACTCTTTTTTCCGAAAAAGAACCTCTGCTTTATTGTAAGAGGACACACATATCTTTGTGTAAAATTACAAATAAGCCTCTCATTTATTCATTTGTTTCGCCCATACTTTTCAATGACGTAGTTATTTTCATATTTATTTTGCTTACATTAAGTTTTATACAACTATCAATGTAATAAATATTATACACAATCAAGATACTTAAAGGATAAATGCAAGTAACTTTATTTAATAAGTATCCACCGGTAATCTATAAGAACGCCAAGTTAAGTTTCAGTGATATTATAAAATTCTTTACACTATCAATATATATAAATTAAATGAGTGGTGATGAAAGCTCCACACAAAATAGTACGTCAATTGGGTCCCAACAAGTCATGTCATTAAGGATAAAATAAGAATATTATAGTTAATATTTTTTTAAAAAAAATGGTTATTCTATTTGGGAAAAGGAACATATCGCGTAAAATGGGAAGAGGAAGTAATTTGTTGCATTCTAATCCTAGTAGGTCAAATCCAACTATCCAAGTCTAAAAATGCCTTAATAACAAAAGGAAAAAATGTTACGTGCAGCCAGGAATAGGATAACCATTGTTAATGCTAAGTCAATATTGAGTAGTGAAATGTGAAGTAGAGTATCTTTTTTACATGGTTGAAAGAGATTCATGGCTAGTTCTTCAATGACTACGCAGGACCATTTAATGTGTTTCAGTTGGTGGGCCTTTGTTTACCTGATTCACATGTGAGGTTGGTGAAAAGCATCATCAACCTATTATTGGCGTTGGCATCAATATACTCTGCTTAACCAAAGCTTTGATGTTTTTAGTATATATAAATATGTGCACACGTCTGTGATTGTTGAGGGGGTTGTGAGTTGTTGAAGCTTTCGCGTGTGTGTGTGTGTGTGTGCGCCTGTGGTTTTTTTTTTTCTTCCTATGGAGACAGCTATGTGTGTGTGTATGTATATAGTTGTGTTGAGACTAGTGATTTAGGGGGTGGGGGGTTGCATTAGTGTATTGGCTACATTAACAACAGTAGAGGCTAAGAAAAGTTGAGGCCTGTCTTTATTAGAGAAATAAACTATGTGTAGATAGATGAGTGTCTTTATTAGAGAAATAAACTATGTAAAGAAAGAGGGGGAGAATGAGTAGTAGAGTACCCTCCTTATATATTTGATTCTTGTTCACTAATTCCTATACATCCTCATCACAAAATTGTTCACTCTTTCTTCCTTTTGTCTGTCCTATCATTTCCCTGTGGCTAGAGACACTACTCAAGCATTTAGAAAATGGCGACCAAGAAACCAAAAGTTGTGATAATAGGGGCAGGAATGGCAGGTATTACAGCAGCTAACAAGCTGTACACAGCTGCAGGCTCTAAACAATTGTTAGAGCTGTGCGTTGTGGAGGGTGGTAATAGGATTGGTGGAAGGATTAAGACCTCAGAGTTTGGTGGCAGCAGGATTGAGATGGGTGCTACTTGGATCCATGGAATTGGGGGTAGCCCTGTTTACAAGATTGCTCAGGATATTAACTCACTGGAATCACAGCAGCCTTGGGAGTGTATGGATGAGTTCTTGGATGAGCCATTGACTATTGCTGAAGGAGGACATGACCTCAATTCTTCCATTGTTGAGCCCATATCCAATCTTTTCAAGAAGCTCATGGATTTTGCTCAGGGGAAGGCTATTGACGATGGGGTGTGCAGTGAATTTGCTCAAAGTTACAGATCCTCCAATGACAATCTCAGTATTGGTTCTTTCCTAAGGAAAGGGCTTGATGCTTATTGGGGTTCAATGAAGGACCAAGAGGGAATTGATAACTGGAGCAGAAAATCACTGGAGGATGGCATTTTTGCAATGCTTGAGAACACACAAAGGACTTACACGTCAGCTGGTGATTTGCACACTCTAGATTTCAATGCAGAAAGCGAATATCGTATGTTTCCTGGGAAGGAGATAACCATTGCCAAAGGCTACTCTACTATAGTTGAATCTTTGGCATCTGTTCTGCCAGCTGGTTTGATTCAATTAGGCCGAAAGGTCACCAGAATTGAATGGCAGCCTGATGATGGTGGTTACCACCAACCATTAGATGTCGAAAATGGCGATGATACTAAGCCAGTAACGCTACATTTTTATGATGGGTCAATCATGTATGCTGATCATGTCATTGTCACAGTCTCACTTGGGGTTCTAAAACGAGAGATTCGCGATGATTCTGGTATGTTTAGTCCTCCGCTTCCTAGTTTTAAGACACAGGCAATCTCAAGGCTTGGTTTTGGTGTTGTTAACAAGCTATTCTTGCAATTAAGTCCAACCAAAGATGAAGATGGCTATGATGCCATGAAGTTCCCATACTTGCAGATGGTCTTCCATCAGTCAGACTCAAAACTAAGGCATCCAAAAATCCCCTGGTGGATGAGGAGAACAGCTTCTTTATGTCCAATCTATGGCAGCTCAAATGTTCTATTATCATGGTTTGCAGGCGCAGAAGCTCTTGAACTCGAATCTCTTGGTAATGAAGAGATAGTTGATGGGTTTTCGACAATGATCTCCGATTTCCTAGTAAACTCAAAGCATCTCAACAAGTTGTACAATG
Organism: Nicotiana tabacum; assembly: GCF_000715075.1. Classification (NCBI taxonomy): domain Eukaryota; kingdom Viridiplantae; phylum Streptophyta; class Magnoliopsida; order Solanales; family Solanaceae; genus Nicotiana; species Nicotiana tabacum. Next base: position 47,132,932 of record NC_134092.1, read on the forward strand.
GGCATGCAGAAAGTTGTTTCATTTTTGATAAGGTTTTAAAGAGCCAATGGGGTACTGATCCACTCTTCTTGGGGTCATATAGTTATGTAGCAGTTGGATCAAGTGGAGATGATTTGGATACTATGGCTGAGCCATTGCCAAAAAGGACCAATTATAGTTGTAATTCAAAGGGTTCCCCTCCACTTCAAATTCTATTTGCAGGGGAAGCAACACATAGAACCCATTATTCAACAACTCATGGTGCTTATTTTAGTGGCCTAAGAGAAGCCAATAGGCTCCTTCAGCACTATCACTGTATTGATATATGAAAAAAGGTTTGTTGCCATAGATATTAGGCAAAATTTTTATTTACTTATTGGTTTTTCTTTTATATTTTTTGTTGTGATCATCATCACTTCCTCTTTATTTTTTTTCTATAGTCCTTTGGAGAAAGATGTTTGTTATTAAATTCCTCTGTATGATTGGAGTTTGAGGGAGAAAAGGGGAACAGTAAGAGGTTGGGAAGGAAATTAAGTGAAAGGGTGAGAAGGGGACATATCCTTGATGTACTCCTACTAATGAATGAATTAAAGAAGCTTCTTTTCATTGTGCTATTGCTTTCTATTTTAATTGTCAAGAGATCCTTTCAATCCCCTTTGCTCATAAAGCAAACCTATTTCATTATGCTTGAGCACCAATTATTTGATTACTAAAGGTAAAGATAAAGAAGCTTTGGATCTCATCATGTTTTTGTATGGTTACTTGACAGGATCCGTTAAAAGCGCCTATTCCCCTCTAGAATACTTGTTTGCTTTTATAGATTCTTTTCACCCTTATTTCTTAATTTTAGGCCTTCAAATAGTAATTCTTAATTCTAGGATGGGTAATAAGTCCTCCCTCTTACACTGTTATCAAGAAGATCTTGAACCAGAGTGGTGAACTTGGAATTGGAAGGAAGGACTATGAAGTGGCTGAATTTATGAGTTGTTCACATTTCAGGATCCCCTTTTTCTGCAAAAATAGCTTGAAATTCCCAAAAGGGCAGTAGTAAAATTCGAAACTAGACTTTCTTTTTTGTATTTCACTCTTATGCCAAAACTACTGTCCTTGACAAAGAGACAAGAGGTATGGCCATCTGATGGCACTTCTGAATTTTTGTGGCAGAGGGGTCTCTCTCGTAGGTTCAGACCCACACTAGAATGACAGGTCCTATTCCATGCATATGCAAACATACTAAGACAGTTAAGCCACATTAGACTCAACAGTGCCCGAGTCCCAACCCCTTTTGGCACATTTCATTTCTATTCACGTTAGCATCAATCTTTTTTGACAGAAGAAAACTGTCCATAAGCAACAAAATTCAGCATATATAGCTTTATGTTAAGACATTATTACTGCACCATGTCTTTTGTATCATTTCCAGCCTTTAATTAAATAAATGGGCCAAATGGTTTGGCCAGTACCTTTTGGTGCAACATTTTCCATCATCCAACACAAATATTGAACATCATTTCCACATCAACAACCAAAAAACATAAATCTTGTCAACTGTAATTAATCAAAATCTGCTAGGATTTTCCAGTGTTTCTTTTGAATTGACTGTTGTAGGGCAATGTTTTTTGTTATGGATATCGAATGGTCAAATCAATGGAGCTATTAATGAAGACTCTATTATTGTTGAGATTTGCCCCAAAAAAGAATGGCCCACTTGATGTCTCTTTTCACCCTCATGTGGGCTTCAATCAACCTTTGATGATTTGTGCATATCACAGACCTCCCTCCAGCTATTGTCTGATTCAACATTTCTTATCATAAAGTGAAAATGAAGAATCCTTATTCCCCACCCTTTCTCTCTCTTTGCTCTGCTCTAATCATCATTATCACTAACAGTAATGCTTCTATTCTTGGATTAATTCTCCCTTCCTTAATTATTTGGTAGTTTTAGAAATATCATTCCTCAAAGTAGCCATTGTATTATCGACACGTGTGCCTTCTATGGCCCCAACTATTCATTGCTTATCTCTTAATGTATAATTACTGGACCAAACCTTTCATTTTATTATATATATTCAATCCCTTTCGTATCTTTGAAATAGGACATAGATTTGCTTCTGATGTAACTGAAATTTAAGTGTAAGAATGGAATAAAATTTCTCCTGCTGGAATGATATTTAAGAATTGCAATGCAATAGCTTAAATTAATCTTCAAAATGGTAACATGTCATGTCAGCATCCTTATTTTGTACGAGCAACAGTTTGTAAGAATAAACTCATGTCGTGTATGAGTACTTGTTTGTGTGTTGTTAATGAGCAGTTAAGCTGCAGTTGGAACAACACTATTAGATAATCAGGAAGATTAGTAAGTGTAATAGTACAACAATTATTTGAGGTTGGCATCCAAACCAAGTATTTGTTGGTTTCTTTAGTCAGATCATACCAAACAATTAGATAACTGTCCTTTTTCTGTTTTTAAAACAAGATGTTTGTCTTTTTTTTTTTTTTTTTTTCTGTTTGCTTTGAAACACCACGGCGATCATGAACTAATTCCATCTTCATCTTTATGTAAATATGCATTTTCATAATTAGTACTACTAATAAGTAGAAAAGGCAATGGCCTAGGTCTACTTATTCGAAGAGAGTATCCATCCAACATTGGCCTCAGCACATGCGAGAGGAACATTGCTTTTCTCTTTATTTATTTTTTAATCTTTTTTAACGAAATGGGAACTTACCTTTTTCATCTCAAATTGACTGATTATAACAAGAATCATTAAAGATCATGCAGTACTACTTTTAGAGATGCAATTTGCTATAAAATAGGGAGCATGAATAAAGGGAGAAAATCCTTTTAATTTTAAAAGTAACTACGATAAATTTAGGAATCTAGAGGGCAAAGTACTACTCCTAGGGGAATAGGGGTTTTTGGAAGTTTCTCATCCACCTTAATTCGTAACTGCACATATAATTCTTTTTCACTGACCTTGAATTTTACAGACAGTGACATTTATGGTTATTTTCGAAAAGTAACATATCCTTCAAAGATCCGTCCTTTGGATGAACAGTTCAAATCCATCTTCTTGGATCTGTCTTGAGTTATATTTGCATGGTCCAGTCAAGACCGTTTGCTACCAGAACAAAACAAAATCTTGATTTGATTTCTGTATGTTTCAGATCATGCCATGCACCATGCAGTAACCTGCTGCTGCTCATCGTCATTGCTGATAGAGCTAGGCCATCTTCATTATCCCGATATCTATCATTAGTATGCCAAGAATAGTTGAATTTATTGTTAGAGTCCCACGTCTCAATTTGTCTCCTTATATAATCTTGAGCAAGCTTTTACAATTCATTTACCATTGTCTAATTATCACTTATTACTATATATATGTTTTCCGCCTTTGTATCCACCCTAATGACAGTCCAACCCATCATTAACTTCAGAGAAGGATATCCTTAATCAGAGGTTTCAGTTTCAAACCTTGTGAATTAAATCACTTTTGATAACAAGCGCTTTAACCCCCTCCTCTCCAAAGTGGGACTTTCCCATTTGAATCCAAATTAATCAGGTCCTATATTAAAGCAGTTACAAAAAATCTAGTGGGAAAAAAATTAAAAAAGAAGGCCAGACGCCAGTAACATTTAGCAAACTGGCCATATATATTAGACTTTTCATGTTTCTGAAATTCTTTACCTACTCTCTTTTCTAGTTTTTTCTTCCTTATTTTCTTGAGAAAGGAATAAGGAAAAGAAAACAAATAGAGTTTACAAGTTGTGCTGTGACATATACAGGACTTACGTAAATGATGCAGGTATTTCTATCACAATTCAGCTTATAAAAAGATTCGGATTAAAGACTGATGGTTTTAAAGCTTTTCTTCCTGTTCCAAATTAATATTTATAGCTATTGTGTACATATTTGACTTTTCAAAAAAGGATATTGTACACACATAATACATGAGGAAATTTTTATACGATGACGCCCTCGGCCCTTACTAAAGGGAAGTTAAAGTTTTAACAAAATCAATTTACATAAAGCTAAGCTACATGTAAGACATTGAATATGGGTGGATAATCTAGCAGAGATGAAATGTAATTTGTCGTGGCTAGAACTACGTGTAATCGATAAAATTTGTCAGGACTGCTAGTTATAAATTAACAGTGTTTTTCATGTCAATTAACCATCACAAAATCCCGGTGACACAATCTGAATGTCGATGAAATCATAAACCTCAGTCGTTGTTATAAAAGAGCTCCGACAAGAGGACCCCACCACTTTAAATCTTCCTTTTCATCTTTTTAGTTTGGCATCATTACTCCGTGATGCATGATGTTCGGCTATAAATCCATATTTGAGTACATTATTTACCTTACATTTTAGGTGCTTTAATGCCAAACTATACTTTATTTGTGCGTAATGGAGTCTATTTTATATGTAGATACAGTAGAGATGAAATTAGAGCAAAAGGAAGATTTAAAGTATAAAGCGTGCTCGAAAACAGTTAGAAAGAAGAAAGAAAGAAGTGAGTAGCGGAAAAATTAAGAAGCTGGTGAAGCGAGCTATGGAGCTCGCGTTAGAGCTGGCGAGGCGAGCCTCTGAGCTTGCGTGGGAGCAGGCGACGCGAGGGGTAAGGCGAGGATGAGCGCGCTGAATGCCTGGTACCACACGGTATGGGGCGAGATGCATCTCGCGTTTTACCTCGCGAGGCATGGTGTGAGGCGAGCCTGATCCGGATTTTGAAGGCTTATTTCGTCTCCTTGTTTGACTAGGACTTGGGCTATGTCGTTTAGGTCTTTTGCTACACATATAAATAGACATTAAACACCACTTTTGAAGGAGTTTTGCGACCGGAGGCAAGAATAGCTCGTGGAACACCCGTTGGGGGATAGAATCATCGATTTCTATATTCCTTCATCTTTACTTTGTAATTTATTCATGCAAAATACTTGAGATATTGTTACTATGAGTATGAGTAGCTAAACTTCAAATCTAGGGTTTTGATGGAACCTATTGGAGGATGATTTTCATGTTACGTTAATATAGATTTGCCGTAGTTGTTCTCTATTTGTTCAACTACGTTTATATTGTGGTTGGTTGAAGAGCTCTCAATCGACTGTGCCTATTTAGTATGTATTACTCGGAAGAGAATGCATATTTAGGTAGTTGTTGAGCAACATCACTCCTAACGTATATGAGAGATCAATACAGAGAGTTTAAAGGTGGGATTAGGAATAACGAAACCTTGGTGCGATCCGAGGGAGCCGTAACTTAGTGCCAGCTAGCGTAATTCGGAAGAATATGTCTAGTAAATTATGATATTTACTCGGGAGAGAATTACGACACTTAGAGAGCTCATGATCGGTAGAGAAAACCTAGGCAAATTTATAGGAAACGTAGTGGAAATGATTCCGACAATAGGGGAAATCAAAACCTTAGACCATTCCAATACTTGTGTACAACCTGTTCGTAGTTAGTTATTAATTACTGCATTTTCATTACGTGATATTTAGTTAGTAAAAATCCAATTTGTTATTTAAATATTTCTGAATATTGATTGCGTGAATTTGTGCAAGTCTAGTAGTTGTGCTTAATAGGTTAATCCCCTGTGGGATTCGACTCCGGACTTGTTAACCGGAATATATTTACAACGATCGCTTAGTCCTTTTTATAAGGCATAGTTGGGCATGATCAAATTTTGGCGCCGTTATCGGGGAACTTAATGGTGTAATTAATTACAGCTAAAAGAAGTGCTAGAATTCTTAGTGTAGTCAATATTCTTCATTTTAAACTAAATACATTGAAATTCTAACATTTTAGTGTTGGGTGTTATAGGTGCATGTCTAGAAACTCCTCAAGAACTGGTGAATTGTTCGAATCATTATCAGATCCTGAGAAAGTTTTCAAGGCACTGAATCGTTCAAACAAGAAGGGAAAACAACAACAGAACTCAACAGAATAAATCAAACCAGACATGGATGACAGAATAGAAAATCCAAACAACAGAAACAATGCGAATGACCCGAACAATCAGGATGTGGTGCCTCTTGTGCCAGAAGCAGCATGGTATGATTGGGCACAACCCACCGCCGAAAATCTAGTAACCGCAATTGCAGTCCCTCAGATATAAGCAAAATCATTTCAAATCACAAACAACATGCTACATTTGTTGCAGAACAAGGGACTGTTCTTCAGGGTCTTACATTGAAGATCCTCAGCAGCATCTGAAAACTTTCCTGTCGATATGTGTCACACAAAGGCAACCTAATGTGACACCGAAAGTAATAAAGTTGTTATTGTTTCCATTCTTGGTGATGGGAGAGGCTCAGACTTGGCTTAATTCACTTCCCATAAACTCCATCACTACTTGGGAGGAATTAGTCAAGCAATTTTTGTAAACAAGTTCTACCCACCCAATAAGACTGCCAAACAAATTGATGAGATATTGAGCTTCAGGCAGAGACCAACAGAAACACTACAAGAAATGTGGGAGAGGTTTAAGGGTATACTGGTTAAGCGTCCACATCATGGCATTCCAGATCAGATGTTGAGGCAGAGGTTCTACATGAGATTGGCAGACAACTTAAAGGCCAATGTTCATGCTTCAGCAAGTGGATCATTTTTGAGCAAATCATTCAGAGAATGAAATATCCTACTAGATAAAATGGCTCAAAACTCAGGATGGACGATAAGAGACTCTACGATCACTCTTATCGTTTATGCAGTGGCTTTGGACCCAAACAACTCCATAGCCGAAAATATGGCCACTCTGATGACACAAATAAGTATCCTCACCAAAAAGATCGATGAATCAGGCCAGAAGCAGCAAGTACACATAGTTGATGCGACTAATGGGGGCTTATGTACACCATGCATTAACTAACCATATGTATGCTCTTGGAGTGTGGAAAGTGACAACCAGCACTATCAGGAAGATATGAAGTATATGGCCAACTATGAAGGACAGAGGCAAGGTGGTCAGAATTGGGGGCAACAAAATCAGCAATATAGACCAGCACAGTAGTAGTACAATAATAGCAGCAACCCTGGAGTTATGCGACCACATGATCAAGTTGTGCCGTACCAAAGGCAACAAGGATACAACCAGCAAAATCAGTAGCTAGCTTATCAACAGCCTCAACAACAGCAAATAGTGAGACAAGATGATGGGCTATCTGAAATTAAAGGAATGCTGCAACAACTGATTGGGTCCAATGGAAAAATGCAAGAGAGAGTGTACGCACAAGAATCAGCGATAAAAGGCATTGAGATTCAATTAGGACAAATATCAATGGTTTTGAATAATCTCCCCCAAGGGACGTTACCTGCAGACACACAAGTCAATCCAAAAGAGCAGAGTCCGAAACAGCTTATGGTAGTGAGTTTAAGAAATGGTAGAGTCCTAGATCTAGAGCAAGAAATTGGTCTCGAAAGCCGACCAACTGAAACACTTGTGCCAGTACCCATTGAGGTAGATGATTCAACAAGGTTAACTGAGGTGCCGATACAACATGCACAAGAGAGCACAAGTAAAGAAAAAGAGGTTGCGAAGGAGACTGAGGTAGCACAAGAAACAACAGAAGAAGCAGTGCCTGAGCAGGATAAAACTCAAATCACAGGAAGGAAGCGACCTCCAGCACCATTCCTACAGAGATTGGCCAAATATCAGAAGGATGAGCAGTATAAGAAATTCATGGAGATGTTGAAACAAATCCAGGTGAACATTCCACTAATTGACGCCTTGAGGGAGATGCCTGGGTATGCCAAAATGATGAAGGATTTGATGACTCGCAAGTTTGACTTTCAACACTTGGCCACTGTTACACTAACCTAGACCTGTAGTGCTGTCGTGACGAGACCCATAGCTGAGAAGTTGTCAGACCTAGGGAGTTTCACAATCCCATGCACAATAGGCAGCTATGCTTTTGCTAAAGCACTGTGTGATTTGGGGGCAAGCATAAACTTGATGCCCTTGGCTATCTACAAAAGGTTAGGCATTGGAAGAGCAAGACCCACATCCATGTTACTACAGCTAGCCGACCGGACAGTAAAGAGGCCATCAGGGAGTTTCACAATCCCATGCACAATAGGCAGCTATGCTTTTGCTAAAGCATTGTGTGATTTGGGGGCAAGCATAAACTTGATGCCCTTGGATATCTACAAAAGGTTAGGCATTGGAAGAGCAAGACCCACATCCATGTTACTACAGCTAGCCGACCGGACAGTAAAGAGGCCATCAGGTATCCTTGATGATGTACTAGTGCAGGTTGGAAAGTTTGTGTTTCCAGCAGATTTTGTCATTCTGGACTGCAGGGTTGACGAGGAGATTCCCATAATTTTGGGAAGACCATTCTTGGCCACTGGGAGAGCTCTAATTGATTTTGAAATTGGAGAGCTAAAAATGAGACTGAACGATGAAGAGATAACATTCACTGTACAGAAGTCTATGCGGTGACCAAGTGAATTTACTAACTGCTCTCTAATAGAAGTTATGGATGTAATTTTGGAGGAGGAAGATGAGACTCTGAACGCTAAAGACCCTCTAGCAGCCTGTCTCATGAACTTAGAAGAAGTAGATGGAGAGGACTTGGCAGAGTGGGTGCTGGCTCATGAAGGCCAAGGGTTTTGGAAAAGAGAGCTCGAATTTGAGTCTTTGCACTTAGAAGAAAGAAAGACCCCTCCAGCTAAGCCATCGATCGAAGAGCCACCATAGTTGGAACTGCAACTGCTACCACCTTATCTCAGGTATGCTTCCTTAGGACCTAACTCAACTTTACCTGTTATTATCTAATCTGGTTTGTTAGATGTGCAGGAAGAACATCTTTTGCAGGTATTAATAGAGTGCAAAACTGCAATTGGTTGGACCATTGCAGACATTAAGGGTATCAGCCCGGCCTTCTGTATGCATAAGATTTTACTGGAAGACGACCACAAACTTTCCATAGAACATCAAAGAAGGCTGAAACCCAACATAAAAGAAGTCGTGAAAAAGGAGGTGATAAAGTGGTTAGATACGGGAATCATTTTCCCTATCTCCGATAGCAATTGGATTAGCCCAGTTCAATGGGTGCCAAAGAAAGGTGGAATGACTGATTTGCAAAACGAGAACAACGAGCTGATCTCAACACGAACAGTCACGGGATGGCAAATTTTTATGGACTACATAAGATTGAATAAGGACACTCGAAAAGACCACTTTCCCTTGCCGTTCATTGATCAGATGCTAGATAGATTGGCTGGGAGATCCCACTTCTGCTTTCTGGTTGGATACTCGGGGTATAATCAGATCTCTATTGCCCCGGAAGATAGAGAGAAAACATCATTCACTTGTCCATATGGCGTCTATGCTTTTCGGAGAATGCCGTTTGGCCTATGCAATGCACCGGCCACATTTCAAAGGTGCATGATGGCCATCTTCACAGATATGGTAGAAGACATAATGGAAGTCTTCATGGATGATTTCTCAGTGGTGGGAGACTCGTTCGATGACTGCCTTAAGAATATGAAAAGAGTGCTGAAAAGATGTGTGGAGACCAATCTGGTGCTCAACTGGGAAAAGTGCCATTTCATGGTACAGGAAGGTATAGTCTTAGGGCACCTAGTGACAAGTAAAGGCATTGAGGTGGATCATGCAAAGGTTGATGTGATAGAAAAGTTACCACCACCCACTTCTGTCAAAGCAATAAGAAGTTTCCTTGGCCACGCCAGTTTCTACAAACGGTTTATAAAAGACGTCTCCAAAATTGCTAACCCCTTGTGTAAACTGCTTGAAAAAGATCACCCTTTTGTGTTTATTGATGACTGCAAAGTAGCGTTTGAGGAGTTGAAGAAGAAACTGGTGACTACATCAATCATAGTGGCCCCCGACTGGGGGCAACCTTTCGAACTGACGTGCGATGCAAGAGACTATGCTGTGGGAGCAGTTCTTGGGCAACGAAAAGATAAAGTCATGCATCTGATATACTATGCAAGTAGAATCTTGAGCGGCGCCCAATTGAATTACAAAGTGACATAGAAGGAGATGCTAGCTGTGGTGTTCGCATTTGATAAACCCAGGTCATACCTGCTAGGCTCAAAGGTAATTATTTACGCTGACCATGCTGCCCTCAGGTACCTAATTGAGAAAAAGGAGTCAAAGCCGCGCCTAATTCGATGGGTGCTACTGCTACAAGAGTTTGACTTGGAAATTCGGGACCGAAAAGGAACAGAAAACCAAGTTGCTGATAATTTGTCTAGGCTTGAAGGAGCGGAAAAGAAGGTTGAGGTGGAGGAGATCATGGATACTTTCCCAGATGAACAACTCTTAGCAACGAGCCTCGAGGCTACACCATGGTATGCAGATATTGCAAATTACCTGGCAAGCAATATTGTTCCCTATGACTTGTCTTCTATGCAAAAGAAAAAGTTTTTTCGTGATTATCGCATATACTTCTGGGATGAACCATATTTGTTCAGGATTTGTCTTGATAACATGATCCAGAGATGCATTCCCGAGATAGATCAATCTTCTATTTTGCAGGCATGCCATGCTTCACCATATAGAGGACATTTTGGAGGTGTAAGGACATCGGCTAAAGTGTTGGAGTCAAGTTTTTATTGGCCGGTGCTGTTTAAAGATGCACACTTCTGGGTGAAAAGTTGTGATGAGTACCAACGGATGAGGAATATTTCCCGTCGACATGAGATGCCCATGAACCCAATTCAAGAGGTGGAAGTATTCGATGTATGGGGAATCGACTGTATGGGACCATTTGTCAGCTCATATAACAACAAGTACATACTTGTAGCGGTGGACTATGTCTTGAAATGGGTAGAAGTCGTGGAACTTCCAACAAATGATGCAAAGGCAGTTATTGATTTCCTGAGAAAGAATATCTTCACCCGATTTGGCACTCCAAGAGCGATCATCAGTGATGGGGGCACCCACTTCTACAACCGAGCCTTTGTAAAGTTGTTGGAGAAATATGGCGTTCGCCATAAAGTTGCTACTCCGTATCACCCACAAACAAGCAGGCAAGTCGAGGTGTCAAACAAAGAAATCAAGAGTGTTTTGACCAAAACTGTAAATGCTACTCGGACTGATTGGGCGAGAAAATTGGATGATGCGCTATGGGTTTACTGCACTGCATTCAAAACTCTAATTGGTATGTCACCGTATAAATTGGTATTTGGAAAGGCATGTCACTTGTCGGTGGAGTTAGAGCATACAACCTTCTGGGCGTTACGACAATTAAATCTGGACTTGGAGGCTGCTGGAACTAGTAGAGTCACAGAGCTGCATAAACTTGACGAGTTCCGTTACCATGCTTTTGAGAGTACAAGGTTATATAAGGAAAGAATGAAACTGGTGCACAACAAAAACATTCTTGAGCAAAATTTTAAGCCGGGAGATGTGGTATTATTATTCAATTCGAGATTGAGGTTGTTTCCGGGCAAATTGAAGTCAAGATGGTCAGGACCATTTCGTGTGCTAGAGATTCATCCCACCAGAGCCATAGAGATTGCTTCAGAAAATGGTTCTCACAAGTTCAGAGTCAATGGTCACAGGTTGAAACATTATTTTGGCATGGATGAGACGAAAGTAGTATCGGTGACTCATTTGCTAGAGCCAACAATGTTAAGCGAGCCTTATGTCGATTGCCTGCGTCATGCCGCGACATTAAATCAGGCACTTCATGGTAGGTAAACCATTATAATGTTGTATTTGTCATGCCGTGATGTTAACTAAGGCGATCATTGGGAGGTAACCCAATTAGTAGTTGATTTTTATCATAGTTAGAATTTTTTCTCTCTTTTCGTTTGTAGGAACTAACATTTTAGCAGGAAACATTCGGCGGCATCGAACACTAATCTCGCGTCGCCTGGTCCCCAGCGAGCTGGGCCAGGCAAAAATCCTCGCATCGCCTGGTATTTCACGCGTGGGAGCTCGCCTCGCAATGGTTAGAGCGAGATGCATCTCGAGTGGAGCCTCACGCCGCACGCCCCAGAGCTCGCGTTGGAGCTCGCCTCACGAGGGGAAAGCAAGGCAGAATCCTCGCGTCACCAGGTAAGTGAATTTTTCGGGTTCTTATAATTTATTTTCTTTTGTTCTTTTAACTCCCTCCCTTAAAAACCTAACCTAAATGCCCAAAACCTCACTGCTCATAAAAAAAGCCACACACTCACGCCAAGAAGACACTGCCTAACTCCCTCCCTCACAAACCCATTGAAGACAAGCATTACTCTGTTCTTTCCTTCACCTGCAACATCAATTCAAGGGCAATCCCTCCTCTTAAACATCTAAGGTATGATTTCTGCCTCCATTCTTTGGAATTTTTGAATTGGGTGAATGCACGTCATTGGATACAAATTTTGGGGTTATTCTTCATTGTAACAATGTGTTTGCGTGTCCCAACCCCATGAACCCCATATGAATTGTGTTGTTATTGTGTGAACAAGTGGTAGCACGGAACTCCCAAGCCGATTTGGGAGGGTGGGGCAATCCATCATCCCTAAAAGCACTCCCATGGCACTAGTGCATGCTAAGTGTTTGTCATAATGCCTTAAAGGCATTCTTTGTCCCCATTGGAGCCCGAGTCTCCGGGATTGTAAGACTAGTGCTATGTAGCTGTGCACCACTTTAAAATTTTAAGTGTGGGGTGGCTCACTGGTAGCCCGATGCTTCAAAATTGGAGAAAGCACCCATGTGTTGTTGCTTGATTCTCATATTAATAAAAGATGAGGTGAAGTCTGAGTAACCTCGGAAATTGTTGAAAATCATATGTTGAACTCTTAAGTGTGGGGTCGCAAGACCATGTTTTGAATTTTGCAATGCGTCCTAAACTGATTAATGCTGACTTGTGTAGATACAAACATGCCTCCAAGGAAGGCCGTCGGTAAAGGAAAGGCCACATCCGCTGCTCAGTCTAAGGCTAAGGCTCCCTCCGCACCTCTCCCGAAGAAGAGAAAATGGGGTGAAGCCACTTCAAGTCAAGTTGAAGGACTGCAAGCAGTGGCAGCTATAGCAGCCACTCGCCCACAATCTCAAGGACAGAGGGAGTTTGGACTCAAGAGCATACCTCCACATGTTAAGGACTAGTACAAATGTTGTAGGCCGATACATATACATCCGGAATCTGCTATTCATGAGTGTCGCCTACAAGCCAAGTACCAAGTAATCTGGAGAGGTATTATTGAGTTGGGGCTGCGTTATTTGTTAAAAAATACCGCGGATATCAATGTCAATCTAGTTCGGGAGTTTTATGCTGGTTTTGATCCAAATGATCTTGAGCAGCTGGTGCCTATTAGGGGAAGGTTGATCGATTTTTCAGCATCGGTAATATGCAATTTCTTAGGTACGCTGGATGTTCCCCAGGAACCCTTGGACAACTTCATCACCCGTCCTATATATCGAGAACTGAGACACACTCTTTGTGGTATCAATTCCATGGCAGCTTGGGTTCGGGACAAGAAAACCAATCGCCACAAGAAATTCCCTAAGAAGAAAATGAAGGCAGAAGCGCATGTGTGGTTGAAATTGATTAATACATGAATCCTACCTTGCAATCATGACACTCTTATTAGATGTGAAAGGACGTGCATGTTATATTTCCTCATGACTGGCCAGATGGTGAATGTGGGCCACTTGATCCTCTACCAGATGACTCAAGCGAGAACTAGCAAGAGAATTGATCGAATGCCCTTTGCAAATATGTTGATTCAGTACTCGAGACAAGAAGAGGTGCAGGAGGAGAAAGATTTTGATCACATCATTGATCAGCCCCTATGACTAATGGACATTACAAGCGTCCGGGTTAAGGAGGAGACTGCTATGCCATCAATGGCAGGTGCCGAGCGCAATGCTCGCAATGACAGCCTTATGGCTGTAATGACCCGGCCTGTTGTTTCAAGAGTATTGCTCCGTTTTCCCCATTTCTACTTCCTTTTGTTCTTTTCAGATATATTATGATATATCAGGTTAGTTGGTTCGGGTCCGGAGTGGTTTCGGAGTGAATTGAGATACTTGGTCTCTAAATTAGAAGCTTAAGTTGGAAAAGTCAATCGGACATTGACTTATATGTAAATGACCTTGGATTTGAATTTTGATGGTTCAGTTAGCTCCGTTAGGTAATTTTTGACTTGGAAGCGCGTTCGGAATGAGATTTGAAGGCCCGTGGTAGAATTAGGCTTGAATTGGCGAAAGTTAGAATTTTGGCGATTTTGGTCGGTAGTGAAAATTTTGATATCGGGGTCGGAATGGAATTTCGGAAGTTGGAATAGGTTCGTGGTATTATTTTTGACTTGTGTGTAAAATTTGAGATCATTTGGACGTGGTTTAGCGGGTTTCGGCATCGTTGGTGGAATTTGGAAGTTTAGAAGTCCTTAGGCTTGAATCCGAGTGTAAATTGGTGTTTTGATGTTGTTTTGAGTGATTTGATGATTTGTCTAAGTTCTTATGATGTTGTGGGATATGTTGGTATATTTGGTTGAGGTCCCGAGGGTCTTGGGTGAGTTTCGGGTAGTTAACGGACCAATTATGGCCTTTGAGAGATAGCTGATCTGCTGTTGCTGGTTTCCTCTTACGTGTTCGCGAGGTAGGTCTCGCATTGGTGAAGGTTTAGGAGTAGAGTGCATCGCGGATGCAAGATGAGTAACGCGTTCGCGAAGAAGAGAAGAGGCAGCTGGGGACCTCATTTATTTGGTCTACGCGTTCGCGAGGGTGAGGTCACGTTCGCGAAGAGAAGGTTCAGTATAGGTTCGCGTTCGTGAGAGGTAGATCGCGTTTGCGTAGAAGGGATTTTTGGGCAGAGGCAGTTGTGCTTCGCGAACGCGAGTGTACTTCTGCGTTCCCGAAGAAGTAAATCTAGGCAACATTATTAAATTTCAAAATCGAGGGTTTGAACCCATTTTTCATATTTTGAGCTAGAGACCACGGATTTAGGCGATTTTTGATGGGATTTTCTGGGAGTTGATTGGGGTAAGTGTTTCTCACTTGATTTTGGTTAAATTCCATGATTATATCTCGATTTTTATCATCCAAACTGTGATTTGGGGTGAAATATTGGGGGAAAAGTGGAAGAGTTCTTGAGATGGAATTTTGAGGTTTTGAAGGGGATTTTGTTGTCGGATTTGAGTAAATTTTGTATGGTTAGACTCGTGAGTGAATGAGCTTTCGGGTTTTGTGACT
The DNA here is from genome assembly GCF_000715075.1 of Nicotiana tabacum. Lineage (NCBI taxonomy): Eukaryota > Viridiplantae > Streptophyta > Magnoliopsida > Solanales > Solanaceae > Nicotiana > Nicotiana tabacum. The sequence continues at coordinate 47,148,072 of NC_134092.1, forward strand.
TTTGTCGGATTTCAATGCGTGAGCCCGGGGGCCGGGTTTGAGCCAATTTCGGGTTTTGAGTCTTGATTAGTAGTTTCCTTGTGGAATTGATTCCTTTAGCATATATTAATGGTATTGTACTGCTTATGGCTAGATTCGGGACGATCAGAGGCCGATTCGAGAGGCAAGGGCATTGCAGAGTAGAGATTTGCTCGGATTGAGGTAAGTAATGGTTGTAAATCTAGTCCCGAGGGTATGAAACCCCGGATTTTTGTGTCATGTGACTATTTGGAGGTGACACACTTGCTAGGTGACGGGCGTGTGGGCGTGCACTGTTGGGGATTGTGACTTGGTCCGTCCCGTAGCAACTGTAAAATTGAATATACTGTCGTAGCTATATGCTTCTTATGTGTTTTTAGAAAGATTTACAGTGAATCATGCTAGATGCCATGTCTAGGCCTTATGCCAGTATTGTTTGGACCCTTAGAGGTCTTTTCTTGCAGTCCTCTCACTGTTTTAGGTTGATAATATGTACTCAGTCATGTTCATGCATTTTTTACATCATAGCTTAGTCTCTGTTACTTTATTTGATGCATCATATCAATGTTGTTTGGGCTGATTACTTATTTTTTGAGAGCTCGAGAGACTGGAGAGATTATGCCTGAATGAGGCCGAGGGCCTGATTGTGAGGACATTTATGGCATCGGGCTGCACGCCGCAACATGTTTCATTGATTTTGCCATGATGGGCATTGATATAGCGCTTGGGCTGAAGGAGCCCCTCCGGAGTATGTACACACCCCCAGTGAGCGCAGGTACCTAATGAGTGCGAGTGCCGAGTGCTGAGTGATTGGGAGGCATGAGCGATTGGGAGGAATACGTGATTGTGAGGTTGGAGTGATTGGGAGGACTGAGTGATGTTTTTCCCGAAAGGTGGTATATGATTTCATTCTGTGTGCTTATAGCTGCTTTGAGTCCTTGTTTGAGAACTGTTGAAAGATATTTTTTTTGGTTTTCACCTGAACTGGATTTAAACAAGCTGATTTGACTTAATCACTGGTTTTTAAAGCATGTTGCACTTTACGAATTTTTTGTGATATGAACTATACTTGCATCTAGCTCATCACTACTTCTCCGCCTTTATTTACTGTTGTTACTTACTGAGTTGGTGTACTCACGTTACGCCCTGCACCTTGTGTGCAGATCCAGGAATTTCTGGCCACTGTAGCGGTTGTTGATATATTTAGAAGCGGATCATCGAGGATAGCAAGGTAGCTGCCTGGCAATCGCAGCCCTGTTTTTCTCCTTCCTTATCTTCCCCTTAGTTGTATTGGTTTTTTTCCCGGACTATGTTAGTCTTGATGTTATCAGACAGTTTGTAGTAGTTGCTCATGACTTAGTGATACCCCGATGTCGGGCTATCTTTTTCGCATTTTTATTTTTTTTATTTTGGTTTGAACTCTTTAATGAATATTCTAGTAAAGTAAAGCTTTTACTTATCTTTTAAATAATATATCTATGTGTTTTGGAAATGTGTCGGCTTGCCTAGTACCACGATAGACGCCATCACGACGGGTTAGGTTTTGGGTCGTGACAATGGCCCATTTATATGGGATGATGGACTTGCAGCTTCGGATTGGGGGACGTTCAGCCACTACAGAGGAGAGGGCCATATTGGAGGAGCGGTTCCCGCTCAATGCTCATGCTCAACAGCTGGTTGGGCTTGGTGATGGCTACAAACTCTAAGAGGATGAGGATGTCAACATACCTGAGCAGTCCGAAGCCGAGCCGGAGCAGTCGGATGATGATGATGATGATGCTGATAAGGAGGAAGCAGAAGATGATGAATGGGCAGCCTTCAAGGATGAAGGCGATGACGAGGCTTGATCAGGGAGTTTTCATACACCCTACTTGTTATTTTTCTTGTTTTATCTGTTTGAGTATGCACTGAGGACATTGCATGAAATAAGTGTGGGGTGGTAACTTGTAAATATTAGTCTTGTTTTAGTTATTTTTTTTAGTTAGTGTCGTCTTAGACTTTTAGGGAAAAAAAGAGTAGAAAAATAGGACTCTTCTCGACGACGGATCTCCTAGACAGTTTTCTTCAGGGAATTAAGTCTAAAGAAAAAAAAAAGATTTTCTTTGTAGGTAGTGTAGTAATTCCCCCTTGGTTTTTCTTTGGACCGCGGTTCTTTTCCAAGGGTTTTAGTTGAACCGGGTGTAGTTAGTTTTAATATTTAGGAGAAGAAACCACTATGCTATGAATTAATTTGCAGCGATATCTCTTGACTTTGTTATGCCTTGAGAATAGTGAGTACTCTGGTTGTGATGCTTAGGCTCAGTGTTTGACTCTAGTATAAGTACCTTAAATCGTAGATTCTTAAATTTGCTTAACTGCTTTGACTAGAGTATCGTGATAAAATCAATCCTGAGTGAGTTATGTGCCATGTCTGTGTGAGGTTTGTATGTGTTATGTGCATTACAGTTGATGTCTAGAACTTGCCCCATGTGTGTGCAAAGCAAAATATAGTCTTGTTCAGTCTGGGAAGTGATATAGGCGTTTCTTTGTTGAGCCAGATCTATATAGTTTACCCGCCTAAATGTCATATAACATAGTTAACCCCTTTGAGCCTATAATCCTATTTCTTTGGTAATCACATCACAAACGTTACCCTTTGTTTGAACTGACCATATATTTGAACCTTGTCACCTCTCATGAGCACTTGAATTGTGATGAATCATGTAAAAGTTAAAGTGTGGGATGGTGGTTGGCTTTTGAGTGGAATAAATGAAATAAGGAGAAAGGTGCACCGTTTTGAAAAGAAAGAAGAAAAAAAATAATATATCAATAAAAGCCACTTGAAAAAAAAAACATATAGTTGTATTGTATAAAAAAGTAATTCTTGATGGTGGTGGCTAGTGATGTAATTGTGCTTAAAGAAGTATGGGGTAATATACATTGATGTGAATGTGGAGTTTTGGTTTGACATAAGTATGGGCTTGAGTGTTGAAGTATATGTATTAAAATGCTTAAGGGAGGTGTAGTCATTCATATCTAAATGTATCCTACCCGACCCGCAGGCTATATTACAACTAATGAAAGTCCCACTTGATCTTAGACTGAATGAAATCGATTAGTAGAGTATTACACTACGGGCAAGCCTATGGTGCATCATCTGTGGCATATGAATATTATTTCTGAGAGCGAGTGAATTCTTCCTATCTTGAGTTCCTACGGCCTTAAATTTTATTGTGTGTAGAACTAATCTCTTTTGTTGTGTGAGGGCACGTGATTCATGATGGAGAGGTAATGTCATTGACCTCCATGTTAGAGTAAGTAAGTGAATTATGAATAATGCATGGTATTTTTGAGTCAAATCTTGAGGTGAGGATGTTACACCTTAGTGCTCAGTATATTTTAAAGATTCTTGGTGTGACGAGTTAAGGGAATTTCTTAAAAAGGTCATGTCTATAAGTGTAGTTTGATTGCTCGAGGATGAGCAATGTTTAATTGTGGGGTATTGATGTTCGAATATAATTCCATATTTGAGTATATTATTTACCTTACATTTTAGGTGCTTTAATGCAAAACTATACTTTATTTGCGCGTAATGGAGTCTATGTTATGTGTAGGTCCAATGGAGATGAAATTAGAGCAAAAGGAAGATTTAAAGTATAAAGCGTGCTCGAAAACAGTTGGAAAGAAGAAAGAAAGAAGTGAGCAGCGGAAAAATAAAGAAGCTGGCGAAGCGAGCTATGGAGCTCGTGTTAGAGTTGGCAAGGCAAGCCTCTGAGCTCGCGTGGGAGTAGGCGATGTGAGGGGTAAGGCGAGGATGAGCACGCTGAATGCCTGGCACCGCACGGTCTGGGGCAAGATGCATCTCGCGGTTTACCTCGTGAGGCACGGTCTGAGGCGAGCCTGATCCGGATTTTGAAGGCTTATTTCGTCTCCTTGTTTCACTAGGACTTGGGATATGTCGTTTACGTCTTTTTCTACACATATAAATAGATATTAAACACCACTTTTGAAGGAGTTTTGCAACCCGAGGCAAGAATAGCTCGTGGAACACCCGTTGGGGGGATAGAATCATCGATTTCTACATTCCTTCATCTTTACTTTGTAATTTGTTTATGCAAAATACTTGGGATATTGTTACTATGAGTATGAGTAGCTAAACTTCTAATCTAGGGTTTTGATGAAACCTATTGGAGGATGATTTTCCTGTTACGTTAATATAGATTTGCCGTAGTTTTTCTCTACTTGTTCAACTACGTTTATATTGTGGTTGGTTGAAGAGATCTCAATCGATTGTGCCTATTTAGTGAGTGTTACTCGGAAGAGAGTGCATATTTAGGTAGTTGTTGGACAACATCACTCCTAACGTATATGAGGGGTCAATACGGAGGGTTTAAAGGCGGGATTAGGAATAACGAAACCTTGGTGCTATCCGAGTGAGCCGTAACTTAGTGCCAGCTAGCGTAATTCAGGAGAATATGTCTAAAAAACTGTGGTAGTTATTCGGGAGAGAATTACAACACTCAGAGAGCTCATGATCGGTAGAGAAAACTTAGGCAAATTTATAGGAAATGTAGCGGAAAGGATTCCGACAATAGGGGAAATCAGAACCTTAGACCATTCCAATTCTTGTCTACAACCTGTTCGTAGTTAGTTATTAATTACTGCATTTTCATTACGTGAGTAAACATCCAATTTGTTATTTAAATATTTCTGAATATTGATTGCGTGAATTTGTGCAAGTCTAGTATCTGTGCTTAATAGGTTAATTCCCTGTGAGATTCGACTCCGGACTTGTTAACCGGAATATATTTGCAATGACCGCTTAGTCCTTTTTATAAGGCATAGTTTGTTGTGATCAATGCAGCACTACATATGGAAATTTAACCAGAATATATACACTCAATTAGAGAACGGAGAAGGGCCAAATATACCTCTGTACTTGTAACGACCCGACCAGTCGTTTTGAGATTTAGCATTACGTTCGGTGATTTGAGACTTTCAGTAGCTTCATATGATGTATTATGACTTGTGTGTATGATCTGTTTTAGTTTTTGAGTGATTCGGGATTGATTTGGAAGAATGCCTCTCGATGTGGAAGCTTTAAGTAGGAAGAGTTCATCAAGGTTTGACTTTTAGGTAAGTGGACTTGGAATCGAGTTTTTATGGTTCCGATAGGTTCGTATGATGATTTTTGACTTGTACGTATGTTCAGATTTGATTTTGGAGGTTCGCAGAAGAATTTGACACTATTTGTCGAAAGTTGACAATTTGAAAAACTTAAGAACTCATAAGTTTGACCAAGAGTTGAATTTGATGTTACCGGACTCTAGTTGATGTTCTGAGACTTTGGATAGGTCTATATAGTTGAATTGAACTTGTGTGTAAAGTTTGAAAGTAATCCGAAGTGTGTAAGTGTGATTCCGATACTCTTTTGAATGAATGAAGATTTAATAACTTAAGAGAAATTCTATTTGGTTTGAGCCTTCGATTCTTTGTTGTGATGTTCTCGTGTGTGTTTTGAGCCTTTGGATAAGTTTGGATAATATATTTGTACTTGTTGGTATGATTGAATGGGGTCCCGAGAGACTCGGGTGTATTTTGGATATTGGTTGAGAGACTAGTTAAGTTAAGGATTTGGAGTTTGACTACGGTCAATATCGGGTCAAGATGATATCTTTTCGGCGGTTTGATTACGTGAGCAGGTTTGTAGTGTGTTTTATGATTGAAATGCATATATGATTTGTGTTTGGGAGGTTCCGAATGGGTTTTGGGTGCTAAAATAAAGTTTTTGCCGTTGCTGATTTTTCTGGTGTAAACAATTCCGAAAATACCGATTTTATCCCTGAAATTTTCGGATTTCCTTTAAAACTTTAAAATATCATATCTCCCTCATTTTAAGTCCAAATTGGGTGATTTAAAAGGCTATATTGGGTGTAATCTCGCAAGGATCATGTTATGCTTATCAAATATGAGTTTTGAATCATCTAGGATCTGTTTCGGGTTGGGACAACTACTGCATTTTTACTTATTTCGAAATTTAGTTATTTTTTCTTACATGGTTTTGGAGCTCGTGGAGAGGCAATTTTGAGGGAGTTTTCATTTTATTCATTAGGTTAAGTAAGCCTAACTCTAATTATGAGTATAACATAAATCTATTAATGATTGTGGATCTAAATCAAGGAATCTTAAAGAAGAAAAGAGGGTTTTGGTTTGAAAGATAAGAAAGTGCATTTTGGTAGTTTTGGCAAAACCTTTCTAAAGTGAAAAATAGAGATTTGAACATCGATTCAAAGTCGGATTTGGATAAAACTTATATGGTTGGAATCGTATTCGAATGGGGTCTCAGAACTTATAAATTTTGTCGAGTTTCGGGATACGTGCCTGGGTTGAATTTTTGGTTAACTTTAAGTATTTGATTAAAGATGCAACCTTTATTATTTGGGTTGATTCCTATTGAATTATTTGATGTTATTGGGTTGTTTTTGGATAGATTCGATCCATTCGGAGGTCGATTCACGCGGGAAGATATTTTTATTTTGATTTGGCTTGTTTGAGGTAAGTGTCTTGCCTAACTTTGGTTGGAAGATTTTTTCCCCTACTATTTGATATTGTTTGCTACATGCGGGGTAATGTATATATGAGGTGACGAGAGTTTATACATATGCCATGAGTATTCATGCTCGGGGTAGATTCTAACTTACTTTATGCCTTATTTTCGTTGTGTGTTTTACTTGATTCAACGTGTTATTAAATTAATCGACTTCATGAGTACTGTAAATCATGCTAGAGGAATGTTGAGACTATTGATACCTTATGTTGAACATGATGAGCAAAGCTTGAGACGTATGTTATTTTTTCCTTGGGGATAGATACACGTAGGTTATGGACACACATTTAGACTTGTTCTTGTAATGTGCCTTGATTGGGACGTGTACACTTTGTGATACATATGTGATCCTTTATATGACTACTTGGACTTGGTTGCTATACTTTATTTATCTATAGTAATTCTTTATCCGCATTCTTATTATTATCATGTCCTTGTGCATTTTATTGATGAGTTATATGGATGCGCCTCTTGATGATAAATTGTTATCTTGCATTGTTGTGATAATAATTGTGGCACATGTTGACATGTTATGCGGATTGATTTTAGATTCACGTGCGGCGACATAAGGGAAGAATTTCATTTGTGATGCCCATGCAGCGAGATAAAGGTGGCTAGATGCACATGTGACGGCATAAGGGTGATGTTTATTGATGCGCACGCGGAGAGATAAGGGTGTTTATGCGTGTGTAGAAATATAAGGGGAAATATTCATTGTGATGCTCACGAGGCGAAATAAGGGTGGAATTGAGGGGATGTTATGTAATAGCCCGGGAGCAATTTTCATTCGTTATGCGTGTGTGGGGGTACAAGTGGGGCATTCTTGTTGTGCTTATGATTTCTTTGTGTGTGTCATGCATTGTCACATGATTTGTTACATTTTTTATAATATGCTAATCTATGCCTCTGTTACTAGTTGATGACTTAGCTGTATTTTTATAGTTATGGCTTGATACAACTTGTTCAGACTTATACACTGTGTAGATGCAAGATTCAGATCATATAGGAAATTCCGGATGTTGGAAATTTGATTATGTGGTTTACGGGCTAAGGTTGAAGTAATGATCTTTAGTTATGTTGTGTTGTCAGGCCTATATGGAATAGGGTGATGTGAGATCACCCCCGGGTATGTGCATGGGAAGGTTACACGGTGATTTGATGGCCTTGGAATGACTCTTAGCACGTTCGAGGACGAACGTATGTTTAAGTGGGGGAGGATGTCACGACCCGACCGATCGTTTTGAGCATTTGCACTTCGCTCGATAGTTTGAGGGCATGAGTAGATCCGTATGATGTATTATGACTTGTGTGAATCATCGATTTTGGCTTTCAGGTTAATCGAAATCGATTTAGAAGAATGAAATTCATGAATTAAGCTTTAAGTTGGAAGAGTTGACCAAATTTGACTTTTGTGAATTTGACCCCGGAATGAAGTTTTGAGGGTTCAGTTAGGTCCGGATGATGATTTTGGACTTGGGCATATGCCCGAATTTGTATTTGGATATTTCTAGAAGAATTCGACGCTAGTTGGCGAAAGTTAAAAATTTGAAGGTTTGGAAAGTTCATAAGTTTGACCAGGAGTTGACTTTGATGAAATCGGGTTCAGAGAATTGGAATAGCTTCGTTATGTCATTTGGGACTTGTGTGCAAAATTTGAGTTCCTTCCGAGTTGATTTGATATGTTTCGGCCTGAGTTTTGGAAGTTAAAAGTTTAAAGTTCATTTTAGTTTGCTTTGAGGTACGATTCGTCGTTTCGATGTTGTTATGTGCGATTTGAGGCCTCGAGTAGGTCTATGTTATATTATGGGTCTGATTGGTATATTTGGACCAGGTCCCGAGGGGCTCAGGTGAGTTTCGGACGAGGTTCAAAACCATTTTATCGCATATTGCATTTGGCTAAGGCTGCTGGTTCTGGTGTGGCCACATCTGCGGACAATTGGTCGCAGAAGAGACTTCACACATGCGGGGTCTTCTTCGCAGAAGCAAAAAGGAACAGATGGGAGTGAGGGTCACAGGTGCGGGTGCATGGGCGCAACTACGCGACCGCAGATGCGGTTCAGTGTGCGCAGAAGCACGATCGCAGAAGCGGGTAGAAGATTGCAGAAGCGATGGCTGTTGGTTCAAGGATTCTTTGCAAAAGCGAAAAATTTACTGCAGAAGCGGAGGTCGCAGATGCGGCGAGTTAATCGCAAATGCGATGAAACTGGGCAGAATGCTTTAAATTCGAGGGTTGACTATTTATATCACATATTGTGCTATAGACTTCAGAATTGGGGTGATTTTGGAGGCAAATTTCATCACAAGGATTGGGGTAAATGTTCTACACTCGGTTTTGATTATATTTCGTGATTCTATCTCCATTTTTGGTAATTGGGTTATGAATGTTAAAGAGAAGTTTGGGGATTTTAGCCTAAAGTTTCATAGACTGAGTCTTTGAGTTTTGAACATCGATTCGGAGTCGGAATTGGGTGAAACTAGTATGGTTGGACTCATAATTGAATGAGTTATCGGATTTTATATGTTTCGTCGAGTTCCGAGGCGCATGCCCGGGTTGGACTTTTGGGTTGATTTAGGGCTTTTGATTAAAGATTCGATCTTTATCGATTGGGTTTATTTCCTTTGGCGTTAATTGATGTATTTGAGTTACTTTTGGCTAGTTTCGAGCCGTTCGGAGGTCGGTACGTGCGGGATGACATTTTTGGAGCATCGCTTGGGTTGCTCGATATTGGATTTGGCTTGTTCGAGGTAAGTAACACTTTTAAAATTAGTACTGAGGGTATGAAGCCCTGAATAACGTGTTATATGATTGATGTTGAGGTGACGCGCATGCTAGGTGACGAGCGTGTGTGCGTGCACCACGTGAATTATGATTTAGCCGATTCCATGGAACTGTGTAGCTATCTTATCTGAATATTTTTACTATACTCTATGTGTTAGAGCACTTAAGTTGTAATTTATGCTAGAAATCATGTTTAGGCTATATGTTGGTACTGTTGGGACCCACAATGGTCGTTCTTTATTGTTGAGTTATTGCATAATTGTAGTTATGTACTCAGTCACATTCATCATTTCATATCATATCTCAATCTCTGTTATCGTATATTGTTACATTTTGTATCATTGATTAGGGTTGCTAAGCAACAGTGTTGTGAGCCGAGAGATTGATGACTGAGTAAGGTCGAGGGCCTGTTGTGAGTGACATTTATAGGATCGGCTACACGCCGCAATATGCTTTATTGATTCATGCCAGGATTTGGCTTATTATAGCGCTTGGGCTGGATCGGACCCTCCGGAGTCTGCACACCCACAGTGGGCGCAATTGCTATCAATCATTTGCATTAGGTTAGATCTGCCCTAGTTCATTTGCATTGGGCTGGATCTGCCCTAGTTCATTTGCATTGGGCTGGATCTGCCCTGATTTATTTTCATCTTTGGGCTGGATTAGCCCTAAACATTTATATTTGGGATGGATCTTGCCTGGGATGGATTTGCCCTAAATCGTACTGAGTGATTGACTGTTAGTTGCTATTTATATTGAGGGATGTATCTTCCCTGGGATGGACCTGCCCCGTACATCACTGAGTGAATGAGTACTCTGAGAGTGTGAGTACGTGAGTTCATCACTGAGATGCATAGCATTTGACATGCGTATTTGAAATGCATGCATAGAGATGCATTTCCTCCTGCTACCCGGTTTTTGGTGACATTCATGATTTCACTTGTATATTGATATGTAGGCATAGAGATGTAATTTCCTCATGCTATCTGAAAATGAAATATCTTATTTGCTGTTGAAAGGTTTTTGGGAAAAATCACCGTTTTAAAACTTGCTCATATATATCCTTGGGGTTTCTCGGTGAAAGATTTGGGATTTACTGTTATACTTGAAAAGCATGCCTATTTTTCTGTAACTGTAAACGAGTTGAGCATCTTACATCTGAGTTACTTTCATGTACAATTTTATTATTATCGTTATGACTGTTGACTGTTGCTGGTTATTGGAGTTGGAGTCAGTCCCTTGTCCCAGCTCGTCACTACTTTCAAACTAAGGTTAGGTTTGTTACTTATTGAGTACATGGGGTCGGTTGTACTCATACTATACTTATACACCTTGCGTGCAGATGTTGGATTCTGATGTTGCTGTGCACGGCGGGAGCTGGATCTGAAGATGTACCTGCATTCCGGTCATAGCTACCTCTTCATCTTGGTAGCTTTAGAATTTTAATCTGTTCCTGTATAGTTCAAACAGATGATGTATTGTATTTCATACTAGCCTTGTAAATTTTAAATCTTAAAAGTTCGTGATTTGTACTACTAGTCCTTAGTGAGTTATATTAAATACAATTATCTCATCTTTGATTCACATTAGTGTTATTATATTATGTTATTTTGTTAATTAGCTTAACTAGCGGGTTGGGTTAGGTGCAATCATGGCGGTTTGAATTTTGGGTCGTGACAATTGACCTCAATCCGGTACCGAAAAAAGCTCTCGTGATGAAGTACCGAGGACTGCAAAAATATGAAAAATGTGAGAAATATCAAAACCTAAGTAAAGTTCGAAGGAGCGTAACGATGCCTTACATGTTCAGCGCCTGCTATGCCTCATTGAAAAGGCACGACATGTTCACCTCATTCATTTTCGCCTGGTCCTCCTCGGTAACTAGGCATCAGAGGAAGATAGATACCCCCACAGGAGCAGACAAAACTCGGGCATTCTTTGGGATGGTAAGAATAACCGATCTCTTACTGGGGTCCACACTCTGAGCAGGGAACTGATTGATCAATTTCGGGCTCGAACTCAGCCTGCCAGCTTCCGAGGATGTGTCCTTCTTCGGAACTTCCAAGTTGCCCAGTCCGAAGAAATCTTCCAAAGCGTACGAGTCCACACCATAAAAAAGGAGTGAAGGGGATCGTCCGCACCATGAACTTCTTCATTGGACTTCTCCTTTCTTTCTTGAGCCTCCTCGAGCATGGACTCGGTGTAGGAGGGCATCCTCAAAATCTCTAATATACCGGGCGCTTCCTTCGGAGCGGAGCCGGCGTCCTAGGGAGTCTCACCCCGGGTCTCCACATCGATCTCTTGAGTCTGAGGGGGGTCGACCTCACGAGTCTCCCCATCGGATGCCTCCTGCTCCCCGGGAAAGGTCTTCCCGTGGGTGACAAAAATGAGCTCATACTCCGGCTCGTCCCTGAGCCGGAGGAGAGTGTCGGAGTCTGGCACCCGGGAGCTAGAGCTCTTCCTGGGCTTGTGGGCCACCCTCTTCTTTAGTTTCTTCACCTCAGAGCCCGGGGATCCCGAAGGTTTTCTCTTCCTTTTCTTCTTTTCCTCCACGGTAACCCCGGGCTGCCCTGCAATGGTGGAATCAACAGGCAAGAACACATCATCGTCCCCTTCCAAAGGCCCAACTTCGGTGGTCTTAGGCAAACCTACAACAACAAAGGGGAAGAAAAGTCAGTATGGTGAAAAGCTAGAAGCATAGAATTAACTATTCAGAGAGAGACCTTACCATGAGAACGGGCCTCCCATCGTCCCTTCAAAAGCCTGCTCCATGCGTGCTCGGAGTATGTCATCTGAGTACAGATGCCCTCGATCCACTCTTTCAGCCGGGGGACCGCATTCGGAACCTGGGCGACAATTGCACAACCACAAGTATGAATTAAAAAAAGAAAGAAGAATATAATAAATTTTTTGACGCTCAAGGAAAGACTACACTAACGATATGCGTTCTACTTCTCGGGGAATGGCATGTACTCGGGGGGGATCAAGTCTTCGGTCTTTACCTGAACGAAGCGTCCCTGCCAGCCTCAGTCTTAGTCTTCGTCGATGCTCATAAAAGAGGCCTTGCTGGCCCGACGAGTAAGCTTGATCAGTCCCTCTCAGAAAATTCGGGAACTGTATAAATGAAGCAGAGGATCAATTGTGAACCGATGATACTCGGTCTTTTTCACGAAGTAGCGAAGGAGGATCGCGATCCTCTATAGAGATAGATGGATTTGCCGGAGGCACAACTCGTACCTCTTGCAGAAATCCAGAACGACCGGGTCCACCAGACCCAGTGTGAAAGAGTAAGTGTAAACACTGAAGTACCCCTCCACGTGGGTAGTAATGGCATCCTCGGGCCCGGAGACTACTGCATCCTTGATCCCAATTGTAGTCCTTTCGAACTATGGGAAAAAAGTCTTCGGTCATGGAGCATATGTACCTTGATGCTCCTTCACCACAGTCCTGTATGCGTGAGAGTTTCTCGACCTTAAAGTCGTCTGCAATTGAGCAGCCCCCAGGAATGAGCAATTTCAAGGGAGGCTCGGGGGCCGGTTCGTTGGCAGCCACCTCGGGAGAATCCGTTTCGAGGGCAACTACTTCAGAAGCAACTTCCTTAGTACCAGCGGCCGGTTGGGAAGATGAAGAGGCAACTTATTAAGGAACAAATTTGGATATTTTAGCCATTTTTATTTGGGGAGGTTTGAAAATTTGAAGTAAGAATGCGAAGTTTTGAAAGGACGAGTTTTGAAGATGAAGAACATAATATGAAGATTTAAAGGAAATCTGGGTAAAAACCTAGAAATCACTATGAAAATTGAAGAAAAAGAATGAAGATATTAAGGTGTGAAAGAAGTTTGATGATAGCCGGAGAGCTCGAAGGTAATAGCTTGGTCAAAAGGTAGAAAAAGAACAAAGGATGGAAGCTTTTATAGGGAAACAAGTAACGCTTCACATTCGGGGCAACTAGCCGATGAGCGACACGTGTCCGAAATCGGAACAACGCGACTGATGGGACGTTTCAGCTCCTTCATCGTAACGTACGAAGGAAGGAATCAGAAAGCATCTATCATTTCCCATCGTTTCGGCAAACCTACTATCTGAGAAATGATGGGACTATTTGTATACAGGTGAAACCGAGTCTAATGAGCACTCCGATTTCCTGAAGAGGCAAACGAAACGAGGACGTGACTGTAAGGAATCGGAATTAAAGCCAGAAGCTTCTCGTATCAGGTCCTGAACAAAACACTTACCCTCGGAGTCATCGAGACCACGTGTCTCAGGTTCGGTTTGAGTCCGAAGACCTTGGAGAGCATTGCCAAGCGACGTTCTATAACACACATACCAAGGCAATATATTTCTGCTCTCTCTGTTTCTAAAAGTTATTCAAAGTTCTTGTTTTAGTTCATAAGTTCTTCATAAGAGCTTGCTCGCAACCGAAGGCAGATTCCTTGTTAAGTCTCTCACTGAGCTCAGACTCACTATCTTCATCGGTTTGGCTATTTACTTTATCTTTTATTTGCTTATCTAACGTCATTAATCACTTGTATTGAATTAGTCCACATATTTTTAAAACCACGTATAAATTCAATTATTATCTATTTTTAAGGGTAAACACAAAATAATTTGAAACGAAAGTGTTGTTTGAGATGATTATGCAGTTGCCTTAATTGGAAAGTCCAACATCAGTGCAATTTAATTAGCCCCCCCTCTTTTCTAATTTACACGATATTCTTTTCAGTTTAGCACGTCATATACTTTAAAATATGATAATTTTCTGATAATAGTGGTATCTTGTACAACTTAGTATTTTTAAGAATTTCAAATACATTTTCGAATTCTTTGATAAGCTTTAAAGGAAACGGGCCAAACCCCTCTATTTTCGAAACAATTTACATTAACATATGTAACGCTTTACGTATAAAAAAGAGTTAATACCCTAAAATCCCCTTTAACTATTAACGTTTCGTGAGTTACCTACTTAAATTATAGGGTGTCCCCAAAACCCCCCCGAACTATATTCTTCTTCATATTAAAACCCCTCTGTTGAATTCTTAGAGGTGCGTCTGGTACACGCTCCTAATAAACTAAAAACTTGCCATGTGGCATAACACGTGGCTATTTAACTCAGCCTATATGTTAAATCCCCCCAAACTATCTGGTGTCCCTAAACCCCTCTTGAACTATATTCCCTATATGTTAAAAACTCCCCGTTGAATTCTTAGAGGTGTGTCAAGATAACTATATTAACTTATAGTCTGTACTAAGTTTTCGATGTAGCTAGCTTACTCGTGGTATGTTACTTTCCGATGAATTAATTCTGAGCATTTTTGGCTAAACTAGGATCTAATACAAATGTTTTATTTTTAGCTTTAATTGTGGTTATGATGTATGCTAGGTTCCAATTGAATAGATCCTTATTTATATTTATTTTGCAGCAAAAAAAATAAGGCATATAGTGTTGCATTTCTGAAAAAATTCTCTTATATTATAGAAAAAAGATTACACAAACTAACATTCCATAAACAAGAAACCAATCAGCCAATAACTACATTCTCTAATTCTAGATTACACAAACAAGGTCTAAGAGATTTAACTTTATTCTCTACAAAGTGTTAAGTTTAATAAGAAGATTTAAATAAGTGTTATTTTAATAATATGAGTAAGAAATAATAGAAGACTTAAACAACAAAAAAAGAATAAATAATTTTAGAAGAACAAGAGAGTTGAAAAATTTTCAGAGGAAATCTGTATAGAAAACTGAAGAGGAAAGGTGAAAAAATGAATAAAAAAATAAAGAAATGAAGAAGATGAGTGAAAAATGAAACAAATGAGGAGAAAATTTTAAAAAGTAAATTTTTAAAAAGTGTATGGCTAATTAGCCATTACACACTGTCAGGTGGGCCATTTCGATGGTATTTTTTCAGCCTTTACATGCACTTTGGTGAGTTATTACACACATTATGCCAGGTAAGCAACATGAGATTTTAATATGAAGGGAAAAATAGTGTAGGGGTTTTTAGTGACACCCTATAGTTTAAGTAAGTAACCCACAAAAAGTTAATAGTTAAAGGGGTTTTAGGGTATTACTATGTTGTAAGCAAACTGATCACTTATACCCCTAACCCTAACAGAGCCTCCATCTATACTGACAGCCGCCCTCAAACCTTTGATTTTGGAAACTGAATTGTTAGAAAAAATATAATAAAACTGTGTTCATTGTTGGATTTCTTGAAATCAAAATTCTTCAAAATTTTTAAAAAATGGGGGTTATAACCTATGCTAGAATCATCTTTTTGACTGGCTCAATTTGTTGTTATTGTTATTAATTGTGAACGGATTTGTCAGATAACTAAAAACTATTGCTGAGTGATGCATCTAAAATAGATTTGAAAGATGTTTTTTCTCTTAGATTCATTAGCTGGATTATGACTTGCGCATCCATTACTCAGTATATTATTGCTTTAAATGGAGGATGGTATGGATACATTAAGGGCAAGAAAGTGTTAAGGCAGGGGATCCTATGTCTCCTCTATTATTTGTTATGTGCATGAAGTACTTCACAAGAATCATAGGAGTAATAGCAACTAAGGATGGTTTTGATTTCCACACTAAGTGCAAGGGTCTTAAACTGAATCATATTTATTTGCAGATGATGTGTTGATATTCTATAAGGGTGAATTTCAGGCAGTACAATTGGTGTTGAGAGGGCTAGTGACATTCTCAAATACGTCAGGGTTGACAATTGTACTGATCCGACCAGTCATTTTGAGTTTTATCGATCCGTTCAGTGATTCGGGGTCTTGAATGACTTTATATTGTATATTATGATTTGCGTGCATGGTCGAATTTGAATTTTGGATGTTTCAGGATGAATTTGGATAAGTGATTCTTACTTTAGAAGTTTAGGTTGAAAATATTGACCGAGGTTTGACTTTTGTGTAAACAATCCCATAGCAGTATTTTGATGGTTCCGATAGGTCCGTATTGTGATTTTGGACTTGGGCGTATGCCTGGAATCGAATTCGAAAGTATGTAGGTTGATTTGTGTTATTTTGCCGAAAGTTGGCAATTTAAAGGCTTAGAATTTTTATAAGTTTGACTGTAGGTTGACTTTATAGCGATCGTGTTCGAATTTCTCTTTCGAAACTTGGAATAGGTCCATTTTTTTATTTGGGACTTGTCCGCAAAGTTTGGCGTCATTTCGAGTTGATTTGATAGGAACCAGACGCACAGTTGTGTGTTTAGAAGTTCTTGAGCTTCATGTGTTTTGGAGGTCTAATTCGTAGTTTTGGATGTTATTTTACTGATTTGATCGCACGAGCGAGCTTGTGTTATATTTTTAGACTTGTGTTGATATTTTCTTTGGAGCCCCGAGGGCTCGGGTGAGTTTCAGACGCGTTTTGGATTGTTTGGAAATTGCTGGCGTGATTAGATGCGTCAGGTCTCACATTTGCGAGTTTTGGATGGCAATTCCGATGTTAGTTGTAATCTGCTAGGTTCGCATTTGTGAGGCGGTGGCCTGGGTGAGCTTGTTCGCATTTGCGATCTCTTTGTTCGCATTTGCGAAATGTCCCATGTTGGCGATTGCGAACTTTGTATAGCATTTGCGATGACAGCAGGGATCGGAGGGGTTTCACTTTTGCGATAATTTTCTTACATTTGTAAACTCTAGGTCGCATTTACGTCACCTGTGACTGCACAAAAAACAGAGGAATGTGATTTTTAGCTTCATTTTCATATTTTGGAACCCTAGACTCGGTAGGAGGCGATTTTGAAGAGGAATTTTCATCTACGAACTTTGGGTAAGTAATTCTAATTTATTTCTAATCATATTCCATCAATATATCTTTGATTTTAACATCAAAATCATGTGAATCAAAGTGGAGATTTGTGAAACTTTGTCAAGTTTTTGAAAATTAAGAATTTAATTTTTGAGAGTCGATTTGGACTTGGATTTTAAAACTAATCACATATATGAACTCTTGGGGTCATGGGTAGTCGGAGTCTGCCATTGGACTCGGGCTTTGACCGGGCGAGCCCCGGGTTGACTTTTGAAGAATTGTGTAAAGATCATAGCTTTATTCATTGGATTTGCTTTCTCTTGCATTATTTGATGTTATTAAGTCGATTTTGATTTGATTTGTACCGAGCGGAGGTGAACTTTAAAGGAAAAGCAATTTTTGAGTATTGATTGAGGGCTTTTGGAGGTAAGTATCTTGCATAACATTGTGTTGGGGAAACTACCCCGTAAGGATTGGTTTGTTTGTACTGTTTGAGCAACATGAAGACGTGTACACGAGGTGATAAGTGTGTACACGACTTATATGTAGAAATTTGACTGGGTTACACTCTTAGGTTCTTATGTCGATTAAAATGAAGTTGCCTTTTCCTGTTAAATCCTTCAATTGAGAAATTTATCCTTACATGTCTTATTTGAAATTGATTGGTTCATGTTCTACCCTTGTTACCAAATATACTCTTATATGCCTTAATTGAAGTTGTTGCCTCTTTTAGTGCTATGTTATTTCTTCCGTAATTGCTTATCCTTAATTGAAATTATTGTTATCTCTTCCATGGTTGACTTATCCTTATAGAAGTATTTGTTATATGTTACCTCTTCCATTGTTGACTTGTTCTTATTTGAAATCACTGATACATGTTATCTCTCTTATTATTGCGTCATTCTTATTTGAAATCATTGTTATATGTTATCTCCCCTATTGTTGAGTTACTCTTATTTGATATCGTTGTTACACACTATCTCTCTCATTGTTGAGTTATTCTTGTTGAAACCATTATTACTTGTTATGTCTTTCATTGTGAGCTTGTTTTCCCATTTCCTTATATTTTTTGTAATTTTTGTGTTGATTTACTTGTCGTACTCCCGATTTATTATTGTTCTTATTGTATTCAGTGTTATTGTGCCGAGGGCTATGTGTGGTTGTGGTATTGGACTTGTTTGTAAATAAATGTTGTCGCATATGAGCACATTTGGTGCGAGTTGTTATATTGTGTTGTTATGCTTTTGGCACACGTGATGTTGTTGAGAGGATATGTCAGGGTGCTCGTACATGAGTTATCCGTGTTATTGTTATTATCGATATTTGCACATGCGACATGAATATTATTATGCGCATGTAGCGAGACAAGGCAGACATTTACTTTATTATTGCACACCTGGTGAGACAAGGGGGGACTATGTTGGGGATGATTTGTGATGACTTGTGATGGTTTAGGGGCATTGTTATTGACAATATTTGTGTAGTGGTGTGCCTACCTTGTGTGAGTCTTGCATTTTACGCTTTGTTGTGTTGTCTCCTATGTGACATTCATTGTCTATGCTCTTACTTGTTGACTCGAGTTGTGATAGAACACTTGCACAAGCATACACGTAATTAATCATTCATATCGGTTTAAGAAGATGAACCCTGATGTTTGTTGATCATTTACATGTATTTCTTGTATACTTGACCTTGTGTGAGTGTTGTACTATTGGCACGTAAGTTGTCCGTAAATTTATCGGGTATGTTATTGCTGGCACGTAAGTTGTCCATGCGGTTATGAGATAATGTCACTCCCTTAGCACGCGAGTTGTCCGTGTAGATATGAGGTATTAACGGTATTGGCACGTGAGTTGTTCATGTAGCACGTGAGTTGTCCATGCAGTTATGATTTGTAATGTGAGCACAAAATGCCAAGTGATTTGGGTTCGTAATTTGGGACCCGTGAATTGTGGTTATGAGGTGTGATGGCTCGGGAGAATTCTTGTATAAATCTTGTGTGAAAGTGGTTGTTTATTGGGTTGTTACCTGTTTCTCCTTACTTGGTTTCATAGGACTTTAATTGTATTCAACTTGCTCTATGACGTTATTAACTGGTTGTTCCTTGTTGCTAATTATTGCTTCTAGTTTTCTATTGCAAGTATTGTTTGTCGTTTTTACCATGCTTAGCTTTATATTGATATTGTTCCCGGTTAGTTTCACATTCATACTTGTACAGATTATTATGTCCAGTATGTGTCTAGGTTCTTCCTCGTTACTACTCCACCGAGGTTAGTCTTTAATACTTACTGGATACCGTTGTGGTGTACTAATGCTATGCTTGCTGCATATTTTGTGCAGACCCAAGTACCTCGGAGCTTGTTGATCATAAGAAAGCTACTCGAGTATTGCCGTGGAGACTTCAAGGTATACCTGCCGTCGAATTTGCAGGCCTCAGAGTCACCTTTTGAAATCTTACTTTGTATTGTTTACTTCTATTCCGGAATAGTTGTACTTAAAAATTTTCCTAGTAAACTCAGTAGAGCTTATGACTTGTACTACTGGTTTTGAGATGTTGTATATCATGTTGGGATTGTTGGCTTTATATATAAATATATGGTTCATGTTTAATAGTTGTTTTGGTTAAATTTTGTTATTAATTGAGTAAGTGTTAGGCTTACCTAGTCTTAGATTCTAAGTGCCATCACGACTCCCAAGGAGGGGTTTTGGGTCCTGACAAGTTGGTATCAGAGATCTAGGTTCATAGGTACTATGAGTCATAAGCAAGTTTAAAAGAATCTTGTGGATCGGTACGGAGACGTCTGTACTTATCTTCGAGAGGCTACAAAACTATTAGGACACTTCACTTCTTTCATTCCTATCGTGCGAGTTTATTGATTTCAAAATTTGAGCCTTTGTCATTCTATTCTCTTACAGATAGTGAGAACACGAGCTGCAGTTACTGATGACGTTGCCCCTAGAGCCGACGTTGCTAGGGGCCGAGGCAGAGGCAGAGGCAGAGGCAGAGGCAGAGGTAGAGGCAGAGACAGATGCCGAAGAGGAGCACGTGCTACAGCTAGAGCACCTACCAGTGCAACAGTGAGGAGCCACTAGTAGCTCCTATTGGGAACAGACACTGGAGGCGCCTGTTGCTTTTCAAGGACTTCAGGAGGCTTTAGCGCAGTTCCTGAGCATGTTTGGTATATTGGCTTAGGAGGGATTGATTCCGGTTGCACCAACTACTTCATAGACTGGGGAGGAGCTCCGACTCCCGCCGCCCATTCTCCAAAGCAGTGAGTCCACGTTGGTAAGGTTTCGGGTGTCATGCCAACACAACCTGTTATTCTGGTACAGCCTGTTGTTCAGGTTCACCCTACAGTTAGGGCAGTAGCATCTGAGCAGGAGCAACTTCGACTAGAGAGGTTCAAGAAGTATCACCTTCCTACTTTCAATGGTTTGCCTTGAGAGGATGCACATGGTATTCTAGAGGAGTGCCACTATATTTTTCGTACCATGGGTATTGTGAAGACGAATGGGGTTGCTTTTACTACATTCCAGCTATCAGGAGTAGTGTATTAGTGGTGGTTACGAGGAGGGTAGCCTAGACGATGCATCTTCAATTACATCGACTTGGTTTTCAGAGGTATTCTTGAGAGAGTTTGTTCCTCAGACCCTTTGGGATGCATGGCACGCGGAGTTCGAGCAACTGTGCCAGGGTACTATCTTAGTGTCAGAGTATGCTATTAGATTCAGTGATTTTTCCAGGCACGCACCTGCTTTGGTTTCTACAGCTAGAGAGCGAGTCTGCACGTTCATTAAGGGTCTCAGCTATGGTACTCGATTCAGCATGGCTTAGGATTTGGAGATGGATGTTCCATTTTAGCAGGTTGTAGAGATCACTCGCAGATTAGAGGGTATGCAGGGTCAGCAGAGAGATGGCAGGGAGGCTAAGATGCCTCGTAGACCAGGAGGATCTGCTGATTCCTATTATAGAGGCAAGGTACGTCATGCTAGAGGTTTTGTGCGTCAGCCAGTTCAATTTTCACTTCAGGCTTCACATGGTGCTTCAAACATTCATGGGTCCCAAAGTACCCATACCGGACAACTTCCATAGCCACGTCAGCGGAGAGGTTGCTTTGCGTGTCGAGATACCAGCCACATGGTGAGAGATTTTCCAAGACTCCAAACAGACTTGTCACATCGGGGTATTCAGGCTATGAGTTCTACTCCAGTTGCTGCTATACCTGCACTGCCAGCTAGGGCTGAAGGTCAGGCGGGTAGTGGTCACTCTAGAGGGGTAGGCTGGGCCTATTATTATGCTCTTTCTAGTTAGGCAGAGGCTGATGCACTAGATGATGTCCTTACAGGAATGAATTCAATTGAGTATACAGATGCATTTGTATTACTTCGATCCGGTCTCATTTATTGGTAAGATTCATCATGCCTTGCTTTAGATATGGTTGTGTTTTGTGATTCTTGTACTTTGTTCATGTGTTCACACCAGTCGAGAATTTTATTGTGATATCCTATGTCTATCGTTCTGGTTTGGTTGCCATTGTAGGTCATGAGACTTGGGTGGACTTTCTGTTAGTTAAATATGATGGGCTTTGATGTGATATCTGGATGGTTCGTCCTGACTTGTGGTTTGGGTGTTCTACAGGTATGGAAAGTTGTTACGTGTTGTGGTTCTGGTTCTACGAGGTTGAGTTAGTAGAATGGTTTAGTTTCTGAGATGTTTACCTTACTCGTGATTCCGAGTGGAGGATAGGGGCCTGGTGTTCTTTATGAATAGGTGTGTGGGTGTCGAGCTATGTACTATGGTGAGGTCATATTGAGGTAAGATTTGTGGTGGTTGTTGCGTGTGTCTTTCTTCTTCCTTGTGGATTGGATCTGTAGTATGGTATCGGTGGGGAGTTGTGCCTGTTTGGGCTTGTTTGATAGTTCTCTCATGTGTTCCGCTTTTCATATTCAGTCATATTCGAGTTGTGCTTGTTGGGTTTGGATTGATGCATGTGCCCAGGTGGCATTTGAGGTGGCTTGTTGATCAGATGAGTAGTTATGAGCTTCACATGTTTCTTGCATTATTTTCAGCATTGTGAAGGTTTGGAACAAGGTTTTAGTCGATATGAGTCTGTTTGCCAGTACTGAGCTTGGTAATGGGCAGTTGTTGTGGTCAAAGTTATTGCTATGGGCATATGGATGACGTGTTATGTCGTGTGGGTATACCTTGTGAGTGTATGCATGAGCTATTGTAGCTAGTTGAGGATTTTACAGTGTGTTTGTGTGATAATAGGGCCCTTGGTAGATGTGGAAATTTGATTCTAAAGCTTATCGACATGAGTAGAAGGAATAATCTACAGTTATGATGTTGTTGTCGGGGTTGTGTGGATCGGGGTGGCGTTAGATCACCCGTGAGTATGTGCATGGTGAGTTTATATAGGGATTTGATGGCTTGGGAAAGAATCTTGGCACGTTCGAGGAAAAACGTTTGTTTAAAAGGGGGAGGACGTAACAACATGACCGGTCGTTTTGAGCTTTAGCAATCCGTTCAGTGGTCCGGGGTCTTGAATGGCTTCATATTGTGTATTATGACTTGCGTGCATGGTCGAATTTGAATTTTGGATGTTTCAGGATGAATTTGGATGAGTGATTCTCAATTTAGAAGCTTAAGTTAAAAATATTGAACGAGGTTTGACTTTTGTGAAAATGAGCCTGTAGCGGTATTTTGATGGCTCCTATAGGTCCATATCGTGATTTTGGACTTGGGCGTATGCCCGAAATTAAATTCATAGGTCCGTAGGTTGATTTGCGATGTTTTGCCGAAAGTTGGCAATTTAAAATCTTATAATTTTTATAAGTTTGATCGTAGGTTGACTTCATAGAGATCGTGTTCGAATTTTTGTTTATAGACTTGGAATAGGCCTGTTTCGTTATTTGGGAATTGTCCGAAAAGTTTGGTGTCATCCCGAGGTGATTTGATAAGTATCGGACACGCAGTTGGGTTTTTAGAAGTTCCTCAGTTTCATGTTGATTTCATGTGTTTTGGAGGTTTGATTTGTGGTTTCAGTTGTTATTTTGATGATTTAATCGCGCGAACAAGTTCGTGTTATGTTTTTAGACTTGTGTTGATGTTTGCTTTGGAGCTCCGAGGGCTCGGGTGAGTTTCAGACGCGTTTTGGAATGTTTGGAAGAGTTTGGAAATTACTGGTGTGATCAGATACCTCAGGTCTCGCATTTTCGAGTGTTGGATCGCAATTGCGATAGCTTTGTGAACCTAATGTTCGCATTTTCGAGGGGGTGGCCTGGGTGAGCTGGTTCCCATTTGCGATCTCTTTCGTCGCATTTTTGGAACATTCTATGTTCACAATTGCAATCTTTGCATCACATTTGCGATGACAGCATTGATGGGAGGGGTTTCGCTTTTGCGATAATTTACTTGCATTTGCACGGTTCGCATTTATGAGCTCCAGGTCGCATTTGCGACACCTGCGACTGGAGAAAAAGCTAAGGGATGGGAGTTTTAGCCTTATTTTCATATTTCGGAACCCTAGATTCGTAGGGGGATTTTCATCTACAAAATTTGGGTAAGTGATTCTAATTTATTTTCTAAGCATATTCCATCAATATATCTTAGATTTTAACATCAAAATCATGTGAATCAAAGTGGAAATTTGTGAAACTTTGTCAAGTTTTTGAAAAATAAGAATTTGAGTTTTGAGAGTCGATTTAGATTCGAATTTTAAAACTAATCACATATATGAACTCATGCGGTCATGGGTAGTCGGAATCTACCATTGGACCCGGGTTTTGACCGGGCGGGCCCCGAGTTGAATTTTGTTGATTTTTGAGGAATTGTATAAAGATCATAGCTTTATTCATTGGAATTGATTTCTCTTTCATTTTTTGATGTTATTAAGTCGATTTTGGTTAGATTTGTGCCGAGCAGAGGTGAACTGTAAAGGAAAAGCTATTTTTGAGTATTGATTGAGGGCTTTTGGAGATAAGTATCTTGCCTAATGTTGTGTGGGGGAAACTACCCCGTAGGGGTTTGTTTGTTTGTACTATTTGAGCTACATAAAGACGTGTACACGAGGTGACTTGTTCACGGCTTATATGTGGAAATTTTACCGGGATAGACTCTAAGGTTCTTATATACATTAAAATAAAGTTGTCTTATCATATTAAATCCTCCAATTGCAAAATTTACCCTTACATGTCTTATTTGAAATTGATTGGTTCATGTTCTACCCTTGTTGCCAAATATACTCTTATATACCTTAATTGAAGTTGTTGCCTCTTTTAGTGCCATGTTATCTCTTCTGTAATTGCTTATCCTTAATTGAAGTTATTGTTATCTCTTCCATGGTTGACTTATCCTTATAGAAGTCATTGTTATATGTTACCTCTTCCATTGTTGACTTATTCTTATTTGAAATCATTGATATATGTTATCTCTCTTATTGTTGAGTCATTCTTTTTTGAAATCATTGTTACATGTTATCTCCCCTATTGTTGAGTTAGTCTTATTTGATATCGTTGTTACACACTATTTCTCTCATTGTTGAGTTATTCTTGTTGAAACCATTATTACTTCTTATGTCTTTCATTGTGAGCTTGCTTTCCCATTTCCATATATTTTTTGTAATTCTTGTGTTGATTTACTTGCCGTACTCCCGATTAATTATTGTTGTTGTTGTATTCAGTGTTATTGCGCCGAGGGCTATGTGTGGTTGTGGTATTGTACTTGTTTGTGAGGAAATGTTATGGTATATGGGAACATTTGGTATGAGTTGTTATATTGTTTTGTTATGCTTTTGGCACACGTGATGTTGTTGAGAGGATTTGTTGGGGTGTTCGCACGTGAGTTTTCCGTGCTATTATTATTATCGTTATTTGTACATGCGGTGTGACAAGGCGGGCTATATATGTGGGTTTGTGCATGTGGCGAGACAAGGCTGGAATATTATTATGCGCGTGCGGCGAGACAAGGCAGGCTTTACTTTATTGTTTCGCACCTGGCGAAACAAGGGGGGCTATGTCAGGGATGGTTTGTGATGACTTGTGATGGCCTGGGGAAATTGTTATTGATTATATTTGTGTAGTGATTTGCCTTACCTTGTGTGAGTCATGCATTTTATGCTTTGTTGTGTTGTCTCTTATGTGCCATTCGTTGTCTCTGCTCTTACTTGTTGACTCAAGTTGTGATGGAACACTTGTACAAGCATACACGTAATTAATCACTCGTATCAGTTTAAAAAGATGAACTGTGATGTTTTTTGATCATTTAAATGTATTTCTCATATAGTTTCCCTTGTGTGAGTGTTGTATTATTGGCACATGAGTTGTCCGTACAGTTATGAGATATTTTCACTCCCTTAGCAAGTGAGTTGTCCGTGCAGATATGAGGTATTAATGGTATTGGCATATGAGTTGTCCGTGCAACACATGAGTTTTCCATGCAGTTGTGATATGTAATGTGAGCATAAGATGCCAAGTGACTTGGGTTTATGATTTGGGACCCGTGAATTGTGATTATGAGGCGTGATGCCTCGGGAGAATTCTTGTATAAATCTTATGTGAAAGTGGTTGTTTATTGGGTTGTTACCTGTTTCTCCATACTTGGTTTCACCAGACTTTAATTTTATACATCTTGCTCTACAACGTTATTTCCTGGTGTTCCTTGTAGCTAATTGTTGCTTCTAGTTTTCTATTGCAAGTATTGTTTGTCATTTTTACCATGCTTAGCTTTATATTGATATTGTTCCGTGTTAGTTTCACATTCATACTTGTACAGGTTATTAAGTTCAGTAGGTGTCTTGGCTGTTCCTCGTCACAACTATATCGAGGTTAGTCTTTGACACTTACTGGGTACCGCTGTGGTGTACTCATGCTACGCTTGCTGCATATTTTGTGATGATCCAGGTACCTCAGAGCTTGTTGATCACTAGATAGATGATCAAGTATTGACGTGGAGACTTCAAGGTATACCTGTCGTCGTATTAGCAAGCCTCAGAGTCACCTTCTGAAATCTTACTTTTTATTGTTTACTTCTATTCCGGAACAGTTGTACTTATAAAATTTCCTAGTGAACTTAGTATAGCTTACGACTTATATTACCAGTTGGGATTGTTGGCTTTATATAGAAATATATGGTTCATGTGTAATAGTTGTTTTGGTTAAATTCCGTTATTAATTGAGGAAGTGTTAGGCTTACCTAGTCTTAGAGACTAGGTTCCATCACGACTCCTAAGGAGGGATTTCTGGTTGTGACATGTTGGTATCAGAGCTATAGGTTCATAGGTGCTATGAGTCATAAGCGATTTTAGTAGAGTCTTGCGGATCGGTACGGAGACATATGTACCTATCTTCGAGAGGCTATTGAACTATTAGGAAACTTCACTTCTTTCATTCCTATCATGCGAGTTTATTGATTTTGGAGTTTGAGCCTTTGTCATTATATTCTCTCACACATGGTGAGAACACGAGCTACATTTACTAATGACGTTGCCCCAGAGCTGATATTGCTAGGGGTCGGGGCAGAGGCAGAGGCAAAGGCAGAGGCCGAGAAGGAGCACGTGCTATAGCTAGAGCACCTACCAGAGCAGCAGTTGAGGAGCCACTAATAGCTCCGATTGGGGGACAGGCACTGGAGGCGTCTGTTGCTACCCTGGGACTTCAGGAGACTTTAGCGCAAATCCAGAGCATGTTTGGTACATTGGCTTAGGAAGGATTGATTCCGATTGCACCAGCTACTTCACAGACCGGAGGAGGATGTAACAATCCATTCAGCTTTAATGATCCGTTCAGTGATTTGATAAGAATCAGACTTGGTGTTCTTTGTGAATAGGTGTGTTGGTGCCGGGTATGCGCCGCGGTGAGGTCATATTGAGGAAAGATTTGTGGTGGTTGTTGCGTGTGTCTTGCTTCTTCCTTGTGAATTAGATCTGTAATATGGTATCTGTAGGGTGTTATGCCTGTTTGGGCTTGTTTGACGATTCTTTCATGTGTTCCTCTTTTCATATTCAGTCATATTCGAGTTGTGCTTGTTGGATTTGGATTGCGATGTATGTGCTCGGGGTGGCTTTTGAGGTGGCTTGTTGATAAGATGAGTAGTTATGAGCTTCACATGTTTCTTGCATTATTTTCAGCGTTGTGAAGGTTTGGAACATGGTTCTAGCCGATATGAGTCTATTTGCCGGTACCAGGCTTAGTAATGGGCAGCTATTGTGGTCAAAGTTATTGCTATGGGCATATAGATGATGTTTTATGTCATGTGGGTATACCTTGTGGGTGTATGCATGAGCTATTGTAGCTAGTTGATGATTTTACAGTGTGTTTGTGTGATAATTGGGCCCTTGGTAGATGTAGAAATTTGATTCTAAGGATTATCGGCATGAGTGGAAGGAATAATATGTGGTTGAGATAGTGTTGTCGGGCTTGTATAGATCGGGATGACGTAAGATCACCCGTGAGTATGTGCAGGTGAGTCTATATAGGGATTTGATGTCTTGGAAAAGACTCTTGGCACGTTCGAGGATGAATGTTTGTTTAAAAGGGGGATGATGTAATGACCCAACCGATCATTTTGTGCTTTAGCGATTCGTTAAGTGATTCGGGGTCTTGAATGACTTCATATTGTGTATTATGACTTGCGTGCATGGTCGAATTTCCATTTCATATGTTTCGGGATGAATTTGGATGAGTGATTCTCACTTTAGAAGCTTAAGTTAAAAATATTGACCGAGGTTTGACATTTGTGGAAACGACCCTGTAGCTGTGTTTTGATGGCTCCGATAGGTCTGTATCGTGATTTTGGAGTTGGGCGTATTCCCGGAATCAAATTCGGAGGTCCATAGGTTGATTTGTGTTATTTTGCCGAAAGTTAGCAATTTAAAGGCTTAAAATTATAAGTTTGATCGTAGGTTGACTTCATAGCGACCGTGTTCGAATTTCTGTTTTGAGACTTGGAATAGGTATGTTTCATCATTTGGGACTTGTCCGCAAAGTTTGGTGTCATCCCGAATTGATTTGATAAGAATCGGACGCGCAGTTGTGTTTTTACAAGTTTTTGAGTTTCATGTTGATTTCATGTGTTTTGGAGGTCCGATTCGTGGTTCGGTTGTCATTTTGATGATTTGATCGTGCAAGCAAGTTCGTGTTATATTTTTAGACTTGTGTTGATGTTTGATTTGGAGCCCCGAGGTCTCGGGTGAGTTTCAGATGTGTTTTGGAATGTTTGGAAGAGTTTGGAAATTGCTGGTGTGATCTGATGCCTTAGGTCTCGCATTTACGAGTTTTGGATCGCAATTGCGATGTTAGCTGTAGTCTGCTAGGTTCGTATTTGCGAATCCAGTGATCTCATTTTCGAGGGGGTGGCCTGGGTGAGTTGGTTCGCATTTGCGAACTTTGCATCATATTTGCGATGACAGCAGGGATGCTAGGGGTTTTTATTTTGCGATAATTTCCTCGCATTTGCGGGGTTCGCATTTGCGAACTCCAGGTCGCATTTGCGACACCTGCGACTCGACAAAACGCTAAGGGACGTGATTTTTAGCTTCATTTTCATATTTTGAAACACTAGACTTGGTAGGAGGCGATTTTGGGGGGGGGGAGGGGGAGGGTTCATCTACAAACTTTGGGTAAGTGATTCTAATTATTTTCTAATCATATTCCATCAATATATCTTAGATTTTAACATCAAAATCGTGTGAATCAAAGTGAAAATTTGTGAAACTTTGTCAAGTTTTTGAAAAATAAGAATTTGAGTTTTGAGAGTTGATTTGGACTCGAATTTTGAAACTAAACACATATATGAACTCATGGGGTCTTGGGTAGTCGGAATCTACCTTTGGACCCGGGTTTTGAATGGGCGGGCCCCGGGTTGACTTTTATTGATTTTTTAGGAATTGTGTAAAGATCATAGCTTTATTCATTGGAATTGATTTTTCTTGCATTATTTGATGTTATTAAATCGATTTTGGTTAGATTTGTGCCGATCGGAGGTGAATTGTAAAGGAAAAGCTATTTTTAAGTATTGATTGAGGGTTTTTGGAGGTAAGTATCTTGCCTAACGTTATGTGGGGGAAACTACACCATAGTGATTGGTTTGTTTGTACTATTTGGACTACGTGAAGACATGTACACGAGGTTTCGAGTGTGTACACGGCTTATATGTGGAAATTTGACCGGCTTAGACTCTTAGGTTCTTATGTACATTAAAATAAAGTTGTCTTATCATGTTAAATCCTCCATTTGTGAAATTTACCCTTACATGTCTTATTTGAAATCAATTGGTTCATGTTCTATCCTTGTTGCCAAATATACTCTTATATGCCTTAATTGAAGTTGTTTCTTCTTTTATTTCTATGTTATCTCTTCCGTAATTGCTTATCCTTAATTGAAGTTATCATTATCTCTTACATGGTTAACTTATCCTTATCGAAGTCATTGTTATATGTTACCTCTTCCATTGTTGACTTATTCTTATTGAAATCATTGATACATGTTATCTCTCTTATTGTCGGAGTGTTCTCATGTGAGTTGTCCGTGCTATTGTTATTATCAATATTTGTACATGCGGCATAACAAGGCGGGCTATATATGTGTGTTTGCATATGTTGCGAGACAAGGCGGGAATATTATTATGTACGTGCGACGAGACAAGGCGCGCATTTACTTTATTATTGCGCACCTGGGGAGACAAGGGGGTCTATGTCAGGGATGGTTTGTGATGACTTTTGATGGCCTAAGGGCATTGTTATTGATGATATTTGTGTAGTGGTGTGCCCACCTTGTGTGAGTCATGCATTTTACGCTTTGTTGTGTTGTCTCTTATGTGCCATTTGTTGTCTCTACTCTTACTTGTTGGCTCGTGTTGTATAGAACACTTGCACAAGCATACACGTAATTAATCACTCATATCGGTTTAAAAAGATGAAATATGATGTTTATAGATCATGATTGTTGTACTATTGGCACGTGAATTGTCCGTGCGGTTATGAGGTATTGCTATTGCTGGCACGTGAGTTGTCCGTGCGGTTATGCGATATTGTCACTCCCTTAGCAAGTGAGTTGACCGAGCAGATATGAGGTATTAATGGTATTGACATGTGAGTTATTCATGCAGCACGTGAGGTGTCCGTGCGGTTGTGATTTGTAATGTGAGCACAAGATGCCAAGTGATTTGGGTTCATAATTTGGGGCCCGTGAATTGTGATTATGAGGTGTGATGCCTCGGGAGAATTCTTGTATAAATCTTGTGTGAAAGTGGTTGTTATTTGGGTTGTTACCTATTTCTCCTTACTTGGTTTCACTAGACTTTAATTGTAATCAGCTTCCTCTACGACGTTATTACCTAGTTGTTCCTTATTGCTAATTGTTGCTTCTAGTTTTTGATGAGCTAAAAACACAACACAAAATTATGCTCGCTAGTCGAATATAGTATAGAAAATATAGTATCCACAAGGATTGGATTTAAATAGTATTTTCGTAGCTTCTAGTTTTAATTGCTATCCAAGATGATCAACAGTTGAGATTTATGTGATTAAAACTAAAATTTACTAAAAGTCTAAACTATTTGCTAATGACAATCGCAACAAGAGTAAGCAAAAAGATATCAAAGGGAGAAAATATGGGTTGATTGGATAGGTGTAAGATACTTGTTTGGAAATTAACTCTAGTTACTTCACTTCTATGGTTCAAGTAAGTCTTTTGAATTCACTCTATTATGTTCAAACATTCAGTAGAAACTCCTCTCTCGATTAAGTCTCAACCTTACGATATGAACTAAGTTAAGCTTGGTGAAGATATGCAAGAATTCGTTGTGGATTGATCCTTAGGAGAACCTCTTTCGATTATCCTCCTAACTAGGTCTAAACATTAATTCAGCTAGCTTATTTCGATTACTAACAAGAATCAATGAATTCAAACAATAAGATAATGTAAAACATCACAAATTATTCCTCTTTCGATTACATAAATAAGTGAATATATATGCAACAATAAAACTACCCAAAACGCTTCAATACATAAAACTAGAGTTAATATCCACAAATAATTCTCAAAACACCAAATCCATCAATCCCTAAGGAAGAATTACTCCATTGATATGGAGAAATTCATCACAATTAATTTTAAGTCAAAGGAAAACATAAAACATCCAAACCCTTGTCTTGAGTGAGGATGAATGGTGAAATCCTTGTGCTCTTGCTTCTCCCTCTTCTCCTTAGCTTCCTTAGGTCTAAATATGTCAAAAGTCCTCACAATACTGTTTTCCATGTATATATACCAAGAAGGGTCGGGCCCAAACAAATACACCTTCTCCTACGTGAAATAGGACACTTTTCCCGGACAGGATGTGCGTGGCCGCGCACCTGGAAGTGTGCTCGCGCACTTTTCACCTTGTTCTGCCTCATATGCATGCCTAGTGCGCGGCCGCCCACGTGGGTGACGGTCTGTTGGGAATTTGGGAAAATTTAAAACATGAATGTTGTAGACCTTTTAAATATATTTCGAACGATATATTGTGGAGCACAAACGGAGTTCTGAGCGAAAAATTATGTGCATTTTAATGGACACTGCGCAATATGCCTGCTAGATTCTTCGTTTCGTTCCACTATCATCCGTTTATCCCCAAACATGATCCCGACTTAATCCTTGGGCTTTTACTCAGACTTCAAAGCTCCCGAATAACTTGAATTCATTCCATAAAATCTACATAGATCAGAATCACTCCTACAAGGCATAAAACACACAATTAGTGCAAAACACTAGCGATTAAAGCTCCAACTCAATTAAAGTACAGTAAATTAGAGTGTAATAATCGACTAAAATATGAGATTATATCCTACCATCAACACCCCACACTTAAATCATTTCTCTTCCTCGAGCAATCAAACCACGCTTTATATAGAAATGACCTTATTAAACAATTCTCGTAACTCATCATACCAAGAATATTTAAAATAGACTAAGCACAATAGTGTAACATCTTCACCTCAAGAATTGACTCACAAGCACCACGCATTATTCATAACTTACTCACTTACTCTAACATAGTGGTCAACGACATTACCTTGCCTTCATGAATCAAGTGCCCTCACACAATAAAAGAGAGTAGTTTCACACACCATAAAAATTTAGAACAATCGGGAACTCAAGATAGAAAGAACTCACTCACTCTCAGAAACAACATTCATATGCCACAAAAGATGAACCATAAGCTTTCCTGTAGTGTACTACTCCACTAATGGAGCTTATTCAGTCAAAGATCAAGTAGGACTTTAATTGGTTATAATGTAGGCTGCGGGACATGTAGGATATATTTGGATATAAGAGTGACTACACTTTCCTAAGCACTTTAATACATACAATTTAACATTCAAAACCCTACACTTATGTGAAACCATACTCTACCTTAACATCAATATGCATTAACTCCCTTCTTGATTAAGCACAATTATATCAAGAGTTACCACTTATCAAAGATCATTTTTCACAATCATACAACTACATAAATTTTTATTTTTATTTTTCAATTCAAGTGGCTCTTACTTTTTCATTTCAGTGCACCTTCTCCTTATTTCATTAGTTCCACTCAAAAGCCAACCCAATCACCCCACACTTCAACTTTTACAAAGTTCATTCAATTTCAAGTGCTCAAGAGAGGTAAATGGTTCAAATAAATGGTTAATTCAAATAAATAGGTAAGGCTTATAATGCGGTTGCCAAAAAACAGTATTACAGGTTCAACGGGGTTAACTACGATACATAACAAGTTGGTGGGTAAACTATATAGCTAGATCAACAAAGAAATGCCTATATCACTTTCAAGACTGAATAAAACTACTATTTCGCTTTGCAAACACACGGGGAAAGTTCTAGACATCAAATGCAATGCACTAAATATACCAGATCTTACACGCACATGACACATAACTCACTCAAGATTGGATCATCACAACACTCTAGTCAAAGCAGTTAAGCAAAGTTGAGATCATGCGATTTAAGGCACTCATACAAGAGTAAACAACTGAGCCTAAGTGTCATAACTAAAGCACTCACTATTCTCAAGACATAACAACGTCAAGAGATATTGCTTCCATTTCAAACCATAGCACAAGGTTTCCTACTCCTAATAAAAATAAATACTAACTACACCCGATTCAAACAAAACCCTTGAAAAAGAACCGCGGCACAAAGAAAAACCAAGGGGTAATTAATACACTATCTACAAAAGAAAATCTTTTTGTCTTTTTCTTGCGACTTAATTCCCTCAAGAAACCCGTCGAATGATATCCATCGTCGGAAAAAATCAAAAATTTTAAAAAAAAATCAATTTTTTCTATCTCTATCTACTAAAATTAACAAAAACTAAAATACATATACATACAACATAAAAATATCCCCCACCCCACACTTTAAGTTGCGGCATGTCCCCATGACACATAATTAAAAAGCATAAGGTAAAGAAAACTTTCCTGAATTTTCGTCTTTTCCGAGAACTTATGAACTCCACCCCTAATTCTGAATTCATTCCTCGTATTCGCTCCTTGGGAATATTTATGAAGCTCATTAAGACCAATTCTTCTAAAGATACCTGCAAGACCCGCTCTTTTCTTTCTTTATTGTCCTCATATTGAGCGGTGAATTGCTCATTCATGATGATCCTTAACTTGTTTCTGCATTCTTTCACTGGATCAATCCATACATATTCCTGTAAATCCCCAAAAATAAAATCCACATGATCAAGATTAGAATAAGAAAACAAAGAAGAAAGGTCAAGTGAATATTCCTCTAGTATGTCCAAGACTATTTGTTTCTCATTCTCTTCTGCCAAATATTGCAAATGTGGAAAGGTGGATAGGGGTTTGAACTCTTCTTTCGTTGCTTCATACTCAACCACAACCTTATTTTCAATCATCTCAGTTGAATCAGAGTCATCTTGAACAGTGAAAAGATCTCTCTATGAATGCTCATCCTCTTGGGTAGGCTCATTCTCACAAGGTATCTCCTCCATATATTCACCATCACAATGCAATGAGCTTTCTGAAAGTATACTTTTTATTTGACTTTCTTGCATTGTTAGGTTGTTCATGGCTTCATCATTTTGTGTAAATCTCTCTACCGACTTATTTATGAACTTATACACAAGCTCTTCCAAACTACCATTCTCCCCTTGAGGTGGTTTTCTCACTTCACTTCCATTCCAGTTATAATAAGGGTATTCATCCCAACCAGAGTCAAGATTGTGCCCATATGAATCCTCATACATGTACGTACTAGAAACAGAGTGAGACTGTTCAAAATACGAACCATAGGAGGAATACATACCTGCTTGACAGTCAACCCATAGATGATTTCTACCGCATTTAAAACACATAGCAGACCGCTGATAATATTCAGCTGCTAACTCTTCAATCATTTTCTTAGGCTGGTTGCACTCCATTTTCACATCATTTAGAGTTCAATATCTACAATATCTTCTCCAACTTAGTAGGAACTACAAAATAAATCTTGAAAAGAAGTTAACTAATAAAGAAAATAAAATAGAAAAGGAAAAATAAAAGTAAAAAAAAAAACTAAAACCTAAAAATAAAAGTAAAAAAAAACTAAAACCTAATTCCTGAATTAGCACTACAAACTATTTCAAACACTATTGATTGTCAATCTCCGGCAATGACGCCAAAATTTGACGAGCTAAAAACACAACACAAAATTATGGTCGCTAGTCGAATATAGTATAAAAAATACCGTATCCACAGGGATTTGATTTAAACAGTGTTTTTGTAGCTTCTAGTTTTAATTGCTATCCAAGATGATCAACAGTTGAGATTTATATAATTAAAACTAAAACTTACTAAAAGTCTAAACTATTGACTAATGACAATCGCAACAAGTGTAAGCAAGAAGATATCAAAGGGAGAAAATAGGGGTCGATTGGATAGGTGTAAGATACTTGTTTGGGAATTAACTCTAGTTACTTCATTTCTATGGTTCAAGTGAGTCTCTCGAATTCACTATATTATGTTCAAACATTCAGTAGAAACTCCTCTCTCGATTAAGTCTCAACCTTACGATATGAACTAAGTTAAGCTTGGTGAAGATATGCAAGAATTCGTTGTGGATTGATCCTTAGGAGAACCTCTTTCGATTATCCTCCTAACTAGGTCTAAACATTAATTCAGCTAGCCTATTTCGATTACTAACAAGAATCAATGAATTCAAACAATAAGATAATGTAAAATATCATAAATTATTCCTCTTTCGATTACATAAATAAGTGAATATATATGCAACAATAAAAACATCCAAAACGCTTCAATACATAAAACTAGAATTAATATCCACAAACAATTCTCAAAACACCAAATCCATCAATCCCTAAGGTAGAATTACTCCATGGATATGGAGAAATTTATCACAATTAAGTTTAAGTCAAAAGAAAACATAAAACATCCAAACCCTTGTCTTGAGTGAGGACGAATGGTGAAATACTTGTGCTCTTGCTTCTCCCTCTTCTCCTTAGCTTCCTTAGGTCTAAATATGTCAAAAGTCCTCAAAATACCATTTTTTCCATGTATATATATATACCAAGAAGGGTCGGGCCCAAACAAATACACCTTCTCCTACGCGAAATAGGACACTTTTCCCGAACAGGACGTGCGTGGCCGCGCACTTGGAAGTGTTCTCACGCACTTGGCCGCGCACGTTTCACCCTGTTCTACCTCATATGCGCGCCCAATGCGCGGCCGCGCACGTGGGTGGCTGTCTATTGGGATTTTGGGAAAACATAAAAAATAAAAGTTGTAGCCCTGTTGAATAGCTTTCCAACGATATATTGTGGAGACCAAATGGAGTTCTGAGAAAAATGTTATGTGCATTTTACTGTACACTGCACAATATGCCTGCTCGATTCTTCATTTTATTCCACTATCATCCGTTGATCCCTGAACACGATCCCGACTTAATCCTTGGACTTTTACTCATACTTCAAAGATACCGAATAACTTGAATTCATTCCATAACATCTACATAGATCAAAATCACTCCTAAAAGGCATAAAACACACAATTAATGTAAAACACTAGCGATTAAAGCTCTAACTCAATTAAAGTGCAGTAAATTAGTGTGTAATAATCGACTAAAACATGAGATTATATCCTACAATTAGTTTTCTATTGCAAGTATTGTTTGTCGTTTTTACCATGCTTAGCTTTATATTGATATTGTTCCCTATTAGTTTCACATTCATACTTGTACAAGTTATTATGTCTAGTAGGTGTCTTGGTTGTTCCTCGTCTCTACTCCACCGAGGTTAGTCTTGATACTTATTGGGTACTGCTGTGGTGTACTCATGCTACACTTGCTGCACATTTTTTATAGATCCAGGTATCTAGGAGCTTGTTGATCATTAGATAGCTGACCGAGTATTGCCGTGGAGACTTCAAGGTATACCTGTCGTCGTATTCGCAGGCCTCAGAGTCACCTTCTGAAATCTTACTTTGTATTGTTTACTTCTATTCCGGAATAGTTGTACTTAAAAATTTTCCTAGTAAACTCAGTTTTGGGATATTGTATCATATCGGGATCGTTGGCTTTATATAGAAATATATGGTTCATGTTTAATAGTTGTTTTGGTTAAATTCTATCATTAATTCATTAAGTGTTAGGCTTACCTAGTCCTAGAGACTAGGTGCCATCACGACTCTTAAGGAGGGTTTTCGTGTTGTGACAAGTTGGTATCAGAACTTTAGGCTCATAGGTGCTACGAGTCATAAGCGAGTTTAGTAGAGTCTTGCGGATCGGTACGGAGACATCTGTACTTATCTTCGAGTGGCTACGGAACTATTAGGAAACTTCACTTCTTTCATTCCTATCGTGCGAGTTTATTGATTTCGGAGTTTGAGCCTTTGTCATTCTATTTTCTCACAGATGGTGAGAACACGAGTTGTAGTTACTAATGACGCTGCCCCCAGAGCTGATGTTGCTAGGTGCCTGGGTAGAGGCACAGGTAGAGGCAGATGAGGAGCACATGCTACAGCTAGAGCACCTACCAGAGCAACAACTGAGAAGCCACTAGTAGCTCCGATTAGGGGACAGGCACTGGAGGCTCCTATTGCTAACTTGGGACTTCATGAGACTTTAGCCCAGTTTTTGAGCATGTTTGATACATTGGCTCAAGCGGGACTGATACCGATTGTACCAACTACTTCACAAACAGAGGGAGGAGCTCAGACTCCCGCCGCCCGTACTCCAAGGCAACGAGTCCACGTTGGTCAGGTTCCAAGTGTCATGCCAGCACAACCTGTTATTCCGGTATAGCCTGTTGTTCAGGTTCAGCACGTAGTTATGGGCAGGAGCAGCTTGGACTAGAGAGGTTCAAGAAGTATCACCCTCCTACTTTCAATGGTTTGTCTTCATGGGATGCACATTATTTTCTAGAGGAGTGCCACTGTATTCTCCGCACTATGGGTATTGTGGAGACGAGTGGGGTTGCCTTTACTACATTCCAATGGAAGGGAGCAATATATCAGTGGTGGAGGGTTTACGAGAAGGGTAGCCTATCCGATGCAGCTTCAATTACATGGACATGGTTTTCAGAGTTATTCTTGAGAGTTTGTTCCTCAGACCCTTAGGGATGCATGGTGCACAGAGTACGAGAATCTGCGCTATGGTACTATGTCAGTGTCAGAGTATGCTGTTAGATTCAGAGATTTTTCCAGGCACACACCTGCTTTGGTTTCTACAATTAGAGAGCGAGTCTGCAGGTTCATTGAGGGGCTCAGTTATGGTATCCGATTCAGCATGGCTTGGGAGTTGGAGATGGATGTTCTGTTTCAGCATGTGGTAGAGATCGCTCGCAGATTAGAGGGTATGCAGGGTCAGG
Organism: Nicotiana tabacum; assembly: GCF_000715075.1. Taxonomy (NCBI): domain Eukaryota; kingdom Viridiplantae; phylum Streptophyta; class Magnoliopsida; order Solanales; family Solanaceae; genus Nicotiana; species Nicotiana tabacum. Next base: position 47,186,087 of record NC_134092.1, read on the forward strand.
ACAGAGAGGGCAGGGAGGTTAAGAGGCCGCGTGGACCGGGAGGATCTGTTGATCCCTATTTTGGAAGCAGGGTACGTCATGGTAGAGGTTTTGTGGGTCAGCCGGTTCGGTTTGCACTTCAAGCTTCACGTGATGCTTCGGACATTCATTGGTCTAGGAGTACCCGTACCAGACATCTTCCACAACCACGTCGTCCAGACTCCAGACATATGTGTCACAGCGGGGTATTCAGGTTATGAGTTCTGCTCCAGTTGCTGCTATAGTTGCACCGCCAGTTAGGGGTGGAGGTCAGGCAGGTAGAGGTCGCTCTAGAGGGGTAGGTCGGGCCCATTATTACGCTCTTTCTAAATGGGCAGAGGCCAATGCACCAGATAATCTCCTTACAAGTATGGTTTCAATTGAGTATAGAGATGCATTTGTGTTACTTCGATCTGGTCCTATTTATTGGTAAGATTCAGTATGCCTTGCTTTAGATATTGTTGTATTTTGTGATTCTTCTACTTTGTTCATGTGTTCACGCCAGTCGAGAATTTTATTGTGATATCTCATGTCTATCATTCTATTTTGGTTGCCATTGTAGGTCATAAGACTTGGGTGGACTTCTGTTAGTTAAATACGGTGGGATTTGATGTGATCTCCGGATGGTTTGGCCCGACTTGTGGTTTGGGTGCTCTATAGGTATGGGAAGTTACTACGTGTTATGGTTCTGGTTCTACGAGGTTGAGTTAGTAGAATGGTTTAGTTTCTGAGATGTTTACCTTACTCATGATTCCGAGTGAAGGATGGGGACCTGGTGTTCTTTGTGAATAGGTGTGTTGGTGCCGGGCTATGCGCCGTGGTGAGGTCATATTGAGGTAAGATTTGTGTTGGTTGTTGCGTGTATGTTGCTTCTTCCTTATGGATTAGATCCGTAGTATGGTATAGGTAAAGTATAAATGGTTAATGCAGTGTTATTGCACATACACCTCTTGCTCTACTATATTTTTATTGCCTAAAAGGTTCTAAAATGCATCACTGTCGTCTGTTGAAACTCCCCATGGTATAGGAAGGTGTTTTCTACTAAAGCTCCATTAGTGGTATAGGACTTGGCATGTAGACCAAAGAATTAGGCTGGGGATTATTGTTTGGTTTGTATGGAATGAAGCTGCAATAGAAAAGTATATCTGGAATATTGCCCGGGAAAATAATAATTTGTGGGTGAAATGGATCAATCATATTTACTTGAATGAGAGATCATGGTGTCACTACTTTGCCCCTTAGGACTACTGCTAGTATTGGAAGAACATATACTCAATCAAGAAAAATTGTTGCAAGAGGTATTATGCAGAATGGGTGGACCACTCAACCTGTGAAATATACAATACACAGTGGTTACAAATGAAGAAAAGGAGATATAGCAGAGTGTCCATGGAGGATATGGGTGTGAAAAAAAATTCATATCTCTAAGCATAAATTGACTTGTTGTTCATATGAGGTTGCTAATAAAGAAAATGTTATGTCAAATGTGAACCAATCAAGACAACTTGTATTTAATACATAGAAGCTATAACTAGACAATAAAATATAAACTCTTTGAGTGCCAATTCTCTGATTCATGTGTTACGAAGATTCTTAACTGGCAGACATTAGTACACAAAATATAGAGGAACAAGGAAGATTGTTGTAACAACCCGAGCGGTCGTTTTGAGTTTTAGTGCGTCGTTCGGCGGTTTGAGGCCTTGAGTATCTTCACTTCAGGTATTATGACTTATACGTGTGGTCGAAATTCAACTTCGGGAAGTTTAGAGTTGATTTGAAAAGAAAATTCTAATTTCGGAAGCTTTAAGTTGGAAGAATTGGCTAAGGATGAACTTTTGAGTAAACGACCTCAGAATCGGGATTTGAAGGTTCTGATAGGTTTGTATGATGATTTAGAAGTTGGGCATATGTTCAGATTGAGTATCGGATCACCCGGGAGTAATTCGGCTCTTATTATGAAAAGTTGCATTTTTGAAAGTTTTAGAATTTCATAAGTTTAGTTTGAAGTGAATTTTAATGCTATCAATAATCGTTTGGAGTTCTGAGCCTTGGAATAGGTTCGTATCGTGATTTGTGACTTGTACGTAAAGTTTGGCATCATTCCGAGATGTTTGAGTGTAATTCGGACGAGTTCGGCAAAGTTTGAATGTTAGAAAGTTGAAAGAAAGGTTTTGGCCGTCGATTTGTAATTTTGATGTTATTTGATGTGATTCAAGGTTTCGAATAAGTCTATATCGTGATATGGGATGTGTTGGTATGTTTCGACGGGATCCCGGGGGCCTTGGGTGTGAATCGGATTGGAAACGAATTGAGTTTGGACTTGGAAGAACTGCTGAAGCTTAAGGCTTCTGGTGCGATCGCACCTGTGAGGTTATGGCCGCAGGTGCGAGACCGCAGAAGCGGCCCAAAGGTTGTAGAAGCGGTAGGGAGTGAGGCTAGATGGGATTCGCAGGTGCGAGGAATTTGCCGTACCTGCGGACTCGCAGATGCGGGTGGAGAAGCGCAGAAGCGGAAGTGGTCTGGGGCTGGTTGATCACAGGAGCGGGTGCTGTAGCGCACCTGCAGAGCCGCAGGTGCGGTCATGGGCGCGCCGGTGCGGAGTGGTGCTCGAGCTAGGGATTCCGCAGGTACAGAGGTTTTTCGCAGAAGTGGATGCACACCTGCAATTGGATGGCCGCAGAAGCGGAAAAAGCTGGCCTTGGGGGAAGCCGCATATGCGAGGAAGCTTCCGCAGAAGCGACTACTGTTCCGCAGATGCGAAAATGTCGCTGGGCAGTGTTGTTTAAAGAATGGGATTTGGCCTATTTTCTTTCATTCTATGTTGGTTTGGGAGATGTTTGGAGAGCTCCAAGTGGAGGTTTTTATCATCTATGTCAAGATAAGTAATTCCCACATATTGTGAGTTAAATACATGATTTATATGTGGATTTGAACGTGAAAATTAATAGAAATTTGAAATTTTGGTAGAAAACTTAGAAATTGGTATTTTTGGATTTTTACCACGAAATTGATCATGGAATTGGAAATAAATCATATATTTGGGTTTGTAATATTATGGGTAAAGTTTATCTTCGAGAAATTTCAGAATCCGGGCACGTGGGCCCGAAGGTCGATTTTATTGACTTTTCGAGCGGAGTTGGGAATTGTTATAAATTGATTAATTATGGGTAATAGAGTATATATTTATGGATTTTCACATTTGTTTGACTAGTTTTGGAGAGACGGACATCGGTTTGAGGTGTTAGAGTGGCATTGGATCCGGCTATGGAACTTCGGAGCGAGGTAAGTCTCCTTTCTAACTTTGTGAGGGGGGTAAACTACCCCTAGGTGATGTATTTGATATGTGCTACTTGTTGCGGGGGCTACGTATGCACGAGGTGACGAGAGTCCATACGTAGCTCGATTCATGTTATGTCCGGGTAGACTTAGGTTCCCGCCATGCTATACCTGTACTATTTGAGTTGTCTCTTCCCTATTAAATTCCCTTATTTTACGTTGCGACTTGAGACTAGACTTGTGTAGAGTGATAGACTTGCTATTGTAGAGATTCGACGGGCTTTATGATTAGCCGCGGATTAATTATACTCCTCCTACGAATTTCTCCCGCGTTATATGTTTTCATCGAAGAGTTTCCCTTAAAATTTATAACCCACACGTCTATTCGTGAGTGGGGTCAAGGACCCGTTAATTCTTCTTATTCTAATAGGATCGAGTCGTTCGCCTCGGCAGTATAATAGATTTATCTATGGTTCGTGCCTTTTGACCCTCGGCAGTGCGCACATTATGATGGGATCGGGTCATTCGCCTCGACAGGATTATGTATCACACTCTCGTGGGAGCGAGCTATTCGCGTTTGCAATAAAATAGATGTATCTATGGTTCGTGTCGTTCAACTCTCGTTAGTACACATATTATGATATCGGGTCGTACACCTCGACATTTCTATAAAATACTCTTATGAATCATGCATTGACAAGAAGCCAGTATATCTGTAAGTTTTTCTGATTTGAATTGTGACGACCTATCTGGTAAGATCCATTATATATATACTCCGATTGAGAAGGTAACTACTAGCTGAGAGCTTGAGTTATTGCTGAGAGGAGAATTTTACTACGTATTTATACTTGTTGTTTCGTTTATTTACTCTGACTCACATCTATTTACTTCTGCTGTATCTGTCTTATTGGACCACAAGTAAGTGTCGATGTCGACCCCTCGTCATTACTTCTCTGGGATTAGGCTAGATACTTATTGGGTACGCATTGATTTACGTAATCATGCTATACTTGTTGCACTTATTGTGCAAGTACATATATGTCTGGTGGCCTTTTGGGCACAGCGACGTGGCCATTGCGGGGACTTTACCATGAGCTACATTCAATGTTACGATCCGCAGCTTGTAGAGCCTCCATCAGAGTTATTTATATTCTCTTATCTAATTTGAATTTCAGACAGAAGTTGTATTTTAATTTATTTCCTAGTTGATACTCATGCACTTGTGACACTGGGTTTTGGGGTTCTTACAAGTTGTATATTATTGTAGTTTGTGTAAATATTATCATTTACCCTGTAAATTCTATTTCATACTATTTAATTAATAAATTTTTTTATTTCAAAATACTAAAATGAGTAATTAAGTTGATTAATTATCGTTGGTTTGTCTGACGGCGAAGTTAGATGCCATCACGACCTTTAGTGGATTTTGGATCGTGACAATTACATAGAGTCTACTGGTTGCGGTAACAAATTTGCTATATCTGATTTGGAAAGCCAAAAATGAAGCAATATAAAACCATAAAGTTCCTAGACCAGTCACTCTTTATGAGCAGATTAAGAGCGAATGTCAGTAAAGAGCATATGAAAGTTTGGATAGGAAACGGAGATGTAAAGATACAAAGTGGATAAAAGAGTTGTATAAATAAGGAAAAGTTTATCGCATAGTTACAGTAGCTCTAGGCTACTCCCCTACCTAATAGGTATGCCTATATGTCCATGAAAGGTTTTTAAGTTTTGAATTGTAGTTTTTGTTCTAGGTGATTAATTATAATATTTTATTTGTTGAAATGTGAAAAATATAAACTTGTTTACATTAGTTCATGAACTAGAATATTAAGTTAGTACATGTAGGTTGTAGCGGCTGCGATTTTCCCCTCAATAAAAAATAAGTTAGTACATGTATTAGAGTATGAACACGTTGATGTACATTGAAAGGTACAATGTCTAGTAGTGTTATCCATGTACTTTGAAAGATGTGAGGTGTGGATTTAGTTATTATGTTTACATGTAGTGTAGGCTAGGTACATGCAAGATTTCTCCTATAAATAGTCATGTATTCCTAGCTATTTGGAGCAAGTCAAGTTGAATAGAAATCATATTTTCCTCCACTTTCTTCTTTGTGAGTTTGAGTGTCCTTTTGTGTTGTCTCACTCTCCCAAATTTTCTAACATTGTGGTATCAGAGCCGGTGTGTTTGAGAGACAACCAAACTTGGAGAGAAACTGACAAATAGTAATGGAACTCCATTTCAAGTTTCTATGTTCACAAAAGAGATTTATGGAAATTGGTGTATCCGGATAAAGGTCTTGCTTGGTGCCTATGATATTTGGGAACCGGTGGAAGTCGGAGGTGATGGAGCGGAAGATAATGTTGCCTTTATAAAGAAAGATCACAAGGTGATCACTCTCATCCATCAAAGTTTGGATGACAAGATGTTTGAGAAGGTTGAAAATGCAACTACCTCAAAGCAAGCATGGGAGATTCTTCAAACTTCCTTTAAAAGTTTGGATAAAGTGAAAAGAGTTTGTTTCCAAACCTTAAGAGAAGAGTTTGAATCATTGCATATGAAGGAATCCGAATCCGTTTCGGATTACATTTCAAGAGTTTTGACTATTGTCAATCAAATGAAGAGATATGGTGAAGACTTGAGTGATGATAGGGTCGTTGCAAAAATACTACGATCCCTTGATTTAAAATTTAATTATATTGTTGTGGCTATTGAAGAATCCAAAGACTTGGATACCATGACCATTGAAGAATACACGGGTTCTTTGCAAGCACGTGAAGTAAAGTTGAAGAAACCGAAAGAAGAATCGGTCGAACAAGCGTTGCAAGTAAAACTTTCTTTCAAGGAGAAAGATGAAAGGCGTGGCTCGCAACAAAGAGGTCGTGGATGTGGACAAGGTCATGGTGAAAAGGGAAGAGGTGGTAGCCAACCACCATATAAAGAAAATAGGAGACAAGACTCTAATCAAGGAAGAGGTCATGCATTTGGTCATTTTTCATGGGAATGTAAAAATAACGTGGAAGAAAAAAATAATTTTGTGGAGAGCAAAAATGAAGATGGAGATGGTATTTTAGTTCCCGCTTGCAAAAGAGAAGAAAGTGTATAGAGAAATCAATGGTACCTTGTCTCCGGTGCAAGTAGTCATATTTGTGGAAAGAAAAATTTATTTGTGGAGCTTGAAGAATTGAATGGTGGAAACATCACTTTTGGAGACTATTCGCGAGTTAAAATCAAAGGAAAAGGTACGATTTTAATTCGCTTGAAAGATGGTAGTACCAATTAATTCCTAAAATTTTGTATGTAGCGGAGATGAAAAGTAATATTTTAAGTTTGGGACAACTTTTGAAGAAAAATTATGATATTCATTTGAAAGATAAAAAATTGTTCTTGAGAGATGAAAATGGAAGATTGTTAGCCAAAGTTCCTATGGTTAATAATAAAATATTTATTTTGAACCTTCAATGTGATGTTCCAAGGTATTTGCTTTTGTGTACCAAAGATTCATCTTGGTTTTGGCATATGAGATTTGGTCATATGAATTTTGATAGTCTAACGTTGATGAAGAAAGGAGGCATGGTGAATGGATTGCCAACTATTGATTATCCGAGCCAACTTTGCGAAGGATGTCTCTTTGGAAAGCAAGCAAGAAAAGGTTTTCCTAAAGAGTCTTTGACTAGTGCCCGATGGTCATTGGAGTTGATTCACATGGATGTGTGCGGACCAAACAAGCCATCTTTACTTGGTAAAAGTAATTATTTTTTACTTTTCATTGATGATTTTTTTAGGAAAACTTGGGTGTAGTTTTTGAAGGTTAAATCGGAGGTATTTGATACTTTCAAAAAATTCAAGAGCATGGTGAAAAAATAAAGTAGCTATCAAGTTAAGTCATTGCGGTACGATAATGGTGGAGAATTCACTTCAAATGAATTCAAAGTTTTTTGTGAAAATAGTGGAATTCGTCATTTTTTAACTGTTCCAAGATCACCACAACAAAATAGCATCGTGGAAAGAAAGAACCGGACTATTCTCAACATGGCATGGAGTATGTTGAAGAGCAAAAATATGTCAAAGGAGTTTTGGGCTAAAGCAGTTGCTTGTGCAGTGTATTTGTTAAATCGGTGTCACACCAAGAGTATTCGTGACAAAACACCTCAAGAGGCTTGGAGTGGTTTCACGCCAAAAGTTGCTCATTTTACGAGTTTTTGGGCGCATTGCCTATGCACATGTACCGGATGAGAAGAGGTCTAAGCTTGATAATAAAAGTGAGAGGTATATTTTCATTGGCTATGATCAATGTTCTAAAGGTTATATATATTATATAACCCAAGATATAGCAAGGTCACCATAAGCGGAGATGTTGAGTTTGATGAAGATAATGCTTGGGAATGAAAAACTAAAGACCAAGATTACTCATTTAGTCATTTCTTTGATGAAGAAGATGATGAAGTTGCAGAGCAGCCTATCACACCACTTTCAACACCTCCAACACAAGTTCAAGAAGAAGATGAGTCAAGTTCAAGTTCTTCAAGTGAAGTGCCTAAGAAAACTAAAAGTTTTCGTGAATTGTATGAAAATACGAAAGTGGTAAGAAAAGATTTATATGATTTGACTCACTTCACAGAACCGAAGATTGTTGACAACTAAGAGAGGAAGTAGCTCGTTTATTCAACAATGAGCACCTCTGAGAATTCTTGAGCGACCGAGCCAAGAATCACTTCAGGAACAGGGATTCAAACAAACAGGCAGAGCAAGAAGAATCTCAACACGTCATCAACATGATCATCGGCGGGGTTGATATTCCACAGGGGCCGATGTTGAAACGCACCAAGGTATCCATCACTTGCTAGCTTAATTAATTTAAATTACAATTGAAATTGATTTAGATATATATGTATATATTAGGCCAAGCCTTATCACCTCGAGTTGTTGGAAAGTTATTTGAGAAACGGTAAAGATTATATTCACGTGGTGCTCATGTTCGGTATTGTAGGCATGTGTCCCGTAATTCGATAATTTCCTTACTTCCTTGTGGAGCGGGCCAAACGCCTCGGCAGTATAATAGATGCATCTATGGTTTGTGCCGCTCGACCCTCGGCATTATATGTGAGAGATGCTAGTGTTGATACTCCTACCGTGGGGTCAGTTTATGTAGTAAGGGATTTTCCTGATGTATTACCAGCGGATCTTCCAGGTATGCCACCCGACAGGGATATTGACTTTGGCATTGGTTTGTTAACGGGAACGCAACCCATTTATATTCCACCATATCGTATGGCCCCAACAGAATTGAAAGAATTAAAATAACTATTATAGGAACTGCTTGATAAGGGTTTTGTTCGGCCAGTGTACCACCTTGGGGTGCTCATGTCTTATTTGTGAAGAAGAAGGATGGTTCTATACGGATGTGTATTGATTACCGCCAGTTGAATAAGGTTACAGTGAAGAAAATGTATCCATTGCCACATATTGATGACCTATTTGATCAGCTTCAGGGTGCCAGAGTGTTCTCGAAAATTGATTTGCGGTCAGGATATCATCAGTTGAAGATTCGGGAACCAGATATTCCAAAGACTGCCTTCAGGACTCGGTATGGTCATTACGAGTTCCTTGTAATGTCATTTGGGCTGACCAACGTCCTAGCAAGCATAAAGCCTACGGGCTACATTACTTCGAGTTCGAGCAAACACTCACTCAATCGTAAAGCCTAAGGGCTACTCTTACTTCGAGTTCGAGCAAAAACTCACTCGACCATAAAGCCTACCGGCTATATTACTTCGAGTTCGAGCAAACACTCACTCGACTACTAAGCCTAAGGGCTACTCTTACTTCTAGTTCGAGCAGTCACTCACTAGACTATAAAGCCTAAGGGCCACTCTTACCTCGAGTTCGAGCAAACACTCACTCGACTGTAAATCCTAAGGGCTACTCTTACTTCGAGTTCGAGCAAACACTCACTCGACCATAAAGCCATTTGTTGGTGGATAATGAGCCTTTAACTTATGAAGATGCTGCCCAAAATGCCAAATGGAGAAATGTCATAGATGAAGAAATCAAGGCAATCAAGAAGAATGTTACTTGGGAACTAGTCATACTTCCAAAAGGGAAAAGCACCATTGGTGTCATATTGGTGTACACGTTGAAGAAAAATTCTAAGGGTAAGGAGGAAAGGTACAAAGCAAGATTGGTTGCCAAGTGATACAAGAAAAAAGCTTGTATTGACTATGATGAGGTATTTGCACCAGTTGCTCGTTTGAAAACAATTCGTTTTATTATTTCTTGGACAGCTCAAAATCCATGAAAAATTCATCAAATGAATGTGAAGTCGGCTTTCTTGAAAGGTGTTTTGCAGGAAGAGGTTTACATTGATCAACCTTTGGGCTACATGATTGAAGGACATGAAAATAAGGTTATGGAGCTTGAGCACGTTAAGTCACAAGACCAAATTGCAGATATTTTCATCAAGCCGTTGAAGATTGAGCTTTTTCAAAAGTTAAGGCTCTTGGAGTGACGAAACAAGTTTAAGGGGGGATGTTGAATTGTGAACAATTTAAACTTATTTCCATTTGTTTACATTTGTTTACATTAGTTCATGAACTAGAATATTAAGTTAGTACATGTATTAGAGTATGAACATGTTGATGTACATTGAAAGGTACAATGTCTAGTAGTGTCATCCATGTACCTTGAAAGATGTGAGGTGTGAACTTAGTTATTATGTTTACATGTAGTGTATGCTAGGTACATGAAAGATTTCTCCTATTAATGTCTATATATTCCTAGCCATTTGGAGCAAGTCAAGTTGAATAGAAATCATCTTTTACTCGGCTTTCTTCTTTGTGAGTTTTGAGCGCTCTTTTGTGTTGTCTTACCCTCCCAAATTTTCTAACATTATTAACCAAAACAAATAAGGTGCTTTTGAATCCATCATTGTTGACATCACAAAATCTAAACAAACTTCAGTTTTTCAACCAGTCTCTTGAATTCTTAATCACTCAACGAATTTCGTATGCACAGAGGAAAAAGAAAATTAATTTGTATCGTATTTAGAGATGATAGAAACAAAAAAAGAAGAAGAAGATAGTTTTTTGTTCTTCTGGGTTTTAAATGTGAATCAGAAGGTCTGAAATTGTTATTTTTGAAGCTTGAGATCATGAGGAAAGTGATGGGTAGTATAAAGAGTGGTGCAAATACAGAGAAACAACAAAAGTATGAATTATGTAACTATAATAAAAAATGTTGAAAAGAAAATCAAAATTTCTTCGTCTTATTCTTCTCCTCCTTCCGTTTCTCCTTCTCATTCTTCTTTCTCCTTCTCTTTCAAAGTTTCACCCCATATCTTATTTGCAAACTGTCATTTAACATATATACACTTTTTAAAAACTATTTAGCCTATATTCAAGTTTTTACAACTTCACACAAAATACCTCCCTCCTTCTCCTCTCGTCCTTGATCTCGACTTTTAACCGGAAAATCGAATCCCCTCGGAGTTAGCAATTGCGAATCACCAACCAGGTTAAACCTCTCTTCGATGCTCAAGCACCTAGCAAACTTTTCAAACCTAACCGCAATGAACCTAATTTAGTCTCTCTAATAACTCCTTTAAAAGATATCCCTACACTAGAGCTTGACAACTTCTGATCTTTTCAATCTCAAGTATTCTGTTTCTATTAATTACTCCTTCCACTTTTATACTAATAACCTGCTAGTAAAAAATTATTTTACTCTTTCTGATCAGGCAAAAATACTTGAACTTCAGTCATATATGGAAAAAGTTCAAATGAAAAAGACCGAACTTCAGTGATCTACGGCTGAAGTTCGGGAAAAAAAAGCCTGAAACATATGACAAAAGTTGAAGCAAAAATGACTGAACTTCAGCCATATGCCTGAAGTTCATGTAAAAATGCCTGAGCTTCAGGAAAAATGGTTGAACTTTAGTTATATATATGGCATACCAACTTCGGACAAAACTTATAAATTCATAAACGAATTTTTGCAAATTCAGTCTCGTATGTATGAAGTAATTTTTAAAGTAGGTAATTCATAAAATTTTACGAATCTAGGGTATGGCTTAAACAACAATCCTAAAATCGGGTATCTGTGCACTTTGCCCCTTTCTCCTTTTTCTTATTCCTCTTCTCCTTATTTTCTTTCTACTTCTCCCCTTTCTCGTACTTCTCCTCCTCCTTCTGCTTCCCCTGCTCCTCATTCTTCTCCTCCCCCTCCTCCTCTTTCCGCTCCTAATTCTTTGTTTTTTGTAACACTACTAACATAAACTATATATGACGGTAGAATATTATCGTATAACTAGTAAAAGACTGGTAAAAGCGAGGATGACATAAAGTCGCATACCATCGAATGCATTCTGTTATATAGGTGATAGATTAGAGTGCATGCACATGGGGAATAGAAAAATGACATTGGTAGGAATATATGTGATGAATTGGAATACAACGTGGGCATGAATTAGGCAACGAATTATATGACACTACTAGAAATTCGCTAAAAATCGATAAAAAAAGGGACCAAAGTTGGTCGGTTATGGCCAATTACCGACCAAAACACGACCATTACGGTGTGGACGGTATTTTGATGGTCGGAATGGCTTACCGACCAAAGTTGGTCGGAAATTACCGACCAACTTTGGCCGGTAGATTAAAACGACCATCTGACAAGTTTAATTACTTACCTACCAACTTTGGTCGGAAACATATTTTATTAATTTAATTTTACCGACCAAAGTTGGTCGGTTTAACTAAATTATATTTTTTTTATTAATTATTAAAATTAAAAAAAATCGACCAACTTTGGTCGGTAATTGAAAAAATATATTTTTTTAAAATAATTAAAATTAAACATTACCGACCAACTATGGTCGGTAATCTCAACAGTGCAGGCAAAATACCGACCAAAGTTGGTCGGTAATGTTGAATTCTGGGAATTCAATGTTCATTAACCGACCAACTTTGGTCGGTATTTTGGAATAATTTATTTTTTTTAATTAAAAACCGACCAACTTTGGTCGGTTTTTCTGGGTTTAATTTTGGCATAAAATGCCTGTTTTGGCAGCTACACCACCTGCCAGCTTACCAATACAACTAATAACAACAACAACAAAACAACAACAACAACAACAACAACAACAACAACAACAACAACAACAACAACAACACAACAACAATAACAACAACACAAACATTCAATAAATACTTTAAAACTAACAAATTAAAGTTCAATTGAACATAAAAATTCAAAACCAAGTTAAAACTAATTACAACTAGTTTAAAACTGGTTCTATTTGTCTAGTTCAAAGTATATAAAAGTCAAGGGGTGTTTTCTACAACATCATCATCACCGTCTGATAAACTTTCATTTACAAGAAAATATAGAAAACGGTCTTGTGGAGGACGGGAAGCATAATCACGGGGAGGACGGGAGGAACGATCACGAGCAGGACGGGAGGAACGATCACGTGGAGGTCGACCCTCTGGAGATGACTCACGAGACCGGGGCAACGGAAAAGCTCCACTAGATAGGAGAGTTCTGATCTGAACTTGCATGCCAAGGAATTGAGCATCTCTAAGCCTTTCTCTTTCCTTGGCCGCTTCTAGCTCTGATGTGAGCTTTGTCACTGTCTCCCGCATAGCGGAGAGGCTCTCCCTATTAAGTTGCTCGCCTTGTGAGGAAGTCCCTATTCCTCGCATTCCACACTTATAGCGATGGAAGTTTTTAGTAGGAAGCCCGTATACCTTCCCCCATTTTGGACCGCCAACAGACTCCAACCATATTCTTTCAGCATCCTCGTCCGAAGGTTGGGTTGGCTCACCCGATTCACCAGCTGGATGACTACGGATGAATTTCTCCACGTTACTTTGGTAGCGACCCTATATTATTTTAAATTAAATCAGTATTTCAAGTTTTTTATAAAAGTAAAGTATAATACTTAAATAAAATTGAAAGCTTACATATGCAGTCGAGGCCCGGTCCTCGACCCACCTATCTTGATCCCCCTCTTTCTTCTTCTTCATAATATATGTCTCCTTGAATAGCTCATCATGACTCATTGGACGTCCATACTTCTTTTCCTGAAACAAATTAATTTAGTTAATAAACAGAATAGATAAAATAATTTAAGCAATTACGTACCAATCTTCTTTTTATTGTCCCTAGGCTGATTGCATCTCCAGTGTGAAAGGAGCCTCCCTTATCGGATGCGCGAGCTTTCTTTCCTTTTTTGCTCCTCTCTAAGAACTTTGCGGTAAGCCATTGCCTTTGCAAATCATTCCACAAATTCTCAAGTAACCAGCCAGGCCTCTTGCTCTTCTTTCTAGCATCCGAGAAAGCATCCGCCAATCTCTTGCGAGCTTTATGATGAAAATTTGTAGCCACTTCCGCGCTATAGCGGTCTTCCCATACACACTTGCTCTATATTTCAAAAGTTAAATATTAGATGGAAACATCATAAATATAAATTATTAAACTTTTTAAAAGAACATTTATACCTTAAATTGATTGAAAATTTGCTCCTTCAGTGAGAATGGGCAATCAGTCCAAGTCGCATAAGGGCCATCATAAAGCTTTCTGATGGCATTGGTGATTATCCTCGTAGTCTTATTACCTAGCCTGAACCTGCAATTTAACAATAAAAACACATTAATATCTTACTAAAAATATTACAAATCAATAGACGCAAAAATAATGAATAACACTTACCCATCACCCTCAGGGACTATGATGATCCTGCCATATCGATCATAATGCACTACCTCGTCATTACCATCCGAAGCATGTGTATCAGAGGCATGTGAAGACGGTATAGGTGGGTCAGAGCTACTTCCTCGCAGGCGAAGGCCTGCAATAGATGGAGTCAATGATGAAGATGGTTGCGATCCCTGTGACTGCGACATAGCTGGATGCGACCCAAGTGGATGTGATACCAATGGCTGTGACCCTAGTGGCTGTGACATGGATGGATGCGATCCATGTGGCTGTGATATGTAGGGATGTCATCCATGTGGTTGCTATGCAGATGGCTGTGATGAAGCTGGACTGTATGTCGGACGTATAGTCCTATGGCCCTGTGATGGAAGACTTGGTGTCTGAATGAAGGTGTACGGCTCGTGATGCTGTGGCAGCTCAGTATAGCCGTGTGGTTGAGGATAAGACATAGGCATCTCTGAAAAGGGTGGACAAGAGGGAGTATTATTTTCTACCCTCCTCTTTCCCTTCCTACCCTTTTCTCGACCCCGAGAACTAGTAAGGTCATTGTTACCTTGACCCTTGCCTGCCATCTGCATAATATAATACACATTTAGATTGAAACATATAAGAAACTAGCTATAAAACGAGAGTGCTTTAAAAAACCAACTTTTTAATCCTCGTCGATGTATTGTTCCTCGTCCGAGAATTCTTCGTCCTCACTTGTTTGAGCTTCATCAGTTGATTCTTCGTCCTCATTTTCTATAATTGTTACTTCATTTATATCAACTTCTTCCAATATGCGTTCAGGATGTTCCAAATCATTTTCTAACTGATCGTCCACTATTTGGTGAACATTGGAGATATCGTTTGATATGCAACATCTAACACATTCTCGACTTTTACCCTACCTACAGGCTTAGTTTTTATTACAAGCCACCAATCGGACTTATTCCGCCGCAATGGATAAGGAGCATATACACTTGCCTAAAGTTATGTGCAATTATGAAAGGATCATAGCGATCATACTCCCTCGTATGATTAACCTCAATTATGTTGTATTGGTTGTGTACTCTTGTACCTCTTGTTGGATTTGGGTCAAACCACTTGCATCTAAAGAGTATCAATTTCTTATATGGCCAACCTGTATATTCTAGTTGTAATATTTCTTTGACCACACCATAATAATCAATATCTCCAACTTGGTTGCCATCACTACCTTGAACCCACACCCCGCTGTTGTTGCTGTTTTTATTTTTAGAGCAATCCTCTGTATGAAACTTATAACCATTCACTACGTACTTAGACATTGTTGTGACCTGAAGCCCAAGTCCCCAAGATATATCTTTCAAAAATTGATTTACACCATTATTTGGATTATTTACCTACATAGAGTTAAAAAAATTCATAAGTTAGCACAACTTATGAATCAATTTTTATACATTCACTACATATATATATATATATATATATACACTTACAAATATATATATATATATATATATATATATATACACACACACACACACACACACACTCTTACAAACTGTTTGAACCACGTATCAAATCTCGTAGTGGACGACTAGCTTCCTCTAACTGTTCATAAAAACGTTTTGCGTCATAGGAGTTTGTTCAACATTTTCATTGGGCTCACCCCCGAAGTGCATCCCAAAAGCATCCGCAACCATATCCTGAATTCTAGAATCAAGATTTGTATTCTCCACCGACCTTCTACTTTCACCAACAACCATGTTATGAAATATCCCACGGCTACCATCGATCTCTCCATGATTACTCCACACAAAGTAATTCTCTATAGACCCCTTCCTATAAAGATGAAGCTTAACTTCCTCCGATTTTAAACTTCATACAATTGCACCTGACATAAGAGTACCTAATTACTCCTTCACTTTAGTATGGTGGAAGTGACATTGCATGTCTAATAAAGTCATCAACCCCTTCTACAAAATCCTCCCACAATCCCTGCCGATTAGGATAATTCCTATTGTACATCCAAGTACGATGTTCCATCTATACAAATAAAACAAGAACAAATTAATTTATTCTATAATTATAAATTAATTATATCTTTTTTAGTTAATTCAAGATAATAATTGGCTCCTAATTATACCAATTTATATCCTAAAAGTTTAATTCATATCTAAAAGATCCAATTCATATCTTAAAAGTTCAATTCATATCCTAAAAGTTCAATTCACAAGAACAAATCCTAAAAACTAAAATTTCAATTCATATCCTACGAGTTTAAACATAAACTAACTAAACTAAAGAAATTCAACCCATACCCTAAAAGTTCGATTCACAAGAACAAATCGTAAACCCTAGATTCTAACTAAACTATTCATGACAATACAAAGTTAATAATTCAATTCTAACTAAACTATTCAAGACAATACAAACTCAAAATTGAAACACTCATCAATTAAAACTAATTCATAACTAATTGACTAATTAACAAAACTAATTAGTTAATAAAACTAATTAACAAAACTAATTAAAACAAGACCTAAACCCTAATCCTCAATAAAATACAATGTTCAAATAATTGAAACACTAATCAATTGAAATTAATTCATAACTAATTAACAAAACCTAGAAATAATAAATAAATGGGTTGTAATTCAAACCTAAAATTTTTAGGAGATGGAGAAGGAGAGGGGCGGCAGTGGCAGTGGCAGCGGCGACGGCTGAGGAAAATAGAGAAGAGAGGGGAAAATAAGAGAGAAATGGGGGTTTCCCCCGTTTTTCAATTCTCTGATTGTTGGTCGGTAATTCTGGTCGGTACATTAAGTGTTGACCGTTTGACCAAAAACCGACCAACTTTGGTCGGTTTTAAAAAAAAAAATTAAATTCCTTTTTTTTTTGTGTTTTTTTTCTTAAAATATTATAAACTATAAAAAAAATATTATAAACTACAAGCATTTATTTTATTTAACTATGTAATTATTATAAATAATTATAAACTATAAGCATAATCTTTATAAATAATTATATTAACTATTTAATTTTAATAAATTATAATAGCATCTATCTAAGTAAATTTTCTAAGTTATAATTAAGTATGTGAGTAATTTCTCACACACACACATACACTATATTGTAATTGATGCTAATAACTTCTTTTTTCATTCGTTCATCACTAATAATGCATGACATAGATTAATCGATATATAGGTCGAGACGTTTTGATGAATCATCGATTAATATTCATCGATACATCTAAGTAAGTTATAAGTCGATGAATCAATTTACAAATAGATATATTTGATGATAAAGTATATATACTAATTAGTATCTTCCCAAGTCTATCCCTAAAAGAACCCGACCATGTGGTCCTAGCGCTTCGTGTTCTTATATATATATATATATATGTATGTATGTATGTATTTCTTATATATATATACACACACACAAACACACTTCACTGTAATACTTTAACTATATATATAGCTTGTTATAGTATATGTTAGTGTGTATATATATAGCTTGTTAAAGTTTGACCATGTTTGACCTATTAATTTAACTCGTTTACTTAATACTAATAGCTTCTTTCGTTTATTTAATTTGTGATCCATATATATATATATATATATATATGTAATATATATATATATATATATGTCAAAGATGTTTAGTATTAATTCTTTTATTTTTCATTCATTCATCACTAATAATACATGGCATAGCTAGATTAATCGATATAGGTCGAGACGTTTTTTTTTACTATTAGTCGATATAGGTCAAACGTTTTATTTTTAATATTCATCGATGCATCTAAGTAAGTTATAAGTCGATGAATTAATTTACAAATAGCATGTTATATATAGTATATGTTAGTGTATTCATTATTTGTATTACAAAAGTATTAACGAATTATATTTATATTATTTAGACAGTAAATATAAAAGTAATTTGAAAGTTTGACCAATGTTGATGTAATAACCGACCAACTTTGGTCGGTTATTTTGCAGAAAATAACATTTACCGACCAAAGTTGGTCGGTAAATGCTTCCCTACATTAACCGACCAACGTTGGTCGGTAATTTTAAATATAAATTCTTAAATATTATAAAATATTTTAAATAATAAAATAATTATTAAAATTTTAAAAATTGGATCCAGATTATCGACCAACGTTGGTCGGTAATCCAAAATTTTCTTGTCTGACCAGCTGGGTCAATTCGTTAACCAATTTACCGACCAACGTTGGTCGGTATTTAGTTTTAAAAAATGGAAATTTTTTTTCCCCAGTTTCCGTCCAACCCGGACGGTTTTTGGTCGCTTTTTTTGACCGACCAACGTTGGTCGGAAATATTTGGTCGGTTTTTAGCAGATTTTTAGTAGTGTGATGTATAAAGCCGTCATATTGGTTCTCCATAAAATATTATTTTATATTAACACATGTGGCAATGATGTAACTAGGGTTATTTATATTCGGAGATGACAATTTTTGGCAGTCTATGAATTTGTTTTTTTTATGGTGAGGTTATTTATATTCGATATTGATCGTCTATATTTGGTTTTTATACGGATATAAAGCATCGTAATGTTCAATTAATTCATTTAGATAAATACTCATGGGTGGTGAATCTATTCAACCAAATAGATCTAAATAACTTTTGTTCACTTTTTGTTTACTTCACAAAAATATTTCTATCACCATAAATTCATCAATAACAAAAATAGATTCACATTGTGACTGAAAATCCTTTCCAGCTTTGTATATTCAAACTATATCTATTCTGAAAATAAATCTACATACAGTAAATGAAAAACAATCCCTCAACCGCATATAGCAATAGAGAGATTTTTCTACAATCGATTCAGGTGAATGGAAATTATTAATAGATTCTTCCTTCCCCCAACTGAAAAAAAGACCACCCGACCGGTCATTTTGAGTTTTAGTATATTGTTCGACGGTTTGAGACTTTGAATAACTTTATAAGATGCATTATGACTAGTGTATATAGTTGGTTTCGATATTCGAGAGGTTCAAATTCATTTGGAAGTGTGATTCTCAATTTGGAAGTTTAAAATTAGAAGAGACGACCAGAGTTTGACTTTTAAGTAAACGACCCCGAAAACGGATTTAATGATATCAATAGGTTTGTATAGTAATTTTTGACTTGGGCGTATGTTCAGATTTGAATTTGAATGTTCCTAGAAGGTTTTGGCTCTATTTGTCGAAAGTTGGCAATATGAAGAATTGGAGAGTTCATAGGCTTAACCGGAAGTTGACTTCGGTATTATCGGCCTCCTATTATTATTTTGAGACCTTAGTTAGGTTCATTTAGTTGATTGGAACCTGTATACAAATTTTGGTTGTGATCCACAATGTCTAAGTGCGATTCGGACGAGTCGGGCGAATGTTGAATGTGTGAAAGATAAGAGAATTATTTTGATCTCCGGTTCTTGAGTTGGACGTTATTTTAATGTTTTGAGGCTTTGAATAAATTTGGACAATATATTTGGACTTATAGGTTTGATTGGACGGGATCCTGTAGGGCTCGGGTGTGATTCGGGGTGATTTTGGATCATTTTGGATGCGTTTAGAGCAGCTGATGTGCTGTTGTGTTGCAGTGCAACGCGATCGCAGAGCATGGCTCGCGATCATGAAGAAGATTTTGGCCGGCTGCATGTTTGTTCATCGCGTTCGCGCTCAGGGGCTCGCGTTCACGAAGAAATAAGGGCTGGTGCTTCGCGTTCGCATGAGGGTGATCGCGTTTGGCGCTAGCTATGGTGCCAGACAGAGTTTAGCCTTCGCGTTCATGTAAGAATTATCGCGTTCGTGTAGGCCTGTGCAGTGTTGGTCATCGAATTCACAGGCTTCACATTCGCGAAGTGTAGCTGGGTGATGGAGGGTATTGGTTCTTCACGATCGCGAGGGGACTGCTGCGATCACGAAGAGTATTGTTGGGCAGAGTATATAAGTTGCCATTTTTGAGATTTTACCTATTCTTTTATATTTTGAGTCCTATACTTCGAGAAGAGGATATTTTGATGTACAATTTTATACTACATTGGAGGCAAGAAATTTTCAATTGGATTTAATTTTATATAGTGATTCCCCATCAAATTTATATACCTAAAACATGGAATTTTGAAGAAAAATTTGGGAATTTTGTCTATACTTTAAGAGAGATTATTTTGAAAATTTGAGTACCGATTTAGACTTGATTTTGAAAACTAATAATATATTTGGACTCAACAAGTTATAGGTCATCGGATTTTAGCATTGGTTTCAAATTTTGAGCACGCAGGTGTGGGTTGACTTTTGTTGACTTTTTGAAATAATTTTCAAGATTAAAGCTTTATGTATTGGGATCGCTTCCTATAGCATTCTTTGACTTTCTTGGATGATGTTTGGCTTGGATTTACGTGATTGGAGGGCCGGAGCGAGGTTTTGACGCAGTTTGAGGTTGAAGACTAGACCGGATGAGGTAATTATCTTGCCTAGGCTTGGATTGAGGGCATTTTCCTGTATTTTATGATGATTGTTATATGTTGAGGGTGACGCATATGCGAGATGACAAGCTTATATGTGGGCACCGTATTTGTTATGATCCGCGTAGAGTTTAGGCTATTATATTGCCTTATTTTGATATTATACCTCTTTGATACCGTGTTTTATCCACTTGTATAACTACATGAGCTATTATTTATGATAGAAATCATGTCTAGGCTATTCATATTTTCTGTTTGGGACATAATAGGGCTATTTATGCTATGTTAAGCTATTTGCCTTAGCTGTACTTATATTTTTAAGTCATGATATTATATCCGCGTGTTATATCTCTATCTCTGTATACTTTTTATATTTATCTCACATGTTGTTGGTGTCCTCGTGCATAACACGAGTTTGACCTGAATTGTGGTACGTTGATATATATTCTATGCGGTATTTTGATTATGATACTGTGAGATGGTGACATATTTAGACTGAAGGAGATTGATGATCTATTTTGGGCCATAAAGCCATATTGAGCGGATTGAGACTGATCTTGGGTCATAGAGCCATGTTTATATTTATAGTGAGTAACGTTTGCGTCATGGCCCATATTAGGCTGAGTGATATTGATCGTTGATTTTGATCCGAACAACGCTTGGGTTTGGATCTGCCCCTCCGGAGTCAGATGATAACCCATGGTACTTTGGGTCCTGTGAGTGCAGGCACATGAGATGTGCTTAGTGAGGGACTTATGCCATGCATTCGTACAATGATGAGTGTGTGTTTGTGATAATCCAGGGGTATGTATTAAAAATGAGATTACTAAGAGAATGATTGAGGGGTACTTGTACCAGGCACCATGAGCATGCTGTGATTATGTATACTTGATAATTAAACTGTGATATTATTAATTTTTGTATATATATTTTACATGCAGACATAGAGTTGTATTTTTCTCATCCTAATTGGTATTTGATATCTCTACTTGATGTTTAGAGCTTAAAATCAAAGTTTACCTTGATAAATTCCTATGTAAGTGACAATTGTGAAAAAGTTGATGCCTTGACTGATATACCTGAAAATCATGCACATTTCTCCTCTTATTGTGTTAGATTTGAGCTTGTTGTTATTTGAGTTACTTTTCCTTATATGCCGTTATTCTACTGTTATTATTGTTGTTGGTTATTGAAAGTGAGTATCAGACCTTGCCAACCTCGTCATTGATTTCTTCGAGGTTTGTCTTGCTACTTACAAAGTACATGAGATTGGTTGTACTGATACTATACTCTGCATGTCATGTAAAGATTCAGGTGTTGCTGATAGTGGCGGTTGCTACTGATCTATTTTATCCGCATTTGCTTGGAGTCTTTGAGGTAGCACTATTATTCTGTTTACAGGCCTTAAAGTACCGTCCTTTAAATTATGTTATTATGTTTGGTCTTTCAGATAATATTATATTTTGTTCAGACTTTGTATTTAGTACTCGATAGAGCCTATGTACTCGGTGACACTACATTTTGGGTGGTTTTAGTTGTATTGTCATTATGACTATAGCTATTTATGCTATTCCGCTGTTGAGACTATTTATTATTATTGTTGAAGTTTAATTTTGCATATCTATTGTTGGCTTTCCTAGAAAGCAGTGTTAGGTGCCATCACGGCTCCGGTGGGATTTTGGGTCGTTACAAGTTGGTATCAGAGCACTAGGTTTATATAAGTCTCATGAGTCATGAACAGACCTAGTAGAGTCTTGTAGATCGGAATGGAGACGTCTGTACTTATCCTCTAGATCCATGGTGGTTTTTGAACTTTCCCTTTCTTGATTCCTAGTCGTGCAACTTTATCTAGGCTTGAAGCCTGTATCTTCAGTTCTTTTCCATTCATTCATGTGTGATGTTGAGTACTCCATATCGGTTGGGAACTGATGAGTCGCGATGATGATATAGATGTGGTGTAGGATGTTTTTCCCCCTGTTTTATGAGGACAGACTGATGTTGTCGCTTTGCCGAGGGGTTGTCGTCTATTGCAACTCCAGTGTTGGTATTGCCCACGGGTTTAGGGCCTTATACAATGTATTGTGACGATTCATGTGTTGGTCTTGATGCGGTGTTGGTGCGGAGTGGTAGGGTTATTGCTTAAGCTTATGGCAATAACAACCCCATGAGAAGGATTATTCGGTTCACGATTTGGAGTTAGGCATTTGTTCCAGTGGAGGAGAGCTATTTGGGCTATGTATGTTTAGGAGTTGGTCGATTGATTTGCGAGATTGGGTATTTTTGAGTTTAGTAGAGTTCTCGCGTGTGTTGTTGTACAATCATCCTAGTTTGAGTGCATTGAGTATCGTCAGTATGATAGTTTCCATTTGCTTGTCTTTAGGGACACGATGATGCGAGGTAGTGCTAAGGAGGTGGTCCTTAGTGTAGATGGTGTATTGCGACTTTAGGGTCAGATTTGCATTTCCAGTGTTGATGGTTTGAGGAAGATGATCCTTGAGGAGTCTTGTAGTTCTAGTGTTCTATTCGTCCAGGTGATATAAATATGTATCATGATTTGAGGCAGTAGTATTGGGGCAAAGGATGAGGAAGGACATTATTGGAAACGTCTTACAATTTTGGATTGTCAGCAAGTCGAGAATGAGCAAACAAGTGAAAAAAGCTTTGGGATCTTGCTTCAGTCCATAAAGAGCTTTGTGAATTCAGTAGAAATCCAGAAAACTAGGAGGTCATAAACCGACTAGTTTATTTTGGACAATAGCTATACCGGTATGGAAGTGAGAGCATATCATTATGGATTTCGTGGTAGGGTTTTCACGAATTTCGAGGAAGTTCGATATTATTTAGGTCATTATCGACATTTGGGGGCATTTCATATTAGTGGTAAGTTCTTACATTTTGAGAGTTCGAATTTGACGAGAAAGGTATGCTTGAGCTACTAAGGGATTGTGAATGCTTGATAATGATCTTGGTGTGCAATACTATCTTGAATTGGGATGTGTGGATGGGTATTCTAGTTGTTCGTTGGTGGAATAAAATAGATTATTGCAGCCCCTGGGTAAGTGTGGACTCAAAAGGATTAATTGATTACATAGTGGTTGTACTTATAGCAAGTCATAGAAAGATGTTGATATGAGGCTACACCGGTGGTCTATCTCCTGTGAAAATGTTGGAAGTTTCATAATTTCTTATGAGGTTCCTATGAATAGTTTTACCTTCTACCCAGTAGGATGTATGTTCTATGATATGGTTCGGGGATGCTTGAGAAGATGGCATGACTATCACACGGTTGAGTGTGCATTGGGTTGATAATTTGGGATACGTTATGGTTGGTGCAGCATGAGCTTGTGAGAAATTCAGCTAAGTAACAGTGTGGGAACATGGCAATTAAAGAGGAGCAATCATCATGGGTTCTTGGGTTATATTATTGCGGCTTAAAGCCAACTAGGAAAGTCTACTATCGACGATTGGGTCACCTAGTCATGTGTTGTTATAGATTCTGGACTAAGGGATGCTTGTGGATTAGATATGACTTAAGAAGGATGACTTTAAGGAAGAAATTGATGGGTGCGTGTTGTATTTCACCTTAGTGGTATATAGAGGTTGTGAAAAAACTCAAGATCGATATCCTTTTGTGGGGGTACTGTGCAAGGGAAAGGATTCGCTCGCTGGATTCTTTTTGGAGTATTCATGTTTCAACGGAGCATAAATTGTTCGACATGATCAGCTATGTATTCAGTACTACGGCTGAGTGGGTGACTCTTGAGAAGGTTCTTGTGGGTTCAAGATTCAATATGTGGTATCTACGGATTTTCGGATTTGTGTATGACTAAGGATTAAAGATTTGAGTTGGATTATGGAAGGGACTTAGATAATTTCTTTATCAATATTGGTTCTGCGAGGCAGTGTATGAGAGATGGAAGAAATAACTTCAAATTCATAGAAGACATCTTCAGAGTAGGCATTTCAGTTTGAGGTACTATTGGGTGTATAAGAGGGGAATAAAGTAGATTACGAGTCTTGGGACGATGAAATTTCATGTTGGCATCACTTGGAATGAGTTTTTGATTGAGGTCCATAGTGTACTAGAAAGAAACATGGTTGCCGTGAAGGCGGGTCATGAGTAATCTAAAGAATTTGGGTCCGTTTAGAAGTGCTTGGATCAACATGTTATTAGAGACGATTGGTTCCTTTGGTATATTAGGGCTTTACATGCATTTTTGTGGTAATACTTCTGGGTTTGGCAGTCTACGGGACTTGGGTGATCTAGAGGGTTTTAGTTCTATTAGCTTGGTTATGTGCAAATAAATTTCGAAGGGTTTATGATGAGTTTGACCACGACTTGTGGTTGGTGCCTTCTACATGCATGGAAGGTTTGTTGCATAGTGTGATTGTCTCCTAAATTGACCTAAGCGAATGGTTTCTGGTAGATGGAGTGTGTATTCTTGTAACGATCCGACCGGTCATTTTGAGCATTGAAATTCCATTTGGCAATTTGAGGTCTTGAATAGCTTCATATGATGTATTATGAATTGCGTCCATGGTTGGTTTTATTTTTTTCAGTTACTGGTTTCTGGTTACAAGAGTGTACATCGTGATCTAGGAGCTCTGGGTCGCATTTGCGTAGAGTAAATTGCAATTTTGGTCTTGTGAATTGCGATCGCGGAGGTCTTGTCCGTGACCACGCACAAGGAATTCCTACTATCACTGGGCCGAATTCGGGAGCTTATATCTTGAAATATATCAGAAAATCAAACCGTTCGTCATTAGGAGCTTTGTACAAGAAGTTATAACCATTATACTAGAGGCTATTTGGAAAGAGTTGAATAAGTTCATTCAAGTTTGTTCATCGCGATCGCAGAGCTTCTTGGCTGCGATCACGAAGGGTAAATTCGTGGTGGGCATTTCTTTAACTGTGATCATGAGGTTGGTGACAACGATCACGAAGGAGGCCTAGCGGAGGTATTTAATGCCTACTTTCAGGATTTTGAGCTCATTTTCAGAAATTTTGAGGCTTGGAGAGCGGACCAAGGCACATTTGGAGATGTATTTCAACCAAATCATAAGGGTAAGTGTTCCTAACTTGATTTTGATTATATATCATGAATCTCCATGGATTTATTCACCTAAAACATAGAATTTTAAAGTGAAATTTGGGGTTTTGCTTCCACTTTAAGAGAGTGTATTTTGAATATTTGATTACCGATTTGGACTCAATTTTAAAAGCTAATTGCATATTTGGACTCCGCAAGTTTTGGGACATCAAATTTTGGAATTGGTTCCTGGTTTCGGGCACGTGGCCTGGGTTTGATTTTTGTTGACTTTTGGAGATTCTTCGAAGATCGAAGCTTTATGGATTAGGATCGATTCCTATGACATTGGTTGACTTCCTTAGATGATGTTTGAC
This sequence comes from Nicotiana tabacum, assembly GCF_000715075.1. NCBI lineage: Eukaryota > Viridiplantae > Streptophyta > Magnoliopsida > Solanales > Solanaceae > Nicotiana > Nicotiana tabacum. The sequence continues at coordinate 47,211,951 of NC_134092.1, forward strand.
AAATTTTAAGCCGTCTAGATGTGATTTCTCAAGGAAATGCAACTTTGAAGCTTTGGATTAGCCTGAATGAGGTAAGTGCCTTGCCTAGCTTTGGTTGAGGGAACTTTTCCTACTAATTGATGATGTTTGCTGCATGTGGTGGTAAAGTATATATGAGGTAATGAGTGTATATACATGTGCCATGGGTATTCATGCTCGGGGTAGATTCTAGTTTACTCTACGCCTTATTTGGTTGTGTGTTTTACTTGATTCTATGTGTTGTTCAATTGATTGACCACGTTAGCACGATAAACCAAGCTAGAGCAAATGTCAGGCTAATAGTGGCTTATTTTGAGCATGATGAACTATTCTTTGGGTTATTGTTACACTTGCTTAGATGTTGTCACACATATATATTGTGAACACACACCCGTACTTGTTATTCTTGTGATATGCCTTTAATTGAAGTATGACTATTTGAGTTCCTTACCAACGTTAGAGACTACGAAATGGCTTTTGATGCTTATTTGGGACATGATGAACAATTGGGTGACATATTACATGTTTGGTCCATGGTCATACGAACATATAAGCATACATCCTACTTAGGGATCATCTCTTGTATACATGCACACATCCATGCATGGTTATTTCTTAGTTCACGTGCATCATACATGCTTATATTCCCATTCATATGCATACATCAATGCATATGGTTTTCTGATATGGACTCAGGTATAGCACGAGGTCTTTGCCATGCGATTGTGATGATTTTGTGCCACGAGGTCTTTGTCGTGCGATTATAATGGTATTGTGGCACGAGGTCTTTCCCATGTAATTATTATTGCTACTGTGGCACAAGGTCTTTTTCGTGCGATTGTGATTATTGTTATGCACATGTGGAAAAATAAGGGTGGCATTATCTCTTTTATGATTGTTTACGTAAATTATGATATTCATTGTTCTATTACTGTCTCTCTAGATATTTCTTTGTATTGTACATATTATTGAGCTGCACCGGTTATGCAAAGTGAGTGTCTTTTGACTTAAAAACCTCGTCACTACTTCACCGAGGTTAGTCAAGATACTTACTGAGTACATGGGGTATTTGTACTCAGAATATACTTCTGCACCTTACGTGCAGATCTGGAGCTGAGTAGCTGTGGAAGATGAAGCCTTGCATTGAAGACGCACCAACATTCTAGATTCAAGCTATCTCTTATTCATGGCAGTTTATGACTTCATTTCTTTTATGCAAACTTCAAATATATATTGTATTTATTCTTTACATCATTTTTGTAAATCTAAATCATAGTGGCTCGTGACTTGTACTACCAGTCCTTGGGATAGTTGTATTAAATTCTTTTGCAGTCTTTAGTGATGATTTCTCATTATAATTGTAGCTTATACTATTTGGCTTTACTAATGAGTTGGGTTAGGTGCCATCATGACTTGGTGTGATTTTGAGTCGTTACAAGTTGGTATCAAAGCTCTAGGTTCGTAGGTTCTACGAGTCATGATCAAGTGTTTGATATAGTCTTGCGGATCGGTATGATGACCTCCATACTTATCTTCAAGAGGCTACATGACATCTAGTAAACTTCCTATCTTTTTACTTATCGTGCGACCTTGTTTCATCTTGAAGACTAAATCTCCAATTCCTTTCTCTTCGATTCGTGTGCGATGTTGAGTAGGCAGACTCATATGTGCACTGACAGCTTGTGATGCTGCGAATGGACTGCGAGGGGCTATGGATGTTTGATTATCGACTCGATGTGTTGTATAGTCTTAGATATTGATGTGTTGGTAGATCCTACAGTTGTTAATTTGTGGGATGAGCGGATTCTTGTATCTGGTGGATGAGCACAAACTCGGAAGGATTAATTAATTACATAGTGGTTGTGACAATGGTAGGTTCATAGAGAGATATCAGTTGTAGGCTAAGCAGGTGGGATATCTCCTACGAGAATGTATGAGGTTGTGTGATCCTTATGAGGTTTCAATGAAGAGCATTCCTTTTATCTAGTAGGATGTATATGCTATGACTAGAGTTTTAATCGTCTGAGGAGGTTAGCATAACCGCCACGAGGATGAGTATGAATTTGGCGGATGATTTGGAAGGTGTGATGACTAGTGTTGCATGAGCTTAGGAGGAGATTCAGCTGGATGACATCGTGAGATCATGGCAAGATAAGAAAGAAGAAGTATAGTGGGATATCAGATGATGTGTTTTGTGGCTTCGAGCTAAGTGGACCAATTATGACTTTGAAGATGTTGACGTCAAGGATGACTCGAGCAAGGAAATTGCTGGATGCATGATGTATTATACTTTATGGGTATATGGAAAATTTGGAATTATTCAGGTTTGATATTTGTTGTGAATGTAGTGTGCAAGGAAGAGGAATTGCTTGGTTTCTTCTTTTTGGATATCCATGTTCTGGTGGAGCACAAGTCATTCAGTGCATAGTGGTTGTGCATTGGAGATTAGAGCAAGGTGAATGACTCTCGAGAATAGTTCTAATGGGTTCAAGATTAATATGTGGTACTTAAGAATTTTTTGATCTGTGTATGGCTAAGACTTGAGGTTTGCATTGGATGGTGCCAAGACTTGCAATATTTCTATATCACTGTTGATTCTACATTGTGGTATTAGAAATATGACAGAAACAACTTCAGATTCATTAAAGGCTTCTTCACAACAGAATTTTTTTTATGTTGAGGTACTTTTGGGTTTCGCAGTCTACGTGACTTGCTTGATTTAAAGGGATTTAGTTCTATATTGGTTTTGACTACGGCTCGAGGTTGATACCTTCTACGAGTATGGACGGTATATTGCATGTTGGGATATTCGCCTGGATGGAGTTAAGAGGAAAGCTGCTAACTGATGAGGTGTTTATCCTTCTTGTGATTCAATGTTGGTGATGAGATTCTCGCATTTTTGTATTGTAGCATGGTAGATGCAATGAGTCACGAGGCATTAAGGTGGTATGAACAAGGTTATAGTTCAATTTTGGAAGGAAGGTCATGAGTTTTAGACAGCGTGGGAGATCCATATGTTTGAGAGAATGATTTGTATTACCTCAGAAGGATGTATGTTGTATAATATGGATTGAATATTGAGTTGAGGATTCTTGACTAGTATTACAAAAACCGTGTGGTTGGTAACTATTGACGTTCATATTTTCCTACTTGCTGCATAAGATTTGTGGAGGTATTTTGCATGATGGGATTGTGGATGTATGATGTGTCAGTCATTTAAGTGGGGGAGTTAGAGATTAGGTATAGAGATTCTAGAATTTTAAAGTTTAGCAACTAGATGTGCTCAAAGGTAGACTATTCCTTTGGTTACGGATTGTGAAAGTGTATTACAGACCAAACAACTGATTGTATGTGTTATGGGTAGGTCATTGTGAACCTTTGGAAGGCTACTTACCTATTTCAGGATGGTTTGAAACGGTTGGGGGCCTATTGGTAAGCTTAATGTGATTGTGTATTCTACACCAGATCGGATTTGTATATTCATGCGCAACATTTACTGTGGGTATGTTATCGGACATGATGGATGTTATTCATGCCCGATTTGTTTCCTGTGTTTCTCTCTCATGCTGCAATGGGTTGTTCGACTACTTGGCTATTCATATGTATAATGTGGTTCTATTTAGGCATGGTGGTGAGATTTGGAGCAATATGGCTCTTGGGATGTTGAGTTGCCTATTGCACCTTAGTCGTGTTCCTGTTTGTGGTATATTGTGCTATTCATTTCTCTATGGTTATGGTCATACAACTCACATCTTTATTGTTTATACACATATATTTATTGATTATGAGTATTATGGCTCGATTGGTATTCCATATGGATCAGTATGTTTGGATCAGGCTACATGCCGCAGTGGGGTTATGTTAGGATATGATTCTTTGTGTTTATTTAATGTGTTTTGCTTCCCTTTTGTGGGATAGAATCATAGCATTGTACCTTGATGATAGTACTTGTCGAACTTGTTAGATAGTTCTGTTATTTTATTCTCCTTCCATCTTTGGATATATTCAAGTTGTTGCTTGTTGGGTGTGGATCGCGTCGTATGTGGCTCTAGGAGGCATTGGATGTGGCTTGTCAGTCGAGCAGCTTGTACTGGGTGAGATGAGGTTATTGGACATAGAATTAGTGCAATCGTAATTGGATAAGATATGTTTGGATAGGAATGTCACTAGTCATCTTAGAGATTGGCAACGGTTCTTGTCATGGGCGAGAACTCCACAACTTGTTGACTTGATGGGTGGTTATGGGTTTCTACATGTTTCTTACTTCATTGTAGTGCTACGAAGGTTTGGAAAGAGGAATTATCTGATATGAAGTATATTACCAGTACCGGGTTTGGTGATGAACAACTATCGTGGTTGGAAGATAATGCTATGAGTTTCTGGGTTATACAGTACATCGCGTGGTTACATCCTGGGATTATGTTTATGACTTAATGAAGCTTTTAGGGATTAGTACACTATATATGTACAAGGATCGGATCTTATAGAGAATTTCGAATTTTGGAATTTAGTTCTAAGGCTTGTGGACTAAGGTCGAAGGAAGAATCTTCAGTCAGATTGTGTACTGACTTATATGGATTGAGGTGGTATGAGATCACCCATGGGTATGTGTATGGCAAGCTTATACTGTGATTTGATAGCTTTGGAGCGACTCTTGGCACATTCGAGGATGAACGTATGTTTAATTGGGGAAGGATGTAACGACCCAACCGGTCGTTTTGAGCATTGGCAATCCATTCGGTGATTACAGGTCTTGAATAGCTTTATATGATATATTATGACTTGCGTGCATGGTTGATTTTGATTTTTGGGAAGTTTTGGGATTGTTTCGAAAGAGTAATTCTCAATTTGGAAGCTTTAAGTTGGAAGAGCTGACCAAAGCTGGCTTTTGAGTAAACGACCTCTTAATTGAGATTTTGAACTTGAGCTTCATAGGGTCTTATGATGATTTTGAACATGAACATATGATCTGATTTGAATTTGGATGTTCCTAGAAGGTTTTGGCTCTATTTGTCGGAAGTTGGCAATTTGAAGAATTGTGGAGTTCACTTTGGTATTATCGGGCTCCTATTGTGGTTTTGAGACCTTGTATAGGTTAATTTAGTTTATAGAAACTTGTGTGAAATGTTTGGTTTTGTTCCAGAATGTCTAAGTGTTATTCGGACACGTTCGGCGACGTTTGAATATTTGAAAGTTAAGATAATGATTTTAATCTCCGATTCACGGTTATGATATTATTTGTGGTGTTTTGAGTCTTTGGATATGTTTGGATAAGATATTTGGACTTGTTGGTATGATTGAATGGGATCCCAGGGTATTGGCTGTGATTCGGGGTAGTTTCGGATAATTGTTTAGGCCCTTTTTAGTTGCGGTTTTTGGATACAGGAGTGTACATCGCAATCGCGGAGCTATGGGTTGCGTTCGCATAGAGTAAATTGCAATTTTGGTCTTGTGAATCGCGATCTCAGAGGATTTGTCCACGATTGCACGGAAGAAATTTTTGTTGTCACTAGGATGAGTTCGGGAGCTTATATCTTTCTATCTATAAGGTATTTTGAGATGATCCAAATATAAAAGTTGTAGTCCTTTGTGTCTAGTTTTTAGAAAATAAACCCATTTGTCATTTAGAGCTTTGTACAAGAAGTTATGACGATTATACTAGAGGCTTTTGGAAATAGTTGAATAAGTTCGTTCAAGTTTGTTCATCGAAATCACAAATCTTCTTGGCCATAATCACGAAGGGTAAAATCATGCTGGGCATTTTTTTAACTACGATTGTGAGGTTGGTGACCTCGATCGTGAAGTAGGAGGCCTGGCAGGGGTATCTAATACCTAATTTCAGGATTTTGTGCTCATTTTCACAAATTTTGAGGCTTGCAGAACGGACTAAGGCAATTTTGGAGGATGTATTTCACCCAAATAATGAAGGTAACTGTTATTGACTTGATTTTGATTATACATCATGAATACCCATGGATTTCTACACCTAAAATATGGAATTTCAAAGTAAAATTTGGGAGTTTTGTTTGCACTTTAAGAGAGTGTATTTTGGGTATTTGAGTAGGGGTTTGGATTCGGTTTTAGAAACTCATTGCATATTTTGACTCGACAGGATATGGGTCACCGGATTTTGGTATTGGTTCCAAGTTCCGGGCATGCAGACTCGGGGTTGCCTTTTGCTGACATTTTGGGGATTCTTCAAAGATCGAAGCTTTATGAATTAGAATCGACTCCTATGACATTGGTTGACTTCATTCGATTATGTTTGACTAGATTTGAGTCGGCTAGAGGTGATTTCTCAAGAAAATGCGATTTTGGAGCTTCTGATTAGCCCGAATAAGGTAAGTGTCTTGGTTACTTTTGGTTGAGGGAATTTTTCCTACTAATTGATAGTATTTGCTACATTGCGTGGGTGATGTATATATAAGGTAACGAGCGTATATATATGTGCCGTGGGTATTCATACATGGGGTAGATTCTAGTTTACCCTATGCTTTATTTGGTTGTGTGTTCTACTTGATTCTATGTGTTATTCAATTGATTGACCACGTGAGCACGATAAACCATGCTAGAGCTAATGTGAGGCTAATAGTGCCCTATTTGAGCATGATGAACTATTTTTGGGGGTTATTTTTACACTTTCTTAGATGTAGTTCACAGGTATATTTTGAACACACACCCGTACTTTCTATTCTTGTGTTATGCCTTTAATTGAAGTATGATTATTTGAGTTCCTTACCCATGTTAGAGACTACGAAATGTATTTCGATGCTTATTTGGGACATGATGATCAATTGGGTGACGTATTACATGTTGTGTCGTTGGTCATACGAACATATAGGCATACATCCTACTTAGGGATCATCCCTTGTATACATGCACATCCATGCTGGTTATTTCTCAATTCATGTGCATCGTACATGCCTATTTTCCCATTGATATGCATACATCACTACATATGGTGTTCGGATATGGATTGAGGTGTGGCACATGGTCTTTGCCGTGAGATTGTGATGATATTATGGCACGCGATCCTTGTTATGTGATAGTGATGATATTGTGGCACGATGTCACGAACAAAAATCCCAACAATGGATTCGTGATGGTGCCTAACACCACTTGCTAGGTAAGACAACATTAGTTACAATAATCAAAGCAGTTTAATAGTTAAAAGCATCATAATAAGTATAAAGAGTGAAATCTCATAATTTCATAACAAGGCTACAATCAAACCCAGTCTAAAACTATTCCCAAAATTTAGTGTCACAAGTATATGAGCCACTAGGAATACTAAATACAAGTCTGCAAAGAAAGTTACAATAGTTTCTGGTACAATAAACAATAAAATGAAATAGGAAGGGAACACCAGGGTCTACAAACTCCAAACAACACTACCTCAAGTCTCCTGGAAAAGGTCCGAGAAAATCACCTCCGAACGCTGTTGGGACCAACACCGAGATCTACACAAGAAGTGCAGAAGTGTAGTACGAGTACAACTGATCCCCTAGTATTGATCCTAACCTTGACGAGGTAGTGACGACGCTATGACAAGACACTCACTATAACTCTGTACGAGTAATACGCAAAAAAAAAACAATGACAATATAGAGAAATGAGTAAAACCATAATGATTGGAGTAAGAGAATAGATAGATCCCAAGAATATCATCACATCACAACATCATAACACAACCCTGTAACGGAGCACAACAACCAAGAATAACTGCAAGACATCCTTTACATTGCGCGCGCAACCTGATCCCAATAAACAAAACCAACAAGTGTCATTACAGTTGCAGCGTGCAACCGGATCCTAATTTCAATAAAATTATTGTTGTGGTGTGCATCCCGATCACAATATTCCCTGTTCATTTGATAATGCTCAGCAACAACCAAACACGACAAATTTCACAACATAATCTTAAAGGGAGCTAAATTGCATAGTTTACAAAGAAAGTACAAGCACGAACAAAGAAGGTCAAATAGTTTAATATCCACGAGCTAACCTCACAATATATACCGACAAGTACTTCAACAAGTCGCAACACGAGAACCATCTAAGTTCACACAATACAACATAACACGGTAGGATAAAACAAGAAACATGTAAAGAGAATAAGGCATGTAAAGATATGAAGCAGGTAAAATTATCTATTTACTAATAGGTAAGAGCATGTAACAAGTAAAGGCATGTGATAAATAAAGGCATAAACAATGGAAGCATGTAACAAATGAAGACATGTAACAAATGAAGGCAAATATACATTAAGTAAAAGAACACGTATCAAATAAGGGCATATAATCAGGATAAGCACGAAATAAGAAATGACATGCTATAATTTAATATATGAAGTAAGCAAGAACACCCCATTTGCTTAAACCATGATAACTCATATACACTCGTCACCTTGCATATATATCGTCCCTACACATAGATCACATAGCAAATAGACCAAACATGTCCTAATTCCCTCAAATCAAGGTTAACCACGAGACTTACCTCTTTCCGGCATAAATCAACAATACAACATGGCTTTCCCTTTAGAACAAGCCTCTAAACCATTCGAATCTAGTCAATTATGACTCAAACAAGTCAAAACAATCTTTAGAAACTACCGTAGTAAAAAAAAGTTCGATCTTTAAAATATTTGGAAAAGTCAACAAAAAGTTAAACCGGGCCCACGTGGTCGAAATCCGAAATTAAGACCAAATCTCAATTGCCCATTCACCCTCGAGTCCATATTTGTAACTTTTTTTTAGATTCGACCTCAAATCGAGGTTAAATCTCAAAAAAGATAAAATCCTAATTTCCACACAAAAACCCTTTCTACTCTATGAAATCTTAGGTTTAATAGTGAAAATCTATTGCGAAGTAATGGAGGTTGAATAAAAACTATACGAACCTATGAAGTTCGGAAGAAATTGCTCTCTAAGATCGCTTCTATGTGGAGTCTAGATCTCAAAGATGGAATAAAATGAGATAAATTCCGAAATCCATACTTTTTATCCAGCCTCAAGTATCGCAAATTGCGAACTCTTGTTCAATTGCGATGTCTGCAAACTAGTCACTTAGCCTCTGTATCACAAATGCGACAATATCATCGCGAATGCGAAGACTGGGATATTCGCTAATGCGAAAGCTGCCCTATATTCCCCAGAGTCACAAATGCGAAGGCAGAACCCCTCGCAAGAGCGAACTAAGCTTCGCAAATGCAAGGCTTCCCAACTCCTCCCTAGTATCGCAAATGCGAGCTAGCACTCGCAAATGCGAGGCTCGCATTTGCGAATAGACCATCGCAAATGCGAGGTCTGTAGCACCATCAATCCTAATTCCTAGAAAATTAGTCCGAAACTTATTCGAAAGTCATTCAAGCCCCTCGGGCCCCAATCTGAATATTTGCACAAGTATAATATCATCAAATAGTCAAAATAACATCCAAAATCATGAATCAAACACCAAAACTCAAAAAATCTCATAGATCATACTTCAAAATTTCAACATTTCGTATTAAGTGCCTAAACAGTCTCGTGTCACCAGGAACCCAAACTAAATATTTGTACAAGTCCAAAATCATTATACGAATCTACCAAAATTAAAAAAATACCGAGCTGAGGTCGTTTACCAATGATGTTGACCGTGGTCAACTCTATCCATTTTCATGTTCAAATATCAAGTTTTCTTTAGAAATTCACATTTAAACTTTTCAAAAATAAATATGGACCATGCATGCAAGTCATAAATCTTAAAATAGCAATATGAAGGGTCTCAAATCATAAAAGGTGAATTTAGTACTCAAAATGACCTATCAGGCCTTTACACATAGGATCTTTGTCGTGCGATTATGATGATATTGTGGCACGAGGTCTTTGACGTGCAATTTTGATTAATGTTATGCACATATGGAGAAACAAGGGTGGCATTCTTGGGTATGCACATATGGCGTAATAAGGGTGGAATTCGTGATTATGCACATGTGGCGGAATAAGGGTGGCATTCTTAATTATGAACATATGACGAAATAAGGATGGCATTCTTGGTTATGCACATGCGGAGTTTAAGGGTAGCGTTCTTGATTATGCACATGAATTATTTATGCTTGTCATGCATTTCACATGTTTTACATGTATTATCTATACATTTCATTTACATATAGTAGTTGACTCATTCCGCATATGTATTGGACTTGTTAGTGGGTTGGTGGACACTCAGAGGGTGTCTGGTTGATGTTGAGAGTAGATTATCATCATACTTAGTCATGTTGAACTCAGGCAAATGTTACTTAAACCTGCCATTTGGAAATTTTATATGAAATTGGTTCATTGTCTGGTATAGATCCTTACGTCCAGGTAGAAGTATTAATTACAAATTACTTTGTGGATGTATCCTTTACATACGGAGCTGGTGCAACTGTATGGTTTCGACTTGTTTATTAGAAAAGCATGTTAATGATCTCATACTACACCTCTACATCTTACGTGTAGATCTTGGAGCTGAGTAGCTGTGAAAGATGAATCCTTGTATTGAAGATGCACTAGCATTCCAGATTCAAGCTACCTTTTTTTCATGGTATTTCAGGACTTCATTTCTGTTTATGTAAACTTCAAATAGATATTGTATTTATTCTTCACATCAATTTTGTAAATCTAAATCATAGTGGTTCATGACTTGCACTATCAGTTGTTGGGATAGTTGTATTGAATTCTTTTGTAGTCTTTATTATTAATGATGATGATTTCTCATTATAGTTGTAACTTATACTGTTTTTTTTTCTAGCGAGTTGGGTAAGGTTCCATCACGATTTGGTGGAATTTTGTGTTGTGACAATTATATTTGTGATTCATTATAGATAATAGGGTTCTTGTATTTTCGCATAATAGCATGATATATGTGGTGAGCTGTGTGGAATTAGGATTGAATGGACACGGTTGCAATTTGGTTTTGAAAGGAATGTCATGAGTTCTAGACAACATGGAAAATTTCAAATGTTTAAGAGAATGCCACTATCTTATATTTCCTGAGGAGAACATATTGTAGAAGATGTATTGTGTATTGATTTGTGGATGCATATCTTCTTTATATGCAAGCTTCGATGATTTAACAATGTTTCATGCATAGTTTCTCTATATGCTAAGCTATTAAACCGGTACAATACTTGTTCATATCTTCTCCATATGCAATTGTTAATGTGTTATCTGATAGCAAATGCATATCCTTTTTATATGCTGCATTGTTATAAGAATTAGGCACATATTCTCTATCTGCCATGATTGATTGTACCCGGAATTCATGCTTAGTTTTTTATACTATTGTTGGGCATATGTATATGTTATTGAGTTGTATAGGTTATGTATAGTGAGTATCATTGACTTGAAACCTTGTCACTATTTTACTGATATTAGTCAGGATACTTACTGAGTGCACGGGGTCGGTTATACTCATACTACACTTTTGTACCTTGCGTGTAGATCTGGGAGCTGATTTGTTGTGGATGATGAAGGTTGTCTTTGAAGATGTACCTGCTTTCCAGATATAAGCTGCCACTTGTTCTTGGTAGTTTAGGATTTGTACTCATGTTTATGTATATTCAAATAGATGTTGTATTTATTCTTCGCACCAGCTTTGTACGTCCAAATCTTTGTGTCTCGTAACTTATACTACCAATCTTGGGATGTTGTATGAAATTCAGCTATTTTTATTCCTTGTTAATAATGATCATTCATTTGAGTTATATTATTCTATGTTTGGCTTGCCTAGCATGTTGGGGCCAGGTACCATCATGATTAGGTAGATTTTAGGTCGTGAAAAGTTAGTATCAGAGCCCTAGGTTCATAGGTTCAATGAGTCATGAGTAAATATAAGACTTACGCTCATCTTCTCTGTGTGCCCTAATTGGTTGTACCCGGATTTCATGCTTAGATTTCGATACTATTGCTGAGCACATCTATATATATATATATATATATATATATATATATATATATATATATATATATATATATATACACTATTGAGTTGTATAAGTTATGTATAGTAAGTATCCTTGACCAAAAATCTCGTCAATACTTCACCAAGGTTAGTCAGGATATTTCCTGAGTACATGAGGTCAGTTGTACTTATACTGCACTTCTGCAACTTGCATGCAGATCTGGGATCTGATCTGTTGTGGATGATGAAGGCTGGCTTTGAAGATATACCTGCGTTCCAGATATAAGCTTCTACTTTTTCTTGGTAGTTAAGGATTTGTACTCCTGTTTATGTATAGCAAATATATGTTTTATTTATTCTTCATACCATCTTTGTAACTTCAAATCTTAGTGGCTCATGACTTGTACTACCAATCCTTGAGATGTTGTATGGAATTAAGCTATTTTTATTCCTTGTTATTATTGATCTTTCATTTTTGTTATATTATTCTATATTTGACTTACTTAGCATACTGCGGTTAAGTGTCAACACAACAAGGTGGATTTTAGATCGTGACGACGTTTTAGAGTAAAGTAGAATTGCATTTATGGTCAGCTTACTCGGTCATTATCTATTTGAGCTCCTCTAATTGTTTCACACAACTTCCACTCCATACGGATTTTAATAACCAGATAGTCCAGATTGACAACGACAAGCGTCCGGTATTTTCTAATATTAGACACATCATCAAGAACATACGTACTTTAAACGATGTAATATATATGTGTGTGAGCGGTAATAAGGTCTTTTAATATATATAAAACGTACAACTGGAATCATATATAACTTTGCCTTGTTAGATAGCACAGGCGGCTCAACACAGTTCGAGGCCTAAAGCCAAACTGTAATTAGGGGCCTTAAGTTCCTCTAAAAAAAATTATATATATTTTATTTAAAGGCTATTTTTTTAACTTTTTGAGTTGTAAAGTTATTAATAATCTTTTTATAATCTATTTCCTCGAACAATTCTTTTTCAATTGATAAAATGGCTAATCCATTTAATCTCTCTTGAGACATAGTTGATCTTAGATAAGATCTTATCAATTTTAATTTTGAAAAATTTCTTTCCGTAGAGACAACTGTTACAGGAACCGTTAACATTATTATATAAGCAATATAGGCATTTGGAAAAGAATCAAGTCTTTTTATCTGATTGAGTATGTCGAATTCAATTGTCAACTGCCCCTATCGGAAATAGGATTGACTACCGATTCCGAAGGAACTGGAGTTACATCTCTTTTCCATTCAAGAGTTCTTATGCGTTTCCACGCCCCTTTGAGACCCCGAAAAATGGACAAATTCCTTTTCTTAGGAACACATACAAGATTCACTAGAGTATTATCTTCTACTTGAACTATTTTCCTCAATACTTTTAATTCAGAAAATAAGTCTAGACCATCAATATCAGAGTGATTATTACGTCTTAAAGACCTTTCAAGATTAAGGCAATATTTTTTTAAATTCTCATCATCTAATGACTTTAATTTTTTACCACTAAATATGTTCATACCCTTCGAATTGTTCAAATCTATTTTGAAGCGAAAAAATGGCTTGGTCTACTACATATAAAAAGTAATCTACTCTAAAAGATTCTTCAAGAGACTTTGTGGTTTCATTATCGGCATTCTCATCAAATTATTTTTTCTATATATTACACATTTTTTTACAAAATTCAGGCTCTATATTCATCTCAGATGCAATTTCCTTAGCAAAAATCATAGCAGTTGTGAACCCTTATTTTCTATATTTTTGAAAATAAGAAATAAGGCCTCTTAGTTGATCTATGGCTACATCAATATGCATATCTATTGATTGCAAACTTTTACTAACTGAATTAACAGCAAACAACATATCATACCAAATAGTCATAACCAATAAAAACTCAAAATTTTGAAGCTCGTATGTCGCTAAACAATTAGCTTCAGTTTTAATTTTTGCATCCTCACTAGCTTCTACTAATTTCAATGAAGCATCTCTTATTTGTGGAGTTTGAAATCTTATCGCTTTGGTACTTTCATTACGACTTTCCCAACGTGTTTTTGACAATGATTTAAGAGCTAGGTTGGGTATACTATCTTTTAAAAAATTTCATCGCTTAGTAGAAGAAGAAAAAAGTGAATATATACGGTATATTGTTGCGACCAAACACACTCACGCAAGTATACGTGGTCGTCAAGTAATAGAGTAGTGAATAAAGTATCGTTCCCACGAAGATTTATGATTAACTTTTGACTAATTCAAACTCAAATATCTTATTGATTCAAGCGATTTTTTATAAAATAGATAATTGTCTAATTTACTACCTAAAAACTATCAAGTAATGAAATACTAGAATTCAACACAACACTTAAATAGTTTTGAATAACAATCAATAGGAGATAATATTCTAGGGTCACGGGTTATCTAACAATCATGTTGCATTCTTAGCTTAAAATAACTAATTGATTTATCTGGATTGTTGATTGACAAGGTTGATATTACTCATAAGAATCTGTCGAGTCCTTACTCGCCTATTTAAGCTAACTTAATACCTATATGTCTATGGAATTAAGATTAACAAGAACACATTTACAATTCCTGTATTACAACCGAGCAAGGCAATTAGGTATATGTCTATCCTAATTGCGAATCCGTTCCCCGATGCCCGGGTTTAAGAACTTGCTCTATTTAATTCTATATGCAATCTAGAATTCTCACTTTCGAGTTCAACTCTAGATTCATAGATAGTATTTCACTGTTAGCTACTAAGCAAAATAATTAAAAATAGAATTAAATAAATAACCAAATATGATAAAATCAACTTCGTCAAATTAAACTTCAAACATCAACATTCATGCATACCCATGACCCTAGCTTAGCCACTCATGTTCATACAATCATCAAAAATGATGTTTTCAAACATAAAATCAATGAATACTAGGAAAGGGATGGAAGAATTGATCAAATCCTTGCTTCCGAGTATTTTGCGCCTCCCTCCTTTCTCTAAATCATGTCCTCTCCTCAAAAATAGGTTTAGGTTGGCTTTTATATGAGTTGGGGTCGTCTAGGGGTCGAAATAACCGAGTCCTAGTCGAAAAAGGACACTTTCCGTCTTGAGCGTCCAGGGCAGCGTGGGGCGCTGGCCCTGGCGTTCAAACATTTTGGCCTCTGTAAAGTGCGCCACAGCCAGTGCCCCACGCTGGCTGTGGCCCTCAAATTTCCCTTTTTGCGATTTTATCCCAATTTTGCTCCAATTCGCGCCCTTTCGTCCCAAATTGCATCCAAATGATTCCTACACATAGAAATACCATAATTGGCGCTGGTTGTGGCCCTCAAATTTCCCTTTTTGCAATTTTATTCCGATTTTGCTCCAATTCGCGTTCTTTCGTCCCAAATTGCATCCACATGATTCCTACACATAGAAATACCAAAATTTAGCACAAATAATTATATTAGACATCTCAAATCGTCGAGACATGAGTAAAATGTGAGGCGATATATATCAAAATATGCATACATTAAGCCGATTATAAACACCCCACACTAAACTCTTGTTCGTCCTCGAGCAATGGAACTATATTAGCACCCCCAAAACGTATTTAGTACTATGAAAGAGGACCTCACAATTAATTCAATCAAACAACCTACCTGTTGACTAAGATCGATGTCGACAATTAAGCATGAACACACAAATTTCACATTCTTTCCGTTTTTAAATAGCCTAAGTATACTCAATGTTTTTCAACCAACTCAAGCACCCTCTCTACAACCACCTTACCTCAAGAGAAGACTCGTTACCACTAAGCATCCTCAACATACGCACTCACCCAACACAGAAAAGTGTACAATTTCACCAATCCGTTATGAAATCAAGTGCCCTCACCACAGGCAAAAGAGTGAATATCAAAGTAGTCCACAAATTTAAATATGTCTTTGAACATAAATTAAGGACATCATATAATTGAACAACATTCACTCACTCTCACAAAGAATTCATGTGCATCCCGTGGTCGTACCATAAGCTTGCCCGTAGTGTACATCTCTACTAATCTAAGCTAGCTAAATCTAGGATCAATTAGGACTTTAAGGTTGTAATGTAGGCTAAGGGACGAGTAGGATACATTTAGGAATAGTGACTAACCCTCCTAAGCACTTTAATACACTACACTCACAATTCAAGCGCAATTGCTTCTCAACCCATTCACTTGTCATACACCATAACTAACATGACACTCTTTCCCATCAAGCACCTCTATGGTTTCACTAGCACGAGTGAGAAGGATAAGGAGGTGTGTCTTTCTACATTAGTTGAACTTTTGTTTTCTCTTTCTTGCAAAATTTTTCCTCTTTTGTTTTTTTTACACACTCCATACATTGAAGTTCATAAGCTTGTGACCTTTATTCACAATTTTAGTGCACCTTAAGGGCCCTTCCATGGTTCCACTCGAAATCCACTTCCTAATCTCTCACCTTACTTCTTTTAGTGACTACGTGCCTTAGGAGGTAAAGTTCAACAATCTCAAATTAAGAACAATTAGGAGTACGACTTGTAATGTGGTTGCCAAGGAAACGGTCTATAGGCTCAAAGGGGCTAGCAATGGAAAATTTTTATTTGTCAGTGACAAGCACCTTTATGGTCAAGCAAGAAATGCCTATGTCATTTCCTACACTAGCACAACTTAATAATTTCGCGTTGATTAACACACGGGGCAAGTTCTAGACTACACAGGGCAGCACAGAATATCAACAATCCTTACACACACATGGAACTTGACTCACTCAAGACGGTTCTGTGTGACACTCAAGTCAAGCAAGCATATCAAGTTTAGGATTTTTAAGCAACAATGCACTAGTGGCATACAAGTCAATCAACTGAGAAAAAGGCGTCAAAGAGTAGGCTACTTAATTTACTTGGGCATTACAATTCAAATCATATATGTAGGATGATAGAGCACGTGCTCTAACTTAACTTGCCAACACCAAACATGTCAACGGGTACCTCAGAGCAATCTCAGTTTTCTCCCTTATCCTACTCAAAAAAATAAAAATAAAATAAAACACCCGATTCGATCTACACCCTTGGAAAAGAACCGGCATCCAAAGAAAAACCAAGGGATACTACCTAACTATCAAAAATAAAAAAAAAAGAAAATCTTTTTGGTATTTTTAATTGGACTTTAATCCCTCAAGAAAATTGTCCGATAGATCCATCGTCGGGAAAAGTACTAAGTTTTTGTTAAATTGTTTTTTTTTGTTTGTAATCTAGCTAATTAGACTATGTTAGTCTTAAACTAAGCTAAAAGGTGATAAAAAGAGGAAAAAAAATTAATAACACTAAAAATTATATACAATTCAAGGAGTATTCTCTCCACCCCACACTTAAACAATGCATAGTCCCTGATGCTTAATAAATTCGAAAATAAGGTAAGGTGGAAAGAAAGAACTCCCTGTTAGTTAGAGTCTGTCTCATCAGGATGCCAACCAGCTGCGGCAATGGGCTCATCATCATCTCCAAAGGGTACCAAAGCCATTGGTCCCATAACTTCATCATCATCTGTATCCTCATTATCAGATTCTTTGTCAGTGTTTTCATCCTCAGATGGATGAACGGGACTGCCTGGTGCTATGCCCAACATCTCCTTGAAAGAACTGGAGAGATCACTTCGCAATTGCGTGCGCTCCTCATCTGACACCCCAAGCTTGCTCATAATAACATTGAGGGATTTGTAAAGATACCTGTTGAAATTTTTGTCCCTCTCATTTCTAGTAGCTTGGGTGAGCTTGGATGTGGATTCTAGCATGGATGTGATGTCTAACAATGTTGTGGGTGCCTCCCCTACCTCATCATAGCCAGGGTACTCTGGTACCCCACGAGAGAGCATGTATTGTGTCAGGGTGTTGCCAAAAAAAAAAAAATTTATCCTTCCTCCAAAACGGGTGCGGGTCATCTCCCCAAGTATGAGCTCACCCACATTTATGGGGCGCCTGGTCTTCAAAAAGTAGATCACGCACACTGAGCTCGAGTGCACTCAATATTATGTTCAACAGGCATTAATCTAGCTTGCACAAAGTTTTGCCAAACCTTGGCCGTTTTGTTGAAGTCGAACCGGAGCATTTCAAGGTGAATATTTCCCTTAGTTCGCGTCCATTTTGCATTAGAATCAACGCCACAAAGTGTGTGACGTATTGCTTGGTAGCTTGGACTTTTGACGAACTTTCGAAGCCTTCATGGGTTAGGACTATCAACTCCCAAAAAATGACACAAGGCTTCCCTATCCATTGGAATTTACTTTCCTCTGACCCACGACATGTCATTTTTCTCGTTCCAGTTAGCATATAACTCTCTTACCATGCTGAGATTTTCCGGGCCCGGACATTCGAGGAGCTTATCCATCTTCTTTTCAATCAATGTAGCAAGTACATTTGGGAAGTTCCGTTCTAAAGATTTCACATTTATCCCCATTTAAGACATATATCTCCCATATGGAACAAAAGTATCATGCCATTTGATGGCGTCATCCCGAACAATTTCCACTCGAGGCCGTGGTGGCCTCGTAGACCCGCTAGCCTGTTGCTTTCCCTTGGCTTGTCGGGAGGAGCTCTCGCCTTGCTTGCGTTTCTTTGGAGGGGGAGCAGTAGTGGAGGACTTCCCCACCCCTTTTCCTTTAGCGGTATCATCAAGAGCCATAGCAACCTACACATGATAAACACAAAGATGAGAATGAATCAAGAGATGTTGCCTAAAGTCATCGTGAGAGGCAAGATGACCCCACACTTAAAACCTAAAGCTATGTATAATCGAATCATAATAGTGATTCAATGTGCACCAATGTGTCATCACAAGGCTATAGGTACTTAGACTTCCCTATGCCATAAAATTCAATTAGTCTAACATGGCTGTAACTTAACTATAGTGCAAGCATAACAAATCTAAAGTCTACATTACTACACTATTTTAGTACACTAACTACAACTTACAAAAGTTTACAACAAGAGACAATACCCCCACAACACCCCACACTTCACCAAAACTCATATACAACTACACTCGGCTACTTAGACTTCACCAGTGTTCAAATTTACTCTCTTAAGCATTTTAACAAACACCTTGTGGGCATCAATTGTGCTCTTCTATTTCAACAATGATGGGAGAAGGTGGGCCTCCGAAATTTACATGAAGTAGAGGGAATTATAGTTTACTACTTTAAACACAATTGCTCAACCAAAGTTTTGCACCAATTTCGTGTATAATCATTCCACCCACAATAACATCCAAATATGTTTAAGAGACATAGGGTGTTGGATGATTGGGGGAGAAAGAAGACTACAACTACTCTAAGAACTTCCAAAATACAAGAAAAGAGATAACAAGAAGAACATACCTTAGAGTCTTGAGATGGAATTGAGCAAGGAATATTGAAGAATATGAGAGCTTGAGAGAAAAGGGGAAGAAGAAGAAGAAACCGTGTGTTTTTTTGTTTTGAAGAGAATGGGGGGTTTTGGGTTGGGTTGTCTTAATTTAGGTGGGGAAATGGGTTTGGGTAATTGGGTATGGGTTGGGTTATGAGTGTATATGGGTAATTGGGTAGGGTATTTTTAATTAAATAAAGAAAACAAAAATTAAAACAAAAAATTACTCACCTGGACCGCAACCCAGCCCCCCACGCTGGGGCTGGCGCTGAAGCTTTCGCGAATACTGCAAAGTGCGCCCCAGGCAGCGTGGGGCGCTGGCCTGGGCGCTCAGTTCGCCAATTTTTTTTTTAACAATCCCGACTATCCGAGCACTCAATATATACATTACACACATTCCACACCATTTCAATCTACAAAGAAAAATTATGGCCTACAAAAGAAAAAACTATTCTTCGAAAGCGGTAAAAATTGGGTTGCCTCCCAACGAGCGCCTAATTTAACATCGCGGCACGACTCAACACATGTTTAAGCATCTGCTAAGTCCACTGAGGTCTTGTGACGTGCAATGTCACCACCCCAATAATGTTTTATTCTCTGGTCATTTACCAAGAAGGTACCACTTGAGCTCGTATCACGCAGTTCCACCGCTCCGTGAGGCCTCACACTTACCACAACAAAGGACCTGCCCAACGAGACTTAAGCTTTCCAGGGAATAGCTTCAACCTTGAATTGAACAAGAGAACTTCTTGACCCGGCTCAAACTCTCGATGTTAAATGCACTTGTCATGCCACCTCTTCGTCTTTTCTTTATATAATTTGGCATTTTCATATGCGTGCAATCGAAACTCATCAAGCTCGTTGAGTTGCAGCAACCTATTCTCACCAGCTGAGTCCATATCCATATTTAGCTTTTTGATCGCCCAATAAGCTTTATGTTCAAGCTCGACGGGCAAGTGGCATGCCTTCCCATAAACCAACCTATATGGAGAAGTACCTATGGGAGTCTTGTATGCAGTTCGATATGCCCATAATGCATCATCCAGCTTCCCTACCCAGTCTTTTCTATTTCTACTTACTGTTTTCTCCAGAATCTTATTTACATCTCTGTTTGAAACTTCTACTTGGCCACTCGTTTGGGGATGATAGGCAGTGGAAACTTTGTGCTTAACTCCATACTTTATAAGAACATTATTTAGCAATTTGTTACAAAAGTGAGTTCCCCCGTTACTTATTAATACTCTTGGAGTCCCAAAACGCGTGAAGATGTGCTTCTTTACAAAGCTTACCACTACCTTTGCATCATTAGTAGGAAGAGCAATGGACTCCACCCACTTAGAAACATAGTCGACCGCCACCAAGATGTTCCTGTGACCATTAGAATATGGGAACGGTCCCATGAAATCAATCCCCCAGACATCAAAACGCTCTACTGCCAGAATATTTTGCAAACGCATTTCATGCTTCCTCGTGATAGTTCCGGTTCTTTGGCATCTGTCACACTTTTTAACAAAGGCATGTGCATCCTTAAATAATTTTGGCCAATAGAAACCTGATTGTAGCACTTTTTGGGTGGTTCTATCCCCACCGTGATGACCTCCATATGGCTAAGCATGACAACCATGCAATATTGCATTCATCTCTTCCTCAGGAACACACCTTCGCACCAACTGATCTGCGCATTGCCTATATAAGAATGGCTCATCCCACATGTAGAGCCTCACATCATGTAAGAATATTCTTCTATTATCAGGTGTTAATTCTAGTGGTGTCACCCCACTTGCAATAAAATTCACATAATCCGCATACCATAGGGCTTCACCTGAGGTGACTGCTAATAACTGCTCATCAGGAAATGTTTCTTTGATTGACCCTCCTTCAGCTACATGGTTCCGACTTTCTAATCTAGACAAGTGATCAGCCACTTGATTTTCTGTCCCTTTTTGATCTCGGATCTCTAATTCAAATTCTTGCAAGAGGAGGACCCAACGAATCAGCCTTGGCTTGGCATCTTTCTTTTCAAACAGGTATCTGATAGCTGAATGATCTGTGTAGACGATAACTTTGGTTCCCACTAGATAAGATCTGAACTTGTCAAATGCCCACACCACTGCAAGCAACTCTTTTTCAGTAACTGTATAATTCATTTGAGCTGGATTCATAGTTTTGCTCGCATAATAAATGGAGTGAACTATTTTATCCCTTCTTTGCCCCAAAACAGCTCCGATTGCTATGTCACTTGCATCACACATCAACTCATATGGCAGTCCCCAATCTGGGGCGATGATAATTAGTGCAGTCACCAACCTTCCCTTCAGCTCCTCAAATGCTTTCAGACATGCATCATCAAACTTGAAGGTGACATCTTTCTCTAGAAGCCTGCATGATGGAGAAGAAATTTTTAAAAAATCTTTAATAAATCGACGATAAAAACCTGCATGGCCCAAGAAATTGCGAATGCCTTTGACAGATATCGGTGGGGGCAATTTTTCAATCGCCTCCACCTTTGCTTTATCCACCTGTAGACCATCTTTTGACACCTTGTGCCCCAAGACTATACCTTCACGTACCATGAAATGACACTTTTCCCAGTTGAGTACCAAGTTTGTCTCTTCACACCTAGAAAGCACTTTATCAAGGTTCATTAAACAATTATCAAAAGAACACCCAAACACGGAAAAATCATCCATGAACACTTACACAAATCTTTCAACCATGTCAGTAAAAATAGCCATCATACACCTTTGAAAAGTCGCAGGTGCATTACAAAGACCAAAGGGCATTCTCTTAAACGCATACGTGCCATAGGGACACGTAAAGGTGGTTTTCTCTTGGTCCTCTGGGGCTATAGCAATCTGATTATACCCCGAATAACCATCTAGGAAACAGTAGTATTCCTGGCCAGCTAACCTATCAAGCATTTGGTCAATGAAAGGGAGGGGAAAGTGGTCCTTTCGGGTGGCATTGTTCAATTTTCTATAATCTATGCAAATTCTCCACCCAGTGACAATTCTTGTAGGAATTAAGTCATTATTTTCATTAACCACTACAGTCATCCCCCCTTTCTTTGGCACACATTGAACGGGGCTTATCCATTTGCTATTAGAGATTGGGAATACAATACCTGCATCAAGCCAATTAATCACTTCTTTTCTTACCACCTCTTTCATGATTGGATTTAGGCGGCGTTGTTGCTCTACACTTTGTTTGTGTTCGTCCTCCATGAGGATTTTATGTATGCAGAAAGCTGGACTAATGCCTTTGATGTCAGACATCGTCCACCCAATTGCTCACTTGTGCTCATGTAGCACTCTGAACAACCTTTCTTCCTGCAATTTAGACAAGTCAGAAGAAACAATAACAGGTAAAGTGTCAGAACTACCCAAATAAGCATATTGAAGGTGAGGGGGTAGGGGTTTAAGATCCAATTTTGGAGCTTCTTCAATTGACGGCTTTGGAGGAGATCCACTTATAGTAGACATATTTATACTCTAGTAAATAACAAAAAATACAGTATATCTATGAAGTAAAAATATAAAAAATAACAGAATTTAGATTAAAAAATAGCAAAAGGTTAGAACAATAGAACCTGATTCAATTGATAAGTTGATCCCCAAATATCTTTTTAATGCTTTTGTGCTTGAAAACCTGGAAAAACATACACGATTTTGTATATTCAGTCCTCTTCAATCGAAAAAATATACAATTTTATATATACAATACTCTTCGACCGGCTCTTGCCATCAAAGTAGATTTCTAAACGGAATTAAAATTTCGACTCTAAATTATAATAAGCAGCAGAAAAATTTCATTGTGAATATGAGTCTTATGAGATTGCAGTCATATAATCATATTGTAAAATTTCAAGTAATAAAAAATCAATACATATTATAAAATTTCATTTTTTTCAATCCTCTTATAATTGACTACCAAATCAGTCCCAAGTATAATATGTAGAAAACAAATGCTTGAAAAGAAAGAAAAAAGTTATCATTGAAAAACAATTGGTACTTACCAACTTTGTATTTTATTCCACAAAGAATGATCACAAGAGTCTAGTAGTTCTTTTGATAGGGAGGAGTAATAATTATCATAAAGCTTTTTAGAAGTTAACGTAGAAGGCAAGTAAGGTTTCAACTTTGTAGTTGTGAATAAATATGAAAAAAAAAGATGTCAATCCCAAAAAGGCAAAAACGGTAAAAGTAACGATTCATATCCCCAATATGCAATAATGGTAAAAGTAAACGTTCATTTTCGTTTTCCACGTCAAAATTATAGCTTTTCACATTAAATACTTAAATTTTCTAAAAGGAAAATAAATACATAAACCTAAAACTACTAAAAAGTGGGGCCTTCAAATTAATGGGGCCTAGAGCCCTTGCCTTACCTGCCTTGGGCTTCAGCCGCCTCTGTTAGATAGCTTATCATCTTTAAATATATTGATTAACAGTAGTACTCTTTTCTCAAAGAATAATTATGTCTCGTTCTTATGCTTTGAAGTCAATCCTAGGTAATGCGAGAGAATTTATGGAGCGACAAGAAAAGTTTTCCTTGACTTTGAAGTAGAGGAAAAGATAGGTGTAGAGCTTAAATAACTCACTAAGAACGATTTTTATTAGATTAGGTGATTATAGGCGTCCTGTCCTTATTTTCTCAATTTCCCCATACAGCTTAATTAAGGTGTGTGTGTGTGTGTGTGTATATATATATATATATATATATATATATATATATATATATATATATATATATATATATATATATATATATATGCGCGCGCGCGTAGTGATTTAACCGGCTTGAAGTATGTAATGATTGTAAATCTAGTTTTGTACTTCATGTGAATCAACAGATTCTTTTCGGTTATAAATTCTGAATTTAGAAAAAGGTCAACTTTCTCCTCGTCCAATATTTTGCGTTGATCATAATTGACGGCTTCATTCCTCACATATAACGGAATAATGTGTGCTTGACCCCTTATAGCAAAGCGGGAATCGCATAACCTCCTCATGGAACAACTGCTGGAAAGTCGGTGCTTAATTGATTGCGCAGTTTCCTCCATTCAGATTCTTTATTGCTAATTTGTTCATGACTTTTATTGCCATTTGATGCTTTGTTTATATTGTGCAGCTGCAGATAATTAATAATATAATTATAAAATAATAAATGCTTACCTAAAAGATGCCACTAATCTGACTCTGCGATAATTTATATACCTATTCATTAGGTAATAGCACTAATAAGGACCTTGGCCAAGGAATGAATGGGCTCACAGCCGAAGATAGGATGTCAAATTCAGTGGTTGGGAAGGCTACTTTCGCCATAGAGATGAACTTCACCAGTACATTGGCCTTTACCTTATCTTTTGCAAATGGTATTCAATGATATTTATCTCCAGGATTGGTAGGCATCATCAGTACATTTGCAACTAGCTCTCTAGTATTACTGTGAGCGTCACTCAACTTGCATGGTTTGCTCTGAAATTAGCATTATAAATTAAATTATCAATACTTAAACATAAATTTATTTATGGTAACTTAGACAATCAGGATTTCATAGTTGACTATGAACCCCTGAAAATACCATGTGAGTGAAATCACCGGGGCAGTATGAGTGACTGAAGGGGAAGGATAAGGAGTAAAAGAGGTGTGAGGAGCTAGAGCATGAGAAGAATGTGTACGATCAAAATTGAGTTTGACCTTCGTATGACTAATCGAGATTGGAACATGATAGACCAAGGTTCAACTTTGTGTAATACCGAGCCATAATGCGAAGTTAGGTAGCCGAGCTCGAGACCCAGAGATCGATCAAGATCGAGATCGGCCAAGATCGAGGTCGAGCAAAATAGAGACTGATCAAGATCGAGATCGGCCAAGATCAAGATCGAGCAAAATAGAGGCCGATCGAGGTCGAGATCGGCCGAGATCAAGGAAAGCTTATTGAGCCAAAAAAAGAAAGCCGGAATATCCGCAATTGGGCAAAAATCTCGGCGGAAATCAAGGCGTATATCAATGAGAGACCAATTAATCATGGGATTCCTTGCTGTATTTAAAAAGTTATATTAAGAATAGGACTTCCATACTATATAAACGAGGGTCTGATCATTTGTAACGGGCATTCGGATTCAAATTCATAGAATATAAAGCAATATACTGCCTTTCTTCTGTTTTGATATTTAGTCACTTTGTTCTTGTATCAGTTACTCTCCATTCAGTCTGAGGGCGATCGAACTTAAGGGCCTAGGCTAATTAATTCATTCGGTTTGCATTCATTCTTTTACAGTTAATCTTCGATATTCATTTATATATTTTCCCAATTTGTACCAAGTTATACTACGTATCCTTAGAACCGCGTATAAATTCAATTGTTATCCGTTTTTTGGGTAAAATATTTGGCGCCCACCATGGGGCTAAGGATAATAGTGGTTATTTGATACAAATCTCTATAAAACACACTATTTTACACTTGCTTTTGGAAGTATCTTTGGTTTTAGGCTAAAAATGACGAACTCTCAATTAATACCCCTACAAATCGACAATGAATCTGGCCATCAAGGTGAGAATAACAACATGACGCCCGGGGATAAAAGGCCACCCGCTGACCCCATTGGAACTCGGGCCGTGGATCTGATTGACGTTAATTCGCATGTGGCCATCGAAGCAAACCAACATTCCGGTCCCGAAAACAGCATCCATGGTGGAACCCGATCTGCAGTTCGAAATGCCCTAAATATTGCAGAAGACAGGATCAACCTGCGTATGATCTTCGAAATGCTGCAAGCTCAACATGTGGCGATAGCTCAATTGTAGAGCCAAACTCAGGCTCCGAGCAGGGCTGAACCCGGTCCACCCCAAGAAGTCACCCACAGAACGGGGCCAGCTATAGTAAGGTCAAATGAACAAGAATCGGAGACTAACCCCTAAATTATAAAGATGCTCAAGGAACTGACAAAGCGGATAGAGTCAGGGGAAAAGTGGATCGAAGCAAACGACAAGAAAGTGGAAACTTATAACTCCAGGGTTGATCAGATCCCGGGGGCACCACCGATATTGAAGGGTTTGGATTCCAAAAAGTTTGTACAAAAGCCCTTCCCCCCGAGCACAGCTCCCAAACCGATCCCCAAGAAGTTCCGCATGCCCGAGATTCCTAAGTATAATGGAACGACCGACCCCAACGAGCATGTCACCTCTTACACGTGTGCCATTAAAGGGAATGATCTAGAGGACGATGAGATCGAATCCGTATTACTAAAGAAATTCGGTGAAACCCCGTCGAAGGGAGAAATGATATGGTATCATAATTTACCACCTAACTCTATCGATTCATTTGCCATGCTTACAGATTCTTTTGTAAAAGCACACACCGGAGCTATAAAGGCCGAGACTAGGAATCGGACCTTTTCAAAGTAAAGCAAAAAAAGAACGAGATACTAAGAGAGTTTGTATCTCGTTTCCAAATGGAACGAATGGATCTACCACCAGTCACAAACGATTGGGCCATTCAAGCTTTCACGCAAGGACTAAATGAACGAAGCTCAGTGGCTTCACAGCAGTTGAAGCAGAACTTGATTGAGTACCCAGTTGTTACCTGGGCCAATATACATAATCGATATCAATCGAAGATTAGAGTTGAAGACGACCAGCTGGGGGCTCTTTATGGATCCGTTACAAAAAGGGACATCGATCGAGAACCGAGGTTGAATAGGGATCGATACCAGCCGTATAATAGAGATCGTAGGGGCAACGGACCTGGGCACAACTCCGTACAAGGTGAAAGGAGAAGTGATCGAGGCTAAGGCTCTCGAGGGCTGATGAGCAAGAATGGTTTCGACAGGCACACCGGACCTAAGGAAGCACCGCGATTGTCAGAGTATAACTTCAATGTTGATGCATCCGCCATCGTATTGGCTATCGGATGCATCAAAGATACTAAATGGTCTCGACCTCTACAGACCGACCCAGCCTAGAGAAATCCCAATCAAGTATGCAAGTATCATGGCACCCATGGCCACAGAATGGAAGATTATAGACAGTTGAGAGAAGAAGTAGCCTGGTTATTCAATGAAGGGCACCTTCGGGAGTTTTTAAGTGATCGGGCCAAGAATCACTTCAGAAACAGAGAGTTCAATAGACAAAATGAGCAAGAAGAACCGCAACACATTATTCACATAATTATCGGGGGGATCGATGTTCCCCAAGGGCCAGTGTTAAAATGCACTAAGGTGTCAATCATAAGGGAGAAGCGATCTCAGGCTCAGGATTACATACCGAAAGGAACCTTATCCTTCAATGATGGGGACGCAGAAGGAATCATGCAGTCCCAAAATGATGCACTGGTAATATCTGTACTCATGAATAAGACTTAAGTTAAGCGTGTGTTAATTGATTCAGGTAGTTTGGCCAATATCATTCGATCGAGGGTCGTAGAGCAACTCAGTCTACAGGACTAGGTTGTGCCCGCGGCCCTGGTACTAAACAGATTCAACATGGCATGTGAAACAATGAAGGGCGAGATAACTTTGCCAGTAAACGTGTCCGGGACCATCCAAGAAATGAAGTTTCACGTGATCAAGGGAGACATGAGGTGTAACGCCCTGTTCGGGAGACTATGGATCCACAACATGAAAGCAGTACCATCGACCCTTCACCAGGTTCTAAAATTTCCAACACCAGAAGGAATCAAAATAATCTACGGGGAGCAACCCGCCGCAAAGGAGATGTTTTCCGTTGATGAAGTGATTCCAGTGTCATCACTCTCATCGGCAAAGGGGTAAATTCGAAGGGAAAATAGGAGACCAAATAGCACTCACAAACGCCGGCCTCAACCCAACTAGAGAAGCAGGAGTCTGACGAAGATGATGATTATGGGGTCCCTCGATCCTTCATAGTCCCCAATGATTCTGACGCAACCAAATCAACGGTCGAAGAGCTGGAGCAAATCATACTAATCGAATACCTTCCCAAACGAAAAGTATACCTGGGCACAGGGTTAAATCCTGAGCTCAGGAAAAAGCTTATTCAATTTCTTATAGCTAACATGGATTGTTTCGCTTGGTCGCATCTAGACATTACAGTGATCCCACCGGAAATCACCACCCATAAAATAAGCTTGGACCCGAAGTTCCATCCGGTGAAGCAAAGAAGAAGACCCCAGTCCGAAATCAAACATGCTTTCGTCAAAGACGAGGTAACCAAGCTTCTTAAAATAGGGTCCATCCGTGAAGTAAAATACCCCGAATGGTTAGCAAACATAGTAGTAGTCCCTAAAAAAAGGAAACAAACTTAGAATGTTTGTAGATTACAAGAATGTAAATAAAGCATGCCCCAAGGATTCTTTTCCTTTGCCTAATATCGATCGCATGATCGATACCAGGGCCGGCCACGAGATCCTCAGTTTTCTCGATGCCTATTCCGGGGACAATCAAATACAAATGAACCCGTATGATCAAGAAAAGACCTCGTTCATCACTAAGTATGGTACCTACTGCTACAATGTAATGCCATTTGGATTAAAAAATATTGGTGCAAGTATCAACGTCTAGTAAATCGGATGTTCGAAGAACAACTAGGAAAATCTATGGAAGTTTACATTGATGACATGCTAGTTAAGCCCCTACGAGCAAAGGACCATTTAAAGCACTTGTAGGAAACTCTCAGTATATTAAAGAAATAGAGCATGAAGCTAAACCCGAAAAATGTGCATTCGAGGTCGAGTCATGCAAATTTCTCGGGTTCATGGTATCTAACCGAGAAATCGAGATTAATCCCGAAAAGATCAAAGCCATCGATCGTATCACAGTGGTAGACAGAGTAAAGGCCGTGCAGAGGCCGCTCTGGGCGATTCATCTCGAGGTCATCCGATAAAGGCCACCGATTTATCTCGCTGCTAAAGAAGAAAAATAATTTCACATGGACCTCGGAATGCCAGCAGGCCTTGGAAGCGCTAAAACGGTACTTATCGAGCCCGCCGCTGCTTCACACACCAAGGGTAGATGAAGATCTTTACTTATA
Source organism: Nicotiana tabacum (assembly GCF_000715075.1). Classification (NCBI taxonomy): domain Eukaryota; kingdom Viridiplantae; phylum Streptophyta; class Magnoliopsida; order Solanales; family Solanaceae; genus Nicotiana; species Nicotiana tabacum. The sequence goes on from NC_134092.1 coordinate 47,241,332, forward strand.
TTTGGCAGTATCGGAGGTAGCGGTAAGTGGAGTCCTAGCCCGGGAAGAATGAAGTACGCAATTTCCCATTTATTATGTCAGACGGACCTTAGGTGAGGCCGAAACTAGATATCCCAACCTAGAAAAATTGGCGCTCGCTTTGATAAGCGCCTCTAGGAAACTAAAACCATACTTTCAATGTCACCCCATATGTGTTGTAACAGCTTATCCACTTCGAAATATTTGATTAAACCCGAGCTTTCGGGACGGTTGGCCAAATGAGCCATAGAAATCAGCGGGTATGATATCGAATATCAACCCCGAACAACAATTAAGTCTCAAATTTTGGCAGACTTCGTAGCTGACTTCACACCGGCCCTAGTACTCGAGGTCGAAAGAGAACTATTGATAAATTCAGGTACGTCCTCAGGAATCTAGACCCTCTTCACGGACGGTGCTTCGAATGCGAAAGTGTCCGGGCTCGGTATCGTACTAAAACTACCCACAGGAAACGTGGTTAGACAATCTATTAGAACTGTGAAATTAACTAACAATGAGGCCGAATATAAGGCCATGATTGCAGGTCTCGAACTAGCCACAGGCTTTGGAGCAGAAGTGATCGAGGCCAAATGCGACTCCCTTCTCGTAGTGAATCAGGTTAACGGAACCTTCGAAGTTAGAGAAGACCAAATGCAAAGATACCTAGATACGTTACAAGTAACTTTGCACAGATTTAGGGAGTGGACATTGCAACATGTGCCACGAGATCAGAATAGTGAGGCCGATGCCCTTGCAAACTAAGGGTCATCAATCGAGGACAACGAGCTCGATTCAGGGGTCGTCGAGTAACTCAGGAGATCAGTAGTCGAAGAAGGTCACGCCGAGATAAATTCCACAAGCTTGACCTGGGATTGGAGAAATAAGTACATAGAGTATTTGAAGACCGGAAAGCTTCCCTCAGATCCGAAAGAATCTAGGGCCCTACGCACGAAGGCAACACGATTTACTTTGACCGAATATAGAACCTTGTTTAGAAGAATGTTCAATGGTCCATTAGCGATATGTCTGGGACCAGGAGACACTGAGTACGTTCTAAGGGAAGTTCACGAAGGCACTTGCTGAAATCACTCCGGTGCTGAATCATTGGTTCAAAAGGTAATCAGAGCCGGCTATTACTGGATCGACATGGAAAAAGATACGAAAGAGTTTGTTCGAAAATGTGATGAATGTCAAAAGCATGCACCAATGATCCACCAACCCGGGGAACTGTTCTATTCGGTTTTGTCACCATGGCCATTCATGAAGTGGGGAATGGACTTCGTCAGCCCCCTTCCATTGACACCAGGTAAAGCTCAATTTATTTTATTTATGACTGACTATTTTTCTAAGTGGGTTGAAGCGCAGGCTTTCGACAAAGTTAGGGAAAAGGAAGTCATTGACTTCATTTGGGATAACATCATATGTCGATGCGGGATGCCATCCGAAATTATGTGTGATAACGGGAAACAATTCATCAGGAGTAAAGTGACCAAATTCCTCGAAGATCATAAGATCAAAAGAATCCTATCAACACCGTATCATCCTAGCGGGAACGAGCAAGCCGAATCAATAAACAAAACCATCATAAAAAATATTAAGAAGAGGTTAACCGACGCCAAAGGAAAGTGGAAGGAAATGCTACCTGAAGTTCTTTGGGAATATCGCACAACCTCGAAATCCAGTACCGGGGCTACCCCATTCTCATTAGTTTATGGCGCCGAAGCTCTAATACCGGCTGAAGTTGGAGAGCCTAATATCCGATTTCGATATACAACAAAGGAATCAAATGACGAGGCCATGAATACAAGCTTAGAACTATTGGACGAAAGGCGTGAAACCGCCCTCATCCGATTAGTTGCCCAAAAGCAACGAATCGAGAGATACTACAATCGAAGAACTAATCTTTGATATTTTAATGTCGGGGACTTAATGCTAAGAAAAGTCACCCTCAATACCCGAAATCCTAATGAAGAAAAATTGAGTCCGAATTGGGAAGGACCGTACCAAATTCTCGAGGTCACTGGAAAAGGGTCTTACAAGCTCGGAATAATGAATAGGGAACAACTACCAAGCAATTGGAATATATCTCACCTAAAACGGTACTACTGCTAAAGTATGCTCTTTTTTTCATTCCTTTTCTATTTTTAGATTAATACATGCAGGTGGTCGACAGGAAACGACGATGGATTTTTTAGCGAACGGCATGAAGTCTTTAGGTCTAAAAGCACGTGTTGCACTCTTTTTCCCTCAGACCGAGTTTTGTCCCAAATGAGTTTTTTCGGCAAGGTTTTTAACGAGGCAATGATTAATCGTGCTAACTTAGTATCAAGCCCGATTACGAATCGGCATCGGAGATCCATTCGACATTCATATTATCCGAGGTTCCTTTGCAACCAATCTTGAATACTGAGGGGGCTACCATCGGTTATACGAATATCAACTCTAGAAAGGAAACTACTTCATAAAAGGAAGATCTCGTTAGATAAGATTTATTGTAAGGGTCAAACGGTCGAATCGAACCGTGCCCATATAGATTAAGATTGCTCGAACCCTGTTTCGATCGAGAATAAAGAGAAGTATGTTCCTTACAAATATCTTATGCTTTAAAAAATTTTCATACCTCCGAATATAAACAAGCTCAAGGGCAATACTTAACCGGAATACGAACGATCTCTCCCTCACTCGGAGACTGCCATCCGACTCAAATAGCCCAAGTCATCGGGCCTCGGTAGCAAGAGGCCTAATAGGCAACACCCCGATTTCTAAAAGTCACGTCCACCCCCGCTCGGGAACTATTATCTCGGGAAAGCCCAAATAAAATGGGAAAACAAGACCAATGGGTAGCTCCCAAACTAAAAGGCTATGCCCAATTTAATACCGCTCGGAGACATCCAAAATTTGTAACAAAAATAGGCCCTCAAAAAATAATTTTTTTTTTCGTAACCGGCTCTAAAAGGCTACCCTCGGAAAAATCTCACACTTAAGATGTTTTTCGGGAAAAATTTTGATAATATCGAACCCCGATAACGCCTAAATCCAGAAAGGAAATAAAGGCAATGTTTTTTCGAACCCTTGAACACAAGCTTATTTTATGCTAAGGCATTTTCAACCTTTGTAAATACAAAAAGCAAGGGAAAATACGAGAGCCGAAAGGGAAAGAAAAGCCTTATATTTATATATAATAGTTTTTACAAAGGCCAAATTGGCCTAAATTTACAACGACCAAAAAACGGCCTCAAAAAAGAAAAAATAAAAAAGTCCTAAGAGGCTTGGTCTTCATCGGGGGTCGCATATCCATCCTCAAAATCTTCTCCGTCTTCGGATTCACTAGAAATCTCGGAGTCTTCCTCAGCGAAGGCCAACTTCTAGGCCATGTCTTCCTTTACTCTGGCCTTTTCGATCTCAGCCATGATATCGAAGCCCTGGGTCTGAACCCTTTCGAGGGCTTCCCTTCGAGCTTGCCATTTTGCATGTTCGACCATGCCCTTGGCCTTAGCCTGGTTGACTTTGACATCGACCCTAAACTGGGCCACTTTAGCATCAGCCCTTTTGTTGGCCTCGGCCACCTCAGATCTGGCTACGGCCACCTCAGATCTGGCTACGGCCACCTCGAATCTGGCCACTTTGAGTTTATCAGCCAAGCTTGCCTTATCAGAAACGGCCAAATCCAACCGATGTTGAAGCTCCTTGATCTTCTCGACCTACACTGAGGCTTTCTCTTTCGCAGCTTGGAGCTGGGATTCGGCCGACTCCAGTTGAGCTTGGACGATCTCCTTTTTCGAGGCTAGAATGTCCATGTTCTTTTTGAATTCTTTTGCCTCGGCCTATATCGCATCTACCTACGTTTGGAGCTGTCCGATTTGTTCGAACCTCTGTTGGGCCTGCAGAATCGGATCATTAGTAGTTATCTCCAATTCATCTTCACTATCGTGAAGCAATCGAAATACCCGCTCAGCCATCTCGGCATGCTCCTACCGAGCCGTCACCAAATCTGCCCGAAGCTTCTCACCAAGAAGCTTGTAGGTGTCACTCTTCTCAGTGAGGTTCCGAACCTCAGCCTCATGCTCCTCCCCGATTCAGAGGAAAGCCTCGTGATGCAACACAGAATCCTTCAAACAAGGAATAAGATGTTAGAATTATCTACAACTCTAAGTATAAAAGAAACAGTAGAGATACCCTCGAAGTTACCCGATTCAGAGCGTGTTGGGCCTCATTGAAAAGGCAAGCGACTCCTACAACGTTCATCACGGCTTGATCCTCTTCGCTGACCTAGGGTCTAAGGTAACTAGCAATCCCTATGGGGGGGGGGGAGAGAAAACTCGGGCATCCTCCGTGACGGAAAGAACTATTTTTTGCCTACGATTGGGATTAACACTCGGGGCCGGGAATCTGTCCACCAGTTTTGGGCTCGATGAAGACCCAATAGTACCCGACCATGATGCTTTCTTCAGTTCCGGTAATCAACCAAACCCGATAATATCTTCAGAAGCAGCGGACTTGAGCCCATCCAAAAAGACATACATATCAGTCGACTCCTGAATACCCTCGTAAGATCGACTTTCCAACATGTTGGCCTCACGGATCATAGCATCCAAAATTTGAGGGGATCCTGTAATGTCGACTATACCGAGCTCGTCCCTCGAGATATCTTCTGCTGCCCGAGAAGCCTTGCCCCCGGTCTCTACTTCGACCATCTCAGCTCAGGATGGAATGGCCGCCATTTTTCCTTGTTCAGGAATTATGGCCAGAGCTCCCTTATCTACCTCCGCCGATTCGGAGAATTGTTGTATCACAACATTAGCCCGTACACAAGCTACTTTCTCTTCTCCTTATTCGGGCTTATCCCTTAATCGGCGGATCAAGTCCGAAGGCATAATACCGGAGCCCCCCTTGGGCTTGCGAGATTTCTTCTTCGGTTTTTTCTTTTCCAAGATCGGGGAACTCGGAGCCCCATTTCTCTTCTTCTCTTTGATCTGTTTCAGAGTAGGGACTTCTTCGTCACCAGATGGGGACCTCATGGCAACGCACTTCCCAAGGCCTACAGAGGAAAAAAAAAGTAGTAAGCAAGAGAAGAAGATCAAATGATAACCGTTCTAAGAAAGAAACTTACCGTGACTGTGGGCCTCCTATCGACTCTTCGATAATTCTATCCTAGCACGCTCGAAATACGATCTCTGCAGCACCAGACCTTCAACCCATTGTTTAAGTTCCGGAACTGGTTCCAGCATCTGATCCATAGCTGTAACAAACATAGAAAAAGTAGATAAAGAAAATAAAAAGCCGAGCCACAAAATTAAGCATTCAAAGGGGAATACTACTCACGATTCATATTCCATTTCTCAGGAAATGACATGTCATCAATAGGGATCAGGTCTGAAGTTCTGATTCAAACAAATCGGCCCATCTAACTTCGGTCATGAGTCTCGTCTATGCTCGAGAACGGGACTTTGGTGGCTCAGCGAGCAAGCTTGATTAGCACTCCTCGATAGAGTCGGGGACTGTAAAGGCGCATAAGGTGATCGAGGGTGAAAAGACACCCCTCGATTTTGCTCGAGAAGAATCAGAGGAGAATCACTATTCTTCAAAAAGAATGATGGATCTGGCCAAGGGTCACGTTGTATCTCTTGCAAAAGGCGACGTTGATAGGGTCTAAGGGACCCAACGTGAAAGGATAAGTATAAACACTTAAGAACCCCCTCCACGTGGGTAATAATCGATTCTTCAGGCGATGGGACTACCACGTACTTTTTGCCCCAGTTGCATTCCCTTTTTACATTGTCAAGGATTTTCTCGGTGATTGTACACTGGTACCTTGAGATCGGCTCACATCGGCCCGGTACCGAAGATTATTTTTTGACCTTAAAGTCGATGACGGTTGAGAACCCTACCGGAACGAATTACTTAGGGTGAGGCTCCGCCGCATCCTCACCACCGGTGGGTCGTGATGAAGAAGCGGCCTCTTTTTGCGGCCCTGTTTTAGAGATTTTCGCCATTGATTAACAAGGAAAAAGAGAATTAGGGTTGTGTGCGGAGTGAAAATTATGAAGCAAAGGAGTTTTCTGAAGAAGATGCAAGAGTAGAGAAGAAGCTTTGAGTGAAAAGTTTGAATGAGTATGAAAGTTTGGATCTTTATAGCTTGGTAATGACGATTCAGAACTGGTAGTGGAGGACCAACGACTGACAGGCATTTAATTCCTTGGTAACTGGACCGACGCGATATTTGTCACATACGTCATAATCGGGCTCATCGCTGACATCATTACCCATCGAGTTAGAGTTCGGAAATTCATATCGTTTCTCGCTATCTTCTTTCCGAGAAATGAGGGGACTATCTGTATACAGTCAAAACTGAGTTTTTCCTTCGTATGACTAATCGAGATTGAAACATGATAGACCAAGATTCAAATTTTGTGTAATACCGAGCCATGATGCAAAGTTAGGTAGCCGAGCTCGAGTCCCAGAGACCGATCAAGATCGAGGTCGAGCAAAATAGAGACCGATCAAGATCGAGATTGACCAAGATCGAGATCGAGCAAAATAGAGACCGATCGAGGTCGAGATCGACCGAGATCAAGGAAAGCTTATTGAGCCAAAAAACAGAAAGCCGAAATATCCGCAATTGGGCGAGAATCTCGGCGGAAATCACGGCGCATATCATTGAGAGGCCAATTAATTAATCTATTATGGGATTCCTTGTTGTATTTAAAAAATTATATTAAGAATAGGACTTCCCTGCTATATAAATGGGGGTCTAATCATTTGTAAGGGGCATTCGGATGCAGATTCAGATTCATAGAATATAAAGCGATATATTGCCTTTCTTCTGTTTTAGATATTTAGTCACTTTGTTCTTGTATCAGTTACTCTCCATTCAGTTTGAGGGCGATCGAACTTAAGGGCGTAGGCTAATAAATTTATTCGGTTTGCATTCATTTTCTTTACAGTTAATCTTCAATATTCATTTATATTTTTTCCCTATTTGTACCAAGTTATACTACATATCCTTAGAATCGCGTATAAATTCAATTGTTATCCGTTTTTCGGGTAAACAGAGTTACGAACCGGGACTGCAGCAGTTGGATTTGAAGTGGGTGCATATCTTGCGTTTCCTGAATAAATGTTGACCTAGTCAGCTGCCTCAACTTTCTTATTTATTCGTCTTTCTCACTCTCCTCCTTAGTTTAGTTTCTACTCCTTGGCAGTTTTCAGTATTGCGTCTGCCTTACTAATTTGCCCACCACATGCAATCGTCCCTTGTACTCACCAGTTCTCAATGCTCGAGTCAATATGTCATTAGGGGAATATTTATTTATTATCAGCTCTCCACTATTTACTCTCCTACTTAGTTCATCCTAAACAAAACTATACAATGTGCTTAATTAAATTCATAATTTACGTAAGCTAGAGTTATTATTACAAAGACATTGATTGAATAATTAAATTCATATATTAACTTATAATTTTTTCTGCAACCTCAACAGCTTCTTATTTGTATAAATTCCATCATTATCTGGGGGACGTATCTTCTAATGGACTTATGATCTGGAAAGTGGTTCATTGTTGCCGGTCCCCATATTCTACAATTATATAACAAAAGTATTTTAAGACTAACTAATAATAAAATACACACAAAAGTGAATGTATATATATAACGTGAAATTAAACTTTGCTTAATCTAATCGAGCATATCTTTTACAAGAAACTCTATGAATTAGTTTATTTTTGTTTCTCAACTCCGTTTGCTTCTTACTTTTTTCATGCATAAAGAAAAAATAATAAAGCATAAAAAATAAGTACATTTAAATCATGTAATTACGGAATACTAATGTGATAACGTCAAATTTATTACTGCAAATTTTTCTGTTATTCGTTGATATCCGAATAAAAGCCAATCATCTTGTTGAATAATACCCCTGTATTTTGTTGGGGCTTTAATTTGTTCCTTCTTCTGGAATGGTTTCATGTAATTTATACTTCAACTTACTCTATTTTTCACAATAATCCTTCAAAGTGTTCGCCTTGTGGTCTTCATCCTTGCAAAAATAAGTCCGAAAAAAAAATACAAGCGTAATAGTAAGTAGTTGAATTATATCACGGTAGTATTATCATTATACATATAAATTAAAATAATAAATTTTACTTGTATTTGTAATGAACCAACCGCTGATTTTGAGTTCTAGAATTCCATTCCCCTATTTGATGCTTCCCGTAGATTGATTTGATAATTTATGGCTTGTGTGTATGTGCGGTTTGGTTTCTGAAAGGTTTGGGAGTGATTTGGAACACTTAGTTTTAAGTTGAGGATTAATAGTGGAATAGTTGACCAAAGTTAATATTGTGGGTTAACGAAACCGAATTGATATGTAAGGTTCCAATAAGTCGTATGATATTTTGTTCGAGTCTCAGGTGGCCTGAGGTTGATTCAGTGCTTGTAGTCGAAAGTTAAAATTTTGAACTTAACACAGTTTGAGATTATTAGTTTGTTGTGCGATTCTTCATTTTAATGTTGTTTTTAATGTTATGAACTTTTGGACAAGTTTGTATAGGAATATGGACTTGATAGGATGAGTGGACGGGGTCCCAAGGGTCTCGGGTAAGTTTTAGATTATTTTTAGCCTAGTTGAGATTGATGGTTTTCTGGTGTCGGGCATTGAATCGGGATCGCATGGCTTGTGCCTCGATCGCGTAGAAGGGGAATGGGTTGGAAGATTTTGTGCTTCGCGGTAGCGAAGGGTTATTCATGATCCCGCAGCTTTAGCGCTGGGTGAATTACAATCGCATGGCAAGTCTTGTGATCGTGTAGGAGGATGGCCCTCGTTGGCCTTCACGATTACGTGGGTGGTATTGCGTTTGCGTAGAAGGACATCAGGCAGAGAAGGATTAGTGCTTCACGATCGTGTGAGCTGAGGTCGCGACCGCTATGTGTAGTGCTGACTAGGGTATTTTAAGTCCAAATATTGTGATTAGCTCATTTTTATCATATTTGATTTTTGGAGAAAAAGAGGTAGATAATTTTGAGAGGGATTTTGCTACAATCGTGAGAGTAAGTAATTTTTGATTTTATTTGATTATATATATTAATTTTTCATGGATTTCTACACCTAAAACATTAAATTTAAGAGAGAAATTTGGAGTTTTGTTTCTACAACATAAAAGAATGTAATTTGAGATTTTGAACACCGATTTGGACTTTGACTTGGAAACTAAACACATATATGGACTAGTAAAGTTATGGGTCAACGGGATTTGATGGTGGACTCGTGTTTTTACCATGTAGGTGTAGGTTAACTTTTATTTATTTTTTGAGATTTGACTAAAGATTGAAGCTTTAATATTTGAAATTAATTTCTATATTTGACCCTGTTAAGTATTGTTTGGTTAGATTTGAGTCGTTTGGAAGAGAATTTCAAAGGAAAAGTGGTATTAGAGGGTTGAAGCAGCTTCCGCACGAGGTAAGTCTCTTGTCTAACCTTGTTAAGAGGAAATGTTTTACAAATTGGACTTATATGCTATGTGCTACTTGACTTTGGGGTAAAGTATATGCGAGATGATGAGCGTATATATGTACACTACGGCTATATCATGTTAGGGGTAGTTTTAGGCTTCTTTATCCCTTATTTGATTTTTTGTTCTTCTTCACTTATGCTTTATTTGATTGTATGACCACATGAGCCTATTTTAATCATGCTAGAAATCATATTTTAGCTTTTGATATACTATTTGGGAATGATGCGCTATTCTTCATGATGGACTATTCTTGAGATATTGCTACACATTTTTTGGCCCTAGTCAAACTTTATGTAATAATTACTTATCTACATCTTTATTTATTATGTCCTTGTGCATTTATTGTTATTTATTGAACATATGCATACATCCTTAGAGATGGAGATGTTGGTAAAGATTGTTATGATATATAAAACATTTGGACATTTGAGCAGATTGATATTGTTATGGAACGATTATTATTTTCGTGCAGCTATTGTGATATTGATGTGTTATAGCAGGATAAATTTTCGTGCGGCACTTAAATATGGATTCATCCCTCCGAAGTTAGGTGATTACCCATATTATATTGGGTTTTATGAGTGCAGGTTATACGCGTATAAAGTTGAGCATGTAGGTCGTGCTTCATTATGTTGGAGTACATGGAATGTGCTAGATTGTCACGACCCAAATCCCACCAAAGGGGTCATGATGACACCTAACCTTCAAGACTAGGTAAGCCAATCATATCAAAAACTTTAAATCATCAAAATATGATATGGTAAGATTGGATTAACATAAACGGCAAAAATGATGATAACATAAGCCAAAAATGGCGATACGTAATACAACTTCCAAAAACCAGGTAGTACAGAGTCATGAGCTCTAAAGCGAATACATAAAGAAGTATCAAGTGCAATATTGTTTGAATGTAAAAATAATAATATCAGTATAAAGGATGTGACTCCAAGGGACTACAACGATCATGCGACACTACCTTTAATCCTTGCGAACAGTGTATGCACTCATTTTCGAATTCCACAACTTTCAACACCTGAATCTACACAAAAATATGTAAAAGTATAGTATAAATATACCACAATTGGCACTCAGTACATATCAGAACTAACCTCGATGAAGTTGTGAGGAGGTTCGAGTCATGTGATGCTCACTAGTCAAAGAACCTGTGCAATATATCAACAAATGGCAACAAGAATATCAACAGAGCACAATACCAACAATCTCGTTAAAACGTGCGATAACAACTAATTGTAGAAAAAAACCCATCTTTGACAAACAAATCATCAAGTAGAACAAAGGCATAAGATAGCATGTTAAATATGACTTAACACTTGTTGAAGTGCATGACGGAGTTTAAAGAATGTATATAGATGATCAAGAATGTCACCCTCAAACCACTGTATAATTATCATCAAGAATGGGATCCTTATTTTGCCATATGTGCAATAATCAAGAAATGACATCCTTATTCTACCACATGCACATAATCAAAATCACCTCCCTTATTTAGCCACGTATGCAAATCTAAGAACGCCACCCTCATTTTGGCATATGTGCATAATAATAATCACAATAAAGACCTTGTTCCCACACCCAATCAATCCGCCAACATGTCCACATGTGACATAATCATAATAGTGCAATAGTATGATTTACCATAAAAAAAATATAAGCTCATAATTACAACAAGGTGTACAAGGACATGACAATAATAAAATGCGGATGGTTGTTCAACATATAAAGTATTACTACAGAAAAATCAATTGTAATAGTCAAGTTCATATAGTCACAAAGTAATTAAGCATGTTTCATACAAAACATACCATCAAAATAAGGGATATTAGAATCCTAAGTTCTAATCCGGTCACTTACCACACAATACGTGTGTACATGCTCGTAATCTCGCATACACATTGCTTTTCACATAACACAATTAGGAAAATAAGGTCAAATCCTATGGAGTATTCTCCCACACAAAGTTAGGCAAGATACTTACCTTAATAAGCCCAAACCAATCCTCTAAAATAGCCTTTCCTTAAAAATTACCTCTATCCAGCTCAAATCAAGCAAAAAATAACTCAATAACATCAAACAATGCTGTAGGAATCAATTCCAAGAAATAAAGACTCGATCTTTACCCAATTCTCCAAAAGTTAACCCCGAGCCCACATGGTCAAAACCCGAGTCAAGGCTAGATCCCGACTACCCACAACCCCACGAGTCTAAATAGGTGATTAGATTCCAAAACAAGTGAAAATCGACTTTCAAATCCCTAATTTTCTTTAGTTTCAAAATATAGTAAAAAATTCCCAAATATTATCTTCTAAATTCCTTGATTTAGGTATAAAATCCTATGACAAATCAAGATATAATATCAGAATAAAGTGAAAATCACTTACCCACTTGCCTTGTGTGAAACTACTATTCAAAAATCGCTACTCTCCAAGTGTAGGGTACAAAATATAAGAAAATGGGTCTAGGCCCCGAAATCCTTTTTGGATAATAAGCTGCAGAAGTCACAATTGCAATTATTGGTTCGCAATTGCGAGTCTCGCAAATGCAAACTGGATCCCTCAACCTATGATATCGCAATTGCGACTAGGAAGCTCGAGAATGCGACTAAGTGTCGCAAATGTGGACTTCCCTTCGCAATTGCAGATGTCGCATTTGTGACACCAGCTTCGTAAATGCGAAGCCGACCTTCACTGCCTAACTTCACAAATACAATCCTCACTCCTCAAATGTGAGACATCACAACTGCGAGCAGACCGTCACTATTGCGAGGTCTGCAGCACCAACAAAAATATGAACTTCTCCGATCAAAATCGATACCAATCCGAAACTCACCCGAGCCTTTCGGGTCCCACACCAAACATCCACACAAGTATATAAACTCCATATGAACTCACTCATAAGCTCAAAACATTAGAATAACATCCAAAACCATGAATAAAACATCATAACACATCATGCAAACCTTGAAATAGAAGAACTTCAATATTCACAACCAATCGCAGGATTCCTACCAAACCAACTTGGAATGATACCATACATTACACACAAGTTCCACATGACACAACAAAGCTATTCCAAGTACCAGAACAATAATTCGAACTCGGTAGCCTCAAGGACAACTCATGGTAAAACTGATGGAATTTCTAAACCTTCAAATTGCAAACTTTCGAAGAAGAACCAAATCTAAGAACCTCCAAATCCAAATTTGGACATACGCCTAAGTCCAAAATTACCAAACGAACCTATTGAAACCATTAAAACACGAGTCTGCATTCATTTATACAAAAGTCAAACCTTGGTCAAATCTTACAACTTAAGCTTCCAACGATAGAACTAAGTGTTCCAATTCACTCCACAATCTTTCCGGAACCAAACCAACTATCCATGCAAGTGACGAAGCAACAACTAAGCACACAAGAAGTATCAAGAAATGGGGCTCAAATACTCAAAATGACCGGCCAGATCATTACATGAATATTGGTTATTATTGAGTTTTGAGCAGGTATGATCATACTAGACTCATGTAGAAAATTCATTTAATGGCTACTTGGTGCATATCCTCTTTATTTGCTGGCTTAGCAATCGTACTGTGTTTTGGATATTTTCTTTAAGAAGCATGCTTACCCTAATTATGATTTTGCACCTTATTATTATATCTGTTATTTTTGTTATATTCCTATTATATTATGTTATAATAGACTATCGAGGTTAAAGAAGTGAGTATCATACTTTTGTTAAAACCTCACCACTGCTTCTGCGAGACTAGACTTGATACTTGGTGAGTAGGCGTTGTTTTAACTCATAGTACACTTCTGCATATTTTTGTGCAGATCTTTTAATATTGGACCTAATGACTTTCAGGAAAGCGCTTAGAGTTTATCTGTAGACATCGTGGTATGCTGTTGTTCTAAACTTCGCAATTTATGGAGTGCCTTCTATCCATTTTACTGTTATTTGATTCAAACAATATTGTTATGTTTTAGAATTAATTGTATTCTATTTAGTAGCTAATGACTTGTACTATTGGGTTTTTGGAATTATTTTGAGTATTTGTTCTTGGTTTATTATCGTGAGACTTATCGTACTCTATTTATGGCATGAAAGCTTATTATATCTTTCTATGTTTGATCCGGGTTAATTATGATGGTTGGCTTACCTAGTCAATTGGGGTTGGGTTGCATCACGAAAATTGGCGGGATTTTAGGTTGTGACAAAGTTGGTATCATAGCTCTAGGTTCATGTGTTCTACGAGTCATGATCATGTCTAGTACATTCTTTTCGATCAGTATGGAGACATCTATACTTATCTTTGTGAGGCTATGGGACATTTAGGAAACTTCACTTTCTTCTTTCTCTATCGTGCAACTTTGTTTCATGCAGAACTTTGAATCTTTACTCTTCTATTCTCTCACATATAGTGAGAACACATATGGCAACAGCAGTTGAGCAGGAGCCCGTGCCCTAGGTTGCAGCCGCTACTTGAGGTAGTGGCTGGGGTAGATATAGGGGTAGAGCCTAGACCGAGGCACGTGCAACATTCCTTAGAGGTGGAGCACCCACAACTATGCATGTTCGTGCCAAAGCGATTTGTGAGTAGCCACCTTTAACTCCAGAGGTGGACAAGGTTCCAGACTAAGTTGTTCTACTGGGCAGCTGATGTTCCCAAGGGTTTCATTGCTACTCTAGTGCTTCAGGATACTATGGTCCAGATTATGGGTTATTTCGACAGTTTGTCACAGGATAAGATGATTCCTATGGTTCCATCTACTTCACAAGCTAGAGGGAGAGCATAGACCCCAACTATACACACTCCATATCAGGCCACTGCTATGTTTCAAAATTTGAGAGTTCTTGTTATATTTCACCTGTAGGGGCAATGTCAAGACCCAAAACTCTCACATGAGTCATGACAATGCCTAACATTGCTTGCTAGGCAAGTCATCAATCAATAAGCATAAAACAAAGTTAAATAGCAACATCAAATGGTCTCAACAGTGGAAATAATGATAATTTAACTAAGGTAAATAGTCACAATAAAAATAAACCATCCCATGACCTGGTGTCACTAGTGCATGATCTCTAAAGACTAAGTAAATGCAAGGTCTAAATCAAGTATAGAATTGTCTGAAAGACTAAACAATGTTAACATAAAACTAGGAAGGGACTTCAAGGCCTGCGAACGAAATAACAAAGCTACCTCGAGAAATCCCATTAATCCGGATTTGGCTCACGGGCAACTACCACGATCAGCAGCATCTGTATCTGTACACAAAATACAGAGTGTAGTACGAGTACATCCGACCCCATATACTTAATAAGTACAAGCCTAACATTGGGCTAAAAGCAGTTATGTGCTAGGAAAGGTCTGATGCTCACTTTTCACAACCAATAACAATAATAGAAGAATAATAACATATAAAAGTGGATAAATCAAATGATAATAAGCTCAGCTTAACACAATACGAGGAAAAATAGGCATGCTTTTTAGATATAACAATCAAGGCACCAACTTTCACATAATTCACTTAAACATGTATTTAACAAGATAAAACTGCGATACCAACGCACTTCCTCAAGTACAATTACCAAATACCTATTAGCGTGAGGGTTAACACAACTCCACGACTGCATCTCAGTTATACATGCCACATCAACAATTTTTCAGTCAAATCATCAAGTATAAACAACTCAGCACATTCATAGTGCCTGACACAATGCCCCTGAAACATACTCTAAGCACGCTCACGGTTCCTGGCTCAAAGCCCATGGACCCTCACACACATATATACAAACGCTCAGCACTGTACGGGTGCCTGACATAAGTCCCTCACTCAAGCACATATATGACCATGTGCCTGCGCTCACGGTGAATACTAGACTCGGAGGAGTGGGTCCTTTCCCAAGCGCTGATCGGATCTAAGTCAATGATCAATATCATATAGCCCAACATGGGCTTGGTGCACGCATCACCCCTAATCAGTACCGCTTAGCCTAATGTGGGCCCTCAATATCAACACCAACACAGCTTTATGGCCCAAGATCAGTCATCAGTCCACTCAAGTCTCCATATGCCAACATCTCACACAAACATAACCCAATTTACCACACAGAATACAATAATGTACCACAAATTCATCTCAAACTCGTGTCACGTACAAGGACACCAATAACATGTGAGATAACATATTAAAAAGTGCACATAGAGAGAGATATAACACGTGGATATAATTATCATGACTAAACAATATGACTGCGGCTAAGGCAAATATCTCAACATAGCAAAATAGCCCTATCATGTCTCAAACAATTAAGCAAGTAGCCTAGACATGATTTCTAGCATGAATAATAACTCGCCTAGTTATACAAATAGATAAAATATGGTATCAAAGAAGCATGATAGCAAAACAAGGCATATAATAGCCTAAGAACTACCCAGATAATAAATAATAATAGTGGACGCATAAATGCTCGTCTCCTTTCATATACATCACCCCCATCACATTACAAATACCATAGCCAATGAGAAATTACCCTCAAATCCAAGTTTAGACAAGTTACTTACCTCATCCAGGCTAGTCTTCAACCTCAAATAGCGTAAAAGCCTCGATCTAGCTCTCCATCCGCGCAAATCCAAGCCAACAACATCCAATGATCCAAGGAAATCCACAATTCCATAGGAAGCGATCGCAATCCACAAATACTTTGATCTTTGAAGAAATACCCAAGTCAACAAAAGTCAACCCGGGCCTGCGTGCCCGAAATATGAAATTAATAACAAAATTCGATGACCCATGACCTGCCGAGTCCAAATATATGATTAATTTCCAGAACCGAGTCCAAATCGGTACTCAAATACCAAAAATACACTCTCTTAACGTGTAGGCAAAAATCCCAAATTTCCTTTCAATATCCCAAGTTTTAGGTGTAAAAATTCACGCGTAATCAAGATATAAAGACAAATCCAAGTGAGAATTGCTTACCTCCAATATAGTAGTGAAATTTCTCTTCAAAATTGCATATTCTCGAAGTCTAGGGGTTAAAATATGAAATAATTTGCAAAGTCCCGATATAGAAACTTAAATAATCTCCTCCGGGTAAACCCTTCACGATCGTGGTCCAAAGCTTCGTGATCGCAAAGCACGGAAATGCCAATGCCCAAATAAGCCTCCGAGATCACGACATCCCATACGTAAACATAGAGCTCTCTAGCTTTACCTCAAACCACCACTCGCGAATGCAAACAACAACTCCAGCCAGCCTCATCCCTTATGCGAATGCTTCCCCCGCATGGGAACGCATAGACCAAATCTCCACCTTATGTGATTGCATCATCATATTTACGAACGTGAAGATTAAAACGCCTCAAAATGTACTCCACGATCGCGTGCAACACATCGTGATCGCGATGTATGCCTGAATGCCAGAAACTAGCAATTTCAAAGTGGTTCAAAATGATCCGAAGCCACTCCGAAACTCACCTGTGCCCCTCGGGACCCCGTCCAAACAAGCCAACATGTCCATATACCTAATCCAATCTTATCTGAAGGCTCAAAAAACGAAACTTAACATCAAAAACAAGAATCATTGAATAAGATCAATCTCTTAAGTTCATAAATTTCCAACTTCAAACCAAGCATCCGATTCAAACCTAACCAATAAAGAATGAACCCAAACTTTGCACACTAGTCCAAAATTAAAAAATGGACCTATTCCAATTTCTAAAACAACAATTCGATCCCGATAGCCTCAAACTCAACTCCCGGTCAAACTTGTAAACTCCCCAATTCTTCAAATTGCCATCTTTCGACAAATAGGGCCGAAACCTTCTAGGAACATCCAAATTCAAATCCGAACATACGCCCAAATTAAAAATCACCATATAAACCTATTGAAACCATCAAATCCTGATTCCGAGGTCATTTACTTAAACGTCAAACCTTGGTCACCTCTTCTAACTTAAAGCTTCCGAATTGAGAATTACTCTTCCAAATTAACCCTGAACCTCTGAAAAATCAAAACCAACCATACACGTAAGCCATAATTTATAATGCGAAGCTACTCAAGGTGTCAAACCGCCGAACAGAGTGCTAAAACTCAAAATAATTGGCCGTGTTATTACATTCTCCCCTACTTAAACATACTTTCATCCTTGAACATGCCAGAGTCTTCCCAATTTTTTCATAATTATTGTATAACTCATCATACACATTCCCATAGGTGATCTCACGTCACCGCAAACCACATAATGCCATTACACCATCTGAACTAAAATTGTTTCTTCAACTTTAGCTTAAGAATCCATAGGACCAAATTCTAATTTCTCAAGCTCCCTTAAGATCCGACTCTTATATATATATATATACACACACACACACACACACACTGTATCAATCTCAACAAGCCAAAATAAAAGCATAGGTATACTTCCAATATGTAACACGACGTACCGTATAACTCACATGCGTATAGCAATATCTTCTAATCACAAAAGCTGCTCATAACCAAACCCGGTGCCGCTATTATACCTCATGATAAATAAAACCTTCTTCCAAACCTCGCAACACTGCTAATGTTGTCATAAACATGTAACAACTCATAACCATCCGTCGAATTAGAAAGTCATGGAGTTCTCTCTTCCGATGACAAACATTGCTAAATTGTGAATTGATTAGTAACATTCTTCTTCCAAACATACCTTATATAATTTTGATAGCACTGATTCCTTGTCCGAAAACTTGTCTCACCCAATACAAGCTGCTCGACCGACATGCCACATCAAATATCACCAAGGACCTCACATGACGCAATCTATGCTCCAACAAACAACTGCTCAAATATGATCAATAATAGAAAGAGAACCGAAATGAACTATCCCACACGTTTAATAGGAACAACCATAAAAGCATAATGCTATGAATCCATCCTATAAGGGAGAAATAAAATACACGAAACAAACACGAGGAGTCACACCCAATTAAAATCCTGTTATGGCGTGCAACCTGATTTATACATAATACTGCTGCAGTGTGCATCCTGATCCACATATAATACTGTTGCGGCATGCAACCCTATCACATATTTTCATGCCCCAAAATTGGGGAGGCATGGCCGGCACCTGGTGCCATACTCGGCCCTAACGTACCACTCTGTAACTATGAACTCTGGAGGGGTAACCCTTGACTTAGGCCGACGAGGCCTACCTATAAACTGACAATACCAATCAAGGTCGATGCGGCCATATTCTGAATCATCTGAAAATGATGTCTCTCTCAGTTGAGGGGTAGACATATCCAAAAGCTCATATACATAACTGTGTAGGCCGATGAGGCCACCATGAATGTCTCCAACCAGCGATACCAAACTGAACATATACACATAGCTACCAAGACCATAATTTTGATATACAAAATACACATGACTTGTCTACAAGCCTCTAGAGATAACTGAACTGTATTATGGTCGGAACAGGGCCTCGACCTACCCATCAAACCTGTATATATGAAATGGACTCCAAGGTCTAGACCTGGTAACTCCGAGGAAGTGGAGCTTACCAACCAAGCTGATATTTGACTCTGTCTACTGGGAAGGTCTATCCAGCTATCTATCAGGACCTACAGACATGAAATGCAACGTCCCTAGTAAAAGGGACGTCCATACAAAATAATGTACTGAGAATGTAAGGCAACAGAATAACCGGATGCTGAAAATGAACTGATAATATAATAACTGGAGTAAAAGATAATCTGAAAATATGCTTACTTGCTGATACTGACTCAATTCTCTCAATATAGTAAGTAAAATAATTGTCCGGCCCTATAAGGCTCTGTACGTGTAACTGCTCTGCCATAGTAGGTTCATTCATAGGCGCTCGGCCATTCTCGGCTCGCTCATAGGCGCTCGGCCACAGTAGGCTCGGTATATATAACTTACCATCTGATCAGAGGTTGCCCAATAGGGGCCTGCCCACCGATTATAGCTCGATGGTGGTGAAAATAGTGTAATACTGTATATATATATATATAGACCCTCTGCTCTCTTGACTGAATAAAGACAAAACTAAACTGAATATGAAGATGGTGGTAAAAATACAATAATATTGTATATGTATAGACCCTATTCTCTCTTGACTAGAATAAGAAAATACTTAACTGAATATAAAGTCCTAATAAGGGAGAATAAATAACTTACGAGACTAGGATAATGTACATAAATTCAGGAATACAAACTTCTCATTATGTCTCGTTATCAAACGCATGTAGTTATGGGATCATGCCAAAATGAAGGAAAGTTTTTGCCTTAACATACCTTCCTCGACCTACCCATCAAACCTGTATATATAAAATAGACTCCAAGGTCTAGACCTGGTAACTCCGAGAAAGTGGAGCTTACTAACCAAGCTGATGTTTGACTCTGTCTACTGGGAGGGTCTATCCAGCTATCTATCAGGACCTGCAGACATGAAATGCAGTGTCTCCAGCAAAAGGGATGCTAGTATGAAATAATGAACCGAGTATGTAAGGCAATATACTGAAAGCTGAAACTGAACTGATAATATAATAACTGAAAGTAACTAAGAGTCAAAGATAATCTGAAGATATGCTTACTTGCTGATACTGACTCAACTCTCTCAATATAGTAAGTAAAATAGTTGTTCGGCTCTATAAGGCTCGGTATATATATAACTGCTATGCCGTAGTAGGCTCGCTCATAGGTGCTCGGCATACTAGGCTCTATATCTAGTCCATTCTGGGCTCTCTCATCGGTGCTCGTCCATAATATGCTCGGCTTCTAACTTACCATTTGATCAGAGGTTGCCTAATAGGGGCCTGCCCACCGATTATTGCTCGATGGTGGTGAAAATACTGTAATATTTCCCAATAGGGGCTTGCCTACCGATTATAGATTGATGGTGGTGAAAATACTATAATAATGTATATACATATAGACCCTGTACTCTCTTGACTGGAAGAAGACAATACTTAACTGAATATAAAGTCCCGATAAGGGGGAATACGATAACTTATGAGACTTGGATAATGTATATAAATCCAGGAATACGAACTTCTCATTATGTATCGTTATCAAACGCACTTAGTTACGCGATCATGCAAAAAGGAAGGAAGGTTTAGCTTTAACATACCTTATCACAATCTATCCAATAACCACGTTGAACTCGTCTCGTCGCACCTTAATCTACAACAACGATAATAATACTATCATAGAACCACCAACAACAAGAACACAACATGTAAAAATCATTTTCCAACCTTATATCCATCACAAATTAGCACAAAACAGCCCACACACCCCAATCACTTCATACACAAAATGACAATAATAGTAGTGTCAAACAACCCAATAATGTAACTACGAATGACCAGCCAACCACCCTGATATTATGTGGTGTTTCTCCATAACCTTTCTCATCCCAAACTCCATAAAAACAGTAGCAAAAGAAACAACCCAACAGCAACACGAAACAACCCACAAAACAGTCCACTACAAGTTGAACAACTCGAAGTCACGGCTTCCGATAACCGTCCCGTGAGTTCTTACAATTATAGAATGAATTTATCTACCTTTCCAGCAGAAAAAAAGGATGAAAGAGGGCAGTATACTACCTTTCCACAACTCGCTTGACTTCAAAACATAACACACGACTATGATATGACTGAAATAACTCATAAAATAACCTCCTTGTCATGTTAATCACCCTAGTCTCACCCTAAAAGTAAATGTTATAACATTCCCAACTTGTCAACTTTCGAAGAAACTGATTTTCTTTAATTCGTTTATCTTCTAAGCATTCCAACCCTATTGGTACTTGTTATACATGATCATAAATACTTGTAACCTCCAAGGTAATATGAATAACTTACTTTATGTAGTTTCAAAGGTGATCTCATTTCTGAGCTTACATTAATTGACTTACGACATACTCTTACGTACGAATATATGGGGTATAACACATATATTAATCCACATGGGAATATCCACCGAGCCAAAATACTCATACTCACTAAACACATGCATGACCACAACAAGCACGTATAATGCATAAAAGTGCAATAAGAAAGTCAACATCCCAAGAACCATCTCGCTCATCATTACCACAAGTCCCAAAGAAAAACCACAACATGCGGGTGAATAACCGAGTCGTCTCACAATCCATCACAGCATAAGAAAGTAACACATCATACAGATCAAGGCAGGGAAAACATCCATTTCTCCTGATCACATACCCATAGCAAATGCTGCATTGAGCAAACAAATCCAGTACAGTAAAGAATACACATTCTCATTAGGCCTACCAATGGGCCTCCAACTGGCATGGGCCATTCCATGATAAGTCAATAGCCATCCAAAAGTCAACGGTGGAAATAACCATGACACATAAAATCAGCTGTCAAATACAGAATACACTTCCATAATCCGCGACCAGAGGTATAGTCTACCTCTCAGAAAATAAAATATCCAAACAGCGAAAAAACCAAAATTTCTACATCTGATCTCTAACTCTTTCCCTCATACGACTGGCACAATATGCATACACAACTGCTCCACAAATGTTTCTCTCATAACCTTGCATACAAATTAGCAGAACATGAGCAGCAATGACCAACAACCATGCGATTTCTGTAGTACAAGCACACACTTATACTAAGGCCCAGCAAAAATATTCCTAAAAATCCAGATTCTGTGATGCCGAAGTAGGCGTAGAGGTTAATAGTAGAAAACATTCTTCGCGGCAAGCTTGCGAGCTGCGGTTCGGACTTTTTGGATTGAACAGTGCGCGGGGAATTGAAGGAAAATGTTGGACAGAAATAGGCATTTCACGGCCCATTATGCGGCCGTAGAACCACTTTGTGGACCGCAAAATGGTCGCAGAGTGAGGCAGTTTTTTGGGACAGTTTTGATGTCAATTTCGCGGCTAATTATGAGACCGCATAATCGTTTCGCGGGCCGCACTTTGGTCGCATAGTCATCCTTAGACTTTTGCGGAGGTAGGTTTTGTGGCGCATTATGCGACCGTAGAACAGGTCTGCGGGCCGCATAACGGCCGCAGAGTGAAGCAAGCTAGCCCCTTCCCAGAGCCACCTTTCGCGGTCATTTCGCAGGCCGCATAATCATTATGTGGTCGCATATGCGACCGTAGAACCTGTTCCGGAGCTTTATTTTTGGGGTTCTTAAACCCATCCCTATTCCGTTAAAACACATCCCATAGACCATTATTGAGCTTATTTTCGATATCTTTGGAGTGAGAGAGAGAGAGAGAGTCCTAGAGCGAGAAAGTGATCTTCATCAAAAATTTCTCTTCAATTCTTGCTTAAACCTTTGAAGATTATCAAAAGAAGCACCCTAGGTCTTCATCCTAAGTGGTAAGATTCTATCACCAAGCTCTTAAATTCGAAATATAACTAGAATGGGAAATTAGTAAGGTAGTTCATATGGGTGTGAGTGCTTACCTTGCATGGGGGAGGTTGTGAGTTAAAGATAGAAAAGAATAGGGTGTGTGATGGTGAAGTCTTTCATAAAAGGGTCATGGAACCTTAATACATACATAGTGTTTGATAAAATGCTCAAGTGATCTAGAATCACGATCGTTTTCCTAATTTTTGGTTCAATTTTGCTGTATCGCTAAAATAGATTGAAGTTGCTAATATTCTGGAACATCTTAGAGTTTTCAGAAACTCAATTGAGGTACGTTGGCTAAACCCCATCTTCTTAGAATTGAACCCCATGGTATTCATGAAATCGATGCAAGTACCAAATTGAACGTACTGAAATTGCTATCCCGATTATGCTTGTTTTGAAGATATATGTGTAATATGTATTCCCATGCTTTCATCATGTTATCTCGTCATCTGAGGAAATGTTCAAAACTTAGAATATGTGCCAAAAATGCCTAGACTTCAAGTCAAATTCGATTAAAGATTGTTATGCCAAATTGTGTGAAAAGCCTCTATGTGTCTTAGATTCTAAATTTCTCACATGTGAAATCAAAAGTCTTGAATGAAAAACTGTGTTGTTATTGATGATAATAATTATGTTGGAATGTGAAAAAGAACTTGAATCATGAAACACGGCCAAGCGCCAAGAATAACTTTATAATTGGGCCACTCGTGCTATTGTATTGAAAAGATGGGAAAGAAATATGAATTGAGATGATTGATTGAAAAGGGGTGATGTCTCAAATGAGATGGCTTAGCCGATCAGGCCTATATTGGACTCCGTATAAGGATATGGTGGTATTGTGGATGGAATTGTGAATATGGTTGATGTCTCAAATAGGATGGCTTAGCCGATCGGGCCTAGATTGGACTCCATGTAAAAACACGGTGGTATTGTGGATTTTTGGCATATTAGCACTAAAAACCACCCAACCTAATAACGTGAAAATTGACTTGAAAATCTATGTGAACCTTAACTTGATGTTTTAGTGTTATGTAAAGCCCATATTGCATTCTTGACTGTTTTCCCCTGTATTATTGGTAATTCTATTGAGATAGTGTTTTAGTTTTACATGCTAGTACTATTCGACAGTACTCCTACGCGGTGCCTTCCTGAAGTTCCTTGGAAGGGCGACGTAAGGCTAAGCGAACGATGTCCGCCAACTGAGGTCCCCTCCGTACGCTAGACTAGATTGTCAGTGCTGTACGGGAAAACCAATGTCATGATCAATTGAGAGATAGAGAGAGAGAAGAAAAGAGAATTGAGAATTAAAGAAAGCTTGATTGCATTAAATTAAAGCTATTACAGAAAAACAACACGGTGTCGGGGGAGAGAGACACCAGTACAGAGAATTATTTGCTTGCTTGAAAGTTTGATTGCTTGGTCCCCCTTAATAATGCTTAAAAAAAATAAACCAAAGTTACATGACTAGACCTATGAAAGCTAGAAAATCACACTTAAAGAAAATGCAGTAAAACTACTCTATATTTACAATGAAAAGGACTTAGTCTTCTACAAAGTAGAAACAAGTCCGTTGGCAACTACTTTGTCTTTAGCATCAGGGTCTCCGCGCGCTGTTGGCATCTAGCATTATCTGCGCGAGCGGCGCTGTTGGCATCTGCCTGTGGCTGGGCGCTGGCGATGGTTATCGGTGGGGTGACAGGGGCACATGCGCGCTTGTCACTTGCAGCTGCCGAGACCACGGGGCCGACCGTGGCAATGGGCATTAGAAGGCTTGCCGGGATGCCACGGGGCACGTCTAAGGGGTCATAGGCCATGGTTGGAAAGCCGCCCATGACATTCTCCCCCACCTGAGTTGGCGACGTCCTCGGCGCCTTCCTTGGAAGGTAATCATCAATTAGGCTCTTGTAGGCTTTGAGGTTTGTTCCCCTGTCCCAAGTATTTTCCTCTGTATCACATCCCTGTCATTTCACCAAGAACTCTTAGTGATCTTTCCTTGAGGCGTGAATCACTCGATCATCAAGAATAGCTTCAGCACGCCTTTTCCCGGTTGAATTGGGACCTCGAATACTTGGTATTATGAGTTGGCTTCGTGAAGGATCCTCCATATCTTCCCGAAAAGGTTTCAGGAGACTGACATGGAAAACAGGATGGATTTTCCACCAAGCTGGGTATCCACCCGGTATGCAACTTTCCCAATACGCCTTTCAATGGACAAGGGTCCAAAATATTTTTGCAATAGGCGAGGGTAATGGACCTCTACAAACAAGTAACACTTTGGGATTTTGACCATCACTTTGTCTCCCACTTGGTATTCAACAAAGCGGCGATTCTGATCAGCATGCCTCTTCATCTGCTTTTGGGCTTTGACAAGATAGCTCCGCACTATCTCCAAATTTTGCTTCCATTCTTTTGAGAAGCTAGCAGCCCGAGGAGATTTTGGCATGTTTGGTGTGTTCACAGTGTGTGGGAGTAGCGGTTGCTGTCCGATAACAATTTCAAAAGTGCTATTGTTGGTACTTGAGCTCTTTTGTGAATTGAAACACAGTTGAGCAGCATCCAGAAGCTTCACCCAGTTCTTCTGTGATCCGGTCAAAAAGTGCCAGAGATATTCCTCTAGCATGCCATTGAATCGCTCCGTCTGACCATCTGATTGCGGATGAAAACTTGAGCTATGACTCAATTTTGACCCGAGACACTTAAAGAGTTAGGTCCAAAAATTGCTAGTGAAGCGTGAGTCGCGATCACTAACAATGTCTTTAGGTAGGCCCCAATATTTGACGACATGAGAGAAGAAGAGTCGAGCTGTATCTTCTGCTGATATATATTGTGGGGCTGCTATAAAGGTAGCATACTTGGAAAACTGATCCACCACAACCAAGATAGTTGTGAGATCTCCGACCTTGGGCAATCCGGTGATGAAGTCCAGGGAAACGCTTTCCCAAGGTCTTTTTGGGATAGCTAGTGGTTCCAAGAGCTCTGCCTGCGTCAAGAGGTATGACTTATTCTTCTGGTATACTAGACAAGTCTTCACATACTGAGTGACGTCATTGACCATTTGAGTCCAATAATATGCACGACAAAGTAATGCCATGGTGCGTTCCTCACCAGGATGACCGGCCCACAAAGTATCGTGGCATTCCGCCAGAAGAACCCTTCGTAGATCTCCTCCTTGAGGAACATAAAGTCGGTTCCCTTTCACTTTCACGAAACTATCTTTAGTGTAGAACTGGCGAGTCTTGCCCTATTCTACCAAATCAACCAAATACTATGCAGCAGTATCCTTGATGAGTAGATCCTGTATCTGGTCTTTTATGGTGGTGGCTACTTCGCTTCCCCTTAGGGAGGCGAGTATACACACCGTTGATAGATCAGCTCTCCGACTGAGCGCATCAGCAACATGATTCATCCTCCCACTATGGTACTCCAGGTTGAAGTGAAATTCCGCTAGGAGTTCCTGCCACCTAGCCTGTCGACCATTCATCTTTGGCTGGGTCATGAAATGTCTAACGGCTGTGTTGTCTGTCTTGACCATGAATGGGGCTCCCAGTAGATAATGCCTCCAAAGGCGTAAGCAATGAACGACAACCAATAATTCTTTCTCATGGGTGGCATAGCGCCGCTCTGCATCTTTTAGTTTCTGGCTATCGTACGCTACGGGATGCACTTCTTGTAGCAGTACTCCACCAAGTGCATAGTTGGAGGCATCCGTTTGTACTTCGAATGGCTTGGCCAAGTCAGGGAGGGCCAAGACTGGGCTACTAGACATAGCCATTTTCAATACATTGAACGCCTCTGCTCGCTTGGGCCCCCAATCCCATGGCGTGACCTTCTTGAAAAGTTCTGTCAGTGGCACCGCATTGAGAGAGTAACGTTTTACAAAATGCCGATAGAAGTTGCATAGGCCAAGGAACGACCTCAAGGCGTGGATATCCTTAGGAGGCGGCCATTCTGTGATGGCCTGAATTTTCTGCTGGTCCATCTTGATCCGCCCTTCCTCGATGACATGTCCGAGGATGTCAATTTGTTTCTGAGCAAAGGAGCACTTGGATAGCTTCGCACATAATTCATGCTCTGGCAATCGGGCTTGGACCTTCCTCGAGTGCTCCAGGTGTTCTTCCAGTGTCTGGCTATATACCACAATGTCATCCAAATAAACCACGGCGAATTCATCAATGTATTCTCGGAAGACTTGGTTCATCAAGGTGCAAAATGTGGTTGGCACATTAGTTAAGCCAAAGGGCATAACCAGGAAGTCGTACGACCCATATCTTGTCACACAGGTCATCTTGTGCTCATCATCCTCTGCAATCCGAACTTGCCAGTAACCTGTCCTCAGGTCTATTTTGGTGAATACCGTCGCACCACCCAGTCTATCAAACAAATCTGCCATTAGCGGAATAAGGTACTTGTTTTTCACGGTTATTTTGTTTAGAGCCCGGTAATCCACGCAGAGTCTTAAACTACCATCATGTTTCTTTTGGAATAGCACAAGGGACATGTATGGGGATTTGTAGGGCACGATGATCCCAGTGTTTAGAATTTCCGTCAATTGTCTCTGAAGCTCGGTGAGTTTAGGTTGTGACATTCAGTACAGTGCCTGGGCAGGTGTCTTCGCACCCGATACCAACTCAATCTCATGGTCCACACTTCGCCTAGGCGGAAGATGCTTTGGCATGTCTTGTGGCATGCTGTCTTCAAATTCTAGAAGCAACTCTTTCACGGGAGGCAGGAATGGGACCCGAGGAGCGTTCTATATCTTCCATGCAGTGGGTATCCAGGAATGTGGGTTCATGGTTTTTTACCCCCTTCTTCAACTGCAAGGCCGAGATATTCTCGGAGGCCATCTTCATGGGAATGCACGGAATAATGCAGGGCTTGGCCCCATTTTCTCCCATCATCAGTAGCAAGTCCGCATATGGTGCAGGCAGGGTATTGGTTTGTCTCAGGAATTCCAACCTGACTATATCAACTCGAAGTCATCTATGATCACCACGCGCAAGTTGAACTTTCCTTTATAAGGGCCAAGTTTCACCGGTACTTCTTTGGCTATTCCACCGACTAGCTGATGTGGTGAGTTGATAGCCTTGACACGACCTTTGCCCTTTTCTACAACTAGGCCAAGGTGCTCCACCTGAGTCGAGGCTAAGTAGTTGTGGGTAGCACCCGTGTCTATCATCGCTCGAATGAGCTTGCCATTTACCTTAATGTCAATGAACATTAAGGTCCTCTCTTGATGAGGAGGAGTCCTCTCGTTCGCCTTCTTTTTTCCTTTCTTGGCGATTGGACAGGGGTCCTTCTTCTTACGGGTACTAGCACTGGTTCCCGCTAGGGGTTCAGAAATAGAGCCAAAAATGGCATTGAATGCACCTACTGGTTCGGTTTGGTCCGCATCATCGGCAACGTTATCCGTCCCATCCTCAAAAGCTTGATGGGTGTTCATCTATGCATGTGGGCATTCATTATTCCAATGTGGTCCGCCGCAATGATGGCATCCTGAGGGGGGTTTCCTCCCACGATCATTGTTGTTAGATGCAGCGCTAGTACTGCCTAAGGAAGGAGCCTTAGATTTGGTTGCACTCTGGTCTCCTCCACTTCTGCTAGGGCCACCAGTGTTTGGCTAGCCTCCTTTGTATCCTCCTCGGACTGGCTGTTGAGGCCTGTCCTTCCGAGCTTCCACTTAATAAACCCCAATGCACTCTGCTACTTGGATTGCCTTAGGTAACGTGTCTACCCTTTGTCTTTGCAACTCTATGCGGGCATAAGGTTTCAACCCTTCCAAGAAGGTGAAGAGTTTGTCTTTGTCCCCCATGTTGCGGATGTTCAGCATGAGCGCAGAGAATTCCCGCACGTAATCCCGCACTGATTTGGTCTGGCGGAGCTCCCGTAGCTTTCTCCTAGCACTGTAAACATTTTTGGGGAAGAACTGTAGGCGTATGGCTACCTTCAGTTCTGCCCATGTCTCGAGGGCATCTTCACCAGCCTTGATGGCTTCGTATTTCACCCGCCACCAGAGTTTGGCATCACCTTGAAGATACATGGTAGCAGTTGCTACCTTCTTAGCTTCTTCTAGGCCCCCACGGCATCGAAGTATTGTTAGATGTCAAAGATGAAGTTTTCCACTTCTTTGGCATTCCGAGCTCCACTATATGGCTTTCGCTCAAGAATTTTTAGTTTTTGGGCCACAGGGGTGAGGTTCACAATACCCCCGATTTGGTTTCCACCTCCTCGAAGTAGGCCTTGTAAAGCAGCATTGACAACGTTGAGCTGGCCTGTCAAGTTTTCTATCATTTGGTGCATGGCATTCACCCTGTCTGCCTCTTGTTCCATGTTGGCTAAATCCTCGGCGCGCTCCTATTGGAGGACCTCGAATTTACCAAAAATTTGGCTGCCTCTGTGGCTGCCATTTGGCAGTCTCCTTCAGAGTCGTGACTGATATTTTCTATGTCAACTTAGGCCTGGATCAGTCTGCGGTCCAGGTCGTCCAACCTTTGCACTAGGCTGGTCTTTAGGTCAGGCACCAATTCCACGATGGGCCGCAATGCATCAACCGTTCCCACAAGGGTCGTGATGCGATCCCCATAATTCACCATGGTCAGAAATGGTGGTAATTGCAATGTAAATCCCTCGTCCGATGTCGAGCCTATGCTTTGATACCAACTGTTACACGACACCTTTCTGAAGTTCCTTGGAAGGGCGACGTAAGGCTAAGCAACTGATGTCAGTGCTATTGTTGTCCGCTAACTAAGGCCCCCTCCGTACGCTAGACTAGATTGTCAGTGCCGTACGGGAAAACCAATGTCGTGATCAATTGAGAGAGAGAGCAGAAAAGAGAATTGAGAATGAAAGAAAGCTTGATTGCATTGAATGAAAGCAATTACAGAAAAACAACACGGTGTCGGGGGGAGAGACACCAGTACAGAGAATTGTTTGCTTGCTTGAAAGTTTGATTGCTTGGTCCCCTTAATAATGCTTAAAAAAAATAAACCAAAGCTACATGACTAGACCTATGAAAGCTGGAAAATCACACTTAAAGAAAATGCAGTAAAACTACTCTATATTTACAATGAAAAGGACTTAGTTTTCTACAAAGCAGAAACAAGTCTGTTGGCAGCAACTTTATCTTTAGCATCAGGGTCTGCGCACGTGGCATTGTCTGCGCGTGCGGCGCTGTTGGCATCTAGCATTGTCTACGTGCACGGCACTGTTGGCATCTGCCTGTGGCTGGGCGCTGGCGATGGCTATCGGTGGGGCGACAGAGGCACATACACACTTGTCACTTGGAGCTGCCGAGACCACGGGGCCGACCATGGCAATGGGTGTTGGGAGGCTTGCCGGGATGCCACGGGGCACGTCCAAGGGATCATGGGCCATGGCTGGAAAGCTGCCCATGACAGTACTAACGTCCCTTTTGCCGGGGGCGCTGCATCCTCTTCTTAGCGGACTCGGTGCGCCCCATTTAATTCTGGGGTCATGTATTGTACCTTATGGGTATAGCTGGAGCCTTATTGCCGGCACCATCTTTACTCTCTTTTGTATCTTTAGAGGCTCCGTAGATACTATGTGGGTTGTATATGGGTGTTAGAAAGGTCAACGGATCATGTTGTGTTTTGGGCTCTTGTTCTGCTCAGTCAAAAGGATGTATGTATTTTGAAACTTAACAATGATGTAACAGATCATGTTGTGTTTTGGACTCTTGTTCCACGCAGCCATAAGGATGTATATATTTTGAAACTTAACAATGATGTTACAATATGAAATGACTTAGTGATGTGTATATATATATATATATGATCTCTCTACTGTTTAATCAGTGAAAACATGCCTTCTCATGATCATAAGCGCGTCGGGTAGAAAGTGTCTAACAGGCTTGCTCGATCGGGTCCACTCGGTTGAGCGCCGGTCGCGCTCCTCGAGGTTGGGGTGTGACACTATTATCAACTATGAATCTTGAATAATATACACACTCTATCAACATGAAGACCTTTTACTAAGCTCGATTTTGGAGAAAATCACGACACACAACAATTTACATGCGTGAAGAAGACACCCACCGCAAATCGTGATCAAAACATCATAAACTCTTCGAAACCCAAACGTACATAACCAAGACGGCCGAATTGAATTCCTCTAGATTTCCCTAGTCACACAAACTGCCAAACCCTACGGTATTACCACAAACACCTGAAAAGCCTTACAATACCGCAAAGAAGCCGATCATTTCCATTATTATGCTAAGCCAAACCACTTCTAAACGGACCCAACTTCTTTATATTACTCATGACACATTTTTACAACACAAAACCTCCTTCCCAGTAAACTTTGGAGCTCAATTGAAACTCATTCCAAGTGATCCCGACATGAAAATCTTGCTGTCCTAAGGGTCATGAGCCACTTATTCCCTTTCGATATATCCAATTGTACCTCAGCCAGAATAACTTGTAAGGTCCCGTAATACTTTTGCAAAGGAGAATAATGTTTTGTGGTGCCGAACTGGGCTTACGTGTTTGAGGAAGCACTAGATATGCACTAGATAGTAAAGAAAAAATTTGGGCAGAAGAAATGCACTTCTGCGGCCTAATATGCGGATGCAGAATCACTCTGCGGACCGCAAAATGGCCGCAGAGTGAGGCAGGCAACTGGGGAATTTTCGATGTCATTTTGCGGTCCATTATGCGATCGCAAAATGATTTCGCGGGCCGCACACTGATCATAGAACCAGCTTGGAAATTTTGCGGAGGGAGGTTCTGCGGCACATTAAGCGACCACAGAACAGGTCTGCGGACCGCAGAACATGTCTGCGGACCGCAAAATAGGTCTCTGGACCGCATAACGGCCGTAGAGTGAGGCAGACCAGCCCAGTTCTGGGAGGCCATTTTGCGGACCGCATAATCATTATGTGATCGCATATGCGACCGCAGATCCTATTCTGGAGCATCATTTTTGAATTTTTATAACCCGACCATACTTCGCTAAATAGATGATTTATACCATTCTTGAGCTAAAATCTGATATTTTGTGGGTGAGAGAGTGCCCTAGAGTGGGAGAGTGATCTTCAACTAATTGTCCTTCAATTCTTGCTCAAATATTTGAAGATTAACAAAGAAAACTCACTAGGTCTTCATCCTAGAGGTAAGAGTCTACACCGTAGCTCTTAATTTCGAAATTTATCTAAGAATGGGTACTTAGCAACATAATTCTTGGGTATGGGAGTTGTTTATTTTGCATGCATGTGTTATAAAAGGGTGTAAGAAGATTGTGAGCTAAAAATGGTAAAGAATGGATTGTGGGATGATGGAATCCTCCATAAAAGGACCTTGAAACCTTAATGCACACCTAATGTTTGATAAAATACTCAAATGAGCTAGAACCATGATCATCCTCCTAATTTTTGGTTCAATTTGTTATATTTCTAAAATAAATTGAAGTTTCTAACAATTACGGAATATTTTAGAGTTTAAGAAAGCTAAATTGAGGTATGTTGGCTAATATCCTTGTAAGTTCCAAGATATTTATTACAAATCGAGTATTCCGAATAAGTTTTGTGGCAAAGATATATGTTCAATTCGTGTTTCAAATGCTCTTATCATATTGTATTAGAAATTGAGGATGTGTTCCAAACTATGGATTGTGTATCTACATGTTATGATTCCAGGTCGCGATTTATGTGGAAATTATTATGCCAAATTATGTAGAGATTGTGATTGGGATTTCACATCCACCCGCAAATATTGGGGCGAGGAGGCAATGCCACTTTGTGTATGATTTTGGTATTGTCGTTGCACCACCACCTATATATATATATATTGGGGTGAGGCGGCATGGCCGCTTTGTGTAGGAAAGAGAAGTGTTGTTGTGAAGGTGTGTCATGGGTAATCTGAAGAAGTTGGGTCCATTTATCACTAACTTGGGTCAGCATGGTAATAGAGTTGATCGGTTCTTTGGTATAATAGGGCTTTGCAGATGTTTTGTGGAAATACCTTTCGATTTGGCAGTCTGCGTGACTTGGTTGATATAGAGAGATTCAGTCCTGATGGCTTGGTTATGTACAAATTATTCGAAAGAGTTGTGATGATTTTAACCATAACCTGAGGTTGATGTAATCTACGGGTATGGTAAAGTTGTTGCATATTGAGATTTTTCTCCTGAACTAAGTTAAGCGGAAGATATTTGGTCGATGCAGTGTGTATCCTACTCGTGATTAAGATTTGATAACAAGATTCTCATATTTTTGTGTTATGGTAATGATAGATGTGGTGAGCCATGGGAGATTTAGATTAAATGAACAAGGATGAGGTTCAGGTTTGAAAGGAATATCACGAGTTCTGATAGCATGGGGATTTCATTTATTTAAGAGAATGCTAGCATTATCTTGTATCGCCTTGGTAGAGTGTGCATTGTGGAGGGCGCATTGTGCTGTGATTTGTGGATGTTAAATTTTTTGCTACTTGGTGCGGAAGTTTTATGGGAGTAATTCTCATGAGGCGATTATGTATGCATGATGTATCAATCATTTAAGTGATAGAGATAGAGATTGGGTATAGAGATTTTGTATTCTTGAGGTTTAGATATTTGATCTTTGTGAAGGCAGATTATTCCATTGGTGGTAGAGTGTGAAAGTGTATTAAGGGAGACATTTGATGGTTTGTCATTGATGAGGTTTAAGCGGATTTTGAGAGGTTAATTACCTATTTTGGGATGATCTGAATCGGTTTGGGTGCCTATTAGTAGGTCTAATGAGAATGAATATTCGATACTGGATCAGATTTTCTTACTCAACACAGCTTTTTCTTTGGATGTATCATAGGGTAGAATGGATCATATTCTTGCTCTAAATTGTTTCATGTGTTACTCTCTTATGCCATGATGGGTTATGAGGCTACTTGATTATTCACACGCATGTCGTGGGCCTGTTTAGGCCTTCTGATGATAAAGGAGTGAGATGGCTCTTGAGATGCTGATTTGCTTATTGCACCATAGTTGTGTTTGCCTTTTAATAAAGCTCTATTCTATCTGTCTTCTTGTGGTTTTATTTATGAACAATATGTGCTTGTTGTTGATACAAATGTATTTGGTGAGCATGAGTATTTTGGATCAATGAGTATTCTTGCGTGTGTGGGGGAGGGGGGAGGATGGTATGATGATTGTATTGGATTGTATGTCGCAACAGTGTTATGTTTGGATATGGTTTTCAGTGTGTATTTCATGTGTTTTGTTTCTACCTTGTGGGATAGATTTATAGCATTGTGCTTTGGTGATTGTATCTATTAGGCTTGTTTAATAGTCCTCTCACTTGTTTTATTTTCCATTATTAGTTACATTTGAGTCGTTGCTTGTTTGGTGCACAGATTGCGTCGCGTTTATAGGTAGCATTTGGTGTGTCCTGTCGGTCGGGAAATTTGTACTGTTTGAGATGAGTTTATCGTACTTGGAATTAGTGCACTTTGATTTGGACAAGGTGTGTTTGGAAGAATAAGTCATTAGTTAGATCAGAATTTGGCAAGGGTTCTTATGGGGCTAGAGAACTCCATGACTTGTTGATTTGACAGGTGGTTATGAGTTTATTCCATAGTCTTCTTTCATCACTAATAGTGTTTCGAATTTTGGAACAAGGTTCTATTTGATATGAGGTATATTGCCATAGATCGATCAAACCTGTCATTTTGATCATTTGCATTTCTATTCGGTGGTTACAGGCCGCAAGTAGCTTCATATGATGTCATGACTTGCGTGTATGGTCGGCTTCAGTTTTCGAGTGGGTCAGGATTGATTTGGAAGAATGATTCTTATTTTAGAAGCTTTAAATTAAAAGAGCTGACCAACTTGACTTTTGCGTACTTATTCTCGAACTGGAGTTTTGATGGTTCTGTTAGGTTTGGATGGTGATTTTAGACTTAGGTGTATGTCCGGATGTAGATTTGGAGGTTCCTAGGTATTTTTGGCTTGAATTGGCAAAAGTTGGAAAGTTGAAGGTTTGGTCGAGAGTTGACATTGTTGATCTCGGGTTCAGATTGCAGTTTCGGGAGCTCGTATAGGTCCGTTGTGTAATTTGGGACTTGCATGCTAATTTTAAGGTCATTCCGAGTTGATTTAATTTGGAGGTTGAAAGTTCATTAGTTCATTAGAAGTGTGATTCATAGTTTTGATGTTGTTTGGTGTGATTTAACTCCTCGAGTAGGCCCGCGTTATTTTTTGTGATTGGTACGTGTGATTGGACGAGGTCCCAGGGGCCTCGGCTATGTTTCAGATTGATTTTGAACCATTTCGGAGTTGCATGAGTTGCTGGGTTCTCTGAATTTTCTTGTGCTCCAGTTGAGCTTTACTGTCGCGGAAGCACAGACGCGATCACGATGAGTATTTTTTCAGTTGGGTTTGTTGTTCGTCTCATTCGCGAGGGAGCCTTCGCCTTAGAGGATAAATGAATCTTGGCTGGAAATACTTGTTCTTTGCGTTCAGATATGAGGTTCGCGATCGAGTTTCTGCAAAGGAGATGTTTTTTTTCATCATCGCGTTCGCATGGGTTGATATGCACTCGAGAAGGTTTGGTAGTATGAAGCTACGCATTCGTGGGGTAGGCGTCTCATTCGCGAAGTGTTTTTGCTGGCAGTGCTACTTTACTTCTATGCGATCACGGGGGATATGTCGCGATCGCGATGCATATAACTGGGCTATGAAATAGGTACTCTATCTCGACCTTGAGCTCATTTTATCACATTTTGAGTTATAGAGCTCGGATTTGGGCAATGTTAAAGAGAATTTTCACGATTTGGATTGGTGTAAGTATTCTTGACTCGGGTTTAGTTATATTTCATGAATCCAACTTCATTTTTGGCATTTATTTAATGAATCTTGTGTGAAAAATTGGGGATTTTAGTAAAAACTTTTCTAAATGAAATTTTATGATTTGAAGGTCGATTTGAGGATGGAATTGGATAAAATCGGTATGGTTGTACTCGTATTTGAGTGGGTGTTCAGAATTTGTGAGTTTGGTTGGGTTCCGAGGTGCAGGCCCGGGATTGACTTTTTTGGTTAACATTTTTATTTTAGTTAAAGATCGAAGCTTTCTTATTCAGAATCATTTTTATGGCTTTTATTTACAATATTAAGTTATTTTGGCTAGATTTGAGCTGTCCGGAGGTTGATTCACATGGAAAGGACTTATTAGAGGATTGATTTAGCTTGATTGAGATTAGTATGTTGATTAACTTTGTGTGAGGAAATTTTCCCTTAGGATTTGGCTCAATTGCTTATTGTGCTATATGTGAATGACACGTACATGAGGTGACAAGGGTGTACACGGTCCTGTGTATTGTTTATGATCGAATTTGACATGAGAATCGCTTTTAGCGCTTTGTCTTGATTGAGAAGTCTTTGTTTTACGTGTTTTCACTTTGGTTGTTTACTTGAGCTTATATTCCATGCTAGAAATCATGTTTTATGATTTTAATTCCTTATTTGGCCAAGTTGGGCGTTTGTGAGATTCTTGCTAATTTGAGTTAGCTTCATTCTTATATGTTGAACACCCATCCGCATTTTCTTATTGATTTGTCCTTTTGCATTGCGTTGGCAGATTGTGAGTTGACGTCTTGATGAAAATTGTTAGTATGATGTGTTGTTTTGATTGTGGCATGTGTAGATTTGTTGGGAGGATTGTTCGGGTATTTGGACGAGGTTTCTGCCATGCTATTATTATTGTTGATATTTCACATGTGGTGTGACAAGGCGGATTATATCGGGTTTGCACATGTGACGAGACAAGGTGGGATGATTATTAAAATGTGTGTCGTGAGACAATGCGGGCATTTACTTTATTGTTGCGCATGCGATTAGATATGGGTGGCTATATGGGGATGATATGTTATGGCCTGGGGGCGTGTTATTGATAATGTTTGTGTGGTGGTGAAAAGGGGTATTCTTGTTGTGTTTATGACTTCCATGTATGTGTCATGAATTTAACGTGATTTTTGTCATTACTTCCAATGTGCTAATTTGTGTCTGTTATTACTTGATAATTTGGTTGCAAAGATGGATTTACCTACATGGAGTTGTTAACTCATATTCTGTTGGGTCGTTGGAAACATAACAGATTGAAGTAAAAAAAAAGTTGTTTCCATGTATTACTTTATTTGATTCTTGATAAATTCCTCTTGAACATGTTATTGGTAACTTACACGGGTAGAACACACGTGGTGGTACGAGGTCTTTTTCGTGCAGTTATGGTATATGTTGAGGCACGAGGTCATTGTAATCCGAGTGTGACTTATATTCTGTCACGAGGTCTTTTCCGTGAGGGGTCTGACTTATATTGTGTCACGAGGTCTTTGCCGTGCGGGGTCTGACTTATATTGTGGCCCGAGGTATTTGCCGTGCGAGTGTGACATGTATTGTGGCATGAGGTATTTGCTGTGCGGGGTGTGACTTATGTTGTGGCACAAGGTCTTTTCCGTGCGAAGACGATTGATAATGTAGGAATGAGGTACCACATGTAAGGCCCCGGAAAATGTTTCTAACGATTTAATATTTTAAAGTACGCCAACGATTTTTGGGAATAATGTGTTAGATTATTAAAGGAGACCCATGGGATAGAACCACATTGATTCGAAATGAAAAGTATATGTTTAAGGTGTGTTGAAACATACTAAGGAGGTTTGTGAATGGAAAGAATTCGTGTGGAATAAGTAGGATACATTAAGTGGAAAGAATGTCTCAATTCGCACAAGATCCTACTTCAAACATATGCTGCTACCAAACTATAACGACTTATGAGGTGATCTACCTATCAAATTAAAGCCCTTTGAGTGTAGTGGCTAACGCTTCAAACCGTTTGTCATTCGGACATTCCTACAAGAATTTATGATCAAACACACAAAGGCTATCCTGTAGCTCGCTACAGAGCTGGCCAGGCCAGGCCTGTCGTGCGGTCCGGAATATTTGGAGTATCCATTCTTCTATTGTAATAACCCGATCCAACTTCGATAAATACACCTTGAAGCTCATTTAGGAGCAAAAATCTGATATTTTTAGAGAGAAGTGAGAGGATTCTAGAGAGAGGAAGAAGCTCAAGTGCTTTGTTCATCAAGATCTTGTCCAAGTCTTGAAATCCAACAAGAAATCCCTCAAGTTCTTCATCTAAGAGGTAAGGTTCCATACCCTAGTTTTCAATTTCGAATTTGGGTTAAAGATGGTTGGTCTGGAGTATGATTCTTGGATGTGAGAGTATTATTTATACATTCATGTACCAATAAGTTTTACGGGGAGATTGTTGAGCTCAAATGGGTAAAGATTGGGTTGTGAAGTGAAAGAAACCTTGTGGAAGAATCTTGTAACTAATTTGCACATAATTGTTAGATAAAATGCTCAAATGAGCTGTGACCATGAGTATCTTCCTAATAATGGTTCAATTTTGTTATGTCTCAAAATAGATTGGGATTGCTAGAATTTCCAGAACGTTGTAGTAATTTAAGGACAGCTCAAAGAAAGGTATGTTGGCTAAACTCTTCTTTAAGAGTTGGAATTCTCATTTTCCTTGTGAGTTCCGAGATGTTGATTATAAATCGAGTATTCCGATAAGTTTTGTGATGAAGATATATGTTTAACAAGCATCCCAAATGCTTTATTCATGTTATGTTACCAATTGAGGATGTGTTAAAATATGAGTTGTGCATTAATAATGTTTTGACTTTAAGTCAAGTTCAAATGAAGGCTAAAATGCCAAATTTTGTGAAATATCTCTATGTGCCTCAGACTCTAAATTGCTCATATGTGTACCTAAAGTCTGGATTGGAAATGTATTATTGTTGATAGCCTATAAAGGTGGTTGGAAATGAAATAAGTGAATAGGGATATAAAGTGTGGCCAATGTGCAAGAGTGAAAGTTATACTTGTGGCCAATGGTAGAAAGGTTATGAAATGAGTCTCAACTCATGTTTTAAAATGACTTCGAAAATAGAATTGCCTAAAAGCTTTCGTATTCAAGTCATGCCATAAGTGGATGTTTTAACAAATACTATGCTTTGTGAGTATTTCCAACTTGTTTTGCGTTCTTACATATTCGTGAGTGAAAATTGTGTATTGCCCTTTGTGGGGGAAAATGTATCAAGAATAAATGGTGTGTTATTTGCTGATGATTTAAACATGCGCAACAATTTCCAATCGTTTTACTCAACTTCTCGGAAAGAAATCTATGGTACTTAAATTGGTCATTTTAAATGAACTCAAAGTTGTGATTTTCGGAATATTATATGTATGTTGATATTTATGATGAGGATACATGAAAGGGAAGAAATAAAAGTGTGGAATAACAAATATGACCACTGTGCCTTGAATAAAGAATCTTGTGAATGGCCAAAAGAGCCAAGGAAGTATTGTTGTTATTATTGGTTGAAAATACTAGTGGAGATTTATAAAATGTGGAAGATGATGAGGTAAATATATTTGTACCTATATTATTTTTGTGAATTATTCCCCTTATTTGGGATGATATTGATGTGATAAAATTATTCCTCTTAATTGGGATAAGATTGATTGATATAAAAGGGTTAATGTCTCGAATAAGACAGCCTAGCCGATCGTGTCGTGATCGGACACTATGTCGCACACATGGTGGTGATTGTGCTGGAAATTGTTATTGAAATTGAGATTTTGTTTGATGTCTTCAAATAAGACAACTATCATATTGCATTATAAATTGAGAATGTGTTCCAAACTATGGATTGTGTATCCACATGTTATAATTTCAAGTCGTGATTTATGTGAAAGTTATTATGCCAAGTTGTGTAGAGATAGTGATTATGATACACCTCCACCCGTATATATTGGGGTGAGGTGGCATGACAGCTTTGTGTGGGGATTATAATATAGAGATGGTGATTGTGACACACCTCCACCCGCATATATTGGGGTGAGGCAGCATGACCGGTTTGTGTGGGGATTATGGTATAGAGATGGTGATTGTGATACACCTCCACTCGCATATATTGGGGTAAGGCGGCATGACCGCTTTGTGTGGGGATTATGGTATAGAGATGGTGATTGTGATACACCTCCACCCGCATACATTAGGGTGAGGCGGTATGACCGCTTTGTGTATGGTTTTGGTATTGTTGTGGCACCACCACCCGCATACAATGGGTGAGGCGGTACGACCGCTTTGTGTATGGTTTTGGTATTGTTGTGGCACCACCACCCGTATACATTAGGGTAAGGCGGTATGACCACTTTGTGTAGGTTCTTGGTAATGTGGTTATACATCCACCCGCATACATTGAGGTGAGGCGGCAGGGCCGGTTGATTAGAGTTGTGGTATTGTACGTACACCTCCACCTGCATACATCGGGTGAGGCGGCGGGGCCGCTTTGTGTGAAGATGGTTATATAGGATCTCATCTTAAATCCTATAAATGTTGTTGATAGCTTTTAATAAGCTTGCTATGGTTGAGGCAGTTATCTATATTATTCTATTGCCGCAGTGGTTCGTCATAATTATCTTGTATTTCTAAATTCTTAAATTGTTGTTTAGTTTTCATACTAGTACTATTCGACGGTACTAACGTCCTTTTTGCCGGGGGCGCTGCATCTTTCAATGGATGCAGGTGGTTCCATAGCAGGAGATATTGATCAGTGATAGCAGTGCACCTTCTTCCCAGCTGACTTGGTGAGCCCCACTTCATCCCGGGGTCATGTATCTTTTGTACTTTGCGTATTCCGTTTGAGGTATAGCCGGGGCCTTGTTGCCGGCATTATCATTGTACTCGTCTTTATCCATAGAGGCTCCGTAGACATAGTGTGGGTTGTGTATTGGTGCTGGGAAAGACAAAATATGTTATTTTGTGGTTGTATTACTTGTCCATTTGAGACATTAAAAATGATGAAACTATTGGAAATGAATTGGTATTGTAGACGTGAACACCATTTTGTCTAATTAATGAAAAATATGTATTATATCCATTCGTGGATGAGTTTGGGTAGATTGAAATCTAACAGGCTTGCTCGGTCGGGTTTACTCGGTTGAGCGCGGTCGCGCTCCTCGGTTTTGGGGCATGACAAACTTGGTATCAGAGCCTAAGGTATTAAAGTGTCCTAGGATGTCTCGGAGCCGTGTCTAGTAGAGTCCTTCTTATCTGTGTGTTATCGACCACATCTATAAGTTGGAGGCTACTTGGATATTTAGGAATGATACCCTTCCTTGATATTCTGAATCGTGCGATGAAACTGGTTGTGAAATTGTTCTTCCTCCAACTTGTGCGTTGAGGTTCAAGGTAAGTTAATGCGTTGAGGTTCAAGTTAAGTTTAAATGCTCTTTTGGTTTACTCCAAGTAATGTTGTCATATAACATGACAAATGGGTAAAGGCCTGAATATTAAATAGATGGCACATGTATCATGTTGAATGAATGGTATGGCCATATAAGATAAGTATATAGTACCATGAGCATACTTTATATGAGAAGAGTGCTAGAAGTGATTACCCACCTCCAAAGAGGCATTGACGTGATAAATGAGACCTAAGCTTAACTAGTACATGTGGATAGTGTGGGAACCATGTATATGATTCTAAGATGTAAACATGTTACATAGGCACGTGATATATGAAAGGCATAGCCCGGAGAGTAATGATAAATGTGTAGGTCTCTCATGGGAGACAAGAAGTTATGAAAGGAGAGTTGATTGAACCCACAATGAGAATACCCTAGTACTATGAATATTATAAAAATCTCAGGAATGTGCGAAGTGGTGTTGCACTCCAAAAAGGATATTGACACGAGGGATTTGGGTCCCAAGCCCATGTGGCTGAATAAGAGTAGAGAACTTATGAGGTTAATACCATGGGGACTTAAATCTCCCCAATAGTCAATCATATACAGGAGGACTAGAGATGTGAAACATGTCTCCCTCAAATTGCTAAATTCAAGACTTGTGTAAAAATGCGAATCATTCACCCCACGTAGGGGAGGAAGGGCCATAGAGAGGCCACTTAAATACAATGAAACAAGAGTAAGATCATGTAGTTATGTTGTTTGAATATTTTGTTGAAGACATGTGTAGTATAGAAAAATGGTAAGGGGTAATGTGATTCTCTAAGAGGGTATGTAAATGATAAACCACTAGTATTGAAAATAATGTGGAAGGTTAGGAAATGTAACTTCTTCGTACG
This sequence comes from Nicotiana tabacum, assembly GCF_000715075.1. Classification (NCBI taxonomy): domain Eukaryota; kingdom Viridiplantae; phylum Streptophyta; class Magnoliopsida; order Solanales; family Solanaceae; genus Nicotiana; species Nicotiana tabacum. Next base: position 47,283,436 of record NC_134092.1, read on the forward strand.
TGGTCTATACATGAAAAGGTCAACGATACTAGAAACTAAGAGTATGATGTTTCCCTATTATTGTTCTTTGTGCACCCAGTGTATCATGTGTCTATGTCTATAATGGTAGTCGAAAATCCTTTGTCTATCGTTCCGATGAAAGCTAGTGAAGATGAAGTTAATGGATAATTGGATTATTAGGGGTATCTATGTGCCATCCTTGTTAGATAAGTTCGAGAGTTGATATTGCCTCCGTTAATGTGTTATGACGAAGTCTATAAGTCGAGGAGGCCACCTTGAAGTCCAAAAGTGATAAGGAAATAAAAAGAATTTCACTTGAGCATATAGTCAAATGATTATGGATCGAAAGGCACTTTATATGTGTTATGATTTAAATATGTGCAGCTCATGTCCAGATATCACTCTTGATAATATGATGTATGTAATATTGAGATTAATGTTGTTGATATATATTGCTATGCTTTGTCGAGTTATGGAAGTGTTGTTAGGGTGGTTTTGGTGTTACTCTGGCAGGTAGTTAGGCCCAAATACAAGGGAGACTCTGCCGAAATTTCTGAAAAACAATTTGGGAGTTAGTCAATTTGGGGACTTGAGGTATGTGAGAAAAGAGATAAATTATGTTAAGTGTTTGGAACAGACACTACTCCTCATTCGAGGACGAATGATCCTAAGAGGGGGAGAATGTATGGCCCCGGAAAATTTTTCTAACGATTTAATATTTTAAAGTACGCCAACGGTATTTGGGAATAACGTGTTAGACTATTAAAGGAGACCCATGGGCTAGAACCACATTGTTTCGAAATGAAAAGTATATGTTTAAGGTGTGTTGAAACATACTAAGGAGTTTTGTGAATGGAAAGAATTCGTGTGGAACAAGTAGGATACATTAAGTGGAAAGGATGTCTCAATTTGCACAAGATCCTACTTCAAATATATGCTGCTACCAAACTGTAACGACTTATGAGGTGATCTACCTATCAAATTAAATCCCTTTGAGTGTAGTTTCTAACGCTTCAAACCGTTTGTCATTCGGACATTCCTACAAGAAGTTATGATCAAACACACAAAGGCTGTCCTGTAGCTCGCTACAGAGCTCGTGAGGCCAGGTGTAAGACCAGGCCTTCGCCTGGCGAGGCCAGGTGTAATACCAGGCTTTAGCCTGGCGAGGCCAAGCCTGTCGCGCGGTCCGGAATATTTGGAGTATCCATTCTTCTATTGTTATAACCCGATCCAACTTCGATAAATAAGCCTTGAAGCTCATTTTGGAGCAAAAATCTGATATTTTTAGAGAGAAGGGAGAGGATTCTAGAGAGAGGAAGAAGCTCAAGTGCTTTGTTCATCAAGATCTTGTCCAAGCCTTGAAATCCAACAAGAAATCCCTCAAGTTCTTCATCTAAGAGGTAAGGTTCTATACCCTAGTTTTCAATTTTGAATTTGGGTTAAAGATGGTTGATTTGGAGTATGATTCTTGGGTGTGAGAGTATTATTTATACATTCATGTACCAATAAGTTTTATGGGGAGATTTTTGAGCTCAAATGGGTAAAGATTGGGTTGTGAAGTGAAAGAAACCTCGTGGAAGAATCTTGTAACTAATTTGCACATAATTGTTAGATAAAATGCTCAAATGAGCTGTGACCATGAGTATCTTCCTAATAATGGTTCAATTTTGTTATGTCTCAAAATAGATTGGGATTGCTAGAATTTCCAGAACGTTGTAGTAATTTAAGGACAGCTCAAAGAAAGGTATGTTGGCTAAACTCTTCTTTAAGAATTGGAATTCTCATTTTCCTTGTGAGTTCCGAGATGTTGATTATAAATCGAGTATTCCGATAAGTTTTGTGATGAAGATATATGTTCAACAAGCATCCCAAATGCTTTATTCATGTTATGTTACCAATTAAGGATGTGTTAAAATATGGGTTGTGCATTAATAATGTTTTGACTTTAAGTCAAGTTCAAATGAAGGCTAATATGCCAAATTTTGTGAAATATCTCTATGTGACTCAGACTCTAAATTGCACATATGTATACCTAAAGTTTGGATTGGAAATGTATTATTGTTGATAGCCTTTAAAGGTGGTTGGAAATGAAATAAGTGAATTGGGATATAAAGTGTGGCCAATGTGCAAGAGTGAAAGTTATACCTGTGGCCAATGGTTCCAATGAAATGAAATGATGTGAGAAAGGTTATGAAATGAGTCTCGACTCATGTTTTAAAATGATTTCGAAAATAGAATTGCCTAAAAGCTTTCGTATTCAAGTCATGCCATAAGTGGATGTTTTAACAAATACTATGCTTTGTGAGTATTTCCAACGTGTTTTGCGTTCTTACATATTCGTGAGTGGAAATTGTGTATTTTCCTTTGTGGGGGAAAATGTGTCAAGAATAAATGGTGTGTTATTTGCTGATGATTTAAACATGTGTATCAATTGCCAATCGTTTTACTCCACTTCTCGGAAAGAAATCTATGGTACTTAAATTGGTCATTTTAAATGAACTCAAAGTTGTGATTTCCGGAATATTATATGTATGTTGATATTTATGATGATGATACATGAAAGGGAAGAAATAAAAGTATGGAATAAGAAATATGACCAACGTGCCTTGAATAAAGAATCTTATGAATGGCCAAAAGATCCAAGGAAATATTGTTGTTATTATCGGTTGAAAATACTAGTGGAGATTTATAAAATGTGGAAGATTATGAGGTAAATACATTTGTATCTATGTTATTTTTGTGAATTATTCCCTTTATTTGGGATGATATTGATGTGATAAAATTATTCCTCTTAATTGGGATAAGATTGATTGATATAAAAGGGTTGATATCTCGAATAAGACAGCCTAGCCGATCGTGTCGTGATCGGACACTATATCGCACACATGGTGGTGATTGTACTGGAAATTGTTATTGAAATTGAGATTTTGGTTGATGTCTTCAAATAAAACAGCTATCATATTGCATTATAAATTGAGGATGTATTCTAAACTATGGATTGTGTATCCACATGTTATAATTTCAAGTCGTGATTTATGTGACAGTTATTATGCCAAGTTGTGTAGATATGGTGATTGTGATACACCTCCACCCGCATATATTGAGGTGAGGCGGCATGACCGCTTTGTGTGGGGATTATGGTATAGAGATGGTGATTGTGATACACCTCCACCCGCATATATTAGGGTGAGGCGGCATGACTGCTTTGTGTGGGGATTATGGTATAGAGATGGTGATTGTGATACACCTCCACCCGCATATATTGGGGTGAGGCGGCATGACCGCTTTATGTGGGGATTATGGTATAGAGATGGTGATTGTGATACACCTCCACCCGCATACATTGGGGTGAGGCGGTACGACCGCTTTGTGTATAGTTTTGGTATTGTTGTGGCACCACCACCCGCATACATTGGGGTGAGGCGGTACGACCGCTTTGTGTATGGTTTTGGTATTGTTGTGGCACCACCACCCACATACATTGGGGTGAGGTGGTACGGCCACTTTGTGTAGGTTCTTGGTAATGTGGTTATACATCCACCCACGTACATTGAGGTGAGGCGGCAGGGCCGCTTGATTAGAGTTGTGGTATTGTACATACACCTCCACCTGTATACATCAAGTGAGGCGGCGGGGCCGCTTTGTGTGAAGATGGTTATATAGGATCTCATCTTAAATCCTATAAATGTTGTTGATAGCTTTTTATAAGCTTGCTATGGTTGAGGCAGTTATCTATATTATTCTATTGCCACAGTGGTTCATCATAATTATCTTGTATTTCTAAATTCTTAAATTGGTGTTTAGTTTTCATACTAGTAATATTCGACGGTACTAAAGTCCCTTTTGTCGGGGGTGCTGCATCTTTAAATGGATGCATGTGGTTCCATAGCATGAGATATTGATCAGTGATAGCAGTGCACCTTCTTCCAAGCTGACTTGGTGAGCCCCACTTCATCCCGGGGTCATGTATCTTTTGGACCTTGCGTATTCCGTTTGAGGTATAGCCGGGGCCTTGTTGCCGGCATTAACATTGTACTCTTCTTTATCCATAGAGGCTTCGTAGACATAGTGTGGGTTGTGTATTGGTGCTGGGAAAGACAAAATATGTTATTTTGTGGTTGTATTACTTGTCCATTTGAGACATTAAAAATGATGAAACTATTGGAAATGAATTGGTATTGTAGACGTGAACACCATTTTGTCTAATTAATGAAAATATGTATTATCTCCATTCATGGATGAGTTTGGGTAGAATGAAATCTAACAGGCTTGCCCGGTCAGGTTCACTTGGTTGACAGCCGGTCTCGCTCCTCGGTTTTGGGGCGTGACACCATATGTGTAAAAATCTATTTGAGGACATGTTTTAAAACACAACCTTTACTTGTATTAAATTATTCACACTTGATCGGATGAGATTACAGTTATTTCCTGCTATTGATTTTCTTGTCACTAGTCTTTGATAATTTATACATGTTATATGACTAGTGAGTGTCTTGACTTGAACCTCGCCACTACTCTGCCGAGGTTAGTATTGATACTTACTGGGTTCCGACTGTGGTGTACTCATATGACACTTTTGTACATTTTTGTATAGATCCAGGTATTGGTGATAACAGATCCATGTAGTGAGTGCTTCTTTGGTCGTGAGAATTCAAGTTAGAGCTAGTTTGATCGTCGTAGTCCCTTGGAGTCCTTTTCTTACACTTATACTATCAATTCTCTATCCGAATAATATTGTATTTTGAGATATTTTTTATGTATTCAGTTAGAGTTTGTGACTTTGTACTACCTAGTCTCTGGGATTTGTTGTTATTATTGCCGTGTTGGCTTGTATCACCTTTATTTCCACATTTATGTTTTACTTTATTTAGTATATCATGTCTTTATGGTTTTAAAAATTAATAAGTAATCGCCTTACCTAGTTATAGAAAGTAGGTGCCATCACGATCCTTAAGGTGGGATTTTGGATCGTGACAAGTTGGTATCAGTGCTCTAGGTTTATAGGTTCTACGAGTCACGAGCAAGTTTAGTAGAGTCTTGCACATCGGTGCTCTAGGTTTATAGGTTCTACGAGTCACGATCAAGTTTAGTAGAGTCTTGCACATCGGTACAGAGATATTTATACTTATCTTCGAGAGGCTACATAACTATTAGGAAATTTCACTCCTTTCATTCCTATCGTGCGAATTTATTAATTTTGGGGTTTGAGCCTTTGTCCTTCTATTCTCTAACAGATGGTAATGATACGAGCTGTAGTTACTGATGATGATACACCTAGGACCGGTGTTTCTTGGGGCCGGGGCAGAGGCAGAGGTCGAGGAGGGGCACGTGCTGCGGTAAGAGCAACTGTCGGAGCTGCAGCTGAGTAGCCGACAATAGCTTCGGTTGGGGAGCAAGCACATGATGTGCTTGTTGCTACCCCTGGACTTCATGAGGCTTTACCCACTTCCTGATCATGTTTGGTAGATTGGCAAGCAGGATTGATCCCAGTTGCACCATCTACTTCACAGGCTGGGGGAGGAGCTCAGACTCCAGCCGCCCGTACTCCAAAGAAGTGAGCTCATATTTATTAGACTTTGGGTGTTATGCCAGTACAACCTGTGATTGTGGTTCAACCCAAGGCCAGGACAGTGGCGTCAGAGGAGGAGCAAAATAGGTTAGAGAGGTTCAAGAAGTATTTCCCTCACACATTCAGCGGCGCAGCTTCTGAGGGTGAACAGGGTTTTCTAGACCACTGTCACTGTATTCTGAGCACTATGGGAATAGTGTAGTTGAGTGGGTAGCCCTTGTTACTTTCCCGCTGATGGGGCCGATGTATAGGTCAACCGGTGCAGCGCCACTTACTTAGGATCAGTTCACTAATCTATTTTTGTGGAAGTTAGTTTCATAGACCCTTAGGGATGCATTGCGCACCTAGTTCGAGCAGTTGTGCTAGAGGACTATGACTGTGTCAGAGCATGCTATGAGGTTTGGTGAGTTATCTAGTCATGCTCCTTCTTTGGTTTCCATTGTTAGAGTGAGATCCTGCATGTTTATTGAGGGGCTCAGTTATGGTCTCAAATTTGGGATCGCATGGGAGTTGGAGATCGATGCTACATTTCATCAAGTTGTAGAGATCGCCAGTAGGTTGGAGCATATCCGCTATCTAGAGAGGGAGGATAGGGAGGCGAAGAAGCCTCATGGATTTGGAGGATCTACTAGTCCCTATTTTTTGGACAGAGTGCGTTATGGTAGAGGTTTTGTCGGTCATCCAGTTTAGTCGCCACTTCAGGTTTCATGTGGCGCTCCAGTTATTCATAGGTCCCAGAGCACTCATTCCTTACTGCTCCCACAACCACTCAGTAGAGAGGTTTATTTGAGTGTGGGGATATAAGGCATGTGGTGTGAGATTGTCCCAGAATCTAGGCGGGTGTACCTATGCAGAGTACTCAGACTATATCTTCCACTCCCATTGTTAATCCACCTGCATAGTCAGCTAGAGATGGGGGACAATCAGGTAGAGGGAGTATTATGGGGGGGTGGGCAGCCCCGTTGTTATGCTTTCCTTGACAGGACGGAGGTTGCTACACCAGATGTTGTCATTAGAGGTATTATTCCGGTTTGTCATAGAGATGCATCAGTTTTATTTGATCCGGGTCATATTTATTGGTATGAGTCATCCTATTTTGCTTCATATAAGGATATGTTTCGTGATTCTTGTACTCTGTTCAGGTGTCTAGCGTTGTTGGGGGTTCTACAGTAGTAGATTGTGTCTATCGTCCTGGTTTGTTCACTATTAAGGGTTATGAGACTAGGATGAACTTTATGTTACTTAATATGGTGGGTTTTGACGTGATTTCTAGATGGTTTGGCCATGACTTGCGATTGTGGTGCTCTACGGGCATGTGAAGTCCGTTACATGTTGTGGTTTTGTTCTATGGGTTGAGTTAGTGAAGGTTTTCGGATGATGTGATTTCTATTCTACTTGTGATTTAGACTTTAGGATGGGATCCTCATGTTTTCATGTGAGTCAGTATGTTTGGATCGGGCTACGTGCCGCGGTGGAGTTATGTGGTGGTTATTTTGTGTGTAGCGCTTCCTCATTCTGGATACATTCATACTATGGTGCTGATCTGGACTTGTACTTGTTGGACTTGTCAGATAGTTCTCTTATGTGTCTCTCTTTCTATCATCAGTTACATTTGAGTTCTTGATTGTTAGGTGCAGATTATGACATATGTAACGAGGTAGTGTTTGGTTTTGCTTGTCGGTCGAACAACTTATACTGGATGAGATTAGGTTATTGGACCTGGGTTTAGTGTGATCGTACCGAGATAAGGTATGTCTGGATAAAAATGTCGTTGATCAACATGGGAGCTTGGCGTTGGTCCTCATCGGATGAGATAACTCCACGACTTGTTGGTTGGGTGAGTGTTTATAAGTTTCCACATGTTTCCTACATTATTAGAAGTACTGTGAAGGTTTGGAACGAGGTTCTAGTTGATATGAGGTTATTTACCGGTACAAGATTCGGTAATGAGCAGCTATTGTGGTTGTAGATGTTGCTATGGGCCTATGAGCAATGGGTGTGGTTATACCTTGTGGATGTATTCATGATCTGTTGCAGCTGTTTGGGGTCGACACAATGTGTGTATGTGAGAATCGGGTCTTAGGAGGAGGCGTGAGTGATGAGATTTGGTTCTAAGGTTTATTAGTTAAGGTCAAAGGGATAATCTTCAGTTGAGATTGTGTTGACAGGCTTATTTGGATTAAGGTGACATGGAATCACCACGGGTATATGTATGGTGAGTTTATAGGTAACTAGATGGCTCTGGAACGACTCTTGGCACGTTTGAGGACGGACGTTTATTTAAGAGATAGAGAATGTAATGACCCGAACGGTCATATTGATCATTTTCATTTCCGTTCGATGGTTTGAGGCCGCAAGTAGCTTCATATAATGTATTATGACTTGTGTGTATGGTCGGTTTCAATTTTTGAGCGGTTCGGGATTACTTTGAAGAATGATTCTCATTTTAGAAGCTTTTTGTTGGAAGAGTTAACCAAGTTTGACTTTTGCATACTTGAGCTCAGACCAGAGTTTTGATGGTTTCGTTAGGTCTGGATGGTGATTTTTGACTTAGGTGTATGTCTGGATGTGGCTTTGGAGATTCCTAGATTGCTTTGGCTTGAATTGGCGAAAGTTGGAATGCTGAATGTTTGGAAGGCTGATAGGTTTGACCAAGAGTTGACTTAGTTGGTATCGAGTTCGGATTGTGGTTCTGGGAATTAGGATAGATCCGTTATTTGATTTGGGACATACATGCAAAATTTGAGGTCATTATGAGTTGATTTAATAAGGTTCGGTGTGAGTTTTGGAAGTTGAAAGTTCCTTAGTTTATTAGGCTTGAATTGAGGTGCGATTCATAGTTTTGATATTGTTTGGTGTGATTTGAGGGCTCGAATTGGTCCATGTTATGTTTTGGGATTGGTAGGTGTGATTGGATGGGGTCCGGGGGGCCTCGGGTGTGTTTCCGATTGATTTCGGACCACTTCGGAGGTTGCGTAAACAGCTGGTTTCTCTGAATTTTCTGGCGCTCCAGTTGAGCTTCACGATCTCGGGAGCATAGACGAGATCACGATGAGTATTTTGTCTATTGGGTTTGTTGTTCATCACGTTTGCGAGGGAGCCATCGTGTTCACAGATAAGGGAATATGGGCTGGAGAGATCTGTTTTTCGCATTAGCATATGAGGTTCGCGATCACATTTTAGCAAAGGAGCCGGGGGTTTAGGTCATCGTGTTTGCGTGGGTTACGTCATGTTCGCGAAAGACTAGTAGTGTAGATCTAGGCATTCCAGGGGTAGGCATCGCGTTTGTGAAGTTTTATTACTGGTAGTGCTACTTTGTTTTTACGCGATCGTGATGGATATGCTGCGATCGCGATGCATATATTTGGGCAGTGCTTATAAGTACTCTATTTCGGTCATTGTGCTGGATTTATCACATTTTGAGTTATAGAGCTCTGATTTGGATGATTTTGGTGGGGATTTTCATGATTTTGATTAGGGTAAGTATTCGTGACTCGGGTTTGGTTATATTTCATGGTTCCATCTTTGTTTTTGGCATTTATTTTATGAATCTAAGTGTGGAAAATTGGGGATTTTAGTAAAAATGTTTCTAAATAAAATTTGATGTTTTGAAGATCGATTTGAGATCGAAAATGGATGAAATTGGTATGGCTAGACTCGTTTTTAAATGGAAGTTTGTAATTTGTGAGTTTGGTTGGGTTCCGAGGTGCACGCCTGCAGTTGACATTTTGGGTTGACTTTTTATTTTAGTTAAAGATCAAAGCTTTCTTATTTGGTATCGTTTGTTATGGCTTTTATTTATGTTATTAAGTTATTTTGGCTAGATTCGAGTCGTCCGGAAGTTGATTCACATGTGAAGGGCTTATTAGAGGATTGATTTAGCTTGATTGAGGTAAGTATCTTTTCTAACTATGTGTGAGGGAATTTCCCCTTAGGATTTGGCTCAATTTCTTAGTGTGCTATGTGTGAACAGGGCTTACACGAGGTGATGAGGGTGTACATTGTCATGTGTATTGTTTATGACCTAATTTAACCTGAGGATTGCTTTTAATGCTTTGTCTTGATTGATAAGTCCTTGTTTTACGTGTTTTCACATTGATTGTTTACTTGAGCTTATATTCCATGCAAGAGATCATATTTTAGGATTTTAATTCCTTCTTTGGCCAAGTTGGGTGTTTGTGAGATTCTTGCTAATTTGAGTTAGCTTTCATGCTTATATGTTGAACACCCATCCGTATTTCCTTATTGATTTGTCCTTGTGCAATGCGTTGGAAAATTGTGAGTTGATGTCTTGATGACAATTATTGGTATGTTGTGTTGTTTTGATTGTGGCACATATGGAGTTGTTGGACAGATTGTTCGGGTGTTTGCACGAGGTTTCTATCATGCTATAGCTATTTTTCATATTGCATATGTGGCGTGATAAGGTGGTTATATCGGGTTTGCACATGTGGTGAGACAAGGTGGGATGATTATTAAAACGTATGTGGCGAGGCAAGGTAGACATTTACTTTAATGTTGTGCACGCGAGGAGATAAGGGTGGCTATGTGGGTTTGATCTGTGATGGCCTAGGGGCATGTTATTGATAATGTCTGTGTGGTGGTAAAACAGGGGTAATCTTGTTATGCTTATGACTTCCTTGTGTGTGTCATGCATTTATACATGATTTGTTGCGTTGTTTCCAATGTGCTAAGCTACGTCTTTGTTATTACTTGATAATTTTGTTGCCAAGATGGATTTAACTACGTGGAGTTGTTAACTCATATTCTGTTGAGTCGTTGGTAACATAACATATTGAAGTTAAAAAAACTGTTGTTATATAGTATTACTTTATTTGATTCTTGATAAATTCCTCTTGAACATGTATTGGTAACTGACACGAGCACGATACACATGGTGGCACGACGTCTTTGCCGTGCCGTTCTGGTATTTATTGAGGCACAAGGTCTTTGTCGTGTGAGTGTGACTTATATTATGGCACAAGGTCTTCGCCATGCGAGTGTGACTTATATTGTGTCACACGGTCTTGGTGTGACTTATGTTGTGGAACGAGGTCTTTGGCATGCGAAGGCAATTGATAATGTAGGCACAAGGTGCCATATATGTACAAATCTACTTGACGACTTGTTGTTGAAACAAAGCATGTACTTGTATTAAATTATTATCACTTGATTGATGATATTACAGTTATTGCCTTCTATTGATTTTCCTATCGCTAGTCTTTGATAATTTTTATAGGTCATTTATGTAGTGAGTGTCTTGACTTGGACCTCATCAATACTCCACCGAGGTTAGTCTTGATACTTACTGGGTGCCGACCGTGGTGTACTCATACTACACTTCTTCACATTTTTGTGCAGATCCAGGTGTTGGTAATAGTAGATCCAATAAGAGAGAGCTTCTTTGGTTGTGAGTATTCAAGGTAGAGCTGCTTTGACCGTCGCAGTCCCTTGGAGTCCTTTTCTTACACTTACACTGTCAATTCTCTATCCGAACGCTATTGTATTTTGAGATATTTTTTGTGTATTCAATTAGAGATCGTGACTAAATACTACCTAGTCTTGGGGATTTGTTGTGATTATCGCCGTGTTAGCTTGTATCACCTTTATTTCCGCATTTAAAATTTGTTCAGTATATCATGTCTTTATGGTTTTAAAAATTGATAAGTAATTGGCTTACCTAATTTTAGACACTAGGTGCCATCACGATCTTAAGGTGGGATTTTAGAGGCTAGGTGCCATCACGGTCTTTATTGGCATATGAGGGATGGGTTACATCGTGTGGTTATATCTTGGGAACATATTTATGGTTTGCTACAGGTTTTTGAGATTGATACAGTGTATGGATGCAGGAATCAGTTCTAAGATAGTGTTCTGGATGCTGGAATTTGGTTATAAGGATTGTAAGTTAACGTTAAAGAAAGTATCTTTAGTTAGATTGTGTTAATAGACTTATATGGATTGAAGTGTCATGTGAACGCTTATTGGTGCGTGTATGATGAGTTTATGCAATTATTTCACGTCTTTAGAATGACTCTTGGCCCGTTCGAGGACAAACTTATGTTTAAGCGGGGGAGAATGTAACGACCTCACCGGTCTTTCTGGGCTTTAGTATTTTGTTCGGTGGTTTAAGGCCTTGATAATTTCATATGAGGTATTATGACTTGCATCAATGTTTGATTTCGATGTTCGAGGTTCGAGATTGATTTGATAGCGTGATTCTTAACTGGGAAGCCTTAAGTTGGAAGAGTTTACCAATGTTTGACTTTTGAGCAAACGACCTCAGAATCGAGATTTTTTGGTTTCAATAGGTTCGTACGGTGATGTTGGTGTAAAGCCCCGTAAAAGTTTACCTAGAACCCGGGGTTTCGTGGTGACGAGGAAGGCTAATATGTTTGAGGATTGTAGCGGTACGAACATTTTGGGTTGTACAGTGCGTCGGGGAGTTGGAATAATAATTTTGCAGAACATGTCATTTCTACAGTCCACTATGCGATCGCAGAGTCACTTCGCGGAACGCAGATCTAACGCATAATGTAACAAAACCAAAGCCAAATTTTGAAGGGCATTTTGCGGTCAACTATGCGACCACATAATTCTTTCGCGGGCCGCACAATTTATTGATGATTGAGCATGAAGAATTCTAGAAGGGGACTTTTGCGGTGCGTTATGTGACCGCATAACTGGTCTGCGGACCGCAGACCTGTGCAGACCTGACCCGAGCAGCCTATTTTTTAAGGGTGATTTGGTGGTCCTTTATGCGGGCTGCATACCTGTTCTGCGGTCCATTCTGCGACCGCAGAGTTGAGTTCGGAGGGTCCATTTTTCTATTTTTATAACCCGACCCTATTTTTATAAATAGACTTAAGGGACCGTTTTTGAAATGAAATCACAAGGAAAGCTTGCTAGATTGTCTACTAAAGAGGTAAGATTCTAGCACTTGCTTCCTATTTTGAATTTGGGCAGAAGATAGGTAATGGGAAAAATGGTTTTGAGAATAACAGTTGGTTAACGATGCCTGTATTTGCCAATGAAGGTGGTAGGGAGGTTATGGAACATATATGGGTTATCTATTGAGGTGGGGATTGCTTGCGGGGTGAAGGAACATCACAGTAGGACCCTATTGTCGAATATGAAGTTTCTAGGATTTTTTTGAACATTGTAGTAATTAAAGGAAAGCTCAAGCAAGGTATATTGGCTAAACTTCTCCCTTAGAATTGAATCCCGCGATGTTCTCGTAAGTTTCAAGTATGATGGGTCGAGCCCTTACTTCTCATGTTTCAAGTTATTCCTTAAAAATTTGACTATTCCGAATAAGCTTGTGATGAACGATATATGCTAAAAATGTGTGCCAAATGCTCATATCATATTGTATTCTCCTTCGGGAATGTATTCAAACGTGACCAATGTGTCAGGTTATTATGATTTCAATCGTGTTTCAATTGCAACTGATTATGCTAAATTGTGAAAGAAAACTCAATGTTCTTAAGACTCTTATTACTCATATGTGTACTTAAACTATTGATTTAAAATGCCTTGTTGTTGATAATCCATGATGAAGTCTGAAAGTGAAGGGAGGGTGTCTGAAATATGAAATACAGCCGACGTGCCAAGAATGAAATTACACTTGTGGCCACTAGTGCCAATGAAATGAAAACATGTGTGAAAAATTAGAAAATGAATTGTAACTCCTTTTTAGAATAAATGTGTTGGGATTATCATTTAGTCACCGAGGAAGGGTAGGTTGAACTAACCTAACCCCGAAACTACACATGCCGATGGAGTGATTGAGGGGTGAATCCCCGTATTGATGTGTTGGGATGATTCCCCTTAAATGGGATGAGCTTGATGTGGTGAGATTCTTCCCCTTAATTGGGATGATATGATTTCTAGTGGAAAGTGATGTCTATCCACACGACATTGTGGTGAGACGGCTTAGCCTATCGGGCTGAGATCGGACGCCATGTCGCACACATAGTGGTAATGTGATTGGATGCCTCGGGGTGAGATGGCTTAGCCAATCAGGCCGAGATCAGACTCTATGCTAATGACACAGTGGTATATCGGTACTAAAGATCTCCCAGCTTAGACATATTAGAATTTACATGAAATATTTCTTTCTCTTAACTTGACACTTTAGTGTTGTTTGAGGCTCTCATTGATTCTATGTTTCTTTCTCATTTTACTGTTACTCGTTCTTTTGAGAGGGTGTTTAGTCTTACATACTAATACTATTCTATATGTACTAACGCCCCTTTTGTCAGGGGCGCTACGTCTTTAATGGATGCAGGTGGTTCCACAGCAGACGACATTGGTCAGTGATAGCAATACACCCTCTCTTCAGCTGACTTGGGGAGCCAAACATGTTTCTTCAGTTGGATCCTCTAGTGTTCATAGGCACTCATCCTCGGAAGGACCCCCAAGACTTTATTGATGAGATGCACAAAACTCTCTGAGTTATGCGTGCTACTGAGACGGAGGTAGTGGAGTTGGCCTCCTATCGACTGAAAGTGGTGGCCTATTCTTGGTTTGAGATATGGGAGGGGTCCCGTAAGGAGAGGAGCCCTCCAGTGAGGTGGAGTGGGTTTGCCGACGCCTTTATTGACCATTTCTTGCCCGCTGAGACTAAGGCGGCCCATGCCGCTGAGTCTGAGATCTTGAAGCAGGGTAGCATGTGTGTGTGGGAGTACCATATTAGATTCACACGCCTGTCCATGTATGCCATTTACATGCTGCCCACTATGGAGGCAAGAGAGCGCCAGTTTGTGCAAGGCCTCAGCGCCTTATTATGAATGAGGCCGCTACAACTGCTTTGAATTCATATATGAACCATGGGAAGATGATGGCATTTTCTCAAGTTACAGAGACCCGCAAATGGAAGAATAGAATTGAGTGAGAGGGTAGAAATAAGGCCCGGTACGCGGGCAACCTTGGTTGTTCATGATACGCTCAAATTACACCTAAATAAATGGTGTAAGGCAGTCGATGTGAAATATAATAACCCAACTAGGTTGGGGTCGAATCCTACAGGGAATATGTGTGAAAAGGTTACTTGAATAGCGTGAAACTTGACTTAAATCGTAATTCTATACCGTTAGTTTAAAAAAGAGTGTTATAATTATGTGTAATAAAGAAAACTATTGTATTGTGAGAATGTAATTAATTTGATTAAGGAAACCAAGGTTGTGTCCCCATCAATGGAATATAATCCTATCGATGTTAATATAATATATTTCTAATGGAAGGTCCTTTGATATGCAAATGGTTTCTAAGTGACTACCCAATATTTCCCAATAGTTGTGTAGTAGTTTCTCTTTATGATTTTCCCAAATATAAAAGAGTTGCAATTAAGAATAACCAATTTATGCCAAATAGAACTCACGTATTCCTAAGTGATTCTATTAAACCTGGTTCAAAGCCTTGAGTTTTTGATATTCAATTCTTCCAAACCCTAACCTACTTTTCCAAGTAAATATAGAGTGAAATAAAATTAGTTAATGTTTGCAACCACTAACAATAAACGAAGCATAAGAAATGAATAAATATCAACCAACCATTATATATATATTCAATGGTAAACACCCATTAACATTACACCTATTTAGGGTCCACAACCTTAGTATTTAAAAACTAGCTACTCATACTAGAATCCAAGAACAAAGCAATAAATAAAGTCACAAAGCTTACAAAGATACAAGATTCTCTCTTCAAAAGCTTCCAAAACAATGGTGTATTCAATGCCTTCAATGTAGCCTCTTTTTCAGGCAAGATGTCCCACAAAACCCCTAGTAAATCTATTTATAATGGGCCAAAAGTCGGGGTCAAATTTAGACTAAAATGCCCCCTGCGGAACAGATTTGCGACCACAAAATGAGTCACAGATCGTGTATACGTTCCGCAGAATTACAAGGTTGCTGCATAATTGCATGCCCAGTTGCCCAGTTCCCCATCGCAGATCCATTATGTGGTCCGCATATTGATTATGCGACCGCAAATTGCGTCGCAAAAAGGGCTCTCGTAGAATCTCCTTTGCACTTATGCGGTCCACATAAGCGTTATGCGACCGCACAATGGACCGTATATTTCTATCTTTAAGAGCTGGACCACCTGCTTCAGTCTGCGGTTAGTTTGCAGCTCGCACAACACTTCTGCGGTCGCAGACCTGCCGCATTTCTGCCCTTCTGTGGGTTTTTGTCTTTTTTTCTGTGTTCTTGGTTCTTCAAGTCTGGTACACTGCAAAACACTAAAACTTGATAAGAAATAACTAAAAATATTTTAAAAGATGAGTTAAAGGTTATGTAATTAGTATCAAAAGTGCCAAAATTCTACGGTACATCAACACCCCCAACTTAGACTTTTGCTTGTCCTCAAGCAACTAAAACAAAATCATCCTATCATACACTACTCTATTTTCAACAGATCACAAAACAACAGTGACTGTAGATGGTGCTGACTGTTAGCTAACAAGCATGCAACTTCTTTTATTCACCCTTCGTGGAAGACAACGATCATCTAGCAATTTAACCAATCAACTTGTTAACTTCGAGCCTCAAGAAAAATGACAGAAAGCTACCCACAGCTAAGTGCATTTGTATCCTACTTCAAGAACCTAACTTCTGCTAGATCTTGCAATTCATGCGTGCTCGCAACAAAGAAAATCGTCAACTCACAAATATGTACATGGGATATAATCAAACACTCTTTCACTCAGAAAGAAAGCTAAATGCTACAAGTATCAGTCCATATGCTTACCCTTATTTTAACTCGTTGCTATCTCAGGAATAATTGGTTGTAGATCACCAAGGACTTAGCACGGGTTGTAGTGTAGGCTTCGGGATGGGTTGGACGATCATTTGGGAATATAGTGGCTATACCCTCCTTGAACTATATATACAATTTGCTTCTTTACCACATAGCACTTATTGACCTCGAGTTACCGACATAGAACCACCTCAAAGTATTTCTTGAGTTTTCACAAGACTCCACTCCATTTCTGTTTTTTTTTTTTTATATACAAATGTTTTTCTTTTGTTTTTTCTTTGGAGCTTGAGTATCTTTATACGTACAACTTTGAGGCTTTTGTGTTTTTCTTCTACACACATTAGGCAACCTTACCAATTTCCACTTAACGTCGGCACCCCCAACTTAGGCTTTTAGCCTCATTCTTAATCGTTCAAGAAGGGATGTGTTCAAAAGAAGGAATTATTTCACAAAGGGGTAAAGGTTATTAATGTGGTAGTCAAATAAAAAGGTTAAATGCTAAACGGGGGTAACTAGGGCAATTAATGTACCAGGGAGGTCAATTTGGTCAAAATTAGCTAGCAATCACAAACTGAGCCTAAGATCATTTCAGCACCCAATCATTAAACTGAGAGTTGCATTAAGAAACCAATCGAGAAAGTTCTAGACATCACAAGTTAAGCATATGCATAATTTATACAAATCCTCACTCACTCACAATACATGAGCTGTTCGACTCAGCAAAATTTCAGCCCTCAAGTGAATGCAAGGCAACTCAAAGCCTCATAACATGATATTAGAGATTCTTAGTAAGCATAAAGTCAAAGAGCGAGCCTCAAGTTCACAAGAATGACTAACCATTTATTTACCAAATTAGAAGGGTGCAATTTATTCAACAAAAACTTATCACATGCTTGAAGCTATAACAACAACACCAAACAAGTCAAAATATTTTGTGCTGCCGCCATGGTTCTACTATTACACCCTTGGAAAAGAACCCGGCGAAGAAAAACCAAGAGGAATTCATTGATATCTAAAAATCTACACCAATAAAATAAAGAGTTTATCTATAAGTTTCACACCAAAATTTGACTACCCCACCCCCAACCAAAAAGCATGCATTGAGAAAGTAAGAGCAAAGTTTAGGGGCTTCCTGGGGTGCACTAGGCACTAGGAGAGGCTAGAACATCCGGGGCAGTTGTGGGGTCAGATACTGGCACTGTGGAGGCAACAGGTGAAACCTCGGACTGTGTGGTGGTGTCTGAGGACAGAATAGGAAGCTCCACCTGCTGTGAAGTTGGGTCTCGGACCTGGGAGCTTATAGCCTCACCCAGTGATAGCTGTGTGGTCGAGGGATTGGCCTTGGCGACCATGTATGCAATGGAATGTCCAATTGCTGTCTGCACATCTGCTTCCTCCTCACCATGTGTATCTGTAGAGACAACAATTTATTTTCCTCTGATGTCCCATTAATCATCATTCTCCTCAAGTAATGTCTCGTCATCAGTCTCCTCCTCCTAAGTGTCTCCCTCATCTGTCTCCCCCTCAGACTCTTCAGATTTCTCCTCTGAATGAGTGTCAATGTGCACAACAGAGTCCAGAGCTTTTGAAGTCTGAGTACCCTGGGCCTCCGGAGCTATAATGAGGTTTGTGAAGTCAAGGTCTAGGCTCGGAATGTGGGAGGTACCAGTGCCCTGCTCCCCTTCCTCAGGAATAAGGGAGGTAAAGTCAAACACTAAATTCTTCATCTTGTGCAACTCTGATTTCAGCTCAGCGACATCATTTTGGAGTAGAGGCATATCTCCAGCTTCGCCTTGCTAGACCCTCTCACACACTTCAAAGTGCTTGAGCCGCTCTTCATAGGATTGATGTTGTTGTTGAAGAACGCTCATTGAGGCTTAGATAGGGGAAAGTGCTTGCCGGATAGGAGCTCGAAGTTCTTTCGTCAGTTTGTCTACTTTGGCATTAGCATGTTGTGCGAGTAGACCAAGCCTTGATAGAGCAAGCAAGGAAGCACGTGGTTGGGTGGTGGTTGGTCTGTGAATGGATGTGGGGGTGGCTGGAGCAGAATCAGTGTCAGGCATTGAGGGAGCAGCATGTGATGTTGAGTCTGATGGAGGAGTGACTAAAGTCTCTGGTGGGTTGTCTATCACCTTTTCTGCGACATCACTGATCCGGTGATGTCAATACCTTGAACAACCTTTTCTATGCGGTCATGTTCGGGGATAGGAGGCACTTCCCCATCTTTGCACAGAGCACTGATCAAACATGGGAATGAGAGTGATGTTTCTTTTTGATTCGCTCTGATTCGAATCTCCCAGAATATAATTTCTCCCGTATTAACTTTGATGCCCGTCATGATGCATGCAATGAGGATTGCCTTCTCGATGCTTATGTCGGTTTCATTTCTAGTAGGCATCAGACGAGAGCACACAAAACTTAGCTAATACCGGCCTTCCTGAGTAAGATCCCCCTGGTGAATCTTTTGGTGCGGAACTATCTAGGAGGGAGTTCCTTTGGCTATGACGGAAGCAACCCAAACAAGCTTGGTTTCCTTATTGGCAAGTTTTGCATCATATTCTGCCATGCCTGATGACCAATCCACAAAATATATGTTGTTGATTGACGCGGTATCACAGAGTAATTGGAACCCTCAAACTTGGATAGACTGTAAGAATACATGGTTCCGCTTCTGCTCAGCATTCCTGGAGGAAGTATAAGCGACATAGAATTCCCCCAGTACTTAAGTGAAGAACTCACATTGCCTCTTTTTAATATTTTCAAGCAAATGAGGGTAATGTTCTTTTAAAACGTTAAGGTCTATCTGCTTCTCCTCCATGATGTGTCTCTTTGCTAAGCCATCTTTGTACAGGTTCCTAGAGCTGGGAACCCCAAACCGGAGATCCTCACCACTTTTCTGACGTGTTTCAGCATGGAGATCAACGGATGGCATAAGATTAGTATGTGCCTCCTCCTCTTCAGACTGGGAGGAGTGCTTAGATGTGCTTCTGGCTGTTTCAGGCCTTGGGCGATTAGAATCTTATGCTTGTTGACTCAGGGCAGCAACCCATTTATTTCCTTGAACGGGAGGTGATCGCGATGCGAGAGACTTCTTTGGTTCCATTCATGTTAATGAATCAATGAGTGAGTAGTTGACATAGCATTGGAAACATATTGAGAGAATTTAAAAGAAGCAATAAGCATCTGCGATGAGTTATGCGATCGTATAATAATTCTACGAGCGGCAAGTCCATTGAAAAATTACACCACTCAGAAGCCAAAGCAGGAACGCGATCGCAAAAGCGGCCGCAGAATAAGTTATGCAACCACATAGTGGTCGCATTTTTGCTCACCCGATGTGGCAAATTATCTACCTTAGTCTGTGGCACTTTCGTGGTCCGCGAAATTACTCTGCGATCGCGAACCCAACCGTAGAAGTTCTTCTAAACAGGCTACCTAGGGCACCAAATGGGACGACTCTGCGGACCGCAAACCAGTTATGCAGACCGCAAATATCGTCATACTTAATCAAAAGGTCGACCCACTAAATGTACATAGCTTCTAACACCCAAATTTGGACATTGCACACCTATCACAAGGAAACATTTCCTACTATGTTCTTTACTCCTATTATGCAGATTAAATTCTTGAAACCCAGTTTACCCCCAGCATTAGTTTCCCCCCAAACAATGATTCTTACACCAATTATGCACACATTGATACCCATAGCAAAAGATTGAGAAGAAGGGGAAAAAGAGATGCAGCCACATGTTCTTCTTCAGCGTAAATAAGCAAGGGGGGGGGGAAGAGATGCAGACCTCGCACGCCTCACAAGTTTGACTCGAATTGGGTCATTTTGGATCGACTCACAAAATCAGCATACTTCTTACTTGTTAAGGCTACCGACATTGCAGAACAATATGCTCAGTTGTATATCAAGGAAATAGTCAGGTTGCATGGCACTCCAGTTTCTATTATCTCCTATGGAGGGGCATAGTTTACAACTAATATTTGGAAGAAATTTCAGCAAGGTTTGGGGTACTTAGGTGAATCTTAGTACAACCTTTCATCCGCAAACAGACGGGCAGACAGAGCGGACTATTCAGACGTTTGAGGATATGTTGTGCACTTGTGTTATTGACTTCAAGTGTAACTAGGATGATCATTTGCCACTCATAGAATTTGCCTACAATAATAGTTACCACGCTAGCATTCAGACGACACCGTTCGAGGCCCTTTATGGTAAGAGATGTATATATCTCATTGGGTGGTTCAAGATTGGGGAAGCAGAGTTGATAGGACTAGACCTATGATACATCAAAACATTGTAATTTTAAAAATGTTTTTTTTCTTCCAAACGGATTGGTGAAAAAGTTCAAACACAAATCGGTTTAGTTTTAATAATTTATCCACTTTAACAAAGTTCACAATTTATTAAGTTTAACAAATAATATTCTAATATAAATTTGTGTTATATATTAATATTTTGCTTGCTTCTAAAAACCAATGTTACTTTACAAACAAAAACAACAACGTCTCAGGGATTTGGAGTTGAAAGAGGATGATTGGGTTCTTGAAGGTTTTCCCCATGAAGGACATAATGCGGTTTGGGAAGAAAGGGAAATTGTGTCTGAGGTATGTCGGACTGTACAGAATCATTCAGAGGATTGGCCAGGTGGCTTACGGGCTTATACTACCTCCAGAGATGTCTTTAGTGCACCCGATGTTTCATGTATCCATGTCGAAGAAGGTGATTGAAGACTCGTCGCTTATTGTTCCGGATGAGACTATTGAGGTTAATGAGGAATTGACTTATGAAGAGATTCCAGTTTCCATTCCGGATAGGCAAGTTTAAAAGCTGAGACACAAAGAGATTGCCTCCGTGAAAGTGCTATGGTGAAGCCAATAGGTTGAAGAGGCCACCTGGGAAGCCGAGGAAGAGATGAAGAAGAAGTATCCTTATTTGTTTGAATAGCTATGTAGTTGTGTCTATGAAAATCTTGAAAGCTAACTTTCTACAAATTATGTTTCCTTTGTACAACTTATGTTAAGGATACTCCGTTTTGGTAATGTAATGTTTATGGCATTATGGCCAGTGTTGTTTCCATGTTGTGTTACATCGTTGTATTATGGTTATGCTGTTAGGACTGGTTCTGAGATTCCCTGACAGGTAGATAGGCCCAATTATAGGGGAGATTCTGGCAAAATAATTGGAAATTTAGCGAGTTACTCAAAATTTGAAAATGCTGGTGTGTGAAGTAATAGTTGAGTCACATTGGGTGCTAATAGTAGAATTTTGACCCTCATTCAAAGAAGAATGATCCTGAGGGGGGGGGAGGGAGGGGGATGTTTTAGACCTCAAAAACTATACCTAGAACCTCGGGGTTTTGTGGTGCCGAGTTAGCTTGTATCACCTTTAGTTTTGCATTTATGTTTAACTTTGTTCAGTATATCATGTCTTTATGGTTTTAGAAATTGATAAGTAATTGTCTTACCTAGTTGTAGAAACTAGGTACCATCATAATCATAAGGTGCGATTTTGGGTTGTGACATCCGGTAATAGGTTTTGTAATAAGCAGGTATTGTGGTCAGAAGATACTGTTATGGGTATAAGAGCGATAGGGTACATCGTGTGGTTGTATCTTGTGAACATATTTATGGTTTGATATAGTTTTTGAGATTGATACAGTGTACGCATGTAGGAATCAGATCTAAGAGAGAGTTCAGGATGTTGAAATTTGGTTATAGGGATTGTAAGCTAAGGTTAAGGGAAGAATCTTTAGTTGGATTGCGTTAATGGACTTATATGGATTGAAGTGTCATGTGACCTCTTATGGGTGTCTGTATGATGAGTTTATGGGGTTATTTCACGTCTTTAGAAAGACTATTTGCCCATTCGAGAACGAACTTATGTTGAAGCGGGGGAGAATGTAACGACCTGACCGATCGTTTTGAGCTTTAGTATTTCGTTCGGTGGTTTAAGGCCTTGATAACTTTATATGAGGTATTATGACTTGTATGAATATTTGATTTTGATGTTCGAGGTTCGGGATTGATTTGATAGCGTGATTTTGAACTGGGAAGCCTTAAGTTGGAAGATTTTACCAAGGTTTTACTTTTGAGTAAACGACCTCGAAATCGGGATTTGATGGTTTTAATAGGTCCGTATGGAAGCCCCGTAAACTTTTACCTAGAACCCGGGGTTTTGTGTTACCGAGGAAGGTTAATTTGTTTGAGCATTGTAGCGGTACAAACTATATGTGTTGTACAGTGTGTTGGGAAGTTGGAAGAATAATTTTGCAGAACATGTCATTTTTGTGGTCCACTATGCGACTGTAGAGTCGCTACGCAGACCGCAGATCGGCCGCATAATGCAACAGAACCAGAGCCAAATTTTGAAGGGCATTTTGCGGTCAACTGTGTGACCGCATACTCATTTTGCGGGCCGCACAATTCGTCACAGATTCAACATGAAGAGTTCTGGAGGGGGACTTTTGTGGTGCTTTATGCGATTGCATAACTGGTCTGCGGACCGCAGACCTGACCCGAGCAGCCCAATTTTGGAGTGTGATTTTGCGGTCCCTTATGCGGACCACATACCTAATCTGCGTTCCACTCTGCGATCACAAAGTTTAGTTCGGAGGGTCAATTTTTCTATTTTTATAACCCAATCCTGTTTAAATAAATAGACTAAATGGATCGTGTTTTAAGGGAAATTCATATATCTTATGAGAGAGGGGAGGAACAAGAAAGAGAAAGAGGAGCTCAAACACCTTCCACTTAAATTCCTTTCTCATGCCTTGGATAATTCACAAGGAATGCTTGCAAGATTATCTACTAAAGAGGTAAGATTCTGGCCCTAGCTTCCTATTTCGAATTTGGGAAGAATATAGGTAATGGGAAAAATGGTATTGAGAGTAAGAGTTAGTTAACGATGTATGTGTGTGCCAATAAAGGTGGTAGGGAGGTTGTGGAACATATATGGGTGACCTATTGAGGTGGGGATTGCTTGTGGGGTGAAAGAATATCATCGTAGGACCCTATAGTCAAATATGCACACCTAGTGTTTAATGAAATGTTTAAATGAGCTAAACCCACGAATATTTCCCTAATTGTGGTTCGATTTTGTCGTCTCTCTAATAGATGGAAGTTGCTAGGATTTTCGGAATATTGTAGTAATTAAAGGAAAGGTAGGTTGAAATGACCTAACCACAAAACTACACGTGCTGGTGTAAGAGTGATTAAGGGGTGAATCCTCGTATTTATGTGTTGAGATGATTCCCCTTAAATGGGATGAGCTTGATATGGTGAGATTGTTCCCCTTAATTGGGATGAGATGGTTGCTAGCAAAAAGTGATGTCAATCCACACGGCATTGTGGTGAGACGGCTTAGCCGATCGGGCTAAGATCGGATGCCATGTCGCGCACATGTTGGTGTTGTGATTGGATGTCTCAGGGTGATATGGCTTAGTCAATCGACCCGAGATCCGACTTTGTGCTAATGATACAGTGGTATATCGGTACTAAATATCTCCCAACTTAGAAATATTAGAATTTACTTGAAATTTAACTTTCTCTTAACTTGACATTTTAATGTTGTTTGAGGCTCTCATTAATTTCATGTTTGTTTCTCCTTGTACTGTTACTCGATTCGTTGAGAGGGTGTTTAGTCTTACATACTAGTACTATTCCATATGTACTAACGTCCCTTTTTTGCCTGGGGCACTGCATCTTTAATGGATGCAGGTTATTTCACAGCAGGCGGTATTGACCAGTGATAGCAGTACACCCTCTCATCAGCTGACTTGGTGAGCCCCACTTCATTTCGGGGTCTTGTATCTTTCGTCTTCTATGTATATTATTTTGAGGTATAGCCGGAGCCTTATTGCTGGCACCATCATGTTACTCTTTTGTATCTATTAGAGGTTCTGTTGACACCTAGTGTGGGTTGTATATTAGTGTTGGAAAAGTTAAACTAGAAACTTTGTATTTATATCACATGTTCCACTTCAAACTATGAATGTGTAATGTATTTTAGGAATTATAAATGAAATAACTAAAAGTAATGAAATTGTGTTGTTCATGTGATCTTCTTTTTGTTTAATTAATGGAAATACACCTTCACTATATTCATGGGTTAGTTCGGGTAGAAGGCCTTGAATAAGCTTGCTTGACTGGGGTATCTTAGTTGGGCGCCGGCCATGCTCCCCGAGGTTGGGGCGTGACAATTGGACTTGGGTATATGTTCGGATTTGAATTTTGATTTGGATTTTCCTAGAAGGTTTTGGCTCTATTTGTCAAAAGATGGCAATTTGAAGAATTGGAAAGTTCATAGGTATGATCGGGAGTTGAATTTGATGTTATCGAGGTCCAGTCGGTGTTCTGAGACTCTTGTTGGGTTAATTTGGTGTATTTGAACTTGTGTGAAAAGTTTAGTTGTGATCCGGAATGTCTAACTAGGATTCAGACGAGTTTGGTGAAGTTGGAGTGTTTGGAACTTATGAGAATGAAAGAAGCTTCAGTTGAGATCGGCTAATGGACATATATGGATTGTGGTGATGTGTTATCACCGGGTATGCGCATGATGAGTTTATGTAGTGATTGTATAACTTTGGAATGATTCTTGGCAGGTTCGAGGACAAATGTATGTTTAAGTGGGGGAGAATGTAACGATTAAACCAGTCGTTTTGAGCCTTAACATTTCGTTCGGTTGTTTGATACTTTGAGTAGCTTCATAATATATATTATGAATTGAGTGTATGTTAGGTTTTGGTTTTAGAGCGGTTCGGGATTGATTTGGAAGAATGACTCGATTTGGAAGCTTTAAGTTGGAAAAGATGACTAAGGTTTGACTTTTGGATAAACGGACTCGAAATCTGAATTTGATGGTTCTGATAGTTTCGTATGATTGTTTTGGACTTGTATGTATGTTCGGATTTAGTTTTGGAGGTTCATAGAAGAATTTGACATTATTTGTCGAAAGTTAGCAATTTGAACAACTTAAGAGTTCGTAAGTGTGCCCAAGAGATGACTTTGATGTTATTGGACTCCAATTGGTATTTCAATACTTTTGATATGTCTATATAGTTGAAGTGAACTTGTGTGCAAAGTTTGGAAGTAATCCAAAGTATGTAAGTGTAACTCGAACACTCTTTTGAATGACTAAAGATTTAACAACTAAAGAGAAATTCTATTTGGTTTGAGCTTTGATTCGTTGATGTGATATTCCCGAGGGTGTTTTGAGCCTTTGGGTAAGTTTCGATAATGTAGTTGCATTTGTTCGTATAATTGGATGGGTCCCGAGGGGCTCGAATGAGTTTTAAATTATTGGTTGGTAGATTAGTTAAGTTAAGGATTTGGAGTTTGACCATGTTCAATATAGGGTCAAGACGACCTCTTTTCGGTATTTTGAGTGCGCGAGCAGGTTTGTAACATATTTTATGATTGAAATTCATATATGGTTTTGTGCCTGGGAGGTTCTGAATATGTTTTGGGTGCTAAATTGAATATTTTTCTATTGCTCATTTTTCTGGTATTACTATTCCGAAAATACGAGTTATGTCCCTGTAATTTTCAAACTTGCTTTAAAATTTCAAAACATTATATTTCCCTCGTTTTAAGGCCAAATTGGGTGATTTAAAAGGTTATTTTGGGTGTAATCTTGCAAGGATTATGTTGATAACATCAAATATGAGTTTTAGGATCATCTAGCATCTAATTTGGACTGGGACAACTTTTGCATTTTTAACTTATTTTGAAATTTAGTCTTTCTCACAAAGTTTTGGAGCTCGGGAAGAGGCAATTTTGAGTGAGTTTTCATCTACTTCATTGGAGTAAGTAATGCTATCTCGAATTTATTATTATAACATGAATCTATCATTGGTGTTGGCTCTAAATCATGAAATCTTAAAGAAGAAAAAATGGTTTTAGCTTGAAAGATAACAAAGTACATTATGGGGGTTTTGGCAAATCATTTAACGTGAAAATTTGAGATTTGAACCCTGATTTGGAGTTGGTTTTGGATGTAACTTATGTATTTGGACTTGAATTGGAATGGATGTCTAGGATTTGTGAGTTTTGTCAGGTTCCGGGGTGTGAGACCGGATTGACCTTTTGGTTGACTTTGTGTATTTGTGTAAAGATTAAAGCTTTATTATTGTTGTTTCCTGTTGCTTTGTTTGATTTTATTGAGTTGTTTTTGCTTGATTCGAGTCATTTGGAGGTCGATTCATGCGGGAAGGTATTTTAGAAAATTAATTTGGATTGTTTGCTGTAAGTTTCTTGCCTAGATTTGGTTTTGGGAATTTGTTTCTACTAACTAATATTGTTTGCTTCATGCGGGTGTGACTTATATATGAGATGACTGTAACGATCCGGCCAGTCGTTTTGAGTTTTACAACCCAATTCCCCTATTTACTGCTTATTCTTTGCTCAAGTGTCGTTATGTGACTTGCCGGGGTAGTTGGTATGGTTCCGGAGATATTTCAGAATGAGTTTGGACATTTAATCCCAAGGTTGGAAGCTTAAGTTGAAAAGATTGATTGGATATTGACTTGGATGTAAATGGCTCCGAAATGGAGTTTTGATGGTTCTGATAGCTCTATTGTGTGATTTTTTACTTATAAGTGTGTCCAGATAGTGATTTGGAGGTCCGTAGTTGATTTTGGCTTCAAATGGCGAACGTTGGAAAAATGGAAGTTTTGAGAGTTGAGGTTTGACCGCGAGTTTTCGTTGTGGTTACCGGGCTCGGATTTTGGTTTTAGAAGTTGGAAAAGGTCAGTTTAGTCATTTGTGACTTGTGTTCAAAATTTGAGGTCAATCGAACATGATTTGATAAGTTTCGGCATCGATTGTATAAAATAGAATTACTTAGTTTTCATTAGTCTTGAATTATGGTGTAATTCGTGTTTTTGATGTTGTTTGATGTGATTTGAGGCCCCGACTAAGTTCGTATCGTGTTTTAGGACTTGTTGGTATATTTGGTTGAGGTCCTGGGGCCTCTGGTGGATTCAGGATGGTTAACAGACCGAAAGTTGGACTTGAAGCAATTCTGGATTTTTACCTTCTGGTGTGATCGCACCTGCGAGGGATTTAGTCACATGTGCGGCTGATGTGGCATAGAAGCGGAGCTGGGCTGGTATGGGGTTTGTTGTAGGCGCGAGGGATCTTCCACATCTGCGAGCCCGCATATGCGAGCAAGGTTCAGAAGCGGAGAATGGGAGAGTGGGTTGTCTTCACATAAGCGGAGGGATGGTCACAGAAGCGCATGCGCGGACCTTGTGGACTTAAGTGACTTCCACATAAGCGGGATTTTTATCACAAAAGCAATTCCGCAGGTGCGATCCCAGGCTTCGCAGGTGCGGAAATGCCTGGCCAGTGTTTAAATTCAAGGGTTTTTTGATTTTTAATCAAATTTGAATTTGCAAGCTCGGATTGAGGCAATATTTGTGAGGGATTTCGAGTGATTTCTTGAGGTAAGTCACTTTTGATCATCTTTATGCAATAACATTGATTACCCATTGAATTTCCCACTTAGTTTATGTATTTTTGAGATGGAATTA
This sequence comes from Nicotiana tabacum, assembly GCF_000715075.1. Lineage (NCBI taxonomy): Eukaryota > Viridiplantae > Streptophyta > Magnoliopsida > Solanales > Solanaceae > Nicotiana > Nicotiana tabacum. The sequence continues at coordinate 47,311,306 of NC_134092.1, forward strand.
GGAGTTTTGGGCTAGGGATTGGAGAGTGAAATTTGGGGATTTGAGTGACGATTTGGTATCGAAATTCGATAAATTTGGTAATAAAAAAATTCAAGTCAAAAGTCAACCTCGTGGTTGAATGGGTGTTCGAATTTAGTAACTTTTGTTAGGTTCTGAGACGTGGGCCCGAGGTTGACTTTTGAGTTGACTTTTTTATTTTTGATTAAGAACTTAACATTTTCATATGGAATTGATTACTATAGCCCGTGTTGATTGTATCGAGTTGTTTGTGGCTAGATTCGAGGAGTTCGGTGGCCCATTCATGAGGCAAAGGCTTGCTAGACGGGTGAATCAATTTTCTTGAGGTAAGTATCATATTTCAACTTGGTTGAGGCACCAGTTGCCTGAATTGTTGTGATAGCCACATGCATTTCGGTGGCACATGCATGGGGATGAGCCCATGTGCGGGCATCGGGGTTATATATTCATGTTCGGGTTGTGCTCAGGCTCATAAAAGCTTATAATTTACTATTAATCTTTAAGCTATGATATCTCACATTTTGTAAAAGTTTATGGGATCTATTTGAGCCATATTGAGGCTACCTAGAGGTTTAACCCTTGAACGAACTTGTTAAATGCATTTCAGCGATGAAATTGCCAATTTGAGTTGCATTAGCACACTTTGCACATGCCTACACTTTAGCATGTCATTTATACCAGTCCAGGGACATGAGAATCTTATTTCATTCATCATATACATGTATACTTGCTTTATTGCTTCTGTATGATATGTTTGGACTAGAGGCCTGTGACTATGCCGAGCGATTATGTTATTGGCATATGAGTTATCCGTGCAGATCCATATATTGATAATATTGACACGTGAATTATCTGTGTTGCACGTGAGTTGTCCATGTAGGTATACTTTTAGCACGTGATTCTCCGTACAGCACGTGAGTTGCCCGTGCAGTGTGTGGAATTTGTATTTTCTTGATCATTTATCTAATTTACTTGTTTCCTTCCTCTATATGCCATAATACTATCTGAGTAGGGTATTTGAGAAACTGTGCACTTGCACACACAAATATTCTTCTCACAAAGCTTGATGAGTTAGTTTTAGATATTGTTTCGTGCTGTTTTAAGAAGACAGAATTACACCGGAATAACTAGTGTCCTTAATAATTTAATCCTCTCTTACCTTGCCTTGTTTATTTACGATAGTTACGGAGTTGGTTGTACTCACACTACACAATGCACCTCGTGTGCATATCCAGTTATTTCTGGGCATGGTGGTTGCTGATCATGGAGTTTTACCTGTTCGGAGATTATCGAGGTAGCTGCTTTGGCGTCCGCAGACCTTGAATCTCCTCCCCTATCTCTCAGTTGTATTTAGTCTGTTCTACTTTCTTAGACACTGTATCATACTATGTTATTATGTAGATGCTCATGTACTCAGTGACACCCGGGTTGTGGGAAATTATATATTGAGTTGTTGTGTTTCATCCAGTTTTTATGAGATTCTTATTCATTTAAACCCAATTCAGTATATTTTGTAATTTTAAGACGCTGGTATTTGTGAGTTGTCGCCTTGCCTAGTACCATGATAGGCCCTATTATGTCACTTATGATTTAGGTCATGACAAGTTGGTATCAGAGCCTAGGTTACATAAGTCTTACGAGTCATTTGTAGGTTTAGTAAAGTCTTGCGGATCGGTACGGAGATGTCTGTACTTATCTTCGAAAGGTTGCCGAACCCTTAAGAAACATCACATTCTTGTATTCTTGTCGTGCGAATTTGTTGGTTCTGGAAAATAAAGTTCTGTTATTCTATTCTCTCACAGATGGTGAGGACACGTGCTACCAGATCAGGTGGATGGCCACCAGTACCAAAAGGCTAGGGTCGCGGTAGAGGCCGAGGTGCAACTCGTACAATAGCTAGAGCAGCACTTGTAGACCCATCAGTTGCTCCAGCTCAGGAGCAGATTCCAGATGTGGTTGAGCCGGTAGGACCAGCTTAAGTACCAGCTGTGCCCATTATGATTCTAGGCCTTCGGGAGGCTTTCCCCATATGTTGACTTTTTGCACTAGCCTTGCTCAGGTGGTTTCAATTCAGGCAGCACCAGCCACTTCTTAAGCCGGGGGAGGTACTCAGACTCCCGTTGCAGTTGGGCAGGTCCAGATGGCTCCCGTTATGAGTGATAAGGTGTAGAATAGGCTAAAGAGATTTGGGAGGCTAAGGCCTCCGTCATTCAGTGGGGTCGAGTCAGAGGATGTTTAGGAGTTCTTGGATAGGTGCCAGCGGATTCTTTACACAAGGGTATTTTGGATACTAGTGGGGTCTCCTTTACTACTTTTTAGCTATTGGGGGCTTCCTTTAGATGGTAGGAGGCCTATGAGAGGAGCAGGCCAGTCGGTGCAACACCACTTTCATGGCACAAGTTCTCCATTCACTTTTTGGAGAAGTTTGTGCCACCGACCCGTAGAGAGGAGTTGCGTAGGCAGTTCAAGAAGCTATGCCAGGAGTGCATGTTTGTGACTCAGCATGAAATGAGATTTTCAGAATTGGCTCATCACTCGATCTGGTTGGTTGCCACGGAGAGGGAGAGGATTAGGAGGTTCATTGATGGCCTCAGCTATCAGTTGTGTTTTGTTATGACTCGGGAGAATGCATTAGGTGCTAGGTTTGCCGAGGTGGTTGATATTGTTGGGCGGCTAGAGTTGGTCCGCAATCAGGAGCATGAGGAGAGGGAGTCCAAGAGGCCTCGTAGTTCGTGGTTTCAGTAGTGTTTCTTCTAGGGATCAGTCCCACCACAGCATGAGTCATCCTTATAGGCCCGCTGAGATGGCTCGTCCAGCTCATCATGGTGCATCAGTAAGCCACGGTTCTTACAGTGCCCGTTCGAGATAGCTATCATTTAGTGCATTACCAGTGCAGAGTTCTCACCATGCCTCGTCTGCTTAGGTTTCTGCAGGTAGTTCCTTGGGTTATCAGGAGCAGTAGCTCCGTCATAAGAGAGGTTGGTTCGAGTGCGAGGACTTGAGTCATATCAAAAGGGATTGCCCTAGATTGTTGAGTGGGGTTCCACAACAGAGTTCTCGGCCGATGATACACCATATGAATTCGGGTAAGTGTTCTCTACTCGGTTTTGGTTATATTCCATGAATCTATCTTCGATTTTAGCTTTTGGTTGATGAACTTTAAAGCGGAAATTGGGGGTTTTGGCCTAAAGTTTCATAATATGAATTTTCGAGTTTTGAACATCGAATTGGAGTCGGATTTGAGTGAAACTAATATGGTTGGACTCGTAAATTAATGGGTTGTTGAATTTTGTAATTTTTTTCGGGTTTCGAGGTTCGGGCCCGGGTTGGGCTTTTGGCTGATTTCAGGCTTATGATTCAAGATTTGATCTTTTTCGATCGGGATTGATTCCTTTAGAATTGTTTGATGTACTTGAGTTTTTTTTTGGTTAGTTTCAAGCCGTTCGGAGATCGAAACGCGCGGGATGGCATCTTTGGAGCACTGCTTGGCTTGTTCGGCATTGGTATTGGCTTGTTTGAGGTAAGTAACTCTTCTAGTCTTAGTGCTGAGGGTATGAAACCCCGAAATACGTGTTATGTGATTGGTATTGAGGTGACGCACATGCTAGGTGACGGGCGTGTAGGCGTGCACCATGTGAATTGGGACTCTGTTGTTTTCGTGGCACTGTATAGTGGTCCTACGTTGTTGATATCCGTGTTTTCATCATGTGATAAAGTAGTTAAGCTGTCAATCATGCTAGATATCATGTTTAGGCATTTTTGTCGATATTTTTTGGACCCATAGTGGTCGTTTCTTACTGTCATCTCACTGATTTCATTGATATTTCGTACTCAGTCATATTCATGCATTCATATCATATCATATCTCAGTCTCAGTTATTTATCGATACATCATACCATTGTTGTCGCGCTAGTTTCATGACATTGTGATCCCGTGAGTGAGACTGGAGAGATGGATGACTGAGTGAGGCTGGGGGCCTGTTTGTGAGGATATTGTCACTATAGCACGTGAGTTGTCCGTGTAGCACATGAGTTGTCCGTTCGATGGAAGCTAGATTGAAGATGTACCTGCGTTCCGGTTGTAGATGCCCCTTGTTCGTAGTAGCTTTAGGTCTATGAAACTCTATTTATGTACTTTTCAAACAAGACTATGTATTTAATTCATTTCATCTTTGTAAACTCTATTCTTAGAAGCTCATGATTTGTACTACTAGTTCTTGGGGAATGTATTAGATTCAGATATTTCTTTACTTAATTGCTTTATTAATTGTTATTGAAATTGGTTAGTGGTTAATTGGCTTACCTAGCGGGTTGGGCTAGGTGCCATCACTACTAGTCGAATTTTGGGTCGTGACAAGGTGGTATCAGAGCTCTAAGTTCATAGGTTCTACAAGTCATGAGCAAGTATCTAGTAGAGTCTAGTGGATCGGTATGATGATGTGCATACCTATCTTCGAGAGGCTACAGGACATTTAGGATATACTTCCCATCTTGTTTTCCTTATCGTGCGGCATTGATTCAACTTGAAGCGTAACTCTTTGAATTCCTTCCACGCATTCGTATGCGCATGCGAGCGCTCGGTATCAGTTGTGCATCGCCGTCTTGTGATTCTATGAATGGGGTAAGAGATGTGATTTCTGTGTGCTGATGATGGGCCAGTCTGGAGGACTGGAGGCCAGGTTTTGACTGTAGCTTGAGCACAGAGATTTTGATTATGTGAGAACGTGCTTTTGGGACTTATATGTTCGGTAGTGTTCCTATGAGTGGAATTTATGGCTCGATGACCAGTGGGCCTGACCTGACCTCGTCACTACTCTACCGAGGTTAGGCTTGGCACTTACTGGGTACCGTTGTGGTGTACTCATGCTACTCTTCTGCACATATTTATTTCACGACCCAAAAACCTAACCTGTCGTGATGGCGCCTGTCGTGAAACTAGGCAAGCCTAAATCTTACATTTTTCCATTACAGTAAAAACATCTTTTTAAATTAACAGCGAAAGGGTTTAACATTAATAAAAGCTCATTTGAACACTGAATCTACCCAAAATACAATACAACTGTTCCAATAATCGTGGCGTCACTAAGTACATGAGCGTCTAATAACCGGAACATAGTCCACAAAAATGTCTATAGAAATAAACTCAAAAGTACAGATAGACTTAGGAAGAGAAAAATCAAGGTCTTTGAACGTCGTGCAGCTACCTCAATAATCCATGACCCCAAATGTAGAAAACTCAGCAGCCGCTGTCGTGACCAGAAACACCTGGATATGCACACAAGGTGCAGGGAGTAACGTGAGTGCATCAACTCAGTAAGTAACAAGTCCAAACTTTGGACTGAAAGGTAGTGACGAACTCAACCTCAACAGGTATAATAGAAATAAATGTACAGAAATGTAGGCATGCTTTCAAGTCAAATATACAGCTCAAAATAGTAAAGGAAATACAGATCTGAACAGAGTAAGGTATACCACTCAGCTATCTCTACATTCCAATGCACGGACTGTATGAAATGCACCATGTGCCCCACTCTCAAGTATTCAACCACTCGGTACTGTATATGGCCATCCGGCCCAGGGAAATCCATCCCAAAACATATACAACACTGACTATAAGTCACCAGTACCGAGTAAAAAGGGCAATCCAGCCCTGTGGAGAAATCCATCTCCTAGTATCAAGTACTTCGGACAAATACATGTCTAGGGAAATCTATCCCTCAATAATATCATCCGCGCTCACTGGGGGTGTGTTACAAACTCCGGAGGGGCTCCTACAGCCCAAGCGCTATCATAATCATCAGAATAACTGCTGCGGCATGCAACCCGATCGCATAACTGTCACTCATAACCAGGCTCTTGGCCTCACTCAGTCATCAATCTCTCCAGTCTCACCCATGGGCTCACAATGTCATGAAAATAACCCGGACAATGATATGATGAACCAATAACTAACTAAGACTGAGATATGATATAAAAATGCATGAACAGGTCTGAGTACGGAATATTAATAAAAATAATGAGATGACAGGAAGAATTGACCACTATGGGTCCTAACAATACCAGCATAAAGCCTAAACATGATATATAGCATAATTTACAGCTCAATTACTTTATCACATAAAGAAAGCATGGATATCAATAGGATAGAGTCACTAAACGGTGCCATGGAATCACCCAGGTCACAATTCTCACAGTGCACGCCCGCATGCCCGTCACTTGGCATGTGCGTCATCTCAATACCCTGCACATAACACAAAAGTTGGGGTTTCGAACCCTTAAAACCAAGTTTGAAAGCGTTACTTACCTTGAACTGATCAAAATCCTAGTCTGAAATGCCTATTCCTCTCAAATCATCATTTGGCTTGCTCAGTATCGGATTTGGCTTGTTCGTGGCTTGTGCTGAGTATTACGCATGAAGAATGAGAATACGAGCTTTGTGTTATGCCCTGACCTCGGGGAGCGTGACCGACGCTCAACCGAGATAACCCGGCCAAGCAAGCCTGTACAATGCCTTCTACCCAGACTCATCCATGAATAAAGAGAAGGTATATTTCATTAATTATACAATGAGAAGGTTACATGAACAATCCAAATTTCATTATCGATAGAACTTCATTCAAGATTCCCCCAAAATATTACATTACACATTCATAGTTTAGAAGTGGAAACATATGATACAAATACAACATTTCTAATTTGATTTCCCAAAACAAAGGTACCACCCACGCTTTATCTACAGAGCCTCTAATAGATACAAAAGAGTAGCATGATGGTTTCGGCAACAAGGCTGCGGCTATACCTCAAAACAATATACATAGAGGACAAGAGATACAAGACCTCGAAATGCAATGGGGCTCACCAAGTCAGCTGAGGAGAAGGTGTACTACTATCAATAATCAATACCACCTGCTATGGAACCACCTGCATCCATTAAAGATGCAGCGCTCCCAGCAAATGGGACATTAGTATATATGAAATAGTACTAGTATGTAAAACTAAACACCCTCTCAATAGAATGAGTAACAGTAAAAGGAGAAGGAAACATGAAATCAATAAGAGCCTCAAACAGTATCAAGGTGTCAAGTTAAGAGAAAAGTAAATTTCAATACTTTTAAGTTGGGAGATCTTTAGTACCGATATACAAGCACGCGTAGTTTCGGGGTTAGGTTATTTTGACCTACCCTTCCTCGGTGACTAAACGATACTCCCAAAGCATTTATTATTTAAAGGATTTACAACTCATTTCATAATCTTTCACATATCTTTCCATATTTATCGACACTAGTGGCCACAATTGTAATATCATTCTCGGCACGTCGGCCGTATTTCATGTTTCATACTCACCCCTATAAATTTCAGGTGTTACCAATGATTATCATCAATAAGAGAATTTCAAATCAAGACCCTAAGTACACATATGAGCAAACAAGAGTCTTAAGCACATTGAGTTTCTCTACCACGATTAGGCATACTATCTTGTAATTGAAACATGGTTTTTAAATCTCAACACCTTTGATACATTGATCATACTAAATTACATTCTCAGAAGGAATCATGATATGATAGGAACATTTGGAACACATTTTGGGTACATACATCTATCAACACAACACTTATTTTACGATAATCATATCTATTAGGAAGAACTCGGAATATGAGGCATAAGAAATTGAGCCAAACATAATCGCAACTTACGAGGACATCATGGAAATCGATTCTACAAGAGGAGTTTAGCCAACATACCTCGCTTGAGCTTCCTTAAATTACTACAATGTTCTGAAAATCCTAACGACTTCAATCTATTAGAAACTTGACAAATTTGAACCATAATTAGGAAGATACTCGGGGTTTCAGCTCATTTGAGCATTTTATCAAGCACTAGGTGTGCATTAAGGTTTCAAGATCCTCTTATGGTGTATTCCTTTACCCTACAATAAATCCCCACTTCAATAGGCCACCCACAAATACTCCACAATCTTCCTACCCCTTTTATTAGTACATGCATGCATAAATAACAACTCTTATTCTGAAAACCTTCTTCCCCATTACCTATTCCCAACCCAAATTTCGAAATTAAAGGTTAGGGCTAGAATCTTACCTCTTGGATGAAGGCCTTGTGAGTTATCCTTGTGAATTCTTCCAGAATTGAGCAAAGATTGATGAACAAATAGCTTAGGAATTCTTATTCTCACTCTAGACCACTTTCCTCTCATTAAAATATTAGTTTGAACCTTCTAAAATGACCCCTAAGGCTGTTTTATAAAAATGGGGTCGGGTTTTAAAACCAGAAAATGGTCCCTCCGAACTCAACTTTGTGGTCGCAGAGTGCACCGCAGATCAGGTTTTGCGGCCAGCAAAATGGACCGCAGAAATGGTCCCAAAAACTAGGCTAGTCTGGCCCAGTCTGCGGCCAGGTTTGCGGCCCGCATATCAACTGTGCGGCCGCAGAATGAACCGCAAAATCTCCCTTCGCAAATCTTCATGCTGGATCTGCGATGGATGTGCGACCCGCAAAACGATTATGCGGTCGCATAGTTGACCGTAAAACAACCTCCAAAATTGGCCGATTTCTCTGCTTCACTCTGCGGTGGATCTTTGGTCCGCAGATCAGTTCTGCGGTCGCATAATGGACCGCAGAAAATGCCCTGCAAATACGACCCCAAGATCGCAAAAGCGATCCCAGACCTTAACGCAAAAGTAAACAATTGTTCGCAAATAAGGAATACCAGCCCCCGGCTCCCAGTTCGCAAATATGATCGTATGACCACAAAAGCGAGGCTCGCAAATGTGAGCTTGACCTCACAATTACGAGATCTGCAATAGACACCAGCAACTGGAATGCACCAGCAGTTGCATAATTATCCAAACTGAATCAAAATTCGCCCGAAACTCACCCGAGCCCCTCAGGCTCTAAACCAAACATGCACACAAGTGTAATAACATCCTACAAACTTTCTCTCTAACTCAACTCATCAAATAACACGAATCGATCAACAAAACTCAAGAAATTCAACTTTAGAACTCATTTTCTCAATGTTTCACAGCGCCTTCTGAAATGCGCTCGGGTCACCCCGGACCCCAACCAAACATGCGTACAAGTCCAAAAACATCATATGAACCTACCGGAATCATCAAAACACCGATCGGAGGTCATTTATCAAGAATGTTGACCGTGGTAAACTCAAGTCCCATTTTAATCAAAAAATCACGTTTTCTTCAAAATTTTACGTAAAAAGTTTTTGAAAAACATCACGAACCACGCACGCAAATTAAGAAACATCAAATAAAACTAATAGAGGTCTCAAAACACGGAAATAAAGGCTATTACTCAAAATGACCTATTAGGTCATCACATTCTCCACCTCTACAATAAACATTCGTCCTCGAATGGACATAGAAAAGTACCTGGACTAGTAAAAAGGTAGGGGTATCTACTCCGTATACCGGACTCGGACTACCACATAGCCTCCGCAATTGGGTGGCGGCTCTATCGCACTTTCAAAGAAGGAAAACTCTTAGATCTCAAATTGCGAACCTACCGGTCTAGAATAGCTACCGGCTCTTCCTCATAGATTAGATTTTCATCAAGGTGCACCGTGATGAAGTCCAAAATATGTGATCTATCCTCATGGTATTTCCGAAGCATGGTAACATGATATAGCGGATATACCCCTCCCAGATTAGGAGGCAATGCAAGCCTATAAGTAACTTCCCCAACTATCTCCAAGATCTCAAACATGCCAATAAACCTCGAGCTCAACTTACCCTTCTTCCCAAACCGCATCACGCCCTTCATAGGTGAAACTCGGAGAAGAACCTTCTCACCCGCCATATAAGCCACATATCGAACCGTCCGGTCATCATAACTTTTCTACCAAGATTGAGTTGCACAAAGTCGCTCCTGAATCACCTTAACCTTTTCCATAACATCACACACCAAATAAGTGCCCAACAATCTAGCCTCTACGGGCTCAAACCAACCAATCGGTGAACGACATCGCCTCCCATGCAAGTGCTCGTACGGAGACATGGATTCTCGACAGATAGCTGTTGTTGTAGGTGATTTCTGCAAGCAGTAGAAATTAATCCTATGAACCTCCAAAATCAATAACACAGTCACGTAATATGTCCTCCAAGATCTAAATAGTGCGCTCGGACTGTCCGTCTATTTGAGGATGAAATGCGGTACTCAACTCGACCCACATGCCCAATTCAGCTACACGGATCTCCAAAAATGCAATGTGATTTGCGTGCTTTAGTCATAAATGATGGAAATGGTCATGCTGTGCAAGCGGAAAATCCCTCGAATGTAAATCTGAGCCAATCACTCTGAAGAATATGAAAACTTAGTCAACATGTCCACAATAACCCAGACTGCATTATATTCCTCAAGGTCAGTGGTAAGCCTACCACAAAATCCATAGTGATGCACTCCAACTTCCACTCCGGTATCTCCAATCTCTGAGTTAATCCATCTGGGTTTTGATGTTCATACTTCACTTGTTGACAATTCAAACACCGAGATACATATGCAGCAATATCCTTCTTTATCCTTCGCCACCAATAATGTTGTTTCAAGTCGTAGTACATCTTCGTGACATCTTGGTGAATGGCATAGCGCGAACTATGAGCCTCCTCAAGGATCAACTCTCTCAACCCATCAACATTTGGAACACAAATTCGGACCTAAAGCCGCATAACCCCATCATCACCAATCACAACCTCCTTAGCACCACCCCGCTGCACCGTATCTTTCAACATCAATAAGTGAGGATCATCAAACTGGCGAGCCTTGATATGCTCCAACAACGATGACTGTACCACAACACAAGAAAGAACCCGACTAGGCTACGAAATATCTGATCTCACAAATCGATTAGCCAAGGCCTGAACATCCATAGCTAGTGGACTCTCCACTACCGGTAAATATGTCAAACTGCCTATGCTCTCAGCCTTCCTACTCAATGCATCGGCCACTACATTGGCCTTTCCCGGATGATATAATATGGTGATATCATAGTCTTTTAACAACTCTAACCATCCCCGCTGCTGCAAATTAAGGTCTTTCTGCTTGAACAGGTGCTGGAGACTCTAATGGTTGGTATGGACCTCACATGGAATGCCATAAAAGTAGTGCCACTAAATCTTCAGCTCATGAACAATGACTGCCAACTCTAAATCATGCACAAGGTAATTTTTCTCATGAACCTTCAACTTTCGAGACGCATAGTCAATCACCTACAGTCCTACATCAACACCGTGCCAAGACCAATACGTGATGCATCATAATACACAGTGTAAGATCCCGCACCTATCGGAGACACCAACACTAAGGTTGTAGTCAATGCAGTCTTGAGCTTCTGAAAGCACAACTCATATTCGTCGAACCATCTGAAAAGAGCACCCTTCTGGGTCAACTTGGTCAATGGGGCTGACATAGATGAAAACTCCTCCATGAACCGGAGATAACAACCCGTCAAACCCTAGAAGCTCCGAATCTCTGTAGTTGAAGTAGGTCTAGGCCTGTTCTGAACTGCTTCTATCTTTTTAGGATCCACCTTAATGCCCTCGGAAGATACAACATGGCCCAAAAAGGCAACCGAGTCCAACCAGAACTCACACTTCAAAAACTTGGCGTATAATTGACGATCCCTCAAAGTTTGAAAATGATGCGAAGATGCTGCTCATGCTCCTCTCAACTGCAGGATTAAACCAAAATATCATCAATAAAGACGATAACAAAAGAAAACAAATAGGGCTTGAACACCTAGTTCATCAAATCCATAAAGGATGTTGGGCATTAGTCAATCCAAACAACATCACCAAAAACTTGTAGTGGCCATACCGAGTCCAAAAAGCTATCTTAGGGACATCTGATGCCTATTCTTTAATTCATGATAGCCAGATCTCAAGTCAATCTTCAAAAACACCTTGGAACCTTGAAGCTGATCAAATAAATCATTAATACTTGGCAACGGTACTTGTTCTTGATAGTGACCTTGTTCAACTATCGATAATCTATATGCATCCCCATCGTTCCGCCCTTTTTTTTCACAAACAACACCGGTTTACCCCAAGGCGAGACACTAGGTCTAATGAAACCCTTATCAAGCAAATCCTATAACTGCTCCTTCAATTCTTTCAACTCAACTAGGGCCATAAGGTATGGTGGAATAGAAATAGGGTAAGTTCCCGAAACCAAGTCAATGCAGAAATTGATATCTCTATCAGGTGGCACCCCCGGCAAATCTGTATGAAACACCTCTTGGAACTCGCGTACAACTGGTACTGAATCCATGGCAGGAACCTCTCACTAGGATCACAGATATAGGCCAAATATGCCACACACCCCTTCTCGACCATATGCCGAGCCTTCACATAAGATATGATCCTACTAGTGGAATGACCAGGAGTCCCTCTCCACTCCAATCGAGGAAACCCCGGCATCGCTAATGTCACAGTAATGGAGTGATAATCCAAAATAGCATGATAAGGAGACAACTAGTCCATGCCTAAGATCACGTCAAAATCCACCATATAAAGTAATAGAAGGTCTACCCTAGTCTCATAGCTCCCGATAGTGACCAAACAAGCATGATATACCCGATCTACCACAATAGAATCCCCAACATGCATAGACACATAAATAGGAGCACTCAAAGAATCATGAGACATATCCAAATATGAAGCAAAATAGGATGACACATATGAATAATTGGAACCCGAATAAATAGAACTAATGCATTTCCATGGCAAACTAGAACAATTGTGATAACCACATTCGACAACTCTACGTCAGGTCTAGCTGGGAATACATAGAAACAGGGCTGAGCCCTACCACTTTGACCTCCGCCTCTCGGAAGGCCTCTAACTGGTTGGCCTCCACCTCTAATGGCTTGACCACCATCTCTGCCTGCCTGATCCCCATCACTAGCTGGCCGGGCGAACGATTGAGCAGATGGTGCTAGAATCATGGAATGAGTACCCTACCGTGGTTTGCTACTCCTTAATCTAGGACATTACCTCCTGATATGACATGTGTCGCTGCACTCAAAGCAACCCCTCAGTTGTCGCAACTGTTGAGTTTGAGACAATCCCTAATGACCCGAATGACCACCGTAGTAATTCTGTAGTGGTTGTGCACTAATAGAAGCTGAATGCGTGCTGAATACTGACTGCTCAGGATGAGACCCATAATAACCACGACTTCCCGAAGCACTGTGTGCTACTTGAAGCATTAATTGAATCGGACTGGGAGGACGACCTCTACCAAATAAACCCCTACCTCTAGATGAGGCGCCACTGAAACCGCCAAAATGTAGGTCCCTCCACCCCTCTGACGATATAGCAGGTCTCTCCCTGAGTTGCGTAGCAATAACGGGTTGAACTACTCCAACTGCTGGAACTGCCAACGTATGATATATGGGAGCCATCTGCTCGGAGTGTGAGTAGTGGGAGTTTGGGCTACTCCCCTAGCATGAGAGACAACTGGTTCTACAGGAAATTTATCATCCTGGGCCATACTCTCCATAAGTCCCGCTAAGCGGACTAGGGCATCCTGAAGTACGAGGGTGGAAATGAACCCCTCTAGTAGCTGAGTTGTTACAACTAGCACGTTCTGAACGGGTACCTCCTCCTCCTGCTCGATCTGAGGCTCTGTGATACGGGCTCTAGGATGAGCTCTACCTTTGGCTCGACCTCAGCCCCGACCCCTACCCCTACCCCTAGTAGTGGCTGCAACCTGGGGCTCCGGCTCCTGTCTGGCTCTGGATGTTGTGCGTGTCCTCACCATGTGTGAGCGAGCAAGAATAGAATGTTTCAAACTCAAAGATAGAATACAATGGCACGATAGAGAAAGAAGTAAAATTTTCCTAAAGCCCTATAGCCTCAAGAATATAAATACAGACGTCTCTATACCGATCATCCAGACTCTACTAAGCTTTCTCATGACTTGTGATACCTGGGCCACCTAGGTCTCTTATACCAACTTTTCACGACCCAAAATCCCAATCATATGGTCGTGATGGCGCCTAACATCCACTTGCTAGGCAAGACAATATTAGAAAATTAATTGACCATTTTTAACAGTTTAAAAGCAAAACAGTGACAATAATAACTAACGATTGGTGAAAAATGAAATACATATGATAAATCCATAAATACCACGGTCTATACTAAGCTCAAAAATTCGTTGTCACCAATACATACAATACCTGTTACAGCTTGCAACCCGATCCCAACATTTATCGCAATATTTATTGCGGCGTGCAACCCGATCCCAATATCATATCATATCATTACTGTTATGGCACAACCCTATCCCAACAATTATCACAATATCTATTGCTGCGTGCAACCCGATTCCAATATCATATCATATCATTATTTGTTGCTGCGTTCAACCCGATCCCAATATCAATTCATTTCAATACTGTTGCGGCGTGCAACCCGTTCCCAATATCAACTCATTAACATAAATCACTCAACACAATTAATTACGTAATCACAACACAAAAGGGAAATGAAACGTACGGAACATCAAGGAACTACGAACACCAACAGAGAATAACCAATACCTCGTAATCACAAACCTTGACAATTCATTAATACAAGAATAGCTAAATGGCTCACATAATCGGAATAACCTAATAAAGTGCATTAAGTAATATAAGGACAAAAAATACAAGTAATAAACATGAGACAATGAAAATATACAATTAATGCAGGTAGGCACATGTAGCAGGTAAGCAGAAATTGAGTGAGAAAAGAACAAATCGTAAAAGGTAATAGCTAAATGACAGTTAATAGGTAAGGAACGGATAACAAGTAAGAACATGTAGCAATCAAAATATATAACAAGAGATAATATGGAATAAGTGATGACAAGAAAGTATATAGCCCAACCCGCATGCTTTAACCCATGACATTGCATATACACTCGTCACCTCACATATAGGCCGTTACCACACATAATTCAAGAAACAAATAGACCAACAAGCCCTAATTCTCACAAATAAAAGTTAGACATGATACTTAACTCTTTTTGCAACCAAATCAACAACCAATCACGGCTTTTCCTTTCGAACAAGCCTTCAAACCAACCAAATCTAGCCAAATATTGTTCAAACAATTCAAAATAAGCTTTAGAAACTACCCATGAATGAAAAAGGTTCAATCTTTGATAAAATTTAAAAAGTCAACAAAAAGCGTGTCAAGCTTCGCAAATGCGAAGCTGCTCCACTCAGCAAGGTAATGCAAATGCGACCCCAAGATCGCAAAAGCGATCCTAGACCTTAATGCAAAAGCGAACAATTGCATGCAAATGTGGAATCCCAGCCCCCAGCTCATATTTCGCAAATACGATCGTGTGGCCACAAAAGTGAGGCTCAAAAATGAGAGCCTGACCTCGCAATTGCGAGATCTGCAATAGACACCAGCAACTGAAATGCACTAGCAGTTGCATAATTATCAGAACTCATCTGATACTCACTCGAGCCCCTCGGGCTCCAAACCAAACATGCACACAAGTGTAATAACATTCTTTAAACTTGCTAGCTACCTCAAATCATCAAAATAACATCAAATAACACGAATCAATCATCAAAACTCAAGAATTTCAACTTTAGAACTCATTTTCACAATGTTTCACTTAACGCGCCGAAATGCGTTCGGGTCACCTAGGACCCCAACAAAATATGCGTACAAGTCTAAAAATATCATAAGAATCTAACGAAATAGTCAAAATACCAATCCGAGATCGTTTATCAAGAATATTGACTGTGATCAACTCAAGTTCCATTTTAAGCCAAAAATTACTTTTTCTTCAAAACTTTCCGAAAAATGACATGGACCACGCATGCAAATAAAAAAAATATCAAATGAAGCTAATAGAAGTCTCGCAACATGAAAATAAAGGGTAGTACTCAAATGACCTATCAGGTTATCATAGAGGTGGGCTGGCAGGCTGTCAGGTTCACTTTTATGAACTACGGATCGCATTTGCGATCAGGCGCTTGGGCTAGGAAAAATCGCATTTGCGATAAAATGCTCGCTTTTGCGAAAGGGGAGGATATCGCAAATGAGAAGTCTAAGTCACACTTGCGACATCCCCAGTGTTCAGCAGACATCACATTTGTGATACTTGTCGCATTTGCGGGGTTCACAAATTTGTGACTTTTATAGCTGGACAAAATAATGGAATTTCGGGACTTAGCTTCACTTGTCACATTTTTGAGCCCTAGACTCCATGGGAGGCAATTTTGAGGAGAGATTTTTATACTAAACTATTGGGTAAGTGATTTTGATCTATTTTTTATTACAAAACATAATTGTTTATGAGATTTAACATCTATACCATGAGAATTTAAGAGAATATTTGGAGAATTTTGACTATGTTTTGAAAAATAAAAATTTGAGATTTGAGAGTCAAATTGGACTCGGATATAAAAAAAATACATATATGGACTCGGGGATTGATGGGTAGTCGAGATCTACCCTTGGACTCGGGTTTTGACTGGGCAAGCCGGGGGTTGTCTTTTGTTGACTTTTGGAGAATTGTAAAAAAATATTAACTTCATTGCTCGAAATTAGTTTCTCTTGCATTGTTTGATATTATTAAGTCTTTTTGGTTAAATTTGAGCCGTACTGAGGTAAATTTTAAAGGAAAAGCTATTTTTGAGTGTTGATTTGGCTTAACTGAGGTAAGTATATTACCTAACATTGTATGGGGGAAGGAATTACCCTGTAGGATTTGGTCTAATTACATTATTCTAATTATATGAAAGACGTATACACGAGGTGACGAGTGTGTACCCAGACTTATATATGATAATTGATCGATTTAGACTCTTAGGTTATTTATATGTATTTAATTGAAGTTGTTGTTACATGGAATATCTTTCATTGTTGAGTTATATTTCCCATCTCATTGTGTTGTTATTGAAATTCTTGTACACATTGTTGTTAAGCCATGGGCTATGTATTGTTTTGATAGTGGTATTATTATTTTGGAAATGTTATGGCATATGAGCATGTGTGGTGCAAGTTGATGATTATGTTGTGATGAGATGCGCATGCGGCGGTATAAGGGTAGTGTTATTGATATACATGCAGCGAGATAAGGGGGATTTATGCCCGTGTTGCTAGTAAGGGAAATTAATTCATTTGAAACACACGCGTAGGGATAAGGGGGGCTAAAAAGTGTGAAACTATTTCCGGAAAAATATTTTTAAAAATAAATTTAAGGCTCACGCGGCGTCATAAGGAATATTTGAGATCTGTGACTTGTGATTATGAGGTGTGGTACATCGGGGTGATTCTTGTTGTAAATCTTGTGTTGGAACGACTTGATTATTTGAACAGTCATGTGTTTTTATTAATTGATTTCACTTGTATTTTAACTGTGTCCTGATTATTTTGTTGTTTTATCACATGTTTAATCTTTGTTGCCATTTATTGCTTTTACTTTATGTTATTAGCTTTATATTAATATTTCGTACAGGTTTCCATATCTAGTAAGTGTCTTTACTTGTACCTCGCCACTACTCCACCTACGTTAGTCTTGATACTTACTAGGTACCGATTGTGGTGTACTCATATTACGCTTCTACACATTTTCTAAAGATCTAGTTACATCGGATCATGCAGGACGATAGAGAGTTGAGTTGAACTTGAGTTGCGGAGACTTCAAGGTATACCTGCTGTTCGCGCTTGAATGTCTCAGAGTCACCTTCTGTTGTCTTTCATTAATACTGTCAATTGAATTCCAAAACAGTTTTGTATTTAGAGATTTTTAGTGTATTTCAGTAGAGCTTATGACTCCGTACTACCGGTTTTGGGGATATATTACCATTATTCTGTTATGTCATTTATCAATTTAATTTAATAGCTAGGTTGTTTATTTCTATTAAATCTCAGTATATGTTAAGCTTACCTAGTCTTAAAGACTAGGTTCCATTATGATCCTAAAGGTGAAATTTTGGAGTCGTCACAACATGAAATTACTCACAGAGAAAAACCTCTCAGAACGCTTCTAGAATAAGCAAATAAGATTATAAATTTAAAACACATACGACAAGATCTAGACAAAATAAAGTATCGATATAATCTCCAGCTTCACGATTGGGTTCTACCAGGTTATCTCTCTCTTGCTCTCACGATTGGCATCTTGCTTTGTATTCTCTGAATATTCTCAATATAGGTTTTCAAGTTTGCAGGAAAACAATCTCAAAGTATATAAAGACACACATTAGCAACAAAGGTTAGAGATAAACAAGAAAAATATAAAAGATATCCTAACCATAGAGAATAAAGGAAGTATAAGGAAAATATATTTCTTTCTTTAGAATAAACTCCAAGTATAACTCTACTTCCTTATAAACATGGTCTCCAAGTTAACTTTAAACATTCTTTAAGATTCTCTATTATTTGAGCAGCTGTTACGTCATAAAATCCGAAATAAAATACTATCTCACGCAAAAGTGGATCCTACTCTCGCTAGAAATAAGTGACAACATTCTATAATAACCAACAAGTAGAACCAAGTCCTTCAGCTTGGTTTTAAGTTGTTTGCTTGTTAATCATCAAAACTCTAATTTTTAATAATGAATCATACACCTTCTAGGATTAAGTGTCAATCTCTACAATAACCAACTAGCAGGACCAGTTCTCTCGGCATGTTGAATTGGGGAGAAGAGATTAGTTAGGATATGAAACATCTTTAGCTTACTGAGGACATGACCCTAGATATATAGGAGAACATGAAGGTCAAAGATTAAGGTAAAACGTTTGTAGGTAGTTGAGCGATTTCTCTTAGTTATGTAAGAGAGAATAGTTCTAGTTTAGAGCATCTAAGTTGTCCCTCTTTTACTTATCTTCTCCGTATCAGTAATAATAATTTTATGCTACTTTATCTTATTCTTCAATTTTATGACTGCTTTTATTGTTTTACTTTGGTTAGCTTTATTATTTTTTGATTATCAATACCCTTTTTTCCTATACTTTCTTATTATAGCTTTTTTAATCTTTTAGTTTTTAAACCTGTTTTAAAAATGCTTTTTATGAGTCGAGGGTCTACCAAATATAGCCTCTCTATCCCAAAAAGTTAGCGGGCTGCGTATACCCCACCTTCTCCAGAGCCCACTTGTAAGATCACACTGGATATGTTGTTATTGTTATTATTTTTGAAGATGGAAGATTGAAGTCGATCAAACTAACATGACATTTTGATGTTTTCCATTCGAAGTGATGTGGATGAAACATATTTTGAAACGATGATTTAGAGTTTTGCATGTGTACTCTTCGTTCCTTGAGTCGAGTTGATTAAGATGGCAATTGAAACCAATTTCTAATTATTTACCCATAAAACGATACAGTTAAATTTGTTATGTAGTTTATAGACAAGCGAACTTATTTGATCTAAAGGTGATAATGAAATAAGAAAAAATAAGACTTAGAAATTGAAATTGAAGAAGATGACAAGCCTGGCTCCGAGCACAACGTCTCCGAGGACAGAAATGAGAGTAATATAAAAAAGCAAATAAAGTTGTTTAATTGAGAGTGAAAATGAAGTACAACATATGTTTTGCCAAGAATTTCGTATCTTACGATGGCTGCTGAACCTGCTATTTATAGCTATACCTAGGGAAACAAGATCATATGATCAAACCCCACTTAAATGATAATAAATTGGTCATTGATGAATATATAACGGTAGACCATAAATGCAAATATTCTCTGCAACGACTGCCCATTTAATATTAGATAATATTCTTCATTGAATGTTATTCGATGACAAATATTCGATCTTCTCCCGTTGACCATGCTCCCTTCGAGGTTCACCCTATGTCAATTGTAGCTATTGTTCCCGATACTGATTGTTACTTGATTCGCCTTTTACTTGTCTTTGGTTCCACGTATCATGTTATCATTTGCTCAT
Organism: Nicotiana tabacum; assembly: GCF_000715075.1. NCBI lineage: Eukaryota > Viridiplantae > Streptophyta > Magnoliopsida > Solanales > Solanaceae > Nicotiana > Nicotiana tabacum. Next base: position 47,331,260 of record NC_134092.1, read on the forward strand.
TTATTATATAACTAATTTCACCATATACACTAACCCCTCTTGCTTGATTTTGTTTCTTTTTGTCTCTCATCTTTCAATTTCCAAGCTCCTTGTATCATTTTAGGTGGGTGACGATGTATTGGTCCACGCATCACCAGCATATCATTATTGCTAGATCATATGCTAACAAGTCTTAATATACCTTTTTACCAATTAAAAAAGGGGACATTTATGACATATATAACTGCTACGGTATAATATTTTGAGGGGATGAAAATGGATACAAGCGGATAATTATTTTATTCCACTGTGTTATTGAATATTTAAGTTCACAAGTTTTAAAAGTATTCTTTCCCTATCAAATTTTGTTTCAAAGTCAAACTAGGACAAAGAAATTGAAAATGGGAAATAAAAGTTATTAACGGTTAATATTTGTCTCACACTTGGTAGTATTTACGCGTATGCCTTAGTTATCATTCTTTTATTTTAAAGGCCACTTATCAGTTCATATAGTAACTTGTATAAGTAGAACTACACTAGCGGTGCATCTTCCTTCATCCTCTATCTATATAAGGGGAAAAAAGAAAATAAGCACCATGGCTAATTTGAGCAATAACATAACAGCATTCTTGAACTTCTTGGCATTCATGTGCTCCATCCCTATAATCACATCAGGCACCTGGCTAGCTTCAAAGCCCGACAACGAATGCATCCACTGGCTCCGATGGCCGATCGTCTTCATCGGAATCGCCATCATGTTGGTCTCTTTGACTGGCTTTGTCGGAGCTTACTGGAAAAAGGAAGGTCTTCTAGGTGTCTACTTGGTGTGCATGGCGATTCTCATCGTCCTTCTCCTCCTACTCCTCGTGCTCGCCTTTGTCGTCACCGGCCCATCTGGTTCCTATATGGTCCCCGGAAGGGCATACCGTGAGTACAGGCTTCAAGGATTTTCTTACTGGTTGAGGGATCATATTACTAGTGCTGATAACTGGGGGAATATTAGGGCATGTTTGGCTGATTCTGGTATTTGTCCTAGACTTAACAATCAGTATGTAACTGCTGAACACTTCTTTGCTGCTCATCTCTCCCCTATTCAGGTAAATCAATTTTTACTGTTCTGCATCTGGTGCAATTCTTTTAGGAATTTCACATAAATACTTCTTCTAGGCACTTTAATTTATTTCAAAAGAGAATTGTGCTCCTAACTTTAGCTAGCACTTAGTCAATCTCGAATAATTAAGATTAGACTGTCTTTATAGTAAAAGATAAAATAAGGTTTTTACATACATGCTTGCCAGCTTTTGCCTCTAGTCTAGGCGATGTTTGTAATTTGGCCCTTTAACTAGTATCGCACACACAGATGCTGCCTTTCAACTTTAGAATAAAAGATAGAATTTGACAACCATCTAAGCATCTTTTGTGTATTTCAAGCTGCTCTGCAGGAAATTTGACCCCTACCCTACTATTTAGCTTATAAACTAGTTGATTAAGCAATGTTTACCTAGATAATTTACTATTAGCTTAATTTTCTTGGGTGTTTTATATATTCTCATTTTCTTTTAACACTTGCCCTTTTTTTTTCTTCCTAAATTGCAGTCTGGATGTTGTAAGCCTCCAACAATCTGTGGATACCAGTATATGACCCCAATCCTGTGGACTAACCCAACAAACGCAATAGTAGATGCTGATTGCTCCATCTGGAACAATGACCCTAGCCAATTATGTTTTAATTGTGATTCTTGCAAAGCTGGTTTACTCGGAAACCTCAGAAAAGAATGGAGGAAATCTAATCTCATTCTCATCATAACTTTGGTGATTCTCATATGGGTTTATCTCATTGGTTGCTGTGCTTACAAAAACACCCTAACTAAACCACATTCCAAAAAATAGGTTTGGGCTTGATTTCCTTTTTGTTTACTATTCCAACTCCTAAAAAATATCATATCATGAAGTTACAATCTGAACAGGACTGTAATTGTTACAATTAGCCTCATAGCTATTGCAGTTCAGTTGATTTTTGTTCCTAGTAATTTGTGCTAAGAAAACAAATGATGATTTTGGCATTTATAATTTTGGTTTTTGATTTTGAAGTTATAGTTTCTTTATCAACGAGATTGTACATATTCCTTTGCACCACTTTATATCAATTAACGGGTTTGTCGACCAGTGGACCTCGAAGGAAACGGTTGTCACTATTCTATGCTCATTTTATTGGCCAAATTGAGAATCGAATCTAATTCCAAAGAGCAACATTTTACTTTATTTTATCTGGTCGGCAGAGGGCAAGATTCCCTTTCTTGAATGGACTGCAGTCAATAGTAGTAAGCCAAAAGGATCGGAAAAAGAAAAGAGATATCATTATAAAATAATTGGTTTAAATACTAACAAAATAAAGAATCTTACATTATTAGTATAGTTTAACCAATTATAACGGAACATACATTTTGTTTTTTAGACTAATTGATCAGGTTTGTTGTAACAATTACTTGTTCTTATACATAAATTTGAATGACCTAACCAATCATTTTAAATTTTAGAATCTCATTTATCTATTTGATGCCTCTCGTAGGTTGCTTTGGTGTTTTATGACTTGTAGGTGTAGATTTGGTTCTCGAGAGTGATTTGGAGCACTTAGTTCCTAACTAGTAGCCTTAAGTTGGAAGAGTTAACAAAGTTAATATTATGGGTAAACGAGCTCGGATTAGTGATTTGAATATTTCGATATGTTCGCATGACGACTTTGGACTTGTACGTATGTTCGGTTCAGGTCTCGAGTGGCCCTACGTTGATTCGACACTTTTAATTGGAAGTTTGAATATGAACTTAAGAAAGTTTGAGAATTTTGGTTTGATGCTTGATTCTTGGTGTTATGATATTTTTAGTGTTATGAGCCTTTGGACAAATTTGTATAGGGTATACAAACTTGTTAGGATGACTGGACAGGGTCCCGGGAGCTCAGGTGGGTTTCTAGGTAATTTTGTTGTACTTTAGAACATGTTGCACCTGTTAATTTTCTTATGCACAACAATGCACCGCGGTCGTGGAGCTAAGTCTTGCGATCACGTAGAAGGAATTGGACTAGGAGGAGATTTGCACTTCCAAATCGCAGAGATATTCCACGATCCCGTAGGATCGTCAGCTTGTGCAGCGCAGTCGCGTAAAGGATGTCGTAGTAGCATAGGAGCCAAGCTAGTTGGCCTTCGCGATAAGGTGAGCTTAGTTGCGATCTCGTAGAAGGATCGAGCTCCACATGCATATTTTGTCTAGATTTTGAGATTTAACTTATTTTCACCATCTTTGATTTTTGGAGATTGGGAGGAGGAGATTTTGAAGAAGGATTTCACCCAAATCTTGAGGATAAATAATACTTAGATTAATTCATAAACCTTGATTCCACATAGATTTTTGCATGTAAAATATGAAGTCAAAGAGTGAAATTTAGAATTTTTTGTCTAATGACTTATAAAAAAATAGATTTTATGTTTTTGAACACCGATTTGCGCTGAAATTTAAAAACTAATCATATATTTAAACTTGTGAGGTTATGGGTCAACGGAATTTGATCTTGGACTCGGGTTTTGACCATGTGTATCCAAGTTGACTTTTTGTTAACTTTTGAGATTTGGTTAAAGATTGAAACTTTATTTTTGAAATTGGTTTCGTTGACTTTATATGACCTCGTTAAGTATTGTTTGGCTAGATTTGGAGCGTTAAGAGGTCAATGATCAAGGAAAGGGTATATTGGAAGGTTGAAGCCTATTACAGATACGGTAAGTAGCTTGACTGACCTGGATTTGAGGAAATTTCGCATAAAATAAACTTATATGCAAGTACTGCATGTTGTGGGGTGAGGTATATACGAGGTGACGAGCGTATATGTGGGCACTAAGATTATATCATACTTGGGCTAGAGTTTAGGCTTCTTTGTGCTTTGCTTAAGATATATTTCTTCTTGCCTATGCTTTATTTGATTGTATGACTACTTGAGCAATATTAATCATGCTAGAAATTATGTCTAGGTATTTGATATTTTATTTAGACATGAAGGGCCATCCAGTATGTTGGATTATATGTTGTAGCCGTAGTCATATTTGTACACATACATATGTATCTCTGCATGGTGATTTTCTATGTCCATATGCATCATTATATGTTTATTGTTTTATTTATATGCATATATCCCTGCATATGATACTTTGTTATGGACTGAAGTTGGTACGATAGAATATTTCATACGATTATTACGATTTGGGCACGATGGTATAGTTCGTAATGACTGATTTATGAGATATTGATGATTCTTTCTTGAGCTATGATGCTCGGCGCATGGATTTCGATCCATCCACTCGGAATCACATGATCACTCATTTTACCTTGGGCCGTGTGTGCAGTGATATGAGGCACCTAGAAGGTGTCAATTGAGGAAGAGACAGAGTCTTGACATGCATGGACATTGTAGACTCATGTAGAGACATGCATATACATGCTACTTGATGCATATCATCCATATATATTGATGTAGTGCCTTACTTGCGTTCTTAATCAACTTACCTGGAAGGAGTGCTTAATAGTTGATTCTTGGCTGCATATCTTACTGTTTATGTTCGTGATTGCTTAGTTGATCCTTCGTTTATTGTATATTATTACGAGTTTATGGTTATAGAATTATATCACCTTTGTTTAAACTTTGCCACTACTTCACTGGGGTTAGACTTGATACTTACTAAGTATATGTTGATTTTATACTGATCATATTACACTTCTGCATATTTTTATGAAGATTCAAATATTGGTTCCAGCAGCTTTCAGGAGAGCGCTTAGTAGCTTGATTTGGAGACTTTGCGGTGAGCTGTTGTATTGTATTCATAGCTTATGGAGTCCTCTTCTTATCTATTCTACTTTTATTTTATTTCAGATAGTACTTTTACATTTGAGACTCAGTTGTACTCTATTTAGTTGCTCATGACTTTGTGATTTTGGGAGATTATTGTAGTATGTTTCGTATTTGGTTGATAATGTGAGACTTATTTAAGCTTGATCTATATCATAACACCAAATTATCATTTATTTGTCTTGCTTTAGTTAATTATGAATGTCGACTTACCTAACAGGTTAGGTTAGGTGCCATCACGACTATGGTAGATTTTTAGATTGTGACATTGTAATGACCTGACTGGTCGTTTTGAGTATTACAGCCCCGTTTTCTCATTTATTATTTATTATGTGTTCGTTTGTTGTTATGTAACTTGCCGGGTGGTTGATTTGGTTCCGTGGATATTTTAGAATGAAGTGGGACACTTAGTCCTAAGGTTGGAAGTCTAAGTTGAAAGAGTTGACCGGATATTGACTTGTATGTAAATGACTCCGAAATAGAGTTTTGATGGTCCCAATCACTCAGTATGCTGATTATGTACTTAGGAGTATGTCCTAATATTGGTTTTGAGGTCCGTAGGTGATTTTGGCTTGAATTGGCAAAAGTTGGAAAAGATGAAGTTTGGAGAGTTAAGAAGTTTAACCAAGAGTTGACTTTATTATTGCCGGGCTAGGATTTTGGTTCCAAAAGTTACAATATGTCCGTTATATCATTTATGACTTGTGTGCAAAATTGAGGTCAATCGGAATTGATTTGGTGTATTTCTGCATTGGTTCTAGAAGTTGAAAGTTCAACAGTTCATTAGGCTTGAATTGGGGTGCGATTTATGTTTTCGATGTTGTTTGATGTGATTTGAGGGTTCGACTAAGTTCCTATGATATTTTAGGATGTGTTAGTATGTTTGGATGGGGTCCTGGGTACCTCGGGTGAGTTTCGGGTTGATTGCGGATTGAGTTTGGCCTTGTAGAGCTGCAGAATTTCTGGTATCTGAGTGGCAGGTAAAGTTTGTTCTACGCGTTTGTGAAGAAGGCCACGCGTTCGCGAAGGTATATGGAGTTTGTGCATCCCGATCACGAGAAGGAGCTCGCGTTCACGTAGAAGGATGAGGCAGGTGGGGCACTAGGCGTGTAAGCTGTCGTGTTCACGGGAGATGGTTCACGATCGTGTAGGCATGGGTTCATTGGTCATCGCGTTCGCGAGGGAGTTCTCCCGTTCGCGTAAGATGATTTTTGGGCAGTTGAGTTTTTGTGCTTCGCGAATGCGAGGCACTTTTCGCGTTCGCAAAGAAGGACATCTAGACATCAGTAAATTATTTGAAAATCGAGGGTTTTGACCCATTTTTCATATTTTAAGCTAGAGACCTCGGTTTTGGGCGATTCTTGAAAGGATTTTCAAGGAGTTGATTGGAGTAAGTGATTCTAACTCAGATTTGGTTAATATACATGAATCTATCTTTATTTTTACTATTTAATTAGTGTTTTGGGTTGGAAAAATTGGAGAAAATTGTAGAATTTCATAAACTATATTTTGAGGATTTGAAAGGCGATTTGAGGTCGAAATTGGATGATTTTGGTATGGTTGGACTCGTTATTGAATGGATGTTCGAATTTTATAAATTTTATCGGATTCCGAGATGTGGGCTCTCGGGATTGACCTTTTGGGTTGACTTTTTGACTTTGGTTAAAGAACTTAGCTTTATCGTATATAATCGATTCCTATAGCTTGTATTGATTGTATTAAGTTATTTGTGGCTAGATTTGAGTAGTTCAGAGGCCAATTCGCGAGGCAAGGGCTTGTTGGAGTAGGGATTTGTGCGGTTTGAGGTAAGTAATACTTCTAAACTTGGTACTGAGGGTATGAATTCCTGAAATACGTGTTATGTGGTTGGTGTTGAGGTGACACATATGCTAGGTGACGGGCGTATGGGCCTGCACCGTGGTAATTATGACTTGGTTGATTTCGTGGTGCTGTGTAGTTATCAAATCTTGTTGTTATTCACGTAATATCCATATGTTAGAGTAATTGAGCTGCGAACCATGTTAGAAATCATGCTTAGGCTATATGCTTATTCTGTTGGGACTCACTGAGGTCGTTTATACTGTTGAGTTATTTGCTTAAATTGCAATTATGTACTCAGTCACATTTATCATTTGCATATCATATCCTAGTCTCTGTTATCATTTATTGTTACATCATGTATCATTGTTTGGGCTGATTGATGTGAGATTTGTGAGCCCAAGAGACTGGAGAGATTGATGACTGAGTCAAGGCCGAGAGCCTCATTGTGAGTGATATTTATGGGATCGGGTTGCATGATGCAGCATGCTTTATTGATTCATTATGGGATCGAGTTGCACGCTGCAACATTCCATGTTGGCTTATATTAGCGCTTGGGTAGGATCCGCCCCTCTAGAGTCCTACATACCAGCAGTGAGCGCAAGTACCGTTGAGTGCTGAGTGCGAGTGCTGAGTAATTGAGAGTGCTAAGCGATTGAGCATGCTGAGTAAGGTTGAATACCCCGAGAGTGTGAGTATATAAGTTTATCACTGTATTTCATTAGAGGTGACACGCATATTTGACATGTAGACATAGAGATGTAACATTCCTCATATTAGCTATACTTGACATATTTTATCAATATTGAGCTTAAACTGTTGAATTTGAAAGCATGTCTATATTTTTGTACTGTGTACAAACATATTTGAGACTTCTCTGAGTTATTACCGTTATTTCCCGGCCATACATGTACTGTTATTCTTTGGATTTGGATTGTACCTTGAGCTCGTCATTGCTTTCAGCCCAAGGTTAGTCCTATTACTTATTGAGTACATTGGGTCGGTTGTACTCACACTACACTCTGCACTTTGTGTGCAGATCCAGATATATCTAGACCCGGTAGCCGCTAGAGTTGGAGCATTACCTGACTGGAGACTTTTGAGGTAGCTGCTATGGCGTCCGCATACCTCGACTCTCCTTCTTTTCAGTTTATTTAGCATTGTTCTATCTATCCAGACAGTTATATTAGAAGTTTTGACTGTGTTGACATTTAGTAGCTCATGTCTCGGTGATACACGGATTTTGGGGGAGATTTTGTAGTTGATTCACAGTTGTGCTTATCGGTATTTATGAGTTTATTTACTGTTAAACTTATTTCATCATGCTTTTAATTTAAAATGTGTAGTTATTTTGTGATTGTCGGTTTTCCTAGTACCGTGTTAGGCGCCATCACGATATGTTAAGATTTGGGTTGTGACAGACATAAATCTATTTATCCCAATAAAGTACGAAAATTATGAATTATCTATACACAGAAATTATACTCATTACTTAATTACATAGACATGCAAAAATACGTCGATAATGTACATGCATGAGGGTAAGTACATTCTACTTGGTCCTTACATTGTTCCCTCCCAGTGTTCCAATTGACATCTATAGTACCTATGAATTATTTTACCTCAAAATTTCGATAAAAGCAGAACACGTACAAACATACTAAAAAAATGTACCATAAAGAGAAGAAGAGGGTTACTAAAAGTGGCGATGATAAAATTTTACCAAAAATTATTTATCATTTATTATATATACATAAAAAAATAAATTTAATATTATATATATTATGCCGCCTTTCTAGCTCCGCCCCAGTTGGCATTATCCGAACGCTGGAAAGGAAATTTGGTAAAAAAGTTTGGAAGTAAAGCTCAACCCTTAATAGAACATATTACATGTCAGGTGGCAGAGAACCTACATTTACATTATGTATGTGTATATCCGAACGCTGGAAAGGAAATTTGGTAAAAAAGTTTGGAAGTAAAGCTCAACCCTTAATAGAACATATTACATGTCAGGTGGCAAAGAACCTACATTTACATTATGTATGTGTATATCCGAATTTACCTGTATTCTAATGTAAAAAGGAAACTTCTCACTTTCTTAATTATAAGTTAATTTATTTGCGATCTACGCTATACTTTTCGGAGAAAAATTCATTTTTTTTACTTATTATATATTGATCATATATGATATATGCATAATTTCAAACATTATTACTTAGAGTTCTGCAAACATTTTGAAGGACAAGAGAGGAATTATGAAGTTGGAAAAAAGGAACTTTTACGAAGAAGGAAAAGATTTTATGAATGTTCGTTTCTTTATTTATGAGTTTCTGTTTCTTTTTACAGGATGGTGTTTGAAGTTGAACCTTCAAATTTTCTTGTTCTAAATTTTCGGTTTACCAATTTATTAATGTTTTCAGGAGAAGAACACCACCGACTTATTACTGACAAGACTTTGAACATCTAAATATGCTTAAGATGTCCGAGGAGCACTTTATTCGTATATACTTCATCCGGCCAGTATCTCGATAATTGTTTTTTACATTTCTTGAAACCAATTCAGCATTGGTATGCTTCCAATTTGCCTTGTCGATTTCTGTAATTGTTTTCTAGTTTAGGGCATGTAGGTCTATATCACGTGTAATTTTGGCCTTTCTAATTTCCATTTCTTTTTTGGATTGAAAACAGATTTTTATAAAAAAAGAAAGGGGATGAAAAGAAATCAAAGTAACAAAAAACGTACCAAAAATCCATACCATAAAGTAAGATGGTTTAGACAATCAAAGAAGAATAGGAAGAGGATTTCTAGGGGAAAAGATCGTATGCATTCTTTTAGAAACAAAAAGGAAATACCAGAAATGAAAGATAAAATTCCTATTCTTTATGTTACTTTTGAAGCCTAAGTTTAGTTTCATGAGGAATGTGGTGGCTAATTAAGGTGACATGGTTAAGTTTGATGTGCGTTTAATTATCCTTATCACCATCTTTAATTTGTGATAACGAGACAGCTATTCATATTGTTAGCATCATGTTCATATTAAATATGATAGACAATTCACTAAGTATGGAGCTAATTTATTGATCCTTTCTTATAGTATTAACCGAGACCGGAGGATTTACAGTGACAATAAAAATCACTTTAGTCCAAGAACAGGAAAAGATATGTCACAATCCAAAATCTACTCACGTTTGGCTATAATTATATATTTGTTTATCCGAAAAACGGATAGAGTTGAATTTGTACGTAGTTCTAAGGGTACGTGGTATAACTTGACACAAATCGTAAAAGTGAGTAGAAATGTCGAATACTGACCGTAAACAATGAAATACAAATAAAGTTGAAAGGAGAATGATTTATGAACAAGATGAATCAATGTATAAAACTCAAATGGATAATCTCTCAGAATAGGAGTGTATCAACTGTATCTGAGTTATATTGTATATATTACTTCCTTCAATGCTGTCCTCTTACAGAAATATAGCTATCCCTTTTATAGTAGAGGGATCCTACTTTAAATATAATTAAAAATACATAGTGGGGAACCCATGATAAATTAGCTTTTCCCTAATTCCCGCCGAGATTCTCTCCCTTAGTGCAACTGTAACTGTTCTTATCTATGAGCTCGATCTTGATCGGACTTGATATTGATCGATCTCCAAATTCAGAGCTCGATATTAACTCGAGCTAGATATTGATTCGGGACCCGGTATTGATCGGTCTCTGGCTCTTAAGCACGATAACACCGCTTCGTATCAGAGTTCGATTTGGACTCGAGCTTGGTAATGACTTTGAACTCGATATTTGATCGGTCTCTGAAACTCGAAGCTCGGTAACCTGGCTTCAGACCTCATCTCGATATTATGAAGATGCTCTTTAGTCCATTAAGTTCCCATCTTGACCAATCGTACGAAGGTCAAAACCGGTTTGACCGTATACAGATAGTCCCCTTATTTCTCGGGAAGGATGCGGCGAGAAACGACATGACTTTCCAATAGCACGATTAGATATATACTGATGTTTGCATCGAGCCCGACCATGACGTATATGATAGCTGTCCCATCTGTTATGTTTACCTAGGCATTAAATGTGTGTCAGGCGATGGTCGACCGCTGCTGGTATTGAACCGCCATTGCCCAATCTATAAATAGCCCCCCTTTTCACTATTTTTTATTTTCAGATCTCCAAATCTTCTAAGTTCCTTTTCGCATCTTCTGAGTTTTTCGTTTGCAAATCTGTGATTTTAATGCAAATTCCTTCTCAAAAACACCAAATACTCCCAATCTTCGTTCACAGATCTTTAGATAGCAAAAACGTCTAAAGTTGTTCCGCAAAAAGAGGCCACTTCTTTATCTCGGCCCGGCGGTGGCGAGGATATAGAGGAGCCCCGCCCTGAGGAATTCGTTCCGGTAGGGTGTTCAACTGTAGGCAATTTTAAAATTGAAAAGCCTTCTCCGGTACCGGGTTGGTGTGAGCCGACGTCGAGGTACCAATGTTCACTTACCGAGAAAGTTCTCGAGAAAGTCATACAAGAATGCAACTAGGATAATAAACTCGTAGTAATCCCATCGCCTGGCGAATCAATTACTACCCACGTCGAAGAGTTCTTAAGTATTTACACTTATCCTTTCACGTTGAGCCCTCTAGACCCCGTCATCATCGCATTCTGCAAGAGGTACGACGTGACCCTCGGCTAGATCCATCCTTCCTTTTGGAGAATAGTGATTCTTCTTCGATTTTTCTCGAGCAAGATCGAGGGGTGTATCTTCACCCTCGATCATCTTATGCGCCTTTATAGTCCCCAACTTTACCGAGGAGGGTTAATCAAGCTTGCTCACCGAGCAACCAAAGTGCCGTTCTCGAGCATAGATGAGACTCGGGATCGGGGTTGGATGGGCCGTTTTGTTCGAATCAAAACCTCGGACCTGATCCCTACCGATGACTTTCCATTTCCTGAGAAATGGAATATGAGCCGTGAGTAAACGTTTCTCTTTGCCCGTTTTGATTTTGTGATTGTCCTTCATTTTGTTGATCCATTTTTCTTTTCTTGTCACAGCCGTAGCTCGGATGCCGGAACCTATTCCGGATCTTAAATAATATGTTAAAGGTCTGGTGCTGCAGAGACCGTACTCCGAGCGCGCTTGGGTCAAATTGTCAAAGGGTCGATGGGAGGCCCGCAGTCATGGTAAGTCTCTTTCTCGATTTGTCTGTTTTTTGTTCTTCTTTATTTACTTATTCCCTTTTTTCCCTTTGTAGGACTGGAAGGATGTATTCATGAGCCCCCTATCTGGTGATGAAGAGGTTCCTGCCCCGAAGAAGGTTAAAGAAAGAAAGAGAAAAGATGTACCGAGCTCCCCTAGCTTGGAAAAGAAAAACCCGGCTAAAAGATCTCGCAAGCCAAAGTGGGGATCCGGTGTCGTGCCTTCGGAAGTGGTCCGCCAATTAAGGGACGAGCCCGAAGAAGGAGAGGAGGATTTAGCATGTGTACGGGCTAATGTTTGGATTCAACAGTCTTCCGATTTGGCGGAAGCAAATCAGGGAATCCTGGACATAATCCCAGAACAAGAAGAAGCCGAGATTATCCCTTCTCGAGCTAAGATGATTGAAGGGGAGACCGGGGTAGGACTTTTTGGGCAGTAGAAGATATTCCGAGGGATGAGTTCGGGGTAGTTGATATTAGTGGACCCCCTTAGATTTCGGATGCCATGATTCGAGAGGCCAGCATGTTGGAGGGTCGGTCATACGAGGGCATTCAGGAGTCGACCGATATCCACAGTTTTCTGGAGGGGCTCGAGTCAGCTGCCTCAGAGGAGGTTACCGGTTTTGGTGGAATGCCGATACCCAAAAAAGCATCATGGTCGGGTCCTGCCGAGCCTTCATCAGTTCACAAACTGGTGGACCTATTCCCAGCCCCGAGTGTCGATCCCACCATAGGCGGAAGATAGTGCTCTCTGTACTGGAGGATACCCGAATGTTTTCTCCCCCCATGGGGATTACTAGTTATCTTAGGTCCTTGGTGACCGAAGAGGATCAATCAGTGATGAATGTAGTGGGCCCCGCCTCTCTCTTCAACGAGGCCCGACGCGCTTTGAATCGGGTAAAAATGTTAGAATTGTATGTAATTCTAATATTTTTACTTCTGTTTGTAGGCTTCGGTGTTGCATCACGAGGCCTTTCTTCGAATCCGAGAGGAGCATGATGCTGAGGTTTGGAGCCTCACTAAGAAGAGTGACTCTTACAAGCTCTTTAGTGAAAAACTTTGAGCAGATTTGACAGCAGCTCGGGAAGAGCACGAGGAGATGGTTGAGCAGGTATTCCGAATATTCCATGATAGTGAAGATGAAAAGGAGATAACCACTAATGATCCGATTCTACAGGTTCGGCAGAGGATCGAGCAGATCGGACGGCTTAACTCATAGGTAGATGGGCTACTGGCTGAGACAGAAGAATTTAAAAACAGTATAGATACCCTTGCCTCGAAAAAGGAAGCCGTTCAAGCTCAGTTGGAGTTGTCTGATGCCCAACTTCAATCTGCGAAAGAGAATGCCTCAGGGTAGATCGAGAAGATGAAAGAGCTTCAGCATCGGTTGGATTTGGCCATTACTGATAAAGCAAGCTTGGTTAATGAACTTGAAGTGGCTAGATCTGAGATGATCAAGGCCACTAAAAGAGCCGATGCTAAAGTGGCTCAGTTCAGGATTGATGTTGAGGTTAACTAAGCCAAAGCCAAGAGCATGGTCGAACATGCAAAATGGAAAGCTCGGAGAGAAGCTCTCGAGGAAGTCAGTGCTTAGGGCTTCGATATTAGGGCCGAGATTGAAGTTGCTAGGGTAGAGGAGAACAAGGCTTAAAGGTTGGCCTTTCCTAAAGAAGGCTCTGATTTCCCGAGTGAGTCTGAAGGTGAGGAAGATGCCGAGAGCATGACCTCCGATGAAGATCGAGCCATTTAGGACCTTAGGTAGTTTGTTGTGTTCTTTTGAGGCCACTTTTGGTCTTTGTATAAAAAAGTTACTTTTAGCTGAGTTGCCTTTGTACAAGATTTGTAAATATAAAACTTTCTTCCTTTGAAGAAAAATAGCATTTTAAGCTAAATAAATAGTTTGCATTTTAATTACTATTGCCTTCGGGCTTTGTGGGTAGTTCCCTTTGCTTTGTCGGGCTCGAATAGCCTTCAGCCTTAAATAGTCGAGTGTTTGTTCGAACTCGAAATAATAGTAGCCCTTAGGCTTAATAGCCGAGTGACTGATTGCTCGAATCCGAAGTAATGTTGGCCCTTAGGCTTAGTAGTCGAGTAAGTGCTTGCTCGAACTCGAAGTAATGTAGCCCGTAGGCTTTATGGCCGAGTGAGTGATTGCTCGAACTCGAAATAAGATTAGCCCTTAGGCTTAATACTCGAGTGAGTGATTGCTCGAACCCGAAGTAATGTTATCCCTTAGGCTTAGTAGTCGAGTGAGTGCTCACTCGAACTCGAAGTAATGTGGCCCGTAGGCTTTATGGCCGAGTGAGTGATTGCTCAAACTCGAAGTAAGGGTAGCCCTTAGGCTTAATAGTCGAGTGAGTGCTTGCTCGAACTCGAAGTGATATAGCCCGTAGGCTTAGTGGTCGAGTGAGTGATTGCTCGAACTCAAAGTAAGGGTAGCCCTTAGTCTTAATAGTCGAGTGAGTGCTTGCTCGAACTCGAAGTGATGTAGCCCATAGGCTTAGTGGTCGAGTGAGTGATTACTCGAACTCGAAATAAGAGTAGCCCGTAGGCTTAGTAGTCGAGTGAGTGCTTGCTTGTCACGCCCCAAACTCGGGGAGAGTGACCGTCGCTCAACCGAGAGAACCCGACTGAGCAAGCCTGTTAGATTTCCTTATACCCAAACTCATCTATGAATAAAGAGGAGATGTACTCCATTAATCAAACACAGAAAAGGTTTTATGAACAACCTCATTTTCATTCCCATTAGCAGCTCCATTCATAATTTCCAAAATATTACGAGTTTATAGAATTAATGTAAAACGTGATTTCCAAATACCAACATTTCTAATTCAATTCCCAACATCAACCATAACCCACAACCTGTCTACGGAGCCTCTAAGTACAATAGAAGAGTAATATGGAAATGCGGGCAACAAGGTCCCGGCTATACCTAAAAATACAGTACATGAGAAACAAAAGGTACATGACCCCGAAATTAAGTGGGGCTCACCAAATTAGCTAAAAAGAGTGTACTGCTGTCACTGATCAATGCCGCCTACTGTAGAACCACCTGCATCCATTAAAGATGCAGCGCCCCTGGCAAAACGGCAGTTAGTACTGTCGAATAACACTAGTATGTAGAGCTAAAAATCCTCTTTTAAAATAGAATACCCATATAAGAAAAGACAACACATAGAAATAGTTAGTCACAATCAACAATATCCAAACGTCCAGTTAAAACATAATAGTTTTTAAAATACGAACTTCATATACAATTTTGGTTGGGAGATCATTAGCACCGATATACCACCGTCTTTGTTATCATGGAGTCCGATCACGCCCGATCGGCTAGGCTATCTCCCTACAAATAATGTGGTTTGACATGTGATGCGAAAGAAAGTTGTTACCAAGAGTAGTACCACCATATGCGCAATATGGCGTCTGATCTCCACCCGATCAACTAGGCCGCCTTCCCACATATGTCGTGTGGGTTGACTTTTCCAATCCATAATTTTTACCAGTTTCATCCCAATTAAGGGGAATAATATCATAATTTATCCAATATTTCAATTTCCTCCCAAATAAGGGGAATAATCACAATCCACCTCTACGCCGACACGTGTAGTTTCAGGTGTGGGCCTTATGACCCACCCTTCCTCGATTTTGCTAATGATGCTCCCAAAATTATTTTTGATTTGATTTGCACACAGAGGTAACATAAATACAATTGTACTCACCTCAACATCTTTCACATTGTATAAATTCTCATTAGTATTTCTAGTCATTCACAACGACAATATTTCCTTGGCTCATTAGGCCATTCACAAGATTTTTTATTCCTGGCACGATGGCCGTATTTCATATTCTACACTTTTACCTCTTTCAATTTCAAGATCACCATCAAATATCAACATATAGAATATTCCGTAAATCACAACTTTAAGTTCATTAGAAATGTACAATTTAAGCACAATAGATTTCTTTCCGAAAAATAGAGTAAATAATTGGCAATTGATGCACAAGTTCAAATCATCAACAAGTGACACCCCATTGATTCTTGAAATACCTTTCCCCAAAAAGGGCAATACATAATTTCCACTCACGAATATGTAAGAACGCAAAACATATTGAAAATACTCACAAAGCATAGTATTTGTTAAAACAGCCACATATGGCATGACTTGAGTACAAAAGCTTTTAGACAATTCTATTTTTGACGTCATTTTAAAACAGTTGAGTCGAGGCTCATTCATAATACTTATCATATATTCTCATTTCATTGGCACCACTAGCCACAACTATAACTTAAATTCTTGGCACGTTGGCCACACTCTATTTCTTCAATTCGCTTATTTTATTTTTAAGCATCTTTAAAGATTATCAACAACAAGACTTTAGCAATTATGAGCAATTATGAGTCTTAAGCATATCGAGTTTTTCTCACCCAATTGGTATACTAGTTCTCATTTAAAACATGACTCAAAGCCACAACATTTAATACACAAACCATACTTTGAACATCTATCTTTCGACATAAGGCTCATTCGGAATAAACAACATTTTAATACGCAAACCATACTTTGAACATCTATTTTTCTAATAGAAGTTAGGAATCTTGAGCCAATCATACTTGATCTTACGGAAACATTATGGATATCTATTCTAAGAGAGAAAGTTTAGCCAACATACCTCAATTGAGCTTTTCTTAAATTACTACAACGTTCTGGAAATTTTAGCAATCCCAATCTATTTTGATACATAACAAAATTGAACCATAATTAGGAAGATATTCATGGTCTCAGCTCATTTGAGCATTTTATCAAACACTAGGTGCGCAAATTTAACCACAAAGTTCTTCTACAAGATTTCCTTCACTACACAACCCAATCCTTACTTATTTAAGCTCAACAATCTTCCCACAAATCTTATTGGTACATGCATGTATAGATAATACTCTCATACTCAAGAATCATACTCCTAATCAACCATATTCTACCCAAATTCGAAATTAAAAACTAGGGTATGGAACCTTACCTCTTAGATGAAGAACTTGTGGATTTTCCTTGTTAATCTTCCAAGATTTGAACAAGACTTGACGAATAATTAGCCTAGGGTTTCCTCTCTCTCTAAAACACTCTCCCTTCTCTCTAAAACATCAGATTTGTGCTCAAAAATAGCCCAAAGCACGCATTTAACGAAGTAGGGTCGAGTTTTAAAAACCCAAAAATGGAGCTCTGGAACAAGGTCTGTGATCGCATAATTGATATGTGGTCCGCATATTGGCCTCATAATTTGGCCTCCAAAACTGGGCGTGAACTGACCTATTATGCGGTCATTATGCGGCCCGCAGACTTGTTCTGTGGTCGCATAATACACCGCAGAATTGGTCTGCGATCGCATAATGCGCCGCAAACCTACTCTCCAAAACTCCAATTTTCTGCCTCACTCTGCGACCATTATGCGGTCTGTGGAGTGATTCTGCGACCGCATAGTGGTCGCAGAAATGTCTTCCTTTGCCAAAAAGTTTCCTTTACTTTCCGGTGTATAGTTCAACCCAAAAAGTTCGAGCCGCGGTGAGCTTGCGATCCGCGAAGAATTTCTAAAATCCTTAAATACGTATACCTACTCCGGCACCACGAAACCTTGAATTCATTTGCAAAGGTTTATGGGGCTTTACACTTAAATACTTCGAAATTTTTTGGGGTGTTACATTGCTCGAACTCGAAGTGATGTAGCCCATAGGCTTAGTGGTCGAGTGAGTGATTGCTCGAACTCGAAGTAAGGGTAGCCTTTTGGCTTAATAGTCGAGTGAGTGCTTGCTCGAACTCGAAGTGATGTAGCCCGTCGGCTTAGTGGTCGAGTGAGTGATTGCTCGAACTCAAAATAAGAGTATCCCGTAGGCTTAGTAGTCGAGTGAGTGCTTGCTCGAACTCAAAGTGATGTAGCCCGTAGGCTTTATGGCCGAGTAAGTGATTGCTCGAACTCGAAATAAGATTAGCCCTTAGGCTTAATAGTCGAGTGAGTGATTGGTCGAACCCGAAATGATGTAGCCCATAGGCTTAGTGGTCGAGTGAGTGATTGCTCAAACTCGAAATAAGAGTAGCCCGCAGGCTTAGTAGGACTTGATCTCGTTGATGTTTCGGTTGGCAGTCCCCGATTTATGGGGGAATGGTCGGCCCTTAAGCCTGTTTGCATAATAGATCACGAAATAGAGGATGGATTCTGAGATACGAGATATCGGTAAAGAAGAAAATTTCTCTTTATGTCATTATACATGTGTTCATGTTTTGTACCAGGGATCGAGTAAACTACACGAGCATGGTTAGTTTTGACCATTTGGCTCTTAAAATTTTTCCTATCGAAACCCTGTTGTTATGAAGTAATTTCCTTGCATCGAACTTGATAATCAATTTTGATATATATATATATGCTTGAGGGTAATGCCCCCCAATATTCGAGGATGATTGTAAAGAGGCCTCAGATACTGTGGAATTATTCTAAGTTAGCAAGATCAATGGTTGCCTCATTAAAAACCTTGCCGAAAAACCCTTTTGGGATAAAATTGGCCTAAGGGAAAAAGAGTTCAACGCGTGCTTTCAGGCCTAAGGTTTCGGGTTGAATAATCCATCCCTGTTCCTGGTCGAACTCCTGCAAGGGTTAGTTTCAAAATATAAATGAACATTGGAGGGTCGTACCTTAGCAGTAGTATCGTTTTAGGTGCGACACGTTTCAATTGCTTGGTATTTGTTTGTCGTTTATCACACCGAGCTTGTAGTATCCTTTACCGACGATTTTGAGAACGTGATACGGTCCTTCCCAGTTCGGACCCAATTTTCCTTCATTTGGATTTTGGGTTTTGAGGTGACTTTCCATAGTAATAAGTCCCCGATTTTAAAATGGCGAAGATTGGTTTCTTGATTATGGTATCTTTCGATCTACTATTTTTGGGCGACCAATCAGACGAGAGCTGCTTCTTGTTTTTCGTCCAATATTTCTAGGCTTGTGTTCATCGTCTCGTTATTTGATTCACCTGTTGCATATCGAAACCTGACGCTAGGTTCTCCGACTTCAATCGGAATAAGAGCTTCAGCGTCGTAAACTAACGAGAACGATGTCGCTCGGGCACTCGATTTTGAGGTTGTGCGGTATGCCCATAGGACTTCAGGTAGTATTTCTCTCAATTTTCCTTTGGCGTTGGTTAATCTTTTCTTAAGATTTTGGATGATGGTTTTGTTGGTCGATGCGGCTTGTCCGTTCCCATTGGGATAATAAGGTGTCGATAGGATCCTTTTGATTTTGTGGTCTTCGAGAAATTTTGTCACTTTGCTTTCGTTGAATTGTTTTCCATTATCACATACAATCTCGGATGGCATCCCGAACCGACATATGATTTGGTCCCAAATGAAGTCTATCATCTCCCTTTCTATGACTTTCTTGAAAGCCTGTGCTTCAACCCATTTAGAGAAATAATCAGTCATAATTAAAATAAACTAAGCCTTACTTGGGGCCGATGGGAGGGGGCCGACGATGTCCATTCCCTATTTCATGAAAGGCCAATGAGATAGGACCGAGTGGAGAAGTTCCCCGGGTCGATGAATCATGGGCGCATGTCTTTGGCATTTGTCGCATTTTCGAATGAACTCCCTGGCATCTTTGTCCATATCGATCCAATAATATCCTGCTCTAATTATTTTAAGGACTAATGAATCGGCACCGGAATGATTCCCACAAGTGCCCTCGTGAATCTCACGTAGGATGTAGTCGGTATCTCCTGGTCACAAACATATTGCCAGTGGGCCATCAAACATCCTTATGAACATCGTTCCATCATTGGATAAGGTGAACCGTGCAACTTTCATGTGTAGAGATCTTGATTCCTTTGGATATGATGGGAGTTTCCCATTCTTGAAGTATTCTATATATTTGTTTCTCCAATTCCAAGTTAGACTCATGGAGTTTATCTCGTCATGACCTTCTTCTAGTACTGATTTCATGAGTTGTACGACAGTCCCCGAGTTGAGATCTTTATCCTCGACAAAAGAACCTAAGTTCGCAAGAGCGCCGGCCTCATTGTTCTGTTCTCGAAGCACATGTTGCAAAGTCCATTCCTTAAACCGATGTAGAGTCACTTGTAATTTATCCACGTACCTCAGCGTTCGATCTTTTCGGACTTCGAAAGTCCCATTGACTTGAATTACCACAAGGAGGGAATCACATTTGGCCTCCATGACCTCGGCTCCCAAGCTTTTAGCTAGTTTGAGGCCTGCAATCACGGCCTTATATTCGGCCTCATTATTAGTCAATTTTGTAGTTTTAATATACTGTCTAACTACATTACCTGTGGGCGATTTTCGTATGATGCCCAGTCTGGACCCCTTTGCGTTCGAGGCTCCGTCCGTAAAGACGGTCCAGATTCCCGAAGAGGTATCGGATTTTATCAGCAATTCCTTTTCAATTTTGGGTACCAAGGCCAGCGTGAATTCAGCCACAAAGTCCGCTAAGATCTAAGATTTGATAGCGGTTCGAGGTCGATACTCGATGTCATACCCGCCGATCTCTATGGCCCATTTGGCCAATCGACCTGAAAGCTCAGGCTTGTGTAAAATATTTCATAGAGGATAAGTCGTCACAACATGTATCGGATGACACTGGAAATATGGTTTTAGTTTCCTAGAGGCACTTATTAAAGCAAGTGCTAATTTTTCTAAGTGTGGATATCTAGTTTTGGCCTCACCTAAAGTTCGATTGATATAATAAATAGGGAATTGCGTACCTCATTCTTCTCGAACTAGGACTCCACTTAACGCTATCTCCGAGACAGCTAGATACAGGTAGAGCTGTTTGTCTGCCTTCGGGGTATGGAGTAATAGAGGGCTCGATAAATACCGTTTTAGCTCTTCCAAAGCCTGCTGACACTCCAGAATCCATGCAAAATTGCTTTTCTTTTTGAGCAGAGAGAAAAATCAGTGGCTACTGTCCGAGGATCTCGAAATGAATCGTCCCAGGGCGGCTATCCATCCTGTTAGCCTTTGCACGACCTTTACATTATCTACCACTATGATATCCTCGATTGCTTTGATTTTATCAGGGTTAATCTCGATTCCTCGATTCGACACCATGAAGCCAAGAAACTTGCCTGAGAAGACCCCGAAAGCACATTTTCGGGATTGAGCTTCATATTGTACTCCCTTAGTATGTCAAAAGTTTCCTGCAAATGCTTTAAATGGTCCTCTCTTCGCACGGATTTAACTAACATGTCATCAATATAAGCTTCCATCATTTTTCCTACTTACTTTTAGAACATTCGATTTACTAGGCGTTGATAAGTTGCATCCGCATTTTTTAGACCGAATGACATCACATTATAATAGTAGGTACCGTACTTAGTGATAAACGCGGTCTTTTCCTAATCCTCTGGGTTCATCTGTATTTGGTTGTACCCGAAATATGCATCGAGTAAACTAAGATTCTCGTGGCCGCCGTGGCATCGATCATTCGATCGATATTAGGTAGAGGAAAAGAATCCTCAGGGCATGCTTTATTTAGGTCTTTATAATCTATACACATTCTAAGCTTGTTCCCCTTTTTAGGGACTACCACCACATTTGCTAGCCATTCGGGGTATTTTACTTTCCGAATGGACCCTATTTTAAGAAGTTTGGTTACCTTATCTTTGATGAAGGCGCGTTTGACCTCGGATTGGGGCCTTCTTTTTTATTTTACCGGGTGGAACTTTGGGTCCAAACTTAGCTTATGAGTGGTGATTCCCGGTGGGATCCCTGTCATGTCAAGATGGGACCAAGCAAAACAGTCTATGTTAGCTATAAGAAATTGAATAAGCTTCTTCCTGAGCTCGGGATCTAACCCCGTGCCCAGGTATACCTTTCGTTCGGGCAGATATTCGATTAGTATGACTTGCTCCCGTTCATCGGGGATCACGAAGGATCGAAGGATCCCATGTTCATCATCTTTGTTAGTATTTCGATTCTCTAATGAGGTCGGAGCTGACGTTTGTGATTACTATTTGGTATTCCATTCTTCTTTCAAATCTGATCCTTTTGCCGATGATAATGAGGATATAAGAGTTGCTTCTTCGATGGCAAATATTTCTCTTGCAGCTGACTGTTCTCCGTAAACTGTTTTGACTCCCTTCGATGTTGGGAATTTCAGAACCTGGTGGAGGGTCGAAGGTACAACTCTCATATTATGGATCCACTGCCTTCCAAAAAGGGCGTTCTACCTCATATCGCCTTCAATTACGTGAAACTTCATTTCTTGGATGGTGCCGACCACGTTTATTGGCAGAATTATGTCACCTTTGGTAGTTTCACATGCCATATTGAATCCGTTTAGAACCAGGATTGCGGGTACGACCTGGTTCTGCAGGCCGAGCTGCTCTACGACCTTCGATCTAATAATGTTGGCCGAGCTACCTGGATCAATTAACACACGTTTAACTTTAGTTTTATTCATAAGTATAGATATTACCAGTGCGTCGTTGTGAGGTTGCATAACTCCTTCTGCATCTTCATCATTAAAGGTTAGGGTTCCTATGGGTGCGTAATCTTGAGTTCGAGATCGTTTTTCTCTTATAACTGACATCTTAATGCGTTTAAGCATCGACCCCTGAGGGGTATCGATCCTACCGATGATTATGTGGATGATGTGTTGTGTCTCTTCTTGTTCGTCCCGTATGTTGAAATCTCTGTCTTTGAAATGAATTTTGGCCCAGGCACTTACAAATTCTTGAAGATGCCCTTTATTGAATAACCAAGCTACCTCCTCTCTTAATTGCCTGCAATCTTCCGTTCTGTGGCCATGAGTGCCATGATATTCGCACATTTGATTGGGATTCCTCTGGGCAGGATCGGTCTGCATAGGTCGAGGCCATTTAGTATCTTTGATGCCTCCGATAGTCGACACAATAGCGGATGCATCGATGCTGAAGTTGTACTCCGATAACCGAGGTGCTTCCCTGGGTCCGGTATGCCTGTCGAACCCATTCTTGTTCATAAGACCCCGAGACCCTTGGCCTCAATCATTTCTTTTTTCACCTTGTACGGGGTTACATGAAGGTTAGCTACCCCTATGATCTCCGTTATATGGCCGATATCGATCCTTGTTTTCCTTTGGTTCTCAGTCGATATCCCTTTTAGTATCGGACCCAGAACCCAACTAGTCATATTCGACCCTTATTTTGGATTAATACCGATTGTGCCCATCGGCCTAAGTAATAGCTGGGTACTCGATCAAGTTATGCTTCAGCCGCCATGAAGAAATCGAGCTTCGTTCATTTAGACCTTGAGTGAAAGCTTGAACAACCCCATCATCTGTGACTGGTGCTAGATCCATTCGTTCCATTTGGAAATGAGATACGAATTCTCTTAGCATCTCGTTATCCTTTTGTCTTACCTTGAATTGGCCCGGCTTCCTGGTTTCGACTTTTATGTCCCTAACATGTGCTTTTACGAAAGAATCTGCAAGTATAGCAAAAGAATCGATAGAGTTAGACGGTAAATTATGATACCATATCATTGTTCCCTTTGACAGGGTTTCACCGAATTTTTTCAATAATACAAATTCGATCTCATCGTCCTCTAGATCGTTCCCTTTGATGACACATGTGTAAGAGGAGACATGCTCGTTAGGGTCGATCATTCCATTATAGATAGGAATCTCGGGCATGTAAAACTTCTTTGGGATCGGTTTAGGAGCCGCGCTCGGGGGGAAAGGCTTTTGTATGAATTTTTTGGAATCTAAGCCCTTCAATATCGGTGGTGCCCCCAGGATCTGATCAACCCTGAAGTTATATGTTTCCACTTTTTTGTCGTTTTCCTCGATCCTCCTTTCTCCTGACTCTATTCATTTTGTCAGTTCTTCGAACATCTTAACAATTTCGGGATTAGTCCCCGATTCTTGCTCATTTAACCTTACTATAGCTAGCCCCATTTTGTGGGTGACTTCTTGGGGTGGACTGGGCTCGAGTATGGTCGGTGACTGGGTTTGGCTCTGCAATTGGGCTATTGCTACTTGATGAGCTTGCAACATCTCGAAGATCATATGCGAGCTGATTCTGTTTTCCTCAGCGTTTTGGGTTTTTCGAGCTGCAGACCGAGTTCCACCATGAATGCTGTTTTCAGGGTCAGAACGTTGGTTTGCCTCAATGGACACATGTGAATTGATGTCTATTGGCTCTTCGACCTGAGCTCTGATGGGATCGACGAGTGGCCTACCACCCCCGGGGGTTAAGTTGTTGTTCTCATCTTGAAGGCCAACTTCGTTGTCGATAGGTAGGGCCATTAATTGAGAATTCATCATTTTTAACCTAAAATCAAAGATACTTCCAAGAGCAAGTGTAAAATGGTGTGTTTTGTAGAGATTCGTACCAATCAACCACTGTTATCCTTAGCCCCACGGCGGGCGCCAAACTATTTACCCTAAAAATGGATAGAGTTGAATTTGTACGTAGTTCTAAGGGTATGTGGTATGACTTGACACAAATCGTAAAAGTGAGTAGAAATGTTGAATATTGACCGTAAAAAATGAAATACAAACAAAGTTGAAAGGAGAATGATTTATGAACAAGATGAATCAATGTATAAAACTCAAATGGATAATCTCTCAGAATGGGAGTGTATTAACTGTATCTGAATTATATTGTATATATTACTGCCTTCAATACTGTTCTCTTACATAAATATAGCCATCCCTTTTATAGTGGAGGGATCCTACTTTAGATATAATTAAAAATACATAGTGGGGAACCCATGATAAATAAGCTTTTCCCTAATTCTCGCCGAGATTCTCTCCCTTAGTGCGGCTGTAACGACTCTTGTCTATGAGCTCGATCTTGATCGGGCTTGATATTGATCGATATCAAAATTTAGAGCTCAATATTGACTCGAGATAGATATTGATTCGGGGCCCGGTATTGATCGGTCTCTGGCTCTTAAGCTCGATAACACCGCTTCGCATCAGAGTTCGATTTGGACTCGAGCTTGGTAATGACTTCGAGCTCGGTATTTGATCGGTCCCTGAAACTCGAAGCTCGGTAACCTGGCTTCAGACCTCATCTCGATATTTTGAAGACGCTCTTTGGTCAGTTGAGTTCCCATCTTGACCAATCGTACGAAGGTCGAAACCAGTTTTGACCGTATACAATATTTTTAGTGCATTACTTACCTTATATTTTGGACTTTAATACTAAACTATACTATATTTGGGCTTACTCGAGTCATTTTATGTGTAGGTACGTTGAAGATGAAATTGAGAGAAAAATAGAGATTTTATGTGTATTTTATACACTACAAGAATGGAGCTATGATTAATTGATTATTGAATATACAAGGATTAAAGTTGAACATTACAAAGGAAATCAAAATAAAGAAAGGAGAACAACTGAAAAGGAATCAAAAGCAAAAAAAAAAACGAAAATGACAAAAGAGTTTGAAAAGTTAGGCAGCGAACATTGAATTGAAGCTAAGCAGTTGGGCGACACGAGAACATTTGCTCGCTATAGAGCTGGCGACGCGAGGTCCAGCGTGGGCTGCTTCGCGCGTTCCACGTGGTGACGCGTGGTCCGGGTTCCGAAGTTGTTTTGTCTCCTTTTTTGTTTTGGACTTGGTTATTTCGTCTAGGACTTTTCCCTACATATATAAATAGTCATTAAACACCATTTTTAGGCGAGTTTTGCGACCGGAGGCAAGAATTCACGTGGAGGAACACACACCATTCTTGGAGGAGGCTTGCAATTAGTTTTTCTTCTCTTCTCTTCCTTTAATCTCAGAGTTTATTAGTTCTAGAGTTTTGGGTGCTACATGAACGTTGTAGTTTGAATTGTTCTTATTATTTTGGTTTATTTATTCAATCTTGCGCTTAATTATTTGATTGCTTGATCACCAATTGAATACTATCTACGAATCTAGGATTGAACTCTGGAGAGGGAATTCTAGATTGCATATAAGATTGAGTAGAGCAAGATCTTAACTATGAGTGGGGGGCGGATTTGTGGTTAGGATAGGAATATACCTAATTGCCTTGCTTGGTTACTATACAGGAATTATAAATGCGTTCTTATTAATTCTAATTTCATAGGAATATAAGCGTTAGATTAGCTTGAATAGGCGAGTTATACTTCGGGAGAAGGGTACGAGCAATATTAACCGTGTCAACTAATAAACCGGATAAATTAATTAGACGATTTAAGTGAAAAACTCAACGGGGTTGTTTGCTAACCCATATCTTTAGAATATTCACTCACATTGAATTCGTCTTTAAGCTTGTCGTTATTTTCTTTAATCTCTTATTTTGTTACTCTAGATTAAATTTTAGTTAAATATTCATCTCAATCTTGTACTATTTGTCCTAAGTGTTGTTATCCTACTCCAATCCCTTCTTATGTTGATTCTAATAATTCTTGTGAGTCTGATAGGAGTAACGAATTGGATGATGTGGAACATAATGTTCGCATTATTGATATGCACATGAAATTATTAGAGGAATATGGAGGTTTCCGTGAGAAAATTACAAATGGGATTCAACACTTTATAGAAGGAGGAGCTGAACTGGGACAAGAGATCGACCAATTTGGCAGTTCTATTCGCGACTTGGAGGCTTAATTGAGTGCAAAGGTTGACGCGTGTAACGCCCAATAATTTAGTGATGAGTTGTGTGAAGTTGAACAAGATCTTCTAGGCCAAATTGAGGAGCTAAAACGAGAATACCAATTATTAGACCATATTCTTGTGGATGATGTTGAGGTTGAGGAAGTATATATTATTGAGGAAGTCAAAAATAATACAGTTTTGGAGTTGGGGCGTGTTGGTCCTCATTCTAATCATTTTTCTATATTATGTTTGGATGGATACATGGAGATCGAGCCTTTGGAGAGATGTATAGATGAAGAACAAGACCCTTATATTCTAAAATTTGCCATACCAAGGAGACAAAACGACATCCCTCACTTAAAGGCCAAGAAGTGCAAGATGCGATATCTATTGCTTAGTTCCTTTATTTTATACCACCGCCCCATGAACGTGACAGAAAAATTGATGCAAAATTAGGGACACAATTCATATCCTCAAAGTGGAAGGAAAAGTGGTGAAAGTGATGGCGTCGTGCCGCGACGTTAAATCAAGCGCTTGTTAGGAGGTAACTCAATTCTATTTTTTTTTCCTTTTTATTTTTGTTTATTTTTTTATTTTGTTATTTTTTATAGTATTATTTTTGTGTTTGTAGGAGAAAGAGCATAGAGTTAAAGCCAATAGGCGAGTGCAAAAGTGAGCAGGTGGTTGAAACTAAGTGTGAGGTACTCGCACAAAGAATCATAACTGGGAGAAGTCTGAGTATCCCGTGAGCTGCTAATTCTTCTGGCTTTGGCCTACCAGGGAGTCTCTTTTACCTTCTTGTTATTTATAGCGTGCATTGAGGACATTGAACAATTTTAAGTGTGGGGTGGAGGAGATTATCTGGGTGATTTTCTGTGCTATCTTAGCTTAGTTGTAGTGGAGTGTAGTAGTTTTTGTTTTAAAAAAAAAAGTAAAAAGATTGGACTTCTCCCGACGATGGATCTCATTCAATAGGTTTCTTGAGGGATTTACGTCTAAAGAAAAAAAGACAAAAAAGAATTTCTTTTGTTAGGTAGTGTAATAATTCCCCCTTGGTTTTTCTTTGTGCCGCGGTTCTTTTCCAAGGGTTTTGTTTGAACCGGGTGTAGGTAGTTTTATTTTCTTTTTTTAGGAGTAGGAGCCACTGTGAGATGAATTAAATTGAAGCAATATCTCTTGACTTTGTTATGCCTTGAGAATAGTGAGTACTTTGGTTGTGACGCTTAGGCTCAGTTTTTGACTCTTGTATAAGTACCTTAATTCGTGGGATCTTAACTTTGCTTAACTGCTTTGACTAGAGTGTCTTGATGAGTCCAATACTGAGTGAGTTATATGCCATGTGTGTGTGAGAGGTTTGTGTGTTATTCTGTGCATTGCCTTTGATGTCTAGAACTTGCCCCGTGTGTTTGCAAAGCGAAATAGTAGCGTTGTTTAGTCTTGGAAGTGATACAGGCATTTTTTTCTTGATCCAGATATATATAGTTTACCCGCCTAATTGTTATGTATCATAGTTAACCCCTTTGAGCCTGTAATCCTGTTTCTTTAGCAACCACATTACAAGCCTTATCCATTCATTTGAATAAACCGTCTATTTGAACCTTTTCACCTCGCATGAGCACTTGAATTGTTATAAACTTTGCAAAAGTTAAAGTGTGGGGTGGTTCGTTTGGCTTTTGAGTTGAACTAATGAAATAAGGAGAAAGGTGCACTGTTTTGAAAAAAAAAAAGCCACTTGAGTTGAAAAAGAAAGAAAGGAAAAAAAAATACTTAAATTGATGTGAAAAATATTCCTTGATAGTGGTGACTCGTGATGTAATTGTGCTTAAAGAAGTATGGAGTTAATATATATTGATGCGAATGTGTAGTTATGGTTTGACATAAGTGTGGGGTTTAAATGTTAAAGTGTATGTATTAAAGTGCTTAGGGAGGTGTAGTCACTCTTATATCCAAATGTATCCTACCCGACCTGCAGCCTACATTACAACCAAATAAAGTCCTAATTGATCCTTGACTGAATGAGCTCGATTAGTAGAGTAGTGCACTACGGCATGCCTATGGCGCATCTTTTGTGGCATATGAATGTTATTTCTGAGAGTGAGTGAATTCTTTCTAGCTTGAGTTACTAATTGTTCTTCAATTTTATTGTGTGTGGAACTACTCTCTTTTGTTGTGTGAGGGCACTTGATTCATGAAGGAAAGGTAATATCATTGACCTCTATGTTAGAGTAAGTGAGTGAGTTGTGAATAATGCATGGTACTTACGAGTCAAATCTTTAGGTGAAGATGTTACACCCTTGTGCTTAGTCTATTTTAAGGATTCTTTGTGTGATGCGTTAGGAAAATTGTTTTAAAATATCGTGTCTATATAAAGTATAGTTTGATTGCTCGAGGATGAGCAACGTTTAAGTGTAGGGTGGTGATGTTTGGCTATAATTATATATTTCTAGTGCATTACATACCTTACATTTTGGGGCTTTAATGCTAAACTATACTATATTTGGGCTTAATTGAGTTATTTTATGTGTAGGTACGTTGAAGATGAAATTGAGAGAAAAATAGAGATTTTATGTGTATTTTATACACTACAAGAATGGAGCTATGATTAATTGATTATTGAATATACAAGGATTAAAGTTGAACATTACAAAGGAAATCAAAATAAAGAAAGGAGAACAACTGAAAAGGAATCAAAAGCAAAATAAACGAGAATGACAAAAGAGTTTGAAAAGTTAGGCAGCCAACATTGAATTGAAGCTAAGCAGTTGGGCGACGCGAGAACAGGCAACGCGAGGTCCAGCGCGGGCTGCTTCTCACGTTCCATGTGGCGATGCGTGGTTCGGGTTTTGAAGTTGTTTTGTCTCCTTTTTGGGTTTGGACTTGGTTATTTTGTCTAGGTCCTTTCCCTAAACATATATATGGTCATTAAACACCATTTTTAGGCGAGTTTTGCGACCGGAGGCAAGAATTCACGTGGAGGAACACACACCATGCTTGGAGGAGGCTTGTAATTAATTTTTCTTCTCTTCTCTTCCTTTAATCTCAGAGTTTATTAGTTCTAGAGTTTTGGGTGCTACATGAACATTGTAGTTTGAAGCTTGAATTGTTCTTATTATTTTGGTTTATTTATTCAATCTTGCGCTTAATTATTTGATTGCTTGATCACCAATTGAATACTATCTACGAATCTAGGATTAAACTCTGGAGAGGCAATTCTAGATTGCATATAAGATAGAGCAGAGCAAGATCTTAACTCTGAGTGAGCGGCGGATTTGCGGTAAGGATAGGAATATACCTAATCGCCTTGGTTGGTTACTATACAAGAATTATAAATGCGTTCTTGTTAATTCTAATTTCATAAGAATATAGGCGTTAGATTAGCTTGAATAGGCGAGTTGTACTCCGGGAGAAGGCTACGAGCAATATTAACTGTGTCAACCAATAAACCAGATAAATTAATTAGACGAATTAAGTGAAAAACTCAGCGGGATTGTTAGCTAACCCATAGCTCTAGAATATTCACTCACATTGAATTCGTCTTTAAGCTTGTCGTTATTTTCTTTAATCTCTTAATTTGTTACTCTAGATTAAAGTTTAGTTAAATATTCATACTTTACGATTCTCTTGAATAGATTAATTGTTTGTTTTAATTTAGTTGATAGTTAATCACAAGTCCCCGTGGGTACGATATCTGGACTTACAATTCTGTATTACTTGTCGATCACGTATATTTGCATGTGCGTTTGGGAGCAACATCTACCAATAGTCGTAATGGAATCTAATCCAATAGCTAAGTAAACCAATAATCGTAATCAACTTAAGGCAAGGCAAAAGAAAATAATCCGCTAACATAATATAGATAAAGCATAAGTACTTCTCAATACAACAATACTAAATGTGGAAGAATCCAACAACTCTCAAAATATGGTGGTACGAGATCATGAGCTACTAGATAGAATATGACTGGGTCTCAAAATATAACAACATTGTTTGAATCAAACAACAGTAAAATGGATAAGAAGGGGAATCCATAAGCTGCGAAGCCAGAATGACAGCTCACCACGAAGTCTTCAAAAAACCTCTACGCGCCCTCTTGAATGTTGCTTGGTCCAGTTCCAAGATCTGCGCAAAAATATGCAAAAGTGTTGTATGAGTACAAAAATAACATATACTCAGTAAACATCGAGTCTAGTCTCGAGAAGTAGTGGCGAGATTTTGGCAAAAGCGTTATACTTACCTTTTCAATCTGAACGGTTCATAATAGCATGAAATCACTTTAAATAACTAGGAATAATAGATACAACTTTGAAGTGCAAAATCAGAGATAATATAAGCATGCTTCTCAAATAAGATAACCAAAAATACAATTTTTAAATTCGCGTATAAAGATGATATGCACCAAGTAACACCTATATGTATGCTTCTATACGAGTCTCAAATGATTTTACATGCTCAAGACTCAATAATAACCATAATCCAGCACATCCCATCTGCTCCAACATGATCCAACACGTTCCACATGCTCAACACAATACGCGTATCACCTACGCTCATATGGCCCAATGTAACATGGGTAGCCACAAAATCCGGAGGGTAGATCTATATCCAAATGCTGCACGGAACTCCTCTGTGCCATGTCATAGCAATATCACAATAATCGCATGAAAATAACTATCGTTTCATAACAATATAAATCTACTTCAAATGCCCAATTGTGCCATTACCATACAATCCGTATCAATATCTCCATCTCTAAGGATGTATGCATAAGTTCGAGAAACAACCGATAAAATACTCAAGGAAAAAATAAATAAAGATGCATATTCATGCTCATGATATAATGTATGACTACGGTGAAGTCAAGTATATCAACAAATCTCAAGAATACCCCATCATGCCCAAATAAGATGTCATAAGCTAAGACATGATTTCTAGCACGAATAAATAGGCTCTTGTATTCATACAACCAAATAAAAAATATGTCAAGAAGAACAAACAACCAAATATAGAAAATTCCCTCTTAACAAGGTTATATAAGAGACTTACCTCCTCCCAGAACCGCTTTAACCCTCAAAACCGATTTGCCTTTGAAATTCTCCCCCAAATGACCCAAATCTAAACATACAATACTTAATAGCGTCAAATAAAGTCATTAAAACTAATTCCAAACAATAAAGTTTCAATCTTTATTTAAATATAAAAAAGTCAACAAAAGTTAAACCGAGATAACATAGTCAAATTGAAGTTCAAGGTCAAATCCCGTTGACCTATAACCCCGAGAGTCCAAATATGTGATTAGTCTTCTAATCTGAGTCTAAATCGATATTCAAATCCTCAAAATACTTTTTTATGTTATAGACAATAAAATCTCAAATTTTACTATTAAATTCCATGTGTTAGGTGTAGAAATAAATGGAAAATCAAGATATTGTCACGATCCGATTGGTCGTTTTAGGCATTTGTGTAATGACCCGCCCAGTTATTTTGAATATTTTAGCTTTGATCCCCTATTTTTTGCCTCCTCTATATTATATTATGGTTATGTGACTTACTGGAGTGTTTGATTTTGGTTTTGGGTGAGTTTCAAAGTGAAATAGGACACATAGTCACTAAGTTGGAGGCTTAAGTTGAAAGGGTTGATCGTAGGTTGACTTTTGTGAAGACGACTCTGGAATGGAGTTTTGATGGTTCCAATAGCTCCGTATGGTGATTTTTGACTTAGGAGCATGTCCGGATGTTGATTTGGAGGTCCGTAGGTCGTTTCGGCTTGAATTGACGAAAGTTAGAAAATTGAAGGTTTGGAAGGTTGAGAAGTTTGACTGGGAGTTGACTTTATTGATATCGGGGTCGGATTCCGAATTCAGAAGTTGGAATAGGTCCGTCATGCCATTTATGACTTATGTGCAAAATTTGAAGCCAATTGGAGTTATTTTGGTATGAATCGACATTAGTTTTGGAAGTTAGAAGTTCATAAGCTTATTAGGTTTGAATCAATGTGCGATTCATAGTTTTAGTATTGTTTGATGTGATTTGATGCTTCAATCCTGTTCGTATAATATTTTAGGACTTGTTGGTATGTTTGGTTGAGGTCCCGGGGGCCTCGGATGTGATTCGGATCATGTTCGACGCATTTTGAACTTGGAAGGACTGCTGATTTTTCTGTGCTGGTTTCCTTATATGCGATTACGAAGAGTGTTGCAGGTAGCTGGGAAAATTTGTGCTATGCATTCGCGAATAGATTTCTTTGATCGCGAAGCTTTGGGAGTCAGTGAATCGCGAACGTGTGAGCTGGGACGCGTTCGGCAAGAAGAAATGAGGAGACTGGAGTTCACACGATTTGTTCTTCGTGATCGCATGAGGTGGTTCGCGATCGTGTAGGTCGGGGTGTATATGTATAGCGTTTGCGACTGTTGGTTCGTGTTCGCGAAGAGTACTTTGAGGGCGTCTTGATTTTGTTCTTCGCGATCCCGAGGGACTTTCTGCGATCGGGAAGAGGAACTCCTGTGCAGAATATAAGTTTTCAAAAACGAGGGTTAAAATAAAATTTCATAATTAGACTTTGGGAGCTCGGATTGAGGCGATTCTTGGAGGGACTTTCAAGGAATTGATTGGGGTAAATGATTCTAACTCGGATTTGGTTAATATACATGAATATATCATTATTTTCATCATTTAATTAGTATTTTGCTTGGAAAAAATTGGGAAAAATTGTGAGAACTTCTTAGGCTAAAGTTTGGGGATTTGAAAGGTTATTTGATATTCGATTTGAGTAATTCTTCTATGGTTAGACTCGTTATTGAATGGGTGTTCGGATTTTGTAATTTTTGTAAGGTTCCGAAATGCGGTCCCGGGTTGACGTTTTGAGTTGACTTTTTGTTTCTTTGTAAAGATCATAACTTTATTTTTCGAAATAGTTTCCAATAGTTTATATTTATTGTATGAAGTAATTTTGGTTAGATTCGAACCGTTTAGAGTTGGATAATCAAGGAAAGGGCTTACTAGTGGATTGAGTATCATGTTTTGAGGTAAGTGTCTTGCCTAACCTTGTGTGGGTGGGAATTACCCCTTAGGATTGGTATTGTTTTGTGATAATTGTGATGTGTGGAAGCCGTGTATGCAAGGTGACGAGTTTGTACACGGGCTAAATGTGGAAGTTGACCATTTTTAGCTATGTAAATTTCTTTCATGCCTTAATGGAGTTATCTTAACATGTTATATTCATCATCATTAGCCTATCTGCATATTCTCTACTTGTTTTATCTCTTACTTGTTAATTGCCTTTTTATGTTTAGTTGATGTATCGTTTCTTCTATTCCTTATTCATTAATTAACCGTCGAGTTCTTTATTTGAAGTTGTTATTTGTGGAATATCTTGTTGTTGAAATTGGTATTGAGTTATAAAGGCTGTGATTTACATTAAGACAAAGTTGTAAGGTTGTGAAATACTATTCTTGTTGAGTCATTCGCTTTCGGTTGTTCTTGTGAGACTCTTGTGCATATTGTGGTTGAGCCATGGGCTATTTGTTGTGAAAACACTATTGCTATTGGTTTCTTGGCAAGTTGTGATATTGGGCACTTAAGGTGTGATTTGTGTTATGTTGTGATATTGATACGCATGTGGTGGTATAAGGTTTTGGGGTTGAAACGCATACAGTGAGATAAGGTGGGGTTGATACACGTGTTTCTAGTAGGGGAACTACTTGAAGCCATGCGGTGTGATAAGGTGGGCTAAAACGCGGGACGCTATGATTTTCAAAAACTAAATGCAAGTCTCTCGCGGTGATATAAGGAAAGATTGTGAATTATTTTTGTGATTTGAGACTACGAGGCGGTACCTCGGTGGTGTCTCTTGTTGATGCTTTTATATTACTTCACTTGTGTTTTGGTTGCTTTGTTTCCTTGGCATAACATTCCTTGTTTTCTTCCGTGATGCATTATTTGCCTTAGTTCAGTGTAGCCAATCTTGGTATATTTCTTACTTTTTTCATTTGCATTGTTATTATTATTACACTGTTAATTACTCGTTTAGTTTCTTATTTATTCCTATAGGGCCTTGACCTAACCTCGTCACTACTCTACCGAAGTTAGGCTTGGCACTTAATGGTACAATTGTGGTGTATTCATACTAAACTTCTGTACATCTTTTTGTGTTGATCCAGGTACCTCCTACCAGTATAGGAATTAGTGAGACGAGCTCAACTTCGGAGACTTCAAGGTATACCTGCCGGCATCCGCTGGCCTCTGAGTCTCCCTCTATCTAGTCTACTTCATTTTCTTTCCTATTTTAGACACTTTGTTGCATAGGGATGATCAGTACTTATCGTAGAGCATGTTACTTGTTATCACCAGGTTTTCGAAAGTTTGTATATGCTGAGTTGCAGAGTTTTTTTTATAATAGCTATTGAGTATTTGGGAGTTTATTCGTTATTTTAGTTATATTCCGCATGTATGTTAGGCTTACCTAGTCTTAGAGACTAGGTGCCATCACGACATCTTACAGAGGGAAATTTGAGTCATGACAAGTTGGTAGCAGAGCTCTAGGTTCATAGGTGTTATGAGTCACAAGTAGGTTTTGTAGAGTCTTGCGGATCGGTATGGAGACGTCTGTACTTATCTTCGGGAGGCTATGAAACTGTTAGGAAAAGTTTCATTTCTTTGACTCCTTATCGTGCGAATTTGTTAACTTCAGAATTCTAAATCTCTGTCTTTCTATTCTATCACAGATGGTGAGGACACACACAACTAGATTTGATGATTAGACACTCGCACCCCCTGCTAGAGCCGCGAGAGGCCAGGGTCGCGGGAGAATTCAAAGACGGGAACGTGGTGCATCCAGAGCACCTGCTCGAGCTACTACAGAGGATCCACCAGTAGCTCCAAGTGGGGGGCGGGGGGGAAGGCACATGAAATGCCTGTTACTACCCCTGCACTTTAGAAAACCCTCGCCCAGGTTTTGAGCATGTTTGGCACACTAATTCAGGAAGGGTTGATTCCACTTGCTCCTGCCACATCCCCGGCTGGGGGAGGAGTACAGATGTCGCGCCCTTTTTTTTTTTCTGGGGACGCTGCATTTCATGTGTGCAGGTTCAGACAGACAGACGGGTATACCTCCTCATTAAGTGTTGCCCGAGTTTAGCTTAATCGGTAAGCTCCATGCCTTTTGGAGTTGCCGAGTCTAGAGCTTTATGTACATATTGTGTATAAATGTATATATGTTATGAGTAGGTCAGGAAGCTGTTCTGATCACAGTATATCCACCAGTAGAGGCTTGTAGACATATCCTGTCAGTTAGTGCAGCATGTTAGGCTTGTAGGCCTTGTATGGATATTTGGTTGGTTTGTCAGCTGTAGTAATTATGACGACCTTGTCGGCCCAGTTTTATATTGATATTTATTCAGCATTAGCAGTTGTCTTGCAATGTGGCCCATGGCCAAAGTATGACATCATATGTTCAGAGTCCCTTAGTCACAAGTTGGTACGCAAGGATAGGTGAGGCACCGAATGCCGGTCTCGCCCCCTGGTTCGGGGCGTGACAACAAACTCCTGTAGCCTATACCCCAGATCAGTAGGTCCAGGTTGACAAGGTCCCAGAGGTCATACCAGATTATCCGGTTGTCCCTGTTTAGCCCGAGGTTAGGGAAGCAACATCTGAGGAGGAGCAGATCAGGCTCGAGAGGTACAAGAAGTACCATCCTCCTATATTCAGCGGCCTAGCTATACAGGACGCACATGGTTTTCTTGAGGTGTGCCACCGTATCCTCCATACTATGGGTATTGCGGAGTCGAGTGGGGTTGCTTTCACTACATTACAGCTAAAGGGAGCGGCTTATCAAGGGTGTCAAGCGTATGAGTTGGGTAGCTGACGAGCGCTAAACTCACACTTAAATTATGCTTGCTAGTCAAAAAATAGTCTAGTATAATATCATATCCACAAGGATTGGAGTTAAATAGTATTTTCGTAGTTTCTACCTTGATTGCTATCTAGGAGAATCAACAATCGAGATTTATATGTTTAATAACTATAATTAACTAAGAGTCTAAAACTATTGACTACTTACTATTGAAATAAGGAATAAGTAAAGAAGGTTATCAATGAGAGAAGATATGGCTTTGATATGATAGGTGCAAGATAATTTTTCAGGATTTAACTCTAGATAATTCACTTCTAATGTTCAAGTGAGACTCTCGAATTCACTCAATTATTAGTTCAAACGTTTAGTAGAAACTCCTCTCTCGATTAAGTCTCAACCTTACAAGATGAACCAATTTAAGCCCTATGAAGATATGCAAGAAATCGTAGTGGATTGGTCTTTAGGAGAACCTCTTTTGATTATCCTCATAACTAGGTTAAACCAATGATTCAACCAGCCTCTTTCGATTACTTAGAAGAATCTATGAATTCAACTAATAATATAATGCAAAGATATCAAAAGTTATGCCTCTCTCGATTACATGAACAACTGAATATAAAATACAACCATTAAATCATCCAAAAATGATTCAATACATTAAGCTAGAGTTATAATCCACAAACAATTATCAATACACAAAATCCATCAAACCCTAAAGGAACTTACTCCATAGATATGGAAAAATTCATCACAAATAAAATTAAAGTATAGGAAAACATAAATTCAATCCAAACTCGAGTCTTGAGTGAGGAAACAATGATGATATCCTTGTGCTTTTGCTCCCCCAACTCCTACTTAGATTCCTTAGGTCTAAAGTGTGCCAAAAGTCCAGAAAATAACATTTTTTCATGTATTTATGCCAAGTAGGGTCGGGCCCAGACGAAATCACCTTCTCCTAGCCGAAATAGGAAAATTACTTTGTAAATATCGCAGAGGTGCGCCGCACCATGCGGGGCATTAGTGGGGAAATCCAGAGAGTTGGTTCTGACAGGCAGCAGATAAATGCACAAGCACGGCATCCCACGCGCCGTGACAGTGGGGATTTCTCAGAGTATGGAATTTTCTTGCATTTTGATGTCCAAACTTGGTCCTTGACCCCCGAACACGATCCCGTCTTAATCCCTTGGGTTTTTACTCAGATTTCATAGCTCCAAATCACTTGAATTCATTCCATAACATCTACATAGCTCAAAATCACCCCTACAAGGCATAAAACACACAATAAGTGCAAAACACTATCAATTAAACTCAAAACGAATAAAGTGCAGTAAGTTAGAGTGCATTAAGCGACTAAAATACGAGATTATAGCCTGCCATCAACACCCTACACTTAAACCATTGCTCGTCCTCGAGCAATCAAACTACCCTTCATATAGACACGACCTTTTTAAAAACTCTCCTAACTCATCACACCAGGAATATTTAAAACAGATTAAGTACAATACCGTAACATCCTTGCCTCAAGATTTGACTCACCAGCACCACCATTATTTATAACCCGCTCACTTACTCTAACATAGAGGTCAACGACATTACCTTTCCGTCGTGAATCAAGTGCCCTCACACAACAATAAAGAGTAGTTCCACACACAATAGACCTTAAGAACATTTAGGACCTCAAGATAGAAAGAATTCTCTCTCTCTCAGAAACAACATTCATATGCCACAAAAGACGTACCATAGGCTTTCTCGTAGTGTACTACTCTACTAATTGAGCTCATTCAGTCAAGGATCAAGTAGGACTTTAATTAGTTGTAATGTAGGCTACGGGATGGGTAGGATACATTTAGATATAAGAGTGACTACACCTCCCTAAGCACTTTTAATACATACATTTCATTGTTCAAAACCCACATTTATGTCAAACCTTAACTCCACCTTCACATCAATATCCATTAACTCCCAACTCCTTTAAGCACAATTACATCAAGAGTCACCACTATCAAAGCATAATTTTCACAATCATATACTTATTTTTTTCTTTCTTTTTCAATTCTAGTGGCTCTTACTTTTTCAATACAATGCACCTTTCTCCTTATTTCATTAGTTCCACTCAAAAGCCAAACCAACCACCCCACACTTCAATTCTTATAAAGTTCATAACAAATTCAAGTGCTCACGAGAGGTAAAAGGTTCAAATAAATGGTCAATTCAAACAAATGGGCAAGGCTTGTAATATGGTTGCCAAAAAAAGAGGATTACAGGCTTAAAGGGGTTAACTAAAACACATAACAATCAGGTGGGTAAAAGTATATAACTGGCTCAACAAAGAAATGCCTATATCACTTCCAAGACTGAAGAAAACTTCTACTTCGCTTTGCAAACACACGGGGTAAGTTCTAGACATCAAATGTAATTCACAGAATACACAAAACCTCCCACACACATGGCACATAACTCACTCAGGATTGGACTATCAAGACACTCTAGTCAAAGCAGTTAAGCAAAGTAAAAATTATACAATTTAAGGTACTTATACAAGAGTCAAAAACTGAGCCTAATCGCCACAACTAAAGCACTTACTATTCTCAAGGCATAATAAAGTCAAGAGATATTTCCTTCAATTTAAATCATAGGACAAGGTTTCCTACTCCTAACAAAAATAAAAACTAACTACACCCAGTTCAAACAAAACCCTTGGAAAAGAACCGCGGCACAAAGAAAAACCAAGAGAAACTTATAACACTACATACAAAAGAAAATCTTTTTGTCTTTTCCTTTCGACTTTAATCCCCACGAAACCCGTCGAATGATATCCATCGTCGGGAAAAATCAAAATATTTTCAATTTTTATGGTTTTTGTTTTTCAATATCTAACTACTACAACTAACAAAAAGAAACATATATACAAACATACATACAAATATCCCCCCACCCCACACATTAAGTTGTGTCATATCCCCAAGACACACAATTAAAAAGCATAAGGTAAAGGAAACTTCTCTGAATATCTAGTCGGGGTCTGAGTCAAAGTCGGGCTCCATTCCTCGCCTTCGAAATAATGCGTACATCCAGGCAGACAATTTCTTCTCAGCCTTCTTGGTACACCCCACACTTTTCTTTCTCACTCAATGCAACCTTCCATTTTGAGCCCTTCACTTTTCATTCAACACTTGTAGCTAGTTTTTCCATTTGTGCCCCCTTTTCTACATTCATATCAAAAGTCACCGTCTCCTTGCCCACTCTATGCATGAGTTTCCTCTCATGTATATCTATTATAGCTCTACCCGTCGTTAAGAATGGTCTTCCTAGGATGAGGGGGGCCTCCTTGGTTTCCTTCATATTCACCACTATAAAATCCACAGGAAATACAAACTTATCCACCCGAACTAACACATCTTCCACTATCCTCATGGGTATTAAAGTCATTTAGTCTGCCAGCTGCAAAGATATTGGCACCAACCTTATCTCTCTAATCTCCTTCTCCAGTTTTCTGTAAATAGATAGAGGCACTAAATTAATTGAGGTACCAGAATCATATAAAGACTTATCAAAATTTATAGTCCCTAATGAGCAAGGTATTGTAAAACTCCCTGGATCTCCACACTTTTGTGGGAGTTTATTTTGTAATATAGCATTTCAATGCTCTGTAAGCTTGACCACTGAGGTCTCCTCTATTTTCCTCTTCTTTGTCAGGATCTCCTTTGTAAATTTTGCATAAGCAGGCATTTGTGAGAGCACTTCTGTGAATGGTAAGTTCACATGAACCTGTTTTAGCACATCCAAAAATCTCCCAAACTGCTTGTCCAGCTTTTCTCTATATAGCTTTTGAGGGAAAGGTAAAGCAGGCATATGTCTGCTCTCCTCATGTTCCTCCTTTTTGCTTTTTCTTCCTTCTTCTTCTTCTCAGTTTTCGTTGGGCCTTTTTTCTTCTTGTCATCATCACTTTTTAGCTACTTCCTACTTTCATTTGCAATTATCGGACCATTTTGGATTGGGATGGGATCTTTCAACACTTGCCCACTTCTCAAGGTCACATCATTCATTATTTCTTTGGGATTTCTCTCAGTATCAGCAGGAGAGTTCCCGGAATCCTCTCAGACAATATAGTGGCTAGCTTCCCTACCTGTCTTTCCAAGTTTTGAAAACCAATACCTATTTCTTTTATAGCTACTCCATGTTCCCGTATAGCTGCACTATGAGTTTCAATCCTCTCATCAGTTTTTAGAATGAAGGACTTCATGAGATCTTCTATGCCAGACTGAATGGGTTGTTGAGGCTGAAATTGCTGCCTCTATTGATTTTGGAATGCTGAAGCTCCTTGTACCTGGGGTCTAGAGTAATTTTGTTGCCATGCATTCGCGGTACCCCCCAGGTGAACTCCACGAACAACCGGGGTGCCCTTGACCCATTGCATTAAAATTGTAGTTTCCCACAATATTTATTTCCTCAGTTGAGGTTTGACACTCATGAGTAGGGTGTCCTCTTCCACATATATCACAAGCTTTGTGAGGCTCACTTTGTATCGAGGCTAAGGTCAGCTTCCTTATCTCTTTGGCCATAGCATCAAGTTGTACCTGCACAGATGTGTTAGCATCAACCTGGTAAACACCAGTTGATCTTCTTCTTTTAACACTCTCAGAGGGCCATTGATTTGCATCTTCAGATAACTCGTCAAGAATTGTGATTATCTCCTCTGGAGTCTTCTTCATCAATAGATCTCCAGCTGGATTGCTCAATGTTCTACGTGAGACCGGTGTCAATCTATCCCAAAAGTCTTAGAGTTGCATCCAGATTTCAATTCCGCTATGTTGACACTTTCTAACAATCTCCTAAAACCTCTCCCATGCTTCAAAAACAGTTTCATTCTCTTTCTCGCAGAAGTTATGGATTTCTCTTCTAAACTTGACCGTTTTAGATGAGGAGAAATATTTATCAAGAAATTTTATGGTCATCTCCTCCCAAGTTCTATTTGATCCCGTGGGGAAGCTCCAAAGCCACTGCTTGGTATCATCTTTGAGTGTGATGGGGAATGCCCTTAAGTACACTGTATCTTGGGGGACACCGTTATATTGAAAGGTGTTCATAATCTCCTCGAAGTCCATTAGATGTATGTTTGGATCTTCGTTTGGTTTCCTTCTGAAGACACAACAATTCTGAAGAGTTTGAAGCAACCCTTACTTCAATTCAAAGCTGTTTGCTACAATTGGAGGTGGTCTCACACTTGATAATCCTTGATTGTATACCGGTTTAGAATAATTTCCAAGTGGTCTCCCAGGCGTGGGAGCTATATTTTCGAATTGGTATGCACCATAAAGTTGATTTTGAGCAATTCTACGACCCTTCTCTTCTTCGTAGATAATTTGTGAATCTTTGATAGCTGCTTCCTCAACATCTTGTGCAGCTTGTTCTCTTCGTTGGACTGCTTCTCTCGCAGCCAAATCTACATTATCATCACTGATTCCAGCCATATCTTTGGTTGAGGATTGCCCAACCTTTTCTGATGTCTCGGTGAGACTTATTTCCTTCCTCAACTGCCATATTTGTTTTTCAATATCAGGTTCATATGGTAGCACTTCCTTCGCAGAAGTTCGAGTTATGCACCAATCTAACCTGTAACATGCGCACAGTCAAAGAACACCAAACAT
The DNA here is from genome assembly GCF_000715075.1 of Nicotiana tabacum. Classification (NCBI taxonomy): domain Eukaryota; kingdom Viridiplantae; phylum Streptophyta; class Magnoliopsida; order Solanales; family Solanaceae; genus Nicotiana; species Nicotiana tabacum. Next base: position 47,373,230 of record NC_134092.1, read on the forward strand.
AAAAAGAGAAAAAAAAGAAAAATTCCTGAATTACCACTACAAACTATTTCAAACACTATTAATTGCCAATCCCCAGCAACGGCACCAAAGTTTGACCAGCGCAAAACTCACACTTAAATTATGCTCGATAGTCAAAGATAGTATAGTATTATATCGTATCCACATGGATTAGAGTTAAAAAATATTTTTGTAGTTTCTAGCTTGACTGCTATCCAGGAGAATCAATAATCTAGATTTATATGATTAGTAACTAAATTAACTAAGAGTCTAAAGCTATTGACTAATGGAAGAAGATAGGGTTTTGATATGATAGGTGCAAGATAATTGTTCGGGATTTAACTCTAGATAATTCACTTCTATTATTCAAGTGAGTCTCTCGAATTCACTCAATTATTAGTTCAAACGTTTAGTAGAAACTCCTCTCTCGATTAAGTCTCAACCTCAAAAGATGAACCAATTTAAGCCATGTGAAGATATGCAAGAATTCGTAGTGGATTGGTCTTTAGGAGAACCTCTTTCTATTATCCTCCTAACTAGGTTTAATTAATGATTCAACTAGCCTCTTTCGATTACTTAGAAGAATCTATGAACTCAACCAACAATATAATGCAAAAATATCAAAATTTATTCCTCTCTCGATTACATGAACAACTAAATATAAATGCAACAATTAAATCATCCAAAAATGATTCAATACATAAAACTAGAGTTATAATCCACAAACAATAATCAATACAATAAATCCATGAAACCCTAAAGGAACTTACTCCATATATATGGAGAAGTTCACAAATAAAATTAAAGTATAGGAAAAGATAAATTCAATCCAAACTCGGGACTTGAGTGAGGAAAGAATGATGAAATCCTTGTGCTTTTGCTCCTCCAACTCCTCCATAGCTTCCTTAGGTCTAAACTGTGTCAAAAGTCCAGAAAATAATATTTTTCCATGTACTTATATCAAGTAGGGTCGTGCCCAGATAAAATCACCTTCTCCTAGACGAAATAGGAAAATTACTCTGTAAATATTGCACAGGTGCGCCGCATGGGGCGACGCGCCATGCAGGGTGTTAGTGGGGAAATTCAGAGAGTTGGTTCTGACAGGTAGTAGAGAAATGCACAAGCGCGGTGCCCCACACGTCGCTCCATGCGCCGCGGTAGTGGGGATTTCTCAGAGTACAGATTTTTCTTGGCTTTTGACGTCCAAACTTGGTCCTCGAACCCCGAACACGATTCCGGCTTAATCCCTTAGGCTTTTACTCAGACTTTGAAGCTCCAAATCACTCGAATTCATTCCATAACATCTACAAAGCTCGGTATCACTCCTACAAGGCATAAAACACTTAATAAGGTCAAAATACTATCAATTAAATCTCAAAATGAATAAAGTGTAGTAAAGTAGAGTGCATTAAGCGACTAAAACACGAGATTATAGCCTACCACCAGTAGCCCGACTAATGCAACTTCACTCATCTGGGCTCAGTTCTCAAAGATGTTCATCAGGGAGTTTATTCCGTAGAGTCTTATGGATGCATGGTGTGCAGAGTTTGAGCAGTTGCGCTAGAGTGTTATGATCGTATTAGAGTATGTTGTTAGGTTCATTGAGTTGTCCATACATGCATCTACATTAGTTTCCATTGTTAGCGAGTCCGTCGATTTATCGAGGGGCTCAACCACGTTATTAGATTTAGCATGGCTCGAGAGTTGGAGACTGATACCCATACCAGCAGATTGTGGAGATCGCTCAGAGATTAGAGGGTATGTGGGTACGGGAGAGACAGGAGAGGGAGGCCTAGAGGCCTCGATATTCTGGCACATATAGTGGTGCCCATACCCCAGTTGAAGCTCGTCATGGTAGAGGCTTTGTGAGCTGTCTTGTTCATTCAGCACTTCCAGCTTCGAGCAGTATTCCGGTCACTCCCAGGTCTCACGTTGCCCATTATCCACCACCACTATTTAGTGCACCTCTTGCACGAGGTGCTTTCAGTGGTCAGTCCAGTCGGACAGGCCCGAGCCAGTCGCAGTAGCCATATCCTCTGAGAGCTTATTTTGAGTGTGGTGATACTCGTCATATGGTGAGGGATTGCCCCAGACTCAGGAGGGGTGCACGTCCATAGACCACTCAGGCTCCACGTGTTCCACACGTTCCTCAGGCCGTGGTTACTACAGCAGTTGCCACTCTACCTGCACAACCAGCTAGAGGTAGAGGTCGGGCGAGTAGGGGTCACCCTAGAGGGGGAGGCCAGGCCAAATGTTATGCTTTTCTGACTAGGACGGAGGCGGTTGCATGCAACTTAGTTATCATAGGTATTGTTCCGGTTTGTCATAGAGATGCATCAGTCTTATTTGATCCAGGCTCCATTTATTCCTATGTATCATCTTATTTTGCTCCATATTTGGGTATATCCACTAAAGTAAGTTGAAATTTTCCATGTGTTTAGTTTGTTAATTGTTTGTACAAAAATTGAATATTTATTCCTTGCAACCTAATTATTGTTTATTATCATTAGAATGAGTCGTGTGGATATTGGGACTGGCAAGACGAGCCCTTTGCGGACTGAGTGTTGATATAAATTAATAAGTTGTAGTATAAATTGGATGCTGCTAATGTTACAATCAATATGTTGAAGCAATTGTTGGAGTCGTGCAAGTTAGAAAGGGACAAATCATTGGAAAAAAGTTGAAGATATGGAGGCTTCAAAAAATGTTGAAGGGAACAAAGCAAGGAAAATCGAAGATAAAATGGTTAAGATGAAGTTGTTTATTTGGATTTTAGTTGCACTTTTTGTTGGATTTGTTGCGGCAATGTGGATGAACAAAATTATATAAAAGAAAGATGGCATATGCTCCATATTGATGTTCCTAGTTCTTGTAAAACTTAGATATTTCTAGCTACTATTTTTTGATGCTCCTATCTACTGACTTTTGATATTCTTAGCCATTGTAAAACAATGACATCAATTGTTAATGTATGTTTCGAAGTTATTGTAATATAATGACGTTGCTTGTTCAATAATTGTTTATGTACTAGTTGTGCTACAAGTCCTAATCCACTATAGGCACTTCATACACTCCTAATTAGCTATAGGCACATCTGGTGAGGTATGTGTTTCCTTCGCCAAAGCTGTAAATGAAACATGTGTTTCCAAATGATTAAAGACACTTCGAAACATAGACACTTGAAGACAAATGCTTACAACATATAACTTACAACTTAGAGCTTAGAACTTACAACTTGCAATTTTGAACTCCAATATGGCAAGTTACAACTTCGAAATATCAGTTAGATTAATATGACATCCAATTTCAGTAATTACATCACCAAAAACATACACCCAAAAATAGTAACTACAGTAATTACATCACCAAAAACATACACCAAAAAACAGTAATTACAGTAATTACATCACTTGACCATACCGAGTCATGAAGGCAGTCTTCGGAATATATGGATCCAGAATCTTCAACTGACGATAGCCTGACCGCAAATCAATCTTTGAGAACACTTCGGCACCCTGTAGCTGATCAAATATAGGTCATCAATGTGTGGCAGTGGATACCTATTACTCACTGTAACCTTGTTCAACTGTCGAAAATCAATAAGCATGCACATAGAACTATTCTTCTTCTTTACAAACAAGACTTGAGCACCCCAAGGTGACACATTGGGATGAATGAAGCCCTTATCAAGAACCTCTTGCAACTGCTCCTTTAACTCCTTCAACTCCGCTGGGGCCATACGATATGGTATAATAGAAATAGGCCAAGTGCCTTGATGGTAGGATATAATTGCATATTTTAGTTACTTATTGCACTCTAATTTACCGTACTTTAATTGAGTTTAAGCATTAATCGTTACGGTTTTGCACTAATTATGTGTTTTATGTCTTATAGGAGTGATCCCGAGCTATGTAGATGTTATGAAATGAATTCAAGCTATTCTGGAGCTTTGAAGTCTGAGTAAATGCTCAAGGATTAAGTTGGGATTGTATTGGGGGTCAACGAACAATCATACACTTAACGAAAGAAACAGAGAATCGAGCAGGATGCAACCCAGCTGCGCGAGCGTGCACTGGTCTCGCATGTAAGGCGGAATACCTTCCAAAGTGTGCGGCCATATGTGCGAGCACACTCCCAGGTGCACGGCCGTGCATGTCCTATTCTGGGAAGAGTCCTATTTCGCGTAGGAGAAGGTATGTTCGTTTTGGCCGGGCCTACTTGGTATATATACATGAAAAAATGTTATTTTTGGGGACTTTTGACACATCTAAAACCTAAGGAAGCTAAGAAGAAGGGGGAGAAGGAAGAGCACAAGGATTTTATCATTTAATCCTCACCCAAGATAAGGGTTTGGATCGTTTAAGCTTTTCTTTAACTTAAACTTATTTGTGATGAATTACTCCATATATATGGAGTAGTTCTCTTTAGGAATTGATGGATTTGGTGTATTGAGAATTGTTTGTGGATATTAACTCTAGTTTTTATGTGTTGGATCATTTTGGGTGTTTTAATTGTTGCATCTATTTTCACGTGTCATGTAATCGAAAGAGGCATAACTTGTGATGTTTTTGCATTATCTTGTTGGTCGAATTCATTGATTCTTCATAGTAATCAAAAGAGGCTAGTTGAATTATTCTTTAGACCTAGTAAAGAGGATAATCGGAAGAGGTTCTCCTAAAGACCATTCCACTACGAATTCCTGTATATCTTCACCGAGCTTAACTTAGTTCATCTTGTGAGGTTGAGACCTAATCTAGAGAGGAGTTTCCACTAAACGTTTGAACTAATAATTGAGTGAATTCGAGAGACTCACTTGAACCTTATAAGTGAATCAACTAGAATTAAATCCCAGAAAAGTACCTTGCACCTATCCAATCAACCCCTATTTTCTTCCATTGATATCTTCTTTGCTTACTCTTGTCGCGATTGTCATTAGCCAATAGTTTAGACTTTTAGTTAATTATAGTTTTTAATCACATAAATCTCAACTGTTGATCATTTTGGATAGCAACCAAGCTATAAACTACGAAAATACTATTTAACTCCAATCCTTGTGGATACAATATTTTATTATACTATATTCGACTAGCGAGCATATTTAAGTGTGTGTTTTGCGCTCGTCAATTTTGGCGCCGTTGCCGGGGATTGGCAATTAATTGTGTTTGAAATAGTTTGTGGTGCTAATTCAGGAATTCTTTCTTTTTATTTTATTTTTTTCTTTTTACGTTTGGTGTTACTTGACTGTGCCCTAGCTACAGGTTAGATTGGTGCATGACTCGATCCTCTGGGAAGGAAGCACTCCCATATGAACCAGAAATCAAGAAACAACTGCGACAATTGAGAAAGGAAAGAAATCTCCCCGACAATACAGAGAAGGTTGGGCAATCCTCAACCAAGGAAGTTATGGCGGGAGATGAGGATAATGTTGATTTTGCTGCAAGAGAGGCAGCCCAAGAAAGAAAAAAGCGGCACGAGATGCTGAGGAGATAGCTCTTTGAAATGAACAACTTGTCTATAAAGAGGAGAGGGCTCGGAGAATTGCTCAGAATATACCTTTGGGTGCAGACCAATTCGGAAATATAGCTCCTGGTGTTGGGCGACCACTGGGTGATTATGTTAGACTGGTCTACAGACAAGGATTATAAAGTGTGAGACCACCTCCAGTTGAATCTAACAAATTTGAGTTAAAGCAGGGGTTGCTTCAAACCCTTTAAAATAGCCGTGTCTTCAGAGGAAAGATGAACGAAGACCCAAACAACCATCTAGTGGATTTCGAAGAGATTATGAACACCTTTCAATACAATGGTGTTTCACAAGATGTAGTTTACTTAAGGGCATTCCTCTTCACTCTCAAAGATGGTGCGAAGCACTGGTTTTGAAGCTTGCCTAATGGAACAATTAGAACATGGGATGAGATGACCAGAAAATTTCTTGACAAATATTTCTCATCAGCTAAGATGGGCAAGTTTAGAAGAGAAATTCATAACTTCTACCAGAACGAGACTGAAACTGTATTTGAAGCATGGGAGAGGTTTAAGGAGATAGTGCGAAAGTGACAACATAGCGGAATTGAACACTGGATACAACTCTAGGACTTTTGGGATGGATTGACACCCGCCGCTCATAGAACATTGAGTGATGCAGCTGGAGGCCCGTTGATGAAAAAGACTCCAGAGGAGATAGTCACAATTCTTGATGAGTTATCTGAAGATGCAAATCAGTGGGCCTCTGAAATTGCTGAAAGAAGAAGATCCACTGGTGTTCACCAGGTTGATGCTAACACATATGTGCAGGTACAACTTGATGCCATGGCAAAAGAGATAAGAAAGCTGACCTTAGCTTCAATATAGAGTGATAATCACGCAACTTGTGATATATGTGGAAGAAGATACCTTACTCATGAGTGTCAGAACTCAACTGAGGAAGTAAATGTTGTGGTAAATTATAACTTCAATGCAATGGGTCAGAAGTACCCCGGTTTTTCATGGAGTTCACCTGGGGGTACTGCAAATGCATGGCAACAAATCAATCCCAGATTTCAAGGACAAGGAGCTCCTGGTTCTGCGACTCAGTCGAGGCCGTAGTTCTAGCCTCAACATTCCACTCAGCATGGGCTAGAAGATCTAATGAAGTCCTTCATTGTCAAGACAGGTGAGAGATTAGATGCTCATGGTTCAGCTATCAAAGAACTTGGCACTGGTTTGCGGAACTTGGAGAAGCAAGTGGGACAAATTGCAACTGTATTGTCTGAGAGAATCCCAGGTACTCTACCAGCTGACACTGAGAAAAATTCCATAGAAATGGTAAATACTGTGACCTAGAGAAGCGGGCAAGTGTTGAAAGATCCCACCCCTGTCCAACAAGAGTATGTACTTGAAAAAGAAGTTGAGGAGTAGCTGAAAAATTAAGATGATAAGAAGAAGAAAGGTAAGAAAGGAGCTCAGAAAAAAAAAGGAGGAAACTTTAAGAAGGGAGGAATCTAATGAGAGCGAGCATATGCCTGCTCTACCCTTCCCCAAAAGTTATATAGAGAAAAGATGGACAAGCAGTTTGATAAATTTCTAGGGATGCTGAGACAGGTTAATGTAAATTTGCCATTCACAGAAGTTCTCTCACAAATGCCAGCTTATGCCAAATTCTTGAAGGAGATCCTTACAAAGAAGAGGAAGATAGAAGAGACCTCAGTGGTCAAGCTCACTGAGCATTGCATCACAATCTTGCAAAACAAACTCCCACAAAAGTGTGGAGATCTAGGGAATTTTACTATACCTTGCTCGTTAGGCACTCTTAATTTTGATAAATATTTATATAATTCTGGTGCTTCAATTAATTTAATGCCTTTGTTTATATATAGGAAATTGGAGAATGAGCTTGGAGAGATAAGGTCTGCGCCAATTTCTTTGCAGCTGGCAGACCAAACAACTATCATACCCGAGGGGATAGTGGAAGATGTCTTAGTTCGGGTAGATAAGTTTTCATTTCCTGTAGATTTCATAGTGGCGAAGATGGAGAAGAATAAAGAGTCCCCCCTTATTTTAGGAAGACCATTCTTAGCGACGGGCAGAGCAAGATTAGACACACATGATAGAAAGCTCATGCTTAGAGTGGGTGAGGAGACGTTGACTTTCGAGATGAATGTGGAGATGGGGGTGAGAAAGGAGAAGCCAACTGAAAGTGTAGCGTGGAGAGTGAAAAGCTCTTACTTTTTCAAAACAATGCACCTTTCTATCTAAAGTGTAGGGTGGGGGATATATTTGTATGTATGTTGTATGTATATTAATTTGGTTAGTGTATGTATATTTATTTGGTTAGTTTCTTTTGGTCAGTTGTAGTAGTTTGATAGAAAAAAATTGGAAAACCATAAAAAATTTAAAATTTGAGATTTTTCGACGGGTTTCTTGAGGGATTAAAGTTGAAAGAAAAAGACAAAAAGATTTTATTTTTTTAGGTAGTGTATTAATTCCCCCTTGGTTTTTCTTTGTGCCGCGATTCTTTTCCAAGGGTTTTGTTTGAACCGGATATAGTTAGTTTTATTTTTAGAAGTAGGAACCCTTGTGCTATGGTTTGAATTGAAAACAACGTCTCTTGACTTTATTATTCTTTGAGAATAGTGAGTACTTTAGTTGTTGACTCTTGCATATGTACCTTAAACTGTATAATCTTAACTTTTCTTAACTACTTTGGTTAAAGTATCTTGATAATCCAATCTTGAGTGAGTAATGTGCCATATGTGTGTGAGGTTTTGTGTATTCTGTGCATTACATTTTGATGTCTAGAACTTGCCCCGTATATTTGTAAAGTGAAATAGAAGTTTTATTCAGCCTTGAAAGTGATATAGGCATTTCTTTGTTGAGCCAATGATATCCGTTTACCCACCAAATTGTTATGTATCATAGTTGAATTTGATTTGAATTAACCATCTATTTGAACCATTTACCTCTCGTGAGCACTTAAAATTGAATGAAGTTTGTAAAAGCTGAAGTGTGGGGTGATTGGGTTGGTTTTGGAGTGGAGCTAATGAAATAAGGAGAAAGGTGCACTGCTTTAAAAAAAGAAGTGAGAGCCACTTGGATTGAAAAAGAAAAGGAAAAATAATAATTGTATGGTTGTGAAAAATATTCCTTGATAGTGGTAACTCTTGATATATTTGTGCTTAAAAAGTTGGGAGTTAATGTAAATTGATGTGAAGGTGGAGTATTGGTTTGACATAAGTGTGGGGTTTTAACAATGAGATGTATGTATTAAAGTGCTTAGGGAGGTATAGTCACTCTTATATATAAATGTATCCTACCCGTCCCGTAGCTTACATTACAAACATTTATGGTCCTACTTGATCCTTGACTGAATGAGCTCAATTAGTGGAGTAGTACACTACGAGGAAGCCTATGGTTCATCTTTTGTTGCATATGAATGTTGTTTCTGAGAGTGAGCGAATTCTTTCGATTTGAAGTTCCTAATTGTTCTTAAATATGATTGTTTGTGGAATACTCTCTTTTGTTGTGAGGGCACGTGATTCATGAAGGAAAGGTAATGTTTTTGACCTCTGTGTTAGAGTAAGTGAGCGTGTTGTAAATAATGCGTGGTGCTTTAGAGTCAAATCTTGAGACGAGGATGTTACGTAAGAGTGCTTAGTCTATTTCAAATATTCTTGGTTATGATGAGTTATGAAAATTGTTTAAAAAGGCCGTGTCATTATAAAGTGTTGTTTGATTGCTTCAGGAAGAGCAATGGTTTAAGTGTGGGGTGTTAATGGTAGGCTATAATTGCGTGTTTAAGTTGTTTATCACACTCTAATTTGCTGTACTTTAATTGATTTTGAGCGCTAATCATTAGTGTTTTGCACTAATTGTGTATTTTATGCCTTGTTGAGTGATCCCAAGCTATGTAGATGTTATGGCATCAATTCAAGCTATTCTGGAGCTTTGAAGTTTGAGTAAAAGCTCAAGGGTTAAGTTGGGATCGTGTTCGGGGATCAACGGACAATCATGCACTTAACGAAAGAAACGGATAATTGAGTAGGACGCCACCCAGGTACGCGAGCGCACACTGGTCGCGCACTGGGCGTGCATGTGAGGCAGAATACCTTCCAAAGTGTGCGTCCATATGCGCGAGCACACTCCCAGGTGTGCGGCCGCGCACGTCCTATTCCGGGAAGAGTCCTATTTCGCGTAAGAGAAGGTGTGTTCGTTTGGGCTCGACCTACTTGGTATATATACATGGAAAAACATTATTTTTGGGGACTTTTGACACATCTAAAACCTAAGGAAGCTCAGGAGAAGGGGGAGAAGGAAGAACACAAGGATTTCATCATTCAATCCTCACCCAAGACAAGGGTTTGGATCGTTTATGCTTTCCTTTAACTTAAACTTATTTGTGATGAATTACTCCATATCTATGGAGTATTTCTCTTTAGGGATTGATGAATTTGGTGTATTGAGAATTGTTTGTGGATATTAACTCTAGTTTTTATGTATTGGATCGTTTTGGGTGTTTTAATTGTTGCATCTATTTTCACATGTCATGAAATCGAAAGAGGCATAACTTGTGATGTTTTTGCATTATCTTGTTGGTTGAATTCATTGATTCTTCATTGTAATCTAAAGAGGCTAGTTGAATTATTGTTTAGACCTAGTTAGGAGGATAATCGAAAGAGGTTCTCCTAAAGACCAAACCACTACGAATTCCTGTATATCTTCACCGAGCTTAACTTAGTTCATCTTGTGAGGTTGAGACTTAATCGAGAGAGAAGTTTCCACTAAACGTTTGAACTAATAATTGAGTGAATTCGAGCGACTCACTTGAACCTTATAATTGAATCAACTAGAGTTAAATCCCAGATAAGTATCTTTCACCTATCCAATGAACCTCTATTTACTCACATTGATATCTTCTTTGCTTACTCTTGTCGCGATTGTCATTAGCCAATAGTTTAGACTTTTAGTTAATTATAGTTTTTAATCACATAAATCTCAACTGTTGATCATCTTGGATAACAACCAAGCTATAAACTACGAAAATACTGTTTAACTCCAATCCCTGTGGATACGGTATTTTATTATACTATATTCGACTAGCGAGCATATTTAAGTGTGTGTTTTGCAATTTTCAACCAAAAGCTTCAAATCTTCAAGAACCAAGTGTGTGTGCAAGAACCCTAGCTCTAAAACATGTGTTCTCTAGTCAAGAGATGTCAAAGATGTCCCAAAGATCTGTTTCCAATTAGCTAGGTCGTGTATTTGTGGGTTTGGAATAGATAAAATGTGAATTGCCAAGTCTGTCCAGGGATGGAGCCCATTGACCGCACCTGCGGAAACAATCATCGGAGGTGCGACTCCGAAAAAGCGGACATGCATTCGCAGATGCGAAGCTTGTGGAGAATTTCCTACTCCGCAGAAGCGGCTTCACAAATGTGGACCTCAACCACATATGCGGTTCCGCATAAGCGGATTCGTGGTCGCAGGTGCACTTCTAGTGAAATTTCTCCTATTCTTCATACGCGGCCTTTTCTCGCAGGTGCGGGCCCGTAGAAGCGGGCACCCTTCCATAGATGCAGTTTCACTGAAGAAGTTTTGCACTTCTTCCCTCTTTTTTGCTCAATTCCACTTCAATTGACTTCAATTCTTTTCACGACTCATTGCACCTGAAAATCTAGCAATGCACACCTTAAATCACCTCATTTTATAATTAAAGGACACAAAAACTAAAGAAAAGAGACTAGAATAAATGGTAAAATCACCACTTATCAGGTACCGATTGTGGTGTATTCGTACTATGCTTCTGCACATTTTGTGCAGATCCAGATACATCAGATCATGCCGGACGGTAGAGATTGGAGTTGAGCTTGAGTTGTGAAGACTTTAAGGTATACCTGTTGTTCGCGCTCGTAGGCCTCAGAGTCACCTTCTGTTGTATTTCATCAATACTGTCATTTGAATTCTAGAACAATGTTGTATTTAGAGATTTCTAGTGTATTTTAGTAGAGCTTGTGACTCCGTACTACCGGTTTTGGGGATGTATGACCATTATTTTGTTTCAGATATGTTATGTCAATTGTAAATTTAATTTAATAGCTAGGTTGTTTATTTTTTTTAAATCTCAGTATGTGTTACGCTTACCTAGTCTTAGAGACTAGGAGCCTTCACGATCCTAAATGTGTGATTTTGGGGTCGTGATAAGTTGGTATCAGAGCTCTAGATTCATAGGTGATATGAGTCATAATCAAGTTTAATAGAGTCTTGCAGATCGGTATGGAGACATCTGTACTTATCTTCAAGAGGCTACAGAACTATTAGGAATTCCACTTCTTTCTTTCATTATTGTGTAGATTTATTGATTTCAGAATTTGAGCCTTTGTCTTCCTATTCTCTCATAGATGGTGAGGACACGCATTACTGGACACCCGCTCCCCCTGCTAGAGTCGCGAGAGGCCAAGGAGGGGCACATGCCACAGCTAGGGCACCTGCTAGAGCAGCGACTGAGGAGCCACCAGAAGCTCTGGTTGGGGGGCAGGCACCTGAGACACCTGTTGCTACCCCAGGACTTCTGTCACGCCCCAAAATCGGGGAGCGTGACCGGCGCTCAACCGAGTGAACCCGGCCGAGCAAGCGTATTAGATTTCCTTCTACCCAGCTCATTCATGAATAAACAGATTATATGTTTTCGTTATTAAAACAATAAAGTGATCATGTCTGCAATTCCAATTTCTTACCATTAGTTACTTCGTTTTAAGGTCTCAATTTCACACACATTTTTCATAATCTGAATTGGAAATAGTAATTCAAACACAACATAATGAGTTTGACTTCCCATCACCAATATACAACCCACACTATGTCTACGGAGACTTTATAGATAAAGAAGAGTATAATGATAATGCCGGCAACAAGGCCCCGCCTGTACCTCAAACAAAATACACAAAGAACAAAAGATACATGACTCTAGGATTAAGTGGGGCTCACCAAGTTAGCTATAAAGAAGGTGTACTGCTATCACTGATCAATATCTCCTGCTGTGGAACCACCTGCATCCATTTAAAGATGCAGCGCCCCCGGCAAAAGGGATGTTAGTATCGTCGAATAGTACTAGTATGAAAACCAAACACCAATTTAAGAATTTGGAAATACAATATGAATATGATGAATCAAGGTGGAAATAGAATAATATAGATAACCGTTTAAATCAGAGCAAGCTTATTAAAAGCTATCAATAACATTTATAGGATTTAAGATGAGATCCTATGTAACCATCTTTACATAAAGCGGCCCCGCCGCCTCACCCAATGTATGCAGGTGGAGGTGTAAGCGCAATACCACAACTCTACTCAAGCGGCCCTACCGCTTCCCCCCAATGTATGTGGGTGGAGGTATAACCACAATACCAAGAACTTACACAAAGTAGCTATGCTGCCTCACCCCAATGTATGCGGGTGGAAAGGCATCAATGATACCAATACCTACACAAAGCGGCTATGATGCCTCACCTCAATATATATATGTGGGTGGTGGTGTAACAATAATACCAAAACTATACACAAAGTGGTCATACCGCCTCACCCCAATGTATGCGGGTGGAGGTGTAATCCCACAATAGCATAATACCTACACAAAGCGGTCATGCCGCCTCACCCCAAAATATGCAGGTGGAGGTGTAGCACAATCACAATCTCTCCACAACTTTGCATAATAATTTCCACATAAATCATGACTTGAAATTATAACATGTAGATACACAATCCATAGTTTGGAACACCTCCTCAATTTATATTGCATTATGATAAGAGCATTTGAAACACGTATTGAACATATATCGTTATCATAAAACTTATCAGAATACTCGATTTGTAATCAACATCTTGGAACTTACAAGGATAATGGGGATTCCAATTCTTAAAGAAAAGTTTAGCCAACATACCTCAACGGAGCTTCCTTAAACCCTATAATGTTCGGAAATTCTTAGCAACTTCAATTTATTTTAGAAATATAACAAATTGAACCAAAATTAGAAAGTTGCTCATGGTTCTATCTCGTTTGAGGATTTTATCAAACACTAGGTGTGCATTAAGGTTTCAAGGTCCTTTTATGGAGGATTCCATCATCCCACAACCCAATCTTTACCATTTTTAGCTCAACAATCTTCCTACACCCTTTGATAATACATGCATGTAAAATAAACAACTCTCATGCCCAAATATTATCTTGCTAATTATCCATTTCTAGACAAAATTCGAAATTGAGGGTTAGGGTGTAGAATCTTACCTCTAGGATGAAGACCTAGTGAGTTTACTTCTTAATCTTCCAAAATTTGAGCAAGAATTGAAGAACAATTATTGAGGAACACCTTCTCACTCTAGGGCACTCTCTCACACTCTAAAATGTCAGATTTTAGCTCAAAAATGGCCCAAAGCATGTATTTAACAAAGTAGGGTTGAGTTTTAAAAATGCAAAAATGAAGATCCAGAACAAGGTCTGCGATCGCATAATGGATATGCGGACCGCATATCGGCCGCATAATTGGTGTCCAAAGCTGGCCAAAAATCTGCCTGGGTCTACAGTCACTATGAGGCCCACAGACCTGTTATGCGGTCGCATAATGAACCGTAGAACAGTTTTGCATAGTCGACCGCAGAATGGAATCTAAAATTTCCCCTCCCGCCTCACTCTGCGGCCATTATGCGGTCCGCAGAGTGATTTTGCAGTCATATAATGGACTGCAGAAACACATTTTTCTGCCAAAAACTTTCCTTTGTCCCCCAGTGCATTGTTCAACCCAAAAAATTCTATAATCCTCAACACGTAAAACCAATTCGGCACCACAAAATATTATTTTCTTTTACAAATTTTTACGGGGCCTTACATTCTTCCCCACTAAGGATCATTCGTCCTCGAATGAGGGTCAAAATATATTATTAGCATCTTATGCAACTCAGTTTTCATACCATACACTAGCAGCCCCAACTTTGACTAACTCCCTAAATTTTCAAAAATATCGCACAACCCAGGTTTCAAGGTCCTTTTATGGAGGATTCCATCATCCCACAACCCAATCTTTACCATTTTTAGCTCAACAATCTTCCTACACCCTTTGACAACACATGCATGTAAAATAAACAACTCTCATGCCCAAAAATTATCTTGCTAATTACCCATTTCTAGACAAAATTCGAAATTGAGGGTTAGGGTGTAGAATCTTACCTCTAGGATGAAGACCTAGTGAGTTTCCCTTCTTAATCTTCCAAAATTTGAGCAAGAATTGAAGAACAATTATTGAGGAACACCTTCTCACTCTAGGGCACTCTCTCTCACTCTAAAATGTCAGATTTTAGCTCAAAAATGGCCCAAAGCATGTATTTAACAAAGTAGGGTTGGGTTTTAAAAATGCAAAAATGAAGATCCAGAACAAGGTCTGCGATCGCATAATGGATATGCGGATCGCATATCGGCCGCATAATTGGTGTCCAAAGCTGGCCAAAAATCTGCCTGGGTCTGCAGTCACTATGAGGCCCGCAGACCTGTTATGCGGTCGCATAATGAACCGTAGAACAGTTTTGCGGTCGCATAGTCGACCGCAGAATGGAATCTAAAATTTCCCCTCCCGCCTCACTCTGCAGCCATTATGCAGTCCGCAGAGTGATTTTGCAGTCATATAATGGACTGCAGAAACACATTTTTCTGCCAAAAACTTTCCTTTGTCCCCCAGTGCATTGTTCAACCCAAAAAATTCTATAATCCTCAACACGTAAAACCAATTCGGCACCACAAAATATTATTTTCTTTTGCAAATTTTTACGGGGCCTTACATTCTTCCCCACTTAGGATCATTCGTCCTCGAATGAGGGTCAAAATATATTATTAGCATCTTATGCAACTCAGTTTTCATACCATACACTAGCAGCCCCAACTTTGACTAACTCCCTAAATTTTCAAAAATATCGCCAGAGTTTCCCATGTAACTAGGCCTATCCACCTGTCAGAGAGCCCAGAAACACACCCTCAAAACATATATATAATCCAATAACGTAACATAACTCATAACAACACCAACCATGGCCTCACATACAATATATTTAGAAAGAAGCACCTTTACAATACTGAACAAGTTATACAAGAATCCATAGGCGACAGTTTTATAGCAAGGTTACATAGATTATACAAACAAGTAAGGATACTTCTTTTTCATCTCTTCCTCGGCCTCTCAAGTAGCCTCTTCAACCTGTTGGTTTCGCCATAGCACTTTCACGGAGGCAATTTCTTTATTCCTCAACTTTCGGACTTGCTTATCAAGAATGGCAACTGGAATTTCTTCATACGACAGTTCTTCATTAACCTCAATGGTCTCAACCGGAATAATGAGTGTCGGGTCTCCAACTACTTTCTTCAACATAGATACATGAAACACCGGGTGCACTAATGACATCTCAGGTGGTAGCTCAAGCTTGTACGCCACCTAACCGACCTCCGAATGATTCTGTACGGTCCGACATACCTCAGACTCAATTTCTTTTTCTTACCGAATTGCATTACACCCTTCATGGGGGAAACCTTCAAAAATACCCAATCATCTTCTTTGAACTCCAAATCCTTACGACGAACATCCGAGTAGGACTTCTGACGACTCTGAGCAGTCTTTAACTGCTCCTTAATGATCTTAACTTTTTCCATAGCTTGATGCACGAGGTCTGGCCCTATCAACTCTGCTTCCCCAATTTCGAACCACCAATGGGAGATCTATATCTCCTTCCATATAAAGCCTCGAATGGTGCCATCTGAGTGTTATCATGATAAATATTATTTTAGAAAAATTCTATGAGTGGTAAATGGTCATCCCAGCTACCTTTGAAGTCTAGAACACAAGCATACAACATATCCTCAAGCATCTAAATAGTCCGCTCTGCCTGCCCGTCAGTCTGCGGGTGAAAGGTTATACTAAGAGTCACCTGAGTACACATACCTTGCTGAAATTTCTTCCAAAAATTTGCCGTGAACTGAGCCTCTTGATCGGAAATGATAAAAACTGGAGTACCATACAACCTGACTATTTCCTTGATATAAAACTGAGCATACTGTTATGCTATGTCGGTAGCTTTAAGTGGCAAAACGTGTGCTGATTTCGTGAGTCGATCCACAATCACCCAAATTGAGTTAAACTTACGAGGAGTGCGTGGTAATCCTACCACAAAATCCATATTAATCATTACCCACTTCCACATTGGAATTTCTATGTTTTGTGCCAACCCACCAGGTCGTTGATGTTCGGCCTTCACTTGCTAACAATTCGGACACCTTACCACAAAGTCCGCCACATTCCTTTTCATGTAATTCCATCAATAGACTTCCTTAAGATCATGATACATCTTCATAGAACCTGGGTGCACAGAATACCTGGAAGTGTGAGCCTCAGTCATGATTCTTTCCCGGAGATCATCTATATTTGGAACACATAGACGCCCTTGGTACCTTAGTGTACCATCACCCATGCCAAGAGAAAAGGCCATTATCTTATGTTTATGATTCCCCTCTTTCATTTGTGCCAACAATGGATCGTTGTATTGCTTCTCCTTGACTTCCACAACAAGTGATGATTCAGCCCTATTTTGCACAATTACCTCTCCTTCACTAGAGTCCGCAAGACAAACTCCTAAACTAGCCAATCGGTGAACTTCCTTGGCCAATGGCCTTTGATATGCCTCCAAGTGAGCCAAACTACCCATAGATATTTGGCTAAGAGCATTTACCACAACATTGGCCTTTCCCGGGTGATACAGGATATTGATGTCGTAATCTTTGAGTAACTCAAGCCATCTCCTCAGCCTCAGATTCAATTTCTTCTGCTTAAAAATATATTGAAGGCTCTTATGGTCCGTGAATATATCAACATGGACCCCATATAAATAATGACGCCAAATTTTCAATGCAAATACCACCGACGCAAATTCTAAGTCATGTGTTGGATAGTTCTTTTCATGATTCTTGAGTTACCTAGAAGCATAAGCTATCACATTGCCATGTTGTATTAATACACACCCAATCCCAATTATGGAAGTATCACAATATACCACAAATCTATCTCCACCCTCTAGTAAGGTCAACACTGGTGTCATAGTCAATCTTGCTTTTAATTCCTGGAAACTTCTTTCACAAGCATCTGACCATTGGAATTTAACTGCCTTTTGAGTCAATTTAGTCAACGGAGAGGTAAGGGTAGAAAACCCCTCCACGAATCTTCAATTTAACTGCCTCGGCCAATTCCTCACAGCTGCAATCTTTTTGAGGATCAACCATAATTCATTCACTAGAGACTACATGACCTAAGAATGTAACAGATTCAAGCCAAAATTCACATTTCAAAAATTTTGCATATAACTCGTGCTGATATAGGGTTTGTAGAAATATCTTGAGATGATCAGCATGGTCCTCCCGACTCCGCGAATAAACAAGAATATCATCAATAAACACTATCACGAAGGAGTCGAGGAAAGGTTTGAAAACCCGATTCATAAGATCCATGAAAGCTGTTGGGGCATTTGTTAGCCCAAAAGACATCACCAGAAATTCAAAATGCCCATACCGGGTTCTAAAAGCTATTTTCGTAACATCCTGCTCCCTGATCTTCAATTGGTGATACTCGAATTGTAAATCAATTTTGGAGAAGTACTTAGCACCCTGCAATTGGTCAAACAAGTCATCTATCCTTGGCAGTGGATACTTATTCTTGATTGTGACCTTGTTAAGCTGTCGATAGTCAATACACATTCTCAGTGACCTATCTTTCTTCCTTACAAAAAGGACTGGTGCGCCCCAAGGCGACACACTTGGCCGGATAAAACCCTTTTCTAACAAATCTCTCAATTGTTCCTTTAGCTCCTTCAATTCTGCCGGTGCCATTCTGTAGGGTGGAATAGATATAAGATGCGTGTCTAGCATCACATCAATCCCAAAATCAATCTCCCTGTCTGGTGGGATCCCAGGGAGTTCATCCGGAAAGACTCCCGGAAATTCATTCACGACAGGCACAGACTCAAGCATAGGTACCTCAACATCGGTGTCCGTAACCCGGACCAAATGGTAAATACACCCCTTGTTGATCATTTTCGTGGTCTTAAGGTAAGAAATAAACCTACCCTTCAGCACTACATCATGACCCTTCCACTCAATAACTGGCTCATTTGGATAATCGAACCTAACAGTTCTGGTTCGGCAATCAAGCTTGGCAAAACATGAATATAGCCAATCCATCCCCATTATCACATCAAAATCGACCATTTTCAATTCAATAAGATCGGCCACGGTGTCACAACCACGCAACGTGATAACACAATCCCTATAAAGTCGCACAACCAAAATAGACTCACCAACCGGAGTAGATACAGAGAATGGCTCATGAAGCTGTTCCGGTTCTATCCCAAATTCCATAACAACATAAGGAGTGACATATGACAAAGTGGAACCGAGATCAATAAGAGCATATACATCATGGGATTGGAAAGACAATATACCTATGACAACATCTGGAGAAGCCTCGGATTCCCGACGCCTCCGTATAGCATAAAATCTATTGGGTCCTCCCAAATTCTATGCACCACCCCTAGCTGCACCACACCCTGCGGGTGCTAGGGTGCCTCGAGCTGGAGGTGCTGTGGATGTAGTAGCTTCAGAATTAGCTGGTTACGCCGCACCTCTGCCCATGTTTCGGCGGGACGAGCGGCAATCCCTCTGAATGTAACCCCTCACACCGCACCCATAGCATATAGGTAGGTCCATAAAGCAGGCCCCAAAGTGCATCCTCCCACACTTAGGGCATGGGAGCCTCCGCTGATGAAATGTTCTGTTGGGACGACCCTGCTGGTGGGGTCCCCAGTTGCCCTGACTGGGTCCAGATGACTGTGCACCCATCGAAGACTAGGCGAATGATTGGGATGGTCCTATGGTCCTGATGACCCTCCCCTGAATGCCGAGCTACCACCACCACCACCAAAAGAACCACCAAAGTTGACCGCGCACCGGGCCTTGCCGCTATTCTGACGCTCCATTCTATTCTTCAATTTGCGAGTCTATGTGGCTTGATCAAATGCCACCATCTTACCATAGTTCATATCGGAATTCAAAGAAGCTGTAGAGGCCTCATTAATAACTAAGGGGCTAAGGCCCTGTACAAAACGGTGCATTTAAGCCTCCATAGTGGGCAACATATGAATAACATATTTGGACAGGCGCGCAAACTCCATATGATACTCCCACACATTCAAACTACCCTGCTTCAGGCTTTCAAACTCAGTGGCACGGGCTGCCTTAGTTTTGGCCGGCAAGAAATGATCCATAAAGGCATCTGTGAATTCACCCCACCTTGCCGGAGGGCTTCCCTCCCCACGGGATTCCTCCCACAACTCAAATCAAGAATAGTCCACCCCTTTAAGGCGGTAGGAGGCCAACTCCACTCCCTCTGTCTCTGTAGCATGCATAACTCGAAGAGTCTTGTGCTTCTTATCAATAAAGTCCTGGGGGTCCTCCTCGGGATCAGTACCCGTAAACACTGGAGGATCTAACTGAAGAAACTTGTTCACCCTGGAACTAGCAGATTCCCCTAGCTCGTCATGCATGGAAACAAATCAATACCAAAACCAATAACCCTATCGGTCTGCATGCTCGAAAGATATGCCAAAAATACATCTTGATAGTCTCTTACTACCAGAACAGACTCAACGGTAAGAGTATCAACACTGACATCTCTCACAAAGGCTAGATATGCCTCACACCCCTTCCCGACCATCCGTTATGCCTTAAGGAAAGACACCACCCTGCTAGGAACATAATCTAAAGTACCCCTCCACTCAAACCGCGATAAACTTGGCATAGCCAATGTCACCGTCTTGGCGTGACAATCAAGGATAGTATGATAGGGCAATAACTAGTTCATGCCCAAAATAACATCAAAA
Source organism: Nicotiana tabacum (assembly GCF_000715075.1). Classification (NCBI taxonomy): domain Eukaryota; kingdom Viridiplantae; phylum Streptophyta; class Magnoliopsida; order Solanales; family Solanaceae; genus Nicotiana; species Nicotiana tabacum. The sequence goes on from NC_134092.1 coordinate 47,393,655, forward strand.
TCTACCATACTGAGCAACAGTAGGTCATTGGGCTGACCAACGCCCCAATATCATTCATGCACTTGATGAACAGTGTATTCCATCCCTATCATGACTTATTCATTATTGTGTTTATTGATGACATCTTGGTGTACTCCCGGTGCCGGGAGGATCATGAGCAACACCTGAGGATTGTGCTTTAGACCTTGAGAGAAAAGAAGTTGAATGCAAAATTTTCAAAGTATGAATTCTGGCTTGATTCGGTGGCAATTTTGGGTCATATATTGTCGAGTGAGGGGGTCAAGGTAGATCCGAAGAAGATTGAAGCAGTGCAGAGTTGGCCCAGACCATCTTCAGCTATTGAGATCCCGAGTTTTCTTGGTTTGGCAGGGTATTACTGTCGATTCGCAGAGGGTTTCTCATCTATTGCTGCACCTACAACCAGATTGACCTAGAAGAGTGCTCCGTTCAGATGGACCAAGGAGTGTGATGAGTGATTTCAAAATCTCAATAGTGCTTTGACAACAACCCCATTGTTGGTGTTTCCTACAGGTTCGGGGTCTTACACTGTGTACTGTAATGCGTCGTGTGTTGGCCTTGGAACAATGTTGATGCAAGACGGTAGGGTGATTGCCTACGTATCTAGACAACTGAAGGTACATGACAAAAAGTATCTTGTCCATGACCTTGAGTTAGCAGCTATTGTTCATGTCTTGAAGATTTGGCGGCACTATTTGTATGGTGTCCCTTATGAGGTCTATACCGACCACCGGAGTCTACAGCATCTGTTCAAACAGAAGGATCTTAACTTGCGGCAGTGAAGATCGTTAGAGTTGCTTAAGTACTATGATATCATTATTTTATATCATCCCGGGAAGGCCAATGTGGTGGCCGATATCTTGAGTCGTAAGGAGGAGAGCTTGGGCAGTTTAGCATATCCACCGGTAGCGGAAAGTCCTTTAGCATTGGATGTTCAGGCCTTGGCCAACCAGTTTGTTAGATTGGATGTTTCGGAGCCGATTCGAGTTTTGGCTAGTGGTTTCTCGGTCTTCTCTATATGATCGTATCACAGAGCATCAGTATGATAATCCCCATCTGCTTGTCCTCAAAGACACGGTTTAGTGCATCACTATTGGGGATGACAGTGTGTTACGGATGCAGCGCCGGCTATGTGTGCCCAATGTAGATGATTTGCATGAGTTGATTCTTTAGGAGGCCCACTTTTCACGGTACTCCATTCATCCGGGTGTTACCAAGATGTATCAGGACTTGAAGCAATACTATTGGTGGAGGAGAATAAAGAAAGACACAGTGGAATATGTAGCTCAGTGTCTAAATTGACAACAGGTGAAGTATGAGCATCAGCGGCCAGGTGGATTGCTTCAGAGGATAAAATTCTAGAGTGGAAATGGGAGCAGGCTACTATAGATTTTGTTGTTGGGCTCCCACAGACTCAGAAGGAGTTTGATGCAGTATGGGTGTTATTGGATAGGTTGACCAAGTCGGCTCATTTCATTCCAGTGGTGACTACTTATTCTTAAGAGCAGCTGGCTCATGTCTATATTCGCGAGATTGTCAGACTTCATGGTGTGACGGTATCCATCATCTTTGACCGGGGTACGCAGTTTACATCATGATTCTGGAAGGTTGTATAGCGGGAGTTGGGCACACGGGTTGAGTTGAGCATATAATTTCACCCTCAGACAGACGGACAGTCTGAGCATACTATTCATATATTAGAGGATATGCGTCGTGCATGTGTGATGGAGTTTGGGGGTTCTTGGGATTAGTTCTTGCTGCTTGCAGAGTTCGCCTACAATAACATCTACCAATCGAGCATTCAAATGGCTCCGTATCAGGCCTTGTATGGGAGGTAGTGCCGGTCTCCGGTGGGTTGGTTTGAGCCAGGCGAGGCTAGGATATCGGGTGCTGACCTGGTTCAGGATGCTTTGGAGAAGGTTAAATTGGTTCAAGATCGGCTTCATACAGCCCAATCTAGACAGAAGAGTTATGCGGATCGGAAGGTTCGCGACGTTGCATTCATGGTTGGGGAGCGGGTCTTGATCCAGCTTTTTCCCATGAAGGGTATTATGAGGTTCAGAAAGAAGGGAAAGTTGACCCCTAGGTATATCGGACCTTTTTGAGATTCTTGAGAGGATTGGAGAGGTGGCCTACACGCTTGCACTGCCACCTAGTCTAGCTGCAGTTCATCCAGTATTCCATATTTCTATGCTCCGGAAGTATCATGGTGATCCGTCTCATGTGTTGGATTTCAGCTCAGTCCAGTTGGACAAGGATATGTCTTATGTTAAGGAGCCGGTGGCCATTTTATATAGGCAGGTCCGAAAGTTGTGGTCGAAGAACATTACTTCAGTGAATGTTCAGTGGAGGGGTCAACCAATCGAGGAGGCGACTTGGGAGACCGAGCATGATATGCATAGCCCTTATCCTTATCTTTTCACCACTTCAAGTATGTCTCTATACCCGTTCAAGGATGAACGATTGTTTTAAGAGGAGGAGGATGTAACGACTTTGTCGGTCGTTTTGAGTATTTTAGCCCCGATCCCCTATTTGTTGCGTCCTCTATGTTATATTATGGTTATGTGACTTGCCGGGGTGTTTGGTTTTAGGTGAGTTTCGGAGTGAAATGGGACGCATAGTCCCTAAGTTGGAGGCTTAAGTTGAAAGTGTTGACCATAGGTTGACGATTCGGAAAGAGTTTTGATAGTTCTAATAGCTCCATATAGTGATTTTGGACTTAGGAGCGTGTCCGGATGTTGATTTGGAGGTCCGTAGGTCGTTTCGGCTTGAATTAGAAAAAAATAGAAAGTTGAAGGTTTGAAAGGTTCAGAAGTTTAACCGGTAGTTGACTTTATTGATATCGAGGTTGGATTTAACTGGTTTTCGAGATAACTATTTTTTATGTGAAGCTACTAAGCACATTATCCAGGAATTCTTGTTTTTCACTTACGGATTGTATCATTCAATTTTTAAATTTTATGATTTTAATGCATTTTTAAAAGAAGAAAATTATATTTAAATACTAATTTTGTAAATTTATAAATTGTAAAAATTTAAAGATTTATGTAAGCCCCAATTATCTAGATTTAATGCTCGCCCCGTTCCAGATAAACACCTTTGCCTTGCGCCCATGGGCGAAGCCAGGGTGGCGGAAGGCGGTTCCTTCTAAAAAATTACAATGTGTATACAAGATTAAAAAAAAAATTTTAAAAAAATATATTATCTGTTGAATATGCTAATTATTTTGTGTGTTTATTTTTTTATTTTTTAAATCACATTGGTTAAAATCATCCTTCTGCCGCGCTGCAACCTAACTTCTAAAGGTACATCTGAATATAATTATTACTTCCCCTAAATTAGATGACTGTCTATATATATGAGGTCGAAATATGATATCTGCACTAATCATCTAGCTAGCCATCCTAAATATTTTGATGAATAGATAAAAAATAGGTGCGGTAGAAAATGAATTGTAATAAATGGGGGGGACGCGGTTTTCCTAAACATGGAATACCGAGGAAATTAAGTCGCCGTTCCGTGCACGCATATATCCTCCGACCTGCAAAGCAAATTTTGCAATAAAATCAATTAGTGTAGTAGACTTTTGGAAGACCCGCAGCTTACCACCGAACGGCGTCGTATACGTCCTTCAGTAGTAAATTCCCACTCTTGCTACTACTTTGTAGTCTACGAGAGTACTGCCACTTAAGCGACCTCCATACTTGGCTGATCAGAAAATGTGGAAAGCCTTTGGACTGACGATGATGTATAGCAGCTTGTGGTCACTACAGCGACTTTTGTGGATGATCATACTACTGCTATTTTCATGTCACTTCTTGCATGCTTTCTATCTTCCCGGTGTTGCTCCTCGCGATTTTCAAACTGTAAAAAGTTTTCTCCTCTCTCCCCTCTTAGCATTTTAAATTAAGTCGATAAATATTCTCACTTCTTCTTCGTGGAGACAAATATTATATTACTCCTTCCTTTTATTTATTTTGATATTATTTCCTTATTAGTCCGAACAACAATGACACATTTCTATATTTTCTTAACAAAAAGCTTTTGTAGCCATACTAATGTTATGACATGTTTAAGATCAAAGATCTAAAAGTGTTATAGCCACACAAATGTTATGGACACTACTTGCACCTTGGATCAGTCGGATTCGTCAGGTTTGTCATGTTTAACACCACAAGTTTAAAAAAATTTCTTTTCCTTTTTAAACGCGTGTCAAGTCAAACTATGTCAAGCAAAAGTGGAACGAATGGATTAATTAATATAAAGATGATAGCCAAATATTGTCTTGTTAGGTATTTGTCCTGATTTTCTTTAACGTATTTGATTTTCCTATTCCTTGAAGAAAGGAAAATATATTTAACATAGTTGATTTTTACTTTTATAAAAAGAAAAATATAATTTTTTCATATTTGGCTAGTCCTTTGGGGTTTGAGAGTTGTGTTTAGGAGGAGAATTTGTGAGACAAGTGTTAGCTTGCCACTTGTGTGTTTCTATTTGTGAGGTTGTTCTCTTGATATTTTGTACTCTCTTTTATATAGTGTATTGCTCATCTCCGCTTATGGACGTAGGTCAATTGACCAAATCACGTTAAAATATTTGTGGCTCTTTTGGTGTATATATCTTTTGTTGTCTGATTAATCATCATTCAAGGTTTGCTTTACTAGCTTCCCGCATGACATCTGTTTATTTCGATCCTAACAAGTGGCATCAGAGCGAGGTTCAAGACATGTTCGTCTAGGCGGATTTAGTTCTATCCGCAACCTATTTGTCGGTAATCATGAGTTTTGTCTGAGAAATTTGACCGAAGTGCTACTGGTATCGAGACAAACTTTGTGGTGGAGAATAAGAGATATGACATGTTAAAGGTTATATGAAGAAGGTGGATTAAGTTTATTTTTTATAAAATTCAGGCCAAGGGGGGAAATTGTTAGCGGAATAATGTATTTAAAAGCCGATAACCGATAAGCCGAACCGTTAACAGTAAATAACCGCCTGATCCGCCCAATAGCAGCCCTAGGCGTTTGTTCTGATTTTCTTATAATATTTTATTTTTCTATTTCTTGAAGGAAGGGCAACATATTTACCATAATTGGTTTTTCTTTTTACGAAATGAAAAATATAATTCTTACATATTTGACTAGTCTTTTTTCTTGGAGGAAAAGATTTTGAACTTCTATAAATTGAGGATCTTTCTTTCTCATTTAGTAACATCCGCAATGTTGCCATAAAAGTTTTGAGAGTTTTGTTTAGGGAGAGAATTTGTGAGACAAGTGTTCGTCTACCACTTGTGTGTGCCTATTTGTGAGGTTGTTCTCTCGATATTTCGTATTCTCTTTTATATAGTGGATTGTTCATCTCCGTCTGTGTACGTAGGTCAATTGACCGAACCACGTTAAATGTTTGTGTCTCTTTTGGTATATTTCTCTTTTGTTGTCTGATTTATTGTCATTCAAGGTTTGTTTTACTAGCTTCCGCAGACTTGACTGGACGGTATTCACGAGCAGATGACAAGCATGAGTGAAGAAGGGTCTTATGTTACCATTTTTGGTGGTAAAGAAGATGTTCTTGTTCTTCCATTCCCCAAACCCACTTCAGCTTTCAAGATTGGGTTGGTGTTCCGATAGGCGAGAGGTGTAAGCACCGCGAGGTGTGAAGCCAGATCGTACTAAAGACAATGAAAAAATTTAGAAAATGAGAGATTTTTAAAAAATAAGTAAAAGCAGAATGAAAGACAGTCCTATATTGACAAGGACGAGCTTTTTCACGAAGAAAGCTTCGCGCCCAACTGCTTGTATATCGATCGGAAAGAAGCAGCTGCAAATGCTATCAGTGGTTCTTCTCCCACACCTGTAGCGTTCGTGATCGGCCTCCTCAACTGTGTATCGATCGAAAGGCAGGGCGGCACAGCCCCCAACCAAGGGAGTGGTTACGTCCAGTATGTCCCCCCTTATTCCCGACATGCTATGGTACCCCGGAGTGGGTAGGAGCGGGTCGAGTCCGTATCGCCGCGGAGCAACAGCCGCGTCCGGATCTGATCTATTTACTCGGCAATTCATCCGGTGACTTCACGGTCGCCAAAGAAGCCCCAAGAAGCATCAAACATTTCCGATGAGATCCATGGAGCAATTCTTAGATAGCAAGCACTAGCTCCCGGTGCACTGTATGATGGTTTGGCAGATGTAGTGTGTCGAAAGCTAGCATGGTTGCACCCACAGTCCTAATCTTGAGATACATATACCTATATCTATTCTGAATTGGTACTTGTTGCCAAAATATTTTCACTGAATGCATGATACTGTGTATACTAAATAATTGTCTGTTTGTGATTACGAAAATGAAGGTATAATGTACACAAGAAATTTGATTTGGGGGATAATGACTGAGAAAAGCATTTGTTTGTCTTGTTTTTTATTTTTTAGTACTTTTCTTCAGAGGCATTATCAATTAAGTGCAAAAGTTTTCTCACCTAATCAAATGATATTTCCTGAGAATTCATGTCATGATTTTTTTTTTGCCTTTGTTTATGCCTTGTTCATTAGGAAATACATTCAGTAAACTTGGAAATATGCTTGATAGACATTCTGGTTTAGTAACTTTATCGATACATCAAGGCAGTAGCAGATTTAAAGCTTTGACAGTCGCGATCATAGCCACTATTTTAGGTTTCATTCAACAATATATACATAGTTTGAAAAATCTTTAAAATATTTTAATTATACCAAGACTGCACATATTGCCACAAAGATGTAGAGGATACATTGCTGTTTTGCACCAATTGACTTAAAATCTAGGATCCTCTCTGCATAGAGTTTGATAATAGTAGTACTAATTTACATTAAGGTGTTTTTATATTTAATATGGTTCTGCTTGTGAATAAACCTACCAACTTCTTCACAGGGTGATTCTCTTCATGTTAAAGTAAACAAGCTTTCATCCACGAAGACACAGCTGCCATACGATTATTACTTCCTGGGCTATTGTAAACCTCCAAAAGTTTCCAACAGTGCAGAGAATTTGGGAGAAGTTCTTCGAGGTGACCGCATTGAGAATTCTATCTATACTGTGAGTGTCTTTTAGCTATCCATCCATTACTAAAGAAAATTATGGTATGGCTTGAATGTAAAATATGATACAGTATGTTAGTTCTGAGCTAATTTTGAAAAGTTCTCCAGTTCAAGATGAGAGAGACAGAGTCCTGCAAGGTGGCATGTAGAATCAAACTTGATGCAGTTTCTGCTAAGAATTTCAAAGACAAAATTGATGACGATTACCGAGTTAACATGTAAGGGTGAACAATTAATTGAGACTCCCTTTGTTTCACTTCAGTCATTTTGCTGATTGTGCTGTTTTATTTCTACTAATGTGGTGATGGACTTGTGGATACCTAAATACTTTTGCCTAGATAGTTATAAGCTTTGAAGTTAGTTTTGTGTCACCTGTACAGGATTCTGGACAATCTTCCTGTGGCAGTTCCTCGGCGAAAGCTGGATGGAAGCGGAGAAAAAGTTTATGAACGTGGATTTCAAGTTGGATTTAAAGGGAGATTTGCTGGGGTCTGAATCTTACTGTTTCGTTGTTATCTCTGAATGTTGTTATTTGTTTGTTGACTGTAAAAGTTGGTTTTGCAGAGGAAAGAGAAAAGTTATTTTATGAATAACCATTTGAATTTCAAGGTTATGTATCACGAGGATCTTGAGACGGGCACTGCTCGTGTTGTTGGTTTTGAGGTTATTCCCCTCAGGTTTGAACAACTCTCAAGCTTTCACTACTTGAATGAAAGTCTTCTTATACCACTTCCCTTCTCTCTCTCATTTTCCTTTGACCTTTTTTCTGTTATTCTCTTTTGTGAAACGATGATTAGGCATTCAAAAATAGAATTAATTTTGCATGCTTAGTGATGAATTCAGAATGTGGAGTGGCAGTGGTCTCCTGTAACTGGTACATTAGTTTATTGTAGTTCTAGGACATTCACGCTTCCGAACTTTCGTGATGCAGCATTCAACTCTAGGCTTCTGCTGGTTTTTCATAGTTTCATGGCCTGTTTAGCATTGCTCATAGTTTCTACTTGCTCAAGTTTATGCACTTATTTGAGTCATAGAAGTGTTCAAGGTTTTGCACTGTCTAATTTGACTATGTTTCCATGTAATTTGGATCCAGTAATATCAAAAGTCCTACAGGTTAATTGGCCCTGATCTTTGATTGCATTGCATCCTTGCATGATGAAATTTAAATGCATAATTTTCTTACTAGAAGGTTTATTTATTGGTGTGCTTTGGCATTTCTATGCATATCTTTTAGAGATAACTGCCTTTTCTCTCTCGCTATCTCTCGTGTTCTGAGATCACATGCTGATTTGAATCAGTTTTAACCATGACTACAAAAAGTGGGATGAACAGAACACTAAACTTACGACATACAAACCTGGGAAGCCAACTTTATTCCGGACAAACTCTGTACCTCAAGAGATTATTGCAGACAAAGAACTAGTGTTTACATATGACGTTTCATTTGAGGTATATTGTTTTGTCAATAACACCTCCCTTGTCCTTCCCCTTGACATTCAGCTTCTTATTGGGCTTTATCTTTTGCCAGTCCAGTGATATCAGATGGGCGTCCCGTTGGGACTCATACCTCCATATGAATGGAGATCAGATCCATTGGTTTTCAATAATCAATTCTTTGATGATTGTGCTTTTCCTATCTGGAATAGTAGCTATGATCATTTTGAGAACTATATACAGAGACATTGCCAACTACAACCAGTTGGAACAAGATGAAGCACAAGAAGAGACTGGATGGAAGTTTATACATGGAGATGTCTTCAGGCCACCTGAAAATTCCAGTTTATTGTGTGTGCATGTTGGGACAGGAATCCAAGTTCTCGGAATGTCCCTTGTCACAATGATATTTGCTTTACTTGGATTTCTTTCGCCTTCTAATCGTGGTGGGCTAATGACCGCCATGGTTTTGCTATGGGTGTTCATGGGCTTATTTGCTGGTTACTCCTCAGCTCGATTGTACAAAATGTTCAAAGGAACAGACTGGAAAAAAATGTCATTGCAAACAGCCTTTATGTTCCCTGCTTTTCTTTTTGCCATCTTTTTCGTGCTGAATGCTCTAATATGGGGAGAGAAATCTTCTGGAGCTGTACCCTTTGGGACAATGTTCGTCCTTGTGCTTCTCTGGTTTGGCATTTCAGTACCATTAGTCTTCCTGGGAAGCTTCCTTGGTTATAGAAAACCTGCAGTTGAGGATCCTGTTAAAACAAATAAGATTCCTAGACTGATCCCTTTGCAGCCTTGGTACATGAATCCTCTATTCACTACACTTTTCGGAGGCATACTTCCGTATGGTGCAGTGTTTATAGAGCTCTTTTTTGTCTTGACATCCATATGGCTCTACCAGTTTTATTACATATTCGGATTTCTCTTCATTGTCTTTACCATTCTTATAGTCACTTGCGCGGAGATAACCATTGTACTAGCCTACTTTCAGTTATGCTCTGAGGACTATCGCTGGTGGTGGCGAGCCTATTTGACTTCCGGCTCTTCTGCGTTATACCTATTCTTGTATTCCATCTATTATTTCTGTGCCAAGTTGGAAATCTCAAAGCTGGTCTCAGGTATTCTCTACTTTGGTTATATGCTGATTTGGGCTTATGCATTTTTTGTACTCACCGGGACTATTGGCTTCTTGGCATGCTTGTGGTTTGTTCGGAAGATATATTCTGCTGTAAAGATTGATTGATCACTGCCAAGAATAAACTCTTGTCAATCCCACGTCTGTAAAGATTGAATTTTTACAGAGACCAAAATGTTTGGAACAGAGAGATCTTTCTTTCTTTTTCTTTCCCCTCCACTTTTACCTTATGGAAATTGTGAGGGAGCTATAAACACCGGGAAATCTTATAACTTTTCTAATTGCGCCATTTTGATATCAAACAGTCATTTTCTGGGGTTTTTTTTTATCCCAAATTAAATTGCTTAATTTCACCAACTTTACTTGTTGAAAAGGAATTATAGATTAGGTAAATAACTGTAAGAACGTATATAATTCAGGAGTTTTTGTATATATGACTAAAAAGGTTGCAATTTTATCAACGCCCTTGGGAGAATACGAAGCAGTTAACGCTTGTATATAATGAGAGAAAATGAAAAACAAGATCAATTTGAGTACTTCATACAGATCTAGGTCAGACAAGCTCTTGAAAAGCTTAACTGGATAAGTACCGTAACAAACTATTTTTTCCACCTTTAACTAATTAATACGAAGAAACAAAAAGAGAATAAATAAATAAAAGAACTACAGGTTATTTACCCGTAAAACGTTACAGTTGAATTTATAGCGTGATTTATAGACAAGCAAATCGACTTGATCCCAAAATGATAAATAAATTAAAGGCCAAATACATAGAGATCATCTTAAATTTGGCTCCAAATTTCATTTTGACACCTCAACTTACAATGTTTCCTATTAAACACTTAATCCCAACATAAACGGTGCCTATTAGGCCATCGTCTAACCACCAGTAAACAAAAGTAATAGCGTGAAATCAAACGCGATGACGTGGCAAAAAAATAAATCAAATAACAACACTTGTATTTAACCCAAATAATATATTAACAATATACCCACAAAAAAAATATAAACTTTTTGCCTTCTCCACCTTGCCTCTCCCATCGTCTTCTTCTCTAAATGAACCCCTCACAATAATCACTCTGCTCCTTTCTCTGTCAAATCTCTCTCACCAGTAAACTCTCTTTTAACCATTTTTTCTATTATTTGTCTAAGAGAACGAGTCTGAACGACAGTAGGTGCAGTTCCACACCGGTGCCGTTGACCCCTCTGGTTCCTCCGGCGAAAGCCCATGACTGTCATTTATTTTAAAGCCATGATCATACTCCATTAATGGAGTCTTACTGGCTACTTTTCCGGTGGAACTTCCCAAGAACCTTTTTTGTCCCAAAATAAGACGCCAACCCTTGAGAGATTTATCCTCTATTTTAATTCTTTATCCTCTGTTATTTTTATTTTTCCTTTTCAATTTCATCTGGGTATTATTATGTTGGTGTCTTGATTTCTTCTTTAATGAGAAATTTATAAATTACCAGCTTGAAATTGCAAATTTGTGTGAATCTGGTCTAGAATTGTTTGAAGAAGCTGTGGAGTTTTGATATTATGATATGAATTTTTGTTTCTAATGGTGAAGAGGTGGTGGAGTTCGAAGTGATTTTCACAGTGATAGCTCGATGGGAGATGAAGGTGCTTATGCTGTAAAAGTACATGTGAAATGGTGGAGGTGGGAATGAGGTGGTAATGAAGACAATGGCTATAGAGGTGGCCTGGTGGGGTGATATCTATAGAGAAGCCATAAAAAGGAGATGGAAGAAAAATTATAGCCTAATCTTCAATTGACACTCAATATTTTGTATCCATGCTCTCAAAAAGAAGTGTGATATACTCACTTTGCCACCTCAGCATTTGTGTCTTATAGGCACAATTTATGTTAATATTAAGTGTCTAATAGGAAACAGACAAAGTTAATGTGTTAAAATGGAATTTGGAACCAACTTTAAGGGGCCGTCTATATATTTGGCCTAAATTAAATAAAATGCAAGATTTAGCGTTGAAATCAAGATAATGTAGCAGACAACTTGGTTCCGGGAGCATGCTTGCGGAGGTAGCGAGACAGAAAATAAAATATTATTTAGCTTAGAATAATGTGTAGCATAAGTTTGCCAGAAATTTCCTGTCTTACAATGGCTGTTGAAGTCACTATTTATAGTTATACCTAGGGAACGAGGTCCTAGGATCACGCCCCTCTTAAATGAAAATAACAGGGGCCATTGATGAATATACAATGGCAAGCTATGAATGCTAGAATTATCTATAACGGATTGTGTATTTAATACTGAGGAATATTCTTCATTGAATGCCATCTAGTGGCAAATATTTGTTTGCCCTCGCTAACAATGTTCCCTTCCGGGTCTGCCCAGTGCCAACCGAATTTGTTGTCCTCGGTTTTGCTTTCCACTCGCTTCGTCTCCCATCTTACTTTCAAGTGGCACATCTTTGTGACATCAGGAAGTTGGTGAAGATTCCTTTCTTGGCGGGAAATTTTCTGAACCCTTCTGAAAAGTTTCTGACGCTTGATTAGACGCATGTCTCTCCGCATTTAATACCCCGAAACATGTTACTCCATAATTTAGAAATATTTTCGCCGGTTCTCGAGGTAATCAAGGCCACGATTTTAGTTGCATATTCCTTTACTTATACTTCTTCTTTTACACTTCACAGTTCTTCAAACTCTCTCAACTTCCTTGCATTCAACTCTTTCCTTCTTTCAATCTTCTTTAATCTTCTTCTTCAAAGAACTCTTATAACCTTCTGCTGATCATGGCTTCTTTTTCCAAGAACTCAGGTTCTCTCTTCGGTAGGGGTACGAAGGAGAACAAAGAGAAAGAAATCACCGTTGATGCTGACTCCCCTATGGTGATCACCATCATTCCCACTTGGGCTGTTGGCCTATGGCTTCATGTTCTCGCACTTGGGCTGTTGGCATATACCCTTCTTCCACCCGCCCTTCCAGCATTCCTGCTATGAAGGAGGATTGTGATTGCCATGATCTGAACATCATTGCTCCCGAACTGGTGGAGCGAGTAACCTTCTCTAAGAAGGGTTTCACATATACGTACCCATTTACTTTGGGTGCGTTTTCTTTGAGCGGGGGAATTGACACCGTGATTTTGGAGATGTGCCACAAATACCAGATTTGTTTGGCACATTTGGGCCCTTCGGTATGGTGAACGATGGCCTGTCTACGGCGGCTGTGCTAAGAGACAAAGGAGGAGCTCACCTTGGCTCGCATGATGAATCTCTACTCCCCCAAGATTTTTCGTGGGGGAGTAATACATTTTAGCAAACGTGGCCACCATACTCTGCTTACTAACATGATTGACGACAACGACCGTGGATGGATGGAGCGGTTTGTCATTGTTGCCACTAGTGATATCATCCCGACCACAACTCTATCTTTCCCTGAGTCCTGGACTTGTACACGTAAGTTCAAAGTCTGTCTTTTTTCTGAAAAAAGATTGTTTCATGTCGCCGCTATTCCGTCTCTTTTTATTATTTCAGCAACTCGGTGGACACCACCAAGGGTTGAAGGCTAGGACCAGTGGGTTCAGAAGATTCTGGATATTACCACGCCTGAGACCTGCCGGTGGAAAGAACTAGCCCCCAAATACAGGTGGAAGGCCAAAAGTCATGGTAAGTTGACTTGTGAAACTGATTTTGTCCTCATCTCATTTTTGTACATAAGAAAATTGGTTAACCTCTTTTTTCGTTGAATTCAGGTCTCCTGCAGGGCTCTGTTACTATCCCTGAGGAGGATGTTATGGCTGATCCCGTGGAGGCTGCGAGGTTGCTAAATGAGGCTTTCACCTGGACTGGAGCCACCGGATTGGCTTCGGGTGCAAGCGCTTCCTCTCGCAGTCCCCGGCCGGAGAGCAAGCAACCAAAAAAGCGGCATTCTTCCTCGGCCGAGGGCAAGAATAAAAAGGTGAAGAAAGCCGCGCCTGAGCCAGCCGCAGTCAGCATGATGATTGGTGATGATGGGGAAGCCAGTGATGAGGGGGCTTCCCTACAAAGGAGACAATGACCTTCATCAACTCAACAGAATGCTCAATCTGAAGAGCTGATAACCCCAACTGGGGACGATGCCCAAGCGCTCTAGGAGAGTTTGACTTGGTGGACAATGCCAATTCTCCCTTTCCAGTCCCAGTTGCTGCTCCTGGTACTATGAGGCTGAGTACCGGGCCTTTTTCGTCTTCGGTTAGTGAGCAACCAACAACCAATACTACCTTTGTCGTAGCTGCTTCTCAACCCACAATAGAGAGTCGTGTGTCTAATCAAGCGTCAGAAACTTTTCAGAAGGGTTAAGAGAATTCCCCCCCAAGAAAGGAATCTTTACCAACTTCCCGATGACACAAAGATGTGCCACCGGAAAGCAGGGAGACAATCTATATAAGTTAAAATCAGTTCACATTAAATACTCGAATGATAGAATGACACGTGGAACCAGAGACAGACGGTAGACAAAAGGAGTGGAAGCCAAGACTGAGGACAACAACTTTGGTTGGCACCGGGCAGACCCCGAAGGGACCATTGTTAACGAGGGCAAATGAATATTTACCACCAGATGACATTCAATGAAGAATATTCCTCAGTATTAAATACACAATCCGTTATAGAGAATTTTGGTATTCATACCCTACCGTTATATATTCATCAATGGCCCCCATTATTGTCATTTAAAATGGACTTGATCCTAGGACCTTGTTCCCTAGGTATAGCTATAAATAGTGACTTCAATAGCCATTGTACGACACGAAATTTCTGACAAACTTATGCTACACATTATTCCAAGCTAAATAATACTTTATTTTCTGTCTATAAATAAGCTTATTGATGTCTTCAGAAGCCTTGCTCCCGGAACCAAGCTGTCTTCTATCTTATCTCGATTTCAACGCTAAGTCTTGCATTTTATTTAATGTATTTATCATTTTAGGATCAAATAGATTTGCTTATCTATAAACCACGTTATAAATTTAATTGTATCGATTTACGGGTAAAAAATAATACTGCTGCTACGTTGTGCATGGCATTATTTATCATACACTTTCCCGAAAAGAGAGTGTATTTTCTTCTTATCTTTTTCTGAAGCCAGCGGCTTCAGGTAATTGGCGAGTTCCACTAGCCAAGACAGCAGATGGCACTCGGTAGATACCAAGAGGGAGACACTCCTCCTCCTTTGGGGATTTGAAGAAGGGGCGAATAGTTGTGCCCCAAATTCCCATGGTCTGGGGACTGGAGATGAGGGACATCTCGTCGCGGGTGTCTGCGGCCGGCGGGGGTGATGTAGCAGTTGCTGGTGATGAAGGTATGGCCGGTGGGAAGGAGATGAAGCTGATGGCATTTAATACCCTAAACACGTGTTACTCCACGATTTAGCAATATTTTCACCGGTTCTCGAGGTAATAATGGCCACGATTTTAGACACCTATTCCTTTACTTATACGCCTCATTCTTCTTCTTTTACACTTCACAGTTCTACAAACTCTCTCAACTTCTTTGCATTCAACTCTTTCCTGCTTTCACTCGTCTTCTTCAGAGAACTCTTCTAACCTTTCGCTGATCATGGCTTCTTCTTCCAAGAACTCAGGTTCTCTCTTCGGTGGGGGTCCGAAGGAGAACAAAGATAATGAAATAACCGTTCATGCTGACCCCCATACGGTGAGCATCATCTTTCCCAAAAGACTCAACATAACCAAGGACATCGAAAAGAAGTTTCCTTCTTTAAGTTCTCGCACTTGGGTTATTGGTATATACCCTTCTTCCATCCACCCTTCCAGCATTCCTGCTGTGAAGGAGGATTGTGATTGCCATGATCTCAACATCATTGCTCCCGAACTGGTCGAGCGAGTAACCTTCTCCAAGAAGGGCCTCATGTACGTTTATACGTACCCATTTACTTTGGGTGTGTTTTCTTTGAGCGGGGGAATTGACCTTGTGATTTTGGATCTGTGCCACAAATACCAGGTTTGCTTGGCACATGTAGGGCCTTCTATTTGGCGAACGGTGGCCTGTCTATGGCGGCTTTGCCAAGAGGGGAAGGAGGAGCTAACCTTGTCTCAAATGATGAATCTCTACTCACCCAAGATTTTCCGTGGGGGAGTAAAAATTTTTAGCAAACGTGGCTACTATGCTTATCTCACCAGCATGGATGACGAAAACGACCGTGGATGGATATAGTAGTTTGTCTTTGTTTCCAGCGGGGATATCATCCCGGCCACAACTCCGTCTTTCCCTGAGTCCTGGACTCGTAGACGTAAGTTCAAAGTCTTTCTTTTCTCAGAAAAAGGTTGTTTCATGTCGTTGCTGATCCTTCTCTTTTCGTTATTTCAGCCACTCGGTGGACACCATCAAGGGTTGAAGGCTTGAACTAGTGGTTCACAAGATTCTGGACATTACCACACCTGAGACCCACTATTGGAAATAACTGGCAGCCCAAAATACGTTTGAAAGGACAAAACATCATGGTAAGTTGACTCGTGAAACTGATTTTGTCCTCATCTCATTTTTGTGTATAAGAAAATTGGTTAACCTCTTTTTTAGTTGAATTCAGGTCTCCCGTAGGGCTCTATTACCATCCCTGAGAAGGATGTATTGGCTGATCCCGCGGAGGCTATGAGGTTGCTGAAGGAGGCTTTCACCCGTACTGGCACCATCAGATTTGCTCCCGGTGCAAGCATTTCCTCTCGGAGTCCCTGGCCGGAGAACAAGCAACCAAAAAGGTGGTGTTCTTCCTTGGTTGAGGGCAAGGGTAAAAAGATGAAGAAAGTCACGCCCGAGCCAGTCACATTCACTGTGGTGATTGATGATGATGGGGAAGCCAGTGATGAAGGGGCTTCCCTACAAAGGAGACAACGACCAACAGAATGCTCAATCTGAAGAGCTTATAACCCCAAACGGGGACGATGCCCAAGCGCTCTAGGGAGAGTTTGACTTGGTAGAGAATTCCAATTATCACTTTCCAGTCCCAATTGCTGCTCCCGAAACTATGTGGCTGAGTACCAGGCCTCTTCCATCTTCAGTTGGTGAGCAACCTACAACTAGCACTGCCTTTGCCGTAGCTGCTTATCAACCCACAACACTATCAGATTCATGTCCATCCACACCGGCCATACCTTCGTCACCAGCAACTTCTACATCACCCCCACCGACCGCAAACACCCGAGCGGAGGATGTCCCTCCTCCCCACTCTCTAACCATGGGAATTTGGGGCACAACTATTCGGCCCCTTCTGCAGATCCCCAGAGGAGGAGGAGTGTTGCTCTCTCGGTATCTACCGAGTGCCATTTACTATCCCGGCCGGTGGAACTCGCTAATTATTTGAAGTCGCTGGCTTTATAGAAAGATAATAAGAAAATGCACTCTATTTCAGGGTAGTGTATGATGAGTAATGCCATGCACAATGCAGCGGCAGTATTATACTTGTTCTTTTTACTGTATATGTCCTTTTGACTTGCTATGAAAGAGTTTCTAACTTGGTCTTTGCTTCATAGGCCAACTTTCTTGCTTCCGAGGGCCTACAGAAGTTGATCCTCGATAAAGAAAAGCTTAAGACCAAGAGGGATCAACTGTTGGCCGAGAGGGACCAAATTGCTGCTCGCCTCCCGATGTTGGAAGCACAAGTTGCTGAAGCCGGTGAGTTGGAGGCTCGGTTGCAGCAAAGTGAGCGGGAGGTGATGGTCCTCAGCAAAGAAGCCTCTCAGTTAAATGTACAGTTTCAAGAAGCGAAGGCTAAATGCTCTAAGGTCAAAAATGTTGTGCTTGTTGCTGGTGAGCGAGAGGCTGCCTCTTTTGAGAGATTGAATAACTTGGAGGCATCCTTGAACTCCAAATCGGAAGAGGCTGCTGCTGCCGAGAAGAAGCATGCCCAGATGGAGGATAAGTATAAGACGGTCATGGAACATAATAAGGTTCATATAACCATTATCCATGACCTTGATCTTAGCCTTAGGGCCACGAGATCCAAGCGGGATGACCTTTCGACCGAGGTTGATCAGCTTAAATCAGAACTTCAGCACCGAGCGAATTCCATCATCATCGAAAAACACATTCTATGTACAACATGAGGAGAAAAACTTTGGAAGAGTCCAAAGCGGGCATCATTGATTTTGACGATGAAATCGCTAAGGCCCGAGAGATGGAGTCAACCGCTCGAAGGCGCCTCCTGGCTCAGCCCGATGCAACTGACTCTTCTGGTTCTGGTTCCGAGTTCTTGGGAACCGAGGAGGAACTTGAAGAGGACAATGATGAAGGCCAAAATCTCGAGCCAACGGCAGATCCGCCTACTATTCTTGGGGGTGCTGATGCTTCTTTCCCCCGAGTTCTGGGGGTGCTACAGTTTAGCTTTTTGCTTTCTTTTTCCTTTGTTGTTTTCTTTTTGTGTTTTTGTATTTGTGCTACTTTGAACGTTTGATATATAAAATTACTTTTCGTTGAAGTATTTTGCAAAGTTTACTTTTTTGCGTCGAATTATGCAAGGCTTCGGGTGCATTTTTCCCCGATAGCATTTGGGTTCTAGCCATAAACTCTTCCGGAACCAACCCTTTACTGTGAGGGTTTCATAAGACATGGCCCTCTTTTGTTTACGGTTCTCTTGAAGAGGACGTCCCTTGTTCATTCAGGCACTAGCATTTGAAGCATTTGATTAACTTTCAAATGATAAAATCAATTCATCGTTTGGACAAGAAACAAGATAAAAATAAAAGGACTTTATTTTATTCCTTCTATCTTCAAAAGTACATAAGCATTCATTTTGCTGTTTGAAAAGGAATTGCCATTACATGTCGCTAATTTGTACAACTTGTTTCTACGGGGCTGGCCGCGCAGTCCCCGATCCCGATGAAATACTTTTGTTCCCATTTTTCGTAGTCCCGATTTCTGTGGCAATCGGGTTGCCTTATTCTCATATCATCCCCCTAGTGTTTGAATGCGAATTAGAACACTGGAAGTCTTGCTCCTTTGAGGATTCTACTAGTGAATGGTTGGATAATCTTTGGTCCAGTTTCAAGATTTATTTCCCGTTAGGAACTTTGCTACCGATCCAAAGATTATCTAACCACCCTTAGTGGATTTTAGGGAAGGAGCATTCGTGAACGGTTGAATAGCCTTCGGTCTGATAGCAAGCTTCGTTTCCCGTTAGGAACTTTGCTATCGAGTCAAAGACTATCTAACAATCCCGCAGTGTAACGAGCTCGAAACACACACTTAAATATGCTCGCTAGTCGAATATAGTATAATATAATATCGTATCCACATGGATAGGAGTTAAACAGTATTTTCGTAGTTTCTAGTTTAATTGCTATTCAGGAGAATCAACGATAGAGATTTATATGATTAATAACTACAATTAACTAAGAATCTAGAGCTAATTGACTAATGACAATCGAATCAAGGACTAAGCAAAGGGAGATATCAATGGGAGAAAATAGGGTTTTTATAGGATAGGTGCAAGATAATTATCTGGGATTTAACTCTAGATAATTCACTTCTAATGTTCAAGTGAGTCTCTCGAATTCACTTAATTATCAGTACAACTATTTAGTAGAAACTCCTATCTCTATTAAGTCTCAACCTCTCAATATGAACCAATTTAAGCTCTGCGAAGATATGTCAGAATGCGTAATGGGTTAGTCTTTAGGAGAACCTCTCTCGATTATCCTCCTAACTAGGTTTAATCAATAATTCAACTAGCCTCTTTCAATTGCTAATACAAATTAATGAACTCAACCAACAAGATAATGCTATCACAAGTTATGCCTCTCTCGATTACATGAACATGTAAATATAGATGCAACAATTAAATCATTCAAAATGATTCAATACATAAAACTAGAGTTATAATCCACAAACAAATATAAATACACAAAATCCATCAAACCCCTAAAGGAAACTACTCCATAGACGTGGAGCAATTCATCACAAATATGTTTAAAGTAAAGAAAAATATAAAACGATCCAAACTCGGGTCTTGAGTGAGGATTGAATGATGAACTCCTTGTGATTTTTTTTCTCCAACTCCTCTTTAGACTCCCTAGGTCTCCATTGTGTCCAAAGTCTAGTAAATAATGTTTTTCCATATATTTATACCAAGTAGGGTCGGGTCCAAACGAAATTACCTTTTCCTACGTGAAATAGGACAATTACTCTATAAAATTTGCACAGGCGAGCCGCATGGGGAGATGCGCCATGTAGGGCATTAGTGGGGAAATCCAAAGTGTTGAAATCTGTTAGACAGCAGGAAAATGGGCAGCCGCGGCGCTCCATGCGCCGCCCCATGCGCCGTACTAGTGAAATTTTCTCAGAGTACTGATTGTTCTTGCGTTTTGATGTCCAGACTTGGTCCTCTGCCCCCGAACACGATCCCGACTTAATCCCTTGGGATTTTACTCAGAATTAAAAGTCCCAAATCACTCAAATTCATTCCATAACATCTACATAGCTCGAAATCACTCCTATAAGGCATAAAACACACAATTAGTGCAAAACACTAGCGATTAAAGCTCAAACACAATAAAAGTGCAGTAAATTAGAGTGAAATAAGCGACTAAAATATGATATTATAGCCTACCATCACAATGGCTTGTCATTTTCATACCTTGTCATTTAAAGGTCTTATTTCTACCGATGATATTTCCTTCGTAGTTTGCTTTTCGTTGTTGCCTCATTAAAAACCTTGCCAGAAAAACCCAATTGGGATAAAAACTGGACGAAGGAAAAAGGAGTGCAAAACATACTTGTAGTATAAGCGGTGATCATCAGTAATAATACCTTTTGAGGTGGGTCACATTCCAATTGCTTGGCAATTTTACTCCGTCTTGGTTTTCCAGTTCATATGGTCCTTTCCCGATGACAACTGAAACTCGGTAGGGACCTTCCCACATCGGACCCAGCTTCCCTGCGTTGAGTGTGTCGGGTGTTTTGAGTCTCTTTTTTTAAAACTAAGTCTCCCACTTTGAAGTAACGAAGATTGGCTCTTTGATTATAGTATCTTTCCATTCTTTGTTTCTGGGCCTCCATTCTTATGTGCACCAAGTCCCTGCATTCGTCAAGCAGCTCTAATTTGACTAGCAATGCTTCATTGTTTGTCTCTTCATCTGCCCGGTTGTACCTCAAGGTAGTTTGTCTTACTTCCACCGGGATCAGATCTTCTGCTCTGTATACGAGAGAGAAAAGTGTCTCTCTTGTGCATGACTTGGTCGTTGTCCGGTATGCCCATAACACTCCCAGTAACTATTCGGGCCACTTGACTTTGGCTGCCTCTAATCTCTTTTTGAGGTTTTGAATAATCACCTTGGTCATCGACTCCGCTTGGCCATTTGCACTCGGATGGTATGGTGAAGATATAATTCTTTTGATTTTCAAGTCCTCAAGGAATTTTGTGACCTTTGCGCCTATGAACTGTGGCCCGTTGTTGCAAGCTATCTCCTTCGGTATTCCGAACCGGCAAATTATGTTCTCCCATAGGAAATAGACCACTTTGTGCTCGCCGATTTTTTAGTAAGGACCTGCTTCAACTCACTTAGAGAAGTAGTCAGTTAAAATCAAAAGAAACTTTATCTTACCGGGAGCCGGCGGTAGCGGACCGACTATGTCCATCCTCCATTTCATGAATAGACATGGTGATAATACCGAGTGCAATAGCTATACTATTTTGTGTACTAACGGTGCATGGCATTGGCACTTGTCGCATTTCTGAATGAACGCCTTAGCGTCTTGTTCCATCCGGGGCCAGTAGTATCCTGCCCTAACTAATTTTAAGACTAACGAGTCTACACCTGAATGATTTCAACAGATTCCTTCGTGAACTTCTCTTATGATGTAATTAGCCTCGGAGGCTCCTAAAAATCGGGCCAGCGGGCCTTGGAATGACCTTCTATATAACTGTCCTCCCTAGAAGCTGTAGCGATCTGGTTTGGCACGGAGTGACCGGGATGCCTTCGGGTCCTCGGGCAGTTTGCCGTGCTCAAGGTAGTCGATGATTTTATTTCTCCAGTACCAGACCAAGTTGGTCGCGTTTACTTCATAATAATTGTCCACATCCAATACGGAGTGCATGAGCTGTACAACCATACAGGAATCTGATCCTTTTATTTTTGTGGATGAGCCCAGATTGGCTAGTGCATCTGCTTCTGTGTTTTCTTCTCTTGGGATGTGGGTGATTGACCATTCCCTGAACCCGTGCGTGCAGAGTTTGAATTTTCACTACATATTGTTGCATGCGTTCCTCGTTAGTGTTGAAATTTTGTATACCTAATTTACCACTAGTTGGGAATCACATTTGATTTCAATGACCTTGGAGTCTAGTCCCCAGGCCAGTTCAAGTCCTGCAATCAAAGCCTAATACCTGCCTCAGGGTTTCTCCCGAGTTCGTAATTATGACTACCCCGAGCCTGGACCCTTTCATTTCCAAGACCATCACCGCTTCCTTGGTGGCCAAAGGCCCGGGACTGAAATCGGCCACGAAGTCTACCAGAACTTGTGATTTGATCACAGTCTTGGGTTTATATTCAATATCAAATTCACTCATTTTGACTGCCCACTTGGCTAGTCGATTTGACAATTCAGGTTTGTGAAGGACATTCCACAGGAGAAAAGTTGTCACCACAGATATCGGGTGATACTGAAAATAAGGCCTAAGCTTTCGATCTGTGATTACGAGAGCTAAGGGCAATTTTTCAAGGTGCGGATAACAAGTTTTGCTCCTGTTAAAATATGTTCTAACATAATAGATAGAAGATTGCGTACTTTCATCTTCCCGGACTAGAACGACACTTATCGCTACTTTCGAGACCGCTAAGTATACTAGCAACTGTTCACCTTCCTCCCATTTTGATAGTAACGGAGGGCTGGATAAATACCATTTCAGGTCTTTTAGAGCCTGTTGGCATCCAGAGTCCATTCGAAGTTGTTCTTCTACTTCAAAAGTGAGAAAAAGTGATGGCATTTTTCCGAGGACCGGGAAATGAACCTACTCAGAGCAGCCAGTCTTCCGGTTAGCCTTTGGACTTCTTTCATATTTGTCAGCTGGTCTAGAATGTCATCGATGGCTTTAATCTTGTCGGGATTGACTTCAATCCCCTTTTGTGACACCAGGAAACACAAAATTTTCCTGAAGCTGACTCCGAATGCACACTTATCGGGATTAAGCTTCATGTTGTGCTTCCTGAGGATGTTAAAGGTTTCTTGGAGGTGTTTTAGATGGCCACCTGTGTTCAAAGACTTAACCATCATATCATCTATGTAAACTTCCATTGTTTTTCCTATTTTCTTTTCGAAAATTTTGTTCATGAGCCTCTGATAAGTGGCTCCAGCGTTCTTAAGCCCGAAAGGCATCACATTGTAGCAATATGAGCCATAGTTCATTCTGAATGAAGTTCTTTCCTGATCCTCCAGGTTTATTTTGATTTGGTTGTACCCGGAATAGCCATCGAGGAATCTCATCAACTCGTGCCCGGTCATTGCATCAATCATTTGATCAATGTTTGGCAATGGGAACGAGTCTTTTAGGCACGTCTTATTTAGATCCTTATAATCTACACACATGCGAGATTTGTTATTCTTTTTTGGAACTACTACTATGTTATCTAGTCAGTTGGGATACTTTACCTCCCCGATTGAATCGATATCAAGCAATCAATTTACCTCTTCTTTGACAAACCTGTTTGGACCTCGATGATCAGGCACTTTTTTTGCCTTACTAGAGGGATGTCGGAATCCAGGCTTAACTTGTGCACGACCACCTCTAAAGGGATACTTGTCATATCCGTGTGCGACCATGCAAAAACAATGAACATTAGTTTTAAAAAATTCTATAAATCCTAACTCTGAGCTCGGGGTCTAATCCTATCCCCAATTCGAACTTCCTTTCTAGGAACTTTTCGAACAATGCCACATGTTCGAGTTCTTCCACCGTTGATTTGGTTGCGTCTATTTCTTCCGGTACCTAGAAATAACTTGGTACCTGATAGGATTACGATGGCTCCTCCCCTTTGTCGTCTTTATTTGATTCGGGAGGGGGCGTTCATCTCCCTTGCCGCTGCTTGATCTCCTCTTATTTGTTTGATTCCCTCAAGTGTTGGGAATTGCAGAAGTTGATGGTATGTTGATGGCACAACCTTCATCTCGTGTAGCCATGGTTTACCAAGAATAATGTTGTAGCCCATGTCGCCGTCTACTACTTCAAACAAGGTAGTCTTCATGACCCCTTCGACGTTTGTGGGCATCAGGATCTCCCCTCGGCTTGTCACACTTGCTAAGTTAAACTTGGCGAGGAGCGTTATGGTCGAAATGATGCTTCTAGTTAGCTAGGCTTGCTCCATCACTCTCTATTGAATTATATCGGCATCTTCCTCTATGAAGGTGATATCGTCCTCGGTGACTTCCCGAAGTCTCTTGCTTTGGGTCATACCTTTGTCTTTTTTGCTACCGAAAAGGTTACACGGTTAATCTCGTTCCCCCGGAAAATCATGTTGATCGTTAGTCGAGGAGGGTCTTCTCATATCTTCGAGGGCTCTGCGTTATCCCGGTTGCAGCCGTAATTATTTTTGGACCAGTCGCTTAAGAATTCTCTAAGATGGCCATTTTTCAAAAACGTCGCCACCTTCTCGCGTAGATTTCGGCAGTCCCCAGTCCGGTGGGCGTTAGTCCCATGATATTCGTACAATAGATTAGGATTCCTTTGGTTAGGATCAGATCTCATTGGCCTCAGGAACTACGCTTCCTTAATGTTCCTCATCGCCGTTACTATCTCTGCTACGCTGAAATTGAAATTATACTCAGAAAGTCTGGGATATGTGGAATCTTGGGAACCTGATACCTCTTTGTCCTTTAATGACTTGTTATTCTTGCCGCGATCAGTTATTCTATCGGGAACAAACCTATCTGCCAACTGGAAACCTCTATCGTGTCCTTCGGCCATTTTGTAGGGTACAAACCGGCCCTTAGAATATCATCGATCTGTGTCAAAATCGTTCTTCGACTTATCCCTATTCATTTCTCGATCCTGATCCTTGGTTGATGCCGGGAAACTGAGCTGGTCATCTTCTATTCTTACTTTTGATTCATAACGGCTATGGACATCTGCCCATGTAGTTTCTTGGAACTCGAGCAAGCTTTCTTTTAGTTTCCGGGAGGCGTCGGAGCTACTCGGGTTCAGCCCTTTAGTAAACGCCTTAGCCGCCTATTCATCCGGCACAACCAATAGCAGCATCCTTTCTTTCTGAAACCTGGTCACGAACTCCCACAGCAATTCGGACTCTCCTTGTACAATTCTGAATATGTCGTCCTTCTGGGCATGTACCTTCCTGGCCTCGGCATGGGCCTTGATAAAAGAATCTGCGAGCATCTCGAAGGAATCTATTGAATGCTCGGGTAAAAGTGAATATCGTGTCAGGGCCCCTTTCTTGAGGATTTCTCTAAACTTATTTAGCAGGACCAACTCAATCTCATGCAGAGCTAAATCATTTCCTTTCACCACTGTTGTATAAGTGGTGATGTGTGCCTGAGGATCCGAAGTCCCATCATACTTTGGTACCTCTGGAATTTTGAACCACCTTAGAATCAACTCTGGTGCTGTGCTCAGTTTGAACGGCAACTGGGTGTATTTCTTTGAGTTCGGGCTTTTCACCACTGGTGGCACGCCCGAAATTTGGTCCATTCAGGTATTTATTTCCCTCATAAATCGCATGAGCTCGATTTTGAAAGGATCATTACTGTTATTATTACCAGATCCGCTATCGATCCACCCCGCCCCGGTCGAAGCTGACCTCACCCCTCAGGGTGTTGTTATCTACCCTTTATGCTGTTTGATTTGCCGGGGCACCGGGAGGAACTCGAACTCTTCCATTCGCATTGTTGGAAGCACCCAACAACACCTGCCTCAATTCTGTCATGGATTGGTGTTGCCGTGAGAGATGGTCCATGATAGCCTTTTGTTGTTCCCTCAGGATCCTCACCATTTTCTTAACACGACTCGTCTTTAGCGTCATCAGGAGTCGCTTCCCGTATGTGTCGGGGATACCACCTACCATGAACCTGCATAGCTACGTCCTCCTCGTTACAGGTGTCGCTGATTGAATCCTCGTGTTGAGGCAGATTTTCTTGTGCCTGAATGTTGTGTGTGATGTTGACATCGTTATCTGCCATCTTTTTTGATTTTTGCTAAGAATCAAAGAACCAAATAGATTAGTAATAGATGCAAGGATCAACTCAATTACGCAACTGTCTTAGCCGTACGGTGGGCGCCAAACTGTTTACCCGTAAAATGGTACAATTGAATTTATAGCATGGTTTATAAACAAGAAAATCGATTTGATCCCAAAATGATAAATAAATTAAATAAAATGCAAGACTTAGTATTGAAATCGAGTTAAGATAGCAGACAACTTGGTTATAGGAGCAAGGCTTCCGAAGACAACAATAAAAATATTGATAGACAGAAAATAAAGTATTATTTAGCTTGGAATAATATGTAGCATAAGTTTGTCAGAAATTTCGTGTCTTACAACGGCTGTTGAAGTCACTATTTATAGTTATACCTAGGGAATAAGGTCCTAGGATCAAGCCCCTCTTAAATAACAATAATGGGGGCAATTGATGAATATATAACGGTAGGCTATGAATGACAAAATTCTCTGTAACAGATTGTGTTTTTAATACTGAGGAATATTCCTCATTGAATGTCATCTGGTGGCAAATATTCATTTTCCCTCATTAACAATGTTCCCTTCAGGGTCCGCCCGATGCCAACCGATGTTGTTGTCCTCGGTCTTGGTTTCCACTTTTTTCGTCTTTCGTCTGTCTCCGGTTCCATCTGTCGTTCTATCATTCGAGTATTTAATGTGAACCAATTTTACCCTATACAATTGTACTTGTTGTTTTTACTATCTGTTTCCTTTTGACTTGCTACAACAGAGTCTCTAACTTGGGTTTTTGGTTCGTAGGCCAACTTCCTTGCTTCCGAGGGCCTTCAGAAGTTGATCCTCGATAAAGAAAAGATTAATTCCGAGCGGGATCAACCGTTGGCCGAGAGGGACCAAGTTGCTGCTCGCCTCCTGGTGCTGGAAGCACAAGCTACTGAAGCTGATGAATTGGAGGCTCGATTGTAGCAGAGTGAGCAGGAAGTGATGGCCCTCAGCCAAGAAGCCTCCCAGTTAAATATACAGTTTCAAGAAGCCAAGTCTAAATGGTCTGATATCCAAAATGTTGTGCTTGCAGCTGCCGAGCGTGAGGCTGCCTCCGCTGAGTGAGTAAATAACTTAGAGGTAGCCTTGAATTCCAAGACTGCAAAGGTCGCTGGTGCCGAGGAGAAGCTTGCCCTAATGGAGGATAAGTATAAGAGGATCATAGAACACAATAAGGTTCATATAGTCACTATCGGTGACCTTGATCTTAGCCTTAGTGCCACTAGATCCAAGGTTGATCGTCTTAAATCAGAAATCCAGCGCCGAGCAGATTCCCTCATTATTGAAAAAACACATTCTATGTATAACATGAGGAGAAAACCTTGAAGAGGCCGAAGCGGGCGTCATTGATATTGATGCCAAAATTGCCAAGGCCCGAGAGCTGGAGTCAACCGCTCGAAGACGCCTCCCGGCTTAGCCCGATGCAACTGACTCTTCTGGTTTTGGTTCTGATTTATCGGGAATCGAGGAGGAACTTGAGGAGGAGGTTGATGAAGGCCAGATGCTTCTCTTCCCCCGAGTTCTGGGGCGATATAGATTAGGTGTTTGCTTTTTTTCCTTTGTTGTTTTCTTTTTGTATTCTTGTACATGTGCTGCTTGACACGTTTAATAAATAAAAGTGCTTTTTGTTTAAGCATTGGGCAAAGTTTACTTTTTTGCGTCAAATTATGCAAGGCTTCAGGTGCAATTTTCCCCGATAGCATTTGGGTTCCTAGCATAAACTCTTCTGAAACCAACCCTTTACTGTGAGGGTTTCATAAGAGAGGGCCATCTTATGTTTACGGTGCTCTTGAAGAGGACGTCTCCTGTTCATTCCGACACTAGCATTTGAAGTACTTGATTAACTTTCAAATGATAAAATCAATTCATCGTTTTGACAAGAAATAAGATAAAAATAACAGGACTTTATTTTATTCCTTCTATCTTCAAAAGTACATAAGCATTCATTTTGTTGTTCGAAAAGAAATTGCCATTACATGTGGCTAATTTGTACAACTTGTTTCTACGGGGCTGGCTGCGCAGTCCCCGGTCCCAATAAGACACTTTTGTTCCCGAATTATAGTCTAGGTTTCTTTGGCAATCAGATTGCCCTATTCTCATATCATTCTCACCTAGTGTTCGAATGCGAAGAATGCAAATTGGAACACTGGAATTCTTGCTCCTTTAAGGATTCCACTAGTGAATGGTTGGATAATCTTTGGTCAAAGTAGCAAGTTTCGTTTCCCGTTAGGAACTTTGCTACCTAGCCAAAGATTATCTAACCACCCCCAATGGCTTGTAGGGAAGGAGCACTCGTGAACAGTTGAATAGCCTTCAGTCCGATAGCAAGCTTTGTTTCCCATTAGAAACTTTGTTATCGAGCCAAAGACTATCTAACCATCCCGCAGTGGCTTGTCGTTTTTATGCCTTGTCATTTAAAGGTCTTATTTATGCCAAAGGTATTTCCTTCGCAGTATGCTTACCATTGCTGCATCGTTAAAATCCTTGCTAGAAAAATCCAATTGTGAAAAAAATTGGACGAAAGGAAAAAGAATGCAGCACATACTTTCAGTGTAAGCGGTGCTCATCAACAATAATACCTTTTGAGGTGAGTCACGTTTTAGCTGCTCGGCAATTTGACTCCATCATGGTTTTTTAGTTTGTATGATCCTTTCCCGGTGACGGCTGAAACCCGACAGGGGCCTTCCTATGTTGGACAAAACTTTCATACATTGAGCTCCCGGGCGTTTTGAGTCACTTTTCTTAAAACCAAGTTCCCCACTTCGAAATAACGGAGATTGGCTTTTCGATTATAGTATCTTTCCATTATTTATTTCTGGTCCACCATCCTTATGTGTGCCATGAACCTGCGTTCATCAAGCATCTCCAATTTGACTAGCAACACTTTGTTGTTTGTTTCTTCGTCCGCTCAGAAGTACCTTGAGGTAGGTTCTCCTACTTTCACCGGGATAAGAGCTTCTACTCCGTATACGGGCCACTTGCCTTTGGATGCTTCCAATCTCTTTTTAAGGTTTTGAATAATCACCTTGTTCGTCAACTCCGCTTGGCCATTTGCGCTCGGATGGTATGGAGAAGATGTGGTTCTTTTGATTTTCAAGTCCTCAGGGAATTTTGTGACCTTTTCGCCTATGAACTGTGGCCCGTCGTTGCATGCTATCTCCTTCTGGATTCCGAGCAGACAAATTATGTTCTTCCATAATAAATCGACCACTTCGCGCTCGCCGATTTTCTGGTAAGGACCTGTTTCCAACCACTTAGAGAAGTAATAAGTTAAAATCAAAAGAAACCTTACCTTATCGAGAGCTAGTGGCAGTGGGCCGAATATGTCCATCCCCTATTTCATGAATGGCCATGGCAATAATACCAAGTGAAATAGCTCTACCGGTTGGTGTACCAACGGCGCATAGCATTGACACTTGCCGTATTTCTGAACGAACGCCTTGGCGTATTGTTCCATTTGGGCCCATTAATATCCTGTCCTAACTAATTTTTACAGCAATGAGTCTACACCTGAATTATTTCCAAATTCCTTTGTGAACCTATCTCATGGCGTAAATAGCCTCGGAGGCTCCTAAACATCGGACCAACGGGCCTTGGAATGACCTTCTGTACAACTATCCTCCCCAGAAGCTATAATGAGCTGCTTTGGTGCGGAGTCCTCAGGATGCCATTGGGTCTTCGAGCAGTTTGCCGTGCTCAAGGTAGTTGATGATTTCAATTCTCCAGTCCCAGACCAAGTTGGTCGCATTTACTTCATAATAACCGTCCTTATGCAATACCGAGTGCATGAGCTGTACGACCGTACCAGAATCTGATCCCTTCATTTATGTGATGAACCCAAATTGACCAATGCACCTGATTCTACGATTTATTCTCTTGGGATGTGGGTGATTGACCATTCCCTGAACCGTGCGAGCAGAATTTGTACTTTCACCACATATTGCTGCATGCGTTCCTCCTTAGTGTCGAAGATTCCATAGACCTGATTTACCACTAGTTGGGAATCACATTTTATTTCAATGACGTCAGAGTCTAGTCCCCGGGCCAGTTCAAGTCCTACAATCAAAGCCTCATACTCGGATTCATTGTTAGTCAAGGGAACAATTTTTATGGTCTGCCTCAAGGTTTTTCCCGAGGGCGTAATTAAGACTACCCCGAGCCCCGACCCTTTCATGTTGGAAGCTCCGTCCGGGAATAAGGTCCAAACTTCTGATGTCATTTATGAAACCACCACCACTTCCTTGGTGGCCAAAAGCAGCAGCCCGGGACTGAAATCGATACAAAGTCGATCAAAACTTGTGATTTGATCGTAGTCCTAATTTTATATTCGATGTGAAATTCACTCATTTCGACTACCCACTTGGCCAGTAGACCTGACAATTCATGTCTGTGAAGGACATTCCGCAAGGAAAAAGTTGCCACCACGGCTATCGAGTGGCAAGGAAATAAGGCCTAAGCTTTCGAGCGTCGACTACGAGAGCTAAGGCAAATTTTTCGAGGTGCGGAAAATGAATTTCTGCTCCTGTTAAAATTTTGCTAACATAATAGATAGGAGATTGCGTACCTTCGTCTTCTCGGCCTAGAACGACACTTACCGCTACCTCCGAGACCGCTAACTATACTAGAAACTGTTCACCTTCCTCCGATTTTGATAATAACAGAGGGCTTGATAAATACTGTTTCAGGGCTTTTACAGCCTGTTGGCATTCTGTAGTCCATTTGAAGTTCTTCTTCTTCTTAAGAAGTGAGAAGAAGTGATGGCATTTTTTCGAGGACCA
This sequence comes from Nicotiana tabacum, assembly GCF_000715075.1. Taxonomy (NCBI): domain Eukaryota; kingdom Viridiplantae; phylum Streptophyta; class Magnoliopsida; order Solanales; family Solanaceae; genus Nicotiana; species Nicotiana tabacum. The sequence continues at coordinate 47,424,265 of NC_134092.1, forward strand.
GGAAATGAACCTTCTTAGAGCGGCCAATCTTCCGGCTAGCCTTTGGACTTCTTTCACATTTGTCATCTGGTCTGGAATATCCTCTATGGTTTTAATCTTGTCAGAATTGACTTCGATCCCCCTTTTTGACACCACAGAACCCAAAAATTTATCGGAGCAGACTCCGAATGCACACTTTTTTGGGTTAAGCTTCATGTTGTGCTTCCTCAGGATGTCAAAGGTTTCTTGGAGGTGTTTCAGATGGTCACCTGCGTTCAAAGATTTGACCAGCATATCATCTATGTGAACTTCCATTATTTTCCCTATTTGTTCACGAGCCTCTGTTAAGTGGCTCCGGCGTTCTTAAGCCTGAAGGGCATCACATTGTAGCAATATGTGCAAAAGTTCATTATGAACGAAGTTTTTTCCTGATCCTCCTCGTCTATTCTCCATAGTTTGAGATGCCCAATTTTCCACTATCTGGGATGCGAGAATAAAAGAGTCAAGTGTCTGTGATGAGATTACTGGGTGACTGGGTGCTGCAGTAAGGTGAAGTAATCGAGAGAATAATTCATTAACTGTAGGACAGTCGGACTAGCAAAAATCTGGTCACGTACTAAATTAAGATCATTAGAATGTCCAGCGAGTATAAGAACTAGAAACATCTTCAGTTGTTTATCTTGTTGCTTTTCAATACTAGCAGAAACTGGCATCAACTTCTCAAATTCCTCCATGACTGCCTGTACTTGTCCTAAGTAAGTAGACATATCCAATTTCTATTTCTTCAAGTTTGTCATTCGCGATATCATCATAGAAACGAGATATGTCATTAGTGTATAAAGTGCGAGCTTTTCCCAAACTAAATGACATGTTTGGAATGGACGAAACAAGGGCATCAATTTGGGATCAATAGATCACCACAAGATACTACATAATTGTGCATCGATCTTTTGTCAAAGTGCTTTGGCCTTTTTATATCCCTCACTAGCCTTTTTGATTAAGTGATCTTGAACACCTTGACCCTTGTACCACAATTCAACAGAGGAAGCCCAAGCTAAATAGTTTGAACTTCCCATTAAGGGCCTCGAAGTAATCATGAAGCTTGAATTTCCAGAACCCGTATTTTTAGACCCAAATATATTAACTCCCAAATACATTGTTGGACCAAATTATTAAAAGGTCACAGAAACAGTTAAGAGGCAGCAGAAAAAAAATAATGTAACCGCTGGAAATAGGAACTGTTGCCGGAATCTACAAATAGTCACTGGAAAATACAAAAAGTTGTCGGAATTTGGTGTAACTTGGACTGGTAGGCTCAAAATCACCTCGCGAGCCAACTATCCAAAATGAGTTTCGCAAAAAACTGGCCAGAAAAGGGTTCATGCACCAGCGCATGTGACCGACGCGTTGCCAACGTCAGAGGTTCTGGCCGCACATGACGGTGCGTGGCAGGTCTTCTGCCAGTCTAGGTTCTTGGGCTTTGGTCGTCGGAGCCTTCCGAGTATGTTGGTTTTAGCACAACACTCACCAAAAAGGAGGTGACGCGATCAGATATGGAAAAAGTCGCCGGAAGTTGATGCACAATGACTGTCCAACCTTTCCAGAGTTTCTCATGACTACTCTGATACCATGTGAGAATTAATAACTCAGAAAATTATATTATTGATGTACATTAAGAATAATACAAGTACCCCTTTGTATAACAATACATAAAACCTACACCACTCCTATTCCATGTAGGACTATGTTTATTTACATAACAACTAACTAACTAACAATAGTTATACATAATTAATAGATTTTATAATATAAATACAGGGTCTAAGCACAAGCTATTACATCTGTACGAGTACACATAATATTGTAACTCTGCCCCTATCGACCAGAACTAACGACATTTTTGCCGAGCAACCCCATCAAATAAATTATAACTTAATGTTAATTCGAGTGCTCCTAAATTTATCTAATGAACCTAGTTCTTTAGCTTATGTAGTTTAAGTGCGATAAACTAAAGTACGGATAAATAAGAACACAAAGAGTTTTACGTAAAATATCACTCCGCTCAAAAAGTGCAATAAACATGATTAACCCAATAGAATTTAACTCAAACTCCACTAAAATAAATGAGCCATAATATTAAATTATAAATCGTGCAATCTAAGACTTAATTCTAAGCCTTCCCCCTAACAGTCCCACGACTGTTACATGCTTTCTAGTCAACTGCGACTTAAAATGTAAAAGTTTCACAAATTTAAACAAGTGTACTTTTCAATAGAACAAATATTATAACTTAATAATCTAATTATACAATTGAAATAGGACAGGAATCAAGTTACACATATGGCTACAAAGGACCACCTGTTCCAGCCTTGTTCTTCACGCACTCTCATATGAACAAAGGTTGAACTCTCCAAGAAATAAATTATTTCAATTACTTATTACTGAATGCATGATCTTTATTTGTGCCTGAGTCAGTTTTCCTACAATACATAGGAAAATAATATATACTCCTCGTTAGTAAACAAGTAGGTTCGGTAAACAAATATTCCAGAGTCTTAAATTAGGAAGGACTCCTAAGCCGCGTGAACTTCTTCCCAAAATTTACTGCACTGCCGGTGTAATGATCTGTCCGATTTGTTTTGTGTATTTGAACTCTATTCCCCTATTTGATAGTTCTCGTATGTTTGTTTGTTGTTTTATGACTTGTGGGGATGGGTGGCTTGGTTTTGGAGTGAATTAGAACACTTAGTTCCATGGTCGGAAGCTTAAGTTATAAGAGTTGATCAAGATTTGACTTATATATAAACGACCTCAGAATGATAATTTTATGGTTCCAATAGGTGCGTATTGTGATTCTGGACTTAGGTGTATGTCTCGATTTAGATTTGGGGGTTCTTTGGTTGATTTGGCTCTAATTGTCAAAAGTTGAAAATTTGAAAGTTTGGAAGGTTCTTAGATTTGACCGAAAGTTAACTTTGAGACTATAAGGGTTGGATTGTTATTCCGAAAGTTAGAATAGGTTTGTAATGTCATTTGGGACTTGTTCGCAAAGTTTAGTTGCATTCCGAGTTGGTTTGATAGGAATTAGGAGTTTAGTTGGAAGTTAGAAGCTTATGAACTTAAGAGAAGTTCAATTGATGGATTGATCGTCGATTTGTAGATGTGGTGATATTACATGTGTTTTGAGTCTTTGGATAGGTCTGGGTAGTGATTAAAAACTTTTTGGTATGATTGGACGGGGTCCCGTATGGCTCGGGTGAGTTTCAGACCACCCGGAGCTTGGTTGATATTGATGGTGACTGCTAGTGTCTGGTGTGCTTCGCGATCACGGAGTAGGTCTCGCAATTGCGAAGGATTATTTTGGGCAGCAGTGTTTTTGTTTTTCTCATTCACGAACTGGGTTTCGCACTTATGAAGTTTTGGGGCCGTTTGCCATTGTGTTCGCCGGCGTAGAGCTAGCATTCACATAGGAGGTGAGGCTGCCTGGGAGCCGACTGAGGTTAGCCTTTGCATTCGCGAAGACTTAGATGCATTCGGGTGGGCAATGGCTGTTTGTGCTTCGCGAACACGAGGCTTGAGCTGCGTTCGCGAAGGGTATTACTGGGCAAACTTTTAAGAGTTCTAATTTCAGGACTTAGACCCCATTATTTTATATTTTGAGCCCTAGACTTGGAGAGGGGCACTTTTCAAAGGCGATTTTCACACAAAGCAATAGGATAAGTGATTTTTATTTGATTTTCAGATTATATCTTGTTTTTCCATGGATTATTACATGTAGATTATGGGATATGAAAGAGAAATTTGGGAATTTTGACTATGATTTTGGAGTGTGAAAAATAGAGATTTGAACCCAATTCGGAGACGGATTCAGATGAAACTTGTATATTTGGACTCGTATTCAAATGGATAGTCGAGATGTGTGACTTTTGTCAAATTCTGAGAAGCGGGCCCGGGTTGACCTTTTTTGCAATTTTTAAAAATGGGAAGTTTATTACTTGAAATCGATTTCTATAGCCTTATTTGACGTTATTGAGTTGTATTTTGCTAGATTTGATCCATTGGGAGACCGATTTGATAGGTAAGGGGTTTTGGAAGTATTGCTTCTCATGCTTTGAGGTGAGTATCTTGCCTAAACTTGGCTTGAGGGTATTTTCCCCGTAGACGATGATGGTTGCTATGTGTTGGGGCAACACACGTACGTGGTGACGAGCGTATATGCGTTCACCATCGTTATTCATGATCTAGGTGGACTTTAGGCTATTATGTGCCTTGTTTTGCTGTCATGCCTTCGTGTTGCCGTGTTTTCCCTACTTGTATGACTACTTGAGCTATTATTCATGTTGAAAATCATGTCCAGGCAATGTGCTTATCAGTTTGAGACATGACAGGGCTATTTTGCTATGTTGAGCTGTTTGGGCTGATTATAGTCATACTTTTCATTCATAATGTTATATCCACGTGTTATTTTACTATCTCTGTATAAGTTTTACATGTTATCTCATATTTTGTTAGTTTTCTTACTTGTGTAATACGGGTTTGAGTAGATTTGTCGTACATTGGTATAGTGTGGTACATTAATTTATGATACTGTGAGATATTGACATATTGTGATTTGAGCGGATTAGTAACTGAACTGGGGTCACAGAGTAGTGATAATATTGATATTGAGGTGACGCATACGCCAGGCCTCCTAGTGGGCTGAGTGGTATTGGTATTGAGGTGATGCGTGCGCCAGGCCGTTTGGGTTGAGTTATGGTCGTTGACTTTTGATCCGATTAGCGCTTGGGCTAGGATCTGCCCCTCCAGAGTTAGGTGATAACCCATGTCACTTTGGGCCCTATGAGTCCAGTCACTTGGAATGTGCTGAGTGAGGGACTTTATGATAGGCAACCGTACAATGCTGAGATTATGCTTACTTGATGATTTAACTATGAATTCGTTGATTTTGGTGATGTTATTTGTCATGCTAGCATAGAGACATATCTTCCTCATGCTAATTGATACTTTGTATCTTGAGATTGATGACTTAACTGACTTGATTAGAAAGCATGCCTATTTCATGTTAACGTGAATAAGTTGAACTTGTTATTCTTGAGCTGCTTTCCCTTTATTATTATTATTATTATTATTATTATTATTATTATTATTATTATTATTATTATTATTATTATTATTATTATTATTATTATTATTATTATTATTATTATCATCATCATCATCATCATCATCATCATCATCATCATCATCATCATCATCATCATCATCATCATCATCATCATCATCATCCTTGTCGTCATCGTCCTCGTCCTCATCCTCGTCCTCCTCGTCCTCCTCCTCGTCGTCGTCCTCGTCGTCGTCGTCGTCGTCATCGTTGTTGTTGTTGTTGTTGTTTTTGTTGTTGCTGTTGTTGACTATTGAAAGTGAGCAGCGGACTTTGCCAATCTCGTCACTATCTTCAATCCGAGGTTAGGCTTGCTACTTACTGAAAACATGGTGTCGGTTGTACTCATAATATACTCTGTACTTTATGTGCAGATCCTGGTGGTGCTGATAGAGCTGGTTGCTAGAGAGTTGTACCATTTCCGTTGGTGATTACAAGGTAGCACTGTTGTTTCCGACCGCATGACTTGGAGTCCATTTCCTTACTTTTGTTATTACTGTTTATGTAATTTAGACAATATTGTATAGTTATTCAGACCATTTTACTTATTTATTCTATAGAGCTTATGTACTTGTTGACACCAAATTCTGGGATGGTATTTTAGTTGTGTCACTAATTGATTACAATTAATTATCTTTTCTGCTTTAGAGACTATTTCTTATTGTTATTGAAGTTTATTTCTATATATTGAAATGTTGGCTTGCATAGCAAGCAATGCCAGGCACCGTCACGACTTCGGTAAGATTTGTGGTCATGACAAGTTGGTATTAGAGTACTAGGTTTCTTAGGTCTCACGAGTCATGAGCAAGTCTAGTAGAGTCTTGCAAATCCATACAGAGACATCTGTACTTATCTTCGAGAGACTACTAGGCTGTTAGGGAAACTCTTCTTTCCTTCATTCTCTATCATGCAGATTTATTTATCCCTAAATCTGAATCGTTGATTTTTTATTCTTTGATAGATGGCGAGGACACGATCATTAGGTGCAGCTTAGCAGGCACCGGTACCCCAAGCTAAGTCCATGAGAGGCCGGGCTGAGGCAGAGGCAAGGGCGGAACACGTACCGCAGCTAGAGCCCCTGCTCAAGCGACTTCGATAGAGCCACCATTAGCTCCTGTTGAGGTGCATGTTCAAGACTATGATGAGTCGGCGGCACCAGCTCAGGTTCCCTAGGGTTTATTTGTTTCACCAATTGTTCATGATGTTTTGGTCTGCATGGTTGGGTTGTTCGAGAGTTCGGCTCAGCCCTGGACATTTCCTACTATACCAACTACTTCCCAGGTATGGGGCAAAGCGCAGACTCCAGCTACTCATACCTCAGAGAAGGTGGCCCATGGTTATCAGACACCTGCAATGTTACCAGTTGCAGGAGCTTAACCTATTATTGTTCCTCAGCCTGAGGAGAGGCCCGCAATGTCAGCTAATAAGCTGAAAATACTGGGTAAGTTCAAGAAGTTGCATCCTCGTCACTTCAGTGGTGCACCTTAAGAGGATGATCAGGGATTCTTGGATCGTTGTCATGAGATTTTGCGCAACTAGGACTAGTCAAGTCCAATGGAGTTGATTTCACCGCCTTCTAGATGCAGGGTCCAGCCAAGAGGTGGTGGCAGGTTTATGAGCTAGAAGACCAACAGGATCACCTCCTCTTACCTGGGCTGAGTTCTACAAGTTCTTTTTAGAACATTTTATGCCACACACTAGGATAGGGGAGTGGAGAAGACAGTTTGAGTACCTATAACAGGGTCAGATATCAGTTACCGAGAATGAAATTAGGTTCACAGAGCTGCCCTGTCATGCTACTATTCTGATACCCACTGAGGAGGAGAGAGTGAAGAGATTCATTGATGGTCTTTACCATGGTATTCAAATTTCTATGGTTAGAAAAGTGGAGACCATGACTTTATTTCACCCGATTGTACAGATAGCGCGTCGTATTGAGTGCATTCGCATTGAGACCAGGAAGAGATGCATGGTAGGGATAAGAGGTCCTGTCGTTCATGGAGTTTCACTGGTGCCTTATCTGGAGGCCGATGTCAATTTGGGGATGGGCATTCTAGTAGGCCAGCTTATCATTCACCTCCACCCTATTGAGGAGTTTTTGTGCAGTCTTCATTCAGTGCACGTCGAGCGCAGAGTTCTTACTACGCTCCATCTATTCAGGGTTCATCAATACCAAGTTCTTCTAGTTGTTATTTTTGTTCACAAGGTCTGACTCAGGCCCCACAGTCATTTCCAGTCAGAGGTTGCTATGAGTATGGAGTGTTGGTGCATAAAAGGAAGTATTGCCCCGTCTTCGCAGAGGTCCAGTGTAGCAGGGAGGTCAGACTCTGGTTCCCGCACCGGTTGCTACACCAACCACTCAGCTAGCTCGGGGTGGAAGTCATCCAGGATGTGGTCGTTCTAGAGGGGGAGCTTAGTCTAGTGGAGGTCAGCCAGGTGGGAGGACTAAGGCTATTTTTTCTAATGCAATGATTACAAGTATTATTTCTATGTGCCGTAAGGATGCTTCAGTATTGTTTGATCCCGATTCCACTTATTCATATGTGACATCATATATTTCTTCTTACCTGGATATACCTCGTGGTTCTCTTGATGCTCTTCTACATGTGTCTACAACTGTTGGTGATTCTATTATGGTGGATCGAGTTTATTAGTCCAGTGTGGTCACTATTTGTTGTTTTGAGATGAGGGTGAACTTTTTACTGTTAGATATGGTTGATTTTGATGTGATCTTGGGTATGGATTTGTTATCTATGTACCATGTTATTCTAGATTGTCACGCTAATACCGTGACATTGGTAATGCGGGGGTTGTTGAGGTTGGAGTGGACGGGTTCTCTTAGTTGCACTCCTAGTTGAGTGATCTCATTTCTGAAGGCTCAACGGAAGGTTGAGAAGAGATATTTGGCATATTTAGCCTTTGTCGGAGATGTTAGTGCTGATACTCCTACTGTTAAGTCGGTTCTAGTAGTGAGGGAGTTATCCGATGTATTTTCAGTAGACCTACTGGGCATGCCACCCGATCGGGATATTGATTATGCATTAATTTGGCACCGGGCATGTAGCATATCCCTATTCCTCCATATTGTAGGGATCCAACAGCATTGAAGGAACAATTGCAAGAGTTTGGATAAGGGGTTCGTCAGGCCTAGTATTTCACCTTGGGGTGTGCCAATGTTATTTGTTAAGAAGAAGGATGGGACTATGAGAATGTGTATTGACTATCGGCAGTTTAACATGGTGACCATCAAGAACAAGTATTCACTACAACATATTGATTATTTGTTTGACCAGCTTCAGGGTGTCAGGGTGTTCTCAAAATTGACTTGAGATCAGAGTATCAACAGTTGAAGATTAAGGCTTCGGATATCCCTAAGATTGCTTTCCGAACTCGTTATAGGCATTATAAGTTTTTAGTAATGTTGTTTGGGTTGACTAATTCCCCAACAACCTTCATGTATTAGATGAACAATGTATTCCAGACTTATGTTTTGTCATTGTGATCATTGATGATATATTGGTGTACTCTTGTAGTAGGGAGGAGCACGAGCAACATTTGAGGGCCATGCTTCAGACTTTAAGTGAGATGAAACTTTATGCTAAGTTCTCCAAGTGTGAGTTTTAGTTAGACTCAGTGGCATTCTTGGGTCATGTTGTATCTAGTGATGGGATCAAGGTAGACCAGAAGAAGATTGTGGAAGTTCAGAGTTGGCCCATACCTTCTACTGCTATAGAGATCAGGAGCTTCTTAGGATTGGCTGGATACTACTGTTGCTTTGTAGAGAGATTTTCATCTATTGCAGCCCCTTTGACTAAGTTGACTAAGAAGGGTGCTCCGTTCAGTTGGTCAGATGAGTGTGAGGAAAGCTTTCAGAAGCTCAAGATAGCCTTGACTACAACTCCAGTGTTGGTTTTGCCTTTAGGATCAGGGTCATATACAATTTATTGTGATGCTTCGCGGGTTGGCATTGGGTTTGTGTTGATGCAGGACGGTAGGGTGATTGCCTATGCATCGTGCCAGTCGAAGCCCCATGAGAATAACTATCTAGTGCATGATTTGGAGTTAGCAGTTATTGTACACGCGGTCAAGATTTGGAGGCATTATTTATATTGGCATGTCTTGTGAGGTGTATACAGATCATTAGAGTCTTCAACATCTATTCAAGCAAAAGGATTTTATCTTGAGGTAGCAAAAGTTGTTGGACCTATTAAAGGACTATGATATCACTATTCTTTATCATCTAGAGAAGGCCAATATGGTAGCAGATGCCTTGAGTAGAAATGCGGAGAGTATGTGGAGTTTAACATTTGTTCCAGCTGGGGAGAGGCCTTTGGCTATGGATGTACATGCTTTGGCCAATAGGTTCGTGAGATTGGATATATTGGAGCCTAGTAGGGTTCTTGCTTGTGTTGTATCTCAGGCGTTTTTGCTTGGGTGCATTAAGGCTAGTCAGTATGATGATCCCCATTTGCTTGTACTTAAGGACACAATGCATCGATGTGGTGCTAAGGGTATTGGTGATGATGGTGTATTTCGGCTTCAGGGACAAATTTGTGTTCCTAATGTGGATGGGTTGGGAGAGTTGATTCTTGAGGAAGCTCATTTTTCATGATATTCTATTCATCCGGGTGCTACGAAGATGTACCATATTTTGAAACAACATTATTGGTGGCGGAGGATGAAGAAATACATTGTTGGATCCGTTTCTCGGTGTTTGAATTATCAGCAGGTCAAGTATGATATCAAAGACCTGGTGGGTTGCTTAAGAAGATTGAGATACCTGAGTGGAAGTAGGAGTGCATCACTATGGACTTTGTGGTGGGTTTCCACAAATAATGAGGAGATTTGATGTCGTTTGAGACATTGTAGACAAAGTGACCATGTCTATGCATTTCATTCCAGTCATGACTTCCTACACTTGGGTGCAGTTGGCTAAGATCTATATCAGGGAGATTGTCCGCCTGTATGATGTGCTTGTATCGATTATCGTAGATAGAGGCACTCAGTTTACTTTGCACTTCTAGAGAGTCGTTCAACGTGCGTTGGGCTTGCAGGTTGAGTTGAGAACCACATTTCTCCCTCATACGGATGGGCAGTCCGAGCGGATCATTCAGATTTTGGAGGATATGTTGAGAGCATGTGTCATAGATTCTGAAGGACATTGGGATCCGTTTCTTCCATTAGCAGAGTTTTCCTATAACAACAACTACCAGTCGAGTATCCAAATGACTTTGTATGAGGCAATATATGGAGGTGGTGTCGTTCTCCGATTGGTTGGTTTGAGCCAGTTAAGGCTAGATTATTAGGCACATATTTGGTTTGTGATGCTTTGGAGAAGGTGAAATTGATTCAGGAGCAACTTCGTACAGCACAGTCCAGGCAGAAGAGTTATGCTAATAGAAAGGTTCGGGTTGTAGCTTTCATTGAGGATGAAAAGGTTCTTCTTTGAATTTTGCCTATGAAGGGTGTGATGAGATTTGGGAAGAAGGTAAAGTTGATCCCTCAGTATATTGGTCCATTCGAGGTATCAGAGAGACTAGCTAAGGTGGCCTACAGACTTGCTTTGCCACCCACCATATCGAGAGTTCACCCAGTGTTTTATGTTTCCATGCTTCGGAAGCACTATGAGGATCCGTCACATGTGTTGGATTTTAACTCGGTGTACTTGGACAAGGATTTCACTTATGATGAGGAGCCGATGGCCATTTTTGATAGGCAGGTTTAGAAGCTTAGGTCGAAGAATATTGCATCAATGAAGGTCCAGTAGAGAGGTCAACCGGTCGAGGAGGCAACCTGGGAGACACGAGCATGATATGCAGAGCAGATATCCTCATCTTTTTGATATCCCACATATGATTCTAAACCTGTTTGGGGACGAATATTTATTTAATAGGGTGAGAATGTAATGACCCGACCGGTATTTTTGTGTATTTGAGCCCCGTTACCCTATTTGATGTTTCCCGTATGCTTGTTTGTTGTTTTGGGACATGCAGGGATGGTTTGTTTGGTTTCAGGAAGGTTTTGGAGTGAATTAGAATGCTTAGTTCTATGGTTGGAAGATTAAGTTATAAGAGTTGAACAAGGTTTAAGTTTTGTGTAAACAACCTCGGAATGGTGATTTGATGGTTCAAATTGATTCGTATGGTGATTTTGGACTTAGGCGTATCTCCGGATTTGGATGTTCCTTGGTTTATTTGGCTCTAATTGTCGAAAGATGGAAATCTGAAGGTTTCAAAGGTTCATAAATTTGACCGAGAGTTGATTTTGTGGCTATCGGGGTTAGATTATTATTTCGAAAGTTGGAATAGGTTCATTTTATCATTTGAGACTTGTGTGAAAAGTTTGGTTATATTCGAGTTGGTTTGATAGGAATAAAATGTTTAGTTGGAAGTTAGAAGCTTATGAACTTAAGAGAAATTCAATTGATGGTTTAATCATCAATTTGTAGCTGTGGTGATCTTACATGTGTTTGGATGCTTTTGATAGGTCCGGATAGTATTAACGGACTTGTTGGTATGATTGGACGGGGTCTCGGGTGGCTCGGGTAAGTTTCAGACCACCCGGAGCTTGGTTGCGATTGCTGGAAACTACAGGTGTCTGGTGTGCTTCACGATCGCGAAGGCTTATTTTGGGCAGCAGTATTTTTGTTCTTCGCATTCGCGAATTGGGTGTCATATTTGCGAAGTGTGGAGGCCATTTTTCTTCATGTTCGCGGGGGCAAAGGGCTCGAATTTGCGTAGGATGTAAGGTTGGCTAACAAAGCGGCCCAAGCCTCACATTTGTTATCCTTCGCATTCGCGAAGAATTGGACACGTTTGCATAGGCTTAGGATGCTACTGCATCATGTTCGCGGGTGGCAGATCGTGTTCGTGGAGAGTATTTTTGGGCCGGTGGCTGTTTGTGCTTCACAAATGTGAGACTTGGGCTGCTTTCACTAAGGGTATCACTGGGCAAACTTTTAAAAGTTCTAATTTTGTGACATAGACCCATTATTTCGTATTTTGAACCCTAGACTTGGATAAGAGCGATTTTTGAAGGGGATTTTCACACAAGGCAAGAGGGCAACTAATTTTTACTTTATTTTAACATTTTATCTTATTTCCCCATAGATTATTATATGTAGATTATGGGATTTGAAAGAGAAATTTAGGGATTTTGACTATGGTTTTGGAAAGTGAAAAATTGAGATTTGAATCCCGATTTAGAGTCAGATTTGGATGAAACTTGTATATATGGACTCGTATTCGAATGGGTAGTCGGGATTTGTAACTTTTATAGAGCCGAGAAGCGGGTGTGGATTGATAAATATTGGAGCTTTATTACTTGGAATCGATTCTTATAGCCTTGTTTGACATTATTGAGTTATTTTTGGCTATATTTGACATGTTCGGATGCCGATTAAAGTGGCAAGGGCTTTTTGGAGTTTGATTCTTGCGCTTTAAGGTAAGTATCTTGCCTAGGCTTGGATTGGGGGTATTTTCCCCGTAGACTACGATGCTTTCTATGTGTTGGGGGGAGGGGCACGTACTTAGTTACAAACGTATATGCGTACACCGTGGTTATTCATGACCCGAATGGAGTTTAGGCTATTATGTGCCATGTTTTCCTATCATAGCTTATTGTTACCGTATTTTCTTTACTTGTATGACTACTTGAGATATTATTCATATTAGAAATAATGTCTAGGCTATGTGCTTATCTGTTTGAGATATAATAGGATTATTTTGCTATGTTGAGCTGTTTAACTTGATCTAGGGCCGTAGAGTCGTGATAATATTGATATTGAGGTGATGCATATGCTAGGCCTCCTATTGGGCCGAGTGGTATTGGTATTGAGGTTACGCTTATGCTAGGATCCTCCCTCCAAAGTCAGGTGATAAGCCATGTTACTTTGGGCCCTGTGAGTGTAGACACTTGGTATGTGCTGAGTGAGGGCTTTATGCCAGGCACCCGTACAATGCTAAGATTGCGCTTACTAGATGATTTAACTGTGAATTTGTTGAATTTGGTGTTGATACTTGTTATGCTAGCATAGAGAGGTATCTTCCCCAAGCTAATTGATACATTATATCTTGAGATTGATGACCTAACTAATTTGATTGGAAAGTATCCTTATACCTTGTTATTGTAAATAAGTTGAACTTGTTATTCTTGAGCTGCTTTCTCTTTATTATTATTATAACAGTGCTAAGATTACGCTTACAAATGATTTAATTGTTAATTTGTTGAATTTGGTATTGATACTTCTCATGCTAGAATAGAGAGGTATCTTCCTCATGCTAATTGATACTTCACGTCTTGAGATTGATGACTTAACTAATTTGATTGGAAAGTATGCCTATTTATTGTTATTGTAAATAAGTTGAACTTGTTATTATTATTATTATTATTATTATTATTATTATTATTATTATTATTATTATTATTATTATTATTATTATTATTATTATTATTATTATTATTATTATTATTATTATTATTATTATTATTATTATTATTATTATTATTATTATTATTATTATTATTATTATTATTATTATTATTATTATTATTATTATTATTATTATTATTATTATTATTATTATTATTATTATTATTATTATTATTATTATTATTATTATTATTATTATTATTATTATTATTATTATTATTATTATTATTATTATTATTATTATTATTATTATTATTATTATTATTATTATTATTATTATTATTATTATTATTATTATTATTATTATTATTATTATTATTATTATTATTATTATTATTATTATTATTATTATTATTATTATTATTATTATTATTATTATTATTATTATTATTATTATTATTATTATTATTATTATTATTATTATTATTATTATTATTATTATTATTATTATTATTATTATTATTATTATTATTATTATTATTATTATTATCAAATATTTAAAGAGCATACTTATAGAACTGCTTTTAATGTTCCATTTGGGCAATATGATTGGAATGTTATGCCTTTTGGTTTAAAGAATGCGCCTTCTGAATTTCAAAAAATCATGAATGATATATTTAATCTATATCTAGATTTTATCATTATTTATATTGATGACATTTTGATATTCTCCAAAACATTTGAAATGCATATTAAGCATTTAGATATTTTAAAAAGAATTATTATACACAATGGTTTGGTTATTTGAAAACAAAAAATGAGTTTATTCCAAACTAATATTCGATTTTTAGGACATTATATCTGTCAAGGAAAAATAACTCTGATTCAAAGATCTATTGATTTTGCTTCAAAATTTCCCGATATTATTACTGATAGAACTTAGTTACAAAGATTTTTGGGAGTTTAAATTATATATCACCTTTTTATAAAGATTTGTCTCGTGATTTAGCTCCCTTATATGATAGGCTAAAAAGGGATTATAAAAACCCTTGGACTGATAGTCATACTATTTTAGTTAAAAATATTAAGCAACATGTTAAATCTTTACCTTGTTTAGCTAGAATTAACTAATTTAGTCAGTCCGAGAGATCACCGGATTAACGGAAACTGGAATTGTTTCGCACCTCAGCTGACCTTTATATGTTCACTGAGGTTTCCACCAGTTAAAGATCTCTTATAGACTTTCTAAGTAGCTAATTCAGTATCCTTACGTTTAAAGACTGGCGGTAATCCGCACGGTCAGTAAAGATAAGAGTCGAAATATATAAGAATTGTTTATATATTTTGATGACTGTATGGAAGGTTCAACCTTTTACTCAAGCAAGGGGTCTGTCTTAATATAATACATACTCTCATTGAGCCCATTTATCTAGCAGTTCTAACCGTGAAAGAAGATGTCCTTTTCAATTTCATTTATCGGGCTGAGGTTCACGGCTGGCTAGACGGAGCCACTAAGGCAAAGCCAAGAAGAGTAGTGCTATATTAGACTGTACCACCATCTCGAAACCAAGTCAAGAAACTATATATAAAATTCATTTATATTTTGATAGAGGCCAGATCTTTCATGGTTTATATAGGAGAGAAGTTAGATATTCAACATAGATATGAAGTCTCTTAGCTGGACATAGTCACGGCCAGAGAGGAGTGACTAGAAGAAATACTATAAGTAAGAATAAATACCTTATGATGAGGCCGGGATGCAAGGTCTGTGTACGAAGAACTTGAGATTTTATTTACTTGAACTTCGATTACAAAGTAGTACTTACAAACTTACAAGAGAGAGAGTTTTTGACTCCTCCTTCTCTCTGAATGAATGAGCCTATAAATAGAAAAAGAAAAAGAATCTTTAAACAATAAAAAGGGTCCCACTGGGTCCCTTGTACAGTGTTTCTACTATATAAAACAGTGTTTCTACTGTTGATGAACATTGTTTTTACTGTTGAAATAGTCTATCTACTGTTGAGTAGGGTCCAACGACTAGGTCTGGCGGCTTCACTGTGCTGTGGGGTCCGGCGGCTTCACTGTGCTGGTCGCTTTTCTAATTCTTTCATTTTGCGGAGGAATTCTTCGGCATCTTGTAAGGCTTCATCAGATAATATCTTCTATGATTCAATAGGTTGAGAGTCATCTGCGATATCATCGTTGCTGATCTCACTTTGCATTGAAGTGTCTGATTTCTCATATTGATTGATAGAACGAAGCAAATTTCTTTTTACTTCTTCCAAATAATCATTAATCATTTCTTCTTTATCCCTTTCTTGAAAGGAGATCTTTCTGGTAATGTGCCGCACTGAGCTATCGTCAATTTTCTCTTTCTGAGGGTTGCTGGAATATTCTTGGATTTTTATTTTAATGAAATCCAAGAGTTTTTAACCATATAACGTCTTTGTTTTGGGATCCTTTTTCATCAGTTTATCCCAGAAATTATTATAAAAGGTTCTGTATAAACAAGGAATCTGTTCTTCGGTGAATCCTACTTCTGGAGTCCATTTATGAATCCAAGGAATAGAGAATTCTAGGAAGAAATATATCTGATCAATCTTTTCTAAGTAACAAATATGATCTGTGTGGTATAACGCATTTAGATCTGGTGAAACTTTCGTCCATTCTTTGTATAACATAAAAAATGGCTCGGGTAATATCTTTACTGTCGGACCGTGGTAGGACCACCAGTTTAAAAACCAATTAGGAATAGATTCTGCAAATATCTTTGCACACACTTTTACGAACCAAGTGTGCTTATGTTTATCATTATTGTAATAGAGCACTTTATCAAAGGCTTGGATATAATCCCAATAGGTAAAATTCATACGGGACTTGTTAAGGCTTATCTGCCTTTCGTTCATTGTGGATATTTCTCAGTCTTCAACGGATATAATCTGTTTGATGATGATTTTCGAGAAGTTATAAACATTCTCGTCTGTACTATAACCAGAAAAGTGCTGAAATTCTACACTCCCTGTACTTGTGAGAATAGTTTCATAATAAGAACAGGTTTTGTATGACTCACCCGGATAATATAATCCATTTATCAAGTATCTATGGAATATCTTCTAGGGTTCATCGTTTCTTTGTATCTCAGAATTCTCCAAAAGAAATATCATTTCTTTTTTAGGAATTTTTTCATAGGACTTGATAACATCATTGTCCTCTTTTGTAATTGAAGCAAAAGTATCACTTTGCTTTTGAGCAGTCAAATATGCCTGTAAATGTGCGTATAACGGACTGTCTTCTGAAATATCTTCCAGGTGAATGGATGGTCCTATCATTAAGGATTCGCCTCTAAGAGATATCTTCTCATTAGTCAAGCTTCCTCTTCCCATTTGTATAATTGGGGAGCTTGATGTGGATCCGTATGACGATCCTGAAGGCGATGTCCTTCCTTGGGAATGTGGGGATGATCTTCCCCTTTCTCTACCTCTACCTCTGTCCCATGGGGGTTCCATCCTGCAAATATTCACGAGATAAGAAATCTGGCAGAGAGTTATCAATTCCCTTTTTGTATTGAATTTCGAAATCAAAGGGGGCTAATTGAGCCTGCCATCTTGCAAATATCATTTTTGAGGCATCATGTTAAAAATCTTTGTTAAACATATATTTAACAGATTGTGCGTCAGTTTTTATCAAAAACTTTTGATTGTATAAATCATCTTGGAATTTTAAAATACATTTAACTATGGTTAACATTTCATGAGCCAAAGTAGCGTATTGTTTCTGGGCTTCAGACCATTTTCCGGAGTAAAATCTAATTAAGTATTCATGATTATTATTTGGATTTATCTGTTTCAAAATCCCTCCATAAGCAATGTTAGACGCATCTGTCTCGACAATCTTTTGCCATGTAGGATTAGCAAGGGTTAAACAAGGTAAAGATTTAACACGTTGCTTAATATTTTTAACTACAATAGTATGACTATCTGCCCAAGGGTTTTTATAATCCTTTTTAGCCTATCATACAAGGGAGCTAAATCACGAGACAAATCTTTATAAAAAGGTGATATATAATTTAAACTTCCCAAAAATCTTTGTAACTGAGTTCTATCAGTAATAATATCAAGAAATTTTGAAGCAAAATCAATAGATCTTTGAATCGGAGTTATTTTTCCTTGACAGGTAGATTATGCGACCGCAGAATCACTCTGCGGGCCGCATAATAGCTGCAGAAGTGAGGCAGGAGAGGGTCAGTCTGGAAGCAATTATGCAGTCGACTATGCGACCGAATAACTATTTTGCGGTGCATTATGCGACCACAGAATAGTTATGCGGACCACATAATGACCACATACACAGACAGATTTTTGGTCGTTTTGGTCAGCAATTATGCGACCGATATGCGGTTTGCATATTGATTATGCGATTGCATATGCGATCGCAGAACTTGTTCCGGAGCTTCATTTTTGGGTTTATAAAACCCGACCCTACTTCGTTAAATACACTACTTGGGCCATTTTTGAGCTATAATCTGACATTCTAGAGTGAGAGAGAGTGCCATAGAGTGAGAAGGTGTTGTTCAATAATTGTTCTTCAATTCTTGCCTAAGTTTTGGAAGATTAAGAAGGAAAACTTACTAGGTCTTCATCCTAGAGGTAAGATTCTACACCCTAACCCTCAATTTCGAATTTTGTCTAGAAATGGGTAATTAGCAAGATAATTTTGGGCATGAGAGTTGTTTATTTTACATGCATATGATGTCAAGTGGTGTAGGAAGATTCTTGAACTAAGTATGATAAAGATTGGGTTGTGGGATAATGGAGTCCTCCATAAAAGAACCTTGAAACCTTAACGCACACCTAGTGTTTGATAAAATGCTCAAATGAGCTAGAACCAGTATCATCGTCCTAATTTTGGTTCAATTTGATATATTTCTAAAATAGATTGAAGTTGCTAAGAATTCCGGAACATTTAGAGTGTAAGGAAGCTCAAGTTAGGTATGTTGGTTAAACTCTTCTCTTAGAATTGGATCCCACGATATTCATGTGAATTATGTAAGTCCCGAGTGGATCATTATAAAATTGGCTATTCCGAGTAAGATTGGGTTGAAAGATATATGTTCAACAAGTATTCCAAATGCTTTATTTATGTTATGTTATCAATTGAGGATGCGTTAAAAATATGGGCTGTGCATTAGAAATGTTCGACTTCAAGCTAAATTCAAACGAAGGCTATTATGCAAAATTTTGTGAAGAATCTCTATGTGCTTTAGACTCTTAATTGCTCTCATGTGTACTATATGCCTTGATTTGAATTGTTGTTGTTGTTGATGATGATGATGTTGATGCTAGAAAGTGAAAAGGTGAGCCTGAAATACTAAATATGGCCAACGTGCCAAGAATGATCTTATAATTATGGCCATTAGTGCCAATGAAATGAAAAGATGTGAAAGTAATATGAAATGTGACGATTGATATAAAAAGGTTGATATCTCGAATAAGACAACCTAGTTGGTTGGATCGTGATCGGACACCATGCCGCACACATAGTGATGATTGTGCTGGAAATTGTAATTGAAATGGTAATTGTGGTTGATGTCCTTAATGGATAGCATAGACAATCGGGTCATGATTGGACTCTGTGTTAAAGATGGTGGTATTGACATTGAGAGAAATTGTTGTTGATCTCTCTAATGAGATAGCCTAGCTGATCGGGTCGTGATCGGACTCCGTGCTGAGAGTACGATGGTACTGGTATTGTGAATAATGGTATTGTGGACAGTGGTATATCAACACTAAAAATCTACCAATGTGAGATATGGAAATTAATTGAAACACTGTCTTGATCTTAAATTGAGGTTTGATGTTGATTAAGGCTTCCATTAACATTATGATAATCTTGTATATATTATTTGTCATTCTATTGAGAGGGTGTTTAATTATACATACTAGTGCTATTCGACAGTACTAACGTCCCTTTTTCCCGGGGCGCTGCATCTTTAAATGGATGCAGGTGGTTCCACAACAGGAGATATTGATCGGTGATAGCAGTACACCTTCTTCCCAACTGACATGGTGAGCCCCACTTCATCCCGGGGTCATGAATCTTTTGTACTTTGTGTATTTGTTTGAGGTATAGTCGGGGCCTTGTGACCGGCATTATCATTATACTCTTCTTTATCTATAGAGGCTCCGTAGACATAGTGTGGGTTGTGTATTGGTGCTGGGAAAGTCAAAATATGTTATGTTGTGGTTGTATTATTTGTCCATTTGAGACTTTAAAAATGATGAAACTATTGATAATGAATTGGTATTGTAGACATGAACACCTTTTTATCTAATTAATGAAAATATGTATTATCTCCATTCGTGGATGAGTTTAGGTAGAAGGAAATCTAATAGTCTTGCTCGGCCGGGTTCACTCGGTTGAGCGCCGTTCGCGCTCCTCGGTTTTGGGGTGTGACACATACAACCAAACAAGGCATAGAAAAGTCTAGAATCCACCCCGAACATGAATACCCATGGCACATATATATAGGCTCGTCACCTCATATAGGCATCACCGCCACATGTAGCAAACAATATTAATTATTAAGAAAAATTCTCTCAACCAAAGCAAGGCAAGACACCCGGGCTAACCCAAAGTTCAAAGTCGCGTTTCCTTGAGATATCACCTCTAGCCTGCTCAAATGTAGCCGAACATCATCCAAGGAAGTCCACAAATTCCATAGGCAACGATCCCAATCCATAAAGCCTCAATCTTTATGAATTTCTCAAAAGCCAACCCGAGTCCACGTGCCCAAAACCCAGAACCAATACCAAAATCGGATGACGCATAACTTGCCGAGTCTAAAAATATAATTAGTTTCCAAAATCGTGTCCAAATCGCTACTCAAATCTCCAAAATACACTCTCATAAAGTGTATGCAAAAACCCCAAATTACTTTCAAAATTCCAAGTTCTAGGTGTAGAAATTCATGGGTAATCAATATATAAAACCAAATCCAAGTGAAAATCACTTACCTCCAAGTTAGTAGTGAAATTACTCTTCAAAATCTCCTCTTCTCGAAGTCTGGGCTAAAAAATGAAACAATGGATAAAATCCCGAAAATGGCAACTTAAATACACTGCCCAACAGTACACTATATGAACGCAACTTCAACCCTGTGTTCGCAACGAATAAAAACCTAACCTGAAAATCCTTCATCGTATGCTCCATGAGAACTTGAAGGCCAACTGGCCTCTTAGCTAGGCGAATGCGAGAGACCAAGCGCGAACGCGAAAGGCTACTGACCAACCTTCACCAACACTTCGCGGACGCGAAGCCATCCATGCAAATCTGAAGAACCTCTAAATACAAATCCAGATGCCTACGTCGAAAATCACCATACGAACCTATTGGAATGATCAAAACATGAATCCAAGTTCACTTACTCACAAGTCAAATATTGGTAAACTCTTCCAACTTAAAGCTTTCAAATTGAGAATCACTCTATCAAATCGAATCCTAAACCACTCTAAAATCAAAACAAACCCTAAAATCAAGTCATAATATATCATATGAATATTATTGAAGTCTCAAATCAAAGAACGAGCTGCTAGAACTT
Organism: Nicotiana tabacum; assembly: GCF_000715075.1. Classification (NCBI taxonomy): domain Eukaryota; kingdom Viridiplantae; phylum Streptophyta; class Magnoliopsida; order Solanales; family Solanaceae; genus Nicotiana; species Nicotiana tabacum. The sequence continues at coordinate 47,445,373 of NC_134092.1, forward strand.
AAAACGACCGGTCAGGTTGCTACATGCGACCATCAGATTTGCGAGGATATTGTCGCTTTAGCGACCTAGTCCAGCTGGGAGGATCTAGCATTTTCGAGTGTGTGAGTCACATTTGTGACTATTTGCTTCCCAGATTTTGTTTTATTTTGTGATGGTGTGGATCACTTTGCGAATGGCAGCTGGGGGACTTCGCATTTGCAAAGTGTTTGGTCGTATTTGCGAGCCTCTGGTCGTAAATGTGACATTTGCAGCTGGATTTAAGTTGTTTATTTTGGATTTAGAGCTCATTTCTCCTATTTTAAAACCTAAGCTTAGAGAGGGGAAATTTCTCATGGATATTTTCATACAAGACTTTGGGGTAAGTGATTTCTACCCATATTTGGTATCATTTTAAGAATCTACATAAATTATTAGCACCCAAAATATGAAATATTGAGATGAAATTTGGGGTTTTGCATACACATTGAGAATGTTTATATTGAGAGTTTGAGTACTAATTTTGAAATCTAATCATATATTTGGACTTCAAAGGTTATGGGTCATCGAATTTTGGTATTGATTCTGGGTTTCATGCATGCGAGCTCGGGGTTATATTTTGTTGATTTTTGGGAAATTTTTCAAAGATCGAAACTTTATTGATTGAGATTACTTCCTATGAAATTGTTTGACTTCCTTGATTGATGATTAGCTAGATTCGAACCGGTTATAGGTGATTTCTCAAGAAACATGATTTTGGAGCTTTGGGCTAGCTAGGATGAGGTAAGTGTCTTGCCTACCTTTGGTTAAGGAAATTTCTCCTACTAATTGATGTTGTTTGCTACATGTGGGGGTGATTTATATATAAGGTAATGAGCATATATACATATGCCATGGGTACTCATGCTCGGGGTAGATTCAAGATTACTTTATGCCTTGTTTGGTTGTGTGTTCTACTTGTTCTATGTGTTATTCAATTAATTGACTGCGTGAGCACAATAAACCATAATAGAGCTAATGTGAGGCTAATGGTACCTTATTTTGAGTATGATGAACTATTCTCGAGATTGTTTCTATGCTTGGTTTGGACATAGTCACACGTATGCTATGAACACACATTCGTACTTGTTATTCTTGTGTTATGCCTTTAAATTGAAGTATGACTACTTGAGTTTCCTTACCTACGTTATAGACTATGAAATGGCTTTTGATGCTTATTTGTGACATGATGATCACTTGGATGACGTATTACATGTTGGATCCATGGTCATACGCACATATATGCATACATCCTACCTAGGGATCATCCCTTGTATACATGCACACATCCATGTATGGTTATTTCTCAATACACGTGCATCATAAATGCTTATTTTCCCATTTATATGCATACTTCGATGCATATGGTTTTCGGATATGGACTGAGGTGAAGGCATGAGGTTTTTGTCATACGGATATTATGATAGTGTTATTGTCAGGGCACGAGGTCTTGTCGTGCACCTATTGTTGTGGCTTGAGGTCTTTCCCATGCAGTTGTGATGATATTATTATTGTTAGGGCATGAGGTATTTTCCATGCACCTATTGTTATGCACGTGACTTTATACCGTGTAGCATGTGGATACGGATCCATCCCCCTAGGGTCACCCTCTCATGTTTATCTCGTGATGGCGTACACGTGGATTGTGGTACCATGATTGTTTTGATTAATTATTATGTGTGAAGAATAAGGGTGGCATTTCACTACTAATATTGTGCGGGGTATAAAGGCGGTATTTCACTGTTGATGCTCATGTCGCGCTATAAGGGCAACATTCTTGATCATAAACATGCATTCTTTATGCTTTGTCATGCATTTTACATGTTTTCATGTTACATCTAACATGTTATCCTATGCCTCTGTTATTATTTGACGATTTGATTATCAAGATGGATTTTACCTATGTTGAGCTGATATCTCATGTTTTTGTTGAGTTGATAGTAGTGCATAGGATTAATGTAAAAAGAGATTTATTATCATACATTAAAATGTTAGACTTATAAACATGGTATTTGGACATTGATACAGAATTGGATCATTGTTATGTACAGACTTTACATTCATGTATGAGTATTTGAGCACATACTACTTGGTGCATGTCTCTTTGTGTGTGAAGTTGAAGCAAGTCGTATTTGCTTGAACTAATTGGGAAAGCTTGTTTATTACCTTTACCCCAATTGTGTACCTTTATTATTGATATTCGTTGTTCTATGACTGTCTCTTTGGACATTCCTCTGTATTGTACATGTTATTGAGCAATACAGGTTATGCAAAGTGAGTGTCTTTTAACTTAAAAATCTCGTCACCACTTCATCGAGGTTAGTCAAGATACATACGGAGTGTATGAAGTCGGTTGTACTCATACTACACTTCTGCACCTTGCATGCAGATCTTGGAACTGAGCTACTGCGGCTGACGAAGGTTGACATTGAAGTTGTAGATCTGTTCCTGATTTAAGATACCATTTGTTTATGGTAGTTTAGGACTTCATTTTTGTTTATGTAAACTTCAAATAGATGTTGTATTTATTCTTCATACAAGCCTTGTAACTCTAATATTAGTAGATAATGACTTGTACTACCAGTACTTGGGATAATTGTATTGAATTCTTTTGCAGTATTTATTATTAATATTATTGACTTCTCATTATAGACGTAACTTATGGTGTTGGCTTACCTAGCGTGTTGGGTAAGGTGCCATCATGAATTGGTGGGATTTTGGGTTGTTACAAGTTGGTCTTATATCTCTAGGTTCATGGTTTCTACGAGTCATGAGCAAATATCTATAGAGTCTTGCAGATCGGTATGATGACGTCCCTACTTATGTTTGAGAGGCTACAGAACAGTTAGGAAATTTCCCTTCTTCCTTCCCTTATCGTGGGACCTTGTTTTAGCTCAAAGGCTGTATCTTCAATTTCTTCCCATTCATTAGTATGTGATATTAAGCACTTGGTATTAGCTGCGCACCAATAACATGTGATGTCATGGATGAGGTGCGAGATGTGTTTATGTGTTGTGAAGGTAGGACAGTCTGGAAGACTTGAAGCTAGGTTTAGACTACAGCTTGGGCTTTTGTAGTTTTAGTTGTGTAAGTATGCGCCTTTGGACTTTTATGTTCGGTAGTGTCCCTAAGAGGGGGATTGATGGCTCAATGAGTGGTCATATATCTATGTGATTAGTATTATGAGATTGAGGACTATGCCTATATGGTTGGATATCATAGTAAGGATATGCTTGGGATGTAGGGGGGCTATGAATTATTGATTATTGTCTTGATGTATTGTACAATCTTAAGATATGTATGTGTTGGTGGATATTTCAGTTGTTCATTTGAGGAATGAAGTGGATTCGTATATCTTGTTGACGAGTATAGACTCGGGAATATTAATTGGTTGCCTAGTTGTTGTGACCATGGTAGGGTCATATAGAGGTATCTCTTTAAGGCTAAGCAGGTCGATTATATCCTGCCATAAGGTCTGAGATTGTATGATCCTTATGATGTTTCTATGAAGAGTTTCCTTTCTACCAAATGGAATACATGTTCTACGACTAGAGTTTGGATCATTTGAGGAAGTTCGCACGACTGTCACGTTGATGGGCATACATTCGGCAGATGAATTGGAGTGTGTTTTGAACTGTACTATATGAGTTTATAGGGATTCAGCTAAATAATAGTATGAGACCATGGCTGTTGAGGAGGAAGAGTATTGTGGATTATAAGAGGATGTGTATAATGGCTTTCAGCTAAGTGAGGAAGTCCACCCTCTATGGTTAGGTCATATGGGCATGTGTTGTTATAGTTCTTGGGCTAGGGCATGGTTATGGGTTAGCTATAATGTGAGAAGGGTGTCATTAAGGATGGTTTCAAGCAAGGGATATGTTGCATATATTATGTAATATGCTTTATTGGTATAGGGAGATTGTGGAATGACTCAGTTTGGCATCCGTTGTGGAGGGGTGTGCAAGGAAAAGGACTTACTTTGCTGCTTAAGGATGAGGTTGCATCTTAAGGTATTTATGAGCCACTGAGGCACGAGTCATTCTGCGTGTATTGGCTGTACATTGAAGTTATAGCAGAGTGGTTGGCTTTCGAGAATGGTTCTTATGAGTTCAAGATACATATGTGGTAATTAAAAGTTTTGAATTTGTGTATGGCTAGGACATGAGATTTGTATTGGATGGTGCCGAGACTTGCAGTACTTTATATCATTATTGACTTTACATGGCAGTATTAGAAAGATGAAAGAACAGCTTCGAATTCGTAAAAGGTCTCTTCAAAGTGAGCATTTTGGTTTGATTTACTTCTGGGTTTCGCATTCGGTGTGACTTGGTTGATTTAGATAGATCCAATTCAAATGTTTTGATTATGTGCGAATTTGTTTCAAAGAGTTCATGCAGGCTTTGAATACGGCTCGAGGTTGATGTCTTCTACAAGTATGGAAGGTCTATTGCGTGTTATGATGTTCTCCTAGATTCAGTTAAGAGGAAAGTTTCTGATTGATGGGGTGTTTATCCTACTCGTGATTCAAAGTTGATGATAAGATTCTCGCATTTTCGTATCATAGCATGGTAAATGCAGTGAGTCATGAGGCATTGGGGTGGTATGAATAAGGTTGCAGTGCAACTTCAGAAGAAAGCTCATGAGTTTTAGTCAGCATGGGGGATTTCAAATGTTAAAAGGATGCCAGCACTATCTTGTGTCGCCTAAGAATGGTGGGTTGTGGGAGGCACATTGTGTATTGATTTATGGATGCTTGACTAGTATTTCGGTAAGCGCCTTGTTGTTGACTGCTGACATTCAGGTTGTTGCTACATGGCACGAAACATTTATGGGAGTACTTCTCGTGAGGTGATTGTGTATAAGTGATGTATCAGTTATTTGAGTGGGAGAGTTGGAGGTCAGATATGGAGGTGATTGTGTATAAGTGGCGTATCAGTCATTTGAGTGGGAGAGTTGGAGGTAAGATATAGAGATTTATGTATCCTTGAGGTTTAGAGACTAGATGTTCTCAAAGGCAAACTATTTCTTGGTTGTGTACTGTAAAGGTATGTTAAGCGTTAGACATCTGATGGTATGTGTTACGGATAGGTTACTGTGGATCTTTGGAAGGTTAGTTACCTATTTTAGGATGATCGATGTTGATGTTGGGGGCCCATTGGTAGGCCTAATGAGAATATGTATTCTATATTGGATCAAGCTTGTTTACTCAGCATAGCAACTGCTGAGGTGTGTCATCAGCTGAAGTTGATCTTATTCATGTCCTGATATGTTTTATGTGTTACTCTTTCATGTTACGAGGGGTTGTGAGACTACGTGACTATTCACACGTATGATGTGATTCTTTTTAGGCTTTGGGGCGATATTTGAGCGAGATGGATCTCGGGGTGTTGAGTTGCTTATTGCACCTAAGTCGTGCTTATCATGTTTGTGGCATATTGTGCAATTCATTTCTCCATGGTTATGGTCATGCATTTCACGTGTTTGTTGTTGATACACATATGTTTGTTTATTATGATCATTATGGCTCGATGTGTATTCCATGTTGATCAGGTATGTTTGTATCGAGTTATGGGCTGTAACTAAGTTATGTTGGGATATGATTCTCTATGCTTATCCATGCGTTTTGCTTGTACCTTATGGGACGGAATCATAAAATTGTGCTTGTGTGGTTGTATTGTATGAACTTGTTGCGCAGTCCTTTTATTTGGTTCACCTTTCATCTTTGGTTATATTTAAGTTGATACTTGTTGGGTGCACGGATTGCATCGTATGTGGCTTTACGTGGCGTTCGGTGTGGCCCGTCAGTAGAGTAGATTGTACTAGGTGAGATGAGGTTATTGGGGCTGGAATTAGTGTAATCGGATTTGGATAAGGTATGTTCGGATAAGAATATCATTAGTTAGCTTGGAATTTGTAAATGGTTCTTATTGGGCGAGAGAGCTCCACGACTTGCTGATTTGATTGGTGGTTATGAGTTCCTACATGTTTCTCTTATTATTAGGAGTGTTGCGAAGGTTTGGCACAAGGTTTTACTTAATGTGAGGTTTGTTACCGGTATTGGGTTGGTAATAGGCATCTAATGTGGTCGAAAGGTATTTCTATGAGTATATGAGTTATGCGACACAATGTGTAGCTATGTCCTGGGGGTACATCTATGCCTTGGTACAACTTGTGAAAACTGGTACAAAATATATTTGTGAGAATCGTAACTTATAAGCAATTTCGAATGTTGGAATTTGGTTCTAATGATTTCAAGCTACGGTTAAAGGAAGAATCTTCAATTAGGATTGTGTTGGTGGACTTATATGGAATGTTGTAATGTGGGATCACCCATGGGTAGGTGTATGATGATTTTATACAATGCTTGGATGACTTTGGAACGACTCTAGGCACGTTCGATGCTTGGAATGTTGTAATGTGGGATCACCCATGGGGAGAATGTAACAACACGATCAATTGTTTTGAGTTCTAGCATTTAGTTCTGTCATTTGAGACTTTGAGTGGTTTCATACGGGGTATTATGACTTGCGTGCATGGTCGATGTTGATTTTCAGGTTGTTCGGGATGAATTTGATAGAGTGATTTTTAATTTAGAAGCCTTAAGTTGGAAGAGTTGATCAAGGTTTGATTTTTGAGTAAACGGCTCAGATTGGTGATTTGATGATTCCAATAGGTTTGTATGGTGATTATGGGCATGGACGTCTGTTCGGATTTGAGTTTGATGTTCCTAGAAGGTTTTGGCTCTATTTGTCGAAAGTTGGCAATTTGAAGAATTAGAGAGTTCATAAGTTTGACATGGAGTTGACTTCGGTATTGCCGGGCTCCTATTGTGGTTTTGAGACCTTGTATAGGTTTGTTTTGTTGATTGGAACTTGTTTGCAAAGTTTTGGTTGTGATCCAGAATGTTTAAGCATCATTCGGACGTGTTCGATGTATGTTTGAAGGTTTGAATGTTAAGAGAATAACTTGATCTTCGATTCTTGGTTTTGATATTATTTGTGGTGTTTCGGGTCTTTGGATAAGTTTGGAAGATATATTTTCACTAATTGGTATTTTTGGACGGGGTCTGGAGGCCCGGGGTGTGATTCGAGTTGGGTGCAGACCATTTCAGATATTTTTGTATTACTGGTTCTATTTCTTCACAATTGTGATAAGGGGGTCGCAAATGCGACCATTGCATTTGCGAGGATGTTTTTGCTTTTGCAACCTGGTTGAGCTAGGAGGGTCTCGCATTTGCGTGTGTGAGTCGCATTTGCAACTATGGGCTTCAAAGATTTTGTTCACTTTTGCAATGGTGTGTGTCGCTGTTGCGACTGGCAGCTGGGGGATTCTGCATTTGCGAAGTGTTTGGTCACATTTACGACATTGGCTGGGTCAAATGGGGTTCGCATTTGCGAGCCTGAGGTCACTTTTGTGAGGTTCGCATTTGCGAGCCTCTTGTCGCAAATGCAACATCTACAGCTGGATTTAGGTTGTGTATTTCGGGAATTTGAGCCAATTTCTCATATTTTGAACCCTAAGCTTGGAGAGGTGAAATTTCTCATGGATATTTTGTACAAGACTTTGGATTAAGTGTTTCTTACCCATATTCGGTATCATTTCAAGAATCTACATGAATTATTAACACCAAAACATCAAATTTTGAGATGAAATTTGGGGTTTTGCCTACACATTGAGAAAGTGTATTATGAGGGTTTGAGTGTCGATTTGGACTCGATTTTGGAGTGTAATCATATATTTGGACTCGATGGGTTATGGGTCATCGGATTTTGGTATTAGTTTTGAGCTTTGGCACGCATTCCTGTGGTTGACCTTTTTTTGACTTTTGGGGAATTCTTCAAAGATCGAGACTTTATTGATTGGAATCAATTCCTATTGCATTGGTTGACTTCCTTTATTGATGATTGACTAGATTCCAGTTGGTTAGAGATGATTTCTCAAGGAAATGTGATTTTGGAGCTTTGGACTAGCCCAGATGAGGTAAGTGTCTGGCCTAGCTTTGGTTGAGGGAACTTTCCCTACTAATTGATGTTTTCTATATGTCGGGATGATGTACATATGAGGTGACTAGCGTATATACATGTGTCATGGGTATTCATGCTCATGGTGGATTTTAGATTACTCGATGCCTTTTTTGGTTGTGTATTCTACTTGATTCTATGTGTTATTAAATTAATTGACTACGTGAGCACAATAAACCATGCTAGAGCTAATGTTAAGTCTATTGGTGCCTTGCTTTAAATATGATAAACTAATCTTGAGATCGATACTATACTTGCCTCGGGTGTAGTCACACGTATTCTATGAACACACATACTTGTTATTCTTGTGTTATTCTTTTAAATTGAAGCATGAATACTTGAGTTTCCTTACCCACGTTAAAGAATATGAAACACCTTTTGATGCTTATTTGGGACATGATGATTACTTGGATGACGTATTACATGTTGGGTCTGTGGTCATACGTACATATAGACACACATCCTACCTAGAGATCATTTCTTGTATATATCCACACATCCATGCATGGTTATTTCTTAGTCTACGTTGATCATACATGCTTATTTTCCCATTTATATGCATACTTCACTGCATATGATTTTTGGATAGGGGACATAAGTGATGACATGAGGTTTTTACCATGCGGATATTGTGATATTATTATTGTTAGGGAACGAGGTCATGGAGTGCACCATTGTGGCACAAGGACTTTGTCGATCAATTGTGATGATATTGTTATTAATAGGGCATGAGTTATTTGTCGTGCGCCTATTGTTACGCACAAGGCTTTATAAAGTGTTCCATCTAGGGTGTAACGATCCGATCGATCATTTTGAGCTTTTGCATTTTCTTTAGGTGGTTGATGTCGTGAATAGCTTCATATGATGTGTTATGACTTGTGTGTATAGTCGGTTTTGGTTTTAGAGTGATTCAAGATTGATTTGGAAGAATGATTCTCAATTTGGAAACTTTAAGTTGGAAGAATTGACCGAGATTAACTTTTGTGCATGTGACCACAAATCATAGTTTTGATGCTTTTGTTAGGTACGGATGGTGATTTTGGACTTGAGTGTATACCTATATTTGCATTTGGATGTTTCTAGAAGGTTTTGATCCTAATTAGCGAAGGTTGACAATTTGATGGTTTGGAAAGTTCATTGGTTTGACCAAAAGTTGACTTTGATGTTATCATGTTCAAATTGTTGTTTCGAGAGTTGTAATAGGTTCGTTATGTCATTTGGAACTTGTGTACAAAATTTGAGGTGATTCGAAGTTGTTAAGACGTATTCATGTCATTTCTTGATTTGAGGTACGATTAGTGGTTTTGATGTTATTATGTGTGATTCAATGCCTCGATTAGATATGTGTTATGTTTTGGGACTTGTTGGCATATTTGAACGGGGTCCCGAGGGGCTCAGGTGAGTTTCGAGGTGGTTTCAAACCATTTTTCCTTCATGTTTGATTGCTGGTTTTCTCTGAATTGTTGGTGTTGTTCTTCCTTCTTCGCAATCGCGAGAGAGAGACCGCGATTGCGATGTGTAAAGTTGGATCTGGTTGTTGTTTCTCTACGTATTTTATACTGGAAGATCGAGTTCGGGGAGCTTGAGTGGTTTGACCATCGCGTTCGCAAGAGAGAGTTCGCGATCACGTTTTAGCATGGGTGCTGGGTGTTTTATCTTCGCGTTCGCGTGGGTTTAGGCGCATTTGCATAGTTCTGTACATGTGGCAATCACGTTCGCGACTTCTACGCAATCGCGAGGGCTATGTTGCCATTGCGATGCATATAATTGGGCAGTGCTTATAAGTACTCTATTTCAAACTTTGAGCTCATTTTATCACATTTTAAGTTAGGAGCTCGGATTTGGATGATATTCGAGGGGATTTTCACAATATGGATTGGGGTAAATATTTTTGACTCGGATCTGATTATGTTTCATGATTCCATCCTTGATTATGGCATTCGATTAGTGAATCTAAAAAGGGAAAATGAGGTTTTTTGTCTAAACTTTTCTAAAGTGAATAGTTGAGTTTCGAACATCGATTCAGAGTCAGAATTGGATAAAATTAGTATGGTTGGACTCGTATTCGAATGGGTTGTAAGAATTTGTGAGTTTTTTGGGTTCTGGTGTGGTGTCTCGAGTTGACCTTTTGGTTGACTTTGAGTGTTTTATTAAAGATTTGACATTTATCATTTCGGTTTGTTTCCTATGGCACATTTATCGGAGGTCGATTCACGCGGGATGGTGTTTCTAGAGTATTATTTTGGATTGTTCGAGTTAATTAACATATATAAACTTGTATTTGAGGGTAATTGTTCTTGAGAACAATGATATTTGAGATATGTTGGGGGTGAGACACGTGTTGAGTGACGGGTGTGTGTGCGTACACCGGGGCATTCTTGATCCGGGTAGACTTAGGGTACTAAAAGGCTTGTTTGCTTCCATGCCTCATTAAATCCGTGTTTTCTCTACTTGTATGATTATCTGAGCTATGATTCTTGTTAGAAATCATGTCTAGGCTATGTACTTATTCGTTTGAGACATGATAGGGCTATTCTTGCTGTTTTGAGCTATTTGCCTTAAGTGTAGTCATATTCTCAGTCATAATTCTTCATCCGCATGTTATATTTCATTCTTTGTACATTATTTGTTTGTCATATCACATGTTGTTGTTGTTGTTGTCTTCTATATGTGATACTGTTTGGGCTATGTTCTACGAGATGTGAGCCAATGAGACTTGAGCAGTCGATGACTGATGTGGGCTGTAGATCCGTGTTGTGAGTTATGTTGGATTGGGTTGCACGCCGCAATAAATTGATATTTCGATCGGGTCGCACGCTGCAACGAATGGATATTTGGAACGGCTTGCACGCCGCAATGGATTGATATGTGGATCGGTTGCATGCCGCAAAGGTTTGATATTGATTATTGATTAGAGCTTAGGCAAGGATCCACCCCTCCAGAATCTGATATTATAGTGAGCGCAGACACAGTGATATTTATGTACTTTGGTGAGGGGAATTTGTGCCAGGCATCCCTACAATGTTAAGTGTGATTGTGTGTGTGATGGTGAGGGGCAATTGTGCCAGGCACCATGAGCGTGCTGAGTGTGAGTATACTTGATGACTCTGCTTTGATATTATTGATTTGAGATGTAGGCACTGAGATGTATTTTTCTCATGCTAGATGGTAAAATGATGTTATTGACTTGACATGTATATTTGACATGTAGGCATATAGATGTATTTTTTCTCATGCTAAATGGTAATTGAAATGTCTTATCTGTAATTGAAAGTTGGAAGAATCATAGTTTTCCTTGAAAGTTGGAATCATGTCTAAATCTTTTTGTAATTGTGAACGAGCTGATCACGATATCGTTGAGTTATTTAATTTTACTGTTTTCATTATAATCTGAGTTATTATGGTTTATTGGTGCTTGAAACTGTCCTTCTTCCGAGCTAGTCACTGCTTTTAGCCTGAGGTTAGGTTTGTCACTTATTGAGCACATGGGGTTGGTTGTACTCATACTACACTTCTGCACCTTGCGTGCAGATCTTGGAGCTAATGTTGCTGAGTATGGCGGGGAGCTGGCACTGGAGATGTACTTGCTTTCTGTATATAGCTAATACTTGTCCTTGATAGGTTTAGATTTGTAATCAGTTTATGTATATTCTATATAGACGTTGTATTTATTTTCATACCAGCTTTGTAAATCTAAGTCTTAGTGGCTCATGACTTGTACTACCAATCCTTGGGTTAATGTATTGAAATTCAATTATTTCACTTAATGAGTTCTTATTTATCATCATTAGAATTATGCAACTATTGTTTGGCTTACCTAGCAGTTTGGGTTAGGTACTATCACGACTAGTCAATTTTTGATCGTGACAAGTTGGTATCAGAGCTCTAGGTTCATAGGTTCTACAAGTCATGTGCAAGTGTCTAGTAGAGGCTTGTGGATCGTTATGATGACGTCCATTCATATCTTCGAAAGGCTACAGGGCATGTAGGAAACTTCTTATCTTTCTTTCCTATAGTGCGACATTGATTCAGCTTGAAGCGTATCTCTTTGATTTCTTCCCATCCACTCGTATGTTATGTTGACCATTTGGTACTAGTTATCCATCGATGTCTTATGATGTCACAGATGAGGTATGAGATGTGTTCTCTGTGTCGTGGAGATAGGCCAGTTTGGAGGACTTGAGGCCAGGTTCAGACCGCATCTCAGGATTGGTGGATTCAGTTGTATGAATATATGCTTTTGAACTATATGTCTTGTAGTGTCCCTAGGAGTGGTAATGATGGCTCAGTGAGTGGTTGGATAGATATATGATAAGTATTATGTGACTGCAAAATATGCCTAGATGGTTTGGATATGACGAGAAGAATTTTATGCGAAAGTACTATGGATGCTTGATTCTTGTCTTGATGTGTTGTACAGTCTCGAGTTATAGGCGTCTTGAGGGATTTTTCATGTTGTTCATTTGTTGAAATGAAGTAGATTTATATGTCTTGTTGACGAGTATAGGCTCGAGAAGATTAAGTGATTGCATTGTGGTTGTGACCATGATAGGGCATAGAGAGATTCCAGTTTGAGGCTAAGCAGGTGGGTTATCTCCTGTGGGGTGGTCAACAGATGTGTGATTGATGTTTCTATGAACAATTTTCTTCCTACCCAATGGGATGCGTATATGCTGCAACTTGAGTTCGGATCGCTTGAGGAAGTTCGCACGACTGTCATGAGGATGGATATGCGCTTAGCGAATGTTTTGAGGTATTCTATGGCTGGTGCTACATGAGCGTATGAATAATTTAGTTGAATTATAGTGCGTGATTATGGTAGTTATAAAGTAAGGGTATTGTGGGTTATCAGAAGTTAAATTCTATGTCTTCGAGGTAAGTGGGGGAGCCTGGTGTCGCCGATCAGATTGCATGGTTATGTGTTATATTAGTCAAGAGCTGAGGCATATTTGTGGATCAGTTATGACTTGAAGAGGCTGACTTCGAGGTTAGTACGGGGAAGGAGAATTGTTTGATGCAGGATTTACTACACTTTATGGATATATGGAAATCTTGGAATGATTCAGGTATATTAGTCATTGTGGACATGATGTGCTAAGAGGCAGGATTCACTCGGTTGCATTAAGGCGGGGTTACTTCCTTGGGTGATTGTATGCTAATGGGGCACGAGTTGATCGGCTCGTATTTGAAGTGCATTTGAGATTAGAGCATAGTGGATTACTTTTGAGAAGGTTCTAATGAGTTCAATATTTATATGTGGTAATTGAGGGTTCCCCAGAATTGTATATGGCTAAGATCTGAGATTTGCATTGGATGTTGTCGGGACTTGCGGTATTTTTTTTCATTACGGATTCTACATCTCTGTATCAGAGAGGTTAAGGAAACAACTTCAGATTCACGGAAGGTCTCTTTAGAGTGTGCATTTCGATTGCGGTACTATTGGGTGATTAAAAGGGAATACAATGACTTATGGGCCTTAAGACGACATGGTTTTATGCTATGATCCTTTGAGGTGAGCTATGGGTCAAGGATCATAGTGTATTGGCAAGGAGAAGTGTTAACTTGAAGGCAAGTTGAAAAGGACTCGAAGAAATAGGTCAACTTGGTAGTGGTTTGGATCAGCATAATAATATAAGGGTTCGGTTCTTTTGGTGCGATGAGGCTTTACCGGTGTTTTGTGTCAATACTATTGGGTTTGGCTACATGCGTGACTTGGCTGAGTTAGAGGGATTCATTTTTGATGGCTTAGTTATGTTCTAATGGGTTTCGACGAGTGGATGATGAAGGTATGTTGAGAGGTTGACAACTGAGTGAATGTGTTATGCATAGATTATTGTGGATTTTTCGAAGGTGATCTACCTATTTTGGGAGGATCAAAATTGATTTGGAGGCCACTTGTATGCCTAATGAGAATATGTATTCTACATCGGGTCGGATTTGTTTACTCAGCACAACCATTGTTGAGGGGTGTGTCATCGGTTAGAGTTGATATTATTTGTGTTATGATATGTTCCATGTGTTACTCTCCTATGCTACGATGGGTTGTGATACCGTTGACTATTTACACAGATGATACAGTTCCGTTTGTGCCTTGTGGCGAAATTTGAGCGAAATGGATCCTGGGGTGTTGAATGGTTGATTGAACCTTGGTTATGGTCTTCCTATTTGTGGTATATTGTGCTATCCATTTCTCCATGGTTATGATCATGAACTTCGCGTGTTTTTTGTTGATATGGATATGGTTGTTCATTGTGAGCATCATGGATCGAGGTATTCCATGTGGACCGGTGTTTGGATTGGGTCACACATCGTAATAGAGTTATGTTGGGATACGATCCTTTGTGCTTATTTCATGTGTTTTGTTTCTCGTTTGTGTGATGGGTTCATAGCATTGCGCTTCGTGGTTGTATCTGTTGAGCTTCCCGGATGATTCTCTCATTTGATTCTCTTTCCATCATTGGGTACATCCGAGTTGTTGCTTGTTTGGTGCACGGATTGCATGGTATGTGGCTCTAGGTAATATTGGTGCGGCATGTCGGTAGAGCAACTTGTATTGGCTGAGGTGAGGTTATTAGACCTAAAATGAGTGTCGTCGGAATTGATTACGGTATGTTTGGAAGAATAGTGTCACTAGTCATCTTAGATTTTGGCCATGGTTCATGTCGGGCAAGATAGTTCCACGACTTATTGATGTGATAGGTGGTTATGAGTTTCTGCATGTTTCTTTCATCATTGGCAGTGGACGAAGATTAAAACAAGGTTCTAATTGATATGACGTTAGTTACCATTACCGGGTTTGTTTTTGAGCAACTATTGTGGCCGGAAGCTATTGCTATGAGTATTTGAGTTATGTGGTGTATCATGTGATTATATCTTAGATTATGGTTGTAAGGCCCCGTAAAATTTCGCCAAGTAATTTGAGGTTTTGTGGTGCCGAGGTAGACTTATGTGTTTGAGGATTGTAGAAATTCTTTGTGACGAGACATACATTTTGGGTTGAATAATGCACTGAGGAGTTGATGGAAATTTTTGGCAGAAGAAGGCAGTTCTGCGGTCAAGGTCACGATCGCAGAACCGCTCTGCGGGCCGCATAATCATCGTGGAGTTGAGCAGAGAATTTGTTGAATTTTGAAGGTTGTTCTGCGGTCTATTATGCGATCGCATAATTCACAGTCCGCACATTCATCGTAGATTTGGCATGAAGAATTTTGGAGAGTGATTCTGCCGTCCACTATGCGGCAGTATAAGTGGCCTGCAGACCGCAGTCCTGTCACATACTGGTCCAGACCATTCCAGCTTTTGGTATCACTTTTGCGGGCCGCATAACTGTTCTGCGACCGCAGACCTGAGTTCGGAGGGTCCATTTTCCTATTTTTATAACCCGACCCCATTTTGATAAATAGCCTTAAGGGGATCATTTTGAAGCGAATGACTGATGATTTTAGAGAGCGGTAAGAGTATTTTAGAGGGAGAGACGGAGGAAATCTAGCATTCTAATCACCCATTCTTGCACCAATCTTCAAAAATAAAGGAAGCCAATCACTAGATATCATCTATCCAGGTAAGTCCTACTCCTAAGCTTTCATGCATGAGGTTATGAGTTCAAGTATATTGTGGGGTTGGAAATAGGCCATGCATGTGACAATAGGTTGTAGTATGTGGGGTTAATGAACCATTTTGGTTAGTTTCTTGTTGAAATTGGTTGAGGGAGGAAGGGATTACCATTGTAGAACTTTGTAATCTATTTTGCAAACTGGGCGTTTGACAAAATTCATAAGAGAGTTACACCATGGGAATCCTTCTAATTATTAACCATTTTTCGTTATCTTCCTATATATTGTTATTGCTAGAAGTGTCGGGGCATTGTAATAACTTAAGGAAAGCTCAAACAAGGTATGTTGGCTAAACTTCTCTCTTAGAATCGAATTCCATAATCTTACCGTAAGTTTCTAGTATGGTTGGCCCAGGTTCCTAATTCCCATGTTTTGAGCTGTTCCTAATAATTTCGATTATCCCAAGTAAGCATTAGTTGAAATATGTACATACTCAAAACGTGTCCCAATTATTCCTATCTCATTATGATTTCCTTCGGGAATGTGTTCGAGTATGGTTTAGGTGTTAAAATGTTATAACTTCAATTCATGTTTCAAATGAAAGTTCACTATGCTCAATTTGGAAAGAAAACTCAATGTGCTTAAGACTCATATCGGTCATATACATAGTTGAGGTCTTGATTCCAAATGCCCTTAATTGTCGATAACCTATGATGATGGTTGTGAAGTGAAAGAAGTGAGAATGAGATGTAAAGCGTGGACATGCTTGTTGTAATCAGTGCAATCGAGTTGTATTCGTGTTTCAATCGTAAATCACCATGCTCCCCTTTATAAATATTTCCAATGTGACTTAAGTTCTTACATACTTATGAGTTGAGATTGTGCACTGCCCTTTTTGGGAAAAGTATTTCAAGAATAAGTGGTGTACCACTCATTTATGATTTTAACTTGTGCTTCAATTGCTAGTCATTTTTCTCCATTCTTTGGAAAGAAAACTATTGTGTTTAAAGCCTTCATTACTAATGAACTTGAAGTTATGATTTCCGGAATATTTGATATGTTGATGTTTGTGATGATGATGCTTGAAAATAAAGAAATGAAAGTGTGGAATATGAGATACGGCCACCGTGCCATGAATGAAGAATCATAAGTATGGCCAAGAGAGCCAAGGAAATAACGATGTGGTGAATGGTTGAAAGTACTAATGAAGATATATATAGTGTGAAAGATGATTGAAAATACTAATGAAGATATATATAGTGTGAAATATAATGAGGTGAATATAAAATATATTTGTACTTTTGTTTCCCTTATGTGCAAAACAATGTGATTTTGGGAGTATCGTTAGTCACCGAGAAGGGTAAGTTGGAATAACCAAACACTGAAACTACACGTGCCGGTGCAGGGTGCATTGAGTTTTTCCCCCTTATTTGGGATGACATTGTTGTGATGAGAATATTCCCCTTTATTGGGATGAGATGATTACTAGAAAAGGGTGATGTCGATCCATAAGGCATTGTGGTGGGATGGCCTAGCCGGTCGGGTCGTGATCGGACGCCATGCCGCACACATGATGTTGATTGTGCTAGAAATTATAATTGAAATTGTGATTGAGATTATGATTGTGATACACCTCCACCCGCACACATCGGGTGAGGTGGCGGGGCCACTTTGTATAGATATTGTGATAGTGATACACCTACACCCACATATATTGGGGTGACGCGGCAGGGTCACTTTGTGTAGAGATTGTGATTTACACCTCCACCCGCACATATTGGGGTGAGGCGGCGGGGATGCTTTGTGTAGATTGAATGTCTTTGGGTGATACGGCCTAGCCGATCAAGCTATGATCGGACTCCGTGCTAAATCACGGTAGTATATCGGTACTAATGGTCTCCAAACCAAAAATATATATATTATAACCGTATTTTGAAAGTTGTTATGTTTTAAACTTGGCATTTGGATATTATTGATTGTTACTTGTTGTTTCCATGGTTTTCCCTTTCTTATATTGGCATTCTATTTTGAAAGAGGACATTTAGCTTTGCATACTAGTACTATTCCATATGTACTAACGTCCCATTTTTCGGGTGCGCTACATCTTCAATGGTTGCAGGTGGTTCATCAGCGGGCAATCGTGATCCTCGTTAGCAGTTGCTCTCTACTCAGCAGGTTTTGGTGAGCCCTACTCTGTTCCGAGATTTATGTCATTTGACGTTGTATTTTTTGCTTTGAGGTATAGCCGGGGCCTTGTCACCGACACATTTATTCTTCACTTCTGTTATACTTAGAGGCTTCGTAGACAGGTTGTGGGTGGTGTCTGATGTTGGGAATTGAACTAGAAGTGTTGGTATTTGGCAAACCTATTTTTCATCATATCTATAAACTTGTAATATTTTGGAAATCGTAAATGAATATCTTTTGAATAATGGGAAAGGAATGTGGAACACTTTATTCTCCTCATGTATATCTTTTGATATTGATTTTATATTGGTCATGGGTAAGATTGGATAGAAGGCATTAAGTAGGCTTGCTTGACCAGGGTATCTCGGTTGAGCGTCGGTCGTGCTCCCCAAGGTCGGGGCGTGACAATGGTTATGGAATGATACAACTTGTTCAGTCTTATACGGTGTATAGATGCGAGAATCGGGTCTTATAATGAATTTTGGATGTTGGGCTGTGTTGTTGGGATTATATGAATTGGGGAGACGTGGGATAACCCATGGGTATATGTATGGTGATTTTATATAGTAATTCAAAGGTTTTGGAACGACTCTTGGCACGTTCGAGGATGAACGTATATTTAAGTGGGGGGGGGATGTAACGACCCGACCGTTCGTTTTGAGATTTTGCATATTCATTTGGTGGTTGAGGTCGAGAATAACTTCATATGTTGTTTATGACTTGTGTGTATGGTCGGTTTTGGTTTTCGAGTGATTCAAGATTTATTTGGAAGAATAATTCTCAATTTGGAAATATTAAGTTGGAAGAGTTGACCAAGTTTGACCTTTGTGTATATGACCTCAGATCGGAGTTTTTATGGTTTCGTTAGGACCAGATGGTGATTTTAGACTTGGGCATATGCCCGGATTTGCATTTGGATGTTTCTAGAAGGTTTGGCCCTAATTGGCGAAGGTTGGCAATTTGAAGGATTGGAAAGTTCATAGGTTTGATCGAGAGTTGACTTTGATGTTATCGGGTTCGGATTGTTGTTTCGGGAGTTGGAATAGGTTTGTTATGTCATCTGGAACTTGTGTGCAAAATTGAGGGGATTCCGAGTTGTTTAGATGTGTTCGGCATAAGTTTGGAATTTGGCAACTTGAAATAGTTCATTATGCTTGATTCGAGGTATGATTTATGGTTTTGATGTTATTATGTATGATTTCAGGCCTAGAGTAGGTCCGTGTTATGTTTTGGAACTTATTTTTATGTTTGGACGGTGTCCCGAGGGGCTCTGGTGAGTTTCAGATTCCTTCATGTTTGATTGCTGGTTTTCTCTGAATTGCTGGTGTTGTTCTTCCTTCTTCGCGATCGCGAGAGGGAGATCGTGAATGTGATGTGTAAAGTTAGAGCTGGGTGTTTTTCCTCTATGCGTTCACTACTGGACTATCGCATTCGCGGATCTTGAGTTGTTTGACCATCACGTTCTCAGGAGAGAGTTTCCGATCGCATTTCAGCATGGAGCTGAGGCTTTGTCTTCGCGTTCGCGTGGGTTTAGGTGCGTTCGTGTAGTTCTATACCTGTGGTCATCGCGTTCGCGTGGGTTGTGTCATGAACGCTAAGTGTATTTGGGCAGTGCTATTTTTCTTCTATGCCATCGCGAGGGCTATGTCGTGATCGCAGTTCATATAACTGGGCAATGTTTTTAAGTACTATATTTCGGACTTTGAGCTTATTTTATCACCTTTTGAGTTTTGGAGCTCGGATTTGCACAATTTTGGAGGGGATTTTCATGATATGGATTGGGGTAAGTATTTTTTACTCGGATTTGATTATCTTTCATGATTCCGTCCTTTATTTTGGCATTTGATTAGTGAATCTAAAAGGGAAATTGGGGTTTTTTTACTAAACTTTTCTAAAGTGAATAATTGAGATTTGAACATCAATTCAGAGTCGAAATTGGATGAAATTATTGTGGTTGAACTCGTATTCGAATGGGTTGTCAGAATTGTGAATATTGTCAGGTTCCGAGGTGCGGGTCCAGGTTAACTTTTTGGTTAATTTTAAGTATTTGATTAAAGATTCGACCTTTATCGTTTGGGTTTGTTTCCTATGGTATTATTTGATGTTTTTAGTTGTTTTGGCTAGTTTCGAGCCGTTCATAGGATAATTCGTGCGGAATTGCATTTTTAGAATATTGTTTTGGCTTGCTCAAGGTAAGTAACATATCTAAACTTGGATTTGAGGGTAATTATCTCGGAGAACTATGATATTTGAGATGTGTTGGGGGTGACGCACGTGCTGGGTGACGAGCGTGTGTGCATTCCCTGGGACATTCTTGATCCAGGTAGACTTAGGCTACTAAAAGGCTTGTTTTCTTCCATGTCTCGTTAAATCAATGTTTTCCCTACTTGTATGATTATCTGAGCTATGATTCATGTTAGAAATCATGTATAGGCTATGTACTTATTCGTTTGAGACATGATAGGGATATTCTTGATGTTTTGAGCTATTTGCCTTAAGTGTAGTCCTATCTCTGTCATAATTCTTCATCCGCATGTTAATCAGTCTCTGTACATTATTTGTTTGTCATATCACATGATGTTGTTGCCTTCTATAAGTGATACTATTTGGGCTTAGTTCTATGAGATGTGAGCTCGTGACTTGTACTACCAATCCTTGGGTTAACGTATAGAAATTCAGTTATTTCACTTAATGAGTTCTTATGTATCTTCATTAGAATTGTGGAACTATTATTTGACTTACCTAGCGGGTTGGGTTAGGTGCCATCACGACTAGTGGATTTTGGGTCGTGACATAGGGTAGCCCTCTCATGTTTCTCTCTTGATGGCATATACGCGGATTGTGGTACCATGATTGTTTTGATCGATTATGATGTGCGGAGTATAAGGGTGGTATTTCATTATTGATGTTGTGCAGAGTATAAGGGTAGCATTTTACTGTTGATGTTGTGTGGAATATAGGGGCGGCATTTCACCGTGGATGCTCATGTGGCGGTACAAGGGTGAAATTCTTGATCATGCACATGCATTCTTTATGCTTTGTCATACATTTTACTGCCACGACCCAAAATCCACCTAGTCGTGATGGTACCTAACCCAAACCCGCTAGGTAAGCCAAACAACAATTACACAATTCTAATGACATTAACAAGAAATCAATAAGTGAAATAACTATATTCTATACAATAATCCAAGGATTGGTAGTACATGTCATGATCCACTAAGACTTAGATATACAAACCTAGTATGAAAATAAATACAACATCTGTTTGGAATATAGATAAACAGATTACAAATCCAAAACTACCAAGGACAAGTGGTAGCTATATCCGGAAAGCATGTACATCTTCAATGCTAGCTTCCGCCGTCTATAGAAACTCAACTCCAAGATCTGCACGCAACATGCAGAAGTGTAGTATGAGTACGACCAACCCATGTACTCAGCAAGTATCATAACTAACCTCGGCGAGGTAGTAGAAACAAGAATTATAAATGATACTCGCTAATCACCTGTACAAATTCATAAATCAAACAAGTATAGAACAAACAAAATTATCAAGTCACGAATTACAGATAAAACCACCTTGGTGCACACGATAACTTAATGTACTCTTCTCAGTCAACAATCCAGCGTATAAAGAAGAAATGCAAATAAATTAGGTAAACAAACAAGGAAAATTGCAAGAACAGATGAAATGCAATAACCAAATCAAGCATTGGCCAATCTTTCCTCAGAGATACCATAACCAAACCAAACCACTTATCAGTTTATTTCAAAGTCCACATCAACCGGAAACCCATCCGTTCCTCAAAATCCGCGTGTACACCATCAAGAAGGAACATGAGAGAGTGACTCTTGGGAATGGATCCATCTCCACACGCTTCACGGATAACTCATGTGCTAATAATATCAACCGCACGGACAACTCACGTGCCAATATTATCAATATCTCGTATCCCACGAAAAACTCACATGCGAATAACACAATCTGCTTGGAATGGTTATAGGCTCAATATCACAATCTGCACGGCGTGGTGACAATCTCAATATCACAATCTGCACGGCGTGGTCACTTGCTACCAGTCCAATCCATATCACAGAGAAAGAAGATATACAAGAATAGATGTACATGTTCAATGAACATCAAAGTTCATACTCCTGGACTGGAATAAGTGACATGCTAAGGTGTATGCATGTGCAAAGTGTCCTATCATAGCTCAAATCAGGTAAGTACATCACGAAAATAGCAATTATCAGGTTCAATCAGAAGATTAACCTCTATATGACCTCAAACATGGCTCAAATAGCTCACAACTAGGGTACAAATATAAGAATCATCACATCATGAAACTTAGCAATCAATTCAAGTCATATCATAGCCTAAACACTATCCCCAACATGGAAAATGCCCCAGTGCACGTACATGGGCTTAACCCCACACATGTGCGCCACCCATAGCACGTAGCTATTACAAATAACTCAGACAACCAGTGCCTCAACCAAGTTTAGGTAAGATAATTACCTCAAGCAAGCCAAAACAGTACTCTATAAGTGCCATACCACACGAATCAACCTCCGAATGGCTCACAACTAGCCAAAAACAACTAAAAACATCAAATAATGCCATAGGAAACAAACCCAAACGATAAAGGTCGAATCTTTAATCAAATACTCAAAATTCACAAATTCGACTCTAAATCCTGACAAAATGCCCAAATTTTGACAACCTATTCGAATACGAGTCCAACCATACTAGTGTCATCCAAATTTGACTCTGAATCAGTGTTCAAAACCAAATATCACTCTCTTAAGTTCAAGTCAAAAATCCATAATTTTATGTATTAAAATCCTTTATTTAGGTGTAATAATCCATGTAAAAAACAAAATATATAATCAAAACAAAGATACAATTACATACCCTCATGATTTGGGTGTTTAACTCCTCCAAAATTGCCTAACTTGTGCTCCAAGAACTCAAAAAGGGAAGAAATAAATTCAAATCCCAAAATTGGACATTAAATACCACTCTCAGGCCTCCTTCTTCACGATTGCGGTCACCAACCTCATGATCGCGGTTCACAAAATGCCCATCATAATTTTACCCTTCGTAATCACGGCCAAGAACCTCTGCTATCACGATGAACAAATTCGAACAAACTTGCTCAACTCTACCAAAAAACTCTAGTATAATGGCCATAACTTTCTGTACAAAATTCCAAATGACAAACAATATAATTTTCTAAAAACTAGATACAAAGGGATACAACTTTCATATTTGGATCATCTCCAAATTCCTTATGGATTGAAAAATATATGCTCTGAAAGTCAGCTAAGTGACATCAGAAATTTTTTCTGCGCGATCGCAATTTATAAGATCCAAGTAGCAATTTACTCTTCGCGAACGTGGCCCAGAGGTCCGCGATCATGATTCACACCTCTGTGGCCAAAAACCAGCAACTGAAAAGGGCCTAGAAATGGTCGGAAACCATCCTGAAACTCACCCGAGCCCCTCGGGACCCCATCCAAACATGCCAACAAATCCAAATATATTACCCAAACTTACAAAAAAGGACAAAATATCATAAAAACATCAAAACCAAGAATCGAAGATCAAGATCATTCTCTTAACTTTCAAACCTTCAAACTTCATTGAACACCTTCGAATCCTACCAAATCAACTCGGAATGAAACAAAAATTTGCACACATGTTTCAAATGACAAAATAGACTCCTTCCAAGTCCCAGAATAACAATCCAAACCCAATAGCCACAAAGTCAACTCACAGTCAAACTTATGAAATTTCGAAACCTTCAAATTGCCAACTTTCGCCAAAAAGAGTCAAATCAACATAGGAACCTCCAAATCCAAATCTGGACATACGCCTATGTCCAAAATCACCATATGAATCTTTTGGAATATTTAAAACACGAATCCGAGACCATTTATAAGTCAAACCTTGGTGAAGTCTTCAACTTAAAGCTTCCAAATATGAAAATTTCTCTTCCAAATCATATCCCAAACCTCTCGAACATCAAAACCGACCATACACACAACTCATGATACATCATATGAGGTTACTCAAGACCTCAAACCACCTAACTGAATGCAAATTCTCAAAATGATCGATTGGGTCGTTACATTCTACCCCACTTAAACATATGTTCGTCTTCCAACGTGCCAAGAATCCTAACAAAGCCATCAAATCACTGAATCAATTGAAAAAACACATACCCATGGGTGATTCCATGTCACCCCAAGCCAGGTAAGTTTGACAACATAACCTAACTGAAGATCTCCCCTACAACATTAGCCCATAAACCTTAGAACTCAATCTTCAACATCCGAAATTCATCATGAGACCCAATTCTCACATCTATACACTGTACAAGTCTAAGAAAGATGTATCAATCCATAACCATAACCCCAAGATATAATCACATGATATACCACATAACTCAGATACTTATAGCCATAACTCCCGACCACAATAGCTGCCCATTAACAAACCCGGTACCGATGACATACCTTATATCAAATAAACCTTGTTCCAAACCTTCGTACACCACCAATTATGAAAGAAACACGCATAAACTCATAACCACCCATCATATCAATAAGTTGTAGAGCTCTCTCGCCCGATAAGAACCATTGCCAAATTCTGAGCTGACTAATGATGTTATTCTTCCAAACATACTTTAATCAAGTCTGATAACACTCATTCTATGTCCAATAACCTCACCTCATCTAGTACAAGCTGGTCGACTTACACGCCACACCAGCACCACCTTGAGCCACATATCGTGAAATCTGTGCACCAAATAAGCAACAACTCGAATGTACCCAATGATTGAAAGATAATCAAATGAGAGAACCGTCCCGCAAGCCCAATTGATACCACCACAAAGCATAATGGTATGAACCTATTTCATAGAGGAGAAACAAAACACACGAAACAAGCACAAAGGGTCATATCCCAACATAACTCCGCTGCGGTGCATAACCCGATCCAAATGTACTGGTCCACATGGATTACCCATTACCAAAATTCTCATACTCACCAAACACGTATATATCAATAGCAATCACGCAAAGTGCAGGACCATAACTATAGAGAAATGGATAGCACAGTATACCACGAACAAGAAAGCCATAACCAAGGCAAAGTCAACCATCCAACACCTAAGAGACATCTTGCTCGAAGTTTGTCACAAGCCCCAAACAGAATCTCATCATGTGTATAAATAGTCAACAGTCGCACAACCAATCGTAGCATAGGAGAGTAACATATGTAACATATCAGAATACGAATAAGATCAACTCTAATTGATGGCACACACCCCAACCATAGTTGTGCTGAGTAAACAAATCCGTCCCAATGTAGAATACACATTCTCATTACTATGCTCACAAAACAACTATAGAGTCTTACCACACCAAAGAAAACTATCACTCCTATTACTATGTTGATCCAACTCAGTATCAAGTGGTCCTATTTCTTTAATTTCCTCTCGACTTGCCATCAAGTTAACACTTCTCCCTGCCAGCACACTACGATCCTTAACCCCAAGCTCACCACACGAGATCTATGCATGAAACCACGTAATCCTAAGGCCCATAAGCCAATTTATTCCCTCTTAAGCACCCAATATTGCCGCAACCGAGATACCCACTTTGAAGAGACATTCTGTGAATCTGAAGTTGTTTCCTTAACCTCTCTGATACTGAAATGTAGAATCACTAATGTTAAAGAAATACCGTAAGTCTCGACACCATCCACTACAAATCTCAGATCTTAGCCATAAACAAAAATCCGAGGAAACCCTCAAATACCACATTTAAATCATGAACTCAGTAGAATCTTCTAGAGAGTCATCCACTCTGATCCAATCTCCAATGCACCACCTATACGAGCCAAAAGTCGTGTTCCCCATTAGCACACTAACACCTAAAGAAGTAACACTTATCCTTTTAGCAACCGAGTGAATCCCTTCTCCTTGCACACTATTCCCACCCAGGATAGAAAACACGAATCACTTTAAGATTTCCATATATCCCTAAAGTGTAATATATCATGCATCCAAAAATTTCCTTACTTGAGTGATCCTCGAAATCAACCTCTTCAAGTCATAACCGATCCACAAGTATGCCTCAGACCAAAACTAACATAACACATGATCATGCAATATGATTGTCGATAGCTGACTCCCTCACTTGGCTCGAAGCCATAGAACATAACATCTGATAACCCACAATACCCTTATTCCATTCTTGCCATAATCTCGCAATGTAATTCAACTAATCCCTTCATACGCTCATGTAGCACCAGCCATAGAATACCTTAAATCTTCTGCTAAGCACATATCCATCCTCGTGACATTTATGCAAACTCCTTCAAATGATCCAAACTCAAATTGCAACACATACACACCCCGCTAGTAGAAAGGAAATTCGTTACAGAAACATCATAGGAATCACACAACCTCAGAACATCCCGCAGGAGATAACCCACCTGTTTAGCCTCAAACTGGCATTTCTCTATGCCCTTTCATGGACACAACCACTATGAAATCACTTAATCCTCCTAATTCTAAACTCGTCAACAAGACAAAATAATCTACTTAATTCCACAAATGAACAACTGAAAGATCCCTAACACCCTCAGAACTCAAGATGGTACAACACATCAAGATAGAAATCAAGCATCCATAGTCCTTCCAGGATGCATCCCAAGCAAAATTCTTCTCGTCACATCCAACCCACCTAAGCATAGTCCTCAGTCACATAACATCATTATATAGCTTTCCAACCACTCACTGAGCCATCAATCCCATTCCTAGTGACACTATCGAACATATAAGTCCAAATGAACATGCTCACACAACTGAAACTACCGAGCCCAAATTGCGGTCTGAACCTGGCCTCAAGTCCTCCAGAATGCTCTATCTCCTCGACATAAAGAACACATCTTGCACCTCATCCATGACATCATAAGTCATCGATGCACAGTTGATACTGATTGTTCAACATAACATATAAGTGGATGGAAGGAATTCAAAGTGATATGCTTCAAGTTGAATCAATGACGCACGATAAGGAAAGAAAGATGGGAAATTTTCCTACATGCCCTATAGCCTTTTGAAGATAAGTATGGACGTAATCATACCGAACAACAAGACTCTACTAGATACTTACTCGTGACTCGTAGAACCTATGAACCTAGGGCTCTGATACAAACTTGTCACAACCCAAAATCCACCTAGTCGTGATGACACCTAACCCCAACCTGCTTGGTAGGCCAAATAAAAGTTACACAATTCTAATGTCATTAACAAGAAATCAATAAGTGAAATAACTAAATTCTATACAATAACCCAAGGATTGGTAGTACAAGTCATGATCCACTTAGACTTAGATTTACAAAGCTGGTATGAAAATAAATACAACATTTGTCTGGAATATAGATAAACAGATTACAAATCTAAAACTACCAAGGACAAGTGGTAGCTTTATCCGAAAAATAGGTACATTTTTAATGCCAGCTTCCGCCGTCCGTAGAAACTCAGCTCCAAGACCTGCACGCAAGGTGCAGAAGTGTAGTATGAGTACAACTGACCCATGTACTCAGCAAGTATCATAACTAACTTCGTCGAGGTAGTAGAAGAAAGAATTATAAATGATACTCGCTAATCACCTGTACAATTCATAAATATAACAAGTATAGAACAAATAATATGATTAAGTCACAAATCATAGATAAAACCACCTTGGTGCACACAATAGCATAACGTACTCTGCCCAGTCAACAATCAAGCATGTAAAAAGATATGCAAATAAATCAGGTAAACAACCAAGGAAAATTGTAAGTAAAGATGAAATGCAACAACACAATTAAACATTGCCTAGTCTTTCCTCATAGATACGATAACCTAAACAAACCACTAATCAATATTTTTCAAAGTCCACATCAACCAGAAACTCATCGATTTCTCACAATCCCCTTGTACACCATTATGAAGGAACATGAGAGGGTGACCACTTGGGGAATGGATCCATATCCTCACGCTGCACAGACAACTCAAGTGCTAATAATCTCAACCACATGGACAACTCATGTTCTAATAGTATCAATATCTCGAATCCGAACGAAAAACTCATGTGCCAATAACACAATCCATCCGGCGTGGTCATAGGCTCAATATCACAATTTGCCCGACATGGTCATATTCTCAATATCATAATCCACACGGTGTGGTCACGTGCTACTAGTCCAATCCATATAACAGAGAAAGCAGATATACAAGAATACATGTACATGATCAATGAACATCAAATTTCATAATCCTGGACTGGTATAAGTGACATGATAAGGTGTATGCATGTGCAAAGTGTGCTAGCATAGCCCAAATAAGGTAAGTACATCACGAAAATAACAATTATCAGGTTCAATCAAGAGATTAACCTCTATATAACTTCAAACATAGCTCAAATAGCTCACAACTGGGGTACAAATATTAAAACCATCACAACATGAGGCTTATCAATCGATTCAAGGCATATCATTACCTAAAGACTACCCCCATCATGGAAATGTCACGACCCAAACCGATGGGCCGCGACGAGCACCCGGTTCCTTAATCAACCGAGTACCAAAATAACATATCTTTTCGTATCATAATATCATAGATAACTAAGCCGAAGGGCTGCCGTGATATAAATAGAATATAACATGAAATATCAACTTATGCATAAGACATACAGGCCTATAAGACCAAAATAACCACTCGTATACTGAACATAGGCCGACAAGGCCATACAATCTTTTACATACATGACATCTGTCTACAAGCCTCTAAGAATACATAATTGTCATAAAGGTCGGGACAGAGCCCCGCCATACCAAACAATACACGTCTAAATCATACTGACCAAACAAGCAACTCTGAAGCAAATGGAGTGCACCAACATCTTCCGTTGAGCTGATAGCCTACTTGGAGGACTCTCGACCTGTCTTTCGGGACCTGCGGGCATGAAACGCAGCGTCCCCAGGCAAAGGGACGTCAGTACAAATAATGTACCGAGTATGTAAGGAATGAAAATCAGTAAACAATAGACATGAGAAAAACATGGAGTAAAAGACTCGACATATATGTCTGAATAGCTATGTGAAACATTTAATACTTGTAATGTCATGCATATGCGTATAAATGTCATACCATGCATGGGTATATGCGTTCATAACATCATCAAGCCTCTGAGGGCATCCCATCATATCATCTCGGCCACTGTGGGCAAATGTCAATGTATACCAGCTGATCAGGTGGTGGTGCGTATATAACACTGTAACCTTTTCCCATATATATATATATATATATATATATATATATATATATATATATATATATATATATATATATATATATATACATACATATATACGCGTATATAACGCCATCTGGTCATGGGTCAATGTTCATGTATAAATGAATGCAATGCATATCAAATACGTCAATAAAATCTCTCGGAACGTCATAGGACCATTATGCCTTTGATTAATATCATGAAATAAACTTTATCAACTTACATATTTTCTGAGACCCATGAACAAATGATAGAATAATATGACACATGGAGAATCAAGAATAAAGACACCCCTAGTATTTCTATGAATAGAGTCATTTATGAAAGTTGCGTATTTTGCTCATTTCATTTGTATCACTTGGATCATGCCAAAAAGAAAGAAGGGATGCCTTAACATACCTGGACCGATTCTCTTGACAATTCCTCTAACACACGTCTATTACGACAACACGTAATGACAGATCGAAGTAGGAAAACATCTGTATGATATTCTTGAAAAAGATTGTATCGTACTCCCTTAGAATCGCAAAATCCTGTTGCTATTACGCAGAATAATTTCGTATGAAATTTTTGCTTAAGATCGTTACCTTGCTGAATTTTTTTAATCCATCTCTCTTAATGAATTTGATAACAATATTGGATAACTTTTCTTGCTGAAGCTATCCGTCACTTTGAAGATGAAAATTCTCACGTTACTCAGATAAAATCGCGTATGAATTTTTGACGTAACTCACGCTGTCATTCAAATTCACATAATGTCTCTCTTTGAATTCGAGAAGTTTCTTTGAATTTGAGAAGCCTCTTTGGAGAGGTAACTCACGTTGCCATCAACATTTGTAAAGGATTCATGTAAATTCCTTCTTTTACAAATTCCATCCGTTGCTTTGTAGTAAGCCTCTCAATATTATAATTTAGAGAAGCTTTGTATATTAGTGGTGTGGCCCCCACTTCATGTGGCTTAGTTGGCCAAAGAAACCTCCACATTCTTGCCACCTTTTATGTGACGTTAAGAGTCACCATCTTTTAATACAAGGGCTGCCATGTTTTGGGGGGTTTAGCTTATCCAAAGAATTGTAATTAATTACGCACTATGTTTTAATTAACTTTCTAATTCCCCCATTAATTAATAATCTACATAATTAAGAATTATCTCAATTTACTTAAAATACTACTCACTTTTAACACACTTTATACACCTCACTATCATGGCCACATGGTACCGTGTATGGTATTAGTCCATAAATACCAGGTATTTTAGCTCGGGCCGTATTTTATCCCAAAATGTCAAACTTCGACGAAATTCATTTTCTTCGATTTGCTTACCCTCTCTCCTTCAAAAATTTACTCATCACTTGTTTTGAAATAGCAGAATGCTTATAATCTCAAAATAATCTCATTCCCGAATTTACGTCGATTAACTTACGATGAGACTTTAACATATGAAAATGCGGGATGTAACAGAAAATACCCCAATGCACGCACATGGGCTCAACCCCACACATGTGCACTACCCATATCACGTAGCTGTCACAAATAACTCAGGCAACCAGTGCCTCAAGCAAGTTTAGGCAAGATACTTACCTCAAGCTAGCCAAAACAATACTCTAGGAGCAGCATCACATACGAATCGACCTCCAAATGGATCAAAACTAGCCAAAAGTAACTCAAAAATATCAAATAATGCCATAGAAAAAAAATAAATGATAAAGGTCGAATCTTTAATAAAATACTCAAAGTCAATCAAAATATCAACCTGGGCCCACACCCTTAAACCCGTAAAACTCATAAATTCCGACAACCCATTCGAATACGAGTCCAACCATACTAGTTTCATCCAAATCTGACCCTGAATCGATATTCAAAACCAAATTATCACTCTCTTAACTTCAAGTCAAAAGTCCCCAATTTCTTGTATTCAAATCATTGATTTAGGTGTAATAATCCATGTAAAAACAAAATATATAATCAAAACAAAGATACAATTACCTACCCTCATGATTTGGGTGTTTAACTCCTCTAAAATCGCCTAACTTGTGCTCCAAGAACTCAAAAAGGGAAGAAAATAAACACAAATCCCAAAATTGGATATTAAATACCAATGTCAGACCTCCTTCACGATTGTGGTCACCAACCTCACGATCACGGTTCACAAAATGGCCAGCATAATTGCTCAATTCTTCCAGATAGACTCTAAATACCATGAACCTCCATTATCGCGATGAACAAACTTGCTCAATTCTTCCTAATAGACTCTAGTATAATGGCCATAATATTCTGTACAAAACTCCAAATGACAAACAGTTTGATTTTCAAAAAACTAGATACAAAGGGCTACAACTTTCATTTTGGGTTCATCTCCTAATTCCTGATGAATTGAAAGATATAAGCTCCGGAAACCAGCTCCGTGACAATATAATTTATTCAATGCAATCGCGAACAAGGCCATAGCGATCGCTAATCACAAGATCCAAACAACAATTTACTCTTCGCGAACGTGGCCCAAGGGTCCGCGATCGCCTTTCACACCCCTGTAGTTAAAAACCAGTAACTGAAAAGGGCTAGAAATTGTCTAAAACCACCCAGAAACTCACTCGAGCCCTTTGGGACCCCGTCCAAACATGCCAAGAAGTCCAAATACATTACCCAAACTTATTCGAAAGCTCGAAACATCATAAAAACATCAAAACAAAGAATCGAAGATCATGATCATTCTCTTAACTTTCAAACCTTCAAACTTTGCCGAACGCGTCCGAGTCCTACTAAATCAACTCGGAATGAAACCAAAATTTGCATACAAGTTTCAAATGATAAAACGGACCCCTTCCAAGTCTCGGAATAACAATCTGAACTCTATGGCCACAAAGTCAACTCACGGTCAAACATATGAAATTTCTAAACTTTCAAGTTTTCAACTTTTGCCAAAAAGAGCTAAATCAACCTAGGAACCTCCAAATCCAAATTCAAACATACACCTTGGTCAACTCTTCAATTTAATATTTCTAAATATGAAAATTTATCTTTCAAATCAAATCCCAAACCTCTCAAAAATCGAAACCAACCATACACACAAGTCGTGATGCATCATATGAAGCTACTCAAGACCTCAAACCACCAAACTAAATGCAAATGTTCAAAACAACTGGTCGGGTCGTTATATTTACATGTTGCATCTAACATACTATTCTATGCCTCTATTATTACTTGATGATTGATTATCAAGATGAATTTACTTATGTTGAGTTGATATCTCATGTTTTATTGAGTTGATGGTAGTGCATCAGATTGATGTAAAAAGATATCTACTTATCGTCATGCATTGATATGCTGGATTCATGTAAAGGTCTCACAAATATGTTATTTAAAAATTTATATGGAATTGAATCATTATTATGTACGAGTATTTGAGCACACACTACTTGGTGTATGTTTCTTTGTGGTCGGGGTTGGTGCAAGTTCTATTTGCTTGATCTGTTTAATTGGCAAAGCTTGTTTACTAGTTTTACCTTAATTGTGCACCTTTGTTGTTGATATCTGTTGTTCTGTGACTGTCTCTATGGATATTTCTCTGTATTGTACATGCTATTGAGCTGCACAACTTATGCTAAGTCAGTGTCTTTTGACTTAAAAACTTCGTCACTACTTCACCGAGGTTAGTCAATATATTTACCGAGTACAAGGGGTAAGTTGTACTCATACTACACTTCTGTACCTTGTGAGCAGATTTTGGAGTTGAGTTGTTATGGATGATGAAGGTTGGCATTGAAGTTGTAGCTGCGTTCCTAATTCAAGCTACAATTTGTTCATGGTAGTTTAGGACTTCATTTCTGTTTATGTAAACTTCAAACATATGTTGTATTTATTCTTCATACAAGCCTTGTAAATCTAATTTTAGTGGCTCATGACTTATACTACCGTACTTGGAATAGTTGTATTGAATTCTTTTGCGGTATTTATTATTATATTATTGACTTCTCATTATAGTTGTAACTTATGTTGTTGGCTTACCTAGCAGGTTTGGTTAGGTATCATCACGACTTGGTGGGATTTTGGGTCGTGACACAAACCTCGTGCCACAACAATAACAATATCATCATAATCGAGAATGCCACCCTTATACTCCAAACATCATCAAAATCAAGGATGCTACCCTTATACCCCACACACCATCACCATAATAATATTCGCATGAAAGAAACCTCGTGTCAACATACAATCAATCATAGTATAAGCCTAGAGTCTAATCGAGACATTTTTCATATATAGCACCCGCATATATGTCCATTTACATACATTACAATTAGACAAATAAGGTCCAAACCTAAGAGTTACTTCCTCACACAAACTTAGGCAAGATACTTACCTAACAAGCCCAAATCAACTCTCTAAAATAGTCTTTCCCTTAGAAATCACCTCTGTCCGGCTCTAATATAGCCAAAAACAACTCAAAAATATCAAATAATACTACAGGAATAGTTTCGAAACAATACAGTTCCAATCTTTCTCAAATTCCCAAAAGGTCAACAAAAATCAACCCCGGGCTCACACGGTCAAAACCCGAGTCAAGGGGTAGATCCCGACTACCCATAACCCCAAAAGTCAAAATATGAGATTAGATTCCAAAACCAAGTCTAAATCATAGCTCAAAGCCACAATTTTTATTTTGTTAAATTGTTGGAAAAATCCCCAAATTGTCCCTCAAAATTCCATGTTTGGGGTGCTAATAATCTAGGTAGATTATTGAAATAACACTATAAATGTTTAGAAATCACTTACTCCAAGTCTAGAGTTCAAAATATGAGATAATGGGTATAAATCCCGAAATAGCTTTTTAATAACCAGCTGTAGAAGTCCCAAATGTAATCAAGGGTTCGCAAATGCGAGCCTCTCAAATGCGAGGAATGGCTCACAAATGCGAATTGGCTCCCTCAGTAGTAGTCCTCGCAAATGCAACCAGGAATATCACAAACGCAAATAAGCATTGCGAATGCCATGTGCCCTTCGCAGATGAGGATGTCGCAATTGCGACACCAGCTTCGCAGATGCGAATCAGGCCTTCCCAGCCCAACCTTGAAAATGCGATCAAGAGTCTGCAAATGTAGACCTTCAAAAATGCGAGCAGACTATCGCAAATTTGATGTCTGCAGCACCTGAAAATCCGCAACTTCCAAAAATCAATCTGAAATGTATCCTAAACTTATCCGAGCCCCTTGGGCCCCACATCAAACATCCACAAAAGTATATAAACCTTACACAAACTAGCTCGTAAGCTCAACACGTGAAAATAACATTCATAACAAAGAATCGAACACCAAAACACCTAATGTAAACCTTCAACTTCATGAATATACAATATTCGCAACCAGACATCTGATTCATACCAAATCAACTCGGAATGAAACCAAACTTTGCATATAAGTTTCAAATGAAAAAAGGAATTTTTCAAAGTCCCAGAACAACAATCTAAACCCGATATCCTTAAAGGCAACTCACGGTCAAACCTATGAACTTTCCAAACCTTCAAATTGCTAACTTTTGGCAAGTAGAACCAAAACATCCTAGGAACCTCCAAATTCAAACATACTAAGTCCAAAATCACCATACAAACCTATTGGAACCATCAAAATATGAATCTGAGGTCGTTTACGTAAAAGTTAAATCTTGGTCAACTCTTACAACTTAAGCTTCCAGAAATAGAACTAAGTATTCCATTTCACTCCAAAACCTTCTCAGAACCAAACCAACCATCCACGCAAGTCATAAAACAACAACTAAGCATACAAGAATCATCAAATGGGTAAAATGTGGCTCAAATACATAAATCAGCCAGCCGCGTCGTTACATTCTCTCTCTCTTAAATAAACATTCGTCCTCGAACGAGTTTAGAGTCATACATGACCTCTCCACTGAACATTCACAGATGTAATATCTTAGACCTGAGCTTCCGAACCTGCCTATCCAAAATATCCACCTGCTCTTCCTCATAAGCCAGATTATCATCCAACTGTACTATGTTGAAGTCCAAAACATGTGACTTATCTTCATGATACTTCCGAATTATAGAAACATGGAATACTGAATGAACTCCCGAAAACTATGAGGCAAGGTAAGTCTATAAGAAACCTCGCCAACTCTCTCCAACACCTCAAAAGGACTAATAAAACATCTGGCTCAACTTTCCCTTCTTCCAAAACCTCACCACACGCTTCATAGGCGAAACTCTAAGAAGAACCTTCTCTCCCTCCATGAACTACATCACAAACCCTCTGGTGAGTCATGAGATCTAACATGTGAATACAAGTCTGAAAATACAATACACTATTTGAATTGATAATAGTAGTAAAATAATAGAAGGAGATGTAGGGAGTATAATCAGGGTACAACTCTACCTCGGTGTTACACCCTATGTTTTCGTACGTAAAAGTATGTCGTAAGTTACCACTGCTTAGGTAGTTATGTATCATTATTTACCACAGTTGGGCAGTTATGCATTTACCACTGAACTATAGCCGGACGGGCAATTATGTTACGATATAGATAATAACCCAAAGAGAGGCATTAAATATATAATTATAATTAGTATGCATGTTTCAATTTCACCTTACATACTCGGTACATTATTCGTACTGACGTTCTTTTGTTGAGGACGCTGCATTCATGCCTGCAGGTATTGACAATCAGTTTGACGAGGCCTTATAGTAGACGAGGTTAGCATTCAGTGAAGGATCGGTAAGACTCCACCTCATTCAGAGTGCAACCGTGTCTATAAGTCATTGTGTCAATGTTTTGCTACAGATTTATGGGTAGGTCAGTACCCTATCCCATTTTATGTCAAATAATTTTAGAGGCTTTATAGACACAGGTTCATTAGGTACAACATGTCACAACCCATGTGTATTCATGTTTTGAGTATGATGGTTTGCGGATATACTATTTGCCCACTTATAGTTATACATTACGAGTTGTGGCCATGTTGGTCCATGATAGTTACAAAACAAATGAGTTCAGGCAAGTCGGCATATGTATGTTCTAGTGTTCATCGAATGATCATGAGTTACAGAGTGGTGCCCTCGAGCCAATACAACACCGGGTGCCAGCCACACCTCCCCATGTTGGGGCGTGACTAAGTGGTCTCAGAGCAGGTCGTGTCCTAGGGAGTCTATAAAGTCATGTCTAGTAGAGTCTGACTTATGGGTGTGTTGCATGCCACACTTATATTTGAGAGGCTATAGGGCATTCAGGAAATGTTACCCTTCTTTCGTTTTTTGATCGTGCCATAGAGCTGAGTCATAACAAGTTAGTATGATGCTTCCACCAGATTGTATACTCACCAGATGTGCAAGTATTATAGTAGAGCTTTAAGGATGTAAATTCCACCTATGTGGAAGGGAAGTTATGAAAGCCACAAAAGATACGGTGCAAGATTTAATCCTAAGTAAGGTAAAAGTGAAGAAGGTACGAGATACTCAAGTACAAAAGATTGTGAATAGTCCAGACTTCAGATAGAGGGCTAAAAGCACCGTGATTCAGTATCCAGAGATGATAGTGGGGTCGTTAGTAGCACATCTTCTAGCCTATAGTTTCCAGATACCGAGAGGTGTAGTTATGAGAGCAAAGAAGAATTAGAGGCAATATGATGTCTCGCTTGAGGTTCCAGAATATCATAAGGAAATCTATGATTCTAGCAAGTTAAATGAAGGTTGCAAGTAGTACAAATAGGCATGTGTAGGTTGCAAGTTAAATAATGGTAGACCGATAAGGTTTTAGGTAGACAAGAGTAAGGATAAGAAAAGATTAGTGATAACGTGACGAGAGTAGGTAAGACTTCAGGATTAAGCCCATCAAAATGAAAGAGCTGATGGTTTTCGTAAGTTATAGAAAGCACAATATAGCTTGAATGAACTCGAAGAAGTTTAAGACTAGGAGCATTTACAAGAGATGGAATATTGCCCTGGTAGTAGAATAGGAGTGTGAATGTGATAAATGATAAGAGGATGATGTTTAGGAATATAGCCTTCGATTGAAGTAATGATTCAACGAGAAGCGATTTTATAAATTGCACAGGTTTAGAATACCTCCCATAAGATGAATCACGTTGAGATGCTATGAAATACGGTTATTGAAGTATAGTATCGTCCCTAAGGTCAAGCAAATAACTTCAGATGTTAGCCGACGAGACGTGAGCCCTAGAGAAAATGTTTTAAATAAGAAGTTTCAAGTTATCACTAGTGGATTATAGATCAACATTAAGTGAATCAACAATCGAAGGATAAAAGTTCTGAGGCTATGAAACATAATATAGAGATAGTCGTAAGTTTGATAAAGTACCAAACAAAGATATTCAGTACACCTATCGATGCCCAAAGGAACAGCTTGGCATAGATTTGTATGTGTTTGTAAAGTGAGGCCAAGATTGGATAAAAGCTGGAGGAAAAGGGATATAAGAGTCGCATAGGTGTGCATACAAGAATAGAGAGGTACATGCTACATGACAGAAGGTAGAAATAATTATGAGATTGAAAGAATTACGAGTATGGGTCGTGGTGTGAGAAAGAGGCCTAAAGGGGGGAATACCCTGGCCTTTGGATTAATTCATGAAAAAGTTGCCTATATGGAAAGTACAGTATTACAGTATTCATAAGATTTGTAGGTTATGAGACTGATAAGAGCATCATCCAACATTCAAGGACGAATGTTTCAAAGATAGGAATGATGTTATACCCATGTTTCGTATGTAAAAGTATATCGTAAGTTAATTTATGTAAGCTCGAAAATGAGATCCTATTTAAAAGTATATAAAGTAAGTTAATCATGTTACATTGGATGTTACAAATATTTAAGATCATGATCAGAAAGTACCAAGAGGGTTGGAAGGTTTAGAAGCTAAACGAATCGAAGAAAATACGTTTCGTCAAAAGTCGGAAAATTGGGAATGTTGTAACTCATAATTTGGGGTGAGACTAGGGTGCTTAACATGATAATAAGGTGATTTTATGAGGTATTCTAGTCGTATGTTAAGTTTTAAAGACAAGCGAGTTATGAAAAAAAATTTGACGGAAGTCATCACAAGTTACGTTCATAAATTGTACTGAAATTTGAG
This sequence comes from Nicotiana tabacum, assembly GCF_000715075.1. Taxonomy (NCBI): domain Eukaryota; kingdom Viridiplantae; phylum Streptophyta; class Magnoliopsida; order Solanales; family Solanaceae; genus Nicotiana; species Nicotiana tabacum. The sequence continues at coordinate 47,483,604 of NC_134092.1, forward strand.
TGTAATGTCAGTGAGCTTTTCTCCCAATATACATGGAATTACGGGATGATCCACCTACCAAATTGAATATCTACAAGTCTAGTTTCTAACTCACTAAACTGTTTGTCAATACAATATCGGGGTAAAGAGATATTTGCATTTTTGCGAGACTGCGCAAGCAGCTCCCAATGGGACCCACTTAGGCGGTGGTCAACCTACTTCACGTTAAAAATGATTTGGACGACCTTTATTTCTCACTTTTCGACCAAACATCATCCCTAAACTCATTCTCACTCTCCTAAATAGATTCCCAAGGTTCAAGGGTGATTCCAAAGTGATTACACAATATTTCAACACCATAAGCTGATTCAAGAAGAGAATAACACTCCTATAGTGTTGTGGTGCGATTGAGGGTTGTTGTGAGCTACACCGGCTAGGGATTTTAGGTTGTTTATAATTTATAAGGTAGGTAAATCATGTTCTTAGTTTTGCTTAAGATTAATTATGTGTTGGTTGAGTTGTTTTAGTGACAATCTACAAGATAGTAAATTGGTGATTGACATGGCATAAGGAATTGTTATCTTTGTTGTGGACTGTGCTGAGGCTATATATATGATTTATTGTGGCTATAAATTGTGAGATATAATTTGATTATGTTATGGCTGTTTTTGTTTATATTACATATATGCTAATTAAGTTGATTGAAGAAGAAAACATGAAGAATAAGAGATTGACGATAAAGGTTAAGGTGCTATGCGTGTGGACTCTTTTTGAAGATTATTCTTATGATGTTTTGTGTTGAAAATGATGCGGTAAACATAAGTATAATATTATTGACATTGTAAGCAGATTCATGAAGAAGAAATTGGGTTCAAACTCTATTTTGTTGACTGTAAACCGAGCTTCCCGCTTTTCGGGATTGTTAAACTGTTTTGAAAGGCTTATTACGAGTATTGTTATTGTCCATTTTATCGTAGAATAAAGTGTATCGCTCAAATGTGATAAGTTATGGCATTCATATTGTCACGATAATATTATTTATTGCTTGGAGACAAAGGAGATGCAGGTTAAGTTAGCTTGAGGATTGGACGGGATATTATGAGGTATATTAAGGTTAATCCTTCCTTCTTTTGGCATGATCCAGGTAACTAAACGTAAACATAAGGTTATTCCATAAATGATTCTACTCACAGTAGTTACGGATGTCTATGTTATTCATTTATGTGAAATGTAATTCAAAGCATGTCTAAGTTTGTTCCTAAGTCTCTATTGAGGCATGCAATAAAGATGTTAATATTCACAATGTAATGTTATATGCATCTTCATTTACCACCGAGCTACAGCCAGTTGGGCAGTCATGCATTTGCCATCAAGCTACGACTGGTTGGGCAGTTATGCATTTACCACCGGGCTACGTCCGATCGGGCAATTACCATCGGTGGGCACTTATGTATCATTATTTACCACCGGTTCGGCAGTTATGCATTAACCACCGAGCTATAGCCGGTTGGGCAGTCATATTACGATATGAATAATAGTCTTAAAGAGACGCATTAAATATAGAAGTATAATTAGTATGCATATCATGGCCATCTGTAAGGCCCCGTAATATTTTTACAAAGGAAAGTAAGGTTTCTTGGTGCCGGACTAGGCTTACGTGTTTGAGGATTATAGAAATTCTTTGCAGCGAGCTTGCGAGCCGCATGTCAGACTCTTAGGGTTGAAAAATGCATTGAGGAGTAAAGGAAAAATTTTCGGCAGAGAAATGCGTTTCTGCGGTCCATTATGCAACCGCAGAATCACTCTGCGGGCAGCATAATGGTCGCAGAGTGAGGCAGGAATGGGCAGGTTTGGATGCCATTTTGCGGTCGCATGATGGACCGCAGAACTATTCTGTGGTTCATTATGCGACCGCAGAACAGGTCTTCGGGCCGCATAATGACCGCAAACCCAGGCAGAATTTTCCCCAATTTTGGGCACCAAATTGTGCGGCCGATATGCGGACCGCATATCCATTCTACTGTCGCATATGTGATTGCATACCCTATTTCGGAGCTTCATTTTTGGGTTCTTATAACCCGACCCTACTTCGTTAAATAGACAATTTGTACCATTTTTGAGCTAAAATCTGATATTTTGACGGTGAGAGAGTGCCCTAGAGTGGGAGAGTGATCTTCAACAAATTTTCCTTCAATTCTTGCTCAAATCGTTGAAGATTAACAAGGAAAATTCACTAGGTCTTCATCCTAGAGGTAAGATTCTGCACGCTAGCCCTTAATTTCGAAATTTATCTAAGAATGGGTAATTAGCAAGATAATTCTTGGGTTCCATAAGAGGACCTTGAAACCTTAATGCACGCCTAGTGTTTGATACAATGCTCAAATAAGCTAGAACCATGATCATCTTCCTAATTTTGGTTCGACTTGTTATATTTCTAAAATTGATTGAAGTTGCTAAGAATTCCGGAACATTTAGAGTTTAAGGAAGCTCAATTGAGGTATGTTGGCTAAACTCTTCTTTAAGAATTGAAACCCCAATATCCTTGTAAGTTCCAAGATATTTATTACAAATCGAGTATTCCGAATAAGTTTGGTGACAAAGATGTATGTTCCATTCGTGTTTCAAATGCTCTATCATATTGTATTACAAATTGAGGATGTGTTCCAAACTATGGATTGTGTATCTACATGTTATGATTCCAAGTTATGATTTATGTGGAAAATTATTATGCCAAATTGTGTAGAGATTGTGATTGGGATTACACCTCCACCCACATACATTGGGGTGAGGAGGCAATGCCGCTTTGTGTATGATTTTGGTATTGTTATTACACCACCACCCACACACACATATATATATATATATATATATATATTGGGGTGAGGCGGCATGGTCGCTTTGTGTAGGTATATGTATCTTTGATGCATTTCCACCCGCATATATTGGGGTGAGGCAGCATGGCCGCTTTGTGTAGGTTTTTGGTACTGTGGTTATACCTCCACCCGCATACATTGGGTGAGGCGGTAGGGTTTCTTGTGTAGAGATTTGGTATTGCTCTTACACCTCCACCTGCATACATTGGGGTGAGGCGGCGAGGCCGCTTTGTGTCGAAATGGTTACAGAGGAACTCATCTTAAATTTTATAAATGTTAATGATGGCTCTTGATAAGCTTTCTTTGGTTTAAACAGCTATCTATGCTATTCTATTGTCGCCCTGGTTCATCATATTCATATTGTATTTCCGATTTCTTAAATTGGTGTTTGGTTTTCATACTTGTACTATTCGACATGTACTAACGTCCCTTTTTTCGGGGGCGCTGCATCTTTAATGGATACAGGTGTTTCTACAAAGGAGGATACTGACCAGTGATAGCATTGATCATTCTTCCCAGCTGACTTGATGAGCCCCATATCTTTCCGGGGTTGTATATCTTTTGTTTCGTAGGTGTTATCTTGTTTTGAGGTATAGCTAGAGCCTTGTTGCCTGCACTATCATTGTACTCTTTGGTATTTTTAAAGGCTCTGTAGACTTGGTGTGGGTTGTGTATGGGTGTTGGGAATGTTAAACAAGTTGTGTTGTGATTAAATCACTTGTTTCACTTTGAACCATGAAGAGGTGTGTGTGTGTTTTGAGACTTATTAATGGAGTAACTAATGGTTATGAATTGGTATTGTAGACATGATCACCTTATTTTCTAATTAACAAATATAATGTATTATCCTTATTCCTGGATGAGTTTGGGTAGAAGGAAATCTAATAGGCTTGCTCGGTCGGGTTCACTTGGTTGAGCATCGGTCACGCTCCCCGAGTTTGGGGCGTGACAAACTTGGTATCATAGCCTAAGGTTTTAAAATGTCCTAGGATATTTCGGAGCCGTGTCTAGTAGAGTCCTTTTTATCGATGTATTTGTCGATCACATTTTTAATTAGGATGCTACTTGGGCATTTAGGAATAATACCCTTCTTTTATGTTCTCGATCGTGCGATAAAGCTGATTGTAAGATTGTTCCTACTTTAACTCGTGCGTTGCTCTAATTTTCAGTACATGGCACCTAAGAAGAAGGCAAGAACTGGCCAAAAAGCCAATGTCACCCCGGGAGTGGCAGTTGATCCTATATGTGATGATGCGGGCAAGCACCCGAGGGGTGAGGATATTCCCCAAGTTACTACGCTGCCTGATTCTACCACAACTGATCAGACCGCACCTGTCCCTACACCTACTGAAGCTGCAAATGTTCCTCCAACTGAAATTCCAGTTCCACCTCCAGGTCTAGCTCCAACTTCTGATTCTGGTGTTTCCGATGTTGATCTTAGGGGAGCCATACAGATGTTGGCACAGATAGTGGCTTCTCAGGCCCAGAGATCGAGTGTTGAGCTTAATTCTTCCAGTCAGCCAGGGGAATCTGCTAGTTCCAGGGTGAACAAGTTTCTTTAGTTAGATCCTCCAGTGTTTACGTGTACTAATCCCGAGGAGGACCCCCAGGACATCATTGATGAGATGCACAAGACTCTCTAGGTTATGCATTCTACAGAGACGGAGGGAGTAGAGTTGGCCTCCTACCGCCTGAAAGGGGTGGCCTATTCTTGGTTTGAGTTTTGGGAGGAATCCCGTGAGGAGGGAAGCCCTCCGGCAAGGTGGGGTGAGTTCACAGATGCCTTTATGGATCATTTCTTGCCTGCCAAAACTAAGGCAGCTCGTGCCGCTGAGTTTGAAAGCCTGAAATAGGGTAGTATGAATGTGTGGGAGTATCATATGGAGTTTGCGCGCCTGTCCAAATATACTATTCACATGTTGCCCATTATGGAGGTTATAGTGCGCCGGTTTGTACATGGCCTTAGCCCCTTGGGTATTAATGAGGCCTCTACATCTGCCTTGAATTCTGATATGAACTATGGTAAGATGGTGGCATTTTCTCAAGCCACAGAGGCCCATAAATTGAAGAATAGAATAGAGCGTCAGAGTAGCAGTAAGGCCCGGTCCGCGGGCAACTTTGGTGTTTCTTCCGGTGGTGGTGGTGGTAGGTCAGCATTCAGGGGAGGGTCATCAGGACCATCTCAATCATTTGCTCAGTCTTTGATGAGTGCAGAGTCATCTGGACCCAGTCAGGGAAACAGGGGACCCTATCAGTAGGGTCAACCCGACAGAAGGTTTCAGCAGCGGAGGCTCCCATGCCCTAAGTGTGGGAGGATTCACTTTGGGGCCTGCGTCATGGACCTAACTATATGTTATGGGTGTAGTGTGAGGGGTCACATTCAGAGGGATTGCTGCTCGTCCTGCCAAAATATAGGTAGAGGTGCGGCGCAGCCAGCTAATTCTGTAGCTACTACATCCATAGCACCTCCAACTCGAGGCATCCCAGCACCCGCAGGGCGTGGTGCAGCTAGGGCAGGTGCACAAAACTTGGGAGGACCCAGCATATTTTATACTATGCGGGGGCGTCGGGATTCAGAGGCTTCTCCAGATGTTGTCACAGATATATTGTCTGTCCAATCCCATGATGTATATGCTCTTATTGATCATGGTTCCACTTTGTCATATGTCACTCCTTATGTTGCTATGGAATTTGGGATAGAACCGGAACAGCTTCATAAGTCGTTCTCTGTATCTACTCCGGTTGGTGAGTTTATTTTGGCCGCGCGGGTTTATAGGGATTGTATTGTCACGTTGCGTGGTCGGGACTTAGTGGTCGATCTCATTGAATTAGGTATGGTCGATTTTGATGTAATAATGGAGATGGATTGGCTTTATTCATATTTTGCCAAACTTGATTGCCGAACCAGAACTGTTAGGTTCGAATTTCCAAATGAGCCAGTTATTGAGTGGAAGGGTGATGATGTACTACCGAAGGGTAGGTTTATTTCTTACCTTAAGGCCATGAAAATAATCAACAAGGGGTGTATTTACCATTTGGTCCGGGTTACAGACACCGATGTTGAGGCACCTACACTTGAGTTTGTGCCTGTTGTGAATGAATTTCCGGGAGTCTTTCCGGATGAACTCCTTGGGATCCCACCATACAGGGAGATTGATTTTGGGATTGATGTGATACCACACGCGCATCCTTTATCTATTCCACACTACAGAATGACACCGGTAGAATTGAAGGAGCTAAAGGAACAATTGAGAGATTTGTTAGAAAAGGGTTTCATCCGGCCGAGCGTGTCGCCTTGGGGCGCACCGGTCCTTTTTGTAAGAAAGAAAGATGGGTCACTAAGAATGTGTATTGACTATCGGCAGCTTAACAAGGTCACAATTAATAATAAGTACCCACTGCCAAGGATATATGACTTGTTTGACCAATTGCAGGGTGCTAGGTACTTCTCTAAGATCGATTTAAGATCCGGATATCACCAATTGATGATCAGGGAGTAGGATATTCCGAAAACAACTTTTAGGACCCGATATGGGCATTTTGAATTTCTGGTGATGTCTTTTGGGCTAACAAATGCCCCAGCAACCTTCATGGATCTTATGAATTGAGTTTTCAAGCCATTCCTCGACTCTTTTGTGATAGTGTTTATTGACGATGTCCTTGTATATTCACGCAATTGATAGGACCATGATGATCATCTCAGTGTAGTTCTGCAAACCCTATATCAGCACAAGTTATATGCCAAGTTTTCGAAGTGTGAATTTTGGCTTAAATCTATCACATTCTTAGGTCATGTCATCTCTAGTGAAGGAATTAAGGTTGATCTTTAGAAAATTGCAGCTGTGAAGAATTGGCCGAGGCCTATAACTCCAACAGAGATTCGCAGTTTCTTAGGCTTAGCTGGGTATTACAGAAAATTTGTGAAGGGGTTTTCTACCCTTTCCTCTCCGTTGACTAAATTGACTCAGAAGGCAGTTATGTTCCAATGGTCAGATGCTTGTGAAAGGAGCTTCCATGAGTTGAAAGCAAGATTGACTACGACACCGGTGTTGACCCTACCAGAGGGTATAGATGGATTTGTGGTATATTGTGATGCTTCAAGAATTGGGCTTGGATGTGTATTAATTCATCATGGCAAGGTTATAGCTTATGCTTCTAGGCAACTCAAGAATCATGAAAAGAATTATCTAACACATGACTTAGAACTTGCAGCGGTGGTATTTGCATTGAAGATTTGGCGTCATTACCTTTATGGGGTCCATGTGGATATATTCACGGACCATAAGATCCTTCAATATATTTTCAAATAGAAGGAGTTGAATCTTAGGCAGAGAAGATGGCTTGAGTTACTCAAAGATTATGACATTGATATCCTGTATCACCCGGGAAAGGCCAATGTTGTGGTGGATGCTCTTAGCCGAAAATCTATGGGTATTTTTGCTCACTTGGAGGCATATCAAAGGCCATTGGCCAAGGAAGTTCACCGATTGGCTAGTTTGGGAGATCGTCTTGCGGACTCTAGTGAAGGAGGGGTTATTGTGCAAAATAGGGTTGAATCAACGCTTGTTGTGGAGGTCAAAGAGAAGTAATACAACGAATCATTTTGGTGTAATTGAAGGAGGGGATTTATAAACATAAGACCATGGATTTTTCTCTTGGCTTGGATGATGGTACGCTAAGGCACCAAGGGCGGTTATGTGTTCCAAATGTAGATGGTCTTGGGGAGAGAATCATGACTGAGGCTCACACTTCTAGATATTCCGTGCACCCGGGCTCTACAAAAATGTATCATGATCTTAAGGAATTCTATTGGTGGAATGAAATGAGGAGAAATGTAGCGGACTTTGTGGCGAGATGTCCAAATTGTGAGAAAGTGAAGGTCGAACACCAACGGCCCGGTGGGTTGGCACAGAACATAGAAATTCTAATATGGAAGTGGGAAATGATTAATATGGACTTTGTTGTAGGACTACTGTGCACTCCGCACATGTTTGACTCAATTTGGTTGATTGTGGATTGACTCATGAAATCAGCACACCTTTTGCATGTTAAGGCTACCGACACAGCGGAACAATATGCTCAGTTGTATATCAAAGAAATAGTCTGGTTGCATGGCACTCCAGTTTCCATCATATCTGATCGGGGAGCACAATTTACTGCTAATTTTTGGAAGAACTTTCAACAAGGTTTGGGTACTTAGGTAAATCTTAGTACAGCCTTTCACCCGCAGATTGACGGGCAGGCAGGCGGACTATTCAGACGCTCGAGGATATGTTATGTGCTTATGTTCTTGACTTCAAGGGTAGCTGGGATGAACATCTTCCACTCATATAATTTGCTTACAACAACAGCTATCATGCTAGCATTCAGATGGCACTGTTCGGGGCTTTATATGAAAAGAGATGTAGATCTCCCATTGGGTGGTTCGAGATTGGGGAAGCAGAGTTGATAGGGCCAGACCTCGTGCATCAGGCTATGGAAAAAGTTAAGATCATTAAGGAGCAGTTGAAGACTGCTCAGAGTCATCAGAAGTCCTATTTGGATGTACATCATAGGGATTTGGAGTTCAAAGAAGATGATTGGGTATTCTTGAAAGGTTCCCCCATGAAAGGTGTAATGCGAATTGGTAATAAAGGGAAATTGAGTCCACGGTATGTCAGACCTTACAAAATCATTCAAAGGATCGGTGAGGTAGCATACAAACTTGAGCTACCGCCTGAAATGTCATTAGTGCACCGGTGTTTCATGTGTCTATATTGAAGAAAGTAGTTGGAGACCCGACATTCATTGTTCCGGTTGAGACTATTGAGGTTAATGAGGAATTGACGTATGTTCAGTTTCTATTATTGATCGGCAAGTCCAAAAGTTGAGAAATAAAGAAATTGCCTCCGTTAAAGTGCTATGGCGAAACCAACAGGTTGAAGAGGCTACTTGGGAGGCCGAGGAAGAAATGAAGAAAAAGTATCCTTATTTGTTTGAATAGCCATGTATTTATAAAGTTGTGATCTATGAAAATTTTAAGAGTTACTTTCTATGAATTATGTATCATTGTACAGTTGATGTTAAGGGTGTTCCTTTTCTGGCAATACATTGCTTATGAGCCCACGATTGGTGTTGTTCTTATGTTATATTGCATCATCGGTTAGGTATATGTTGTTAGGATTGGTTTCTGGGATTCACTGACAGGTGGATAGGCCCAGTTATAGGGGAGACTCTAGCGAAAGTTTTGGAAATTTAGGAAGTTAGCATGATGCAATATAAGAATTAATTCACACTACTGGTGTGTGTAAATTAACAATTGAGTTACACTGAATGCTAATGACGGAATTTGACACTCATTCGAGGACGAAAGTTACTAAGTGGGGGAGAATGTAAAGCCCCGTAATATTTTGAAAAGGAAAGTAAGGTTTCGTGGTGCCGGACTAGGCTTATGTGTTTGAGGATTGTAGAAATTCTTCGCAGCGAGCTTGCGAATTGCGTGTCAAACTTTTTGGGTTGAAAAATGCATTGAGGAGTAAAGGAAAGATTTTTGGCAGAGAAATGCGTTTCTGCGGTCCATTATGCGACCGCAGAATCACTCTGCGGGCAGCATAATGGCCGCAGAGTGAGGCAGGAATGGGCAGGTTTGGATGCCATTTTGCAGTCGCATGATGAACCGCAAAACTGTTCTGCGGTTCATTATGCGACCGCAGAACAGGTCTGCAGGCCGCATAGTGACCGCAAACCTCGGCAGAATTTTCCCCAGTTTTGGGCACCAAATTGTACTGCTGATATACGGACTGCATATCCATTATGCGGTCTCATATGCGACTGCATACCCTATTCCAGAGCTTCATTTTTAGGTTTTTATAACCCAACCCTACTTCGTTAAATAGACAATTTGTACCATTTTTGAGCTAAAATTTGATATTTTGACGGTGAGAGGGTTCCCTAGAGTGGGAGAGTGATCTTCAACAAATTGTCCTTCAATTCTTGCTCAAATCTTTGAATATTAACAAGGAAAACTCACTAGGTCTTTATCCTAGAGGTAAGATTCTACACCTAGCCCTTAATTTCGAAATTTATCTAAGAATGGGTAATTAGCAAGACAATTCTTGGGTATGGGAGTTGTTTATTTTGCATGCTTGTGTTATCAAAGGGTGTAGGAAGATTGTGAGCTAAAACTGGTAAAGAGTGAGTTGTGGGATGATGGAATCCTCCATAAAAGGACCTTGAAATCTTAATTCGCACCTAGTATTTGATAAAATGCTCAAATGAGCTAGAACCATGATCATCTTCCTAATTTTTGTTCAACTTGTTATATTTCTAAAATAGATTGAAGTTGCTAAGAATTCTGGAACATTTTAGAGTTTAAGGAAGCTCAATTGAGGTATGTTGGCTAAAGTCTTCTTTAAGAATTGGAACCCCAATATCCTTGTAAGTTCCAAGATATTTATTACAAATCGAATATTCCGAATAAGTTTGGTGACAACGATGTATGTTCCATTCGTGTTTCAAATTCTCTATCATATTGTATTACAAATTAAGGATATGTTCCAAACTATGGATTGTGTATCTACATGTTATGATTCCAAGTTGTGATTTATGGGGAAAATTATTATGCCAAATTGTGTAGAGATCATGATTGGGATTACACCTCCACCCGCATATATTGGGGTGAGGCGGCAATGCCGCTTTGTGTATGATTTTGGTATTGTTGTTACTCCACCACCCACATATATATATTGGGGTGAGGCGGCATGGCCGCTTTGTGTAGGTATTGGTATCGTTGATGCATTTCCACTCGCATATATTGGGGTGAGGCGGCATGGCCGCTTTGTATAGATTTTTGGTACTATGGTTATACCTCCACCCTCATACATTGGGTGAGGCGGCAAGGCCGCTTGAGTAGAGATTTGGTATTGTTCTTACACCTCCACCTGCATACATTGGGGTGAGGCGGCGAGGACGCTTTGTGTGGAAATGGTTACAGAGGATCTCATCTTAAATTTTATAAATGTTAATGACGGCTCTTGATAAGCTTGCTTTGGTTTAAACGACTATCTATGCTATTCTATTGTCGCCCTGGTTCATCATATTAATATTTTATTTTTGAGTTCTTAAATTGGTGTTTGGTTTTCATACTTGTACTATTCAACATGTACTAACGTCCCTTTTTCTGGGGGTGCTGCATCTTTAATGGATGGAGGTGGTTCTACAGCGGAGTATACTGACCAGTGATAGTAGTGCTCATTCTTCCCAGCTGACTTGTGAGCCCCATATCATTCTGGGGTTGTGCATCTTTTGTTTCGTAGGTGTTATCATGTTTTGAGGTGTAGCTGGAGCCTTATTGCCGGCACTTTCATTGTACTCTTTGGTATTTTTAGAGGCTCTGTAGACTTGGTGTGGGTAGTGTATGGGTGTTGGGAATGTTAAACAAGTTGTGTTGTGATTAAATCATTTGTTCCACTTTGAATCATGAAGTTGAGTGTGTTGGTGTGTTTTGAGACTTTTAATGGAGTAACTAATGGTAATGAATTGGTATTGTAGACATGATCACCTTATTGTCTAATTAACAAAAAAATGTATTATCCTTATTCATGGATGAGTTTGGGTAGAAAGAAATCTAATAGGCTTGCTCGGCCAGGTTCACTCGGTTGAGCGCCGGTCGCGCTCCCTGAGTTTGGGGCGTGACACCCTCACTAGAACTTCAGAGGTTCAGGTTGATTCTTATATCTCTCTCATTAATGTTGGCTTATTGTTATGTTTCACTTTTGCCTTACATACTCGGTACACTATTCGTACTAACGTCTTTTTTATTATGGACGCTGCATTCATGTCTGTCGGTGTAGCCAATCAACTTGACGAGCTCTCATAGTAGACGAGGTTAGCATTCAGCGAAGGATCAGTAAGACTCCACTTCATTCGGAGTGCAGTCGTGTCTACAAGTCATCATGTCAGAGTTTTGATACTAACTTATAGGTAAGCTAGGGCCATGTCCCAGCCATGTTACGATGTCAGATACTCTTAGAGGCTTTGAAGATATGGGTTCATTATGTACATTATGTCAGAAGCCTTGACGGCTCGTGTGTATTCATTTTTGAGTACGGTGGCTTGCTGATACAGTGTTTGCCCACTTACAGTTATACATTACGAGTTGTGTCCATGTTGGCCCAAGATAGTTACAGAAAAATGAGTTCAGCCAAGTCGGCATATGTATGTTTGGGTGTGGAAGTGTTATTTATGTATGCATGTACTATCAAGGGTTGTGAAAAGATCATTGAACTAATATGGGTGAACTCTTGGTGTTGAATTGGTTGTGGGGTGAAGGAAATCTTGTAGAAGGACCTTGTAACTAATTTGCACACATAGTGTTTGATAAAATGCTCAAATGATTTGGACCATGAACTTCTTCCTAATTATGGTTCAATTTTGTTATGTTTCTAAATAGATTGAAGTTGCTGAGATTTCTGGAATATTGTAGTAATTTAATAAAGCTCAAAGCGAGGTATGTTGGCTAAACTTCTCTCTTAGCAATGAATTCCCACGATGTTCTTGTAAGTCCCGTGATGCTTATTATAAATTTAATTATTCCGAATAAGCCTTGTGTCCAACAGATATATACTCAATATGTATTCCAAATGTTCCTATTATGTTATGTGCTTTTGAAAATGTGCTCGAAGTATGGTTTGTGTATCTAATTGTTATAACTTCAAGTCGTGGCCCAAATGAAAGCTATTATGTCAAATTGTGTAAGATATCTCAATGTGCTTAACATTCGTATTTTCTCACATGTGGACTTAAAGTCTTGAATAGAAATGCTTTCATGTTGATTATTCATGATGATGTTTGAAAGTGAAAGAAGTGAGTGTGAGATGCAGAAATGTGGCCATCGTGCCAAGAATGAGAATTACATTTGTGGCCAATAGTGCCAATGAAATGCAAGAATGTGTGAACATTATGAGATGAGTTTTAACTTCTTTATATAATAATGTAATTGATGTCCTTTGATCACCCGTGGCTAGTACAAGTAAGTGATAGTATGAACATAAACTGTGGCCGTTTGCCAAAATGAGAATCATGAGGCATTGTATGTTCCAACGGTTTCAACTATTGTTGTATGCTTCGAAAATAATGAATGTAAATGACTTCGATGTTAAGTCACCGAGAATCGTGAACTTAGCTAGTAACCTTAAGATGACAAAGAGGTATATAATAATGTGGAAAAGAGACGTCCTATCCTAAATGATGATGAACCTGAAGAAAAGAAATTGGGTCTATGTACCATTGAAATCTACTTAGTAATTTTCCATGCATGTGTTAATGTAATGAGCTATATTTCTCCGTGATGAGCATGAACATGAAGTGTTCCAATGATTCGGGAACTTACGAACTTAAAAGTAGCTTTAGTCATTTCGCTTGAGTTTATATATGGTTATGTGCATAAAGATGTGTTATGAACCCTATGGACGGTCTATGAAATACATAGGTGTATTTTATATGTGATCCTATGGACGGTCTATGAAACGCATAAGTGTATTGCATATGGAATCCTATGGACGGTCTATAAAACGCATAGGTGTGTAATATGAATGAAACCCTATGGACGGTCTATGAAATGCATAGGTGTATAATATAATATATGAAACCCTATGGATGGTCTATGAAACGCATAGGTGTATAATGTAATATGTGAACCCTATGGACTATCTATGAAATGCATAGGTGTATAATATCATATGTGAACCCTATGGACAGTCTGGTGAGACGCATAGGCAACACGAACAATAGGTGCCACTTCCATTGCCCTTGTTTGTACATGTTGGTACTTTTACATTATATTTTGTATCCCACGCGTAGTTTATAGGGCACGATTGACCCTAAAAGACTTGACATGTGATGCTTTGGCTCACTTCGTATTTTCTTGACGAAATTTATTTTGCCTTTTATTTGAGTTACCGTATTTTCAATTGTTGTTTTGTGTGCCTTACATACGAGTACTATTCCACATGTACTCACGTACCTTTTGTCGGGGGTGCTGTATCGTTTAATGGATGCAGGTGGTTCCATAGCAGGCGACATCGATCAGTGATAGCAGTACATCCTCCTCTCAGCTGACTGGTGAGCCCCACTTTATATCGGGGTCATGTATTTTGTTGCCGGCACTATCCTAGTAGTCTTTTGTACCAGTTAGAGGCTCTTTGGATATGGTGTGGGGTTCATGTTGGTATTGGGAAGGTCAAACCCATGATGTTGTAATTGTATCACATGTACCACTTCTAAACTATGGATGTGTAATGTAACATTTTTGGGACTTATAAATGAAGTAGCTAATAGTAATGGATTGATGTTGTCTACATGATCTCCGTATTATCTAATTAATAAAAATACATCTTTTCGTTATTCATGGGTGAGTTTGGGTAGAAGAAAATCTAACAGGCTTGCTCGACATGGTTATCCCGATTGAGCACCGGTAGCGCTCCCCCAGGTCGGGGCGTGACAAACTTGGTATTAGAGCCTAAGGTTTTAAAGTGTCCTAGGATGTCTCGGAGCCGTGTCTAGTAGAGTCCTTCTTATCAGTGTGTTGTCGACCACATCTATAATTTGGAGGCTACTTGGGCATTTAGGAATAATAACCTTCTTTGATGTTCTCCATTGTGCAATAAAGCTGATTGTAAGACTGTTCTTCCTTTAACTCGTACTTTGCTCTAACTTTCAATACATGGTGCCTAGGAAGAAAGCAAGAACTGGCCAAGGAGCCAATGTCACCCCAGGAGTGGCAGTTGATTCTATATTTTATTATGCGATGAGCACCCGATGGGTGAGAACATTCCCCCGACTACTACACTGCCTGATTCCACTACACCTGATCAGACCACACCAGTTCCTGCACCTACTAAGGGTGCAACCATTCCTCCAACTGATATCCCAATTTCACCTCCAGCCTCAATTTCCCGGACCAGTGTTTCTGATGGGGACCTTAGGGGAGCCATACAAATGTTGGCTCAGATAGTGGCTTCCCAGGCCCAGAGATCGAATGTTGCAACTACCTCTTCTAGTCTGCAAGGGGTTACAGAGTGAACAGGTTTCTTCAGTTAGATCCTCCGGTGTTCACGGGTACTAACTCAGATGAGGACCCCCAGGACTTCATTGATGAGATGCACAAGACTCTCCGATTTATGCATGCCACTGAGACGGAGGGAGTGGAGTTGGCCTCCTACCACCTGAAAGAGGTGACAGATTCTTGGATTGAGCTACGGGAGGAGTCCCGTGAGGAAGGAAGTCCTCCGGCGAGGTGGAGTGAGTTTATCGATGCTTTCATTGATCATTTCTTGCCTGCCGAGACTAAGGCAGACCGTGCCGCTAAGTTTGAGAGCTTGAGCTAAGGTAGCCTGAGTGTGTGGGAGTACCAAATGAGGTTCGCGCGGCTGTCCAAGTATGTTATTTACATGTTGCCCACTATGGAGGCTAGAGTGCGTCAGTTTGTGTAGGGCCTTATGTATTGGGTTATTATTCCACTGGGTGGTGTGTCATGTGGCGGGAGATGAAACTTGCCCATGGATGGTCCAAAGTTGGTGTGGCAGAGTTGATAGGGGCCAGAACACGTTCACTAATTTATGAAGAAAGTCAAGATCATCACAGAATTGTTGTGTTAAAAGAATGTTAGGAGTTTACTTTCTATGAGTGACGTCCAAACTTGTACAGTTTATGCAAATGCTCCAATTGTTAATATAATTCAAAGTATGTCACGGTTGGTGTTGTTTTCATGTCTGTGGTACAATGTGGTGCTATCTATTTTTGTTAGGATCGATTTCTGGTGTTACTCTAGCAGGTGGTTAGGCCCAATTACAGGGGAGACTCTGCCAAAATTTATGAAAAATTTGGGAGTCAGTAAAAATTTGGGGGATTGAGGTGTGAATGGAGAAATGAATTATGTTGAGTGTTCTGGCAGACTCTACTCCTCATTCGAGGACGAATGATCCTAAGTGGGGGAAAATGTAATGCCCAGTAAAATACTGTAAAGGAATTTAATGTTTTGTGGTGCTGAGGTAGGCTTACGTGTTTGAGGATTGTAGCCGCGGTACAGACTTTTTGGGTAGTACAGTATGTCAGGGGTTGATGGAAATTTTTGGTAAGAGAAGGCAATTATGCGGTCAAGTTTGCAACTGCAGAACAAGTTTGTGGGACGCATATCCATCGCATAGTTGAGAAAAAAGATGTTGAATTTTGAAGGTTGTTCTGTGATCTATTATGCGATCGCATAGTTGCTTCGCGGACCGCATTTCAGTCGCAGACTTGTCATGAGGAAATCTGGAAGATGATTCTGCAGTACAGTCTGCGGTCGCAGAACAGGTCTGCAAACCGCAGAACTATCGCATACTGGTTCAGACAAGTCCAGTTTTTGGGCATCATTTTCGCGGCCCATTTTGAGGGCCGCATATCGATTGTGGGGAATGTTCTGCGACAGCAAACCTGGTTTCGACAAGTTTAAGTTTTGGAAATATTACCCGATCCCATTTTTATAAAAAGGCTTTGGGGGTCATCTTTTAAGAGTTTCATCTGATATTTTCTGAGAGATTGAGAGTATCTTAGAGAGAGAAAGAGAAGACCTGGCCATTTTATTCATCAATTCTTGCTCAGGGCTTGAAGATTTCACAAGGACAACTCACAAGGACTTCTTATAAGAGGTACGGTTCCATACCCTAGTTTTTAATTTTGAATTTGGGGTGGAAGATGCTTAATGGAAAGTATGCATCTTGGGTGTGGGAGTGTTATTTATCTATGCATGTACTATCAAGGGTTGTGGAAATATCATTGAACTAGTATGGGTGAACTCTTGTTGTTGAGTTGGTTGTGGGGTGAAGGAAATCTTGTAAAAGGACCTTGTAACTAATTTGCACACATAGTGTTTGATAAAATGCTCAGATGAGCTGGAACATGAACATCTTCCTAATTATGGTTCAATTTTGTTATGTTTCTAAATAGATTGAAGTTGCTGAGATTTCTAGAATATTATAGTAATTTAATAAAGCTCAAAGCGAGGTATGTTGGCTAAACTTCTCCCTTAGTATTGAATTCCCGCGATGTTCTTGTAAGTCCCGTGATGCTTATTATAAATTGAATTATTCCGAATAAGCCTTGTGTCCAAAAGATATATACTCAATATGTATTCCAAATGTTCCTATTATGTTATGTGCTATTTGAAAATGTGCTCGAAGCATGGGTTGCGTATCTAATTGTTATAACTTCAAGTTGTGGCCCAAATAAATGCTATTATGCCAAATTATGTAAGAAATCTCAATGTGCTTAACATTCGTATTTGCTCACATGTGGACTTAAAGTCTTGAATAGAAATGCTTTGATGTTGATTATCCATGATGACGTTTGAAAGTGAAAGAAGCGAGTGTGAGATGTAGAAATGTGTCCATCGTGCCAAGAATGAGAATTACATTTGTGGCCAATAGTGCCAATGAAATGAAAGAATGTGTGAACATTATGAGATGAGCTTTAACTCCTTTATATAATAATTTCATTGATGTCCTTTGATCACCCGTGGATAGTACAAGTAAGTGATAGTATGAACATAAACTGTGGCCGTTTGCCAAAATGAGAATCATGAGGCATTGTATGTTCCAACGGTTTCAAATATAGTTGTATGCTTCGGAAATAATGAATGTAACTGACTCCGATGTTAAGTCACCGAGAATCATGAACTTAGCTAGTGACCTTAAGATGACAAAGAGGTATATAATGAGGTGGAAAAGAGACGTCCTATGCTAAATGATAATGAACCTTAAGAAAAGAAATTAGGTCTATGTACCATTGAAGCCTACTTAGTGATTTTCCATGCATGTGTTAATGTAATGAGCTATGTTTCTCCATGATGAGCATGAACATGAAGTGTTCCAATGATGCGGGAACTTACGACCTTAAAAGTAGCGTTAGTCATGTCGCTTGAGTTTATATATGGTTATGTGCATAATGATGTGTTATGAACCCTATGGACGGTCTATGAAACACATAGGTGTATTGTATATGTAATCCTATGGACGGTCTATGAAACACATAGGTGTGTAATATGAATGAAACCCTATGGACGGTCTATGAAACGCATAGGTGTATAATATAATATGTGAAACCCTATGGATGGTCTATGAAATACATAGGTGTATAATATAATTACATCAAAGAACAATTACTCCCTACTTCTTTAAGCACAATTACATCAAGTTACCTCTATCAAAGAACATTTTTCACAATCATACACTATTTTTTCCTTTTCCTTTTCAATTCACGTGGCTCTTACTTTTTCAATACAGTGAACCTTTATCCTTATTTCATTAGCTCCACTTAAAAGCCAAACTAACCACCCCACACTTCAACTTTCACAAAGCTCATAACAAATTCAAGTGCTCACGAGCGGTAAAAGGTTCAAATAGATGGTCAATTCAAACAAGTGGGTAAGGCTTGTAATGTGATTGCCAAAGAAATAGGATTACAGGCTCAAAGGGGTTAACTAAGATACATAACAAGTAGGTGGGTAAAAGCATATAACTGTCTCAACAAAGAAATGCTTATATCACTTCCAAGACTAAACAAAACTACTATTTCACTTTGCAAACACACGGGGCAAGTTCTAGACATCAAATGCAATGCACAGAATAACACAAAACCTCTCACACACATGGCACATAACCCACTTAGGATAGGACTCATCAAGACACTCTAGTCAAAGCAGTTAAGCAAAGTTAAGATTATATAATTTAAGGTACTTATACAAGAGTTAAAAACTGAGCCTAAGCGTCAAAACTAAAGCACTCACTATTCTCAAGGTAAAATAAAGTCAAGAGACATTGTCTTCAATTCAAATCATAACACAAGATTTCCTACTCCGAACAAAAATAAAAATTAACTACATCCAGTTCAAACAAAACCCTTGGAAAAGAACCGCGGCACAAAGAAAACCAAGGGGGGATTATTACACTACCTACAAAAAAAATCGTTTTGTCTTTTTCTTTCGACTTAACCCCTCAAGAAACCCGTCGAATGATATCCATCGTCAGGAAAAATCAAAAAATATCAAAGTTTTATGTTTTTTTCAATTTGTTTTCCATCTCTACTAAAACTAATTAAAAAACTAAAACTAATATACATACATACATACATACAAACAACATATCCCCCACCCCGTACTTTAAGTTGTGGCATGTCCCCATGAAGCATAATTAAAAAGCATAAGGTAAAGGAAACTTCCCTTAACTTCAAGTCGGGGCTGAGTCGAAGTTGGTCTCCATTCCTCGCCTTCGAACTAATGTGCAAATCCATGTAGACAGCTTCTTCTCAACCTTCTTGGGGTACACCCCACACTTATCTCTCTCACTCACTGTATCCTTCTCTTGCGAGCCCTTCACTTTCCACTCAACACTAACAACTGGTTTTTCTTTTTGTGCCCCCTTCACTATATTCATATCTAAAGTCACAGTCTCCTCACCCACTCTAAGCATGAGATTCCTCTCATGTATATCTAATATAGCTCTACCTGTCGCTAAGAATGGTCTTCCTAGGATGAGGGGGATCTCCTTTTTCTCCTCCATATTCACCACTATAAAGTCTATAGGAAATATGAACTTATCTACCCGAACTAACACATCTTCCACTATCCCCTCAGGTATTAAAGTTGTCTGGTCTGCCAGCTGCAAAGATATTGGCGCCGATCTTATCTCTCCAATCTCCTTCTCCAATTTCCTATAAATAGATAGCGGCATTAAATTAATTGAAGCACCAGAATCCAATAATGATTTATTAAAATGAATCGTTCCTACAGATCAAGGTATAGTAAAACTCCATGGATCTCTACACTTTTGTGGGAGTTTCTTTTGCAATATCGCACTGCAATTCTCTGTGAGTTTGACCACTGAGGTCTCCTCGATTTTCCTTTTGTTTGTAATGATCTCCTTCAAGAATTTGGCATAAGCAGGAATTTGTGAGAGCACTTTTGTGAATGGTAAGCTTACATGAACCTGTTTCAGCACATCCAAAAATCTCTTAAACTGCTTGTCCAGCTTTTCTCTATATAGCTTTAGAGGGAAAGGTAAAGCAGGCATATGCTCGCTCTTATCAGGTTCCTCCGTTCTTGATTTTTCTTCATTTTTCTTCTTCAGTTTTTATTGGGCCTTTATTCTTTTTATCAACATCATTCTTTAGTTTCTCCCCACTTTCTTTTTCAAGTCTCACCTCTTTTTGGATCGGGGTGATATCTTTCAACACTTGCCCACTTCTCAGAGTTACAGGATTCACTATTT
Organism: Nicotiana tabacum; assembly: GCF_000715075.1. Taxonomy (NCBI): domain Eukaryota; kingdom Viridiplantae; phylum Streptophyta; class Magnoliopsida; order Solanales; family Solanaceae; genus Nicotiana; species Nicotiana tabacum. Next base: position 47,503,738 of record NC_134092.1, read on the forward strand.
TTTTGGGATTCTTTTTAGTGTCAGCGGGGAGAGTGCCTGGAACCCTCTCAGATAATATTTTTGCAATCTGTCCCACTTGTCTCTCTAAGTTTCGCAAACCATTTCCCAATTCTTTGATAGTTGCTACATGAGCGTCCAGCCTCTCACCTGTCTTGATAATGAAAGCCTTCATTAGATCCTCTAGACCAGGCTGAATGTGCTGTTGCGGCTGAAATTGATGCCTCTGTTGATTTTGGTATGCTGGAGCTCCTTGTCCTTGCGGTCTAGAGTTATTTTGCTGCCAAGCATTCGCAGTACCTTCAGGTGAACTCCATGAAAAACAGGGGTGCCTCTGACCTATTGCATTGAAATTGTAGTTTCCCACAACATTAACTTCCTCAGTTGAGGCTTGACACTCATGAGTAAGGTGTCCTCTTCCACATATATCACAAGCTGTATGAGGCTCACTTTGTATTGAGGCTAAGGTCAGCTTCCTTAACTCTTTGGCCATAGTATCAAGCTGTACCTACACAGATATGTTAGCATCAACCTGGTGAACACCAGTTGATCTTCTTCTTTCCGCACTCTCATAGGGCCATTGATTAGCATCTTCAGATAACTCATCTAGAATTATAATTATCTCCTCTGGAGTCTTCTTCATCAATGGGCCTCCATCTACATTGCTCAATGTTCTACGTGAGGTCGGTGTCAATCCATCCCAAAAGTCCTAGAGTTGCATCCAAAGTTCAATTCCACTATGTTGACACTTTCTAACAATCTCCTTAAATCTCTCCCATGCTTCAAAAATAGTTTCACTATCTTTCTGGCAGAAGATCTGGATTTCTCTTCTAAACTTAACAATTTTATCTGAGGAGAAATATTTATCAAGAAAATTTCTGGTCATCTCCCGCTATGTTCTAATCGAACCCGTGGGCAAGCTTCGAAGCCACTGCTTTGCATCATCTTTAAGAGAAAAGGGGAATGCCCTTAGATACACTACATCTTGTGACACACCATTGTATTGAAAGGTGTTCATAATCTCCTCGAAGTCCATTAGATGTGTGTTTGGATCTTTGTTTGGCTTCCCTCTGAAGACACAGCAATTCTGAAGAGTTTGAAGCAACCTTTGCTTCAATTCAAAATTGTTAGCTACAATTGGAAGTGGTCTCACACTTGATAATCCTTGATTGTAGACCGGTCTATCATAATCTTCAAGTGGTCTCCAAGACCTGGAAGCTATATTTCCGAACTGGTCTGCACCTAAAGGTTGATTTTGAGCCATTCTACGACCCCTCTCTTCTTCGTAGATAATCTGTGCATCTCTAATAGCTGCTTCTTCAGCATCCCGTGCAGTTTGTTCTCGTCGTTGGGCTGCTTCTCTCGCAGCCAAATCTACATTTTCCTCACCGTTTCAAGCCATATCTTCCTTGGTTGAGGATTGCCCAACCTTTTCTAACATCTCCATGATATTTCTTTCCTTCCTTAGTTGTTGCAGTTATTTTTCAATTTCTGGCTCGTATGGTAGCACTTCCTTCGCAGAAGCTCGAGTCATGAACCACTCTATACCTGTCACTTGCGCACAATAAAAGAACACCAAACGTAAAAAGAGAAAAATCAAATAAAATAAAACGAAATATTCCTGAATTAACACTACAAACTATTTCAAACACTATTGGTTGCCAATCCTTGGCAACGACACCAAATTTGACTAGCTCGGAACACACACTTAAATTATGCTCGCTAATCAAATATAGTATAGTATAATATCGTATCCATAGGGATTGGATTTAAACAGTATTCCCGCAGTTTCTAGCTTGATTTCTATCCAAGATGATCAACAATTAAGATTTATATGCTTTCGAACTAAAATTAACTAAGAGTCTAAAGCTATTGACTAATGACAATCGAAATAAGGAATAAGCAAACAAAGATATCAGTGGGAGAACAGTGGGTTTTAATTGGATAGTTGCAAGATAATTGCTTGGGATATAACTCTAGAAAATTCACTTCTAATGTTCAGGTGAGTCTCTCGAATTTACTCAATTATTAGTTCAAACATTTAGCAAAAACTCCTCTGTCAATTAAGTTTTAACCTCCCAAGATAAACCAATTTAAGCACATGAAGATATGCAAGAATGCGTAGTGGAATGGTCTTTAGAAGAAGATCTCTATGTTATCCTCCTAACTAGGTTTAATCAATGATTCAACTAGCCTCTTTCGATTACTAAGAAGAATTACTGAACTCAACCAACAATATAATGCAAAGATGTCACCAGTTATGCCTCTCTTAATTACATGAACAAGTGAATATAGATGCAACAGTTAAATCATCCAAAAATGCTTCAATACATAAAACTAGAGTTATAATCCACAAACAATCATCAATACACCAAATCCATCAAACCCTAAATAGAACTACTCCATAGATATGGAGCAATTCATCACAAATATAATTAAAGTATAGAAAAACATAAATTCGATCCAAACTCGGGTCTTGAGTGAGGATGGAATGATGAAATCCTTGTGCTTTTTCACCTCCAACTCCTTCTTAGCTTCCTTAGGTCTATAGTATGTCAAAATTAAAGAAAATAATGTTTTTCCATGTATTTATACCAAGCAGGGTCGGGCCTATACGAAATCACCCTATCCTAGCCGAAATAGGAAAACTTGCAAACTTATTGCTTTTCATGCGTCGCATTGTGTGTCGCCCAGTGTGTAGCATTAATGCTTTTTCTTATCAGACCTCAGAAACCCATCCTCTGAACTTTGTCAATTCATTCATAAAATAAAATTGCTTCGTCGCACATTGTGTCGCACTAGTGCATTTCTTCAGCTGTTGCTTCTTCCTTGATTTTTGACGTCCAGAAGTGATTCTCGACCCCCAACACGATCCTTGCTTAATCCTTTGGGCTTTTAGTCAGAATTCAAAGATCCAAACAGCTCGAATTAGTTCCATAACATCTACATACCTCGGAATCACTCCTACAAGGCATAAAACACACAATAAGTGCATAACACTAGCAATTAAAGCTCAACACATGTAAAGTGCAGTGAATTAGAGTGTAATAAGATACTAAAACACAAGATTACAACCTACTATCAACACCCCACACTTAAACCATTGCTCGTCCTCGAGCAATCAAACTACACTTCATATAGACACGACCTTTTAAAACAACTCTCCTAACTCATCATACCAAGAATATTTAAAACAGATTAAGCACTCTAACGTAACATCCTCGCCTCAAGATTTGACTCAAAAGCACCACGCATTATTTATAACCCGCTCACTGACTCTAACACAGAGGTCAATGACATTACCTTTCCCTAGTGAATCAAGTGCTCTCACACAACAATGGAGAATAGTTCCACACACAATAAAATTTAAGAATAAATAGGAACTCAAAATAGAAATAATTCACTCACTCTCAGAAACAACATTCATATGCCACAAAAGGCGTACCATAGGCTTTCTCGTAGTGTGCTACTCTACTAATTGAGCTCATTTAGTCAAGGATTAAGTAGGACTTTAATTGGTTGTAACGAAGGCTACAGGACGGGTAGGATACATTTAGATATAAGAGTGACTACACCTCCCTAAGCACTTTAATACATACAATTTGCCATTCAAAACCCCACACTTATGTCAAACCATGACTCCACCTTCACATCAATATACATTAACTCCCTACTTCTTTAAGCACAATTACATCAAGTTACCACTATCAAAGAACACTTTTCACAATCATACACTATTTTTTCCTTTTCTTTTTCAATTCACGTGGCTCTTACTTTTTCAATACAGTGCACCTTTCTCCTTATTTCATTAGTTCCACTCAAAAGCCAAACTAACCACCCCACACTTCAACTTTCACAAAGTTCATAACAAATTCAAGTGCTCACGAGAGGTAAAAGGTTCAAATAGATGGTCAATTCAAACAAGTGGGTAAGGCTTGTAATGTGGTTGCCGAAGAAACAGGATTACAGACTCAAATGGGTTAACTAAGACACATAACAATTAGATGGGTAAAAGCATATAACTGGCTCAACAAAGAAATGCCTATATCACTTCCAAGACTGAACAAAACTACTATTTCGCTTTGCACACACAGGGCAAGTTCTAGACATCAAATGTAATGCACAGAATAACACAAAACCTCACACACACATGGCATATAACCCACTCAGGATCGGACTCATCAAGACATTCTAGTCAAAGCAGTTAAGCAAAGTTAAGATTTTACAATTTAAGTTACTTATACAAGAGTTAAAAACTGAGCCTAAGCGTCACAACTAAAGCACTCACTATTCTTAAGGTATAATAAACTCAAGAGACATTGTCTTCAATTCAAATCATAGCACAAGGTTTCCTACTCCTAACAACAATAAAAACTAACTACACCTGGTTCAAACAAAACTCTTGGAAAGGAACCGTGGCACAAAGAAAACCCAAGGGGGAATTATTATACTACCTACAAAATAAAATCTTTTTGTATTTTTCTTCCTACTTTAATCCCTCAAGAAACCCGTCGAATGATATCCATCGTCGGGAAAAATCAAAAAAATTCAATTTTTCATGTTTTTTTTTTGTTTTTTTTTATCTCTACTAAAACTAATAAAATAAACTAAAACTAATATACATACATACATACAACATATTCCCCATCCTACACTTTATGTTGTGGCATGTACCCATGACACACAATTAAAAAGAATGAGGTAAAGGAAACTTCCCTGAACTTCTAGTCGGGGTCTGAGTCAAAGTCGGGCTCCATTCCTCGCCTTCGAACTAATGTGAACATCAATGTAGATAGCTTCTTCTAAGCCTTCTTCACCCCACACTTATCTTTCTCACTCAGTTCAACCTTCTCTTTCGAGCCCTTCACTTTTCACTTAACACTAGCAACTGGTTTTTCTTTTTCTGCCCCCTTCGCTATATTTATCTCAAAAGTCACAGTCTCCTCACCCACTCTGAGCATGAGTTTCCTCTCGTGTATATCTAATATATCTCTACCCGTCGCTAAGAATGGCCTTCCTAGGATGAGGGGGATCTCCTTTTTGTCCTCCATATTCACCACTATAAAGTCTACATGAAATATGAACTTATCTACCCGAACTAACACATCTTCCACTATCCCCTCAGGTATTAAAGTCGTCTGGTCTGCCAGCTGCAAAGATATTGGCGCCGATCTTATCTCTCCAATCTCCTTCTCCAATTTCTTGTAAATAGATAGCGGCATTAAATTAATTGAAGCACCAGAATCCAATAATAATTTATTAAAATGAATCGTTCCTATAGAGCAAGGTAAAGTAAAACTCTCTGGATCTCCACACTTTTGTGGGAGTTTATTTTGCAATATCTCGTTGTAATGCTCTGTGAGCTTGACCACTAAGGTCTCCTAGATTTTCCTTTTCTTTGTAAGGATCTCCTTCAAGAATTTGGCATAAGCAGGCATTTGTGAGAGCACTTCTGTGAATGGTAAGTTTGCATGAACCTGTTTCAGCACATCTAAAAATCTCTCAAATTTTTTGTCCAGCTGTTCTCTATATAGCTTTTGAGGTAAAGGTAAAGCACGCATATGCTCGCTCTCATCAGGTTCCTCCGTTCTTGATTTTTCTTTCTTCTTCTTCCTCTCAGTTTTCATTGGGCCTTTCTTCTTTTTATCAACATCATTCTTCAATTTCTCCCCACTTTCTTTTTCAAGTCTCACCTATATTTGGATCGGGGTGGGATCTTTCAACACTTCCCCACATCTCAGAGTTACAACATTCACTGTTTCTTTGGAATTCTTTTCATTGTCAGCGGGGAGAGTGCCTGGAACCCTCTCAGATAATATTGTTGCAATTTGTCCCACTTGTCTCTCTAAGTTTCGCAAACCAGTGCCCAATTCTTTGATAGCTGCTCCATAAGCGTCCAACCTCTCATCTGTCTTGATAATGAAAGCCTTTATTAGATCCTCTAGACCAGGCTGAATGGGCTGTTGAGGCTGAAATTGCTGCCTCTGCTGATTTTGGTATGCTCGAGCTCCTTATCCCTGTGGTCTAGAGTTATTTTACTTCCAAGCATTCACAGTACCTCCAGGTAAACTCCATGAAAAATCAGGGTGCCTCTGACCTATTGCATTGAAATTGTAGTTTCCCACAACATTTACTTCCTCAGTTGAGGCTTGACATTCATGAGTAGGGTGTCTTTTTCCACATATATCACAAGCAGCGTGAGGATCACTTTGTATCGAGGCTAAGGTCAACTTCCTTATCTCTTTGGCCATAGCATCAAGTTGTACCTGCACGAAAGTGTTAGCATCAACCAGGTGAACACTAGTTGATCTTCTTCTTTCCGCACTCTCACAGGGCCATTGATTAGCATCTTCAGATAACTCATCCAGAATTGTAATTATCTCCTCAGGAGTCTTCTTTATAAATGGGCCTCCAGCTGCATTGCTCAATGTTCTACATGAGGTCGGTGTCAATCCATCCCAAAAGTCCTGGAGCTGCATCCAAAGTTCAATTCCACTATGTTGACACTTTCTAACAATCTCCTTAAACCTCTCCCATGCTTCAAAAATAGTTTCACTATCTTTCTGGCAGAAGTTATGGATTTCTATTCTAAACATTCCTGTTTTAGCTGAGGAGAAATATTTATCAAGAAATTTTGTGGTCATCTCCTCCCATGTTCTAATCGAAGCCGTGGGCAAGCTTCGAAGCCACTGCTTTGCATCATCTTTAAACGAAAGGGGGGATGACATTAGATACAATGCATCTTGTGACACACCATTGTATTGAAAGGTGTTCATAATCTCCTCGAATTCCATTAGATGTGTGTTTGGATCTTCGTTTGGCTTCCCTCTGAACACCCAACAATTCGGAAGAGTTTGAAGCAACCCTTGCTTCAATTCGAAATTGTTAGCTACAATTGGAGGTGATCTCACACTTGATAATCCTTGATTGTAGACCGGTCTAGCATAATCGCCAAGTGGTCTCCCAGGCCTGGGAGTTATATTTCCGAACTAGTCTACACCCAAAGGTCTATTTTGAGCCATTCTACGACCCATCTCTTCTTTGTAGTTAATTTGTGCATCTCTAACAGCTGCTTCTTCAGTATCCCTTGCAGCTTGTTCTCATCGTTGGGCTTCTTTTCTCGTAGCCAAATCCATATTATCCTTACCGTTTCCAGTCATATCTTCTTTGGTTGAGGATTGCCCAAGCATTTCTAACGTCTCGGTGAGATTTCTTTCCTTCCTCAACTGTTGTAGTTATTTTTCAATTTCTGGCTCGTATAGTAGCACTTTCTTCGCAGAAGCTCGAGTCATGCGCCACTCTAAACCTATCACCTGCGCACAGTCAAAGAACACCAAACGTAAAAACAGAAAGATAAAATAAAATAAAAAGAAAAATTCCTAAATTAGCAGTACAAACTATTTCAAACAATATTGATTGCCAATCCCCGGTAACGATGCCAAAATTTGACGAGCTCAAAAAACACACTTAAATTATGCTCGCTAATCAAATATAGTATAGTATAATATTGTATCCACAAGGATTGGATTTAAACAATATTCTCATAGTTTCTAGCTTGATTGCTATCCAAGATGATCAACAATGGATATTTATATGATTTCTAACTAAAATTAACTAAGAGTATAAAGCTATTGACTAATGACAATCGAAACAAGGAATAAGCAAACAAAGATATCAGTGGGAGAATATAGGGTTTTGATAGGATAGATGCAAGACAATTGGTTGGGATCTAACTCTAGATAATTCACTTCTAATGTTCAAGTGAGTCTCTTGAATTCACTCAATTGTTAGTTCAAACGTTCAGCAAAAACTCCTCTCTCGATTAAGTTTTAACCTCCCAAGATGAACCAATTTAAGCATGTGAAGATATGCAAGAATGCGTAGTGGATTGGTCTTTAGGAGAACCCCTCTGGATTATCCTCCTAACTAGGTTTAATTAATGATTCAACTAGCCTCCTTCGATTACTAAAAAGAATTACTAAACTCAACCAACAATATAATGCAAAGATATCACCAGTTATGTCTCTCTCGATTACATGAACAAGTGAATATAGATGCAACAGTTAAATTATACAAAATCGCTTCAATATATAAAACTAGAGTTATAATCCACAAACAATCATCAATACACCAAATCCATCAAACCCTAAAGAGAACTACTCCATAGATATGGAGAATTCATCAAAAATATAACTAAAGTATAGAAAAACATAAATTCGATCCAAACTCGGGTCTTGAGTGAGGATGGAATGATGAAATCCTTGTGCTTTTGCTCCTCCAACTCCTCTTTAGCTTCCTTAGGTCTAAAGTATGTCAAAAGTCCAGAAAATAATGTTTCCATGTATTTATACCAAGTAGGGTCGGGCCTAGAAGAAATCACCCTTTCCTAATCGAAATAAGAAAACTTGCAAACTTATTGATTTTCATGCGTCGCACTGTGCATCGCCCAGTGCGTAGCATTAGTGCTTTTTCTTTTCAGACCTTAGAAGCCTATCTGCTGTGTCGCACATTGCGTCGCACTAGTGCATTTCTTTAGTTGTTGCTTCTTCCTTGATTTTTGATGTCCAGAAGTGATCCTCGACCCCCGAACACGATCCCAGCTTAATCCTTTGGGCTTTTACTCAGACTTCAAAGCTTCAAATAGCTCGAATTAGTTCCACAATATTTATATACCTCAGAATCACTCCTACAAGGCATAAAACACACAATAAGTGCAAAATACTAGAAATTAAAGCTCAACACACGTAAAGCAGTGAATTAGAGTGCAATAAGCGACTAAAACACAAAATTATAGCCTTCCATCAACCTCCAAATCCAAATCCGGACATACGCCTAAGTCAAAAATCACCATATAAAGCTATTTGAACCATTACCAATCCGAGGTCATCTACTCATAAGCCAAACTTTGGTCAACTCTTACAACTTGTTCTTCTAAGAATGTAACTAAGTGTTCAAACCATTCTCAAACTGTCACAGCCCAAAATACACTAGTCGTGATGACACCTAACCCAACCCGCTAGGTAAGCCAACTAACAGTCAACACAATATAAATGGGAATAATAAGGCCTCGATAAATGAAATAATTGAAACTCTATTCAATAATCCAAGGACTGGTAGTACAAGTCATTAGCCACTAAGACTTGGATTTACAAAACTGATATTAAATAAATACAACATCTATTTGGAATGTACATAAACAGGATTCAAATCTAAAGCTACCAAGGGTAAGTGATAGCTATATCCAAAACACAGGTACGTCGTTAGTGCCAACTCCCGTCATCCAAAGCACCTCAGCTCATAGAACTGCACGCAAGGTGCAGAAGTGTAGAATGAGTACAACCAACTCCATGTACTCAATAAATATCATAACTGACCCTTGTGAGGTAATAAAAGCAAGAATTATAGATGATACTCTCTATCACCTATACAGTTCATAATTCCAGCACGTACATAACAGAAAATACAATCAAATCATAAATCACAGATAAAACCACATTGGTGCTCTTAGTTTTCTCAACAGATTATGCTCAGTCAACAATCCAACATATATGGAAGATATGCAAATAAATCATGTAACAACCAAGGAAATTGCAAGTAAAGATGAAATTGAATAACCAAATATCAATCTATTGCAGCGCGCAATCCAAGCCAAATAGAATTCACATCATGGCTCCCAGGCCCACATTAGAATCTGAGTAACAGAACCAAATCAATAATCAACTCTCCCATAGCTCACATCAACCAGAAATCTGTCAGTTTCTCACAATATGTGTGTACGCCATCAAGAGAGAAACATGAGAGGGTGACCCTAGGGATCCATGTCCACACACTGGACGGACAACTTACGTGTTGCACGGACAACTCATGTTCTAATAATAGAAACCGCACGGACAACTCATGTGCCAATAATATCAATATCTGAATCTGCACAGACAACTCATGTGCCAATAATATCAACCGCACGGATAACTCATATGCCGATAATCACAATCTGCCCGGCATAGTCACGGGCTCAATATCACAATCTGACCGGCTTGGTCACATGCATAACAACATAATCTGCCCGACGTAGTCACAAGTATAATAACATAACCCGCCCAGTGTGGTCACAGACATAACAACACAATGCGTTTGTTGCGGTCACAGGCATCCAGTCCAAATCATATCACACAAAAGCAAATATACAAGAATACATGTATATGATCATGAATATTAGATTTCATGCTCCTTGAGTGGTATAAATGACATACTAAGATGTATGCATGTGCAAAGTATGGTATCATAGCTCAAATCGACAATTTCATCATGAAAATAGCAATTATCAAGTTCATTCAGGGGATTAGCCTCTATGTAACCTCAAACATGGATCAAATTGTTCACAACAGGGTTACAAATATAAGAAACATCACAACATAAAGTTTAACAATCAATTTAAGGCATGTCATAGTCTAAGTACTACCCCGAGCATGGATAAATACCCCGTTCTCGCGCATGGACTCTAACCCCACACATATGCGCACTCATAGCACGCAGCTATCACAAATAACTCAGGCAACTAGTGCCTCATCCAAGTTTAGGTAAGATACTTACCTCAAGCGAGATAATTCAAATGCTGAGCAAGCCAAACAATACTCCAGAAATGCCATCCCATAATAATCAACCTCCGAATGGCTCGAAACTAGCCAAAAGCAACTCAAAAACATCTAATAATGCCTTAGGAACCAAACCAAAGCAATAAAGTTCGAATCTTTAATCAAAAACTCAAAGTCAATCAAAAGGTCAACCTGGACCCGCACCTTGGAACCCGATAAAACTTACAAATTCTGATAACCCATTCGAATACGAGTCCAAACATACTAATTTCATCCAATTGCGACTCTTAATCGATGTTCAAACCCCAATTATTATCTTTAGAAAAGTTTTTGATAAAAACCCATAACTCTCCAATTAAAACATGGATTATTTCAAAAATGAACTAGTGTAATCATGTTAAAATACAAATATTGAGTGTAGATACTGATCCCCATGAAAATATGAGAAGAGCGCCGCAAAAATCACCTCAATCGGAACTCTAGAACTCAAGATATGCTCAAAATACCAAATGACCGCAGTCTGATTTGTTTATGCAAAAGGATTTTCGCTTTTGCGCCCAAAAATCCGCACCTGCGGTCATTTTCGCTTTTGCGGACCACTTTTCGTACCTACGGGGTTGCAGATGCGGACCCCACTTCCATCTGCGAAGCACCAGCCACAACTAACTTCTCCGACACTAAAATGGGTATAACTCCCTCATACGATATCCAAATTCGATAATTCCTTTCGCAATGGCTCCGTAATTACGATACGGATCTAATGCTTCAATCAAAAAAGAATACGGAGATAATTTACTTAATGCGGTATCATTTATTCTGGAAGAAACGACGTTGAAACTTAAAAAAACGAGCGCAACACAAATCAAACCTATCTGAAACTCACCCGAGCCCCTCGGGACCCCGTCTGAACATACCGATAAGTCCAAAAACATAATACGGGCCTAATCGAGGCCTAAAATCCCTCATAATAGCATCAAACCACTAATCGCACTTAAAATCAAACTTAATAAACTTTTGAACTTTCAACTTCCAAAACCCGTGTCGAACCATATCAAATCAACTCGGAATGACCTCAAATTTTGCACACAAGTTCCAAATGACATAACGAACCTATTCCAACTCCCGGAACCACAATCCGAACCCGATAAAATCGAATTCAACTCCCAGTCAAACCTATGAACTTTACAAACCCCATCATGACAGAGGTTAGTTTGGGTCGTGTCACCATTACTTGGCACCTGCAAACATCGCCCACCTCAAGCCTTCTTCGCAGGTGCGACTAAGAATCCGCTTCTGCGACTACCGCACATGCGCAAAACCAATTACAGATGTGCAACACCAGAACCAGCAAAAACCAACAATCACACATGAAGGAGAAATGGTCTGAAACTCACCCGAGCCCCTCGGGACTCTGTTCGATCATACCAACAAATCCTAAAACATAATACGAACCTACTCGAGGCCTCAAATCATACCAAATGATATCAAAACAATGAATGGCACCTCAATTCAAGCCTAATGAACTAATGAACTTTCAACTTCCAAAACTCATGCTGAACCATATCAAATCAACTCGGAATGACATCAACTTTTGCACACAAGTTCTGAATGACATAACGAACTTATTCCAACTCCCAAAACAACAATTCGAATCGGATAGCCTCGAAGTCAACTCCCGATCAAACCTATAAATTTTCCAAACCTTCACATTGCTAACTTTTGCCAATTAGCGGCAAAACCTTCCAGAAATATCCAAATGCAAATCCGGACATACGCCCAAGTCCAAAATCACCATCCGGACCCAACGGAACAATCAGAACTATGATTCGAGGTCAAATATAAAAAAGTAAAACTTGGTCAACTCTTCCAACTTAAAGCTTTTAAAATGAGAATCATTCTTCCAAATCAATCTCGAACCACTCGAAAGCCAAAACCGACAATTCACACAAGTCATAATACACCATATAAAGATACTCACGACCTCAAACCAGCAAACGAAGATGCTCAAAATGATCGATCAGATCGTTATATTCTCCCCCACTTAAAAATACATTCGTCCTCGAACGTGCCAAGAGTCATTCCAAATCCATCAAATTACCATAAAACCTCAGCATACACATAACCATGGGTGATCCCACATCACCCCAATCCATATAATCCTGACAACACAGCCTAACTGAAGATCGTTACTTCAACCTTAGATCATAAACTTTTAGAACACATATCCCCAATATCCAGAACTCATTATAAGACCTGATTCTTGTATCTATACATTGTATAAGTATGAATAAGTTGTAGCTACCCATAACCATATTCAAAGACATAACCGCGTGACATACCACATAACCCAAATGCTCATAGCAATAACTTCCTACCACAATAGCTACTCAATAACAAACACGGTATCGGTAACAAACCTCATATCAACTAATACCTTGTTCTGAACCTTTGTAAACTGCCAATGATGAAAGAAACATGCATATACTCATAACCACTCGTCAGACCAATAAATTGTGGAGCTCTTTCACTCGACAAGAACTATAGCCAAATTCTAAGATGACTAGTGTCGTTATCCTTCCCAACATACCTTAATCAAATCTAATATCGCTTATTCTAGTCAAATAACCTCACCTCACCTAGTACAAGCTGCTCGGCCAACATGCCATACCAGCACCACCTCAAGCCACACACATCGTGCAATCCGGGCACCAAACAAGCAAAAACTCGAATGTACCCAATGATGGAAAGAGAATCAAATAAGAGCACCTACCTGCAAGCTCAACAGATATCACCATAAAGTACAATGCCATCAATCCATCACACAAGGAGTAACCAAAATACATGAAATAAACACAAAAGCTTATATCCCAACATAACGCTGTTTGTGATGTGTGACCCAATCCAAACACCGGTCCCTATGGGATATCTCGAGCCATGATGCTCATAATCCACAGTCATATGCATATCAACAACAAACACGCGAAGTGCATGAACCATGGAAAAAAATAGATATCACTATATACGACAAACAGGAAGACCATAACCAAGGCGCAATCGACCATTCGATACCCCAGGAGCCATCTCGCTCGAATTTCGCCACAACCCCAAACAAAACCGCATCGGGTGTGCAAATAACCAACATATCACAACCCATTATAGCATAGAAGAGTAACACATGGAACGCATCAGAACACGAATACGATCAACTCCAACCGATGACACCACCCTCAATAATTGTTGTGCTGAGTAAACAAATTCGACTCGATGTAGAATACACATTCTCATTAGGCCTACCCGTGGCCTCCAAATAAATTACTATGCTCCCTAAATAGGTAGATAACTTCAGAAAATTCCATAATAACCTATCCATATTCTCTTTCTTCCTCCGTTCATACGTATTTCATACATTCTAGATATGGAGTTGGGTAAGATTTCATGTGATTCGGTAAACAAAATATAAATGCCATCATTGCTAGACATTTATCTAATCTATCTAATTAGATGAAGAATGAACCAATAGTGGTATTTTTTGATAAATAGAAAATTAAAAATGCTCGGGGATAGAAATGAGGGAATATCTATAATATCTGGATATAATCAGATACAATTTGAAGGATTTTGTAGGTTCATTAATCAAGGTTTGATGGAAGAACTTTATAAGTTTCCAAAAATTGAAGATACAGATCAAGAAATTGAATTTTAATTATTTGTGGAAAAATATCAATTGGTCGAACCCTTGATAAAGGAAAGAGATGATGTGTATGAATCACTCACATATTCTTCTGAATTATATGTATCCGCGATATTAATTTGGAAAAATAGCATGGATATGCAAGAATAAATATTTTTTATTGGAAACATTACTCTACTGAATTCCCTGGAAACTTCGATAGTCAATGGAATATATAGAATTTTGATCAATCAAATATTGCAATGTCCGGGTATTTATTATCCATAAGAATTGGACCATAACGGAATTTCGGTCTATACCCACTACTAGAAATACAGACTTTTCCCACGAAAGAATCGGTGGGAAATCTGTGTGAAATTTCAATATTCTTACCACATTCCCAGGGGAGACGCTCGGTGGGAAAATGGCTGGTGGGAAAATAATTTCCCACGACATTCGTGGGTAATTCCCAGGGAGTTTTCCACTGAGGGTTTGGTGGGGTCACCTAGTGTAATTTCTCACGAACGCCGTGAGAAAAGTAAGAAAATAAAATAATTTAATTTTCTTAAGTTTCCCACCGAATCCGTAGGAAGTATTAAAAATAATTTAGATATTTTATTTTATTTTACCCATGGAAGAAGTGGAAAATATTCATAACCTGGAAATAAACATATGAGCATTCCTACGAAAATCAGTGGGAAATATTGAAATTTTGGAAAAAAAAATGCACAAAATTCCCACGGAGTCAGTGGGAAATCCGTGGGAAATCTGAAATATATTTTCATGGCCAAATCTGTTTTTAGAACTACACCACCTGCCAAACAGAAAGTACAACCAACAATACAAGACTAAATACAATTAAGCATTCAAATACCAAATTCAACATGCAATCCAATTCATTTCATAAACAAAAACTAATCAATCCATTTCATAATTAATCCAACTAATCCAAAAGTAGAACAAAAAACTCAAAAAATCCAACATTCAATATTCAACATCCAAGTACCATCCAAGATAAGCTAATAAAAGAAACTACTCCTTAGTTATCATCAGATGCTGGAGAACGGGGCACAGGAAATGCACCAGATGCTAAGAGGGAGTTTATCCGAGACTTGAGACTTTTAACATCACTAGTGACAAGTCTTAATGCATCGTCCTTTTTCCTAAGTAATCTTCGCTACTTTCCTATTCAATTCCTCAAAATCATCCAAATCAACCGAGCAATGTGAGGAAGAATAAGAACCAGATAATCCAGAAGTACGACGACCGAGACTAAACTCTGATCCAAGGCCGTAGACTCTCCCTTTATAAATGCCACCAGCTGCCTTAATCCACATGTCCATGATCTCCTCTTGGGATGGTTGGATTGGCCTACCTTGATCATCAATCGGCTGACTTTGAATAAACTCCTCCGAGCTTCATTTGAAAGTATCCTATAAAATAATTACAATTATTATAAAAGTAAACTTTATTAAAGAAAATTTATTCAAGTATCTTTACTTCTCAAACTTTAAAGTGAAACATACGGAAAGATAATGTATAGACAATGTATCAGTACTTCTAATGGAAAAAAATTACTACACTATCTCTTTTGTAAAAATCAATACCCATAAGCTACTAGTTACTAGTTTTCCAGTACTTTTAATGGGGAAACAATAAGATGAATTCCAGCATTTATATTTCAGTTTGTTTATATTTCTTGACTATGACCTATCTTTGGTAGTGAAATAGCGCACTTCTAGTGCTCTGTCTATTATTGACGTACTTGTATTCCAAGTTCAGTCTCAATTGTCATAACTAAGTGTGTTTCTCCAATAGATATATGCCACAATAGCCGAAGCTAGTGCTAGCTTGAACAAGATTCTTACTTTACCTTTCAAAAAGCTTAGTCCTCGCTACGTACTAGGCTAAAAAAAAAAGATATTGCTCAACTGGAAATATTATCAATAATATAGACTGGTCTAGCAATAACTACAGAGGGAATCAGTTGAATATTCATAACCAGCTTTGTCCCACATAAGAAACCACATAACAACCGTCTTGAAGAAAGCAGAAAAAGTTTAAGTAAAGGATTCAGCTTGCAACAAATCAACTTAAGTTCACATGTTCCCAATATTAAGAATCTCATTAATTACTTTAAAATACAAATAAGACAAAGAGCACTAAGTAAAAAATTGGACCAGATACTGCTTTTGCCAAGGGGAGGACCACATAATCATAAGTTGCACATATTGAAGGGAATATTGCATTTTGAAAAGCTCATTAATAAGATACCAACAAATAAGCTAGTTTAAAATAAAGCTCATTAATCTTACATGGGTTGTCTCAGCGCGCGGCTCGACCCAAGTCGTTTTTGTTCCATCCTTCAATTTCTTCATGTAGGTTTCCTCAAATACCTCATCATGAATAACTAGTTTTCCTTTAGCCTTTTCCTGAAAAATAAATAATATCTTAAAAAATGGTAACTAAAGTAGTTATAAATCAAGAAAAATATAATAAAGATATTACCAATCTTCTTCTATGAGCCGCCATACTAATTTAACCGTCCGTGTGCACTGAGCCACCCTTGTCGGACAAACAGTCTGCCCTTCCCTGGGCGCTCTTTTTCTTAAATTCCGGAGAGTTCTAATGCCCAATAAGTTTAACCCATATATCATCAAGAATCTAACCTGGCCTCTGTTTACTCTCTCGAGCAGTCCGAAACATATCACACAACCTATCAGAATATTTCTTAAAAAAAATGGCTCGTACCTTAGCCTCAGAATCGCGTGACCATGCACACTTCATCTGCAAATAAAATATGTTAGAATAAATAAAAAGAGTTGAAAACTAAAGTAAAATATTAATTTTACCCTAAATTCAGTAAACATTTTGTCCGTAACGTTAGTTGGAACTTCTAACCAGAACCTCCATGGTGCGTGATAAAACAAACACATCGATTCAACCACGGCTTTCGTAGCCTGATGAGGATAAAAACTGCATTGAATTTAAAATACGTTAGAAACTATATTTACAAATTAATTAGGAATTAAAAAAGATGAATATTTACCCTGCTCCATCGGACACAATAATCAACCTCCGAAGATCATCATATTTTCCAACATTTGGAGGATTCTGCCTTCATGTAGAAGTCTGTGTAGGAGGCTGTGCAGCTGTATCACTATTGGTGTATGGGGATGTCGAATTACTATCGACTCCAATATGTAACCTAGAAATGCTGGGAGATGAAGACGGAGTGAATTCAGACGAAAGCATAGAAGAGTGGCTAGCAGGCTGACTAAATAATGAAAGCATGCTAGAGGAAGATGATGAAGGAATGACCGGAGAAGATGATGATGGCAGGACAGGGTAAGATGATGAGGGTATGCCATGCGAAAATGGAGTGGATTTAGACGAAGGCATGGAAGAGTACCTAGCAAGATGACTAAATGTTGAGGGCATGCCAGAGAAAGATAATGAAGGAATGCTAGAGGAAGATAATGAAGGAATTACCGGAGAAGATGATGATGACATGACTGGGTAAGATGATAATAAGGGCATGCCAGGCCAAATTCCAAGTATGTGCTGGGAAGATGTAGGATTAAAGAAGGGGTAGATGAGGGAGCATTATACCCTAGGTAAGGTATAGAGTATAAGGGAGGTGAAAATAATAACGGGCATGTAGGTGGAGGCACATGCGAACTAGAAGGTACGTGTGGGGGAGAGGTAGTGATACCTAAGTTACCAAAAATTTTTGTTTTCTTCCTTTTTTTACCCTTCTCTAGTGCAGTACCCTCTGGACGATCATTACCTCGAGGAGCCATCTAAACAATATAAGCATAAGAAAAAATATGTTAATATGTTTAGCAACAAATTTAAATGCATAACATACAAGTTAGTAAGAAGAACAAACATGTCAATTCTAATCGCTTAGTTCATTTCATCAGAAATTTCATCCTCCTCGCTTGTTTCATTTTCATCATCATATTCTTCCTCCTCAGTTAGTTCATTTTCATCAGCGGAATCTTCCTCTTCATTAGCCATAGATGTTCCAACCTCATGTTGAACTGAAGGATCAACTTCTTCGTGCATGCCTTGAATATGCAGTTCACCTGCTAATTCATCATCCACAATTAGCTGAACACTTGATATATCATTCTGGTATGCTATATCTAGTGCATTCTCAACTTCTATTCTACCAACCGGCTTAGTTTTTATAACCACCCACTATTCAGTCTTATTTTTACACGACGACAGATAAGGAGCGTAATACACTTAAGTTAAAAAATGAATAATTTATTTTATTGAAGCTAGTTTAAAATTAAAGTTGAATATACATCTTAGATAACTCACATTTCTTTTTTCGTTTTATTAAGTTAAGAAAAGTTATGGTTGTAAATCAATTTTTTGTGAATGAACAATTCTTTTTAATAGAAGTGTTTTCAACAAGTCCTTGAAATCCGTTTTAGAAATACCAAGTCAAATCAAGACTCTAAATTCCAAGTCACAAAAGCATAGCACAAGTCACAACATATGTAAAAAATTCCAGGTTTTAACAAAAGTACAAACTTCTCGCAAAAACTTGTACCCCAAAGAAAATCAACAAAATTCCTATTCTATAATCTACATTGCTTAAGTTTTCAATGAAATGCTTAGTACAAATATTTAGCCTACACAAAAATAATTTTCAGTATATGGGTACGAAGTAAAAACAACCTAATCACGAAAAATAGAGAAACTTACTGAAACAGAAACGACGAGAAAGGAAGAATGCTAACTCTGTTTATTGAAATACCTCTTTTTATATAAGCAAGTTCTTTTCTACTCCACCAAAAGCTCTCCTATTACTCTCATTCCAAACAACCCACATGAGTGCTGGTGTGGGGCAACTAATTAGTAGACTTATACTTGCAGGATAGACGAATTACTAAATTGAGTTTGGACATTAAATTAAATCCACACTCATTCCCAACCACCACATCTCAATTCAATGCATATAAAATTAGCATCCAACAGCTGACCAAAAATAATGCATCCAATTTTATTTCGGACAAGGCATACAACTCCGAAAATCATCAATAAAGTGAAATTATATTAATTAGTTGGAAATATAAGGCTCTTTGGCTGGAGCTTCGTAAGAGCATTCCCCTTCGTGTACAACCAAATTTAGCATATTGAAATTCTCAACTGATGTATTCAGTATCTTATATTACTGGTGACGCCGGAGAAAGCTATCCTATTTCCTTAACTTACGGACAAATAGTAGTACTCTCTCAAGACTCAATTTGTTTGGTATAGATTGAGGGGACACAGGTTTAAAAGAAAAAGAGAGAGAAAGAGAGATTAACTTACCTACTCGTCAGAGTGAATGGATTCCCGAAATCGCAAGCTTGCTGGGCGAAATTGCTGTTTAAGTTTAAAGAGAAGAGAACAAAGAATTTTCTGAATGAGAGAAGCGGATGTGACCTAATTAGAATGTGGGAAATCCTTCTTATCAAAATATAAAAAATATATTAATATTTACTTTCCAATAGAATTTGTGGGAGTATTAAAAATATTCAATATACTTTATTTAGTTTGCCATTGTTTTCCCTAGGAACTTCTTTTTAATTTTATTTCCAATTATTTTCCCACTGAAATAAGTGGGAAACGAATTTTGCGGTTTTACGCGCTAAACAGTTCCCATCGAGAACTATTGAAATTTTAGTAAAATTTTTGTGTCCTCACTTTCCCACCGGTTTTGTCAAATTTTTGGTGGGAATTACCATTGATATATTTTCGTGGGAAATTTACATTATTCTAGTAGTGACCAGCACCATAATATCATACTGGGGAGGAAGATCAGAATTAAAAATTGATAGAAAAGTAAGGATATGGGTTCGTGTAAGTAGGAAATAAAAAATATCTATTCTAGTTCTATCATCAGCTATGGGTTTGAATCTAAGAGAAATTCTAGAGAATGTTTGCTATCCTGAAATTTTTTTGTCTTTTCTGAGTGATAAGGAGAGAAAAAAGATTGGGTCAAAAGAAAATGCCATTTTGGAGTTGTATTAACAATTTTCTTGTGTAGGTGGCGATTCGGTATTTTTTGAATCCTTATGTAAGGAATTACAAAAGAAATCATTTCAATAAAGATGTGAATTAGGAAGGATTGGTCGACAAAATATGAACCGAAGACTGAACTTTGATATACCCCAGAACAATACATTTTTTTACCACGAGAAATATTGGCAGTTGTCGATCATTTGATTGGGCTGAAATTTAGAATGGGTGCACTTGACGATATGAATCATTTGAAAAATAAATGTATTCGTTTTGTAGAAGACCTTTTACAAGATCAATTCGGAGTGGCTGTAGTTAGGGGGACTATATGTGGAGCAATTCGGCATAAATTGATACTGACACCTCAGAATTTGGTAACCTCAACTCAATTAACAACTACTTATGAATCCTTTTTCGGTTTACACCCATTATCTCAAGTTTTGGATCGAACTAATCCATTGACACAAATAGTTCATGGGAGAAAATTAAGTTATTTTGGCCCTGGAGGACTGACAGGGCGCACTGCTAGTTTTCGGATACGAGATATCTATCCTAGTCACTATGGACGTATTTGCCCAATTGACACATCTGAAGGAATCAATGTTGGACTTATTGGATCCTTAGCAATTCATACGAGGATTAGTCATTGGGGATCTCTAGAAAGCCCTTTTTATGAAATTTCTGAGAGGTCTAACGAGGTACGGGTGCTTTATTTATCACCAGGTAGAGATGAATACTATATGGTAGCGGCGGAAAATTCTTTAGCCTTAAATCGGGATATTCAGGAAGAACGGGTTGTTCCAGCTCGATACCGTCAAGAATTCTTGACTATTGCATGGGAACAGGTTCATCTTCGAAGTATTTTTCCTTTTCAATATTTTTCTATTGGAGTTTCTCTCATTCCTTTTATCGAACATAATGATGCAAAACGAGCTTTAATGAGTTCTAATATGCAACGTCAAGCAGTTCCTCTTTCTCGCTCCGAGAAATGCATTGTTGGAACTGGGTTGGAATGACAAGCAGCTCTAGATTCAGGGGCTCTTTCTGTAGCCGAACGCGAGGGAATGGTCATTTATACCAATACTGACAAGATTCTTTTAGCATGTAATGGAGATATTCTAAGCATTCCATTAGTTATATATCAACGTTCCAATAAAAATACTTGTATGCATCAAAAACTCTAGGTTCATCGGGGTAAATGCATTAAAAGGGGACAAAGTTTAGCGGATGTACATACAATTAGCTGTCAAATATTAACATACCTTCACCGTTTGCAACCAAGGAACAATCTGCCTCCGAGAACCCTTCTAGTATTAAAACGCCTAGAATACAAGAATCTCCATATCCAATCCCAACTCCACCACTCAAATGACTGACACATTTCTCATACATGATCATCCCACAAGAAACACTTCCATAATTCTTTCGTGCCACGTAGAAAAATCTGAACGTCAACAGTCGATCAATCAGGTGATTACCATAATACTGGTCAGGCATCTGCAAGTCGAAGTATAGTTCGCCTATGTGCACCCTTCTCAGGTGGTATCAAATAATTCTAGCATTCTTCTAAACATCTAAATCGTCCCTGCTATCTAGAACTCGTGACCTTGTAAAAAATCATAACACGCAACATGTTCCTTATACAGGTAGCAGACATCCAGCTCAAGTCGTGGTCAATACTATCAAGAACTCTTCAAAACCCATCCTCACATAACCAAGCCATCAGAACTGAATATCCCCAACTCAACCAAGTCACGCAAGCCGTCAAATCCAAGAGTATTGCCACAAAACACTGGCAATGCATTGTAACACCAAAGAAACCAATTACCTTTATCACCAAGCTGACACATTTCTTCAAATCCTCCTCAACTTGCTTTCAAGTTAACATTTCTCATTGCATGTATACTACAATACTAAAACAAAGCTCACCGCAAGAGATCCTAGCACGAACCACATCGTCCTAAAGCCCACAAACCATTGTATTTCCTCTTAAGCACCCAATAATGCTGCAACTGAGATACCCACTCTGAAGAGACATTCTGTGAATCTGAATTTGTTTCTCTAACCTCTCTGATACTGAAATATAGAATTAATAATGATACATAAATACCGCAAGTCTCAGCACTATCCCATGTATATTTCAGATCTTAGCCATATACAATTCCGGGGAACCTTCCAATACCACATATATACCTCAGACCAAAACTAATATAACACATGACCATGCAATCTGATTGTCGATAGTAGACTCCCTCACTTGGCGCGAAGCCATAGGACATAACATTCGATGATCCACAATACCAACCTTCATAAACTCGTATAGCACCAATCATAAGATACATCAAATCATCTACTAAGAGCGTATCCACCCTCGTGATAGTCAAGCCCGCTTCCTCAAGTTCCTTGAATGATAATATGTACCTTCCAATTAATAGAAGTCCCATACAAAACATACAACCTCTAATACCACCGACTAGCCTTAAATCAACCTTCCCCCATGACCCTACCTGGATCACAACAACTAGGCAATCAATTAAATCCTCCCAAGCTTGTACTCATCAACCACATACCAGAACCTGTTGCATCCCACATGTGAACATCTAAAAGATCTACCAACATATATGTGTCTTTAGTCTGGAAAACACCTCGAGATAATGATTGCGCATTCATAGCCCCCTCGTAGAACATCCACAGCATCACAAACCGTCAGTGCGTAGCTGATACAGAATGCACATCATCATATACGAGCGGATGTAAGGGAATAGTCTTGAACTTTAGATGAATAAATTCCCTAGACTAGGTAGTACATAGTCGTGAACTCTAGCTGAATAAATAGAAATATCTCAAAATACAATACAATTCAGATAGAAATTTGACAATATAAATGTAAAGGGGATGACTCCAAGGGACTGCGGCGATCAAGTAGCTCCACCTTGAATCCTCGCCATCAAGAAGCTAACTCTGCCTGGGACCGTTATCTCCAATCCCTGGATCTGCACAAAAATGTGCAGAAGTATAGTATGATTACACTACGATCGGCACCTAGTAAGTATCAAGACTAACCTCAGTGGAGTAGTGACGAGGTTCAAGTCAAGACACTCACTAATTAAATAACCTGTGTAGAATATCAATATAAATCTAACAACAGAAAATAAAATCAATATATGGCAACAAAGAGTAATCATGTTATAAAACATCAAAATAATCAAGGCACAGATAAAATACAAGTGGAAGAAATTAAGGAAAAACAACGACAATTCTAATCCACAAAGCGTTCCGACACAGGATTTACAACAAGAGTCACTCCGAGGCACCACACCTCATAACCACAAATCTCAAGTCACAAATCACGAATATTATACATATGGCACCTCGCGCCCACATTATCAATCACACTTGGATGGCAAGATCTCGTGCCATAACATAACTCACAACCACACGGACAACTCACGTGCTGCACGGATAACTCACGAGCCAATATCACAACCGCCGGGTGCGGTCACAAGCTACCAGTCCCAACTATATCATAAAGAAAGCAAATATATAAGAATACATGTTGCATGATCAATGAACATTAAATTTCATACGCCTAGATTAGTAAAAATGACATGCTACCGTGTATGCATGTGCAAGTGTACTATCACAACTCAAATCATCAAGTAATATTGGAGACACCGAGTAGTACATCGAGAACAACACAACAAATCACGTAATATGCATGACACACATAAGGAAGTCAAAAACAACAACCAAGATACTCCTCTTTCATCAACAACACGTCCCCAGGCCATCACATTACATCCCTATATAGCCACCCTTATTACGCTGCATGTGCACATAGATATGATATGCCATCCTTATTTCGCCACATGCACATATAGTCACATTTATTTCACCACGTGGGAAGCCTGAGATAATACCACCCTTATTTTTCCCCACGCACACAATAATAGACACAATCGCACGGTAAAACCTCGTGCTGACACCCCCAATCAATTTGCTCAACATGTCCACAAGTGCCATGATACCACAAAACAACACTACCAAGTGCCACAATATCACAAAATTATACCAAGTCACATCGAGATATAAACTCACAACTTTCGACAATAGTGCACAAGGACATAATAAATAATCATAACACCAAAGGGCTGTTCAATTAAATAAAACATCATTATGGCTAAATAAATATAATGATTATGATCAAGTAGTCATAAAGTGATTTCAACATATTTCATATAAAGATCACTATCACAAAAGGCATATTAATAGCCAACGGTCTAATCCGGTCGAAGCCACACATAGCACACGGCTCAAAAATAATGTGTTCAATAATTTCAACAACAACACAATGAAAGGGGAAGTAAATCAACAATGAATGGTCTTCCATATAACAACAACTTCAATTAAAGGAATATTAAAGGCCTAAGAGACTAAACCGGTCAAGTACCACATATAAGCCCGTGTACATACTCGTCACCTTGTGTACACGTCTTTCATATAATTCAAATAGTGCAGTTAGACAAAATCCTACAGGGTAGTTCCCCAACACAAAGTTAGGCAAGTTACTTACCTCAATTAGGCCAACTCATCACTCAAAAATAGCTTTGCTTTTAAAATTCACCTCTCCTCAGCTCAAATCTAGCAAAAAATGACTTAATATTATCAAAAAATGCAAGAGAAACCAATTTAGATTAATAAAGTTAAGATCTTTCTGTCTCTTTCCTTCTTGTGTTGAGGGTCTACTGGAAACAGCCTCTCTACTCCTCCGGAGTAGGGGTAAGATCTGCATACACACTACCCTCCCCAAACCCCACTTGTTGGATCTCACTGGGTTGTTGTTGTAAAGTTAAGATTTTTAACTAAAATCAAAAAGTCAAATCAAAAGTCAATTCCTGGCCCGCACCCCGAAACCCACCAAAACTAACAAATTACGAATACCCATTCCGGTAGGAGTCCAACCATATCAAAATCATCCAATTCCAACCTCAAATCGACCTTCAAATCACCATTTTATGTTTTCGAAATTGTTTTACTAAAATTCCCAATTTCTCCAATTCAAATCATCAATCAAACACTAAAATCGAGGTTGGAATCATGAAAAATAAACAAATCCGAGTCAAAAATACTTACCCCAATCCAAATCATGAAAATCCCCTCCAGAATCGTCCAAATGAGCTCTCTAACTCAAAATGTGATAAAAATAGTTCAACCCTCAAATATATCAAATCCGCCAGCTATGTCGCATCTGCGACTAGATACACGCTTTTGCGGAACAGCATATGCGGCCACACCTCTGCTTCTGCGAAACAACTCACCTCAGCTTCTCATCACTTTTGCGACAATATATGTGCTACTATGCTCGCGCTCCTGCGCACAAGAACAGCTTATGCAGACTCGCGGATGCGTCCATTACTCCACACCTGCGGACATCGCCAAGCTCAAGCCTTCTTCGCAGGTGTGACCAAAAATCCTCTTTTATGACCACTGCACCTACGCAAAACCAACTGCAGATGTGCAACACCAGAACCAACAGAAAACCAACAATCACATATGAAGGAGATATTGTCTGAAACTCATTCGAAACTCACTCGAGCCTCTCACGACCCCGTCCAATCATACCAACCAATCCCAAAAAATTATACGGACCTACTCGAGGCCTCATATCACACCAAATAACATCAAAACTATGAATCACACCTTAATTCAAGCCTAATGAACTAATGAACTTTCAACTTTCAAAACTCATGTCGAACCATATCTAATCAACTCGGAATGACATCAAATTTTGCACACAAGTTCTAAATGACATAACGAACCTATTCCAACTCTCAGAATAACAATCCAAACCCGATAGCCTCAAAGTCAACTCCTGGTCAAACGTATGAACTTTACAAACCTTCAAATTGTCAACTCTCGCCAGTTAGCGCCAAAACCTTCCAAAAACATCCGAATACAAATCTGGGAATACGCCCAAGTATAAAATCACCATCCGGGTCTAACAGAATCATCAAAACTTCGATTCGAGGTTAAATACACAATTGGTCAAACTTGGTCAACTCTTCCAACTTAAAGCTTCTAAATGAGAATCATTCTTCCAAATCAATTAGGAACCACTCGAACGCCAAACCGACTATTCATGCAAGTCATAATACACCATATGAAACTACTCACAACCTTAAACCATCGAATGAAGTGCAAATGCTCAAAATAACTGATCGGGTCATTATATAAACCATTACATCCGAAAGTATTTAAAAGAAGGAGCAATAATGATCGTGGAGAACAACCACCGGGAACTCACGGACATTAAAGACTCATAAAGAAACATGACAGACTACATTGGAGATGGTTTTTTTCGGTCAGATGTTGATGGTAGTTATTATTGCTTCAGTGATCCTTTTTCTCGGTGAGCGATGGGGGCAGTGATGATGGTTTAAAGGCAGTAATAGGTTTTATAGGAGTGGTGGAAATGCATGATAAGATTGGGGGATATAAAATTAAAAAAAAGGGAAAGATTTGTTTTTAAATAGAAATTTTTAGAGATATGACAAATTTTGTCAAACCTTAAAATTTACAATTTAAAGTTGAAAGGGTGACTAGATTTCATTTAAACTGTTATTATTACTTTTAAAATATTCCAAAAGATGTGTTATTGATGTAAATAATTCCTTGAAAAGGTCCAACATTGTAAATTTCCCAATAAAATTGAAATTTTTACTTACCTATACTACTTTTTAAACTTATTTACCTTCACTATTGAAATTTTAATTTTATTACAAGTTGATAGGGAATATCAGTTTCCCTCTTCAGCGCTCTCTCTCTCTCCGTCTCTCTCCCCAGCCCTGTTTTTCTTCTTTCGATTTTCTCTACTTCTCTCTCTCTTTTCTCATCTACTTTATCCTTTTTTTCTTCAGGGAATTCATTAATGGATTTCAATCATTTAACTATGGAGTTTTAACTTAGCTAGTTCCTTTCATGTTGCACAATTGGTGTTTGAATTGAAGTTGTCAATCATTAAATTTTTAAGGTGTTTGACTCTCCACCATTGACAGCCATTAAAAAGTTTCAAAATATTGAATTCAAATTCAGGTTTTCAAAAATATTTATTTGAATTGGATGTTGTTGCAAATAATTGGGGATATTTTTTGGAGTAAATATCTCAGTTTTGAGGGTATTTGGTAAAGACTAAAGTTACTTTTGGCTGAATTTTCATATTGAAACTCGAAGAAGATGACAAACACATGATATACAATATACATACAAAATTTGTATTAAAGTTGTATTATAATTACATGAAATTTGTATTAAAATTATATTTAAGTTGTATTCTGTTGTAGTTGTATTTTGTTTTTATTTGAATATTGTATGAATATTGAAAACAAGTTATATATTATATAAATCGTCATGTGAAATTTGTATTTAAGTTATAAAGACTCTCCTTTATATAAAGTTGTTGATACATATTAAAGTTGTATTATAGTTGTAGAAAAATTATATTTCAGTTGTATTCTATTGTAACTATATATATATATATATATATATATATATATATATATATATATATATATATATATATATATATATATATATGTGTGTGTGTGTGTGTGTGTGTGTGTGTGTGTGTGTGTGTGTGTGTTATATTTAAGTTGTATATTATTGTGATTGTATTATTTTTTTGTAGTAATATTGTATGAAAATTATAAATAAGTTGTATATTGTATGATTAATTGCATGAAATTTATATTTTAAATAGTCAGTTGTTATAGATATATTAAACTTTTATCAAATTTGTTATATCCCGTATTTTCGTACGATAAAATTTTGTCATAAGTTAATCGACGCAAGTTCGGGAATGAAATTATTTTGTGATTATAAGCATTATACTAGTTTAAACAAGTGATGAGTAAATTAGTGAAGGTGAAAGGGTAAGCAAATTGAAGAAAATGAATTTCATCAAAGTTTGATATTTTGGGATAAAATATGGCCCGAGCTAAAATACCCGGTATTTATGGACTAATACCATAAAAGGTACCACATGGCCATGATAGTGAGGTGTATAAGGTATGCTAAAAATGAGCAATATTTTACGTAATTTGGGATAATTTTTAATTATGTGAATAATTGATTAATTATTGGGTAATTAGACATTACCTAGTTAATTAAAGAGTTGTGGGTGATTAATTAAAGAATATGATTGAGATAAAATATCCCCACGTGGCAGCAAACTAACTCAAAAATTGTGACTCATAAGTCACTATAGGTGGCAAGTCTTAAAGAAGTAAGTCATTTCCATTTTTGATAAAGGAATGACACATGTACGTGAGTCATAACAATCCCTTAAGAAACATAAGTCAAAATACCCATTCTCATATACATTTAAACATAAGTGTTTGTATATTACAAACATAAGTCACGAACCTAAGTCAACTATGTAAGATCAGATCTTAACAATTCAAATCAAAGTGAGACTTTGCAATTATAATGGAGTACGGTGTAATTTTTCTCAAGAATATTATACGGATTTTTTCCTATTCTGATCTTGCCGTTACGTGTTGTCACAATTAACGTGTGTTAGAGGGATTGTCAAGAGAATCGACTCAGGTATGTTAAGGCTAAGATCTTCCTTCACTTTACATGATCTCGTAATTACACAAGTTTGATAACGAGGTATAAAAAAAAATTCATGTCCCGGAATTTATGTATATTTTCCTAGTCTTGTAAGTTACAATATTCACCTCATTGGGATTTCATATTCAATTGAGTATTTTTTTTCCAGTCAAGAGAGCAGAAAATCTATATATACAGTATTACAGTATTTTCATTACCGTCGAGCTATAATCGATGGGCAGGCCCCTATTGGGCAACCTCTTATCAGATGGTAAATTATATACCGAGCCTACTGTGGCCGAACGCCTATGAGCGAGCCCAGTTGGCCGAGATAAAGAGCCTAGTATGGCCGAGCGCCTATGAGCGAGCCTACTACGGCAGAGCAGTTATATATATACCGAGCCTTATAAGGCCGGACAGCTATTTTACTTACTATATTGAGAGAGTTGAGTCAGTATCGGCAGGTAAGCATATCTTCATATTATCATTGACTTCCAGCTGCTTTCAGTTATTATATTATCAATTCAGTTTCAACTTTTAGTATAGTGTCTTACATACTCGATACATTATTTCGTACTGACGTCCCTTTTCTGGGGGCGCTGCATTTCATGCATGCAGGTTCAGACAGACGGGTAGACCTCCTTATTAGGTGTTGCCCAAGTTCAGCTTGATCGGTAAGCTCTATACCCTTCGGAGTTGCCGGGTCTAGAGCTTTACGTACATCTTTGTGTGTGTGTATATATATATATATATATGTGTGTGTGTGTATGTATGTTATGAGTAGGTCGGAGTCTTGTTCCGATCACAGTATATCCATCAGTAGAGGCTTGTAGACATATCATGTCAGTTAATGCAGTATATTGGGCTTGTAGGCCTTTTATGTACATTTTGTTGGATTGTCAGCAGTAATAGTTATGACGGCCTTGTCGGCCCAACTTTTTATTGATATTTAGTCAGTATTCGCAATTGTCTTGCAATGTGGCCCATGGCCAAAGTATGACATTATATGTCCAGAGCCCCTTAGTCGTAAGTTGGTATGCGAGGATAGATGAGGCACCGAGTGCCGGTCTCGCTCCAGGTTCGGGACGTGACAAAATTCATATGAAATATGTAAATAAGTTGTATAACTACTGAACCAATTTGACAGCTTGATGATTGAAATGCAAAGGTTTATGAAATTCATATAGATTTGATACAATTGCTTGGTGATTAACATTCAGAGATCTTATGAAATTTAACATTTTATGAAAGTTGTCAGTTGTAAAAATTTGTGTAAATTCGGTATAATTTAACAGTTTTATAACCAGAAATCAATTGTATCAAATTATATGAAATTTGTTAGTTGTTATCAAATTTGTTGTTTACGATGATCGTTGCCAATTCAACACTGTCAATTACCTCTGTCTCACCATTGGCGTCATAAATGTGAAGAAAATAAAGCTATCGACAAAAGAAAAGGGAAATAGGAGAGGAGAGTTGACGGAAGAAGAAGAGGGAGAGATTATAGTAGAAGAAGAGTGAAGGAGGTGGCAAAATAAGATTGAGAGAAGAGATGAAAGAAAAAAAGGAAAAATGTGTAACTAAATCCCTTGATTGAAGACTAATAATGGATTTGGAGCCTTTTAAGGGGTAATGTATATAATTTGTAGAAACAACTCTGGGTATGTGTACTGTAAGGTCCCGTAAAAGTTTACCTAAAATCCGAGGTTTTGTGGTGCCGAGGTAAGCTAATATGTTTGAGGATTGTAGAAATTCTTCGCGGCGAGCAAGCTCTTAGCGGTATGAAGTTTTGGGGTTGCTCAGTGCGTCGAGGAGTTGAAGCAAAACGTTTGCAAAACATGGCAGTTCTGCGGTCCACTATGCGACTGCAGAACCAGTTTGCGGACCGCAGATCGGCCGCGGATTGAAGCAGAAAGATTTGCCAATTTTGAGCACCATTATGCGGCCGCAGAACCATTTTGCGGGGCCGCAAATCCCATCGCATATCCAGCATGAGAAATTTCGAAAGGAGGTTCTGCGGTCCATTATGCGACTGCAGAATTGTTCTGCGGACTGCAGACCTATCGTAGAGTGAAGCAGAAACGCCCAGTTCTGGAGGCCCATTATGCGGTCTATTTTGCGGACCGCGGAAGGGTTATACGGTCGCATATGTGACTGCCGATTTATGTCGGGGCTCCATTTTTCCAATCTTATAACCCGACCCCTATTTCATTTATCTAGCCTAAGGGTTCATTTTTGGGGGACTATTTGATATTTTAGAGAGAAGAGAGGGCTATTCTGGAGAGAGGAAAGGAAGGATTAAGGATTTCACTACTCTACTCTGATCAAACCTTGGGAATTTCATCAAAAGGAACTTGTTAGGGCTTCAAAGGGTAAGAATTTCTTCCCCCAAATCTTCAATTTCGGATTTGTGTTGATTGTGGGTGATGAGGGTAGATGTTATCACATACATGAGCTAATAGAGACTGCGGGGAAGTTGTTGAACAATCTTGGGTGATTTTGTTGTTGAAATAGTTGAGGGAAAGGTCGGGTCATAACTGTAACATCCCTTGCCATGCGAATTTCTCTAATCGTACTTATAATTCTGTCCTCCTTTATATATTGGCATTATTAGGAGTGTTGGGACATTATTGTGGCACTACAAAAAGCTCTTTCGAGGTATGAAGGCTAAATTCTTTTTCTGGTATTGGAATTCTCGTGTTCTTACAAAACTCCATCGTGTGAAGTTCGAACATAGAACGCTATTGATGTGGGGTATTCAAACTAGTAAAATTGATTTCTGATTGATATAACGTGTTAGAACCCTCGTGTGTTAATGATTCTCTATTTTTGACTTAATTATGTTATACCCCTTTTGGAAAAAAGATCTTACATAAAATAAATGTGATTAAACACTTATTTCTCATATGAAGAAACCTTATGAACTTACACTTGCTAAGGCTAAAGTTGCCAAATGGTTGATTTGAAAGGGAACTCTTTTGTACAAACTATTATCGTTTTAGGAATCCGAAGTGTGGCATTGTGAATACACCTCCACCCGCATACATTGGGGTGAGGCGGCATAGCCGCTTTATGTAGAGTTTCTGGTATTGTGATTGCACCTCCACCCGCATACATTGGGGTGAGGCGGCAGGGCCGCTTTGTATAAAGGTAGTTGCAGAGGATCCCCGACTTAAAAATAATTATAAATGTTATTGAAAGCTCTTAATAAATTTGTTATGGCTTTAACAGCTATCTAAGTTTTTTATTGTTACCAAGATTCATCATATTCATGTTGCATTTCTAAGTCCTTGCATAGGTGTTTGGTTTTCATACTAGTATTATTCGATATGTACTAGCGTCCCTTTTTTCTGAGGTGCTGCATCTTTTATGGATGCAGGTGGTTCAACAACAGAAGGCATTGACCAGTGATAGCGGTACACTCTCTTCCCAGTTGACTTGGTGAGCCGCACTTCATTTCGGGATCGTTCATCTTTTGTTCTTTGTGTATTATGTTTTGAGGTATAGCCGGAGCCTTATTGCCGGCACTATTATTGTACTCTTTTGTGTCTATTAGAGGCTCCGTAGACATGGTATGAGTTGTGTAATGGTATTGGGAAAGTCAAGATAGTAATGTCGTATGCGTATTACATGTTCCACTTCAAACTATGAAAGTGTATGTATTTTGAGACTTTATAAGTGAGGTAACTAATGGTGATGGAATTAGTATTGTTCATGAACCCTCTTGGTGTTAATTAATTAAGTTTATATTCTCTTTATTTATGGGTGAGTTGGTTAGAAACCAATCTAGCAGGCTTGCTCGACCGGGTTATCTCGGTTGAACGCCGGTCGCACTCCCCGAGGTCAGGGTGTAACAAACTTGGTATCAGAACCTAAGGTTTTAAAGTGTCCTAGGATGTATCGGAGCCGTGTCTAGTAGAGTCTTTCTTGTCGGTGTCTTGTCGACCACATCTATAATTAGGAGGCTACTTGTGTCACGACCCCAATTTTCCTCTGAGGATGTCGTGATGGCACCTAGTCTCTAAGACTAGGTAAGCCTAACAATTTTGCGGAATAACTGAATATAAAGGTGAAACTCAAACCCCATCATCTGAAATAAATAAAAACTATGATTCAAAATAGTTACAACTCCCAAAATCCGGTAGAAATAATTCACAAGCTCTAAAGGGAAATGCTAAATATCTCTATATATCAGAGTCTAATGAGAATAAGGAAAACAACATAATAAAGATAGAGGGAGACTCCGAGGTCTGCGGACACTGGCAGATATACCTTGAAGTCTCTACGCATGGGCTAGCTCACTGATACCTGGTCTGGTAGGAAGAACCTGTATCTGCATAAAAAGATGTGCAGAAGAGTAGTATGAGTACACCACAACGGTACCCAATAATTGCAAAGCCTAACCTCGGTGTAGTAGTAAGGTCAGGTCAGGACCCTACTGAAAATAATAGGAAAACAAGGCAGAAGATAAAATGATGTAATGAAATGACAGAGATGTGTAACTAGAAATTCACAGAAGATAACAACACAGAATCAAAGAAGACAATTACAACACGTAAGGAAGCACAATCTTAAAAGTTAAGGAACAACAACAGCAACAACAACAATGCAGCAAAAAGAGGTAAACAATACGGGTCACTCCCGAGGTACCGCCTCGTAGTCCCAAAATAAAATATCTCACAACAGCATGGCAAAAACCTCGTGCAACCAATGATAATCGCACGGTAAAAACCTCGTACCACAATAACACTCCACACGGCAGAAACCTCGTGCCACGATAACACTCTGCACGGTAGAAACCTCGTGCCATAATAATACTCCGCATGGCAGAAACCTCGTGCCAGCACCAAACAGTTATCTCAACCAAAAATCACGAAAACAACACATAACAATTGGAATGATCAAAGTATAGCAAGGAATCCTACAGTTAAAGACTGATATGAAATCAAGAAAACAGGTAATTCAACTAAACATGTTGCATAAATTGCAAGTAAGAGATAAGACACGTAGACATGTGATATTAGGCTAAACATGATGACTACACGTGCCAGAGTAACTCAATTAAGGGAATAAAAGGGAACTATTTAGCAAAAATCGTATTTTTCAACATTTAGCCCGAGTACGCACTCGTCACCTCGCGTACACGGCCTTCACATATTACAAATACCATAACAGTATCAAATCCTAAGGGGAATTTCCCCCACACAAGGTTAGACAAGTCACTTACCTCAAACCTCGCTCAATCAATCAATAAGAAGGCCTTTCCCTTGATTTTCAAACTCTGATCGGCTCGAATCTAGCCAAAACAATTACATACTATAAATATAACTATAAGAAACTAATTTAAATAATGAAACTACGACTTTAGCAAAGAATTGAAAAATCGCTCCAAAAGTCGATTCGGGCCCACATCTCGGAACCAGACCAAAATTATAAAATCCGAACACCTAGTCAATATCGAGTCCAACCATATAAGAATTACTCAAATCTGACCTCAAATCGCCTTTCAAATCCCCAAATTTTAGCCTAAGAAGTTTTCCCAATTTTTCCTCAAATTTCCAACTAAAACACTAATTAAATGATGAAAACAACAATAGATTCGTGTAATATAGACAAAGCCGAGTGAGAATTTCTTACCCCAATGATTTCCTTTCAAATCTCTCGAAACATCGCCACAAACCGAGCTCTCTAAGTCCAAAAATCAAAGTGAGATCAAACCCTCAAATTTAGGCCTTTTCTGCCCAGTAAAGTCACACCTTTGAACCCACATCTGCATCTGCGGACTCCGCACTTGCGGAATTTCCATCGCAGGTGCGGTTCTCACTTAGCCCAGCAACTTCTGCTTCTGCGAACAAAAATGTGCATCTGCGCTCTCGCTTCTACGAAAGGGCTCCGCTTCTGCGACCCTAGGCTTGGCTAGCCTTTCCGCTTCTGTGCTTCCTCCATCGCCCTTGCGAGTCTGCTTCTGCGGAACTCTGACCGCATCTGTGGTCTTAGCTGGGAAGTCTAATTTTGCTTTTGCAGCTCGATGGCCGCTTCTACGGTACCGCACCTGCGGCCCAAAGTGCGCAGGTGCCTTGCACCAGACACAACAATGCTTTAGCTTTTATTTTTCCACAAGTCCAATATTATTCCGGATTTAATTTGAATCACACCCGGGGCTCTGTCTGAATATACTAACAAGTCCTAAAACATTATAAGAACTTATTCAAGCCTTCAAATCACATCGAACAACACTAAAAATATGAATTGCGCATCGATTCAAGCCTAATGAACTTTAGAACTTCTAACTTCTGCATTCAACGCCGAAACCTATCAAATCACGTCCAATTGACCTCAAATTTTGCACACAAGTCATAATTGACATTATGGATCTACTCCAACTTCCAAAATCAAAATCCGATCCCAATATCAAAAAATCCACTTCCGATCAAACTCCTAAGACAAAAATCACCCTACAGAGCTATTGGGACTGTCGGAACTCCATTCCGGAGTCGTATTCACACAATTCAAACTATGGTCAATTCCTAGAACATAAACTTTCAATTTAGGGACTATGTGTCCCGTCTCACTCTGAAACCAAAAATCAAACCTCCTGGCAAGGCACGTAACCACAAAATTAGATAGAGGGACCAATAAATTGGGGTTCGGGGCTAATACTCTCAAAATGACCGGTCGGGTTGTTACAACTTGGGCATTTAGGAATAATACCCTTCTTTGATGTTCTCGATCGTGCAATAATGTTGATTGTAAGATTGTTCCTCTTTTAACTCGTGCTTTGCTCTAAATTTCAGTACATGGAGCCTAGGAAGAATGCAATAATTGGTTAAGGAGCCGGTGTCACCCCAGGAGTGGTAGTTTATTCTATATTTGATGATGCGGGTGAGCACCCGGGGGTGAGGATATTCCCCCAATTACTACACCGCCTGAATCTACTATTCTTGCTCAGACTGCACCAGTTCCTACACCTAATGAGGGTGCAACGGTCCCTCCAACTGATATTCCAGTTCCACCTCCAGCTCCAGTTTTTGGTCCCGGTGTTTCTGATGGGAATCTTAGGGGAGCTATACAGATGTTGGCTCAGATAGTGGCCTCCCAAGCCAAGAGATCAAATATTGCACCCACTTCTTCTAGTCATCCAGGGGATTCCGCTAGTTCCATAGGTGAACATGTTTCTCTAGTTGGATCCTCAAGTGTTCACAGGTACTGATCCTAAGGAGGACACCAGGGCTTCATTGTTGAGATGCACAAGACTCTCCGAGTTATGCGTACTACTAAGACGGAGGGAGTGGAGTTGGCCTCCCACCGCCTGAAATGGGTGACCTATTCTTGGTTTGAGATGTGGGAGGAGTTTCGTGAAGAGGGAAGCCCTTCGGTGAGGTGGAGTGAGTTCACTGATGCCTTTATGGATCATTTCTTGCCTGCTGAGACTAAGGCGGCCCGTGCCTCTGAGTTTGAGAGCCTGAAGCAGGGTAGCATGAGTGTGTGCGAGTACCATATGAAGTTCGCACGCCTGTCAAAGTATGCTATTCACATGTTACCCACTATGGAGGCTAGAGTGCGCCGGTTTGTGCAGGGCCTTAGCCCCTTGGTTATTAATGAGGCCGCTACAACTTCCTTGAATTCTGATATAAACTATGGTAAGATGGTGGCATTTGCTCAAGCTATAGAGAACCGTAAACTGAAAAATAAAATAGAGCGTGAGGGTAGCAGTAAGGCCCGATTTGTGGGCAACTTGGTGATTCCTACAGTGGTGGTGGAGGTAGATCAGCATTTAGGGGAGGGTAATCAGGGCCATCTCATCCATTTGCTCAGTCTTCGATGAGTGCACAGCCATCTGGGCCTAGTCAAGGCAACAAGGGACCCCACCAGCAGGGTCATCCTGGAGAGAGATTCTAGCAGCAGCGGAGG
Organism: Nicotiana tabacum; assembly: GCF_000715075.1. Lineage (NCBI taxonomy): Eukaryota > Viridiplantae > Streptophyta > Magnoliopsida > Solanales > Solanaceae > Nicotiana > Nicotiana tabacum. The sequence continues at coordinate 47,540,539 of NC_134092.1, forward strand.
CCCCCATGCCCCAAGTGTGGGAGGATGCACTTTAGGGTCTACTTCATGGACCTACCTATATGCTACGGGTGTGGTATGAGGGATCACATTCAGAAGGATTGCCGCTCGTCCCGCCGGATAATAGGTAGAAGTGCAGCGTAGCCAGCTAGTTCTGCAGCTACTACATCCACAACACCGCCTCCAGCTCGAGGAACCCCAACACCCACAGGGCGTGGTATAGCTAGGGGTGGTACACAAAGTTCGGGAGGACCCAGTAGATTTTATGCAATGCGGAGGCGTCGGGATTCAGAGGCTTCTCCAGATGTTGTCACAGGTATATTGACTGTCCAATCCCATGATGTATATGCTCTTATTGATCGTAGTTCTACTTTATCCTATGTCACTCCTTATGTTACTATGGAATTTGGGATAGAACCAGAACAACTTCATGAGCCGTTATCTGTATCTACTCTGGTTGGCGAGTCTATTATGGCCACGAGGGTTTATAGGTATTGTGTTGTCACGGTGTGTGGCCGGGACACCCTGGCCGATCTCATTGAATTGGGGATGGTTGATTTTGATGTAATAATGGGGATGGACTGGTTTTATTCATGTTTCGCTAAGATTGATTGTCAAACCAGGACAGTTAGGTTTGAATTTCCAAATGAGTTAGTGATTGAATGGAAGGGGGATGATGTGGTGCCAAAGGGTAGGTTTATTTCTTACCTTAAGGCCACGAAGATGATTAACAAAGGGTGTATCTACCATTTGGTCTGGGTTACGGACACCGATGTTGAGGCACCTACACTTGAGTCTATGCCAATTATGAATGAATTTCCGGAGGTCTTTCCGGATGAGCTCCCTGGGATCCTGCCAGACAGGGAGACTAATTTTAGGATTGATGTGATGCCAGGCACACAGCCTATATCCATTCCACCCTACATAATGGCACCAACAGAATTGAAGGAGCTAAAAGAACAATTGAAGGATTTGTTAGAGAAGGGTTTCATCCGGTCGAGTATGTCGCTTTGGGGCGCACCGGTCCTCTTTGTAAGAAATAAAGATGGGTCATTAAGGATGTGTATTGATTATCGGCAGCTCAACAAGGTTACAATCAAGAATAAATACCCACTGCCAAAGATAGATGACTTGGTTGATCAATTGCAGGGTGATAAGTACTTCTCCAAGATCGATTTAAGATCCGGGTATCACCAATTGAAGATCAGGGAGTAGGATATTCTGAGAACAGCTTTCAGGACCCGGTATAGGTACTTTGAATTTTTGGTAATGTCTTTTGGGCTAACAAATGCCCCAACAGTTTTCATGGATCTTATGCATCGAGTCTTCAAGCCTTTTCTTGACTCATTAGTGATAGTGTTTATTGGCGATATCCTTTTATATTTGTGAAGTTGAGAGGACCATGTCGGTCATCTCAGGGTAGTTCTGTAGACTCTATACCAGCACAAGTTATATGCGAAGCTTTCGAAATATGAATTTTGGCTTGAATCTGTCATGCTCTAGGGTTATGTCATCTCCAAAGAAGGAATTGAGATTGATCTTCAGAAGATTGCAGCTGTGAAGAATTGGCCTAGAACTACTACCCCAACAGAGATTCGTAGTTTCTTGGTCTTAGCTGGATATTACATGAAGTTTGTAAAGGGGTTCTTTACTCTTGCCTCTCCGCTGACTAAATTGACACAGAAGGGGGTTAAGTTCCAATGGTTAGATGTTTGTGAAAGAAGCTTCCAGGAGTTGAAATCAAGATTGACTACGGCACTAGTATTGACCCTATCAGAGGGTACATATGGGTTTGTGGTATATTGTGATGCTTCAAGAATCGGACTTGGGTGTGTATTAATGCAACATGGCAAGGTGATAGCTTATGCTTCTAGGCAACTCAAGAATCATGAAAAAAACTATCCAACCCATGACTTAGAGATTGCAGCGGTGGTCGTTGCGTTGAAGATTTGAGGTCATTATTTGTATGGGGTCCATGTGGATATATTCACGGACCATAAGAGCCTTCAATATATTTTCAAACAGAAGGAATTGAATCTGAGGCAGAGAAGATGGCTTAAGTTACTCAAGGATTATGACATTGATATTTTGTATCATCCGGGAAGGCTAATGTTGTTATGGATGCTCTTAGCTAGAAATCTATAGGTAGTTTGGCTCACTTGGAGGCATATCAAAGGTCGTTGGCCAAAGAGGTTTATCAGGTGGCTAGTTTTGGAGTTCGTCTTGTGGACTCAAGTGAAGGAGGGGTGATTGTGCAAAATAGGGTTGAATCATCGCTTGTGGTGGAAGTCAAGGAGAAGCAATACAATGATCCATTATTGGTACAATTGAAGGAGGGAATTCATAAACATAAGACCATGTCCTTTTCTCTTGGCGTGTATGATGGTACACTAAGGTACCAAGGGCGACTATGTGTTCCAAATGTGGATGGTCTCCGGGAAAGAATCATGACCAAGGCTCACACTTCTAGGTATACCGTGCACCCGGTCTCTACAAAGATGTATCATGATCTTAGGGAAGTCTACTGGTGGAATGATATGGAGAGGAATGTAGCAGACTTTGTGGCAAGATGTCCAAATTGTTAGCAAGTGAAGGCCGAGCACCAAAGGCCCGATGTGTTGGCACAGAACATAGAAATTCCAATGTGAAAGTGGGAGATGATCAATATGGACTTTGTGGTGGAACTACCTCACACGCCTGGTAAGTTCGATTCGATTTGGGTAATTGTGGACCGGCTCACGAAATTAGCACAGTTCTTACTATTAAGGCTACCGACCCAGCAGAACAGTATGCTCAGTTGTATATCAAGGATATAGTCAGGTTGCATGGCACTCCAGTTTCTATTATCTCATATAGAGGGGAACAGTTCACAGCTAATTTTTGGAAGAATTTTCAGCAAGGTTTGGGTACTCAGGTGAATCTTAGTACAGCATTTCACCCGCAGACTGACGGGCAGGCAGAGCGGACTATTCAGATGCTTGAGGATATGTTGGGCGCTTATGTTCTTGACTTCAAGGGTAGTTGGGATGATCATTTGCCGCTCATAGAGGTTTCCTACAACAACAGTTATCATGCTAGCATTCAGATGGTATCGTTCGAGGCTTTATATGGTAGGACATGTAGATCTCCCATTGGGTGGTTCGAGATTGGGGAAGCAGAGTTGATAGGGTCAGACCTCGTGCATCAGGCTATAGAAAAGTTTAAGATTATTATAGAACGGTTGAGAACTACCCAGAGTCGTCAGAAGTCCTATTCGGATATATGTCATAGGGATTTGGAGTTCAAAGAAGATGATTGGGTATTCTTGAAGGTTTCACCTATGAAGGGTATAATGCGATTTGGTAAGAAAGGAAAATTGAGTCTGAGGTATGTCGGACCGTACAGAAGCATTCAGAGGATTGTCCAGGTGGCTTATAGGCTAGAACTACCTCCAGAGATGTCTTTAGTGCACCCGGTGTTTCATGTATCCATGTTGAAGAAGGTGGTTAGAGATCCGTCGCTTATTGTTCCGGTTGAGACTATTGAGGTAAATGAAGAATTGACTTATGAAGAAATTCCAGTTGCCATTCTTGATAGGCAAGTTCGAAAGTTAAGGAACAAAGAGATTGCCTCCGTGAAAGTACTATGGCGAAACCAACAGGTTGGCGAGGCCATCTGGGAGGCCGAGGAAGAAATGAAGAAGAAATACCCTCATTTGTTTGAATAACCATGTATTTATAAAGTTTTGTTCTATAAAACAAAATGTGTTAAGAGTTTACCTTCTATGAATTATGTATCATTTGTACAGTTGATGTTAAGGGTGTTCCTTTTTGGTGATATACTGCTCGTAGGGCCACGGTTGCCGTTGTGTTTATGTTATGTTATGTCATTGGTTCATGTATATGTTGTTAGGGTTGGTTTCTAGGATTATCTGACAGCTGGATAGGCCCAGTTACAGGGGAAACTCTAGCGAAAATTTTGGAAATTTGGGGAGTTAGTCAAAAGTTGGAACTGCTGGTGTGTTATAGCAGCTGAGTTACATTGGTTTCTAATGGCAGATTTTGGCCCACATTCGAGGACGGATGATCTTAAGCGGGGGAAGATGTAAGGCCCCATAAATTTTTACCTAAAACCCCGGGTTTTGTGGTGCTGAAGTAGGCTTAAGTGTTGATGAGTGTGTCACCTTGGGGCGCACCGGTCCTCTTTGTAAGAAAGAAAGATGGGTCATTAAGAATGTGCATTGACTATCGGCAGCTCAACAATGTCACGATCAAGAATAAGTACCCACTGCCAAGGATAGATGATTTGTTTGACCAATTGCAGGGTGCTAAGTATTTCTCCAAGATTAATTTAAGATCTGTGTATCACCAATTGAAGATCAGGGAGTAGGATATTCCGAGAATAGCTTTCAGGACCCAGTATGGGCAATTTGAATTTCTGGTAATGTCTTGTTGGCTAACAAATGACCTAGCAGCTTTCATGGACCTCATGAATCGATTCTTCAAGCCTTTTCTTGACTCCTTTGTGATAATGTTCATTGATGATATTCTGGTATATTCACAAAGTCGAGGGGACCATGCCAATCATCTCAGGGCAGTTCTATAGACTCTATATCAACACAAGTTGTATGTGAAGTTTTCGAAATTTTGGCTTGACTCTGTTACATTCTTGGGTCATGTCATCTCCAGAGAAGGAATTAAGGTTGATCCTCAAAAGATTGCAGCTATGAAGAATTTGCCTAGACCTACAACTCCAACAGAGATTCGTAGTTTCTTGGGCTTAACCAAGTATTACAGGAAATTTGTGGAGGGGTTCTCCACTCTTGCCTCTCCATTTACTAAATTGATGCAGAAGGCGGTTAAGTTCCAATGGTCAGATGCTTGTGAAAGGAGCTTCCAAGAGTTGAAATCAAGATTAACTACGGCACCGGTGTTGACCCTACCAGAAGGTACAGATGGGTTTATGGTATATTGTGATGCTTCAAGAATCGGACTTGGGTGTTTGTTAATGCAACATGGCAAGGTGATAGTTTATGCTTTAAGAAAACTTAAGAAACATGAAAAGAATTATCCAACACATGATTTAGAGCTTGTGGGAGTGGTATTGCATTGAAGATTTGGTGCCATTATCTGTATAGGGTCCATGTGGATATATTCACGGACCATAAGAGCCTCCAATACATTTTCAAACATAAGGAATTGAGTTTGAGGCAGTGAATATGTCTTGAGTTACTCAAGGATTATGACATCGATATTCTGTATCATCCGGAGAAGGCTAATATTGTAGCGGATGCTCTTAGCTGAAAATCTATGGGTAGTTTGGCTTACTTGGAGGCATATCAAAGGTTGTTGTCCAAGGAGGTTCATCGTTTAGGTAGTTTGGGAGTTCGTCTTGCGGATTCTAGTGAAGGAGGAGTGATTGTGCAAAATAGGGCTGAATTATCGCTTGTTGTGGAAGTCAAGGAAAAGCAGTACAACGACCCATTATTGGTAGGGGATTCATAAACATAATACCATAGCCTTTTCTCTTGGCATGGATGATGGTACACTAAGTTACCAAGGGTGGCTATGTGTTCCAAATGTGGATGGTCTCCAGGAAAGAATCATGACCGAGGCTCACACTTCTAGGTATTCCGTGCACCCGAGCTCTACAAAGATGTATCATGATCTTAAGGAAATCTACTGGTGCAATGATATGAAGAGGAGTGTAGCGGACTTTGTGGTGAGATGCCCAAATTGTCAACAAGTAAAGGCCGAACACCAACGGCCCGGTGGGTTGGCACAAAACATAGAAATTCCAATGTGGAAGTGGGAAATGATCAATATGGACTTTGTGGTGGGACTACCTCGCACGCCTTGTAAGTATGACTCGATTTGGGTGATTGTGGATCGACTCATGAAATCAGCTCACTTCTTACCTATTAAGGCTACCAACACTGTAGAACAGTATGCTCAGTCGTATATCAAGGAAATAGTCAGGTTGCATGGCACTCCAGTTTCTATTATCTAAGATCGATGGGCACAATTCACAACTAACTTTTGGAAGAAATTTCAGCAAGGTTTGGGTAATTAGGTGAATCTTAGTACAGCCTTTCACTCGCAGACTGACGGGCAGGCAGAGCGGACTATTCAGACGCTTGAGGATATCTTGCGCGCTTATGTTCTTGACTTCAAGGGTAGCTAGGATGATCATTTGCCAATCGTAGAATTTTCCTACAACAATAGTTATCATGCTAGTATTCAGATGGCACCATTCGAGGCTTTATATGGTAAGAGATATAGGTCTCGCATTGGGTGGTTTGAGATTGAGGAAGCAGAGTTGACAGGACCAGACCTCGTGCATCAGGATATGGAGAAGGTTAGGATCATTAAGGATCGGTTAGAAACTGCTCAAAGTCGTCAAAATTCCTATTCGGATGTGCGTCGTAGGGATTTGGAGTTCAAATAGGATAATTGGGTATTCTTGAAGGTTTCCCCCATAGAGGTCATAATGTGGTTTGGTAAGAAAGGGAAGTTGAGTCCGTGGTATGTAGGACCATACAGAATCATTCAGTGGATTGGTCGGGTGGCGTACAGGCTTGAACTACCTCCAGAGATGTCTTTAGTGCACCCGGTGTTCCACGTATCCATGTTGAAGAAGGTGGTTGGGGATCCATCGCTCATTGTTCCGGTTGATACAGTTGAGGTTAATGAAGAATTGACTTATGAAGAAATTCCAATTGCAATTCTTGATAGGCAAGTTCGAAATTTGAGGAATAAATAGATTTCCTCCATGAAAGTGTTATGGCAAAACCAATAAGTCGAAGAGGCCACCTGGAAGGCCAAGGAAGAGATGAAGAAGAAGTATCCTAATGTATTTGAATAGTTATGTAATTGTATCCATGATGTTGAAAGTTAACTTTCTATAAATTATGTTTCCCCTATACGGCTTATGTTAAGGTTGCTCCTCCTTGGTAATGTAATGTTTAATGGCATTGTGGACGGTGTTGTTTCCCTATTGTTCTACATCGTTGTGTTATGGTTATGTTGTTAGGACTGGTTTTGGAATTCTCTGGCAGGTGGATAGGCCCTAATTATAGGGGAGACTCTGGCGAAATATTTGGAAATTTAAGGAGTTAGTCAAAAATTTGGAACTATTGGCGTGTGTTATAACAGCTGAGTCACATTGGGTGCTAATGGTGAATTTTGACCCTCATTCAAGAACGAATGATCCTAAGCGGGGGAGGATGTAAGGCCCCATAAAATGTTACCTAAAACCTGAAGTTTTGTGGTGCCGAGGTAAGCTAATGTGTTTGAGGATTGTAGAAATTATTTGCGGCGAGCTTGCTCGCTGCGGTACGAACTTTTGGGGTTGCTCAGTGCATCGAGGAGTTGAAGGAAAATGTTTGCAGAACATGGTCGTTCTGCGGTGCACTATGCGACTGCAGAACCAGTTTGCGGACCGCAGATCGACTGCGGATTGAAGCAGAAAGATTTGCCAATTGTGAGGACCATTGTGCAGCCCATTGTGCGGCCGCAGAACCATTTTGCGGGCCGTAGATCCCATCGCAGATCCAGCATGAGAAATTTCTGAAGGAGATTCTGCGATCCATTATGCGATCGCAGAACTATCGCAGAGTGAAGCAGAAATGCCCAGTTCTGGAGGGCTATTTTGCGGACCGCAAAAGGGTTATGCGGTCGCATATGCGACCGCAGATCTACGTCGGGGCTCCATTTTGCCAATCTCATAACCTGACCCCCATTTCATTTATCGAGCCTAAGGGTTTATTTTTGGGGGACTACCTGATATTTTTTAGAGAGGGGAGGGCTATTCTAGAGTGAGAAAAGGAAGGATTAAGGATTTCACTACTCTACTCTGATCAAACCTTGGGAATTTCATCAAAAGGAACTTGCTAGGTCTTCAAAAGGTAAGAATTTCTTCCCCCAAATCTTCAATTTTGGGTTTGTGTTGATTGTGGGTGATGACGGTAGATTTTATCACATGCATGAACTAATAGAGACTAGGGGGAAGTTGTTGAACAATCTTGGCTGGTTTTGTTATTGAATTAGTTGAGGGAAAGGTCGGGTCATAGTTGCAACTGCCCTTACCATGCAAATTCCTCTAATCGTGCTTATAATTCTCTCCTACTTTATAGATTGGAATCGTTAGGAGTGTTGGGACATTATTGTGGCACTACGAAAAGCTCTTTCGAGGTATGAAGGCTAAACTCTTTTTCTGGTATTGGAATTCCCGTGTTCTTACAAAACTCCATTGTGTGAAGTTCGAATATGGAACGCTATTGATGTGGGGTATTCAAACTAGTAAAATTGATTTTTGTTTGTCATAACATGTTAGAATCCTCGTGTGTTAATGATTCTCTATTTTTTACTTAATTATGTTATACCCCTTATGGGAAGAAAATCTTGTATGAAATCAATGTGATTAAACACTTATTTCTCATATGATGAAACCTTATGAACTTACACTTGCTAAGGCCAAAGGTGCCAAATGGTTGATTTAAAAGGGAACTCTTTTGTACAAACTACTATCGTTTTGGGAATCCTAAGTGTGGCATTGTGAATACACCCCCACCCGCATATATTAGAGTGAGGTGGCGAGGCCGCTTTGTATAGAGTTGTGGTATTGTGATTACACCTCCACCCGCATACATTGGGGTGAGGCGGAAGGGCCGCTTTGTATAGAGTTTGTGGTATTGTGAATACACCTCCACCTGCATACATTGGGGTGAGGCGGCAGGGCCGCTTTGTGTAGAGTTTCTGGTATTGTGATTGCACCTCCACCTGCATACATTGGGGTGAGGCGGCAGGGCCGCTTTGTGTAAAGGTAGTTGCAGAGGATCCCCGACTTAAAAAAAATTATCAATGTTATTGAAAGCTCTTAATAAATTTGCTATGGCTTTAACAGCTATCTAAGTCTTTGATTGTTACCATGATTTATCATATTCATGTTGTATTTCCAAGTCCTTTCATAGGTGTTTGGTTTTCATACTAGTACTATTCGACATGTACTAACGTCGCTTTTTCCGGGGCGCTGCATATTTAATGGATGCAGGTAGTTCCACAGCGGAAGGCATTGACCTGTGATAGCGGTACACTCTCTTCCCAGTTGACTTGTTGAGCCCCACTTCATTTCGGGGTCGTTCATCTTTTGTCCTATGTGTATTATGTTTTGAGGTATAGCAGGAGCCTTGTTGCTAGCACTATCATTGTACTCTTTTGTATCTATTAGAGGCTCCGTAGACATGGTGTGGGTTGTGTAATGGCATTGGGAAAGTCAAGATAGCAATGTCGTATGTGTATTACATGTTCCACTCCAAACTATGAACGTTTATGTATTTTGAGACTTTATATATGAAGTAACTAATGGTGATGGAATTATTGTTGTTCATGGACCCTCTTGGCGTTAATTAATGAAGTTTATCTTCTCTTTATTTATGTGTGAATTGGTTAGAAGGTAATCTAGCAGGCTTGCTCGGCCGGGTTATCTCGGTTGAACACCGGTCGCACTCCCCGAGGTCGGGGCGTGACTTGTACGGATAAAATCGGGGACAATGTTACCCCTGATTCCTGAATAAAGAGATGAGAGGGAAGCAAGGTCCAATGCAACTTCAAGCGAAGACGAAGGGTCCCTCGTGTCGGACCTCGGGAGGGATGAACGATGTATATGGGAACGGGCACGGCTAAACAACTGATCTGGGCCAAGTACAGTTTTGAGACCACGTGAAAAGGTAAAGAGTTGAGCATGATATGTAGGGAGCCATAATATTCGCCCTCAACCGGATATTACGGTGCAAAGCCCGTCCGATATCAACTACGGATCGACATTTACCAGAAAAAAAAGATTTTTACCTTATTTAGACTTGTACTTGGATTGAAATTTTTCTACTACATAAAGGGGAGAATTGTTTTATTCTAACACATTGTTGACACGCATATCAAAGAAATAAAAATTTATTTTTGTCTTCTAGCTATTATTCAAAGTGTTCTTCAGTTACTCTCTTCTTTAATTGCAACCGAGCCCATATCGAGGGTTCGATCGAGGCTGAATTTCAGTGTTCAACTTAAGACCAGGCTTGATTGTTCCATTGCAATTGGTTTGATCATTCATTCTCTCTTTAATCTAATTATTTGTTGTTCTCATATCATTCGTATTGAATTAAATCACGTATCCTTTAAACCACGTACAAATTTAATTGTTACTCATTTTTAAAGGTAAACAGTTTGGCGCCCACCGTGGGGATAAGGATAATAGTGGTGATTTGATACGAATCTCCATAACACACCCTATTTTATACTTGTTATTTGAAGTTTTGATTTCAACTAACCTAAGGATGTCACATTCTCAATCTGCCCACTTGCACGTTGATGCCAAGTTGGGACACCACGACGAAAACAATAACGTGGTACCTAGGAATGAAGTGCCCCTGTTGATCCTAATGGTGTCCCATTCGAAGACTTGGTCAATGCTAACTCACAGGTTTCCATCAACATCAATCTGCCAACCGACCTCGAAAACAGCATTCACGGGGCACCCAGGTCATCGGCTCGAGAAGCACTCGAAGGGGAAGGTGATAGGGTTAGCTTGTGGTTGATTTTTAAAATGTTGCAAGCTCGGCAAGCGGCAATAGCGTAGTTGCAAACCCAGAGTCACGTCTCTAAAAGGATCGAGCCCAAGCGGATCGGGGAAAACACTCAAAGGGATGAACAAGTTGTCGTGGAACCGGATGAATTTTAGTCCCGGGGAAACTTCCAAGATGATGAAGATGCTCGAATCATTGACAAAGCGGGTGGAGTCTAGTGAGTAAAAGACAGAGGCCAACAACAAGAAGGTGGAAACTTATAACTCCAGGGTCGATCAGATCCTGGGAGCACCCCCAATATTGAAGGGGCTGGATTTCAAAAAATTCATTCAGAAACCTTTCCCCCCGTGTGCGGCACCGAAGCTGATCCCGAAGAGGTTTCGAATGCCCGACATTCCCAAGTATAATGAGACCACAAATCCAAATGAGAATGTAACCTCCTATACATACACAATCAAGGGAAATGACCTGGAAGATGATGATATCGAGTCGGTTTTGTTGAAAACATTTAGGGAAACCTTGTCCAAGGGAGCAATGATATAGTATCACAACTTTCCTCCGAATTATATTGATTCGTTTGTTATGCTTGCGGATGCTTTCGTAAAGGCCCATGCCAGTGCCATCAAGGTCTAGACGAGGAAGTCGAACCTTTTCAAAGTCAAGCAAAGGAATAACGAGATGCTTAGGGAGTTCGTATCGAGGTTCCAGATGGAATGAATGGACCTGCACCCAATCGCGGATGATTGGGTTGTTCATGCATTTACTCAAGGGCTCAACCCCCAAAGTTCTGTGGCTTCTCAGAAAATGAAGAAAAACTTAGTGGAGTACCCGGCGGTCACCTGGGCCGACATCTATAACAGGTATCAATCAAAGATCAGAGTCGAGGACGACCAATTGGGCCCTCTTTTTGGTCTGTTTACCCCAACAGAACAAATGACAGGTCCACGAGAATCATCGACTAGGGGCCAAGGCCAGTCCGAGATCGATACCAACCGTACGGTGCGGATTAGAGAGGAAATGGATCCGGCGCCACCCAATAAGGAACGACAAGAGAAATGATCAAGGACCGAGCAACCAAGGTCTGATGAGCAAAAGCGATTTTGATAAGTCACACGGGGGTAGGGAAGGGCTGAGATTCTCAAAATACAATTTCAACATGGATGCCGCAAGTATAGTGTCAGTGATAGGGCGCATTAAAGAAACCAAGTGGCCTAGACACTGCAGTCTGATCCCCCCTAGAGGGATCATAGCTTGGTGTGTAAATACCATGATACTCACGGTCATAGGACCGAAGATTGTCGACAGCTAATAGAAGAAGTAGCTCGATTATTCAACAACGAACACCTTCGAGAATTCCTAAGCGAACGGGCCAAAAACCACTCCAGCAATAGGTGCGCCAACAAATAGGTTGAACAAGAGAAGCCCCAGTATGTGATCAACATGATCATTGGGGGAGTGGATGCCCCTCAAGGGCCAATGATAAAATGCACCAAAGTTTCTATCATGAGGGAAAATGCACCTGAGATTATGTCACAGAAGGGGCCATCTCGTTCAGTGGTGAACACGTGGAGGGCACCGTCCAGCCTCACAATGATGCACTGGTAATATCAATACTTATCAACAAATATTGGGTCAAACGTGTGTTGATTGGTCCAGGTAGTGTCACGTCCTGACCTTGGGGAGCGCGAGCGACGCTCGACTGAGTTACCCAAGTCAAGAAAGTCTACTTTGTGCCTACCATTCAACCCTACCCATGAATAATTTGAGGATGAATATAAAGAGTTAGACTAATAAAGAGAATTGTATGTACAACACCAACCTTCATTTTTATAGGAGCTTCATTTATAGTTACCAAAATATTTCAAATTCATAGTTAAAGAGGAAACATCCAACAATTTCAACAACATTTATAACTAGTTTTCCCCACTCGAAACACAACCCACAGTATGTCTACGGATCCTCTAAGTGAACAAGAGTACAATATGGAAGTGTCGGTGACAAGGCCCCGACTATACCTCAAAACACAATGTGCAAGATCAAATGACATAAGGCCCCAAGGTAGAATAGGGCTCACCAAATCAACTGAGAAGAGGTACACCTATCAAGAACCTGATCCACCTGCTGCGGAGTCACCTGCATCCATTAAAGATGGAGCATCCCCGGCAAAAGGAACGTTAGTACATATGGAATAGTACTAGTATGTAAATCTAAATACCCTCTCTTGGAATAGAATGCCAACATAAGAAGGAGAGAAACATGGAATCAATGAGAAACTCAAGCAATACTAAATGCCAAGTTAAAACATAACCAATTATAATTAAGTATTAACAATTTTGATTGGGAGATCTTTAGCACCGATACACCATCGTGCTTATAGCACGGAGTTTGTTCTCTGCCTGATCAGCTAAGCCATCTCACACCAAAGTATGAGGCTCGACATCAAAACATAACACCATCATGTGCGCGACATTCCATCCGATCTCTACCCGATCGGCTAAGCCATCTCACCCCAAAGTATGAGGGTCGACATCAAAACACAACACCACCATGTGCATGATATGGCATCTAATATCTGCTCGATCGGCTAAGTCATCTCACCCCAAAGTATGAGGGTCGACATCAAAACACACCACCACCGTGTGCGCAACATGGCATCCGATCTCTGCCCGATCGGATAAGCCATCTCACCACAATATCGTGTGGGTCGACATCGACTTTTGCTAGCAATCATCTCATCCAAATTAAGGGGAATAATCTTAGTACACTCATCCCAATTAAGGGGAATAATCCCAACACATCATCACGGAAATTTACCCCTCAATCACACCTACACTGGCACGTGGATGAGGGCTGTAACAACCCCCTTCCTCGGCTCGCTAACGATACTCCCAAAAACATTCATTTGTTTATTTATTTAGGATAAAGGAAATAGAAATATAATTATATCCATCTTATTGTCTTTCATACCATTCATCGCTTCATTATCACTTTTAACCATTCACAACATCTTCATTTTGTTGGCTCTCTTGGCCATACATAATATTCTTCATTCATGGCACGATGGCTGCATTTCTTTTTTCACACTTTCATTTCTTTATATCCAATGATCAATATCATAAACACCAATATATAGACATTCAGGAAATCATAGCTTTAAGTTCATTAGTAATGAGTGACTTGAACACATTGAATTTCTTTTAGAGAGTTTAGCACAATGATTGGCAATTAAAACACAATTTAAAATCGTAAGCGATTAATTATAAGGCCCCGTAAAATTTTGCAAAAGAAAATAATGTTTCATGGTGATGGACTAGGCTTACGTGTTTGAGGATTGTAGAAATTTTTTGTGGCGAGCTTGCGAGCTGCAGCTTAGACTTTTTTGTGTTGAACAATGTACCGGAAAGTAAAGAAAAATTTTTGAAAGAAAACCGCATTACTGCGGTCCATTATGCGACCGCAAAATCACTCTACGGGCCCCATAATGGCCACAGGAGTGAGGCAGGAGAGGGCCAGTTTGGATGCAATTCTGGGGTCGACTATGTGATAGCATAACTATTTTGCGGTTCATTATGCGACCGCAGAACAGGTCTGCGGGCCGCATAGTGACCGCAGACACAGACAGATATTTGCCAGTATTGGACACCAATTATGCGACCGATATGCGGTCCACATATCGATTATGCGATCGCAGACCTTGTTCAGGAGCTCCATTTTTGGGTTTTTAAAACCCGACCCTACTTCGTTAAATACACTCTTTGGGCCATTTTTGAGCTATAATTTGACATTTTAGAGTGAGAGAGATTGCCCTAGAGTGAGAAGGTGTTCTTCAATTCTTGCCCAAGTTTTGGAAGATTAAGAAGGAAAACTCACTAGGGCTTCATCCTAGAGGTAAGATTCTACACCCTAAACCCTAATTTCGAAATCTTCTGAAAATGGGTAACTAGCAAGATAAATTTTGGGCATGAGAGTTGTTTATTTTACATGCATGTGTTATCAAAGGGTGTAGGAAGATTGTTGAGCTAAAAATGGTAAAGATTGGGTTGTGGGATGATGGAATCCTCCATAAAGGACCTTGAAACCTTAATGCACACCTAGTATTTGATAAAATGCTCAAATGAGCTAGAACCATAATTATCTTCCTAATTTTTATTCAATTTGTTATATTTCTATAATAGATTGAAGTTGCTAAGACTTCCGGAATATTTTGGAGTTTAAGGAAGCTCAATTGAGGTATGTTGGCTAAACTCTTCTCTTAGAATTGTATCCCACGGTATTCATGTGAATTATGTAAGTCCCGAGTGGTTTATTATAAAATTGGCTATTCCGAGTAAGATTGGGTTGAAAGATATATGTTCAAAAAGTATTCCAAATGCTTTATTTATGTTATGTTATCAATTGAGGATGTGTTAAAAATATGGGTTGTGCATTAGAAATTTTCGACTTCAAGTTAATTTCAAATGAAGTCTATTATGCCAAATTTTGTGAAGAATCTCTATGTGCCTTAAACTCGTAATTGCTCACATGTGTACTACATGCCTTGATTTGAATTGTTGTTGTTGTTGTTGTTGTTGTTAATGATGTTGATGTTAGAAAATGAAAATGTGAGCATGAAATACTAAATATGGCCAACGTGCCAAGAATGATCTTATAATTATGGCCATTAGTGCCAATGAAATGAAAAGATGTGAAAGTAATATGAAATGTGGTGATTGATATAAAAAGGTTGATGTCTCGAATGAGACGGCCTAGCCGGTCGATGGTGATCGAACACCATGTCGCACACATGGTGGTGATTGTGCTGGAAATTGTAATTGAAATTGTGATTGTGGTCGATGTCCCTAATGGATAGCCT
Source organism: Nicotiana tabacum (assembly GCF_000715075.1). Classification (NCBI taxonomy): domain Eukaryota; kingdom Viridiplantae; phylum Streptophyta; class Magnoliopsida; order Solanales; family Solanaceae; genus Nicotiana; species Nicotiana tabacum. The sequence goes on from NC_134092.1 coordinate 47,555,946, forward strand.
AGTCGATGGGGTCATGATCGAACTCCGTGTTAAAGACGGTGGTATCGATATTGAGAGTAATTGTGGTTGATGTCTCTAATGAGATAGCCTAGCCGATTAGGTCGTGATAGGACTCCGTGTAGAGAGTACGGTGGTACTGGTATTGTGAATAATGGTATTATGGACAATGGTATATCGATACTAAAAATCTCCCAATATGAGATATGGAAATTAATTGAAACACTGTCTTGATCCTAAATTGAGATTTGATGTTGATTAAGGCTTCCATTAACATTATGATAATCTTGTTTGTATTATTTGTCATTCTATTGAGAGGGTGTTTAGTTATACATACTAGTACTATTCGACAGTACGAACATCCCTTTTGTCGGGGGCGCTGCATCTTTAAATGGATGCAGGTGGTTCCACAGCAGGAGATATTGATCAGTGATAGAAGTACACATTCTTCCCAGCTGACTTGGTGAGCCCCACTTCATCCTGGGGTCATGAATCTTTTGTACTTTGTGTATTCTGTTTGAGGTATAGCCGGGGCCTTGTTGCTGGCATTATCATTGTACTCTTCTTTATCTATAGAGGATCCGTAAACATAGTATGGGTTGTATATTGGTGCCGGGAAGTCAAACTCGTTATGCTGTATTTGAATTATTATTTCCACTTTAGATTATGAAAAATGTGTGGAACTGAGACTTTAAAAATAAAGTAACTAATGGTATGAAATTGGTATTGCAGACGTGATCACTTTATTATTTGATTAACGAAGAGATATCTATATTCTCTTTATTCATGAATTAGTTTGGGTAGAAGGAAATCTAATAGGCTTCCTCGGCCAGGTTCATTCGGTTGAGCCCCGGTCGTGCTCCTCGATTTTGGGGCATGACAAACTTGGTATCAGAGCCTAAAGTTTTAGAGTGTCCTAGGATGTCTCAGAGCCGTGTTTAGTAGATTCCTTATTATCGGTGTGTTGTCGACCACATCTATAATTAGGATGCTACATGGGATTTTAGGAATAATACCCTTCTTTCATGTTCTCGATCGTTCGATAAAGCTGATGGTAAGATTGTTCCTCCTTTAACTCGTGCTTTACTTTAACTTTCAGTACATGGCACCTAAGAAGAAGGCAAGAGATGGCCAAAGAGCCAATGTCACCCCAGGAGTGACAATTGATCCTATAATTGATGATGCGGGTGAGCACCCGAGGAGTGAGAATATTCCTACAGTTACTACACAACCTGACTCTACTACAACTGATCAGACCGCACTTGTCCCTACACCTACTGAGGGTGCAACGGTCCCTCCAACTGATATACCAGTTCCACCTCCAGTTCTAACTTCCGATTCTGGTGTTTCTAATGTTGATCTTAGAGGAGCCATACAGATGTTGGCTCAGATAGTGGCATCCCAGGCCCAAAGATCAAATATTGCACCCACTTCTTCCCGTCAGCCAGGGGATTCTACTAGTTCCAGGGTGAACACGTTTCTCTGGTTAATCCTCTAGTGTTCACGGGTACTAACCCAGAGGAGGATCCTCAGGACTTCATTGATGAGATGCACAAGACTCTCTGAGTTATGAGTGCTACTGAGACAGAGGCAGTGGAATTGGCCTCCAGCGACCTGAAAGAGGTGGCATATTCTTGGTTTGAACTATGGGAGGAATCCTGCGAAGAAGGGAGTCCTCCGGCGAGGTGGGGTGAGTTTGCCAATGCCTTCACTGATCATTTATTGCCTGCCGAAACTAAGGCAACCCGTGCTGATGAGTTTGAGAACTTGAGGCAAGGTAGCCTGAGTGTGTGGAATTACCATATAAGATTCGCGTACCTGTCTAAGTATGCTATTTACATGCTGCCCACTATGGAGGCTAGAGTGCACCGATTTGTACAGGGCCTTAGTCCCTTAGTAATTAATGAGGCCGCTACAGCAGCCTTGAATTCTGATATGAACTATGGAAAGATGGTGGCATTTGCTCAAGCCACAGAGACCCGCAAATTAAGGAACAGAATAGAGCGAGAGGGTAGTAATAAGGCACGGTCTGCGGGCAACTTTGGTGGTTCTTCTGGTGGTGGAAAATCAACATTTAGGGGAGGGTCGTTAGGGCCATCCCAGTCCTTTGCTCAGTCTTCGGCTAGTGCACCGCTATCAGAGGTCAATCAGCAGCAGCAATGGAGTCGTTTCAGGCCCAATCAGGGCAATAGGGGCCCATATCAGTTGGGTCATCATGGTGGTAGATTCCAGCAGCAGAGAAGGCCCCCATGCCCTTGTTGTGTAAAGATGCACCTAGGAATATGCTACATGGACTTACCCATATACTACGGATGCAGATTGAGGGGTCACATTCAGAGGGATTGTCATTCGTCCCGCCAGGGTGCGGGCAGGGGCATGGCACAGCCATCCAGTTCTGCAGCTACTACATCCGCAGCACCACCTCCAGCTCGAGGCACTCCAAAACCCGCAGGGCGTGGTGCAGCTAGGGGTGGAGCACAGAGTTCAGGAGGATCCAGCCGTTTCTATGCCATGAGGGGTCGCCAGAATTCAGAGGCTTTCTAGATGTTGTCACATGTATATTGACTGTCCAATATCATGATGTATATGCTCTTATTGATCCCGGTTCCACTTTGTCATATGTCACACCTTATGTTGCTATAGAACTTGGGATAGAACCAGAACAGCTTTATGTCACACCCCAAAACCGAGAAGCGCGACCGGTGCTCAACTGAGTGAACCCGACCGAGCAAGCCTGTTAGATTTTATTTTACCCAAACTCATCCACGAATGGAGATAATACATATTTTCATTAATTAGACAAATTGGTGTTCACGTCTACAATACCAATTCATTTCCAATAGCTTCATCATTTTTAAAGTCTCAAATGTACAAGTAATACAACCACAACATAACATATTTTGTCTTCCCCAGCACTAATACACAACCCACACTATGTCTATGGAGCCTCTATAGATAAAGAAGAGTAGAATGATAATGCCGGCAGCAAGGCCCCGGCTATACCTCAAACAGAATATACAAAGTACAAAAGATTCATGACCCCGGAATGAAATGGGGCTCACCAAGTCAGCTGGGAAGAAGGTGCACTGCTATCACTGACCAATATCTCCTGCTGTGGAACCACCTGCATCCATTGAAAGATGCAGCGCCCCCGGCAAAAGGGACGTTAGTACTGTCGAATAGCACTAGTATGTATAACTAAACACCCTCTCAATAGAATGACAAATAATACAAACAAGATTATCATAATATCAATAAAAGCCTTAATCAACATCAAACCTCAATTTAGAATCAAGACAGTATTCAAATTAATTTCCATACCTCACATTGGGAGATTTTTAGTATCGATATACCATTGTCCACAATACCATTATTCACATTACGGAGTCCGATCACGACCCGATCGGCTAGGCTATCTCATTAGAGACATCAACCACAATTACTCTCAATATCAATACCACCGTCTTTAACACGAAGTCCGATCACGACCCGATCGGCTAGGCTATCCATTAGGGACATCAATCACAATCACAATTTAAATTATAATTTCCAGCACAATCACCACCATGTGTGCGGCATGGTGTCCGATCACGACCCGACCGGCTAGGCTGTCTTATTTGAGACATCAACCTTTTTATATCAATCATCACATTTCATATTACTTTTACATCTTTTCATTTCATTGGCACGTGGCTATAATTATAAGATCATTCTTGGCACGTTGGCCATATTCAGTATTTCCTGCTCACCTTATCAATTTCAAATATCAACCTCATCATCAACAACAAATACAATTCAAATCAAGGTGTGTAGTACACATGTGAGCAATTTAGAGTCTAAGGCACATAGAGATATTTCACAAAATTTGGCATAATAGCCTTCGTTTGAACTTGACTTGAAGTCGAAACATTATTAATGCACAACCATATTTTAACACATCCTCAAATGATAACATAACATGAATAAAGCATTTGAGATACTTGTCGAATATATATATCTTTCAACCCAATCTTACACGGAATAGCCAATTTTATAATGAACCACTCGGGACTTATCATAATGAATCACTCGGGACTTACTTAATTTACATGAATATCGTGGGATTCGATTCTAAGAGAAGAGTTTAGCCAACATACCTCACTTGAGCTTCCTTACACTCTAAATATTCCGAAATTCTTAGCAACTTCAATCTATTGTAGAAATATAACAAATTGAATCAAAATTAGGAAGATGATCATGGTTCGAGCTCATTTGAGCATTTTATCAAACACTAAGTGTGCATTAAGGTTCCAAGGTCCTTTTATGGAGAATTTCATCTTCCCACAACCCAATCTTTACCATATTTAGCTCAACAATCTTCCTACACCTTTTTATAACATATGCATGTAAATAAACAACCCTCCTGCCCAGAAATTATCTTGCTAATTGTCCATTTCTACATAAAATTCGAAAGTGAGGGCTAGGGTGTAGAATCTTACCTCTAGGATGAAGACCTAGTGAGTTTCCCTTCTTAATCTTCCAAAACTTGGGCAAGAATTGAAGAACACCTTCTCACTCTAGGGCACTCTCTCTCACTCTAAAATACCAGATTATAGCTCAAAAATGGCCCAAAGAGTGTATTTAATGAAATAGGGTCGGGTTTTAAAAACCCAAAAATGGAGCTCTGAAACAGTTCTGCGGTCACATATGTGACCGCATAATGGATATGCCGAACGCATATCGGTCGCATAATTGCTGACAAAAATTATCAAAAATTTGTCTATGTATGCGGTCACTATGTGACCCGCATAACTGTTATGCGGTCGCATAATGTACTGCATTACAGTTATGCGGTCGCATAGTCGACCGCATAGCTGCTTCGAGAATGGCCCTCTCCTGCTCACTTCTGCGGCCATTATGCGGCCAGCAGAGTGATTATGCAGTCTCATAATAGACCGCATAAACGCGCTTTTCCGCCAAAAATTTTTTTTTACTTTCTGGTGCATTGTTCAACCCAAAAAGTCCGAGCCTTTCTACAATCCTCAAACACGTAAGCCTAGTCTGGCACCATGAAATATTATTTTCTTTGAAAAATTTACCGGGCTTTACACTCAAATACTTCAAAATTTTTCGGGGTATTATCCTCTCCCCCGCTTAGGATCATTCATCCTCGAATGAGGGTAAAAATCTATCATTAGCATCTTATGCAACTTAGTTTGTTTTATACCACAAACTAGCAGCCCTAAATTTGACTAACTCCCTAAATTTCCAAAAATTTCGCTAGAGTTTCCTTTGTAATTAGGCCTATCCACCTGTCAGAGAGCCCCATAAACACATCCTAACAACATATATATATTCCAACGACGTAACATAATATAAAACAACACCAACTATGGCCTCATAAGCAATATATTTCCAGAAAGGAACACCCTTATCTCCAATTGTTCAAATGATACAAAATTCATAAAAAGTAAGTCATATAATTTTCCTAGATCACAACTTTATAAATACATGGTCATTCAAACAAATAAGGATACCTTTTCTTCATTTCTTCCTCAGCCTCCCACGTAGCCTCTTCAACTTGTTGGTTTTGCCATAGCACTTTTACGAATGCAATTTCTTTGTTTCTCAACTTTCGGACTAGCCGATCAATAATAGAAACCGGAATCTCTTCATAAGTCAATTCTTCATTAACCTCAATAGTCTCAACCGGAATAATGACTGTCGAGTCTCTAACTACTTTCTTTAACATAGACACATGAAATACCGGGTGTACTAATGACATCTCAGGTGGTAGCTCAAGCTTGTACGCCACCTCAACGATCCTCTGAATGATTTTGTACGGTTCGACATACCTCGGACTCAATTTCCCTTTCTTACCAAATCGCATTACACCCTTCATGGGGGAAACTTTCAAGAATACCCTATAATCTTCTTTGAACTCCAAATCCCTACGATGAACATCCGAATAGGATTTCTGCCGACTCTGGGCAGTCTTCAACCGCTCCTTAATGATTTTAACATTTTCCATGGCCTGATGCACGAGGTCTAGCCCTATTAACTCTACTTCCCCAATTTCGAACCACCTAATGGGAGATCTACATCCCCTACCATATAAAGCCTCGAACGGTGCCATTTGAATGCTAGCGTGATAGTTATTGTTGTAGGCAAATTCTATGAGTGGTAAATGATCATCCCAGCTACCTTTGAAGTCTAGAACGCAAGCACGCAACATATCCTCAAGCGTCCGAATAGTCTGTTCTGCATGCCCGTCAGTCTGCGGGTGAAAGGTTGTACTTAGATTCACCTGAGTACCCAAACCTTGCTGACATTTCTTCCAGAAATTAGCAGTAAATTGTGCTTCCTGATCAAAAATGATGGAAACTGGGGTTCTATGCAACCTCACTATTTATTTGATATACAACTGAGCATATTGTTCCACTGTGTCGGTAGACTTAACTGGCAAAAAGTGCGCTGACTTCGTGAGTCGATCCACAATCACCCAAATTGAGTCAAACTTACACAGAGTACGAGGTAATCTTACCACAAAGTCCATATTAATCATTTCCCACTTCCACATTGGAATTTCTATGTTCTGTGCCAACCCACTGGGCCGTTGGTGTTCAGCACTTGCTGACAATTTGGACACTTCGCCACAAACTCTGCTACATTCCTCTTCATATCGTTCCACTAATAGACTTCCTTAAGATCATGATATATTTTTGTAGAACCTGGGTGCACAGAATACTTAGATGTGTGAGTTTCAGTCATAATTCTTTCACGGAGACCATCAATGTTTGGAACACATAGTTGCCATTGGTACCTTAGTGTACCATCATCCATGCCAAGAGAAAAGGCCATGGTCTTATGTTTATGAATCCCCTCTTTCAATTGCACCAACAATGGATCGTTGTATTGCTTCTCTTTGACTTCCACAACAAACGATGATTCAGTCCTATTTGCACAATTACCTCTCATTCACTAGAGTCCACAAGACGAACTCCCAAACTAGCCAATCGGTGAACTTCATTGGCCAATGGCCTTTGATATGCCTCCAAGTGAGCCAAACTACCCATAGATTTCCAGCTAAGAGCATCTACCACAACATTGGCCTTTCCCGGATGATATAGAATATCAATGTCATAGTCCTTGAGTAACTCAAGCCATCTTCTCTACCTCATATTCAATTCCTTCTGCTTGAAAATATATTGAAGGCTCTTATGGTCTGTGAATATATCCACATGGACCCTATATAAATAATGACGCCAAAGTTTCAATGCAAATACCACCGCCGCAAGTTCTAAATCATGTTTTGGATAGTTCTTTTCATGATTCTTTAGTTGCCTAGAAGCATAAGCTATCACCTTTCCATGTTGCATTAATACACATCCAAGCCCGATTCTTGAAGCATCACAATATACCACAAATCCATCTATACCCTCTGGTAGAGTCAACACCAGTGTCGTAGTCAATCTTGCTTTCAATTCATGGAAACTCTTTTCACAAGCATCTGACCATTGGAACTTAATTTCCTTTTGTGTCAATTTAGTCAATGGAGAGAGGCAAGAGTAGAAAAACCCTCCACAAACTTTCTGTAATATCCAGCTAAGCCTAAGAATCTGTGAATCTCTGTTGGAGTTGTAGGCCTCGGCCAATTCTTCACAGCTGAAATTTTCTAAGGATCAACCTTAATTCCTTCATTAGAGACTACATGACCCAAGAATATGACCGATTCAAGCCAAAATTCACACTTTGAAAACTTTGCATATAACTGGTGCTGATGCAGGGTTTACAGAACTACCCTGAGATGATCGACATGGTCCTCTCGACTTCGTGAATATACAAGAATATCGTCAATAAACACTATCACAAAAGAGTCGAGGAATGACTTAAAAACGTGATTCATAAGATCAATGAAGGCTGCTGGGGCATTTGTTAGCCCAAAAGACATTACTAGAAACTCAAAATGCCTATACAGGGTTCTAAAAGCTGTTTTTGGAATATCCCGCTCCCTGATCTTCAATTGGTGATACCCAAATCTTAAATCAATCTTGGAGAACTACCCGGCACCTTACAATTGATCAAACAAGTCATCTATTCTTGGCAGTGGGCACTTATTCTTGATTGTAACCTTAATAAGCTGCCGATAGTCAATACACATTTTCAGTGACCCATCTTTCTTTCTTACAAAAGGACTGGTGCGCCCCAAGGTGACACACTCGGCCGGATGAAATCCTTTTCTAACAAATCTCTTAATTGTTACTTTAGCACCTTCAATTCTGCCGGTGCCATTATGTAGGGTGGAATAGATATAGGATGTGTGTCTAGCATCACATCAATCCCAAAATCAATCTCCTTGTCTGGTGGGATCACAAGGAGTTCATCCGGAAAGACTCCCGGAAATTCATTCACAACAGGCACGGACTCAAGTGTAGGTGCCTCAGCATCGGTGTCCGTAACCCGGACCAAATGGTAAATACATCCCTTATTGATCATTTTCGTGGCCTTAAGGTAAGAAATAAACCTACCCCTTCGGCACTACATCATCACCCTTCCACTCAATAACTAGCTCATTTGGAAATTCAAACCTAACAGTTCTGGTTCGACAATCAAGCTTGGCAAAACAAGAATAAAGCCAATCCATCCCCATTATCACATCAAAATCGACCATTCTCAATTCAATAAGATCGGCCTCGGTGTCCCGACCATGCAGCGTGACAACACAATCCCTATAAACCCGCGCGGCCAAAATAGACTCACTAACCGGAGTAGACAGGGAGAACGGCTCATAAAGTTGTTCTGGTTCTATCCCAAATTCCATAGCAACATAAGGTGTGACATATGACAAAGTGGAACTGGGATCAATAAGAGCATATACACCATGAGATTGGACAGTCAATATACCTGTGACAACATCCAGAGAAGCCTCTGAATTCTAGCGACCCCTCATAGCATAGAAACGGTCAGATCCTCCCGAACTCTGTGATCCACCCCTAGCTGAACCACGCCCTGCGGGTGTTGGAGTACCTCGAGATGGAGGAGGTATTGTGGATGTAGTAGCTGCAGAATTGGCTGGTTGTGTCATGCCTCTGCCCACACCCTGGCAGGACGAACGACAATCCCTCTGAATGTGACCCCTCAATCCACATTCGTAGCATATGGGTAAGTCTATGTAGCATATTCCTAGGTGCATCTTTCCACAACGAGGACATGGGGGCCTCCTCTACTACTGGAATCTACCACCATGACGACCCTGCTGATATTGAGCCCCTGTTTCCCTGACTGGGCTTGAAACGGCTCCACTGCTGCTGCTGACTAGGCCATGATGGCGGTGCGCTAGCCAAAGACTGAGCAAAGGACTGCAATGGCCCTGACAACCCTTCTCTGAATGTTGACTTGCCACCACCCGAAGAACCACCAAAGTTTCCCGTAGACCGAGCCTTATTACTACCCTCTCACTCCATTTTGTTCCTTAATATGCGAGTCTATGTGGCTTGAGCGAATGCCACCATCTTTCCATAGTTCATATCAGAATTCAAGGCAACTGTAGCAGCCTCATTAATTACTAATGGACTAAGGCCCTGTACAAATCGGCTCACTCTAGCCTCCATAGTGGGCAGCATGTAAATAGCATACTTATACAGGTACGCGAATCTCATATGGTAATCCCACACACTCAGGCTATCTTGCCTCAAGTTCTCAAACTTAGCAGAGCGGGCTGCCTTTGTCTCGGCAGGCAAGAAATGATCAATGAAGGCATCGGCAAACTCACCCTACCTCGACAGAGGGCTTCCTTCTTCACGGGACTCCTCCCATAGTTCAAACCAAGAATATGCCACCTCTTTCAGGCGTTAGGAGGCCAATTCCACTGCCTTTATTTCAGTAGCACGCATAACTCTGAGAGTCTTGTGCATCTCATCAATGAAATCCTGGGAATCTTCCTCTGGGTTAGTACCCGCTAACACTGAAGGATCCAACTGGAGAAACCAGTTCACCCTGGAACCAGTAGAATCCCCTGGCTGACTGGAAGAAGTGGGTGCAACATTTGACCTCTGGGTCTGGGAAGCCACTATTTGAGCCAACATCTGTATGGCTCCCCTAAGATAGACATCAGAAACACCAAATTCGAAAGATGGAACTGGAGGTGGAACTGGTATATCAGTTAGAGGAACTGTTGCACCTTCAGTAGGTGTAGGGACAGGTGCGGTCTGATCAGTTGTAGTAGAGTCAGGCTGTGTAGTAACTGGAGGAATATCCTCACTTCTCGGGTGCTCACCCGCATCATCAATTATAGGGTCAACTGTCACTCCTAGGGTGACATTGGCTCTTTGGCCAGTTCTTGCCTTCTTCTTAGGTGCCATGTACTGAAAATTAGAGCAACGCAGGAGTTAAAGGAGGAACAATCTTACAACCAGCTTTATCGCACGATCAAGAACATGAAAGAAGGGTATTATTCCTAAATGCCCATGTAGCATCCTAATTATAGATGTGGTCGACAACACACCGATAATAAGGACTCTACTAGACACGGCTCCGAGACATCCTAGGACACTTTAAAACCTTAGGCTCTGATACCAAGTTTGTCACGCCCCAAAACCGAGGAGCGCGACCGGCGCTCAACTGAGTGAACCCGACTGATCAAGCCTGTTAGATTTCATTCTACCCAAACTCATCCACGAATAGAGATAATACATGTTTTCATTAATTAGGCAAATTGGTGTTTACATCTACAATACCAATTCATTTCCAATAGCTTCATCATTTTTAAAGTCTCAAATGGACAAGTAATACAACCACAACATAACATATTTTGTCTTCGCCACCACCAATATACAACCCACACTATGTCTACGAAGTCTCTATAGATAAAGAAGAGTACAATGATAATGCCGGCAACAAGTCCCCGGCTATACCTCAGCCATAATACATAAAGAACAAAAGATACATGGCCCTGGGATGAAGTGGGGCTCACCAAATCAGCTGGGAAGAAGGTGTACTGCTATCAATGATCAATATCTCCTGTTGTGGATCCACCTGCATCCATTTAAAGATGCAGAGCCCCCGACAAAAGGAACGTTAGTACTGTTGAATAGCACTAGTATGTATAACTAAACACCCTCTCAATAGAATGACAAATAATACAAACAAGATTATCCTAATATCAATAAAAGCCTTAATCAACATCAAACCTCAATTTAGAATCAAGACACTATTCAAATTAATTTCCATATCTCCCATTGGGAGATTTTTAGTATCGATATATCATTGTCCACAATACCATTATTCACATTACGGAGTCTGATCCTGACCCGATCGGCTAGGCTATCTCATTAGAGATATCAACCACAATTTCTTTCAGTGTCAGTACCACCGTCTTTAACACGGAGTCCGATCACGACCCGATTGGCTAGGCTATCCATTAGGGACATCTACCACAATCATGATTTTAATTATAATTTCCAGCACAATCACCACCATGTGTGCGGCATGGTGTCCGATCACGACCCGACCGGCTAGGATGTCTTATTTGAGACATCAACCTTTTTATATCAATCATCGCATTTCATATTACTTTCACATCTTTTCATTTTATTGGCACTAGTGGCCATAATTATAAAATCATTCTTGGCACGTTGGCCATATTAAGTATTTCCTGCTCACCTTATCAATTTCAAATATCATCCTTATCATCAACAACAAATACAATTCAAATCAAGGTGTGTAGTACACATGTGAGCAATTTAGAATCTAAGGCACATAGAGATATTTCATAAAATTTGGCATAATAGCCTTCGTTTGAACTTGACTTGAAGTCGAAACATTATTAATGCACAACCATATTTTAACACATCCTCAAATGATAACATAACATGAATAAAGCATTTGAGATACTTGTCGAATATATATATCTTTCAACCCAATCTTACACGGAATAGCCAATTTTATAATGAACCACTTGGGACTTACATATTTTTCATGAATATCGTGTGATTCAATTCTAAGAGAAGAGTTTAGCCAACATATCTCACTTGAGCTTCCTTACACTCTAAATATTCCGGAATTCTTAGCAACTTCAATCTATTTTAGAAATATAACAACCCTCCTGCCTAGAAACTATCTTGCTAATTATCCATTTCTACATAAAATTCGAAAGTGAGGGTTAGGGTGTAGAATCTTACCTCTAGGATGAATACCTAGTGAGTTTCCTTTTTTAATCTTCCAAAACTTGGGCAAGAATTGAAGAACACCTTCTCACTCTAGGACACTCTCTCTCACTCTAAAATATCAGATTATAGCTCAAAAATGGCCCAAAGAGTGTATTTAACGAAATAGGGTCGGGCTTTAAAAACCCAAAAATAGAGCTCAGGAACGGTTCTGCGGTCACATATGCGGCCGCATATCGGTCGCATAATTGCTGACAAAAATGATCAAAAATCTGTCTGTGTATGTGGTTACTATGCGGCCCGCATAACTGTTATGCGGTCGCATAATGCACCGCATTACAGTTATGCGGTCGCATAGTCGACCACATAGCTGCTTCTAGAATGGCCCTCTCCTGCTCACTTCTGCAGCCATTATGCGGCCCGCAGAGTGATTATGCGGTCGCATAATGGACCGCACAAATGCGCTTTTCCACCAAAATATTTCTTTACTTTCCGGCGCATTGTTCAACACAAAATGTCCGAGCCTTTCTACAATCCTCAAACACGTAAGCCTAGTCTGGCACCATGAAATATTATTTTCTTTGCAAATTTGGTCCGGGTTACGAACACCGATGTTGAGGAACCTGCACTTGAGTCCGTGCCTGTCGTGAATGAATTTTCAGGAGTTTTCCGGATGAACTCTTTGGGATCCCACCAGACAGGGAGATTGATTTTGGGATTGATATGATGTCAGACACGCATCCTATATCTATTCCACCCTACAGAATAGCACTGGAAGAATTGAAGGAGCTAAAGGAACAATTACGAGATTTGTTAGAAAAGGGTTTCATCCGGCCGAGTGTGTCACCTTGGGGCGCACTGGTCCTTTTTGTAAGAAAGAAAGATGGGTCACTGAAAATGTGTATTGACTATCGGCAGCTTAATAAGGTTACAATCAAGAATAAGTACCCACTGCCAAGGATAGATGACTTTTTTGATCAATTGTAAGGTTCCAGGTACTTCTCCAAGATTGATTTAAGAACCGGGTATCACCAATTGAAGATCAAGGAGAGGGATATTCCGAAAACAGATTTTAGGACCCGATATGGGCATTTTGAGTTTCTAGTGATGTCTTTTGGGCTAACAAATGCCCCAGCAGCCTTCATGGATCTTATGAATTGAGTTTTTAAGCCATTCCTCGACTCTTTTGTGATAGTGTTTATTGACGATATTCTTGTATATTCACGAAGTCGAGAAGGCCATGCTGATCATCTTAGGGTAGTTCTGCAAACTCTACATCAGCACCAGTTATATGCAAAGTTTTCAAAGTGTGAATTTTGGCTTGAATCGGTCATATTCTTGGGTCATGTAGTCTCTAGTGAGGGAATTAAGGTTGATCCTCAGAATGTGCATTAGAAATGTTTGACTTCAAGTTAATTTCAAACGAAGGCTATTATGCCAAATTTTGTGAAGAATCTCTATGTGCCTTAAACTCTTAATTGCTCACATGTGTACTACATGCCTTGATTTGAACTCTTGTTGTTGTTGTTAATGATGTTAATGTTAGAAAGTGAAAAGGTGAGCATGAAATACTAAATATGGCCAACGTGCCAAGAATGATCTTATAATTATGGAAATTAGTGCCAATGAAATGAAAAGATGTGAAAGTAATATGAAATGCGGTGATTAATATAAAAAGGTTGATGTCTCGAATAAGACAGCCTAGCCGGTCGGGTCGTGATCAGACACCATGCCGCACACATGGTGGTGATTGTGATGGAAATTGTAATTGAAATTGTGATTGGGGTCGATGTACCTAATGGATAGCCTAGCCGATCGGGTCATGATCGGACTCCGTGTTAAAGACGGCGGTATCGATATTGAGAGTAATTATGGTTGATGTCTCTAATGAGATAGCCTAGCCGATCGAGTCGTGATCGGACTCCGTGCTGAAAGTACGGTGGTACTGATATTGTGAATAATGGTATTGTGGACAATGGTATATCGATACTAAAAATCTCCCAATGTGAGATATGGAAATTAATTGAAACACTGTCTTGATCCTAAATTGAGGTTTGATGTTGATTAAGGCTTCCATTAACATTATGATAATCTTGTTTGTATTATTTGTCATTCTATTGAGAGGGTGTTTAGTTATACATACTAGTGCTATTCAACAGTACTAATGTCCCTTTTGCCGGGGTCGCAGCATCTTTAAATGGATGTAGGTGGTTCCACAGCAGGATATATTGATTAGTGATAGCAGTACATCTTCTTCCCAGCTGACTTGGTGAGCCCCACTTTATCCCGGGGTCATGAATCTTTTGTACTTTGTGTATTCTGTTTGATGTATAGCAGGAGCCTTGTTGCCTGTATTATCATTGTACTCTTCTTTATCTATAGAGGCTTCGTAGACATAGTGTGGGTTATATAATGGTGCTGGGAAATCAAACTCGTTATGTTGTATTTGAATTACTATTTCCACTTTAGATTATGAAAAATGTGTGGAACTAAGACTTTAAAAATGAAGTAACTAATGGTAAGAAATTGGTATTGCAGACGTGATCACTTTATTGTTTGGAACTCGTTATGTTGATCAAGTCTGCAACTCGTTATGTTGTATTTGAATTACTATTTCCACTTCAGATTATGAAAAATATGTGGAACTGAGACTTTAAAAATGAAGTAACTAATGGTAAGAAATTGGTATTGCAGACGTGATCACTTTACTGTTTGATTAACGAAGAGATATCTATATTCTCTTTATTCATGAATGATTTTTGGTAGAAGGAAATCTAATAGGCTTGCTCGGCCGGGTTCACTCGGTTGAGCGCCGGTCGTGCTCCTCGGTTTTGGGGTGTGACATTAATACACCATTTACTCTTGGAACATTTTTCCCAAAAAGGGTGCATGATATCAACAGCTTTAACTCACGAGTATGTAAGAACTCAAACACATTGGAAATATTTGCAAATGAGAGCATGGTGATTTGCAATTGACACATGGATTCAAATCTTATGCATTAGTTAAAACAACCATATTTGAACATTTTCCCACGAAGGGGAAGCATCATAGGATAGGGGTAATTTCAACATGACTCGAGTACATAACCATTTAGGCAAACCAATATTCGTAAGCAATTTGGAACAGTTGGAATAGGAGTTTGAACAAACAACATTCGGAACTTACGAGGAACTCGTGGATTCCGATTCTAGAAAAAGAGTTTAGCCAACATACCTTGATTCAGCTACTTAGTGATATTAAAACTTCCTACTACTCTTACAACTTCAATCTACATCAACATAATTTAATTAGACCAATATTAGTAAAAATTTCCAGGTTTTAGGTTATTAGGCATTTTATCAAACACCTAGAGTGCACAACATTCTACTACCTCTAGTAATGATGTTTCTTCGTCCAACAATCCCTCCTTCCCACCAACAAGAGATACTACAACATCCTTTGACTACAAACTGCCTTCGTTAGTACCATTATGATCATCAATGAACCCACATCCACCAAATTTTACTAATTAACTCATTACAAAATCTCTACAACACCCAATAATCTAGGTTAAGCACTTATGGATTCCAATCACCATCCCATAAGTGATAATACTTATTTCTTGCTCATATATTCACTAACAATGCATGCATGTATGTTTTAAGGTGTAGGATTACCTCTTGTAGCCCAAATATTGAAAGCCAACCATTGGGGTGTTCTTGGGATTTTGAAGAAATCCTATGAAATCCAAGACAAACCTCTATTAGTGATTGAGAAGTGAAATCATCATAAAAACACTCTTAAAAACTCACCCTAAGTGTGTATTAAAAGCCTTGGTCGGATGGGTGATGGAGAGAAAAGCCCTAGACTTGAAATCCTTCTATTTTCTCTCTCCCCGCTTATGTACTTATATATTGTAGAAGAGCGCACAACGTGAGTTATCACTGTTCAGGCAGAATTGCCTAGCGCACGCTGAGCGTGCGTTGCAGACTAAATACGCTAGTTTATTCCCTACAAACTCTATTTTCCTTTCGTGCACTGAGCGTGCGTTAGTGCCTAAATGCGCTGCTTTAGCCAATTTCAACCAACTTTTAAAACTCTATGTTTTTACTTCCTTTTGCTATATTGACACTCCCAACCACCTAAACGTGAACTATACATACATTACCATGTTCTAATCACCACTATGCCCTAGTGGGTCCGCACGAACTCCGAGATTGACTCTATTACCCTCTTTAACTTTCATAAATAGCCTGAGTCAACTATGCAAATTTACGGGGCTTTACATGATTCCTTGCTTAAGATTATTTGTCCTCGAATGAGGGTCAAAGTCCTCCATAGACACCTATAGTGAGTCAACTCTTCATTCACACCCCAGACATTTCAATTTGACTAATTTCCCAAATTTCCAAAAATTTCAGCAGAGTCTTCCCTGTATTTGGGGCTATCCACCCATCAAAGTGCCCCAAAAACCAATCCTAACAACATATTCATATCACAAAGACGTAACATAGCATGAGAAAAACACCAACCACAACCTCATAAGCATTATATTACCCAAAGGTGCATATCACAAAGATGTACAAGCGTGCACATAATTCATAGAAAGTAAACTCCTAACATTCTTTTTAAAACACAACAATATGGTTACACAACAAGTGATGGTATTTCTTCTTCATCTCTTCCTCAGCCTCCCAAGTGGCCCCTTCCACTTGATGGTTTTTCCATAGCACTTTCACAGAGGCAATCTCTTTATTTCTCAACTATCGGACTTGTCTATCAAGAATGGCAACTAGGATCTCCTTGTAAGTCAATTCTTCACTAAAACCAATAGTCTCTACCAGAACAATGAGTGGCGAATTCCCAAATCACTTGCTTCAACTGGGAAACATGAAAGATAGGATGCATGGAGGACAACGATGGAGGAAATAAAACTCATAGGCTACTTGGCCTATTTCCTTCACGATTCTATAAGGCCCGATGTGCACTGCACCTATTTTACCTTTATTAACAATTCACATAATGTCTTCATGGGGAAAATCATGAGAAGGACCCGTTCACTTTCTTCAAACTCCCAAATCTCTATGTCGAACATATGAATTGGACTTTTAGCGATCCTCAGCCTTCTCCACTTTATTCTACGATGTGTTTGAATGAATATGACCAAACAGTTTCCTGCCCAATGTGCTTGATCATGTAATGATACTTCTTCTTTGACATGTTTGAACCTACAACCCTAGTAAGTTTTTAATGCAAATAGGAATGGTGGGGTTCGAGATTGATCTGGAATTATTCGAGAGTCCACCAATGTGCTGAGCAGAGGCATTTCAGGAAGTTATATCCTAAGAGGTATAAAGGTTACTGCCAATAGTGCTGGCATGGTAATCATTGTGATGACATCATTGATTCGACTAAATGAGACCTAGAGTTAACTAGTACATATTGATAATGCGGGAACCATGTACATGATCCTAAAATGTAAAAGAAGTGAGTTGTATAGGTATGTGATATATGGGAGGCATGATTGAGAGGATAAAGATGTTTGTATTAATTATTCTTGGAAGACGATGAGTTATGAAAGGGATAGTAGAAATTATTTTATGCCATATGTGCCTTTTTCGGCAATGGTAAGTCTTAAGGAGAAATAGCCAAGTACGTGACTCCGGGTTCCTCCTTGAGTGTATGGAGAATCAATTTGAACTCGGAATGGGATGATCCTTGCACCATGAATATGATAGGTGTTCACAAATGTACGAAATCGCATTTTGACCTAGCGGGATTTGACATAAGGAATCCATGCTCCAAGCCCGTGAGATTGAAAGTAAAGAGGTTGAGCACTTTGAGGTTATCACCCTAGCAAATTAACCCTCCCTATAGACGGTCCTATATGCAAGGACTAGAAATATGATAGACTCGTCCATCAAATTAATATGTTCATGATATGTGCTAAAAACTGGAACATCCACCTGAAGCGGGGAAGGAAAGGTCATGGTAAGGCTACTTAAGTTCAACCACACATGAATGAAACTATATAGCTAGAATGTCTTAATATTGGGGAATCATGTATAGGTTGGAGAGGTTCCATTGGTTAATGTGATGCTTCGGGGAGAAAGGCAAATGATAAACCCCTATCCAACCAAGGATGTGGAATGTTAGGGATAGTAAATTCTCCATATATGGCAATGTACATGAAATGGCAAATGATCCTAGAAGTCGAGGATCAAAGTTAATGGAAACTGGGAAAGTATTGTAGAGTAACCATGTAAGGGTTAGGAGTGTTCATAATGAGTTTTCCACGGCTTTGTGACTTGGCAAGTACCCAGATGATAAGGCAGATAGGGTATGCATGAGATTCAAACGTGGTACTATAACAACCCAAAAATGTATCAGGATTTGATGGAGAGCCCCTTAAGAATTCTTTGAGAATGGAAGCGCTAAAGTGATACATAGAAGGGCACGTTCTATCATGGGTATCCCAACCTGTGTCAGAAGTCTAGCACAATGAATTTTCAACTAAGGAAAAACAATTATAACATGTTTTAGATGTGGGAAGAGAGAATGAACGCCTGCTATGAGCCAGACATGTCTTGCTATAATAGCCCTCAAGTTGAAATACAAGGCAACATCATTGGTAACCATAATACTAGGAGCGAGACGTGTTGATTATTTGAGGATGAAATCAAGTGTACTACGTGTTAAACTACGAAGGAAAACAAGAGGTCTATCTACGGCGTTTTTGTGAGGATCTCCAGTTCCAGATGAAGCTCTATACAGACATGTGCCCTTTTCGAATAAAATAAGATATATGAAGGGTGTTGACATGTGCTTTTAAGTTATTAAATAGTAAAAAGGGTTCATGATAGTGTTCACAAAGGAAGTAAAGTGGTTTCTTAAATCCTATGATCCACTTATGAAGGAAAGAGAGTGGTCTAGGAAGGATCTCAGCACAAGGTTGATTTACTTTTGACTCGATATCGTGTAGGCTAATGTTACGAGGGCGTGTGTGCAAGCCAGAGATGTTATTTATTTCAAATAAAAGTGTAAGGCCCCATAAAATTTTTCCAAGGAATTTAAGGTTTTGTGGTGCCGAGGTAGGCTTATGAGTTTGAGGATGTACGAACTTTTTGGGTTGGAGAATGCACTAAGGAGTTGATGAAAATTTTTGGTAGAAGAAGGCAATTCTGCGGTCAGTTTCACAACTGCAAAACCACTCCGCGAGCCACATACCCATCGCAGAGTTGAGCAGAAAAATTGTTGAATTTTGAAGCTCGTTTTGCGGCCCATTCTGCGATCGCATATCCATTTCGCGGTCCGCATTTTGCATCGCAGATTTAGCATGAAGTATTTTATTGGGTGATTTTGCAGTCCACTCTATAGCCACATAAGTGGTCTGCGGACCGCAGATCTGTCACAGATCGGTCCAGACCAGCCCAGTTCTTGGCATCATTTTTACGACCCATTTTGCGGGCCGCATATCTGTTATGCGATCCATTCTGCGATCGCAGATCTGAGTTTGGAGGGTCCATTTTCCTATTTGTAAAACCCGACCCCATTTTGATAAATAGTCTTAGGGCCTCATTTTGAAGCAAATGTTTGATGATTTTAGAGAGAGGTAAGAGTATTTTAGAGAGAGAAGGAGGAAACTTAGCATTCTAATCACCTATTCTTGCACCAATCTTCAAGAATCAAGTAATCCAATCACTATATTATCATCTATCTGGGTAAATCCTACTCCTAAGCTTTCATGCAAGAGGTTATGAGTTCAAGTATATTGTGGGGGTTGGAAATAGGCCATGCATATGACAATAGGCTGTAGTATGTGGGGTTAATGAACTAATTTGGGTAGTTTCTTGTTGAAATTGGTTGAGGGAGGAAGGGATTACCATTGTAGAGCTTTGTAGTCCATTTTGCATACTAGGTGTTTGACAAAATTCCTAAGAGAGTTACACCATGAGAATCCTTCTAATTATTATCTGATTTTCGCTATCTTCCTATAGATTGTTATTGCTAGAAGTGTTGGGACGTTGTAGTAACTTAAGGAAATCTCAAACAAGGTATGTTGGCTAAACTCCTCTTTTAAAATTGAACCCCCTAATGGCCTTGTAATTCCCGTGTTGCTCATTATAAATTGATTATTCCAAATAAGCCTTGTGTCAAAAGATATATGCGTTCAATTTGTATTCCAAACGTTCTTGTTATGTTAAGTTACTATTTGAGAAGGTGATTAAGCATGGGCTGTGTGTTAATATGTTATGATTTGAAAATGTTATTCTAATGAAAACTAGCATGTCGAATTGTGTAAGAAATCACATGTGCCTAAGACCCTTAATTTGGTTAGTTGCTCAAACGTGTATTTAAAGTCTTGAGTAAAAATGCCTTATTGTTGATAATCTATAAGGATGCTTGAAAGTAAAAGAAGTTGGTTGGAGATATAAAGTGTGACCAACGTGCCAAGAATGAAAGTTATACTTGTGGCCAATGGTGCCGAGGAAATGAAATGATGTGAGAAAAGTTATGAAATAGGCCTTGATTCAACTATTCCAAATTGACTTCGAAAATAGATTTGCCTAAAAGCTTATGTACCCAAGTTATGCCCAAATGTGGCTGTTTTAACTAATGCTATGCTTTGTAAGTATGTCCAATGTGTTTTGAGCTCTTATTTCTTCATGAGTTGAAATTGTGTATTGCCCTTGTTGGGGAAAAGTATTTCAAGAACAAATGGTGTGTTACACGTTTATGATTTTAACTTGTGCTTCGCTTGCCAATTATTTTACTCCATTTCTTGGAAAGAAATCCATTGTGTTTAAAGTCTTCATTACTAATAAACCTAACGTTGTGATTTTTGGAATATTCTATTTGTTCGTATTTATGGTGATGATCCATGAAAGTAAAGAAATGAAAGTGTGGAATATGAGATATGGCCACCGTGCCATGAATGTAAAATCATACGTATGGCCAATAGAACCAAGGAAATAATGATGTTGTGAATGGTTAAAAGTACTAACGAAGCTATATATACATTGTGAAAGGTTAAAAGGTGAATATAAAATATATTTGTAATTTGTTTCCCTTGTGTGCAAAACAAAAATGTTTTTGGGAGTATCATTAGCAAACCGAGGAAGGGTGAGTCATAAGGCCCACACCCGAAACTACGCGTGCCGGTGTAGGGGTGGATTGTGATTATTCCCCTTATTTGGGATGAGATTGAAATATTGAGGTGATTGTGATTATTCCCATTAATTGGTATGAGATTGATATTAGCTGTGAATTGGAAAGTCAACCCACACGGCATAGGTGGGAAGGTGGCCTAGCCGATCGGGTGGAGATCGGATGCCATGTTGCGCACATGGTGGTACTACTCTTGGTAACACCTTTTTTCGCATCACATGTCAAACCACATTGTTCGTGGGGAGATGGCCTAGCCGATCGGGCGTGATCGGACTCCGTGCTAAAAACACGGTGGTATATCGGTGCTAATGATATCCCAAACAAAAATATATACATTTTTTTCGTATTTTGAAAGTTGTTATATTTTAACTGGCATTTGGATATTGTTGATTGTGACTTGCTGTTTCTATGGTTTTCCCTTTCTTATATTGGCATTTTATTTTGAAAGAGGACATTTAGCTTTACATACTAGTACTATTCCATATGTACTAACGTCCTTTTTTGCCAGGGGCGCTGCATCTTCAATGGATGCAGGTGGTTTGTTAGCGGGCAGTTTTGATCCTCGTTAGTAGTTACTCTCTATTCAGCAGATTTTGGTAAGCCCTACTCTATTTCGTGCTTAATGTCATCTGACGTTGTACTTTATATTTTGAGGTATAGTTGGGGCCTTGTTGCCGACACTTCCATTCTTCTCTTCTGTTGTACTTAGAGGCTCTGCAGACAGGTTGTGGGTGGTGTTTGATGTTGGGAATTAAACTAGTTAGTGTTGGTATTTGGGCAAACATGTTTTACATCATATCTATATAAACTTGTTATATTTTGGAAATCATAAATGAATATCCTTTAGTAATGGAAAAAGAATGTGGAACACTTGACTCTTCTCATGTATATCACTTGTACTGATTATTATATTGTTAATGGGCAAGGTTGGGTAGAAAGTATCTAGCAGGCTTACTTAACCGGGGTATCTCAGTTGAGCGTCGGTCGTACCCCCCCAGAGATCGGGGCGTGACAAGAAGGTCCTGTAAGAAACTCGTCTCTTTTGTAGGAGGATTTGGAGAGGCAAGTTAAAAGTATTAACCTAGGGTTATAACTCGATTCAAGGAAATTATTATAGAACTCAATTCCTTAAGAGGTTGTGTGTAAGAGAATTGTGGTAAAGAGACTCCACGAATATGTGTTTTGAAGGGTTGGAACAAGGTTTTATTTGATATGAGGTATATTACCTATATCAGGTTTGGTAATGAGCAGTTATTGCAGTCAGAAGATATGGCTATGGGCATATGAGTCATGCGGTACATCGTGTGCGTACATCTTAGGAGTATATTTATGACTTGATGCAGCTTGCGGGGATTGATACAATATATATATATATATATACAAGGATCAGATCTTAGAAGGAGTTCCAGACATTGGAATTTTGTTCAAGGGCTTATATGCTATTAATCACATTACTCTACCTCGGTGCCACGAAGCCCCGGGTTTTAGGTGAAATTTTATGGGGCCTTACACTTTGAAGGGTTGTACAGTACGTCGGGGAGTTGAAGGAATCATTTTTCAGACCATGGCATTTCTGCGGTCTACTATGCGACCGCATAACCACTTTGTGGGCCACAGATCAGCCGTAGAGTGAAGCAGAACTTGAGCTAATTTTGAGGACCATTATGTTGTCCATTATGAGATCGCATAACCATTTCGTGGGCCGCACAATCCATCGCAGATCCAGCATGAGAAAACTTCGGAAGGAGGTTATGTGGTTCATTATGCGGCCGCAGAACTGATCTGCGGACCGCAGATCTATCCCAGACCTGTCCAGCCCTGCCCAGTTTTTGGGACCTTTTATGCGGTCCCCTTTGTGGGCCGCATACCTATTTTGCGGTCCGGTCTACGATCGTAGACCCGGCTTTATAGAGTTTAAGTTTTGGAAAACTTCACCTGATCCCATTTTTATAAAAACAACTTGGGGTTTATTTTGGCTGGTTCTAACTGACATTTTAAAGAGTGGAAAGTGGTCTAAAGTGAGAGGGAGATTCCTAAGCTAATTGTTCATCAATGTTTGCTCAAGACTTGGAGAATTCACAAGGAAACCCCACAATATCTTTATCCAAGAGGTAAGATTCCATACCCTAGCCTTCAATTTCGAGTTTGGGGTAGAAGATGGGTAATGGGGAGTGTGATTCTTAGGTATGGGGGGTATTATCTATGCATGCATGTACCAACAAAGTTGTGGGAAGTTTGTTGAGCTCAAAAGGGTAGACATTGGGTTGTGAGATGAAGGAATCCACCAAAGGAGGACCTTGAAACCATAATGCACACCTAGTGCTTGATAAATATTTAGGTGAGTTGAACCTATGAATATCTTCCTAATTGTGGTTCAATTTTATCATGTCTCTAAATAGATCAAAGTTGCTAGGATTTCCAAAACTATATAGTAATTTAAGGAAAGCTCAAAGCGAGGTGTGTTGGCTAAATTCCTTTTGTAGAATTGAATCCATGATGTCCTCGTAAGTTGTAATTATGATTGGCTCAAGCTTTTATGTCTCATGTTCCGAGTTATTCCTTATAGATTTGACTATTCTGAATAAACTCTGTATCAAAAGATATATGTTCAAAATTTATTCTGAATGCTCTTATCATATTGTGTTATCCTTCGAGATTGTATTCGAATGTGACCACGTGTCGAGGTATTATGAATTCAATTATGTCTAAACTGCTAGTTATTATGCCAAATTGTGGAAGAAAGCTCAATGTGACTATGACTCTTAATTGCTCATATGTGTATTAAAAGTTGTTATTAGAGATGCTTTGTTGTTGATAATCCATGATGATGTTTGAAAGCGAAAGGGGTGATCATGACATATGAAATATGGCCGACGTGCCAAGAATGACATTACATGTGTGTCCACTAGTGCCAATGAAATGAAAAGATGAGTAAAAGACTATGAAATGAGCTGAAAGTCCTTTATATAATAAACATTTTGGAGTATCGTTAGTCACCGAGGAAGGGTAGGTTGAAATGAACTAACCCCGAAACTACACATGCCGGTGTAGGTGTGTATTGTGATTATTTCCCTTGTTTGGGATGAGATTGATGTGATGAGATTATTTCCCTTAAATGGGATGAGATGATTGCTAGCAAAGGGTGATGTCGATCCACACGGCATTGTGGTGAGACGGCCTAGCCGGTCGGGTCGAGATCGGACACCATGCCACACACATGGTGGTGATTTTGATTAAGCTAATGATTCAGATCTTGATAGTGATTGTGATTGTGGTTGATGTCTTTCGGTGAGATGGCCTAGCCGATCGGGCCATGATCGGACTCCGTGACAAAAATCACGGTGGTATATCAATGCTAAAGATCTCCCAACCTAAAATATGGAAATTTACTTAAAAACTTGTCTTGCTCCTAACTTGATGTCTTTATGTTGTTTGAGGCTTCCATTGAATCTATAATTGTTCTTCCTTGCTTTATTACTCGTTCTATTGAGAGGGTGTTTAGTCATTCATACTAGTACTATTCCATATGTACTAACGTCCCTTTTGCCGGGGGCGCTGCATATTTAATGAATGCAAGTGGTTCCACAACAGGTGGCTTTGATCAGTGATAGCAGTACACCCTCTTCCCAGCTGACTTGATGAGCCTTACTTCATTTCGGGGTCGTGTATCTTTTGTTCCTTGTGTATTATATTTTGAGGTATAGCCGGGGCCTTGTTGCTGGCACTATCATCGTACTCTTTTGTATCTATTAGAGTCTTCGTAGACATAGTGTGGGTTGTATGTTGGTGTTGGGAGAGTCAAACTTGTAAGGTTCTATTTATACCACATGTTCCACTTCAAACTATGAAAATGTATGCATTTTGAGACTTATAAACGACGTAACTAATGATAATGAATTGGTGTTGTTAACATGATCCTCCTCATTTTCTAATTAATAAAATATATCTTCTATTTATTCATGAGTGAGTTCAGGTAGAAGGTATTTTACAGGCTTGCTCGGCCGGGTTATCTCGGTTGAATGTCGATCGCGCTCCCCGAGGATGGGGCGTGACACAAAGAGTAGGTATATGCGATGTTTGGTGAGTCAATGTCGTGTCAAGATCATGTTTATGTTGGCTCTTCAATATAGATGTGCATATACGGCAAGGAAAATTATGTGATGTTCATTATGATGAACTAAGGAGGGACATACTTTCTATCTTTTGATTGACGGGGAAGTGCCTTATCCAATGCCCTTCGATTGCACACCCATAACATGCATCGGTATGATAGCGGCATACCCTTCAATGACACCTCTTACAATTCTCGCAACAAGGATGAGGTCTACTAAGCTGAGTCACCTCACTGATAAGATATTTACCCTTTTTGCATACACTATAAGAATCCTCCATATCCTTCCTCCAGGCCCTCATGGCGGGAGTAACAATCTCTGTACTGGCTTGTGGTGTGGGTGCTGAAACCACTCTCAGCTGATGCTGGTTGCATTGCCTTTGGAAGTACCCAAACCTGCAGCCCCTAAAATGCTCTTGAGCATACTTGCGGCACGGCGCCAAATATTCCCTCCCGCACGCCGGGCAGACCTGGCTGGGTGTACCTAGCCTGGGGCATTTGTTCTTCTTGAGCCCCCTCTGTCCATAACCATAACCTATTTCAAGAGTCATCCAGCATATCCCCATGTGGCGATTCATACAAATCGGACATTCCGGCTTATTGGTACAAACAACCCTCCTTCATTTCCTAGGTGCTTGTGCCACATGATTTGGTGGTGTGGTGACATTAAGGTGAACAAGGGCATTTCCACTAGTAACTAGTTCTTCCAATCCCTCCAAGGCTCGAATTCATCCAACGAACCCTATGCAACCTCCCCCAGATTCAATGGTGGGGTCACTCCCTCTTTACCGCCTCAAACTCATGGACTACTCATCTGAAAAAGGAGACATGATGTGGAAATTAGCTTCCTATCTTGAGCTCTATCGCATGATCTAGAATTTCAAAGAAGGGTGGCATTCCTAAATGTCCAAATAGCCTCCTAATTATAGACGTAGTTGACAACACACCGATAAGAATGACTCAACTAGACATGGCCCCGAGATATTTGAGTACACTTTAAAACCTTAGGCTCTGATACCAAGCTTGTCTCGCCCCGACCTTGGGGAGCGCGACTGGCGCTCAACTGAGTTACCCAAGTCAAGAAAGCCTACTTAGTGCCTACTATTAAACCCTACCCATGAATAATTTGAGGATGAATATAAAGAGTTAGACCAATAAAGAGAATCGTATGTATAACACCAACCTTCATTTTTATAGGAGCTTCATTTACAGTTACCAAAATATTTCAAATTCATAGTTAAAGAGGAAACATCCAACAATTTCAACAACGTTTATAACTAGTTTTCCCCACTCGAAACACAACCCACAATATGTCTACGGATCCTCTAAGTGAACAAAAGTACAATATGGAAGTGTCAGCGACAAGGCCCCAACTATACCTCAAAACACAATGTGCAAGATCAAATGACATAAGGCCCCGAGGTAGAATAGGGAACACCAAATCAACTGAGAAAAGGTACACCTATCAAGAACATGAGCCACCTACTGCGGAGTCACCTGCATCCATTAATGATGCAGTGTCCCCGGAAAAAGGGACGTTAATACATATGAAATAGTACTAGTATGTAAAGCTAAATACCCTCTCATGGAATAGAATGCCAACATAAGAAGGAGAGAAACATGGAATCAATAAGAAACTCAAGCAATACTAAATGCCAAGTTAAAACATAACCAATTCCAATTAAGTATTAACAATTTTGGTTGGGAGATCTCTAGCATCGATACACCATCATGCTTATAGCATGGAGCCCGATCTCTGCCCGATCGGCTAAACTGTATCACCCCAAAGTATGAGGATCGACATCAAAATACAACACCACCATGTGCGCGACATAGCGTCCGATCTCTGCCCGATCGGCTAAGCAGTCTCACCACAATGCCGTGTAGGCCGACATCGTCTTTTTCTAGCAATCATCTCATCCCAATTAAGGGGAATAATCTCAGTACATTAATATCATCCCAATTAAGGGGAGTAATCTCAGCACATCAGCATGGGGATTTACCCCTCAATCACTCCTACATCGGCACGTGTAGTTTTGGGTATGGACCATAACAGCCCACCCTTACTCGGCTCGCTATTGATACTCCCAAAAATATTTATTTATTTATTTATTTAGGATAATGGAAATAGAAATATAACTGTATCCATCTCATAGTCTTTCATACCATTCATTGCTTCATTAGCACTTTTAACTATTCACAACACCTTCATTTCGTTGGCACTCTTGGCTACACATAATGTTCTTCATTCATGGCACGATGGTCGCATTTCATATTTCAAATTTCTTTTCTTTACATCCAATTATCATTATCATAAACACCAATATATAGACATTCCAGAAATCATAACTTTAATTTCATTAGTAATGAGTGACTGGAACACACTGAATTTCTTTCAAAGAGTTGAGCATAATGATTGGCAATTAAAACACAAGTTAAAATCATAAGAGATTAATACACCATTTATTCTTGGAACACTTTTTCCAAAAGGGGAGCATGATATTTATAGATTTAACTCATGAGTATGTAAGGACTCAAACACATTGGAAATACTTACAAAGGAGAGCATGATGATTTACAATTGACACATGGATTCAAATCTTATGCATTAGTTACAACAACCATATTTGAACATTTTCCCACGAAGGGGAAGCATCATAGGATAGGGGTAATTCGAACATGACTCGAGTACATAAGCATTTAGGCAAACCAATCTTCGTAAGCAATTTGGAACAGTTGGAGTAGGAGTTTAAACAAAAAACATTCGGAACTTACGAGGAACTCATGGATTCTAATTCTAGAAAAGGATTTTAGCCAACATACCTTTATTCAGCTCTTCAGTGATATTAAAACCTCCCACTACTCTTACAACTTCAATCTACATCAACATAATTCAATTGGAACAATATTAGTAAAAATTTCTAGGTTTTAGGTTATTTAGGCATTTTATCAAATACCTAGGGTGCATAGCATTCTACTACCTCTAGTAATGGTGTTTCTTCATCCAACAATCCCTCCTTCCCACCAACAAGAGATATTACAACATCATTTGTCTACAAATTGCCTTCTTTAGTACCATTATAATCATCAATGAACCCACATCCACCAAATTTACTAATTAACTCATTACAAAATCTCTACAACACCCAATAATCTAGGTTAAGCACTTATGGCGTCCAATCACCATCCCATAAGTGATAATACTTATTTCTTGCTCATATACTCACTAACAATACATGCATGTAGATGTTAGGGTGAAGGATTACCTCTTATATCCCAAATCTTGAAAGCCAACCGTTAGGGTGTTCTTGGGATTTTGAACAAATCCTATGGAATCCAAGAAAAACCCTTATTGTAACTAGCGATAGAGAAGTGAAATCATCATAAAAACACTCTTAAAACTCACCTTAAATGTGTATTGAAAGCCTTGGTCGGATGGGTAATGGAGAGAAAAGCCCTAGACTTGAAATCCTTCTATTTTTCTCTCACCCCGCTCATATACTTATATATTGCAAAAGACCTCGCGGCGCACGCGCAACGTGAGCTATCACTGTTCAGGCAAAATTTCCTAGCACGCATTGAGCATGCGTTACAGACTAAATGCGTTGGTTTATTCCATGCAAACTATGTTTTCCTTTCGTGCGCTGAGCGCACTTTAGTGCCTAAATGCGCTACTTTTGCTAATTTCAACCAACTTTTCAAACTTTATGTTTTTACTTCCTTTTGCTATATTGACACTCCCAACCACCTCAATTTGAACTATACATATATTACCATGTTCTTATCACTGCTATCCCCTAGTGGGTCCGCACGAACTCCGAGATTGACTCTATTACCCTCTTAAACTTTCATAAATAGCCCGAGTCAACTATGCAATATTACGGGGCTTTAAAGGTAGCTTGACCAATATCATCCGATGGAGGGTCGTAGAACAACTAGGATTGTTGGACAAAATTGTACCGGCGGTCCGGGTATTGAACGGATTCAATATGGCGTGCGAGATAACGAAGGGTGAGATAACTGTACCGGTAAACACTGTTGGGACCACCCAGGAAACAAAATTCTACGTGATCAAGGGGGATATGAGGTATAACGCCTTGTTCGAAAGTCCATGGGTCACATCATGAGAGTGGTGCCTTCAACCTTACATCAGGAGCTGAAATTTCCCACTTTAGGAGGAGTTAAAACAATATACGAGGAACAGTATGCCACAAAGGAAATGTTCGCTTTTGAT
The DNA here is from genome assembly GCF_000715075.1 of Nicotiana tabacum. Classification (NCBI taxonomy): domain Eukaryota; kingdom Viridiplantae; phylum Streptophyta; class Magnoliopsida; order Solanales; family Solanaceae; genus Nicotiana; species Nicotiana tabacum. The sequence continues at coordinate 47,585,581 of NC_134092.1, forward strand.
GAAATAATCCCGGTGCTCGCGATTTCGACATCAGAAAGTAGGGAACTGGCCTAAGAAAAGGAAACCAAATAGCAATCAACGATCCCGACCTCAACCGGGCTGGGAAAATAGGATGAGCATGTGGCGGACGAAGAGGATGATTACGGCATCCCGAGATCTTTTATAGCGCCCGATGATACCGATGCCACTAAGTCGACAATCGAGGAATTGGAGCAGGTTATACTGATCGAGCACCTACCAGATCGAAAGGTATACATGGGCACAGGACTAACTCCCAAGCTCAGGAAAAAGCTTATTGATTTTCTTAAAGCTAATGTCGATTTTTTCACCAAGTCCCATCTAGTGTTGACAGGGATCCCACCGGAGATAATGACTCATAAATTGAGCCTGGATCCAAAGTTCCAGCCGGTCAAATAGAAGAGAGAAGGCCACAGTCTGAGATCAAACACGCATTCATCAAAGACGACGTATCTAAACTTTTGAAAATAGGTTCCAATAGGGAAGTTAAATACCTAAAAAAGGGAAAAAGCCTAGGATGTGTGTAGATTATAAGGATCTAAACAGGGCATGTCTGAAGGATTCTTTCCCTTAGACTAACATCGATCGAATGATTGAAGCAACGGCCGGACATGAGATACTGAGTTTTCTCAACGCTTATTCCGGGTACAACCAAATTCAGATGGACCCGGGCAACTAAATTCTTTCATAACCAAATTCGGCACCTATTGATAAAACGTAGTGCCGTTTGGGCTAAAGAACATCAGTGCCACGTACCAACTGCCTAGTTAACTGGATGTTCGAAGAACAAATACGAAAATAAATGGAGTTTTATTTTGACGATATGTTGGTTAAGTCCCTGCGAGCAAAGGGCCATCTAAAACATTTGCAGGAAACCTTCGACATATTGAGCAAGTACAACATAAAGCTAAACCTGGAGAAGTGTGCCTTCGGGGTCAGCTCGGGCAAGTTCCTCGGGTTCATGGTATCTAACTGGGGAATAGAGATCAACCCAGACAAAATAAAAGCTATAGAAGATATCACCATAGTTGGCAATGTTAAGGCGGTACAAAGATTGATCGGACGGATAATTGTGTTGGGCCGATTTATTTCGAGATCATCGGATAAGAGCCATCGGTTTTTCTCATTATTTAAAAAGAAGAACGACTTCTCTTGGACCCCGGAGTGCCAGAAAGCTTTAGAAGAACTCAAGCAATACCTGTCGAGCCCTCCCTTGTTGCACACTCAGAAGGCGGACGAACAATTATACCTCTACTTGGCAGTTTCCGAAGTGCCGGTAAGTGGTGTCCTGGTTTGGTAAGAATGATGGTAGGCTATAATCTCATATTTTAGTCGATTATTACACTCTAATTTATTGCACTTAAATTGAGTTTGAGCTTTAATCGCTAGTGTTTTGCACTAATTGTGTGTTTTATGCCTTGTAGGAGTGATTCTGATCTATGTAAATGTTATGAAATGAATTCAAGTTATTCGGGAGCTTTAAAGTCTGAGTAAAAGCCCAAGGATTAAGTCGTGATCATATTCGGGGATCAACGGATGATAGTGGAATGAAACAAAAAATCGAGCAGGTATATTGTGCAGTGTCGAGAAAAATGCACATAACATTTTGCTAGAAACTCCGTTTAGGCTACACAATATATTGTTGGAAAGCTATTTAAAAGGGCAACAACTTTTATGTTTTATGTTCTTCCAAATTCCAAACGGAACGCCACGCACATTCACAGTCGCGCAATGGCCGCGCATTGGGCACGCATATGAGGCAGAACAGGGTGAAAAGTGTGCGGCCAAGTGCGCGGGCACACTTCAACGTGCGCGGCCGCGCACGTCCTGTCCAGAAAAAGTGTCCTATTTCGCGTAGAAGAAGGTGTATTTGTTTGGGCCCGACGATACTTGGTATATATACATGGAAAAACGGTATTTTGAGTACTTTTGACATAATGTAGACCTAAGGAAGCTAAGGAGAAGAGGGAGAAGCAAGAGCACAAGGATTTCACCATTCATCCTCACTCAAGACAAGGATTTGGATGTTTTATGTTTTCCTTTGACTTAAACTTAATTGTGATGAATTCCTCCATACCCATGGAGTAATTATTCCTTAGGGATTGATGGATTTGGTGTTTTGAGAATTGTCTGTGGATATTAACTCTAGTTTTATGTATTGAAGCATTTTGGGTATTTTTATTGTTGCATATATATTCACTTGTTTAGTTAATCGAAAGAGGCATAATTTGTGATGTGTTGCTTTATCTTATTGGTTGAATTCATTGATTTTTGTTAGTAATCGAAAGAGGCTAGTTGAATTAATGTTTAGACCTAGTTAGGAGGATAATCGAAAAAGGTTCTCCTAAGGATCAATCCATTACGAATTCTTGCATATCTTTACCAAGCTTAACTTAGTTCATATCGTAAGGTTGAGACTTCATCGAGAGAGGAGTTTCTACTGAATGTTTGAACATAATAGAGTAAAATCGAGAGACTCACTTGAATCGTCGAAGTGAAGTAACTAGAATTAATTCCCAAACAAGTATCTTACACCTATCCAATCATCCCCTATTTTCTCCCTTTGATATCTTCTTGCTTACTCTTGTTGCGATTATCATTAGCCAATAGTTTAGACTTTTAGTAAATTTTAATTTTAAATCACACAATTCTAAATTGTTGATCATCTTGGATAGAAATTAAAATTAGAAGCTACAAAAATACTGTTTAAATCCAATCCATGTGGATACGATATTTTCTATACTATATTCGACTAGCGACCATAATTTTGTGTTGTGCTTTTAGCTCATCAAATTTTGGCGTCGTTGCCAGGGATTGGCAATCAATAATGTTGGAAATAGTTTGTAGTGCTAATTCAGGAATTTTTCTTTTTATTTTGTTTTTCACTTTTTACGTTTGGTGTTCCTTGACTGTGCGCAGGCTACAAGTTAGATTGTTGTATGACCCGATCTTCTGGGAAGGAATTGCTACCATACGAGTCGGAAATTAAAAAGCAACTGCGACAGCTGAGGAAAGAAATAAATCTCCCTGCGAATACAGAGAAGGTTGGGCAATCCTCAACCAAAGAAGTTATGGCGGAAGATGAGGATAATATTGATTTGGCTGCAAGAAAGGCAGCTCAGCAAAGAGAAAAAGCTGCACGAGATGCGGAGGAGACAACTCTTTTAACTTACAACTTGTCTATGAGGAGGAGAGGGCTCGAAGAATTGCACAACATCGACCTGTGGGTGCAGACCAATTCGGAAATATAGCTCCCGGTACCGGAAGACCACTTGGTGATTATGCTAGACCGGTCTACAACCAAGGCTTATAGAGTGTGAGACCACCTCCTGTTGCAGCTAATAATTTTGAGTTAAAGTAGGGGTTACTTCAAACCCTCCAAAATAGCTGTGTCTTTAGAGGAAATATGAACGAAGATCCAAACAATCATTTGATGGACTTCGAGAAGATTATGAACACCTTCCAATATAATGGTGTGTCACAAGATGCAGTCTACTTAAGGGCATTCCCCTTCACTCTCAAAGACGATGCAAAGCACTGGCTTCGAAGCTTGCCTAATGGATCGATTAGAACATGGGATGAGATGATCATAAAATTTCTTGACAAATATTTCTCATCAGCTAAGACGGGCAAGTTTAGAAGGGAAATCCACAACTTCAGAATGAGACTGAAACGGTGTTTGAAGCTTGGGAGAGGTTCAAAGAAATAGTGTGTAAGTGTCAACATAGTGGAATAGAACTCTGGATGCAACTCCAGAATTTTTGGGATGGATTGACACCAACTTCACACAGAACATTGAGCAACGCAGCTGGAGGTCCGTTGATGAAAAAGACACTAGAAGAGATAGTTACTATTCTAGATGAGTTGTCTGAGGATGCAAATCAGTGGCCCTCTGAAGTTGCTGAAAGAAGAAGAATGATTGGTGTTCACCAAGTTAATGCTAACACATCTATGCAGGTACATCTTGGTGTCATGGCAAAGGAAATAAGGAAGATAACTTTAGCTTTAATACACAGTGAGCCTCCTGCAGCATGTGACATATGTGGAAGAGGACCCTACCTATGAGTGTCAAGCCTCGATCGAGGAAGTTAATGTTGTTGGTAATTACAACTTCAATGCAATGGGTCAGAAGCACCCTGGTTTTACACGGAGTTCACCTGGGGGTACAGCAAATGCATGGCAACAAAATAACTCCAGATTTCAAGGAGCTCCTGGTTTTGTGAATCAACATAGGCCGCAGTTTTAGCCTCAACGGCCAATTCAGTCTGGGTTAGAAGATCTGATGAAGTCATTCATTATCAAGACAGATGAGAGATTAGATGCTCATGGTGCAGCTATTAAAGAACTTGGGACAGGTTTGCAAAGTTTGGAGAGACAAGTGGGATAAATTGAAACTATATTATCCGAGAAAATTCCAAGTACTCTGCCAGCTGATACTGAAAAGAATCCCAAAGAAACGGTAAATGTTGTGACCTTGAAAAGCGGACAAGTGTTTAAATATCCTACTCCAATTCACAAAGAAACTGCGCCTGAAAAAGAAAGTGGGAAGGAACTGAAAATTGAAAATGATGATAAAACGATTGAGAAGAAGAAAGGCAAGAAGGGATCTGAGAAAAAGAAAAAGGAGAATACTTCAAGAAAGGAGGAATCCAATGAAGAGAGCAAGCACATGTCCGCTTTACCTTTTCCCCAAAATCTCTATAGAGAAAAGTTGGATAAGCAGTTTGAGAGATTTCTAGATATGCTGAGACGGGTTAATGTAAATTTGCCATTCACGGAAGTTCTCTCACAAATGCCAGCTTACGCAAAGTTCTTGAAGGAGATCCTTACAAAGAAGAGGAAGATAGAAGAGACATCAGTGGTCAAACTTACAGAGTATTGCAATGCAATATTGCAAAACAAATTCCCACAAAAGTGTAGAGATCCACGGAGTTTTACGATACCTTGCTCTTTAGGCACTCTTAACTTTGATAAATCTTTATGTGACTCTGGTGACTCAATTAATCTAATGCCATCATCTATTTATAGGAAACTGGAGAAGGAGATTAGAGAGATAAGTTTGATGCCAATATCTTTACAGCTGGCAGACCAAACGACTATAACACCCGAGGGGATAGTAGAAGATGTTTTGGTGCGGGTGGATAAGTTCGTATTTCCTGTAGATTTTATAGTGGTGAATATGGAGGAGAACAAGGAGGCCCCCCTCATCCTAGGAAGATCATTTTTAACAACGGGAAGAGCTATACTGTATATACATGATAGAAAACTCATGCTTAGAGTGGGTGAGGAAACAATGAATTTTGAGATGAATGTAGCAACTGGAGTGAAAAAGGAGAAGCCAGTTGCAAATGTTGAGTGGAAGCTGAAGAGTTCAAAAGAGAAGGCTCCAGTGATTGAGAAAGACAAGTGTGGGGTATACCCCAAGAAGGTTGAGAAGAAGTTATCTGCGTGGATGTGTGCACTAGTTCAGGCGTGTGGAATGGAGCCCGACTTCGACTCAGACCCTGACTGAAAATTCAGGAAAGTTTCCTTTACCTTATGCTTTTTAATTGTGTGTCATGGGGACATGTCACAACTTAAAGTGTGGGGTAGGGGGATATTTGTATGTTGTATGTATATGTATTTTAGTTTTTGTTAATTTTAGTAGTTAGAGATAGAAACAATTGAAAAAACCATTAAAATTTTAAAAAATTTTATTTTTTCCGATGATGGATAACATTCGACGGGTTCCTTGAGGGAATTAGGTCGAAATAAAAAGACAAAAAGATTTTCTTTTGTAGTTAGTGTATTAATTACTCCTTGGTTTTTCTTTGTGTCGCGGTTCTTTTCCAAAGGTTTTGTTTGAACCGGGTGTAGTTAGATTTTTGTTTTTAGAAGTAGGAATACCTTGTGCTATGATTTGAAATGGAAGAAATATCTCTTGACTTGATCATGCCTTGAGAATAGTGAGTGCTTTGGTTGTGACGCTTAGGCTCAGTTTTTGACTCTTGTGTGAGTGCCTTAAATTGTATGATCTTTACTTTGCTTAACTGCTTTGACTAGGGTGTCTTGATGATCCAATCTTGAGTGAGTTATGTGCCATGTATGTGTGAGGTTTGGTGTATTCTGTGCATTGCATTTGACATCTAAAACTTGCCCCATGTGTGTGCAAAGCGAAATAGTAGTTTTGTTTAGTCTTGGAAGTGATATAGGCGTTTCTTTATTGGGCCAGCTATATAGTTTACCGACCAACTTGTTATGAATCGTAGTTAACCCCGTTGAGCCTATAATCCTATTTTTTGGCAACCACATTACAAGCCTTACCCATTTGTTTGAATTGGCCATTTATTTGAACCATTTATCTCTCTTGAGCACTTGAAATTGTATGAACTTTGTAAAAGTTGAAGTGTGGGGGTGGTTGGTTTGACTTTTGAGTGGAACTAATGAAATAAGGAGAAGGTGCACTGAAATGAAAAAGTAAGAGCCACTTGAATTGAAAAAGAAAAAGAAAAATTTATGTAGTTGTATGATTGTGAAAAATGATCTTTGATAAGTGGTAACTCTTGATGTAATTGTGCTTAAAGAAGTTGGGAGTTAATGTATATTGATGTGAAGGTGGAGGATTGGTTTGACATAAATGTGGGGTTTTGAATGAAATTGTATGTATTAAAGTGCTTAGGGAAGTGTAATCACTCTTATATCCAAATATATACTACCTGTCCCGCAGCCTATATTACAACCAATTAAAGTCCTACTTGATCCTTCACTGAATGAGCTCAATTAGTAGAGTAGTACACTACGGGCAAGCTTATAGTTCATCTTTTGTGGAATATGAATGTTGTTTCTGAGAGTGAATGAATTCTTTCTATCTTGAGTTCCTGATTGTTCTAAATTTTTATGGTGTGTGGAACTACTCTCTTTTGTTGTGTGAGGGTACTTGATTCATGAAGGAAAGGTAATGTCGTTGACCTCTATGTTAGAGTAAGTGAGTAAGTTGTGAATAATGTGTGGTGCTTGTGAGTCAATTCTTGAGGTGAAGATGTTACACTATTGTGCTTAGTCTATTTTAAATATTCTTGGTTTGATGAGATATAAGGGTTGTTTAAAAAGGTCGTGTCATTATGAAGTGTAGTTTGATTGCTCGAGGACGAGCAATGGTTTAAGTATGGGGTGTTGATGGTAGGCTTTAATCTCATGTTTTAGTCGATTATTATACTCTAATTTACTGCACTTTAATTGAGTTGGAGCTTTAATCACTAGTATTTTGCATTAATTGTGTGTTTTATGTCTTGTAGGAGTAATATGATCTATGTAGATGTTATGGAATGAATTCAAGCTATTCGGGAGCTTTGAAGTCTGAGTAAAAGCCCAAGGATTAAGTCAGGATCGTGTTCGGGGATCAACGGATGATAGTGGAACAAAACGAAGAATCAAGCAAGCATATTGTGAAGTGTCCAGTAAAATGCACATGCCTTTTTGCTCAGAACTGCGTTTGGGCTCCACAATATATCGTTGGAAAGCTATTTAAAAGGGCTACAACTTTCATGTTTTATATTTTTCCAAATTCCCAACAGAACACCACCCACGTTCACGGCCACGCACTGGTCGTGCATTGGGCGCGCATATGAGGCAGAACAGGGTGAAAAGTGCGCGGCCAAGTGCGGGGGCACACTTCCAGGTGCGCGGCCGCACACGTACTATCCAGAAAAAGTGTCCTATTTCACGTAGGAGAAGGTGTATTTGTTTGGGATCGACCCTACTTGGTATATATACATGGAAAAATTGTATTTTGAGTACTTTTGACATAATTTAGACCTAAGGATGCTAAGGAGAAGAGGGAGAAGCAAGAGCACAAGGATTTCACCATTCATCCTCACTCAAGACAAGATTTTGGATATTTTATATTTTCCTTTGACTTAAACTTAATTGTGATGAGTTTCTCCTTATCCATGGAGTAATTCTTCCTTAGGGATTGATGGATTTGGTGTTTTGAAAATTATTTGTGGATATTAGCTCTAGTTTTATGTATTTAAGCGTTTTGGGTGTTTTTATTATTGCATATATATTCACTTGTTTATGTAACCGAAAGAGGCATAATTTGTGATGTGTTTCAATATATTATTGGTTGAATTTATTTATTCTTGTTAGTAATTGAAAGAGGCTAGTTGAATTAATGTTTAGACCTAGTTAGGAGGATAATCGAAAGAGGTTCTCCTAAGGATCAATCCACTACGAATTCTTGCATATCTTCACCAAGCTTAACTTAGTTCATATCGTAAGGTTGAGACTTAATCGAGAGAGGAGTTTTTACTGAATGTTTGAACATAATAGAGTGAATTCGAGAGACGCACTTGAACTGTAGAAGTGAAGTTACTAGAATTAATTCCCAAACAAGTATCTTACACCTATCCAATCAACCCCTATTTTCTCCCTTTGATATCTTCTTTCTTTCTATTGTTGCAGTTGCCATTAGCCAATAGTTTAGACTTTTTGTAAATTTTAGTTTTAAATTACACAACTCTAAATTGTTGATCATTTTGGATAGCAATTAAAACTAGAAGCTACGAAAATACTGTTTAAATCTAATCCTTGTGGATACGATATTTTCTATACTATATTCGACTAGCGAGCATAATTTTGTGTTGTGTTTTTAGCTCGTCAAAGAACAAGGTACGCAATTTCCTATTTATTATGTTAGTAGGACCTTAGGCGATGCCGAAACAAGGTATCCACACTTAGAAAAATTAGCGCTCGCCTTATTAAGCGCTTCTAGGAAATTAAAATGTGTCGTGACCTCGTACCAGTTGAGGAATGTCATGCATAATACGGTTTGCCAAATGGACCATAGAAATTAGCAGGTACGATATCGAGTACAAATCCCGGACCGCCATAAAAACTCAGATTTTGGCAGACTTTGTGGCCGACTTTACGCCGATCTTGGTACCCGAGTTTGAGAAGGAATTGCTGCTCACTTCGGGGATAAGCTCGGGGTTCTAGACCCTATTCATGAACAGTGCTTCCAATGAAAACCACCTACGGGTAATGTAATTAGGTAGTCTATTAGAACTGTGAAATTGATTAACAAGGAAGTCGAGTATGAGGCTATGATTGCAGGTCTAGAACTGGCTAAGAGCCTGAGGGCCCAAGTGATCGAGGCCAAATGTGACTCCCTCCTTATCGTAAACCAAGTCAACATGACCTTTTAAGTAAAAGAGGAATGGATGCGGAGATACTTGGATAAGTTGTAGGTGACCTTACACCAATTCAAGGAATGGACTCTACAGCACGTACCTCGGGATCAAAATAACGAGGCCGATGCATTGGCCAATTTGGGGTCGTCGGTCGACTCCAATGAATTTGACTTCGGAGCAGTAGTACAATTGATGAACTAGCTGATAGAAGAAGGTCACGTTGAGGTGAACTCGACAAGCTCGACTTAGGATTAGAGAAACAAATACATAGACTACCTGGAGAAAGGAAAATTGACATCGGATCCCAAGGAGTTAAGAGCCCTACGTGCTAAAGCTGCCAGGTTCAGCTTGGTCGAGGGGAAATTATTCAGAAGATCCTTTTTCGGGCCACAATCTAGTTGCTTGGGTCCGAGGGAGACTGACTACACCATGAGAGAGGTACACGAGGGCACTTACAAAAACCACTCAGGAGCAGAATCCCTGGTTTAGAAATTGATCGGAGTCGGTTACTACTGGAACGAGATGGAGAAGGATGCGAAAGACTTCGTACGAAAATGTAGGGAGTGACAAAGACACACCCCGATGATTTATCAACCAGGGGAAATACTTCACCCAGTACTATCGCCATGGCCGTTTATGAAATGGGGGATGGACATTGCCGGTCCCTTGCCATGGGCACCCGGTAAAGCCCAATACATACTATTCATGGCTGATTATTTCTCCAAGTGGGTCGAATCTCAGGCGTTTGAGAAGGTTTGGGAGAAAGAGTTCATCGAATTCATCTAGGATCATATAATAAGCCGATTCGGGATACCGGCTGAGATCGTTTGCGACAACGGGAAGCAGTTTGTTTGCAGCAAGGTAAGTAAGTTTCTCAAAGACCACAAAATTAAAAAGATCTTATCTATAACTTACCACCCTAGTGGGAACGGACAAGCATAGTCAACAATCAAAACTATACTCCAAAACTTGAAGAAGAGATTGACCGTTTTGAAGGGAAAGTGGAAAGAAATCTTGCCCAAAATTTTGTGGGCATATCTAACGACTTTGAAGTCAAGTACCGGCTACGGAACGGAATCTCTAATATCGGTCGAGGTGGGGGAACCAAGTCTAAGGTTCCAGTATGCTACTGAGACATCAAACGGCGAGGCCATGGCCACGAGTTTGGACTTGTTGGACGAAAGGGGAGAAGCCGCCCTGGTCCGGTTAGCTGCCCAAAAGCAGCGAATGGGGAGGTACTACAACTGAAGGTCTAACCTTCGACATTTCCAAGTGGAGGAATTGGTATTAAGAAAGTTACACTGCACACCAAGAACCCAAACAACGAGAAACTAGGCCCAAACTGGGAAGGTCCGTATAGAGTTATCAGAATAACCAGGAAAGTTTCATATAAGATCGAGTTAGGGAACGGTGTGTAACTACAAAATAATTGGAATGTGGAACACTTAAAGCGGTACTACTACTAAGGTACGAACACAATTTCCTTTGAAATTGTTATGCTTTGGACTAACTTATGCAGGTACTCGGTCTAGGGTAAATTTGACAATTAGGTCTAAAAGCACATGTTGTACTCTTTTTCCCTTGGACCGGTTTATTCTGAAGTGGATTTTACGGCAAGGTTTTTAACGAGGCAACAGTAAAATGTGCTACCTTAGTTTCGAAGACCGGCTTGAGGCCGAAATTGCTAACCACCCGTACTTGACCGACATTATTCGAGCCCTCACAAGCTCAGTCTCAAGTACTGGGGGACCATTATGCCCTAAGTTAGGATCCTTAGAATGTGTTCTTATTTGATATTAAAAGCCAAGAATCAATTATTAGAATTCATTTTAAGGGTCAAACGGTCAAACAAACCGTACCCGTGTAGCTCATTCTTGCCATGGCAGAAAGCTTATGTACTCTGATTATGTACTCTACATACAAAGTAATGAAATATATTTTCCCTCTATATTTTATCATGACATATTTGCACCATCGATATATTCGTTGAGTTACTTAGAACAAATAACGGATCCTAAATCCTAGAGCTTATGGGCCTCCCCCAGTTGGGGACTGTTATCCAATAATAAGATCGGATAGCTCGGGCTATCGAATCCCGAAGGAACCAAGCCTATTAGGCAAGGCCCGAACATGAAAGGCTATGGCCAACTCAAAATGGCTTGGAGACGTCCAAGTCCGTACTCAGAAAGTAAGGTCCTTACATATGATTAAAACCTATTAAAAGGTCGCCCTTGGTAAAACACCATCGTGTACGATTAAAAGCTTCAAGTATCTTAAAGTCTTCATTTTTTTATTAGGTATTTCGAAGCTTAATCAACTCAGAGTTCTTATCGAAACCAGGCCTCATTCAGGCTTCCGGAGAACGAGCACTCTAGATTATGTCCAATTTTATGCTAAGGCATTAATGACATCTTTCAAATAAAGAGTTGAAAATGGATATAGAAAAGTAAAAGACACATTATGGCTGAAGGGAATTTTTTATGTATATTCCAAAAATATTTACAAAGGCGATAAAACGGCCTAAAATTTAACAAAAAAATATGTACAAAAGAAAACAAAAAATTAACTAAGGCATCTCCGCCTAGTCTTCACCAGAGCCCGATTCAGTACCGGAACCCTCGGGCTCATATATATCTTTAGCCTCGACCTCGAGCCTCTTGGCCTCTTTAATCTCGGTCGATAGATTGAACCCCCGGGCATGAATCTCCCTGAGGGTCTCCCTCCGGGATAGCCACTTTATGTACTCGGCCTTTGTTATCAAGCGGGCCTCTGCTATTTCCATGTCACTTTTGTATTGGGCCAGCATCTTTGTAAGGCCCCGTAAATATTTGCAAAAAGAAAATAATATTTCGTGGTACCGAATTGGTTTTACGTGTTGTGTATTATAGAAATTCTTTGCGGCGAGAATTAATGCAACATGGGAAAGTGATAGCTTATGCTTCTAGGCAACTAAAGAATCATGAAAAGAACTATCCAACACATGATTTAGAACTTGCGGCAGTGGTATTTGCATTGAAAATTTGGCGTCATTATTTATATGGGGTCCATGTGGATATATTCACGGATCATAAGAGCCTTCAATATATTTTCAAATAGAAGGAATTGAATCTGAGGCAGAGAAGATGGCTTGAGTTACTCAAGGACTACGACATTGATATTTTATATCATCCAGGAAAGGCCAATGTTGTGGAAGATGCTCTTAGCCGGAAATCCATGTGTAGTTTGGCTCACTTGGAGGCATATCAAAGGCCACTGGCCAAGGAAGTTCACCGATTGGCTAGTTTGGGAGTTCGTCTTGTGGACTCTAGTAAAGGAGGGGTAATTGTGCAGAATAGGGCTAAATCATCGCTTGTTGTGGAAGTCAAAGAGAAGCAATACAACGGTCCATTGTTAGTGCAATTGAAAGAGGGAATTCATAAACATAAGACCATGGCCTTTTCTCTTGGAATGGATGATGGTACACTAAGGTACCAAGGGCGACTATGTGTTCCAAACGTGGATGGTCTCCGTGAAAGAATTATGACTGAATCTCACACTTCTAGGTATTCCGTGCACCCAGGTTCTACAAAAATGTATCATGATCTTAATGAAGTCTATTGGTGGAATAATATGAAGAGGAATGTGGCGGACTTTGTGGAAGATGCCCGAATTGTCAGCAAGTGAAGGCCAAACACCAAAGGCCCGGTGGGTTGGCACAGGACATAGAAATTTCAAGGTGGAAGTAGGAAATGATTAATATGGACTTTGTAGTAGGATTATCGCACACTCCACGCAAGTTTGACTCAATTTGGGTGATTGTGGATCGACTCACAAAATCAGCACACTTCTTGCCGGTTAAGGCTACCGATACAGTGGAACAATATGCTCAGTTATATATCAAAGAAATAGTCAGGTTGCATGGCACCCCAGTTTCCATCATTTCTGATCGGGGAGCACAATTCACTGCTAAGTTTTGGAATTAATTTCAGCAAGGCTTGGGTACTCAAGTGAATCTTAGTATAGCCTTTCACCAGCAGACTGATAGGCAGGCAGAGCGGACTATTCAAACGCTTGAGGATATGTTGCGCGCTTGTGTTCTAGACTTCAAAGATAGTTGGGATGATCATTTACCACTCATAGAATTTGCATACAACAATAGCTATCATGCTAGAATTCAAATGGCACCGTTAGAGGCTTTATATGATAGGAGATGTAGATCTCCCATTGGGTGGTTCGAAATTGGGGAGGCAGAGTTAATAGGGCCAGACCTCGTGCATCAGGCCATGGAAAAAGTTAAAATCATTAAGGAGCCGTTGAAGACTGTTCAGAGTCGTCAAAAATCCTATTCGGATGTTCGTCGTAAGGATTTGGAGTTCAAAGAAGATGATTGGGTATTCTTGAAAGTTTCCCCCATGAAAGGGAAATTGAGTTCGAGGTATGTCGTACCGTACAAAATTATTCAGAGGATCGGTGAGGTGGCGTACAAGCTTGAGCTACCACCTGAGATGTCATTAGTACACCCAGTTTTTCATGTGTCTATGTTGAAGAAAGTAGTTGGAGATCCAACACTCATTGTTCCGGTTGAGACTATTGACGTAAATGAGAAATTGACTTACGAAGAGATTTCGATTTCTATTATTTATCGGCAAGTCCGAAAATTGAGAAATAAGGAAATTGCATCCGTGAAAGTGCTATGGCGAAACCAACAGGTTGAAGGGGCTACATGGGAGGCCGAGGAAGAAATGACGAAAAAGTATCCTTATTTGTTTAAATGACCATGTATTTATAAAGTTGTGGTCTAGGAAAAATTATAAAACTTACTTTCTATGAATTTTGTATCATTTGAACAATTGGCATTAAGGATGTTCCTTTCTGGAAATATATTGGTTACGAGGCCACAATTGGTGTCGTTTTGTATTATGTTATGTCATTGGATTATGTATATGTTGTTAGGATGTGTTTCTGGGGCTCTCTGACAGGTGGATAGGCCTAGTTACAAAGGAAACTCTGGCGAAATTTTTGGAAATTTAGGGAGTTAGTCAAATTTAGGGCTGCTAGTGTGTGGTATGAAAACTGAGTTGCATAAGACGCTAATAAGAGATTTTTACCCTCATTCGAGGACGAATGATTCTAAGTGGGGGATAATGTAAGGCCCCGAAAATTTTGCAAAAAGAAAATAATGTTTCGTGGTGCCGAATTGGTTTTATGTGTTGTGTATTCTAGAAATTCTTCGCAGCAAGCTTGCAAGCTGCGGATCGGACTTTTTGGGTTGAACAATGCAACGAAAAGTAAAAGAATTTTTTTTGCGGAAAAGTGCATTTATGCGGTCTATTATGCGACCGCATAATCACTCTGTGGGGCGCATAATGGCCATAGAAGTGAGTCGGGAGAGGGTCAGTTTGGAAGTAATTATGGGGTCGACTATGCGACCGCATAACTATACTGCAGTGCATTATGTGACCGCATAACAGTTATGCGGACCGCATAGTGACCGCATACACAGACAGTTCTTTTGGTCATTTTGGTCGGCAATTATGCGACCGATATGTGGTCCGCATATTGATTATGCGATCACAGAACCTGTTCCGGAGCTTCATTTTTGAATTTTTAAAACCCGACCCTATTTCGTTAGATAAACTCTTTGGGCCATGTTTGAGCTATAATTTAATATTTTAGAGTGAGATAGAGTACCCTAGAGTGAGAAGGTGTTCTTCAAAAATTGTTCTTCAATTCTTGCTCAAGTTTTGGAAGATTAAGAAGGGAAACTCACTAGGTCTTCATCCTAGAGGTAAGATTCTACACCTTAACCCTTAATTTCGAAATTTTCTGAAAATGGGTAATTAGCAAGATAAAGTTTTGGGCATGTGAGTTGTTTATTTTACATGCATGTGTTATCAAAGGGTGTAGGAAGATTGTTGAGCTAAAGATGGAAAAGAGCGGGTTGTGGGATGATGGAATTCTCCATAAAAGGACATTGAAACCTTATGCACACCTAGTGTTTGATAAAATGCTCAAATGGGCTAGAACCATGATCATCTTCCTAATTTTGGTTCAATTTGTTATATTTCTAAAATAGATTGAAGTTGCTAAGAATTCCAGAACATTTAGAGTGTAAGGAAGCTCAAGTGAGGTATGTTGGCTAAACTCTTCTCTTAGAATTGAATCACACGATATTCATGAAAAATATGTAAGTCCCGAGTGATTCATTATAAAATTGGCTATTCCGAGTAAGATTGGGTTGAAAGATATATATTCGACAAGTATCTCAAATGCTTTATTCATATTATATTATAAATTAAGGATGTGTTAAAATATGGGATGTGCATTAATAATGTTTCGACTTCAAGTCAAGTTCAAATGAAGGCTATTATGCCAAATTTTGTGGAATATCTCTATGTGCCTTAAACTCTAAATTGCTCACATGTGTACTACACACCTTAATTTGAATTGTATTTGTTGTTGATGATGATGATGATGATGATATTTGAAATTAAAAAGGTGAGTATGAAATACTAAATACGGCCAACGTGCCAAGAATGATTTTATAATTTTGGCCACTGGTGCCAATGAGATGAAAAGATGTAAAAGAAGTATGAAATGCGATGATTGATATAAAAAGGTTGATGTCTCGAATAAGATAGCCTAGCCGGTCGGGTCGTGATCGGACACCATGCCGCACACATGGTGGTGATTGTGCTGGAAATTATAATTGAAATCATGATTGTGGTAGATGTCCCTAATGGATAGCCTAGCCGATCGGGTCGTGATCGGACTCCGTGTTAAAGACGGTGGTACTGACACTGAAAGAAATTGTGGTTGATGTCTCTAATGAGATAGCCTAGCCGACCGGGTCGTGATCGGACTCCGTGCTGAGAGTACGGTAGTATTGGTATTGTGGATATTGGTATTGTGAACAATGGTGTAATAAATAATGGTATTGTGAACAATGGTATATCGATGCTAAACATCTCCGAATGTGAGATATGGAAATTAATTTAAATAATGTCTTGATCCTAAATTGAGGTTTGATGTTGATTAAGGCTTTCATTGATATTATGATAATCTTGTTTGTATTATTTGTCATTCTATTGAGAGGGTGTTTAGTTATACATACTAGTACTATTCGACGGTACTAACGTCCCTTTTACCGGGGGCGCTACATATTTAAATGGATGCAGGTGGTTCCACAGTAGGAGATATTGATCAGTGATAGCAGTACACCTTCTTCCCAGCTGACTTGGTGAGCCCTACTTCATCCCGGGGTCATGTATCTTTTGTACTTTGTATATTTTGTTTGAGGTATAGCTCGGGCCTTGTTGTCGACATTATCATTGTACTCTTCTTTATCTATAGAGGCTCCGTAGACATAGTGTGGGTTGTATATTGGTGCTGGTAAGTCAAACTCGTTATGTTGTACTTGAATTACTATTTCCACTTCGGATTACGAAAAATGTGTGGAATTGAGACTTTAAAAATGAAGTAACTAATGGTAAGAAATTGGTATTGTAGACATGATCACGTTTGTGTCTAATTAATGAAATTATGTATTATCTTTATTCATGGATGAGTTTGGGTAGAATGAAATCTAACAGGCTTGCTCGGTCGGGTTTACTCGGTTGAGCGCCGGTCGCGCTCCTCGGTTTTGGGGAGTGACAATCTCATTCACCTCGGAGGAATCGGCTGAAGCTGCCTCTAACTTGGACTTCAACGCGGTATACTCCCGGCCAAGGTCGTCCCATTTTGAAACGGCTGAACCCAGTTGTGCTCTGAGATCATCATTTAGCTGAGACCACTTGTCGGCCTTATCCTTCATCACCCTGAGTTGGTCCTTGACCGATGCCAACTCCTCTTTGGTAGCCTCCTTTTCCGAGGCCGAGAGGTTCATCCTTCTCCTCAACGTCTCGGCCGAAGCTTTGAGCTCGTTCATCTCGGCCCGGAGATGGTCAATTAAATCTACCTTCTCTTGGACTTGCGAGGTTGCGTCGTTAGCTACTACACTTAGCCTCTCATTTTTAATCTCAAATATCCTTACCTTCTCGACCAGTATGACATGCTCACGTTTCACGGATGAAGCCATCCTTTGAGCTTTTTCAAGCTCAGCTTGGAGAATGGGGAGGTCCTTGAGGGACTCGTCTTTTTGATCGCTGAGAGCCTTGTAGATGTCCTTCTGCCGGACTTGCTCCTTGAGCTCGAACTCGAGCTGGCTCACTTCCTTCCGAGATCAAAGGAAGCTTTCATGATGAAGCGCCGAGGCCTGAAAAATAAAGTGATGAGATCATGAAGAAACTCTAAGGTTAAATGAACTACGCGAAGGTTACAAAGAAAGAGAAGAATACCCGGTTCAGTGCCTGTTGTGCCTCGTTGTAAAGGCTCGGTGCGCTCACCTTGTTCATCTTTGCCTGATCCTCTTCAGGCACCAATCAGCGAAGATAACTGACCCGCCAACTGGTCCAGACAGTACCTAGATATCCATCAGGATCGTAAACATGACCGTTCTTTTGCGGTCAGGGTCCACATTCGGAGCAAGGAACTGCTTCACCAGCTTCGGGGTCAAGCTCGGCCCGCATACTTTCGACGGTACATCTTTTTTCGGGATCTCGAGGTGATCGAACTCCGGAGTAATCCTCCAATGCCCCGATGTCCATGCCCTCAATGAATAAGTTGAGGGCCTCATCTGCGGCCTGCGACGTCTCGTTCGGTTTCTCTTTGATGGGCTGAGCCTCGTCGAATAGAGACTCTGTGTGGGACGCCGATCCCGTGATGTCAATGACACCCGCGGCTTCCCTCGGAGTAGGAGTAGATTCTCGGGAGGCCGTAGTCACTGGTTTTCCTTTGGGCTCCCGAGCCAAAGAGGGGTCGACCTCTCGGTCACTTCCCCTGGTCGCTACCCACTCTTCTTTATCAATGGTCGGCCCATGGACGACGAACTCCAGGTCATCATCTTCAGTAAAGTCCCTGAGCCGATAAAGGGATTTGGGGTCCGGTACCCTGGTCTGGGTACTCTTCTTGTTACTCTTTTGGGCCCAGACCGCTACCCTCTTCTTCTTGGCCTCGGCGTCCGGGGAACCCAAAGACTTCCTCTTTCTTCTCTTTTTCTCCTCCTTCTTCGCAGCAACCCCAGGCTGTCCTGAAGCGAAGGGTTTATCGGGTGAGGACGAAGCCTCTTCCTTGTCTAATGCCTGGAGCTTAGTGGTCTTGGGAAAACCTATGAAAGAAAGAGAGGGACTTAGTTAAAATGATAGTTAAATATTAAAGTAACCTTGGTCGAGGAGAGCACTCACCATGGGAACGGGCCTCCCACTTACCCTTCGAGAGTTTGCACCATTTGCGCTAAGCCCTCAAATCACATCAAACAATGCTAAAAACACGAATCACCCTCCGATTCAAACTTAATGAACTTTGAAACTTCAAACTTCTAAAACCGATTCCAAAACCTATCAAACCACGTCCGATTGACCTCAAATTTTACACACAAGTCGTACTCGACATTATGGACCTACTCCAACTTTCGGAATCGGAATCCGACCCCGATATCAAAAAGTCCACTACCAGTCAAACTTTCCAAAATTTTAACTTTTGCCATTTCAAGCCTAATTTAGCTACAGACCTCCAAAACACAATTCGGACACGCTCCTAAGTCCAAAATCACCCAACGAAGCTAACGGAACTGACAAAACTACATTCCGGAGTCATCTTCACACAGTTCCAACTACGGTCAAAATCTTAGAACTTTAGCTACAGCTTTAGGGACTAAGTGTCCCAAAAGACTCCGAAACACAAATATGACAGCTGTGTGCAGATCCCCTCGACCCACTCTTTGAAGTGGGGAACTGCGTTGGGAACTCGGGCAACCGCTACACGATGATAGAACCGAGCAATGAAAAGGAAGAACAAAAATCCAAAAGCAATTCTAAATATTTAAAAAGTAGAGGAACTTACGGGCTAGGTTCCACTTTTCAGGGAACAACAGGAACTCGGAGGGAATGAGATCCTCTATTTTCACCCGAATGAATCTCCCCTGCCAGCCTTGATTCTATCTTCGTCCATGCTGGAGAATGGAGCTTTTTTTGCCCAATGAACGAGCTTGATTAACCCCCCTCGGAAGATTCAGGGTTTGTAGAGACGAAGCAGATGGTTGATGGTCAATCGGGGTGCCTCAGTATTATTAAAAAAGTGGCGGAGGAGGATCACTATCCTCCAAAAAGAGGGATGAATCTGCCCGAGGCAGACCTCGTACCTTTTGCAAAAGTCGAGGACTATGGGATTCACCAAGGCAAGTGTGAAGGGGTATGTGTAAACACTTAGACACATGTGGACAGAAGTTGCCGGTGTCATCAGGACCCGGGACGACCACTTCTTTGCCCTCCCATTTGCAATCCTCCCGAACCGTAAGGAGTGTGTCCTCGGTGATGGAGCATATGTACCTCCATACCTCCCCGCCTCGATCCTGTCGACTGGAAGATTTTCTGACCTTGAAGTTATTTTCTATAGAGCAACCTCCGTGGATAAAGTTTTTCAGAGGAGGTTCCGGGGCCACTTCAGGTACGACCACCTCAGCATCCGTGGCCGGATTAGAAGTTGAAGGGACGGTCTGTTGAGGCACGAATTTCGAAGTCTTCACCATCGAGTTCTGGGGAATATGAATATATAAAGGCGAGTATTAAGATTTGAAGATGAGGATGAAGATTTGAAGGTCAAACTTAAAGGTTCAAGGATGAATTATGAAGATTTGAAGATGAAGATATGAAGGTATGAAGAACAATGTATGAAGATTTGAAAGGGTTAAAAGCAAGTGAAAAGTTTGGGGGTAAATTGAGGAGTTCTGGAATCGGAAAGTAAAAAAGTGAAAAAAGGATTGAAGCTTTTATAGAGAAGAGGTAATTAATGCGTCACATTTCACATTCGAGGAAGATCAACCGACGAAGGACACGCGTCCGAAGTCAGAACGACGGGACTGATAGGACGTTTCACTGACCCATAGACCTGGTTATAGCGTATGGAAGAAGGAACCAGGGTCAATTAATCACTTCTCGTCGCTTCGATAAATCTGCTCTCCGAAAAGTGAAGGGACTATATGTGTATGGGTAAAATCGGGGACAATGTTATACTCGATTCCCTAATAAAGAGACGAGAGGGCAGCGCGGTCCAACGCAATTTCAAGCGAAGCCGAAGGGTCCTTTGTGTCGGAGCTCGGGAGGGATGAACGATGTATCTGGGATCGGGCACGGTTAAACAACGGATCTGGGCCAAGTACATTTTCGAGCCCACGAGAAAAAGTAAACGGTTGAGCATGACAAGTAGGGAGCCGTAATATTCGCCCTCAACCAGATATTAAGGTGCAAATCCCGTTCGATATCAACTGCTGATCGACATTTACTAGAAAAAAAAGATTTTTACCTTATTTAGACTTGTACTAGGATTGAAATTTTCCTACTATATAAATGGAGATTTTTTTAATTCTAACACACTGTTGACATGCATATCAAAGCAATAAGAGTTCATTTTTGTCTTCTAGCTATTATCAAAGTGTTCTTAAGTTACTCTCTTCTTTAATTGCTACCGAGCCAATATCGAGGGTTTCGATCGAGGGCGAATTTCAGTGTTTAACTTAAGATTAGGCTTGATTGTTCCATTACGATTGGTTTGAACGTTTATTCTCTCTTTAATCTAATTATTTGTTGTTCTTAGATCATTCGTAATCACGTATTCTTTAAATCGCATACAAATTTAATTGCTACTCATTTTTAAGGGTAAACTAGGGGTGCTTATCGGGCGGATCAGGCGGATAATTATGCTTAACGGTTCGTCTTATCGGTTATCGGATTATAAATATAGTAATCCGCTAGCCATCCAAAAAGAAAACAGACGAATTGGTATCGGATTAACGATTATCGGACGGTTTATCGGCTAAACCAAATAGAAAGTTTTTGAAGAATCATTCAATCAAATACCAAACGGTTTCAAATCAATACCAATTTTTTAATACCATCTAAGATCTAACAGTATTTTTGAATTGGAGAGTCTTCTTCCAAGTTCCAATATAGTTCATATTCAAGACTACTCATACACGTATGAATCTATCAAACTTTCAGTAACATTCTTTCTTCACAAGAAATCGAGATTGTAAAACCAAAAATCTAGAAAATCAAACTTTAATTTGTTAGATGCATGCAAAAAAGGACATAAAACCAGACAATCCAGTTATTACGGATAAAACCAGCGGACAATTCAACGAATTAATTTCAATAGTACTTTATATACATATGGGTAAAAGTATAAATATAAAAATTCTTAATAAGTTAACGGTTTACTTGATAAGAAAATTGGGTAATCCGTCCCCAAACCGTTAAGTCATTAATTATAAAATCTCAATCCGTTTACCATTCATTATCCTGATAATCCGATACCAATAAGCCAATAAGTTATCGATTCGGTTCGGTTGGGTTCGATTCGGTTTTGAACCGTAGCAAACTTTAGAATAAAAAAGTTTCAAAAATTGTATCCCATAAAAATTTGAATATCTTCGAGTAAAATACTCCCCGTGGGTCGTTTATTCCTTCCCACTCCAGGTCTCCACAGCTTCAGTAATCCCCTCAAAAACCAAGATCTTACGAAAAAAGAAAAAAGAAAGAACAAGCCCTAAACTTTGGTCTCAACAATGGTGGATGGGTCGAGAGACGTGGATGTGGAGAAGCTAATCTCCTTCAGCAAAGATCTCGTTCAGTTCTTGAAGGACGACAAAGATGTCGGCTTCTTGAAACAGTGTTTGGAGCAATCTAATGCCGTTCAATTACAGTGCCTTTCTGAATATCAAACCCTTCGGAGTTCCATTCAAGGTATGCTTTGCAAATAGTAAAAATCCTTTCTTGATTATTTTTGCTCAAAGATTGTCCAATTGGGTTTTCCTATAAACTGTGTGAAAAGAAGAAAAAAAAAAACTTAAAGATTTTGTACCTGTCACTTGTAGATAAGTCTGTTTACATGGAATTGAGAAACCATTTTCTGTTTTCTTTTGTACTGGATTATCAAGTCAAAATTGATTCTCTCAAAGTATTGTAATTCCTGGATGTTTCTCTTAATGACATTTTGGGGATTGTGGAGTCTGTCTTAGTATTTTATACGAGTACTTGTTTGGTAACTCACTCTTCTGGTCATTAAGCGAAGTCTTGTTTTCTTGTCATGTTCATGCCAACCCTTTCGGAATTTTTTGGTGTAAGATTGGTGTCATTACCTATTTGTTCCTGATAGTTTTGTGATACTCTTCTACATTTGGTATGATTTCTTCCTTAGTTGAAGTCCTTCTAAGCTAATATCTTATGAGCAGAGGTCCAGCATGTTTATATCTATATATACAGACTTAGGTTAAGCTGAAGTCCTTTGGATCGTGTTGCTATGGTATTTAGTGGCATAGCCAAGCATTAGCTTATGATTATAACCGGAAATATCTGGATTTATTTTGTATTTCTTGATTTGAAACTG
The DNA here is from genome assembly GCF_000715075.1 of Nicotiana tabacum. Taxonomy (NCBI): domain Eukaryota; kingdom Viridiplantae; phylum Streptophyta; class Magnoliopsida; order Solanales; family Solanaceae; genus Nicotiana; species Nicotiana tabacum. The sequence goes on from NC_134092.1 coordinate 47,608,227, forward strand.
TTATATAATTAATTTAATTCATTACATATGCTCAGATTATGAGGCAAAGATAAATATGTGCAAGCAGAGAATAGCAGAAGCACAATTTGAAGCTGCTGGAGATGCTGAAATAGATACACTGCTGAAAGAGTTAGAACAGGAGCTTCAGAAAGAACAAATGCTAAGGGAAGAACTTAGATAAGTATATCGAAAAAGCATGTCTTCATATTTCTCAAATAGTTTGGTGTTATGATTACTGATTAGCACCTTTTGCTTTAACACAGTTATAACCGATGAGATCGATGATTTAGATCATCAAAGAGCCTCTATTGAGGAGCAAAGGCAGTCGCTCAAGAAACTTGAGCAAGATCAGCTTCGAGCAGAGTAAGTAATCAGAACCTTTTTAGTAGTTTAATATGCTTATAATTATATCAGTCATTTACTCCGAACATACTCCTATAATGTTCTGTTGAAACAATCCCATCTTGACATTTATATGTAGACTCGGTAAACGTTTGCAGCTTTATGCTATCAAATTATGTGAAGAGTTTGCAATGGGTCTAGGATGTTAACATCATATTTTGCCAACTTGGTTCTGTATCTTAAGCTGGTACATGTTGTTGAATGCATCTGCCTAATGCCAATCATTGTTAAAGTAGTCCATTCACTTTCCATATGGTGCAGATCAAGTAGAGATGGCAACAGGGCGGGGTGGTGTGTGCAGGTTAAGAGTGTTTTTTAAAAAGTTTTAAAGCGGGTCTCGGCAGGTTGCAGGTTCTTCGTGAATGAAGAGCTACTGGGTATACAAATATTGATGAATATAACAACTTTTTCCCTCTCAGTTTTCACGCTTGCACTTCTACCAACCTGAGATCTGAATACTTCCCAAATTTTTGTTTCTACTTTTCTAGCTCGTAATTGAAATCTCTAATTCTTTGGCCTCATCTCGAGTCTTTGACTCTCTTACCCAGTAGGTGGTGAAGTTGGACTTTAGACGTTCATATGACTTGCAATTCTTTTCCACTTTTTTGCCTGATTTTCTTGATATTTTATCATTTCTCTAGATATTCTATCATTTTCGCTATAATCTATCATTTTAACTAGACATCAGAATTCAGGCTTTTCTATGTATCATTTTTACAACTTTTATTTTCCATGTTCCCTTCTATTATCTGGTTTTCTTGTTAAGTATGCTCCATTAATATACTGAGGAGGAGATAGATCACCAAAGACTAGAAACCAGATGCATTTTTGTCCAGGACTTTTTTCCACTGTATCTTTGTTTAATTTCAAAATCACATTTTAATTAAAGAACTGAGAAATATGGGTTCTGGAATTGTGTTGTTCTGGCTTAAACATCCAGATTTTTTAATATCCTTTGGTTTCATTAATTAAAAGTAGAAGAATTAATTTTGGACCTAAATTAGAAGTCTGGTGGCACAACACTTGTAAATTGAATCATGAATGTCAATTTATAATAGAGTCAACAACAACAACAACAACAACCACAACATACCCAGTGTAATCCCACAAGTGGGGTATGGGGAGGGTAGTATGTACGCACTACGCAAACCTTACCCCTACCTTCAAGAAGGTAGAGAAGTTGTTTCCGAAAGACCCTCGGCTTAGGAAAGATAAAAAGAAAGGGCAGCAACAATCACACCAGTTATAAAACAACAACAACAACAGATCCAGTGTAATCCCACAAGTTATAAAACCGAAGCAAAAATACAAAGATACAAAAGTAAAACTGAGTATCATAATCAAAGGCCGAAACGAAAGCAACGACAAGTAATTACATAAATCAAGGAATACGAAAGTACATAAATAACGCTAACTCATGTACTAAAGCTACTGTTATAGACAAAGACAACGCTAGGCGACCTATTCTAACCCTTTACCTTTATTCTCAACCTCCACAACTTTCTATCCATGGTCATGTCTTCGGTGAGCTGGAGCAACGCCATATCTTGCCTAATCACCTCTCCCCAATACTTCTTCGGCCTACCTCTACCTCTCCTTAGGCCCTTCTGGGCCAACCTCTCACACCTCCTCACTTCCTCACTGGTGCATCTGTGTCTCCTTTTCACATGTCCGAACCATCTAAGTCTTGCCTCCCGCATCTTGTCCTCCACAGGGGCCACGCCCACCTTATCCCGAATAACTTCATTTCTAATTCTATCCAGCCTGGTATGCCCGTACATCAATCTCAACATCCTCATTTCAGACACCTTCATCTTTTGGACATGAGAGTTCTTGACTGGCAAACACTCAGCCTCATATAACATAGTCGGTCTGACCACCGCTCTATAAAACTTACCTTTAAGTTTCGATGACACATTCTTATCACACAAAACACCTGAAGCGAGCCTCTATTTCATCTATCCCACCCCAATATGATGTGTAACATCCTTATCGATCTCCCCATTCCTTGTATAACTGACCCAAGGTATTTAAAACTCTCTCTCCTAGGGATGACTTGAGAATCAAGTCTCACTCCTTCATTCCCACCCTAAGTCGTCCCACCGAACTTGCACTCCAAGTACTTTGTCTTGGTCCTGCTCAACTTGAAACCTTTAGACTGCAGGGTATGCCTCCAAATCTCTAACCTCCCATTAACACCGCCTTGCGTCTCGTCAATCAGGACAATGTCACCTGCAAATAACATGCACCACGACACCTCTCCTTGTATATGGCGCGTCAGCGCGTCGATCGCCATGGAAAATAGAAATGGACTGAGGGCTGACCCCTGATGCAACCCCATCATAACTGGGAAGTGTTCTGAGTCCCCTTCCACAGTCCTCACTCGAGTCTTAGCTCCATCATACATGTCCTTAATAACCTTAATATAAGCAATAGGAACACCTCTAGCTTCCAAACATCTCCACAGAACTTGCCTTGGCACTTTATCGTAAGCCTTCTCTAGGTCGATGAACACCATATGTAAATTCCTCTTCCTCTCCCTATACTGTTCCATCAACCTCCTAACAAGATGAATAGATTCCGTAGTCGAACGTCCTGGCATAAATCCGAACTGGTTTTCAGAAATATCCACAATCCTCCTCAACCTCAGCTCCACCATCCTCTCCCAGACGTTCATAGTATGGCTTAGTAACTTGATGCCCCGGTAGTTGTTACAACTTTGGATATCCCCCTTATTCTTATACAGCGGGACCATCGTACTCCATCTCCCTTCTTCGGGAATCTTCGTCGTCCTAAAAATGATATTAAATAACCCAATGAGCCACACCAAACCCGCCCTACCCACGCTCTTCCAAAATTCCACCGGGATCTCGTCAGGGCTGGTCGCTCTCCCCCTTCTCATCTTACGCATAGCCCCCTCAACCTCCTCAGCTCTTATACGCCTACAATACCCAAAGTCCCGACGACACTCAGAGGGTTCTAAATTCGAGGGTATTTCTGAGGCCAAAGAGTGAGTGTTGTTTTTGGAATTTTTATAAGATTGATGCAAAATCTGTAGATATTCGAGGGTATTTCTGAGGCCAAAGAAAGATTATAAGTACATATTTTTTATTGAAATATGTAAATAACAAACTAGAGAAAGAGAAAGAAAAAAGAAAATTACGCGAGGCGTGTGGAAAACATAAAAAAAGGCTATGCAGGGCGGCGGGTTAAATTTTATTCGAGTTGAGTCTTAACCCGCCCCGCTTTGTTTGCCATCCCCAAGATTAAGTACTACCACCGTACACTTTTGGATGTCTATTTGTAACTATTGCCCATCTAAATTTTTCTTCATGTTGGATAAACATATGATCTAGCCTTATTTGAAAGCAACAAAACTTATATGGTACTTTTAGGGGTCGTTTGGTATGAGGTATAAGAAGATATAATGCTGGTATAAAAATTTAATACCACCTTAATACTTTGTTTGGTTAGCAAATCTGGTATAAGTTATCCCGAGATTAAAATTATTACCGGGATAACTTATACCTTGTAGAGGGTGGGTAATTAGTGCCGGGATAATTTATACCTTCTTAGAAATTATGCAATTGTCATTTTTAATACAACATACCAAACAGTGGATTAAAAACAATACCAGGATAATTAATCCCGATATAACTAATCCCAGCATAACTTATCCCAGCATAAGCCGTATTCAAACCAAACGACCCCTTAAGTTTTAGGTATATTAGTGGTAGTTCAAAGGTGAGGAATAAGCTTGATAGTCCCTTATGTATGGGTATAGGTATATTTTTGTCCCTTATCTATACTACTTAATATAAAAAGATATTAAAAGCCCTTTTTAAAAATTGACCGAAATGCTCCATTTTTTGAAAAATGACAAAATGTGCCCCATTTGAAGATTTTATTACCTGGATGCCCCTCCATCCTATGTCCAAGCTCCACCTAGGGCGCTACCCTTTTTTTTTTTTTTTTTTTTTTGGTTTTTTCACTTTTTTTTAAATCCCATTTTGTTGTTATTTTTTACTTTAGTTTTTCTTTCTAATAAAATTTTGCACTCTTTTTCAGTTTTTTTTTTTTTTTTTTTGAAGTAGTTATTTATTTATTTATTTTGTTCTTTTGAGTAACAATTCCTCACTGTTTTTAACTTTATTTTTTTTCTTGTCTAATTTTGTTTTTTTCTAGTAAAATCTCTTCGTCCAAAATATTTTGTTACTTTTTCACTCTTTTTAGTTTCTTTTTTTTGTAGTTATTTTTTTCTTTTTTATTCATTTTTCGTTCTTTCTAATAACAATACCTCACTTTTTTTTTAATTTTTTTCTTGTTTTATTTTTTAATTTTTTTTGCTGTATTTTATTTTTTTATTTTTGTTCTTTCCTGATAAATAAGCGAGTCGTAATATTTATATTGGGACACTTTCTACACAATCACTAATCGATTATGATTTTCAAGAGTTATTGTCTTACTCTTTTTGATTCTTTTATTTAATATTTAATAGATGACCCTTTTTTGCAATTTCCTGAGAAATTTTAGGCTTTTTTAAAATAAAGAATTTGTCACTCTTTTCTCACTTTTTGCTCTTTCTAGTTAAATCGGTAATCCTAAAATTTGGTACACTACGCTAATCATAGTATACGAATGTGTAGTATACCAAGAATATTAGGAATGCCATCATTCAACACTAATCATGGTATACCAACGTATAGTGTACCAAGAATGTTGTGAATACCATTTAATATACTAGTAATATCATGACATACTAACGTGTAGTATACCAAGAATATTGGGTATACCATTTAACATAGCCAAACAAAGTATACCATGATTCAAAACTAATCATGGTAAACCAATGTATAGTATACCAAGAATATGGAAAGTAACATTTAAGATAAACAAAGTATTAACATAATTCAACTGTTGGTATGCCATGATTCAACAGTAATCATGGTATACATAGTATACCAAGAATAATAAGAATATTTTGCATAAATAAAGTGTATCATAATTCAAGAGTAATCATGATATAAATACATAGTATATTAAAAATATTGTGAATACCATTTAATACATCAGTAATCACCGTATACCGTGATTTAGTGATCATGCTATACTTTACAATATACCAAGAATATTCTGAATACCAATTAACATACTAGTAGTAATAATATACCATGATTCATTAGTAATCGTGGTATACTATACAATATACTAAGAATTTTGTAAATACTATTTAACATACTACTAATGTATACTATACAATATACTAAGAATTTTGTAAATACCATTTAACATACTACTAATTACAGTATATAATATTTATTGCTAGCTTAGGGAAAGAAATGTGGTAGCTCCACTATAAAAAGTGTGATGACAGTTGTTCAATTGCAGATGTAATACATTCATCTTGGAACGTTTGAGACTTTAAGCAACTCTTTGGCAAGTGCAGTACGTTCGTTTGCAATTTAAAATGGTGACATAAATACATAAAGAAAACTGAGTTGCCAATTTTCAATTTGATAAGTTGAACCGTAGTGAAGAATAAAGGCTGAAGATCATAATCCCCTATATTGGCTGCTATAAAACCAACCCAACGATTAATACAATTTGCATACCCAATTGCAGATCCTTTTAAGAGCTTCCTGCACCATAACAACAACAACAACAACGACCAAGTAAAATCCCACTAGTGGGGTCTGGGGAGGGTAGTGTGTACGCAGACCTTACCCCTACCCCGAGAGTAGAGAGGCTGTTTCCGAAAGACCCTCGGCTCAAAAAGACGAAAAGAAAAGAAAATAGTCAAGAGGAGTAGAGAGGCTGCTTCCTGCACCATAAGATGATAAAAAATAGTCAAGAAGCTACTTCTACCAAATCCTAGCTACTACTGAAGCTAAACTTTTCTTACTTAGTTAATAAAAGCCATGGCACAATTTAACTTGCCTTTTTCTTAGTATGCAAACCACACTGCAATATCTTGGAAAGTTGACGAACAGATGCAGTGACTTTTGCAGTGTTTGAACATCTAGACAGCACATGTCAACCAAGGAATTTCCTAGGAACTGCAAATATTTGTTATTAATAATTTGTGTAGCTCTGGACTGGGCAAGCTAAGCCACAAAATCTCAGTCATGATGTCCTAGCAGAGGTTGAATTTGAAGTGGAAGGGATCTGGGTATACTAAATTGGTAAAAAGATGATTGACTGTTCTCCAATTTTGTCCCCTTTTTTCTATACCCCAAATGATGTTTTTAAAAAAAAAATTCAATCTTGGATTAAAAGTGTAAAATTTATAGATGATTGGTATGAAAGGAGTAGATGGAGAAGGCTTTTTCTCTTATACCAAGAAGATTAATTTTTATAAAAATTAAACCTTGGAATAAAAGAGTGAACTTTATAGATGAATGGTATGAAAGGAAAAAGATGAAGAAGGCTTTTTCTCTTATACACAGAAGAGAAATTTTATATAAAGATTCAATCTTGGTCTCTGAAGGAGTGACTACTTCAGTTATAGCTGAATGATATGAAAGTAGAGGGGGAATAAAGGGGTGGGTGTCGCAGTAGAGGAAATTTTGCACAACTGAGAAGAAGTGGAGGAGAAAACTTAGTCGTGGAGGGAGGGATCTGGGTATAACAACAACAAACCCAGTGAATTCCCACAAGTGGGGTCTGGGGAGGGTGAGATGTACGCAATCTTATCCCTACCCTGGAGGGCAAGGAAGGGATCTGGGTATACGAAAGAAGAAATTTAGGGGCACCGATGGTCATTTTAGGTTTTAGTGACAGAGGTTGTCATAAAGTCTTAGCAGTAGGGTATTTCTGTCCTTCTCCCTATAAAATATCCCTTATGTTTGCCTAAGCGTACAGCTTTGGTCTTACCTTTAACTGGGTTTGTGAAACTAACGGAAAAGGCTCAAAGTAAGTTAAAAATAATTGAGATGCCTGTCTTCTTCCCCTTCTCTGCCAAACTTCTTCCATTCTACCCAAAATTCCTAGAAACCAAAATCCCTAGAAACATAACCCTAATTAGTGAATGATCGAATCCACTTCAAACAGGAACCTATCTACTCCTAGAAGCATTGGAATTGGAAAGTTGCAGGTAAATGCACTTCATCGCCACTTTGTCAAAATGTGTTTTTCTCAATAGAATCGGCCTCTGATGCAGCTCAACGTTAGGAAATCATCTGAGGATTGATCTTATTAGACTTGCATTAATTTTTCCATCTGTGGTTTACACTTGATAGACACACAGCCTCTTGCACAATACCCATCCTGTTGCAAGGATATCTGTGTTTGTATAAATGGAGTCCATTTCGTTTTTTCTTCTCTTTTGTTTCTTTAAATGAATTTTATTAATATTTGGTAATTTGTTAAAAAGAGCATAGTCATGATCTTTCCTTGTCTCTCTCTAGCTGCTATTATCTATACTGTTTCTCCTTTGTATCTGTTGAATTTATGGTAACAGTAACTTTTTTCCTCCTTGTATCTTGTAGGATGAAGTTATCATTGTATGCCTCTGTTACAAGTATCATTCCAGACTTGTATGATCAATCAAAAATATCAGGCCGTATCCTACTTTGCTTGCTAAGCTAACATTTCTTATTTTACCTTTTGATGTGGCTTTCTCGAGATTTTATTTCATTCAGCAGAAATTCCGTTCACCTTGACCCATCCCATCCTAGATATTGTGGAAAGAGATAACAAAGTGCTTGAAAATTTTGAATTGGATCCATCGAAGCTGACTGCTTTTGACACTAGTAACAGCATCTGGAAGATGATAAAGTTGTAAGAAGCGGGGCTTAGTTATCATTTGGATTGTTAGAGTACCTCATCCCCTTGGCTGGTCAGATTTAATCTAATCTGATTTCTGTTGTGTTTACTTGTCAATTCTCTTGCAATCTGAGCATCCACACTTTTCTTTTTTCCCCTTTTTGTTTGTTTTAGTTTACACTCATTGTGTGGAGGCAACCCTGAGATGTTGCTTGTTTCTTGTAACTACCTTTAAGTAGTATCGAAATGATTGCATATCCAGTTTCTAAAAAAATCTTTTAGTTGATCTTAACGCTTTTAGCGGAGGAAACAAAATGGTATTTTAGAAGAATGTCAACGAAATATGAGTTGGAATTTCCAAAAGATGGAACAAGTAGACCAATCGGAACAAATAAACAAAAGAATCGATAAAACTTTAAACTCCCCATGTAAGTTGTAATTAAGTACCTTCACCGTTTGTCTTTATTTGAATTGCATTAAGAGGTTTCTTTTCCATGTTAATGCACGTTTCATGCTATGGATTATAATAAGTTACCTTATTTTCATGTAATCAACTAACTGTTTACCCGAAAAACGGATAGAGTTGAATTTGCATGTAGTTCTAAGAATATGCGTTATAACTTGACACAAATCGTAAAGATGAATAGAAATATCGAATATCGACTTTAAAGGGTAAAAAATAAGCAAAGTTGAAGGGGGGATGATTTAAGAACTCAGCAAGATGAATCAATTTATGAAGCTAAAAAGAAATACTCTTCAATATAGGAACGTATAGTATTTGAGTTACAATGTAAGCAAAAAACTTGCCCTTTATAGAAATGTAGCCATCCTCTTTATAGTGGAGGATCATACTTTAGATATAATTAAAAATACATAGTGGGGAACCCATGATAAATCAGCTTTTCCCTAATTCCCGCTGAGATTCTCTCCCTTAGTGCGGTTGCAATGGCTCTTGTCTGTGAGCTCGAGCTTGATCGGACTCGGTGTCGGTTGGTATTGGTTTTAGAGCTCGATGCTGATTTGAGCTCGATGCCGACTCGGGGTATGGTAATGACTCGGGCTCGGTATCGGTTGGCCTTTGCCCTTTAAGCTCGATTCCATAACATCTCATCATAGTTCGATTCGGACCCGAGCTCGATAATGACTTCGAACTCAGTGTTTGACCTGTACCTGAAATCTGAAGCTCGTTCGTGCCATCTTCGGAACCCGTCTCGATATTACGAAGTCTTCCTTTGGTCCATTATGATCCCATCTCGATCAATCGTACGAAGGCCGAAATCAATTTTGACCGTATACAGATAGTCCCCTCGTTTCTCGGGAAGGATGTGGCAAGAAACGATATGATTTCCCAATGGCTCGATTGGATATGCACTGACGTTTGCATCGAGCCCGACCATGACGTACGTGATAGTTGTCCCGTCAGTTTAGTTTACCAAGGCATTTAATGTGTGTCAGACGGTGGTCGGCCACTGCTGATATTGAACCGCCATTGCTTCAATCTATAAATAGCCCTTCCTTTTACCATTTATCACTTTTACATCTTCAATCTTCCAAATTTTCCAAGTTCTTTTTCGTATCTTCTGTGTTCATTCGCAAATCTGTGACTCTTCTCTGCAAAATCCTTCTTCAAAAACACCAAATCTTCGTTATCTCCTTCTTCAAATCCAAAAATGGTGAAAACATCAAAAACCGTCCCCCCAAAAGAAAAAACTTCTTTTTCCCAATCTGCCGCCGACAAAACACCGGTGGATCCACGGCCTGAGGAGTGCGTTCCCGTGGCGTGTGTTCTTACCTCCGATTTTAAGGTGGACAAAGGCTCTTCGATTTCGGGTCGATGTGAGCCAGTATCGAGGTATATATGTTCGATAACCGGGGATATCTCGAACAAATAAGAAAAGATTGTAAGTAGGGGAACAAAGAAGTGGTAGTCTCTTCTCCCGAAGAGCATATTACTACTCATGTGGAAGGGTTTTTAAGTGTGTACACTTACCCTTTCATGTTAGGCCCCCTCGACTCTGTTATCATAGATTTTTGCCGTAAATACCAAATAACCTTAGGCCAAATCCATCCTTCTTTTTGGCGGATCGTTATTCTGATCCGTTTCTTTGCGAGCAAAATCGAGGGGATGTCTTTCACCCTCGACCACCTCATTAGATTGTATTGCCCCCGCCTCTTTCGAGGTGGGTTAATAAAACTACAGCGCCGGGCTACAAAGGTTCTGTTCTCGAGCATAGATGAGGACAAGGATCGAGGCTGGATGGGAAGGTTCGTTTGAGTGAAGACGTCGGACCTAATATCGGCCGAGAAGATGCCATTTTCCGAAGAATGGAACATGAAGCGTAAGTGTAACTCGGCTATTATCTCCCATTGTTTTTCCCCTTCGTTTTTCTTACTGATATCCCCCTTTGTGGTGCAGCGGTTCCTTGGATGCCCGGTGCGGTTCCCGACCTCAAGGATTGGGTACGGGCCCTGGCTTCGACTTCTACGTATGCCGAGTGCTCATGGCGCGATTTGTCAAAGGGCCGATGGGAGGCCAAAAATCATGGTAATCTCCTTTCTCGCATCATTGATAGCTCGAACTGTTTTCCGTACTCAAATCAATTTTCTTGTGTGTAGGTTTGGGCAAGGATGCGGTTTTGAGACCCCTGTCCGGCGAGTAGGAAACTTCGGCCCCGGTTCCTAAACCGGCGAAGGACAATAAGAGAAAAAGGGCCTCTACTTCCGAAAACCCAAAACCAAAGGCTCGTAAGTTGAGGAAAAATTACCATCTCTTTAACCTTAGAATCAGTTCGGCATCTGAGGGATGAAGATAAGGAAGAAGAAAAAGATGATGGGTCCGAACTAGTGGCCCGAGTGAAGAAAACTATCGATGCCCCACAGGCAGCTGGATCAATGGTGGTTTACAAGGCTCCGCCTCGAACTGAGGATATATCGGAGAAAGATTCGGGCAAAGTCCCCAAGCCATTGGGGATAAAGGATATCTCCCATGGGGCCATCACTTACTCTCTTCGATCCGAAGAGAACGCCCCAAGTGACTCACTTGGTGCAGTAGTAATCGAAGACTCGCCCATTTTCCCTGCTTTTTCCGAAGGGGAGATTCGGGAAGCCCAAGCTTTGGGGGCCTTTGAGGTAGATGGATCTCATGAGGGAGATGGCCCTTTTCGTGATTTGTTTACAGGTGTCGAGGACGTTGTCGGCACTAGTGATGCATCAGATCTTTTCCTCGGAGTGCAGCAGGCTTTGAATCGGGTAAGCCTTAACTTACTTCGTTGGTAATGCCTTTTTGCTTATTTTTCTTTTCTAACATCATTTCTTCTTTCTTTGCAGGCCGCAACAGTTCATCAAGAAGCATGTTCTCGGTCTCGAACCGAGCTGCGTCGATACGAGGCCGACCTTCAACGGGTCACGGAGGATAGGAACGCCCTTAAACTCCTCTTAGGGCAAATGGGAGAGGAAATCAAAGACCTCCGAGCTGAGTTGGCCAAGGCTCACCAAGATCCGAGCAGGTAATGATACTTTTAAAAGCCTATGGGCTCGATATCAGAACGATGGCTAATTTTCGGTCTCACAGCTGTAGCAGAAAATTGAGATGATCGGGAAACTCCGTGAGGAGGTCGATGTGGTAAAAGCGGAGTCCTTAAAGTGGAAAGAAGGTATGGACCGCTTTGCTGCAGAGAGAGAGGCTGCTCGAGCCCAATTATCATCGGTCGAAAACCAACTTCAAAGTATGAAGGAGAAAAGCTCAGTTCAGGCAAGAAGAATAGAGGAGCTCGAGGCTCGGTTGGCCTCTGAACTTGCCAAGGCCGAATCTGACGCCAAAAAGGCAAAGGCCGATGCGGATGCATTCGTGGCTGTCTATCGGGCTGATGCTGAAGCTGCTCAGGTACAAGCAAGAGAAGCAGCCGAGACTGCCAACACTCGAGCACATTGGGTTGCTGAACTTGCTAAGTGCCGATCTCGGAGGGAGACCCTCGAGGAGATCCATGCTCTAGGTTTCGACGTCACTGAAGAGATAAAAAGGGCTAAAGAGCTCGAAGTCGATGCTGAAGCCTTGGCTTCCGATGATGACGATGATGATGATGATGACGATGAGCGGGTCCGAGAGCGGGGAGAGCCCGATGGAGATGAGACCGCTCCCGGAGATAACCAAGAAACTTAGCCCTTAGTTTCTATTTCGGATGTTGCAAACAATCATGTAAATAATTTTGTATATATATATATATATATAAATATCTTTTCGTTTCCCGTCTTGCCTCTGTTTTATTTTCTGCTATGTGAAGATTTTGTTTCATTCATGCCTTATGAAGGTTTTCATAAGGCTTTAGGCAATTGGATCGAATTTGGACCTTGTAGCATTTATAACCGAGTGAGTGCTTGCTCAAACTTGAAATAAGGTAGCCTGTAGGCTTGGTAGTCGAGTGAGTGATTCGAACTCAAAGTAATGTAGCCCGTAGGCTTTAATGGTCGAGTGAGTGCTTGCTCGAACTCGAAATAAGAGTAGCCCGTAGGCTTAATAGTCGAGTGGGTGATTCAAACTAGAAGTAATGTAGCTCGTAGGCTTTAATGGTCGAGTGAGTGCTTGCTCGACCTCAAAATAAGAGTAGCCCGTAGGCTTAATAGTCGAGTGAGTGATTCGAACTCGAAGTAATGTAGCCCGTAGGCTTTAATGGTCGAGTGAGTGCTTGCTCGAACTCGAAATAAGAGTAGCCCGTAGGCTTTAATGGTCGAGCGAATGATTCGAACTCGAAGTAATGTAGCCCGTAGGCTTAGTAGTCGAGCGAATGATTCGAACTCGAAGTAATGTAGCCGGTAGGCTTAATGGTCAAGTGAGTGCTTGCTCGAACTCGAAAAAAGTAGCCCGTAGGCTTTGTTGATATTCGGTTGGCAGTCCCCGATTTAAGGGGTAGTGGTCGGCCCTTAAGCCTGTTTGAATCATGAAGCAGAACGAAATTTTCAAAATATGAGTTATTGGTAAAGAGGTCATTATACATGTGTTCGTATTTTGTGCCAGGGCTCGAGCAAAACTATGCGGGCATGGTTCGTTTTGACCATTTGGCCCTTACACGTTTCCCTATCGAGACCCTGTTTGACATGACTTTGGTATGAAATAACTTTCTTGTATCGAACTTGGTTTATTCGATGGTAAAGCCCCCAGTATTCGAGGTTGATTGTAAAGAAGCCTTGGATACTATTGAATTGTCCTCAGGTAGCACATAGTTGTTGTCTCGTTAAAAACCTTGCCGGAAAAACTCGATTGGGATAAAAACCGATCTAAGGGAAAAAGAGTGCAACGCGTACTTTAAAACCTGAGGTCTCAATGTCCTTGGTCGAACTCCTGCAATGAGTTAGCGTCGAATATATACAGATGAAAGAAGGGAGAAAATCATACCTTAACAATAATATCGTTTGAGAAGTGATATGTTCCAGTTGTTTGGTAATGGTTCGCCATCCATCGTTCCGAGTTTATAAGACCCTCCTCCGACTTTATTGAGGACTTGATAGGGACCTTCGCAATTCGGGCCGAGCTTCCCTTCATTAGGATCTCGAGTGTTGGCGGTGACCCTCCTTAGGACTAAGTTCCCGATCCTGAAGTGGCGGAGGTTGGTTCTTCTATTGTAGTACCTTTCGATTCGTTGCTTTTGCGCAACCATTCGAATAAGTGCCGCTTCTCATTTTTCATCTAATAATTCGAGGCTAGTACTCATAGCCTCATGGTTTGATTCCTCCGATGTATGTCGAAACCTTGCGCTGGGTTCTCCGACTGGAATTAATGCTTCAGAACCATACACTAAGGAAAATAGAGTTGCCCCATACTGGACTTCGATGTTGTTCTATATGCCCAAAGGACTTCGGGCAGAATTTCTCTCCATTTCCCTTTAGCTTCGTTCAACCTTTTCTTCAGGTTTTGGATGAGTCTTGTTTGTCGATTCGGCCTGTCCGTTCCCACTGGGGTGATATGTTGTTGACAATATTCTTTTTATTTTATGGTCTTCGAGAAATTTTGTCACTTTACTGCCGATAAATTGCTTACCATTGTCGCATACTATTTCTGCGGGTATCCCAAATCGATACACGATGTGATCCCAGATGAAGTCTATAACCTCTTTTTCTCTCACTTTCTTGAACGCCTGTGCTTCGACCCATTTAGAGAAATAGTCAGTCATAAACAAAATAAATTTAGCTTTACCTGGGGCCGATGGTAGAGGGCCGACGATATCCATCCCCCATTTCATGAATGGCCATGGGGATAGGATTGAATGAAGTCGTTCTCCGGGCTGATGGATCATCGGTGCAAACCTTTGGCATTTATCACATTTTCGAACAAACTCATTAGTGTCTTTTTCCATGCTATCCCAGTAGTATCCTGCTCTAATGATTTTGTGAATTAGTGATTCGGCGCCGGAGTGGTTTCCACAAGTGCCTTCATGCACTTCTCGTAAAATATAATCGGTGTCTCCTGGTCCTAAACATACTGCCAATGGTCCATCGAATGTCCTTCTGTATAATGTTCCATCTTCAACCAACAGAAATCGAGCAACTCTGATTTGTAGGGCCCTTGATTCTTTAGGGTTCGATGGGAGTTTTCTGTTCTTCAAGTATTCAATATACTTATTCCTCCAATCCCAGGTTAAGCTTGTAGAATTTATCTTGGCATTACATTCGATTACGGATCCCGAGAGTTGAACGATAGTCCCCGAGTCGATCTCATCTTCCTCGACCGATGACCCCAAACTTGCGAGTGCGTCAGCCTCACTGTTTTATTCTCGAGGCACATGTTGTAAAGTCCATTCCTTGAAACGGTGCAAAGTTACCTGTAATTTGTCCAAATACCTTTGCATTCTACCTTCTCGAACTTCGAAGGTTCTGTTTACTTGGTTCACCACCAGTAAAGAGTCACATTTGGCTTCAATGACTTTTGCTCCCAAGCTTTTAGCTAGTTCGAGACCTGCAATCATGGCCTCGTACTCGGCCTCATTGTTAGTCAACCTAGAAGTTTTGATAGATTGCCTAATAACGCCACCCGTGGGGGGTTTCAAAACGATGTTGAGCCCGGACTCCTTCACATTCGAAGCACCATCTGTGAAGAGGGTCCAAAACCCCCGATGATGTACCCGATTTTATCAAGAGTTCTTTTTCAACTTCGGGTACGAGGGTTGGCGTGAAATCGGCCACGAAGTCCGCTAAAATTTGAGACTTGATGGTTGTACGGGGTCGATATTCGATATCGTACCCACTGAGTTCAACATCCCATTTGGCCAATAGGCCCGATAGTTCGGGCTTGTGCAAAATATTACGAATTGGGTAGGTGGTTAACACACATATGAGGTGACATTGGAAGTATGGTCTTAACTTTCTAGAGGTGCTTATCAGTGCAAATGCCAATTTCTCTAATTGTGGATATTTAGTTTCTGCTTCTCCTAAGGTTCGACTTACGTAATAAATAGAAAATTGCGTACCTTGCTCTTCTCGAACTAGTATGCCACTCACCGCGATTTCCGATACCGCCAAGTATAAGTAAAGTTTCTCATCTGCCTTCGATATGTGAAGCAGTGGTGGGCTCGACAAGTATCGCTTCAATTCTTCCAATACCTGTTGGCATTCCGGGGTCCAGGCGAAATCGTTCTTCTTTTTAAGTAGAGAGAAGAATCTGTGGCTTCGATCCGCCGACCTTGAAATGAATCGGCCTAAGGCGGCTATCCGTCCGATTAACTTTTGCACGGCTTTTATACTATCCACGACGGCGATGTCTTCGATGGCCTTTATCTTATCGGGGTTGATCTCGATTCCCCGATTCGATACCATGAAGCCAAGGAACTTGCCCGAACTAACCCCGAAACACATTTCTCGGGGTTGAGCTTCATGTTGTAATTCCTTAAAATCTCGAACGTCTCCTGCAAATGAGTCAAATGGTCCTCTGCATGCAGGGACTTAACTAGCATGTCATCAATATAAACTTCCATTGACTTACCTATTTGTTCTTCGAAGTTCGAACATTTTATTTACTTGGCGTTGGTAAATAGCTCCTGCATTTTTTAGCCCGAAGGGCATTACATTATAACAATATGTTCCATGCTTGGTGATAAATGAAGTCTTCTCGGTCCTCCGGGTTCATTTGAATTTGATTGTACCCGGAATAGACATCGAGAAAAGTAAGGATCTCGTGGCCGGCCGTGGCATCGATCATGCTGTCACGCCCCAAACCTGGGGAGGCGTGGCTGGCACCCGATGCCGTGCTGGCCCGAGCGAACCACTCTATAACTCATGATTATTCGGCCAAAACTAGAACATACATAGGCCGAGTTGGCTGAACTCATTTCTTTTGTAACTATCATGGGCCAACATGGCCACAACTCATAATGTACAACTGTAAGTGGGCAAACACTGTATCAATGAACCATCTTTCTTAAAACATGAATACATATGGGCCGTCAAGGCCTCTGACATACTGTACAAAATGAACCTCTATCTACAAAGCCTCTAAGATTATTCGACATCATATGAGACAGGGTACCGGCCTACCCATAAGTGTGTAGCAAAACTATGACACGATGACTCATAGACTCGGCTGCACTCCGAATGAGGTGGAGTCTTATCGATCCTTCGCTGAATGCCAATCTCGACTACTATGAGGGCTCGTCAAACTGATTATCTATACCTGCAGGCATGAATGCAGCGTCCCCAACAAAAGGACGTCAATACATATTAATAAGTCAACATTAATTAAAGACATATAAGAATCCACCTGAATCTCTGAAGTGCCACCGTATATGCATACTTATTATACTCATATATATATACACAATGCGACTATTTCTATTATCTATATCGCATGATACATGACTACCCAACTGATCAGTGGTAACTACCCGACCGGCCGTAGCGCGGTGATAAATGCATGACTGCCCGACCGGCTGTAGCTTGATGGTAAATGTATAACTGCCCAACCGGCCGTAGCTCGGTGGTAAATGTATAACTGCCCAACCGGCCGTAGCTCGGTGGTAAATGCATGACTGCCCGACCGGCCGTAGCTCGGTGGTAAATGTGTAACTGCCCAACCGACCGTAGCTTGGTGGTAAATGAAGATGCATGTATTACTATATTAAAAACATTAACATCTTTATCAAATAACTTCATAGGGATTAGATACATACTTAGACATGCTTGAATATCATTTTACAGGAATGAATAACGTAGACCTTCTTAGTTACTAAGAGTAGAACCATTTATGAAATAACATTACGTTTACGTATCGTTACTTGGATCATGCCAAAAGAAAGAAGGGATAACTTTAATATACCTGAGCCGATTCTCTTGACAATCCATCTAACACACATCAATTGCGACAATATGTAACGACGGATCGAAGTAGGGAGAAATCAATATGTTATTCTTAAGAAATATTGTACCGTACTCCCTTAGAATCAAAATCTCACGTTGTGATAACATTAGGTAGACTTTGTATGAAATCTTTGAATCAATTTCGTTGCTATTGCAACATTAGCTTTGTTGAAGCTTTAAGAATGAGAATTCCATCCATTAGCTATGCATTTTTCCTTAATTGGGGGGGGGGGGATTGTATCATAGTTAAGAGTTATCAATTTGAGCAAGGTTTTATTATTTAGCCAAACTTCTTCTCTAAATGCCACCTTATCAAATGCATTAAGAGTCATCAATTTGGAATTAGGGGGCTGCCATGTTAGGCCTTATCCAACTTTTAATTAATCTCCCACTAAAATTATTAATTACCCAATTATCCACCTAATTAAGAATTATCTCAAATTACTTTAAATACTATTCACTTTTAACACACTTTATGTACCACTACTATCATGGTCATGTGGTACCATATAAAATCAATGAATACACTATTATTTCATTAAACATCCATGTAAAAATACATATATTTTCTCAATTTCTAATTTTCCTAATCTCATATAAAGAGTAAAAAATTTCGTACGCTTAATTCTTAAAATGGTAAAGAGACAACCTTCTTTTCTAGTGAGAAAATAATTTCTATCTTTACAACAAAGAAAATCTCATAAACTTTCTTATATTATGTGTATAATTTAAAGCATATTCAGAATTAGTAATATTAATAACTATATAAAATCATATTTTTCAAACTTTTTACAAAAATGTTTCACTCAAAATACCACATCAAATGTATTTAACGGTATCAATGTTGTTAAACTTACGGGGTCTTATAATAACATAGTCACAAATCCTTTATAACCTTATGAATGGTCTTAATCCCCTTCAAGCTCATATGGATTACTACGACTTATCCTAATATTAAAGTACAGGATGTAACACATGCGATCGATGTTAGGCAGTGGAAAAGAATCTTTGGGGCATGCCTTGTTTAAATCCTATAATCTACACACATTCTAAGTTTGTTCCCTTTTTAGGGACTACAACTACATTGGCTAACCATTCAGGATATTTTACTTCCCGAATTGACCCTATTTTGAGAAGTTTAGTTACCTCGTCCTTTACGAATGCGTGCTTTACCTCGGACTGAGGTTTTTTTTTATTTCACCGGCTTGAACCTAGGGTCCAGTCTCAGTTGGTGCATTGTTATTGATGGTGGGATCCTTGTCATGCCTAAATGGGACCAAGCAAAACAATCTATGTTATGGATAAGAAATTGAATAAGATTTTTCCTGAGTTCGGGGGTCAATCCCGTTCCTAGGTATACCTTTTTCTCGGGCAAATGCTCGATCAATATAACCTGTTCCAGCTCTTCGACCGTTGATTTGGTGGCGTCAGAATCTTCGGGGATGATAAAAGTTCGAGGGGTCAGAAAATCCTCTTCCCCTTCTTCTATTTCCTGCTTCCCCGATTTGGTCGAGGCTGGTGGCTGTGATTGCTATTTAACTTCTCGTTTACCTTTGATGCTTGACCTTTCTGAGGTTGATAGTGTTGATATCGGCGTTACCTCATCGACCACAAACATTTCCTTCGCAACATGCTGCTCCCCGTATACTGTTTTTACATCGTCCGACGTCGGGAATTTCATTACTTGGTGGAGAGTCGAAGGTACCGCCCTCATATTGTGGATCCAAGGCCTTTCGAGTAGGGCATTGTACCTCATGTCGCCCTCGATTATGTGGAACTTTATTTTGCAAACCAAGCTGCTCCACGACCCTCGATCGGATGATATTCACAGAGCTAACCTGGATCCACTAAAACACGCTTAACTTGAACTTTATCTAATAAGATAGAAATTACCAGAGCGTCGTTGTGGGGATGAGAGATGCCTTCGGCTTCTTCATTGTTGAATGATAAAGTGTCTTCGGGCACATAATCTCGGGTTTGTTTTTCTCTAGTGATCGGTATCTTTGTGCGTTTGAGTATGGGTTCGTGTGGAGTGTCGACCCCACCGACGATCATATGAATGATATGTTGAGGTTCCTCCTGTTCATTTTTCTGTTGGCTTCTCTCTCTCTAAAATGATTCTTGGCTCGATCGTTGAGGAATTCTCGAAGGTGGCCCTCATTGTCTACAATGCTCCCTTAATTGTCTGCAATTCTCGGTCTTGTGGTCATGTGTGCCATGATATTTGCACATTGAATTTGGGTTTCTTTGGGAAGGATCGGTTTGCATGGGTTTGGGTCACCTAGTATCCTTATCCTTCCGATTGCCGATACATTGCCCGATGCATCGATGCTAAAGTTATATTCCGATAATCGAGGTACCTCTATAGAATCGGCATATTTATCGAAACCACTTTTGCTCATAAGTCCCCGAGAATTCTGTCCTTGATCACTTCTTCGATTGTTTCGGGCAGAATTGTGTCCCGAAACATCGTTCCTTCGATTTGTGGTGTATGGTTGATATCGGTCTCTGTTCGACCTTGGCTCTCTGTCGATGTCCCTCTGGTTTTTAATAATCGACATGTTTGGATGTACTGATCCGGAAGGAGCACCTAATTGGTCGTCTTCGACCCTGATTTGTGACTGATATCGGTTGTGCACATCTGACCAAGTTACAGCTGGATATTCGATCAAATTTTGTTTCAGCCGACGTGATGTTATCGAACTTAGCTGTTCAACACTTGGGTGAAAGCTTGAACGGCCCAATCGCCTGTGACTGGTGGCAACTCCATGCGTTCCATTTGAAATCGGGACACGAATTCCCTAAGCATTTCATTATCCCTTTGTTTTACTTTGAAAAAGGTCCGATTTCCTTGTTGTGACTTTTATGGCACCAGCGTGTGCCTTTACGAAAGAATCTGCTAGCATGGAAAATGAGTCGATGGAATTCGGTGGCAGACTGTGATACCAAATCATTGTTCCCTTCTAGAGGGTCTCTCCGAATTTTTTCAACAACACAGATTTGATTACTTCATCTTCTAAATCGTTACCCTTGATGACAAATGTGTAAGAGGTGACGTGTTCGTTGGGGTCAGTCGTTCCGTTATATTTGGGAATCTCTGGCATACGAAATTATTTTGGGATTGGTTTTTGGGGCTGCACTCGAGGGAAAAGGCTTTTGCACGATTTTTTTGGAATCCAACCCTTTTATCATTGGTGGTGCCCCCGGGATCTGATCGACCCTGGAGTTATATGTTTCTACTTTTTTATCGTTTGCTTCAATCCCCTTTGTGAGCTCCTCGATTATCTTAGCAATTTCAGGAGTAGTCCCCGATTCTTGCTCATTTGACCTTACTATGGCTGGCTCCGTTCTGTGGGCAATTTCTCGAGGTGGACTGGGCTCCGGCCTGCTTAGTACACGGGTTTGGCTCTGCAACTGAGCTATCGCTACCTGTTGGGCTTGCAGCATTTCAAAAATTATACGCAAGCTGACTCCGTTTTCCTCAACGTTATGGGTGTCTCGAGCTGCAGATCGAATACCGCCATGAACGCTATTTTTAGGTTCAGAACAATGGTTTGCCTCAAGGGCCACATGTGAATTAACATCTAGTGGTACTTCGACCTGAGCTTCAGGTACTCCGACTCGAGCTTCCACGGTATCGATAAGCGGTCTTCCGGCCCTGGGCGTCAAGTTGTTGGTTTCATCTTGAAGTCCGGCTTCGTTGTCGATAGGTAAAGCCATTTATCGAGGGTTTGCCATCGCTAATCCGAAGTCAAATACACTTTCAAAAGACAAGCGTATAATGGTGTGTGTTTGTAGATTTGTATCAAATAACCACTGTTATCCTTAGCCCCATGGTGGGTGCCAAACTGTTTATCCGAAAAACGGATAGAGTTGAATTTGCATGTAGTTCTAAGGATATGTGATATAACTTGACACAAATCGTAAAGATAAATAGAAATATCGAATCTTGACTTTAAAGGGTAAAAAATAAGCAAAGTTGAAGGGGGGATAATTTAAGAACTCAGCAAGATGAATCAATCTATGAAGCTAAAAAGAAATACTCTTCAATATAGGAACGTATGGTATTTGAGTTACAATGTAAGCAAAAAACTTGCCCTTTACAGAAATATAGCCATCCTCTTTATAGTGGAGGATCCTACTTTAGATATAATTAAAAATACATAGTGGGGAACCCATGATAAATCAGCTTTTCCCTAATTCCCACCGAGATTCTCTCCCTTAGTGCGGTTGCAACGGCTCTTGTCTGTGAGCTTGAGCTTGATTGGACTCGGTGTCGGTTGGTATTGGTTTTAGAGCTCGATGCGGATTTGAGCTCGATGCCGACTCGGGGTCTAGTAATGACTCGGGCTCGCTATCGGTTGGCCTTTAAGCTCGATTCCATAATATCTCATCATAGTTTGATTCGGACCCGAGCTCGATAATGACTTCGAACTCGGTGTTTGGCCTATACCTGAAATCTGAAGCTCGTTCGTACCATCTTCGGAACCCGTGTCGATATTACGAAGTCTTCCTTTAGTCCATTATGATCCCATCTCGATCAATCGTACGAAGGCCAAAATCAATTCCGACCGTATACACTAACCAATTATTTTTAAACGATAATGTTTGAGACCCCGCCTTAGGTTTCATTTCGTAAGTTACCTTCTCTTGTGGTTTACAATGCCACAAATACCTTACTTATTTTGAATTTTCTTGTAACAATCCTTTTAATCTATTTATTATTAGACTAATTTGTCCTTTTTAAATATTGTACTCTTCTAACTAATAAAATTATGAATATTTCTTTTGAGATATGCTTTAACAATAAAAATCCTACGTAATTCTTTTGGCTCGAAAATCTGCAGACCTCTTCTAAATTCAATTAATTAACAACAGACTGAGCACGACTCCTTAAGTTAATTAGTCAAAGTTGAATTCCTATAAGGAGTAGCAATAGAAATGCTCCTCTAGTTTTCTGTTGCTAAGTTCCTAGTAGCATTAGGAGTTGTATTATTCTCCAAATTTGCATTTTCTACCAATTGGCTTGGTACTTCCTGGCAAGTTGTATTAATTGGGCCCAAAGGGAATTTTCTGAAGATCGTATTCAATTTTGGGCCAAATATAAGTGATTTTTCAAGGGAAATTTACTTTCCTATACACTATTTGAAACCTTATTACCCCCTACTCAAGTTTCAATTTAATTACATGGTCATATACAATTTATCAATTATATACAAATAAGTTTTAAATGAGTATCCCTTTATATTAGGAATTGAATAAGGAATATCAATTATTTCCTTATCCCTTTATACTTGCCCACTCTCTCTCTTCGTCTATCTCCGTCTCTCTCTCTGTCTCTGTCTTCGTCTCTCTACTCTTCTTCTCTGTTTTTTTTTTCAATTTTTCTTTATTTGATGTTCTCTGTTTTTATGCTTTCTTGTTGTATAGAGTTTTAATGGAATTCATCAATGGATTTCAATCGTTTTAACTTAGAAATTTCCTTTCATGTTGCACAATTGGTGTTCAAATTGAAATTGTCAATCAATAAATTTTGAAGGTGTTTGACTCTCCACCATTGACAGCCATTAAAAAGCTTTGAAGCTTTGAAATCGAATTTGGGTTTTCAAAAACCATTATTTATTTGGATTGGGTGTTGTTGCAAACAATTAGGAATATTGTTTGGAGTTTATATCTCAATCTTGAGGGTGTTTGGTGAAGATTAGACTTGATTTTGGCTGAATTTCAGATTGAAACTCGAAGAAGAAGAACACATGACATACAATATACTTACGAAATTATAGTAAAGTTGTAGTATAATTGTATGTAAATTGTATTCTGTTGTAGTTATATATATTTTTTATTTGAATGTTGTATGAAAGTTAAAAATGGTTGTATAATGTATGAACGTTGAAAAATATTTGTATAATGTATGAATCGTTGTATAAAATTTGTATTTAAATTATCAATACAATCTTTTTACATAAAGTTATTGATATGTATCCAAATTGTATTAAGAGAGAAAGTTTTGATTGAAATTTTAAAGAGGAAGAAGCACACACCACAGACAAAATATATACAAATCAGATACAAAATATATACAAAATACATATTGTATAAAATTTGTATGAAATTTGTATTTAAGTTATATGATGTTGTAGATGTATTTAACTGGGTAGAAATAATGTATGAAAATTATAGATAAGTTGTAATTAAGTTGTATAATATAAAATTAGTTGTATAAAATTTATTTTTACTATGTATGTTGTTGTAGATATTCAAATTTGCATTAAATTTGTAGGAAATATGTTTTTAAATTTGTATATTGTTGTACCATCAAATTGTATAATATTAATTGTAAGTACGATGTATATATTTTAGTGCTAATTTAAATATGTTTCGTTAATTTATGATAGATTAGTGTATTGGGTAAGTTAACCAATCAAGTGAAGCAAAATACTTTACTAGCCCCGCACGATGGTTATTAATCTCGTAAAATCTTTGGACAAAATTTGATACATATCAACAACTTTATGTAAAAAGATAGCATTGATAACTTAAATACAAATTTTATACAACGATTCATACATTATACAACTATTTTTCAACTTTCATACAATATTCAAATAAAAAATATATATAACTACAATAAAATATAATTTACATACAATTATACTACAACTTTTCTACAATTTCGTAAGTAGATGGTATGTCATGTCGAGTTTCAATCTGAAATTCAGCCAAAATCAAGTATAATCTTCACCAAACACTCTCAAAATTGAGATATAAACTCCAAACAATATTCTCAATTGTTTGCAACAACACCCAATCCAAACAAATAATGATTTTTGAAAATCCAAATTCGATTTCAAAGCTTCAAAACTTTTTAATGGCTGTTAATGGTCAACAATCAGCGTGTGCTCCTATTGTATCCAACTTTTGCACAATCTGGCTAGCTTATCTACTGCAATCATCTGGATCCTTTATCTTCATGTCTTTTACTCTTTCAAAAACATTAGGGGATAAACTCGTACCCAGCCTAAGGCAATGGAATTCAGTATCATATTTGAAGTGGCTCGCCATCACGCCGGAGATTATTTTAAACTTATTAGAATTTTGTAATTGGCCGGACCTAAGGTTGGCCAATCAACCACTGGAATTCCCTTTTTTAAGGCTTAAAATAGGTAATACATGTGGAAGGCATTTTATTAAAGGAGGAATGGAGAAAAAAAAAGGAAAAAGGGTATAACTAAATCCCCTAATTTAAGGCACTAATAATAGATTGTATATAATTTGTAAGTAATCCTTGTTTAGGACGGGTAATATACAAAATTAGGATAATTTTGGTAAATAAGTTTCAAATATTGTATAAGAAGAAAAAAATCCCATTTTTCAAGTATATATTCACGAAAATTTTACCTCCTATAGCAAAGCTTTACACCTTATATATTATAAATAAAAACCCTTTTAAAATATTATTTTCTATAGCTACCTTTTAGTTTTTATAGAAAAATATGTATTTATGGTCACTTCCTACCATTAAGCCATTAAATATGCTCTCTAATATTTTTCTCTTCTTCTTTCAGTTTTTCTCTCCCAAAATCACCGTATAGTATCAAAGTTCTCTCTCCACGATCTCTCTCTCCACTATCTCTCTCTCTCACAGCGTCATTTTCTTCCCCATTCCATAGCCACGATTCTCCTTTTATCATCTCTATTGTCTCTCTCAATTTTCAATATTTTTTGCTCCAAAAGGTTGTGGTAAGTGTTAAAGTTGTTAGCTTTTCGTTGGTACTGTGCTTCTTCTTTTTCTCTTTACTAATTATTTTTATATTCACCACTGTTATGCTTTCACCGGAAAACTTGAAATTTTCTCTCTAATGGCTGATTCAACAATTTAGAAGAGGGTTACCCGGGGTATACCCACCAAAGCACTCAATTTCGATGGGCCATCTTTCGATTTGCAAATCACTCAAGCGGAACATGTATTTGCAGGTTCAATGTCACGACCCAAAATCCAACTAGTCGTGATGGAACCTAACCCAACCCGTTAGGTAAGCCAATTACCAACTATCCAATTTCAATAATAATTATTAAAGCAATTTAAGTGAATAAAGGTCTTAATCTTGTACAATCCCCAAGAACTGGTAGTACAAATCATGAGTTTCTAAGAATAGAGTATACAAAACGGAAATGAAATATATACATAGTCTGTTTGAATAATACATAAACAGAACTTTTATAAATCTAAGGCTATCCTGAACAAGGGGCAGCTACAACAGGAACGCAGACACATCTTCAAGTCCCGCAACCATCGAGCATAGCAACAACCGCAACCAACATCTGTACGCAATATGCAGAAGTGTAGCATCAGTACAACCGACCCCATGTACTGAGTAGGTAACAAACCTAGCCGTAGGTTGAAAGTAGTGACGAGCTTCTACCAAGGTCGGGTCCACAACCAATAGTCCACAACAACATAAAGCAAATAATACCAGAAGTAACTCAAAGATAAAATGCTCAGCCAAATCATGATTTCAAAAATAGTAGTTCTTTCTTTCAAATACATTAGTGAAAACCCAAATCGTTTGCCGGAGTTGCCAAAAATATGAGTAGTTTGAAAGCAATAAATTTCTCCCAAAAATCTTTTCAATAATAAATAAGATGTTTCATTTTCCTTCCGGATAACCCGTGTAAAACAAATGCATCACTATGACCATCTGTCAAAATATGTGAAAAATCATGAATGATGTGATGCAGTACAGCATGAGAAAATACCTCTCTATGCTTGTATGTCATGTGTGCATGCCAATGCGATGCAACTCAGTGATAAAATAATAAGCAGCCCCTCGGAAAAACCTCACAGTCACTCGTGCCACTCGGGCATACCAATTACTCTTGCCACTCGGGCATACCTCACAATCACTCATGCCTCCCAGTCACTCAGCACTCGACACTCGCACTCAGTAGGTACCTGCGCTCACTGGGGGGGTGTACAGACTCCGGAGGGGCTCCTACAGCCCAAGCGCTATAATCTGCATGGACAACTCACATGCGGCACAGACAACTCACGTGCTATAATAATAAAGTATGCTGCAGGCGGGCAGCCCCGATCCACACTTATCCTCACAATCAGGCCCTCGGCCGATATCAAACATGCTGCGGCGTGCAGCCCGATCACATAAATATGCAACATGCTGCGGCGTACAGCCCGATCCCATAAATATCCTCACAAATCAGGCCCTCGGCCTTACTCAATCATCAATCTCTCCAGTCTCTCGGGCTCACAATGTCATGAAAAATATCCCAAAAATGATGATATGATGTATCAATAAATAATAACAGAGATTGAGATATGATATACAATAAAATGAATATGACTGAGTATGAATTTCAATTTAACACAATAATTCACAGCAATATGACCTCTGTGGGTCCCAATAATACTGGCACATAGCCTCAACATGATTTTTAATATGCTTTTCAGCTCAATTTCTTTAACACATAAAACCGCATGGAAAATGCCAAGATTATTTAACTATAAAATTCCACAGAAACAATTATGTCACAATTTCTATAGTGCACGCCCGTCACCCCCGTCACCTAGAATGTGCGTCACCTCCCAACAATTCACAAAAATACATATATTCAGGGTTCATACCCTCAACTCCAAGATTAGAAGAGTTACTTACCCCGAACAAGAAGTCGAGCAAGCTAAGCAATGCTCCAGAAATTCCATTATGCGCGTATCAACTTCCAAATGGCTCAAATCTAGTAACAATTAATTTGATTCAGTCCACACAATTTATAGGAATTAATTCCATATCAAAATGCTAATATTTTTCACAAAATCCGAAATTACGCCCCAAAAATCACCAGTGGGGCCCACATCTCAAAATTTGACGAAACTCACAAAATATGATAATCCATCTAATTACAAGTTCAACCATACTAATTTCACTCAAATCCGACTCCAAATCGGTATTCAAACTTGAAAAATTCATTTTGTGACATTATAGAAATTTTCTTCTATTTCTCTTGAAGATTCAATAATCTTACACCAAAAATGAAGATTAATTCATGAAATATAATCACAAGGGAGTTAAGAACACTTACCCCAAGTTGTGTAAAAAATTTCCTCTCCAAAATCGCCCAAACCGAGCTCCAAAATATCCAAAATGAGAAAAAAATCTCGGAACCCTCGTTTTAAACACTGCCCAGGCATTTCCGCACCTGCAGTGCCTGGGCTCGCACCTGCGCATCCGCATTTGCGGAACAAATTGCGCGCCTGCGGACAATGCCAATCTTTCAAAACCCCGCATCTGCGTCACCCTTCGCACCTGCGTTCGCCCCAGGCCAGCCCCAGTTCGCATCTGCGCCAACACCTTCGCACCTGCGGCCTCGCAGATGCGGCAAATTACCCGCACTTGCGGGCATTGCCCAGTCCCACTCTTGGCCGCTTCTGCGTCTTATTTCATGCACATGCGGCTTCGCACCTGCGATCAAAAGCTTCGCAGGTGCGATCACACCAGTACGCAGCAGTTCCAGCATTTCCTTAAGTCCAAATTTGATCCGTTAACCGTCCGAAACTCACTCGAGGCTCCCAGGACCTCAACCAATTGTATCAACAAGTCTCATAACATAACACGGACCTACTCGAGGCCTCAAATCACACCTAACAACATCAAAACGATGAATTACACCTCAATTCGAAATCATTGAACCTTGAAACTTCAAATTCTATAACTTGCGCCGAAACACATCAAATCACGTCCGATTGACCTCAAATATTTCACACAAGTCACATTTCACATTACGGACCTATTCCAATTTTCAGAATCGGATTCTGACCCCGATATCAAAAAGTCAACCCCCCGTTCAAACTTTCCAAAAATTCAACTTTCTTCAATTCAAGACAAATTCCACTACGGACCTCCAAATAATTTTTCGGACACGCTCCTAAGTCCAAAATTACCATACGGAGCTATTGGAATCATCAAAACTTCATTCCGGGGTCATTTACACATAAGTCGATATCCGATCACTATTTTAACTTAAGCTTTAAACCTTGGAACTAAGTATTCTAATTTATTCCAAAAACTCATCGGACCCGAACCATTTACCCCGACAATTTACACAACAACGGCAAAGTACAATTTGAGCAGTAAAGGGGGAAGCAAGATTGTAATACTCAAAACGACCGGTCGGGTCGTTACATTCAACAACAACTGTTGCAAAAAGGAGAACAAAAATACGCAATGACACACCGAAACAAGGCCAATTTGAGAAATCTTCAAAAGAATCAACACTTCCTGATGCAGAAAAGAGAAGAAAACTTATGGATGATGCTTCAGGGGGTAAGGGAAAAGAGGTCGATACAGGAACTAGCTCGAAAACACCGAACGAAAAGGTAATTGTTGATGTATTTATATGTATTTGAGTCCGCATACATTGATTATTACCTTCTTGTATGTTGATGTATTTATATGTATTCAATAGTTCCTACACTGATTTTTACTTATTACAGTGACTTTTGACTGTTGTATTTAGATGTATTTTAGTTCATTCAACAACTTTTTTAAATACACTAGTTGTTCTAGTTTTAGTTATATATTCCAACTAAGTGTTTTCATCTGTATTCTCAAGCCAACTGTATTTTGATATATTTAAAATAACAGTCATTGTCATAACTCATATTTTTTGTGGTAATTATCAATACATTATGTTTGTAAATCATGAATGAGTTATGTATTCCAAATAACTGTATTCATCTGTATTTTCAACCATTTATTTTATCTTTTTAATTTTTGTTGCATGCAGGAAATAAAACTCTTTGTTACACACCCGCCTATTTTATCACCGCATATCAGTTCCTACACTAACAAAGATATAGTCTCCGACCTCAAAGAAAAGCTTACTCCAGGGCAGTACAAAATATTTGGTACTACCTTTTTTGGAAGTTTCCTCGATATGAAGCACTGTGAAGTTCAACGTCAATTATTCAGGTGCTTCATGGTTCTGCACCTGGAAGAAAGTCATGATAATTCATTTTTAATATATGTGAATGGTACAACATTATGCTTTTCAATCAGGGAGTTTGCGGTAGTTACTGGTCTCAATTGTGTTAGTGACGTTGAAAATTTTCAGTTTAACACAAAGATGCCTAATAGGATTGTGGATACATACTTTGGCGGTGCAAAGAATGTTAAGAAGAAATATTTGTTGAAATGCTTTGATGACAAGAATTGGGGTTATGACAATGATGGAGATGCCATTAAAATAGTTGTGTTGTATTTCATACATACTTTCATATTATCTACCGAGAAGAACTGCACAACCATCCCAAGATTACATTTTTACTTGGTCGAGAGCGGGAGATATTCTGATTATCCATGGGGTAAGGATGCACTCCAGGCCCTTAGTAGATCTATTAGCAAGAAGATGGATTCTCAGAAGAAGTATTACATGATAGCTGGGATGCCTCTCGCTATGCAACTATGGTCTACGAGTGTTGTTCAAAGGTTGACCCCAAAATTGCACTCCGAGTTGATAACCGGATTCCCAGAATACTCAATTGGAAATCCTCAATCAACCAGCCAACTTATGCTTACTTGATGAACGACATGTTCAACGACCAGGAAAACTTGGTAATTTACTATTATTTAATTGACTGCTATTTTAGTCAACATATATTTCTGTTTGTAAAAATAGTGTTGAAATTAAAAATGAAATACAGTTTAATACATCATACCTCAATTTCCTTGTTTTCATAATTAACTGAAATACAGTAGAATATATAATACAATGTTAAAATTAAAAATTAAATAGAGTTGCATACATCATACATCAATGCTTATTTTTCAAAATTAACCGGAATACAGTAGAATACATAATACAATTTACAGCTACACATTTAATTCAATGTTGTTAATTTTGTATACAATACAACTGGATACATTTATATAGATAATTGCCCATATACATAAAGCATATTACATTAGTAATCATACAACACGTGTGATTTACATTGAGTGTATTTCTATTTTCAGATCAAATGCAACAACATTCAACCAAACGCTAGAGAGCTTGCTGTTATTCAGGTTCCTCCGGATGGCGTTGATGTAGACAAAAGTCCTATTCATAGAGATAACAATGAAGATGATTCTGATGACTTTAGTCCTACACCGCCTCTTCAGCCTAAGAAGAAACATGATGCAAGCGTTGGTCCATCTTCATCACTACCTCACAAAAAGCGCAAACATTAGCTAATTGATGCCTCAACTGCAGAGAGTCCAATTCCACATGTGTCCGCAATACCTGTCACGACCCAAAATTCATTAAAGGTCGTGATAGCGCCGGACTCCACTGTCAGGCAAGCCAACACTATATACTTATCTAAATTACCCTTTTTAGTATTTTTGAAATCAAAATTTCTTCCATGAAATAATAAAGATAGAACTCATAGAGTAAATTATAAATAATTTTATCAACTAAATTCCTAAACAATTCATAACCATTCCCAAAATCCGGTGTCACAAGTGCATGAGCATTTATTAGGGAATTAAAAATAAAATACTGCATCTAGCCAGAATACAAATTAAACAGGAAAATATAATAACTCTGAAGGAGACTCTGTTCACTGCGGATCGTAATATAGAATGCAGCTCACCTATGTCCCCACAATTATTAACCACACCTCTGCGCCCACAAGGCCGCTAGACATGTATGTACCTGCACAATAAAATATGCATCAAGTGCAGTATGAGTACGAAAATAACATGTACCCAGTAAGTATCAAGCCTAATCTCGAAGAGGTAGAGACGAGATGGTCGACTTTGACACTCACTAAGGGTCAATAATAATAAGTAACATAAAAATAGAAATATTTTTATCAACATGATTCACAGAGTTAAAAATAATTTTTATTGAACCAGCAAAAATAATTAAATTCCTTGAATTCAAATAAATTTCCATTTTATCCAATTAGCCTCATTTACAGGTATAACCATAATTCCTTTATCAAGAAGAGATAATTAATTCTTTCAATTCCAATAGTTTCAAATTTATCAATTAAATTCCTTCAGATGCAACAATTCTCAATATATTAATTAAATTCACAAGCTATAATTAAAATAGTAAAGTATCATGTAATTATTATTATTAGACACGATTTTTGCCAAGGTCGTATGGACCGATCCAGAGTGTCGTGTACACTGCCGAGGGACGTGCGTCACGATCTATAGATGCATCTATCCTGCCGAGGCGTTCGTCCCGCTCCACAAGAAAGAAGGACATTTTTCTTATGTACCTCCGGAAAGAGAGTATATTTATTATAAGATCAATTCAATAGGATGAACAATTTCTTTTAACAATTAATCAATTTAAATAGAAAATTGAGTATATGAGATTTCCATCTTTTAATATTTTACCTGACAATTCACAATATATATATACACTTTGAATATCATTACACACACAGACACACACACACACACACACACGCATATATATATATATATATATATATATATATATATATATATAATAACATTAATTAAACAAAGAATACAATTGTAATGACCTGGCCTGTCGTTCTGAGATTTATAGCCCCGTTTCCCCCATTTCTGCTTCTTTATGTGTTGTTCAACTGTATTGAGTTGTATCGAGTTGGTAGGTTTTGGTCCTGAGTAATTTTGGAGTGAAATGAATACTTAGTCTCTTAGTTAGGAAGTTATGTTAGAAAAGTCAATCGGAGGTTGACTTATGAGTAAACGAACTCGGATGTGGATTTTTTTATGATTCGGTTAGCTTCGTTGGGTGAATTTAGACTTAGGAGTGTGTCCGAAATATAATTTGGAGGTCCGTGGTAGAATTAGGCTTGAATTGGCAAAAGTTAGAAATTTGGCGATTTTGATCGGTAGTGGAAAATTCGGTATCGGGGTCGAAATGGAATTCTAGAAGATGGAGTAGGTTCGTAGTGTCATTTGTGATGTGTGCAAAATTTGAGGTCATTCGGACGTGGTTTGATAGGTTTCGGCGTTGTTGGCGAATTTTAGAAAGTTAGAAGTTCTTAGGCTTGAATCCGAGGTTGATTTGGTGTTTTGATGTTGTTTTGGGTGTTCCGAAGGTTCGACTAAGTTTGGGTAGTGATATATGACTTGTTTGAATTATTGGTTGAGGTCCCGAGGGGCTCGGGATGATTTCGGATGGTTAACAGGAAGTTTGGAAGTTGGAAAAATGCAGCTGGTGCTGCTGTTCTGGTGTGGCCGCACCTACGGAGTGGGGACTGCAGGTGCGATGGTCGCAGAAGCGGAGGACAAAACGCAGATGCGGAAATGGGCGCAGGAGCGCCAGGCTGGACCGCATCTGCGGAACCGCAGGTGCGAGGGTTCGAGCGCAGATGCGGAGTCTCGTGGGTTAAATGAAATCCGCACCTGCGATGGGATTTCCGTAGGTGCGGCACCGCACATGTGCGTAAGCGTCCGTAGGTGCGGAATCCCTGGCAGAAACCTATAAAAGTAACACTTCGCGAATTTGTGCCCTTTTTCCACCATTGTTGAACGGGTTTTGAGTTTAGGGCAGAGTTTTTCAAGGGAGAATCACGAAACATCAGTGAAGTAAGTCGCTTGGGTTTATTTACATGCATTTATGATGTTTTTCCATTGATTAGCCATGAAATTAGTAGGGGTTTATGGTGAAATTGAGGGAGTTAGGGTTTGAGTTTTGGAGAGTTTTAAGTGAAGATTTGAGGGACCAAACAGAGTTCGATTTTGACGAATTTTATATGGTTAGACTCGGGCGAGGACGAGGTTTGTTATTCTGCCATTTTTGACTGGTTTCGAGACATGGGCCCGGGGTTTGGTCGATTTCGGATTTTTGGCCTATTTATATAGTTCTTATTGTGAAATTCAATTCTTTAGCCTCTGTTGATAGTAGTATTCTGATTTTGATTAGATTCGGAACTTTTGGAGACCGAGTCCAGAGACGAGGGCATCCCGGAGTAGGATTTTACGCTATTAAGGTAAGTAACAGTTTTAACTCTTGCTTTGAGGGTATAAACCCGGAGATTTGATATCACATAATTGTTTGGAAGTGATACCCACGCTAGGTGACAGGTGTGTGGGTGTGCACCATGAGCGATTGAGACTTGGTCCGTCCCGTGAGGCTGTGAGGCCTAGTGGCTATTATTTGTGGTTATGTGTCTATTTATTGTTGAACTTGTTTTCTTTCATGTTAGAGATCATGCTTAGGCTTTATTCATGCTCGCATTATTTGCACTGAGTCATAGATATTATTGTACATATTTACCTCAGTCCCTATTATTTTGCTGATATGCTGTGATACTTGACGTGGGCTGTGTTTCCCTTATTTGTTGATGATGGTGAGGCTAGAGAGGTACATGACTGAGTGAGGCCGAGGGTCTATTGTGAGGTAGGTTATTGAAGCACGTGAGTTGTCCATGCGGATCCAGGTATTGATACCATAGCGCATGAGTTATTCGCGTAGCACGTGAGTTGACCGTGCAGATCCAGGGATTGATATTATGGCACGTGAGTTATCCGTGCAGCACGTGAGTTGTCCGTGCTTAGCGCTTGGGCTTTGGGAGACCCTCCGGAGCCTGTACATACCCCAGTGAGTGCAGGTACCTATTGCGTGTTGAGTGCTGAGTGCGAGTGCCGAGAGCCTAGTACTGAGTGATGGAGTTACATTGCTGTGAGGATTCATTGCTTTTGTTGTTGCTGCATTTTTCCCGTTAATTTCTTTATAGCATTTATTGAGTTGATGGAATTTACCTGTTTATTTCTGTTTATTTTAAATTGTGATAAATAAATAATTGAATTGTTCTACTTAGCTCGTCACCATTACTCAATTCCTTAGTTATTTCTGTTACTACTGAGTCGGTTGTACTTATACTGCACCCTGCACTTTATGTGCAGATCCAGGTGAGTTAGAGCGCGGCGATCGTTGAGTTCAGGCCGGCTATCATTGGAGACTGCAAGGTAGCTGCTAGCATCCGCAAGACATTTTACTCCTTTTATTATTTCTTCTTTTGGATTGTATTGACAGTTAGACAGTTTTATTTCTTAGTTCATAGATTTAGACGCTCATGACTTAGTGATACCCCGATGTTTGGGGCTTGTTTCCGTATTTTCTATAATTATATTTAGAGTTGATTTAGTTTATGAAAAATTCAAATGTTGGAAATGTTTTATTAAATTCTTATAATCGATTTAGTAGTAATATTTTGGGAAATAGGCTTGCCTTGTAACACGATAGGCGCCATCACGACCATGGTTAGATTTTGGGTCGTGACAAGTTTGTATCTGAGCCTAGGTTACATAGGTCTCACGAGTCATGAGAGGGTTTAGTAGAGTCTTGCGGATCGGTACGGATACGTCTGTACTTATCTTCGAGAGATTGCAGAACCCTTAGGAAATTTCACATTCTTGGATTCTTATCGTGCGATATTGACTCAACTTGAAGTGTAACTCTTTGAATTCCTTCCACGCATTCGTATGCACAGATGAGCGCTCAGTATCAGTTGTGCCTCGACGGCTTGTGATTCCCTAGATGAGGTGTGAGATGTGATTTCTGTGTGTTGATGTTGGGCCAGTCTGGAGGACTTGAGGCTGAGGTTTTACTGTAGCTTGAGCACTGAGGTGTTGATTGTGTGAGTGCGTGCTTGTGGTACTTTTGGGGATATTTAAGAGACTATTCAGTGGCTTATAAGCCTTAGGGCAGTGTGGTTTTATGTTTGGGTATCGTGTGGTGAGTCTGGGTTGAGGATTGTGGTGTTATGGCGGGGCGAAGTATCAATTTGAAGGTAATTCAGAAGGGACTCGGATAGATAGGACATCTTGGTAGTAGGTTAGATCTACATGGTAATGGGTATGATTAGTTCTTTGGGTGTGTATGAGGTAATGAGTTCTACAGGTGTTTTGTGGCAATGTCCTTGGGTTTTTGGTGGCCTGCATAGCTTTGTTGAGTTAGAAGGATTTAGTCCTGATGGATTGGTTTTGAGCCATTGGGGTTCGGAGAGAGTTCTTGATGGTTTCTACCACAGTTAGAGATGTGTATTTTCTACTGGCGTGAGGAGTATGTGATTTCATCTTGGGTTATGGCTATGACTGGAGACAGCTTGTTCAGACTTATACAGTGTGTAGGTTGTAGGATTCAGATCTTATAAGAAATTTCAGATGATTAAAAAAAAAATAATTAATTCCAAGGCTGGTGGGTTTGGTTGAATTGAGAAATTTCACTTATGTTGTGTTATCGGACCTACATAGGATAGGGGTGGTATGGGATGACCCCCGGGTATGTGTAAGGTAAGGTTATGCAGTGGTTTGATGGTTTTGAGAACAACTCTTGGCTCGTTCGAGGACGAACATTTGTTTAAGAGGGGGAGGATGTAACGACCCGACCTGTCATTCTGAGAGTTATAGCCCCATTT
Source organism: Nicotiana tabacum (assembly GCF_000715075.1). Taxonomy (NCBI): domain Eukaryota; kingdom Viridiplantae; phylum Streptophyta; class Magnoliopsida; order Solanales; family Solanaceae; genus Nicotiana; species Nicotiana tabacum. Next base: position 47,644,162 of record NC_134092.1, read on the forward strand.
CTTCCATTTCTGCTTCTTTATGTGTTGTTCAGCTATATTGAGTTGTATCGAGTTGGTAGATTTTGGTCTTGAGTAGTTTTGGAGTGAAATGAGACACTTAGTCTCTTGGTTAGGAAGTTAAGTTAGAAAAGTTGACTTATGAGTAAACCAACTCGGATTTGGATTTTTTTATGATTCGATTAGCTTCGTTGGGTGATTTTAGACTTAGGAGTGTGTCCGAAATGTAATTTGGAGGTCCGCGGTAGAATTAGGCTTGAATTGGCAAAAGTTAAAAATTTGGCGATTTTGATCGGCAGTGGAAAATTAGGTATCATGGTCGAAATGGAATTTCGAAAGTTGTAATAGGTTCGTAGTGTCATTTGTGATGTGTGTGCAAAATATGAGGTCATTTGGACGTGGTTTGATAGGTTTCGGTGTTGTTGGTAAATTTTGGAAATTTAGAAGTTCTTAGGCTTGAATCCGAAGTTGATTTGGTGTTTTGGTGTTGTTTTGGGTGTTCCGAAGGTTCGACTAAGTTCGGGTAGTGATATATGACTTGTTTGAATTATTGGTTGAGGTCCCGAGGGGCTCGGGATGATTTCAGATGGTTAACGGGAAGTTTGGAAGTTTGAAAACTGCAACTAGTGCTGCTGTTCTGGTGTGGCCGCACCTGCGGAGTGGGGACCGCAGGTGCGATGGTCGCAGAAGAGGAGGACTAACCGCAGATGCAGAAATGGGCGCAGGAGCGGCAGGCTGGACCGCATCTGCAGAACCGCAGGTGCGAGGGTTCTAGCGCAGATGCGGAGTCTCATGGGTTAAGTGAAATCCGCACCTGCGATGGTATTTCCGCAGGTGCGGCGCCGCACATGCGCGTAAGGGTCCGCAGGTGTGGAATCCCTGGCAAAAACCTATAAAAGTAACACTTCGCGAATTTGTGCCCTTTTTTCACCATTGTTGAACGGGTTTTGAGCTTAGGGCAGAGTTTTTCAAGAGAGAATCAAGAGACATCAGTTAGGTAAGTCGCTTGGGTTTATTTACATGCGTTTATGATGTTTTTCCACTGATTAGCCATGAGATTAGTAGGGGTTTAGGGTGAAATTGAGTGACTTAGGGTTTGAGTTTTGGAGAGGTTTAAGCGAGGATTTGAGGGACCAAACGAAGTCTGATTTTGACGAATTTTATATGGTTAGACTCGGGTGAGGACGAGATTTGTTATTCTGCCATTTTTGACTGGTTTCGAGACGTGGGCCCGGGGGCCGGGTTTTGGCCGATTTCGGATTTTTGGCCTATTTATGTAGTTCTTATTGTGGAATTCGATTCTTTAGCCTATGTTGATAGTAGTATTCTGATTTTGGTTAGATTCAGAGCTTTTGTAGACCGAGTCCAGAGTTGAGGGCATCCCGGAGTAGGATTTTACCCTGTTAAGGTAAGTAAAAGTTTTAACTCTGGCTTTGAGGGTATAAACCAGGAGATTTGATATCACGTGATTGTTTGAAAGTGATACCCACGCTAGGTGACGGGAGTGTGGGTGTGCACCGCGAGGGATTGAGACTTGGTCCGTCCTGTGAGGCTGTGAGGCCTAATGGCTATTATCTGTGGTTATGTGTTTATTTGTTGTTGAACTTGTTTGCCTTCATGTTAGAGATCATGCTTAGGCTTTATTCATGCTCACATTATTTGCACTCAGTCATAGATATTATTGTATATGTTTACCTCAGTCCTTATTATTTTGCTGATATGCTGTGATACTTGACGTGGGCTGTGTTTTCCTTATTTGTTAATGATGGTGAGGCTAGAGAGGTACATGACTGAGTGAGGCCGAGGGCCTATTATGAGTTATTTGATTGAGGCACGTGAGTTGTCTGTGCAGCACGTGAGTTATCCGTGCGGATCCAGGTATTGATACCATAGCACGTGAGTTGTCTGCGTAGCATGTGAGTTGACCGTGCAGATCCAGGGATTGATATTATGGCACGTGAGTTGTCCGTGCAACACGTGAGTTGTCCGTGCTTAGCTCTTGGGTTTTGGGAGCCCCTCCGGAGTCTGTACACACCCCCAGTGAGTGCAAGTACCTATTGAGTGTTGAGTGTTGAGTGCTGAGTGCGAGTACCGAGAGCCGAGTGCTGAGTGATGGAGTGACATTGCTGTGAGGATTCATTGCTTTTGTTGTTGCTGCATTTTACCCGTTAATTTCTTTGTAGCATTTATTGAGTTGAAGGAATTTACCTGTTTATTTCTGTTTATTTTAAATTGTGATCAAGAATTAATTAATTGTTCTACTTAGTTCGTCACCACTGCTTAGTTCCTTAGTTATTTCTGTTACTGCTGAGTCGGTTGTACTCATACTATACCCTGCACTTTATGTGCAGATCCAGGTGAGTTAGAGCGCGATGATCGTTGAGTTCAGGCCGACTATCTTTGGAGACTGCAAGGTAGCTGCTAGCGTCCGCAAGACCTTATTACTCCTTTTATCATTTCTTCTTTTGGACTGTATTGACAGTTAGAAAGTTTTATTTCTTAGTTCATAGATTTAGACGCTCATGACTTAGTGACACCCCGATATTTGGGGCTCGTTTCCGTATTTTCTATAATTATATTTAGAGTTGATTTAGTTTATAAAAAATTCAAATGTTGGAAATGTTTAATTAAATTCTTATAATCGATTTAGTAGTAATATTTTGGGAAATAGGCTTGCCTTGTAACACGATAGGCGCCATCACGACCATGGTTAGATTTTGGGTCGTGACAATAATTTGCACAAGTAATTCATGCTTTGTGTCCTACTACTCGGACTTTAGCATTAATAGTAGCTACGCACGGACTCTCGTCACCTCGTGCGTATGTAGCCTCCACAATTAGCAACAATTATTACTTTAAATACCTATGGGGTAATTTCCCCCTCACAAGATTAGACAAGAGACTTACCTCGTCTCAAAGTCCACTTTCCGATTACCACGTTGCGTTAAATTCACAATTCAGTGCCGAAAAATCCGAAGCTATCCAAATATTATACAATATAATTAATACATGTTCAATAATTCTAATTTAGGCAATTGAATAAATTACCCAAAACAAAACAGTAAAATTTCTAAAATTCACCCGGGGCCCACGTGCCAGATTTCTGAAAATTTTCAGATGAAAACTTTACCCGTAATCTCAAGAGCTCAAATATATAATTTTTACCCGATTCCATAACCATTTTCGTGGTGAAAAATCAAAAAATACCAATTTCTAAGTTTTTCTTCAAAACTCCAAATTTGTACAAATTTTCATGTCTAAATCCATGTATAAACCTTGTATTTAGCTCACAACTAGTAGGAATCACTTATCTCATGATTGATGGTGAAATTCCCTCTTCAAAATCTTCAAATATCGTCCAAGCCGTGTGAAAAATAGTGAAATGAACTCAAACCCCGCTTATAAAACGTTCTTCCCAGCCGAGGTCCTTCCTTCTTCGCGTTCGCGACCAAATCCTCATGTTCGCGAAGACCAATGACTCTGCCCCGAAAATTCTTCTTCGCGTTCGCGACCTATACCTCACGTTCGTGAAGCTTCTGACCCTTGAACCTTCGCGTTCGCGTTCCAACTCTCGTGTTCGCAAAGGCCAAAATGCCACTGCTCAAAATCTCTTTCTTCGCATTCGCTACCTCCTCGTCACATTCGCGATGGCAAGATAACCTGCCCCTTCGCGTTCGCGTTCGCGAAGGCCAACGACCTCAGGCCCATCTCCTCCATTCCCTTATACACGTTCGCGTCTGGCCCCTCGCGTTCACGTAAGTCCATCACGCACCTCTCCGCGTTCGCGAGCTTGCCTTCGCGACCTCAAATTCCTCTTCGCGAACGCGGGACTCCCTTCGCGTTCACGAAGAAGGAAACCAAACACCAACAACAGCAGTTCCAAAACAGCCCGAAATGATCCGAAACCACCCCGAAATACACCCGGGGCCCCGTTCAATCATACCAACATGTCCCATAACATAACACAAACTTGCTCGAGACCTCAAATCATATCAAACAACATCGAAATCATGAATCGCACCCCAATTCAAACTTAACGAACTTTGAAACTTCAACTTCTAAAATCGATGCAGAAACCTATCAAATCACGTTCGATTATCCTCAAATTTTGCACACAAGTCATAATTGACATTACGAACCTACTCCAATTTTCGGAATTAGATTCCGACCCCGATATCAAAAATTCAACTCCCTGGTCAAACTTTCAAACTTAAATTCTCGTTTTAACCATTTCAAGTCTAATTCAACTATGGACTTCCAATTAAATTTCCGAACACGCTCCTAAGACTAGAATCACCATACGAAGCTATTCCCGAGCTCAAAATTCCAAACAGACCTCGATTACTCCAAAACCTACTCCAAACCAAATTTAAAGAATATTAAACCTTCAAATAGTTGATGTTTTTGCTATTAATCGCCAAAACGCTCATGGGTTATCCAAAACATGATTCGAACATACTCCCAAGTCCGAAATCATCATACAAACCTATTGGAACCGTCAAATTCTTATTCCGAGGTCATTTTCTAAAAATGTTGACCGAAGTCAAACTTGCCCTTTTAAGGCTAACTTAAGGAACCAAGTGTTCCGATTTCAACTCGAACACTTCCAAATCCCAAACCAACCATCCCCGCAAGTCGTAAATCATTAAAAACACATACGGGAAGTTTTATTTTAGGGAACAGGGTTCCAAAAGTTAAAATGACTGGTTGGGTCATTATATTCTCTCCCACTTAAATATACGTTCGTCCTCGAATGTGCTAAGGACTGTTCCGGTGTTGTCCCAAAATTATTGTTTAACACTTCGAGCACCTACCCGTACTACCACAACAAATTGAGCACATTAGCTCGAGCCAATCTGAAGCTTCTCCCCTTTATTTAGGAAATTAAGCCTTAGTGCCAAATTCTAACATCCAGAATTTTCCACTATGCCTGTTTCCAACCTATGAACACCGTATCAATCACTACACGATACACCAATACAGGATTGCATACCTTGGTTGAATTTAGACCATGCACCGCACCATTCACATGCCCATAATAACACCCCTGATAATAATAGTCGAGATTCCACGAATCTGATGTCCACAACACATCTCATGATACCTATAAGTCCTGTTCCAACTCTTGAAATGCTTCCACGATGGAAGAAATGTGTAGAAATTCATAACCAACTGCCGATTCAACACACTATTGAGTTTCTCCTTCTGACAAGAACCATTGCCTCATTATGGACCAAATAATGGTATTTGCTTTTTATTATACTTTATATAATCCGATCGCACTGATCCCGTATCCAATAATCTCGTCTCCCCCAGCGTGAGCTACTTAGGCAATAAGACACCTCAGACACAACAAAAAGCCTCATATGACGCCACAATGAGCTAATAAGCTACGGACTCGATTGCGATACATAAGGAAAGACGAACTCTGGAAAGGATTATTCAACCCACTTGAACATGACTAATTAGACAACTGAAAAGGTGTCATGAACCTTCCTCAGAAAATAGGACACAAAACACACAAAATAGAATATAGGGGACTATACTCAACATCACACTGTTGCGGCGTGCATCCCGACCCAAACAACATACCCATGGTGGCGTGCCACCCGATCCGCACAAAAAGAATCTATAAGAAAATACTTATCGAGCTAGAATGCTCATTTCTACAAAATATCCGAATATCGGACGAAAGAACGCTAAGTGCATTATACCATCCCTGGAAGGACCGACAGCGCCATACGCTACAAAACTCAAGCACAACTAATGTGCGATATATGATCTGAATCTCGAGAGCCATCCTGCTCACATAACACCATCGCTACACGGAACCTCAACACATAAGAAATTTATCAAGCCGTTTCATAACTCACACGGCACAATATAGTATTACATGAAATAACCGACAATGAAACGAGATCCAACGTCCGAATACTTTTCCATAGGGAGCGCTTATGCTGAAATGAACACATCCATCCTGATATAGAGCCCATATTCATATTCAAATCCATCCACAGACCTCAAGCCGATTCTGATCGCATCGTAGTAGGCTAATAACCTTTCAAGGATCCATAATAGCCCTTTTTCCCATAACACACAATAATAACCATCATAATCGGAACAAACTTCCACAGTCCACAACCAAATGAACCGAGCGCCCTCCAGGCATAAATTCTCAAATCAACGATATTACCACAATCTTCATACTTGGTTTCAATCTTCACTCAATCAAGTGACTACATGCCACTCTTACACAATCTTTCCGCGGGACATGCTTCCACGACCTTATGCACCAGGTAACAAGTCTGCACATCCATGCCACCGGTCACACTAATGTTGTAAAGCATATCAAGAATCCACAAATCAATACACAAGGTCTCTTACACCTGGCATCGACCTTAGGTGATGCCGAAACAATACCATCTTACTTTAAACATCTAAATCATTTTCCTGCTCATCCGAGCTCATGACATCCTTGTCAACACTGAACCGAAATCTTGAATCCTCAACTTCAGAATCTCATGCTACTTAATGCACTTAATCACACAAATACGTAGGAGTACAAGAATTCCATCATAACTCCCGAACCACTAATAGGTAAACACTTCATCATATAGCAACCTTCTACTTAACTCATTTCAAGAGACCCAATGCAACACGTGACTGAATTCCAATATCCGCAGAAAATACCGGCCTCAAGTAGTGGTCTAAACCACCATAACTCTTTCGGGATCCTGTCACGACCCAAACTAATCCCTGTCGTGATGGCGCCTAACGTGGAACTAGGCAAGCCGACTCATTCCAAAACAAACCGATATTTTCATTTCAAGGATAATTTCAAGGCTATTTAGCGTAAAAACCTTCCTAAACAAGTTCAAATCAAAAACAAAAATGCGGAAAAGAAAAGACCGACATCGAGGTGTCACTAGTCATAAGCATCTACTACTATTTGTCTGACAATATCAAGACTAACATAGTCTGGAAAATAGCTAAATACAACTAAAGGAAGATAAAAGCGAGAAGAGCAGGGGTTGCGGTCGCCAAGCAGCTACCTTGCTATCCCCGAGAAAATCTGCAACCAGAATAATCAACAATCGCTACCGTGTCCAGCTACACCTGGATCTGCAAACAAGGTGCAGGGAGTAATGTGAGTACGCCAACTCAGTAAGTAACAACAATTAATAAAGACTGAGCAGTATTGATGAGCAATAAAGCATAAAAAATTCATATCATGAAATCTCAATAGAATACCACATGCTTTTAAAATCAGGATTTGAATCAAAATATCTCGTTTAAACCCAGGTCCAGGGAAATCATTTAAAGATATTTTTCAACAGTTTTCAAACAGAGGCTAAATGCAAAGGTGAGAAAAATGATGAAATCATAAATAGCCCCTCGGGCAAAACATCACTCATATACAGCCCCTCGGGCAAACCTCACAGTCACTCATGCCTCTCGGGCATACCTCACACTTACTCATGCCAATCAGGCATACCTTACAATCACTCATGCCACTCGGGCATAGCTCACAATCACTCATGCCTCCCAGTCACTCAGCACTCACACTCAGTAGGTACCTGCGCTCACTGGGGGTGTGTACTGACTCCGAAGGGGCTCCTTCAGCCCAAGCGCTATATCAAGACAAATCATGGCATAAATCACTCAGGCCCTCGGCCTATATCGAACATGCTGCGGCATGCAGCCGGATCCCATAAATATCCTCACAAATCAGGCCCTCGGCCTCACTCAGTAAAAATAGGGCATACCAAAAACAAAATTTATATGCATCAAAATAGAGTAATAAAACTGAGTTATGCAGTAAACAAGTATAACCATGACTGATTATAGATTTTCAATCGAAAAAAGTGAGAGGATAGTAAGAAAAGGCCCCTAAGGGTCCAAACAGCACTGGCACAAGCCCCCAAAATGGCATTCAGCCCAATTTACAGAAACTCTTTCTAAAATATATAAGTATCATATAATTTCAACAAAATATGCAACTTTACAGTTGCTACGGGATGGACCAAGTCACAATCCCCAACAGTGCACACCCACACACCCGTCATCTAGCATGTGCGTCACCTCAAAATAGTAGAATGATACGAAATCCGGGTTTTCATACCCTCAGGACTAGATTTACAATCGTTACTTACCTCAAACCGGTCAAATCTCTACCCCGCAATGCTCTTGCCTCTGTACTCGGCCTCCAAATGCTCCAAATCTATTCACAATCAGTACAATACCATCAATATACGCTAATGGAATGAATTCCACAAGAAAAACTATCAAATCAGCCCAAAACCCGAAATTGGCTCAACCTCGGCCCCCAGGCCCACGTCTTAAAATCCGACAAAAATTTACAAAACTAGGAAGCTCGTCCACTCACGAGTCCATACATACGAAATTTATTAAAATCCGACAACAAAATCCCCTTCAAAACCTCAAAATTCCATCTTAGAAACTCTTCCACTTTTCCCCAATTTTTCACCCCAAATCACAATTTGGATGATAAAAATCAAGATATAATCACGGAATTTAACCAAAATCAAGTGAGAAACATTTACCTCAATCAACTCCCTGAAAATCCCTTCAAAAATCGCCTAAATTCGTGGTCTGTAGCTCAAAATATGAAAAGTGAGTCCAAACCCTCGATTTTGGAATTTAACACTGCTGCCCAGATTTTCCTTAATCGCGATCGCGGAAAAGTCCTCACGATCGTGAAGAACAACTTCGCCCCCTCAGAAATTTACTCTACGTGAACGCGTAACACCTCACGCGAACGCGATGCACTAGCTGCTCAAACCTACGCGATCACATCCTACCTCACGCTATCGCGTAGAGCAATTACCTCACCTCTTCACTAGCTCGATACCTTTACGCGAACGCGGCACTGGACACGCGTTCGCGAAGCACAACTTTGCACACCCACGCGATCACGTCCCAAACTCTGCGATCGCAGAGAAAAATTTGAATCTGCCCCAAATAAGCCTATGAGATCGCGGACCTGACCACACGATCGCATATAAGGAAACCAGAAAGTTCATACCAGTAGATCAGCTATTTTGCAAAGTCTAAAAACGATTCGTTAACCACCCGAAACTCACCCGAGGCCCCCTGGATCTCAACCAAACATACCAACCATTCCTAAAATACCATACGAACTTAGTCGAATCTTCGAATCACTCAAAACAACATCAAAACACCAAATTGCCCTCGGATTCAAGCCTAAGAACTTCTAAATTTCTAAATTCGGCAATCGATGCCGAAACCAACCAAACCACATCCGAATGACCTCAAATTTTGCACACACATCACAAATGACTCTACGAACCTATTCCAACTTCCAGAATTCTATTCTGACCCCGATATCAAAGTTTCCACTGCCGACCGAAATTGCTAAATTTCCAAATTTCGCCAATTCAAGCCTAATTCCACTCCGGACATCCAAATCATATTCTGGACGCGCTCTTAAGTCTAAAATCACCTAACGAAGCTAATGAAACCATCAAAATTAAGTTTCGAGATCATTTACACATAAGTCAACATCCAGCTGACCTTTCCAACTTAAGCTTCTAATAAAGAGACTAAGTGTCCCAATTCACCCGATATATCATAATATAGCTGAAGAACACAAAAAGAAACAGAAATGGGGGAAATGGGGCTATAACTCCAGAAACGACCGGTCGAGTTGTTACATCCTCCCCCTCTTAAACAATCGTTCGTCCTCGAACGGGTCTAGAAACATACCTGGAGTCTTGAATAGGCGTGGATATCTTTTCCGCATCTCCCGTTCGGTCTCCCAGGTGGCCTCCTCTACATGCTGACCTCTCCACTGCACCTTCACTAAAGCTATATCCTTTGACCTCAACCTTCGAACCTGCCGATCCAAAATAGCCACCGGCTCCACATCATAAGTCATATCACCCTCCAACTGAATTGTTCTAAAGTCCAAAACATGGGATGGATCTCCAATATACTTCCAGAGCATGGAAACATGAAATACTGGGTGCACACTCGACAATCTGGGTGGCAAGGCAAGCTTATAAGCTACCTCCCTAATCCTCTGAAGCACCTCAAAAGGCCCAATGAACCGGGGGCTCAACTTGCCCCTCTTCCCAAACCTCATAACACCCTTCATGGGTGATACCTTCAGCAAAACCTTCTCCCCAACCATGAAAGATATATCACGGACCTTCCTGTCCGCATAGCTCTTCTGCCTAGACTGCGTTGTGCGAAGCCGCTCCTTAATCAATTTCACCTTATCTAATGCATCCTGGACCAAGTCTGTACCCAAGAGCCTAGCCTCACCAGGCTCAAACTATCCAACTAGAGATCTATACCTCCTCCCATATAAAGCCTTGTACGGAGCCATCTGAATACTCGACTAATAACTGTTATTATATACGAACTCCGCGAGTGGAAGAAAATGGTCCCATGAACCCCCAAAGTCAATGACACAAGCGTGCAACATGTCATCCAATATCTGAATAGTGCGCTCGGATTGTCCGTCCGTCTGAGGGTGAAAAGTTGTGCTCAACTCAACCTGAGTACCCAACTCTCGTTGCACGGCCCTCCAAAACTATGAAGTGAACTGAGTACCCCTATCTGAAATGATGTAAACTGGGACACCATGCGGGCGGACAATCTCTCGGATGTAAATCTCAGCCAACCGCTCTGAAGTGTAAGTAGTACCAACTGGAATGAAATGCGCGGACTTGGTCAGCCGATCCACAACAACCTAAATAGCATCGAACTTCCTCGAAGTCCGTGGGAGCCCAACTACAAAGTCCATGGTGATCCGCTCCCACTTCCACTTTGGAATGTCTAATCTCTGAAGCAAGCCACCCGGTCTCTGATACTGATACTTAACCTGCTGACAGTTGAGACACCAAGCTACAAACCCAACTATATCCTTCTTCATCCGCCTCCACCAATAGTGCTGTCTCAAATCTGGGTACATCTTCGCGGCACCCGGATGGATGGAATACCATGAGTTGTGGGCCTCCCCGAGAATCAACTCCCGAAGCACATCTACATTAGGCACACATATCTGGCCCTGCATCCTCAACACGTTGTCATCACCAATAATCAGATCCCTAGCATCACCTCTCTGAACCCTGTATTGAAGAACAAGCTAGTGGGGGTCATCATATTGACGTTCCCTGATACGGTCATAAAGAGAAGACTTGTAGACCACGCAAGCCAATACCCGACTAGGCTGCGAAATATCCAATCTGACAAGCTGGCCCGCTAAGGCCAGAACATTCAATGCCAATGGTCTCTCTGCTACTGAAAGATATGCTAAACTCCCCAAACTCTCTGCCCAGCAACTCAAAGCATCGGCCACCATATTGGCCTTCCCCGGATGGTACATAATAGTGATATCATAGTCCTTAAGAAGCTCTAACCATCTCTGTTGATGCAAATTAAGATCCTTCTACTTGAACAGATGCTGCAGACTCCAGTGATCAGTATAGATCTCATAATGAACCCCATACAAATAATGACGCCAAATCTTCAAGGCGTGAATAATGGCTGCTAACTCAAGATCATGGACAGGATAGTTCTTCTCACGGGTCTTCAACTGGCGCGAGGCATAGGCAATCACCCTACCCTCCTGCATCAAAATACAACCAATGCCTATATAGAGTACCCTTTTGGGTCAATCTGGTCAAAGGCGAAGCAATATATGAAAATCCCTCCACAAAGAGATCATAGTAATCCGCCAAACCAAGAAAGCTCCTAATCTCCGTGGCTGAGGACGGTCAGGGCCAACTCTGCACCGCCTCTATCTTCTTTGGATCCACCTGAATACACTCACTGGACACCACGTGTCCCAAGAATGCTATTGAACTGAGCCAAAACTCACACTTGGAGAACTTTGCATAAAGCTTCTCCTCCCTTAATCTTTGTAACACAATCCTCAAATGCTGAGCATGCTCCTCATGACTACGAGAGTACACCAGGATGTCATCAATGAATACAACAACGAATGAGTCCAAATAGGGCTGGAATACACTGTTCATCAAATGCATGAACGTTGCTGGGGCATTGGTCATCCCAAAAGACATCACTAAGAACTCATAATGGCCATATCGGGTCCTGAAAGCGGTCTTAAGAATATCCTAATCCCGAATCTTCAGCTGGTGATAGCCGAACCTTAAATCAATCTTGGAGAACACCCTCGCTCCCCGAAGCTGGTCAAATAAATCATCAATACGAGGCAAAGGATACTTGTTATTGACTATGACCTTGTTCAACTGCCTATAATCAATGCACATCCTCATGGAACCATCCTTCTTCTTTACGAATAGAACCGGTGCACCCCAAGGTGACACACTAAGCCAAATAAACCCCTTATCAAGGAGTTCTTGAAGTTGTTCTTTCAATTCCTTCAACTCCGCCGGTGACATACGATACAGTGGATTAGAAATGGGCTGAGTGCCCTACACCAAATCAATACCGAAGTTAATATCCCTGTCAGGCGGCAGGTCTGCAGGAAACACATCCGGAAAATCACGTACCACCGGAACAGAATCAATGACAGGACTGCACTAACATTCCTCACAAAAGCCAAATAAGATAGGCAACCCTTCTCAACCATACGCTGAGCCTTCAAATATGAAATCACCCTACTTGGTACATAATCTACAGAATCGCTCCACTCAACCCTCGAAAATCCCGGCATAGCCAACGTCACCGTCTTAGTGTGACAATCTAGAATAGCATGACATGGAGATAACCAATCCATACCCAATATCACATCAAAGTCAACCATATTGAGCAGCAAAAGGTCCACTTGGGTCTCCAAATACCCAATAGTCACCACACATGACTGATATACGCGATCCACAGCAATAGTATCGCCCACAAGAGTAGACACATGAATAGATATAACTAAAGACTCATGAGGCAAATACATAAAATGGGCGAAATACGAGGAAACATATGAATACGTGGAACCAGGGTCAAATAATACTGAGGCATCTCTGTGACAAACTGAGACAATACCTGTAATCACAACATCTGAAGCAATAGCATCTGGTCTGGCAGGGAGGGCATATAAACGGGCCTGGCCACCCCCTGATCTGCCTCCCCCTCTAGGGCGACCTCTAGTTGACTGACCTCCACCCCAAGCTAACTGGGCGGGTGGTAAAGTAACTGGTGCTGAAGTCGAAGGCTGACTCCTCTGCTGAGATAGACCTCCATGACGATGAGGAACTTCCTCCACATATGCCCAAAGTCCCCACACTCAAAACAACTCATTGGTGCTGGTGGCGGGGAGCCCTGAGCACCAGGATAACCAGTAGAAGAACCTGACATAGGGGAGCCCTAACTGGTGGAGCACGGGACGAACTCTGAGCTGGAAGGGCACTAAGTGATTAGTGGCCCTGATGAGAATTGTGAGAACCATGGCCAGATGATGCACCACGGTGAAATAGCCGAGTTGACTGAGCCTGTCTGAAATGATGACCTCTACCGTGCTGAAACTGACCCCCAAAAGGAGCACCGCTGAATCCACCCTGACCACGAGGCCTTTTGGCCTCCCTCTCAACCCTCTCCTGACCGCGAACCATCTCAATCTGTCGAGCAATGTCGACAACCTCATCAAAGGTAGCACCAGACACCCTCTCTCTGGTCATAAGCAACTGTAGCTGAAAAGTGAGACCATCAATAAACCTCATGATCCTCTCCCTGTCTGTGGGAACCAACCAGATCGCATGACGGGCCAACTCGGAGAACCACATCTCATACTGCATCACAGACATATCACCCTAGCGAAGCCGCTCAAACTGTCTACGCAACTCCTCTCTGCGGGATAGAGGCACGAACTTCTCCAAAAAGGCCACGGAGAACTGCTGCCAAGTAAGGGGTGCTGCGCCGATAGGCCTACGCCTCTCGTAAGTCTCCCACCATCTGAGTGCAGCCTCGGAGAACAGAAAAGTAGTGAATGAGACCCCACAGGTCTCCAAAATACCAGCAGTATGGAGTATCCTATGACACCTGTCCAAGAAGTCCTGAGCATCCTCTCTCTCTGTGCCACTGAAAGGTGGTGGATGGAGTCTCCCAAAGCTCTCCAACCTATGTTGATCATCCTCAGGCATAGCAGGAATCACATAATCCTGTGCAGCTGTAACCAGCTGGGCTGGTGGCTCCTCCGGAGTCTGAAGTCCCTGAATAACCTGCTCGGCTGTGCGAGCGACGGGAGTCTGAGTGCCTCCCCCGGCCTGATAAGTGGCTACGACCATCGAGATAGAGACCGCCTAAGCAAGGCCGGTACACGCTGTCGGAATCTGAGCTAGGGCCTCCCGAAGGCCTGGAATCACAATAGGCACAGGTGGTGCCTGAGCTGGTGGATCAAAAATTGGAGCCTGGTCCTGATCTGAGACAACTGGTGGATTTGCAGGTACTGCCCCAGCTACTGTATGGGCTGCTCTTCTACCCCTACTATGGCCTCTACCGCGGCCTTGGCCTCTCGTGGACCTGACTGGTGGTACTGCTGGCTGGCCCTCCTGAGCGGTAGCACGAGTCCTCTCCATATGTGAGAGAATGAAACAAAATATGTTTAGTTACTAGAATCAACACTCGCACGACAAGAATTCAAGAATGTGGAGTTTCCTAAAGGTTCAACAGCCTCTAGAAGTTAAGTACAGACGTCTCCGTACCGATCCGCAAGACTCTACTAAACCCGCTCATGACTCGTGAGACCTATGTAACCTAGGCTCTGATGCCAATCTATCACGACCCAAACTAACCCCTGTCGTGATGGCGCCTATCGTGGAACTAGGCAAGCCGACTCATTCCAAAACAAACCGATATTTTCATTTCAAGGATAATTTCAAGGCTATTTAGCGTAAAAACCTTCATAAAGGAGTTCAAATCAAAAACAAAAGTGCGGAGGAAAAAGTCCGACATCTGGGTGTCACTAGTCATGAGCATCTACTACCATTTGTCTGACAATATCGAGACTAACATAGTTCGGAAAACATCTAAATACAACTAAAGGAAGATAAGAGGGAGAAGATCAGGAGCTGCGGTCGCCAAGCAGCTACCTTGCTATCCCCGAGAAAATCTGCAACCAGAATAATCAACAACCACTACCGTGTCCAGCTACACCTGGATCTGCACACAAGGTGCAGGGAGTAACGTGAGTATGCCAACTCAGTAAGTAACAACAATAAATAAAGACTGAGCAGTAGTGACGAGCAATAGAGCATAAAAAGTTCATATCATGAAATCTCAATAGTATACCACATGCTTTTAAAATCAGGATTTGAATCAAAACATCTCGTTTAAACCCAGTTCCTGTGAAATCATTTAAAGATATTTTTCAAAAGTTTTCAAACAGAGGCTAAATGCAAAGGTGAGAAAAATGATGAAATCATAAACAGCCCCTCGGGCAAAACATCACTCATATACAGCCCCTCGGGCAAACCTCACAGTCACTCATGCCTCTCGGGCATACCTCACAGTCACTCATGCCACTCGGGCATACCTCACAATCCCTCATGCCACTCGGGCATACCTCATAATCACTCATGCCTCCCAGTCACTTAGCACTCGGCACTCGCACTCAGTAGGTACCTGCGCTCACTGGGGGTATGTACAGACTCCGAAGGGTCTTCTTCATCCCAAGCACTATATCAAGCCAAATCATGGCATAAATCACTCAGGCCCTCGGCCTATATCGAACATGCTGAGGCGTGCAGCCCAATCCCATAAATATCCTCACAAATCAGGACCTGGGCCTCACTCAGTCATAAACCTCTCAAGCCACTCGGGCATTTAAGTAAAAACAGGGCATTCGGCCTAAAACAATACTTATATGCATCAAAATAGAGTAATAAAACTGAGTTATGTAGTAAACAAGTATAACCATGACTGAGTATAGATTTTCAATCGAAAACAGTGAGAGGATAGTAAGAAAAGGCCCCTAAGGGTCCAAACAGCACTGGCACAAGGCCCAAAAATGGCATTCAGCCCAATTTACAGAAACTCTTTCTAAAATATATAAGTATCATATAATTTCAACAAAATATGCAACTTTACAGTTGCTACGGGATGGACCAAGTCACAATCCCCAATAGTGCACACCCACACGCCCGTCACCTAGCATGTGCGTCACCTCAAAATAGTAGAATGATATGCAATCCAGGTTTTCATACCCCAAGACTAGATTTACAATCATTACTTACCTCAAACCGGTCAAATCTCTACCCCGCAATGCTCTTGCCTCTGTACTCGGCCTCCAAATGCTCCAAATCTAATTCATAATCAGTACAATACCATCAATATATGCTAATGGAATGAATTCCACAAGAAAAACTATCAAATTAGCCCAAAACCAGAAATTGGCTTAACCCCGGCCCTCGGGCCCACGTCTCAAAATCCGACAAAAATTTACAAAACTAGGAAGCTCGTCCACTCATGAGTCCATACATACAAAATTTATTTAAATCCGATAACAAAATCCCCTTCAAAACCTCAAAATTCCATCTTAGAAACTCTTCCACTTTTCCCCAATTTTTCATCCCAAATCACAATTTAGATGATAAAAATCAAGATATAATCACGGAATTTAACCAAAATCAAGTGAGAAACACTTACCCCAATCAACTCCCTGAAAATCCCTTCAAAAATTGCCTAAATCCGTGGTCTCTATCTCAAAATATGAAAAATGAGTCCAAACCCTCAATTTTGGAATTTAACACTACTGCCCAGATTTTCCTTAATCGCGATCGTGGGAAAGTCCTCGCAATCGCGAAGAACAACTTCGCCCCGTCAGAAATTTACTCTACACCTCACGCGTAACACCTCACGCGAACGCGATGCGCTAACTGCTCAAACCTACATGATCGCATCCTATCTCACGCTATCGCGTAGATCAATCACCTCACCTCTTCACCAGCTCGATACCTTTATGCAAACGCGGCACTGGCCACACGTTCGCGAAGCACAAATTTGCACACTCACGCGATCGCGTCCCAAACTATGCGATCGTAGAGAACAACTCTCCTCTTCCCCAAATAATTCTATGTGATCGCGGACCTGACCACGCGATCGCGTATAAGGAAACCAGAAAATTCAAACCAGCAGATCAGCCATTTTGCAAAGTCCAAAATGATCTGTTAACCACCCGAAACTCACCCGAGGCCCCCGGGACTTCAACCACATACCTACCAATCCTAAAATACCATACGAACTTAGTCAAACTTTCGAATCACTCACAACAACTTCAAAACACCAAATTGCCCTCGGATTCAAGCCTAAGAACTTCTAAAGTTCCAAATTCGGCAACCGATGCCGAAACCAACAAAACCACGTCTGAATGACCTCATATTTTGTACACACGTCAGAAATGACTCTACGAACCTACTCCAACTTCTGGAATTGCATTCCGACCCCGATATCAAATTTTCCACTGCCGACCGAAATTGTCAAATTTCCATTTTTCGCCATTTCAATCCTAATTCCTCTTCGGACCTCCAAATCACATTCCGGACGTGCTCCTAAGTCCAAGATCACCTAACGAAGCTAATGGAACCATCAGAATTAAGTTCCGAGATCGTTTACACATAAGTCAACATCCAGTTGACCTTTCCAACATAAGTTTCTAATAAAGAGACTAAGTGTCGCAATTCACCCGATATATCATAATATAGCTGAAGAACACAAAAAGAAGCAGAAATGGGGGAAACGGGGCTATAACTCCCGAAACAACCGGCCGGGTCGTTACAGATCCCTCTACACATAACATATCATAATACTTGAATTCTTCCAAATAAAATTAATTACAGCGGTCGTCAAGCCTCGCACGTACCGCCACAAATCACATGCATAACTCAATGCGCTGAAGGAACTGATCATTGCCACCATCATGCTGATTCAACCATTGTTAGCCGACCCGTCTTTCCTCAATTTATTCTCAACTTGCCTTAGAAATAATTATAGCTCCAATCATTACATCACGAACTCAAATCCGCACTCATCCCGAGAGACCTTATTTCACGAGACCACACTGTTTCAAAACCCACGATTCATCTCATACCCCTCCTTGTGCGCACTTTTACATCTTCAACTGGTATACCCATTCTGATACTTCTTTTATGAATCCGATGTTATTTTCTTCTATTTCTCTAATGCTACACCACCACCTGAAGATAACACAGAGTACTTCAAGCCTTATTTCATAATCTGTTGCAAAATCTCGATACTCAACCATACTACGGACTCGAGATCCTTAGGCACCACACTTTAAATTTTTGAACCCACTAAGACCGTTATTGAGAGTCACTTGCTCTGACTTGTTCCCAAACATGATCAACTCCAAGGCCCTGCTAGCACATGGACACTTTCTCAAGGAAACACCCGACTGTCTCACTTTCCATGTGCATTACATCTACACGAAGCATAAACTTTGAGTCTTCCCAAAGCCTGAACATGAACCGATAAGGCCAAATATGACACACATTCCCCAAATCCTTTGCTCAAATTACCACTGATGTTTTCTTTCCTTAGTCGAAATGACCCACCAATACACCGATAACTAGAAAACTCCCAATTAGACAACCATGCAATCCAATTGTAGATGGTGGGGCTCTCCTACTTAGCTTGAAGCTACAATTACAAAATTCTAGAATCCACCGAGATTCTCTCTTCATCGTTGACATGATCCTGCACACGCATCTTACCAAATTTCTCGAAATCCTTTTATTAACCTTTAATACACTCCGAACCACTAGCCACATTTACATATTAAATCTCTTACCGGGTAGCCAGTAGAATTCTTCGCAAAAGCTTCGTCAACAACATGCGACCGCTAACCTGTTCACAGGAGATAGTCCACCTGTGGAAATTACATACTGACATATTCCAACGTCGCTGCACTAGGTGCAATTACTATGAAATCAGTAGATCATCCTGGGTCCGAGCTCATTCACCAGATGCACCAGTCCATTCACTCCTCATGGACGTCAACTAAAGGTGCGACAATACATTCCAATCCAAAGTTTTGTTGTATCCTTTTTCATATCAAGCAAACCCCTCCTGTCACACCCAATCTTCTTTAATATAGCAGCCAATATTCCAAATTAAGCTCGTAGACCTAGTCACTGTCCACCATGAATCCCAAATCACTCTAAACTTTCCTCAAGACGTGTAGTTATCCTACTACGTAACCCATGTGCTACCTTGTCACTCTCCCACTTTGGTCAACCATCTCCTTTAAGCAACTACTCGACTTCTGTTTTTCTTACACTTGGCCTTTTCGGAACCTAACCACCGCAAGGCACCTTCATCATGTCCTTCTTCATCCTTTGCTGCCCAGTTATTGCCCTAACTCAAAATCCGTCTCTGTAGCACTTGAACCAATAGGTCGTTACCAGCTTTAAACCTTTCTGAGGATCATCCTTATCGAGCCATCAATACTAGGAATGCTGCTTCGATCCTGAACCACTGCACACCGCGATCCCTACCAACTTCTTACCCTACACCAATTCCTAACACCCCTCCATGAAGGTGAGTTGAAGAAAACTATAACACCAGCAAACCTTAACGCATTTAACAAGGTGACGACAATAGCCCAATTAATAACACAGGGAGAAACATCCTTCACTACATCTATAGTACCATTAAAAATTTCCTTGATCCCCAATTTATAACAAGCGCTTCACGTTGCATAGAGTTGAATAGGAAGGAAACGAAGGCATAAACCTCAAAGGAATCAAATTGCACGATGAGAAATCAAAAAGGGAAGTATTCCTAACAGTCATGTAGCCTCTCAAAGATAAGCACAGACATCTCTGTACCGATCTGCAAGACTCTACTAGACTTGCTCATGACTCGTGAGACCCAAGTGAACCCAGCGCTCTGATACCATGTTGTCACGACCCAAAATCCATTAAAGGTCGTGATGGCGCCGAACTCCACTATCAGGCAAGCCAACACTATATACTTAGCTAAATTACCTTTTTTAGTATTTTTGAAATCAAAATTTCTTCCATGAAATAATAAATATAGAGCTCATAGAGTAAATGATAACTAATTTTAGCAACTAAATTCCTAAACAATTCATAACCATTCCAAAAACCCGGTGTCACAAGTGCATGAGCATTTACTAGGGAATTAAAAATAAAATACTGCATCTGTCCAGAATAAAAATTAGACAGGAAAATATAATAACTCTGAAGGAGACTCTGTTGGCTGCGGATCGTAATACAGAATGCAGCTCACCTATATCCCCATAATTATTAACCACACCTCTGCGCCCATAAAGTTGCTAGACATATATGTACTTGCACAATAAAATGTGTAGCAAGTGCAGTATGAGTAGGAAAATAACGTGTACCTAGTAAGTATTAAGCCTAATATCGAATAGGTAGAGACGAGATGGTCGACTTTAACACTCACTAAGGGTCAATAATAATAAGTAACATAAAAATAGAAATATTTTTATCAACATGATTCACAGAGTTAACAATAATTTTTATTGAGCCAGCAGAAATTAAATTCCTTCAATTCAAATAAATTTTCATTTTATCCAATTAGCCTCATTTACAGATATAACCATAATTCCCTTATCAAGCAGAGATAATTAATTCTTTCAATTCCAATAGTTTCAAATTTATCAATTAAATTCCTTCAGATGCAACAATTCTCAATCTATTAATTAAATTCACAAGCTATAATTAAAATATCAAAGTATCGTGTAATTATTATTATTAGGCACAATTTATGCCGAGGTCGTACGGCCCGATCTAGAGTGTCGTGTACACTGCCGAGGGACGTGCGGCACGATCCATAGATGCATCTATCCTGCCGAGGCATTCGACCCACTCCACAAGAAAGGAGGACATTTTTCTTATGTACCTCCGGAAAGAGAGTATATTTGTTATAAGATCAATTCGAGAGGATGAACAATTCCTTTTAACAATTAATCAATTTAAACAGAAAATTGAGTACATGAGATTTCCATCTTTTAAACAAAGAATACAATTTGCACAAGTAATTCATGCTTTGTGTCCTACTACCCGGACTTTAGCATTAATAGTAGCTATGCACGGACTCTCGTCACCTCGTACGTATGTAGCTCCCACAATTAGCAATAATTATTACTTTAATTACCTATGGGGTAATTTCCCCCTCATAAGATTAGACAAGAGACTTACCTCGTCTCAAAGTCCACTTTCCAATTACCACGTCGTGTTAAATTCACAATTCGGTGCCGAAACATCCGAAGCTATCCAAATAATATACAAAATAATTAATACATGTTCAATAATTCTAATTTAAGCAATTGAATAAATTACCCTAACCAAAACAGTAAAATTCCTAAAATTCACCCCTGGCCCACGTGCCCGGCTTCTTGAAATTTTTGGATGAAAACGTTACCCGTAATCTCAAGAACTCAAATATATAATTTTTACCCAATTCCATAATCATTTTCGTGGTGAAAAATCAAAAATACCAATTTCTAGGTTTTTCTTCAAAACTCCAAATTTCTACAAATAATAATGTCTAAATCCATGTATAAACCTTGTATTTAGCTCACAACTAGTAGGAATCACTTACCTCATGATTGATGGTGAAATCCTCTCTTCAAAAGCTCCCAATATCGTCCAAACCGTGTGAAAAATGGTGAAATGAACTCAAACCCCGTTTATAAAACGTTCTGCCCAGCCCAGGTCCTTCCTTCTTCGCGTTCGCGAGCAAAGCCTCGCGTTCGCGAAGACTAAAGACTCTGCCCCAAAAATTCTTCTTCGCGTTCGCGACCTATACCTCGCGTTCGCGAAGCTTCTGACCCTTGCCCCTTCGCGTTTGCGTTCCAACTCTCGCGTTCGCGAAGGCCAAAATGCCACTGCTCAAAATCTCTTTCTTCATGTTCGCGACCTCCTCGTCACGTTCACGATGGCCAGATAACCTGCCCCTTCATGTTCGCGTTCAACTTTTTGTGTTTGCGAAGGCCAACAACCTCAGGCCCACTTCCTCCATTCCCTTATACGCGTTCGCGTCTGGCCCCCCGCGTTCGCATAAGTCCATCACGCACCTCTCCGCGTTCGCGAGCTCGCCTTCGCGTTCATGAAGGCCAAATCAACAGCCCCATCAAACGCCTCTTCGCGAATGCGGGACTCCCTTCGCGTTCGCGAAGAAGGAAACCAGACACCAGCAACAACAGTTCCAAAACAGCCCGAAATGATCTGAAACCACCCCGAAACACACCTGGGGTCCCCGGGACCCCGTTCAATCAATACCAACCTGTCCCGTAACATAACACAAACTTGCTCGAGACCTCCAATCACATCAAAAAATATCGAAATCATGAATCACACCCCAATTCAAACTCAACGAACTTTGAAACTTTAACTTCTAAAATCGATGCCGAAACCTATCAAATCACGCCCGATTGTCCTTACAATTTGCACACAAGTCGTAATTGACATTACGGACCTACTTCAACTTCCGGAATTGGATTCCGACCCCGATATCAAAAAGTCAACCCCCCGGTCAAACTTCCAAACTTAAATTCTTGTTTTAGCCATTTCAAGTCTAATTCAACTATGGACTTCCAAATAAAATTCCGAACATGCTCCTAAGAACAGAATCACCATACGGAGCTATTCCCAGGCTCAAAATTCCAAACGAACCTCGATTACTCCAAAACCTACTCCAAACCAAATTTAAAGAACATTAAACCTTCAAATAGTTGATGTTTTTACTATTAATCGCCAAAACGCTCTTGGGTTATCCAAAACCCAATTAGAACATACGCCCAAGTCCGAAATCATCATACGAACCTATTGGAACCGTCAAATCCCGATTCTGAGGTCGTTTTCTAAAAATGTTGACCGAAGTCAAACTTGCCCTTTTAAGGCTAACTTAAGGAACCAAGTGTTCCGATTTCAACCCGAACACTTCCAAATCCCGAACCAACCATCCCCGCAAGTCGTAAATTATTAAAAACACATACTGGAAGTTTTATTTTAGGGAACGGGGTTCCAAAAGTTAAAATGACTAGTTGAGTCATTACAATACCTCAAGCCAAGTTTCGTCCTACTGCTAAGATTGAAATCAAGGAAACTGTATTGAGTGTTAAGAAGCCAGCTGATTCTAAATTTGATGATCTGTCTGCTTTGAGGCAGGACCTAAATTCATTCAAGGATTATGTAAGTATTGTTAAAACATATTCAACTTTACAATTTATGTATTAACTTTCATATATGTTTCTAACCCCTATCTAATTGTTTGTGTATTTATTAGGTGATGGGCGATTTCACTTCTCTATGATCATTGATCAATGAAAATTTCAAAAAGCTTTCTGAACATGTTAAAGCCAATCAGAATACAGAAAGGGTATACTAAAGAAAGAAATATACTGGGAGACATGATGGTGGTATTTAAATGTCAACCGAGGCCAACTTGCATGATAATCTCAAAGGCCAAGCACAACATGATATAGCTATTGGGGAGAATTCAGAGGTTAACATTTTTTAACCTCTTTAGTATATATGTAGTATAGTGATACATGTGTAATCATTGTATTTATATGTTGCTATAACTATATTCATGATTTTCAGAATACACTTATATACATGTGAATACAGTATTATATCTGTATTCATGATTTTCTAAATACATATTGTAAAACAGCTTTTACTATTCTTCAGTTTAATCATGTATACAACAACATACATGTTTCAGAATACATTTATATACATGTAAATACATTGTTATATCTGTTTTCATGATTTTCTAAATACATATTGTAAAATAACTTTTACTATTCTTCAGTTTAATCATGTATACAGCAACAAACATGATTCAGAATACACTCATATACATGTGAATACATTGACATAATACAAGTCTGTACACATACTATGAATTTGTGAAGAAATATTTTTAATCTAATCTGATAAATACAATTCTTTAAAATATATGCTATATTAATGTATTCTATTGGGTGTATGTTAAGGCTATGGAAAGAAAGTTGAACACCGACATTCATGTCGATGAACATCCACATGCTATTTTAACTGGAGACACATTAAATGCATCTACAGAGGATAATCCTGTCTGTGGTGAAGTAAGAAATGAGGGGCCTACAGCATTGGAGATGTCATGTATCATACCACCTAAAATTGGCGAGGATGTATCCAGAGAAATACATGTATCATAATTTGAGTTGGCGGATGAGGACCTTCCAAGTCAAATTCCAGAGACTAGAATTGTGATACATCAACCAGCAAAACTTGTTGATTCAATGCCTTTACCCTCTCATAGGACTCGACGTCCAATTCGATGGAATTTTTCGCCTTACGAGTCAAACTTCGACTCGGCCGGTTAGTAAATGTTTATACAAAAACTATGTTTTATAAAGTTATGATATATTTTCCCATGTTAACTATAATTAAATATCGCTATTAATGACGCCAATGAACTACAAGTACCTCAGTAAAGTTGACTCCCATATTTGACAAAAAATACCCCTTTGAAGATGATTTAATATTGGGGGCACATCATACTTTAGTCATTCAAGAATTCGAGAAATGAATTCGTGATGGTCTGCTTGCTAAACATGATTAAAAGTAAGTTTCTTTTTTTGATCTATAATGTATGGTTTTACCCTTTATAATATGATTATAATGTTGTTTCCAAATCCTTGTAGAAAGGATAAGGAAGACCAGTACAAGAAACACAAGTCAACACTCCCTATACCGTTGGATTTTGGAGTTCATGAAGTCACTTCAAAAAATTGATTTTACCTACTATCATTAGACGGTCAACTATGGAATGATGATGTAAGATATAACCCTTGTACATTCAGTTTATTTACATATTTTATACATGGTTTGTCAAAATTTGTGTTTCACTCTTTTGTTCTTGTCATACAAATTCTGGATTCACTGTATTCACGTTTTTGATCACAATGTATTCAGATGTATTATATATTAACAGAAATACAATAAAATATTGTATTCACTGTATTTTAGTGTTTCTCTACTTTCATTGTATTTAATGTATTCAGCGTAGTTTAACTGTATGCACTATATTCAATGACTTCACTTTATCTCATACTTCACTGTGTTTTAATATTTTATCTAGCAATTTGTTTTCAGCAGTGTGTTACGTTATTCCCAAAGTATTGCAGTATGTTTGTAATCAATGAATTCATTGTATTGAGTTCTATATTCAGTTTCTTCAATATACAATACATGTATATTTTTAGTTTCTTCAATGAAGTTTGTTTTTCTTGTTTTTAATTCAATGTACTAACGCTATGTATTCAATTTTATATACAGTATATTGATGTCATATTTTACTACCTGAGAAAGAAGGGCAAGTACAACCAAACCACCACATTCAAATATACCACTATTGATTGTATATTTAAAATAAGAATTGTTGAAATCTTCGACAAGTATAATGATGCAAGTGTAGCCAATGAGGAAGATGTTGTATGTGAATACATAAGGGGCTACAGATTGCTAGCTAATGTACCATGGCATACGGTTGACAATGTCTTGATACCAGTCAACTTGAAGGACAAACTTCATTGGATATTGACAGTTGTCTCATTTAAGGAAAGATGTATCAATGTATATGACTCCTACCGATCAGCAGGTCATGATGCTTATGTGAGTTCTGATATAGATAAGCTTGCTAAGCTTGTACCTATGTACCTATCGATCAATGGTTTTTACAGAGATAAGCAAGGCATAGATTGGTCTCTTGAACCAGCATACAATGACAAGGCACAAACTAAGCCCTTTGATGTTTTTATTTCGAATGTGCCTCAACAAAAAGCTGGGAGGATGTATGAATTCAATCATTTTTCATATTCTTGTATCATTTACAACACTAAATATATGAATTATATTTAACTGTGTCAATCTACATTTTCAGGGATTGTGGGTTGCATGTCGCGGCATATGCAGAGTATTTGAGCACTTATGGATTGGTTCCACACACAACATTTGATGCCAATTTACTTCGTCAAAGATATGGTGCCCTCCTTTGGGACTATGCTATGCGGAAGATAGACGTCGATGCCATAAGTGACAATGAAGCACCCGCAAAGATTGTTAGGCAAATCACAGATTCAGGTACTTATGTGAAGATAGTTTTAGAATAGTTTTCTGTAAAACGAATTTTTTGTGAAGCTTATTATTGAATACATGATGGTTTTACTTAACCTTTTTTGTTTTTTGAATACATGAATGCATTTTTTGTCTTTAAGATGTTAATGAATGAATACATAATAGCCTTTAAGTTATGCTGTTAATTGATATATTATGTTATATTCACTTTATCTCAAGCTTCACTATGTTTCAGCAGTAAATTTGTATTACAAGTCATGTATTCACTTTACCTAATACATGTAAAGTGAATATAAATCAATTTGTAAAGATACCAAAAAAAAATTATATCATTCAATTTAGTAATCTGAACTTAAAAAATTCATCCCATAAGAATCCAATACACCAATAAATCAATATGTAATATAACACTTGAAAATATGTATGACATATCATTATTGCAGTAATTAAAATCAGAACATGAACTAATTCCTACGTGGAGCATTTCTACAATTACGCTTATTATGTCCTCCCTGCCCATATATACTACACAAATGCTGATTTTTCTTCTGAAACAATTCACTTAACGGCTTATCGTGCTTCTTCTTTGGCCTTCTAGGAGGTCTTTTCCATTTGGGTGGTAAGACAACTTCCTCTAATATATGTGCTGGTATATTCCATTCACTTTGGTCGGGCAGTGGATACATGGGCACCTCGTATGTCATTACAACAGACTTTGATTTGTAATAGTCCGAGTAATAATCTTCAGGCATTAGAAACTTGCTTTTCAAGACAGCCCAAGCATGTGGGCATGGTAATTCGTCAACTTGGAACCGCCAACAACTGCATTTTTTCTCTAGGAGGCAAATGGTGTAATGCCTTCCTTCATCATTCACCATATGCAAGTGTTAAGTCGATGGTACAACCTACATTAAACAAAGAAATATAAGCTGTGGATTTTTGTAAAAGTCATGTATATATCAAAGACCAAACGTATTAAATACAGTATACATGTATACAATAAAAATACATTTAAAATACACTGAATGTCAACAAATATTTATCTGACAGAATATTAAATTTAATACACGTATGTATGAAATACAATGACATATAATATACATGTATATAATGAAAATACATTTAAAATACACCAAATAAAAATACTATTTTAACAGACAGACTATTAAAAGTGAATACATTTATTTGTGAAATACAGTAAAATACTGTCAATACAAAAACAAAACTATTGAATACAACCAATGAAATACAGTTGTAGTAACATGTATTATCAACATATAATAAGCAGTTTTTACAACCGTTTCATAAAACAGAATACTTGCACAAGTGCTATTATAATAAAAGTAGGCAATATGTTAATAGTAGAGATTGTATCAGGCATAAATACATGATGCAAGGATTTATAGCAAAAAAAAAAAGCTTACAATCATGCGTGTAGACAGTGCCTCATTCAAAGTAAGGATCTCCTGGTATTTTTTCCCAAGCGTTGTGTACGTGTGTGAAGCTTCTTTTCGATTGCCACAATTCCAACGTCCAAACATCTTCCTAACTTCTTCTAGGAAGTCGTATATTGGCAATTCTTTTGCTGATACAAGTGCGAAATTGATTGACTCAGCAATATTTGACGTCATAGTCCATCCTCGATTAACAGGTGCATACAACCTAGCCCACTTTTCGTATCAAGCTAATTCCAAGTATTCTTTCACCCGAATATCTACCTTCTCCACCTTTTTCATTAGACTATCAAATTCATCCTGAGTGTATGCTTTTGCCATCGAGAAGTATACATCGCTCAACTTTGCATGACTCTTTTTGAATTTCTTATATACATTGTTCCATGGATGCCATATACAAGTAAAATGGGGTACCGTAGGATACACTCTCGATACAGATTTGATGATGCTCTCATTCCTATCTGAAACGATGCACATGTTTTCCCGCTAACCATAAGCTACCTTGAATTGCTCAAAGAACCACAACCAAGCAGCATCGTTCTCTGAATCAACAACACTATATGCTAGTGGAAATATATGTCCAGTAAATATAAATGCATACATATAAAAATAATTTCATTCAAGTTGTATTAAGAAGTCAAATTACAATATTTTATGTTAATCCGTATATATTTTGTTTTTTAACTGACTCACCTACACCATCCAACATGCTAGCCGAGACAAATGTCCCTGTGTATGCCGATTTTAGGTGGCTGCCATCCACAACCACGATGGGTCTACAGAAATTGAACCCCTTTATAAAAGCATACAATGATATATACAAATAAATGAACTCATTTTTCGGTGATTTTACCATTCTAATATGCGAACCATGATATGTCATATCTAGTGTATACAAGTACCCTGGTAATTTATTGTATGAATCAGCTGGTTCGCCTCTCAAAACATTCACTGCCTTTTCTTTAGCGCGCCATGCCAACATGTAACTAACATCTACACCAAAGTCTGATTTCACATCATCAATTATATCCTTTGGCGTGTATTTCCTCTTATGATTAGTAAACTCGGACCTAATCATACCACCAATCAACCTACTAGTTGCTTGACGTTGCTCATACACCTTATCCTTCAACGGATATGTATGCTTATCATTGAACTCCCTCACTTTGAATATTTATGATTTGTTAATACTAGAAGCCTTAAATCTCCATTCACAATCCTCTGAAATACATAACAATGTATAGCTGCAAATACATTTGTGTTATACATACGATTGGTTATGTATGGATATAAAATATAAACAGATCCTACAACTGATTTGGCTACATACACACAACATTTTCATTTGCCAACAATATTTGTATATAAAAACATACAACGAAATACAATGTATGTCTATTGAATATACTATAATTTTTTTTGAATACATTGCATAAAAAAATGTATAAACATACATTAATATAAATAGTTAAGTTCTCATATAAATGTTTCAAAACACTCAATTACAAAAACACTAATACAGAAACATAGCATTAAGGAAAGCATATATTATGAATACAACATTATACATCCTGTATTTTTTAAAATTCTACCATGAATACATTATACAACTAGCCAGAATACATATCCATACAGTTGAATACAACATATTGGTGAAGAGGTTAAAAGTAAGAACACTCGAACCTGATAGCATTAGACCTATCAACCCGGAATTGAAACCTTTCAGCAATTGCATATTCCTCTATCACCGCCTTCAATGTGGCCTTATCCTTATATACTTGTCCAGCCATGACCTCTCTTTGATTAGTTTTTGAAATAATCAAATCTCTTTCCGGTTCGAAAACCTCAATTGATTCACCTGAGTTTATTGATACAAGAGCAAGTGTATCAATTGTATCAAATTTACTTACCCCATATGTTTCGTCTAGTTGCATTAGGTGTCACGACCCGAAATTCTCACCTTCGGACCATGATGGCGCCTAACATTTCACTTGCTAGGCAAGCCAACATTAGAATAATATTATCCATTTTAAAATAATTTTTTAAATTTATTAATAACATAAAAATAAATGAGGAAGTAAAGTCTGAAATGTAGTGAATAATCCATAAAAAAAACAACAGTGTCTAAATACCATCCCAGAATTGGTGTCACAAGTGCACGAGCTTCTAGAATAATACAAATAAAGGCCTGAATAAAATAAAGCTATCTGAAAACAAGCACACAACTAAATTAAGTAGACGGGAACTTCAGAACTGCGAACGTCGTGCAGTTATACCTCAAGTCTCCTCTGAGTAGCTGAAATCCGAGCTAGTCTATGGTACGCCGTTGGGACCAACTCCGAAATATGCACAAGAAGTGCAGAGTGTAGTATCAGTACAACCGACCCCATGTACTGGTAAGTGCTGAGCCTAACCTGGACGAAGTAGTGCCGAGGCTAAGGCGGTTCACTTACATTAATCTTTACGCAATATTATTAGCAACAACATAATAGAAATAAATCAGGTAACTCATTTATAATAATTGAAGCCAACTCAGCAGTCATAATCCATTATTATTTCAACCAATTTCCGTTATAGCGACCTAACCGCTTCCACAGTATAATCATTTTCAATCCTCTCATATAATTATTTTTAATCAAGTATATATTGACTTTTAAATAAGTCTATTGTGGCGTGCAACCCGATCCTCCAATATGGACTTTTTAATAAGTCTGTTGCGGCATGCAACTCGATCCTCTAATATGGACTTTTTAATAAGTCTGTTGCGGCGTGCAACCCGATCCTCCAATATGGACTTTTTAATAAGTCTGTTGCGTCGTGTAACCCGATCCTCCAATATGGACTTTTTAATAAGTTTGTTACAACCCGATCCCCCAATATATTTATTTCGATCCATTCTGTTGTGGCGTGCAACCTACTCCTCCAATATATACATTTACCAATTCAATTCTGTTGTGGCGTGCAACTCGCTCCTCCAATAAATTCATTTACCAATTCTTATAGAAGAAATCTCCTCAACAAATGCAACAATTAATATAAAATTATAAGACAACAAGCATACAATAATTATGATTTAATTATGAAACAAACAATGACAAATAGCAAGTTATTATGGAAATCAAAGAGAAAATAGGCAATTTAATATTTAATATGCTAAATGTCAAATAACAATTAAGACACATAATTTAAATAGCATGTAATAATTAATGCAGGAATTCAAGAATTAATATTTGACAAAGAATAGGAGAGAAACAATTATTAAAACAATTAATTTATGATTTAAAATAATTTATGATTTTTCAAGTAAGTAGGCAAACAATTAATTTGACGACGTATAGACACTCGTCACCTCGCCTAGTAGTCGTTCACATGCATTTCACATAACAAATAATTTAAGGGTTCTATTCCCTCAAGTCAAGGTTAACCACGAGACTTACCTCGCTTTGCAAATTCCAATCAATTACTCGACCACAACATTTCCTTTTAAATTTGTCTCCAAAAGCTTCAAATCTATTCACAAATAATTCGATATACTCAATACGAATCATAGGAATTAATTCCATATGAATTTACTAATTTTTGGGATAAAAATTCAAAATTTATTTAAATATTCGACAGTGGGACCCACATCTTAAATCCCGGAAAAACTCGCGAAATCCAAACACCCGTTCTGCTACGAGTTCAACCATACAAAAATTATCCAATTCCGATATCAAATGGACCTTCAAATCTTAAATTTTCGTTTTTGGAAGATTTTATAAAAATCTAATTTTTCTTCCCTAAATTCACGGATTCATGATGTAAATGAGTATGGAATCATGAAATATAATCAATATAGGATAAGGAACACTTATACTCTTAATCACCCATCATTACCCAAACTCGAAATTGAAGATTAGGGGTTAGAACCTTACCTCTTTGATGAAGAACTTGAGGGATTTCTTGTTGGATTTTAAGGCTTGAACAAGAATTTGATGAACAAAACACTTCATCTACTTCCTCTCTCTAGAATACTCTCACTTCTCTCTAAAAAACCTCAGATAATTGCTCCAAAATAAACCCCAAAGCCTATTTATCAAAATGGGGTCGGGTTATGAAAATAGGAAAATTAACCTTCCGAACTCAGTTATGCAGTTGCACAATGGACCGCAAAATTGGTGTGTGGTTCGCACAATGATCGCACAAATCGGTGCCCGAAACTGGGCTGTTCTGGACCATTTTGCGACCAGTTTGCGGTCGCATAACTATTTTGCGATCACATAATGGTCGCATAATTGGTCGCATAATCGTATTCTGACAGCCTTTGGTAATTTGGTCATAACTTCTTGTAGGAATGTCCAAATGACGAACGGTTTGAAGATTTGAAAACTAGACACATAGAAATTTCTTTTGATAGATAATACACCATATAAATCTTCATATCAAGAGAGGTATGCTCATTTGAAGTTAGGTCTTGTGCGAACTCACTTGAAACCTTAGTCTATTATGAAATTTCCAACTTCTACATTTGATGTCGAAACCTACCGAATCAAGTCCGATTGACCTCAAATTTTGCACACAAGTAATAAATGACATAACGGAGCTATAAAAAATTTCAGAATTGGATTCCAACTCCGATATCAAAAAGTCAACCCCGTGGTCAAACTTAGAAATCTTTAGCCTTTAAATTACTAGTTTCAGTTAAATGCTCATAACTTGAGCTAGGGACCTTTAAATTAAATTCTGGGCATACGCCCAAATCCCAAATCACGATACGGACCTATCGGAACTGTCAAAATACTGATCCGGGTTCGTTTGCTCAAAATGTTGACCAAAGTCAACTCAGTTGATTTTTAAGGCTCTAGTTCACATTTTAATCCATTTTTCACATAAAAACATTCCAGAAAATTTTATGGACTTCGCACGCAAGTAGAGGAGTGACAAATAGTGCTTTTCAAGGTCTTAGAACACATAATTAATTATTAGATTTTAAGATAACATTTTGGGTCATCACATTCTCCACCTCTAAAAGAAACGTTCGTCCTCGAACGAAGTTAGAAAAAGTACCTGAGCTGGTGAATAAGTGTGGATATTTACTCCGCATGTATGACTCGTACTCCTAGGTAGCTTCCTCAATCGGTTAACCTCTCCATTGTACCCAAACTGAAGGATAACTCTTAGACCTCAACTGACGGACATGCCGGGATAGAATAGCCACCGGCTCCTACTCGTAAGTCAAATCTTTGTCCAATTGAACTGAGTTGAAGTCTAACACATGGGACGGATCACCATGATATTTTCGGAGCATGGATACATGGAATTTCGGATAAACTGCTGATAAACTAGGTGGTAGTACAAGCCTGTAGGCTACTTCACCCACCCTTTCAAGAATTTCAAAGGGTCCGATATACCTAGGGCTCAACTTGCCCTTCTTTCCGAATCTCATTACACCTTTCATAGGTGAAACTCAGAGCAATACTCTTTCTTCTACCATGAATGCACCGTCACGAACCTTAAGGTCGGCATAACTCTTTTGCCTAAACTGAGCTGTGCGAAGTCGATCCTGAATAATCTTGACCTTATCCAAGGCATCCTGTACCAAATCAGTACTTAACAACCGAGCCTCTCATGGTTCAAACCAGCTAACTGGCGTACGACACTGTCTCCCGTATAATGCTTCATATGGAGCCATTTGAATGCTCGACTAGTAGCTGTTATTATAGGCAAACTCTGCAAGTGGCAAGAACTGATCCCAAGAACCTCCAAAGTCTATAACACAAGCGCGAAGCATATCTTTCAATATTTGAATAGTGCGTTCTGACTGTCCGTTTGTCTGTGGATGAAATGTTGTACTCAACTCAACCCGCGTGGCTAACTCACGCTGTACAGCCCTCCATAATTGCGAGGTGAACTGTGTACCTCAATCAGAAATGATAGAAACGGGCACACCGTGAAGACGGACAATCTCGCGGATGTAAATCTCCGCTAACCGCTCTGAAGAATAGGTAACTGCTACCAGAATGAAATATGCCGACTTGGTCAACCTGTCCATAATGACCCATACTGCGTCGAACTTTATCTGAGCCCGTGGGAGCATAACAACAAAATCCATAGTGATACGCTTCCACTTCCATTCAGGAATTTCTAACTTCTGAAGAAAACCACCAAGTCTCTGATGCTCATAATTAACTTGCTGACAATTCAGACACTGAGCTACTTATGCAACTATATCCTTTTTCATTCTCCTCCACCAATAATGTTGCCGCAAATCTTGATACATTTTGGTGGCACCCGGATGAATAGAATACCGGAAACTGTGGGCCTCTTCAACAATTAATTCATGAAGCCCATCCACATTAGGAACACAAATACGACCCTGCATCTGCAGAACTCCATCATCTCCCACATCAACCTGCTTGGCACTACCGTGCCGCACCGTGTCCTTAAGGACAGGCAAATGAGGATCATCATACTGTCGCCCTCTGATGCATTCATATAAAGGAAGACCGAGCGACTGTGAAAGCTAGAATCCGACTAGACTCTGAAACATCTAACCTCACGAACTGATTGGCCAAAGTTTGAACATCTGCAGCTAACGGCCTCTCACCAACCGGAATATACGCAAGGCTGCCCATACTCACAGCCTTTCTACTCAAAGCATCGGCCACCACATTGGCCTTTCCGGGGTGATACAAAATGGTGATATGATAGTCCTTCAACAGGTCCAACCATCTTCTCTTCCTTAAATTGAGATCTTTTTGTTTGAACATATACTGTAGACTACGTTGATCAGTAAATACATCACACGAGATACCGTAAAGGTAATGCCTCCAAATCTTTAGCGCATGAACAATGGCTGCTAATTTTAAGTTATGAACATAATAATTCTTCTTGTGAACTTTCAACTGCCGCGACACATATGAAATCACCTTGCCATCCCGCATCAATACTTCACCAAGCCTAACGCGAGATGCATCACAATACACCGTATAATATCTTGAACCTATGGGTAATACCAACACTGACGCCGTAGTCAAAGCAGTCTTGAGCTCCTGAAAGCTCAACTCACACTTATCTGACCATCTAGATGGGGCATCCTTCTGGGTCAATCTGGTCTTAATAGTTGTTCATAATCAATTACAGAATCGTCAATTAACTCCATGTTAACAAAAATCTTGTTTCAAACCTTCACAATACTGATAACGAGATATGAGGCATGAAGACCTCGTAATTATTTACCCGAATTAACGAGTCGCATTTAACGCCACCTGGGCAGGCACCTACCTCGTAGCTTAAAACTCAATAATTACAAAATAAATTTGGCAAGTTGCACAAAGAATTTCATACAAGAATTTTCAAATAAGCCTAACGCGCATGACTCCCTATTATTGCTATAGTACAAATTTAATTTCATAAGGTAGAACTTAAACACAAGAATTTTCCTCACAGGGATCTCGTCCTTATATAACTTCCACCGCAGCTCGTAGCCCGGTTTAAACATATCATTTTATATTAAAATGCGAGGATCTCGTCCTCAATTTTGAATCACAAGTAATATGCACATCGTGCCAATCAAAAATTTCCATTTTCTCCTTTTAAATAATTTCAGGTTACACAAAATCACAACACATAATGAACCCCACACCGGTAGGGCATATAATTCACAATAAGAGGACTCGTCTCGATACTCAGAACCGAATCAAGTTAGGGAAATTATTCCTTTATATTAAATCGAGGTCGTACCTGTAACAACACCATCTAATGTAGCGACCTCTGCCATATCATAAAATAAATATATCAACAGCTGGGCCTCCAACTCTTGGACGCCTTCTACCCGCCTGTCCTCCACCTCTAACTGGTCGTGTGGGTGGTGTAGTAACTGCAATGGAGCACATAGCCTGAGTGCTTTGATGAAATATGTCTCTTCCAAGTCTGGGACAATTTTCTCATGATGTGCCTAGTATCACCGCATTCATAATAACCCATTTGCGGGTTTGGCTGCTCATACGGAGTCTGTGCCAGATAACTGGAATAACCATTGTAGGACACTTATGTCAGTGGTGTATTAAAAGAACTTACTGGAGCACCTCGATTAATCCGATGTATGAACTGGGCTGGCCGACTGCCCGAGCCCCCGCCATAATGATTTATACTCGCAGAGTAGAATCCACTGAATCCCCCAGAGCCTCGAGACGTCTTGGTCTCCTTAGTTTCCTTTTTCCTCACCCCGAACACGCTCTAATATCTTGGCAATTTCTACCACTAGTGGAAATTAAGTATCAGCCTGTAGCTCCCGAGTCATACAAAATTTTACGATCATAATTGAGTCCTTTAATGAGTCTGTGGACTTGCTCTCTGGCTGTAGGAAGCAAAGTAGGAATATGACGGGCTAACTAATTGATCCTGATGGCATATTATGACACCGTCATGGTGACTTGACACAACCATTCAAACCCTATGCGCCACGCATTACGGAGAGTCCGGGAAACAAACTCTTTCAAAAGTGTTCTGAAAAGTGAGCCAAGTGGGCAGTGTTGCATTGGCTAGTCTGCCCTCTTCATAGGCTTGCCACGGACACCTGTGGAGAATTATCTCTCCCAAGGGAAATTTCTTCTTTTGTTATACTGACTCAACACTGTTGAGCTGACCCATTTCTTAACATACTCTTCGAATCTTCTTTGGGGTAACCCTTACCCCTATTTATACACAACGATCACAAAAAGTAGAGCTCCATACAGGCAAATCTTGGCACGAACCACATAGTCCAGAATCTCGTCAACCACTGTACTTCCTCCGAAGCACCCCAAAATCCGCAACCATGACGTCCACACTAAGTAGACATTCTGTAAATTTAAAGTTGTTTCTCTAACTACTTTGGTACTGAAGTATAGGATTATTAAGTAGGCGGACATACCGCAAGTCCCAACCTTATCCTCTACAAAATCTCCGGCCTTAAACATGTGTAAATTTTTGGGGAACCTTTCAGTACCACATATATACATTTCAGGACAAAACTGATATAACACATGACCCCGCAATCCATCCATTTGTCACGACCCGAAATTTCCCACCAAAGGGACCGTGATGGCGCCTAACATTTCACTTACTAGGCAAGCCAACGTTAGAGAATCATTAAACCAATTCCTTATTTCCATTCAGTAAATAACAATAATTAACTAAGATGAAATATAATAAGTGCAGAATATTATAAAACTGTATTAATTAATACCACTCGGATCTGGAGTCGCAATTCACGAGCATTCTAGAATTTACTACAAATAATAGTCTAAAAGAAATACAACTGTTTGAATGAAAGAAAACAGTAGGACATAAAAAATAGACGGGGACTTCAAGGTCTGTGAACGCCAACAGATCTACCTTGAGTCTCAGGATAGCGGACCAATAGCAAAATCTCGATCAACCTGAGCTGGTACCAAAATCTGCACAGAAAGTGCAGAGTGCAGTATTAGTACAACCGACCCCATGTACAGGTAAGTGTCAAGCCTAACCTCGGCGAAGTAGTGACGAGGCTAGGACAACACACCCACATATAAGTTGAACAGTATAATCATGCTAGTGGCAACAACAATAAATAAAGAAATAACACATAAATAATGGGAAGAGGACATACAGTGAGGGAATACAATATAAAGAGTGAGAATAATGAAAAGACATAATTAAACCAAAAATCCTTAAACGAATTGAGCAAATAAAACAGCAAAGGAAAGCTGCACGGCATCACCCTTCGTGCTTTTACTCTCAACCTCACCAAATAAATAAATATAGCAACACGGCATCACCCTTCGTGCATTAAACCTCTCATAATATACACGGCATCACCCTTCATGCTTTATCACTCACAAATCTGGCACGACATCACCCTTCGTGCATTAACACTCACATATCACGGCACAGCATCACCCTTCGTGCTTTACACTCTTCCTCACAATATAAATAATGCATGCACAGCATCACCCTTCGTGCTTTACACTCCTCCTCACAAATCACAGAATCAATAACAATGGATAGATAGGAGTATCACAAAGAAACCAGTATTTTACCCATAATCAATAGCACAATGTAACCTCAACCTTGAATCAATATTCGAAAGTTACCAAATCTCAGTGAAACCAGATATAAGTCACCGAACATTTCAAATAAACCGCTAAGCATGGATAGTAGAATTTAAGGCTACAAATAGACAAGAATAGAATTTCACTCGCATGCTATGACTCGACAACGACACATAGATGCTCGTCACCTCACCTATACATCGTATTTAACAACCAAACACGTAGCAAATAAACACATAATACCTATTCCCTCAAGCCAGAGTTAGACACGCCACTTACCTCGATTAGCAGGTCACTCACTGCTCAAGTACCGCTTTTCCCCTAGAATTCAACTCTAACTCACTCGTATCTAGTCACAAATAGCTTAATACCATCCATTATCGCTAAAGGAATCAACTTTAATGAATAATTACAGATTTCCCAAATTTTCTCAAGAAAAGTCAAAAATCGATCCTGAGCCCGCTTGGTCCAAACTCGAGGTTCGGACCAAACTACGTTTACCCATTCCCCTCCGAGCCCGAATATGTCATTAGTTCCGGAATCCGACCCCAAATCTAGGTCTAAATTCCCAAATTTACAAAATCACCAATTCTCCTAAAATTCCTAATTTCTACCCTTAAAGAACAAGATTTAGGCCTAGAAATCTAGTAGGTGTTGATGGAAATTGAAAGGAATGAGTTTAAGAACACGAACCTATGATTTGGTGTTGAATTCCCACTTCAAAAATCGCCCAAGGTTGAGTTCAAGTGAAGAAAATGTGAAATTTTGAACAAATCCCGTTTTTGAAGTCTGTTTTAAAACACTGGATAGGCCTTCATCGCGTTCGCGAGAGGCCTGTCGCGATCGTGATGCACAGCGGCCTAAGGCATTCGCGAGTCTTTCTACGCGTTCACGTAAGGAAGCTCCCCCCAATCCTTCACATTCGCGACCCAATCGACGCGTTCGCATAGAAGAACATGTCCCCCCTCCCCCAGGTCCCTTAAACTATCGCGTTCGCGAAGGGTATCACCCCCAATGCTTCGCGTTCCTGACCAGTCCTTCGCATTCGCGAAGAAGAAAATTCCCCTACCCCCATTTTACCTTTCGCGTTCGCGACACTACCTAAGCGAACGCGAAGAAGGGAACATCAGAACAGCTACTGCAGCAAAAATCTCAGATTTTCTAAGTGCAAATCACCCTGTAGCATATCCGAAACTCACCCGAGCCCTCGGGGCTCCAAACCAAATATGCGCACAAGTCTAACAACATCATACAAACTTGCTCGTGCGATCAAATCGCCAAAATAACACCTAAAACTATGGATTTAGAATCAAAATCAATGAAATTCTCAAGAACACTTAAAGTTACTATTTTCTCAACCGAAGGTCCGAATCACGTCATTTAAACTCCGTTTCTCACCAAATTTCACAGACATAGTTCAGATATTATAACGGACCTGTACCGGGCTCCGGAACCAAAATAGGGGCCCGATACCATCAAAATCAAGCATTTAGCATATACTTTAAAACCATTAATTTTCTGAAATTCAATTTTAGTCAAAAATTCATTTCTCGGACTATGGACCTCGGAATTCGATTTCGGGCATACCCCCAAGTCCCATAATTCGATACGGACTCACCGAGACTGTCAAAACACAAATCGGGGCCCGTTTACTAAAAGTGTTGACTGAAGTCAAATAAAATCAACTTTTTAAGGCATAAATTCTTGTTTTCATCAATTTTCAACATAAAGCTTTCCGGAAACATGCCCAGACTGCGCATGCAAATCGAAGAGGATAAATATAAGATTTTAAGGCTTAAGAGTGCAGATTCGAGGTCTAAAACATAAGATGAACTTTTGGGTCATCACATTCTCCACCACTAAAATAACCGTTCATCCTCGAACGGACATAGAAAAGTACTCTGGGCTGGTGAAAAGGTGGGGATATCTACTCTGCATATCGGACTCGGACTCCCAAGTAGCTTCCTCAATAGGTTGACCTCTCCACTGTACCTGAACTGAAGGCTAACTCTTTGATCTCAACTGGCGAACTTGCCGGGCTAGAATTGCCACCGGCTCCTCCTCGTAAGTCAAATCTTTGTCCAACGGGACAGAGCTGAAATCTAATACATGGGACGGATCACCATGATACTTTCGAAGCATGGACACATGGAATACCGGATGAACAACTGCTAAACTAGGTGGCAACGCAAGCCTGTAAGCCACCTCTCCCACTTTCTCCAGAATCTCAAAAGATCTGATATACCTAGGGCTCAACTTGCCCTTCTTTACGAACCTCATTACACCCTTCATGGGTGATACCCGAAGTAACACTCTCTCTCCGACCATGAATGAAACATCACGAACTCTACGGTCGGCATAACTCTTCTGCCTGGACTGAGCTGTGCGGAGTCGATCCTGAATAATCTTGACCTTATCCAAGGCATCCTGTACTAAGTCTGTGCCCAACAATCGAGCCTCTCCCGGCTCAAACCGCCCAACTGGCGACCGCCATCGCCTACCATATAATGACTCATAGGGAGCCATCTGAATGCTTGATTGGTAACTGTTATTGTAGGAGATCTCTGCAAGGGGCAAGAACTGATCCCAAGAACCTCCAAAGTCTATGACACAAGCGTGGAGCATATCCTCCAAGATCTGAATAGTATGCTCGGATTGCCCGTCTGTCTGAGGATGGAATGCTGTGCTCAACTCAACCCGCGTACCCAACTCACATTGTATTGCCCTCCAAAAGTGCGAGGTAAACTGTGTACCTCAATCAGAAATGATAGACACGGGCACACCAAGAAGACGGACGATCTCCGGAATATAAATCTTTGCTAACCGCTCTGAGGAATAGGTAACTGCCACAGGAATGAAATGCACTAACTTAGTCGGCCTATCCATAATAACCCACATGGCGTCGAACTTCCTCTGATTCCGTAGGAGTCCAACAACAAAGTCCATCGTGATACACTCTCACTTCCACTCAGGAATCTCCATCTGCTGAAGCAAACCACCGGGTCTCTGATGCTCATATTTCACCTGCTGACAATTCAAGCACCGAGCCACGTAAGCAACTATATATTTCTTCATCCTCCTCCACTAATAATGTTACCGCAGGTCCTGGTACATCTTGGCAGTACCCGAGTGAATAGAATATCGAGAACTGTGAGCCTCCTCAAGGATCAACTCACGAAGCCCATCCACATTAGGCACACAAATACGACTCTGCATCCTCAAAACTCCATCATCTCCAATAGTAACCTGCTTGGCACCACCGTGCCGCACTGTGTCTCTAAGGACAAGTAAATAAGGATCATCATCCTGTCGATCTCTGATGCGCTCAAACAAAGAAGGCCGAGAAACTGTACAAGCTAGGACACGGTTGGGCTAAGAAACATCTAACCTCACGAACTGGTTGGCCGGGGTCTGAATATCCAATGCTAGTGGTCTCTCACCAACTGGAATATAAGGTTGCCCATATTCACTGCCTTTCTACTAAATGCATCGGTCACCACATTGGCCTTTCTCGAATGGTACAATATAGTGATATCATAGTTTTTCAATAGCTCTAGCCACCTCCTCTGCCTCAAATTGAGTTCCTTCTTCTTGAACAAATACTGCAAGCTCCAATGATCAGTGAATACCTCACATGGCACGCCATAAAGATAGTGCCTCCAAATCTTCAGCGCGTGAACAATGGTTGCCAGCTCTAGGTCATGAACATGGTAATTCTTCTCGTGAACCTTCAGCTGCCGCGAAGCATATGCAATAACCTTGTCACCCTACATCAACACCGTACCCAGACCAATACGAGATGCGGCACAATATACTGTATAAGATTCTGAACCTGTGGGTAACACCAATATCGGTGTCGTAGTCAAAGCTGTCTTGAGTTTCTGAAAGCTCGCTTCACACTCGTCTGACCACCTGAACAGGGCACCCTTCTGGATCAATCTAGTCAACGGGGCTGCTATGGATGAAAACCCCTCCACAAATCGACGGTAATAGCCTGCCAAACCCAGGATACTATGGATCACTGTAGCTGATGTGGGTCTAGTCCAGTTCTGAACTGCCTCAATCTTCTTAGGATCCACCTGAATACCCTCTGCCGATACAACGTGACCCAAGAAAGCAACTGAACTCAACCAAAACTCGCATTTTGAGAACTTAGCATATAACTGGCTGTCTCTCAGAGTCTGAAGAATGATCCGAAGGTGCTGCTCATGCTCCTCTCGACTGTGAGAGTAGATCAAGATATCATCAATAAACACAACCACAAAGGAATCCAAGTAGGGCTTGAACACCCGGTTCATCAAATCCATGAATGCCGCTGGGGCATTTGTCAGCCCAAATGACATACTAGAAACTCGAAATGCCTGTACTGAGTCTGAAAAGCTGTCTTAGAGACATCGGATGCCCTAATCTTCAACTGATGGCAGCTATATCTCAAATCAATCTTCGAAAACACCTGGGCACCCTGAAGCTGATCGAATAAATCATCAATCCTCAGCAATGGATACTTGTCTTTGATAGTGACTTTGTTCAACTGTCGATAATCTATACCCATCCTCATCGATCCATCTTTATTCTTCACAAAAAATGCAGGTGCACCCCAGGGCGAGACACTAGCTCTAATGAAGCCCTTATCAAGCAAATCTTGCAACTGCTCCTTTAATTCTTTCAA
This sequence comes from Nicotiana tabacum, assembly GCF_000715075.1. Classification (NCBI taxonomy): domain Eukaryota; kingdom Viridiplantae; phylum Streptophyta; class Magnoliopsida; order Solanales; family Solanaceae; genus Nicotiana; species Nicotiana tabacum. Next base: position 47,686,430 of record NC_134092.1, read on the forward strand.
CTCTGGCGAGGCCATACGGTATGGCGGAATAGAAATGGGTTGAGTGTCCGGAGCCAAATCAATGCAGAAATCAATATCCCTGTCGAGTGGCATCCCCGGCAGGTCTGCAGGAAACACCTCTAGAAACTCACGAACAATCGGCACTGAATCCATGGAAAGAACCTCCACACTAGAATCGCGGACATAAGCCAAATAAGCTAGACACCCCTTCTCGACCATATGTCAGGCCTTCACATAAAAGATAACCCTGCTGGCAAAATGGCCAAGATTCCCTCTCCACTCTAATCGAGGCAACCCCTGCAAGGCTAAGGTCACTGTCTTGGCGTGACAATCTAATATAGCATTATAAGGTGACAGCTAATCCATACCCAGTATGACATCAAAATCAACCATGTCGAGAAGTAGAAGATCTACACGAGTCTCAAGACTCCCAATAGTGACCACACACGAATGATAAACACGATCTACAACAATAGCATCCCCCACTGGCTTGGACACATACACAGGAGCACTCAAAGAATCATGGGGCACAACCAAATAGGAAGCAAAATAGGATAACATATAGGAGTAAGTAGATCCCGGGTCAAATAGAACTGAAGCATCTCTACTACAAACTGAAACAGTACATGTGATAACAACGTCAGATGACTCAGCCTCAAGCCTGGCTGGGAAAGCATAAAACCGAGGCTGGGGCCCACCACCCTGAACAACGTCCCTGGGATGGCCTCTAACTGGCTGATCTCCACTTCTAATGGCCTGACCTCTACCTCAAACAGTCTGGCCTTTACCTCTGGCTGCCTGACCCCTGCCTCTAGCTGGCTGAGCAGGTGGTACAGCAACTGGTGCCGGAACCATGGCACCAAAACTCTGATGCTGTGAGCTGCCCGTAGCCCGAGGGCAAAATCTAGCAATGTGCCTCAAATCACCACAAGTATAACATAACCTCGGCTGATGTGACTGCTGACCTTGAAACTGACCCTGTCGACCTAAATAACCACCCTGATAACTCTGGAGTAGAGGTGCACTAATAGGAGCTGGTGGTGCACTATAGGCTAGCTGGTTGGAATAATGCATCTGAGGGCCACGACCACCTGAGGCACCGTGGGATGCCTGAAGCGCTGAATGAAATAGCCTGGGAGGATGGCCTCTACCAAAAGTACTCCTGCCTCTAGATGAGGCACCGCTGAACTCACCGGAATGACGAGGTCTCTTATCAGACCCCTGACCTCCCTGAGTAAGAACCATTTTGACTCATCTGGCGACATTAGCAGCCGCCTGAAAAGAAATCTCACTCCGAGTCTCCTTAGCCATCTGCAATCTGATAGGCTGAGAAAGTCCATCAATAAACCTCCTCACCCTCTCTCTCTCTCGGTGGGAAGCAGAAGAATAGCATGACGGGCCAAATACACAAAATGGGTCTCAAACTGAGTAACAGTCATACTGCCCTGCTGGAGACGCTCAAACTGACGGCGATGCTCCTCTCTGAATGTGATAGATAGAAACTTCTCTATGAAGATCTGAGAGAACTGGTCCCAAGTAAGAGCAGGCGACCCAGCTGGTCTGGTCAACAACTAATCTCTCCACCATTTTTTGGCGGAACCAGTCATCTGAAATGCAGCAAAATCGTCCCCATTGGTCTCCACTATACCCATGTTCCGTAGAACCGTGTGACAATTGTCAAGATACTCTTGGGGATCCTCTAAAGGAGCACCATTGAAGTGAACATGAAAGAGCTTGATAAACCTGTCCAATCTCCATAAAGCCTCAGAAGACATAGCTGGCCCATCTCCGACTTGTGCCGCAATACCCGGCTGAACTAATCCGACTGGCTGAGCTACTGGAGCCTGATACTAGGGAGCTATCTGCTCCAGAGCGGGAGTGGTGGGAGTCTGGGCTCCTCCTCCAGCCTGAGAGACTGTTAGTGCCATGGAAAATGCGCCAGTCTGGGCCACACTCTCCATAAGGCCCACCAAACGGACCAAAGCATCCTGAAGTACTAGGGTGGCAATGAACCCCTCCAGAACCTGAGCTGGTCCGGTAGGAACAGTCTGGGCTGGAACCTCCTCGTCAAGCTCTATCTGAGGCTCCACTGCTAGGGCTACTGCTCGGGCTCTAGGCTGAGCCCTGCCCCTGCCTCGGCCTCTGGCATGGCCTCGACCCCGACCTCTGCCCCGCGTAGGAGCTGCCACTAGAGGCTCTAGCTGCTGCTCAGCTGAGGAAGCAATACGTGTTCTCGCCATCTGCGAGAGAATAAGAGTAGAAGAGTTCAATCAGTATTGAGAAAGAAAAATCACATAACAGAGAAGAATAGAAGTGAAACTTGTTCCTAAACTTCACAGCCTCTGGAAGATAAGCACAGATGTCTCTGTACCGATCCTCCAGACTCTACTAAGCTTGCTCATGAATCATGAGACCTAGGCAACCTAGTGCTCTAATACCAACTGTCACGACCCAAAATTTTCCACCGACAGGACCGTGATGGTGCCTAACATTTCACTTGCTAGGCAAGCCAACGTTAGAGAATCATTAAACCAATTCCTTATTTCCATTCAGTAAATAACAATAATTAATAAGATGAAATATAATAAGTGCGTAATATTATAAAATTGTATTAATTAATACTATGTGGATCTGGAGTCATAATTCACGAGCATTCTAGAATTTACTACAAGTAATAGTCTGAAAGAAATACAACTGTCTGAATGAAAGAAAATAGTAGGACATAAAAGATAGACGGGGACTTTAAGGTCTTTGAACGCCGACAGATCTACCTTGAGTCTCCGGACAGCGGACCAATAGCAAAATCTCTATCAACCTGAGCCGGTACCAAAATCTGCACAGAAAGTGCAGAGTGCAGCATCAGTACAATCGACCCCATGTACTGGTAAGTGTCGAGCCTAACCTCGGCGAAGTAGTGACGAGGCTAGGACAAGACACACACATATAACTTGAACAGTATAATCATACTAGTGGCAACAACAGTAAATAAAGAAATAACGCATAAATAATGGGAAGGGGACATACAGTGGGGGAATACAATATAAAGAGTGAGAATAATGAAAAGACAGAATTAAACCGAAAATCCTTAAACGAATTGAGCAAATAAAACAACAAAGGAACATTTCACGGCATCACCCTTCGTGCTTTTACTCTCAACCTCACCAAACAAATAAATAGAACGGCACGGCATCACCCTTCGTCCATTAAACCTCTCATAATATACACGGTATCACACTTCGTGCTTTATCACTCATAAATCATGGCACGACATCACCCTTCGTGCATTAACACTCACATATCACGGCACGGCATCACCCTTCGTGCTTTACACTCTTCGTCACAATATAAATAATGCATGCATGGCATCATCCTTCGTGCTTTACACGCCTCCTCACAATCAAAGAATCAATAACGGATAGATAGGAGTATCACAAAGAAACCAGTATTTTACCCATAATCAATAGCACAATGTAACCTCAATCTTGAATCAATATTCGAAAGTTACCAAATCTCAGTGAAACCAGATATAAGTCACCCAACATTTCAAATAACCCACTAAGCATGGATAGTAGAATTTAAGGCTACAAAATAGACAAAAATAGAATTTCACTCGTATGCTATGACTCGACAATGACGCATAGATGCTCGTCACCTCACCTATACATCGTATTTAACAACCAAACACGTAGAAAATAAACACATAATACCTATTCCCTCAAGCCAAAGTTACACACGATACTTACCTCGATTCGCATGCCACTTACTACTCAAGTACCGCTTTTCCCCTAGAATTCACCTCCAACTCACTCGTATCTAGTCACAAATAGCGTAATACCATCAATTATCACTAAAGGAATCAACTTTAATGAATAATTACAGATTTCTCAAATTTTCTCAAAATAAGTCAAAAACCGACCCCGGGCCCGCTTGGTCCAAACTCGAGGATCGGACCAAACTCTGTTTACCCATTCACCCCTGAGCCCAAATATGTCATTAGTTCTAAAATCTGACCCCAAATCGAGGTCTAAATTCCCAAATTTAAAAAATCCCTAATTCTCCTAAAATCCCTAATTCTCCTAAAATCCCTAATTTCTACCCTTAAAGAACAAGATTTAGGCCTAGAAATCTAGTGGGTGTTGATGGAAATTGAAAGGAATGAGTTTAAGAACACGAACCTATGATTTGGTGTTGAATTACCACTTCAAAAATCTCCCAAGGTTGAGTTCAAGTGAAGAAAATGTCAAATTTTGAACAAATCCAGTCTTTGAAGTCTATTTTAAAACACTGGACAGGCCTTCATCGCGTTCGCGAGAGGCCTGTCGCGATCGCGATGCATAGCGGCCTAAGGCCTTCGCCTTCGCGAGTCTTTCTACGCGTTCGCGTAAGGAAACTACCCCCCAAGCCTTCGCGTTCGTGACCCAATGGACGCGTTCGCGTAGAAGAACATGACCCCCCCTCCCCCAGGTCCCTTAAACTATCGCGTTCGCGGGAGACTGATCGCGTTCGCGAAGGGTACCACCCCCAATGCTTCTCGTTCGCGACCAATACTTCGCATTCGCAAAGAAGAAAATTCCCCTGCCCCCATTTTACCTTTCGTGTTTGCGACACTACTTACGCGAACGCGAAGAAGGGCACACCATAACAGCTGCTGCAGCAAAAATCTCAAATTTTCTAAGTGCAAATCACCCCGTAGCCTATCCGAAACTCACCCGAGCCCTCGGGGCTCCAAACCAAACATGCGCACAAATCTAACAACATCATACGAACTTGCTCGTGCGATCAAATCGCCAAAATAACACCTAAAACTACGGATTTAGCATCAAAATCAATGAAATTCTCAAGAACACTTAAAGTTACTATTTTCTCAACCGAAGGTCCGAATCACGTCATTTAAACTCCGTTTCTCACCAAATTTCACAGACATAGTTCAGATATTATAATGGACCTGTAGCGGGCGCCGGAACCAAAATACGGGCCCGATACCATCAAAATTAAATATATAATTTAAAACCATTAATTTTCTGAAATTCAATTTTAGTCAAAAATTCATTTCTCGGGCTATGGACCTCGGAATTTGATTCCGGGCATACGCCCAAGTCCCATAATTCGATACGAACCCACCGAGACTGTCAAAACATGGATCCGAGCCCGTTTACCAAAAATATTGACCGAAGTCAAATAAAATCAACTTTTTAAAGGCATAAATTCTTGTTTTCATCAATTTTAAACATAAAGCTTTTAGGAAACATGCTCGGACTGCGCACACAAATCGAGGAGGATAACATATAAGATTTTAAGTCTTAAGAGCCCAGATTTGAGGTCTAAAATATAAGATGACCTTTTGGGTCATCATACCATTGATAGTGGACTCCCCCCCCAGCGCAAAGTCATAGTTCACCACGTCCGATGATCCACAATAATAACCTTCGCAGCTCGTATAAATCAACCAGATGCCAAGGTCTGTTGTATCTCCCACATGATTCACTGGGTGATCTCTCAATATGTCCACATCTTCAGTCGGAACCACACGTTGAGGCAATGTTTGAGCATCTCTGGCTCCTACGTAGTCCATCTATGGCATCACGAGCCGTCGACGCACAGCTAATACCGAGTGCGCAATGTAATACACGAATGGATACAAAGGAATATGAGATATAGTTTTCAAGCTAAATCAATGAATGAAAGAAGTGGAATTATTCTTAAACTCTATAGCCTCTGAAAGATAAGTACAGACGTTTCCGTACCGATCCTTTAGACTCTACTAAGCTTGCTCGTGACTCGTGAGACCTATGTAACCTAGTGCTCTAATACCAATTGTCACAACCCGAAATTCCCACCTTCGGACCGTGATGACGCCTAATATTTCACTTGCTAGGAAAGCCAATGTTAGAATAATATTATCCATTTTAAAATAATTTTTTAAATTTATTAATAACAAAGAAATAAATGCAGAAATAAAGTCTGAAATGTAGTGAATAATCCATAAAAAAAATAACGGTGTCTAAATACCATCCCAGAATTAGTGTCACAAGTGCACGAGCTTCTAGAATAATAGAAATAAAGGTCTGAATAAAATAAAGTTGTCTGAAAACGAACACATAGCTAAAGTAAAGTAGACGGGGACTTCAGAACTGCGAACGCAGTGCAGTTATACCTCAAGTCTCCTCTGAGTAGCTGAAATCCGAGCAAGTCTATGGTACTCCGTTGGGACCAACTCTGAAATCTGCACAAGAAGTGCAGAGTGTAGTATTAGTACAACCGACCCCATGTACTGGTAAGTGCTGAGCCTAACCTCGACGAAGTAGTGACGAGGCTAAGGGGGCTCATTTACATTAACCTATATGCAATATTAGTAACAACAACATAATAGAAATAAATCAAGTAACTCGTTTATAATAATTGAAGCCAACTTAGCAGTCATAATCCATTATTATTTCAACCAATTTCCGTTATAGCGTGCAAACCGCTTCCACAATATAATCATTTTCAATCTTCTCATATAATTATTTTTAATCAAGTATATATTGACTTTTAAATAAGTCTATTGCGGCGTGCAATTCGATCCTCCAATATGGACTTTTTAATAAGTCTGTTGCGGCATGCAACCCGATCCTCCAATATAGATTTTTTAATAAGTCCGTTGCGGCGTGCAACCCGATCGTCCAATATGGACTTTTTAATAAGTCTGTTGTGGCGTACAACCCGGTCCTCTAATATGGACTTTTTAGTAAGTCTGTTGTGGCGTGCAACCCGATCCTCCAATATGGACTTTTTAATAAGTTTGTTGTGGCGTGCAACCCTATCCCCCAATATATTCATTTCGATCAATTCTGTTGCGGCGTGTAACCCGCTCCTCCAATATATTCATTTACCTATTCTTATAGAAGAAATTTCCCCAATAAATGCAACAATTAATATAAAATTATAAGACAACAAGCATACAATAATTATGATTTAATTATGAAATAAACAATGACAAATAGCAAGTTATTATGGAAATCAGGGAGAAAATAGGCAGTTTAATATTTAATATGCTAAATGTCAAATAACAATTAAGACACATAATTCAAATAGCATGTAACAATTAATGCAGGAATTCAAGAATTAATATTTGACAAAGAATAGGAGAGAAACAATTATTATAACAATTAATTCATGATTTAAAATAATTTATGATTTCTCAAGTAAGTAGGCAAACAGTTAATTTGACGACGTATAGACACTCGTCACCTCGCCTATACGTCGTTCACATGCATTTCACATAACAAATAATTTAAGGGTTCTATTCCATCAAGTCAAGGTTAACCACGAAACTTACCTCGCTTTGAAAATTTCAATCAATTACTCGACCACAGCTTTTCCTTTTAAATTTGTCTCCAAAAGTTTCAAATCTATTCACAAAAAAATCGATATACTCAATACAAATCATAGGAATTAATTTCATATGAATTTACTAATTTTACGGATAAATATTCGAAATTCATTTAAATATTCGACAGTGGGACTCACATCTCAAATTTCGAAAAAACTAGCAAAATTCGAATACCCGTTCCGGTACGAGTTTAAACATATAAAAAATTATCCAATTCCGATATCAAATGGACCTTCAAATCTTAAATTTTTGTTTTTGGAAGATTTTATAAAAATCTGATTCTTCTTCCCTAAATTCACGGATTCATGATGTAAATGAGTATGGAATCATGAAATATAATCAATATAAGATAAGGAACACTTATCCTAAGAATCATACTCTTAATCACCCATCATTACCCAAACTCGAAATTGAAGATTATGGGTTAGAACCTTACCTCTTTGATGAAAAACTTGAGGGATTTCTTGTTGGATTTTAAGGCTTGAACAAGAATTTGATGAACAAAACACTTCATCTGCTTCCTCTCTCTAGAACACTCTCACTTCTCTCTAAACAAACCTCAAATAATTGCTCCAAAATAAACCCCAAAGCCTATTTATCAAAATGGAGTCGAGTTATGAAAATAGAAAAATTAACCCTCCGAACTCAGTTATGCGGTCGCACAATGGACCGCACAATTAGTGTGCGGGTCGCACAATGATCGCACAAATCGATGCCCAGAACTGGGCTATTCTGGACCATTTAGCGACCAGTTTGCGGTCGCATAACCATTTTGCGATCACATAATGGTCGCATAGTGGTCGCATAATTGGTCGTAGAATCACATTCTGACAGCCTTTGGTAATTTGGTCACAACTTCTTGTAGGAATGTCCAAATAATAAACGGTTTGAAGTATTGGAAACTAGATACATAGACCTTTCTTTTTATAGGTAATACACCATATAAATCTTCATATCAATAGAGGTATGCTCGTTTGAAGTTAGATCTTGTGCGAACTCACTTGAAACTTTAGTCTATTATGAAATTTTTAACTTCTACATTCGATGCCGAAACCTATCGAATCAAGTCCGATTGATCTCAAATTTTGCACACAAGTCATAAATAATATAACGGAGCTATAAAAATTTTCGGAACTGAATTCCGACTCTGATATCAAAAAGTCAACCCAGTGGTCAAACTTGAAAATCTTTAGCCTTTAAATTACTAGTTTCCATTAAATAGTCATAACTTGAGCTAGGGGCCTTCAAATTAAATTCTGGGCATACGCCTAAGTCTCAAATCATGATAAGGACCTATCAGAACTATCAAAATACTGATCCGCGTCCGTTTGCTCAAAATGTTGACCAAAGTCAACTTAGTTGAGTTTTAAGGCTCTAGTTCTCATTTTAATCCATTTTTTACTTAAAAATATTCTGGAAAATTTTACGGACTTTGCACGCAAGTCGAGGAATGACAAATAATAATTTTTGAGGTCTTAGAATACATAATTAATTATTATATTTAAAGATGATATTTTGGGTCATCACATTAGGTCACGTTGAATTAAACTTCCTCCAACTACAATTTCTTTATCCATTGTTGTTATACACAATGGATACATCCCGAATTCTCTGTCCTCCTTTTTTAACTCTACATACACCTTGTAACCCATGTCGTTGTGTATTTCCATTGGCGTGTAAATTTCTTCCACTTTGTATTCAATTTTAATTGACTTTGAGCTGAAATCTATGGCAAGTTGCTTCGAAATTGAAGCAACCAAATCATTGTACGATGCATACTCCTTTATCAATATCCCATCAATCGAATAATCGACATAGCTATTCCCAATGTTTCACTTGCCAGAATGACGCAGTAGCACGGTTAAACTTGCCATCTAAAAAATCGAATTTCAGACTATTTCTGTAGATACTTGTATGAATTCCTAGCATAACCTCGAACAATATCAGCGGAATAAAAATTCCTCGAACGATACCACGAAAAAAAGGATGAACTGAATCTCTGAAGATTGCTCTGTTTTTTGGGTGTTTTTCGTGTGAGAAATCTTTTCATTAACTGGATTAATAATATGTTATAATTGAGTTTGTTGAGATATATTAGGAATCTATCACGTTAATTGATTCACTTTACGTTTTTAAACAGGTCGAGAGACCTATTTTTATGCAGATTGCCGTTACTGTATTCTTGAATACATCTCGCGAATACATATGAATACAGGGGATGATAGCTGGACCTGCCCTGTTTTTTTGCCGAGTTTTGCTACTGTATTCATGAATACAGTAGCTTAAATACATCGAATACATTCCATAACAACTGAAAAGATAGCTATAGGAAGTAATTAAGTAAATGGTAGCTATAACAAGTTAATAGCCACTAAACAATAGTGGTTTCTGAAAATTTCTCTATATTCACATCTTTGGATTGCAAAATAATTCGTTGAGAATGATCTGCTAACAGATTTATCGTCATCTTGACTCCAACTGTGCTTGGTTTTGAGCAACTCTTGTGTGGCTTGCATTTAATTTTCAAGGTTCTTGAACAAACAAGCAAAAGAGAGTGGTTTCTCTCCTGCCAAAGGCCGGGGAGAGGAAGAATATCCATGGCGTTTTCACTTTTCAGGCAACCATGAAACACCTGGGAGGGGGAGAGACGTCTTCTTGTTTCAATTTTATTCTAAACAAATTTTAAAAGAGTGTTTACAAAATTAATTAAAGAGAAGAGAATACTTTAAAAGGAAAAAGTAGTCATACTATAATTCTTTTTATATTAATAATACATAGGTAAAAAGAATTGTTAAAAAAAATTAAAATAATATTATAAACCACAAAGGATATTAATGTTACGGGGAGGACTCTGAATTTATTTCTATGTTTAAATAATAAAATATGTAAAAGATCTTTATATTGTCAAACAACTTGTGAAGAAATAAGGGATGAGATGCAACATGGCAAATGAACAAGTTGGATTAGCGCTGCTACTAGTCTCAAAAAACGCAAATACTAAGCTGATAAGTGAACAATGCAAAATGCAAAACAGAAAACATGACCAAGTGATGGCTTAAAACGCATAGCGACAAATATGCTCGAAAAAACAGATACAAAGTGCCCTGACAAAACTGACCAGTCTTGTATCAATATCATCATTTTCTCCAATGATGATGGTTTAGTCTTCATCCTCGATAATCTTTGTACCAAGCAAGACCCTTCAATCCCTCAGGTGGGATCTCCGCAACAGTAACCAGACAGTAGAGCTCTTCCTTTTCATCCTTATCTCATTACTCTTTCGAGCAATACCAACTCTAACCCGTCTAGGGACGCTTCGGATACCCCTAGTCCAGATTTGCTTGTTCAGCTTAACTTGCTGAGAAACTCTAACAATATGAATTCACTTCTAACAATCAATGCTAGAGGAACTAAGACAATTCTCACAATTTTTTCCAGCTACCCTGATAGACAGTCAAAAAGAGCTCCAACTACAACTTAAGCTATCTGATCTTAAGGGGCCTGAAACGTTCAAAGCACAGGGGCAATCGATCAATTGTGCCTCAATCCCAAACTAGTTGGAGTCGACTCTTTTTTTTTTTTTTTGATGATCGAGAAATTCTCGAGAGCTAATGGCGCAGGAGTTGAAACTCGGTTTGGAGCTAGTTGTGGTAGACTCTGCAAACCTTTTATGTATGAGGGTGACTATTGGGCAAATTATAAGTTTTATAAAACTCAGGTCGTCTAAATTCCACGTGCAAATCTCTAACTAAACCAAAAAGGCTCTTGCCAAACACCGAACCAAATGTAAGTGCGACTACATCAATTACAAGGAGCAATCTCAAAGTAGAACGCAAATAAGGCACCTCAGGATAAAGGCCAAATATGGCCATTAGAGCTCTTCATAATGGTAGCGGTTAATCTTAATAAAATATTTTACAATCCAATTAATGGTTGCAAGAACGTAAAGAGAAGGAAGAAAAGACTCCGTTTCATCATAGTACCCGATACTACCTGTAGAAAATTTGGGTACACTCATAAGGGTTGTTTTAAGGCCCAATATGATTATTAGTTAACCCTAATATTTCCTATATAAGTACACTTACAGTGTACAATAAAACATACTCTCAGCAACATTTTTTTACGCTCTTCTCTCTCAATTCCAGTTAGGGTTTAGACTGTGGAATAGGCGGTTGCTCTGACATACCGTGACAACCCCTGCCGACTAGTAATTCCAGCTGCGGTTCGTCCTTTCTTTCAGCATTTAAATTCTCGTTTTATAATTTACGCGCTAAATTAATGTGTTTAGTTTATCGCGTTACTTCATTGGTATCAGAGCCATAGGCTTATTTTCTGGTCCGAATAATATACAGAATAGTTCTAAATTTCTACATGAATCTAGAACTTCATGTTCACTAATTTTTTTTTACGTTTACTATGCTATTTGTCACGACCCAATTTCCCTATAGGCTGTGATGGCGCCCAACATCGCCGCTAGGCAAACCAACTATGGACTTATCCATGTTATTTCTCTTTTTAATAAGTTTCCAAGTAATTAAATTCTATTCATTAAGAAATTAAGGAGTAGAAAATTTAATAAACAAAACGATGATAACTGAGTGGCAATCATAGTGATATAAGTACTCCAAAACCATAAAGTCTACTGCTGTGTGTGTCAAGACCTGGTGTCACAAGTGTATGAGCAACTAGTAGAATATACAAAATTCTAACTACTGTCTAAAATAAAGTAGACAGAAAAAATGATACAAAAATGAGACTCTAGGTATTACAGAACGGCTCAGGAAGCAGCTCACCACTAGGCCTCAGGGTAAGTGCGTGCAGGTAAGACTGCCAGATGCACCTGCCTCAGATCTTGCACGGTTAGTGCAGAAGTGTAGCGTGAGTATATAAACAATATGTACCTAATAAGTATCTAGTCTAACCTCGAAGAAGTAGTAACGAGGGGTCGACATCGACACTTACTATGAGCTAACAATAAAAATACAGAAATTCTAAATAAGCATGAGTTATGTACATAATAATATTAACTCAATAACAAGGAGGAAATAAATAATTCTTTCACTAATGGTAAATCCCAAGTCAGTTTCTGTCATATGAAATTTTAACCTCTCAAGCCATAAAATAATATCAAATATAATTAAACTCCGAGTATTTTCATGCATGATTATGCCGAGGTCATACGGCCCAATCCAGAATAATGTGTACACTGCCGAGGGTCGTGCGTCACGAACCATAAATGTATCTATCTATTGCCGAGGCGTTCGGCCCGCTCCAAAAGAAGAGAGGAGATTTTATGAAGATCTGATTTAAAAGTTATTACAAGGCTAATACACAAAGAAGCACAATTTTTATTAACGGTCAACTAACTCGCCAAAACTCAAGTAAGTAAAATTCCGCCTCTTAAAATTCTTTTATCAAGTTCCAATATAATTTAGGCACTTATATTAACATGTAGGGTGCAAATATTATAAATATTTCATCATTTGGGTCCTAAACTACCTGGACATAAGCATAATTAGTAGCTACGCACGGACTCTCGTCACCTCGTGCGTATGTAGCCCCCACAATTAGAAGCAAATAGTAATTTAAATCACCTATGGGGTAAATTTCCTCTTAAAAGGTTAGAGAAGAGACTTACCTTGTCTCAAAGCTCGCTTTCCGGCCTCAAATTTACTCTAAAGCTTCAACTCCTTGCCGAACAATCCAAAATTAGTCAAATGTTATACAAATTAATCAATACATGTTCAAAAGTTCGTATTCTAACTATTAGAGTAATTATCCAACCTCTATTAGAAGATTCCTAAAATTCAACCCCAGGCCCACTTGCCCGAATTCCAGAAATTTTCAAAGAAATTTGTTACCCATAACCTCACGAATTCAAATATATAATTTTCATTTAATCCCATAACCATTTTTGTGGTTAAATCCAATTTTTATCAAAACCTAGGTTTTTCATCTAAATCCAAAATTATCACAAATTTACATATTAAAATCTACTCATAATCTATGTATTTAACTTACATTGGATAGAAATTACTTACCTCCAATAGCTAGATGAAACCCTCTCTCTAAGAGCTCCAAAATCGCGCAAAGAATATAGTAAATGAACTCAAAATGGCCTAAGTCTCGTATTAAAAAGGACCTCACTGCCTCCAGCATTTCTGCGTCTGCGGACCTGGGGCCGCATCTGCGGCGCCACACCTGCGAAAAAGCCATCGCAGGTGCAGTCCTAGCCCGGGCTGGCTGGCTCCGCTTCTACGGACGGGATCCTGCTTCTGCGGAGGGAGGAGCACATCTGCGGTCTCCTCGCACTTGTGGCCCTTTTATCGCAGAAGCGAGGCCGCTTCTGCGCATGTTTCTCCGCTTCTGCGGACCACTGGCCAAATTCTTAAAGCCGCTTCTACGACCAAGAGCTCGCACCTGCGGGCTTGCAGGTGCGGGCACACCAGAACTGGTGCACCAGCAGCCCCTTTTGAGCTATAACTCGATCCGTGCAATGTCCGAGTAGCACCCGAGGCCCCTTAGTCCTCGTCTAAACATACCGACAAGTTTGTAAACATAAAACGGACTCGATCGCACCCTCAGAACACGGAAAACAACATTAAAACTAAGAATTGCAACCCAAAACCAATAGAATCAACTTATAAACTTCAAATTCTTCCAACTTACTCCGAACGCGCCGATTCATACTTAAACTATTCGGAATGACACCAAATTTTGTGTGTAAGTCTTAAATCTCCATACAGAACTATTCCCAGGCTCGGAATCCCAAACGGACCTTGATAACACCAATACCTACTCCAAACCAAATTTAAAGAACTTTAAAACCTTTAATGCGCCAACTTTCAACTTTTTGCGCCGAAACGCTCTCGGGTCATCCAAAACCCGATCCGAAGATACACCCACGTCAAAAATTATCATACGAACCTATTGGGACCGTCAAATCCCAGTTCCGAGGTCTTTTACTAGAAATGTTGACCCAAGTCAAACTTACCCCTTTAAAGCCAATATTAAGGAACTAAGTGTCCGATTTCAACCTGAACCCTTCCGAATCCCGAACTAACCGCCCCCGCAAGTCATAAAATAGTAAAAGCACATACGGGGAGTCTTGTTTAGGGTAGCGAGGATCTAGAAATAAAAATGACTGGTCGGGTCGTTACATTCTCCACCTCTTAAACAAACGTTCGTCCTCGAACGGGTCTAGAATCATACCTGGAGTGCTGAATATGTGTGGATATCTGCTCTGCATGTCCTCCTCGGCTCCCAAGTAGCCTCCTCGACTGGTTGGCCCCTCCACTGAACTTTTACCGCAGAAATCTTCTTGGACCTCAGTTGGCGAACCTGCCTGTGAACAATGGCAATTGGATCCTCCTCATAACCTAAGCTCTCATCTAGTTGAACCGTGCTGAAGTCTAACACATGCGACCTGTCGACATGATACCTCCGGAGCATAGACACGTGGAAAATCGGATGAACTCCAGATAGACTTGGAGGCAAAGCAAGCTCATAAGCAACCTCCCCAACTTCTCTCAACACCTCAAATGGGCCTATGAACCTTGGGCTCAACTTGCCTTTCTTCCGGAACCTAATGATTCCCTTCACCGACAAGACTTTTAAGAGAACCTTCTCGCCCACCATAAATGATAAATCACCTGCCTTCTGGTCCGCGTAACTCTTCTGTCTGGACTATGCTGTGTGAAGTCGGTCCTGAATCAACTTTACCTTTTCCAAGGCATCCTTCACTAAATCAGTACCATATAACTTAGCCTCGTCGGGCTCAAACCATCCGACGGGCAAACGACATCGCCACAATATAAAGCCTCAAATGGAGCTATCTCGATGTTGTACTAATAACTATTATTGTAAGCAAACTCGGCCAATGGCAAGAATCGATCCCACTACCCTTCGAAGTCAATCACACATGCTTTGAGCATGTCCTCCAGGATCTGAACCATCCGCTCCGACTGTCCGTCGGTCTGCGAATGAAAAGTTGTGCTGAGCTCTACCCGGGTCCCCAACTCACTCTGTACGGCCCTCCAGAAATGCGAAGTAAACTGAGGGCCTCTATATGATATGATGGAAACAGGCACACCATGCAACCGAACAATCACCTGAATATAAATCTGAGCTAACCTCTCTGAAGAATACGTGGTAACAATCGGAATAAAGTGTACCGACTTGGTCAACCTATCAACAATGACCCAAACTGCATCAAACTTCCACAAAGTCCACGTCAACCGAACTACGAAATCCATGCTAATGCGCTCCCATTTCCACTCAGGTATAACCATCTGCTGGAGTAGGCCACCTGGCCTCTGATGTTTGTACTTAACATGCTGGAAATTAAGGCACCTCGCTACATACTCAACTATGTCCTTCTTCATCTGCCGCCACCAATAATGCTGCCTCAGGTCGCGATATATCTTGGTAGCACCTGGGTGAATAGAAAACCAAGAACTGTGTGCCTCCTCTAGAATCTTTTCCCTCAATCCATCAACGTGAGGGACACATAGGCAACCCTGGAGTCGCAAAACACCATCCTCCACGATAGTAACCTCTTTGGAACCACCCTATAGTACCGTCTATCTAAGAACCAATAAGTACGGATCATCAAACTGACAAGCCTTGATCTGCTCGAATAGTGAAGACTGGGCGACGACGCATGCAAGAACACCGCCGTGCTCTGAAATATACAACCTCACAAGTCTATTAGGCAAGTACTGAATGTACAAAGCTAGTGGTCTCTCCTATGCTAGAATGAATGCCAAACTACCCATACTCTCCGCCTTTCTGCTCAAGGCATCCGCAACTACATTCGCATTTCCCGGATGATAAAGGATGGTAATATCATAATCTTTTAGTAACTCAAGCCACCTGCGCTGCCTTAAATTGAGATCCCTCTAAGTGAACAAATGCTACAAGCTGCGATGATCGGTGTAAACCTCAGAGGACACCCCATAAAGATAATGCCTCTAGATCTTAAGAGCATGAACAATCGCGGCCAACTCCAAATTGTGTACAAGGTAATTTTTCTCGTGGGGCTTCAGCTGTCGTGAAGCATATGCAATAACTCGCCCCTCTTGCATCAATACATAACCCAAACCAACGCGTGAAGCGTTGCAATACACAGTATACATCCCGGAACCGGAAGGCAACACCAATACTGGTGCTGAAGTCAATGCGGTCTTGAGCTTCTGAAAGCTCACCTCACACTCATCGGATCATCGGAACGGAGCACCCTTCTGGGTCAATCTAGTCAAAGATGCAACACACTAACACTGGTGCTGAAGTCAATGCGGTCTTGAGCTTCTGAAAGCTCACCTCACACTCATCGGATCATCGGAACGGAGCACCCTTCTGGGTCAATCTAGTCAAAGATGCTGCAATAGATGAGAAGCCATCCACAAACCGATGATAATAACCTGCTAACCCCAAGAAGCTTCTGATCTCAGTCGCCGTGGTAGGACGAGGCCAACTCTGAACTGCCTCAATCTTCCTGGGATCTACCTTAATACCCTCGCCTGATATAACATTCCCCAAGAATGCAACGGAATCCAACTAAAACTCACACTTGGAGAACTTAGCATATATCTTCTGTTCCCGTAAGGTCTGAAGCACCACTCTCAAATGCTGCTCGTGCTCCTCCATGCTACGTGAGTAGATCAAATGTCATCAATAAAGACAATGACAAACGAATCAATATATGGCATGAACACCCGATTTATCAAATCCATAAATGCTATCGGGGCATTAGTCAAATCGAAGGACATCACTAAAAATTCATAATGGCCATATCTAGTCCGAAAAGCCGTCTTCAAAACATCCGAATCCCGAATCTTCAACTGATGGTACCCCGATCTCAAGTCGATCTTAGAGAACACCTTAGCACCCTGCAACTGGTCAAATAAGTCATCAATATGCGGCAACGGGTACTTATTCTTAATGGTAACTTTATTCAACTGGCGGTAATCAATGCACATCCGCATAGTCCCATCTTTCATCTTCACAAATAACACTAGTGCACCCCAAGGCGATACACTTGGTCTGACAAACCCCTTTTCTAGCAACTCATCAAGCTGTTTCTTCAACTCCTTCAACTCTTTCAGAGCTATGCAGTATAGTAGGATAGATATAGGTTGGGTAATTGGAGCCAAATCGATACAGAAATCGATATCATGGTCTGGTGGCATGCCTGGAAGATCAGAAGGAAACACATCGAAGAACTCCCGGACCACAGGCACTGAATCAATCGCCGGAGTCTCTATGGTAATATCCCGAACATAGGCTAGATAAGCCAAACAACCCTTCTCGACCATGTGTTGAGCCTTCAGAAAGGAGATAACCCGACTAGATGCACTGACAGACGATCCCTCCCACTCCAATCTAGGTAACTCTGGAATTGCCAAGGTAACAGTCTTGGCATGGCAATCAAGGATGGCGTGATATGGAGACAACTAGTCCATGCCCAGGATAACCTTAAAGTCGGTCATATCAAGCAACAAAAGATCTGCTCTAGTCTCATAACCATAGAAAGTCATGATACAAGACCGGTAGACCCGATCCATCATAACAGAATCACCCACTGGAGTGGACACATAAACAAGAGTACCCAAGGACTCATGAGGAACTACCAGGAAATGAGCAAACAGAGATGAAACATATGAATATGTAGACCCTGGATCAAATAGTATCGAAGCATCCCTACCACAAACAGAAATAATACTTGTGATCACGGCATCTAAGGCTACTGCATCTGGTCTGACTGGAAAGGCATAGAATTTGACGGGAGTGCCACCTGGCTGGCCTCCACCTCTAGGACGGCCCTACCCACCCGCCCTCTGCCTCTGGGCGGCCGGACGACTGGTGGGGCAATTGGTGCTGTAATCATAGGCTGCTGACCCTGCTGCACTGCCTGGCCCCGAAGCCTGGGGCAGAACCTCCGCACATGACTGAGATCCCCGCACTCGAAACAACCTCTCGGTATGGTGGACTGCTAACCCGAAGTCTGACCCTGATAGCCTGAATACCCACTGGAGGAACCCTGAATAGCTGGTGGGCGGTAGGAACTCTCTGGCATGGCGCTGAAATAAGGTCGCACATGAGCACCCCGAGGAGGCAGCAGTGCTGGATATGTGGGCCTGCTAGACTGACCCCTCACAAACCGACCTCTGCCCCCAGCCAGGGCACCTCTGAACTCTCCAGAATAATGAAATCGCTTATCCCTCGTCGCCTGCTCTCGGCTACATTGGCGTACACCCTCGATCCTCCGAGCTATCTTCACAGGTAGCTCATAAGAAGTCCCCATCTCAATTTCTTGGGCCCTAGTGGCTTGAATACCAAAGTGAAAACCTACAACAAACCTCCGCACTCTCTTCGCGTCGGTAGGAAGTATCATAAGTACATGGAGAGATAACTCAAAAAATCTCGCCTTATAGTCGGTCACCGACATCTGACCATACTGAAGCTGCTCGAACTGAAATCGCAACTCTTCCCTCTGAGAGGGCGGAATATACCTATCTAGAAAAATACGGGTGAACCGGTCCCAAGTCATGGGAGGAGAATCTGTTGGTCTGCCGAGGAGATATGACTGCCACCACCTACGGGCCCTGCCCTCCAGCTGGAAGGTGGTAAAGTCCACCCCGTGGGACTCCAATATCCTCATGTTGTGCAGTCTGTCCCTGCACCGATCAATAAAGTCCTGAGGGTCCTCATGCTGCTCACCCCCAAAGAAAGTTGGATGAATCCTGGTCCATCTGTCCAATAGCTTCTGTGGATTGCCGTCCGCAGCTGGTCTGGGCTTAGGTATAGCTGTTGCAACTGGCTGAGCTCCGCCCACGGGTAGTGCGCCCGGCGTATGATATACGGCAGCTGCATGCCCTGGAGCCTAAGCGGTAGGGGTCTGTGCTCGCCCTCCCGCCTGAGATGTGGCCGGTTCTGCTGGAAATAAACCAACCTGAGTCATAGTATCCATGAACCGCAACATAGGGCCCATGACCTCCTAGAATCCCGGTGCAGACATGAAATCCACCGGGGCTGGCTCTGCTGCAGGCACCTCGCCCTGCTCCTTAATAATAGGATCCTCTACTAGATCCATTGGTGGCATGACTGGAATAACTCTAGGACACCCTCGTTCTCTACCGCGAGCTGGAGCCCTCCCTCGGCCTCTAGCAGCAGGGGTAGCAACTCCTCCTTGATCGGGTACATCTTTCGTGCGCGTTCTCACCATCTGTGAGAGAATAAGAGAAAGATACTTAGCACAACATCAACTGCACGATAGGAGATGAAGAAAGAGTAGTTTCCTAACACCCTATAGCCTCTCGGAGCTAAGTACGGACATCTCCGCACCGATCTGCAAGACTCTATTAGGCCTGCTCATAACTTGTGAGACCTACGTGAACCTAGTGCCCTGATACCATGTTGTCACGACCCAATTTCCTCTATAGGCCGTGATGGCACCCAACGTCGCTACTAGGCAAGCCAACGGTGGACTAATCCATGTTATTTCTCTTTTAGTAAGTTTTCAAGTAATTAAATTCTATTTATTAAAAAATTAAGGAGTAGAAAATTTAATAAATAAAACGAAGACAACTGAGTGGCAATCATAGTGATATAAGTACTCCAAAATCATAAAGTCTACTAGTGTGTGTGCCAAGGCCTTGTGTCACAAGTGTATGAGCAACTAGTAGAATATACAAAACTCTAACTACTGTCTGAAATAAAGTAGACAAAAAAATGATACAAAAGCGAGACTCTAGGTGCTGCAGAACGGCTCAGGAAGCAGCTCACCACTATGCCTCAGGGTAACGGGGGTGCGCGCCGGTAAGACTGCCAGATGCACCTGCCTCAGATCCTGCACGGTTAATGTAGAAGTGTAGCGTGAGTACATAAATAACATGTACCCAGTAAGTATCTAGTCTAACCTCGAAGAAGCAGTGACGAGGGGTCAACATCGACACTTACTATGGGCTAACAATAAAAATACAGAAATTCTAAATAAGCATGAGTAATGTACATAATAATATTAACTCAATAATTAGCAGGAAATAAATAATTCTTTCACTAATGGTAAATCCCAAGTCAGTTTCTGTCATATGAAATTTTAACCTCTCAAGCCATAAAATAATATCAAATATAATTAAACTCCGAGTATTTTCATGCACGATTATGCCGAGGTCGTGCGGCCCAATCCAGAATAATATGTACACTGCCGAGGGTCGTGCGGCTGGAACTTTAGATGCATCTATCTACTGCTGAGGTGTTCGGCCCGCTCCACAAGAAGAGAGGATACTTTGTGAACATCCGATTTAAAAGTTAGTACAAGGCTAATACACAAAGAAGAACAATTTCTATTAACGGTCAAGTAACCTGCCAAAAGTCAAGTAAGTGAAATTCGGTCTCTTACAATTCCTTTATCAAGTTCCAATATAATTCAGGCACTTAAATTAACAAGTAGGGTGCAAACATTACAAATATTTTATGATTTGGTTCCTAAACTACCTGGACATAAGCATAATTAGTAGCTACGCACGGACTCTCATCACCTCGTACGTACGTAGCCCCCACAATTAGAAGCAAATAATTAATTTAAATAACCTATGGGATAAATTCTCTCTTACAAGGTTAGATATGATACTTACCTTATCTCAAATGTTATACAAATTAATTAATACATGTTCGAATGTTCGTATTCTAACTATTAGAGTAATTACCTAACCCCTATTAGAAGATTCCTAAAATTCACCCTGGGCCCACGTGCTCGGATTCTAGAAATGTTCGAAGAAATTTGTTACCCATAACCTCACGAACTCAAATATATAATTTTTACTCAACCTCTTAACCATTTTCGTGGTTAAATCCAATTTTTATCAAAACCTATGTTTTTCATCTAAACCCAAAATTTTCACAATTTTTTGTGTTAAAATCTACCCATAATCTATGTATTTAACTTATATTGGATAGAAATTACTACCTCCGATATTTAGGTGAAACCCTCTCTCTAAGAGCTCCAAAATCGCCTAAGGAATGTAATAAATGAACTCAAAATAGCCGAACTCCCGTATTAAAAAGGACCTCACTGCCTCCAGCATTTCCGCTTCTGCGGACCTGGGGCCGCATCTGCGGTGCCGCACATGCAAAAAAGCCATCGCAGGTACAATCCTAGCCCAGGCTGGTTGGCTCCGCTTTTACGGACGGGATCCTGCTTCTGCGGAGGGTGGAGCACATCTGCGACCTCCTCGCACCTGTGGCCCTTTTATTGCAAAAGCGAGGCCGCTTCTGCGCATGTTTCTCCGCTTCTGCGGACCACTGGCCAAATGCCCAAAGCCGCTTCTGCGGCCAAGAGCTCGCACCTGCCGCCAAAAGCTCGTAGGTGCGGGCACACCAGAACTGGTGCACCAGCAGCTCCTGTTGAGCTTTAACTCGATCCGTGCAACGTCCGAGTAGCACCCGAGGCCCCGAGGCCCCAAGGCCACGTTCAAACATACAAACAAGTTTGTAAACATAAAACGGACTCGCTCGCACCATCAGAACGCGGAACACAGTATTAAAAATAAGAATCGCAACCCAAAACCAATAGAATCAACTTATGAACTTTAAATTCTTCCAACTTACTCTGAATGCGCCGATTTATACTTAAACTACTCGGAATGAAACCAAATTTCGCGTGCAAGTCTTAAATTACCATACAGAACTATTCCCAAGTTCGAAATCCCAAAGGGACCTTGATAACACCAAAACCTACTCCAAACCAAATTTAAAGAACTTTAAAACCTTCAATGCGCCAACTTTCAACTTTTTGCGCCGAAACGCTCCTGCATTATCCAAAACCCGATCCGAATATACGCCAAGTCCAAAATCATCACACGAACCTATTGGGACCGTCAAATCCCAGTTCCGAGGTCGTTTACTAGAAATGTTGAACCAAATCAAACTTACTCCCTTTAAAGCCAATATTAAGGAACTAAGTGTTCCGATTTCAACCCAAACCCTTCCGAATCTCGAATCCCGAATTAACCGCCCCCGCAAGTCATAAAACAATAAAAACACATATAGGGAGTCTTATTTAGAGAAACGGGGATCTAAAAAGTAAAACGACCAGTCGGATCGTTTCACTATTAGGGATGGTTAATTAGTTTAACCTTTTGTATGCTAATTTCTTTCAGTTTAATTGAGATTAGTTTTCAAATCTGCTAAATAAATAAAATAACGTATATGTTAGTTTATCTCTATGAATACATAACTTTGTATATGTTTTTTTTCTGTAAGAAACTGGGATTTGTTGAAATAATCTAAAATTTTATTCAATCATTTTTTTTCCCGTAATTTTCTCGATCAACAATCCAGCTCCCGTCGCCGCCTGAGTTACTCGCCGCGGCTGGTGGAGGTCGTCTAAGAAACGACCAATAAACTTCCTTAGTTTTTTAAGCCATGGAGAGGAAGAAGGTTAGAGAGCCATGGCTTCTCCTTTCTTCCTTCTCTGAAAGGGGGCGGAGCTTGGTGCTCCAATGTCGGACGTCGGCGACAATAAAGAAGAGAGAGTGGCTGGATTTCTCTTTCTCTTTACTAAATACAAATAAAAATGGAGCTTGGTGCTCCATATCCTTGGCAGAAAGAGGAATAGAAAAAAAAAATTAAAGTTTTTTGTTCATCCTCAAAAATGAGGGCGGCGGGAATGAAAAAGAAGAATGAGAAGGGGCTAGGGTTCTTTCATTTTTGTAAGATTCTGAAATAGTATATTTTTTTAAATAAAAAAAAAAAGGAAGAGAAGTTCTTTTAAAAGGTGGCTATCTTTATTAGCCCACGTTCTGTACGTGCCACACAAATAAATGTGGTCAAACCTTTTAAGAAAACAATTTAGTTTTTTTAAGGCTTGGACTTCTTAGTTTAAGTTGGCATAATAAGGAAATTGGGACTTTGTCCATTTTGTTTGGACTAAAGACCCACTTAAAATTGATCTGCATGTGTTGGCAGATTTATGCCATGGGCTTAAGGCTCACTTTAAATGCTGAAGCTAATGGCCTTTTCCTTTCTTTTTTTTTTTAATGCTGGGTAGAATTTAAAAATGGCTACAGGCCTATTTTAAAATGTTTTAGTTAATTTTATTTTGGGCAAATGGCTTAATTAAAATATAAATTAAGTTCTGCACTTGATTTTTAGAATATACATTTAGTATTTATATTTATTTATAAAAATAATAATTAATTTATTATCCCAATTGTTTGAAATGTTAATTACTTTAACATAAGATTTATTTGTTAATGTGTCTAACATTCTTGAAGAGTTAATTTGTTTAACATTAAATTTATTTGTTAATTTGCTTAACATGATTTAAATATTAATTTGTTTAATATTATATTTATTTGTTAATTTGTTTAACATGTTTGAAATGTTAATTGTTTTACATTACTTTTGTTAATTAATTTAACACATACTTTATATTAATTTGTTGAGCATGAAATCAATATTAATTAGCTAATATTAATATTACTTGTTAATTTATTTAACATGTATAATATATTAATTAGTTTAACATTTAAAAAAAATATGTGAATTTATATAACATGTAATAAATATTAATTAGTTTGACATTAATTTTATTTGCATGCTTATATAAGTTATTTGTTAACTTATGATCCATATGGGATTATAAAATCATGATAGATAATTATATTGTCTTAAACATGATTAAGACGCTTAGCTAGATAATTGAATATATTAATTTTTATAATATTTTAATTTTTTGGACGATTATTGGAAACATAGTGATTTTTTGACTCCATGATTAATATATATATTTATTAAATTAATCAATTGATGTTTAGTATCATAATATATATGTATGTTGAACATAGTGCCTTGCGTTATTTTTATATGATCCTTATGATATTTTTTATTTTGTTAAAGAATGACTACTACTACGAAAAATATTGTTGTTGAGCTCAACAAAGGATTGAAACTCAATGGCGATAACTATGAAATCTGGAGCTTGAAAGTCCAGTATGTGCTAGAGGAGCAAGAGGCTCTGGAGGCCATTAACAATGTAATGAATGAGCCTGAGGAAGCCAACATTGCTCAGCATAGGCGTGAGCGTGAAGCCTATGGCAGTTGGAAGAAAAAGAACTCCACTGCTCGCATTACGTTGCTGAGCACCTTGGATGATGACATCCTAAGGGATTTTAAAGTTCACCAAAGAGTTATGGATCTTTGGAATGCTTTGAGGAATAGGTTTGGTACCTGTTCCACTGCAAGGATGCGATCCTTAACGATCAAATTTGATTCATATAAGAAACGCCAAAACATTTAATGAAAACACATCTGAGGCAAATGACAAATATGATTGGGGAGTTGAAAGATGCTAGTTATGTGTTGACTGATGAAAAGCAAATCCAAACTGTCATACGCTCTTTACCTAGTTTTTGGGATCATATGAAAATGCATTTGACCCATAATGAGCGAATCACAACTCTGGAAGATGTCCGCATGCATCTTGAGTTAGAGGAGGAATGACTTAAGGCTGCAAAGCCAATAGTTGAGTTGCACATGGCAACAACCTCCAACACAAAGAGTGATTCAAGAAAAGGAACAGAGGAAAGAAGAGAGGGCCAACTCAAGCTCAGCGAGTTCAGCCTGCTAAAACAGCGAAGACTGAAAAAGGCAAGAATAGACGTCTCAAACGTGTGAATGTTGCTAAAGTGAAATGCTATAATTGTGACAAAAGGGGTCACTATGCCAGGGATTGCTCTGAGCCTCCTAGAAAGGTATTTCGTGATGCTCGAATTAGTGAACTTTGTGTTTCTAGTTCTGTTTTTCTGACTGAATCTAATTCTTTGTGGATTGTAGACTTAGGAGTAACATACCACATAGCCTAGGAACGCAGTGCCTTTGTTGAATTTCAGCGAGTTTCACGTGGAGCAAAATGGGTATATGTGGGAAACAACAATAAAGTTGTTGTTAAAGGGATCAGTACATGCAAGTTAGTCCTACGTGGCAGTCGAGAACTAATACTACATGATGTTCTCTTTGCACCAACAATTCACCGGAATGTTATTTTAGTTTTAGTTTTGCTTAAGCTAAGATTTGACTTGTTGACTTTTGGTTCAACTTTATTAAGTTTTGGTCATGTGACCGGAGGTTTAATTATTATGAATTTGAATTAGGATTCATTTAATAATAATGCTAGTTTTTCTATATTTGTTTCTTTACATTAATATGATGGTGATATAAACATATGGAATGCTAGACTTGGTCATATTGGCCTACAAATAATGCATTAGCAAAAAAAGGTTTGCTTTCCAACATTGAACATGTGGAATTGTCCACTTGTGAAAGTTTTCTAGCAAGAAAATCTACAAAAAAACCTTTTGGTAAGGCGATTAGAGCTGAATATCCTTTGCGACTAGTCCATTCTGACATCTGTGGGCCTATGAATGTTAGGGCTAGGCATGGAGCAAGTTATTTCATCACATTTATTGATAACTTTCCATGTTTCAGTTATGTCTATTTAATTTCTCACAAATCAGAAGCAATAAGTTGCTTCAAATGCTATATGAGTTTAGTGAAAAATCAATTAGACAAGAAGATAAAATCTCCTTGAACTGACCGTGGTCGTGAATACTTATCAACCCAATTTAATGGGTTATGTGATGAAAATGGAATAATTCATCAGTTAACTATCCCAAATACCCTACAACAAAATGGTATTGCGGAGAGAAGAAACTGTCACGACCGCAAAATTCCACCTTAGGAATCGTGATGGCACCTAGTCCCTGGGACTAGGTGTAAGGCCCCGTTAGAATTTTCTAATAATTTAAGGTTTTAAAGTACGACAACGATATTCAGGAATAACGTATTCGAGTATCAAAGGAGACCTATGGGGTGGAACCGCATTATTTTGACATCAAAAGTGTTTCAACGATGTCATTTCTTCGAGTGTAAATGGTATCATATTAAGCAAATGATCTCCAAATTTAGTTTTGATTAAATCCTTAGATCCGTATTGAAATTACGGAGCCATAGCAAAAAGAATCATCGAATTCGGACTTTGTATGAGAGAGTTATTCCCATTCCCGCGTTAGAAAAAATCATTTCCCATCGCCAGCGCTCAGGGTAGCGCGAGGCGCTTTCCCTGGCGCTGGGATTTCTTTCAGCTACTGGAACCAGCACCATAGGCAGCCCCTGGTGCCACCTGTGGCGCTCGAAATGCTATATACTCATTCGGGGTTCATTTTACCCCATTTTTCTTGGCCGAACTTTGGGGTTTTCCTCCACCCTCTCAAGACCTCCAACTCCCCCCATCTTCAAGGTGAGTAATCCCTAATAATTTGGTGTTTCATTCCATCAATTCTACCCTAAAACTAACTCAATCCTCCATAAAATACATAGATCTTCAAGAAAGTTTTTCAAGAACTCAAAGGAGGGTTTTGCAAGATTTCTTCCAAAAGGTAATTCTACACCCTTAGACTTACATGTATGGATATACTATGAGAATATGAGTATGAATTAAGTATTGAAACTTATGGGATGGTGATTGGAAGCCACTAGTGCTTAAACTAGATTATTGAATGTTGTAGAGATTTTGTAATGAGTTAATTAGTAAAATTTGGTGGATGTGAGTTCATTGATGATTACAATGGTGCTAATAATGTAGTTAGTGGATAAAGGATGTTGTAGTATCTCATGTTGGTAGGAATGAGGGATTGTTGGATGAAAAAATACCATTACTAGAGGTAGTTGAGTGTTATGCACTCTAGGTGTTTGATAAAATGCCAAAATGACCAAAACAAACTGGAAATGTTTACTAATATTGGTCCAATTGAATTGTGTTGATGTAGATTGAAGTTGTAAGAGTAGTGGGAGGTTTTAGTATCATTAAAGAGCTCCATCAAGGTATGTTGTCTAAACTTCTTTCATAGAATTGAATTCCATGATGCTCTTGTAAGTCCCGAGTTATTCTTTATAAATCAATTATTCCGAATAAGCTTTGTGTTGAAAGGTATATATATTCAAAATGTATTTCAGATGCTCTTATCATATGATGTTATCCTTCGGTAATGTGTTCAAAGCATGAGTTGGGTATAAAAATGTTATGACTCCAAGTAGTGTTTCAAGTGAAGGCTATTATGCCAAATTGTGTAAGAAGTCTCAATGTACATAAGACTCTTATTTTCTCATAGGTGTACTAAAAGTCGTGATTAGAGATTCTTTGTTGTCGATAATCTATAAAGATGCTTGAAAGTGAAAGTAGTGAATTAAGGATATAAAGTGTAGACACCGTGCCAATAATGAAGGTTATGATTATGGCCAATAGAGCCAATGAAATGAAATGAAATGATGTGTGAACTATGATGATGAGTCTTGAAAGTAATGAAATGAAAGTATGGAATATAAGATACGGCCACCATTCCATGAATGAAGAATAATATGTATGGCAAAAAGGGAGCCAATGAATAATGATGTTGTAAGTAATTGAAAGTACTAATGAAGTGATAATATGAAGATGAAATATGGTTATTTGCCTAAATGAGAATTATGAGGTGTTGTATGTCCCAATGGTTTCAACTATAGTTGTATGCTTCTGAAAAAAATGTATATAAATGACTTCTATGTTAAGTCCTCAAGAATCATGAACTTAGCTAATAACCTCAATACGTCAAGTGAGTGAATAACAAGATGAAAGGGAGATGTCATATGCTAAATGATGATGAACCTTAAGAAAAGAAATTGGGCTCATGTGCCAATGAAATTCACTTATTGATTCACCATGTATGTGCTATGTTTTTCCATGATGAGCATGAACATGAAGTGCTCCAATGATCCGGGAACTTACGACCTTAATGTAATGTTAATCATGTCGCTTTGAGTTTATATATGGTTATATGCATAATGATATGTTATGAAACGCATAGGTATATTATGTTATGAAATCTTGTGGACGGTCTATGAAACGCATAGGTATATTATGTTGTGAAATTCTGTGGATGATCTATGAAACGCATAGGTATATTATGTTATGAAATCCTGTGGACGGTCTATGAAATGCATAGGTATATTATGTTATGAAATCCTGTGGACGGTCTATGAAATGTATAGGTATATTATGTTATAAAATCCTGTGGACGGTCCATGAAACACATAGGTATATTATGTTATGAAATCCTGTGGACAGTCTATGAAACGCATAGGTATATTATGTTATGAAATCCTGTGGATGGTCTATAAAATGCATAGGTGCATTGTGTATGAGATATATAGGTATACAGTATGAATAAACACTATGGAAGATTATATAATGAAATCCTGTGGACGGTCTATGAAACAGATAGGTATATTATGTTATGAACCTGTGGACGGTCTATGAAACACATAGGTATATTATGTTATGAAATCCTGTGGACGGTCCATGAAACACATAGGTATATTATGTTATGAAATCATGTGGACGGTCTATGAAACGCATAGGTATATTGTGTTATGAAATCGTGTGAACGGTCTATGAAATGCACAGGTGTATTATGTAAACAAACAATGTGAACGGTCTATGAAACGCACAGGTGTATTGTGTAAGTAAACACTGTGAACGGTCTATGAAACGCATAGGTGTATTGTGGAAGTCAACAGTGTGAACAGTCTATGAAACGTACAGGTGTATTGTGTAAGTAAACACTGTGAACGGTTTATGAAACGCACAGGTGTATTATGTAAGTAAACACTGTGAACGGTCTATGAAATGCACACGTGTATTATGGAATTCAACACTGTGAACGGTCTATGAAACGTACAGGTGTATTGTGTATGTAAACACTGTGAACGGTCTACGAAATGCACAGGTGTATTGTGTAAGTAAATACTGTGAACAGTCTATGAAATGTATAGGTGTATTGTGTAAGTAAACAATGTGAACAATCTATGAAACGCATAGGTGTATTGTGAAAGTCAACACTGTGAACGGTCTATGAAGTGCACAGGTGTATTGTGTAAGTAAGCACTATGAACGGTCTATGAAACGCACATGTGTATTGTGTAAGTAAACACTGTGAACGGTCTATGAAATACACATGTGTATTGTGTAAGTAAATACTATGAACGGTCTATGAAATGTACATGTGTATTGTGTAAGTAAACAATGTGAACGGTCTATGAAATGCACAATTGAAATTTATAGGTGTAAGATAAGAGAGGGATATGGACGGTCTAGTGAGATGCATTGTTAACGCAGACATTAGGTACTACTTTCATTGGCCTTGTTTGTACATGTTGTTTCAATTACTTTATATTATGTATTCCACGCATAGTTCATATGGCTCAGTTAATGCTAAACGAAGTTTAAAATGATGTAAGCATAACGAGACTTGAAATGTGAATCTATGGGATATTTCGTAGTTCTTGATGTACTTTGTATGCCTCTTATTTGAATTACCATGATTTCATATGTTGTTTTGTTTGCCTTACATGCGAGTACTATTCCATATGTACTCACGTCCCTTTTGCCGGAGGGCGCTACATCTTTTAATGGATGCAGGTATACTTCTACAAGATGATATGGATCTTTGATAGGGATCTTTAGCGCAGCAGATTATGGTGAGCCTGCTACAATTCCAGTGGGTATTCGAGTCTAGTTGGTTTTATGTACTTAGGTGTCTATTGTCATAGAAGCTCCATGTACACTGTGGGTCATGCACTTAATTTTTGAGTTTTTTCATGTATTTATGTTCACAGATATTTATGAAGCTATGTACCCATCACGAGAGAAAAAAGAAAAAAAAATTTATGGGCCATTGAGCCAAATGTATTCAATATGAAAGTCAAGATATAATTATGTTATGGTAAATCATGCATGAGTAATTATGAGAGGTTAATGTAAATTAGGCTTGCTCAACTGGGTTTACTCAGTTGAGCACCAATCGCGCTCCCTGAGTTCGGGGCATGACACTAGGTAAGCCTAACACATGCTGAGAATTAACAGAATTTAACTAACTTACTACAAAGCATTAGTTAATAACTAAAATAACATAGCTGAACAAACATCAGTCCTACAATCTCAATGTCGGCAGTACAAGTCATAAGCTTTTCTAAGACCAACTAGGGTGTCAAGTACATCACTGTCCCGGAATAATAGCAAATAGTGGAAATGAATGACAACAGAAGGTGACTCCGGGGCCTGCGAACGTCAAGCATGAATACCTTAAAGTCTCCAGCCACGCAGACACAACTCTCCAAATCAACACGATCAGAAGTACCTAGATCAGCACAAAAATGTGCAGAATCGTAACATGAGTACACCACAACGGTACCGAGTAAGTATCAAAACTAACCTTGGTGGAGTAGTGACGAGGTAAGTCGAGACAATTACTAGACATAAAATTTGTGCAAAATATTAACATAAATCGAACAATGGAAAGAACATCAATGTAATGCCAACAACGTAGAGATTATTAATATAAAACTAACAAAGGAATAATAGAAACACAATTGGCAACAAGCAGTAAATGGGTAGTGAAGCAGCAACATATTCTGAACACAAATGAAATATGGATGAACTCAATTAAGAAAATAGATGACAATTCAAAGGAACAAATCGTTCCCAACACATGACTTACAACATGAATTACCCCGGGGCACCACGCCTCGTAACCACAAATCATGAGCCACAATTCCAAATCTTACACGTATGGCACCTTGTGCCCACAATAACAATCACCTTTGTACGACAAAGTCCTCATGTCACCATGTACATTGTATCCGTGTCAAATATCAAATAAAATATTTGAAAGATTTATTTAAATACAATAAGTCATGATAACAAATCTTGAATACGGTAAGGCATCAAATGAGATAATGAGTTTATTTTAGAAATCAAATAAAGTAAAATAAAATATTGTTTATACAAAATAGAGTATCAAATGAGTTTAGTTAGTAATGAATAAAATAAAGGAAAATAATATTTTTAAACAAAGTAAAACATCAGATAAATTAATGAATTAAATATAGAATTTGTTAAAGTAAAGCGTGGTAACAATTTTAAGTAAAGTAAAACATCAAATGGATAATGAGTTTTATTTGAGAACCATTTAAAG
Organism: Nicotiana tabacum; assembly: GCF_000715075.1. Lineage (NCBI taxonomy): Eukaryota > Viridiplantae > Streptophyta > Magnoliopsida > Solanales > Solanaceae > Nicotiana > Nicotiana tabacum. The sequence goes on from NC_134092.1 coordinate 47,717,873, forward strand.
TAGGCATGATAACAATCTAAATATAGTAAAGTACCGAGTGAGATGACGAGTTTCATCTTAAGAGTCACATAAAGTAAAGCATGTTGACAATTTCTTTATTTAAAACCGTTATGTTACCAACAACTCAACAAAATATAAGATGATGACCCCCCCATAATAAATTCATCTTGACAATTAATTCACCAAGTAAAAACGGAGGCAAAAATTAGCACAAAGTAACACAACAAATCATGTAGAATGCTTGACTCGCACAAGAAGTCACTATCGTTCCAATACTAGAATAACAACGGTCAACCAAATACGATAAAAAATACAAGTGAAATGATTTAAGGAAAAAAAATAACCGTCCAACCGATAAACCGTTCCAACATAGAATGTACCATGAGAATCACAACCAAGAATAACTTTACTGTCACAAACAATTACAACATATACATTCGTTGCAACGTGCAACCCGATCCCACCTATATCATATCATCCGTCCTTATCTCTCCATATCATATCTTTCCATATTTCATTGCGGCGTGCAACACGATCCCAATAATATTAAATTATTAACATAAACAACTCAACAACAATATTTATGAGATATCAACACTAAAGAAGATGAAACGTATGAAACATTAAATAATAACCGATACAACGGAGAATATCCAACACCTCGAAATCCCAAACAATATGAGTTAAACGAACAAACTACAACCAACTATGGCGTATCACAAAATTAAACGCAATAAAGGAGCTAAATAAAGAAAGTCACAAAGCGGATAAAATAATTATATAATAGCTTACAAAATATCAAATAGCAAGTGATGACAGTTCATAAATAAAAATACGGTTATAAAGAATCAATTAACAAGTAAGGCATGTAACAAAAAAAGACATGAATTCAACAAGTAATTGCAATTAACAATTAAAGCATATAAGAGTAGACTTGACAATAAAAGGTAGAACATGTACTAACAACTTCAATTTAATGCATGAACGAAGCCTAAGAGTCTAAACCGATCAAATACCATATATAAGACCGTGTACACACTCGTAACCTCGTGTACACGTCTTCCACGTAATTCAAATAGTACGATGAACCCAAATCCCAAGGGGTAGTTTTTCCGACACAAAGTTAAGCAAGATACTTACCTCAATTAGGTCAAATCAATAATCAAAATAGATTTTCCTTTAAAATTCACCTCACCTCGACTCAAATATAGCCAAAAATGACTTAATAATATTAAACAGTGCAAGAGAAACCAATTCCAATTAACAAAGATATGATCTTTATACAATTCTCTAAAAGTCAACAAAAATCAGCCACGGGCTCACCCGATCAAAACCCTAGTCGAAGGGTAGGTCTCGACTACTCATAGCCCCACAAGTTCATATATGTAGTTTGTTTTCAAATCCGAGTCCAATTAAATTCTAAAATTACAAATTTTTATTTTTCAAAACATAGACAAAAATCCCTAAATGTTTCCTTCAAATCCCATGATTTTGATGTTAAATCTCTTAAATAATCATGTAATATAATTGAAAATTGATTAAAATCACTTACCCAATAGTTTGGTATGAAAATCTCTCCATAAAATTGCCTCCCACCGAGTCTAGGGTTCAAATTATGATAAAATGAAGCTAAGTCCCGAAATACTCAGCTATAAACAAGTTGCAGATGTCGCATTTGCGACCTGGGGTTTGCATTCGCCCGCAATTGCAGAAAAGGATTGCAAAAGTGAACCTAGCCAGATCTGCTAATGTCGCATTTGCGACAATAAACTTCGCAAATGCGCATGTGTTTCCCCCAGCGGCTCGTCGCAAAAGTGACTCTAGTACTGCAAAAGCGAGCCTCCAATCTCCGCAATTGCGATACAATCCTCGCAAATGCAAGGTCTCTTCCCTAGAAGCCTAGATTCGCAAAAGTGAGAATGACCTCACAAATGCGGTTGTCGCATTTGTGACCAAAACACCACAAATGCGACTGAACCAACATCAACACACAAAATTCTAACCAAACTAATCCGAAACTCACCGAGCCCTCGAGGTTCCACACCAGACATTTACACAAGTCTAAACATATCATACGAACTCGCTCACACGATCAAAACATCAAAATAACCTTCGGAACCACGAATCAGACAATAAAACGCATGAAAATCACAATGAACTTCAAGAACTTCTAGAATTGCAAACTAGCGTCTAAATCATATCAAACAAATTCCAAATGATACCAAATTTTGGAGACAAGTTAAAATAGCAAAACGGACCCATTTCAAGTCCCAAAACCAAAGTCCGAATCCGATAGCCATAAAGTCAAACCATGGTCAAACTTAGGAAAATTCTAAACCTTTAAATTTCTAACTTTTGGCATAACAAGTCAAATCAACCTAGGCACCTCCGAATTCAATTACGGGCATACACCGAAGTCCAAAATCACCGTACAAACCCAACGGAACCATCAGAACTCTGATCCGAGATCAAATACGTAAAAAGTCAAACTTGGTCAACTCTTCCAACTTAAAGCTTCTAAAATGAGAATCACTCATCCAAATCAATCCAGAACCACTCGAAAATCAAAATAAATGATACCCACAAGTCATAATACATCATGTGAAGCTATTCGTGACCTCAAACCTTTGAACAAAGTGCAACTGCTCAAAACGACCAGTCGCGTCGTTACATTCTCCCCCACTTAAACATATGTTCGTCCTCGAACGTGCCAGGAGTCATTCCAAAGCTATCAAATCAGTGCATGAGCTCACCAAACATATTCCTCCGGGTGATCACACGTCACCCCAATCAATGTAAGCCTGACAACAGAACTTAATTGAAGTTCTTACTTCATCCTTAGCCCATAAACCTTAGAACCCAATCCTCAACATCTGAAACTCATCATAAGACCCCGAATCTTGCATCAATACATTGTATAAGCCTGAACAAGATGAATCAAGGACTTAACCCAAGGTATAATCACATGATATTCCCCATAACTCATATGCCCGTGGCAATAACTTCCGACCACTATAACGGCCCAATAACAATCTCGGTGTTGGTAATACACTTTATGTCAAATAAAACCTCATTTTGGACCTTCGCAATGCTGCTAGTGATAAAAGAAACATGTAGAAATTCATAATCACCCATGAAATCAATTAGTCAAGAAGCTCTCTTGTCCGATAAGGACCATTGCCCAATTCTGAGCGAAAATATTGTATCATTCTTCCAAACACTCCTCATCTCGATGTGATAGTGCAAATCTCGGGTCTAGAAACCTCATCTCAGCCAATACAAGTAGCCCAACTGACAAGTCACACCAAAACCACGTGGATTCTCATACAACACGGTGCATACACCAAACAAGAAAATAACTCAGATATGCCCCAAAAATAGAAAGAAAGCAAGGTACGAGGACTGTCTAACAAGTACAACATATATAACAATAAAAGTATAATTTCATTAACTCATCCCACAAAGGGAAAATAAAACACGAAATAAACACAAGGAAGGATATCTCACATAACTCTATTTCGGCGCGTAACCCGATCTCAAATATATCAATCCACACAGGGATACCCATAGAGCCAAAATGATCGGGCTCACTAATCACATGTATGCCAAAATCAAGCACGATAGAGTGCACAAATATAGTTGTGGAAAGATGAATAGGAATAATACAATATGGAGAAAAGCATGCACAACTAAAGTGCAATAAGAAAATCAACATCACGAGGGCCATCTCGCCCATATTGCCATAAGGCCTGAACGAGATTACAAAATGCATGCGAATAATCATATAACCTCAGAACCCATCATAGCATAAGAGAGAAGCACATAACATAGACTGGGGCACGAATAATATCCATTATGCCCGAAAATATACCCACGATAGCAATCACGTAAGAGTAACCAAACCTGATCTGATATAAAATACACATTCTCACCAGGCTTACAAATAGCCCCCAAACCAATTCTGATCATCCTCAAATAGGTAAATAACCCTCCAAAAGTCCATATCAACCTATCCATAACACATACCATCAGTTATCCAGTCCTTAACATTTCTTCACAATCCGCAATCAAGGAATAGTCTGCCTACGAGGACATCCAGCCCCATAACCTCATGTATACCATAATTTCCATACCCGATCTCAACTTTGCTACTCAAATGACTGATACATCACTCATACTCTATCATCTTACGAAAAACACCCACATAGATCTTCCGTTCCACATAGCTCTCACGACCCTAATTTCCTACCTTGGGATGTCGTGATGGCACCTTGTCTCTAAGACTAGGTAAGCCTAACACATGCTGATTTAATAACATAATTGAACTATTTAATCATTTATCATAAACCATTAAATAACATACATAGCCGCAAGCGGCCAATAGTTATACAGTTCCCAAAATCGGTAGTACGGAGTCTTAAGCACTACTAAAACACACTAGAATTTCTAAACACAATACCATTTTGAATTACAATTTATCAGTAGCCTAATAAAGTAAGATGGTGACTCCGAGGCCTGCGAACGTCATGTAGGTATACCTTGAAGTTTCCTGCCGTGCAGACACAACTCTCAACAACATAATCAAAATACCCGGATCTGCATAAAAATGTGTAGAAGCATAGCATGAGTACACCACAATGGTACCAAGTAAGTGTCAAGCCTAACCTCGGTAGAGTAGTGACGAGTCCAGGTCAAGACACCTACTAGACATAAAAACCTGTTCAAGATATACATAAGCTAACAATGGAAAGAACATCAATGTAAGACCAACAGTGAAAATATTATTGATTTATAACCAACAATGAAGTAATAGAAACATAAATGGCAACAAGTAGTAAATGAGTAATAAAGAAACAACATAATCAGAACGCCGATGAGATGTAAATGAAATCAAATAAGGAAAAAATGGATGACATCTCAAATAATCAAATCGGTCCCAATGCATGGACTTACAACAAGAATTACCCCGAGGCACCACACCTCATAAACCACAAGTCATGGACCACAATTTTCAAATCTTACACATATGGCACCTCGTGCCCACAATAACAATCACATTCGCATGGCAAAGCCCACGTGCTACCATGTACTTTGCAACCGTGATAAATATTAATTTAGATGAACGAAAGATATATTTAAACACCATAAAATATAATAAATTTTTTGAATAAAGTAAGGTGTCAAATGAAATAATGAGTTTATTTTATAAATCAAGTAAAGTAAAATAATATACAATTTGTACGAAACAAAATGTATGATGGGTTTAGTTTAGAAATCAATAAAATTGAGTAAAAGTATCATTTTTAAACAAAATAAAACATAAGTTAAATTAACGAATTAAATATAGAATTTATTAAGGAAAAACATGATAACAATTTTAAATACGATAAACATCTAATAGGGTGATGGGTATAATTTGAGAACCCAATTACAGTGAAAATGCGATAACCATTTAGAATAATAAGGCACCGAGTGAGATAACGAGTTCTATATTAAGAGGCACATAGAATAAAGCATGTTAATAATTCTTTTATTTAAACCATTACGTTACCAACAACTCAACATAATATGATAAAGTGACTCCACGCAATTAAATTCACATTGACAATCAATTCACCAAGTTATAACGGAGGCACATATTGTTGTGTTAAAGTAATACAACAAATCACGTAGAATGCATGACTCACACAAGAAGCCATAATCGTTCCAACACCAAGATAACAACGAATAACCAAATATAATCAAAATGCGGATGAATGAATGAAGGAAGAATAATGACTGTTCAAATCAACAAGTTGTTCCAACATGGAATGTACAATGAAAATCACAACCGAGGTAGCGCCTCGTATTCACATTTCACAATTTCAATCACAATCTTTACTTATATCACCGCGTGAGCCTTACATTTAGTTTTGAATTTTTTTTTTCCGAAATAGTGACACGCGTTTTAGCCCACCTTATCTCACCGCGTGGCTTCAAGTAGTTCCCCTACTAGCAACACGCGTAGCAAGCCCACCTTATCTCATCGCATGCGTATCAACCCCTAGCCTTATACTACCGCATGCGTATCAATATCACAACACAATCACAACTTGCACCACAAGTGCCCATATGCCACAACTTGCCACAAAGTCAACAACACCAATATTTCCATAACAAATAGCCCATGGCTCAACCACAATGTGTACAAGAATTTCAACAATAACAAAATTAATGGGAATGCTCAACAAGGAAAGGTATCTCAACAATTTACAACTTTGCCTCAATGTGATAACGGCTATTAAAACTTCGACACCAATAACTCAACAAGATGATATTCCACGAAATAATAACTTCAATTAAAAGTGATTCAACAATTAAGAGGTAACAAGACAATAAGGAAGGCAATAACTTCAACTAAAGCATATAAGAGCAAAATAACAAGTAAGAGGTAGAACAAGTGCTAACAACGTCAAATAGAGCATGTAAGAGTAGATTAACAATGAGAGATATAATATGTTATGACAATTCAATAAAAGGTATGGAAAGAGTCTGGATAATCTAAACTAGTCAAATTCCACATATAGCCCGTGTACCCACTCGTCACCTTGCATACACGGCTTTCACATAACACAAATAACATAATCAACCCAAATCCTAAGGGGTAGTTTCCCCTACATAAAGTTATGCAAGATACTTACCTCAACTAGGCCAACTCAACGCTCTGAAATAGCTTTTCCCCTAAACTTTGCCTCCACACGACTCAAATCTAACCAAAAATGACATAATAACATCAAACAATGCAAGAGAAATCAATTACAATAAATAAAGCTATGATCTTTACATTTTCCCCCAAAAGTCAACAAAAGTCAACGACGGGCCCGCCTTGGATTCCGAATCCAAGCTTACTCGAGCGAAGCCCAAACCAATACAATCTCACACGAATAAAAACCGACTAAATCAGAGTCCGATAGCTCAACCGATTCGCCAAAACATCGCTCTTCGGTGTTCATAACCCAAAAGTCCAACCCACACTAGTTGGGTCCCATATCTCCCGAAATACTCCTCCAAAACTCGCCAAATTCGAGTATGTTGTTCTATTAATATAGGAAAATAAGACCCCAAAAGGAATCGAAAATAAACACCTCTAACTTATTTTTAATATTTTAAAATTTAGGACATAACCCTAGGTCTTGATTCAAAAAATTAAATGGGTTTTCAGTTAAAATCATAGATTAAAGCTTAAACCAAGGGATTGAATCAAAGGAAAATGCTTAGGTTATGGTTTAGACCTTACCCCATGGAAGAAACTTGAAGAACATCCTTGAATTCTCCCAATCCCAAACTTTCAAGATGAGAAAAACTCTAACAACATTAATAACCAAAAATGCCCAGTTGTTCTGCCTCGTTTCTTATGCCAATCAATCCCGAAACTCGCTTTTAATGCCTCCAATGGATTTCTCATGAAATTCCAGTGAAGTTAGGCTTTTGAATCACTCTAATTGACCTTATAATGAAGGAGATATGTTGGTTTCAATATTTGAAAATAGTGTAGATTTTAAAACACGAATTCAGTGGAAGTTTCGTAATTAATCTGAAAAAATGGTAACCCAATTCTTAGTAAAATGACCATAAATTCCTCATACGATGACGAAACTTGATGGTTTCAGTTGCTATGGTTCCGAATTTACGATACAGATATAATAGTTTAGTCGAAACATGAATCAAAGACCATTTGCTCAATATGATAACCTTTATGCTCAAATCAATGTTGAAACCGAAAACAATCACCATACAACCCAAACTTATCCAAAACTCATTGAAATTTAACCAAACTTTGTGGACATGTCCAAAATTATCATACAAACTTATTGAAATAATTTAAACCCGACTGCGAGTCCATTTACCCATAAGTCAAACTTTGATCAACTCTTCCAACTTAAAACTTCTAAAACGAGAATCATTCTCCCAAATTAATCCCGAACCACTCAAAAACCAAAACCAACCATACACGCAAGTCATAATACATAATATGAAGCTACTCAAAGTCTCAAACCACCTAATGGAATGCTAAAGCTCAAAACAACCGGTCGGGTCGTTACAATAGCAAAACCTGAACCTCAGATGCCCAAAACCAGGCGATCACCGTAACACTAGTCAAGCATCCGCAAGTCAAAATACAATGTGCCTCCTAAAATGCACGATCTTCTCATGCGATATCCAATAGTTCCAGCATTCTCTTGACTTCTGAAATCGTCCATGCCATATAGGACTCGTGACCCCATCCAGGAGAAAACCTTAATGCACAACATATTTCTTATGCCAGTAGCATACATCCGACTCAAGCCGTGGTCGACACCATCGAGAACTCTCCGAGACCCATCCGCACATAACTAAGCCATCAGAACTAAATCTCCCCAACACAACCGATTCACGCAAATCGTCAAACCCAAGGGTACTGCTACAAAATACTGGTAAAGCATTACCACCCCAAAATAACCAATTACCTTTATTGCTATGTTGACCCAACACCACCGAGCTGACCCTTTTCTTCGAATCCCCCTCGACTTTTCTTCAGGCTAACACTTCTCCTTGTCGATACACTATGCTCCCAAACCAAATCTCACTACAGGAGATCCTAGCACGAACCACATAGCCCGAAAGCCCATAAACCGTGGTATTTCTTCTAAAGCACCCAACAATGCCACAACCGAGATACCCACTCTAAAGAGTCCTTCTGTGAATCCGAAGCTGTTTCTCTAACCTCTATGATACTGAAATGTAGAATTAATAATGATATAGAAATATCGCAAGTCCCAGCACTATCCTATGCCATATACAATTCCGGGGAACCCTTCAATACCACATATACACCTCAGGCCAAAACTAATATAATACATGACCATGCAATTTGATCGTCGATAGTGGACTCCCCCACTTGGCGCGAAACCGTATGACATAATAACCAATGATCCACGATACCAACCTTCATAGCTCATACAACACCAATCATAAGATACCTCAAATCATCTACTAAGTGCATGTCCATCCTCGTGGCAGTCAAACTCGTTTCCTCAAGTGCCTTGAATGACAACATGTACCTTTCACTGAATAGAAGTCCCTTACAAAACACATAGTCTCTAATGATCCGAGATACCCACTCGGAAGAGTCCTTTTGTGAATTCGAAGCTGTTTCTCTAACCTCTATGATACTGAAATGTAGAATTAATAATGATACAGAAATACCGCAAGTCCCAACACTATCCAATGCAAATCTCATACCTTAGCCATATACAATTCCGGGGAACCCTTCAATACCATATATACACTAATCATAAAATACCTCAAATCATCTACTAAGTGCATGTCCATCCTCGTGACAGTCAAACTCATTTCCTCAAGTGCCTTGAATGACAACATGTACCTTTCACTGAATAGAAGTCCCTTACAAAACACATAGTCTCTAACGATTCGAGATACTCACTCTAAAGAGTCCTTCTGTGAATCCGAAGCTGTTTCTCTAACCTCTATGATACTGAAATGTAGAATAATAATGATACAGAAATACCGCAAGTCCCAGCACTATCCAATGCAAATCTCAGACCTTAGCGATATACAACTCCGAGGAACCCTTCAATACCATATATACACTAATCATAAAATACCTCAAATCATCTACTAAGTGCATGTCCATCCTCGTGGCAGTCAAACTCGTTTCCTCAAGTGCCTTGAATGACAACATGTACCTTTCACTGAATAGAAGTCCCTTACAAAACACATAGTCTCTAATGATCCGAGATACCCACTCGGAAGAGTCCTTTTGTGAATTCGAAGCTGTTTCTCTATCACGACGACTAGGCAACCAATAAAAGTTTCCCAAACTCATACTCACCAACCAGATACAAGAACCCGTTGCATCCCACACTTGAAAAACTAAAGATCTACCAACATGCCCACGTCCTCAGTTTAGCAAAACCTCAAGACAATGATCGAGCATCCATGGCCCCCTCGTAGTCCATCTGCATCATCACAAACTATCGGTGCATAGCTGATATCGAGTGTGCAATATCATACACGAGTGGATGTAAAGGAATATAAGAAGCATGCTTCAAGCTAAATCAATGCCGCACGATAAGGAATGAAAGAAGTGGAATTTCCTAATAGTTCTGTAGCCTCTCGAAGATAAGTACAGACGTTTCCATACCGATCCGCAAGATTCTACTAAACATGCTTGTGACTCGTAGAACCTATGAACTGTTACACCCCATGTTTTTGCACGTGAAAGTACGCCATAAGTAAATTGATGAAAGCTCGGAAATAAGATATTATATCCCGCATTTTTGTACGTTAAAGTTTCATCATAAGTTAATCGACGTAAGTTCGGGAATGAGATTATTTTGAGATTATAAGCATTATGCTATTTCAAACAAGTGATGTGTAAATTCGTGAAGGTGAGAGGGTAAGCAAATCAAAGAAAATGAATATCATCAAAGTTTAAAATGTTGGGATAAAATACGGCCCGAGCTAAAATATCCGATATTTATGGACTAGTGTCATACAAGGTACCACATGACCATGATAGTAGGGTACATAAAGTGTGTTAAAAGTGAGTAGTATTTTAAGTAATTTGAGATAATTCTTAATTATGTGGAAAATTGGGTAATTAATGATATTTGGGGGAAGATTAGACAATTAAATACGTATTCACTTGGATAGGCTTTAATCCCCCCCCCCCCAAAAAAAATGTGGCAGCAAGCCACACTAGGATATATGACTCTTAAGTCCTGGGGATTATGTGGCAAGATTAAGAAAATGTGGTTAAGCCACCACATAAGGTGGGGCCCACATCAATTCTAACAAAAGTCATCTCTAAATTAAAAGAGATGCATATGTAACGTAAGATTTTCATAAGTATCTTCAACAAAGATTAGAAATTCAATAAGATTCTCATGGTATCTTCAACGAGATTAGCAATTCAACAAGAATTCATCCGAGACTATTTAGCATAATTGCAACGAGATTTTACGATTATAAGGGAGTACGGTGCATTCTTTCTCAAGAATATCATACGGATATTTCCCAACTTCGATCCGCCATTACGCGTTGTCGCAATCAACAGTGTTAAAGAGATTGTCAAGAGAATCGGTTCAGGTATGTTAAGGCTATCCCTTCTTTCTTTTGGCATGATCCATACGATACAAATGAAACGAGTAAATGCACAATTTCTATAACGACTATATTCAGAGAAATATTAGGGGTGTCTATATTCTTGATTTCCCATGTGAATTATTATTATATCTTCTGTTCATGGGTCTCAGAAAAATATGTATTTGATAAAATTTATCTGACAGGCATATTATTTTTATGACATTCTGAGAAAATCTTATTAACGTATTTCTTAAGGCATATTATTTTTATGACATTCCGAGAAAATATTATTAACGTATTTCTTAAGGCATATTATTTTTATGACATTCCGAGAAAATATTATTAACATATTTCTTATGCATTTCATGCATTTATATATATACATTGACACATGACCAGATGGCGTTATATACACGTATATATGTATATTATATGTATATGGGGTATGGGAAAAAGTTACGGCGTTATATACGCACCACCACCTGATCAGCTGGTATACGTTGATGATTTGCCCACAATGGCCGAAATGATATGATGGGATGCCCTCAGTTGCTTGATGATGTTATGAACACATATACCTATGTATGGTATGGCATTTATATGCATATGCATGACATTATAAAAATGAAATTATTCACAGAGCTATGAAGACATACATGTCGAGTCTTTTACTCCATATTTCTCTCATATCTATTATTTACTGATTTTCATTCCTTACGTACTCGGTACATTATTTTTACTGACGTCCTTTTTGCCTGGGGACGCTGCGTTTCATGCCCGCAGGTCTCGATAGACAGGTCGAGAGTCCTCCAAGTAGGCGATCAGCTCAGCGGAAGATGTTGGTGCACTCCATTTGTTCCGGAGTTGCTTATGTGGTCAGTATGATTAGAACATGTACTGGTTTGTATGGAGGGGCCATGTCCCGACCTTTATGACATTTATGTACTCTTAGAGGCTTGTAGACATATGTTGTGTACATGAAAGATTGTACGGCCTTGTCCGCCTATGTTTTGTGTTTATAAATGATGATGTTGGCCTATTAGGCCCGTGTGTCACATGTATATGATGATGTAATAAGAAAGATACGTTACATTGGTACTCGGTTGAGTAAGGTACCGGGTGCCCATCGCGGCCCATCGGTTTGGGTCGTGACAAAAGTGGTATCAGAGCAGTTCTGTCTTAGGGAGTCTACAAGCCGTGTCTATAGAGTCTTGTTTATGGGTGTGTTGTGCACCACACTTATAAGCAGGAGGCTACAGGGCATTTAGGACTGTGACTCTTTCTTCTTACTCTAGATCGTGTGGTAGAGATCAGTTGTAAGAACTCAATTTCCTAAACTCTATCTTATTGATAATACGATGATGCCTCCATCCAGAAATACGGTTGGTAAGAGATATAGTTGTGGAAGAGTTGAGTCAGAGGAACTCGATTTTGCATCATGCTTTTGATGAGTAAACGTGAAGTTTTCAGCAGAACATGTGTGTAAGCTTCTTGATAAGGAGCCTTAAGGTAAGAATATCTACCCATATGGTGAAAAGCAATGGGAGGTTCAGGAGGTAGATATAAGTTTCAACAAGTAAAAGAAGCAAGGTGAAAGAGGGTACGAGGTACCCAGCTAAGGAAGATTATCAGTATTTATAATTCAGGCAGAGGAATATAAGCCTTTTGAGTTACCTTCAATAATAACAAAGGTATCTACAATTGGCCACACCCATCTCATTTATGCCCTATGAAAGCAAACAGAAGTAGTATAAGAGATGGATGAATATTAGGATCCGGCTGGAGTTAGAGTAACCCAAAATGGTAAATGGATTATTTATGTTAGTTGACATTTCCGAAGGATATTACAAAGGTGCTAATAGATCTTCTTGTGAGGCACCCAGATGGTGCACTCTAGAATATTACAATTAGATGTGAATATTAGCATGAAAAAACAAAAATCAGAAGATAAGCATGAAAAGCCTGGAAGGGATAAATATTACCTTAGTGCGGCTCACGTCCCTAATAGAGTGAGAACATTAAGAAACCCAAAGAGCCACTGGATGGAGAAAAGGGGAGCTAAAAGCAAAAGAATGTCTTGTTCGAGTTTTCAGAATAAAGTGATAGACATAAATATTAGCGGGAATTAAGAAAAGAGTTAATGAAGCATTATGAGTAAGCTGTGATACATGGATGACAACGGTTGATAAAAAACATGACAGTATTATAGAGTCTATAGTCAATTGAAGGAAAAGACGAGAGGTGACAGGCCTTGAGACAACAAAAGAGTATAGGCCATAAAGTCATATCCTCATTTCGAGAAATAAGTTCGTGACTCTAACTTGATTACCAGAAGGAAAAGTTAGACCCTAGAGTAATAGAAATCAGTGTGGACTGGTGAACAAGATGAACTAAACATGAATTAGGGACTGAGAAGTTTAATAATAGTCGGTATCATAAGAATTTCAGAGATTGCGTTTCGGCAATAATAGAATGGACAACAGAAGAAGATTCATGAAAAATTCAGAGAATGGTCATTCAGGAAGATGCTTCCCTAAAACAAGCAATGTGAGCAAAGTTCAGTGTAAGGGACAGTATGTGACAGTTATACTAAGTATCACCCTCGCGAGTAAGGAAGTTTGTTATTCTTGGTACAGAAGAATTACCGCGAGGGGAGTAAAAGGTCATCGATGATATGAAAAGATGCCAAAGATGAAGAGGTAAAAATCTATACGTAGATCATTGTAGCACTAAATCTTAGTACTACCCTAAAGGGGGGAATATGGAGTGATGTGGCATTAAGTCAGAATTAAGTGGTTCTAGTAACTATGAAATAGTAAAGGAAGAATGCGATAAAAATGAAAAAGGAATGAGATTGCACTTATTCAAATGCTATAGAGATGCTACGATTCCAGAACATTATGCAAACACAACGTCAATGAGAGGAAGTAAGGGTCCCTGCCCAAGATGTTATTGATAGACGAGGAGTCAGTGCGAGACATACGTTAAGACAAAGGAGATAACCCAAGAAAGATTACGCGGAATATTGATATGAGAATGGGCCAATGAGTAGTCAGTAATTGATTCAGGAAGAGCCTAGTTATGGCTAAACAGGGGGTTACAGACGAGGTAGCAGATCGTGCAAGATAAACATAGTGAACCCCAACATGGGGAATTCAGTCTCGCAGATACGACATCGTGATCCTTGAGAAATATTCAAATAGGAGTTGGGGTAGTAAAGGTACCGTATGAGTGTTACGGAAATAAAAGAGCATCCCACTGGGAAGACAGTCAAAATATCAGTTCACAAGCAACCCTACAAGCACAAGGGTGCGAAGGTAAGTAACTACGGGTAATTATAGGCGAGGAAGGACATAAAAAATTCTATCAGGTATACGATGTGATAAGCTCACAGCTTTACAAGAATCAGAGGATCCTCCCTAAATACTACAATGAAAGACTAGCTGAGGAAGTAAGGAAGAAGGCTTCAACCTAAGCTCGGTAACCTAAGGAGGAAATGGTCTTGTAACAACAGTCTAACAACAACATTGTATGCTCTCCATAAGGAAGTGGTACCTACCGTGGCTAAGGAACGGGAAGAAACATCAAAAGTAATATTCGATATCATATGAGTTGCATGAAAATTTTGGCATACGTGGGAACTAAGATAAGCCAAGTATACATGCAACAAGTGGCAAAACGACCAGGAAAAGTAATTGCTTACATTTAAAGAAAGTGGAGAAGGAACGAAAGGAATTATTCGATCAATGATCCAGAGTTAGTTATGTTATGAATGCACTTAAGATTTTGGAGTATTATCCATGCAACATATATATTGACAATCATACAGCCGTAGAAGACTCCAGTATAAGTTAAAAGAAAGAATTGAATCTAGGTCATAGACAAAGGATTGAATTGTTAGAAGATTGTATCATGGATATTCCATAGCGTCCATGAAAGGCTAAAGTAATAACTAATTCCATAAGCTGCAGATCGAAAGATAGCTTAAGACTGCATAAAGGGTGATCAGAAGGAAGAGGAAACTAAAGCATTACAATAACGAAGTAAATCAGGAGTCTGATTATTGGACCCAAAAAAATATAGAAATCGTGATTGAGAACATTGCAGGATCGCTCTTAATATCAGAGGTACAAGAGAGATAGTACAGTAGCCATATTCTATAATGGTCTACGATAAAGTCAGTTACAAGAGTACCAATCTCATAAGAAGTCAATATGAAACTCCCACCGGATTGTGTATGCACCAGAGGTGCAAGTGTTATAATAGAGCTTCAAGTCGCGGATGTGAATTATACCTATGTGGAAGGGAGGTCATGAAAGAGATAGAAGATGTGATGAGAGATTTTAAGGCAAGTAAGGTAAAGGTGAACAACGTACGAGATACTCAAATGCAGAAGATGTTGAATAGTCCATACTTCGGATAGAAGGCTAGAAGCGCTGGGATTCAGTATCCAGGAATGATAGTGGCGTCATCAGTGGCATATATCTTCTAGCCTATGGTTTCTAGGTACCGAGAGGCCTAGTTAAGAAAGTAAAGAAGAGTCTGAGATGATGTGATATCTCGCTTGATGTTCCAAAATAAACAAGGAAATCTATGGTGCAAGCAAGTTGAAAGAAGGTTGCAAGTAGTATAACTAGATATGTGTAGGTCGCAAGCTAAAGTATGGTAAAGCGACAAGGTTTTAGGAAGACAGGAGTGAGGACAATAAAGGGCGAGTGAGAAGGTGATGAGAATGGATAAGTCCTTAGGATTAAGCCCATGAAAACAAGAGAGCTGATGGTTTCTCTAAGTTATAGAAAGCTCAGTATAGCCTCAATGAACTCAAAGGAGTCTAAGACTAATAGCATTTAGAAAAGATGGAATGTTGCCCTGGTAGTTAAATGGGGGTATACTTGTGATGAATGAAGGATGACGTTTGAACCTTTGATTGAGTGATGATTTGAAGGGATCTCATGAATTGTACAGGATCAAAATACCCACGTAAGTGAGTCATATTGGGATGCTATAAAGTACGGTTATTGAAGTACAGTATCGCCGCTAAGTGGATCAGGAAAATCACTTCTAATATTCCTCGATACAATGTAAGCCCTAGTGAAAATGTTTTACGTAAGAAGTTTCAAGATATCAGTGGTAGATTGTAGATCAGCATTGAGGTAAATCAACAATGGATGGATAAAAGTTGCAAAATACGAAATGAGATATGGCAATATTCTTAAGTTCGACAAAGTACCGACCGAAGAACTTCAATACACCTATAGATGCCCAGAGGGACATCTTATCAAGTTCTGTATATGTTCCCAAAGTGAAGCCTAAAGATTGGCTAAAAGATGAAGAGAAGAGTCGCATAGGAGCACATGCAAGGAAAAAGTCCTACATGCTGCATGGCGAAAGATAGCAAGAGTTACGAGATTGGAAGAATTCCGACCACAGACGGGGTGTAAGAAAGAAGCTTAAATGGGGGGAATGCCCTGGCCTTTGGATTTATTCAAAGAGCAGTTGCCTAATTAGCAAGGAGAATATTAAAGTATTCGGAAGACATAAGTAATGAAAATAATAAGTGCGTATGTTCCAAAGGGGGGAATGATGTTACACCCCATGTTTTCGTACGTGAAAGTACACCATAAGTAAATTGATGAAAGCTCTGAAATGAGATATTACATCCCTCATTTTTATACGTTAAAGTTTCATCGTAAGTTAATCGACGTAAGTTCGGGAATGGGATTATTTTGAGATTATAAACATTATGCTATTTCAAACAAGTGATGTGTAAATTCGTGAAGGTGAGAGGGTAAGCAAATCAAAGAAAATGAATTTCGTCAAAGTTTAAAATGTTGCGATAAAATACGGCCCGAGCTAAAATACCTGATATTTATGGACTAGTGTCATACAAGGTACCACATGACCGTGATAGTAGGGTACATACAGTGTATTAAAAGTGAGTAGTATTTTAAGTAATTTGAGATAATTATTAATTATGTGAAAAATTGGATAATTAATGATATTTGGGGGAAGATTAGACAATTAAATACGTATTCACTTGGATAGGCTTTAATCCCCCCCTCCCTCCCCCCCCCCAAAAAAAATGTGGCAGCAAGCCACACTAGGATATATGACTCTTAAGTCCTGGGGATTATGTGGCAAGATTAAGAAAATGTGATTAAGCCACCACATAAGGTAGGGCCCACATCAATTCTAACAAAAGTCATCTCTAAATTAAAAGAGATGCATATGTAACATAAGATTTTCATAAGTATCTTCAGCAAAGATTAGCAATTCAATAAGATTCTCATGGTATCTTCAACGAGATTAGCAATTCAACAAGAATTCATCCGAGACTATTTAGCATAATTGCAATGAGATTTTGCGATTATAAGGGAGTACAGTGCATTCTTTCTCAAGAATATCATACGAATATTTTCCAACTTCGATCCGCCGTTACGCGTTGTCGCAATCAACGGTGTTAAAGAGATTGTCAAGAGAATTAGTTCAGGTATGTTAAGGCTATCCCTTCTTTCTTTTGGCATGATCCATACAATACAAACGAAACGAGTAAATGCACAGTTTCTATAAACGACTCTATTCATAGAAATATTAGGGGTGTCTATATTCTTGATTTTCCATGTGAATTATTATTATATCTTATGTTCATGGGTCTCAGAAAAATATGTATTTGATAAAATTTATCCGACAGGCATATTATTTTTATGACATTCCGAGAAAATCTTATTAACGTATTTCTTAAGGCTTATTATTTTTATGACGTTCCGAGAAAATATTATTAACGTATTTCTTATGCATTTCATGCATTTATACATATACATTGACCCATGACCAGATGGTGTTATATACGCGTATATATGTATATTATATGTATATGGGATATGGAAAAAGGTTACAGTGTTATATACTGTCACGCCCCAAACTCAGAGAGCGCGACCAACGCTCAACTGAGAGAACCCGGCCGAGCAAGCCTATTAGACTTACTTCTACCCAAACTCATCCATGAATAAAGAGGAGATGTATTCCATTAATCAATCACTGAAAAGATTTTATTAACAACTTCCTTTTCATTCCCATTAGTAGATTGAAAATAGACTAAAGGGGTGTTTTAACGGAATGAGGGTCGGGTTTTAAATTAAGAAAATGGGTGCCCCAACACAGGTCTGCGGTTGCATATGCGACCACATAATGGTTATGCGGTCCGCAAAGTGACCGCAGAAATGGCCCTCAGGGGCCTGAACTTTCGGCCCAGGTATGCGACCAGTATGCGGTCCGCATACTCATTCTGCGGTCGCATAATGCACCGCATAACTCCCTCTGCAAAAACCCAAGAGGGATTATGTGATCGATATGTGGTCCGCATATCGATTATGCGGTCGCATAATCAACCGCAAAACGGACCGCAAGTTGGCCAAACTTACTGCTTCACTCTGCAGCCATTATGCGATCCACAGAGTGATTATGCGGCCGTATAAACGCTCTTTTCTGCCAAATATTTTCCTTTACTTTTCGGTGCATTGTTCAACCTAAAAAGTCCGAACCGCGGCGAGCAAGCTCACCGCGAAGATCTTCTACCATCCTCAAACATGTAAGCCTACTCCGGCACCACGAAACCTTGAATTCATTTGCGAAAATTACGGGGCTTTACACTGAAATACTTCAAAATTTTCCGGGGTGTTACATTCTCCCCCGCTTAGGATCATTCGTCCTCGAATGAAGATTAAAATCCGTAATTAGCATTCAATGTGGTTCAACTGTTGGTTCACACACCAGTAGTTTCAAAATTTGGCTAACTCCCTAAATTTTCAAAAAACATTTCGCTAGAGTCTCCCCTGTAACTGGGCCTATCCACCTGCCAGAGCAACACCAAAATAATTTCTAACAACACATTTGCAACTTGACAAAATATCACCATATATAACGTCACTAATCTCATCATTACGGGCATTATACTATCAAGAGTGGTATCTGGACATGAGCTGCACATATTTAAATCATAACACACATAAGTACCTTTCAAATCACAACCATTTAACTATACACTCAAGTGGGAACATTTTATTTCCTTAACATTTTTTTTTCTTTTTTGTTTTACTCCATGTGGTCTCCTCAACTTAGAGACTTCGCCATAACACATTAACGGAGACAATCTCAACTCCCTGACTTTTCTAACAAGTATAGCAAATAGTTGCTCCTCACAATCCCATTATCCCTTATCTTCACCTTATTAGACATAGACACATGAAACACCGGGTGCACGAAGAACAATAATAGGGAAACATCATACTCATAGTTTAGCCTATTTCCTTTTAAAATTTGATAAGGCCTAATGTTACTTCGCATACTTTACCTTTATTGACAATTCACATAGCATCCTCATGCAAAAAATATTTAGAATAACCCATTCACTTTCTTCAACTCTAAATCTCCACGCCGAACACCCAAACTAAACCTTTGGCAACCTTCAATAATTTCTCTAAGATGTGCTAGCTTGACTATGACCATAAAATTTCCTATCCCATATATTTGATCACGGGATGATGCTTCTTGTTTGACATGCCTGAACCTACAATACTCGATCGATTTGCTACAAACAGGAACAACGAGGTTCGAGATTTAGCTGGAAATATTCAAGAATCCATCAATGTGCTGAGCATGGTATTTCAGGAGGTTATATCCTAAGAGACATGAAGGTCACTACCAATAGCGCTGACATGGAGATTCGTTGTGGTGACACCATCGGTTCAACAAACGAGTTATAGAGTATCCTAGTAGGCATAGTATCCTAGGAAATCTTAATGTTGGATGAAATCATGTATTAGTTAGAGAGAATGAATACTTTACCGTGAGCTAGACATGTGTTTGCCATAACAACTCTCAAGTTGCCATTTCAGGCCAATTCACGGGCAACCACAATAATGGGAACAAGGTGAGTTACTCACTGAGGCATGATCTAGGTGGACATGAAAGTCATACTGAGATGGGTAAACAACAAGACTTCCCTGTGACGAATTTGTGATAAATCTCAAGTTGCTCAGAAACTTTATGCGGATAAGTGGCCCCTTTTAATTGGTATGTAAGCACATGATAGGTGCTAAGATATACTCTCATGTTACTAGACAATGAAAAGGATTCATGATACTATTCATAAAGGAGTAGAATAATTGTTCCAACCATAGAAGTCACATATACCGGAGAGGAAAACAGTGATTCAAGAAGGATCTCAACACTAGGCTGCTTTCCATTGGATATGATACTGCATAGGTAAATATTACGGTGATGCATGTATAGGCACAAATGAGCAGATGTTATCCATTTGAATCAAAAGGTTCTGTACGAAATTCATTAGGTATTGTCCCTTGTTGAGAATTTAGGGAAGCAGTGGGAAGTATTAACCTAGGGTTATAATGCAATTCAAGGAACCCATTATAGAACTCAATTTCTCACGAGGTTGTAAATATAAGGAATTGTGATAAAGATGCTTCACGAATACTGTGCCTCGTTCTAAGAGTAGATACAGAGAACGACTCATAAAGTTGTTTCGGTTCTATCCCAACTTCCATAGTAACATAAGAGGTGACATATGACAAAGTGGAACCGGGATCAATAAGAACATACACATCATGAGATCGGACAGTCAATATACCTGTAACCGCATCTGGAGAAGCCTCAAACTATTGACGTCTCCTCATAGCATAAAACCTGTTGGGCCCTCCCGAGCTCTGAATACCACCCCTAGCTTTTCCACGCCCTGCAGGCATTATAGTGCCTCTAGCTGGGGGAGGCGTTGTGGATGTAGTAGCTACAGAACTGGCTGGCTGTGCCATACCTTTGCCCATGCTCTGGTGAGACAAATAACAATCTCTTTGAAAGTGGGCCGTCATACCACACCTGTAGCATACTTTTGTACCATAGTGACACACTCCTGGATGGCATCTCCCACACTTCACACAACGAGGATGAGGTCCGCTGAACTGACTCGTCTCACTGACCTGATATTTACCCTTTTTGCATACATCATAAGCATACCCCTTATCCTTCCTCCAAGCTTCCAATACGGGATTAATAATTCCAGCACCGAATTGCTGTGTGGGCCTTTGGAATTGCCCAAAGATACCACCTCTAACGTGCTGCTGAGCATACTCACAACACGACATCAAATGTTCCTCCCCGCATGACGGACATAACTGGATGAGTGTACCCAACCTAGGGCATTTGTTCTTCTTGTGCCCCCTCTTTCCACAGCCATAACATATTTCAAGGGTCATCCAATATGTTCCCAAGTGTCGCTTCTTGCAAATCACACAATCTAGTTCATTAGCACCAACAACCCTCTTTCGTTTCCTAGATTCTCTCACCACTTGATCCGGTGGTGCGGTGACAGTGGTAGGAATAAGGACACTTCCCTTAGCAACAAGTTCTTCCAACCCTTCCACGGCTTGACACATTCTCCTAACGAACTCTTGTGTAATCTCCCCCAGATTCAATGGAGCGGTCATTCCTTCCTCGTTGTTTTGAACTCGTGTATTACTCATCTGAAAAATATCATGAGACATAATGAGGAAATTAGCTTCCTATCTTGAGCTCTATCGCACGATTCTGGAGTATCAAAGAAGTGTGAAATTCCTAAATGTCCAAGTAGCCTCCTCATTATAGATGTGGTCGACAACACACCGATAAGAAGGACTCTACTAGACACGGCTCCAAGACATCCTAGGACACTTTAAAACCTTAGGCTCTGATACCAAGTTTGTCACGCCCCAAACTCAGGGAGCGCGACCGGTGCTCAATCGAGAGAACCCGGCCGAGCAAGCCTATTAGACTTACTTCTACCCAAAATCATCCATGAATAAAGAGGAGATGCACTCCATTAATCAATCACTGAAAAGATTTTATTAACAACTTCCTTTTCATTCCCATTAGTAGCTTCAAAATAGATTAAAGGGGTGTTTTAACGGAATGGGGGTCGGGTCTTAAATTAAGAAAATGGGTGCCCCGACACAGGTCTGCGGTCGCATATGCGACCGCATAATGGTTATGCGGTCCGCAAAGTGACCGCAGAAATGGTCCTCAGGGGCCTGAACTTTCGGCCCAGGTATGCGACCAGTATGCAGTCCGCATACTTATTCTGCGGTTGCATAATGCACCGTAGAACTCCCTTCGCAAAAGCCCAAGAGGGATTATGTGACCGAAAAGCGGTCCGCATATCGATTATGCGGTCGCATAATCGACCGTAAAACGGACCTCAAGTTGGCCAAGCTTACTGCTTCACTCTGCGGCCATTATGCGGTCCGCAGAGTGATTATGCGGCCGTATAAACGCTCTTTTCCGCCAAAAATTTTCCTTTACTTTCCGGTGCATTGTTCAACCTAAAAAGTCCGAACCGTGGTAAGCAAGTTCATCACGAAGATCTTATACCATCCTCAAACACGTAAGCCTATTCCGGCACTACGAAACCTTGAATTCATTTGCGAAAATTACGGGGCTTTACACTGAAATACTTCAAAAATTTTCGGGGTGTTACATATACGCACCACCACCTGATCAGCTGGTATACGTTGATGATTTGCCCACAGTGGCTGAAATGATATGATGGGATGCCCTCAGTGGCTTAATGAAGTTATGGACACATATACCTATGCATGGTATGACATTTATACGCATATGCATGACATTATAAAAATGAAATGATTCACAGAGCTATGAAGATATACATGTTGAGTCTTTTACTTCATGTTTCTCTCATGTCTATTATTTACTGATTTTCATTCCTTACGTACTCGGTACATTATTTGTACTGACATCCCTTTTGCCTGGGGACGCTGCGTTTTATGCCCGCAAGTCTCGATAGACAGGTCGAGAGTCCTCCAAGTAGGCGATCAGCTCAGCAGAAGATGTTGGTGCACTCCATTTATTCCGGAGTTACTTATGTGGTCAGTATGATTAGAACATGTACTGGTTAGTATGGCGGGGCCCTGTCTCGACCTTTATGATAATTATGTACTCTTAGAGGCTTATAAACATATGTCGTGTACGTAAAAGATTGTACAGCCTTGTCCGCCTATGTTTTGAATTTATAAATGATGATGTTGGCCTATTAGGCCCGTGTGTCACATGTATATGATGATGTAATAAGAAAGATATGTTATGTTGGTACTCGGTTGAGTAAGGTACCGGGTGCCCGTCGCGGCCCATCGATTTGGGTCATGACATGAACCTAGAGCTCTGATACCAATTTGTCACGACCTAAAAACCCCACCTTAGGAATTGTGATGGCACCTAGTCCTTGAAACTAGGTATGCCTAACACATACTAAGAACTAACGTAATTTAACCAACTTACTGCAAAACATTAGTTAATAACTGAAATAACATAGGTGAACCAACATTAGTCATACAATCCCAATGCCGGTAGTACAAGTCATAAGCTTTTTTAAGAGTAACTAGGAATATCAAGTACATCATTGTCCCGGAATAATAAAACAGTGGAAATGAATGACAACAAAAGGTGACTCCGGGGCTTGCAAACATCAAGAAGGAACACCTTGAAGTCTCCAACCGCACAGACACAACTCTCCAAATCAACTTGATCAGAAGTACTTGGATCTGTACAAAAATATGTAGAAGTGTAGTATGAGTACACCACAACAGTACCCAATAAGTATCAAGACATACTTGGTGGAGTAGCGACAAGGTAAGTCGAGACACTCACTAGACATAAAACAAGTGCAAAATATAACATAAATCTGACAATGGAAAGAACATCAATGCAACTTTAACATCATAGAGATTATTAATATATAACCAACAAAGGAATAATAGAAACACAATTGGCAACAAGCAGTAAACAGGTAGTGAAGCAGCAACATATTCAGAACACATATGAAATATGGATGAAATAAATTAAGGAAACAAATGAAAATTCAAAGGATCAAATCGTTCCCAACACATTACTTATAACAAAAATTACCCCGAGGTACCACACCTTGTAACCACAAATCATGAACCACAATTTCAAATCTTACTCGTGTGACACCTCGTGCCCACAATAACAATCACCTCCGCACGACAAATTCCTCGTGCTACCATGTACATTGTATCCGTGTCAAATATCAAATATAATATTCGAGAGATTTATTTAAATACAATAAGGCATAATAGCAAATCTTGAATACGGTAAGGCGTCAAATGAGATAATGAGTTTATTTTAGAAATCAAATAAAGTAAAATAAAGTATAATTTATAGAAAATAGAGTATCAAATGAGTTTAAATATTAATCAATAAGGTAAAGGAAAATAATGTTTTTAAACAAAGTAAAACATTAGATAAATTAACGAATTAAATATAGAATTTGTTAAAGTAAAGCGTTGTAAAATTTTTAAGTAAAGTAAAATATCAAATAGGTAATGAGTTTGATTTGAGAACCATTTAAAGTAGGCATGATAATAATCTAAATATATTAAAGTACTGAATGAGATGACAAGTTTTATCTTAAGAGTCACATAAAGTAAAGTATGTTGACAATTTCTTTATTTAAAACCGTTATGTTACCAACAAATCAATACCAATATTTATGAAATATCAACACAAAAGAAGATGAAATGTATGGAACATTAAAGAATCACCAATACAACGGAGACTATCCAATACCTCGGAATCCCAAACAATATGAGTTAAACGAACAAACTACAACCAACTACGACGTATCACAATATTAAATGCAATAAAAGAGCTAAATATAGAAAGTCACAAAGCGGATAAAATAATTATATGATAGCTGTAACGACCCGACCGGTCGTTTCGAGAGTTATAGTCCCGTTCCTCTTTTCTGCTCATTTTTGTGCTTCACTATTATTTTATGACTTACCGGGTTAGTTGGTTTGGGTCTGGAGTGAATTCAGAGTGAATTGAGACACTTAGCCTCTTAATTATAATCTTAAGCTAGAAAAGTTGACCGAATATCGACTTATGTGTAAACGACCTCGGATTGGAATTTTGATGGTTCCGTTAGCTCTGTTAGATGATTTTGGACTTAGGAGTGTGTCCGGATTGTGATTTGGAGGTCGAGAGTAGAGTTAGGCTTGAAATGGTGAAAGTCGAATATTACCCACTTAGACACATAGTCGATCGCCACCAAGATGTACCTGTGACCATTAGAGTATGGGAACGGTCCCATGAAATCAATCCCCCAAACATCAAAGAGCTCTACTGCTAGAATATTTTTCAAAGGCATCCTATGCTTCTTCGTGATCGTTCCGGTTCTTTGGCACATGTCACACATTTTAACAAAGGCATGTGCATCCTTAAATAATTTTAGCCAATAGAGACCCGATTGTAGCACTTTTTGGGCGGTTCTATCCCCGTCGTGATGACATCCATATAGAGAAGCATGACAATCATGCAATATTGCATTCATCTCCTCCTCAGGGACACACCTTCGTACCAACTGATCTACACACTGCTTATATAGGAATGTCTCATCCCACATATAGAGCCTCACATCATGTTGAAACCTTCTTCTATTATCGGGTGTCAATTCTGGTGGTGTCATTCCACTTGCAATACAATTCACATAGTATGCATACCATAGGGCTTCACTTGAGGTGATTGCCAATAACTGCTCATCCGAAAATATCTCCTTAATCGAACCTCCCTCAGCCACATGGTTCCGATTTTCTAATCTAGACAAGTGATCAGCCACTTGATTCTTTGTTCCTTTTCAATCTCGGATCTCCAAGTCGAATTCTTGCAAGAGGAGAACCTATCGAATTAGTCTCGACTTGGCGTCTCTCTTTTCAAATAAGTACCTTATAGTTGAGTGATCTATGTAGACGATGACTTTGGTTCCCACTAGATAGGATTTGAACTTGTCAAATGCCCACACCACTGCAAGTAACTCTTTTTCAATAACAGTGTAGGTCATCTGGGCTGGATTCAGAGTTTTGCTCACGTAATAAATGGAGTAAAAGATTTTCTCCCTCATCTGCCCAAGAACAGCTCTGATTTCTATGTCACTCGCATCGTATATCAACTCAAATGGTTGGGCCCAATTCGGCGCAATGATAATTGGCGCAGTCACCAATCTTCCCTTTCAGCTCCTCAAATGCTTTCAGATAGGCATCATTAAACTTGAAAGGGATATCTTTCTTAAGAAGCCTGCACATAGGAGAAGACATTTTTGAAAAATCTTTAATGAAACGACGATAAAAACTTGCATGGCCCAAGAAATTGTGAATGCCCTTGACAGACGTCGGTGGGGGAAATTTTTCAATCGCCTCCACCTTTGCTTTTTCCACCTGCAAACCATTTTTGGACACCTTGTACCCCAAGACTATACCTTCTCATACCATGAAATGGCACTTTTCCCAGTTTAGCACCAAGTTTGTCTCTTCACACATAGAAAGCACTTTATCAAGGTTCATTAAACAATTATCAAAAGAACACCCAAACACAGAAAAGTCGTCCATGAACACTTCTACAAATATTTCGACCATGTCAGTAAAAATAGCCATCATACACCTTTGAAAAGTCACAGAGGCATTACAGAGACTAAAGGGTATTCTCTTAAATGCATACATGTCATATGGACACACAAATGTAGTTTTCTCTTGGTCCTATGGGGCTATAGCAATCTGATTATACCCCAAATAGCCATCTAGAAAATAATAGTATTCCTGTCCGACTAATATATCAAGCATTTGATCAATAAAGGGGAGGGGAAGGTGGTCCTTTCGAGTGGCATTGTTTAATTTTCTATAGTCTATGCAAATTCTCCACCCAGTCATAGTTCTTGTGGAAATCAGGTTATTATTTGCATTAACCACTACAGTCATCCCCCCTTCTTAGGCACACATTGGACGGGTCTTACCCATTTTCTATCATAGATTGGAAATACAATACATGCGTCAAGCCACTTAATCACTTCTTTTCTTACCACCTCTTTCATGATTGGATTTAGGCGGCGTTGTTGCTCTATATTTGGCTTGTGCCCTTCCTCCATGAGGATTTTATGCATGCAGAAAGCTGGACTAATGCCTATAATATAAGACATCGACCACCCAATTGCTCGCTTATGCTCACGTAGCACTCTCAACAACTTTTCTTCCTGCAATTTAGACAAGTCAAAAGAAATAATAAAAGGTAAAGTGTCAGAACCACCCAAATAAGCATATTGAAGGTGAGGGGGCAAGGGCTTAAGTTCCAATTTTGGAGCTTCTTCAATCGACGGCTTTGGAGGAGGCCCACTCGGCCTATTTAGGGTCTCAAAAGGGTTTAATCCCTGCATGTAAGCACGGGATGCATCTAGTATATGCATCATCTCCTCAACCTCATCATCAATCTCCAATCTATCAAACAACATGAGTGCTTTCTCTAGAGAATCATCTAGATATACACTCGTGTCGATAAGTTGCTCATCCACCTCCACAACAGATATCATAGAGAGCTCCTCATAGTGGCGAGGAAGTTGGATCACCTTGTACACATTAAAAATTGCTTCCTCGTTGTCCATCCTCATAATCATTTTTTCCTCTCTCACTTTAATAATTGCATCACATGTAGCCAAGAGAGGTCGTCCCAATATGATTGGAACTTGTTCATCAGCTTCATAATCTAGGATAATGAAGTCTGCTGGGAAGATGAATTTTCCAATTTGCAGCAACACATCTTCAATCACTCCTACAGGCTAGGCTATGGATCTGTCTGCTAGTTGCAACATCACGGTGATTGGTCTTGGAGCTCCCAGACCCAATTTCTTGAACATGGACAAGGGCATCAGATTTATGCTCGCCCCAAATCACAAAGATCATGACCTACATCGATATTACCAATCCGCACAGGGATGGTGAAGCTGCCAGGATCCTTAAGCTTTTGAGGAAGCTTGTTTTGGACCCTTGAAGTGCACTCCTCAGTAAGTACGACTGTCTCGAATTCAGTCAATCTCCTCTTGTGAGCCACTATATCTTTGATGTACTTAGCATACTTTGGAATTTCATGAAGTACATCTACCAATGGAATATTCAATTGAACCTGGCTCAACATGGAGAGAAATTTGTTGAACATGCGATCATCATTCTTTTTTTGCAATCTTTGGGGGAAGGGTGGTGGCAGCCTTAAATCATTCACTGGCTCTAAACTTGCATCATCTTACTTTGACTCATGTGTTGCCTTAGGAATCCCCCCCCCCCCCAGGTGTAGGCTTGTCCTTTCTTTTCTTTGGCACTTCTTCTAATTTTCTCCCATTTCTGAGTGTAATTGCATTAACTTGAGGATTCTTCTCAGTATCACTGGAAAGAGCGCCTGAAGGTCTAGTATTTTGATTTTATTCTAACTGCACCATTTGTCTTTCAAGATTTCTGAAATCGGTCCTGAGTTGTTGATTGTCAAGCAGCAACTTCTTCAACAAGTCATTTGTGCTCTCCTCTACTTGCTGGGGTGGCTTCTTAGATTGATTAAAATTTTCTTTGGACCTATAATGATTCTAAGTCTGGTGATTTCCGCCCCAGGAGAAGTTAAGATGACTCTTCCAATTTGGATTGTAAGTGTTCCCATATTCTGCATGCTGATTTATCAGACCTCTGCTTTGTTGCCCCACATAATAGATAGATTCAGGATTCGTAGGGCACATGTCACTCGTGTGATTGTCACCACATAATTCACAACAAGTAGACATCTGTTGTAAATGTTGCATCTTTTGTGTTTGGTGCATTGTCATTCTATTCATCTAATTTGCCAATTTTACTATATCTGCTCTCATGACTGAGAAGTTATCAAGCTCAATTACACAAGGCTGCTTTCTGTTTAATTGCTCTTCGTGATTCCCCATCTCCTTTCCAATTATGATCATTAGCAGTGAAGTTGTTTAGCAGCAGATGGATTTCACTATATGGCCTCGCCATGCAACTACACCCACAAGCTGAGAAAAGATTCATCTTTGATGTCTCATCTAGCCCATCAACGAAAGTATGACCCAACACCTCATCAGTCTAACAATGATGCGGGCAGTCTCTGAGTAGCTTCTTGTATCTTTCTCAAGCTTGACGAAGAGTCTCGCCATCCCGTTGTTGGAACCCAAGAATCTGGCTCCTCAGCGACTTTATCTTCTTTGTGTGGAAAAACTTGATTAAGAATTTCCTTGCTAGATAATCCCAGGTGTGGATTGAATTCGTGAGCTCCTTTTGCAACCATTCCTTAGCTTCCCCCAGCAGTAAAAAGGGGAACAGTGTCAGCCTGACGTAGTCCTTGGAAACGTTCAGATAATTGTAAGTGTTCGTAATTTCCAGGAAGTTCTGAATGTGCCTCTGCGAGTCTTCATGAGATAGACCCATATATTGCCCTGTGGACTGAATCAGCTGAACCATGTACTGTTTGAGTTTAAAGTGCCCTGTGATATCAGGCTTCACAATAGCCTGAGTCATATTAGCAAGATTGGGCCTTGCGGCTTCTATCACCGAACGCTCTTCATTACCTTCCATCTCTATTGGCTGTGGTAGAACTACGATGTCCAACTCTCTTTTTATTCTAGTTCTAGCTTCGACTTCCCTCCTCACTCTGTGAAGTGTACCTTCAATTTCAGGATCAAGAGGAAAGAGGTTATTTGCGCTTCTACTCCTCCGCATTCAAGAGAAGAGCTTGCGTTAACAAAAACAAGGCAAACTGAAAATTAAAACATGAAGCAATAACTAATAAAAGCACAACCAAACAAGTTGCTAATTTCTAGGTCCCCGACAAAGGCGCCAAAAACTTGTTGCAACCAAACACACTCACGCAAGTATACGCGGTCATCAAGTAATAGAGTAGTGAGTAGAGTATCATTCCCACGGAGACTTATGATTAACTTTTGACTGATTCAAACTCAAATAACTTATCGATTCAAGAGATTTCTCACAAAATATGTAAGTGACTAATTTATTATCTAAGAAACTATCAAGCAATAAAATAAATCAAAATCAACTACAATACTTAAGCAATTTCGAATATAAATCAGTAGGAGAGGATATTCTGGGATCATAGGCTAGCTAACAATCTTGTTACGTTTTTGGGTTAAAATGACTAATTGATTTATCTGGATTGTTGATTGACAGGGTTGATATTACTCATAATAATTTGTCGAGTTATTACTCGCCTATTCAAGATAACTAAATGCCTATATATCTATGGAATTAAGACTAACATGAATGTATTTACACTTGCTGTATTTCAACCAAGCAAGGCAATTAGGTATATTTCTATCCTAATTGCGAATCTGTTCCCCGATACCCGGGTTCATGAACTTGCTCTATTTAATTCTATATGCAATCTAGAATTCTCACTTTCGACTTCAACTTTAGATTCGTAGATAGTATTTCACTATTAGCTACTTAGCAAAATAATTATAAACAGAATTAAATAAATTACCCAATATGATAAAAACAAACTCGTCAATTTAATTTTCAAACGTCAACATTCATGGAGCACCCATGACCCCAGAACAATAGGGTTCTTAGCCACCCATGCTCATACAATCATCAAAAATAATGTTTTCAAATATAAAATTAATGAATACTAGAAGAAGAATGGAAGAATTGATCAAATACATGCTCTCGAGTGTTTCGTACTTTTGTTTCTCTCTCAAAGTCACGGCCTCCCCTCAAAATAGGTTTAGGTTGGATTTTTTTATGAGTTGGGGGCGTCTTGGGGTCGAAATAACCGAGTCCCAGTCGAAATAGGACATGTTCATGTTTTAAGCTTCCAGGGCAGCGTGGGACGCTGGCCCTGGCGCTCAACTTTTCAACATTCTGTTTTGTGTGCCACAGGTAACAGCGCCCCACGCTACTTGTGGCACTCAGTTGAGCCATTTCACATTTTCTTCCCATTTTCGCTCCAATTCGCGCACTTTCGTCCCAAATCGTATCCGAATGATTCCTACACATAGAAATATGTCAAAAACTTGTTGCGACCAAACACACTTACGCAAGTATATGCGGTCGTCAAGTAATAGAGTAGTGAGTAGAGTATCGTTCCCACGGAGACTTATGATTACCTTTTGACTGATTCAAACTCAAATAACTTATCGATTCAACAGATTTCTCACAAAATGTGTAAGTGACTAATTTACTACCTAAGAAACTATCAAGCAATGAAATAAATTGAAATTAACCACAATACTTAAGCAATTTCAAATAAAAATCAGTAGGAGAGGATATTCCGGGGTCATAGGCTAGCTAACAATCTTGTTGCGTTCTTGGGATAAAATGACTAATTGATTTATTTGGATTGTTGATTGACATGGTTGATATTACTCATAAGAATCTGTCGAGTTCTTTCTCGCCTGTTGAAGCTAACTTAATGCATATATGTCTATGGAATTAAGACTAACAATAATGCATTTACACTTGTTGTATTTCAACTAAGCAAGGCAATTAGGTATATTTCTATCCTAATTACAAATCCGTTCTCCGACACCCGGGTTCAAGAACTTGATCTATTTAATTCTATATGCAATCTAGAATTTCCACTTTCGAGTTCAACTCTAGATTCGTAGATAGTATTTCATTGTTAGCTACTCAGCAAAATAATTAAAAATAAAATTAAATAAACAACCCAATATGATAAAATCAAACTCGTCAATTTAATTTTCAAACGTCAACATTCATGTAGCACCCATGACCCCAGAACAATAGGGTTCTTAGCCAATCATGTTCATACAATCATCAAAAATAATGTTTTCAAACATAAAATAAATGAATACTAGAAGAAGAATGGAAGAATTGATCAAATACGTGCTCCCGAGTGTTTCGTACTTTTGTTTGTCTCTCAAAGTCACGGCCTCACCTCAAAATAGGTTTAGGCTAGCTTTTATATGAGTTGGGGGCGTCTTGGGGTCAAAATAACCGAGTCCCAGTTGAAATAGGACATGTTCATGTTTTGAGCATCTAGGGCAACGTGGGACGCTGGCCCCGGCGCTCAACTTTTCAACATTCTGTTTTGTGCGCCACAGGTAGCGCCCCACGCTGCCTGTGGCACTCAACTGGGCCATTTCACCTTTTCTTCCCATTTTCGCTCATATTCGCGCACTTTCATCCCAAATCGCATCCGAATGATTCCTACACATAGAAATATGCCAAAACCTTGTTGCGACCAAACACACTCACGCAAGTATACACAGTCGTCAAGTAATAGAGTAATGAGTAGAGTATCGTTCCCACGGAGACTTATGATTACCTTTTGACTGATTCAAACTCAAATAACTTATCGATTTAAGAGATTTATCACAAAATGTGTAAGTGACTAATTTACTATCTAAGAAACTATCAACAATGAAATAAATCGAAATCAACCACAATACTTAAGCAATTTCGAATAAAAATCAATAGGAGAGGATATTTCGGGGTCATAGGCTAGCT
Organism: Nicotiana tabacum; assembly: GCF_000715075.1. Taxonomy (NCBI): domain Eukaryota; kingdom Viridiplantae; phylum Streptophyta; class Magnoliopsida; order Solanales; family Solanaceae; genus Nicotiana; species Nicotiana tabacum. The sequence goes on from NC_134092.1 coordinate 47,750,383, forward strand.
AACAATCTTGTTGCGTTCTTGGGTTAAAATGACTAATTGATTTATTTGGATTGTTGATTGACATGGTTGATCTTACTCATAAGAATCTGTCGAGTTCTTTCTCATCTGTTGAAGCTAACTTAATGCCTATATGTCTATAGAATTAAAACTAACAAGAATACATTTACACTTCCTGTATTTCAACCAAGCAAGGTAATTAGGTATATTTCTATCCTAATTGCGAATTCGTTCCCCGATGCCCGGGTTCAAGAACTTGCTCTATTTAAATCTATATGCAATCTAGAATTTACACTTTTGAGTTCAACTCTAGATTCGTAGATAGTATTTCACTTTTAGCTAGTCAGCCAAATAATTAAAAATAGAATTAAATAAACAACCCAAAATGATAAAATCAAACTCATCAATTTAATTTTCAAACGTCAACATTCATGTAGCACCCATGACCCTAGAACAATAGGGTTCTTAGTCACTCATGTTCATACAATCATCAAAAATAATGTTTTCAAACAAAAAATCAATGAATACTAGAAGAAGAATGGAATAATTGATCAAATCCGTGCTCCCGAGTGTTTTGTACTGTTGTTTCTCTCTCAAAGTCACGTCCTCCCCTCAAAATAGGTTTAGGTTGGCTTTTATATGAGTTGGAGGTGTCATGGTGTCGAAATAACGAAGTCCCGATCGAAATAGGACATGTTCACGTTTTGAGCGTCCAGGGTTGCGTGGGGCGTTGGCCCTTGCGCTCAACTTTTCAACATTTTGTTTTGTATGCCACATGTAGCGCCCCATGCTGCCTATGGCGCTCAACTGGCCCATTTCGCCTTTTCTTCCCATTTTCACTTCAATTCGCACATTTGCGTCCCAAATCGCATCCGAATGATTCCTACACATAGAAATACCATAAATTAGCGCAAATCATTATATTATACATCCGGAATTACGAGACATGAGCATAATGCGAGGTATTATACATTAAAATATTCATACATTAAATCGAATATCAACACCCCACGCTTAGACTCTTGCTCGTCCTCAAGCAATAAAACTATATTAACACACCAAGACGTACCTATCGCTATGAAAGAGTAATTCACAATTAATTCAATCACAAACTCTACCTTTTGGCTATGGTCGATACCGGCAATTAAGCATGAACACACGAATTTAACATTATTCCCGTTTTTTTTAAACTAGTCCAAGTATACACAATACTATTCAACCAACTCAAACAATCTTTTCACAACCACCCTACCTCAAGAGATGACTCGTTAACACTAAGCATCCTCAACTCACACACTCACCCAACAAAAGAAGTGTACAACATCACCAATCCATCATGAGACCAAGTGCCCTCACCACAAGCAAAAGAATGAATATAAAAGTAGCTCATACGTTCAAATATGCCATTGAACATAAATTGAGGACATCACACAATTGAACAAAATTCACTCACTCTCACAAAGAATTCATGTGCATCCCGTAGTCATACCATAAGGTTGCCCATAGTGTACATCTCTACTAATCTAAGCTAGCCAAATCTAGGATCAATTAGGACTTTAAGGTTGTAATGTAGGCTAAGGGACGGGTAGGATACATTTAGGAATAGTGACTAACCCTCCTAAGCACTTTAATACACTACACTCAAACATCAAGCGCATCTTTTTTTCAACCAATTCACTTGTCATACACCATATATAACACAGCCCTCTTTTTAATTAAGCACCTTTATATTCCCACTAGCACGAATTCGAAAGATTAGGAGGGGTGTGTTTTTGCACTTTATTTGAACTACTATGTTTTTTTTTTCTTGGAATGTTTTTTTCTTTCTCCCCTTTTTTTTTCTTTTCTCCATCCATTATGGTTCATCGGCTAGTGACCTTTTTCTTTTGCAATTTTAGTGCACTTTAAGGGCCCTTCCATGGTTCCACTCGAAAGCCATTCCCTAATCTCTCAACTTACTTCTTTTAGAGACTAAGTGCCTTAGGAGGTAAAGGTTCAACAAGCTCAAATTAAGAACAAAATAGGGATATGGCTTGTAGTGTGGGTGCCAAAGAAAAGGTCTATAGGCTCAAAGGGGCGAGCAACGGAAAACATTTTATTTGTGAGTGACAAGCACCTCTATGGTCAAACAAGAAATGCCTATGTCATCTCCTAGACTATCATAACTAAATGATTTTGCTTCGATTAACACACAGGGTAAGTTCTAGACTATACAAGATAGCACATAATATCACCAATCCTTACACACACATTACATTTGACTCAATTAAGACGGTTCTGTTTGACTCTCAAGTCAAGCAAGCACAGCGAGTTGAGAATTTGTAAGCAATAATGCACTCGGTGGCATACAAGTCAACCAACTAAGAACAAGGCGTCAAAGAGTAGGCTACTTACTTTACTTGGGCATTACAATTCATATCAAATATTCAGGAAGATAGAGCGCATGCCATAAATTAATGTGCCAACACTAAACATATCAACATGTACCTTAGAGCACCTTAGTTTTCTCCCTATCCTACTCCTAAATAAAATAAAATACTAAAACAAACACACCCGGCTCGAGCTACACCCTTGGAAAAGAATCAGCGTCCAAAGAAAAACCAAGGGATAGTACCTAACTATCCTAAAATTAACGAAAGAAAATCTTTTTGGTATTTTTAATCGGACTTTAATCCCTCAAACACATTGTCCAACAGATCCATCATCCGGAAAAGTCCGCATTTGTTCTGATTTGTTTTTTATTTTACTAGCTGATTAGACTATGTGAGTTCTAAACTAAGCTAAACAAACAAGAACACAATAACAATAAAAATTGTATACAATTACAAGTCATGAAGTAGTCCCCCACCCCACACTTAAACAATGCATAGTCCCCGATGCATAACAAATTCAAAATAATGTAAGGTGGAAAGAAAGAACTCTCTGCTAGTCGGAGTCTGCCTCCTCAGGATGCCCACCAGTCGCGGCTATGGGCTCATCATCATCATCCGCTCCTAGGGGCACCAAATGCATGGGCCCCGTGACTTCATCAGCCATCACATCCTCATCATCGGATACTTTGTATCTGTTTTCGTCCTCAGATGGGCAAATAGGACTGCCCGTTGCAATGCCCAAACATCTCCTTGGAAGAACTGGAGAGATCATTGCGCAACTTCATGCGCTCCTCATCCGAGACCCCTAGCATGCGCATTATCACATTGAGAGAACTATAAATATACTTGTTGATGTTTTCATCCATCGCATTCCTCGCAGCCTAGATTAGCTTTGATGTGGACTCCAGTAAGGATGTAATGTCTAGCAATGCCTTTAGTGCCTCCACTACCTCATCATAGCTAGGGTACTCCGGTACACCACGGGATAGCATGTACTGCGTCAAGTGGTTGCCAAAGAAGAACCTTTTGATCCTTTGCCTAAAGTGGTTGCGGTCCTTCTCCCCTAGCATGATCTCACCCACATTTATGGGTCGCCCAGTCATTAGAAAGAAAATGACACACACTCGAGCTCGAGTGCATTCACTGTTATGCTCGACGGGTATCAATCTATCCTGCACGAAGTTTTACCATACCTTAGCCGTCTTGTTGAAGTCAAAACAGAGCATCTCAAGGTGGGCATTTACCTTATTCCATTTCCACTTGGCATTAGAATCAACACCACAAAGAGCATGACGTATTGTCCGGTAGAGTGGGATTTTGAAGAACTTTTGGAGCCTCCATGGATTAGGGTTATCAACTCCCAAAATTTCACACAAGTATCTCCTATCCAGTGGTATATCCTTCCCTCGGACACATGATTGGAAGAAGTTCACATTCCAATTGGCGTATAGCTCGTGCACCATGCTCAAATTCGCAGGACCCGGGCATTCTATGAGTTTCTCCATCTTCATCTCTACCAATCGGGCAAGCACATCCGAGAAATTTCTTTCTAGAGCTATCACATTGATCCCCATTTCGGAGACATACCGCCCATATGGCATGAAGTCCCTATGCCATGCGATAGCAGCATCACTGACTAATTTCAAACGAGGCCTCGGTTGCAAAGGTTCCTTCTATGATCGTTCGGCAACTTGTTTCCCTTTAGCCTGCCTAGAATATCCCTCACCTTGCTTGCATTTTTTTTGGGGGGGGGGGGAATAGTGGAGGACTTTCCCACCCCTTTGCCTTTTGCGGCACTATCACGAGACATAGCAACCTACACACGACAAACACAAATATGAGAATGGCTCAAGAAATTTTCCCAAGGTCATTGTGAGAATCCAGGATGACCCACCACTTAAAGCTGAAGGCTATGTATAATCTACTCACAAGAGCAGTTCAAAGTGCACCAATGTTTCATCACAAGGCGATAGGGATTCAAGACTTCCCCATGCCACAATTCAAGTAGTAGAACATGGCCATAACTTAACCGTAGTGCAAGTAAGCAATGCTAAAATTCACATTACTACACTAATATAGTACACTAACTACTACTTACAATAGTTTACAACAAGATACACTACCCCCAAACACCCCACACCTCGCCCAACATCATATACAACTACACTCGGCTACTCAGAATTCACCGGTGTTTAATTCACTCTTTTAGACATTTTAGCTAACACCTTGGGGGCATTTGTTTTGCTTCTCTTATTTCAACAATGGTGGAGCAAGGTGGTGTTACACCCTATATTTTCGTACGTAAAAGTGTGTCGTAAGCAAACTAATGTAGGACCAAAAATGAGATAATATTTGAAAGTGTATAAAGTAAGTTAATCATGTTATCTCGGAGGTTACAAATATTGAAGATCATGAACAACAAGTACAAAGAGGGTTGGAAGGTTCAGAAGCTAAAGGAATTGAGGAAAACAATGTTTCGTCGAAAGTCGACAAGTTGGGAATGTTATAACATGTACCTTTGTGGTGAGACTAGGGTTCTTAACATGATAAAGAGATTATGTTATGATTTATAATAGTCATGTGACAGCCGTGTGTTATATTTTGAAGTCAAACGAGTTGTGGAACAAAAGTCGATGAAAGTCATCACAAGTTACGTTCATAAGTTTTACTGAAACTTTTGGTCAAATATAACTGCGATTTTCTCCCAATATACTTAGATTTACGGGGTGTTTCTACCCATAAAATTGAATCTCTATGAGTCTACTTTCTAACGCATTAAACCGTTTGTCAATACGATATCGGAGTAGAGAGATATGGGCATTTCTGCGAGACTGCACAAGCTGCTAGGTGACAAGTAGGTGTGTCAACTACTTGCTTAAATAAGAGCCCAAAAATGGGCCATTTCGGGTAGTCCAAAGAGGCCTTTTAAAGGCGTATTTTCTTCATATATTAGACTGAAAATATAGCATAATAACCAGACATAAGCTCTGCAAATATCCTCCCAAAAATATCCGACAAACCCTAATTTTCGGGTCGTTTGACACTACTATGGTGGTCGTTTTGTGTATGAAGAGATTGGGGTGTGTTGGGCTGTTTTGTAGTATTTGATGGTGTATATAAGGCTGGAAAATAATGTATATATGTTGTTATTGTTGTGTTCTTGTGTTGTTGGTGTTATCTTGAATTTGGAGGAAGTAAGGATTATAGGGGAGATGCTGCCCGTTTTAATACAAAATAATTTTGTCGTTCGTTGTGCGATAGTTGTACCTTTGATAACTTAATGATAGTATTATTATCGTTGTTGTATATTAAGGTGCGAAGACGTGAGTTCAACTTGGGGATTGGAAAGATTGTGATAAGGTATGTTAAGGCTAAGCCCTTCCTTCATTTTAGCATGATCCCGTAATTACATATGTTTGATAACGAGGCATAAAGAGAAGCTCATACTCCCAAATTTATATACACTATCCTAGTCTCATAAGTTACAATATTCTCCCTTATCGGGACTTCATATTCAATTTAGTTTTGTCTTTATTCAGTGAAGAGAGAAGAGGGTCTATATATATACAGTATTATAGTATTTTCACCACCATCGAGCTATAATCGGTGGGCAGGCCCCTATTGGGCAACCTCTGATCAGATAGTAAGTTATATATCGAGCCTACTATGGCCGAGCGCCTATAAGCGAGCCCAGAATGGCCGAGATACAGAGATTAGTATGGCCGAGTGCCTATGACCGAGCCTACTACGGTGGAGCAGTTACACATTCCGAGCCTTATAGGGTTGGATATTTATTTTACTTACTATATTGAGAGAGTTGAGTCAGTATCAACAGGTAAGTATATCTCCAGATCATCTTTGACTCCCAGTTACTTTCAGTTATCATATTATCAGTTCAGTTTTAGCTTTTAGTTATTTTATTACCTTGCATACTCGGTACATTATTTCGTACTAACGTCCCTTTTTTGGGGGCGCTGCATTTCATTCGTGCAGGTTCAGATGGACAGACGGGTAGACCTCCTCAGTAGGTGTTGCCCGGGTTCATCCTAATTGGTAAGCTCCACGTCCTTCGGAGTTGCCGGGTCCTGAGTTTTGTGTACATCTTATGTATATCTGTATATATGTTATGGGTAGGTCGGGGCCCTGTTTTGATCACAGTACATCCATCAGTAGAGGCTTGTAGACATATCCTGTCAGTTAGTGCAGTATGTTGGGCTTGTAGGCCTTTTATGTATATTTTGTTGGTTTGTCAGCTGTAGTAGTTATGACTGCCTTGTTGGCCTAGCGTTATATTGATGTTTAGTCAGCATTAGTTTTCGTTCAGTTTTATATTTTTCTTCGCAAAATGTCTTGCAATATGGCCCCATGGCCAAAGTATGACATTATATGTTCAAAGTCCCTTAGTCGCAAGTTGGTATGCAAGGTTAGGTGAGGCACCAGGTGCCGGTCTCGCCCCCCACGTTCGGGGCGTGACAGGTGGCCCTCCAAAATTTAAATGAAGTAGAGGGAATTGTAGTTTACTACTTCAAATGCAACTTCACAACCAATATTGGCAACTAATTTCGTGCACAATAGGACCACCCACCATAACAATAAAACATGTCAAAGGGACCTTTAGGATTGGGGGTCTTTTGAGAATGGAGGTCATGACAACCCATAAAAATTCACAATATACAAGAGAACAAGGGGATGAGGAACAAACCTTTTAGTCTTGAAAAGAAAGTGAACAATAAAGTTTTGAGAACTTTGAGAACATGAAAGACAAAGAGGGCAGAAGAGAGAAAAACTTGTTGCAACCAAACACACTCACGCAAGTATACACAGTCGTCAAGTAATAGGGTAGTGAGTAAAGTATCGTTCCCACGGAGACTTATGATTACCTTTTGACTGATTGAAACTCAAATAACTTATTGATTCAACAGATTTCTCACAAAATGTGTAAGTGACTAATTTACTATCTAAGAAACTATCAAGCAATGAAACAAATAGAAATCAACCATAATACTTAAGCAATTTTGAATAAAAATCAGTAGGAGAGGATATTTCGGGGCCATAGGCTAGCTAACAATCTTGTTGCGTTCTTGAGTTAAAATGACTAATTGATTTATTTGGATTGTTGATTGACAGGGTTGATATTACTCATAAGAATATATCGAGTTCTTACTCACCTATTCAAGCTAACTTAATGCCTATATGTCTATGGAATTAAGACTAACAAGAATGCATTTACACTTTTTGTATTTCAACCGAGTAAGGCAATTAGGTATATTTCTATCCTAATTGCGAATCCGTTCTCCGATACCCGGGTTCAAGAACTTGCTCTATTTAATTTTATATGCAATCTAGAATTTCCACTTTCGAGTTCAACTCTAGATTCGTAGATAGTATTTCACTGTTAGCTACTCAGTAAAATAATTAAAAACAGAATTAAATAAACAACCCAATATGATAAAATCAAACTCGTCAATTTAAATTTCAAACGTCAACATTCATGTAGCACCCATGACCCCAGAACAATAGGGTTCTTAGCCACCCATGTTCATACAATCATCAAAAATAATGTTTTCAAACATAAAATCAATGAATACTAGAAGAAGAATGGAATAATTAATCAAATCCGTGCTCCCGAGTGTTTCGTACTTTTGTTTCTCTCTCAAAGTCACGTCCTCCCCTCAAAATAGGTTGAGGTTGGCTTTTATATGAGTTGGAGTGTCTTGGGGTCGAAATAACTGAGTCCCGGTCGAAATAGGACATGTTCACATTTTGAGCGTCCAGGGTAGCGTGGGGCGCTGGCCATGGCACTCAACTTTTCAACATTCTGTTTTGTGCGCCACAGGTAGCGCCCCACGCTGCCTGTGGCGCTCAACTTGGCCATTTTGCCTTTTCTTCCCATTTTCGTTCCAATTCGCGCACATTCGTCCTACATCGCATCCGAATAATTCCTACACATAGAAATACCACAAATTAGTGCAAATCATTATATTATACATCCGGAATTACGAGACATGAGCATAATGCGAGGCAATACACATCAAAATATGCATACATTAAGCCGAATATCAACACCCCACACTTATACTCTTGCTCGTCCTCGAGCAATGGAACTATATTAACACCCCAAAACGTACCTATCACTATGAAAGAGCAATTCACAATTAATTCAATCACACACTCTACCTTCTGATTATGGTCGATACCGACAATTAAGCATGAACACACTAATTTCACATTTTTCCCCTTTTTTTAATATAGTCCAAGTATACAAAATGCTATTCAACCAACTCAAGCAACCTCTCCACAACCACCCTACCTCAAGATACGACTCGTTACCACTGAAGCATCCTCAACTCATGCACTCACCCAATCCGTCATGAGATCAAGTGCCCTCACCACAAGCAAAAGAGTGAATATAAAAGTAGCTCATACGTTCAAATATGCCATTGAACATAAATTGAGAACAACACACAATTGAACAAAATTCATTCACTCGCACAAAGAATCCATGTGCATCCCATGGTCGTACCATAAGTTTGCCCGTAGTGTACATATCTACTAATCTAAGCTAGCCAAATCAAGGATCAATTAGGACTTTAAGGTTATAATGTAGGCTAAGGGACGGGTAGGATACATTTAGGAATAGTGATTAACCCTCCTAAGCACTTTAATACACTACACTCAAACATCTAGCACATCTTTGTTTCAACCAATTCACTTATCATACACCATATATAACATAGCCCTCTTTTCAATTAAGCACATCTATATTCCCACTAGCACAAATTCGAAAGATTAGGAGGTGTGTGTTTTTCTACTTTATTTGAACTACTATTTTGTTTTCTTGCAATTTTTTTTTATCTCTCCACTTTTTTTTTCTTTTCTCCACACACTCCATACATTAAGGTTCATCGGCTAGTGGCCTTTTTTTCACAATTTTAGTGCACTTTAAGGGCCCTTCCATGGCGCCACTCGAAAGCCTCTCCCTAATCTCTCAACTTATTTCTTTTAGCGACTAAGTGCCTTACGAGGTAAAGGTTCATCAAGCTCAAATTAAGAACAAAATAGAAATACAGCTTGTAGTGTGGGTACCAAAGAAAAGGTCTATAGGCTCAAAGGGGCTAGCAACTGAAAATATTTTATTTGTGAGTGGCAAGCACCTCTATGGTCAAGCAAGAAACGCCTGCGTCATCTCCCAGACTAGCATAACTAAACATTTTCGCTTCGATTAATACACGGGGTAAGTTCTAGACTACACAAGATAGCATAGAATATTACCAATCCTTACACACACATTGCACTTGACTCAATCAAGATGGTTCTGTTCGACTCTCAAGTCAAGCAAGCACAGCGAGTTGAAAATGTTTAAGCAATAATATACTCGGTGGCATACAAGTCAGCCAACAGAGAACAATGCGTCAAAGAGTAGGCTACTTACTTTACTTAGGCATTACAATTCAGATCAAATATTCAGGAAGACAGAGCGCATGCCATAGCTTAATGTGCCAACACCAAACATGTCAACAGGTACCTCAGAGCACCTCAGTTTTCTCCCTATCCTACTACTAAAAAAACACACCCGGTTCGAGCTACACCCTTGGAAAAGAACCGGCGTCCCAAGAAAAACCAAGGTATACTACCTAACTATCCTAAAAATAATGAAAGAAAATATCTTTGGTAGTTTTATTAGGACTTTAATCCCTCAAGAAAATTGTCCAACATATCCATCGTCGGGAAAAGTCCGTATTTGTTTCTGATTTTTTTGTTTTTGCATTTTACTAGCTAATTAGACTATGTGAGTTCTAAACTAAGCTAAACAAACAACAACACAATAACAATAAAAATTTTATACAATTACAAGTTAGGAAGTATTCCCCCACCCCACACTTAAACAATGCATAGTCCCGATGCATAACAATTTCAAAACAAAGTAAGGTGGAAAGAAAGAACTCCCTGCTAGTCGGAGTCCGCCTCCTCAGGATGCCCACCAGCCGCAGCTATAGGCTCATCATCATCATCCGCTCCTAGGATCACCAAAGCCATGGGCCCCATGACTTCATCACCCATCTCGTCCTCATCATCGGATCATTTGTATGTGTTCTCGTCTTCAAATGGGTGAATAGGACTGCCCAGTGCAATGCCCAACATCTCCTTGGAAGAACTGGAGAGATCATTGCACAACTGCATGCGCTCCTCATTAGAGACCCCTAGCCTGCGCATTATCACATTGAGGAAACTATAAAGATACATGTTGAAGTTTTCATCCCTCTTATTCATCGCAACCTGGCTTAGCTTTGATGTGGACTCCATCAAGGATGTTATGTCTAGCAATGCCTTTGGTGCCTCCACTGCCTCATCATAGCCAGGATACTCTGGTACCCCACAGGATAGCATGTACTGCGTCAGGAGGTTGCCAAAGAAGAACCTTTTGATCCTTTTCCCAAAGCGGGTGCGGGCCATCTCCCCTAGCATGATCTCACCCACATTTATGGGTCACCTAGTCATTAAAAAGAAAATCACACACACTTGAGCTCGAGTACATTCACTGTTATGCTCGACGGGCATCAATATAGTCTGCACGAAGTTTTGCCACACCTTAGCCGTTTTGTTGAAGTCAAAACGGAGCATCTCAAGGTGGGAATTTCCCTTAGTCCGTGTCCACTTGGCATTAAAATAAACACCACAAAGAGCGTGACGTATTGTCCGGTAGCATGTGATTTTGACGAACTTTTGGAGCCTCCGTGGATTCGGGTTATCAACTCCCAAAAATTCACACAAGGATCTCCTATCTAGTGGTAAATCCTTCCCTCGGACACATGATTGGAACATGTTCACGTTCCAATTGGCGTATAGCTCGCGCACCATGCTCAAATTCGCAGGACCTGGGCATTCTTTGAGTTTCTCCATCTTCATATCTACTAACCGGGCAAGCACATCCGGGAAATTTATTTCTAGAGCTTTTACATTGATCCCCATTTCGGAGACGTACCGCCCGTATGGCATGAGGTCCCTATGCCATGTGATAGCAACATCGCTGACTAATTTCAAATGAGGCCTCGGTTGCAAAGATTCCTTTTATGATCCTTTGGCAACTTGTTTCCCTTTAGCCTGCCTAGAAGATCCCTCACCTTGCTTGCGTTTTTAGGGATGGGGGAAGTAGTGGAGGACTTTCCCACCCCTTTTCCTTTTGCGGTACTGTCACGAGCCATAGCAACCTACACACAACAAACACAAATGTGAGAATGGGTCAAGAAATTCGCCCAAGGTCAATGTGAGAAGCCAAGATGACCCCAGACTTAAAACCAAAGGCTGTGTATAATCTACTCACTAGAGCGGTTCAAAGTGCACCAATGTTTCATCACAAGGCGATATGTACTCAAGACTTCCCCATGCCACAATTCAAGTAAACGAACATGGCCATAACTTAACCGTAGTTCAAGCAAGCAATGCTAAAATTCATATTACTACACTAATATAGTACACTAACAACTACTTACAATAGTTTACAACAAGATACACTACCCCTAAACACCCCACACCTCGCCCAATATCATATACAACTACACTCGGCTACTCAGAATTCACCGGTGTTCAATTCACTCTTTTAGGCATTTTAGTATACACCTTGTGAGCATTTTTTTTGCTTCTCTTATTTCAACAATGGTGGAGCAAGGTGGCCCTCCCAAATTTAAATAAAGTAGAGGGGATTGTAGTTTACTACTTCAAATTTTACTTCACAACCAATATTGGAAACTAATTTCGTGCACAATAGGACCACTCACCATAACAATAAAACATGTCAAAGAGACCTAGAGGATTGGGGGTGTTTTGAGAATGGAGGTCATAACAACCCATAAAAATTCACAATATAAAAGAGATGAAGGGGATGAGGAACATACCTTTTAGTCTTGGGAATAAAGTGAACAACAATGTTTTTAGAACTTTGAGAACGTGAGAGACAAAGAGGGCAGAAGAGAGAAGAGCAGCAGGGGGTTGGGCATTACTGTGAGAGAGAGAAGAGTTTGGGTTAGAGTTAATTTAATTTGGTTGGGGGTTTGGGTAATTAGGTATGGGTGATTTTGTATGTGTATATGGGTAATTGGGTCAGGTTATCTAAACAAATTAGAAACAAATCAAAGGAAAATATAAAAAAAAAATTACCTTACCTGACCCCCCAGCCCAGCGCCCCACGCTGGGCTCGGCGTTGGAGTTTGTGATGTTTCTGTAAAGTGCGCCCCAGGCAGCGTGGGGCACTGTCTTGGGCTCTCGTTCGTAATTTTTTTTTTAATATAAACAACCCTTAACTCGAGCATTCAATACATACATTATACACACCCCACACCATTCCGGCCTATGATTTCTATAACTACAAATAAAACAACAAAAAAACTAGTCTACTTTGACTAAAAGAAAACAAAAAGCTAAGCTATGAAAGTATTAAAAATTGGGTTGCCTCCCAACAAGCGCCTTATTTAACATCGTGGTACGACTCAACACATTTTCAAGCATCGGCCAAGTCCACTGAGGTCTTGTGACATGCAATGTCACCACCCCAATAATGTTTTACTCTCTGCCCATTTACCAAGAAGCTACCACTTGAGCTCGTATCACGCAATTCCACCGCTCCATGAGGCCTCACACTTACCACAATGAAAGGATTTGTCCATCGAGACTTAAGCTTTCCGGGGAAAAGCATCAACCGTGAATTAAACAAGAGAACTTCTTGACCTGGCTTAAACTCGCGATGATAGATGTGCTTTCATGCAACCTCTTGGTCTTCTCTTCATACAATTTGGCATTTTCGTACGCATGCAATCAAAACTCATCAAGCTCGTTGAGTTGTAACAACCTCTTCTCGTCGGCTAAGTCCATATCCATATTTAACTTTTTAATCGCCCAATAGGCTTTGTGTTCAAGCTCGACGGGCAAGTGGCACGCCTTCCTATAAACTAACTTATATGAGGAAGTACCTATGGGGGTCTTGTATGTAGTTCGATATGCCCATAATGCATCATCCAGCTTTCCGGCCCAGTCCTTCCTATTTCCACTTACTGTTTTCTCCAGAATCTGCTTCACCTCTCTGTTTGACAGTTCCACTTGACCACTCGTTTGGGAGTGATAGGCGGTGGCAACCTTGTGCTTAACTCCATACTTTGCTAGAACATTATTCAACAATTTGTTACAGAAGTGAGTTCCTCCGTCACTTATCAACACTCTTGGAGTCCCAAAGCGTGTGAATATGTGCTTATTTACAAAGTTTACCACTACCTTTGCGTCATTAGTAGGAAGAGCAATGGCCTCCACCCACTTAGACATATAGTCGACCGCCACCAAGATGTACCTGTGACCATTAGAGTATGGAAACGGTCCCATTAAATCAATCCCCCAAACATCAGAGAGTTCTACTGCTAGAATATTTTGCAAAGGTATCTTATGCTTCTTCGTGATCATTCCGGTTCTTTGGCACCTATCACACTTTTTAACAAAGGCGTGTGCATCCTTAAACATTTTTGGCCAATAAAAACCCGATTGTATCATTTTTTGGGTGGTTCTATCCCCACCATGATGACCCCCATATGGAGAAGCATGACAGTCATGCAATATTGCATTCATCTCCTCCTGAGGGACACACCTTCATACCAACTGATCTGCGTACTGCTTATATATGAATGGCGCATCCCACATGTAGAGCCTCACATCATGTAGAAACCTTCTTCTATTATCGGGTGTTGATTCTTGTGGTGTCACCGCACCTGCAGTAAAATTCACATAGTTTGCATACCACGGGGCTTCACTTGAGGTGATTGCCAATAACTGCTCATCCGAAAATGTCTCCTTAATCGAACCTCCCTCAACCACATGGTTTCGATTTTCTAATATGGATAAGTGATCAGCCACTTGATTCTTTGTTCCTTTTTTATCTCGGATCTCCAAGTCAAATTCTAGCAAGAGGAGAACCTATTGAATTAGTCTCGGCTTGGCGTCTCTCTTATCAAATAAGTACCTTATAGCTTAATGATCTGTGTAGACGATGACTTTGGTTCCCAATACATAGGATCTGAACTTGTCAAACACCCACACCACTGCAAGCAACTCTTTTTCAGTAACAGTGTAGTTCATCTAGGCTGGATTTAGAGTTTTGCTCGCATAATAAATGGAGTGAATGATTTTCTCCCTCCCCTGCCCCAGAACAGCTTCGATTGCTATGTCACTCGCATCGCACATCAAATTAAATGGCTGCGCCCAATCTGGGGCAATGATAATTGGCGCAGTCACCAATCTTCCCTTCAGCTTCTCAATTGCTTTCATACAGGCATCATCAAACTTGAAGGGGATATCTTTCTCAAGACTCCTGCACAGAGGAGAAGAAATTTTTGAAAAATCTTGAATGAAACGATAAAAACCTGCATGGCCCAAGAAACTACAAATGCCCTTGACGGACGTCGGTGGGGGCAATTTTTCAATTTCGTCCACCTTTGCTTTGTCAACCTATAAACCATTTTTGGACACCTTATGCCCCAAGACTATACCTTCTCGTACCATGAAATGGCACTTTTCCTAGTTTAGTACCAAGTTTGTCTCTTCACACCTAGCAAGCACTTTATCAAGGTTCATTAAACAATTATCAAAAGAACACCCAAACACAGAAAATTCATCCATGAACACTTCTACAAATCTTTAGACCATGTTAGTAAAAATAGCTATCATATTCCTTTGAAAAGTAGCAGGTGCATTACCGAGACCAAAGGGTATTCTCTTAAATGCATACGTGCCATATGGACATGTAAATGTAGTTTTATCTTGGTCCTCTAGGGCTATAGCAATCTTATTATACCCTAAATAGCCATCTAGGAAACAGTAGAATTCCTGTCCGGCTAATCTATCAAGCATTTGATCAATAAAGGGGAGGGGAAAGTGGTCCTTTCGGGTGGCATTGTTTAATTTTCTATAGTCTATCCAAATTATCCTCCCAGTCACAGTTCTTGTGGGAATCAGGTCATTATTTTCATTAACCACTACCGCCATCCCCCCTTCTTGGGCACACATTAGACGGGGCTTACCCATTTGCTATAAGAGATTGGAAAGACAATACTTGTGTCAAGCCACTTAATCACTTCTTTTCTTATCACCTCTTTCATGATTGGATTTAGGCGTCATTGTTTCTCTACACTTGGCCTATGCCCTTCCTCCATGAGGATTTTATGCATTCAGAAAGCTGGACTAATGCCTCTAATGTCAGACGTCGTCCACCCAATTACTCGCTTGTGCTCACGTAGCACTCTCAACAGCTTTTCTTCCAGCAATTTAGACAGGTCCGAAGAAACAATAAAAGGTAAAGTGTCAGAACCACCCAAATAAGCATATTGAAGGTGAGGGGGCAAGGGTTTAAGTTCCAATTTTGGAGCTTCTTCAATCGACGGTTTTGGAGGAGGTCCATTTGGCCTATTTAGGGAGGTCATCAAGCTCAATTACACCGGCTGCTTTCTGTTAAATTCCTCTTCATGATTCCCCATCTCCTTGTCAATTATGATCATTAGCAGTGAAGTTTTTTAGCAAGAGCTGGATTTCACTATACGGCCTCGCCATGCAACTACCCCCACAAGCTGACTCAAGATTCATCTTTGATATCTCGTCTAGCCCATCCACGAAAGTATGACCCAACATCTCATCAGTCTGAGAATGATGTGAGCAGTCTCTGTGTATCTTCTTGTATCTTTTCCAAGCTTGACGAAGAGTCTCACCATCTCGTTGTTGGAACCCAAGAATCTGGCTCCTCAGCAACTTTGTCTTCTTAGTGGGGAAAAACTTGATTAAGAATTTCCTTTCTAGATCATCCCAAGTGTGGATTGAATTTGCGGGCTCCTTTTGCAACCATTCCTTAGCTTCCCACAATAGTGAAAAGGAGAACAGTGTCAGCCTGGCGTAGTCCTTGGAAACGCTCGGATAATTGTAAGTGTCCGTAATTTCCAGGAAGTTCTGAATGTGCCTCTGCGGGTCTTCATGAGATAGACCCAAATATTTCCCTACGGACTGAAGCAGTTGTACCATGTACTGTTAGAGTTTAAAGTGACCCGTATTATCAAGCTTCATAATAGCCTAAGTCATATTAGCAAGATTGGGCCTTGTAAATTCTATCACCGAACGCTCTTCATTACCGCCATCTTTATTGGTTGTGGTTGAACTACGATGTCCAACTCTCTTTCTATTCTAGTTCTAGCTTTGACTTCCCTCCTCACTCTGTGAAGTGTTCGTTCCATTTCAGGATCAAGAGGAAGGAGGTTGTTTGCGCTTCTACTCCTCCACATTCAAGAGAAGATCTTGCGTTAACACAAACAAGGCAAACTGAAAATTAAAACTTGAACAAATAACTAACAAAAGCTTAACTCAGACAAGTAGCTAATTTCTAAGTCCCCGGCAATGGCGCCTAAAAACTTGTTGCGACCAAACACACTCACGCAAGTATACGTGGTCGTCAAGTAATAGAGTAGTGAGTCGAGTATCATTCCCACAGAGACTTATGATTAACTTTTTACTGATTCAAACTCAAATAACTTATCTATTGAAGAGATTTCTCACAAAATGAGTAAGTGACTAATTTACTATCTAAGAAACTATCAAGCAATGAAATAAATCAAAATCAACCACAATACTTAAGCACTTTCGAATAAGAATTAGTAGGCAAGGATATTGCGGGGTCATAGGCTAGCTAACAATCTTGTTATGTTCTTAGGTTAAAATGACTAAATGATTAATCTAGATTGTTGATTGACAGGTTTGATATTAGTCATAAGAATCTGTCGAGTTCTTACTTGCCTATTCAAGCTAACTTAATACCTATATGTCTATGGAATTAAGACTAACAAGAATGCATTTACACTTCCTGTATTTCAACCAAGCAAGCCAATTAGGTATATTTCTATCCTAATTGCGAATTCGTTCCCCGATGACCAGGTTCAAGAACTTGCTTTATTTAATTCTATATGCAATCTAAAATTTCCACTTTCGAGTTCAACTCTATATTCATAGATAGTACTTCACTATTAGCTACTCAGAAAAATAATTAACAACAGAATTAAATAAACAACCCAATATGATAAAATCAAACTTGTCAATTTAAATTTCAAATGTCAACATTCATGCAGCACCCATGATCCCAGAACAACAGGGTTTTTAGCCACTCATGTTCATACAATCATCAAAAATAATGTTTTCAAACATAAAATCAATGAATACTAGAAAAGGAATGGGACATGTTCACGTTTTGAGCGTCCAGAGTAGCGTGGGGTGCTGGCCCTGGTGCTCAACTTTAATTTTCAACATTCTGTTTTGTGTGCCACAAGTAGCGCCCCACGCTGCCTGTGGCAATCAACTGGTCCATTTCGCCTTTTCTTCCCTTTTTCGCTCCAATTCGCGCACTTTCATCCCAAATCGCATCTGAATGATTCCTACACTCAGAAATACCACAAATTAGCAAAAATCATTATATTATACATCCGGAATTACATGACATGAGTATAATGTGAGGCAATATACATCAAAATATGCATATATTAAGCCAATTATCAACGTGCGATCGGATCAGGCGAACATCCACAGTGCCATCAGTTAGGGCCGCGAGAGGTCGGGGTCGTGATAGAGGCCGAGGTGTGGCTTGTACTTTAGCCAGAGTAGCACCTGCGTAGCCACTAGTTTCTCCAGCTAAGGAGCAAGTACCAGGTGTTGTTGAGCTGGTGGGACCAGCTCAGACACCAGCAGTGCCCATCGTTATTCCTGGCCTTCAGGATATCTTAGCCCATATTATGACTGTGTGTACAAGCTCGGCTCAGGCGATTTTGATTCCAGCTGAACCAGTAACATCACAGGCTAGGGGAGCTGCCCAGACTCCTGCCAATCGTACTCCAAAGCAGCTAGCTCAGGGTCATCAGATACTTGGTATATTGCCAGTTCAGCCAGTTGCCACTGCTCAGGCCGAGGTTGGTCCACTTATGAGAGATGTGGAGCAGTTGAGGTTAGAGAGGTTTGGGAGGCTTAAGTCTCCAAAATTCAGTGGAGCAGAGTCAGAGTATGTTGATGATTTTCTATATAGGTGTTAGCGGATTCTTCACACATCGGGTATTTTGGATACCAATGCGGTTGCATTTACTACTTTTTAGCTGACAAGGGTAGCTTATAGATGGTGGAAGACTTATTACTTGAGCAGTCCAGCTGATGCAGCACCCCTTACATGGTATGAGTTTTGAGTTCTCTTCTTAGAGAAGTTTGTCCCACAGACTCGCAGAAGGGAGTTATGTAGGCAGTTTGAGCAGCTATGCCAGGAGGGTATGACAATGACTCAATCTGAGATGAGGTTCACAGATTTGGATCGTCATACAGTATGGTTGGTTCCCACTGAGAGGGAGAAGATTAGGAGGTTCATTTATGGCCTCAACTATGGCTTACATTTCAGTATGGCTCGAGAGGTTACGATGGATACTAGGTTTGACCAGGTGGTCGAGATTGCTAGACGCTTAGAGCTGGTTTGTACGTAGGAGCGTGAGGAGCGGGTGGCCAAGAGGCCTCGTAGTTCAGGTGGTTTTAGTAGTGCCTCATCTGGAGGCGAGTCCCATCATAGCAGAGGTCGTCCTTCTAGACCTATTCAAGTAGCTCTCCATGTTCCTCGTAGTTCTTCAGTTAGCCACAGTTCCTACAGTGCATGCCCAACTCAGTCATCATTCAGTGCATTGTCGGCACAGAGTTCTTACCATGCTTCCTCTACATAAGGTTCCATGGGCAGCTATCTAGATTATCAAGTTCAGCAACTCTGCCAGAGGAGAGGTGGTTTTGAGTGCGGGGACTTAAGTCATTTCAAGAGAGATTGACTCGGAGTATTGAGTAGGGTTCCATAGTATAGCTCTCAGCCTATGATGTCAGCACCAGCAGCTACACCACCTGCATAGCCAGCTAGGGGTGGGGCACAGTAAGCACTAGGTTACCCTAGAGGGGGAAGCCGTTTAGGTGGTGGACAGGCCCATTGCTACGTATTTCTAGCCATGCTAGAGGCAGTTGATTTTGATGTCGTGATCACAGGTATTGTTCTAGTGTGCAACAAGGAAGCTTCGGTATTATTTGATCCTGGTTCCACTTATTCATATGTGTCATCATACTTTGCTCGATATTTTGACATGCCCTGTGATTCTTTAGTTATGCTTGTTCATGTATCTACATAAGCGGGTGATTCTATTATTGTGGACCGTGTGTCTCGGTCGTGTGTGGTGACTATTGGGGGATTAGAGACGAGAGTTGATCTTCTACTACTTAGCATTTTTTATTTTGACGTGATTTTAGGCATGGATTGGTTATCACCGTATCACGCTATTTTAGATTGTCACGCTAAGACCATGACATTGGCAATGTCGGGTTGCCTAAGGTTGAGTGGAGAGGTTTGCGCGATTATGTTCCCAGTAATATGATTTCATATTTGAAGGCTCAACGGATGGTTGAGAAGGTAAGTTTGGCATATTTTTCCTTCATGAGGGATGTTAGTGTTGATGCTCCTACCGTTGAGTCGGTTCTGGTAGTGAGAGACTTCCCAGATATATTTTATGCAGACCTGTCAGGCATGCCACCTGACATGGACATTGATTTTGGTATTCATCTAGTGCTGGGCACTCAGCCCATTTTTATTCCACCTTATAGCATGTCACCAGCGGAATTGAAAGAGGTAAAGGAACAGCTCCAAGAGTTACTTGATAAAGATTTCATCAGGCCTAGTGTGATGCCTTGGGGTGTGCCAGTTCTATTTATGAAGAAGAAGGATGGTACTATGAGGATGTGTATCGACTACAAGTCACAAAGTTACAATTAAGAACCAGTATCCACTACCGCGCATTGATGACTTATTTGACCAGCTTCAGGGTGCTAGAGTGTTCTCGAAGATTGATTTGAGGTCAGGGTATCATCAATTGAAGATTCTAGATTCTAATATTCTGAAAACGGCTTTCAGGACACGCTATGGTCACTACGAATTTCCGTGATGTCTTTTAGGCTGACCAATGTCCCAGCAGCCTTTATGCACTTGATGAACAGTGTATTCCAGCCATATCTTTATTCATTCATCATAGTATTCATTGATGATATATTACTGTACTCACGTAGCTAGGAGGATCGTGAGCAGTATCTGAAGATCATACTCCAGACCTTGAGGGAGAAGAAGTTATATGCAAAATTCTCCAAGTGTGGGTTTTGGCTTGATTCGGTGGCGTTCTTAGGCCACATGGTGTCGACTGAGGGGATAAAGTTAGATCTAGAGAAGATTGAGGCAGTTCAGAGTAGTTTCAGATCGTCTTCAACAACTATGATTCAGAGCTTTCTTGGGTTGGCAGGTTATTATCGCTGTTTTGTAGAGGGTTTCTCGTCCATTGTTGCACCTTTGACTAGATTGAACCAGAAAGGTGCTCCTTTCATATGGTACGATGAGTATGAGACAAGATTTCAGAAGCTCAAGACTGCATTGGCTACAGCCCTAGTATTGGTGTTGGTGTTGCTTGCAGGTCCGGGATTACACTGTGTATTGTGATATGTCACATATTGGACTTGGTGCGGTGTTGATGTAGGATGGTAGGGTGATTGCCTACACGTCTCTGCAGTTGAAGTTTCATGAGAAATATTACCCTGTGTATGACTTAGAGTTGGCAGCTATTGTTCACGCATTGAAGATTTGGGGGCACTATCTGTAAGGTGTACACTGTAAGGTCTATACCAACCATTGGAGTCTCCAGCACCGGTTTAAGCAGAAGGATCTTTATTTGTAGCAGCAGTGATGGTTAGTGATGTTTGGCATATTTCGATATGTGTTGATGTTACTTTACCCATATTTTAACCGCTTTTTGATGCTATTTGATCTTTAAAATGCCCAATATGGTTTAATTATTGGTTTTATGACTAATTGAGTTGTGTGTGGTGAATTAGGGTGTTTGGAGTGCAAAAATATGAAGAAAAGGTGCTCTAGCTAGAGGAAGAGGGGTTGGATGCGTCGCATCCAATCTAGAAAAAAATCAGATTTCGTGCACCCTTAGCAGTGAAGTCAGCCCATAGCGTCCGCCATAGCATCCGAGACTGGGAAGAAGAAGAGAAGGGTGGATGCGTCGCGTCCACCCTCGCATGCAAAACTGGGAAGAAGAGAAGGTGGATGCGTCGCGTTCACCCTCACATGCAAAGTTAAGAAATGGAGGACGAGGTGGATGCGTCGCATCCACCTTAGCATCAACCCCTGAAGCCGATTTGGACTAGGGTTAGGAGAACTCTAGCCCACGACTTTTGGACGCAATATATAAGCTTAAAAACGCCTCTTTTAAGTCATCTAACATATTGGGAAGGGGGAAAAAGCCACGACAAAGCTGTGGAGGCCGGAATTTATCAAGTTTCATCTTTCTCCCACCAAACTTAGTAATCTTTATGTTTCTTTGTATAATTTGTTGTTTGGCTATCATGTCTATATGGAGCTAAACTTCACGTTCTAGGGTTGTGGTTCTTTCATGACTATTGTTATTCGGATATTGATTTTGACTTCTTGATTTATCATATTAGTTTATTTATTCAATCTTGCGCTTAATTATTTAATTGCTTGATCACCAATTGAATACTATCTACGAATCTAGAATTGAACTCGAAAGTGGGAATTCTATATTGCATATAGGATTGAGTAGGGCAAGTTCTTGAACTCGGGCATCGGGGAACGGATTCGTAGTTAGGATAGACATATACCTAATTGCCTTGCTTGGTTGATTTACAGGAATTATAAATGCGTTCTTGTTGATTCTAACTCCATAGACATATAGGCGTTAGGTTAGCTTGAATAGGCGAGTAAGAACTCGACAGATTCTTATGAGCAATATTAACCCTGTCAACCAATAAGCTAGATAAATTAGTCGGTCAATTCAATTGAAGAATACAATAGGATTGTTAGATAGCCCATAACCCTAGATCGTTTTCATTACATTGATATCATTAAAATCTGCTCTTTCTCTGTTCAAAGTTTATTATTTATATTTTTCTTATTTAATTAGTTTAGAATAAAATATTTTTAGATTTAATTCTTGTTTAGATAATTGGGATAGTCTAATATAGTTAATAGTTAATCATAAGTCCTCGTGGGTTCGACATCCGACTTTTAGTCACTTTATTACTTGATGACCGTGTATACTTGCGTGAGTGTGTTTGGTCGCAACAAGTTTTTGGCGCCGTTGCCGGGGACTTAGAAATTTGCTATTTTTCTAGATTAGACATTTTTTTTATCTATTCATGTTTTTTTATTATTTTATTTTAGTTAGTATTTTTTATTTATTTTAGCATGGCATCTTGGAATAAAAATTGTTCGAATGATGGTTATTCTTATTTTGATGATCCTTGTCCATATTGTGGAGGACCCCACTGGTGGAAAAATTGTCAGAATGTTCCTAGGAGCGAGTTGTGCGCACAATCTCAATCCTTTGAGTGGAATATTTGTAATATGTGTGGTGGTCAAGATGGCCATTGGGATGGTTGTCCTAATTTTGTTCATCCTTCTCTGAGCCCTTATTATGATCTTTCTAATGATGTTTCTGAGTTTGATAGGGGCAATGAAGTGCAGGATATGGAGCCTGATGCATATATTAGGGATATTCTGAGGCAAGTAGCAGAGCAACAGGATGAACTCAAAAAAGATATGAAAAGAATGAGGGCAGCAATCACAAGAATGAAGGCCAATATGGAAGAATTGAATGAAGAGAGCGAGTACCAGCAAGAGAAAATTTTTGAAAAAGAGGAGATTTTGAGCCAAACTTGGCTGGCAGAACAGGCTGAAAAGTTAGAAATATATGAAGCTCAACATGAGGAACTTACTGATGGGATGAGACACTTTATAGAGGGAAGATCTAAACTGGGACAAGGGATCTATAAATTTGTCACTACTATTCACGACTTGCAAGATAAATTAAATGCAAAGGTTGTTGCGTCTATCGCCCAACAAAATAGTAATGAGTTGTCAGAAGCTGAAAAGGAGCTTATACGCCAAATTGAGGAGCTAAAAGTGGAGAGCCAATCATTCGAGCATATTTCTGTTGATGATGCCCATGTTAAGAAAAGTACACTAGAGCCATGCGAGGTAGCAGATAATGTTATATTTGAAGACTCTAATGTGTGCACATATGAGGATGTAAATAGTAATACAATTCTAGAGTTAGGGCGTATTGGTCCTCATTCCAATCATTTTTCCACATTGTGTTTAGATAGTAAGATAGTAATCAAGACATCTGAGCCTATGGGGGAGTCAAAGAGTGAGGATGAGAGTGCTTGTATTCTTGAATTTGTCATGCCAAAAAGCAAAAAATACATTCCTTATCTAAAGGCCGAGAAGTGTAGAGTGAAAAATTTATTACTTGGCCTGGTTATCTTTGTAGCCCCACCACTGGAGCATAGCCGCAAACTGGATGCCATGTTAGGGGCTCAATTCATAAGTTCGAGGTGGAGGCAAAAAGTTGTTCATGTCGTGCCGCTACGTTAAATCAGGCGCTTGTTGGGAGGCAACCCAGCTTTACTGCTTTCTTTTATTTTTTTTTATATTTTATTTTATTTTAATTTTATTATTTTGTAGTATTTATTTTTGTTTTGTAGGATTATGAGCATAGGAAGCAAAGCCATTAGAAGAGTGCAAAAGCGAGCTAGATGGTGAGGACTAAGTGTGGGGTGCCCACACAAAGGACGATGCCTGGGGGAAGTCTGAGTACCTCGTGAGCCGCTATTGCTTCGGCCTTTGGCCTACCAGGGAGTCTCATTTACCCTCTTATTATTTATAGTGTGCATTGAGGACATTGCAAAATTTTAAGTGTGGGGTGAGGAGATCGTTTGGATGAGTTTCTGTGCTATTTTAGTTTAGTTCTAGTACTCATTCTTAAGTGTAGTAGCTTTTGTGAAGGAAAAAAAAAACGAAAAATTAGAAAAATTGGACTTTTCCCGACGATTGATCTCCTAGACAGTTTTCTTGAGGGATTAAAGTCTAAACAAAAATCCAAAAATATGTCTTTTAGCTTTATTTAGGTAGTAATAATCCCCTATGATTTTTCTTTGTGCCTCGGTTCTTTTTCATGGGATGTAGTTTGAACTGGGTAATTTTTTTCCGAGTAGATTAGGAATTTAGGAAATAAAAGGAGCAAGAATGATGAACCTAGGCGCCCTTGATGATGCCTTGTTAAATTGGATAGCATGTTTTGTGGCGCCTATGTCTCGTTTACATGACTTATGTTCACCTTGTGCTTAATGCTTAATATCTCGTGGCTCCGTGAATACTTGCATTGCTTGAGAGTCGGAATGTGATCGTCCTTAGTGAGTCATGTGCCATGTGTGATGAGGTTTTTTGTGTTGTCCATGTATTGTACTTGTGTCTAGAACTTGCCCGGTATGTGAGTTGAAGCGAAATTTTAGGTGATGCTCGGTTTGAAAAATAATTTTAGGCTTTCTTTGATCTTTTTGAGCTTATTTATTATCACAAATAAAATCTATCCCTAGTTAACCCTTTTGAGCCTGTAGACCTTTTATTTGGTACCCACATTACAAGCCTATACCTTTTTTTATTTTTAATTGACATTGTTTTGATCCTTTTACCTCTTAAAGCACTTTAATTGTTAGATGAGCGCTAAAAGAAGTAAGAAGGGACTAAGTGTGGGGTGACTTTTGAGTGAAACCAATGAAAGAAAGAAGGGTGCACTTATTTTGTAAAATAATACACCACTAGCGGAAATTGAAAGAAAAAAAAAAGAGAAAAATCTGGAAAAAAAAAAGAAGGAAAAATATAGATGAATAAATTGTTGTCTTGTTCTTGCTAGTGGGTATGAATTAAAGTAGTGCTTAAAGAAAGAGAAAATATTGTTGGGGTGATATTATTTGTGAAATTGAAGTGGTGTTGAAGAATTTGCGCTTAAGTTATTTGATGATGTGTTAAAGTGCTTAGGAGGTTGAGTCACTATTCCTAAAATATATCCTACCTTTCCCTTAGCCCACATTACAACCATGAAAAAGTCCTAATTGATTTTAGATCGAGCGAGCTTACATTAGTAGAGATTTACATTAAGGGCAAGCATATGGTACCAATTGCATGCATGTGACTTCTCTGTGAGAGTGAGCAATTTTCTTTGATATATGTGAGTCATTAAAATATTTGATCATGAGATTCGAATGTGTGGACTGAACTCGCTCTCTTGTTCTTGTTGTGAGGGCACATGGTTTCACGAGGGATAGGTAACGTTATTAGACTTCTCTATGATGTTGGTTGTTCAAGCCATGAGTGCATAGTGACATTGAGTCGGTTTTTGAGGTTAGGATGTTGTGAGCATGTTGTCTTTGTTCGAATATTTTTAAAGAATGGCATAAGTAAAGGGAAGTGTATGTGATGCATATTCTAGAGCCTAATTGTTGCAAATAACCATGGTCATAGGTGCAGTGTGCTTTGAATGATAAGAGCTTAATTTTGTTTCGTCTACTATATGATGGTTTGTTCGAGGACGAACAAAGGTTTAAGTGTGGGGTAGTGATGTTTGGCATATTTCGATATGTGTTGATGTTACTTTACCCATATTTTAACCGCTTTTTGATGCTATTTGATCTTTAAAATGCCCAATATGGTTTAATTATTGGTTTTATGACTAATTGAGTTGTGTGTGGTGAATTAGGGTGTTTGGAGTGCAAAAATATGAAGAAAAGGTGCTCTAGCTAGAGGAAGAGGGGTTGGATGCGTCGCATCCAATCTAGAAAAAAATCAGATTTCGTGCACCCTTAGCAGTGAAGTCGGCCCATAGCGTCCGCCATAGCATCCGAGACTGGGAAGAAGAAGAGAAGGGTGGATGCGTCGCGTCCACCCTCGCATGCAAAACTGGGAAGAAGAGAAGGTGGATGCGTCGCGTTCACCCTCACATGCAAAGTTAAGAAATGGAGGACGAGGTGGATGCGTCGCATCCACCTTAGCATCAACCCCTGAAGCCGATTTGGACTAGGGTTAGGAGAACTCTAGCCCACGACTTTTGGACGCAATATATAAGCTTAAAAACGCCTCTTTTAGGTCATCTAACATATTGGGAAGGGGGAAAAAGCCACGACAAAGCTGTGGAGGCCGGAATTTATCAAGTTTCATCTTTCTCCCACCAAACTTAGTAATCTTTATGTTTCTTTGTATGATTTGTTGTTTGGCTATCATGTCTATATGGAGCTAAACTTCACGTTCTAGGGTTGTGGTTCTTTCATGACTATTGTTATTCGGATATTGATTTTGACTTCTTGATTTATCATATTAGTTTATTTATTCAATCTTGCGCTTAATTATTTAATTGCTTGATCACCAATTGAATACTATCTACGAATCTAGAATTGAACTCGAAAGTGGGAATTCTATATTGCATATAGGATTGAGTAGGGCAAGTTCTTGAACTCGGGCATCGGGGAACGGATTCGTAGTTAGGATAGACATATACCTAATTGCCTTGCTTGGTTGATTTACAGGAATTATAAATGCGTTCTTGTTGATTCTAACTCCATAGACATATAGGCGTTAGGTTAGCTTGAATAGGCGAGTAAGAACTCGACAGATTCTTATGAGCAATATTAATCCTGTCAACCAATAAGCTAGATAAATTAGTCGGTCAATTCAATTGAAGAATACAATAGGATTGTTAGATAGCCCATAACCCTAGATCGTTTTCATTACATTGATATCATTAAAATCTGCTCTTTCTCTGTTCAAAGTTTATTATTTATATTTTTCTTATTTAATTAGTTTAGAATAAAATATTTTTAGATTTAATTCTTGTTTAGATAATTGGGATAGTCTAATTTAGTTAATAGTTAATCATAAGTCCTCGTGGGTTCGACATCCGACTTTTAGTCACTTTATTACTTGACGACCGCGTATACTTGCGTGAGTGTGTTTGGTCGCAACAGTCAGATATAATAGATACTGGTACTCTGTGTATTCGCAAAAGGCCAATATGGTGGCTAATGCATGGAGTAGGAAGGCTGAGAGTATAGGCAGTTTGGCATATTTACCGGTAGCAAAGAGGCCACTAGCCATGGATGTTCAGACTTTGGACAATCAGTTTGTGACATTGTATGTTTTAGCTAGTCAGTTTCTTGCTTTTGTTGTAGCTCAGCCATTGTTGTTGGAGCGTATCAAGGCTCTCCAGTTTGATGATCCTCATTTGTTAGTGTTGAAGGATATGGTGCAGCGGGGTGGTGCTAAGGAGGTTGTGATTGGTGATGATGGTGTTATGTGGCTTCGAGGCCGGATTTGTGTTCCATATGTTGGGTTGAGAGACTTGATACTTGAGCAGGCTCATAGCTTGCGCTATTCCATTCACCCAGGTGTCAGGAAGATGTACCATGACTTGAAACAACACTATTGGTAGAGGAGAATGAAGAAAGACATTGTTGCTTATGTCTCTCAGTGTTTGAATTGTCAATATGTGAAGTATGAGCATCAGAAACCAGGAAGGTTGATTCAGAGATTGGATATCCTGGAGTGGAAGTGGGAGTGTATCACTATGGATTTTGTGATAGGCTTGCCATGGACCTTGAAAAAATATGATGCAGTCTGGGTTATTGTGGACCATTGACTAGGTCCGCACACTTCATTCATATGGTGACTTCTTATTCGTCAGAGTGGTTGGCTCAGATTTACATCCGAGAGATTATTCACTTACATGGCGTGCCCATTTCCATCATTTCTGACTGAGGCACCCAGTTCACATCGCAATTTAGGAGAGCAGTGCAACAAGAGTTGGGTACATGGGTTGTGTTGAGTACAGCATTCCACCCTAAGACATACGGGTAGTCCGAGCACACCATTCAGATCTTGGAGGACATGTTATGTACCTGTGTTATGGATTTCGGAGGTTCATGGGATCAGTTTCTTCTGTTTGCAGAGTTCACCCACAACAACAGCTTTTAGTTAAGTATCCAGATGGCACCTTATGAGGCCTTATATGGGAGGATATGTCGTTATCTGGTTGGTTGGTTTGAGCCTGGGAGGCTAGGTTATTGGGCACTTATTTAGTCCATGATGCCATGGAGAAAGTGTAGGTGATACAGGAGCGGCTTCGTATAGCTCAGTCCAAGCAAAAGAGTTATGTTGATAGGAAGGTTCGTGATATTGCATATATGGTGGGTGAGAAGGTTTTGCTCAGAGTTTCACCCATGAAGGGTGTAATGAGGTTCGGAAAGAAGGGCAAGTTGAGCCCTCAGTATATTGGTCCTTTTGAGGTGTTTGAGAGAGTGGGAGAGGTGGCTTACAAACTTGCATTGTCACCTAGTCTATCAGGTGTTCATACAGTGTTTCATGTTTCTATGCTTCGGAAGTACTATGGTGACCCGTCACATATTTTGGACTTCAGCACAGTACAGCTGGATGGGGATTTGACTTATGATGTGGAGCCGGTGGCCATTTTGGATCGGCATGTTCGAAAGTTGAGGTCAAAGAATATAGCATAAATGAAAGCTCTTTGGAGAGGTCAGGTGATCGAGGAGGCTACTGGGGAGGACGAGCGGTGGCTGAGGAGCAGTTATCCACACAAATTTGAGACTCCATGTATGATTCTAGACCCATTCGAGGATGAATATTTGTTTTACAGGGGAAAATGTAACGACCTGGTTGGTCATTTTTTGTATTGTAGCCTCGTTCCCCTATTTATTGCCTCTTCTATGTTTATTTGTGGTTTTGTGACTTGTCGGGGTGGTTGGTTTGGTTTTGGGGATGTTTCAGAGCGAATTGGGATAGTTAGTCCCAAGGTTGGAAGTTTAAGTTAGAAGAGTTGACCGGAGTTTGACTTTTATGTAAACAACTCTGGAATGGGATTTTGATGGTTCCGATAATTTTTTATGGTAATTTTGGACTTAGGCGCATGTCCGGATGTTGATTTGGAGGTTGTAGGTTAGTTTGAGACTTTTTAGTGAAATTTGGAAAGCTGAAGGTTTGGAAGGTTGAGAGTTTTGACCGAGAGTTTGACTTTGTTGATATCAGGTTGGAATTTCGGTTCTAGGAGTTGGAATAGGTCTGTTGTGTCATTTGGGACTAGTGTGCAAAATTTGAGGTCATTCGGAGTAGATTTGATATGATTCGGCATTAGTTTTAGAAGTTGAAAGTTCCTTAGTTTCATTAATCTTGAATTGGGGTGCGATTTATGATTTTGATGTTGTTTGTTATGATTTGAGGATTTGAGTAACTCCGTATTATGTTTTAGGACTTGTTGGTATGTTTGGATTGGGGTCCAGGGGGCCTCGGGTGTTGTTCGGATGGAGTTTGGGTCATCTTTGTACTCAGGAGTTTGGCTGAAGTTTCTGATGTCTGGTGCATTCGCACCTGCGATGTATTGGTTGCATGTGCGAGCCCGCGGAAGAGGCTTCATGGTCCTAGCGAAAAGGGAAGCTGTCATGCCCTGACTTTGGGCAGCGTGACCGGCACTCAACAGGGTTACCCCGGTCGAGCAAGAATGCACAATGCCGTCTACCCAACTCATCCATGAATAAAGAGAAGAATACATTTCATTAATTAGATGGTGAAAGATCATGTGTACAACACCGGTTCATTTCCATAGGTTACATCATTAACAAGTCTCCAAAATGGTACACTATACAATCATAGTTAAAATGGAACAGATGTTACGATTACAACATTTTAAGTTTAGCCTTCTCAAAACAGGATACAACCCACACTATGTTTGCGAAGCCTCTAACAGAAACAAAAGAGTGTTAAAACAGTGCCGGCAATAAGGCCCCGGCCATACCTCAAAATACTATGTACAAGGACAAGAGATACATGACCCCGAAATGAAGTGGGGCTCACCAAGTCAGTTGAGGAGAGGGTGTACTGCTATCACTGGTCAATACCACCTGCTATGGAACCACCTGCATCCACTAAAGATGCAGCGCCCCCGGCAAAAGGGACGTTAGTACATATGAAATAGTACTAGTATGTAAAACTAAACACCGTCTCAATAGAACGAATAAAAGTAAACAGAGAAGGAAATATGAAATCATTAAGAGACTCAAACAATTTCAAGGTGTCGAATGGGGAAAAGTAAATTTGAAGTAAGTTTCAATCTTTTTAAGTTGGGAGATCTTTATCACCGATACACCAGCGTGTTTTAGCACGGAGTCCGATCTTAGCCCGATCGGCTAAGCCATCTCACCTCGAGACATCCACTCACAATACCACCATGTGCGCAGCATGGCATCCGATCTCAGCCCGATCGACTAAGTCGTCTCACTGCAATGTCGTGTGGATTGACATCACATCACATCTCTCTAGCAATAATCTCATCCCATTTAAGGGGAAACATATGAACACAACAATATCATCCCATATAAGGGAAAACAACCTCATCACATTAACACGGGGATTTACTCCTTAATCACTCCTACACCGGCACGTGTAGTAACTTAGCCACTTCGATCTATTTAGAAATATAGCAAAATTGAACACAAATTAGGAAGGAGTTTACGGTTCCCGCTTATTTGAGCATTTTATCAAACACTAGGTGGGCATTATGTTTTCTAGCTTCTCCTATGGTGGATTTCCCTCACCCTACAACCCAAGGTTTACCCATTTGGGCTCAACTACCTTCCCACACTCATTATTGTACAAGCATGCATGGATACACTCTCATACCCAAGAATTTCTTGCCTTATTATCTATTTTTAGTTAAATCACGAAATTAAGGCCTAGGGAGCAGAATCTTACCTTTAGGATAGAAACCTAGTGAGGTTTTCCTTGCAAATTCTACAAGCCTTGACCACGAATTGAGAAACAATGAGTTTAAGAACCCCCTTTCACTCTAGAGCACTTCCCCACTCTCAAAATATCATTTTTTTACCTTACAAAAGGTCGTCAACCACTATATATCAAAATAGGGTCGGGTTACAAAATTAGAAAAAATAGAGCCCCGATGTAGATCTGCAGCCGCATATGCGACTGCATAATGCTTCAGCGATCCGCGAAATGGACCGCATAATGGCCCTCCAGAACTGGGCATTTCTTCTTCACTCTGCGACAGGTCAGCGGTCCGCAGATAGAACTCTCATTCGGAAATTTTTATGTTGGATCTGCGATGAATTGTGTGGCCGGAAAAATGATTATGTTGCCGCCTAATGGACCGCATAATGGTCCTAAAATCAGCTTCAGTTTCTACTTCATTCTGTGGCAGATCTGCGGTCCGCAGATTAGTTTTGCAATCGCAGAATGGACCGCAGAAACACCCTGCACTTCCAAAAAATTTCTTCAACTCCCAATGCACTGTTCAACACAAAAAGTCTATACCGCGGTACAACCATAAACACATAAGTCTACCCAGGCACCATGAAACCTCGGGTTTTAGGTAAAACTTTACGGGGCCTTACAGAAGCTGTTGAGGGAGTCCACAAATGTGGACACCTAGGCGCAGGTGCACAAGGAGTTCGCAGAGCTGCAGAAGCGGCTAGGAGCCCGTAAAAGCAGACGAGCAGGGAGTTTAGTGATTTCCGCATCTGCAAAGGAATTTCCGCAGATGCGACACCGTAGGTGCGAGTTTTTGTCCGCAAAAGCGGAAGGCCAGATTTTGGGAGGGAGTAGAAAATGCGGACAACTTTTCGCAGATGCGGTTAAGTGACCGCAGGTTCGAATTCACTGGCATGTTCTTATATTCGAAGGGTTTGAGTTTTTTCTCATTTTGGGAGATTTGGAACTCGGCTAAAGGCGAGTTTTGAGAGGGTTTTTGATACAATTGAAGAGGTAAGTGAAGATCACTTTTGTTGATAAATATTGATTACCCATTGATTATTATACCTAGTTTTTGTGGATTTGAAGTGAAATTTGGGAATTTTAGACCATGGGATTGGAGAGTGAGATTTGGTGATTTGAGGGTCGATTTGTTAAAGGAATTGGACGAAATTAGTATGGTTGGACTCGCAATCAAATGGGTGTTCGAAATTTATAAATTTTGTTGGATTCTAGAGTGCGGCCTCGGGGTTGACTTTTTGGGTTAACTTTGCATAATTGAATCAAGACTTTAGCTTTAGCTTTTGGAATTGTTTCTTTTTGCTATTATTGAAGGTAGTAAGTTATTTTGGCTAGATTCAAGTCATTCAGAGATTGATATGCGTGAGAAAGGCTTGTTAGAGAACTGATTTGGCTTGCTTGATGTAAGCATCTTACCTAAACTTGGTTGAGGCACTTGTTGCCTGAATTATTTGTGATAGCTATGTGCTATGATTGGCGCATATGTGTGGGGTTGAGCCCATATGCATGCACCGAGGTACTATTTTCATGCTTGGGGTAATGCTTAGGCTATGACATGCCTTGAATTGATTGCTAAGATTCACGTTGTGTTGTTTCTCCAATTTGTACCCCTCTGTGAGCTATTTGTACCACATTTGAGATTTTTTTGAGGTTATTCTCCCGATTGAACCTGATAAATTGCTATTTTGTGATGAAATTGTCTGTTCTAGCTGTGATAGCACACATTGCACATGACTACAATATAGCATATTATATATATATCAATCCAGGAGTATGAGACTTGATAATCATTGATCATGTACATGTATTCTAGTATACTGCTTTCTGTGTGTTATGATCTGGACTGGTATCCTGTGACCATGCCGGGCGGATTGTGACTGTGGCACGTGAGTTGTCCGTGCAGTTGATATTATTTGAACGTGAGTTGTCCGTGCAGTTGATATTATTTGAACGTGAGTTGTCCGTGCAGATCCAAATATTGATATTATTAGCACGTGTGTTGTCTGTGCAGCACGTGAGTTATCCGTGCTGTTGATATAATTAGCACGCGAGTTGTCCATGCAACACGTGAGTTGTCCGTGCGGCATGTGGATATGGATCCATCTCCCTAGGGTCACCTCTCATGTTTCTCTCTTGATGGCGTACATGCGGATTTGAGGAAACTGATCAGTGGTTTGGTACGGATACGGAATTACTGAGGAAAAATCTGGCCAGTGTTTGCTTTGGATTTTGCATTTTATCTTTACTAGAAATTTTCATGGTTAACTACCTGATTTAATTGCAGATCATCTTTACATGTTGTAACATTGACAAAGAAGAGTACTTGAGTAATTGTCCACACACACACAGATAGTTCGTTCTGTGCTTTATACTTGATCACATTATTGTTCTATACTTGTTGGATTTATGAAACTATACAAGTTATAGCAAGTATTATTCATAATTCTTGCTTCCTTTACCTCGCCGAGGTTAGTTTTGATACTTGCTGAGTACATTGGGTCGGTTGTACTCATGTTACACACTGCACTTACTTGTACAAATCCAGGTGTCAGACCCAGTCATCCATAACAAGGGCTCGTAGTAGAGTTGATTACTGAGAGACGAGGTAGAACTATATTCTTGACCGCAGTCTTGGCATCTCTTTTCTTTTGTACTGTTGTCTTTATTTAAGACAGTATTTATAAAGACCCGACTTGTCGTTTTGAACATTTACGCTCCTTTCAACTATTTGAAGTCTTGAGTAACTTCATATGATATATTATGACCACGTTTAAGTTTGTTTTTGTATTCGACATCGGAATGGAGTTTTGATGATTCCGTTAGGTCCGGATGGTGATTTTGGACTTGGGCGTATGCCCGAAATTTAATTGGATATTTCTAGGATGTATCGACACTGTTTCTTCAAGTATAAGTGGTATCACATTAAGCAAATACGCTCCAAATTCAGTTTTGATTAAAGCATTATATCTGTATGGAAATTATGGAGCCATAGCAAAAAGAATTATCGAATTCGGACATCGTATGAGAGAATTATGACCATTTCCGGGCGAAGTATAAATGATTTTCCATCGCCATCGCCCAGGGTAGCGTAGGGAGCTATCCCTAGCGCTGAGTATCTTGAGGTTCTGGAACCAGTGCCACAGGCAGCGCCCCATGCCACTTGTTGCGCCCGAAACATTATATACTCATTTCGGGGTTCATTTTTTCCCATTTCTCTTGGCCGAATTTTGGGATTTTCCTCCACTCTCTCAAGACCTCCAACTCCCCCTATCTTCAAGGTGAGTAATCCCTACTAATTTCGTATTTCGTTCCATCAATTCCACCCTAAAACTAAGTCAATCCTTCATAAAATACATAGATTTTCAAGAAATTTCTTCAAGAACTCAAAGGAGGGTTTTGCAAGATTTCTTCCAAAAGGTAATCCTACACCCTTAGACTTATATGTATGGATATATTATGGGAAAATGAGTATGAATTAAGTATTGGAACTTATGGTATGGTGATTGGAAGCCATAAGTTCCCAATTTAAATACATAACAATTGTATAGATTGAAAGGTGATTATTTGATAAAATTTTGTTGGTTGGGTGTGGATGGATGGTCATATATGTGATGTTGGAAGTTATGAATTGTTTAACAATGATGGTGGGATAAATTGTTTGTAAATGGTAGTAGTTGGATGAACTAATTCTATGGTTAAGAGGTGTAGAGATTCATGCCTACTAGGTGTTTGATAAAATGTCTAAATGGCCTAAATTATGGAATTTGTTACTAATATTGGTCCCATTGGATGTTGTTATTGTAGATTAAAGTTGCTTAGTGTAGTGGATCGTTGTAGTATCATTAAGGGACGAATTTGAGGTATGTTGGCTAAACTTCTCTCCTAGAATTGAATCCCATGATGTTCTTGTAAGTTCCTAGTTATTCATTATAAATAGACTATTCCGAATAAGCTTTGTGTCCAAAAGATATATACTCAATATGTATTCCAAATGTTCCTAATATGTTAGGTGCTATTTGAAAATGTGCTTGAAGCATGGGTTGCGTATCTAATTATTATTACTTCAAGTCGTGGCCCAAATGAAAGCTATTATGCCAAATTGTGTAAGTAATCTCAATGTGCTTAACATTCGTATTTGCTCACATGTGGACTTAAAGTCTTGAATAGAAATGCTTTGCTGTTGATGATCCATGATGATGTTTGAAAGTGAAAGAAGCGAATGTGATATGTAGAAATGTGGCCATCATGCCAAGAATGAGAATTACATTTGTGGCCAATAGTGCCAATGAAATGAAAGAATGTGTGAAAGATTATGAGATGCATTTTGACTCCTTTATATAATAATGTCATTAATGTCCTATGATCATCCATGGCTAGTACAAGTAAGTGATAAGTATGAACATGAACTGTGGTCGTTTGCCAAAATGAGAATCATGAGGCATTGTATGTTCCAGCGGTTTCAACTATGGGTGTATGGTTCGGAAATAATGAATGTAAATGACTTCTATGTTAACTCACCGAGAATCATGAACTTAGCTAGTGACCTTAAGATGATAAAGAGGTATATAATGAGTTGGAAAAGAGACGTCCTATGCTAAATGATAATGAACCTTAAGAAGAGAAATTGGGTCTATGTACCATTGAAACCTACTTGGTGATTTGCCATGCATATGTTAATGTAATGAGCTATGTTTATCTATAATGAGCATGAACATGAAGTGTTCCAATGATCTGATAACTTATGACCTGAAAAGTAGCGTTAGTCATGTCACTTGAGTTTATATATGGTTATGTGCATAAAGATGTGTTATGGAATCCTATGGACGGTCTATGAAATACATAGGTATATTTTGTATGGAATCCTATGGACGGTCTATGAAACGCATAGGTACATTGTGTATGGAATCCTATGGACGGTCTATGAAATGCATAGGCATATTGTGTATGGAATCCTATGGACGGTCTATAAAATGCATAGGTATATTGTGTATGGAATCCAATGGACGGTCTATGAGACGCATAGGTACATTGTGTATGGAATCCTATGGACGGTCTATGAAACGCATAGGTATATTGTGTATGGAATCCTATGGACGGTCTATGAAATGCATAGGTGTATTGTGTATGAAATGTATAGGTGTACGGTATGAATAAACACTATGGACAGTCTATGAGACACATAGGTGTATAATATGATATGTGAACACTGTGGACGATCTAGTGAGACGCATTATTAATGCATACAATAGGTGCCACTTTCATTAGCCTTATTTGTACATGTTGTTTCATTTACGTTATATTATGTATTCCACGTAGAGTTCATATGGCTCAGTTGATCCTAAAAGAAGTTTAGAATGACACAGATATAATAAGACATGAAATTTGATTTCAAAGGGAGGTTTCGTAGTTTCTTGATGTACTTTATTTGCCTCTTATTTGAGTTTCCGTATTTTTCATATGTTGTTTTGTCTGCCTTACATACGAGTACTATTCCACATGTATTCACGTCCTTTTTGCCGGGGGCGTTGTATCTTTTAATAGATGTAGGTGATTCCATTGCAGGTGGCATTGATCAGTGATAGCAGTACATCCTCCTCTCAGCTGACTTGGTGAGCCCCACTTCATATCGGGGTCATGTACCTTTTGTTTCTCATGTATTGTGTTTTGAGGTGTAGCCGGGGCCTTGTTGCCAGCACTATCCTAGTACTCTTTTGGTAACCGTTAGAGGCTCCATAGACATGGTGTGGGTTGTACGTTAGTATTGGGAAGGTCAAACAAATGAGGTTGTAATTGTATCACATGTTCCACTTCTAAACTATGAATGTGTAATATAATATTTTGAGGACTTATAAATGAAGTAGCTAATAGTAATGAATTGGTATTGTATACATGATCTCCTTATTGTCTAATTAACGAAAATATGTATTCTCTTTATTCATAAGTGAGTTTGGGTAGAAAGTATCTGACAGACTTGCTTCATCGGGTTCACTCGGTTGAGCGTAAGGCCTAAGGTTTTAAAATGTCCTAGAATGTCTCGGAGCTATATCTAGTAGAGTCCTTCTTATCGGTGTGTTGTCGACCACATCTATAATTAGGAGAATACTTGGGCATTTAGGAATAATACCCTTCTTTGATGTTCTCGATCGTGCGATAAAGCTGATTGTAAGACTGTTCCTCCTTTAACTCATGCTTTGCTCTAACTTTTAGTACATGGCGCCTAGGAAGAAAGGAAAAACTGGCCAAAGAGCCAATGTCACCCCAGGAGTGGTAGTTGATTCTATATTGTATGATGTGGGTGAGCACCCGAGGGGTGAGAACATTCCCCCGATTACTACACTTCCTGATTCTACTATACCTAATTAGACCGCACATGTTCCTGTACCTACTGAGGGTGCAACGATTCCTCCGACTGATATCCCAGTTCAACCTCCAGCCTCAACTCCCGGTCCCAGTGTTTCTGATGGGGACCTTAAGGGAGCCATACAAATGTTGGCTCAGATAGTGGCTTCCCAGGCCAAGAGATCGAATGTTGCACCTATTTCTTCTAGTCTGCAAGGGGATTCTGCTAGTTCCAGAGTGAACAGGTTTCCTCAGTTAGATCCTCTGGTGTTCACGGGTACTAACCCCGAGGAGGACCCCTAGGAATTCATTGATGAGATGCATAAAACTCTCCGAGTTATGCATGCCACTGAGACGGAGGGAGTAGAGTTGGCCTCCTACCGCCTGAAAGAGCTGGCATATTCTTGGTTTGAGCTATGGGAGGAGTCCCGAGAGGTGGGAAGT
The DNA here is from genome assembly GCF_000715075.1 of Nicotiana tabacum. Classification (NCBI taxonomy): domain Eukaryota; kingdom Viridiplantae; phylum Streptophyta; class Magnoliopsida; order Solanales; family Solanaceae; genus Nicotiana; species Nicotiana tabacum. Next base: position 47,788,297 of record NC_134092.1, read on the forward strand.
CCTCCGGCGAGGTGGAGTGAGTTTACTGATGCTTTCATTGATCATATCTTGCCTGCCAAAACTAAGGCGGCCCGGAGGATCAAAAGTTAAAAAGAAAGACAGAGCAAGATAACAAACAAAAGACCCGATCCGCGGGCAATTTTAGTAGATCCTACAGTCGGGGTTATGGTGGAAAGGCATTACATAGGAGAGTGTTATCCGGACCCACGCAGTCAATTGTTCAGTCTTCAGCTAGAGCACTACCATCAGGGCCTGATCAGCAGCGATGGGGCCATAGTATGCCAGACTAAGGCAACAATGGATCTAATCAGTAGGTCCAGTCAAGCGTGAACGATCAGCTACAGTAGAGGTCCCCATGTCCCAAGTGTAGGAGGCATCATTTGGGGGTGTGCCGACGTGGCACTGATGAATGTTTTGAGTGTGGAGTCAAGGGTCATCAGCTAAGGCACTGCCCCAACAACCAAGGAACAGCAAGTAAGTCCCTCAACCCCATTTCCCCTTGTTTTATGATATGTGTAAATGAGTATGACCATAGAGTTGCGTGCCATGTATGCTTGACCATACGATGGTACTTCCTTACATGTTTGGACCTTCAACCACGGTAAGTTTAACTCATACGGGAATGATGGGGTGCGATGGCAATAGGTTTTAGTAGGGGGATTAAAGGTGTTATCCCAAGCTTATAATGCGACTTAAGTGATTAGGAAGGATGTCTAAGGGGTTGTTCATATAAGAGAAAGATATGGGTGAAGGTGTATGCCTTTAGTCACTAGGCGTATGTGCATAAGCTTTCAATAACCAGGTGTGGACAAATGTGTTCAGAATATTTCACGAATGTTGCATGAGGCTGAAGGTCGGTGCTAGAAATTTGAAGATCATGTTTCGTATTGTCTCTTAAAAGTAGAGATTCAGTAAGAGCAAGAAAAGTTGTGAGGTTCCCACAATGATGTACTCTAGTATGTCGAATCATGACTAGGTCAAGGAGTGGCTACAGGAATGTGTTTTGAGTATAGGGCAAATGAAGGTCGTGGTTATCGTGTATTGGGTTGTTGTTCCACTGTGTGGTGTGTCGTGTGGCGGGAGATGAAATTTGCCCATCGATGGTCCAAAGTTGGTGTGACAGAGTTGAAAGGGGCCAGAACACGTTCACTAATTTATAAAGAAAGTCAATATCATCACTGAATTATTGTGTTAAAGAATATTAGGAGTTTACTTTCTATTGGTGACGTCCAACTTGTACAGTTTATGCAAATGCCCCAATTGATAATATGAATGCCTAGGATGTCACGGTTGGTGTTGTTTTCATGTCTGTGGTATAATGTGGTGTTATCTATTTGTTGTTAAGATCGATTTCTAGGATTCTATGACATGTGGATAGGCCAAGTTATAGAGGAAACTCTCCCAAAAGTTTTGAAAATTTAGAGAGTTAGCCAAATTTTGAAACTGCTGGTGAGTGTGAATTAGCATTTGGGCCACATTGGATGCTAATGATGGATTCTACCCCTCATTCGAGGATGAATGATCTTAAGTTGGGGAGAATGTAACGACCCGACTTGTCGTTTTGAACATTTACGCTCCTTTCAACTATTTGAAGTCATGAGTAGCTTCATATGATGCATTATGACTAAGTTTGACTTTGTTTTTGTATTAGACCTCGGAATGGAGTTTTGATGATTCTGTTTCTGGATGGTGATTTTGGACTAATGTTCTAAACTATGGATGTGTAATATAATATTTTAAGGACTTATAAATGAAGTAGCTAATAGTAATGGATTGGTATTGTATACATAATCTCCTTGTCTAATTAATGAAAATATGTATTCTCTTTATTCATAAGTAAATTTGGTTAGAAAGTATCTGACAGGCTTGCTTGACCGGGTTTACTCGGTTGAGCGCCGGTCGCGCTCCCCGAGTTCGGGGTGTGATAGTGTTGTACTTGGTCATTTCAGACTTATATTTCCATATTAGAGCTCATGACTCCATATTTACCAGTTCTGGGGATTTATCATGTATTAGCCTTATTTTATCATATTGAGGTTTCATACTTATATTATTTCTGTAAATTTTGCTATTTTGGTTTTTTATTTTTATGTCTGGTTTGCCTAGCAAATGTATTAGGCACCATCACGACGGGTTGAAATTTTGGGTCGTGACAGTGAACTATTTGAATCATGTTAGAGGTTACATATAGGTCGGTCCCCTGATTGAACATGATAACTGCTATTTTTGTGATGAAATTGCCTAATTTGAGTTGTGGTAGTAAACTTTGCATAGGCATACACCTTAGCATGTCACTTATATCAGTCCATGGGTATGTAATTTGTTATCCATTGTTCATGTACATGTATTCCTGTATATATTCTTTCTGTGTGATAGCACATGAATGGTCCGTGCGGATCCGAGTTACTATTGGCACGCGAGTTGTCCGTGCGATTGTTACTATTGGCACGTGAGTTTTCCGTGCGGTTGATATTGCTGGCACGTGAGGTATCCGTGCAGCATGTGGATAAGGATTCATATCCCTGGGGCTACCCTCTCATGTTTCTCTCTTGGTGGTGTACACGCCGGTTGTGAGAAACTGATGGGTTTTTGGTTGATGTGGATTTTGGTAAAGTTGATCATTAGTTGGACTTTGCATCTCTTCTCTTTTTGCAAATTCCCTGGATGTATACATGATTTTACTGCATCACTTCTCTATTTGCTAGATCCGGAATGTATGCATGTCTTTATGCATATTTTCTTTATATTCTACATTACTTGATGAGATGAGACACGGTACATATCTTCTCTATATGTGACTCCATGTGACTTGATTTGTTTAATCATGCATATCTTCTCCATATGCAATTGTTGAAGGATTAATTGATGTTTCATGCATATCTTCTCTATATAAAACTGATGAAGGATTATCTCTTGTGCACCGGTATGGTTTTATCTGTGTTATATGATTAGATGGCACCATTGTTGTGTATTTGCTAAATTCAGGAATTGAACAGGTTATTAGCGAGAATCATTAATAATGCTTGCCTCTATTACCTTGCCAAAGTTAGTTATGATACTTGTTGAGTAAATGGGGTCGATTGTACTCATATTACACTTCTGCACTCTGCCTGTAGATCTTGGAGCTGAGCTATTGTGGATGATGGAAGTTGGCATTAAAGATGTACCTATTTTCTGGATATAGCTACCACTTGTCCTTGGTATATATTAATTCGTACTCTGTTTATGTATATTTTAAACAGATATTGTATTTATTTTCGTACCAAATTTGTGTATCTTATCTTAGTGGATTATGACTTGTACTACCAATCCTTGGGATATTGTATGAAAACTCAGCTATTTCATTTATTGAATACTTATGATCTTTATTAGAATTGTGTAACTATTATTTGGCTTACCTAGCGAGTCGGGTTAGGTGGAATTTGGGTCGTGACAACATTATAAGTCGATAACAATCCCTACATGATCGTATTTCCAAGTGTTCTTACTAATAACTATTGTTTATTTTATTGATTACTTATGATCTTCATTAGAATTGTGTAACTATTGTTTGGCTTACCTAGCGAGTCGGGTTAGGTGCCATCACGACTAGGTAAAATTTGGGTCGCGATAACATTATAAGTCAATAACAATCCCTACATGGGTCGTGGCACCATTGTTGTGTATTTGCTAAATTCAAGAATTGAACAGGTTATTAGCGAGAATCATTAATAATGCTTGCCTCTATTACCTCGCCAAGGTTAGTTATGATACTTGTTGAGTAAATAGGGTCGATTGTACTCATATTACACTTCTGCACTCTGCGTGTAGATCTTGGAGCTGAGCTATTGTGGATGACGGAAGTTGGCATTAAAGATGTACCTATTTTCTGGATATAGCTACCACTTGTCCTTGGTAGTTGTGAATTTGTACTCTGTTTATGTATATTTTAAACAGATATTGTATTTATTTTTGTACCAACTTTGTATATCTAATCTTAAGTGGCTCATGACTTCTACTACCAATCATTGGGATATTGTATGAAAACTCAGCTATTTCAGTTATTGATTACTTATGATCTTCATTAGAATTGTGTAACTATTGTTTGGCTTACCTAGCGAGTCGGGTTAGGTGTCATCACAACTAGGTAAAATTTGGGTCTTGATAACATTATAAGTCGATAACAATCCTTACATGATCCTATTTCCAAGTGTTCTCATATTAGTGGATACTCACATAAAGGTCAAGCATATGGTATCTCAATCGCATGCATTGAGCATCTTTCTGAATGTGAGTTTATTTTTCAAATATCCTAAAAAATTCAAAATACTTCAAAAATGTGTGAAAATTAGAAATTTCTTTGTGGTAAGGGCACTTGAAATATGAGGATAGGCAAAATTCAAAACCTCTTATTGAAGCAAGACAAACAGATTTTGTCAAAGTTAGGTATACCGGAGGTACCAATCGAAGCTATAAGAATTACCTATATGCCAATTTTTGTTTGCTGGACAGCATATGGTGGAAATTCTTATGCACAATAATAATTGTTGATACCAATAAAGTGTAAATAAATCATAGTCTTCTCTATTCTACAAAATCACAAAAACAATTAAAAAAAATGCAGAAAATAATAAAAAAGTGTCAAGTAGAACCCCCTTTTCAACAAATTTCTTGCATAGGAAAGATAGCTTATTCGCTTTTACAGGCGCCAGCCTTCTAATGGGCATTTCAAAGTCAAACTCAAATTTTGCAGGTGCCCGCCTTTTAATGGTCATTTCAAAATCAAATTATACAGGCGCCCGCCATCTAATGGGCATTTCAAAGTCAAACTCAAATTTTACAGACGCCAGTCTTCTAATGGAAATTTCAAAGTCAAAGACAAATTTTACAACCACTCACCTTCTAATGCGGGTATTTCAAATTTTACAGCTCCAACCACTTCGGAACGGTACATAGCCCGTCTAAGTTTTAAAATCAAAGTGCTTCGATCACTTCAGACTTGTACCCAGCACGGATTTCCTTCAAAATCAAAGTTTTCCGACAACTTTATGCATGTACCTAGCCCGGACTTCATTCAAATCAAATGCTCCGATTATTTCGGACCGGTGCTCAACCCGAATTTCTTTCAAATTAAATACTTTGATCACTCCGGACCGGTACCCAGTCTAGATGTCTTTCAAATCATAGTTCGTACCAGGGTCCCTGCACCCCAACTTGAGACCCCATTTCATTCAAAAATCACATCATTCTTGCATCAAATCCACAAGCGTTATTCAAACCATTACTATCCATTTCCTTCAAGTCAAATAGGATCATAGCCCAAACCACGTCAACTCTACCAATAGAAAACACGTGGCACAACGTGAAATTTTCTTCTAGCAAATAAATAGGGGCAGGTTTTGAGGGCGAACGTCGAACTCCTCAACAGCCGTCGGCGGTATGCTCCCAAGAATCATGTTGTTTATATCCCATTTGTCATGGGGTGTTAGCTAATATGTATCCTTGATCAAAACAAAACACATGGTGTCATCATAGTGCTGGGATAATTTTTAAAATCAAAAAATCAAAAATCCAATCATTCCATAATATTCTCCATCACTTTCTCGGAACTATATTCGGCTTAATTCTCGTTACACTCGAGATATGTAGGAAACTCGATACAGAGTTCAGCCATATCTACATCAAAGTCCATTCAAACGAATCTATTCATCATCCAATATCCACATCTTAGTGTCACCGCAGTTCGACACTAGGGCAATCTTGGAAGCAATGTCGAGATCACACGAATCATTTTCGTCCTTGAATATCTGTGTTCCTTATCTCCCGCTCTATGAGGCTACAACCTAGAAGTAGCAGTCAATTGCATTCCAGAACTACACGCGACCTGATTCTCGTTAAGCCCGAGATATGTAGGCAACTCGGAATCAGAGTTCGGCCATAACCTTCAAAATCTCCACTATTCCCCTATTACATGTCCTCCGTCCTACTCAATTAAAGTCAAAACAAAATTGAGTTGTGTTAATATCTTTAACCGAAGACTCTTACATCGTCTCCAGTCAAAAAGAGGCAGTTGTTGACACTCAAGTTTAGCCCTATATATTTTATCAAAAAGAGGCAGTTGTTGACACTCAAGTTTAGCCCTATATATTTTAAAGATTAACTTCTGCAGACTTCCTGGTCATTAATGGTAAAATGTAGTCTATTCGCACATTTTTAAATTTAATACAATTTATTGATAATTATTCCTGTTTTTACAAAATACAAGAATTTTTATCATTTTATTGCAATTAATAAAATACTATCATTTTTGTGCATTTGTTTTTAAGTTTAAAATAATTTATTGATAATTATCCTATTTTCAAATGTTAGGATTTTCTATCAATTTATTATCCTTTAAAAAATAAAATAATAATTATTATAGTATTATTTTATTCGTTGGCATTTTTTAATAAGCACTACCAGCCATATTTTCTAAAAAAATAATTACTTTTAATAGGGGGACATCAAATTTTTGAAGGGATGAAATTAAAATACCCTAAGTCATTTTTTATATTTCCTTCCCTCTTCTCTCCCTAGTAGGGGTGGGCGTCGGTCAGTTCGGTTGGTTATTATGAAAGTTCGATTCGGTTTATCGATTTTCGATTTTGTAATATTAATAACCAAATCAAACCAAAGTATTTACTGTTCAGTGTGATTTTTTTAAAGTTCGGTTCGGTTATTTTCGGTTTAGTTTTTCGGTTATTAACGGTTCAAGATTTTTATATCTTGGATTTACTTCCAGTGGTCATAAACTTCCAGTCCAGTGATTTTTGCATCTTGAGCCACTGGGCAGTGGGCATAACGTTTTATCTTTTATGGATGTAACATTGTAACTTCTGGCAGCATCCAAACATGAACAATAGCAGGATTTCACAATATAACAATTAACCTTTCAAGTCCAAACAAGCTAGCAATATACGAATCACTGAATTTCACAAACAAGCTAACCTTTCAAGTCCAAACAGAACACAACAGGATTTCACAATATAACAATTAACAACGTCAAACATCCAAGTAGTAAAATATCGCACAGTTCAGCAAACACTGTGCTAAATCTCGCAGCTACCAAAGTCTAAAACAAGTCTAGAAATACCATCACCAAACAACAAAAGAGTGGCAAACTAGTCACAACCCACAAGCCACAAAGTAAGTCTAGAAAAGGATACTTAAAGTCTTAAATACGAATCACTGAATGAGGCATGAGACACTTCTTAATGTGCTTCACTAAGCCAAAAGTGTCATAATACTTTGGATGACAATTATAAACTCGACCACAATAAAGGCACTTTGCTTTGCGGGCTTCTTCATTTACTTCAACTAGCTCAAAATGTTCCCAAATACGCGATCTAGCTTTAGGACCACGAGGCATAGTTGAACTTACAAAAAAAAGAAAAGATCACAAGTTAATAAAATATTTTTAATTATAAATAACAAAAGGATATCATAAAACAAGCAAATCTTTAAAGTTACCACTTGTTCAAACTATGCATCAACAATGCTAGTATCTCTTTCAACAATGCAAGTTTCTCTTTCGCTCGTTGCCATATCTAAATATAATTTGATAAAGTGTGTCATTTAAACTTACAAAGTAAACTAATTTTCACTAAAACACTCATAAAACGCAAAATCTTACCAAGTTCAATTTGCTCAAGAAACTCCAAACCTTCTTCAACATTAATAGGAGTACCCTCACATCTAAACCAATCTTGAACACAAACATGACTTTGCACCAACCGAGGAGTCAATGAACTCCTAAATGAATCAAGAATGCTGCCACTGGTGCTAAATGCACATTCCGATGCAACACGTGAATCAGCTTATAATCACAACCACAATGTTTACACTTTGCTCTATCACCTCCATTATCATCTTTAAACTTTTCAAAATGATCCCAAGCAGTTGATCTATATTGTACGGATTTTCTTATTTTTAGGCCTTGACTAGTTTCAACAGAATTTGTAGGTAAAGAAGTAGGTTCGCTTTTAGATGAACCCACCTCACTTACTCTACTTTCAAATTCTGCCATCTATAAAAAATCGAATGAAAACGGAATTAAGGTCGGAACACCTATAACAAATATTTTTTTTAATAAGGTAAAAATTTATAAATCAGATAAAGCCTAACTACAAACCAAGTTTCAAGCCCAACCAGAGTTCAATCAAAACCCAACCAAAATATGTTTCCAGTGAGCACAAAACACGAAATTGATGAGCGAACTCTAAAAGGTACACCAAAATTTTACATCAAATTTCTAGTGAACATGTTTCCAGTGAAGGGCATAACCAAATTTTACATCAAATAATTGATGAGCAAACTCTAAAAGGTACACCAAAAGGTACAAGATCTACACCAAAATCGAATGAGTTGAGGAAGAAAACTGAAAAGGAACTCAGAAGAAGTCACACTAACCTGAGGAAGAAGGATGAGCGACGAGCTGAGGAAGAAGGCGTCACAATCGGGCGTCGGCAACACTGCAGCAGTCGCACTGAGGTGAGAGGACTAGAGGAACCCTAAATCTAATTTTTGATTTCTAATTCTAAGGTGGGAACGTAAGTCGGTAAGAGTAAGTCACTAAGTGATTAAGTCTTAGGTTTGGATAAATTGGGTGTGCTTCAAATGGGTATTGGACTATTGGGCTTCAGCCTTAAGTTTTGGACTCTCAAAAGAACTCATATGTTCAAACCTATTTTTCTCAACTAATACCCAAAATTTTGATTTTTCGGTTTAATCGAAAATCGAAATACCAAAACCGTAAACCGTATCGAAAAATCAAAATTTAATAATTTAAAAATCGTGCACCGACCGAATAACCGCTTAAACCGAAATCGAAAAATCGAAATTCACGGTTCGACCGGTATTATGCCGACCCCTACTCCATTGGCAGTCGTTACCCCCACCTCTCTCAACCCTCCTTGCCTCCACTGCCGCCACCGGAATTGGTCACCGACCGACTGGCAACCACCTTTACACCATAACTGCTCCCCTATCTTCTTCCCCTCTCCCTTACTCCATTTCTCGCTGCCTCCTCCTCTCCCCGCGCTACTACCGGTGGTCATTGGTCGGAAAACGGCCGCCCACCACTGTTGCTTCACTCCCCATCCTCGTCGCTCCTCACTCTCTATTTTCTTTTAACTCTCTTCTACTTTGTAGGTGTCAAACCCATCAGAATCAGGCCGAATCTAACAAGATCTGGCCGGAAATGAAGTTAACTCCGGCGACTCGTTAGGCTTTTGTTTGGTCGTTGTTCCGGCACTATTTGCCGTCAAAGCAGCACTATCTTGATATCGTTTGGTATATTTTATTATTTTAACGCCGAAAAATGTGAAGATCTGGCCGGAATCAATTCCGGCGACTTTGTCTTTGGTCCTTTGACCGCTGCTCCGCGGATTTGCTATTGATGCAAGAATTTTGCTTTCATTTTTGCTATTAATTTCCACCATTTTCTCTGAAGCTTATTCATTATTTTGGGTTTGTTGCTCGTTGGATCGTCAGTTGGCGGCACTAATTTGTTTACCATTGATTCTTGTTGGTTTATGATACGCCGTTACACTATCTGATTGCTATTACTGATTATGATCCACAAATGTGCATATTTTTGAGTTTAAAATATTATTTTGCCTAAAGATATGGCCTGATGCAGAACAGAACCTTACGATGTTAAATTAAGGCCGATGAAAATAACCCCGAGATATTGAGGTCATGTCCCTCCGATTGACCCTCCGAACCAGGCGCAAAATGAAAGAGGCGATGACGATAAACTCATCGAAAAAGTAAGAATAGAAATGTGATGAACCAAATCTTTGGATGGTGACACGGATAGACATCGTAGTCGCAACCAAGGCGATTCCCCTTGTCATTTCTAGACGGAACAAACATATAATCTGAGCCTCCAAAATTATTTTCCAAAACTACTTTTAAAAACCCTTTTCCAAAAACATTTTCAAAAAGGAATTATTTTCAAAGAGAATTACCTTTGTACAACATTTTTCGTTTAATTATTATTTCATTAACTTACTAGTCTCTTTTATTTTTACTTTTGCGAGGCATTCTTACACGAAGTTGCTTCCAAAAGACGACGTTTGAAGAAAAATCAAATACGTATTCCCGTCAAATCTCGCACTTCGTACTTCCCATTCTAGGATGTAGATGAAACTCACAAGTACGGTGAAAAATATTACTTTAGGATGTTGAGTAGGGATTAGCGCTTACTCGTGACATGCTTGTTCGTCTATTTGCTTGCTAATAATATTTAGAATTATTGTATTTAGTTAATAATTAATGTATCTCTTAATATTTTAGTTTAATTAATCACATGTTCATAAATACTTAGACTTTTGGTATAATTCTATAGTTGAAACAATTAACTTGAATTTGGTATATGTTTAGCTAATGAAGTTAGTCAATTCGCTTCAAGTGAATATGGACTTATGATTTTGTTATGTTAACATAATTTCCTACAATAGGGTCTTTGAGTGATTTCGATTAGTAATAGATTATAGCTAATCAATTCTTTAAAATTAGTCTTTACACGTTTTATTTATTAATATATACATGTAAATAATCTGCAAAAGGTTATTTTGTCCTTAGCTTATCTCACGACATTAGGATTATATCTAGTTACTTCATTTATATATCTTTTAATCATTCATTAATTATTTGGGAATTATTTTTCTTTGTAAGTATTAATTCATTTTTACAAAGTTCTCTCATACACGATTCATTTCTCAGTAAAATATTTTGAGTTAATTGTTAGTCACTTTATTCAAATATTTTTTATTTATTTAAAAATAAGTTTTAGTCATACTTGTTCATTCTTAACGACTATTTTCACATGTTATTCTTCAATAAATTTTTTTTTATCAAAGTCTAGTCATATTATATACAAATTTTAGAATAGTTCTATCCACTCATTTGTTAGATAAATACCCTTCACCTAATTGATTCGCTAGGGTTAAATTTCTAGTCAATTTGTTAATCTTTATTCGCCTGGGAATAATTCTTTAGTATACTCATTCATTTTTGGTAACCCTTTTCTGTATTATTCATTCTTTATTTACTTAATTAATTCTTTTGAAGCCAACAATTTTAGTCTCTCCATATTCATTTGAAAACGGTTCTTTCCTATAAAGTCATTTGTTTAAAATTCACTACTCTAACCAAATTATTTTGGTCACTTTTGAGACACCTTACTTGTTAATATAAATTTCATATACTTTATATACATGAATTCTTTCATATACTTTACATATCTATTTGATCACACATATTTTATGTAAATATTTCTATGCTTTCCTTACTATATTAATTATTCTTTTATGTTCAAATCTTTTGCAATATTTGTAAATGCTAATTACAGAATTCTCTCATTTAGTTAATCAATTCCAATCGGGAATCACACCTTGTGTAACGATTCAATCGGTCGTTTTAAGTATTTTAGCCTCATTTTCCCTATTTGATGCTTTAAATATGTTTATTTGTGGTTACGTAACTTTTCGGGGTGATTGGTTTCGTTTCGGGAGAGTTTTGGATTGATTTGGGACACTTAGTCCCTTGGTTGGAGGCTTAAGTTGTAAGAGTTGATCGAAGTTTGACTTTTATATATATGACTCTAGAATGGTGTTTTGATGGTTTCAATAGTTTCGCATGGTAATTTTGGACTTAGGCTTATATCCGGATTTGGATTTGGAGGTTCCTAGGTCGTTTTGGCTCGAATTGGCGAAAGTTCAAAAGTTGAAGATTTGGAAGGGTGATAGGATTGATCGAGGCTTGACTTTGATGATATCGGGCTCGGAATATTGTTTCAGAAGTTAGAATATGTTCATTTTGTCATTTGAAACTTGTGTGCAGAGTTTGGTTGTGATCCGAGATGGTTATGCATGAATCTACCACTAGATTTAACATCAAATTATGGGGTTTAGCAAGAGAAATTTGGGGATTTGGGCAAAACTTTTCTAAAGTGAATATTTGATATTTGAACATCGATTCAGAGTCGGATTTGAATGAAATTAGTATGGTTAGACTCGTATTCGGGTTCCGGAGTGTGATCCCAGGGTTGACTTTTTTATTTTAGTTAAATATCGAAGTGTTATTATTCAGAATTGTTTTCTTTGGCTTTTATTTATGATATTAAGTTATTTTGGCTAGATTCAAGCCATTCAGAGGTTGCTTCACGTGGGAAGGGCTTATTAGAGGTTTGATTTAGCTTATTTGAGGTAAGTATCTTGCCTACTTTTGTGCGGGAGAAATTACCCCTTAGGATTTGGTCTAATTAAATTAATTATACTATATGAAAGACGTGTACATGAGGTGATGAGTGTGTACACGTTCTTATGTGTGGTAATTGACCGTGTTAGGCTCTTAGGCTATTTATATGCCTTGATTTAGAGTTGTTTGACATATGAAACATGCTTTTATTTGTTGTTCACTCTCTACACCCTTATATTATTGTGATGATTCTTGTACATATTGTTGTTGAGCCATAGACTATATCTTGTTGTGGCATTGGTATTATTATTGTGGTGATATTGTGGTACATGTGTACGTGAGGTACGGGTGATTGTTATTGTTTTGTTGTGATTGAGATACGCATGCGGTGGAATAAGGGTGGTGTATATATTGACGCGCATGCGGCAAGATAAGGGGGCTTATGCACGTGAAGCAATTTTGGAAAAAATGCTGTAAAATGTGATTTGTGATTTGTGATTATGAGGTGTGGTACCTCGGGGTAATTTTTGTTGTAAATCTTGTGTTGAAACGGCTTGAGGATGTGAACTATCATTGTTTTTCTTAATTAATTTACTTGTATTTTAACTGTGTTTGGGCTAATTTATTGTATTATCACATGTCTACTCTTTGTTGCCATTTATTGATTTTGTTTTCTGTTGTTAGCTTTATATTGATATTTCACAGAGGTTTTATGTCTAGCGAGTGCCTTGACTTGAACCTCGTCACTACTCCACCGAGATTATTCTTGGTACTTATTGGGTACTGATTGTGGTGTACTCATACTACATTTTTACATATTTTTGTGCAGATCTAGGTGCCTCTAAGCGTGACAGTCGCTAGTGAGCTAATTTTGAGATAGTTGTGGAGACTTCAAGGTACACCGGCTATTCCGCTCACATGCCTCAGAGTCACCCTCTCCAGTTGTTTTGATATTGTTTACATATTCCAAACACTCATGTACACATTGAGATTTATTTTGTATTATTGTAGAGCTTATGGCTCAGTGTTACCGGGTTTTGGGATTTATGACTATTATTTTTCGTTGTTGGTTATATTATGATACTCCTTAGTTTTCATTGCTATTTTGGTTGTTATTTATGTTGATATCATTATGTGTTAGGCTTACCTAGTCCTAAGAATTAGGTGCCATCACGATCCTTAAGGTGAAATTTTGGGTCGTGATACTTTGTGGATCATGATGGCACCTAAGGATCGTGATGGCACCTAGTCTCTAAAACTAGTAAATGTGATGACCCGATAAGTCATTTTCAGTTTTAGCCCATATTTTTGTGTTTCGAAACCTCGATTAGCTCTATTTTAGCCTTCCTTGATTTGCGTGAGCAGTTTGTGTCTTCTACCGGAAGGTTTTTATGTAAACAATTGATGAAAATATAAAATCGTACATTAAAACTCATTTGAGTTGACTTCGGTCAATATTTTGAGCAAACAAACCCAGATTAGTATTTTGACTGTCTCGGTGGGTCCGTATCGTGATTTGGGACTTGGGCATATGTCCGAAATCGAATTCAGAAGTCCCTAGCTTGATTTAACGTAATTTGTTGAAAACTAAAAGTTTAAAAGTTTAAAGAATTCATAAGTTTGACCGTATGTTGACTTTATTAAAACTGGGTTCGGATTACGGTTCCGGAACCTTGTATAGGTTCATTTTTAGTATTTATGACTTGTCTGCAAAATTTGATGCAAAACAGAGTTGATTTGACGTGATTCGGGTGTCCGGTTGAAAATTTGAAAGTTCTTAAGTTTCTTTAAAAAATTTATTTGTTTTGGTGTCCGATTCATAGTTATAGGTATTATTTTGGTGTTTTGATCATGCGAGCGAGTTCGTATGATGTTATTATACTTGTGTGCATGTTTAGTTTGGAGCCCGAGGGGCTCGAGTGATGCTTAGAGAGATAGCTGATGCATCTTTACTTCTGGCATTACCTGCAGATCTCGCATTTGCGAGGTCTGTCCCGCAAATGCGAGCCTCGCTTTTGCGAATAATGAGTCGCATTTGCAAGCATGGGGTGGGTTGGGAAGACTTTGTGTAACGACCCGGTCGATCGTTTTGAGAATTTAAGTCTCGTTCGGTCGCATAAGGCCCTGAGCGGCTTCGTATTATGTGTATTGACTTGTGTGCGTGGTTGAATTTAGTTACCGAATGATTCGGAGTGATTTGGGACACTTAGTCCCTAAAACGGAAGTTTAAATCTTAGGATTTTTTACCGTAGTCGGAACTATGTGAAGACGACTCCAGAATGGAGTTCCGTCGGTTCCGTTAGCTCCGTTGGGTTATTTTGGACTTAGGAGTGTATCCAGACTGTGAATCTGAGGTCTCTAGCTGATTTTTGCTTGAAATGGCAAAAAGTTGAATTTTTGGAGATTTGGACCGGAAGTGGACTTTTTGATATCGGGGTCGGAATGCGATTCCGAGAGTTGGAACAGCTCTGTTATGTTATTTGGGACTTGCCTGCAAAATTTGACGTCATTCCAGGTTGGTTTGATAGGTTTCGGCACGAGTTTTAGAAGTTGGAAGATTTGAAAGTTCATAAGTTTGATTCTTTGTGTGATTCATAGTTTCGATGTTGTGATATGATTTGAGACCTCAAGCAAGTCCGTGTTAGGTTATGGAACTTGTTGGTATGTTTGGACAGGGTCCTGGGGGCCTCGGGTGTGTTTCGGATGGGCTACGGGTCATTTCCTTCTGTTTTTGAACTGCTGAATCTGTCATCTGGTTTCCTTCTTCGCGTTAGCGTAGCGTTATTTTGGAGGGTGAAATATTTCCTCTTCGCATTCGCAGTCACCCTCTTCCATTCGTGAAGTTCAGCCACCTCCTTCTTCGCGTTCGTCATCCCATGCGTTCGCGTAGCTATGCCATTCCACTCTTCGTGTTTGCGTACTACTTCACGCGTTCGTGAAGAGCAGTTATTGGGCCATCAGACTTTTCCTCTCCGCATTCGCGAACGTGTAGTCGCATTCGCGAAGCATTACTGGGCAGATTTCATTTTCCTTCTTCGCAAACGCGATTGCTCTTCCGCGTTCGTGATACATAAACACCTGGGCAAAATATAAGATCTTCAAATCGAGGGTTAGGCCATTTTTATCATATCTTCACTTATAGAGCTCGGTTTTGAGCGATTCCTTGCGGGTTTTTCAAGCAAATCGATTGGGTAAGTGTTCTTCACCTAGAATTTATTATATTCTATGATTTTATCTTTATTTTTATCATTTAATTTGTGTTTTGAGTTGGGAAAAATTATGGTTTTTGAAGAAAATTTTCAAAATGAAAAATCATAATTTGAGGGACGAAATGGTATCGGAATTTGATAATTTTTGTATGGTTGACTCATACCGGAATGGGTATTCGGGTTTTGTGAAATTTATCGGGTTCCGAGGTGCAAGTCCGGGGGTTGACTTTTGGACCGGTTTTTAGATTTTGATAAAGATTGAAGCTTTATGATCCAGAATAGTCTCTTGTGAATTTTATTTGTGATTTGAAGTTATTTTGATTAGATTTGAGCCGTCTGGAGGTCATTTCACCCGAGAAGTTCATTTTTGAGTATCGGTCTGTCTTCTTTGAGGTAAGTATCTTGCATAACTTCGTGTGGGGGAACTACCCCTTAGGATTTGAGTCTTCTATGCTAATTGTTGTCCGTGTACGCGAGGTGACGAGTACGTGCCCAGACTTATTTGTGAAAAATTGGCCTTTAGGGATTCTTAGGTCCTTGTATTCACTGAATATGCAGTTGTTCTCGTTATGATTATGTTTCTTAATTTCCAGTTTCACTTCTACCTGCTTTAATTGGAAGTAATTGCTTCATGATCCACTTTTGTTGTTCATTTGATTCATGTGTGCCTTAACTGAAATTGTATCTCTTCTATTGCCGTGTTGTCTTTTTTCTAACTGCTTATCTTTATCTGAAATTATAATTATCTCTTCTGTAATTGTTCATCCTTAATTGAGGCAAGTGATTATCCTTATACTGCTTATCCTTAATTGGAGTTGTTGTATCTCTCTCTTAATTGCCCAATCTTAAAAGAAGTTAGATATCTTATATTTTAGTTGACTTGTCCTTATTTGGAATTATTCATCTTGTGTTAGCTCCCTCGTTGTCGAACTGTACATTATGGACCATTGTTACATAATATTTCCTTTCTTGTTGAGCTGTTCTTATTATGAGTAACGTTCTCTATTGTGGCTACTCCTTGTGAATTAGTTCCTCCGTTTCCTTGAGTTCTGGAATTTCTGAGTTGACCTAATTGTCGTATCCTTGTATTATTGTCATTTGTTGTTGTTGTACTTATAGTGGTGATGCACCAAGTTTCTGCCATGCGGTTGTTGTTATGGGGTTGCACGAGGTTTCGGCCGTGCTATTGTTACTATTGATATTCGCACATGCGGCGAGACAAGGCGGTATATATGTGTGTGTGTGTGTGTGTGTGTGTGTGTGTGTGTGTGTGTGTGTGTGTGTGCAGGGGGAGTTGCGCATATGGCGAGACAAGGTGGGAACATTGTTATGCATGTGTGGCAAGACAAGGCGGGCACTTAGTTTATTATTGCAAATGTGGCGAGACAAGGTGGGAAAATTGTTATGCACGTGTGGCGAGACAAAGTGGGCACTTACTTTATTATTGCACATGTGGCGAGACAAGGTGGGTTGTGTCAGGTATTGATTTGTGATGATTTGTGATGGCCTGGGGGCATTCTTGTTGTTGATATTTGTATAGTGGTACACTTACCTGTGTGAGCTTTATCTTGTGAAAATTGTGAGAAAATATTCTACGTGTTGTCCGTTCTTTTTCCTTATGCTTATTTGCTGGTATGGACTATGTTAGGACACTTGCACAAGCATACACGTAGTTAAGTACTCTTATCGGATAAGAGGTTTTCTTGATATTGTTGGGCATAGATGCTCACCCTTGTTTACTTGCCTTCTACGTGAGAATAGCTCTATTGGGACGTGAGTCGTCAGTGCGGTTATGAGGTGTTATGAGAGCACATGATGCCAAGTGTTAAGGTTCAGGTATTGAGACCTGTGAATTATGATCTGTCCGAGGTTTTGTACCTCGTGGAGTTTGTTGACTAAAACCTGATGTAAAAGCGGTTGTAGTTGCTGAGTTATTACTTGTCCTTGCTGTATTTGTGATTCTGGATTTAGGTTGTGTTCCATTCATTTTTTTGAGTTATTTTTATGGTATTTCGCTGATACTTGTTGTTTCCTTTATTATTGTCATTTCTGTATTGTGAGCCATATTGCATATTTCTGTTGTTCATATACTTATACTTGTTCAGTTTATTAGACCAGTGGGTGTCTTGACTGTTCCTCGTCACTACTCCAACGAGGTTAGTCTTGATACTTTCTGGGCACCGTTGTGGTGTGCTCATTCTACACTTCTGCATATTTTTGTGCAGATCCAGGTATTTGTTCGTTAGCAGCTGTACGGGTCGTTGTTGTGGAGACTCAAGGTAAACCTGCTCCTGCGTTCGCAGGCTTCGGAGTCACCTTCAAGTTTTTATTTTGCACTATTTATTCTTATTTCTGGATAGTTGTATTTAGAAGTTTTCTACCAAACACTCTGTAGAGCTTATGACTTGTACTACCGGTTTTGGAAATTGTAAATATTATAGAGATTTCTATTTCAAAAGTTGTTAGATGTTATTTTTTATTGTTGTTATTCAGTAAATGTTAGGCTTACCTAGTCTCTAAGACTAGGTGCCATCACGATACCCAATAGAGGGAAAATTGGGTCGTGACAGTTTGCATTTGCGAGAAAGGCTTCGTATTTGCAAAGTATTTGGTCGCAATTGTTACCAATGACTGACTTGTTACTGCTTCACTTTTGCGAAGTATTGTTTGCATTTGCGGACAGGTTGGGTTAGCATTTGCGACAAAATTATCGCATTTGCGACGACAACAGGCTCAGTGACTTTTTCGCATTTGCAAAGGGTTGATCGCTTTTGCGATCATCGCAATTGCAAACTATATATCGCAATTACGATAACTCCAGTTGGGTAAAAGAGGGGAAAACGGAAATTAGCTCATTTCTTTCAAACTCTCAACCTAAACACTCTAGAGGCGATTTTCCCAAGAGATTTTCTTCCTAAATTCTTTGGTAAGCAACTTTAATCTATTTCTTTTTAATTACCCATTACATTTTATAAGTTTTCCACATCTAATCTAAGATTTTCATGGTAGAAATTAGGAATTTGAGTAGAATTAGAGATTTTTATAAATTCGGGATTTAAACCTCGAATTGAGGTTCGATTTCGAAATAAATTACATAACCGGGCTCGGGGGATGAATGGGTATTCGGGTTTTGGTCCAAATTTTGATTTTGACCAAGCGAGCCCGGGGTTGACTTTTGTTGACTTTTTCAATAATGATCTAAATTGAACCTATTTCATTTGTGGGCAATTTCTAAGGCTTATTTTGAATTGTTCGGTTAAAAATTTGCTAGATTTGGTTGGTTTGGAGGCCTGTTCGAAAGGCAAGTCCGTGGTTGAACTTTGAGTTGATTGCGGAGTGAGCTAAGTGCTGGGTCTAACCTTTATTTGAGGGAATTAAGAACCCTTGAACTATGTGCTATGTGAATTACATATGTAGCGGTGTATATGCGAGGTGACGAGTGTATATTTACCGTCAAATTACTTGTTTCCATGCTTTCCCGTATTTCATTAATTACTTTATTTCATGCCTTAACTGTTACATTACTTGCTTTCCCTATCTTCATTGCTTCATAGTATATCTTGTTTCATCCCTTAATTGCTACATGCTTACTTGAGTTCCATGCCATAATTGCTACTTGCCATTTACCATTTCTTGTAGTAAATTGTCTATCCCCTCCCTGATTCCATACTTATTTACTACTTGTCTCTATTTGTTTCCCTCATATATCTAAATTGTCTTATGCCTTGTTGCCTTATAGTTTCGTATTAATTGTTGCCTTCATTGATGTAGTTTCACTTGTATGAATTGTTAAAAGTAGATAGCGTTGAGTTGGTAAAGTTGAGACATCCGAGTAGTTCGAGTCTCTTTGATTATCATGTTATTCACCATTGCTCGTACATTTGTTCTTTTGATGTATGATTTCTCGTAAATCTTGATTTTTGAATTGTTATTGTTAACTGAACTTGTTTAGGGAACGGGTTGCACACCACAACGGAAATTGAAAGGAAATGAATTGAAAAGGCGAAATAAGGATGTACTATGATGTTGGCAGATAATTATATTCTGGGATCGGGTTGTGCGCCGCAACAGATTGATTAAAGTTTATATTGTGGGATCGGGTTGCACGCCGCAACATGTTGATAAAAGTTATATTTGTTTATGACTGTTGGATTGGCCTCGGTTGTTGAGATGAGTTATATGACTGGTTATTCGGGACTCTCTGCTGGTTGATTTGAGTTTCGTTGATATGAGTTACCTGCTTTACTTATTATTATTATTATTATTGTTATTATTATTATTATTATTATTATTATTATTATTATTATTATTATTATTATTATTATTATTATTATTATTATTATTATTATTATTATTATTATTATTATTATTATTATTATTATTATTATTATTATTATTATTATTATTATTGTATACATTTTAGTGTAAGTGACCCACCTTAGCCTCGTCACTACTTCGTAGAGGTTAGGCTCGACAGTTACAGAGTATATGGGGTCGGTTGTACTCATACTACACTCTGCACTTCTTGTGCAAATATCGGAGTTGGTCCCAGCGGCGTACCGTAGACTTGCTCAGATCTAGCTACCTATAGGAAACTTGAGGTATAGCTGCACAGTGTCCGCAACTCTGAAGTCCCCTTCTACTTCTTTTAGCTGTTCATTTGATTCAGACAGTTGTGTTTATTTCAGACCATTATTTGTAGTATCCCTCATGTATTCGCGGCACCAGTTCTGGGATTTGTATTGAGATTTCGTCACTTATTAGTTTATTTTCCTTGTTTCAGACTATTCAGTTTTCCTTTATTGACATCGTATTTGAAACTTGTTGAAAATGGTTAATAATTACATCTAATGTTGGCTTGCCTAGCAAGTGAAATTTTAGGCGCCATCACGATCCCGATGGTGGAAATTCCGGGTCGTGATAGGTAAGCCGATCACTTACAATAGTTAAACCAATTAAACATGATATTATGAAGTAGATTTTAATATAAATGCGAAAATATAGGTGATACAAGCCTACACGGCGATAATCACAACAAATTCCCAAGACTAGATAGTACAGAGTCATGAACTCTAACAGAAATAATAGTACTATCTTAAATAACATTCTGTTCGGATAGAGAATTGATAGTATAAATGTAAGGAAATGACTCCAAGGAACTGCGACGATCAAACAGCTTTACCTTGAATCCTCGCGATCAAGTAAGTCTCACTTTCGAGATCTACTAGCTCCAACACCTGGATATGCACGAAAATGTGCAGAAGTATAGTATGAGTGCGCCACGGTCGGTACCCAATAAGTATCAAGACTAACCTCGGTGGAGTAGTGACGAGGTTCAAGTCGAGAAACTCACTAGTCAAATAACCTATGCAATAATATCAAAGACGAGCAACAGGGAGAATAACATGAAACAATAGCTGAGATCTTATCAGAACAAGTGTTAGCCATTTAATACATTTAAAGCTCAGTTTCAACAACATGTCATCCAATAGAATCATACATATATGGCACCTTGTGCCCACATTATCAATCACTCTCGCACGGCAAAGACCTCGTTCCCCATCATAAGTCACGCCCCACATGTCAAAGACCTCTTGCCACAATATAAGTCACACTCGCACGGCAAAGATCTCGTCCCACAATATAAGTCACATTTGCATGAAAAAGACCTCGTGCCTCAACATATACCACAACTGCACGGCAAAGACCTCATGTCAATTAGAAATAACACGTTCAAGATAAATTCATCAAGAATCAAATAAAGTAAAGCATGATAACAACTCCCTTTTATTTCAATCCGTTAAATTACCAATAACTCAACAGAATATGAGATAATAATTCTATGTAGGTAAATCTATCTTGACATCCAAAGCATCAAGTAATAACAAAGACACATAGTAGCTCATTGGGAACAACACAACAAATCATGTAAGATGCATGACACACACAAGAAAGTCATAAACACAGGCAAGAATACCCCTTTTTCATCAACACATGCCCCTAGGCCATCATATATCATCCCCACAAAGCCACCCTTCTCTCACTACATTGACAATATAATAATAGCCATTCGTATCGCTCCGCCCAGATAATATATCAATAGCCACCCGTATCTCTCCGCCCAGACAGTAACACAATAGACACTCGTATCACTCCACACAGACAGTAGCACAATAGCCACTCGCATCGCTCCGCCCAGACAGTAACAGCATAGGCTCCCGTATCACTCCGCCTAGACAGTAACACAATAGCCACTTGTATCGCTCCACCTAAACAGTGTATCAATAGCCACTCGTGTCGCTCCGCACAATCAACAACAGTGAAATGTCACTCTTATGCTCTGCACAACATGTCCACACATGCCACAATATCACAAGACAGTAGTATCAGAGATTTATTATGATATAAGCTCACAACTTATCAACAAAGTGCACAAGGACATGTCAATAATATAGAAGTGCGGAGGGGTGTTCAACATATAAGCATGAATTCATCTATCTCAATATAGCAACAATTTCAGAAACACCCAACTTGACCAATTTAGGAAATGAAAGTCCTAAAAACATGATCTCTAGCAGGGAACATGAACTCAAGTAATCATCCAAATAGGAAACATAGAGTGTAGATATCTCACAATCAAAACAAGGCAAAAGAGCAACCTCGGGCCATATCCGATCAAATCACACATACGATCATGTACACACTCATCACCTCGGGTACATGCCATTCACACATATCACAAATAAGCAATTAAGGTCAAACCCTAGGGGGAAATTCCCCAACACAAAGTTAGGCAAGATACTTATCTCAAATGAGCTAAATCAATCCACTAATAAGCCCTTACCGCATGAATCAACCTTCGGACGGCTAGAATCTAGCCAAAATAACTTAATATCATAAATAAAAGCCATAGAAAATGATTCTGAATAATAAAGCTTCGATCTTGAACAAGAATCAAAAAGTCAACCTCGGGCTCGTCCTCGGAACACGACCAAACTCAGAAATTCCGAACACCCATTCAAATACAAGTCCAACCATACCAATTGCATCCAATTCCGACCTCAAATCGACCTTCAAATCATCAAATTTCATTTAGAGAAGTTTTTACTAAAATCCCCAATTTTTCGCACTTAGATTCATCAATTAAATGTTAAAACAAAGATGGAATCATGAATAATAACTAAATCTAAGTCAAAAATACTTACCCCAATCCAAATCGTGAAAATCGCCCAATTCTGAGCTCTATAACCAAAAATGTGATAAATAACCAAAACCCTTGAAATAGAGTACTTTAATAATTCTTCCAAGAACACATTGCAATGCAGAAATGCCATCGCGCTCGCGAAGAAGAAGTCAGTACTGCCCAAGAATGCACTACGTGATCGCTTCTGCACCCCACGATCGAAAAAGCCAGCGAACCAAGGAAGCATGAATACGAGCCCCCTATCGCGAATGCGTAAGCCAACGAACCAGCTACCTGTCAGCAACACTACACGATCACGGACTTCTCATCGCGAACGCGACAGACAAACCACTCAAGCATCACGAACGCAATCATACATCTGTGAACACGAAGAAGAACCACACCCAGCTCCTACAACACATCGTGATTGCGGCAACACCTTCACAATCGCAAAGAACAGCTGAAGCACCAGAAAAACCAACAAATTCCACACACCCAAAAATGGTCCAAAACAAATCCAAAACATACCCGAGCCCCTTGGGATCTCGTCCGAACATGCCAACAAGTTTCACAATATAACACGGACTCACTCGGCGCCTTAAACCACACCAAACAACATCAAAACTACAAATCTCACCTCAAATTCATACATAATGAACTTTCAATTTCTAAAACTCATGTTGAACTATCTAAAATCAACTCGGAATGATCTCAAAATTCACATTCAAGTCTCAAATGACACAATGGACCTATACCAACTCCCGTAACTACAATTAGAACCTGATATCATCAAAGGTAGCTTTCGGTCAAACCTATCAACCTTCAACTTTCTAATTTTTGCCAAATAGAACCAAATCAACCTAGGAACCTCCAAATCCAAATTCGGACATACGCCTAAGTCCAAAATCATCATCCGGAACTAACGGAACCATCAAAACTTTGATCCGAGATCAAATATGCAAAAAGTCAAACTTGATAAACTCTTCCAACTTAAAGCTTCTATAATGAGAATCATCCTTCCAAATCAAATCCCGAACTGCTCGAAAACTATAACTGACCATACACGCAAGTCATAATATATCATATGAAGCTACTCAAGACCTTTAACTACCGAACGAAATGAAAATTCTCAAAACGATCGGTCTTGTCGTTACATTCTCCCCACTTAGACATACATTCATCCTCGAACGTGCAAAGAGTTGTTCCAAAGCCATCAAATCATTGTATAAACTCCCCATACACATGGGTGATACCATGGCACCCCAATCCATATAATCCTGACAACACCACCTTAACTGAAGACCGTTACTTCATATTAGTCCTTAAACCTTAGTACTCAATCCCGCACATTTGGAATTCATTATAAAACCCGATTCTTGCATCTATATGCTATATAAGTCAAATCAAGTTGTATCAAGCCATATCTATAACCCAAGATACAATCACATGATATACCACATTACTTAGATACTCATAGTAATGACTCCCGACCACAATAGCCACTCATAAAAAAATCTGGTACCGGTAACAAACCTCATATCAAGTAAAACCTTGACCGCATCCTTCGTACCTTGCCAATGATGAAAGAAACATGCAGATACTCATAACCACTCATCAAACCAAGAAGTCGCGGAACTCTTCCGCCCGATAAGACCCATCGCCAAATTCTAAGCTGACTAGTGACATCATTTCATCTCCATACATATCTTAATCAATTCCGATAGTACTCATCCTAGGTTCAATAACCTCATCTAATTCAGTACAAGCTGCCTGAAAGACAAACCACACCAGCACCACCTCAAATCACATATCGTGTAATCCGTGCACCAAATAAGCAACACCTTGAATGTACCCTCTGATGGAAAGAGATTCAAATAAGAGGACCGTCCTGCAAGCTCAACAGATAACACCACAAGCACAATGCTATGAACCCATCACACAAAGGAGAAACAAAACACACTAAATAAGCACAAAGATCATATCCCACCATAACTCTGCTACGATGCGTAACCTAATCCAAACACCAGTCCACATGGAATACCTCGAGCCATGATGCTCACAATCAACAATCACATGTGTATCAACAGAAAACACGCGAAGCACAAGAACATATCAATGGAGAAACAAATGGCATAATGTACCACAAATAAGAATACCATAGCCAAGGCGCAATCAACCATTCTACACCCCAAGAGTTATCTCGCTCGAATTTTCCAAAAGACCCAAATGGAACCGCATCATGTGTAAATAGTCAACAGTCTCCCAGCCTATCGTAGCATAGAAGACTAACACATGGAACATATTAGAACACGAATAAGATCAACTCTAATCGATGACACACCCTTCAACAATAGTTGTGCCGAGTAAGAAATCCGACCCGATGTAGAACACACATCCTTATTGGGCCTACCTGTGGCCTCTAAATCAATTCCGATCATCTAGAAATAGGCAAATAACCCTCCAAAATTCCATAATTTCCTAACCGTAACACATACCATTAGCCGGCAAACTCTTAACATACCATCACCGTCCGCAACTAAGGAACAAAATGCCTCTGAGAACTCCCAATCTCCAAATTCTAAGAACACAAGAATCACCATATGAGATCCCAACTCCACCATTCAAATAACTGACACATCGCTCGTACCTAATCATCTCACGAGAGATACTCTCATGAGCCTTCCGCATTACACAGCTAAAATCAGCACTTCAGCAGTCGACAACCTAGCGATTACCATAGTACCAGCCAAGCATCCGCTAGTCAAAACATAGTGCGCTTTCTGAATAATACGACCTCAATCTCCCTCCACGGGATGTTATGATGGAATCTAGTCTCTAAGACTAGGTAAGCCTAACATACATGAAGAACTGACAAAAATAATAGTAAAAGTCCCAATTAAACCAACAACTATCATAAAAAGGACTCCACAATACAACTGAATATATAACTCCCAAAATCTGGTGAGGCTGAGTCACAAGCTCTACGTGGGTATACTGAAACATCCATATACAACAGTATCTGTAAAAGGATAATGAAACAGAAACTAGATAGAGGGTGACTCCGAGGCCTACAAACACCGGCAGGTATACCTTGAAGTCTTTGATCCAAGCTGAACTCACGAATGCCTAGGCTGGTATGAAGTACACCACAATGGTACCCAGTAAGTACCAAGCCTAACCTCGATAGAGTGGTGATGAAGTCAAGTGAAGACACCTACTGGAATAAATAAAGAAATTGAACAAGTATATATATAATGAAAACAAGGAAAATGATACAATGAAGAAATATAACAACAATAACTACACTGAAATTAAGGCAATTAAGGCATCACGGAAGAAACACTTAATAAGAATGCCAAGGAAACAATGCAGACAAATACAAGTGATGTATATGAAAGATAGCAACAAGAATAACTACCGAGGTACCGTCTCGTAGTCTCGTTTCACAATCAAAATTCATAGTCTTTCCTTATACCACCGCAGGAGCCTTGCATTTAGTTTTGGAAAATTATTTTTTTTGAAATAGTTACCCGCGTTTTAGCCCACCTTATCCTACCGCGTGGCTTCAAGTAGTTCCCCTACTAGAAAAATGTGCATCAAGTCCACCTTATCTCACCGCATGTGTATCAACCCCTATCCTTATACCACCGCATGAGTATCAATATCACAACATATCACAAAAATATACCTCAAGTGCCCAATACCACAACTTGCCAAAGAAGTCAACAACAATAATGTTTCCACAATAAATAGCCCATGGCTCAATCACAATTTGTACAAGAGTCTCAACAATAGAAACCAACGGTGAATATCTCAACAAGAATGGTATTTCAACAATTTACAACTTTGCCTCAATGTAAATCACGGCCTTTATTACTTTAACACCAAAATTCAACAATAATATGTTCCAAGAAATAACAACTTTAAGTAATGTAACTCAATAATTAAATAGTTAACAAGGAAATGAGAGAACAATAACTTCAACTAAGCATGTAAAGGCAAATAACAACTAAGGGATGAGATAAGTATTAACAATATCAAATAAAGCATGTGAAGATAGACTAACGATGATGGGTATCACATGTGATGACAAAACAATTAAAGGCATGAAAAGAGTCTACATATCTTAAACCGATCAATTACCACATTTAGTCTGTGTACCCACTCGTCACCTTGCGTACACGGCTTTCACATACCATAATTAACACAAAATAATACCAATCCTAAGGGGTAATTTCCTCACACAAAGTTAGGCAAGACACTTACCTCAAAACACGCTAACTTAATCCACTAGTAAGCCTTTTCCGTGATTATCCAACTCCGAACGGCTCGAATCTAGCCAAAATAACTTTATACCATAAATACAAACCATAGAAAACTATTTTGAATAATAAAGTTACAATCTTTAAAGAAAATCAAAAGGTCAACTGAAAACGTCAACCCCGGACCCGCATCTCGGAACCCGACCAAACTTACAAAATCTGAACACCCATTCAATAACGAATCAAACCATACAAAAATTACTCAAATCCGACCTCAAATCGCCTTTCAAATCCTCAAATATAGTCTGTGAAGTTTTCATAACTTTCCCCAATTTTTCTAACTCGAAACACTAATTAAATGATAAAAACAACGATGAATTCATATATAATAGCCAATCCGAGTTAGAATCACTTACCCCGATCAATTCCTTGAAAATCCCTCTCAAAATCGACCTAAACCGAGCTCTCTAAGTCAAAAGATGAAGAATGAATTAAAACCCTCGAACTCACCCTTTTATGCACGGCGATCTCGCTTCTGCAAGCCCTCAGCCGCATCTGCAACTCCGTTCCTGCAGAATTTCCATCGCAAGTGCGGCCCTCAGTTAGGCCCCTGAAATATCGCACCTGCGGACCCCTAAGCGCATCTGCGGAGGCCAGCCGCTTCTTCGCATCTGCTTCTGCGGATAACTAACCATACTTGCAGTCCCCGCTGGCCAGACCAACCTTCGCTTCTGCGCCTCACATGCCGCTTCTGCGGTGCCGCACCTGGGTCCCAAAGTGCACAGGTGCGATAGCACCAAAACCTCAACAGCTTCAGCATTACATTAAGTCCAAAAATGATCCGATTTCAATCTGATTCACACTCGGGGCCCCCGGGACCCCGTCCGAATATACTAACAAGTTCCAAAATACATAGCAGACCTACTCGAGGCCTAAAATCACATCAAACAATATTGATTCTACGAATCGCAGCCCAATTCAAATCTATTGAAACCATGAACATCTGACTTCCAAAACTAACGTCGATTCATACTAAACCAACTCCGATTGACCTCAAATTTTGTACACCTATTCCAACTTTCGAAATCGGAATCTGACCCCGATATCAATTAAGTCAACTCCCGGTCAAACTTCTCAACCTTCCAAACATTCAACTTTCTAACTTTCTCCAATTAAAGCCGAAACAACCTACGGACCTCCAAATTAATATCCAGACACGCTCCTAAGTCAAAAATCACCATACGGAGATATCGGAACCGTCAAAACTCCTTTTCGGAGTCGTCTACATAAATGTCAAATTTCGGTCAACTCTCTCAGCTTAAGCTTCCAACTTTAGGACTACGTGTCTCGTTTCACTTCGAAACTCACCCGAAACCAAAACCAACCACCCCTGCAAGTCACATAACCACAATATAACATACAGGAGGCGATAAATAGGGGAGCGGGGCTAAAATAATTTAAATGACCGGCTGGGATGTTACATCCTTTCCCTCTTAAACAAACGTTCATCCTCGAACGAGTATAGAGACGTACCTGAAGTGATGAAAAGATGAGAATAACGGCTATGGGTATCATGCTCGGTCTCGCAAGTCGCCTCCTCGACTGGTTGACCTATTCACTGAACATTTACTGATGCAATGCTCTTTGACCTCAACTTTCGGACATGTCTATCCAAGGTGGCCACCAACTCCTCAACATAAGACAAATCTTTGTCTAATTGGACTGAGCTGAAATCTAACATATAGTACGGATCATTGTGATACTTTCGGAGCATAAAAACATGAAACATCGGATGAACTGCAGATAGACTAGGTGGTAATGCAAGCTTGTAGGCCACATCACCAATCCTCTCAAGAATCTCAAAAGGTCTGATATACGTAGGGCTCAACTTGCTCTTCTTCCCGAACCTCATCACACCCTTCATAGGTGAAACCCGGAGCAAGGCTCGTTCTCCAACCATGAATGCAACATCACGAACTTTCCGATCCACATAACTCTTCTGTCTAGATTGGGTTGTACGAAGCCGATCCTGGATCAACTTGACCTTCTCTAAGGCATCTCGAACCAGATCTGATCCTAATAACTTAGCCTCTCCGGCTCAACCCAACCAACTGGGGAATAACACCGTCTCCCATATAGGGCCTCATAAGGAGCTATCTGAATACTCGATTGGTAGTTGTTGTTCTAGGTAAACTCTGCAAGCGGCAAGAATTGATCTTAAAAGCCCCTAAAATCCATAACGCAAGCACGAAGCATATCCTCCAATATCTGAATGGTGCGTTGGGACTGTCCATCCGAATAGGGGTGGAATGATGTACTCAACTCAACCTGTGTGCCTAACTCACATTGTACGGCTCTCCAGAAGTGCGATGTAAACTACGTGCCCCGGTCAGAGATGATGGATACCGGTACGCCATGAAGTCGGACAATCTCGCGAATATAGACCTGAGCTAGCTGATCTGAAGAATAGGTAGTCACCACCGGAATAAAATGAGCTGACTCGGTCAACCTATCCATAATCACCCATACTGCATCAAATTTCTTTTGAGTCCGTGGGAGCCCAACAACGAAGTCCATGGTAACTCGCTCTTATTTCTACTCGGGAATCTCAAGTCTCTGAAGCAACCCACCTGGCCTCTGGTGTTCATACTTCACCTGTTGATAATTTAGGCACCAAGCTACATACTCCACTATGTCTTTCTTCATTCTCCTCCACCAATAGTGTTGCCTCAAATTCTGGTACATCATAGAGGCACCCAGATGAATGGAGTACCGCGAACTGTGGGCCTCCTGAAGAATCAACTCACGTAATCCATCCACATTAGGCATACATAATCGGCCCTAAATCCATAACACACCGTCATCTCCGATAGAAACGTCCTTGGCATTGTCGTGATGTACCGTGTCCTTAAGGACAAGAAAATGGGGGTCGTCATACTGACGCTCTCTGATGCGATCATATAGAGAAGACCGAGAAACCACGCACGCCAGAACCCGACTCGGCTCTGAAACATCCAATCTAACAAACTGGTTGGCCAACTCCTGAACATCTAATGCTAATGGCCTCTCGGCTGCCGGTAGATATACTAAATTGCCCAAACTCTCCGCCTTTTGACTCAAGGAATCGGCCACCACATTGGCCTTCCCAGTATGATATAGAATGGTGATATCATAGTCCTTAAGCAACTCTAACCATCTCCACTACCGCAGGTTAAGATCCTTCTGTTTGAACAGATGTTGTAGGCTCCGGTGGTCGGTATACACCTCTTAAGGGACACCGTACAAATAGTGCCACCAAATCTTCAAGGCATGAACAATAGTTGCTAATTCCAGGTCGTGGACATGATAATTCTTCTCATGAACCTTCAGTTGTCTAGACGTATAGGCAATCACCCTACTGTCTTGCATCAACACCGTGCCAAGGACAACACGTAACGCATCACAGTACACAGTGTAAGACCCCGAACTCGTAGGCAACACCAACACTAGGGTTGTAGTTAGAGTAGTCTTGAGCTTTTGAAAGCTCTCCTCACACTCCTCAATCCATCTGAAAGGAGCACCCTTCTGGGTCAATCTGATCATAGGTGCAGCAATAGATGAGAAACCCTCTATGAAACGGCGGTAATACCCGGCCAAACTAAGAAAACTCCGAATCTCAGTAGCTGAAGATAGTCTGGGCCAACTCTACATTGCTTTAATCTTCTTCGGATCTACCTTGATCCCCTCACTCGATACCACATGACCCAAAAATGCCACCGAATCAAGCTAGAATTCATACTTTGAAAATTTTGCATACAACTTCTTTTCTCTCAAGGTCTGGAGCACGATCCTCAGGTGCTGTTCGTGATCCTCCCGACTCCAGGAGTACACCAAGATGTCGTCAATAAACATAATGACGAATGAATCAAGATAGGGATGGAATACATTGTTCATCAAGTGCATGAATGTTGTTGGGGCGTTGGTCAGCCCAAATGACATCACAAGGAACTCGTAGTGACCATACCGAGTCCTAAAGGTAGTCTTTGGAATATCCGGATCCTGAATCTTCAGCTGATGATACCCTGATTGCAAATCAATCTTTGAGAACACTTTAGCACCCCGTAGTTGATCAAATAAGTCATCAATACGTGGCAATGGATATCTGTTCTTCATTGTAACCATGTTCAATTGTCGATGGTCAATACACATGTGCATAGAACCATCTTTTTTCTTCTCAGATAGAACCGGAGCACCCCAAGATGACACACTAGGCCGAATGAAACCTTTATCAAGCAACTCTTGCAACTGCTCCTTTAACTCCTTTAACTCTGTTGGGCCCATATGATATAGTGGAATAGAAATGGGCTGAGTGCCCGGTAACTAGTCAATACCAAAATCAATATCCCTATCGGGCGGCATGCCCGGAAGATGTGCCGGAAATACATACTAATAGAACTTACTCAACGGTAGGAGTATCAACACTGACATCTCTCACAAAGGCAACACTGATTATGTTAAGAACAAGTAATCTTGATCTTGATCACCTTATATTTGATTTTGTTCTTGATCTTGAACTTGAACTTGATTGGTTGAAACTTGAAGCTTGTAGAGAAATTTGCAACGTTTGATCCACGAGCTATTTCTTGCTTCTTGTTATGATTTCTTGTGTTCTTTCCGAGTTATGAGGACCCCCATTTATAGTTATGGGAGGGAAGAGGTGTGATGAAGACAAACTTTTTTCCTTTGATTTGATTGGTTGACTTGAATAATGACAATCAGATTGAAGCAGTGACAAGGCTGCATTTGATTGGCCAGAGCATGTCACGTGTACATGCGGCTCCTTTTATTTACCTTTTAATTTGACTTACCATGCCTTGTCATTTTAACACGTGGCATGATCCTTGGATCTTCTGTTTGACTTATCAGGCCACGTCATTTGACATGTGGCATCAAATTGGGCCTCTAGGAAGATGACGTCTTGGACTTAATGAAGTGGGTTCATCACTTCTAGCCCAACTAAATGGGCTAGCCCAATGGACTTGGACTTATCTATTAGATCCATGTATATTAGACTTATATAATTAATTCAATTATATTAGCCCAATAAATTTATTTGGACTAATATATTTTGAATTTATAATATAGTCCAAATTATTATATGAATTTAAATTTAACAAATTTTAAATGCCTAGACAAACCAAGAAAGAAGGATCCCAAAAGGATTGGATAGCTTTGCTCGAAATTTCATCTCAAATTAAAATTGTTTTTTCCTCTTATTTATACTTCATCCGTCCTAAATTATTTGATACTTTTTTCTTTTTATTTTGTACTAAAAAGAATAATATCTTTCTATATTTAGTATAATAATTTATCTTTTAAATATCTATTTTGCTCTTAAGGAAATAATATATAACCGCACAAATATTTATGGCTTATTTTAGACTATAAATTTTAAAAATCTTTCTTTCTCAAACTCTGTACCTAATCAAACACCATCATAAATTGGAACAGAGGGAGTATCTCGCAGTGTTTTAAAAGGCATTTTCGGGGCGAGCCCTAATGTGAGGCGCACCAAAAATGCCCCGAGGCGATGGTATGGGGCAAAATTCTCAAGAGGCGTACGCCCGGGCGTTTGAGGCGCGTTTTTGGAGTGAGGCGTAAGCCCAGAAACTTTTTCAAATTGAAACAAAATTTGTTGAATAAGTCCTTATAATACCCAAATTCTCAAAAGTCAGCTTGTAATTACTCAAAAGTTTTAAAAAAGAACTAAAATGTATTAAATTTAAAAGTCAAGACCTTTTTTATTGATTGAAACCCTAATTTATGGTCTTTCCCAATTCGTTATCTTGCCCATTAGTGTGCTAATATTTTCAAAAAGCAACGAATATTCAATTTCTTTTAGCAAATACAAAGAGAACTTCATTCTCCTTTATAACAGCAAGTTCAAAGTTCAAATTGCAGGTTAGTCATCCTTTTTATTCCTCTATGTATAAAACTTTATTCTTTTGGACTCAGGTTACTTGTGATTGTAAGTAGTACATAATAGATTGTTTTGACTAGTTTTTTTGTATGGGATGGAGCACATCTATATATATTTTTTGTGGGAATGGATCATATATATATATATATATTTCACATATTTATAGTTTTCTTCAATTTTTATGCAATTTTACCTGTTTATAAATATTTACTGTAATTATATTATTTTATAAAATATTAAAAATTAAATATCCATGAAACTTACGCCCGTGCCCCGAGACTTACACCTCGCTAAGACATGTAAAACGCCACGCAATCCAACAGCGCACACAGAATCTCCTCACTTATTCATCTTGACTCTTGAATTTTCATCACTTCTATTGCATTCTCAACGTAAAAGTTAAAAGTGAGAATAGTTATAAGTTATAACCATTACAAAAATGTAACGTGGGTTACATAGCAAATTATGCCGTCACTAAGAAGTTTTTAACTTTAGGTTCATATTTTTTTCTTAAAATGTACAGATAATTGCCATAGCACCAACCTTTGGAGGGACGACGTATTGTTAAACAAATTAATAAAAAGACCCGGGATTCTGACTGCATATCACCACACAAACCAATAAATCAGCGTTCAACATAACTTGTTGGGGGATCGAGTCACCCAACTAACATATAAAAAAACTACTATGATTTTAGTAGCAAAGAGTTATACTGAAGGTGATAGCTTAGTATGGTCATGGCATAATTTGACAAAGTGCAGAAGTAGAGGAAAGCAGCAATTGCAGAGAAGATAGCCATGCATGTGGTTCCAATTTCCTGAAAGTTAAGGAAAAAAACGAACCAATTACATTTCCAGAAAGCCGAACTCAAATTCTTAAGCAAATGGCCTAATTGGCTCAATCCATCCTACTGGATGTCAGTCTAATAGCCCGTTTGGCTTAGCTGATTTAGAGTAGCTGATAAGCATTAGGTGCTGAAAAGCACTTTTAAGTGCTGAAACTGATTTAAAAAATAAGCAGTTACGTATTTGAATAAAAGTGATTAAACTAATAATAAGCAGCTGAAACTGTTAGATTAAAAAGTGCTGATAAGCTCTTTTTATGTTAAAATGACTTAAATGACCTTATAATAATTTACACTACTAAAAACGTTATTTTCTTCAAAATTTTAGATTCTACATAGATTCTACCTATTTATCATGTTATTTTAATTATAAAAATGATTAGATAATATCTTTTTTGTAAATATAATTTATGTTATGATAAGTATACAATCATAAATTAGAAGGGGTGGAGTATAAATTAACAAAAGTTAAGAAGAAAACCTTAAATAATGCACACAGTGTTTGTAGAGAAGAAACAAGCACTTAATATGTATTGTTTGTAATAAATAAGAATAAACATTCAACTGTCATAAATATCTTGAGCAATCAGATCACGAATTGCCATCCAAATATTATTATCTCCTTGATTTTCTACATTTTCTTTATCTGCAACGTTGACTCTTGTGGATCTTTCAATATCAGGATCAACACGTGGCACATATCTCTCATTCTCAGCTTCTTGGAATGCATTATCCACCTTACATTTCTTTCTAATGTAATTGTGAATCGCCATTGTAGCCAATACGATATCTCTTTGAGTGTCAATATGATAAAAAGGCATATCTCGCAAAATAGACTACCTTGCTTTCCATACCCCAAATGTTCGCTCTACAATGTTTCTGCAAGAAGAATGCAAATAATTGAACATTTC
The DNA here is from genome assembly GCF_000715075.1 of Nicotiana tabacum. Lineage (NCBI taxonomy): Eukaryota > Viridiplantae > Streptophyta > Magnoliopsida > Solanales > Solanaceae > Nicotiana > Nicotiana tabacum. Next base: position 47,822,887 of record NC_134092.1, read on the forward strand.
TTTATGTCCATTTGGTGCTCGCAATTATCGTGTCGTACCTCGACGAAATTCTGCAAGATGGTATCTCACATTATCCCCTTTATATGGAGCCATATATCCCTTTATGTGTGAATATCCTGCATCAACAAGATAATATTTGTCCCTGGATGGATGTGAAAAATTCAGTTCGGGTCTACGAAGTGCCTCACCAAATATACGGTTATCATGAGCTGCTCCTTCCCACCCAACCCATGCAAATGTAAAACACATATTAAAGTCGACAACAGCAAGAATATTTTGAGTTGGATAACCTTTACGCCCAATATATGGTATCTCTTGACCTTGAGGCAATCTTGCTTTCACATGTGTGCCATCAAGTGCTCCAATACAATCCTAAAAATATATACATGCATAAACTAAATATAAGTTTACACTAGGTAATTTTTTGAGTTAAAATGTAAAAATATAATAATATAATTATTAAGTATGTCACTTACTTTAAAGAAAGGGAGATATCGTTGATTACATGGCTTGTGATCTCCTACACCATCATTATAACTTGGATGTGGTTGAATTATGTCTCTTGCAAGCTTACCAATGGCCTTTAGAACACTATGAAAATGCCTATGAATTGTTTCTCCTAAATATTGAAAAATCTCTTGTACCAATCGATTTCCGGCACCATGTGCACAAATCATCAAGAACATCCCTAACTCTTCATAGACAGACATCCCACGCGTGGGTTTAAGACCATATTTATCAGTTAGATCTTTGCTTAAATCAAGAAACACTGACTTCCTCAATCTAAAATTCCGAGTCTCATTTCCATGTAATATCTCTTGGATAAATATATTCCCAATGCGTTTAGATGTACGACATGGTTCCTTACAAATGTATTTCTCATAATATATCAATATACTCTTACATGCTATTCGACATAGTGCCATCCGTTCCTTATTTTCTTGAGTTTCCTCTTCTTCATTTTCGTCATTTAACAAGTTATTATTCCAGCATTCCATTAAACTGAAATGAAACAGACATACAAACTGTTACGAATTAAAAATGACAAATGTTAACTTCAAAGTTGATAGTATAGTCATCTATTAAAATAAAACACGTAATGTCTAAACAAGAAATGATTAAACCACCATTATGTATAAACAGGAAACAAAACATTAAGAAAATGTAATCTTCTGCATATACTTTAAAGGACAAGTTAAAACGTCTAATGCTAATATAATATGGGTAAGGCATCATCAACAACTTCTCAGATTGGATTAGATGAATTATTCGGCACGAAGGATCGTCGGTGGTTGTACTCCAACCAAGATTTCCTAGCTTCATCGGTAGACAACTTCAAAAATACATGTCACATCTCTTTCTGTGTCAACAAGTTCACAGCACAATTAAAAATATCACTCCCTTCAAGAATACCAGGAATATTTTCTAAAATATCCATGCACTTCTCAATGGTGGGCTCTGAAGGCTTAGATGTGCTGTTGTTAGATATGAACTCAATAAGGGAGTGTATCTCCTCTTTTAGTGACAATGAATTATTTTTTGTCTTGCGCTTTTTCACTTGACTGCTACTGCCACTGCCATCTATTGACTTTCGCTTTCTAAGCGATGGCTCAGGAAACGTAATTGAATCCATATTCTGCAAGTCATGACTTTGATCGCTTCTTTCATCATTCCATTGTTCTATGTCATTATCATAAACATCATTTGTTCCATCATCATCTTGATCTAACCCAACTTCCGACTCTTGTTCTTGATTTGCTGCACGTGCTCTCTCTGCGGTGGCAATGATATCAATAAATAAAGCATCGTAACGAAACCATATCAGCGAAAGGTCTTTGTTCCTAAATTTTTTGTATTTAGAATTCTCCTGTAAAAAAGAATTTAAAATTACTCTAAGCATACAAATGAAACTAACAATTAATAGAGTTATGAAATAATTATAGAAAAGGGCAAGGAATGTACCTTAATTTTTTGCTCCCACCAATCATCATCTGCAATAATTGTTTTTCTTTTTGGATCCCATCCTAAACCTGTCTCACCTCTCATCAACTGCTTAAAAAGAGTCCACTCTGCTTTCATGTGATCCCAATGATTTTTCATTTGTTTTCTAGTATATTCTAGTCCCGTCTTCTTATTGAACTCATTTACCATATTCTTCCATCCATCTTTAGACAAGTAAGTATTTGGCCTATTTCCTTTTCTAACTTCTTGCTCACACAATTCAATGAATTTAATATGTGCATATTCGTCCCACTTAGCATTATGTCGTTCTCCCATAATTGAATGTTAACAATCTGAAGAGATTACAAGATTTAGCTATAAACGTACACATATAATAATATTTATGCACAACTCAAAATAAACAAAGTTCAAAAGAACGCCTTCTTATTTTTGTATGTCACATACTTTTGAAGTATAAATAATATTCAATATTATAATGAGACCAACTGTCTTAAACTTCTAGTGACTAACAAAACAAGAGAAAGCATGTGTTGTTATATTTGAGCTTCAGAGGGTTGTAACTTCCAATAAATTTATGTTCCTACTCGACTCCTTCTTTCTCCTCATGAGTTGTGACCGTGAATAAATTTCACAAACAAGAAACTTTATGTATAACTAGGTAACTTTCGTATTACATCCAAAATATGTTTGCTGGTCTTCATCAATGCATGAAGAAGGGGATACGTGTAGCCTACCTCCTTATAACATTAATAATATACTCAACTCTAAACAAGAAGTCATGAGAGAAAAAAAATATACAAGACAAGAAAATCCGTGCGTAAAAGCGAAAGGCTGGCCTGTTTTGTACCGTCACTTTGATTACACGCAGAAAAATACTGCCCGAGAAATATAAATTTGACAAACAACAAATACTCAGTAAAGTTTAAAACATATGGGATGAAAGGGACAAAAGTAGCTTATGATTTGGACCCCAAAACCAAAAATTGGATTCATTCAGCTTTCAATTCTTTTCATCTTAGTCACATCTTGTCTTGATAGAAACACGTAGGAGGATTTGTACACATATCTTGATAGAGTGTTTAAAACATAAAAAAATTACCTGCAATTTGTCTGATAGTTGCAGAGAAGAACGAAAGAAGCACGTAAAGGAAGCAATGGCACGGCTGGAGAGGCAACAACTGTTTAGGTTTTATGAAGAACCGGGATAGAGTAAAACTATATTTTGTTTTAAAAAGAAGTATTTTAGGGATAGAATAGTAAATATTTTAGTCAAACCTAAAGTGCTAATAAGCTGAAATTTGATAAGTTGGGGGAGACCAACTTATGGCTTATGGCTTATTTTTGACTTATAAGCACTTAACTTATAAGCACTTTTAATTTTACCAAACGCGTAGATAAGCCAAAAAGTGCTTATAAGCCAGTTTGACCAGCTTATAAGCTTAGCCAAACACCCTCTAATTCAGTGTATAATGCAGAAGAAAGATGTCACATTAACTAATAAGGAGCTAAGGCAGAGTTATGATCCTAGAAGGATGGAGTTTCTACATCTAATCATAGGCGTTGTTATCATTTCGACAGTACTCACTCCAGTCTCTCCTTTTGCACTAGGGAGCGAAATCTTGGACTAAACAAAATTTTATCTCGCTGTTGAGAGCAGATTAGCACTATTTTTTCACACCCATTCTTACAATCAACAAGCAAACAGCACAAAGTGCATATATTAAAAGCTGAATGCCTCAAGCAGAATCGGGAGAAATTCTAAATCTGACATTGTAAACCAAATGTCTAGACAGAACAAAAACAATCATTGCCTTTAAAAGAAGATATCACTAAATAGAGATTTAAGGAGCTGCAATCCATATAAGAGCACTAAGATTACGGTCAGCACAAGAGATCTTTTCTGAAACACAAACTTCTCCTCTATGTTGAATTTCATAACACTGTAACATAGTGGCATTCATCTCGAAAATGAGAAGTGTGCCGCCCCTTGGATGAACATATGAATAACATGTGGCTAACAATAAGTAGATTAAAAGACCAAGCAGAAACTCATTTGAATTCTTGTTAATCCCATTTCATTCAAACTACGGAAACCAATTGTATAATAGTGCTAACATTGTATTGTCTGGAGTATTCTCAGAAGTAACAGAATGCAAATACAACTCATTGAACTTCAGCAACTTCACCTAAAAATAAAGTCATTTCTTCATTTACTTCTCGGATGAGTTCGGGCCCCTCTTCTTCCCGAAACCAACAACTGCAAACATTGGCACCATTCTGTAAGTAGTAAATCAGTGTGGCAAAAAGAAACTTCAATAGTTCCTTAGCACATCAAAATCATGACACAAAGATCAGATTTAACGTATTTGAACTAACAAAGCCTTTCCATCTTCATATATTCATATAACTGAGGAGATAAAACTAAAATGCTAAAATATGTTCATATAAAGCTAATGGTCCCACACAACCACAAAATGAGTTTGACAACCTCAAAGTATATTTCACAACCATAAAGTTCATCTAAAATACTTATTAATTAGGAAGAACTATGCTAAGAAAAACTAAACAAATACAGGCATTCTAAAGACGGTGAGCTTTTCAAACAACATTAATATACACACATAATATCAGTATCACATACATACACACAGAGACATGGCTTTGCACACGATTCTGTATATCTACAGCAGTCTAACAGTCAGTTATACACACACAATTTAATCTTACACAGTACATATTTGTGGATGCTTAGCCAATATAGCATTTATTATGCCAAATGTAAATTATATTCTCTGATTGAGCAAATCTGTGGGCTGTCCCTGGGTCATGTATTTGGGCAGTGGGTGCATAAATCATATAACTATAGTTGGAACAAAATTTTAATAAGCAAATATATACATATTTGTATCTCACTGTCACTATTAGGATTAAGTGAATGGGAATGAAAGGAGAAAAGGGGATACCTGCTGTGACGAATCTGCGGTTGTATTGCATTCTCTTGTGAGCACGGCCGCGGGGTTTCTTCTTCTTGTCCTGTTTGGCAACCTTTGGAGTTTGCCCCCTCACTTTACCAGCACGAGCAAGTGATCCGTGAACTTTCCCTGCATTTGCAAACCAAACAGCAAATTAACTTCTATTCATCAGTAACAACAATAAAACGATTATGAGGGCAAGTTCTGATCAAATGCTTTCAAGCTTACCCATGGTGATATCTGAGTCGCCGTTCGCCGGAGAAGTTAGGAGCGTCTGGAGCTGCTCAAGTCAGGACTCTTAGGGTTAGGGTTTTTTTTTGTGGGTGAAGGGCGAATTTATTAGGTAGTTATGGACTGCAAGTATACTGGCCTTTGGGAGAAAATATTTGGGCCTTACAAGAAGAAATTTGGGCAATTGGGAGAAAAGACTGGGTAGTAGGCCCATTTTTAAAAAATTATATAAATATTATTAAATTATTGCACTTGAGTTATACAATAAAAATTAGAGAAAAAAGTGTAAGTTCCTGAAAATAATGAATGTTAATCTTATTTAGCTAACTCAATAAAAGAAATCATGTTCCACTAAGAAGTGCGCAAATACCTTATTGTGATTGTTTGGGACTTCAATTGGAATACTTTAAGAAAGTTACTCCGTCCGTTTCAATTTAAATGAGATAGTTTAACTCGGTACGGAGTTTAAAAAAAAAGAAGACTTTTGAAATTTGTGGCCTTAAAAGCTTAAGGGGTAAAAGCTTTGTTGGGCCATGACATTTATGTGGATATAAAAGCTTCTCATTAAGGGTAAAATAGGTAAAATGAAGAGTTTAAAGTTGAATTATTTCTAATTACAGAAATGTGTCATTCTTTTTGAAATGGAATAATAAGGAAAGTGTGTCATCTAAATTGAAATATAGGGAGTATTATTGTATGTGTCACGGAGCCTGACCTAATATTGAAAACAAATAAGTATATGATGTTTGGCTATTTTGACAATATTTTGATAGTGTTTTCACTTTATTTTTATAGTCCTTCTGGTGATTTATATGCAAAACTCACAAAGATTATGGCTAATTGAGCTATTTTTTGCATTAGGAAGTGAAAGGATGAATTAAGGCAAAACATAAGTGTTGGGCTGAAAATTGGAGGAATGGAAGATTTCAATTTTTGCTTGGAATCCAAGTCAAAAACAACTCAGTTTGGATACAAAATGAGAGTATCACGCTAGCTGAAATTATTTGCTGAATCAGTTCGCATGCCACACAGGCGTCGTGCGGAGCATAATTGCTGGGACGAAAATTTTAGGGTTTCTTTTGTCAATTACTTATTTTCGAGAGGGTATAAAAGCTTTCTTTTATCTCCTTAGCCCCCATCTCGACTTTGAAGAGAAGAGAACATCGTTTTTGAAGCAAAGAAGAGCTCCAGAGAGTCTTGAATCAATCATGATCGAAGATTTGAAAAGTTCTTCTCAATTTTTCTAATTTTTGTGTATCATGGAGATTGTTTTGAGAATGGTTACTTTATTTTTAAATATAAACATAAGTAGCTAAATTTTCTATCTAGGATATTGATGAACCTGCTGTTGGGTGGTCTTGAGTCAATATTCTTGAATTGTTAACACTTATTCTCTTTGTTTGACTGCGATTTTAATGAATTATATTGTTTGAGCTTGCAATTGTTTATGCTCTATTGCATGTTTATTCTCGGGAAAGATTCACATGTTTGGATCAGTCAAACAATAGTAGTTTGGGCTAAATTAAGAGATTGCTTAATTCGATTTAAAATCATTATAGGGATATCATGATTCAACTGTGACCTAGAATTGAACGAATTTATTATCTTCGTTATTTTGGCAAAAATAATTTAAGAATAGTGTCGTTAGTAGTTGGGAAACTCTAGCGAGCAATTTTGTCCAAGGTTGATAGAATAATGTCAAACAAAATTCAAGAGTTAACTTAGAGCTAGGCCGATAGTTGGGGGATTCTCTATCCTAGATTTTTTTTATTATTTGCAAATCTCTTAAGTTATTTTCTTCTTTTAGTTTAGTTTCTTGCTTAATTGTATTTAATTCAATTAGTTATTTAGAAAACTCCATTATAATTATTCATCCCCTTAAACTTGATAATTTAGGAACTATTTAGACTAAAACTACATTATTTTCTGTGGGATTCGACTCCATACTCTTTAGCCGGATATATTAGCAGTGATCGCTTATTCTCTTTTAGGACAAGAGTTGGGCATGATCAAACTTTAGCGTCATTGCCAGGGAGCTAACGGTTTAAGTTTTAGTTAATAAAATAAATTTTCTAGGTGTTTAAAGTTGAACTTTTTATTTCGATTTCATTACTTATGGTTAATCTCGGTGTGTACAAGTGTATGCCTAGAAAATCCTCGAAGATCGGTGAACATTTTAAAGCTTTTTCGGAATCCGAGCAACCATTCAGGGCATTAAATTGTGAAAATAAGATAAACAAACAATCACTAAGACAACAAGATGAACTTGAACTTGGAATCAAAATGGGCGACAATCTAAATAATAACAACAACCTTATTCTAGGTATTGCTCGTCTCGTGCCAGAAGCTGCTCTATGTGACTGGCTCAGCCACAACTGATAGTTTGGCAATATCAATTGCAGTCCCACAGTTACAAGCTGAGAGCTTTCAGATTATAAATAATATGTTGCACTTATTGCAAAATAAGTGTCTGTTCTCAAGAAGCAAATTTGAAGACCCGCAACAACACCTGAGAAACTTTTTGTCAATATGTGTTACTCAAAGGCAACCAAATGTGACACCAGAAGCAATCAAATTACTCTTGTTCCCATTCTCTCTAATCGGGGAAGAATAAGTATGGCTGAATTCACTCTCCACCAATTCCATTACTACTTGGGACGAACTAGTCAAGTATTTTTTGAACAAACACCAAATAAGACGGCAAATCAGGTTGATAAAATCCTGCAATTCAAGCAAAAGCGAATAGAAAACTCATAGGAGATGTGAGAAAGATTCAAGGGGATGCTAGTAAAGTGTCTACATCATGGTATCTTAGAGCAAATGTTAGGGCAGAGGTTTTACATGGGGCTCACTGATAGTTTAAAGGCTAATGTTGATGCTTCGACTGGTGGAGTATTTTTGAGTAAATCATTTACTGAAGCAAGAAAACTTCTGTATAAGATGGATTAGAATTCAGGCTGGCCGGCTCGAAATTCATTAATCACTCCTATAATTCATTGAGTAGCACTTGATCCCAGTAAACACTAATGCTGAAAATATTGCTACTCTGATAATGACACAAATGAGTCTCTTGACTAAGAAGACCGATAATATGGGCACAAAGTAGGTTCATATAGTTGATACAATAAATGGAAGATTATGTGCACCATGTGTTAATCAACCATGCATTTGCTCGAGGAGTGGTAAACACGAACCTCAAGGGTATAGTGAGGATATGAATTATGTGGCTAACTACAATGGAGGACATATATAGAATGGTCAACAACCTTGGAGACTAGCCCAACAATATATGCAATGGAATAATTCGGCAATGTCATACCTCTAGGTCAAGTGGAACCATACCAGAGACCACTCGGTTCCAACCAGCAACAACAACAATTGACATATCCACAGTAGCAACAGAGATATCAACAACAACCACAACCTATGGTGAAACAAGAGAATGATGGCATGTTTGATATCAGAAGCATGCTGAAATTTGGTAGGAGACAAAGGTAAAATGGAAGAAGCAATTATGTCCAGTTCTTCTTCCATTAGGAACATTGAAACACTTTGGGACAACTCTCCTCAGACGTGAACAACAGTCCACATGGCACTCAACCTGGAGATATAACTGCTAATCCCAAGGACATCAGAACTCATCATGTTCTAGCGATAAGCTTGAGAAATAGAAGAGATCTAGATAGAGAACGACAACAAGGACAGGTAACCATGGATGCACTTCAACCCATGGCTGAACATTTTGCATCAGATGATCATAATGACCTTACAGAGATAGAGATTCTGCAATTTGTGTCTGAGAAGGTAATTAAGCCTGAGAAAGTACCTGAGGTTGTGCCATAAAAAATGATATAGTAGGAGGTGGAAAAAAGAAGCAAAATAGTTAGTTGTAAAGAAGAAGCCTCCTGCACCATTTCCTCAAAGATTCGCAAAGCAAAAGAAGAAAGATAAATCTTTGAAATCCTAAAACAGTTAGAGTGTCAAGTTCCCTCACTGGCAGCACTGAAAAATATGCGTATGTGCTAAAATTATGAAAGACTTCTTGTCAAAGAAGATTGACTTTTAGGACATGTCGACTGTAAAACTGTCAATGGAGTGTAGTGTTGTAGTTACCAGGCCCATTGCTAAAAAATTAGAAGATCCTAGAAGTTTTACCATTCCGTGCACCATTGGGGATTATTCCTTTGCCAAGGTATTATGTGATTTGGGAGCTAGAATTAATTTGATGCCACTAGTTATTTATAGGAAGCTTGGCCTACCAAGGCTAAGGCCAACATCTATAAGACTGCAGCTAGCTGACGTACCTTGGCACGCTCTGAAGGTATTATTGATGATGTGTTAGTACAAGTTGACAAATTCATATTTTCAGCAAATTTGTAATCTTGGACTGCAAGGTAGACATTGAGGTCCCACTCATATTCATATGACCATTTTTAGCTACTAGAAGAGCACTTGTTGACTGTGAATCAGGGAAACTAAAGATGTGTTTGAATGATGAGGAAGTTTTCCATGTATAAAAATCAATGAAACAACCATATGACATTGGAGAATGTTCAATTTTGCAAGTGGTGGATGTGATAATGCAAGAAGACGAGGAGATTGTTCATCTTGAAGATCCTTTGGAAGCTTGTTTACTGAATTTGGATAAAGTGAATGGTGAAGATTTGGTAGAGAGGGTCTTGTCTCTTGAAGGCCAAGGATATTGGAAAAGAGAGCCAAAGTTTGAACAACTAAATTTATTTGAGAGAAAGACACCACCTGCCAAGCCATCAATTGTGGAACCGCCTCAGTTAGAATTAAAGCCATTGCCAAGTCATCTCAGGTATGCATTTTTAGGACCTAATTCTACTTTAACTATTATTATCTCATCTGGTTTACTAAATGTGTAGGTTATACAAGCATTTAAAGAATATAAGACTCCCATAGGCTGGACGATCACTGATATTAAGGGTATTAGCTCTGCTTTCTGTATGCATAAGATTCTATTAGAAGAGGGACACAAACCTTTCATAGAACATCAAATAAGGCTAAACCCGAACATGAAGGATGTGGTTAAGAAGGAAGTGATAAAGTGGTTAGGCGCGGGCATCATCTTTCCTATTTCTAACAGCACATGGGTGAGCTCCGTTCAATATGTCCCAAAGAAAGGTGGGATGACTGTGGTAAAGAATGGAACAATGAGTTGATCCCTACCAGGAATGTTACTGGATGGAACACCTGTATGGACTACAGAAAACTTAATAATGCCACCAGGAAAGACCATTTGCCATTTCCATATACCGATCAGATGTTTGATAGACTAGCTAGGAGAGAGTACTTCTGTTTCTTATATGGTTATTCGGGGTACAACCAGATTCACATTGCCCATAAGGATAGAGAAAAGTTCACATTTACTTGTCCCTATGGAGCTTACACATTTTGTAGGCTGCCATTTAGACTGTGCAATACACCGGCCACATTTCATAGGTGCATGATATCTATTTTCACAGATATGATAGATGACACGATGCAAAAATTCATGGATAATTTTTTGATAGGGGGAAATTCATTTGATGATTGCTTGACAAATTTGAAAAGGGTCTTGAAGAAGTGTACAGAGACAAATGTAGTTTTAACTTGGAAAAATGCCATTTCATGGTACAAAAAGGCATAGTCTTAGGATGTCGGGTTCCAGCAAGGGCATAGAGGTCGACCGTGCTAAGGTTGATGTGAAAGAACAGATGTCACCATCCACTTCTATTAAAGTAATACAGAGTTTTCTTGGTCATACCAACTACTATAGACGATTTATTAAAGATTTCTCTAAACTTGCTAACCCATTGTATAAATTGCTTGAAAAAAATCACCCTTTTGTGCTCTCTAATAATTGCAGGTTAGCATTGGAAGAATTAAAGAGGAAGTTAGTAACTGTACCACTTATTGTTGCACCTGACTGGGAGCAACCATATGAGCCTATGTGTGATAAAAGCAATTATACTATAGGAGCAACTTTGGGGCAGCTAAAGGACAAGATCATGCATCCTATTTGCTATGCAAGCAGAACGTTAGTGGAGCACAACTCAATTACACTATGACGTTGGAAGTGGTTTATTATATTTGACAAGTTTAGCTCATACATGATAGGCTCAAAGGTAATTATTTATGCTGACCATACAACACTCAAGTACTTGATATCTAAGAAGGAATCCAAGACATACTTTATTCGTAGGTTGTTACTCCTACAAGAGTTTGATTTAAAGATTCGAGAGAGAAAAGGGATAGAAAACTAAGTGACAGATCACCTTTCAAGGCTAGAAAAGTTAAGAATTCAGTTGAAATAGAAGAGATTCAAGAGTCGTTTCCAGATGAACAACAATTGGCTGCTTCACTATACATGGTGACATGGTATGCACACATAGCGAACTATCTAGCTGGTATGGTACCTTCTAATTTTTCTCATGATCAAAAGAAAAGTTATTTCGTGACTACAATTCATATTTTTGGGATGACCCGTATCCGTTTCATATTTGTATTGATAACATGATTAGGAGATGTGTCCTCGAGGAAGAAATAAACTCTGTTTTGCAGGCTTTCTATGCTTCCCTATATGGAGGATACTTTGGAGGGATCCGAATATCGACTAAAGTTTTGAGTCAGGTTTTCATTGGCCAATAGCGGTCGAAGATGCACACAACTGGGTGAAAAATATGACGAGTGCCAGAGCACACGTAACATCTCTCGTAGACATGAGATGCCTATGCGCCGAAATCTGAAGGTTGAGGTATTCGATGTATAGGGTAGCGATTTTCACGGGACTGTTTGTGAGCTCATTCTATAACAAATACATTTTAGTTGCAGTTGACTACATGTCAAAGTGGGTTGAGGTAGTTGTAATGCCAACAAATGATGCCAAGGGAGTAATCAAGCTCATGAAAAGAAATATTTTCACTGAATTTGGTGCTCCAATAGAAATAATTAGTGATGATGGTACCCATTTTTACAATTGAGCTTTTGATAAGCTATTGAAAAAATATGGCGTTCATCATTAGGTGGAGACACCGTATCATCCACAGATAATTGGGCAAGTGAAGGTGACTAACAGAGAAATTAAAAGCATTCTCAATAAAATAGTCAATGATACTCAGACTGATTGTGCAAATAAATTGGATGATGCATTATGGGCATATCGCACTGCATTTAAAACTCCTCTTGGGATGTTACCATACAAACTTATTTTTAGAAAGGCTATCATTTTCCTGTACAGCTTGAGCACAAGGCTCTATGGGCGTTAAAGCATTTTAACTTGGATATGGAGGCCATTGGATACTTACTTGGATGGGGTCAATGGGCGATCAACAAGATTCATGGCCTAGGATGGTGACCTCCATTTCACTTTGGAGGGGTGCCCGCCTAAGGTCGGCCCAAGTGGTAGGCTACGTCATAATTTTTGATAGTGGGGGCTTGCATTCGCGCGACCCCCTACCAAATTAAAAAAAAGGAAAAAATAAGGTTGTTGGAGCACAAAGATTGACAGAGTTGAATGAGTTAGATGAGTTTCACCTACAAGCTTATGAGAGCTCAATGTTATATAAAGAGCATATGAAAATAGCTCATGACGGGCATATCATGAACATGGAATTTAACACTAGAGATCGAGTATTGTTGTATAATTCAAGACCCAAACTCTTCCCAGGGAAGTTGAAAAAGAAGTTTAGGCCCGTTTAGAGTGATTCAGGTATTTCCAAATGAAGTAGTTGAATTTTAGACTAAAGATGGTAGTAGGAAGTTTCAAGTAGATGGAGCTAAAATATCCTTGAAGTATTACCATGAATTGGTTAAGGAAGACAGACTAATGTCTATGATGGAGCTAAAAGATCCTTGATTTGAGCCATTATGTGTAATGACTCGAACAATTATTTTGAGTTCTAGCACTCCATTTTGCAATTCAAGACATCGAGTAGGTCTATTTGATGGTTTACGACTTGCATGCGGGGTTGGTTTTAATTTTTGGGAGGTTTGGGAGTGTTTTGAAAAATAAAATTCTCAATTTAGAAGCTTTAGGTTGTTGCAATTGATCTATATTTGACTTTTGTGTAAACAACTCTAGATTGGCGATTTGATATTATGTTAGCTTCGTATGAAGATTTTGGACTTGTATGTATATTTGGTTAGGGTCTCGGGTGACCCGAGGTCATTTCGGCTCTTCTAGTCGAAAGTTAGAAATTTGAATTATGAACATTGGAAATTCTTGCGTTTTGATGCTTGATTCTTAATTTTTGATGTTGTTATGATGTTTTGAGATTACGTGCGAGTTTGTGTTACGTTTATACACCTGTCTGGATGATTGGATGGGGTCCCGAGGGGCTCGGATAAGTTTCAGGATGGTTTCGGGTAATTTTTGGGAGTTGTCCATTGTTGGTACTGCTGTTATCGCATTTACAATGACATATTCGCAAATGCAGAGGTTGCATTTGCGGATATAACCTCGCATTTGTGAGAAAAAAGAGAGGAAGGACAGTGTTGCATTAGCAATGCTCGGGATCACAATTGCGAGTTTCTCATTTGTGAAGCTTGAGTCGTATTTGCGAAAGTTGAGTGCTCAGGCGGGGTTCAATTAATGACCCGACTGGTCATTTTGCATGTTTTAGCCCTGTTTCCTCTATTTGATTCTTTACATATGTTTATTTTTCGTTATGTAACTTGTCGTGGTGGTTGGTTTAGTTTCGGGGGAGTTTTGGATTGAATTGAGACACATAGTTTCTTGGTTGGAGGCTTAAGTTGTGAGGGTTGACCGGAGTTTGACTTTTGCATCAACGACTGATATTTAGCTTAAAGTATATATATTTTTATGTATATCACCTCATATTTTACTCTTGTTTCGTGGATTTAGGATGTGAAATGTATTGATTTATGCTAATTCGTGGTGGTTTTATATGTAATAATCATCCGGGGGCGAAAGGTGCGAGATTAGAGCCAAAAAGGAGCAAAAGTTGAAAATGGCCATTTGTAGCGCCACAGGTAGCGTGGGGCGCTACCTGTGGCGCAGTTTCCAGAATCAAAAATTTCCCAGCGCTGTGACGGGAAAACTCTCCTACTTCACCTGGGACAAGGTTATTTTAGCCAAAGACCTACCCAACGCGTATAAAAGCAAGACTAAGCCTATTTTGAGAGGAGAGGCCACTTTGAAGCAAAAATACACAAGAGGAATACCCAGGAGCGAGGATATCTCAGCTTTCTTCATCTTTTCTTAGTATCTTCAATTATTCAACAATTGTGAATTTGTTTTGATATTATCATGAGTGGCTAAAATTCATAGTTCTGGGGTTGTGATTTAGCCATGAATATTGTTGTTTAAAGTTGACTTAACCTTGATTACAATTCACCAATATATGATTGTTTCTTCAATTCTGTGATTAATTTCTTAATTGTCTGGCCAATAGTTAGGTTCTATTTACTATCTATGCTATGCTTGGGAAAGCAACGTCTAGATTAAAGAAGAATTGAAGAGAGCATGATCATAACTCTGAGTGGGGGGTGGATTTATGGTTAGGATAGGAATATACCTAGTCATCGTGCTTAATTAAATATCGCAATCGTAATGCATTCTTAATAGATTGATTCCATAGGAATATAAGCGTTAATCTATTTTGAATAAGCGAGTATGTATTCAGGATAATACTACAAGAGCAATTGTTCGATTAATTAGCAGCTATGAGTGAATTGTATGAAAGGGAGAGTTAATTAGAGCACAATAGGATTGGTGAATCGATCACAACCCTGAAATATTCATCTCTACTGAATACGTAACAACTATTTTGCTGCTTGATAAATTAGTTACTTGTTAGAATTATTGCTTAGTATAATCACACCTTTAAAATCTGATTGACTTGATTGAATAATAATCTTGGTGAAACTAGTAGGTAGTTAACACAAGTCTCTGTGGGTTCGACACTCGAATTATCATTTTATTACTTGTACTACTACGTATACTTGCGTGTGCATTTGGGAGCAACAAGTCTTTGGCGCCATTGCCGGGGACTTGAATATCGAATACTTTCTAGTTTTTACTTTAATTACTTATTTCGTCAAGTCTAACATTTCTTATTGGTTGCTCTACTCTTAGGAACTTTGATTGAATGCGAGCCAGGATAGACTTCAAGACTTTGACCCCGAACCTGAGAGAATATTTCACAGGAGGTTGAGGGAAGCAAGGGACACAGATAATCTTCAGGCACTTGTTCAATTTCCTGTGGACATGGCAGAAGAACAACATATGGCTGTTCAGGAGGTGGCGATGCCCAGCATTGCTAATGTTACCTCCAGCATCGTGAAGTGCAGAATCACTAGGCACTTTGAGCTGAAACATAGCATGATCCAGTTACTACATGCGGATAGGCAGTTTATGGGTCTTCCACACGAGGATCCACAACATCACATCCTAAACTTCTTGGAGATTAGTGATACTTATATCACTAACGGAGTTACTCCAAACTATGTGAGGCTCACACTATTCCTATTCTCTCTGTTAGGCAAAGCAAAGTGATGGTTGAAGGCGGAACCAACTAATTCTATTATATGATGGAATGATCCGGCGAGGAAATTTTTGGCAAAGTTCTTTCCTTCAGGAAAAACTGCAAAGATCAAAAGTGAGATAGTCGCATTCAAATAGAAATCGGGGGAGTGTTTATACTCAGCTTAGGGAAAGTTCAAGGGGCTGCTTAGAGATTGTCCTCATCATAATCAGAAAAATAAAGTGTTAGCTCACATTTCATATAAGGGCTACATCCTGAGACAAAGATTGTGGTGGATGCTGCAGTGGGAGGTCAAGTGTTTGAGAAAAGCTTCGATGAGATATATGCATTATTGAACAAATTCTCCAAAAGCAATCCTGATTGGCAAGGAGAGATGGGCAGACACACAGTGCAAAAATCTGCAGGGGTTCTCGAGTTAGATGTTGTCTCTGCATTATCAGTGCAGGTTGCCACATTGGCCAACCAAGTCAATAAGATAACCTTTGTTATTAACAAGCAACAAGCTCAGCCAGTGCAACGTGTTCAGATATTTTGTTAAGTTTGTGGAGAGAGTCGCACGAGCGACTTATGCCCAGCTAATCCAGAGTCTGTCTATTTTATGGGTAATGCAAATAGGGGCCAGACAAACCAGTATGGGAATACTTACAATCCTAACTGGAGGAACCACCCAAACTTCTCTTGGGGATGGAAACTAAGGTGCTCAGAATCAGTACAGGCCACAAGCTCTTCAACAGCAATATAGACCACCATAGGTTGAACAAACTATAAACCCGACGAGTCACATTGAGGAGATGCTAAAGAAACTGATGGCTGACCAACAGGACCAAGCAATAACGATGAGAAATTTGGAGCGATAAATGGGGCAACTTGCCAGTGCCCAAAATACTCGACCAGTTAGAACTCTTCCAAGCAATACTGAGGCTAATCCTAAGGCATCTATTAATGTTGTGTCATTGAGGAATGAGAGACGGTTAGAAAAAGTCCCATCAAAAAAGAGAAAGCAAGTGACCTTTTATGAGAAATCGGCCACCATAGAAGAAGAATTAGAAAAAGCAAATGAGTTAGAGAAGCCAGCTGAAGAGGCGGTGGCTAAGCAACCCCCACCATTAGTTGCGAGGCCACCACCTCCGTTCCCTCAGAGATTGCAGAAAGTGAAGGATAATGCGGCCTATAAAAAGTTTCTTGATATTTTGAAGCAGGTGCAAATCAATATTCCACCGGTACACATCCTGCAAGAAATGCCCAAATATGCCAAATACATCAAGGACATAGTGGAAAATAAGAGGAGGTTGACAGAGTTCGAGACTATGGCACTCACTGAACAATGTAGCCCAAGAATTCAAAGTAAGCTACCTCAGAAATTGAAGGATCCAGGTAGTTTCACTATCCAAATCTCGATTGGTTAGCACGTTGTCGGCGAGCTTTGTGTGATTTTGGGGCAAGTATCAATTTAATGCCACTATCTGTGTTCAGAAAGTTGGGGTTAGGTGAGCCACGCCCAACCACGATGATTTTACAGTTAGCTGATCGCTCTTTTGCTCATCCTGAAGGAGTGATTGAAGATGTGTTAGTTCAAGTGGGTTCTTTCATATTCCCTATTGATTTCATTATCTTAGACTATGAGCCTGATCAGGAAGTCCCATTTATTTTAGGGCATCCATTCTTAGTCATGGGCCGAGCTATTATTGTTGTATGCAAAGGAAAGATGACGATGAGAGTGGGTGATCGAGTGGAGGTATTCAATGGATATAAAGCACTCAAATTTCCAGCCCACTATGAAGAGCTATCCATGATTTTTATGGTGGAAAGTGATGTGACATCATTGGTGCATTATATGAGCCCCATAGATCCTCTTGAACAAGCCTTGATTGGGGATGAAGAAGACAATGAAGATGAAATGATGGAAGAAATTGAGCAAGTACTTACCATGTCTTGCAGTTATGTCCATGGGTTTGGGAGATTTGAGGAGTTGGACAGACCTGTTACTCTGACCCCTCCTAAGCCATCTATCGAAGAAGCTCTAAAGCTAGAGCTTAAGCCCCTTCCAGCGCATCTGCGCTATACTTATATGGGAAGCTCTGAGACTTTGCCAGTGATTATCTCATCCAGCTTGACCGATATATAAGAAGAAAAATTGCTCAGAATGCTTCGTGAGCATAAAAAGGCTATTGGGTAGACAATTGCTGACATCAAAGGAATCAGCCCATCATTTTGCATGCATAAAATCTTTCTGGAAGATGGACACCGCCCTAGTGTTGAGCAACAACAGAGATTAAATCCCATTATGAAAGAGGTCATGAAAAAGGAAGTAATTAAGTGGTTTGATGCAAGTATCATCTTCCTTATTTCTGATAGCAACTGGGTAAGCCCAGTGCAACGTGTGCCAAAAAAGGGGGGATGACTATTGTAGAGAATGAGAAAAATGATCTAATTCCTACTCGCATCGTGACGGGGTGGAGATTTTGCATTGAATACAAAAGGCTCAACAAAGCAAGTCGCAAGGACCACTTTCCACTTCCATTCATTGACCAAATGTTGGACAGATTGGCGGGGCATGAATATTATTGCTTCCTTGATGGTTATTCGGGATACAATCAGATTGTCATATGCCTAGAGGATCAAGAGAAGACCATTTTACTTGTCCTTCTGGTACTTTCGCTTTCAAGCGAATGCCGTTTGGCTTTTGTAATGCGCCGACCACTTTCCAGAGGTGCATGATGGATATTTTCACTAATATGGTGAAAATATTTGCGGAAGTCTTCATGGATAATTTTTCAATCTTTGGGTCTTCTTATGATGACTGTTTGAAGAATTTGGGCAAGGTGTTGGCCCATTGTGAAGAAACAAATTTAGTGATAAATTGGGAAAAATGCCATTTTATGGTACAAGAAGGTATCGTGTTGGGCCATAGAGTGTCAAGGAGTGGCATTGAAGTTGATAAGACGAAGGTAGAGGCGGTTGAAAAATTAACTCCACCCATATCTGTGAAGGGTGTCCGGAGTTTCTCGGGACACGCGGGGTTCTATAGACACTTTATTAAGGATTTTTCAAAAATTGCTACTTTCTTGTGCAGAGTTGCTTGAAAAAGATGTAACCCTTAATTTTGATGAAGCCTGTTTGAAGGCATTCGAGGAGCTCAAAAAGAAGTTGGTGGGTGCCCCCATTATTGCGGCACCGGATAGGTCCTTACCATTTGAACTTATGTGTGATGCAAGTGACCATGCTATTGGGGCAGTGCTAGGCCAGAGGAAGGACAAAATGTTTTACTCCATATACTATGAGAGTAAGACTCTTGACGATGCACACCTGAATTACACCACCACTGAAAAGGAGTTGTTGGCTGTTGTGTGGGCCTTTGAGAAATTTCGGGCGTACTTGGTGGGAACAAAAATCATTGTCCATACCGATCATGCGGCAATCAGAAATTTATTTTCAAAAAAATAATCCAAAGCTAGATTGATGCACTGGGTTTTGTTGTTGCAGGAATTTGATGTAGAAATATGAGATCGGAAGGGCACAAAAAACCAAGTAGCCGACCATCTATTAAGACTGAAAAATCACGAGCATGTGGAGGAAGGTGGACAAATTAAGGAGGCATTTCCTGATGAGCAACTTTTTGCTATCACCTAAGATCCCCCCCCTCCATGGTACGCGAACTATGTGAATTATCTTGTGAGTGAGATACTTCCTCCTGAAATTGAATCTGAAGCTAGAAAGAGGTTTCTACATGATGAAATTTTCTACTACTGGGATGAGCCATTCTTGTAAAAACAGTGTGCTGATCACTTGATGAGAGGTGCATTCCAGAAAAAGGAGGTGGAATTAGTGTTGTATGATTGTCATGCCTCACCTTATGGGGGCTATCGTGGAGGCGATAGGACAACTGCAAAGGTGTTAAAATCCGAGTTCTATTGGCCAACATTGTTCAAGGATGCCCATGCATTTGTTAAGAAGTGTGACCAGTGTCAAAGAACAGGGACTATCACAAAGAGGCATGAGATGCCTTTGAATAACATCCTGGAGGTAGAGATTTGATATGTGGGAGATAGACTTTACGGGACCATTCTCATTATCCAGAGGAAACAAATATATCTTGCTAGCAGTTGACTACGTGTCAAAATGGGTAGAAGCGATCGCATTGCCAACAAATGATGCCAAGGTGGTAGCCGCTTTTGTGAAGAAGAACATATTCTCGAGGTTTGGGACTCCACGTGCCTTGATTAGTGATGAAGGGACATATTTTTGCAATCGGTTGTTGAATAACCTTCTAGCTAAATATGGGGTCCACCATAGAGTTGCCACGACATATCATTCGCAAACAAGTGGACAAGCTGAGGTGTCCAACAGAGAAATAAAGAAAATATTAGAGAAGACAGTGAGTGTGAATAGGAAGGATTGGGCTACAAAGTTAGATGATACCTTATGGGCATATAGAACTGCATACAAAACACCAATTGGGGCATCGCCGTATAAGCTTGTTTATGGGAAGGCATGTCACTTGCCTGTTGAACTTGAACATAAGGCGTACTGGGCAGTTAAAAAGTTAAATATGAACTTTGAAGCCGCGGACGAGAAGAGGCTCTTGCAGTTGAATGAGTTAGATGAGTTCAGGCTGCACTCTTATGAAAATGCTAAGAGTTACAAGGAGAAGACAAAAAGATGACATGACAAGCGTATCAAGCCACATCATTTTGAACCGTGCCAACAAGTACTATTGTTCAACTCTATGCTCAAGCTATTTCATGGGAAGTGGGAAGTTAAAATCGAGGTGGGCAAGTCCATTTAAGGTGGTGAGAGTCACTCCTTATGGTGCAATTGAGATGCGCACTCTAAATGGTGAAAGAAAATTTTTGGTGAATGGGCAAAGAGTCCAGCACTATTGGGGAGGAATTATTGATCGTGAGAATACCAAAGTAGTACTCGCAGATGAGTAAGCGAGGCCAGGGGTCGTGCCGCGCTGTTAAATCAGGCGCTTGTTGGGAGGCAACCCAATTTTTATTGCTTTCATAGCTTAGTTTTTCAATTTTTTTTTAGTTAGAGTAGATTAGAATTTTTGTTATCTTTATAGGCATAGAAATCATAGATAGAATGGTGTGGGGTGTGTAAATTAGATATATAAAGTGCTCGGGGGGGGGGGGGTAGGGGATTTCATACAAAAAAAAATAGAAAATCATCAGAACAATGCCCAGGCCAGTGCCTCACGCTGCCTGGGGCGCAGTTTACAGA
This sequence comes from Nicotiana tabacum, assembly GCF_000715075.1. Classification (NCBI taxonomy): domain Eukaryota; kingdom Viridiplantae; phylum Streptophyta; class Magnoliopsida; order Solanales; family Solanaceae; genus Nicotiana; species Nicotiana tabacum. The sequence goes on from NC_134092.1 coordinate 47,843,789, forward strand.
AAGTTCGGACCCCCAGCGCCAGGCCTAGCATGGAGCGCTGGGCTAGGGGTCAGGTATGTATTAAATTTTTATTTCTTTTTATTTTATTTATTTATTTGATTAACCCATACCCAATAACCCAACCCATCTTCACTTAAAAACAAATTCAACATAATTCTAACCCCTCCCCATCTCACCCGTAAATCTCTCTCTCTCCCCCTCTCTCTCAAACTCCTCTCTGCTCGCGTTTCTTCTTCCTCCCCTCTCTCAAGTTTTTCATGCTTTTCTCTTGCTCTCATCCTAAATCCTACAGATATGTTTCTCTTCTTCTTTTTCTTCTTCTTTTCTTTTAGTTGGTAGGTAATAATGAACACCCCCTTCCCAAACACCCTATCCCCAAATTCCCCCATAATTATTTCTTAGAGTTTTTTTTATGGTGGGTGGGTATAATGAGAATGAAATTTGTTGACAACACTTGATTGTTGTATTATATACGGAATAGTAAACTAGAATTCCCTCTACTTCGTTGAAATTTGGGAGGGCCACCGTGTTCCACCATTGTCGAATTAAGTTGCACATACTTCATGCCCACCACGTGTTTGCTAAATTGTTTGAATAAGTACTTTGTGCACCGGTGAAGTCTGAGTAACCGAGTGTAGTTGTATGTGATATCGGGCTAAGTGTGGGGTGTTTGGGGGTGGTTTTACATAATTCGGAGCTTGGTTTTAATGTGCACATATCGCCCATACCATATATCTTGTATTATGTATATTTTAGCACTTTGTTAGAATTAGCTAGTGCAGTGTATTCGTTGTAGAGATTAAGGACTATATGTTATTTGCTTGCCTTAAGGCTACATCACTTCGCCATGATCGACCACTTGACTTGTGTGGCATAGTTAGTGAATCTAATTGTGCGGCATGGGGAAGTCTTGAGTACCCATTGCCTTGTGGTTCAACACTTGTGCGTTTAACACCAAGATTGTGAGTCTATTACAGTGAGTCTTCAGTTTTAAGTGTGGGGACATCTTTGACTCTCACGATAACCTTAGACGGATTTCTTGATTTATTCTCACATTCATGATTATTTGTGTTGTAGGTTGCTATGGTTCGTGATAGTGCGAACAAGGGTAAGGGAGTAGGGAAGTCCTCAATCACTGCTCCAGCATCTAAAAAGTGCAAGCAATGAGAAGGATCGTCTGGGCAAGCGAAAGGGAAACAAGTTGCCGATGGATCAAAAAATGGAAGCATTGCGATCGAGAACTTGTTTGGATCTAGTTCGTGATAGTGCCATCCAATGGCATAGGGACTTCGTGCCATATGTGTGGTATGTCTCCGAGATGGGTATTAATGTGAAAACTTTTGAAAAGAACTTCCCGGACGTGCTTTCCCGGTTGCAAGAACTGAAAATGCATAAATTCCTAGAGTGCCTCGGCCATGAGAATTTGAGCATGGTGTGAGAATTGTATGCCAATTGGAATGCGGACTTAGTCACGTCATGGGTCCGTGGAAAGAAGGTGCCAATTGATAGGCAGTCCTTATTTGAATTTTTGGGAGTTGATAACTCTAACCTGCGGAGGCTACAAAAATTTGTCAAAAGCCCAAGCTACACGACGATACGTCACTCTTTGTGGCGTCGATTCAAATGCCAAGAGGAACAGAACTAAGGGCGATGCCCATCTTTAGATGATCCGCTTCGATTGCAACAAGACCGTTAAGGTGTGGCAAAATTTCTTGCAGGCCCGACTCATGTTGGTTGAACACAACAGTGAATGCACTCGAGCTCGAGTGTGTGTGATATTTTTTCTGATGACTGGGCGACCCATCAATGTGGATGATATCATGCTAGGGGAGATGGCCCGCACACGATTTGGGCGGCAGATCAAGAGATTCTTCTTTGGAAACTTGCTCACACAATGCATGCTATCCCGGGAGGTGCTTGAATACCCCGGGCATGACGAGGTTGTGGAGGCTCCTAAGGGGTTGATGGACATCACATCTTTGTTGGAGACTACGTCTAAGCTTAGCCAGGCAACACGGAATGGGAGGGATGAGAACTTCAACAGGTATCTCTATAATTCATTAAATGTGATCATGAGCAGGATGGGTGTATCGGACGAGGAGCGTATGCATCTACGCAATGATTTGTCTAGTTCTTCCAAAGAGATATTGGGGATTGCACCTGGCTGTCCCGTTCACCCGTCAGAGGACGAGAACACTTACAAAAGTTCCGACACTGAGGATGAGATTGGTGATGAAGTCACGGGGCCCATGGCTTTGGTGCCCCTGGGAGCTGATGATGATGATGATCTTGGAGCTGCGGTTGGCGGGCATTCTGAGGAGAAGGAATCTGACTAGCAGGGGGTTTTTCTTTTCACCCTACTTTGCTTTACATTTTTACGTTCATCGGGGACTATGCATATGCTAAGTGTGGGGTGAGGGAACTACTTCTTGTGATGTAAATTGTATAAATTTATTTCTTTTTATTAGTTTTTTTAGGAACCCGTAGTAGACTTAGTCTAGTTTTAGAAAGAAAAAGAAAAAGAAAATAAAACTAAAATAGAAAAAAGAAAAAAAAATTAGAAAAAGCTCGGATTTTTTCCGATGATGGATCTTTTGGACAATTTTCTTTAGGGATTAAATTCCGATTAAAAAACACCAAACCGATTTTTTTAGGATAGTTAGGTAGTATCCCTTGGTTTTCTTTGGGCGCCGGTTCTTTTTCAAGGGTGTAGCTCGAACCGGGTACTTTGTTTTTCTTTTTAGGAGTAGGTTAGGAAGAAACTGAGTTTCTTTGAGGTACCCATTGACGTGTTTGGTGCTCTCACATTAGGTTATGGCATGTGCTCTGTCTTCCCATGCATTTGATTTGAATTGTGATGCCTGAGTAAAATAAATAGCCTGCTATGTGACGCCTTTTCTCAGTTGTTTGACTTGTATGCCACATAGTGCAATATTGCTTAAAATCTCTCAATTATATGTGCTTGATTGACTTGAGAGTTGAACAAAACCATCTTGATTAAGTAATGTGCAATGTGTGTGTGAGGAATTGTGATATTTTGTGCTATCCTGTGTAGTCTAGAACTTGCCCCGTGTGTTAATCGAAGCGAAATCATTAAGTTGTGCTAGTCTAGGAGATGACGTAGGCGTTTCTTACTTGATCATAGATGTGCTTGTCACTTAAAAGTAAAAAATTTTCGTTGCTATCCCCTTTGAGCCTATAGACCTTTTCTTTGGCACCAACATTACAAGTCGTATCCCTATTTTGTTCTTAATTTGAGATTGTTGAACCTTTACCTCCTAAGGTACTTAGTCGCTAAAAGAAGTAAGGTGAGAGATTGGGGAGTAGCTTTTGAGTGGAACCATGGAAGGGCCCTTAAGGTGCACTAAAGTTGTGGAAAAAAGGTCACTAGCCGATGAACCTTAATGTATGGAGGGTGTGTAGAAAAGAAAGAAAAGAGAAAGAAAAGACAAAAAGAAAAAAAAATGATAGTTCAAATGATGTAGAGAAACACACACCTCCTAATCTTACTAATTCGTGCTAGTGGAAGTATAGAAGTGCTTAATTGAAAAAAAGGCTATGTTATATATGATTTGTGGCGAGTGAATTGGTTGAGAAGAATATGTGCTCGATTTATGAGTGTAGTGTATTAAAGTGCTTAGGAGGGTTAGTCACTATTCCTAAATGTATCTACCCGTCCCTTAGCCTACATTACAACCTTAAAGTCCTAATTGATCCTAGATTTGGCTAGCTTAGATTAGTAGAGATGTACACTACGGGCAAGCTTATGGTACGACCACAGGATGCACATGAATTCTTTGTGAGAGTGAGTGATTTATTTGTTCAAATTGTGTGATGTCCTTAATTTAAAATCAAAGGCATACTTGAATATGTGGACTATTATAAATTCACTCTTTTGTTTGATGTCCTTAATTTATGTTCAAAGGCATACATGAATGTGTGGACTATTCTATATTCACTTTTTTGTTTGTTGGTGAGAGAGCACATGATCTCATGACGGATTGGTAATGTTGCAAACTTCTTTTGTTGGGTGAGTGCACGAGTTGAGGGTGCTTAGTGGTTGCGAGTCGGCTCTTGAGGTAGGGTGGTGACGAATTGGTTGTTTGAATTGAAATGTTTATACTTGGGCATGTTTGAAACGGGAAGATGAAATTTGTATGTTCATGCTTGATTGCCGGTATCAATCATAGTCAAGGGTAGAGTGTATGGTTAAAAAATTGAAATGCTCCTATCTAGTTGAGATGTGTACGTTGTTGGGGTGTAGTTGATAGTCCCATTGCTCGGGGAGGAGCAAGAGTCTAAGTGTGGGGTGTTGATATTTAGCTTAAAGTTTATATATTTATATGTATATCGCCTCATATTTTACTCGTGTTTTGTGGATTTTGGATGTGAAATGTATTGATTTATGCTAATTTATTTTTATATGTAGGAATCATCCGGAGGCAATATGGGGCGAAAGGTGCGAGATTAGAGCCAAAAAGGAGCAAAAATTTTGTAGCACCACAGGCAGCATGGGGCGCTACCTGTGGCGCAGTTTCCAAAATTTCCCAGCACCAGGGATAGCGCCCCACGCTACCCTAGGCGCTGGTGACGGGAAAACTCTCCTACTTCGCCTGGGACAAGGTTATTTCAGCCCAAGACTTACCCAACACATATAAAAGCAAAGCTAAGCCTACTTTGAGAGGAGAGACGCCACTTTGAAGCAAAAATACACACGAGGAACAACCAGGAGCGAGGATATCTCAGTTTTCTCCATCTTTTCTTAGTATGTTCAATTATTCAACACTTGTGAATTTGTTTTGATATTATCATAAGTGGCTAAAACCCATAGTTCTGGGATTGTGATTTAGCCATGAATATTCTTGTTTAAAGTTGACTTAATCTTGATTACAATTCACCAATATATGGTTGTTTTTTCAATTTTGTAATTAATTGCTTAATTGTCTGGCCAATAGTTAGGTTCTATTTTCTATCTATGCTATGCGTGGGAAAGCTACATCTAGATTAGAGAAGAATTGAAGAGAGCATGATCTTAACTCTGAGTTGGGGGGGGGGGATTTGTGGTTAGAATAGGAATATACCTAGTCACTGTGCTTAATTAAATATCGCAATCTTAGTGCATTCTTAATAGATTGATTCTATAGGAATATAAGCATTAATCTATTTTGAATAGGCGAGTAGGAATTAGGGAGAATACTACGAGAGAAATTGTTCGATTAATTAGCAACCATGAGTGAATTGTATGAAAGAGAGAGTTAATTAGAGCACAATAGGATTGGTGAATCGATCACAACCCTGGAATATTCATCTCTATTGAATACAAAATAACTACTTTGCTGCTTGATAAATTAGTTACTTGTTAGAATTATTTCCTAGTACAATCACACCGTTAAACTCTGATTGACTTGACTGAATAATAATCTTGGTGAAACTAGTGGGTAGTTAACACAAGTCTCTGTAGGTTCGATACTCGACTTATCATTTTATTACTTGTACGACAACGTATACTTGCGTGTGCGTTTGGGAGCAACAACGACCCCAAAATAATGTTTTGATGGTTCAAATAGGTTCTTATGGTGACTTTAGACTTGGACGTATGTCCGGATTTGGATTTGAGGTTCCTAGGTTGATTTAGTTCTATTTGGCGAAAGTTGGAAAGTTAAAGTTTTGGAAGGTTCATAGGTTTGACACGGAAGTTGAACTTGTTGATATGGAGTTTGGATTGTTGTTCCGCGAGTTGGAATAGGTCCGTTATGTCATTTTGCACTTGTATGCAAAATATGAGGTCATTCCGAGTTGTTTAGGCATGTTCGACATAAGTTTTGATTTCGAAAACTTGGATTAGTTCACTAAGTTTGGATTGAGGTGCGATTCGTGGTTTTGATGTTATTTTGTGTGATTCGAGGTCTCGAGTAGGTTCAAATAATGTTTTGTGAATGGTTGGCATAATTGGACGGGTTCTAAGGGGCCTCAGGTGTGTTTCAGATGGGTTTAAGACTATTTCTCATTATTTTGGATCTGCTGATTTTTGGTGCAAAGGTTGTTCATCGCGATCGCGGTTGGAGGCTTGCAATCGCTGAGTGGAATTTTGGGCAAGCAGGGTTTTACCCTTCGCGGTCGCGTGAGATGCGTTGCGTTCCTGGAGCTCTGGGAGGTAATTTTCCGTGTTTGCACTCAGGTGTTGTGTTCGCGGAGGCGTATGGCTGGGCTGGAGTTTTTGCCTACACGATTACGCATGGGTGGTCGCGTTTGTGTAAGCTTGTCTGGACAAAGTTTGCGTTCGCGTGAATGACTTCGCGTTCGCGAAGGGCATTTTTGGGCTGGTGAGTTTTTGGCCTTGGCGATCGCGATGTGGGTCTGGGATTGCGATGCATATGCCTGGGAAGACATTTAAGTACTCTATTTCGAGTATTTTAGTCATTTTTCTATATTTTGAGATTGGGAACTCGGATTTGGGCGATTGTTTAGGGAATTTTCACGATTTAGATTGGGTTAAGTGTTTTTGACTCGTATTTGTTTATTATATATGATTCCAACCTTGATTTCAACATTTGATTAGTGAATCTAAGTGAAGAAATTTGGGATTTTGCTAAAAACTTTTCAAAATGAAATTTGAGGATTTGAACCCCGATTTGGAGTCGGAATTGGATGAAACTTGTACGGTTGGACTCGTATTTGAATGGGTATACAAAATTGTGACTTTTGTCGAGTTTCAAGAGGCGGGCTCGGGTTGGCTTTTTGATTTTCGTAAAAGATCGAAGCTTTATTGTTTAAGGTTTTTTACTATAGCTTTTATTGATGTTATTAAGTTATTTTGGCTAGATTCGAGCCGCCCGGAGGTTGATTCACGCAGGAAGGGCTTTTTAGAGTATTGATTTGGCTTGCTTGAGGTAAGTATCTTACCTAAACTTGGTCGAGGAAGTAGTTGTCATAGTTATTAGTGATTTGGCGCCCATGTGAGGGGATTGAGCCCATATGCGTACACCGGGGTATTATCCATGCTCGAGGTAGTGATTAGGCTATTATAGCGTCGAATTTATTTATAAGCTTCATGTTTTCATGTTTCTCATGTTGTACTCCCATTGTGAGCTAGTTGAATCATGTTAGAGATTATTTGTTGGTTGGTCTCTTGTTCAAACATGTTAGTTGCTATTTTTGTGGCGTAATCGCCTGACTAAAACTGTGGTAGCACACTTCGCACATGCCTACACTTTAGCATGTCACTTATACTAGTCCATGAGTATGTAAATTGATATTCATTATTCATGTACATGTATTCTTGTATATTCTTTCTGTGTGATATGGACTGGGTTGATAGCACGTGAGTTGCGTGCGGAACTGAGTATGTTTGCACGTGAATTGTCTGTGCAGTGGTTATATATGGCACGGGAGTTGTCTGTGCAGCCTGTGGATAAAGGATCCACCCACCTAGGGTCACCCTCTCATGTTTCTCTCTTGATGGTGTACACGCGGTATAAGGAAAACTAGTCAGTGTGTGTTTTGGTTATTGCATTTCTTCTCTACTTGCATTTTCCTTGGATGTATACATGTTTTATTCTCATATTTTCTCTATATACTAGACCAGGAATTTGTACATGCCTTATTTTGCATGTCTTCTCTATATGTTGGATTGTTAACAGAAACAGAGCATGTTATGTTATCTTTGGGCACTGAGGTGGCTTTATCCATAATCTACGATTAGATATTGTTATTACTGTGTACTTGTAAAATTTATGAATTGTACAGGTGTTTAGCGAGTATCACTAATAATTATTTGCCTCTATTACCTCGCCGAGGTTATTTATGATACTTGCTGAGTACATGGGGTCGGTTGTGCTCATACTTCACTCTACTCTTAATTGTGTAGATCCGGGTGTTGAACCGAGCCGGGAGTAGCTGTGTGTTATTGTTGTAATCATCTTAAAGAGACGAGGTAGAGTTGCATTTCGACAGCAGACTTTGGCGTCTCTTTTCATATTTGTACTGTTGCTTTTATTCAGACAGTATCTTACTCTGTGTTCTAGACTTGTACTTCCGTTTAGAGCTTGTGACTCTGTATTACTAGTTTTGGGGGTTTATTCTATATTGATGGTGTTATTTTATGTTATTGACTTTAGACTTGTATTATTCTCATTATTTCTGTTATCTTGTTCCGCTTTTATTATGTTTGCTTGCCTAGCAAGTGTGCTAGGTGCCATCATGATCGGCTGGTGATTTTTGGATCGTGGCAAGTTGGTATTAGAGACCTAAGTTCATAGGTTATATAGGTTATGAGCAAGTTTAGTAGAGTTTTGTAGATCGGTACGGAGACGTCTGTACTTATCTCCGAGAGGCTGCCAAATTGTTAGGAAAAACTTTATTTTCTTGCATTCTTATCGTGCGAATTTGTTAATTTTGAAGTTTGAATCTTTACTCTTCTATTCTCTCATGGATGGTGAGGACAAGTTCAGACAGATCGGGCGAGCAGGCACCAGTTCCACCAGTTAGGGCCGCGAGAGGTCGGGGCCGTGGTAGAGGCCAGGGTCAAGTAGAGCAGCACTTATGGAGCCACTAGTTTCTCCAGTTGAGGAGCAAGTTTCGAATATTATGGAGCCGGTGGGACCACCTCAGACAACGGCGGTACTTATTGCTATACTTGGCCTTCAAGAGACTTTGGCTCAAATCTTGAGTATGTACACAAGCTTGGCTCAGACAGGTATGATACCAGTTGCACCAGCTACCTCTCAGGCTGGGGGAGGAGCCCAGACTCCCACCGCCCGTATACCGGAGTAGCTAGCTCAAGGCTATCAGGCACCGAGGGTGTTGCCAGTTCAGCTAGTTGTTACTGCTCGGGTTGAGGCTGGACCATCATTGACTAATGAGGAGCAGAAGAGGTTAGAGCAATGTCAGAGACTTTGCCTCCCTAGTTTAATGGAGGAGAGTCAGGGATGCTTAGGGTTTTCTTAATCAGTGTCATCAGATTCTTGACACAACGGGCCTTGTGGACTCCAATGGAGTCGACTTCACTACTTTCTCGCTCATAGGGCCAGCTTATAGCTGGTGGCAGACCTATGAGTCAGGCAGGCCAACTAGCACCGCACCACTTATGTGGCATCAGTTCTCTATTCTCTTCTTAGAGAAGTTTGTTCCATAGACTCGCAGAGAGGAGTTGCGTCAGAAGTTTGGGCATCTACACGCGGAGGGCATGTCTGTGACTCAGTATGAGATGAGGTTCACGAAGTTTGCATGTCATGAAGTATTTTTGGTCCCTACTGAGAGGGAGATGATCATGAGGTTCATTATTGGCCTCAACTATGGTCTACGATATGGTATGACTCGAGAGTCTGAGACGGATGCTAGGTTTGACCAGGTGGTCTAGATTTCTAGATGCTTGGAGCCTGTTCGCAGGCTTGAGAGAGAAGAGCGGGAGGCCAAGAGGCCTCGCGGTTTAGGTGGTTTTGGTGGTGCCTCGTCTGGAGGCCAGTCACATTATAACAGAGGTTGTCCTTTTAGGCCTGCTCGGGCATCTTGTCAAATTCCCCGTGGTTAATTAGTTAGCCACAACTTATACAATGCTCGCCCAGTTCAATCATCATTCAGTGCATTGTCGACATAAAATTCTTACGGTGCTTCATTTGCTCAGGGTTCCTCCAGAAGTTACTCGGGTTATTAGGGTCAGTCGCAGGGTCTACATTCTTGTTAGAGGAGGGGTTGTTTCGCATGTGGAGACTTGAGTTACCTCAAAAGGGATTGCCCTAGACTTCTGAATAGTGCACCACAACAGAGCGCACAACCTATGGTTCCAGCACCAGAAGCTACACCACCTGCACGACCAGCTAGGGGTAGGGCTCAATCGGTTCGAGGTCACCCTAGAGGGGGAGGTCAGTTAGGTGGTGTACAAACCCATTTCTATGCATTTCCTGCTAGGCCAGAGGCAGTTTCTTTTAACGTCGTGATAATAAGTATTGTTTCAGCGTGTCACAGGGATGCTTCAATGTTATTTGACCCTGGTTCCAATTACTCTTATGTGTAATCGTATTTTGCTCATTATATGGATTTGCCTCGTGATTCTTTAGATATACATGTTCATGTATTTACATCGCTGGGTGATTCTATTGTGGTGGATCATGTATATCGGTCATGTGTGGTTACCATTGGGGGTTATGAGAATAGGGTTGATCTTTTATTGTTCTGCATGGTTGATTTTGAGGTGATTTTGGGTATGGATTGGCTATCTTTGTACTATGCTATCGTCGATTGTCACGCTAAGACCGTGACGTTAACAATGCCAGGGTTTCCTAGGTTAGAGTGGGGAGGTTTGCTTGGTCACACTCCCAATAGAGTAATTTCATACTTGAAGGCTCAACGGATGGTTGAGAAGGGGTGTTTGGTGTATTTTGCCTTTATGAGAGATGTTAGTGGTGACATTCCTAAAGTTGAGTCAGTCTCAATAGTGAGGGAGTTCTCATATGTATTTCCTGCAGACCTGCCAGGCATTCCACCTGATAAGGATATTGATTTTGGTATTGATTTGGTGCCGGAGACTCAGCCTATCTATATTCCATCATATCGAATGGCACCAACCGATTTGAAGGAATTGAAGGAACAATTATAAGAATTTCTTGATAAGGGTTTCATCAGGCCTAATGTGCCACCTTGGGGTGCACCGATACTATTTGTGAAGAAGAAAGAAAGTTCTATGAGGATGTGCATGGACTACAGGCAGTTGAACAAGGTTAATATCAAGAACAAGTATCCACTACCGCATTTTGATAGTTTATTTGATAAGCTTTAGGGTGCTAGGGTATTCTTGAAGATTGACTTGAGATCAGGGTACCACCAGTTGAAAATCAAGGTTTCAAATATTCCTAAGACGGCTTTCAGGACCCGTTATGGCCACTATGAGTTCTTGGTGATGTCTTCTGAGCTGACCAATGCCCCAACAGCTTTCATGCATTTGATGAATAACGTATTTAAGCCTTATTTGGATTCTTCATAGTTTTCATTTGTCAAGCCCAAACTCGGGGAGCACGACCGACGCTCAACCGAGAGAACCCGATCGAGCAAGCCTGTTAGATTTCCTTCTACCCAAACTCATCCATGAATAAATAGGAGATGTACCCCATTAATCAAACACTGAAAAGATTTTTTATTAACAACTTCCATTTCATTCCCATTAGAAGCTTCATTCAAAATTTCCAAAATATTACGAGTATATATAATTAATGAAAAACATGATTCCTAAATACCAACATTTCTAGTTCAATTCCCAACATCAACCACAACCCACAACCTGTCTACGGAGCCTCTAAGTACAATAGAAGAGTAATATGAAAATGCCGGCAACAAGGCCTCGTCTATACCTCAAAACACAGTATATGAGAAACAAAAGATACATGACCTCGAAATGAAGTGAGGCTCACCAAATCAGCTGAAAAGAGTGTACTGCTATCACTGATCAATGCCGCCTGCTGTAGAACCACCTGCATCCATTAAAGATGTAGCGCCTCCGGCAAAAGGGACGTTAGTACTATCGAATAGCACTAGTATGTATAGCTAAAAGTCCTCTTTCAAAATAGAATACCCATATGAGGAAAGGCAACACATAGAAACAACAAGTCACAATCAACAATATCCAAATGTCCAGTTAAAACATAATAATTTTTAAAATACGAACTTCATATACAATTTTTTTGGTTGGGAGATCTTTAGCACCGATATACCACCGTCTTTGTTAGCACGGAGTACGATCACGCCCGTCGGCTAGGCCATCTCCCCACGAACAATGTGGTTTGACATGTGAAGCGAAAGAAAGTTGTTACCAAGAGTAGTACCACCATGTGCGCAACATGGCGTCCGATCTCCACCCGATCAGCTAGGTCGCCTTCCCACTTATGCCGTGTGGGTTGACTTTTCCAATTCACAGTTATTACCAGTTTCATCCCAATTAAGGGGAATAATATCAAAATTTCTACAATATTTCAATTTCATCCCAAATAAGGGAAATAATCACAATCTACCCCTATACGAGCATGTGTAGTTTCAGGTGTGGGCCTTATGACCCACCCTTTCTCGGTTTTGCTAATGATGCTCCCAAAAATATTTTTGATTTGATTTGTACCCAGGGGTAACATAAATACAATTGTACTCACCTCAATATTTTTCACATTGTATAAATTCTTATTAGTATTTCCAGACACTCACAACAACAATATTTCCTTGGCTCACTTGGCCATTCACAAGATTCTTTATTCCTGGCACGGTGGCCATATTTCATATTCCACACTTTCACCTCTTTCAATTTCAAAGATCACCATCAAATATCAACATGTAGAATATTTCAGCAATCATATAACTCAAATTTATTAGTAATGGAAACTTTAAACACAAAAGGTTTCTTCCCAAATAATGGGGCATACTGACCAGCAATACAAGCACACATCAAAATCATAAGCAATTAATACACCATTTATTCTCGCAATACTCCTTCCCAGAAATGACAATATACAATTTGAACACATGAGTATGTAAGAACTCGAATCACACTGGATATATTTTTAAAGCAAAGCATTACTTAAAGCAGCCTCTTATGGGCATGAATTGGAAACAAAAGCTTTTAAGAAATTCTATTTTCGAAATCGTTTTTAAACAATCGAGACGAGGCTCATTTCATATTCTTTATCGCATTCTCTCAAATTATTTTCACTATTAGCCACAATCATAACTTAAATTCTTGGCACGTTAGCCACACACTATACCCCCAATTCAATTATTTCATTTCCAACCATCTTCATAGATTATCAACAATAAGACATTTTCAGTGAAGACTTTAGGTACACATATGAGCAATTATGAGTCTTAAGAATATTGAGATTTTCTCACACAATTTGGCATACTATCTTTCATTTGAAATACGATTCAAAGCCATAACATTTTAATATGCAACCCATACTTTGAAACTCACGGGGACATTATGGAATTCGATTCTAAGAGAGAAAGTTTAGCCAACATACCTCAATTGAGCTTCCTTACACTCTAAAATATTCCAGAAATCTTAGAAACTTCAATCTACTTTGAAAATGTAATAAATTGAATCAAAATTAGGAGTTTAATCATGGTTCTAGCCCATTTGAGCATTTTATCAAACACTACGTGTGCATTAAAGTTCTTAAGGCCCTTTTTGTGGAAGATTCCACCATTTCCCAACCCATTCTCTGCCATTTTTAGCTCATAACCTTCCCACATTCTTTGATAATACATGCATGCAAGATAACAACTCCCATACCCAAGAATTGTCTCTCTCTAACTATCCCATTTTTGTAAATTTTCGAAATTGAGAGCTAGGACATAGATTCTTACCATTGGGATGAAGACTTCCTTTGTTAATCCTCAATGATTGAGCAAGAATTGATGGATAATAGGTTGAAGGTTACTCCCCCACTCTAAGAACTCTCTCTCACTCTAAAGTATCAGGTTTTGCTAAAAAATGGCCCCTTACATCTATTTTAACGAAGTAGGGTCGGGTTTTAATAAACCCAAAAATGAAGCTCTGGAATAGGTTCTATGACCGCATATGCGACCGCATAATGATTATGCGGTCCGCGAAATGACCGTGAAATTTGGGTGCCAAAACTGGAAAGGAACTGACCAGTCTGCGGTCACTATGCGGCCCGCAGACCTGTTCTGCGGTCGCATAATGCACCGCAGAATGGTTCTGCGGTCGCATAGTGCACCGCAGAACCTCCCTCCAAAAACTCCCAAAGCGAGATACGCGACAAGAGTGCGGCCCGCGAAGTGGTTATGCGGTCACATAATGGCTGCGAAATTTGACATCAAAATGACCCAGAAAACTGACCCACTCTGTGACCATTCTGCGGTTCGCATAGTGGTTCTGTATTCGCAGAATAGGCCGCAGAAATGCCTACTTCTGCCCAACATTTTCTTCAACTCCCCAACGCATTGTTCAATCCAAAAAGTCTGAACCTTGAATTCATTTGTGAAATTTTTTGGGGTATTACATCAGTGATGATATATTGATGTATTCTCGCTGCTAGGAGGGGATGAGCAGCACTTGAGGATCGTGCTCCAAACTTTTAGGTAGAAAAAGCTATATGCTAAATTCTCCAAGTGCGAGTTTTGGTTAGACTCAGTGACATTATTTTGCCACATGGTGTCCAGTGAGGGGATTAAGGTTGATACAAAGAAGATTGAGGCAGTTCAGAGTTAGTCCAGACAATCTACTGCTACTGAGATCCGGAGCTTTCTAGGTTTGGCTGGGTATTATTGCCTTTTTTTGAAGGGGTTTTCATCTATCGCAGCACCATTGACTAGATTAATCAGAAGGGTGCCCCATTTAGGTGGTATGATGAGTGTGAGGAGAGATTTCAGAAGCTCAAGATTGCCTTGACTACAACTCCAATTCTAGTTTTGCCTTCAGGATCGGGTTCTTATACAGTCTATTATGATGCTTCACAAATTGGCATTGGGTGTGTGTTGATGCAGGAAGGGAGAATGATTGCTTATGCTTCACGTCAGTCGAAGCCCCATGAGAAGAACTACCAGTGCACGATTTGGCGTTAGCAACCATTGTTCATGCGCTCAAGATTTTGAGGCATTATCCTTACGACATGTTTTGCAAGGTGTTCACGGATCATAGGAGTCTCCACCATCTATTCAGTCAGAAAGATTTGAACTTGAGGTGACGGAGGTAGTTATAGCTATTAAAATACTAAGGTATCACCATTCTTTACCATCCGGGAAGGCCAATGTGGTAGCCGATGCTTTGAGTAGGAAGGCGGAGAGCATGTGTAGTCTTGCTTTTATCCCAGCGGGGTAGAGACTGTTCGCTTTAGATGTTCAAGCTTTGGCCAACATGTTCGTGAGGTTGGATATTTCGGAGCCTAGCAGGGTTCTTGCTTGTGTTGTATCATAATCATTCTTATTTGAGCGCATCAAGGCACGTCAGTATGATGATCCCCACCTGCTTGTCTTAAGGGACACGGTGCAACTCGGTGGTGCTAAGGAGATGACTATTGGTGATGATGGGGTATTGAGGCTTCTGGGCCGAATTTGTGTGCCTAATGTGGATGGTTTGTGTGAGTTGATCCTTGAGGATGCCCATAGTACGTAGTATTCTATTCATCCGGGTGCGGCAAAGATGTACCGGGATTTGAGATAGCATTAGTGGTGACAGAGGATGAAGAAGGATATAGTTGAAAATGTTGCTCGGTATTTGAACTCTCAACAAGTTAAGTACGAGCATCAGAGACATGGTGGTTTTCTTGAGAGGATTGATAATCCGGAGTGGAAGTGGGAGTGTATAACTATGGATTTTGTAGTTGGACTTCCATGGACATTGCAGAGATTTGATGCAGTGTGGGTTATTGTGGACAGACTGACCAAGTATGTATGCTACATTCCAGTCATGACTACCTACTCTTTAGAGAAGTTGGCTCGGATTTATATTCTAGAGATTGTTCACCTTCATTGTGTGCCCGTGTCTATTATCCTATATTGAGGCACTCAGTTCCCATCGCATTTTTGGAGAGCAGTGCAGCATGAGTTAGGCACACAAGTCGAGCTTTGTACGAAATTTCATTCCCAGATGGACGGACAGTCCGAGTGTACTATTTAGATCTTGGAGGACATATTGCGAGCACGTGTCATTGATTTTGGGGGATCATGGTATCAGTTTCTACCGTTAGCAAAGTTCTCCTACAACATCTATAAGTCAAGTATACAGATGGCTCCGTATGAGGCCTTATATGGGAGGCAATGTTGTTCTCTAGTTAGTTGGTTTGATCCGCGAGAGGCTAGGTTGTTAGACACTGATCTAGTTCGAGATGCTTTGGAGAAGGTGAAGTTGATTCAGGAGCGGCTTCGTACAACGCAATCCATGTAGAAGAGTTATGCTGGCAGAGAGGCTCGTTGTCATGCCCCAAAACCGAGGAGCGCGATCCGCGCTCCACCGAGTGAACCCGACCGAGCAAGCCTGTTAGATTCCTTCCACCCAAACTCATTCATAAATAAAGAGAATATATGTTTTACTTAATTAAACAATAAAGTGGTCATGTCTGCAATTACCAATTTCTTACCATAAGTTTTACCATTTTTAAAGTCTCAAATGGACAAGTAATACAACCACAACATAGCATAATTTGTCTTTCCCAGCACCAATATACAACCCACACTATGTCTACGAAGCCTCTATAGATAAAGAAGAGTACAATGATAAAGCCGGCAGCAAGGCCCCGACTATACCTCAAACAGAATACACAAAGTACAAAAGATTCATGACCCCAGAATGAAGTGGGGCTCACCAAGTCAGCTGGGAAGAAGGTGCACTGCTATCACCGACCAGTATCTCCTGCTGTGGAACCACCGACATCCATTGAAAGATGCAGCGCCCCCGACAAAAGGGACATTAGTACTGTCGAATAGCACTAGTATGTATAACTAAACACCCTCTCAATAGAATGACAAATAATACAAATAAGATTATCATAATATCAATGAAAGCCTTAATCAACATCAAACATCAATTTAGGATCAAGACAATGTTCAAATAAATTTCTATATCTCACATTGGGAGATTTTTAGTTTCGATATACCACTGTCCACAATACCATTATTCATAATACCAGTACCACCGTACTCTTAGCACGGAGTCCGATCACGACCCGATCGGCTAGGCTATCTCATTAGAGACATCAACCACAATTTCTCTCAATATCAATACCACTGTCTTTAACACGGAGTCCGATCACGACCCGATCGGCTAGGCTATCCATTAGGGACATCAACCACAATTACCATTTCAATTACAATTTCTAGCACAATCACCACCATGTGTGCGACATGGTGTCCGATCACGACCCGACCGGCTAGGCTGTCTTATTTGAGACATCAACCTTTTTATAACAATCATCGCATTTCATATTACTTACACATCTTTTCATTTCATTGGCACTCATAGCCATAATTATAAGATCATTCTTGGCACGTTGGCCATATTCAATATTTCATGCTCACCTTATAAATTTCGAATATCATTATCATCATCAACAACAAATACAATTCAAATCAAGGTGTGTAGTACACATGTGAGCAATATAGAGATATTTCACAAATTTTGGCATAATAGCCTTCATTTGAACTTGACTTAAAGTCGAAACATTATTAATGCACAACCCATATTTTAACACATCCTCAATTGGTAACATAACATGAATAAAGTATTTGGGATGCTTGTTGAACATATATCTTTCAACCCAATCTTACTCGGAATAGCCAGTTTCATAATGAATCACTCGGGACTTACATAATTTACATGAATATCGTGGGATTCAATTCTAAAAGAAGAGTTTAGCCAACATACCTCACTTGAGCTTCCTTACACTCTAAATATTCTAGAATTCTTAGCAACTTCAATCTATTGCAGAAATATAACAAATTGAATCAAAATTAGGAAGATGATCATGGTTCGAGCTCATTTGAGCATTTTATCAAACACTAGATGTGCATTAAGGTTTCAAGGTCCTTTTATGGAGGATTCCATCATCCCACAACCCAACCTTTACCATTTTTAGCTCAACAATCTTTCTACACCCTTTGATAACACATGCATGTAAAATAACCGACCCTCTTGCCCAGAAATTATCTTACTTATTATCCATTTCTACACAAAATTCGAAATTGAGGGTTAGGGTGTAGAATCTTACCTCTAGGATGAAGACCTAGTGAGTTTTCCTTCTCAATCTTCCAAAACTTGGGCAAGAATTGAAGAACAATTATTGGAGAACACCTTCTCACTCTAGGTCACCCTCTCTCACTCTAAAATGTCAAATAATAGCTTAAAAATGACCCAAAGAGTGTATTTAACGAAATAGGGTCTGGTTTTAATAACCCAAAAATGGAGCTCCGAAACAGGTTCTGCGGTCGCATATGCGACTGAATAATGCTTATGCGGACCGCATATCGGTCGCATAATTGGTTACAAAATAGCCAAAAGAACTGTCTGTGTATGCGGTCACTATGCGGTCGCATAGACGACCGCATAGCTGCTTCCAGAATAGCCCTCTCCTGCTCACTTCTGCGGCCATTATGCGGTTCGCAGAGTGATTATGCGGTTACATAATGGACCGCATAAACGCACTTTTCCGTCAAAAGTATTCCTTTACTTTCCTATGCATTGTTCAACCCAAAAAGTCCGACACCATGAAACATTATTTTCTTTGCAAATTTTACCAGGCCTTGCACTTAAGTACTTCGAAATTTTTTGGGGTGTTACATTCTCCCCCGCTTAGGATCATTCGTCCTCGAATGAGGGTAAAAATCTGTCATTAGCATCTTATGCAACTCAGTTTGTTTCATACCACTTTCGAGCAGTCCCAAATTTGACTAACTCCCAAAATTTCGCCAGAGTTTCCCTTGTAACTAGGCCTATCCACCTGTCAGAGAGCCCCAGAAACACATCCTAATCAACATATACGTATTCCAGTGACGTAACATAATACAAAACAACACCAAATGTGGTCTCATAAGCAATATATATCCAGAAAGGTTCACATGATATAAAATTCATAAAAAGTAAATCTTATATTTTATTTATTTATTTTTTCCTAGATCACAACTTTAAATACATGGTCATTCAAACAAATAAGGATACTTTTTCTTCATTTCTTCCTCGGCCTCCCAAGTAGCCTCTTCAACCTGTTGGTTTCGCCACAACACTTTCACGGAGGCAATTTCTTTATTTCTCAATTTTCGGACTTGCCGATCAATAACAGAATCTCTTCGTAAGTCAATTTCTCATTTACCTCAATAGTCTCAACCGAAACAATGAGTGTCGGATCTCCAACTACTTTCTTCAACATAGACACACGAAACACCGGGTGTACTAATGACATCTCAGGTGGTAGCTCAAGCTTATAAGCCACCTCGCTGATCCTCTGAATGATTTTGTACGGTCCGATATACCTCGGACTCAATTTCCCTTTCTTACCAAATCGCATTACACCCTTCATAGGGGAAATTTTCAAGAATACCCAATCATCTTCTTTGAACTCCAAATCCCTACGACGAACATCCGAATAGGATTTCTGACGACCCTGAGTAGTCTTCAACCGCTCCTTAATGATTTTAACTTTTTCCATAGCCTGATGCACAAGGTCTGGCCCTATCAAATCTGCTTCCCCAATTTCGAACCACCCAATGGGAGATCTACATCTCCTACCATATAAAGTTTCGAACGGTGCCATTTGAATGCTAGCGTGATAGCTATTGTTATATGCAAATTCTATGAGTGGTAAATGATCATCCCAGCTACCTTTGAAGTCTATAACATAAGCGCGCAACATATCCTCAAGCGTCTGAATAGTCTGCTCTGCCTGCCCGTCAGTCTGTGGGTGAAAGGCTGTACTAAAATTCACCTGAGTACCCAAACCTTGCTGAAAGTTCTTCCAAAAATTAGCAATGAATTGTACCCCCCGATCAGAAATGATGGAAACTGGTGTGCTATGCAACATGACTATTTCTTTGATATACAACTGGGCATACTGCTCCGCTGTGTCGGTAGACTTGACCGGCAAAAAGTGTGATGACTTCGTGAGCCGATCCACAATTACCCAAATTGAGTCAAACTTTCGCGAAGTGCGCGGTAATCCTACCACAAAGTCCATATTAATCATTTCCACTTCCACATTGGAATTTCTATATTTTGTGCCAACCCACCAGGCCTTTGGTGTTCGGCCTTCACTTGCTGACAATTCGGACATTTTGCCACAAAGTCCACCACATTCCACTTCACATCATTCCACCAATAGACTTCCTTAAGATCATGATACATTTTTGTAGAACCTGGATGCACGGAATACCTAGAAGTGTGAGCTTCAGTCATAATTCTTCCCCGGAGACCATCCACATTTGGAACATAGAGTCCCCCTTGGTACCTTAGTGTACCATCATTCATGCTAAGAGAAAAGGCAATGGGTTTTTTGTTTATGAATCCCCTCTTTCAACTGCACCAACAATGGATCATTGTATTGCTTCTCTTTGACTTCCACAACAAGCGATGATTCAGCCCTACTTTGCACAATTACCCCTCCTTCACTAGAGTCCGCAAGACGAACTCCCAAACTAGCCAATCGGTGAACTTCCTTGGCTAATGGCCTCTGATATGCCTCCAAGTGAGCCAAACTACCCATAGATTTCTGGCTAAGAGCATCAGCCACAACATTGGCCTTTCCTGGATGATATAGAATATCAATGTCGTAGTCCTTGAGTAACTCAAGCTATCTTCTCTGCCTCAGATTCAATTCCTTCTGCTTGAAAATATAATGAAGGCTCTTATGGTCCGTGAATATATCAACATGGACCCCATATAAATAATGACGCCAAATTTTCAATGCAAATACCACTGCCGCAAGTTCTAAATCATGTGTTGGATAGTTCTTCTCATGATTCTTTAGTTGCCTAGAAGCATAAGCTATCACCTTCCCATGTTGCATTAATACACACCCAAGCCCGATTCTTGAAGCATCACAATATACCACAAATCCATCTATACCCTCTGGTAGAGTCAACACCGGTGCCATAGTCAATCTTGCTTTCAATTCCTGGAAACTCTTTTCACAAGCATCTGACCATTGGAACTTAATTGCCTTCTGCATCAATTTAGTCAATGGAGAGGCAAGAGTAGAAAACCCCTCCATAAACTTTCTGTAATATCCAGCTAAGCCTAAGAAACTGTGAATCTCTGTTGGAGTTGTAGGCCTCGGCCAATTCTTCACAGCTGAAATTTTCTGAGGATCAACCTTAGTTCCCTCACTAGAAACTACATGACCCAAGAATATGACTGATTCAAGCCAAAATTCACACTTTGAAAACTTTGCATATAACTGGTGCTGATGTAGGGTTTGCAAAACTACCCTAAGATGGTCAGCATGGTCCTACTGACTTCGTGAATATACAAGAATATCGTCAATGAACACTATCAAAAAGGAGTCGAGGAATGGCTTAAAAACGTGATTCATAAGATCCATGAAGGCTGCTGGAGCATTTGTTAGCCCAAAAGACATTACTAGAAACTTAAAATGCCCATACCAGGTTCTAAATGCTGTTTTCGGAATATCCCGCTCCCTGATCTTCAATTGGTGATACCCGGATCGTAAATCAATTTTGGAGAAGTACCTGGCACCTTGCAATTGATCAAACAAGTCATCTATCTTTGGCAGTGGGTACTTATTTTTGATTGTTACCTTATTAAGCTGCCGATAGTCAATACACATTCTCAGTGACCCATCTTTCTTTCTCACAAAAAGGACTGGTGCGCCCCAAGGCGACACACTTGGCCGGATAAAACCCATTTCTACTAAATCTCTCAATTGTTCCTTTAGCTCCTTCAGTTCTATCGGTGCCATTCTATAGGGTGGAATAGATATAGGATGCGTGTCTGGCATCACATCAATCCCAAAATCAATCTCCCTATCTGGTGGGATCCCAGGGAGTTCATCTGGAAAGACTCTTGGAAATTCATTCACAACAGGCACAAACTCAAGTGTAGGTGCCTCAGCATCGGTGTTCGTAACCCAGACCAAATGGTAAATACATCCCTTGTTGATCATTTTCGTAGCCTTTAGGTAAGAAATAAACCTACCCTTCAGCACTACATCATCACCCTTCCACTCAATAACTGGCTCATTTAGAAAATCGAACCTAATAGTTCTGGTTCGACAATCAAGCTTGGCAAAACAAGAATAAAGCCAATCAATCCCCATTATCACATCAAAATCGACCATTCTCAATTCAATAAGATCGACCACGGTGTCCCGACCACACAACGTAACAACACAATCCCTATAAACCCGCGTGGCTAAAATAAACTCACCAACCAGAGTAGATACAGAGAACGGCTCATAAAGCTGTTCTGGTTCTATCCCAAATTCCATAGCAACATAAGGTGTGATACATGACATAGTGGAACCGGGATCAATAAGAGCATATACTTCATGAGGTTGGACAATCAATATACCTATGACAACATCTAGAGAAGCCTCTGAATTCTGGCGACCCCTCATAGAAAATAAATGACCGGATCCTCCCAAACTCTGAGCACTGCCCCTAGCTGCACCATGCCATGCGGGTGTTGGAGTGCCTCGAGCTGGAGGAGGTGTTGCAGATGTAGTAGCTACAGAACTGGCTGGCTGTTCCATGCCTCTGCCCGCACCCTGGCAGGACGAACGACAATCCTACTGAATGTGACCCCTCAATCTGCATCCGTAGCATATGGGTAAGTCCATGTAGCATATTCCTAGGTGCATCTTTCCACACCTAGGGCATGAGGGCTTCTTCTGCTGCTGGAATCTACCACCATGACGACCCTGCTGATTGGATCACTTGTTGCCCTGACTGGGCCTGAAACGGCTCCACTGCTGCTGCTGACTAGGCCCTGATGGCGGTGCACTAGCCGAAGACTGAGCAAAGGACTGTGATGGCCGTGACGACCCTCCTCTGAATGTTGACTTGCCACTACCTGAAGAACACCAAAGTTGCCCGTAGACCGAACCTTATTACTACCCTCTCGCTCCATTCCGTTCCTTAATTTGTGGGTCTCTGTGGCTTGAGCGAATGCCACCATCTTTCCATAGTTCATATCATAATTCAAGGCCGCTATCATGCCCTAAAACTGAGGAGCGCGACTGGCACTCAACCGAGTGAACCCGACCGAGAAAGCCTGTTAGATTCCTTCTACCCAAACTCATTCATGGATAAAGAGAATATATATCTTCGTTAATCAAATAATAAAGTGATCATGTCTGCAATACTAATTTTTTTACCATTAGTTACTTCATTTAAAGATATAGTGTGGGTTGTGTATTGGTGCTGGGAAAGACAAACTATGCTATGTTGTGGTTGTATTACTTTTACGGAGCCTCTATAGATAAAGAAGAGTACAATGATAATGCCGGCAACAAGGCCCCGGATATACCTCAAATAGAATACACAAAGTGCAAAAGATTAATGACCCCGGAATGAAGTGGGGTTCACCAAGTCAGCTAGGAAGAAGGTGCACTACTATCACTGACAAATATCTCCTGCTGTGGAACCACTTGCATCCATTGAAAGATGCAGTGCCCCCGACAAAAGGGACGTTAGTACTGTCGAATAGTACTAGTATGTATAACTAAACACCCTCTCAATAGAATGACAAATGATACAAATAAGATTATCATAATATCAATGAAAGCCTTAATCAACATCAAAACTCAATTTAGGATCAATACAATGTTCAAATAAATTTCTATATCTCACATTGGGAGATTTTTAGTATCGATATACCACTGTCCACAATACCATTATTCACAATACCGGTACCACCGTACTCTTAGCACGGAGTCCGATCACGACCCGATCGGCTAGGCCATCTCATTAGAGACATCAACCACAATTTCTCTCAATATCAATACCACCGTCTTTAACACGGAGTCCGATCATGACCCGATCGGCTAGGCTATCCATTAGGGACATCAACCACAATTACCATTTCAATTATAATTTCCAGCACAATTACCACCATGTGTGCGGCATGGTGTCCGATCACGACCCGACCGGCTAGGCTGTCTTATTTGAGACATCAACCTTTTTATATCAATCATCGCATTTCACATTACTTACACATCTTTTCATTTCATTGGCACTGATGGCCAAAATTATAAGATCATTCTTGGCACGCTGGCCATATTCAATATTTCATGCTCACCTTATCAATTTCAAATATCATTATCATCATCAACAACAAATCCAATTCAAATCAAGGTGTGTAGTACACATGTGAGCAATTTAGAGTCTAAGGCACATATAGATATTTCACAAAATTTGGCATAATAGCCTTCATTTGAACTTGACTTGAAGTCTAAACATTATTAATGCACAACCCATATTTTAAAACATCCTCAATTGGTAACATAACATGAATAAAGCATTTGGGATGCTTGTTGAATATATATCTTTCAACTCAATCTTACTCGGAATAGCCAGTTTCATAATGAATCACTCGGGACTTACATAATTTACATGAATATTGTGGGATTCAATTCTAAGAGAAGAGTTTAGCCAACATACCTCACTTGAGCTTCCTTACACTCTAAATATTCCGAAATTCTTAGCAACTTCAATCTATTATAGAAATATAACAAATTGAATCAAAATTAGGAAGATGATCATGGTTCGAGCTCATTTGAGCATTTTATCAAACACTAGATGTGCATTAAGGTTTCAAGGTCCTTTTATGGAGGATTCCATCATCCCACAACCCAACCTTTACCATTTTTAGCTCAACAATCTTTCTACACCCTTTGATAACACATGCATGTAAAATAACCGACCCTCTTGCCCAGAAATTATCTTGCTTATTATCCATTTCTACACAAAATTCAAAATTGAGGGTTAGGGTGTAGAATCTTACCTCTAGGATGAATACCTAGTGAGTTTCCCTTCTCAATCTTCTAAAATTTGGGCAAGAATTGAAGAACAATTATTGGAGAATACCTCCTCACTCCAGGGCACCCTCTCTCACTCTAAAATGTCAGAAAATAGCTCAAAAATGACCCAAAGAGTGTATTTAACGAAATAGGGTCGGGTTTTAAAAATCCAAAAATGGAGCTCCGGAACAGGTTCTGCGGTCGCATATGCGACTGCATAATAGTTATGCGGACCGCATATCAGTCGCATAATTGGTTACAAAATTGCCAAAAGAACTGCCTGTGTATGCGGTCACTATGCAGTCGCATAGTCGACTACATAGCTGCTTCCAGAATAGCCCTCTCCTGATCACTTATGCGGCCATTATGCGGCCCGCAGAGTGATTATGCGGTTGCATAATGGACCGCATAAACGCACTTTTCATGCAAAAATTTTCCTTTACTTTCCTGTACATTGTTCCACCCAAAAAGTCCGAGCCGTGGCGAGCTTGCTTGCCGCGAAGAATTTTTACAATCCTCAAACACGTAAGCCTAGTCCGACACCATGAAACATTATTTTCTTTGCAAATTTTACCAGACCTTGCACTTAAGTACTTCAAAATTTTCCGGGGTGTTACACTCGTGATGTAGCATATATGGTGTGTGAGAAGGTTTTACTCAGAGTTTTGCCCATGAAGGGTCTGATGAGGTTCAGGGAGAAGGGAAAGTTGAGCCCTTGGTATATTGGTCCTTTTGAGGTGCTAGAGAGAGATGTAGAGATGGAATGCAGACTTGTCTTGACACCTAGTTTATCGGGAGTTCACCTAATGTTTTATGTGTCCATGCTCCAGAAATACTATGTGGAGGCATCACATATATTGGACTTCAGCACGGTGCAGTTGGACGAGGATTTGACTTATGATGTGGAGCCGACGACCATTTTGGACCGGCAAATTCGAAAGTTGCGATCAAAGAATATAGCATCAGTGAAGGTTCATTGGAGAGGTCAGCCGGTCAAGGAGGCTACATGAGAGACCGAGCAGGAAATGCGGAGCAGTTATCTTCACCATTTTTATACCCCAGGTATGATTCTAGACTCGTTCGAGGATGAATGTTTTCTGGGGTTATTTTGCGTGTTTTAGACCCGTTTATCTATTTGATGCTTTACATATATGTATTTATCATTATGTGACTTGCCTAGGTGGTTGGTTTGGTTTAGGGAGAGTTCTGGATTGAATTGAGACACTTAGTTCCTTGGTTGGAGGCTTAAGTTTTAAGGGTTGACCAGTGTTTGGCTTTTGCGTAGACAACCCCGAAATGGTATTTTGATGGTTCTTAGAAGTTTGTATGGTGATTTTGGACTTAGGCGTATGTCCATATTTGGATTTGGAGATTCCTAGGCTGATTTGGTTCTATTTGGCAAAATTTGGAAACTTGAAGGTTTGGAAGGTTCATAGGTTTGACTGAGAGTTGACTTGTTGATATCGAGTTTAGATTGTTGTTCCATGAGTTAGAATAGGTCCGTTATGTCATTTGAGACTTGCATGCCAAATTTGAGGTCATTTTGAGTTGTTTAGGCATGTTCGACGTAATATGAATTCAAAAATTTGGATTAGTTCATTAATTTTAGATTGAGGTGCGATTTATGGTTTTGATATTATTTTATGTGATTTGATGCCTCGAGTTGGTCTGTGTTACATTTTGGGATTGATTATGTGATTGGACGGGGTCCCGGAGGCCTCGAGTATGTTTCGGATAGGTTCCGGAACATTTCTCCTATTTTTGGATATGTTGATTTCTGGTGCAGCGGTTGTTCATCGCGATCGCAGTTGGAGGCTAGCGATCGTGGAGTGGAATTTTGTGCAGGCGGGGCTTTACGCTTTGTGGTCACGTTCGTGGAGCTCTGGGAGGTGATGTTCCACGTTTGCGCTCAGGTGTCACATTCGCGGAGGCATGCGTGGCTTGACTAGAGTTTTTGCCTATGCAATCACGCATGGGTGGTCGCGTTCGCGTAAGCCTGTCTGGAGAAAGGTTGCATTCGCGTGAAGGAATTTGGGTTCACAAAAGGCATTTTTGTGCTTGAGAGTTTTTGGCCTTCGCGATCGCGATGTGGGTCCTGCGATTGCGATGCATATGCTTGGGCAGACCCTTAAGTAATCTATTTCTAGGGGTTTACTTATTTTATCATATTTGAGACTAGGAGCTCGGATTTGGGTGAAATTTGAGGGAATTTTCACGATTTGTATAGGGTTAAGTGTTTTTACTCGGAATTGTTTATTATTCATGATTCAACCTTGACTTTAGCGTTTGATTAGTGAATCTAAGTGAAGAAATTTGGGATTTTCGTAAAAATGTTTCTAAATGAAATTTGAGGATTTGAACCCCGATTCGTAGTCAGAATTTGATGAAACTTGTATGGTGAGACTCGGTTTCGAAGGGGTGTTCAGAATTTGTGACTTTCGCCGGGTTTCGGGAGGCGAGCCCGAGTTGACTTTTTTATTTTGTTAAAGATCGAAGATTTATTGTTTGGGTTTGTTTCCTATGGCTTTTATTGATGTAGTTAAGTTATTTTGGCTAGATTTGAGCCATTCGGAGGTTGATTCACTCGGGAAGGGCTTTCTAGAGTATTTATTTGGCTTGCTTGAGGTAAGTATCTTACCTAAACTTGGTTGAGGCACTAGTTGCCTGAGTTATTAGTGGTAGCTACATTCTATGAGTGGCGCCCATGTCAAGGGATTGAGCCCATGTGCGTACACTGTGGTATTATCCATGCTCGGGGTAGTGATTAGGCTATTATATCCCTTGAATTGATTGCTTAGTTTCATGTTATTATGTTTCTCATGTTGTACTCCTTTTTTGAGCTAGTTGAGTCATGTTAGAGATTATATGTTGATTGATCTCTTGTTCAAACATGTTAGTTGCTATTCTTCTGGCATAATCTCCTGACTAGAGCTGTGGTAGCATACTTCGCACATGCATACACTTTAACATGTCACTTATACCAGCCCATGAGCATGTAAGTTGATATTCAATATTTATGTGCATGTATTCTTGTATATGCTTTCTGTGTGATATGGACTGGGTTGATAGCACGTACGTTGTCCGTGCGGTGGTTATATATGGCACGTGAGTTGTCCGTGCAACGTGTGGATAAAGATCCATCCCCCTAGGGTCACCCTGTCATATTTCTCTCTTGATGGTGTATACGCTGTACGAGGAAAACTAGCCAGTGTGTTTTGGTTATTCCATTTGTTCTCTACTTCCAATTTCCTTGGATGCATACATGTTTTATTCGCATATATTCTTTATATGCTAGATCAGAAATGTATACATGCCTTATTTTGCTTATCTTCTCTATATGCTGGATTGTTAACTGAAACATAGCATGTTACGTTATCTTTGGGCACCGAGGTGAAGTTTTCCGTAGTTTATGACTTGATGATGTTATTACTATGTACTTGTAAGATTTATAAACGGTACGGGTGTTTAGCGAGTATCACTAATAATTCTTGCCTCTATTACCTTACCGAGGTTAGTTATGATACTTTATGAGTATATAAGATTGGTTGTACTCATACTACAGTCAACACTTAATTATGTAGATCCAGGTGTTGAACCGTGCTGGGAGTAGCTGTGTTTTATTGCTGTGATAATCTTAAAGAGACGAGGTAGAGCAGCATTTCGATCGCAGACTTTGCGTCTCTGGCCATAATTTGTGTTGATACACAATTTTTGCCTCATATTTTTCCATATATATATATATATATATATATATATATATATATATATATACTTTCAAAATAGTGCATATGTATCATCATTTGATTTACAAGCATACACAAATATTTTTCATAATCTTCCATGATTTTTAAAGACTTTAAATCAATTTATTTCTGCATTTTATTATATAAATATCCAATAATTACCCTCCTAATTATTTTTATGACAATTTAATCATCTAAAATTATCATTTATACCAATATGAGGTTTTAAATATTTTCAATGCATTTCGTATAATTACATTTGCATTTTTCAGGGCTAAATTGCATATTTTACAATAATAGCCCATATGTACATATAATTACATTATTTATATAAAAAAAACTTTTTATATTTTTATAATGTTAAATAATTGTTTTTAATCATTTGCATGCCCAAATAATATTTTTGTTATTTATCTATTATTTTTATAAGTTATTTATTTGTTAAAATTGGGTATTTAAAATTAGGCCCTAATTTCAAAACTAGTTTCGGACCTAACTACCCAAATATAGCCCAATTACCCCAAGCCCAAACTCATTAGCACAGTACCCATACCCATTTAATTAACCCGACCCAACCCCTGCTCAAATCCCAACCGTTGATAAGAAATGATCAACGGCTCACAAACGCCTCCCCTTTTTCCTTATATCACCCGTCCTCAAACCCTAACCCTATTTCTCCAAACCCGCCGCCTCTCTACTCTCACCCCTCTGAAGAACCCTAGCCCACTGCCTCACAAAAACTCCTCTCCTAATCCCGCTTCTAATGGGATTTTCTTACCATTCACTTACCATTTCAATATATTTTCATTATTGGGAGATTCTCTACGGTATTACCTAGTACTTGCCTAAACATGGCAAGTACTCTTACTTTGATTCTATCCTATTTAACTTTCATCTCTTGAATCTGGACGATATTGAGTCCAAACACGTTAGTTTGCACCGTGTGAGTCTGATTTGTTCGTATCTTGCTGATGCATACTTAACCGTAAGGTTAGGGTTTACAGATTCTCTTTGATTCAAACCGAAATTGGTTCAAGCTTTAATTTTAAGTACTATCTCGTCTATATTCTCCTTATTATGTATGAATCTGTCTATTTCTGCCGATTATTTTTACTTGCCCTAAATTAGGGTTTCAGATCCTTTTTATTTGAGCCAAATCTGGTTCGATTCTGTGTTTTGTGAATAATATTCATGTCTATGTTTATTTTATACAATATGTGATTCCTTGCCTTTATTTTCTGACGATTTTGTGGAATTTACCTAAAAACTAGGGTTTCAAAATTTTTCTTTACTGATTGTTTGAATTAATTATATTTCCATATTTATGTGTTTAGTTCCTACACTATTTAAACCCCTCCCCATTCCCCTTTGGTTAAGTTAGAAAAATCATTAAAAAACCTATAAAACTAAAGCTGTATACACCTTACTCTTGAATGATCTTGTTCCGTACTCTGGTTCTCGGCCGGCTGAAAGCCAAGGCCAGAAATTCTGAGTTCTTGCTCTTTGGGTGATATTCACAATACTGTGGGATTCCTTTCTTTCTTGTTTCATTTTAACTGGTGAGTTACCAAGCCTTTGCCATTTTATTCTGATTTATCTGTCATTTCGTTTAATGTGTTACTTCAATTAGACTCTGCTAACCTAAATGCCATTACGTCCGTAGTTTGAGACATGTTTAGACCTACTTTGCGTTGATTAATTTGATTCTGCCTAACCTATATGTCACTGATAGCCACCTCTTGAAGTTTAAGTTTGTTATTATCCTGCTCTTTGAACATGCTCTCATATCTCCTACTATGGATTAGTTAACTAGGTATGGATGTATTCAATAATAGGATAACAAGTCTGTTTCTGAATCCACTATAATGTGGCCTTTTTGATCCTGTTTTCATCATATCTTGACATCTCTAGTAATTGCATGCGTTAATTAGTTTTCAGCATGTTATGGTCTATTGCCAATTGATATGATTTCTTCTTTTGACACTAGTTTTTGCACTTAGCCTAATCTGAATTCTCTTTTACCACTATAAATCTGTCTTGTAACTTGCCTTGTTAGCATATGATTGAATTCACTTCCTGAAACTTGATTAAGTCTGCCTTAAGTTTAAGCATGTATGTTATTTGTTTTTATATGCTTAATTTATTCTGTCCTTCAGTGGAATCCCTTGACTTCATTCTGTTCCTCTACTATCTGGTCCTTCTGAATTCTTATCTTTAGTCAGCTGAAAGCCAAGGCTACTTAGATTCTGTCCTTTGACCTCCCTAGCGTGAGCACTGCTCAGGGTTCATTTGAGACCCTTGTGAACTCTGACACACTAGGACCTGGTCCCTAGTCTTTCCTCTGAATTATTTCTGATCAACCTTCCTAGTGTGAGCACTGCCCTGGGTTCTTGAAGCCCTTGGGAACTTGGACACACTAGGGTCTTGGGTTCTATATGCTCAGCCTTGACATATGCTCACTGGGTGAAGTACTCAACAATTAGCTGTTTTATATCTATGAATATGAAATTTTGGAGCTGTTGTGAATTGTGATAATGAAGGCCTTGCCTGTCCAAGTGTATTTGGGCCTGCTGTAGGGTCCCTATAGCTATATTTATTCTGTAATTTAATATATTCATTCTGGTCTGTAATAATTATTTGTAATAATAATTCTGGGGTATTAGTAAAATTGGGAAAGGGATTTTTATCTTACTTGCAACAAGTTGGGTAGAGATCATGCCTATAGGTTCGATAATGTGTTATTATATGTCGTGTGTTAGAAATCATGCCTATAGGTACTTTGTTATGTTCAGTCATCATATGCTAGTAGCCCTGCCTATAGGTTCAATACTTGGTTCAATTGTGTTCTATTTCTGCTTGTTAGAGACCATGCTTATAGGAAATGGTGTGATTCAATGTATGTGCAAAAAAAGTCTATTTACATGCTGCCTTATTCTAGAAACCATGTATATAGGATCTAAAATTGGACCAAATTGTAGAAAGCATGCCTATAGGTTTGAATCAGTTCATTTATCATTTTGCCCGTTGGTTTAGGAGTTTTGTCAAACACTGTGCTACTATCCTCATTAGAAAACATGCCTATAGGATCAAAACAAGTGATTCTGGATATACTTCTGTGATTGCCACTATTTATTATCGCATAAAACATCCAGACATCATGCTAGTAGGTTTAATCTCATTATGATAAAAATCAGTAGGCAAATTTATGTAGGTCTTGGTAATTGTATTAAGAAACTGGCTTTTGCGTATAACTGTCTGCTCATTCGTTCAATATCTCATAGAGATCCTACCTATTAAAATAGTTCTTTCTTTGTCCAAATTGTTTCTTTTCTCTTAGACTAATTCACATGATTTGAGTTCGGCCAGGACCCACCGTTGTAGATCTCGAGGAGTGCCTAACACCTTCTCCTCGAGGTAATTTGAGCCCTTACCCGATCTTTGGTGACGCAAACTAGTAAACCTGAGTCATTTGCAAATAGGTGCCCTAACGCACCTTAATCCGTTAGGTGGCGACTCTCTCTTTTAATAACCCTTCCTTTTTAAAAGAGTTGTCAATGTCGAAACTTGATTTTGCGAGAAAGAGGGGCACGACAGCATGGCGACTCTGCTGGGGATATCCTTAGGCTCTTACCATAATGAACTTGGTCTGTGTGAATTAGTCTTCCTCGATAAGCGTGTCTTTATTATTTTATGCTACAATTCACTGCTTATTTGCTACATGCACACCCCCTTCCCTATTTTCCCTTTTACATGAATTTACATGCAACTTTTCGTTTAACCTTGTTCGCTGGCTTCAATCTTTATGTCTTTCCCAATCCCTACCCCTTTTACCGTTTTATTATAATTTTTCTATTATGCGAACTAACTACTTCTTTGTTTTTCTTTCTTTCCTGTCTTTACATTTATTAAATACTGCATTTATCGCTTTCATCATGCAAAATACTTGACAAGGTGTTGTTTTTTTTTTTTGCATAATTACATGCTCTGCATCATATTCCACTCGTGCGCAATTAATACCATAACGGCACTTGATGAGTGTCCGCGCTCTTTCTATATTACCCTTTTTAAATTTGGAAAGCTTATTTGCAGTAAAACTAGTCGATCAGTGGTGCAGTCGACGATTCCGTGCCTTTCCCTCTCAAGTTGTCCGCTTGAGGGTACCAGTCTAGACTTCTATAGAAAACCCTACTCTGATGTTAACTGTGCATGCATCATGTCCAAACCTAGCATGAGTTAGAATGTTGTCCGCATAATAACTCTCTAAGGAAAGCCTTGTCCAAAGTCCATCGGGATTTCCATAATCCCAATGGGCATGATCATGATATGTGCATTATTTGGAGAAAATGTGCCGATATGCTAATCATTAATGTGTAAGTAGTCAAAACCGGAGGGGGAAAGGGCTAACTTTATTTGTTTTGCAGAAATGAGGCACGGAGTCCCCAGGTTTGGCATGGTCCGAAGTATCTCACCTCTATTACTAGACTGGTGGGAAAATCTATTGCCAAGCGACAAGAACCATGTAAAAAGAATTCTTGGAAATTTACCTTATTTGCTGGACATTCAGCCAAACAATGTACTGATCGAGGCCGCTACTATTTTCTGGAATGAAAAGAGGGCTGTTTTCCGTTTTGGTAACATAGAGATGACTCCCCTTCTTGAGGAAATAAGAGGTTTTGCCGGGCTACCCTGGGATAGCCCTGACCATCGAACCAGATCGGTACCACGCCGGTCATGTGTATTTCTACCTATCATGGTTGGATGATGACATAGTAGGAGAAGTCGAGCCAGGGATCGATCGAGGAAATAGGGTCATAGACGATGCTGCTGAAGCACAAGTAAAATACAAGAGGTTGCGCAAGAGAATCCTTGTGTCTGAAGCCAGACATTTGGAACAACACAAGATAGACATGGAATCAATCAATGAATGGAGGGAAGTTGCTACAAAATCAACAGAGAAGTTGGAGTACTTAGAGCAGGGTCTGATGGAACTTGAAGGGAAGATGAGGAAAAGGATCATGGATTGTTAGAATGCAGAGGGCAACGAAGGAGGACACCTAGAAAGGGCATATCTGCTGCTGGACATGCGCGACCTGGGGAATCTGATCAATGGGGCCAAGAAGGCCAAGCTTGGAGAGGGTCCCTCTGGGACCAAATAGAATAGAATTGTTGTTTTTCTAGAGTCGTTTTAGAAATTGATTGTAATAAGGCAAATGCCACTAGCAACTCTTTTAATTATTGTCATTTTAGAGGTTTGATCTATTTATTACATTAATGAAATGATGCAGTTATCGGCATCAAGTTTCTTCAAATCTATGTGTCGCTAGGCCTACCTCAGGCACAATGAGGTCCCCAAAATTAGGACACGAATTTATAATTACGCAATACATGTTTAAATACTGCAAATATCTTTCCAAAATCCCCTTCTGACTTGTTTACCTTTTTGCTTTTCTTTGTTTTGATTATTCCCATCCCCTAAGGTTGGTTCTTGCATACTGGCATTATCAGCGTATCATACCAGATCCAGAGGCCCTCCACCTCCTCCTCCTCCAAGTGATCCTAAAAGTAAGGTAAAGGCTAAGATGGATGACATGAGTGGTATCAGGAAAGATAATGCTGCGCATGCAGAAAATGTTGAAACTTCAGATGGTCGGAGTACTCCGGCACAGTATGATTTAATTCTACGTTTGGAGCAGAAAATACTGGAATTGCAAGGGAAACTTGAGTAGGTCCGCAACTTGGCAAACCTCTCCCTCACCTTAAACGTCTCGGTTATTAACCAACAGAATGCCCAAAACCCAGCACCTCCTCAAAACATACCAAACCAACATCCATAAAATCCTCCCGCACCTCATCAATATGCCATACCTCCTCAAAATCCTAACCCTCCACCAGTGCCAACCCCTCCTCAACACCAACATCTTCCGACTCAGTACCACAAACTACTACCTACCATACTCCTCAAAATACACCGCAACCTACCCCCGATCCGCAGAACTCAACCAATGATCATCACTACACCCAAATCCCTGGTATCCACCAAAGTAACCCCATATACGTAGAAACTCTACCTCACCCCATTCAACAAACCCCATACATAATAGAATCTGCCGAGAAGGACCTGCTCATCAAGAATATGGCAGAGGAACTTAAGAAGCTCAGAAGCCGAGTCCAGGGTGTCGAAGAGGGTAAAGTCATTGAAGGTTTGAACTATGAAGATCTGTGTATTCAGCCAGATGTAGAACTGCCGGAGTGTTACAAACCTCCCAAGTTCGAGATGTTTGACGGAACAGGTGATCCGAAGGTGCATTTGAGAACATATTGTGACAAGCTTGTAGGAGTTGGCAGGGATGAAAGAATCCGCATGAAGCTGTTCATGAGAAGACTCACTGGAGATGCCCTGTCTTGGTACATCAGTCAAAACCCAAAAAAATGGGTTAATTGGGTAGGCATGGCATCGGATTTCATGGATCGGTTCAGGTTTAACACAGAAAATGCACCAGACATTTTCTATATTCAAAATCTCAAGAAGAAGCCAACGGAAACTTTCCACGAGTATGCTACTCGGTGGAGGTCTGAAGCTGCAAAAGTAAGGCCAGCGCTGGAAGAAGAACAAATGAATAAGTTCTTCGTTAGAGATCAGGATCCGCAATACTACAAAAGATTGATGGTTATTGAACCATAAATTTTCTGATATCATCAAGTTGGGAGAGAGAATAGAAGAAGGGATCAAAAGCGGAATGGTGACAAATTTTGAAGCACTCCAAGCCACAAATAAGGCCTTGCAGTCAGGAGGTATCTCCAAGAAGAAAGAAGTAGGTGCAGTAATGGTAGCCCAAGGTCCGAAGTCTCCTCTCACATACCAAACACCTCCACCCACATATCAGCCTTCACCTCCCAGATACCAACAACCTGCGACCACTTACCATAGCTATAACACCCAACCCGCATACTACCACTCACCACCAACTCGCTAAAACTACCAAAAGCCTAGACCAAATTTCGACCGCAGACCACCTAGACAATACACCCTAATTGCTGAACCTGTAGACCAATTGTACGAGAGACTGAAGGTTGCCGGTTATATCACTCCCATTCCCGCTGTCGCCATGGAAATTTCCTCTCAATGGGTCAATCCAAATAAGACATGTGCCTATCACTCAGGCATGAAAGGTCATACTATTGATGAGTGTCGTACTTTGAAGGATAAGATTCAGACATTAATTGACACCAAAGTCATACATGCAAAGGAGGCTACACCCAATGTCCGTAACAATCCTCTCCCAGATCACAGGGGCGGAGGGGTAAACATGATTAGAGACCGATGAAGAATGGGACTCAGAGGGGTCAATTGGACTCATTCGAGAAGGGGATAATCCTGAAACATCTCCAGTCACTCTCACACCTATCATAGTACAAACTCAGACACCAATTGA
Source organism: Nicotiana tabacum (assembly GCF_000715075.1). Taxonomy (NCBI): domain Eukaryota; kingdom Viridiplantae; phylum Streptophyta; class Magnoliopsida; order Solanales; family Solanaceae; genus Nicotiana; species Nicotiana tabacum. Next base: position 47,879,423 of record NC_134092.1, read on the forward strand.
AGTTGAGGTAGCTGCACCAACTCCGTTTGAGGTTGAAGTAACAACACCCTTCACCGTGATGGTAGCACCTACACCGTCTTATAAGTCTAAAGCTATACCATGGGATTATGTTGCAGAGGCAAGAAGGAAAGGAAAGGGGAAAATGGAAGAAACTGGTGCAGCACAAGGTATGACCAGAATTGGTAGGGTTTACACGCCCGAGCATTTAGGGGGAACAAGTAAAGAAGCCGCTTCCAAGTAGCCCATCATTGAAACCGGCTCAGATGATCTTTGGAGAAAGGTACAAGCAAGGGAATATTCTGTGGTTGATTATTTGAACAAAACCCCTGCTCAGATATCCATTCTATCACTACTGCAAAATTTTGAGGCACACAGGAACGCGTTGATGAAAGTGTTGAGTGAGGCTTGTGTACCCAACAACATTACCAGTGGAGAGATGGCCAATATGGTAGGACAAGTGTTGGAAAGCCACAAGATCACTTTTCATGAAGACGAGCTACCACCAGAAGGGCTAAGTCACAACAGGGCACTGTATATCACAGTGCAATTTGAGGATAAGTTCATTGCCAGAGTCCTGATAGATGGGGGTTCGAATCTTAACATATGTCCACTAACTACTATGAAAAGATTAGGTAAAGGCCTGCACGAGATACGAGCAAGAAGTATGAATGTGAAAGCATTTGATGGGTCTCAAAGGGCCATAATTTGGGGAAACTATCCTCAGCCTACAGATGGGCCCAACCTGGTTTGATGTTAAGTTTCAAGTGTTGGACATATCTACTACCTACAACCTATTATTGGGACGACCTGGGATACATGCCACTGGGGCCGTAGCTTCTACTCTACATCAGGTCGTGAAGTTTGAGCGGAACCATCAGGAAGTGATCATCCACGGGGATAGAAGTAATCCCATTTACACCAGTCAAACTGTTCCGGTCATCAAGAATAAAAAGAAGTTGGGTGGAGAAATACCATCGCATCGAGCACGTCAACGCAATTGAAAAGGACAAATGGTGGAGAAGTAAGATAGAAGGCATATTGGCATGGACATGGTATGAGCATGGCAAAGGTCTTGGCAAGAATCTCCAGGGGATCACCAAACCAATACAGCTAATGCGTCACGACATAACTTTTGGGCTTGGGTATGAATTCACCTGGCACGAGTATCAGAATTGGTCACCACCATGGCGTGGTCCTTATTACCCTCTAGAGCAACAAGTACCACATTTGAGCCAGTCATTTCACCAAGCTGACATGATGTGGGAGTCCGAAGAAGATGAAGTTCTAGCCGGTATAAGGAATCTGTTTTGGATGATGGAGACATGGATTGCAGTATGATAGTTGAGGAGGAAGAGGAGGAAGGCCTCATTATTCAGATCGTGGAGAAGGGAGTTGTTCTCAAGAATTGGACTGCTGTACCATCAAGGGCCCATCGAGTTCATGGGTAGCCTGGCAATTAGCATCATTTATTTTTTAAAGCAATTTTTATGATCATTTAAGGCGTTTTCAGCATTTTGTTTTAAGCTTGTTTTGTTTTGAAATAATTGCTTGGGTCATCGAGCCGCACCTGTTTAACATTTTCAAGATTTATCTAAATGCATTGATGTTTTTAGTATTTATTATTATTCTTTACGTTTTTTTCTACAAAATTATTATTACCTACCCCGATGAACTTACGACTGTGACATGTAATGAGACAACGCAACATAAGGACAGTGACTCAGAAGAAATAGAAGAAGAAGATATGACCTGAGGAAATTGTCGGAGAGGTCGAGAATTTTGAGAATAAGCCCAAGTCCAATCTGGACGAAACTGAGATAGTCAACTTGGGAGATTCCGAAACAGTCAAAGAAACTCGCATAAGCATTCACTTGTCACCATCAGGGAAGGAAGAATACACTCATTTCTTGAAAGAGTATGAAGATATTTTCGCATGATCGTATGATATGACCGGATTGAGCACATCCATAGTAGCTCATAAGCTGCCTACCAATCCGATGTGTACGCCAGTAAAGTAGAAGCTCAGAAAGTTCAAGCCAGATATGAGTTTGAAAATCAAAGAAGAAGTCACCAAACAGATCAACGCTAAGGTTCTCAGGGTGGTTGAATATCCAACTTGGTTGGCCAACATCGTGCCGGTTCCGAAGAAAGACGGGAAAGTCAGAGTATGCGTAGATTATCGGGACCTAAACAGAGCAAGTCCCAAAGATGATTTACCGTTACCCAACATACACATACTGATTGATAATTGCGCCAAGCATGAACTCCAATCCTTTATGGATTGCTTCGCGGGATATCATCAGATCTGGATGGATGAAGAGGATGCCGAAAAGACAGCTTTTATCACACCATGTGGGGTGTACTGCTATAAAATGATGTCGTTCGATCTGAAGAATGTTGGGGCCACTTATATGAGGGCCATGACAACTATTTTCTATGACATGATACACAAGGAGATAGAGGTATATATGGATGACGTCATCATCATATCCAAGAAGAGTACAGATCACATAGCAGACTTGAGGAAATTTTTTGATCAGCTTCAGAGGTACAATTTGAAATTGAATCCCGCAAAATGTGCCTTCGGGGTCCCCGCAGGAAAGTTATTAGGGTGCATCGTTAGCCGCCGAGGAATTGAGCTAGACCCATCAAAGGTCAAGACTATCCAGGATTTGCCGCCTCCAAAGAACAAGAAATACGTGATGAGCTTCTTGGGACGTCTTAATTACATCAACCGCTTCATAGCACAATCAACCGTGATATGTGAGCTGATTTTCAAAATGTTAAAGAAGGATGCCGCAACCAATTGGACTGAAGACTGCCAGAAAGCTTTTGACAGAATCAAAGAATATTTGTCCACACTGCTAGTCCTGGTCCCACTAGAACTTGGTAGACCACTGCTACTCTATCTCTCCGTATCAGATGGGGCTTTCGGTTGTGTCGTGGGACAACACGACGAGACGAGAAGGAACGAACAAGCCATATACTATTTGAGTAAGAAGTTCACACCCTATGAACCACGGTATTCTTTGCTGGAACACACCTGCTATGCTTTGACCTGGATAGCCCAGAAACTGAGGCACTACTTCTGTGCCTATACCACATATCTCATATCAAGTATGGACCCTCTGAAGTATATCTTCCAGAAACCCATGCCTACAGGGAAGCTGGCAAAATGGCAGATATTGTTGAGTGAATTCGACATTGTCTATGTGACTCCGAAGGCAGTTAAAGGACAAGCATTAGCAGATCATCTTGCGGAAAATCTTGTAGGAGGAGAATACGAACAACTAAAAATGTATTTTCCTGATGAAGAAGTATCATTCGTAGGAGAAGATATCTCCGAAGCCTATGACGGGTGGAGAATGTTTTTCGATGGAGCCACAAACTTCAAAGGAGTAGGTATTGGAGCCATTTTGGTGTCAGAAATAGGTCAACATTATCTGGTATCCGCGACACTCAGATTTCCATGCACCAATAATATGGCAGAATATGAGGCTTGCATATTGGGGCTCAATTTGGCCGTTGACATGAATATCCAAGAATTATTGGTAATTGGCGATTCAAATCTGCTGGTACATCAAGTGCAGGGAGAATGGGCTACAAAGAATACCAAGATATTACCATATCTATATCATATGCTCGAGATGATGAAGAGGTTCACGAAGATAGAGTTTAGACATGTCCCGAGAATCCAGAATGAGTTCGCAGATGCATTGGCCACTTTGTCCTCCATGATACAACACCCGAAAAAGAACTTCATCGATCCCATTCTGGTAAGAATCCATAATCAGCTGGCTTACTGTGCTCATGTTGAAGAAGAAATAGATGGGAATCTATAGTTCCATGATATCAGGGAATATTTGACAAAAGGAGAATATCAAGAGCACGCAAGCCACACCCAGAAACGCACACTTCAGAGGTTGTCTAACCATTTCTTCCAGAGTGGAGGAATTCTATATAGAAGAACTCCAGATCTAGGGCTATTACAGTGTGTTGACGCCAAAGAAGCCTCCAAAATACTTGAAGAGATACACGCCGGAACCTGTGGCCCACATATGAATGGTTTCGTCCTAGAAAACAAGATACTTAGAGCAGGATACTTTTGGATGACTATGGAAACAAACTGCATCCGGTATGTCCAGAAATGTCATCAGTGCTAGATACACGCAGATATGATACGGGTACCTCCAAATGAACTTAATGCAACCGGCGCACCTTGGTCTTTTGCTGCCTGGGGAATGGATATCATTGGACCAATCGAGCCCACCGCTTCAAATAGGAACAGGTTCATTCTAGTGGCCATCGACTATTTTACAAAGTGGGTTGAAGCTGCATCTTACAAAGCTGTAACCAAGAAAGACGTCGCAGATTTTGTTAGGGACCGTATTGTTTGTCGATTCGAGGTTCCAGAATCCATCATCACTGACAATGCCTCTAATATCAATAGTGATCTAATGAAAGCCATGTGCGAAACCTTCAAGATCAAGCACAAAAACTCCACAGCATACCGACCCCAAATGAATGGAGCTGTGGAAGCCGCCAACAAGAACATTAAGAAGATACTAAGGAAGATGGTAGAGAATCACAAGTAGTGGCACAAGAAGTTACCATTTGCCTTATTGGGATACCGTATCACAGTCCGCATGTCAACAGGGGCAACTCCTTACCTATTGGTCTACGGTACAGAAGCCGTCATCCCCGCCGAGGTAGAAATTCCTTCCTTGAGAATTATACAAGAATTTGAGCTCAGTGATGCGGAATGGATAAGAAGCCGACACGAGCAGTTAGCTCTCATTCATGGGAAAAGAATGAATGCGGTGTGTCATGGTCAGCTTTATCAGAATAGAATGTCCAGAGCTTTCAACAAAAGGGTCAAACCTAGACAGTTCGCATCGGGGGCAGCCAGTGCTGAAACGGATCTTTCCACATCAGGATGAAGCCAAAGGAAAATTCTCACCCAACTAGAAAGGGCCTTATATGGTTCACAGGGTACTAACAGGAGGAGCGCTCATACTCGCAGAAATGGATGGAGAAATTTGGCCAAAGCCTACTAACTCAGATGCAGTCAAAAAATACTATGTTTAAAGCTATTTACATTTATGCAATTGATGTAACTGAACTATGCTTGACCTGATTCCCGTTTAAGAGGGGATATGTAGGTAGCCCTGTGGGTTCGGTCATAACACAATAAAATTTCCATTTTCCCCATAATCAGAAACTGGGGCAGAATTTTGAGGAGGACCCTCAAAATTCCGAAGCAAGTTCAGCCAACGACATTGTATGCGGAACAACCAGAGATTTGGCTAGGTAACTGGGGCAGAATTTTGAGGAGGACCCTCAAAATTCTATGGCAAGAAGGTCGCAATGTTTCTAACAATGTCACAGTTATTGGTTCACCTGATCAATTTTTAAATTGCACATTACTGTGTTTTGAATAACTATGCATGCATATTTTTCGAAAACCTTATTTTTAGCCAGATGCTACCCATGGTAACTCGAATAGGATTCCAATGCAGAGCGGAGCAGACAAAGGCACGAACTAACCTCCCTCGCAAAACTCATAATTTTTCTTTGAATGTAGGAACAAGAGATAGTCGCCAGTACGTGCGCACCTTAGAATCACTGTCTTCACAACAACAAAGCTACCGAACGCATCCACAACTAAAAAATACTCAGCTATCACTTATTATTTATTCACTGCATGAGACTAGGCGTTGTCTCAATCTTGCATGAGGCTAAGCCCTGCCTCCTCAATTGTATAAGGCTAAGCTCTGCCTTCCCATTGCATGAGACTAGGCGTTGTCTCAATCTTGCATGAGGCTAAGCCCTGCCTCCTCAATTGTATAAGGCTAAGCTCTGCCTTCCCATTGCATGAGACTAAGCATTGTCTCAAATCTTGCATGAGGCTAAGCCCTACCTCCTCAATTGCATAAGGCTAAGCTCTTCCTTCCCATTGCATGGGACTAAGCATTGTCTCAAATATTGCATGAGGCTAAGCCCTGCCTCCTCAATTGCATAAGGCAAAGCTTTGCCTTCCCATTGCATGAGACTGAACATTGTCTCAAATCTTGCATGAGGCTAAGCCCTGCCTCATCAATTGCATAAGGCTAAGCATTGCCTTCCATTTGCATGAGACTAAGCATTGTCTCAAATCTTGAATAAGGCTAAGCCATACCTCCTCAACTGCATAAGGCTAAGCATTGCCTTCCATTTGCATGAGACTAAGCATTGTCTCCATCTTGCATGAGGCTAAGCCCTGCCTCCTCAACTGCATAAGGCTAAGCATTGCCTTCCATTTGCATGAGACTAAGCATTATCTCCATCCTGCATGAGGCTAAGCCCTGCCTCCTCAACTACATAAGGCTAAGCATTGTCTTCCATTTGCATGAGACTAAGCACTGTCTCCATCCTGCATGAGGCTAAGCCCTGCCTCCTCAACTACATAAGGCTAAGCATTGCCTTCCATTTGCATGAGACTAAGCATTGTCTCTATCCTGCATGAGGCTAAGCCCTACCTCCTCAACTGCATAAGGCTAAGCATTGCCTTCCATTTGCATAAGGCTAAACATTGTCTCAAATCTTGCATGAGGCTAAGCCCTACCTCCTCAACTGCATAAGGCTAAGCATTTCCTTTCCCTTGCATGAGACCAAGCACTGTCTCCATCTTGCATGAGGCTAAGCCCTGCCTCCTCAACTGCACAAGGCTAAGCATTGCCTTCTCATTGCATGAGACTAAGCATTGTCTCTCCTTGCATAACCACAAATGTTGCTCTGCTCCAAACCTTGCATTATTCTCTTCTCTCGAGACTAAGCTCTGCTCCCGACTCTACACAGGATTAAGCTCTATATTGTTTTATCTCAAGCATCATATCTCTGCATATCATGGGCTGATACATAGCCAATTTGTCCGAAGGCGTCATAGTTCAAAGGCATTATCCTCTTAGCCGAGAGACACTATGCCATGGCTTGAGGATTTCTTAATCTTGCACATCATTATTCAAAGGCATCATGGTTCAGATGCACCATCTTCATAGCCCGAGAACATCATTTCATAGCCTGCGAATCCTTTACCGCACAATTCATGTCTCGGGACATCATGGTCTAAGGACGTCATCCTTACCGTCCAAAGACGATCTCCATGGTCCAAAGGGAATTTGCATCATGTTTAAATTCTTGAAATAATCAATATATATATTATGCATACATCGTGTTTTGAGTTTGCAGGTGACCCAGGAAATAACCGTTCTCCTAACTGGAGCAATCTTCACTCCGGTTTCCATTCAACGTTCATATCCTTCAATTATTTCAAACGTAACCGATCACTGTCTGTTACCCATGCCATCTGATAACCGTTCAAATATCCATAACCATTCTCAGATACATCCATTCCCAATCCCGATATTGTCCTATCCAAAATATCTTGTCTGTTCTTACAATAACTCCATCAGTTTATTCCACCGTTGGATCCGGAACTACACATGACCTGATTCCTGTAAAACCAGGGATATGTAGGCAGCTCAGAGACAAGGGTCCGACCTATATTTTTTCAAATCTCCCCATTCGGTCAAAATCGGTCATCATTTCTTTACCCGACAACTCTTTCATCCTTCCCGGGTAAAGATGGGCAGTTGTTGATACCCAATTTTTCACTCATATTTTTCCAAATATATATATCTATATATACTTTCAAAATAGTGCATATGCATTATCATTTGATTTACAAGCATACACAAGTATTTTTCATAATCTTCCATGATTTTTAAAGACTTTAAATCAATTTATTTCTTCATTTTATTATATAAATATCCAATAATTACCCTCCTAATTATTTTTATGATTATTTAATCATCTAAACTTATCATTTATACCAATATGAGGTTTTAAATATTTTCAGTGCATTTCGTATAATTACATTTGCATTTTTCAGGGCTAAATTGCACATTTTGCAATAATATCCCATATGTACATATAATTACATTATTTATACAAAAAATAAATTTTTATATTTTTATAATGTTAAATAATTGTTTTTAATCATTTGCATGCCCAAATGATATTTTTGTTATTTATCTATTATTTTATAAATTATTTATTTATTAAAATTGGGTATTTAAAATCTGGCCCTAATTTCATAACTAATTTCGGACCTAACTAACCAAACATGGCCCAATTACCCCAAGCCCAAACTCATTAGCCCAATACCTATACCCATTTAATTAACCCGACCCAACCCCTGCTCAAATCTCAGCCGTTGATAAGAAATGATCAACGGCTCACAAACGCCTCCCCTTTTTCCTTATATCACCCGTCCTCAAACCCTAACCCTATTTCTCCAAACCCGCCGCCTCTCTACTCTCACCCCTCTGAAGAACCCTAGCCCACTGCCTCACAAAAACTCCTCTCCTAATCCCGCTTCTAATGGGATTTTCTTACCATTCACTTACCATTTCAATATATTTTCATTATTGGGAGATTCTCTACGGTATTACCTAGTACTTGCCTAAACATGGCAAGTACTCTTACTTTGATTCTATCCTATTTAACTTTCGTCTCTTGAATCTGGACGAATGTTATTTTGCACCGTATGAGTCCGATTTGTTCGTATCTTGCTGATTCATACTTAACCCTAAGGTTAGGGTTTACAAATTCTCTTTGATTCGAACCGAAATTGGTTCAAGCTTTAATTTTAAGTACTGTCTCATCTATATTCACCTTATTATGTATGAATCTATCTATTTCTGCCGATTATCTTTACTTGCCCTAAATTAGGGTTTCAGATCCTTTTTATTTGAACCAAATCTGGTTCGATTCTGTGTTTTGTGAATAATATTCATGTCTATGTTCATTTTATACAATATGTGATTCCTTGCCTTTATTTTCTACCGATTTTGTGGAATTTACCTAAAAACTAGGGTTTCAAAATTTTTCTTTACTGATTGTTTGAATGAATTATATTTCCATATTTATGTGTTTAGTTCCTACACTATTTAAACCCCTCCCCATTCCCCTTTGGTTAAGTTAGAAAAATCATTAAAAAACCTATAAAACTAAAGCTGTATAAACCTTACTCTTGAATGATCTTGTTTCGTACTCTGGTTCTCGGCCGGCTGAAAGCCAAGGCTAGAAATTCTGAGTTCTTGCTCTTTGAGTGATATTCACAATACTGTGGGATACCTTTCTTTCTTGTTTCATTTTAACTGGTGAGTTACCAAGCCTTTGCCATTTTATTCTGATTTATCTGTCATTTTGTTTAATGTGTTACTTCAATTAGACTCTGCTAACCTAAATGCCATTACGTCCGTAGTTTGAGACATGTTTAGACCTACTTTGAGTTGATTAATTTGATTCTGCCTAACCTATATGTCACTGATAGCCACCTCTTGAAGTTTAAGTTTGTTATTATCCTGCTCTTTGAACATGCTCTCATATCTCCTTCTATGGATTAGTTAACTAGGTATGGATGTATTCATTAATAGGATAACAAGTCTGTTTCTGAATCCACTATAATATGGCTTTTTTGATCCCGTTTTCATCATATCTTGACATCTCTAGTAATTGCATACGCTAATTAGTTTTCAGCATGTTATGGTCTATTGCCAATTGGTATGATTTCTTCTTATGACACTAGTTTCTGCACTTAGCCTAATCTGAATTCTCTTTTACCACTATAAATCTGTCTTGTAACTTGCCTTGTTAGCATATGATTGAATTCATTTCCTGAAACTTGATTAAGTGTGCCTTAAGTTTAAGCATGTTTGTTATTTGTTTTATATGCTCAATTGATTCTGTCCTTCAGTGGAATCCATTGGCTTCATTCTGTTCCTCTACTATCTGGTCCTTCTGAATTCTTATCCTTAGCCGGCTGAAAGCCAAGGCTACTTAGATTCTGTCCTTTGACCTCCCTAGTGTGAGCACTGCTCAGGGTTCATTTGAGACCCTTGTGAACTCTGACATACTAGGACCTGGTCCCTAGTCTTTCCTCTGAATTATTTCTGATCAACTACCTTAGTGTGAGCACTGCCCTGGGTTCTTGAAGCCCTTGGGAACTCTGACACAGTAGGGTCTTGGGTTCTGTATGCTCAGCCTTGACATATGCTCACTGGGTGAATCACTCAATAATTAGCTATTTTGTATCTACGAATATGAAATTTTGGAGCTATTGTGAATTGTGAGAATGAAGGCCTGGCCTGTCTAGGTGTATTTGGGACTGCTTTACGCTTTCTATAGCTATATCTATTTTGTAATTTAATATATTCATTCTGGTCTGTAATAATTATTTGTAATAACAATTCTGGGGTATTAGTAAAATTGGGTAAGGGATTTTTATCTTACCTGCAACAAGTTGGGTAGAGATCATGCCTATAGGTTCGATAATGTGTTATTATATGTTGTGTGTTAGAAATCATGCCTATAGGTACTTTGTTATGTTCAGTCATCATATGCTAGCAACCCTGCCTATAGGTTCAATACTTGGTTCAATTGTGTTCTATTTCTGCTTGTTAGAGACCATGCTTATAGGAAATGGTGTGATTCAATGTATGTGCAAAACAAAGTCTGTTTACATGTTGCCTTATTCTAGAAACCATGTCTATAGGATCTAAAACTGGACCAAATTGTAGAAAGCATGTCTATAGGTTTGAATCAGTTTATTTATCATTTTGCCTATTGGTTTAGGAGTTTTGTCACACACTGTGCTACTATCCTCATTAGAAAACATGCCTATAGGATCAAAACAAGTGATTCTGGATATGCTTCTGTGATTGCCACTATTTATTATGGCGTAAAACATCTAGACATCATGCTAGTAGGTTTAATCTCATTATGCTAAAAATCAGTCGGCAAATTTATGTAGGTCTTGGTAATCGTATTAAGAAACTAGCTTTTGTGTATAACTGTCTCCTCATTCGTTCAGTATCACATAGAGATCCTGCCTTTAGGATTCTGCGATTTTGCACTTAATAAAACTTGTTAGTGCTAATCAGTTTGGCATGCATTTGATGTCTAAATGCGGATGGTAACTTGAGCCCATACTTGTTTCTATTTGAAAGTCCTAACTGTTTTTGTATGTCGCCTAGTTTTCTCCTTTTGAGCAACCTAAGTTAAGGTCTAGAACTACCCTGAAATAGAGGTCCAAATGCCTCCTGGACCATAGGCATGGGACGGGTAGTGCACGCATAGGGTACGACTTAGAATCAAATAGAGCGCTTTAGGTAAATAACTTAAAGATAGTAATCGGGTAGCAGGAGATGATAGTCTGTGCCCGCTGAATAATATGAGTAGCACCCCGTCTTGAGGGAGTTACGAAGTATTATTTATGTTGCACGGGGTGATCCTTTAGGGTAAAAAACTTAGGACCCCCCATTCCTGTTAAAATAGTTCTTTCTTTGTCTAAATTGTTTCTTTTCTCTTAGACTAATTCACATGATTTGAGTTCGGCCGGGACCCACCATTGTGGACCTAGAGGAGTGCCTAACACCTTCTCCTCAAGGTAATTTGAGCCCTTACCCGATCTTTGGTGACGTAAACTAGTAAACCTGGGTCATTTGCAAATAGGTGCCCTAACGCACCTTAATCCGTTAGGTGGCGACTCTCTCTTTTAATAACCCTTCCTTTTTAAAAGAGTTGTCAATGTCGAAACCCGATTTCGCGAGAAAGAGGGGCATGGCAATTTGTATTTTTTCTTTCATTCAGACAATATCTTACTCTGTATTACAGGCATGTACTTCAGTTTTAGAGCTCGTGACTTTGTATTACCAGTTTTGGGAGTTTATTATGTATTGACGCTATTATATTATGTTATTGTCTTTAGACTTGTATTATTCTCATTATTTCTGTTATTTTGTTCCGCTATTATTATGTTTCGCTTTCCTAGCAAGCGTGTTTGGGTCGTGACATTCACATTTGCGATCAGTTGGTTGCATTTGTAGACATCACATTTGTGAGGTTATTGTCGTATTTGCGACTAGGCAGGCTCATGGGAGTTCGCATTTGCGATTAGTTAATCATATTTACGAGCTTTGTATTTGCGATGCTTTTGTTCACATTTGAGACATCTGTAGCTGGGTTATAAGGGAAGGGTTCTGAGATTAGCTCATTTTATCCTATATTTGAGACCCAGACTTCGTTAGGAGGCAATTGTTTAGCTGATTTTCTTCCCAACTTCTAAGGTTAGTAATTTTTACTTATTTTTTATTTAATTTCATAATTCTTCATAGATTTTTACTCTTAAATCCAAGATTTTATAGTGTAGAAATTGGGGTTTTGGGGTAAAACTTACGAGAGCTAATTTTGCGGATTTGGACCTCAATTTGAGGTCGGATATTGAAACTAATTTTTTATTTAGACCGCGAGGCTATGGGTCATCGGGATTTGGTCTCGATTTTGAATTTACAACATGTAGGCCCAAGTTGACTTTTGTTGACTCTTGGGATTCCTTCAAAGATTGAACCTTTATTGATTGGGGATGATTCGTGTAGCATTATTTAACATCCTTAGATGATATTTGAGTTGGTTTTGATGGTTTTGAAGAGTATTTCTAAGGAAGACGGTATTGGGTTGTAGAATTTATTTCGAAATGAGGTAAGTATCTTGTCTAGCTTTGTTGAAGGATGTTTTTCTAATAAATGATATTGTTTGCTACATGCGGGGGGTGAGATGACGAGCGTTAAAGCATGTAGCAGGTTTATCTATGCTCGAGGTAGATTATATGCTTCTTTGTGCCTTGTTGAACTTTGTGATTTTCTTGACTTATGTCTTACTTGATTTCTATGATAACATGAGTATAAATACCAATGCTAGAGATCATGTTTTTAGCTTATTACAACTTAATTGAATATAACAGACTACTTTTGAGATTGTTGATGTACTTAATTCGGCTGTAGAAATGCCTATATCATGAACACATATCTATATCCGTTATTCTTGTGATACTTGGATTCCATATTTATGCTGAAGATCATGTTTTAGTTTTGTTAAGATACTTTAACAGTATGGGTCTCGAAATATTGCCTTGCCTATTGGTGAAAAAGTTATGATTATCTATCACATGGAGTGTTATGCTTAATAACTCTTCTTGATGTTGTTTATGCTTCCTACCTTACTTAGTACTGTTATAAACATGCTTTGTGAGGAAGAAATAATTGCATGAAGGATGTTTCTATGCTTGTGAGGAAGAGTGATTGATGCACGAAGGATGTTTCCGTGCTTCTTGATATTATTATTATTGCACAAAGGATGTTTATGTGCTTGATGAGGAAGAGTGATAAGATATTGGCACGAAGGGTATTTTCGTACAAGTGAGGATGAAAGTTCATGGCACGAAGGGTGTTTGCATGTAGGCGAGGACGAGAGACATGCATTATATTGTGTTCTCTTTCCATCACCTACACATTTATGCCTTTTTCCTAAGTTGTTATATTTGTTTTTTGATGTCGCGTCTATGCCTTCTACCATATTTGCTATTATTCTATCTATGCCTTCTATCTTGTGTTGTCGTACATATGCCTTTTTTCCTTGACTTGTTGTTGTTACATATATACCTTCTATATTGGTTGTTACTATTATATGCATGCCTCTACCTTATCTATTACTTTTATCTATATACCTTCTAGCTTGCCTGTTACTGCCATCTGTATGCCTCTACCTTATTTTTTAGTAATATCTGTATGCCTTTTACCTTGCTCGTTATTGTTACATCTGTGTTTACTACCTATGTTGTTGTTGTCACATCTATGCCTTCTACCTTATTGTTATTTAGCTATATGCCTTCTACCTGATTTGGTTGCTGTAATACATGTGATTATGAGGAAGAGTGATAAATGTATGAAGGGTGTTGCCGTGCCATTTGATTTGACATACATGCCTTTGTTTAGTAAGGAGGAGATAAATGCACGAAGGGTGTTGCTCTACCATTTAATTTGATATCTTGAACATAGCCCTTTTTATTATGCGGGTTTGCAGTTATGGCTTATATTGGTTCATGTATAATGTTTCCTCCTCACATACATGATTTAGTGGAACGGTTTGGTTGTTATAATTGTGAAACATGCTCATTATTTCTTTTATTCAATCTTTTCATTATTTATTGTCTTCCTCCTAATTATTTTTCTAGCTTATGAACTGCACATGTTATATTAAGTGAGTATCTTTTAACTTAGATACCTCGTCACTACTTTGCCGAGGTTGGTCAAGAAACTTACTGAGTACATGGGGTTGGTTGTACTTATACTACACTTCTACATCATGTGTGCAGATATTTGGAGATGAGCGGGTATGGAGTTCAAGGCTTAGTATTGAAGACATGCCTGCGTTCCAAATACAAGATACCGTTTGTAGTGGTAGTTTAAGACTTATATTTATGTTTATGTGAATTTCAAGCAGATGATGTATCTTTTCTCAAACAAGAGTTGTACTCTTATTCTTAGTCGCTCGTGACTTGTACTACCAGTGCTTGGGTGTAACGACTTGACCGGTCGTTTTGAGAGTTATAACCCCGATCCCCCTATTAACTGCTTCTCCCATATCTTTTTTTTCTATTGTGACTTGCCGGCAGGCTTCGTTTTGGTTTTTTTGGAGTGTTTTGGGATACTTAGTCCCTAAATGGTGGTTTAAGCCTTAGGATTTGGATTGTAGTTGGAACTGTGTAAATATGACTCCGAAATGGAGTTCCGTCAGTTCCGTTAGCTCCATTAGGTGATTTTGTACTTAGGGGCGTGTCCGGATAGTGTTTTGGAGGTTTATAGCTCATGTAGGCTTGAAATGGCGAAAGTCGAAGTTTTGGAGATTTTGATATAGGGGTTGGCTTCCGATTCTTGAAGTTTGAGTAGGTCCGTAAGGTTGATTATGACTTGTGTGCAAAATTTGGGGTCAATCGGACGTGGTTTGGTAGGTTTCGGCATCGGTTGTCGAATTTGGAAGTTTTAAGTTTTTTAAGTTTGAATCAGAGGATGATTCATGATTTTAGCATTGTTTGATGTGGTTTGAAGGCTCGACTAAGTTCTTATGGTATTTTAAGACTTGTTGGTATGTTTGGTTGAGGTCCCGGGGGACTCGGGTTGATTTCAGATAGTTAACGGACCTTTTGAACTTAAGAGAGGTTAGCAAATTTCTGGCATTTTTGTTATAGGCATTTCTTCATCGCGTTCGCGAGAGAGGTCTCGCGATCGTGTAGGGTATCTGGGAGGCCAGCTCAAGTTTGTTCTTCGCGTTTGCAAAAAAGGAGCCCGCATTCGCGAACGTATTGTCAGTGGAAGCATCGCGAACGCGAATAGTGGAACGCGTTCGCGTAGAGGAAGTGAGGCAGCTGGGGACCCAGTCATTTGGTATACGCATTCGCATAGTGGGTATCACGTTCGCGAAGGACCAGGAAGTTAAAGGTACGTGTTCGCGAGAGGTCCCTCGCATTCGCGAAGTAGAAATTTTGGTCAGTGGAATTTTGTTATACGCGAACGCGAGTTAGTGGCCGCGTTCGCGAAGAAGGGAACACCTGGGCAGATTTAAAAGTTCAAAATCGAGGGTTTATGCCATTTTTCACCATTTGGACTCGAGAGCTCGGAATTTGGCGATTCATGGAGGGATGTTCACGTGGGTGTTTGGGGTAAGTGATTCTTACCTAGTTTTGGTTAATTCCCACGATTATGCCTTTAATTTCATCATTAAATTAGTGATTTGGGTTGGAAAATTGGGAAACATTTGAGAAATGTTCTTAGGCCGAATTTTGGAATTATGATCAAGATTTTGGTATCGGATTTGAGTAATTTTGGTATGAGTGAATGGGTGTTCATATTTGGTGACTTTACTCGATTCCAAAACGTGGGCACGGGGAGGCTTTTTAGGGAGATTTTCCAATTTCTTGCTTTAGCTCTGATTTCATTAATTAGATTAATTCTTATAGTTGCATTTATGGTATGTAATTGATTTTGGCTAGATTTGGGCCATTTGGAGTCGGATATTCGTGGAAAGAGCATTGTTGCGGATTGATTGAGCTTAGTTTGAGGTAAGTGGCTTGCCTAACCTTGTGTGGGGAAAATCCCCTTAGGATTTGGTACTGATTTTACTATGGGAGTGTCGTGTACGCGAGGTGACGAGTGCGTACACGGGCTATTTGTTGAAAAACCTGATTTTTACTGAGAAATTCCCTGTTTCCACCTTAATTGAATATACTAGAATGCATAGTTACCTAGTTAGCTTAGAATAACATGTCTGCGTGCCTTATTTGCTTAATTGAACTCTTTGCAGCATGCCTATTGAATTCCTTCTTCTTTCCCGACTTGTACTTAGTCTAGACTGTAGATTCTCTTGATGTACTTGTCATTTGTAATTGATTGCGCTGTATATTTACTTTTGGGACTACGGGACGGTATCCCGGGAGATCCCTTTGCATATTTACTTTTGGGACTACGGAACGGTATCCCGGGAGATCCCCCTGCACATTTACTTTTAGACTACGAGGCGGTACCTCGGGAGTTCTCCCTGCATATTTACTTTTGGGACTACGAGACGGTATCTCAGGAGATCCTATGTCGCTTAATTCCGTGCATTGTTATGTTATTTCACTGTGCTTTCCTTTGTTGAACTTTAGTCTCTTATTATACTGCTTATTCTCCTATTTTCATTATTATATACTAGTAGGCCTGACCTGACCTCATCACTACTCGACCGAGGCTAGGCTCGGCACTTACTAGGTACCGCTGTGGTGTACTCACGCCCTTTCCTGCACATGTTTTTTGTGTGCAGATCTAGGTTCCTTTTACCAGCCTCGTCCTTAGTTGCATTCGCTGCTGTTTTCGGAGAACTTCAAGGTACATCTGCCCGCGCCCGCAGATCCTCGGAGTCCCCCTCTATCCCCTTATGTTGATTTTTCTCTTATTTCTATAGACACTGATGTATAGAACAGTAAGAACTTGGTAGAAGCTTGTGGCTTATGGTGTTCCGGGTCTTGGGAGTGTTTTGTATATTTCGAGAGTTGATTACTGTATATGCCGAGCGGCATCTCAATTGCTTATTAAAAATATCTGTTACTGTTAGTTATAAATTTTCATGCTTTTCATTTCTTTTCCGCAAGTGTTAGGCTTACCTAGTCGTAGAGACTAGGTGCCGTCACGACGATTCACGGACGGAGAGTTTGGGTCGTGACAAGTTGGTATCAGAGCTCTAGGTTCATAGGTGTCGTGAGTCACAAGCCGGTTTATTAGAGTCTCTTGGATTGGTACGGAGATGTCTGTACTTATCTTTGTGAGGCTATGGAACTGTTAGGAACAATCATACTTCTTTTGAATCCTTGTCGTGTGAGTTATTGACATCAAATTCTAAAACTTCTCTATTCTATTCTTTCTCATAGATAGTGAGGACCCGTACCGGAGGATCTGATGACCAGGCACCCGCGCCCCCTATGAGAGACGGTAGAGCCGGGGCCGGGGTAGAGTACTACAATGCGATGCAGCTAGAGCACCCGCGCGAGCTGTGACAGAGGAGCCCCCAGCAGGTCCAGCGGGAGGGCAGGCACTGGAGATTCTTATTGCTGCACCAGCCCTCCAGGAGACTCTAGCCCAGTTCATGAGCATGTTCAGCACCTTAGCTCAGGCTGGATTGATTCCATTAGCTCCTGTCACATCTCAGGCCGGAGGAGGGGCACATACTCCCACAGCCCGCACTCCTAAGCAGAGGGTCCAGGTTGATCAGGCCCCAGAGTTCATTCCTATGCCGCCGGTAGCCCCGGTTCAGCATGAGACTAGGACAACCGCTTCTGAGGCAGAGCAGCTCAGACTTGAGAGGTACAAGAAGTACCACCCACCACCTTCAGCGGATTGGCTACAGATGATGCTCAGGATTTTCTGGAGGAGGGTCATCGTATTCTCCGTACGATGGGTGTAGCGGAGACGAGTGTGGTTTCATTTACCACCCTTCAGCTTAGAGGAGCAGCCTATCAGTGGTAGCGTGCTTATGAGTTGAGTAGTCCGGAGAGGAAGCTTCACTTACATGGACTCAGTTCTCAGACATATTTTTAATAGAGTATGTCCCTCAGAGCCTCAGTGACTCATGGCGTGCGGAGTTTAAGTAGCTGCGCCAGGGTGCTACGACTGTGTCAGAGTATGCAGTTTGCTTTAGTGATTGGCCCGACATACACCGGCCTTGGTTGCCACAGATCGAGAGAGGGTTCGTCGGTTTATTGAGGGACTCCACCCCAGTATCAAGATTAGTATGGTCAGGGAGCTGGAGATGGATATTTCTTACCAGCAGGTTGTGAGTAGTACTAGGAGATTGGAGGGAATGCTTGCCCGGGACCGAGATGAGAGAGAGGAAAAGAGGTCTCGAGAGCCTGGTTCTTATTTTGGAGATCGTGCCCCAATAGCTCGCCATGGTAGGGGTTATGTGGGTCGTCCTATTCATTCAGCTCTTCCAGCCGTCAGTGGTGTTCCAGCCCCTTCTAGGCCCAAGGAGGCTTATTATGCACCGCCAGTAGCTAGTGTGCCTCCTGCTCGGGGTACTTTTAGCGACCAGTCCAGCAGACCTGGCCCGAGTCAGTTAAAACAACCACGCCCTCCGAGGGGTTGTTTTGAGTGTGGCAACACCCGCCATATGGTAAGGGATTGCCCCAGACTTAGGAGGGTTGCACCTCCACAGACTTCTTAGCCACCACGTACTCCACCGGCTCCTCAAGTTATGATTCCAGCACCAGCTACCATCCCACCTGCTCAGCCAGCTCGAGGTGGAGGCCGGAGAGGTCGAGGTTGCCCTAGAGGGGCAGGCCATGCCAGGTATTATGCTCTTTCGGCTCGTACAAGGGCAGTTGCTTCCTACTCTATCATTATAAGTATTGTTCCAGTCTGTCATAGAGATGCGTCGATATTATTTGACCCAGGCTCTATGTATTCATATGTGTCCTCTTATTTTGCCCCACATTTGGATGTATCTCGGGATTCTTTGAGTTCCCATGTTTATGTGTCTACTCTTGTGGGAGATTCTCTTATTGTGGACCGCGTGTATCGGTAGTGCTTGATTGCTCTTAGTGGTTTTGAGACCAGAGCTGATTTATTATTACTCAGCATGGTAGACTTTGATGTTATCTTGGTCATGGACTGGTTGTCGCCTCATTATGCTATTCTTGATTGTCACGCTAAGACCGTGACGCTGGCTATGCTAGGCTTACCGTGATTAGAGTGGACATGTACCTTAGAGTATACTCCCTGTAGAGTTATTTCATTTCTTAAGGCTCAATGGTTGAGAAGGGGTGCGACGCATATTTAGCTTATGTGAGAGATGTCAGTATTGATACCCCTACAGTTGAGACAGTTTCAGTAGTGAGGGATTTCCCAGATGTGTTTCCAGCTGATCTTCCGGGCAGGCCGCCCGACAGAGATATTGATTTCGGCATTGATTTGATGCCGGGCACTCAGCCCATCTCTATTCCTCCATACCGTATGGCTCCTCCTGAGTTGAAGGAGTTGAAGGAGCAGTTGTAGGAGTTGCTTGATAAGGGCTTCATTCGGCTCAGTGTGTCACCTTGGGGTGCTCCAGTCTTGTTTGTAAAGAAGAAGGATAGTTCTATGCGTATGTGTATTGATTATTGCCAACTGAACAAAGTTACAGTGAAGAACAGGTATCCAGTACCTCGTATTAATGACTTATTTGATCAGTTAGAGGGTGCCAAAGTGTTCTCCAAGATTGACTTATGTTTAGGCTATCATCAGTTAAAGATTTGGGAGCCAGATATTCCGAAGACTGCTTTCAGGACCCGATATGGTCACTATGAGTTTCTTGTCATGTTTTTCGGGCTGACCAATGCCCCAACAGCCTTTATGCATTTAATGCATAGTTTGTTCCGGCCCTATCTTGACTCCTTCGTTATTGTGTTCATTGACAACATCCTAGTGTATTCCTGAACTCGGGAGGATCATGAGCAGCACTTGAGGACTGTGCTTCAGACCTTGAGAGAAAAGAAGTTATATGCAAAATTTTCTAAGTGTGAGTTTTGGCTAGACTCCGTGGCATTCTTGGGCCATGTAGTATCGAGTGATGGGATCAAGGTGGATCCGAAGAAGGTAGAAGCAGTGTCGAGCTAACCTAGACCGTCATCGACTACAGAGATCCGTAGTTTTCTTGGTTTGGCGGGGTATTACCGTCGCTTTGTAGAGTGATTCTCATTTATTGCAGCACCTATGACTAGGCTGACCTAGAAGGGTGCTCCGTTCAGGTGGACAGAGGAGTGTGAGGAGAGCTTTTAGAAGTTCAAGATAGCTTTGGCTACAGCCCCAGTTTTGGTATTGCCTACAGGTTCGGGGTCCTACACTGTATATTATGATGTGTCGCGTATTGGTCTTAGCGCGGTGTTGATGCAGGATGGTAGGGTGATTTCTTACGCATCTAGATAGCTGAAGGTGCATGAGAAGAACTATCCTGTCCACGACCTTGAGTTAGCAGCTATTGTTCATGCCTTGAAGATTTGGCGGCACTATTTGTACGGTGTTCCTTGTGAGATTTATACTGATAATCGGAGTTTGCAGCATCTGTTCAAGCAAAAGGATCTTAACTTGCGTCAACGGAGGTGGTTGGAGCTACTTAAGGACTATGATGTCACCATTTTGTACTACCCAGGGAAAGCCAATGTGGTGGCCGATGCTTTGACTCGCGTTCGCGTATAAAAAAATTCCACTGACCAAATTTCCTCCTTCGAGAATGCGAGGGACCTCTCGCGAATGCATACCTTTCACTTCCTGGTCCTTCGCGAATGTGATACCCACTACACGAGCGCATAGACCAAATGACCGGGGTCCCCAGCTGCCTCACTTCCTCTACGCGAACGCGTTCAATTCTTCGCATTCGCGATGCTTCCACTAACCATACCTTCACGAACATGGGCTCCTTCGCGCGAACGCGAAGAACAAACTTGAGCTGGCCTCCTAGATGCCCTACGCGATTGCGAGACCTCTCTCATGAAAGCGATGAAGAAATACGTGCAACAAAAACACCAGAAATCTGCTATCTTCTCTTAAGTTCAAAAGGTCCGTTAACCATCCGAAATCAACCTGAGGCCCCCGGGACCTCAACCAAACAAACAAAAAAGTCCTAAAATACTTTACGAACTTAGTCGAGCCTTCAAACCACATCAAACAATGCTAAAATCACGAATCATCCTCCGATTCAAACTTAAAAAACTTGAAACTTCCAAATTTGACAACCGATGCCGAAACCTACCAAACCACGTCCGATTGACCCCAAATTTTGCACACAAGTCATAATCAACCTTACGGACCTACCCCAACTTCCGGAACCGGAATCCAACCCCGATATCAAAAAGTCCACTACCGGTCAAAATCTCCAAAACTTTGAGTTTTGCAATTTCAAGCCTAAATGAGATATAGACCTCCAAAACACTATCCGGACATGCCCCTAAGTCCAAAATCACCTAACGGAGCTAACGGAACCGACGAAACTCCATTTCAGAGTCGTCTTCACACAGTTTTGACTACGGTCCAAATCCTAAGGCTTAAGCCTCCCGGCAAGTCACAATAGCAGAAAAAGATATGGGAGAAGCAGTTAATAGGGGATCGGGGCTATAACTCTCAAAACGACCGGCCGAGTCGTTACATCCTTCCCCTCTTAAAACAATCGTTCTTCCTCGAACGAGCATAAAGACATACCTAAAGTGGTGAAAAGATGAGGATAACGGTTGCGCATAACATGCTCGGTCTCCCAAGTCGCCTCCTTGACCGGCTAACCCCTCCACTAAATCTTCATGGAAGCAATGCTCTTTGACCTCAGCTTTCAAACCTGCCTATCCAAAATAGCCACTGGCTCCTCAACATAATATAGATCCTTGTCTAACTGGACTGAGCTGAAATCTAATACATGAGCCGGATCACCGTGATACTTCCGGAGCATAGAAACGTGGAATATCGGAAGGGCTCTTGCTAGGCTGGGAGGTAAGGCAATCTCATAAGCAACCTCCCCAACACGTCGCAACACCTCAAATGGGCTGATAAACCGTGGGCTTAGCTCGCCCTTTTTTTCGAACCTCACAATGCCCTTCATAGGTGAAACACGGAGCAAGACCCGCTCTCCAACCATGAATGCAACATCACGAACCTTCCGGTCTGCATAGCTCTTCTGTCTGGACTGGGCTGTGCAAAGTCGATACTAAATCACCTTCATTTTATCCAGGGCATCTTGAACCAAGTTTGTACCCAATAATCTAGCCTCGCCCGACTCGAACCAACCCACTAGAGAGTATCTGAATGCAACATACGGTGCCATATGAATGCTCGACTGATAACTGTTGTTGTAGGCAAACTCCGCAAGTGGCAAGAACTGATCCCAAGAACCCCCAAAATCTATCACACAAGTGCGAAGCATATCCTCCGGTATCTGAATAGTGCGCTCAGATTGTCCATCCGTCTGAGGGTGAAATGTTGTGCTCAACTCAACCCGAGTACCCAGCTCCTGCTGTACAGCCCTCCAGAACCGTGATATAAACTGTGTACCTAGGTCAGAGATGGTAGATACTGGTACTCTATGAAGCTTGACGATCTTGCGGATGTAAATTTGAGCCAGCTACTCGAAAAAATAAGTAGTCATCACATAAATGAAATGAGCTGACATGGTCAGCCTATCCACAATCACCCAAACTACATCAAACCTCCGCTGAGTCCGTGGGAGTCCAACAACGAAATCCATAGTGATCTGCTCCCATTTCCACTCCAGAATCTCTAACTTCTGAAGCAACCCACCCGGCCGCTGATGCTCATACTTCACCTGCTGGCAATTTAGGCACCGAG
This sequence comes from Nicotiana tabacum, assembly GCF_000715075.1. Taxonomy (NCBI): domain Eukaryota; kingdom Viridiplantae; phylum Streptophyta; class Magnoliopsida; order Solanales; family Solanaceae; genus Nicotiana; species Nicotiana tabacum. The sequence goes on from NC_134092.1 coordinate 47,902,198, forward strand.
CCACATACTCTACTATGTCTTTCTTCATCCTCCTCCACTAGTAATGCTGCCTCAAGTCCTGATACATCTTTGCGGCACCGGGATGAATAGAGTACCGTGAGCTATGAGCCTCCTGAAGAATCAACTCACACAAACCATCTATATTAGGCACACAAAGCCTGCCCTGCATCCTCAATATGCCATCATCCCCAATAGTGACCTCCTTAGCATCATCGTGCTGAACCGTGTCCTTAAGGACACGCAGGTAGGGGTCATCATACTGATGCTCCCTTATGCGATCATAAAGAGAAGACTGAGAGACCACACAAGCCAACACTCGAATCGGCTCAGAAATATCCAATCTCGCGTTCGCGAAGAAGGTAAACCTGGGCAGATTTAAAAGTTCAAAATCGAGGGTTTATGCCATTTTTCACCATTTGGACTTAAGAGCTCGCAATTTGACGATTCATGGAGGGATTTTCACGTGGGTGTTTGGGGTAAGTGATTCTTACCTAGTTTTGGTTAATTCCAATGATCATGTCTTTAATTTCATCATTAAATTAGTGATTTGGGTTGGAAAATTGGGAAACATTTGAGAAAAGTTCTTAGGCCGAATTTTGGGATTTTGATCGAGATTTTGGTATCGGATTTGAGTAATTTTGGTATGAGTGAATGGGTGTTCATATTTGGTGACTTTTACTCGATTCCGAGACGTGGGCACGGGGAGGCTTTTTAGGGAGATTTTTCAATTTCTTGCTTTAGCTTTGATTTCATTAATTAGATTAATTCTTATAGTTGTATTTATGGTATGTAATTGATTTTGGCTAGATTTGGGCCATTCAGAGCCGGATATTCTTGGAAAGACCATTGTTATGGATTGATTGAGCTTGGTTTGAGGTAAGTGGCTTTCCTAACCTTGTGTGGGGGAAATCCCCATAGGATTTGGTACTGATTTTACTATGTGAGCACCGTGTACGCGAGGTGACGAGTGCGTACATGGGCTATTTGTTGAAAAACCTGATTTTTACTGAGAAATTCCCTGTTTCCACCTTAATTGAATATACTAGTATGCGTAGTTACCCAGTTAGCTTAGAATAACATGTCTACGTGCCTTATTTTCTTAATTGAACTCTTTGCAGCATGCCTATTGAATTCTTGCTTCTTTCCTGACTTGTACTTAGTCTAGACTGTAGATTCTCTTGCTGTACTTGTCGTTTGTAATTTATTGCATTGTGTATTTACTTTTGGGACTACGAGACGATATCCCGGGAGATCCCCCTACATATTTAGTTTTGGGACTACGGGACAGTATCCCGGGAGATCCCCCTACACATTTACTTTGAGACTACGAGGCGGTACCTCGGGAGTTCTCCCTGCATATTTACTTTTGGGACTACGAGACGGTATCTCGGGAGATCCCATGTTGCTTAATTCCATGCACTGTTATGTTATTTCACGGTGCTTTCCTTTGTTGAACTTTAGTCTCTTATTATACTGCTTATTCTCATGTTTTCATTATTATATACCTGTGGGCCTGACCTGACCTCGTCACTACTCTCCCGAGGTTAGGCTTGGCACTTATTGGATACCGTTGTGGTGTACTCACGCCCTTTCCTGCACATGTTTTTCGTGTGCAGATCCAGGTTCCTTTTACTAGCCTCGTCCTTAGTTGCAGTCGCTGCTATTTTCTTAGAACTTGAAGGTACATTTGCCCGCGCCCGCAGATCCTCGGAGTCCCCCTCTATCCCCCTATGTTGATTTTTCTCTTATTTCTATAGACACTGATGTATAGAGCAGTTAGAACTTCATAGAAGCTTGTGACTTACGGTGTTCCGGGTCTTGGGAGTGTTTTGTATATTTTGAGAGTTGATTATCGTATATGCCGAGCGGCATCTCAATTGCTTATTAAAAATATCTGTTACTATTAGTTGTTAATTTTCATGCTTTTCATTTCTTTTCCGCAAGTGTTAGGCTTACCTAGTCGTAGAGACTAGGTGCCGTCACGACGATTCACGGAGGGAGAGTTTGGGTCGTGACATTGGGATAATTATATTGATTTTCACAATCTTTTTTATTATTATTGATGATGATATCTAGTTATAGTTGTAACTTATACTGTTTGGCTCACCTGTCGGGTTGGGTTAAGTGTATAAACATTACTTACCTGGTCTTTTTCCGTATGTGTGTGTGTTTTCCCTCTATAACCTAGCAGCCCCTAAATCCCTTTGCTACTACCCCTCCACCGCTGCCACCCCCTTCACGTTGGCGACCAGGTAAGGTTCTCCTCCCCACTCTTCTTCTCCTTTCCCTTTTCTCTTCTTTTTTGTCTCTTACCGTTCACTGTTCCTTCTATTTTTTTTTCTTTTCTTCTTTTTCTGATCGCAACCCCCTTAACCCCACCAGCCGTCGACCACCAAAATCCGGCGACCTAGGGTTTCAACCTTCATGTTTCGAACCTAGGTCTGATTTTGTTCGCTAATGTTTTGCCCAGTTCCGAACCCCTACCCTTTCTCTTATTCTACTCTCAATTTTTTTAATTCTTCATAATATATACATACATACTTACACATATCCCCCACCCCATACTTTAAATTGTGGCATGTCCCCAAGGCACACAATTAAAAAGCATAAGGTAAAGTAAACTTTCCTGAATATATAGTCGGGGTCTAAGTCGAAGTTGGGCTCCATTCCTCGCGTCCGAACTAATTCACACATCCATGCAGATTGCTTCTTCTCGGCCTTCGTAGGGTACACTCCACACTTATCTTTCTTGCTCACTGCAGCCTTCTCTTTCAAGCCCTTTACTTTACACTCAACACTCGCAGCTGGTTTGTCTTTTTCCTTCCCCTTTGCTACATCCATTTTAAAAGTCACAGTCTCCTTACCTACTCTAAGCATGAGTTTTCTCTATTGTATATCTAATATAGCTCTTCCCGTCGCTAAGAATGGTCTTCCTAGGATGAGAGAGACATTCTTGTTCTTCTCCATATTTACCACTATAAAATCCACAGGAAGTACGAACTTATCCACCCGAACTAACACATCTTCCACTATCCCCTTGGGTGTTATAGTCGTTTGGTCTGCCAGCTACAAAGATATGGGTGCAAACCTTATCTCTCCAATCTCCTACTCCAGTTTACTATAGATAGATAGAGGAATTATATTAATGGAGGCACCAGAATCATATAAGGATTTATCAAAATTAATAATTCCTAAAGAGCAAGGTATAGTAAAACTCCATGGATCTCCACACTTTTGTGGGAGTTTATTTTGCAATATCGCGCTGCAATGCTCTGTGCGCTTGATCACTGAGGTCTCCTCAATTTTCCTCTTTTTTGTAAGGATCTCTTTTAAGAACTTAGCATAAGCAGGCATTTGTGAGGGAACTTCTATGAATGGTAAGTTTACATGAGCCTGTTTTAGCACATCCAGAAATCTCTCAAACTACTTGTCCAGCTTTTCTCTACTTAGCTTTTGGGGGAAAGGTAGAGCACGCACATGCTTGCTCTCCTCTGGTTCTTCCCTTATCGTATTTTCTTCCTTCTTATTTATTCACAGCTTTCGTCCGGCCTTTCTTCTTCTTATCCACATCACTTTTCAGCTGCTCCCCACTTTCTTTTTCAAGTCTCACATCTTTTTGGAATGGGGTGAGATCTTTCAACACTTGCCTACTTCTCAAAGTTACACCATTCACTATTTCCTTAGGATTTCTTTCAATATCAGTAGGAAGAGTTCCTGGAACCCTCTCAGATAATATCATTGCAATCTGTCCCACTTGCTTCTCTAAATTTTGAATTGCTGCTCCTTGTACTTCAAATCTTTCATCAATTTTCACAATGAAGGCATTCACTAGATCTTCTAGACCAGGCTGATTGGGCCATTGAGGCTGAAACTGCGACCTCTGTTGATTCATAAAACTAAGAGCTCCTTGTCCCTAGAATCTGGGATTGTTTTGTTGCCATGCATTTGCGGTACCCCCCAGGTAAACTCCATGAAAAATTGGGGTGCTTCTGACCCATTGCATTTAAATTATAATTTCCCACAACATTCACTTCCTCAGTTGAGGCTTGACACTCATGATTAGGTTGTCCTCTTCCATATATATCACAAGCTGCATGAGGCTCACTTTGTATCGTGGCTAAGGTCAACTTCCGTATTTATTTAGCCATAACATAACGTTGTACCTGCACAGATGTGTTAGCATCAACTTGGTGAACACCAGTTGATCTTCTTCTTTCAGCACTCTCAGCAGGCCACTGATTAGCATCTTCAGATAACTCATCAAGAATTGTAACTATCTCCTCTGGAGTCTTCTTCATCCAAGGGCCTCCAACTGCATTTCTCAATGTTCTACACGAGTCCGGTGTCAATCCTTCCCAAAAATCCTGGAGTTGCATCTAGATTTCAATTCCGCTATGTTGACACCTTTTCACTATCTCCTTAAATCTCTCCCATGCTTCAAAAATAATTTCATTCTCTTTCAGGGCAAAGTTATGGATTTCTCGTCTAAACTTGTCTGTATTAGCTGAGGAAAAATATTTATCAAGAAATATTTTGGTCATCTCATCCCATGTTCTAATCGATCCCGTGGGCGAGCTTCTAAACTGATTCACATCATCTTTAAGTGAAAAGGGGAATGCCCTTAAGTACACTGCATCTTGTGACACCCCATTGCATTGAAAGGTGTTGATAATCTCCTCAAAATCCATTAGATATGTGTTTGCATCTTCATTCATCTTCCCTCTAAAGACATAACAGTTCTGAATGGTTTGAAGCAACCCTAGCTTCAACTCGAAATTGTTGGCTACAATTGGAGGTGGTCTAACACTTGATAATCCTTGATTGTAGACCGGTCTAGCATAATCGTCGAGTGGTCTCCCAGGTACGGGAGCTATATTTCCGAACTGGTCTGCAACCAAGGGTTGATGTTGATTAATTCTCTGACCCCTCTCTTCTTCATAGACAACCTGTGCAGCTCTAATAGCTGCTTCCTCAGCATCTCGCACAACTTTTTCTCGTTGTTGGGTTGCCTCAATTGCAGCCAAATCTACCTCTTCATCACCGTTTCTGGCCATAGTTTCTTTGGTTGAGGATTGCCCAACCTTTTCCAATGTCCCAGTGAGATTTCTTTCCTTCCTCAGCTGTCGCAGTTGCTTTTCTATCTCTGGCTTGTATGGTAGCACTTCTTTCGCAGAAGCTCGAGTCATGCACCACTCTTAACCTGTAACCTGTGCACAATCAAAGAACACCAAACGTAACAAGACCAAAAAAATAATAAAAGGAAAAAAAATCTTGAATTAGCACTACACACTATTTCAAACACTATTGATTGCCAATCCCCGGTAATGGCGCCAAAATTTGACGAGCGCAAAACACACACTTAAATTATGTTCGCTAATCAAAGATAGTATAGTATAATATCGTATCCATAGGGACTGGATTTAAACATTATTCTTGTAGTTTCTATCTTGATTGCTATCCAGGAGGATCAACAATTGAGATTTATATGATTACTACTTAAAATTAACTCAAAATCGAAAGCTATTGACTAGTGACTATCGAGACAAGGAATAAGCAAATAAGGTTATTAGGCGGAGAAGAGAGGGTTTTGACCGGATAGGTGTAAGATAATTGTTTGGGATCTAACTCTAGATAATTCACTTCTAATGTTCAAGGGATTTTCTCGAATTCACTCAATTATTAGTTCAAACGTTCAGTAGAAACTCCTCTCTCGATTAAGTCTCAACCTCACAAGATGAACGAAATTAAGCACTGTGAAGATATGCGAGAATGAGTAGTGGATTGGTCCTTAGGAAAACCTCTTTTGATTATTCTCCTAACTAGGTTTAATCAATGATTCAACTAGCCTCTTTTGATTATTTAGTAGAACCTATGAACTCAACCAACAATATAATGCAAAGATATCACAAGTTATGCCTCTCTCGATTACATGAACTAGTGAATATAGATGCAATAATTAAATCCTCCAAAACAATTCAATACATAAAATTAAAGTTATAATCCATAAACAATTAGCAATACACCAAATCCATAAGATCCTAAAGGGAACTACTCCATATACATGGAGAAATTTATCACAAATATAATTAAAGTATAGGAATACATAGATTTGATCCAAACTCGGGTCTTGAGTGAGGAAGGAATGATGAAATCCTTGTGCTTGTATTCTTCCAACTCCTCCTTAGGACAAAAGTATGTCAAAAGCCTAGATAATAATGTTTTCCATGTATTTATAGCAAGTATGGTCGGGCCAGGACGAAACCACCCTTTCTTAGCCGAAACAGGAAAATAGCTCTGGGAAAATTGCACAGGTGCGGGCCCGAGATTGACTTTTGGATTTTTGTTAAAGATCGAAGCTTTATTATTCGGAATCGTTTCATATGGCTTTTATTTATGATATTAAGTTATTTTGACTAGATTTGAGCTGTCTGGAGGTTGATTCACGCGGGAAAGGCTTATTAGAGGATTGATTTAGCTTGATTGAGGTAAGTATCTTATTTAACATTGTGTGGGGGAAATTTTTCTTAGGATTTAGTCTATTTTGCAATATTTGTACTATGTGAAACGACATGTACATAAGGTGACAAGTGTGTACACGGGTGTATGTGTTGGTTGTGATCGGATTAGACCTTAAGCTATTAGTATGCCTTATTTGGAGTTGTTTGTTAAATGAAACATGCTTTTATTTTGTTGTTCACTCCCCGCACCCTTATATTATGGTTATGATTCTTGTACACTGTTGTTGAGTCGTGGGCTATATCTTGCTGTGACATTGGTACTGTTATTGTGGTGATGTTGTGGCACATGTGTATGTGAGGTGCGGATGATTTTTATTATTGTGTTTTGATTGAGATGCGCATGCTCCTGAATAAGGGTGGTGTGTATATTGATGCGCATGTGGTGAGATAAGCGGGCTTATGCATGTGTTGCTAGTAAGGAAAAATACTTTATAGCGAAGCACACACGGCGAGATAAGGGGGCTTATGCGCGTGAAGCTATTTCGGAAAAAATATTTTAAAAATGTAAAGCTCACACGGCATCAAAAGGGGGACTTGTGATTCATGATTTGTGATTATGAGGTGTGGTACCTCTGGGTGATTCTTGTTGTAAACTTTGTATTGAAACGGCTTGATGATTTCAATTGTCATTGCTTTCCTTAATTGATTTCACTTGTATTTAAACTGTGTTTTGGTTATTTTGCTATTTTATCAAATGTTTACTCTATGTCACAATTTATTAATTTTGCTTTCCGTTATAAGCTTTATATTGATATTCTGCACAGGTTTTATTGTCTAGTGAGTGTCTCGACTTGAACCTCGTCACTACTCCACTGAGGTCATTCTTGATACTTACTGGGTACCAATTATAGTGCACTCATACTACAATTCTGCACATTTTTGTGTAGGTCTAGATACCTCTGAGCATGTCGGTCGTTAGTGAGCAGATTTGAGATTGCTGTGGAGACTTCAAGGTATGCTTACCATTATTCTTGCAGGCCTCGGAGTCACCTTCTGTTGATTTTCTTACTATTATTTATTGTATTTTCAAACATTGTTGTATTTGTGATTTCGCATTTACTCTTTGTAGAGCTTATGACTCGGTAGCACCGGTTATGGGATTTATGTAATTTATGTATTTTTGCTTTTGGTTATGTTAAACCACTTTTTCTTCTTTTGTTATTATTTAAGTTGGTGTTAGTTCTGTTGATCTTTCTATGTGATAGGCTTACATAGTCCTAGGTACTAGGTGCCATCACTATCCTAAAGATGGGATTATAGAGTCGTGACACCTACGTTCTGCATGAGTGAATTAATTTCGGGGTGAGGTTTATTTAGTGTTGGAGAATGAGTTGAGGCAGCATTTGGCCATTGTTGGGGTGGAATTGAATTAAGAACAAGCAATATTGCCTTGAGGTGTGATTGAAAGTGTTGGAATAGTTGCTTGAATATTGATCGATCTCATACTATATAATTTTATGATGTATATTGTGGATAATTTTTTATGCAAATTTTTTTATTATGAGTACAAGCTCAGTTTGATGATGGTTGAGCATGTTCATTGTATATATTATATGTGCGTTTTAGCGTAATCTTTTGGAAATTCTTAACACCCACGAGTTTTTTCCCCTGAATTTCTTAGTGCATATTGTCTGAATTGTTCTAAGTATTTTAAGTGTGGGGTGACCATTGTTGTTACTGTTTTGATATGAGTAGCTTATGTTAGTGCTCAGGTCAGGCGTGCTTTCAATTTTAAGATACGGCTGGTCTGTGTATTCTTATGGCAGTTGTACGATTGTGTTTGGACAACCATACTATTTCTTGGGATGTGTGTCATAACACAAAATTTCACCTTAGGCATCGTGATGGCACCTGGTCTCTAAGACTAGGTAAGCTGATTACTTACAATAGTTAAGCCAGTTTAACAATAATATTTTAAAGCAGAGTTTAATATAAATATCGAAATAAAGTGAAACAAACCTACACAGAGTCACAAACTCTAAATGAGTACATAGGAATAACTCAAAATACAATATTGTTCGGATAACGAATTAACAGCACAATCAAAAGGAAAAGGACTCCAAGAGACTGTGGCGACCAAGCAACTCTACCTTGAATCCTCGCGATCAAGAAGCTAACCATGCTTGAGTCCGTTATCTCCAATACCTGAATCTGCACAAAAATATGTAGAAGTGTAGTATGAGTACACCACGGTCGGTACCCAGTAAGTATCAAGACTAACATCGGTGTAGTAGAACGAGGTACAAGTCAAGATACCTACTAGTCATAATAACCTGTGTAGTATATAATTATAAAGCTAATAATGGAAGCAAGAACTAGTAAATGGCAACAAGGAATAAGCATGTGATAAAAAGAGTAACGTAAACAGAACACCGTTAAAGTACCAGTGAAACCAAATAAGGTAAACAAGTGACATCCGAATAATCAAGCCATTCCATCACAAGTTTCACAACAAAAAATTATTCCGAGATACCTCATCTCAAAATCACAAGTCACGAGTCCCAAATCACAAATCATGTACTCGTGACACCTCGTGCCCACATCATTAATCACAACCGCACAGACAACTCACGTGCCTATATCTCAATCCGCCCGGCATGATCACATGATCAATACAACAATCCGCCCGGCATGGTCACTGGCTCACTATCATAATGGAAGCAGATAATACAAGAATACATGGACATGATCAATGAATGTCAAGTTTCATACTCTTGAACCGGTATAAACGGTATGCTACGGTGTATGCTTGTTCGAATGTACTATTACAGCCCAAATCAACAAGTAATATCAAAGACATAGAGTAGCTCATTGGAAATAACATAACAAGTCACGTAAGGTGCATGACATAAACAAGGAAAATCATACCATCACACGATTATCATCAACATTATGCCACTAGGCCATCACATATCATTCTTGACATTGCCACCCTTATCTCTTCGTATTGACAACGTCATAATAGCCACCTTTATCGCTCCGCCCAAATAATAACACAATAGCCATCCGTATCACTCTGCCCAGACATTATATCAATAGCCACCTGTATCACTCCGCACAATCCACAACAGTGAGATACCACTCTTATACTCCACATAACCACAATCAATCCACACAACAAATCACATGTGATAACATCACAACAACACGACATATCAACTCGTACCACAAGTGCCCATAGGCCACAACCCTTTCCAAAACAAAAATACTAATATCACCACAATACGTAGCCCACGTCTCAACAACAATGTGTACAAGAATCTCAATAGCAACAAAATAAAATGGAAGGAGGGGGGGAGGGGAATAACTCAACAATGAACAATACTCCATTAAACGACAACTTCAACTAAAATAGGTTAATGACTTTCAATAACTTTGACTTTAATTAATTGCTATTTCCATGGAATGGAAACTTCGAATTCTAATGTAAGACATATGATAACAATGAAAGAGATGGCATGAACTAGAAACTACATCTAAATGCATGAGAATAACCCGACAATGAAAGGATATCATGTAACAACAATTTCAATTAAGAATAACTCAACAATAAAGGAGGTCACATTACAATAAAAGAGGTAATAACTTCAAATAAAGCATAGAAGAGTAAACTTACAAGTAAAAGATATAATGTGTGCTAACAACTTAAATAAATACATAAAAGTAGACTAAGAGTCTAAACCGGTCAATTTTCACATATAAGCCTGAGTACACACTTGTCACCCCGCATACAAGTCTTTCACATAATTCAGATAATACAATCAACCCAAATCCTAAGGGGTAGTTCCCCCACACAAAGTTAAGCAAGATACTTACATCAAAGAAGCTAAATCAATACTCTAAATAGACCTCCCCGTGTGAAACAACCTTGGGATAGCTCGAATCTAGAAAAAATAACTTGATATCATAAATAAAAGCCATAGGAAACAATTCCGGATAATAAAGCTCCAATCTTTAATGAAAACCAAAAGGTCAACCCAAAACGTCAACCCTAGACTCGTACCTTGGAACCCGACATAACTCATAAAATCCGAACACCCATTCTGATACGAGTCCAACCATACTAAAATCATCAAATTCCGACCTTAAATCAGCCTTCAAATCATCATTTTTGTGTTTTAGAAAGTTTTTACATAAATCCCCAATTTCTCCAATTCAAATCACTAATTTAATAATAAAAATAAAGATAGAATCATGAAATATAATTAAATACGGGTCAAGAATAATTACCCCAATCCAAAACGGGAAAATCCCCTCCAAAATCGCCCAAATCCGAGCTCTCTAACTCAAAAAGTTATAAAATAACAAAAACCCTCAAAATAGAATACTTTATAGTTCTGCCTAGGTATTCCTATTCGCGATCGCAGAACAAGCTTCGCGATCGCGAAGCACAAAATCACAAGCTGCCAAAAACTTTCTCTGCGAACGCAACACATAGTCTCCAGCAACCTTTGCAAATGTGGGGGTCGACTCGCAAATGCGGAAGGCAAACACCTGGCTGCCCCATCCATTCCTCACTCTACGCGAACGCGATGAACTCAACCCTTCATTTCTATGCAAACGCGACCACAGCTACGCAAACGCGATGACCAAAGCATGTGACTCCCAATTAACCCTTCGCGATCGCATGCGTACTTCCACGAACGCGATGAACTGCAGACATAAGAAAAACCAGCAATTCCAAAACATGAAAAAATGGCCAGTAGTCCATCTGAAACACACCTGAGGCCCCCAGAACCCCATCTGAACATACCAACAAGTTTCATAACATAACGCGGACTGCTTGAGGCCTTAAATCACATCAAACAATATCCAAAACTATGAATCACACCTCAATTCAAGCGTAATAAACTAATGAACTTTCAACTTCTACAACTCGCGCCGAATCATATCAAATCTACTCAGAACGACTTCAACTTTTGCATGCAAGTCCCAAATCACACAACAGAGCTATACCAACTCCCGGAACCACAATACGAAATGGTTGAACCTCTCAACCTTCCAAACCTTTAACTTTCCAACTTTATCCAAAAAGTATCAAATCAACATAGGGTCCTCCAAATCCAAATCCGGACATACGCCTGAGTCGAAAATCACCATACAAAGCTATTGAAATTATCAAAACACCATTCCGGAGTTGTTTACACAAAATTTAAACTCCAGTCAACTCCTACCATTTAAGCTTCTAAAATGAGAATCATTCTTCCATATCGACTCTGAAATGCACGAGAACCGAAACTGACCATACACGCAAGTCATAATACATAATACAAATCTACTCGAGACCTTAAACAATCAAACGGAATGCTAAAGCTCAAAATAATCGATCGGGTCGTTACATTCTCCCAAGCTTTGTAATGGGTTTAGGTATGATTTTATGGTGATGGGGCTTATGGGATGGTGATCAGAAGCCATAAGTCCTCAAACTCGAATGTGGGTGTATGTGAGGGATAAGAAGTGTGATTCTTGAAGTTTGGAATAGATGATTGGACATGCATGTGCCAGTAAAGGTTGAGAAGTGTTATAGGACTGCGTAGATTGATTTCTTGTTGTTGAAATTGGCTTTGAGGAGAGGGAATTCCATTATAAAACCTTGTAGTCAAATTTGCACATAGTGTCTGATGAAATTCCAATGATGGATAAGCATATGAACGCCTCCCTAATAATTGTTCAATTTGATTATGTTGCTATAGATTGAAGTGCTAAGAGTAGTGGATCATTGTAGTAATCTTAAGGAAAGCTAAATCGAGGTATGTTGGCTAAACTCCTCCTATTGAATCGGAGTCCATGAGTTCCTTGTAAATTCCAAATGTGGTTTGTCCAAGTCCCTATTCTTATCGTTCCGCATTGCCTTTAGCAATTGATTTATCTGAATGCTTATGTACTCAAGTCATGTTCCAATTGCCTATCATTTTACTCTTCATTGGGAAAATATTTCAAATATGATTATTGTATCTAATTCTTGTGACTGGAATTCATGTTTCAATTGCAAATCATTTTGCTCTCTTTTGGGAAGAAAAATTCAATGTGTTTAAGATTCTTCTTACTCATGTATTTAAAGTCACGATTTCCAAATGTTCTTTATGTTGATGACTTATGATGATCCTTGAAAGTGAAGGAATGATTAGGTGAAATATGAAATGCGGCCATCGTGCCAAGAATGATGATTTACATGTGAGGCCAAGAGTGCCAATGAAATGAAAGGAAGTATGAAAGGGTATAAAACGAATATGATTCTTTTATGTTATAAAATGTTTTTGGGAGTAATGTTAGGTCACCGAGGAAGGATGGGTCATAAATGCCCAAGCCCGAAACTACACGTGACAGTGTAGGAGTTGATTGAGGGGTGAATCTCCGTTATGTTATATTGAGATTGTTCCCCTTTATTAGGATGCGTTGACACTAGCAAGGGCCCACATGACATTATGGTGGGACAGCTTAGCCGATCAGGCAGAGATCGGACGTCATGTCATGCACATGGTGGTATTGTGTTACTATGTCCACCTGCATACATTGGGATGAGACGGCTTACTCAATCGGACAGGGATCGGACTCCATGCCATGTGCATAGTGGTGTGTCAGTACTAAGGATCTCCCAACCCAAATTATTAATGCTTACTTGAAGGTTTACTTTGTTTTAACTTGGCATTTAAATGAGTATTAATTCTTCTTACTGTTTCCATATTTCTCTCCTATTATGTTGGCATTCCATTCCATGAGAGGATATTTAGCTTTACATACTAGTACTATTACATATGTACTAAAGTCTCTTTTGCCGGGGGCGCTGCATCTTAAATGGATGCAGGTGGTTCCTCAGCAGGTGGCATTGATCCTTGATAGCAGCATACCCTCCACTCACCGGACTTTGGTGATCCCTATTCTATATCGGGGACCATATGTTGTATAGTCTTCGTGTACATTACTTTTGAGGTATAGTCGGGGCCTTGTCACCAACATTTCCATATTGTACTCATGCTCCCTTAGAGGCTTCGTAGACATGTTATGGATTGTATTTTGATTGGGGTAACAAATTAGCAATGTTGTAGTTGTCAAACATGTTTCCACTTTTAAACTATGAACTTGTAATATTTTGGATATCATAAATGAAGTTTCTATAAGTAATGAAATTGGTGTTGTACATGTTATTCTCTCGTTTGTCTAACTCTTGATATTCATCCTCACATTATTCATGGGTAATGTGGGGTAGAAGGCATCAAGTAGGCTTGCTTGACTAGGACATCTCGGTTGAGCGCTAGTTGCGCTCCCCAGGGTTGGGGCGTGACAGGCAGATAATAAATAAAAGCATGAATACATGAAAGCATGTAGAAAATAGAGGCATGTAACAAGTCAAGGCATATATTTAACAAGTAAATACATGTGGCAAGTAAAGCATGTAACAAGTAAAAATATGGAATAAATGAAGACATGATATAATCAAAGACATGCAATTAAGTAGTCCACCCTGCATGCTTGAACTTATGACAACGCATATAGACTCGCCGCCTTGCATATACGCCGTCCCCATACTAAATTACGTAGCAAATAGACTAATCATGTCTTAGTTCCCTCAAATCAAGGTTAATCATGACACTTTCCTCTTTTTAGAACAAAGTCAACAATCCATAACGACTTTCCCTTTGGAAAAAGCCTCATAACCACTCGAATCTAGTCAATTATTATTCAAACAAGTCAAAATATCTTTAGAAACTACCCAGTACGATAAAGGTTCTATCTTTAACATAATTGAAAAAGTTAATAAAAAGTCTACCCGCGCCCACGTGGTCAAAATCTGAAATTAAGACCAAATCCCGATTACTCATTCACCTCCGAGACTGAATATATTATTTGTTTAGAAACATTACCTCAATTTGGGGTCTAAATCTCATTTTTATAAAATCCCTAAATTCTACCCAAAATCCCAATTTCTAGTCTATGAAATCCTAGATTTGATGATGAAATTCATGAAAAGGTGTCATGACCCAAAATTCACCCAGTCGTGATGGCACCTAACCCAACCCGCTAGGTAAGCCAAGCAATAGTCAACCAACTCTAATGAAAATAATAAGACTCCTTAAGTGAATTAACTGAACTTCTATACATTAACCCAAGGATTTGGTAGTACAAGTCATGAGCCACAAAGACTTAGATTTACAAGGCTCGTATGAAAATAAATACATCTGTTTGAAATGTACATAAATAGAATACGAATCTAAAACTACCAAGAACAAGTGGTGGTTATGTCCGTAAAGCATGTATATCTTCAATTCCATCTCCGCCATACACAACATCATCAGCTCCAAATCTACATGCAAGGTGCAGAAGTGTAGTACGAGTACAACCGACCCGGCGTACTTAATAAGTAACAAACCTAACCTCAGGCTGAAAGCAGTGCCGAGCTCGGAAGAAGGTCCGTTTCCAACACCAATAATAAATAATGACACATGATATAATGAAGACAGTAAAAGAGAACAAATCGAGAGATATCATGTTTAACTACATTCACAAATATGAAAAATTAGACATGTTTTTCAAGTATAACAGTCAAATCCACAAATATTACCATCGAAATCACTAAAACATGAATTTATCAAGAGAACTATGATTACCAACTTAACAACAACATGTAAAACATTTCATTTACCATCTAGCACGAGGAAAATAAATCTCGATGCCTACGTGTCAAATATACATGTCAAGTCAATTACATCAAAGTGAAGCCATCAAGTATACTCACACTTAGCACGCTCACGGTGAAGCCATCAAGTATACTCATACTCAGCAGGCTCACGGTGCCTGCACAAATGCCCCTCACCATCACACATACAATCATACTCAACACTGTATGAGTGCCTGCCACAAATGCATGTAAGGCCCCGACCGGTCGTTTTGAGCATTTTCATTTCCATTCGATGGTTTGAAGTCTTGAGTAATTTTATATGATGTATTATGACTTGCATGTATGGTCGGTTTTAGATTTTTGGGTGGTTCGGGATTGATTTGGAAGAATGATTCTCAACTAGGAAACTTTAAGTTAGAAGAGTTGACCAAGTTTTATTGTTGTATATTTGATCTCGGATCGGGGTTTTGATGATTTTGTTAGGTCCGGATGGTGATTTCAAAATTGGGCACATGTCCAGATTTGCATTTGGATGTTTCTAGAAGGTTTTGGCTCTATTTGACCAAAGTTGGTAATTTGTAGGTTTGAAAAGTTCATAGGTTTGATCGGGAGTTGACTTTAATGTTATCAGGTTCGGATTATTGTGTCGAGAGTTATAATAGGTTCATTATGTCATTTGAAACATGTGTGCATAATTTGAGGTGATTTCGAGTTGTTTGGACTTGTTTGGTGTAAATTTGAATTTGGAAATTTAGATTAGTTCCTTAGGCTTGAATTGGCATATGATTCGTGGTTTTGATGTTATTTTGTATGATTTGAGGACTCGAGCAGGTCTGTGTTATGTTTTGGGATTGGTTGGTATGATTTAACGGGGTCCTGGGGACCTCGAGTACGATTCAGATGAGTTTCAGACCATTTCTCTCATGTTTGGAGTTGCAGATTTTCTGGTGTTCATTACGATCGCTGAGAGACGGTCATGATCGCGGGGTGTTTTTGGGTGGCTGATGATTTTATCATCATGTTCCCAACAAGGATTTCGCGTTAGCGGAGCCTGGGGGATGGGTTCATAGCGTTCGCATCCTGTGAGTAGCGTTCGCGTAGAGGGAGAGCTCGATGGGGCACCAATGGTTGGCCTTCACATTTCATGGAGGAGGTGGTGTTCGCGTAGGCCAGTGAAGGTGAGGGTCGTGTTTTCGAGTGCAAGACCGCGATCATAAAGAAGTATTTTTGGCCAGTGTATGATTTGTTCTTCGCGATCGCGAAGTTAGTCCCTTGATCGCGAAGGGGACCCCTGGGCAGACTTATATAAAATTCTATTTTGAGGGTTTTACCTGCTTTATCATATTTTGCGATTGGGATTTTGGATTTGGACGATTTTGGAGGGAATTTTCACGATTTGAATTGGGGTAAGTATTATTTACTTGGATTTGGTTATTATTCATGATTTCATCCTTGTTTGTAGCATTTAATTGATGAATATAAGTGAAGAAAATAGGGAACTTTAGTAAAAACATTTCTAAATGTAATTTGAGTATTTGAACACTGATTCGGAGTCGTATTTGGATGAAATTGGTATGGATGGACTCGTATTTGAATGGGTATTCAAAATTTGTGATTTTTGTTGGGTTCCAGGAGGCAGGCCTGGGTTGACTGTTTGGGTTGCCTTTTTTTAATTTTTGTTCAGGATCGCATCTATATTGTTCGGGATTGTTTCCTATGGTTTTTATTGATGTTATTAAGTTACTTTGGTTATATTCGAGCCGTACGGAGGTTGATTCATGCGGGAAGGGATTTTTAAAGTACTGATTTAGCTTATTTGAGGTAAGTATTTTGCCTAACTGTGTGTGGGGCAATACCCCTTAGGATTTGGCCTTAATTGTTTATTTGTGTTATGTGAAAAGCAACATGTACATGAGGTGACGAGCGCGTGCACGAGTTTCATGTGTGGTTTGTGAACAGATTAGATCTTAGGCTATTAATATGCCTTATTTTGGGGATGAATTGTATATGGAATATGCTTCATCACTTTGTGGTTATGTGAACGAGATCATTACACTTGTTTTAGTCGTAGTAATAATTTATTTGTTAAATACCCATCCGTATTTTACCATTTTCATGTCCTTATGCACCTTGTTGATAAATTATGAGCTTATATCCTGATAAACCTTTGGTGTTATGGTTTTTGTGATATTGTGGCACATGTGGACATGTTGTGTGGTTTGATTGTTGATGTGTGGAGCATAAGGGTGGCATTTCACTGTTATAGATTATGTGGAGCGATACGGGTAGCTATTGTGATATTGTCACGGCAGAGTGATTCGGGTGGCTATTCTGATATTGTCTGGGCGGAGCGATACGGGTGGGTATTGTGATATTGTCTAGGTGGAGAGATATGGGTGGCTATTATGATATTGTATGGGCGGAGCGATACGGGTAGCTATTGTGATATTGTTTAGGCAGAATGATACGGGTGGCTATTGTGATATTGTCAAGGCGGAGCGATACAAGTGGCTATTGTTATGATAAAATGTGGGCACGAGGTGCCATTTGTTTGAGTTTCTTGGTCCTGATTTGTTGCTGAAACTACCTCTACTTGTCTTGAGTTGTTATCACTTATTCTGAGGAGGTTATTGTTATTGTTTCCTGTTACACTTTTGTTGTCAGTCTTGACTTATTGCACAGGTTAATTTTGACTAGTGAGTATCGCATGACTCGACCTTGTCACTACTTCTTCGAGGTTAGTCTTGATACTTACTGGGTACCAACCGTGGTGTACTCATACTAGACTTTTGCACATTTTTGTGCAAATCCAGGTGTTGGAGGTAGCGGACTTAGGCAGTGAGAGCTTCTTAGATCGTGAGGATTCAAGGTTGAGCTTCTTTGATAATCGAAGTCCCTTGGATTCCTTTTTCTTGCATTTATACTGTCAATTCTCTATCGGAACAATATTGTATTTTTAGATATTTCTATGTATTTAGTTTGAGCTCGTGACTCTGTACCACCTAGTTTTGGGAGTATGTTGTGATTTTCGCTATGTTGGCCTATATCACTTTATTTCCGCATTTATATTAAAAACTGTTTCATTATATCATGACTTTATTGATTCAAAAATTTATATGTGATCGCCTTACCTAGTTTTGGAGACTAGGTGTTATCAAGAACCCTATGGTGGGGTTTGGGTCGTGACAAGTTGGTATTAGAGCTCTAGGTTCATAGGTTCTACAAGTCACAAGAAAATTTAGTAGAGTCTTGAAGATCGGTAAAAAGACATTTGTACTTATCATCGAGAAGCTACGGAACTATTAGGAAAAATTTACTTCTTTCATTCCTTATCGTGCGAATTTGTCAATTTCGGATTTTGAGCCTTTTGTCTTTCTATTCTCTCACGGATGGTGAGGACACGCACTACTGGATTGGCTGAGCAGAAACCTGCACCCATTGCTAGAGCCGCGAGAGGTCGGGGTTGAGGTAGAGACTGAGGAGGGGCACGTGCAATAGCTAGAGCACCTGCTAGAGCAGCAGCTGAGGAGCCACCAGCAGCTCCGGTTAGGGAGCAGGCACCGGAGGGGCCTGTTGCTACCCCTAGACTCCAGGAGACCTTGGCACACTTCCTAAGCATGTTTGGGACTTAGGCTCAGGTAGGATTGATTCCATTTGCACCAACTACTTCGCAGGCTGGGGGAGGAGTTCAGACTCCCATCGCCCGTACTCTAGAGCAGCGAGCTCATATTGATCAGGCTCTAATTGATATGCTTGTGTAGCTTGTGATTTTGGCTCAGCCCGAGGTCGGGCCAGTTGTGACAGAGGAGGAGCAGAAGAGGCTAGAGAAGTTGTAGAAGTATCATACTCCTCATTTCAGTTGTGGGCCTTCTGAGGACGCACAGGGTTTCCTAGACCAGACCGTATTCTGTGAACCATGGGCATAGTGAAGTTGAGCGGGGTCGACCTTACTGATTTCCAGCTGACACCGCCGGCATATAGATGGTAGCAGGCATATGAGGAGAGTAGACCAGCTAGCGCAGCGCCACTTACTTGGGCTCAGTTCACTAATCTCTTTTTAAGAGAGTTTGTTCTACATACCCTTAGGGATGCATTGCTCATCGAGTTCGAGCAGATGCGCTAGGGGACTATGACTGTGTCCAAGTATGCTATGAGGTTTGCTGAGTTATCTTGTCATGCACCTACTTTGGTTTCCACTGTTAGAGAGAGGGTCCGCAGATTTATTAAGGGACTCGATTTTGGTCTCAGATTTGGGATGGCATGGGAGTTGGAGACTGATACTCAATTTTATCAGGTTGTGGTGATTGCTAGGAGGTTGGAGCGTATATTTGGCCAGGAGAGGGGGGATAGGGAGGCCAAGAGGCCTCGAGGTTCTGGAAGATTTGGTGGATTCTACTCTTTGGCTCTGACCCATCATGGTTGAGGCTCTGTCAATTGGCTAGTTTAGTCCGTACTTCAGGTTACTTATAGTGCTCCAGCTAGTTAGGGATCCCAGCGTACTCATATCGGACATCCATCTTTTAGTGCTACTCCATCTGCACAACCGGCTAGAGGTGGGGGATAGACAGGAGGATGTCCTAGAGAGGGAGGCCAGGTCTTTTCTTATGCTTTCCCTGGTACGGCCGAGGCCGTTGCATCAGATGTTGTAGCTACATGTATTGTTCCGATCTTCCATAGAGATATATCATATTTATTGATTCGGGTTCTACTTATTCATAAGTGTCATCTTATTTTTGTTTCATATTTGGATATATCGCATAATTCTTTGGATAATCATGCTTATGTATATATACCTGTTGTGGATTATATTATGGTGGATCGTGTCTATCGTTATTGTTCAATTACTATCAGGGGCTACGGATGCTTGATCCTAGTTTCGATGTGCTGTACAAGTTTGGATGTAGACGTGTTGGTAGAACTTTTAGTTGTTCAATATGGGGCGAAGCATATTCTTATATCTAGTTGATGAGCACAAACTCAAGAGGATTTATTGCATAGCGGTTGTGACTGTAGTAGGACCATGGAGAGATACCAGTTGGAGGCTAAGTATGTGGGTTATCTCCTGCAAGAAGATTTGAGGTATTGTTATTCATACGGGGCTTCTATTCGATGTGATGCATGTACTACTCTTTTGGAGGGCTTGAGGAAGTTCGCATGACTATCACAAGGGTGAATATGCACTTGACAAAGTCTTTGAGTGTTTTATTACTAGTGTTACATAAGTTTATTAAGTATTCAGTTGATCAACAGTACATAATCGAGATTGCTATGTAGGAGGAGTACTATAGGTTTCGAATGATGTGTTCTATGGCTCGAGCCAAGTGGGGGGAGTCTACTATCGAAGATCAGATTGCATGGTCATGCATTATGTTAGTTCTTTGACTAGGATGTGCTTGTGGATTGACTATGATTTGAGAAAGATTTCATTGAGAATGATTTCGAGCAAAGGATCGGTTGGATGTATGATGTACTACTCTTATGGATATATGGAAATCTTAGAATGATTCAGGTTTGTTATTCGTTGTTGATGTAGTGTGCAAGGAAAAGGCATTGCTTGGTTGTTTCTTTTGGATATTCATGTGTTGGTGGAGCACGAGGTGTTCAGTGAGTACTAGCGACACATTGGATATTAGAGCAAGGTGAATGACTCTCGAGGAGGTTCTAATGAGTTCAAAATGTATATGTGGTGTTTGAGGATTTTCAGATTTGCGTATGGGTAGAACTTGGGGCTTGTATTGGATGGTGCCGAGACTTGCGATGTGTTTAGATTGGGATACGTGCCACATCGGGGTCATGATAGGATATGATTCTTCGTGTGCTTTGATTCTCCCTTGAGATATGGGTTCATAGCATTGTGCTTGTGGTGGTATTTGTGGGACTTGTAGGGAGGTTCTCTTATTTGGTTCTCCTTTCATCTTTGGTTATATTTGAGTTGTTGCTTGTTGGATGTATGAATTCCGTCATTTGTGACTAGGTGGCATTTGGTGTGGCTTGTCGTCCAAATAACTTGTACTGGGTAAGACGAGATCATTAGACTTGAAATTAGTGAAATCGGACATGGATAAGGTATGCTTGGGTAAGAATGTCGTTAATCAGCTTAAAGTTTGGCAATGGTTCTGGTCGGGCAAGCGAACTCCATGACTTGTTAGTTGGGTGAGTTGTTATGAGTTTCTATATGCTTCTTACTTCATTAGTAGTGTTTTGAAGGTTTGGAACAATGTTTTATTTGATACTAGGTTGTTTACCGGTACCAGATTTAGTAATGAGCAGCTAATTTGGTCGGAAGATATTATTATGAGTATATGTACATCGTTTGATCATACCTTGGAATATGGTTATGGCTCGAGGCAGCTTGATTAGACTTATATAGTGTTTAGATGTGAGAATCGGGTCTTATAACGAGTTTCAGATGTTAGAGATTGGGTTCTAAGGTTTATGGACTAAGATTGAAGAAATAATCTTCTGTTAGGTTGTGTTGTCGGTCTTACATGGATTGAGGTGACGTGGGATCACCCATGAGTATGTGTATGGTAAGTTTATGCAATGACTTAATGGCTTTGGAATGACTCTAGGCACGTTCGATGACAGACATATATTTAAGTAGGAGAGAATATAACGACCCGACCGGTCGTTTTCAGTATGTGCATTTCTGTTTGGTTGTTTGAAATCTTGATTAGTTTTATATGATGTATTATGACTTGTGCGTATGGTCAGTTTTGGGTTTTTGGGTGGTTCTGGATTGATTTGGAAGAATAATTCTCAACTAGGAAGCGTTGGAAGAGTTGACTAAGTTTGAATGTTGTGTATTTGAAATCGTATCGGAGTTTTTATGGTTATGTTAGGTTCGGATGGTGATTTTTGACTTGGGAGTATTCTCGGATTTGCATTTTAATGTTTCTAGAAGGTTTTGACTCTATTTGGAAAAAGATGGCAATTTGGAGGTTTGGAAAGTTCATAGGTTCGACCGAGAGTTGACTTCGATGTTATCGGGTTCGTATTGTTGTAACGGGAGTTAGAATAGGTTCGTTATTTCATTTGGAACTTGTGTGCAAAATTTGAGGTGATTCCGAGTTGTTTGGACGTGTTCGGTGTAAGTTTGAATTTGGAAATTTGGATTAGTTTCTTAGGCTTGAATCAGTGTGCAATTCGTAGTTTTGATGTTATTTTGTATGATTTGAAGCCTCTAGTAAGTCCGTGTTATGTTTTGGGATTAGTTGGTATGATTTCACGGGATCTCGGGGACCTCGAGTATGATTCGAATGAGTTTCGGACAAT
The DNA here is from genome assembly GCF_000715075.1 of Nicotiana tabacum. NCBI lineage: Eukaryota > Viridiplantae > Streptophyta > Magnoliopsida > Solanales > Solanaceae > Nicotiana > Nicotiana tabacum. The sequence goes on from NC_134092.1 coordinate 47,924,608, forward strand.
TTCTCTCATGTTTGGAGTTGCAAATTTTCTGGTGTTCTAGTGTTCATCGCGATCGTGGAGGGACGGTCGTGATTACGGCGTTTTTTGGGTGGCTGATGATTTTCTAATCGCATTCACGATGAGGATGTCACGTTCGCGGAGCATAGGGGGATGTTTTCATTGCATTCGCATCCTCTGAGCCGCATTCGCGTAGAGGGACAGCTGGATGGGGCGCCAGTGGTTGGCCTTCATGTTTGCATGCGGAAGGTAGCATTCGCGTAAGCCAGTGAAGGTGAGGGTCGCATTCATGGGTGCCAAACCACGTTCGCGTAGAAGTATTTTGGCCAGTGTATGCTTTGTTGTTCGTGATCGTGAAGTTGGTCCCACGATCGCGAAACGGACCCAGGGCCGACTTATATAAAATTCTATTTCGAGGGTTTTAGTTATTTTATCACATTTTGAGAATGGGAGCTCGTATTTGGGTGATTTTGGAGAGGATTTTCATGATTTGGATTGGGGTATATATTCTTGACTCGAATTTGGTTATTATTCATGATTCCATCCTTGTTTGTAGCATTTAATTTATGAATCTAAGTGAGGGAAATTGGGAATTTTAGTAAAAACGTTCCTAAATGTAATTTGAGGATTTGTACACCGATTCAGAGTCGAATTTGGATGAAATTGATATGGTTGGACTCGTATTCGAATGGGTATTCAGAATTTGTGATTTTTGTCGGGTTCCGGGAGACGTGCTTGGGTTGACGTTTTTATTTTTGTTCAAGATCGAAGCTTTATTGTTCAGGGTTATTTCCTGTGGCTTTTAATAATGTTATTAAGTTAGTTTGGCTAGATTCGAGTCGTCCGGAGGTCGATTCACGCGGGAAGGGATTTTTAGAGTACTGATTTGGCTTGTTTAAGGTAAGTATCTTGCATAACCTTGTGGGGAGGAATAAGCCTTAAGATTTGGCCTTAATTGTTTATTTGTGTTATGTGAAAAGCAACGTGTACACGAGGTGACAAGCGAGTGCACGGGTGTTATGTGTGTTTTGTGACCGGATTAGACCTCAGGTCATTAATATGCCTTATTTTGGGGACGAATTGTATATGGAATATGCTCCATCACTTTGTGGTACGTGAACAAGATTATTACACTTGTTTTAGCTGTGGTAATACTTTATTTGTTAAATACCCTGCCGTATTTTACCATTTTCATATCCTTGTGTACCTTGTTGACAAATTATGAGCTTATATCGTGATAAACCTTTGGTGTTATTTTTTTGTGATATTGTGGCACATGTGGATATATTGTGTGGTTTAATTGTTGATGTGTGAAGCATAAGGGTGGAATTTCACTGTTATTGATTGTGTGGAGCAATACAGATGACTATTGTGATATTGTCTGGGCGGAGCAATACAGGTGGCTTTTGTAATATTGTCTATGATGGAGTGATACGATTGGCTATTGTGATATTGTCAGGGCGAAATGATACTGGTAACTATTGTGATATTGTCTGGGCGGATCGATACGAGTGGCTATTGTGATATTGTTTGGGCGAAGCGATACGGGTAGCTAATGTAATATTGTCTGGGCAGAGAGATATGGGTTGCTATTGTGATAGTGTCTTGGCGGAGCAATACAGGTGGCTATTGTGATATTGTCTGGGCAGAGTGATATGGGTGGCTATTGTGATATTGTCAGGGCAGACTAATACGGGTGGCTATTGTTGTTATGACAAAATATGGGCACGATGTACCATTTGTGTGAGTTTATTTGTGATGATTTGTTGTTGAAACTGCCTCCACTTGTGTTGAGTTGTTATCACTTATTCTGAGGAGGTTATTGTTATGGTTACCTGTTATACTTTTGTTGTCAGTCTTGACTTATTGCACAAGTTATTTTTGACTAGTCAATATCACATGACTTGACCTCGTCACTACTTCACCGAGGTTAGTCTTGATACTTACTGGGTACCGACTGTGGTGTACTCATACTACACTTCTTGCACATTTTTGTGCAGATCCAAGTGTTGGAGGTAGCGGACCCAGACAGTGAGAGCTTTTTAGATTGTGAAGATTCAAGGTAGAGCTGCTTTGATCGTCGCAGTCCCTTGGAGTCCTTTTTCTTGCATTTATACTATCAATTCTCTATCCGAAGAGTATTGTATTTTGAGATATTTCTATGTATTCAGTTAGAGCTCGTGACTCTGTACCACCTAGTTCTAGGATTATGTTTTGATTTTCATCGTGTTGGCCTGTATCACTTTTATTTATGCATTTATGTTAAACATTGTTGCATTATATCATGTCTTTATTGATTCAAAAATTGATATGTGATTGGCATACCTAATTTTAGAGACTAGGTGGCATTACGACCCCTATGGTAGGATTTGGGTCGTGACAATGCCCCTTTTCAGCGATCCATTAAAAAATCACACTTAGCACTGTATGGATGCCTAGCACAAATGCCCCTCACCAAAGCATATATATATATATATATATATATATATATATATATATATATATATATATATATATATATATATATATATATATATATATATATATATATATGTGTGTGTGTGTGTGTGTGTGTGTGTGTGTGTGTGTGTGTGTGTGTGTGTGTGTGTGTGTGTGTGTGTGTGTGTGTGTGTGTTAATCAATATAACCGTTGCGGTGTGTAACTCGATCCAAATATCAACCCGTTGTGGCGTGCAACCTGATCCAAATTTCAAACTATTGCGGCGTGCAACCCGATTAAAATATCAAATCGTTGTGGTGTGCAACCCGAACCAAATATCAAATAGTTGCGGCATGCAACCCGATCAAAATATTAATCACAATACGGCTCTATGGCCCATATCAGTCATCAACCGCTCAAGTCTCAATGGCTCACGTCTCACACCAACTCAGCCCAAACAGTATCATCACATATAAAACGCATCAACAACATATGATATGACATATAAATAATGCACAGAGACCGATATATAACATGCAGATGAAAAATTATGATTGAAAATATAACTACCGCTCAAGTCTCAATTAACCACATCTCATGGTACTCAGTTCCACAGTGTCACACATATGAGGCATCAACAACATGTGAGAAATCATAATAAAAATGCACTGAGACGGAGATATCATACATGGAAATAGCATCATGACTGAGAGTATGTCTAAAATGAAGGAAAATGGCTCATATTATCAAGAATAGCCCTATCATGCCTCAAACAAATAAGCATATATCCTAGACATGATTTTTATCATAAATTATAGCTCAAATAGTCTTACACGTATAGAAAACACGGATGTAACGAGGTATGATAAAAGACAAGTCTTAAAGTATCCTAAAGTCTACACGGGTCATGAATGCCCCAGTGTACACACACACACCCCTCACCTAGCACGTGCGTCACCCCCAACACATATCAACTATCATAGTCCACATGGATAATTACCCTCAATCCAAGTTTAGATTTTCTACTTACCTCGAACAAGACAAAACAATACTCAAGAATGCCATCCCACACGAATCGACCTTCGAACGACTCGAATCTAGCAAAAAGCAACTCAAAAATATCAAATAATGACATAGGAAACAAACCCAAACGATAAAGGTCGAATCTTTAATCAAATACCTCAAAGTCAACAAAAATGTCAACCAGGGACCGCACCTCGGAACACAACAATACTAACAAATTCTGACTATACATTCGAATACGAGTCAAACCACACTAGTTTCATCCAATTCCGACTCCGAATCGACATTCAAAACAAAATTATTTACTTTAGAAAAGTTTTGACAAAACAATCCCCAATTTCTCTTTTAGATTCATCACCCAAATGCCAAAATCAAAGATAGAATCATGATTAATAATCAAAAACGGGTCAAGAATATTTACCCTAATCCATGTGGTGAAAATCACCTCAAAAATCGCCCAAATCCGAGCTCCCAATCTAAAAATATGATAAAATGAGCTCCAACTCCGAAAATAGAACTTTATAAAAACTACTCTAGGGATACACATCGCGATCACGGGTAGAGCTTCGTGATCGCGAAGCACAAAAGTCACTGCCCAAGGAATACCGTCACATATCTCGCGAAAGCGATGCAAATATTAGTCAACCCTCCACGAACACGGCATAGACCCTCATGAATGCGAAAATAACACAACTAGCTCTACAGCTCTTAATCGTGAATGCGGCACTCCTGTCGCAAACACGAAGAGGAAAGTACCCATCCAATAAACAACCTTCGCAAACGCGGTACCTCACACGCAAACGCGATGAATAAATCTCCTCCAGTCTAATTCCTTATCTGCAAATGCGATGACTCACACACGAACGCAATTCACTGTTGACACTAGCAAAACCAGCAATGCAAACATAAGAGAAATGGTCTAAAACCACACTGAAACTCACCCGAGCCCTCGGGACCCCGTCCGAACATAACAAAAAGTCTCAAAACATAACACTAACCTACTCGATGCCTCAAATCACACATAATAGTATTAAAACCATGAATCACACCTCAAATCAAGCTGACTGAACTATTTCAAATTTCTAAATTCCAAACTTACGCCGAACACGTATAACAACTCAGAATCACCGCAAATTTTTCACACAAGTTCCAAATGACATAACGAACTTATTCCAACTTCCAAAAAAATAATCTGAATCCGATAACATCCAAGTCAACTCTCGGTCAAACCTATGAACTTTCATAACCTTCAATTTGCTAACTTTTTCCAAATCGAGCCAAAACCTTCTAGAAACATCCAAATATAAATCCAGGCATATGCCCAAGTCCACAATTCACCATCCGGACTTGACGGAACCATCAAAACTCCGATCCAAGGTCAAATTCATAAAAGTCAAACTTGATCAACTCTTCCAACTTAAAGCTTCTAAATCGAGAATCATTCTTCCAAATAGATGTTGAACCACTCAAAACAAAAATAGACCATACACGCAAGTCATAATACATCATATGAAGCTATTCAAGACCTCAAACCACCGAACAGAATGCAAATGCTCAAAATGACTGGTCGGGTCTCTACATTCTCCCCCACTTAAACATACGTTCGTCCTCGAACGTGCCAATAGTCATTACAAAGCCATCAAATCATGGTATAAACACACCATTCATATTCCCATGGGTGATCCCAAGTCACCCTAATCCATATAAGCCCGTCAACATAACATAACTGAAGATTCTTCTTTCAACCTTAGTCTGTGAACCTTAGAACCCGATCTCCAACATCTGAAATCCATTATAAGAGGCAATTCTCACATCTATACACTGTATAAGTCTGAACAAGCTGTATCAAGCAATAACCATATTCCAAATATAATCACATGATATTCCACATAACTTAGTGCAAGCTACTCGACTGAATGTCCATACCAATGACACCTACAAACGATGCAATATGTGCACCAAACTAGAAATAACTCGAATGTAACCACTAATGGAAGGAGAATCAAATGAGAGAACCATCCCACAAGCTCAACAAATACCACCACAAAGCGCAATGCTATGAACCCATCTCACAGAGGAGAAACAAAAAACACGAAATAAGCAATAAGGATCATTACCCAACATAATTTCGCTACAATAAGTGACACAATCCAAACACCAGTCCACATGGAATACCTCGTGCCATGATGCTCACAATCAATAGTCATATGCATATCAACAACAAACACGCGAAGTGCATGACCATAACCATGGAGAAATGGATATAACAATATAATACAAACACAAAGGCTATAACCAAGGCGCAATCAACCATTCAACACCCCAAAATCCATCTCTCTTGAATTTCACCACAAGTTCCAAACAAAATCGCATCGTGTGTGTAAATAGTCAACAGTCTCGCAACCCATCGTAGCATAGGAGAGTAACACATGGAACATATCAGAACACGAATATGATCAACTTTAACTGATGACACACCCCTTAACAATAGTTCTGGTGAGTAAAAAAAATATACATTCTCACTAGACCTGCCAGTGGACTCTAAATCAATTATGATCTTCTCAAAATTGGTAGATAACCTCCAAAAAGTCCATAATAACCTATACATAACACATACAATCAGTCGTCAACCTCTTGACATACTTTCACTATCTGCAACCAAGGAACAATCTGCCTCAGAGAACTTGCCTAGTCTTCAAATCCCTAGAATACAAGTATCTCTATGTCCGATCCCAACTCCACCACTAAAATGACTGACACATCCCTCAAATACAATCATCTCGTGAAAAATACTCTAGTAGATCTTCTGTGCCATGTAGCAGAATCTGAACATCAATAGTCAACAAACCAGGCAATTGCCACAATACTAGTCCAGCATCCGCAAGTCAAACCAAAATGCACCTTTCTAAAATGCACACTCATCTCCAATGATACCAAATACTACCAACATTCTTCTAAACATATAAAATTGTTCATGCTATCTAGAACCCATGACCTTCCCTTCGAAACTGCATCACAGCCTTGTACATGCAAACCTCGTATCCACACGTCGCACCACATTTATCATTCCATCATATGAAAACACGAGAATCCTATTTATCAACTCTAAATCATAAGTAGGATAGACACCCAATCAATCAGGAACCTTCCACTTTACCCTATCCAGGAGAAAATCAGAACACGCAACAAAACTCTGTCATACCTGCAGAAAACATTCATCCTAAGCCGTGTCAAAATCATCGAGAGCTCTTTGAAACCTATTAGCATAAAACCAAGCAATCAGAACTGAATCACTCTAACTCAACCAAGTCACGCAGATCGCCCAACCCAAGAGTATTTCCATGAAATACCTGTAGAATTTTACCACACCAAAGGAACCAATCACTTCTCTGACTATGCTGATCCAACCCACTACCAAGTTGTCCTATTTCTTCGAGTTCCTCGACAATCCTTAACCCAAAGCTCACCTAAGAGATCCTAGTACGAAACCATGTCGTCTTAAGACCCATAAGCCACTATGTTCCATGTATATACCCAATCGAATCGCAACCGATATACCCATTCTAAAGAGACCTTCAGTGAATCTAAAGTTGTTTCCTTAACCCCTCTGATACTGAAATATAAAACCACTAATGATACAGAAATACCGCAAGTCTCTACACCTTCAATTGCAAATCTCATATCCTAGCCATATAAAAATTCAGAAAATCGCCAAATACCATATATGAAGCTTGAACTCATTAGAACCATCTCGAGAGTCATCCACTCTACTCAAATCTCCAATGCACTACCAATACAAGCCGAGCGACTTGGGACTTGTTAGCACACAAGCACCAAAAGAAGTAACCCCCGCCTTTAAGCAACCAAGCAAATCCTTTCTCTCTGTAGACTACATCCATTACCATAACAAACCTGAATCATTCCAAGATTTCTATATATCCATAAAGTATAATACATCATACACCCGAAAAATTCCTTACCCAAGTCACCCTCAAAATCACCCTTTTCAAGTCATAACTGATCCACAAATATGCCTCAGACCAAAACTAATATAACATAAAATCATTCAATCTGATCCTCGATAGCAGACTCCTCCACTTGGCTCAAAGCCATATAACATAACATCTAATAACCTGGAGTACCCTTACTCTATAACTGCCAAATACCGCATTGTAATTCAACTAAGTCCTTCATACGCTCATGTAACACTAATCATAAAATTCCTCAAACCATCTGCTAAGCGCATACTCATCCTCGTGAGAGTCTTGCGAACTTCCTCAAGCAATTAGAACTTAAATTGCAGCACATATGCATCTCGCTGGGTAGGAAGAAAACTCTTTCACAAAAACATCACAAGGGTCATACATCCGTAGACCAACTCAGATAACCCACCTGCTTAGCATCGAACTGTCATCTCTCTAAGCCCTATCATGGTCACAACCATTATGCAATCACTTAATTTTTCTGAGTCTAAACTCATCAACAAGCCATAAGAATCTACTTCATTCCATAAATGAACAACATAAAAGATCCCTCAACGCGCTCATAACTTGAGATTGTACAACACATCAATACAGAAATCAAGCATCCATAGTCCTTTCGCATCCCGAGCAAAATTCTTCTCATCACATCTAAAACACCTAAGCACATTCCTCAGTCACATAATACTCATCATATAACTATCCAACCACTCAGTGTGCCATCAATCCAACTCCTAGGGACACTACCGAACATATAAGTCCAAAAGCACATACTCACACAACTGATACCACTGAGCCCAAGTTGTTGTCTGAACTCGGCCTCAAGTCCTCCAGACTGGCCTATCTCCACAATATAGAGGACATATCTCGCACCTCATCCATGACATCACAAGCCATCGACGGATAGTTGATACCGAGTGCTCAATATAACATACAAGTGGATGGAAGAAAATCAAAGATATACGCTTCAAGATGAATAAAAGTCGCAAGATAAGAAAGAAAGATGGGAAGTTTCCTATATACCCTATAGCCTCTCGAAGATAGGTATGGATGCCATCATACCGATCCGTAAGACTCTACTAGACACTTGCTCATTACTCGTAGAACCTATGAACCTAAATCTCTGATACCAACTTGTCACGACCCAAAATCCACCTAGTCATGATGGTACCTAACCCAACCCCCTAGGTAAGACAAGCAATAGTCAACCAACTCTAATGAAAAAAATAAGAAATCAATAAGTGAAATACTAAATTTCCATAAAATAATCCAAGGATTTGGTAGTACAAGTCATGAGCCACTAAGACTTAGATTTACAAGGCTGGTATAAAAATAAATACAACATTTGTTTGGAATATACATAAAGAGAATACGAATCTAAAACTACCTAAGACAAGTGGTAGCTATGTCCGGAAAGCAGGTACAACTTTAATGACAGCTCCGCCAAATACTGCATCATCAACTCCAAATCTGCACCCAAGGTGCAAAAGTGTAGTATGGGTAAAACCGACCCCATGCACTTAATAAGTAAAAAATCTAACCTCAAGCTGAAAGCAGTGATGAACTTGGAAGAAGATCAGAGTCCAACACCAATAATCAATAATGACACAATGATATAATGATGACAGTAAAAGAGAACAACTCGAGAGATATCATGATCAACTCGTTCACAAATATGAAAAATTAGCCGTGTTTTTCAAGTATAACAGCCAAAGCCCCAAATCTTACCACAAAAATCACTAAAAATTGAAGTTATCAAGAGAACTGTGAATACCAACTTAACAACAACAGGTAAAATATTTTATTTACCATTTAGCATGAGAAAAATACATCTCTATGCCTACATGCCATATATACATGTCAAGTAACATCAAAGCAAAGACATCAAGTATATTCATGCTCAGCACGCTCACGGTGCCTGGCAAAAATGCCCATTACCATCACAAACACATTCACACTCAGCACTGTACGAGTACCTGGCACAAATTCCCTTCACCATCATAACACACACAATCACACTCAGCAGTGTATGGGTGCCTAGGAAAAATGCCCCTTACCAAAGCACATATATATCTTTATACCTCTGCTCACTGTTAATACCAGACTCTGGAGGGGCAGATCCTTTCCCAACCGCTAATAAATATTACCGTTGCGGCGTGCAACCTGATCCAAATATCAAGTCATTGTAGTGTGCAAACCAGTCCAAATATCAAACCATTGCAGCGTGCAACCCGATCCAAATGTTAAACTATTGCGGCGTGCAACCTAATCCAAATATCAAACCGTTGTCGCGTGCAACTCGATCCAAATATAAATCACAATATGGCTCTATGGCCCATATCAGTCATCAATCACTCAAGTCTCAATGGCTAACATCTCACATAACTCAGTCCAAACGGTATCACAATTAAAAGGCATCAACAACATATGATATTACATATAGATAATGCACAGAGACCAAGATATAACATGCGGATGGAAAATTATGACTGAGAATATAACTACTGCTCAAGTCTCAATTAACCACATCTCACGATACTTAGTTCCATAGTGTTAAACATATGAGGCATCAATAACAAATGAGAAATCTTAATAAAAATGCACTGAGACAGAGATATCATACTCGGATATAGCATCATGATTGAGAGTATATCTAACATTAAGGCAAACTGCTCAAATTAGCCAGAATAGCCCTAGAATGTCTCAAACAAATAAGCATGTATCCTAGACATGATTTCTAAAATAAATCATAGCTCAAATAGTGTTACACGTAGAGAAAATATGGATGTAACGAGGTATGATAAAAGACAAGTCACAAAGTAGTCAAAATTCTATCCGGATCATGAATGCCCCGGTGTACGCACATACGCCCGTCACCTAGCACGTGTGTCACCCCAACACATCTCAAGTATCATAGTCCATAGGGGTAATTACCCTCAAACCCAGTTTAGATATGTTACTTACTTTGAACAAGCCAAAACAATGCTCTAGAATGCCATCCCACACAAATCGACCTCCGAACGGCTCGAATCTAGCCAAAAGCAACTCAAAAATATCAAATAATTCTATAGGAAACAAACCCAAACTATAAAGTTCAAATCTTTAATCAAATACTAAAATTCAACCAAAAAGTCAACCCGGGCCAGCACCTCGGATCTCGACAAAACTCATAAATTCCGACAACCCATTCCAATACAAGTTCAACCATACTAGTTTCATCCAATTCCGAATCGGAATCGACGTTAAAACCCAATTATTCACTTTACAAATGTTTTGACCAAAAAACCCCAAATTTCTCTTTTAGATTCATCACCCAAATGCCAAAATCAAAGATAGAATCATGATTAAAAATCAAAAAAAAATCAAGAACACTTACCTTAATCCATATGGTTAAATCGCCCAAATCCGAGCTCCCAATATCAAAATGTGATAAAATGAGTTCCAAGTCCAAAAATAGAACATTATAACACTGCTCCCGGGATAACCATCGCGATCGTGGGAAGAGCATCGCGATTGCGAAGCACAAAAATCACTGCCCAAAGAATACCTTTCGTGTTCGCGTCACATATCTCGCGAACGTGATGCACATATTAGCCAACCCTCAATGTGGTATAGACCCTCGCGAACGTGAAAAGAACACCACCAGCTCCCCAGCTCTTAGTTGCGAACGCGACTCTCCTATAACGAATGCGAAGAGGAAAATGCCTAGTCAATAAACAACCTTTGTGAACCCGGTCCCTCACATGCGAACGCGATGAAAAAATCTCCTTCAGTCCAATTCCTTTTCCACGAATGTGATGATTCCCTCGCGAATGCGATTCACTATTGACGCCAGCAAAACCAGCAATGCAAACATAAGAGAAATGGTTAGAAACAAGAGTTGAAAAATTTCGCATGACTTCTCTCTCGGCGCACGTTTAGCCAAGGTAGGCTAACTTGCACTAGTAATGGCAAGACGGCGGAAACAACCGGCAATGGCGAGCTCAACTGTAACTCCGATGACCAAAGGACAACAAACATTCACTCCATTAACGTTTGGTAGCTTTCTTCCAACTCGATTTCAACCAATTCGAGAGGAAATGGAAAGCAATTCTGAAAAGGAATGTAATAGTGAAAATGAATGGAACAGTGCACATCTAATTACGGAGAAGGAGGTTCAGAAGGGCAAAAGTGAAATGCCAACAATACCTATACGACTACAGTTCTCAGAGGCAGGATCATCTGTGCAACCTTCCCCAACCCTAGATCAACAAGCACCAACAGTTCAAGGAGAAAACATGCTGAATCAACATGCAAAAGATCTAAGGCAACAAAATCGCAATTCTTAGATGGGCATGCGACTGGACTATGTGCCTCCTAGTCATCGAGATGGTAAGATTGTAGTTCAAATTATTGAGGAAGATGTTCAAAAGCTAAATGACTACTGGGCTACTGCTTTAATTGGCTATGTACTAGGTGATAGTCCATACGAGAAATCTATGGAGGCTTTTATTACATCTTTCTGGGATTTTGTTTCGAAGCCACAAATACTGTATCACAGTGATGGATACTATGTGTTTAGATTCTCAATAATTGAGGACAGAAATCTAGTGATGTAAGCAGGTCCATACTCGTACCACAATAAGCCGCTTATTTTACAAAATTGGGAAAGAAATTTTCAATTCGATCCTAAATGCATCACCACCATTCCTTTGGGGGTAAATTTCCCAAGCTTGCCTGTTGGGTACTGGACTGCAGATGCTCTTAGCAAAGTGGCTAGTGCTATTGGATTCCATATGTACACTGATAGATATACAGCTGATCTCAACAAAATCTCATATGCGAGAGTCTTAGTAAAGGTTGATATCACAAAATCAATGCTGGATAGTATAGAAATTGATACTCCATCAGGAACTATTCAGCAAAAAATTATCTATGAGTGGAAACCAAAGTTCTACAATGACTGTAATCATTTTTGGACATGACAACTTTGAGTGCTGGAGGAACAAACAGTAGAACAATGATGAGACAGAATTTAAAGCACCAAAAAGAAGGAACAGAGCAAGAAAGAAAAAGATAGTGCAGGAATGGAAGCCAAAGGAACAGATAGAGCAAGGTGATGTAGAAGATGCAAAAAGGAAGGGAGATCAGTAGAAAGGAGTTGGAAATGACAAACAAAAAACAGTTGTTGTAGACTCTTCAACACAATTACTTGGAAGGAATGGTGAATGTAGAATTCAGCATAGACAAAGTGTTGAAATATAACAGCAGTCTCGAAATAAAGATGGCACCAATACAAATAGATTCATGATTCTGGCAGAGTGTGTGCCAAGCACTTCTAAAGCAGCAGAGACTAGGATTGATCCTGCACTCAAACCCTCATGATTGTGTGTACTTGGAAAATTAGAGGGCTGAACAAGCCCTACAAACAGAAGGAGCTGAGACTCTTTCTGCACAAGAATAAAATAGATATCTTTGGATGTTTAGAAACTAGAGTAAAGGAAAGAAAGGCAAAAAATATATTGAACAGGGTTGCTAGGGACTGGGGCTATTGCTGTAATTATACCCATGATGTAAATGGTAGGATTTGGCTAATATGGAATCACACCTAATAGTCAAAATACTCAAAATCCATGAGCAATTAATCCACTGCTCTGTGGAGGATCTAGCAACAAACTTCCAGATTCTGTTGACAGCAGTCTATGCTAGGAATAAATTTCAGGAAAGGGAAATTCTATGGCATGATTTGTAGCTATTAAGAAGTTAGATACAAACACCATGGCTCATTAGTGGTGACTTCAACAATGTGTTGAGCATTGATGATAGAATAGGATAATCAGTTACATATGGAGAGGTGCATAACTTAGAGCAATGTATTGACAGCATGCAACTGACACCAATTAGTACAAAGGGATGCCTTTTCACCTGGTGTAACAAGCAACAAGAAAATAGTAGAGTATACAGCAAAATTGATTGGGCATTTGGAAACTTCAGCTGGACTCAGATATATGGGCACTTAGAAGTAGATTTTTTAGACCCTGGAGTATCTGATCACTCTCCAGTTGTGATTCAATTATGGAAGAGGGGAGCTACTTATCCCAAGCCATTCAAGCTCTACATGGTGACAATGGACCACCAAGACTTCTCACCTTTGGTGAATAGAGTATGGAAACAGCAGGAAAAAGGGGATCATATGTCACTCATATGGAAGAAGCTCAAAAGAATAAAAGATGAAGCTAAGGGACTAAACAAATCCATGGCAGGCTATGAACAAAGGTTGAATCAAGCAAGGCACAGTTTAGAATGTGTACAAGTAGCACTTGTCATTAATCCCTTTGATCAAATGCTGATTGAGCAGGAGAAACAAAATATTAGTGAATTGGAAAAATGGAGCATAATAGAAGAAAGAATCTTGAGGCAGAAATCTAGAGCAACCTGGATTGATTATGGAGACTAAAATTCAAAATACTTCTATGCACAGATGAAAATAAGGGCCAGCAAAAATGCCATCATATCAGTATATAATGAAATGGGAGTGAAGATAAATGATCCAAAAGCTGTGGAAAAAGAATTTCTTAGCTTCTTTACAAAGCTAATGGGGAAGGAAAATGGATCGATGCCTTGCCCAAACACAAGTGTCATAAAAGCAGGAAACCGCTTCACCTTAAAACACCAACAGGAATTGATAATGGACGTAACACATGAGGAGATTGATGCAGCTATTAGGGACATGCCAAATGATAAAGCTCCTAGATGTTTTCCCTATAGAATTTTTCGCTAAGCAATGGGAGACTGTGAAACAAGACATCTATGAGGTAGTGAAATATTTCTTTCATACAGGGAAAATGATGCCAGCATGGAACTGTACTGCTATTACATTGATCCCTAAGATCCCAGCTCCAACTCAGGTGAAAGATTACAAGCCAATAGCATGCTGCACTACACCATATAAGATTGTTGCCAAGATACTAACCAACAAAATCAAGAAAGTGATAAAGGTGGTTATTGGGAAATCACAATCAGCATTCATTGAAGGAAGGAGCATTATTGACAACATCCTATTTAGCCATGAACTTTTCAAGGGTTATAATAGGAAAGGTATATCGCCCAGATGTGTGTTGAAAGTGGATATTAGGAAGGCATTTGATTCCTTGGACTGGCATTTCCTCAAGTGCATGCTAACAGACCTTGGATTCCCTCAAAATTTTAGCCACTGGGTCATAAAATGTGTGACTATAGTGTCATACTCATTGGTGCTTAATGGAGGCCTTACCAAACAATTTTAGGCTAAGAGAGGAATCAGGCAAGGAGACCCCATGTCTCCCTACCTCTTTGTATTGCAATGGAATACTTACAAAGGGAGATAAATCGGCTACCATTGATAAAGGAGTTCAAGTATCGCCCACGATGCAAAAAGCTAGGAGTGACTCACATTGGTTTTGCTGATGACTTACTCTTATTTTGCAAGGCAGATATTAACTCATTGACCATAATGCACGAAACCTTTCAAAGGTTCTCTGATGTATCTGGCCTTCAGGCAAATGCAGACAAAGGTTCTATATACATTGCTGGTATACACCAGGATCTTAAAGACTCATTGAAAAGTTTGACAGGGTATACAGAGGGATCCAAACCTTTCAAATACTTGGGAGTTCCCTTGTCTTCCAAGAAATTAAACATTCAACAATGCCCACAATTGGTAAAGAAGATCACAGAAAGAGTCAACTGTTGTTCAGCAAAAATGCTATCATATTCAGGGAGAGTACAACTTATTAAGTTTGTGATCTTTGGTATGCAGACTTATTGGGCTCAAATCTTCATATTGCCCAAGAAAATCTTGAAACTGATTGAGAGTATTTGTAGAACATACCTATGGACTGGTACTAGTGCTACATCTCGAAAAGCACTAATAGCATGGGACAAGGTATGCCAACCAAAAGCTGCAGGGGATTAAACATCATCAACATGGGATTACGGAACAAAGCAGTAGTCATAAAGCAATTATGGGCATTGGAAAAGAAAAAGGATACACTCTAGATCAAATGGGCTCATTGCTACTACATAAAACAAAGCGATATTGACACTATGGCCACACCTAAGATAGCTGCTTGGGTGGTCAGGAAGATTATAGATGCAAAACAAGTATTGCTGCAGATGAACACAATGCACACCAACCTTAATGCAAAGCTGACAACTATAGAGATCCAGGGCAGATTTCAAATACATAAGGCATATATTCAATTGTTACCTCAACCCCCAAAGGTAGGCTGGAAGAGTATACATATGCATTCACAGATCCATCCAAGATTCAAGTTCCACTTATGGCTGGCAATCCATCAGAGACTAGCTACTGTGGATAAATTACAGAAGTTTGGAATCCAAGTACCATTGGATTGTGCTTTCTGTGCAAGGAGCATTGAAACATTTAGTCACCTATTTTTTTTATTTCTCCTGTACTAGCATAGTATGGAAAAAAAATACTAAATTGGTTGGGCCATAATAGGAGAATAGGCAGCTGGCAAACTGAGATAGAATGGGTGAGCACTCTAGCTAAGAGGAAAGCTTGTATGGCAGTAATTACCACTTTAGCTTTTGCCATGGTAGTATACTGTATCTGGCGTGAAAGAAACTCCATCAGATTTAACAAAGAAAGATTTGAGGCTGATGTGATCTGTAGAGAAATTGCAATACACATGCACATATAAGAGAGATCAAAGAGCAAATGGAAGTCAACATTGCAAAGCTTGAATCATTACCCGTAGGCCAAAATGCTGACTCAAAATTTGTTTAGAAGTGTAATTAGTATAGTCTAATTTTGTAATTGTAATTAGGAGGCTGATGGTCAACATTAACCTGGCTTTGTAAAGATAATTTTTTGATGAAATGGAAAGTATGTTTAACAAAAACAAATGGTTTGAAACCACCCCGAAACTCACCTGATCCCCTCGGTACCCCGTCCGAATATACCAACAAGTCTCAAAACATAACAAGGACCTACTCGACGCCTCATATCACACATAATAACATCAAAATCACAAATCGCACCTCAAATCAAACTTAATGAACTATTTCAAAATTTTAAATTCCAAACTTACGCCGAACATGTCTAACAACTCGGAATCACCTCAAATTTCTCACACAAGTTTCAAATTACATAAATAACCTATTCCAACTCCCAGAACAACAATTCGAATCCGGTAATATCGAAGTCAACTCCCGATAAAACCTATGAACTTTCCTAACCTTCAATTTGCCAACTTTCGCCAAATTTAGTTAAAACCTTCTAGAAATACTCAAATGCAAATCCGGGGATACGCCCAAGTCAAACCTAACAAAACTATCAAAATTCTGATCCGAGGTCAAATTTATGAAAGTCAAACTTGGTCAACTCTTCCAACATAAAGCTTCTAAATTGAGAATCATTCTTCCAAATAAATGACGAACCACTCAAAACCAAAAACTGACCATACACGCAAGTCATACTACATCATATGAAGCTACTCAAGTCCTTAAACCACTGAACAAAATGTAAATGCTCAAAACAACTAGTCGGTTCATTACAAAAAGTAATGAAAATTGAATGAAAACAAGTTAAGATTACTAACCTATGAATTTGGGAAGAAACTGCTCTCCAAAAATCGCCTCTATGCAGTCTAGGGTTCAAAAATAGTGTAAAATTAGCCAAGTCCCAAAATCCCCACATTTTATCCGGCTGCAGGTATTGCAATTTCTTACTCTTATTCGCAATTGTGATCATAGCAAATGTGAACCACTGATCGCAAATGCGATCAGTGCCTCAGCTTTACAATTATTGAAAATATGATTTATCGTACATTTGACATACCCTTCGTATTTGCGAAGGTGTAGCCCATCGCAAAAGCGAACTGATCTTTGCAAATGTGAAGTTGTTCCTCCACACATAGTGTCGCAAATATGACCTTTCCCTCACAATTGCGGAGACCCTCCATCTTACAAAAGCGAGCAAAACTTTGCAAAAGTGAAGCTGTCAGCCCCTAACCCAGAATCGGAAATGCGAGCCATATATTGCAAATGCGAAGCTCATATTTGCGTACATGTCTTTGCAAATGCGAGACCTGCAGATTCACAACACCAGTTTTAAACAGCGATGCCAAAACTTCCCGCAACGTATTCGAAACTCATCTGAGCCTCTCGGGCTCCAATCCAAAAATTCACACAAGTATAATAACATCATACAAACTTTTCGGAAAGCTAAAACCATCAAAATAACATCTAAAATCAAGAATCGGTCATTAAAACTCAAAATTTTCAAGTTCACAACCTAATTTTCCAACTTTTTACATAATGAGCTAAAACAATCTCAGGTCACCTGGGACCCCAACCAGATATGTGAACAAGTCCAAAATCATCATACAAACCTACCGAAATAGTCAAAACACTAATCTGGGGTCATGTACCAATAATTTTGACCATTATCAACTCTAGTTATTTTTAAAGTCAAAAATCATATTTTCTTTAAAACTTCACATATAAACTTTCCGGAAATCGATACAAACTATACGTGCAAGTTATAAATCATCAAATAAAGCTATCATAGGTTCCGAAACACAAATACACGAGCTAATACTCAAAATGACCTATCGGGTCGTTACATTGTTGTTGTTGTTGATGATGATTAGTCATTACATTGGGTGTTATAATTTGATGCATGTGGTGCTTTGTAATTGTCAAACCCTTTGATGTTCTTGCGTTAAATCATTACGTATTTGATCCTCACTGTATTTGTTAGTGAAGAAACGCGATAAACTAAACACATTAATTTTGCGCGTAAATCGTAAAACGAGAACTTACTTGTTCGTGTAGGGGAAGCGGAAGGAAAGGACGAATCGCAGCTAGAATTACTGGTCGGCGGTGGTTGTCATGGTATGACGGAGCAACCGCCTATTCCACAGTCTAAACCATAAATGGAATTGAGAGAGAAGAGCGTAGAAAAATACTACAGATAGTATGTTTATTGTACACTATAATTGTACTTATATAGGGAATATTAGAGTTAACTAATAACCCTGTTGGGCCTTAAATGACCCCTTATGGGTGGGCTAAAGTTTTGTACATATCCCATTCACACATAATGGTAGTGCTCATCTAGTTTGAGAAATATATTCTCATCTCATCTTCTCAATTATTCATATAGGGAAGTAGACCGTGTGACTAGCATATTGTGAGAGCTAAGTGCTATACATCTGTTAGGAGTATATAGCCTCTTGTCGAGTGCAAACCTACAAGTAGATCATAAAGTATGCATTACCCTAGATCATATGAGTCACATTTCGATATAATCTCAAAATATGATATATCATTATTTCTTATATTCATAATCATAACTCATAAGTTATAACTAGTGCACCAGTGAACACAAATAAATGAGATTCCATCAATGATCTTCCTTTTCTCGCGATCCCCTTAACATTAGTTTGACTGTTTTTCTAGATATGCTCCGCTAGACCGAATCTGTGTTCATGGTCCTTTGGAAACACACTAAGATAGCTAACATCACACTAAGTCTCAAGTATCTAATCGGAGTCATTGAGGGTACAAAATCTTGAGCCACCATAAAATCTCTAGGTCTCACCTAACAAGTTGAGAATGGACTTATGTTAACCCAATTGGTCGACATAAACAAACATGGTATGAAATACATGCTACAGCATTTTCTCCTTTTTCCCAAGGAGTGTATGTCTTTATCTCATAAAAATGTTGTACATATGATATTTAGACACCATAAGTATTAAATTTGAGTTTCTTAATCTACAATATCATTTTTAACTCACATCTGGCTCACAAAGTAGACTAGGTGAACGTTTTTTACCCTAATGACGTTACGTCATTGTTTAAGCGACATTCTGATTTTAAGCGAATAGCTCTCAAATTATCCTTATGATATTTTTGCTTAGAATCATGTCTCATCTCCCCACATCACTAAGATAAGGAGGCAGTTGCATGTGTTAGAAGGCCAACCTCTTGTCTACTCGACATAGTTATAAAAAAAATGAATAAAGAATGCATATAACATTCAATAATAAAAATAGGTATGTATGTAAATAAACTTTATTGAAAATCAAAGAACATCAGTTTTGTGAACACGGGAAAATAAATAACAAAATAAAGTATCTCAAATTCTACGCAAGCCTTGAAACCTAGTGTGTCTCACAAATGCATCTCTAGAAAAAGGCTTGGTCAATGGATCTGCTAACATATTGTTTGTAGACACATACTTCGCATTCACTACCTTGCGTTTAACCATGTCTCTCGCATAGTTATACTTGACATCTATGTGTTTGGTTTTACAATGATACTTAGGGTCCTTGGTAGAGGATATTGCAGTTTCATTATCACCAATAGACTAACACTGGTTCAGCATTTTCTATGATATCCAACTAGTGTTCCAAGAACTTTTCAACCAAACAACTTCTTCAACTGCTGATGTGAGAGCCACGTATTCGACTTCCATCATAGATATTGATACACATGATTGTTTCTTACTACTTCATGATATGGCGCTATTACTGAGTAAGAAAACATATCTTAAGATAGACTTCCTTTCATCTAAATCACTGTATCCAACTAATCGCAGATCGTTGCCGCCTTGGTAACAATGGTCATAATCAGCAGTTCCATTCAGATATTTCATGATCCTGTTTACTGCTTGCCAATGTGCTAAACCTGGGTCAGTTTGATATCTACTTACCAAGACAACTGCTTGACAAATATCAGGTCTAGTGCACACCATAGCGTATATGAGACTTCCGACTGCGCTCTTATAAAGAACTTGGCTCATTCTTTCTGCCTCTTCAGTAGTCTTAAGAGACATCTAACTTCCCAAGGCATGGCCTTTACTAATAAGAGTGACAATTGGGCATCTATTTTGCATATTGAATCATTCAAGAACTTTTCTAATGTAATTCTCTTGTGAGAGATACAATAATTTCTTTGGACAATCTCTTGAAATCTTAACCCCAAGAATATATGAAGTTTCACCCATATCTTTCATCTCAAATTGGGATGACAACCCTGACTTTATCTCGGTGATAAACTCCTTATCATTTCCAGCTATAAGTATATCATCTACATACAATGTTAAACTCACAAGCTTGTTCCTTGATCTTTTGGTATAAATGTAATGGTCTTCATCCATCATGGTAAAACCATTGGATACAATAACATTTTGAAAGCGTATATACCATTGCCTTGAAGATTGTTTGAGGCCATAAATAAACTTCAAAAGTCTACAAAACTTTTGTTCGTGACCCTTTTCAATGAAACACTCAGGTTGTTTCATATAAATTTCTTCATCTAATTCTCCATCGAGAAAGGCATTATTTAAATCCATCTGATGTAATTCAAGATCCAAGCTTGAAATAATAGCTAGAACTAGACGAACTGAGGTAAATCGTACAACAAGTGAGAAAGTCTCTTCGTAGTCTATTCCTTTCTGTTGTGTATATCCTTTCGCCACCAGTCAAGCCCTATATCTCTCTACTGTGCCATTAACCTTGAGCTTAATTGCTGCGCATATCTTGCTTGGTCTCCCAAGTCGCCTCCTCGACCGGTTGACCCCTCTACTGAACCTTCACAGAAGCAATATTCTTCGACCCATCTTTCAAACCTGCCTATCCAAGATCTCCACCGGCTCTTCAACATAAGATAAATCCTTGTCCAACTGGACTGAGCTGAAATCAAACATGTGAGACGGATCGCCGTGATATTTCCGGAGCATAGAAACATGGAATACTAGATGAACTCCTGCTAGACTGGGAGGCAAGGCAAGCTCATAAGCAACCTCCCCCACATGTCGCAACAACTCAAATGGGCCGATAAACCTCGGGCTTAGCTTTCCCTTCTTTCCGAACCTCATAACACCTTTCATGGGTGACACCCGGAGCAGGACCCGCTCTCCAATCATGAATGCAACATCGCGAACCTTCCGATCTACATAACTCTTCTGTATGGACTGTGTTGTGCGCAGTCTATCCTGAATTACCTTAACCTTCTTTAGAGCATCCTGAACCAAGTCTGTACCCAATAATCTAGCCTCGCCCGGCTCGAACCAACCCACTGGAGACCTACACCGCCTACCATACAGAGCCTCATACGGTACCATCTGGATTCTGGACTGATAACTGTTGTTGTAGGAAAACTCCACTAGTGGCAAGAATTGATCCCACGAACCCCCAAACTCCATGACACACGCTCAGAGCATATCCTCTAATATCTGAATAGTGCGCTCGCACTGTCCGTCCGTCTGAGGGTGAAATGCTGTGCTCAACTCCACTCGAGTACCCAACTCATGCTGCACGGCCCTCCAGAACCATGATGTAAACTGCGTGCCCCAGTCAGAGATGATAGATACCTATACGCCATGAAGGCTGACGATCTCGCGGATATACACTCGAGCCAGCTGCTCAGAAGAATAGGTAGTCATCACTGGAATGAAATGAGCTGACTTGGTCAGCCTGTCCATAATCACCCAAACTACATCAAACTTCCGCTGAGTCCGTGGAAGCCCAACAATGAAATCCATAGTGATCTGCTCCCATTTCCACTCTGGAATCTTTAATTTCTAAATCAACCCACCCGGTCGCTGATGCTCATACTTCACCTCCTGGCAATTTAGACACCGAACCACATACTCCACTATGTCCTTCTTCATTCTCCTCCACCAGTAATGTTGTCTCAAGTCCTGATAAATCTTCGCAGCACCTGGATGAATAGAATACTACAAACTGTGAGCCTCCTGTAGAATCAACTCACACAAACCATCTACATTGGGCACACATAGCCTGCCCTGCATCCTCAATGCATCATCATCCCCAAAAGTGACCTCCTTAGCATCACTGTGCTGGACCGTGTCCTTAAGGACAAGCAGGTGGAGGGTCATCATACTGACGCTCCCTAATACGATCATAAAGAGAAAACCGAGAGACCACGTAAGCCAATACCCGACTCGGCTCAGAAATATCCAATTTTACAAACTGGCTGGCTAAGGCCTGAACATCCAATGCCAATGGCCTCTCTGCTGCTGGAAGATATTCTAAGCTCCCCAAATTCTCCGCCCGGTGACTCAAGGCATCAGCCACCACATTGGCCTTCCCAGGATGGTGCAAAATGGTGATATCATAGTCCTTAAGAAGCTCCAACCACCTCCGTTGATGCAAGTTAAGATCCTTCTGTTTGAATAGATGCTGCAAACTCCGGTGATCAGTGTAAATCTCACAATGGACACCGTAAAAATAGTGCCGCCAGATCTTCAAGGCATGAACAATAGCTGCTAACTCAAGGTCGTGGACAGGATAGTTCTTTTCTTGGGGCTTCAAATGGCGCGAAGCATAAGCAATCACACTGCCCTTCTGCATCAGAACACACCAATACCGATCTGAGAAGCATCATAATACACTGTGTAAGAACCGGAAGCTGATGATAGAACTAGAACTGGGGTCGTGGTCAAATCAGTCTTAAGCTTTAGAAAGCTCTCCTCGCACTCATCCGACCACCTGAAAGGAGCACCCTTTTGGGTAAATTTGGTCAAGGGCGATGCGATAGATGAGAATCCCTCTACAAAATGACAGTAATAACCAGCCAAACCAAGAAAACTCTGAATCTCTGTGGCTGAGGACGGTATGGGCCAACTCCGAACCGCCTCTATCTTCTTCGGATCTACCTGAATACCCCCACTAGACACCACGTGCCCCAAGAACACACTAAACTAAGCCAAAACTCACACTTGGAGAACTTAGCATAAAGCTTCTCCTCCCTCAACCATTGCAACACGATCTGCAAATGCTGGACATGCTCTTCCTGGCCACGAGAGTACACTAGGATATCATCAATGAATACAATAACAAACGAGTCGAGATAAGGCTAAAACACACTGTTCATCAGATGCATGAACGTTGCTGGGGCATTGGTCAGCCCAAAAGACATCACAAGGAATTCATAATCACCATAACAGGTCCTGAAAGTCGTCTTAAGAATATACGAGTCTCGAATCTTCAACTAGTGATACCCTGACCTCAAATCAATCTTGGAGAACACCCTCGCTCCCTGAAACTGGTCAAATAGATCATCAATACATGGCAAAGGATACTTGTTCTTGATTGTGACTTTGTTCAACTGCTTATAATCAATGCACATCCTCATAGTACCATCCTTCTTCTTCACAAATAGAACTGGTGCACCCCAAGGTGACACGCTAGGCCGAATAAACCCCTTATCAAGGAGTTACTGAAGCTGCTCCTTCAATTCCTTCAACTCCGTCGGTGCCATACGACATGGTGGAATAGAAATGGTCTGAGTGCCCGACACCAAATCAATACCAAAATCAATATCCCTGTCAGGCGGCATGCCCAGCAGGTCTGCAGGAAACACATCCGGGAAATCTTGCACCACCGGAACAGAATCAATAGCAGGGGTCTCTGCACTAACATCCCTCAAAAAGGCCAGATACGATAGACAACCCTTCTCAACCATCCGTTGAGCCTTCAAGAATGAGATCACTCTATTGGGAACATAGTCTATAGAGCCGCTCCACTCAACCCTTGGCAACCCCGGCATCGCCAACGTCCCGGTCTTCGCGTGATAATCTAGAACCGCACGACATGGAGACAACCAATCCATACCCAAAATCACGTCAAAATCAACTATACTAAGCAACAAGAGATCCACTCTAGTCTTCAGACTCCCAATAGTCACAATACATGACCGATATACACGGTCCACAATAACAGTATCGCCCACCGGTGTAGACACATGAACAGGTGAAATTAGAGACTCACGAGGCATATCCAGATAATGAGCAAAATACGAGGACACATATGAATAAGTGGGACCAGGGTCAAATAATATAGAGGCAACTCTATGGAAAACCATGACAATACCTGTGATCACATCATCCGAAGCAATGGCATCTGGTCTGGCAGGGAGAGTATAGAAAAGGGCCTAGCCGCCCCCTGATTGGCCTCCCCCTCTAGGTTGACCCCTGGCTGACTGAGCCCCACCCAGAGCTGGTTGGGCTGGTGGTGAAGCTGCTGGTGCTGGTGCCATCGGCCGAGAACTCTATTGTGAAGTCCCACCCAACGACCTAGGGCAATCTCTCTTAATATGACCAAAATATCCGCACTCGAAACAACCCCTCCTCTGACGGAACTGCTGCTCCTGATACCCCGAGGAATTACCCGGATACACCTGAGATGACGAGGAAGGGTGGGAACTCTGCGCTGGTAGTTCACTGAATAAAGACTGGTCCTGCTGATAGCTGTGTGAACCATGGCCAGATGATGCACCATGGTGAAGTGGGCGAGCCATTTGAACATGTCTGAAAGGACGACCCCTACCATGGTGGAACTGACCCCTAGAAGGAACACCGCTGAATCTACCCTGTCCACGAGGCCTTTTGGCCTCCCTCTCAACCTGCTCCTGGCTGCGAACCATCTCAATCTGCCGAGAAATGTCGACAACCTCATCAAAAGTGGCACCAGATACTCTCTCTCTAGTCATAATCAATCGCAGCTGAAAAGTGAGGCCATCTATGGACCTCCTGATCCTCTCCCTGTCGGTGGAAACCAACCAGACCGCATGACGAGCCAACTCCAAAAATATCATCTCATACTGCATCACAGACATATCACCATGACGAAGCTGCTCGAACTGCCTGCGTAGCTCCTCTCTGCGGGACTGAGGCACAACTTCTCCGGGAAGAGAACGGAGAACTACTACTAGGTAAGGGGTGATGCGCCGACCGGCCTACGCCTCTCGTAAGCCTCCCACCAACTGAAGGCAGCCCCAAAGAACTGAAAGTTAGTGAACGAGACACCACTGGTCTATAGAATACTTGTTGTACGAAGTATCCTCTGGCACTTATCCAAGAAACCCAGTGCATCCTCTCCCTCTGTACCACTGAAAGATGGAGACTGTAGTCTCCCAAACCTCCTGAAGGCCTGGAATCACAATAGGCATGGGTGGTGCCTGAGCTGGTCTCACAGACTCATCCACAACTGGAACCTGCTCTTGAACTGGGGAAACTGGTAGATCCGCAGGTGCTGCCCTAGATGATGTGCGAGCTGCACCTCGGCCCCTACAATGGCGTCTACCGCGACCTCTGCCTCTCACGACCCTAACTGGTGGTACTGATGGTTGTCCATCATGCCTCGTAGTACCCATCCTCACCATCTGTGAGAGAATTAGAACAACAGAAATTTAGTTACCATAATCAAAAGATTCGCACGACAAGAGTTCAAGAATGTGAAGTTTCCTATGGGTTCGGCAGCCTCTCGAAGATAAGTACAGACGTCTCTGTATCGATCTGCAAGACTCTACTAAACCTGCTCATGACTCGTGAGACCTATGTAACGTAGGCTCTGATACCAACTTATCACGACCCAAAATCTTAACCTGTCGTGATTGTGCCTATCGATGGTACTAGGAAAGCTGATTCTCAAAAATACTTCCAATGTTTCTCAAAAGATAAGTCAAAAGCTTTTACATGACAGAGTTTTCGTAAAAACAGGAGTTAAACACAAAATACAGTACGGAAAAATAGCCCCAAACATCGGGTGTCACCAAGTCATGAGCATCTAAATAACCAGTCTACAAGAGTCTGTGTCAAAATACCAATACAGAAAAGAAAAGATAACAAGGAAGGAGAGACAAAGACTGCGAACGGCAGCTACCTCGTGAATCTCCGATACTCAACCACGCACGAGATCAACGTCCTCCGTGACCAGAAACACCTGGATCTGCACACGAAGTGCAGGGTGTAGCGTGAGTACAACTAACTCAGTAAGTAACAATAATAATTAAGAAACTGAAAGGTAGTGACGAGCTATACAAATACAGTTCATTTCAGCAATTTCAGCAATGAAAGTAGACATGTTTCAATTCCGGCAATTTAAGTCAAGTCAGTTACACATTACCAAGTTCAAGTAAAACCGAATACAATATTTTCTAGAAGTTTCAGAATAATGACATAAATCATCTAAGTGCAGCAACAAATGAAAAAAGTGCAACCTCTCAGGGAAACAGTCCCTCGGGCTCTCTCAATAGCTCAACACTCGGCTCTCATCCCTCAATACTCACACTCAATAGGTACCTGCGCTCACTGGGGAAGTACAGACTCCGGAGGGGCTCCTACAACCCAAGCGCTATAATCCGCATGGACAACTCACGTGCTATAGTATCAATATGTGGATCCGCACGGACAACTCACGTGCTATAGTATCATATCAAGATCCGCACGGACAACTCACGTGCTATGGTATCAATACCTCACAAATAGGCCCTCGGCCTCACTCAGTCATCAAGCTCTCTAGTCTCATGGCCCTCAGTAATAAAGGGGAATCAGCCCAAAACAGAATGATATAATGTGACAACAGGGAATAACATAGACTGAGATATAATATGCAAGTAATACTACGACTGAGTACAAGTAACAATAAACAGGAAGTTTCGACATGTATCACGACCACTGGGGTCTTTACAGCACTAACACCTAGCCTAAGCATGATTTCTAGCATGATTCATTGTCAAATATCTATAGCACAGAAAGGGCACATAGCTAACAACAAGCTTATTCAACTTTTCAGTTTCACGGAATGGACCAAGTCCCAATTCCCACGGTGCATGCCCACACGCCCGTCACCTAGCATGTGCGTCACCTCCAAAATACTCACATAATACAATAATCCGGGGTTTCATACCCTCAAGACTAGATTTAAAACTGTTACTTACCTCAAACCTCGCAGAACTCTACTCCAAAGTGCCATTGCCTCTTGAATCGGTCTTCAAATGCCCCGAATCTAGCCACAAGCAGTACAATACAATTAATATAGGCTAAAGGGACCAATTTCACAAGAAAAGTACTATATTATAGCCAAAAATCCGAAATCGGCCCGAACCCGGTCCCCGGGCCCACATCTCAAAATCCGACAAAAGTCACAAAACCCGTAAGCCCATTCACTCACGAGTCTAACCATACCAAATTTACTCAAATCCGATAACAAAATCCCATTCAAAACCTCAAAAATCTAACTCAAGAACACTTCCTCTTTTTCCCAATTTTCCACTCCAAATCCCAAATTAGATGATGGAATTAAAGATATAATCATGGAATTTAGCCAAAAGAAAGTAAGAATCACTTACCCCAATCAACTCCATGAAAATCCCTTCAAGATTCGCCCAAATCCGTGGTCTCTAGCTCAAAATATGAAGAATGGGTTCAAACCATCATTTTTGAAATTAAATACTGTTGCCCGGATTTCCTTCTTCGCGAACGTGACCATCCTCTCGCGTTCGCGTAGACCAATATGACTGCCTCTCAATTTAACTCTTCGCGAATGCGACCAACGCTTCGCGAACACGATGCTTTACAAACTGTGACCTTCGTGAACGCGACCCATGCCTCGCGAACGTGTAGACCAAAAGGCTGGGGGTCCCCAGCTGCCTCACTCCTCTTCGCGAACGCGACACCACTCCCGCGTTTGCGATGCACACACAGACCACACCTTCGCGTTTGCGTCCTCTTCTTCGCGAATGCGAAGAACAAAAATTCCCAACTCACAAACACCCTTCGCGAACGCGAGGCTCCTCTCACAAACACATAAGAGGAAACCAGAAAACCACAGCAGCAGACATCAGCCATCAACCAAGGTACAAAAATGATCCGTTAACCACCCGAAACTCACCCGAGGCCCCCCGAGACCTCAACCAAACATACCATCAAGTCCCAAAACATCATACGAACTTAGTTGAACCATCAAATCACCTCAAACAACATCAAAACACGAATTACACATGAATTCAAGCCTAATGAACTTTGAAATTTTCAAATTCTACAAACGACGTCGAAACCTATCAAATCACGTCTGATTGACCTCAAATTTTGCACACAAGTCACAAATGACCCCACAAACCTACTGCAACTTTCAGAATCGGAATCTGACCCCGATATCAAAAAATCAACCTCTCGGTCAAACTTTTCCGGAGGCCATTGCTCTTCCTACTAATGATGCAAAGGTAGTGGTAAACTTTATAAAGAAGCACATCTTCACACGCTTTGGGACCCCAAGAGTGTTGATAAGTGACGGAGGAACTCACTTCTATAACAAATTGTTGAATAATGTTCTAGCAAAGTATGGAGTTACGCACAAGGTTGCAACCGCCTATCACCAAATGAGTGGTCAAGTGGAAATGTCAAACAGAGAGGTGAAGCAGATTCTGGAGAAAATAGTAAGTGGAAATAGGAAGGACTGGGCCGGAAAGCTGGACGATGCGTTATGGGCATATCGAACTCCATACAAGACCCCATAGGTACTTCTCCGTATAAGTTGGTTTATGGGAAGCCATGCCACTTGACCGTCGAGCTTGAACACAGAGCCTATTGGGTGATTAAAAAGCTAAATATGGATATGGACTTAGCCGACAAGAAGAGGTGTTTACAACTCAATGAGCTTGATGAGTTTTGATTGCACGCATACGAAAATGCCAAATTGTATAAAGAGAAGACCAAGAGGTGGCATGACAAGCACATCCATCATCGCGAGTTTGAGCCAAGTCAAGAAGTTCTCTTGTTTAATTCGAGGTTGAAGCTTTTCCCCGGAAAGCTTAAGTCTCGATGGGCAGGTCCTTTCGTTGTGGTAAGTGTGAGGCCTCATGGAGCGGTGGAATTGCATGATACGAGCTCAAGTGGTACCTTCTTGGTAAATGGACAGAGAGTAAAACATTATTGGGGTGGTGACATTGCACGTCACAAGACCTCGGTGGACTTAGCCGATGCTTGCAAACGTGTTGAGTCGTGCCGCGACGTTAAATCAGGCGCTTGTTGGGAGGCAACCCAATTTTTAATGCTTTCGTAGCTTAGCTTTTTGTTTTCTTTTAGTCAGAGTAGACTAGTTTTTTTGTTGTTTTCTTTATAGTTATAGAGTATGTATTGAATGCTCGGGTTAATGGTTGTTTATATTAAAAAAAATAAAACTTATGAACGAGTGCCCAGGCCAGCGCCCCATGCTGCATGGGGTGCTCTTTACAGAAACATCACAAACCCCAGCGCCAAGCCCAGCATGGGGTGCTGGGTTGGGGGGTCAAGTAAGGTAAATTTTATTTTTTAATATTTTTGTTTGATTTGTTTGTAATTTGTTTAGATAACCCAACCCCATATACTCATATACACACACAAAATCCTCACCATCTGTGAGAGAATAGAATAGTCAAGTTTCAAACTTTGGAAATAACAAATCTGCATGACAAGAATGCAAGAAAGTGAAGTTTCCTAACGGTTCGGTAGCCTCTCAAAGATAACTACAAATGTCTCCGTACCAATCCGAAAGACTCTACTGAACTTGCTCATGACTCGTAATACATATGAACCTAGGCTTTTGATACTAACTTGTCATAACCCAAAATTTTTAGCCGTCGTGATGGCACCTAACACACTTGCTAAGCAATCCAAACATAACAATAAAGAACCAAAATAGCAAAATTTATAGAAAAAAGATAAGTCTAAAAACTCAATATGACAAAATAAGGTTAATACGTGATAAATCCCCTAGAACTGGTAAACATGGAGTCATGAGCTCTAATACAGAAATACAAATCTGAAATGACCAAGTATGATATTGTCTGAAATAAAGACAACAATACATAAGAAAATAGACGCCAAGACTGCGGTCAAGAATGTAGTTTTACCTCGTCTCTTAGCAATCAACTATGCTACGAGCCTCGGCTACTGATGATTAAGTCCGACATCGGGATCTTCACCATTAAGTGCAAAGTGTAGCATGAGTATAACCGACCCAATATACTCAACATGTATCATAACTTACCTCAGCGAGGTAAAAGAAGCAAGAATTATGAATGATACTTGTTATAACATGCACAGTTTCATAAATCCAACTAGTACAGAACACTAATGTGATCAAGTATAAAGCACATAAAGAACTATCTGTGTGTGTGTGTACAATTACTCAAGTACTCTGCTCAGTCAATGTAACAACATGTGAAGATGATATGCAATTAAATCAGGTAGTTAACCACAAAAATTGCCAGTAAAGATGAACTGCAAAATCCAAAGAAAACACTGCCCAGATCTTTCCTCAGTGATTCCGTATCCGTACCAAACAACTGATCAGTTTCGTCAAATCCGCATGTACACCATCAAGAGAGAAACATGAGAGGGTGAACATAGGGGGATGGATCCATATTCACACGCTGCACGGACAACTCACGTGCTGCACAGACAACTCACGTGCTACATAGACAACTTGCGTGATAATAATATCAATATCTGGATCTGCGCGGTTAACTCACGTGCTACACAGACAACTCATGTGTTGCACAGATAAGTCACGTGCCAACAGTCATAATTCGCCCGACGTGGTCACATGCTACTAGTATAGATCATAACACATAGAAAGAAATATACGAGAATACATGTACATGATCAATGATTATCAAGTCTCATACTCCTGGACTGGTATAAATAACATACTATAGTGTAGGCATGTTCAATGTTTGCTATCACAACTAGAATAAATCATTTCATCACGAAATAGCAATTTATCAGGTTCACTCGGAGAATAACCTCAACAAAATCTCAAATATGTTACAAATAGCTCACAGAGGGGTAAAAATAGGAAAAACATCACTGCTTGAAGCTTAGCAATCAATTCAAGGCATGTCATAGCCTAAGCATTACTCTGAGCATGAAAATAGGACCCCGATGCACGCATATGGGCTCGACCCCACACATATGCACCACTCATTGCATATAGCTATCACAAATAATTCAGGCAACTAGTGCCTCAACCAAGATTAGGTAAGATACTTACCTCAAGCAAGCCAAATCACTCCTCTAACAAGCCCTTCCCGCATGTATCAATCTTCGGACAGCTCGAATCTAGCCAAAATTACTTTATACCATCAATAAAAGCCATAGGAAATGTTTCCAAAAGATAAAGCTAAATTCTTGAATCAATTACGCAAAATCAACCCCAATAGTTAACCCCGGGCTCGCACCCCGGAACCCGACAAAATTTACAATTTTTGAACACCCATTCGATTACCAGTCCAACCATACTAATTTCATCCAATTCCATCCACAAATCAACTCTCAAATTACCAAATATCACACTCCAATACCATGGTCTAAAATCTCAAAATTTCACTTCAAATCCACATAAACTAGCTATAATAATTAATTGGTAATCAATATTTATCAACAAAAGTGATTAAACTTCATTTACCTCTTCAATTCTAGTAACAAACCTCTCAAAAATCTCCCTTAGTAGAGTTCCAAATCTCCCAAAATGAGAAAACACTCAAACCCTTCGAATATAAGAACCTGCCAGTGAATCCGCACCTACTTTCACTTAATCGCATCTGCAGTCCCGCTTCTATGAAAATTTGGCCGCATCTGCGACTCCCTCCCAAAATCCGGCCTTCCGTTTTTGCTAACAAAAACTCGCACCTGCGGTGTCGCATCTACGGAAATTCCTTTGTAGATGCAAAAATCACTAAACTCCCCGCTCGTCTGCGTTTACGGGCTCCTAGGCGCTTCTGCGACTCCGCACCTGTGGACTTCTTGAGCATCTACGCTTGAACACATGCGCCCAATTGTCTGTATTTGTTGACTCCCTCAACAGCTTCCTTTTCTGCTTATGCGACCATGAAGCTGCTTCTGCGGGCTCGCACCTGCGACCAATCCATCGCAGTTGTGAATGCACCAGGCATCAGAAACTTCAGCGAAACTCCTAAGTCCAAAGATGACCAGACTTCATAGTAAGGTCCCATAGTAGAGATTGAAACCTATGATTTTAGCACCAGTAGCTACACCACCCGTACAGCCTGCTAGGGCTGGGGCTCAGTCACTTCGAGGTCGCCCTAGTGGGGGAGGTTAGTCAGGCAGTGGTCAAGCCCGTTGCTATGCATTTCCCGCTAGGCTAGAGTCAATTACTTCTGATGCCATGATCACATGTATTGTTTCTGTGTGCTACATATATGCTTCAGTGTTATTTGACCCTGGTTCCACTTACTCTTATGTGTCATCCTATTTGCTCGTTATTTGGATATTCCTCGTAATTCTTTAGATATGCTTGTTCATGTAACTACACTGATGGGTGATTCTATTATGGTTAACCATGTATATCAATCGTGTGTGGCTACCATTAGGGGTTATGATACTAGGGTCTATCTCTTACTACTCAGTATGGTTGATTTTGTGGTGATTTTTGGTATGGATTGGTTGTCGACATATTATGCTATTCTTGATTGTCATGCTAAGAAAGTGAAGTTAGCTATGTCGGGTTGCCGATGGTGGTGTGGAGAGGCTCCCTAGATCTTGTTCCCAGTAGAGTGATTTCAAATTTGAAGTCCCAACGGATGGTTGAGAAGGGGTGTTTGGCGTATTTGGCCTTCGTGAGGGATGTTAGTGCTGATACTCCTACTGTTGAGTCAGTTCCAGTAGTGAGGCAGTTCCAAGATGTGTTTTCTGCAGACTTGTCGGGCATGCCACTCAGCCCATCACTTATCCAACATGCCGTATGGCACCAATGAAGTTGATGAGGAATTAAAGGAACAACTTCAAAAGTTTCTTGATAAGGTTTTCGTCAGTCCCAGTGTGTCACCTAGGGATGCACCGGTTCTATTTGTGAGGATGTGTATTGACTACAGGTAGCTGAACCGGGTTACTATCAAGAACAAGTACCCACTACCGCGTAGTGATGATTTGTTTTATAAGCTTCAGGGTGCTAGGGTAATCTTGAAGATTGATTTGAGATCGGGGTACCATCACTTGAAGATTCTGGGCTTCAGATATTCCGAAGATGGCATTCAAGACCCGCTATGGTCAATATGATTTCTTGGTGATGTCTTTTGGGCTGACCAATACCCCAACAACCTTTATGCAGTTGATGAATAATGTATTTCAACCATATCTTGATTTCTTCGTCATAGTTTTCATTGATGATATTTTGGCGTATTCTCGCAGCTGGGAGGACCATGAGAAGCACTTGAGGATCACGCTCTAGATTTTGAGGGAAAAGAAGCTATATGCTAAATTCTCCAAGTGTGAGTTTTGGCTTGATTCAGTGTCCAGTGAGGGGATTAAGGTTGATCCGAAAAAGATTGAGGCAGTTCAGAGTTGGCCCAGACCGCCTTCTGCTACTAAGATCTAGAGTTTACTTGGGTTGGCTGTGTATTGTCGCCGCTTTGTGGATGGGTTTTCATCTATAACAGCCACATTGACTAGATTGACGCAGAAGGGTGCCCATTCAGGTGGTCTGATGATTGTGAGGAGAACTTTCAAAAGCTCAAGACTGCTTTGACTACAACTCCAATTCTGGTTTTACCTTCAGGATCGGGTTTTTATATAGTCTATTGTGATGCTTCACAGATTGGCATTGACTATGTGTTGATACAGGAGAGTAGATTTATTGTTTATGCTTCGTATCAATTAAAGCCCCATGAGAAGAACTACCATGTACATGATTTGGAATGTGCAACCATTCTTCATGCGCTCAAGATATGGAAGCATTATCTTTACGGCGTGTCTTGTGAGGTGTTAACAGATTACAAGAGTCTCCAGTACTTATTCAAGCAAAAAGATCTGAACTTGAGTTAACTGAGATAGTTAGAGCTGCTAAAGGACTATAATATCACCATTATTTGTCATCCCGGTAAGGCCAATGTGGTGGCCGAAGCTTTGAGTATGATTGCTGAGAGCATGGGGAGTCTTACTTATATTCCAGTTGGGGAGGGATCATTAGCATTGGATGTTCAGGCTTTGGCTAATCGGTTGATGAGATTGGATATTTCGGAGTCCAGAAGAGTTCTTGCCTATGTTGTATCCCGATTTCCTTGTTTCAGCACATCAAGGCACGTCAATATGATGATCTCCACTTGTTTGTCCTAAGGGACATAGTGCATCACAGTGATTCTAAGGAGGTTACTATTGGTGATGACGTGGTATTGAGGATACAATGTCAGATCTGTGCTCCGAATGTGGATGGGCTGCGTGAGTTGATTCTTGAGGAGACCCATAGTTTGTGGCATTCCATTCATCTGAGTGCCGTAAAGATGTATCAGGCTTTGAGGTAGCACTATTGGTGGTGGAGGATGAAGAAAGATATTGTGGAGTATGTTGCTTGGTGTTTGAACTGACAACAAGTGAAGTATGAGAATTAGAGACCCGTTGATATTCCGAAGTAGAAGTGGGAGCGTATTACTATGTATTTTGTTGTTGGGCTTCCACAGACCTTTAGGAAATTTGATACAGTGTAGGTCATTCTAAACAGATTGACCAAGACTTCACACTTCATTCTAGTCATTACTACCTATTCTTTAGAGCAGCTAGCTCAGATCAATATCCGGGAAATTGTTTGCCTTCATGGTGTGCTCGTGTCTATTATCTCGGATCGAGCCACACAATTTACATCGCATTTTTGGAGAGAAGTGCAGTGTGAGTTGGGCATACAGGTCGAGCTGAGTACCTAATTTCATCCCCAGGCAGACGGACAGTCCAAGCGCACTATTCAAATTTTGGAGGACATGTTACGTGCATGTGTCATTGATTTTGGAGGTTCATGGGATCAGTTTCTCCCATTAGCAGAGTTTGCCTACAAGAACATCTTTCAGTCAATTATCCATATGACTCCTTATGAGGCCTTATATGAAAGCGATGTCGTTCTCCGGTTGGTTGGTTTGATCCTGGGGACGCTAGGTTATTGGGCACTGACTTGGTCCGTGATGCTTTGGAGAAGGTGAAGTTGATTCTGGAGCGGCTTTGTACAGTGCAGTCCAAGCAAAAGAGTTATGCAGACAGGAAGGCTTGTGATGTTGCATATATGGTGGGTGAGAAGGTTCTGCTAAGAGTTTCGCCCATGAAGGGTGTGATGAGGTTCGAAAGGAAGGTCAAGTTGAGCCCTAAGTATATTGGTCCTTTTGGGATTCTTGAGAAATGGGGTGAGGTGGCCTACATATTTGCATTTCCACTCAGCTTATTAGGAGTTCATCCAGTGTTTCATGTTCTACGCTCCAGAAGTATTATGGTGATCTGTCACATGTTTTGGACTTCAGCACGGTGCAGTTGGATGAGGATTTGAATTATTACGTGGAACCGGTGGCCATTTGGACCGACAGGTTTGAAAGTTGAGGTTGAAGAAAATAGCATTGGAGGAGGTTCACTGGGGAGGTGAGTCAGTCGAGAAGGCTACTTGAGAGACCGACAGGAGATGCGGAACAGATATCCCTACCTTTTTTGAGATTCCAGGTATGATTATAGACTCGTTTGAGGATGAACATTTGTTTAAGAGGGGAAGAATGTAATGACCCGGCCGGCCTTTTGAGTATTTTATCTCCATTTCCCTGGTTTGATGCCTTACATATGTATATTTGTTGTAATGTGACTTGCCGGGGTAGTTGGTTTGGTTTTAAGGAAGTTTTGGAGTGAATTGAGATACGTAGTCTCAAGGTTGGATGCTTAAGTTATGAAAGTTGGCCAAAGTTTGAATTTTGTGTAGACGACTCCCGAATGGAGTTTTGATAGTTTCAATAGCTTCGTATGGTGATTTTGGACTTAGGCTTATGTCCGAATGTGAATTTGAAAGCATGTAGGTTGGTTTGGTTCTTTTTAGCAAAATTTGGAAAGTTGAAGGTTTGGAAGGTTAATAGGTTTGACCAAAAGTTGACCTTGATGGTATCAGGTTCGGATTTTCTTTTTCGGGATTTGGAATAGGTCCATTGTGTCATTTGGAACTTGCATGCAAAATTTGAGGTCATTTCGAGTTGTTTAAGCTTGTTCGGCGTAAGTTTTAATTTCAAAAGTTGGATTAGTTCCTTAAGCTTAAATTGTGGTGTAATTCGTGATTTTGATGTTGTTTTGTGTGATGTGAGGCCTCTAGTAAGTCTGTATGATGTTTTTTGGGATTGGTTGGTGTGATTGAATGGGGTGCTGGGGGCCTCGGGTATGTTTCAGATGGGTTTCAGACCATTTCTCCATGTTTTGGAATTGCTGATTCTCAGTTCTGGCTTCTTCATGATCGCTACAGGGCAGTCGCGTTCGCAGAGGGTATTTCTGATAGCAGGAGAGTTTTTACTCTCGTTTGCGAAGGAGTGATTGTGTTCGTGAAGCTTGGAGGGGCAGTGCCCTTCGCGTTCACATTGATTTGATCGCATTCTCGTACAAGAGGAGGTCAATTGGGGGCATCAGAGTTTTTGTAACGACCCGGTCGGTCGTTTTGAGTATTATAGCCCCGTTGACCCATTTATTGCTTATTCTGTACTCACTTGTTGTTATGTGACTTGCCGAGGTGGTCGATTTGGTTCCGGGGATGTTTCAGAATGAGTTGGGACACTTAGTCCCAAGGTTGGAAGCCTAAGTTGAAAGAGTTGACCGAATGTTGACTATTGAGTAAATGGCTCTGAAATGGAGTTTTGATGGTTCCGATAGCTCCGTATGGTGATTTTGGACTTAGGAGCGTGTCCGAATATTGATTTGGAGGTCCGCAGATGATTTTATCTTGAATTGGCGAAAATTGGAAAAATAGAAGTTTGGAGAGTTGAAAAGTTTGACCGAGAGTTGGGTTTGTGGTTTCCGGGCTCCGATTTTTGTTCTGGAAGTTGAAATAGGTCAGTTTTGTCATTTATGACTTGTATGCAAAATTTGAGGTCAATCGGAGTTGATTTGATAGGTTTCGACATCGATTGTAGAAGTCAAAAATTCATTAGTTTCATTAGGCTTGAATTAGGGAGCGATTCATGTTTTTAATGTTGTTTGATGTGATTTGAGGCCTCGACTAAGTTCGTATCGTGTTTTAAGACTTGTTGATATGTTTGGTTGAGGTCTATAAGGCCTTGGGTGTGATTCGTATCATGTTCGGCGCATTTTGAACTTAGAGGGACTGCTGATTTTGCTGTTGCTGGTTTCCTTATACGCGATCGCGAGTGGAGGATCGCGATCGCGAAGAGTATTGTTGGAAGCTAGGGAATTTGTGTTATGCGTTCGCGAGAAGGTTTATGTGATCAAGAAGCTTGGGAAGGCAGTGCTGCGCGAACACGTGTGTTAGGTCGCGTTCGCAAAGAAGAATGGAGGAGATTTAAGTTCACGCAATTTGTTCTTCGCGATCGCGTGAAGAGGTTTGTGATCGCCTTAGGTCTGGGAGTTAGTGTATCGCATTCGCGACTTGGTCTTCGCATTCGCATATGCTATTTTTGAGGGCATCTTATTTTTGTTCTTTGTGATTGCGAAGAGGAACATCTGGGCAGACTGTTAAATATAAAAAATGAGGGTTAGAGTTACATTTCATAATTTGATTTTGGGAGCTCGGATTGAGGCGATTCTCAGAGGAATTTTCAAGGAACTGATTGGGGTAAGTTATTTTAAATCGGATTTGATTAATATACATGAATCTATCATTGTTTTTTATCATTTAGTTAGTGTTTTTGGATCGTAAAAATTGGGAAAAATTGTAGAAACTTCATAGGCTTAAAATTGAGGATTTGAAGGTCGAGTTGTGATCGGAATTGAGTAATTTTTGTATGGTTTGACTCGTGATTGAATGGGTGTTCGGATTTTGTTAATTTTGTTGGATTCCGAGACGTATGCCCGGGGTTGACGTTTTGAGTTGACTTTTTGACTTTTGTTAAAGAATTTAGCTTTGTCATATGGAATTGATTCATATAGCTTGTGTTATTGTATCGAGTTGTTTGTGGCTAGATTTGAGGCATTCAAAGGCCGATTCGTGAGGCAAGTCATATTTGGACTTAGGAGTTTGACTGAAGTTTCTTATGCCTGGTGCATTCGTGTCACGACCCAAAATCCCGCCTTAGGCATCGTGATGGCACATAGTCTCTAAGACTAGGTAAATCGATTACTTGAAATAGTTAAACCAGTTAAACATGATATTTTAAAACAAGTTTAATATAAGTACCGAAATAAATGTGACACAAGCCTACGCGACGATAATCATAATCTCCCAAGACTAGGTAGTACGGAGTCATGAACTCTAGATGAATACATAGAAATATCTCAAAAACAAAGTACAATAATGTTTGGATAACGAGTTAACAGTTAACAGTATAATTAAAAGGAAAAGGACCCCAAGGGACTGCGACGACCAAGCAGTTCTACCTTGAATCCTCGCGATCAAGAAGTTATCTCTACTTGAGTCCGATATCTCCAATACTTGGATCTGTACAAAAATATGCAGAAGTATAGTATGAGTACACCACGGCCGGTACCCAATAAGTATTAAGACTAACCTCAGTGTAGTAGTGACGAGGTACAAGTCAAGACACCTACTAGTCATAATAACTTGTGCAGTATATAAGTATAAAGCTAATAATGAAATCAAGATTCAGTAAATGGCAACAAAGAATAAACATGTGATATAAACAGTATAGTAATCAAAACACCGTTAAAGTACCAGTGAAACCAAATAAGGTAAACAAGTGACAATCGAACAAACAAGTCGTTCCAATACAAGTTTCACAACAAAATTACTCCGAGATACCTCATCTCAAAATCACAAGTCACGAGTACCAAATCACAAATCATGTACTCATGGCACCTCATGCCCACATTATTAATCACAACCGCACGGATAACTCACGTGCCAATACCTCAATCCACCCGGCATAGTCACAGGCTTACTATCATGATCTGCCTGGTGTAGTCATATGCTCAACATCACAATCCACTTGGCGTGGTCACATGCTCAATATCATAGTGGATGCATATAATACAAGAATACATGTGATTGATCAATGAATGTCAAGTTTCATACTCCCGAACCGGTGTACACGGCATGCTACGGTGTATGCTTGTGCGAGTGTACTATTACTATCCAAGTCAACAAGTAATATCAAAGACATCGAGGAGTTCATTCAAAACAACATAGCAAGTCACGTAAGGTGCATGACATACACAAGGAAAATCAAACCATCACACGAATACCATCAACATTATGCCCCCTGGCCGTCACATATCATCCCTGACATGGACACCCTTGTCTCTCCGTATTGACAATATCATAATAGCCACCCTTATCGCTCCGCCCAGATAATACATCACAATAGCCACCCATATCACTCTTCATAATATCCACCGTTATCGCTCCGCCCAAAAAATAAACACAATAGCCATCTGTATCACTCCGCATAATCAAAAACAATAAGATACCACCCTTATGCTCTACATTGCAACAATCAATCGACACACAAATCCAAATGTGCTAACGTCACAACAACACGACATATCAGTTTGTACCACAAGTGCCCATAGGCCACAACCTTTCCAAAATAACAATACCGATGTCACCACAATATATAGCCCACGGCTCAACCATGGTGTGAACAAGAATCTCAATAACAACATAATGAAACGGAAAATAACTGTCACGACCCAAAATCCAACTAGTCATGATGGCACCTAACCTCACCCGCTAGGTAAGCCAAATAACACAATCTGATTCAATTAATAATTAACTGACTATAATACACTTCCCAAGGACTGGTAGTACAAATCATGAGCTTCTAAGAATAGAATTTACAAAGCTGATATGAAGTAAATACATCTTCTGTCTGAAAAGTACATAAACAGAGTTTTTATAATCTAAAGCTACCATAAAAAAGAGGCAGCTACCATAAGAACGCATGTACATCTTCAAATCCGGCAACCATCTAGCACAACAACAACAACAGCCAATATTTGCACGCAATGTGCAGAAGCGTAGTATCAGTACAACCGACCCCATGTACTGAGTAAGTAACAAACCTAACCTTAGGTTGAAAGTAGTGACGAGCTTCCACCAATGCCGGGTCCAAAACCAATAGTCCACAACAGTCCATAACAACATAAAGCAAATAATACCATAAGTAACTCAGAGATAAAATGCATAGCCAAATCATGATTTCAAAAAGAATAGTTCCTTTCAAATCCATTAGTGAAAACTCAAATCTTTTGCCGGAGTTGCCAAAAATGTGAATAGTTTGAAAACAATAAATTTCTCCCAAAATCTTGTCAATAATAAATAAGATATTTCATTTTCCTTCTAGATAACCCGTGTAAAAACAAATGCATCACTATGCCTATCTCAAAAATTTGTGAAAAATAATAAATGATGTGATGTAGTACAGCATGAGGAA
The DNA here is from genome assembly GCF_000715075.1 of Nicotiana tabacum. Lineage (NCBI taxonomy): Eukaryota > Viridiplantae > Streptophyta > Magnoliopsida > Solanales > Solanaceae > Nicotiana > Nicotiana tabacum. The sequence goes on from NC_134092.1 coordinate 47,965,192, forward strand.
ATACATCTCTATGCCTGTATGTCATGTGTGCATGCCAATGCGATCCAACTTAATGATAAGATCATAAACAGTCCCTCGGGCTTACCTCACAATCACAACAGCCCTTCGGGCATACCTCACAATCACTCGTAAACAGCCCATCGGGCATACCTCACAATCAATCATGCCTCCCAGTCACTCATCACTCGGCACTCGCACTCAGTAGGTACCTGCGCTCACTGGAGGTGTGTACAGACTCCGGAGGGGCTCCTTCAGCCCAAGCGCTATAATCTGCATGGATAACTCACGTGCTGCGCGGACAACTCATGTGCCATAATATAAATATCTGGATCCGCATGGCCAACTCACGTGTTTCACGGCCAACTCACGTGCAGTAGTATAATATATGGATCCGCACGGCCAACTCACGTGCAATAGTATAATATATATAAAGCCAACATGGCCTACTGCGGTGTGCAACCCGATCCCAAAAATATCCTCACAATTAGGCCCTCGGCCTCCCTCAGTCATCAATCTCTCCAGTCTCTCTCTCATGGGCTCACAATGTCATGAGAATAACCCAAAATGATGATATGATGTATCAATAAATAACAACAGAGACTGTGATATGATATGCAATGAAATGAATATGACTGAGTATGAATTTTCAATTTAAAATAAATAATTCACAGTAATATGACCTCTCTGGGTCCCAATGATACTGGCACATAGCCTCAATATGATTTTTAATATGTTTTTCAGCTCAATTTCATTAACGCATAAAACCGCATGGAAAATGCCAAGATTATTCACTATAAAATTTCCACAGAAAATAATTATATCATAATTTCTATAGTGCACGCCCATACGCCCATCACCTAGCATGTGCATCATCTCCCAACAATTCACATAATACATATATTCAGTGTTCATACCCTCAGCTCCAATATTAGAAGAATTACCTACCTCGAACAAGCCAAATCCAATGTCGAGCAAGCTAAACAATGCTCCAGAAATCCCATTATGTGCATATCAGCTTCCGAACGGCTCAAATCTAGTCACAATTAATTTGATTCAGCCCAGAAAATTTATAGGAATTAATCCCATATAAAAATACTAATATTTTCCACAAAATTCGAAATTATGCCCCATAAATCGCCCGTGAGGCCCACATATCGGAACTAGACAAAAGTTATAAAATAATAACGCCCATCCAACCATGAGTGCAACCATACAAATTTTACCAATTCTGACATCAACTCGACCCTCAAATCTTCAATTGAAGTCTTTGAAGATTTCTACCATTTTCAACCCAATCTTTACCCATTTCAACTCAAGATTCTTTCCATAAACCTTATTGATACGTATAAATAATACTCTTACACCCAAGAATCATACTCTTAATCACCCATCATTACCCAAACTTGAAATTGAAGATTAGGGGTTAGAACCTTACATCTTTGATGAAGAACTTGAGGGATTTCTCGTTGGATTTCAAGGCTTGGACAAGAATTTGATGAACAAGACACTTCATCTACTTCTTCTCTCTAGAACACTCTCACTTCTCTCTAAAATCATCGGATAATTGTCCCAAATAAGCCCCAAAGCCTATTTATCAAAATGGGATCGGATTATGAAAATAGAAAAATTAACCCTCCGAAAGCAGGTCTGCGGTCGTATAATGGACCGCAGAATGGGTATGCATGTCACAAAATTAATCGCAAAATCGGTGCCCAGAACTGGGCTCTTCTGGTCCATTCGGCGACTAGTTTGCGGTCGCAGAAGTAGTTTTGCGATCGCATAACTATTTTGCGATCGCATAATTGGTCGCAGAATTGCATTTTTCTAGCCTTTGGTAATTTGGTCATAACTTCTTGTAGGAATGTCCAAATGACGAACGGTTTGAAGAGTTAGAAACTAGACTCAAATAGCTTTCATTTTAGTAATACACCATATAACACTTGGTGTCCTTAGAGTTATGATCATTTGAATTTAGGTCTTGTGCGAACTCACTTGACTTTAGTCTATTATGAAATTTCCAACTTCTACATTCGATGCCGAAACCTAACGAATCAAGTCTGATTGTCCTAAAATTTTGCACACAAGTCATAAATGACATAACAGACCTATTCCAATTTCCAGAATCGGATTCCGACCCCAATATCAAAAGTCAACTCCCCAATCAAACTTTCCAAAAATTCAACTTTCGCCATTTCAAGCCTAATTCTACTACGGTCTTCCAAATAATTTTTTGAACATGCTTTTAAGTCGAAAATCATCATACGGATCTATTGGAATAATCAAAACTCCATTCCAGGGTCGTTTACACATAAGTCGACATCCGGTCACTATATTAAATTAAGTTTTCAATTATAAGACTAGGTGTCTCATTTCACTCCGAAATTCTTCCGGACCCGAACCAACTAACCCGATAAGTCATAAATCAACTGTAAGGCATAAATTGAGAAGTAAATGGGGGAATAGGGTTATAATACTCAAAATGACCGGCCGGGTCGTTACATTCTCCCCCACTTAAACATACGTTCGTCCTCGAACGTGCCATGAGTTGTTTCCAAGCCACCACATCACTGCTCCATCTTACCACGCACATACTCGGGGTAATCCCACGCCACCCTATTCCTTGTAAATTGTATAGGCCTGACAACACAACATAATTAAAAATCATTACTACAACCTTAGCCCATAAAATTTGGAATTCAATTTCAAACATTCAGAATTCTTTTCAAGACCCGAAGCTCACATCTACACACTGTATAAGCCTGAACAAGCTGTATACAGCCATAACCATAATCCCAGATATAATCACATATTATACTACACAACTCGCATACTCGTAGCACCATTTCTGATCACAGTGACTACTCAAAACCAACCAAGTACTAGTATAAAACCCCAAATTCAATAGAACCTCATTCCAAAACCTTCGTACACTACCAATGATGAGAGAAATAATCAAAACCTCATAACCACTTATCAGATCAACTAGCCATGGAGCTCTCTCGCCCCAACCAGAACAATAATCCTCTCCTAAGCCGACTTTCAATATTATCCTCCCGAATATACCATAATCAAGCCTGATAGTACCCATTCTAGGTTTAATGACCTTATTTTACTAAACACAACTATTCCATAGACATGCCACACCAATATAACTCAGAGCCACACCCCGTGCCATCCGTGCACCAATACGCAACAATTTATATGTACCAGTTGAAAGAACTGCCCTGCCAGATTAATAAGTACTGCCACAACGAAACACTGAGAATTCATCATAAACCGTAGAACCATCACCCGATTCTAACACAAGGTTCATATCTTAACATAACTCCACTGTAATGCGTGACCCTATCCAAACGTTGGTCCATATTATATACCTCGAGTCACCCTGCTCAAAATCAATAAAGACTGAGAGACAAATGACAAAATAATGCCATACGAAACCTAAAAGAACATAACTATTACGCAATCGATCATGCATTCCCCAAATACTCATCTCGCTTGAATCCCGCCACGAGGCCCCCAATAGAACTGCACCATCTGTTCACATAACCAATGAACCACAACTCCTCGTAGCATAAAGGAGTAACTCACAGATCATTTCAGAACACGAATAAGTTCAACATCAACCGAAAGGCACATCACTCAACAATAGTAGTAGGGAGCCAACCAGTCAGACTCGGTATAGAATAAACATCCTAATTGAGCCTACCAATGGACCCCAAATCAACTCTGGTCACCCATAAATAGATAAATAATCCTCTGAAATCCATCAATGACTGAATTATAACACATACTATCATCTGGCTAGCTTCGGCCATGACTTCACAGTTCACAACCATGAAACAATCTGCTCTTGAGGACTCCCAGTCTCCAAATCCCTAGAACACGCGAACCACCATTTATGGTCCCATCTCCACCGCCCGAATGTCTAACACATTTCTCATACACGATTATCCCACGAGGAATACTTCTCCCATTCTTTCGTGCCACATAGCAGCGTCTTAAAATCAGCAGTCAATCAACCAGGAGAGTGCCACAATACCTATGAAATATCCATAATTCAAAACATAGTGCGCCCTTTTGAAATGTATACTATACTCACGCAATACCAAATAGTTATAGCATTCATATAAACATCAAAACTATTCATGCCCTCTAAGAATTTATGACCTCCCTTTCAAAGCTAAATCGTGACCTTGCACATGCCAACCTTAATCCTACATAACACACCACATCTATCATGTCATCAGTTGAAAAATACAAGAACCTCATAATCATTCTGAGTCTCAAGTAGAATACGTATCGGATCAGCCAAAAGCCTTCCATTTGATTCCATCCGGTAGAAAATCACAATACTCAACATGCTCCTCAGGCCGGTAGGAAAATACCCATCTCAAACCGTGGTAGAAAGACTCGAGAATGCTTTGGAATATATTTGCACATAATCAAGCCATCAGAGTTGAATCTCCCTAGATCAACCAAGCCACGTAGGTCGCCAAACCCAGGTGTATTTCCACAAAGCACCTGTAGAAATCCCCACATTATAAGCACCCAAAGAACCGATCATATCCGTTATTATACTGATCCAACCTACTACCCAGTTGTTTTATTTTCTCCGAGTTTCTTCCGAATTTGTCTTCAGATCGATACTTCTCCTTACTAAAACACCACAATCTTTAGCCACAGCTCACCCCACAAACCTAGCATAGAACCACAATGCCCTACGACCCATTAGCAACTGTATTCTTCTTAAGCACCTTCAAAAATACCACAACTATAACACTCACTCTGATAATACCTTATGTGAATTTGAAATTGTTCTTCTTACCTTCCATATACTAAATGTAGAATCCATAGTCATACAGAATTTTTGCAAGTCTAGGAACCACCAAACATAAATCTCAGATTTTACCCATACACAAGTCCGGAGAATTTCTCAATTGCTATATATAAACTTCGAACCTATTGGAACTTTCTCGAGAGTTACACCCTTTGTTCCAATCCAAATTACACCGCCCAAATGGGCCAAAAGACACGTGCCCCATTAGCACAACAATACTCAAAGAAGTAACTCTACTTTAACACCACCTATCAAATTCATACTCCGTGCGCACTACATCATTCACAATAATAACTCACTCATCCCACAATTTTTCATATACTCATACGTGTAATATAATCCGTAACCAGGAATTTCCTTATTTGAGTCATCCTCGATCTCAACTTTTGCAAGTTGTAACTAACCAAAACTAAACCTTTACATATAACCATGAAATTGAATTATCAATAGCAGGCTCCCCCATTTGGCTCAAAGCCATAGATTTATACACTCCATAACTCACAATACCCATACTTTATTACTGTCATAATACTGCAGTCAGTACAACAAAAATTCTTTTCAAGCTCATGCAACACCAACCATAAAATACCTCAATCGCCCCCTAAGTTCGCATTTATTCTCTTAACACTCAAGTCAATTTTCTCAATCAGATTCAAATTCATATCTCAACACATACGCCCTGCTGGTAGCAAATAAACTCTCCATTCATATTATAAGGAACACACCTACGTAGATTACTCCGCATAGGATAGCCCACCTGCTCAGCCTCAAATTGGTATCTTGTTATACCCTTTCGTAGCCACAATTACTATGAAATCACTTAATCTTTCTGAGTCCAAACTCATTAACCAGACACGAGAATTTAATTTGCCCCAAAATTTAACAACTTGAAAGATCTTTCAAAACATTCACACTCAAGATTGTACGTCACATCAAAACGAAAATAAAGCACCCAATGGACTTCCTTTACATTTCAAGGAAACACTTCTCGTCATATTCAAATCGTCTTAACATATCCCGCGGTCACATCATACCCATCACACAACCATTCCACCGCTCATCGAGCCACAAATTCCACTCGTAGGGTCATTACCGGACATATGAGTCCAATTGTACAAGTTACAACTGAAGCTACCGAGCTTAAGCTGTGGTCTAACCATGTCCTCAAGTCCTCCAGACTGTCCCATCACCAAAACACAGAATACTCACCTCGAACCTCGTCCATGGAATCACAAGCTAGCGATACACAGCTGATACTGAGCGCTCATGTATGCATACGAATGCGTGGAAGGAATTCAAAGAGTTATGTCTCAAGCTGGATCAATCACGCACGATAAGGAAAGAAAGATGGGAAGTATATATCCTAAATGTCCTGTAGCCTCTCGAAGATAAGTATGGACGTCATCATACTGATCCGCAAGACTCTACTAGACACTTGCTCATGACTTGTAGAACCTATGAACCTAGAGCTCTAATACCACCTTGTCACGACCCAAAATCCAACTAGTCGTGATGGCACCTAACCTCACCCGCTAGGTAAGCCAAATAACACAATCTGATTCAATTAATAATTAACTGACTATAATACACTCCCCAAGGACTGGTAGTACAAATCATGAGCTTCTAAGAATAGAATTTACAAAGCTGATATGAAGTAAATACATCTTCTGTCTGAAAAGTACATAAACAGAGTTTTTATAATCTAAAGCTACCATAAAAAAGAGGCAGCTACTATAAGAGCGCATGTACATCTTCAAATCCGGCAACCATCGAGCACAGCAACAACATCAGCCAATATTTGCACGCAATGTGCAGAAGTATAGTATCAGTACAACCGACCCCATCTACTGAGTAAGTAACAAACCTAACCTTAGGTTGAAAGTAGTGACGAGCTTCCACCAAGGTCGGGTCCAAAACCAATAGTCCACAACAATCCATAACAACATAAAGCAAATAATACCAGAAGTAACTTAGAGATAAAATGCACATCCAGATCATGATTTCAAAAATAATAGTTCCTCCTTTCAAATCCATTAGTGAAAACTCAAATCTTTTGCCGGAGTTGCCAAAAATGTGAATAGTTTGAAAACAATAAATTTCTCCCAAAATCTTGTCAATAATAAATAAGATATTTCATTTTCCTTCTGGATAACCCGTGTAAAAACAAATGCATCACTATGCCCATCTGTCAAAAATGTGTGAAAAATAATGAATGATGTGATGCAGTACAGCATGAGGAAATACATCTATATGCATGTATGTCATGTGTGCATGCCAATGCGATGCAACTCAATAATAAGATCATAAACAGTCCCTCGGGCTTACCTCACAATCACTGGTAAACAGCCCCTCGGGCATACCTCACAATCATTCATAAACAGCCCATCAGGCATACCTCACAATCACTCTTGCCTCCCAGTCACTCATCACTCGGCACTCGCACTCAGTAGGTACCTGTGCTCACTGGGGTGTGTACAGACTCCGGAGGGGCTCCTTCAGCCCAAGCATTATAATTTGCACGGACAACTCACGTGCCATAATATATGGATCTGCACGGCCAACTCACTTGCAATAGTATAATATATAGATCCGCACGGCTAACTCACGTGCAATAGTATAATATATATAAAGCCAACATGGCCTGCTGCGGCGTGCAGCCCGATACCAAAAATATCCTCACAATCAGGCCCTCGGCCTCCCTCAGTCATCAATCTCTCCAGTCTCTCTCTCATTGGCTCACAATGTCATGAGAATAGCCAACATGATGATATGATGTATCAATAAATAACAACAGAGACTGAGATATGATATACAATGAAATGAATATGATTGAGTATGAATTTTCAATTTAAAAAAAATAATTCACAATAATATGACCTCTGTGGGTCCCAATGATATTGGCACATAGCTCAACATGATTTTTAATATGTTTTTCAGCTCAATTTCATTAACACATAAAACCGCATGAAAAATGCAAAGATTATTCACTACAAAATTTCCACATAAACAATTATATCATAATTTCTATAGTGCACGCCCATACGCCCGTCACCTAGCATGTGCGTCACCTCCCAACAATTCACATAATACATATATTCAGGGCTCCTACCCTCAGCTCTAAGATTAGAAGAGTTACTTACCTCGAACAAGCCAAATCCAATACCGAACAAGCTAAACAATGCTCCAGAAATCCCATTTTGTGCATATCAACTTCCAAATGGCTCAAATCTAGTCACAATTAATTTGATTCAGCCCATAAAATTTATAGAAATTAATCCCATATCAAAATACTAATATTTTCCACAAAATCCGAAATTACGCCCCAAAAATCGCCCGTGGGGACCACATCTCGAAACTCGACAAAAGTTATAAAATATTAACGCCCATCCAACCACGAGTCCAATCATAAAAATTTTACCAAATTCTGACATCAACTCGACCCTCAAATCTTCAATTGAAGTCTTTGAAGATTTCTACCATTTTCAACCCAATCTTTACCCATTTCAACTCAAGACTCTTTCCATAAACCTTATCGATACGTATAAATAATATTCTTACACCCAAGAATCATACTCTTAATCAGCCATCATTACCCAAACTCAAAATTGAAGATTAGAGGTTAGAACCTTACCTCTTTGATGAAGAACTTGAGGGATTTCTCGTTCGATTTCAAGGCTTGGACAAGAATGTGATCAACAAGACACTTCATCTACTTTCTCTTTCTAGAACACTCTCACTTCTCTCTAATATCATCGGATAATTGTCCCAAAATAAGCCCCAAAGCCTATTTATAAAAATGGGGTCGGGTTATGAAAATAGAAAAATTAACCCTCCGAAAGCAGGTTTGCGGTCGCATAATGGACCGCAGAATGGGTATGCGGGCCACAAAATGGATCGCAAAATCGGTGCCCAGAACTGGGCTCTTCTGGTCCATTCTTCGACCAGTTTGCGGTCGCAGAAGCAGTTTTGCGATCGCACAACTGATTTGCGATCGCATAATTGGTCGCATAATTTCCTTTTTCCAGCCTTTGGTAATTTGGTCATAACTTCTTGTAGGAATGTCCAAATGACAAACGGTTTGAAGAGTTAGAAACTAGACTCAAAGAGATTTCATTTGATAGGTAATACACCATATAACACTTCATGTCCTTAGAGTTATGATCATTTGAAGTTAAGTCTTGTGCGAACTCACTTGACTTTAGTCTATTATAAAATTTTCAACTTCTACATTCGATGTCGAAACCTAATGAATCAAGTCCGATTGACCTCAAATTTTGCACACAAGTCATAAAAGATACGAGTCCAACCACACCAAAATCATCCAATTCCGACCTCAACTAGGCCGTCAAATCATCATTTTATATTTTAGAACATTTTAAAAAAATCCCCAATTTCTCCAAGTTAAATCACTAATTAAATGATAAAAACAATGATGGAATCATGAATAATAATCAAATCAAAGTAAAAAAACAGTTACCCTAATCAAAATGGTGAAAATTCACTCCAAAATCGCCTAAAACCGAGCTCTACAGTTCAAGATGTGACAAAAACAACCCAACCCTCGATATATATGCAATATGCCAGGGTTTTTCGCATTTGCATACAAAATAACATTGCAAACAAAACCCCGCATCTGCGTCTCAACTCATCAAGACTAGGGACCGCACCTGCGCAAAAGCTATCGCACCTGCGACTCCGTAGAAATGCCAAAACAACTACAGAAGCAGACATTTCGCATCTACGATCCATAATCCCGCAGATTCGACCATTGCACCTGCGATCCTTCACCCGCAAAAGCAAATCTCCCTCCTATGTGACAACATCATAGAAGAGACACAAAATCACACAGAAGCAGATCCGAATCTGTGCTCCAAAATGCGCAGATGCGAAACACGATAACCACACCTCCTTAACAACTTGTAAATGACCTGAAACTCGTCCGAAAAACACACCCAAGGCCCCCGGGACCCCGCCCGAACATACCAACAAGCTCCATATCATAACGCGGACCTATTCGAGACCTCAAATCACACCATACAACATCAAAACTATGAATCACACCTCAATCTAAGCCTAATGAACTTCCAACTTCTATAACTCGCACTGAATCATATCAAATCAACTCGGAATGACCTCAAAGTTTACATGCATGTCCAAAATGACACAACGGACCTATACTAACTCCAAAAATCACAATATGAACCTGATATCAACAAAGTTAACTCCCGGCCAAGCCTCTCAATCTTCCAAACCTTAAACTTTCTAACTTTCGCCAAAAAATATCAAATCAACCTACGGACCTCTAAATCCCAATTCAGACATACGCTCAAGTCCAAAATCACCATACGAAGATATTGGAATGATCAAAATACTATTCCGAAGTCGTTTAGACAGAAGTCATATTACGATCAACTCTTACTACTTAAGATTCTAAAATGAGAATCATCCTTCCATATCAACCCCGAAACGCGCAAAAACCAAAACCGAACATACACGCAAGTCATAATACATAATATGAAGTTTCTCAAGACCTTAAACCGCCGAACAGAATGCTAAGGCTCAAAATGATCGTCTGAGTCGTTACATTCTCCCCCTCTTAAATAAATATTTGTCCTCGAATGTGCCAAGAATTATTCCGAAGTCATCAAATCACTAAATGAAATCACCATACACATACTCACGGGCGATCCCATGTCACCCCAATCTACATAAACTTGACAACACCATCACAACTGAAGAATATTCCTTCCACCCACATTGATAAGCCTAAGAACTAAATTTCAACATCCGATCAACCCCCCCCCCCCCCAAGACCCGATTCCCAGACATACACCATGTATCAACCTCAACCAACAGCAACGAACCATAAGTGTGCTCACACGGTATAACAACACGACGCAACACATCACACATACGCCCATAGCAACAACTCTAACAACAATAGCTGCACATAATCAAGCCCAGCACCGGTAATCAACATCGTATCAACTAGAAACTTGTCCCAAACCTTCCCAACACTTCTAATGATGCAAGAAACATGAAGATTTTCATGCCCCGAACTTGGGGAGGCGTGACTGGCACCTGGTGCCATACTAGCCTAAGCGAACCACTCTGTAACTTTTGTTTTTGTAACTATCATGAGCCAACATAGCCATAACTTGTAATGTATAACTATACGTGAGCAAACACTGTATCAATGAACCATTGTTCTTAAAACATGAATACATATGGGCCGTCAAGGCCTCTGACATACTGTACAAAATGAACCTATGTCTACAAAGCCTCTAAGCTTATTCGACATCAAATGGGACAGGGTACCGGTCTACCTATAAAACTGTAGCAAGACTCTAACACGATGACTTTTAGACTCGGCTGCACTTCGAATGAGGTGGACTCTTATCGATCCTTCGCGAAATGCTGACCTCATCTACTATGAGGGCTTGTCAAACTAATTATTTATACATGCAGACATTAATTAAAGATATATAACAACCAACCTGAATCTCTGAAGTGCAACCGTATATGCATACTTAGAATACTTACGTATATAATACTTCTCTTTGAGACTATTATCCATATTTTATGATGCATGACTGCCCAACTGATCAGTGATAATTGCCCGACCGGCCGTCGCATTGTGGTAAATACATGACTGCACGACCGGCCGTAGCTCGATTGTAAATGTGTAACTGCCTAACTGGCTGTAGATCGGTGGTAAATGCATGACTGCCTGACCGGCCGTAACTCGGTGGTAAATGTGTAACTGCCCAACCGGCCATAGCACGATGGTAAATAAATATGCATGTCTGCCTAACCGGCCGTAGCACGGTGGTAAATGCATGAAGATGCATGTATCACTATATTATAAATACTAACATCTTTATCATATACCTCAATAGTGACTTAGGAACGTACTTAGACATACTTTGTATTACATTTCATAGGAATGAGTAACGTAGATATCCTTAACTACTAAGAGTAGAACCATTTATGGAATAATATTATGCTTACGTATCATTACTTGAATCATGCCAAAAGAAGAAAGGATTAGCCTTAACATACCTGAGCCGATTTTTTTGACAACCCTCTAACACATGTCAGTTGCGACAAATCACGTAACGACGGATCGAAGTAGGAAAAAACCCGTATGATATTCTTGATATCATAGCACGTTATTTCTTATCCGACTAATATTCACTCCATTGAAAGATAACGATTGCATTAAACCTGTTAATCAGTACCAACGTTGCTGGTCTAACTCTAAACTGGCAAGCATGCCATAACTTATTCCTACTCTTCAAGTTATATTACCACTAAGAAACCAAACCAAGGTGTTTGCTCTACCGGCTGAATAATTTGTCAATTTTTAAGATTTTCCGCCATGCAAAAGATTAAGAGCTTAGGTTTTAAAGCTTCTCAAGGTAGTACAGTAGAAAAGTTCCTCCAGTTGTAAAGAGAAAATGTTCTACTAGTGCTAACTGTGCAGACAAGTGCTTAGGCGTTCTTGTATGCCAGCTAATTTATTAACAAGCTTTCCTACGTTTTGAGGTTTATCCCAAGAACATTTCACGTGTAAACAAGGCACCTTATGTGTTATGAATCATCATGCATATTGGTGCTACCTTGGCCTAGCTAAATGCCATGTGGCAGCCCATAAAATCTTTATCCACTTAATCTTATTTAATACCATAATTATCCCCACAATTAATCAATTAACCATATAATTAAGAATTATCTCAAATTACTTAAAATACTACTCACTTTTAACATACTTTATACATCTTACTATCACGGTCATGTGGTACCATATAAAATCAATACATACACTATTATTTCATTAAATCATCCATGTAAAAAGATATATATTTTCTCAACTTCTAATTTTCCTAATCTCATATAAAGAGTAGTAATTTTCGTACGCTTAATTCTTAAAATGGTAAAAATATAACCTTCTTTTATTGGGAAAAAAATAATTTCTATCTTTACAATAAAAAAATCTTATAAACTTTCTCCTATTATGTGCATAATTTAAAGCATGTTCGAAAGTAGTAATGTTAATAACTATACAAAGTCATATTTTTCAAACCTTTTTTTTAAAGAAAATATTCCACTCAAAATACCATATCAAATGTATATAACGGTATCAAGGTTGTTAAACTTACGGGGTCTTACAATAACATAGTCACAAATCCTTTATAACCTCATGAATGGTCTTAATCACTTCAAGCTCATATGGATTACTACGACTCATCCTAACATTAAAGTACGGGATGTAACATACTCCCCCCTTTAAATCATTCGTCCTCGAATGTTAACTCTTAGAGATTTACAAAATTTTCACTAGGGTCTCCTCTGTAAACTAAACTAAAACCCAAACTATATCTGAAGTATCGACTATTCACAACTTTCTGCACTTGAATATCTCGTATCTTCTTCACATTTACCTTACTTACCTTTCAATCTCGCATCGTATCTTCTGTTTCATTCACAATCTCCCTTCAACATAGCTGAAAATTATGCCGTAAAGCTCTACTGTAATACTTGCACCTCTGGTGCATACAAATCTGGTGAAAGCTTCATACTGACTTCTTACGACTCAGCTCTATGGCACGATCTGGAAACAAAAGAAGGGTAATATTTTTTAAATGCCTATAGCCTCTTAATTATAAATGTGGCACGTAACACACCCATAAGTGAGACTCTACTAGGCACGGCTTTGTAAACTCCGGACACGACCTGCTCTGATACTACTTTATCACGCCCCAAACCTGGGGAGGCGTGGCTGGAACCCGGAGCCGTACTGGCCCGAGCGAACCACTCCGTAACTTTTTTTTTCTAACTATCATGGGCCAACATGGTCACAACTCGCAATGTATAACTATAAGTGAGCAAACACTGTATCAATGAACCATCGTTTTTAAAATATAAATACATATGGGCCGTCAAGGCCTCTGACATACTGTACAAAATGAACCTCTGTCTACAAAGCCTCTAAGATTATTCGACATCAAATGGGACAGGATACCAGCCTACCTATAAGTTTATGGTAAAACTCTAACACGATGACTTTTAGACTCGGTTACACTTCGAATGAGGTGGAGTCTTACCGATCCTCCGCTGAATGCTGACCTCGTCTACTATGAGGTGCCACCGTATATGCATACTTATTATACTTATGTATATAATGCTTATGTTTGAGACTATTATCCATATTGTGTGATGCATGACTGCCCAACTGATAAGTGGTAACTGCCTGACCGGTCGTAGCGCGGTGGTAAATACATGACTGTCCGACCAGCCGTAGCTTGGTGGTAAATGTATAACTGCCCAACCGGCCAAAGATCAGAGGTAAGTGCATGACTGCCCGACCGGCCGTAGCTCGGTGGTAAATGTATAACTGCCCGACCGGCCGTAGCACGGTGATAAATAAATATGCATGTCTGTCTAACCAGCCATAGCATGGTGGTAAATGCATGAAGATGCATGTATCACTATATTATAAACACTAAAATCTTTATCATATACCTCAATAGTGCATTAGGAATGTACTTAGATATACTTTATATTACATTTCATAAGAATGAATAACATAGACATCCTTAACTACTAAGAGTAGAACCATTTATGGAATAATATTACGTTTACGTATCATTACTTGGAGTGCTTGTCAAACTGATTAACTATACCTGCAAACATAAATGTAGCATCCCCAACAAAAGGACGTTAGTACGAATAATGTACTAAGTATGTAAGGCAAAACTGAAACATATCCATAAGTCAACATTAATTAAAGAGATATAAGCATCAACCTGAATCTCTGAAGTGCCACCGTATATGCTTACTTAGTATACATATATATATAATGCTTCTCTTTGAGACTATTATCCATATTGTATGATGCATAACTGCCCAACTGATCAGTGGTAACTACCCGACCGGCCGTAGCACGGTGGTAAATGTATGACTGCCCGACCGGCCGTAGCTCGATGTTAAATGTGTAACTGCCCAACCAGCCGAAGCTCGGTGGTAAATGCATGACTGCCCGACTGGCCGTAGCTCGGTGGTAAATGTGTAACTGCCCAACCGGCCGAAAGACGGTGGTAAATGAATATGCATGCCTTCCCAACCGGCCGCAGCACGGTGGTAAATGCATGAAGATGCATGTATCACTATATTATAAACACTAACATCTTTATCATATACCTCAATAGTGACTTAGGAACGTATTTAGACATACTTTGTATTACATTTCATAGGAATGAATAATATAGACATCCTTAACTACTAAGAGTAGAACCATTTATGGAATAATATTATGTTTACGTATCATTACTTGGATTATGCCAAAAGAAGAAAGGATTAGCCTTAACATACCTGAGCCGATTCTCTTGATAATTCCTCTAACATATGTCAGTTGCGACAAATCACATAACGGCGAATCGAAATAGGGAAAAACCTGTATGATATTCTTGATATCATAGCACGTTATTTCTTATCCTCCTAATATTCACTCCATTGAAAGATATCGATTGCAATAAACATGTTAATCAGTACCAACATTGCTGGTCTAACTCTAAACTAGCAAGCATGCCATAACTTATTCCTATTCTCCAAGTTATATTACCACTAAAGAAACCAAACCTGCTGAAACATTTGTGATGTTTTAAGATTTTTCGCCATGCAAAATATTGAGAGCGTAGATTTTAAAGCTTCTTAAGGTAGTACAGTAGAAAATATCCTCCAGTTGTAAAGAGCAAATGTTGCACTGGAACTGACTTTGCAGACAAGTGCTTATGTTTCTTGTATGCTAGCTAATTTATTAACAAGCTTTGCTGCCTTTTGAGGTTTATCCAAAGAACATTTCACGTGTAAATAAGGCACCTTATGTGTTATGACTCATCATGCATATTAGTGCCACCTTGGCCTAGCTTAATGCCATGTAGCAGCCCATAAAATTTTTATCCACTTAATCTTATTTAATACCATAATTATCCACATAATTAAGAATTATCTCAAATTACTTAAAATACTACTCACTTTTAACATACTTTATACATCTTACTATCACGGTCATGTGGTACCATATAAAATCAATACATACACTATTATTTCATTAAAACATCCATTTAAAATACATATATTTTCTCAACTTCTAATTTTCCTAATCTCGTATAAAGAGTACAAATTTTCTTAATCTTAATTCTTAAAATTATAAAAAGATAACCTTCTTTTCTTGTTAAAAAAATAATTTATATCTTTACAATAAAGAAAATCTCATAAACTTTCTCGTATTATGTGTATAATTTAAAGCATGTTCGAAAGTAGTAATATTAATAACTATACAAAATCATATTTTTCAAACCCTTTTTTTTTTTACAAAAATTTTGCACTCAAAATACCATATCAAATGTATATAACAGTATCAAAGTTGTTAAACTTACGGGGTCTTACAATAACATAGTCACAAATCCTTTATAACCTCGTGAATGGTCTTAATCCCTTCAAACTCATATGGATTACTACGACTCATCCTAATATTAAAGTACGGGATGTAACATCCTCCCCCACTTTAAAACATTCGTCCTCGAATGTTAACTCTTAGAGATTTATAAAATTTTTACTAGGGTCTCCTCTGTAAACTAAACTAAAACCCGAACTATATCTGAAGTCTCGACTATTCACAACCTTCTGTACTTGAATATCTCGTATCTTCTTCACCTTTACCTTACTTACCTTTCAATCTCGCATCGTATCTTATATTTCTTTTATAATCTCCCTTTGACATAGGTGGAAATTACGTCGTAAAGCTCTACTGTAATACCTGCACCTCTGGTGCATACAAATCTAGCGAAAGCTTCATACTGGCTTCTTACGATTTAGCTCTATGGCACGATCTGGAAACAAAAGAAGGGTAACATTTCCTAAATGCTCTATAGCCTCTCAATTATAAATGTGGTGCGCAACAAACCTATAAGTGAGACTCTACTAGGCACGATCTGGAAATAAAAGAAGGGTAACATTTCCTAAATGCTCTATAGCCTCTCAATTATAAATGTGGTGCGCAACAAACCCATAAGTGAGACTCTACTAGGCACGACTTTGTAGATTCCCTAGGACACGACCTGCTCTGATACCACTTTGTCACGTCCCAAACCTGGGGAGGTGTGGCTGCAGCCGGTGCCGTACTCGCCCGAGAGAACCACTCTGTAACTTTTTCTTTTTGTAACTATCATGGGCGAATATGGCCACAACTCGTAATGTATAACTATGAGCAAACACTATATTAATGAACCATCATTATTAAAATATGAATACATATGGGCCTCAAGGCCTCTAACATACTGTACAAAATGAACCTCTGTCTACAAAGCCTCTAAGATTATTCGACATCAAATGAGACAGGGTACCGACCTACCCATAAGTCTGTAGCAAAACTCTAACACGATGACTTTTAGACTCGGCTGCACTTCGAATGAGGTGGAGTCTTACCGATCCTTCGCTGAATATTGACCTCGTTTACTATGAGGGCTTGTCAAACTGATTATCTATACCTGAAGGCATGAATGCATCATCCCCAACAAAAGGACGTCAGTACGAATAATGTACTGAGTATGTAAGGCAGAACTGAAACATATCCATAAGTCAACATTAATTAAAGAGATATAAGAATCAACCTGAATCTCTGAAGTGCCACCGTATATGCATACTTAGTATACTTATATATATAATGCTTCTCTTTGAGACTATTATCCATATCGTATGATGCATGACTGCCCAACTAATCAGTGGTAACCGCCCGACCGGCCGTAACGCGATGGTAAATGCATGACTGCCCGACCAGCCGTAGCTCGATGGTAAATGTGTAATTGCCCAATCGGCCGTAGCTCGGTGGTAAATGCATGACTGCCCGACCGGCCGTATCTTGGTGGTAAATGTATAACTGTCCAACCGGCCGTAGCATGGTGGTAAATGAATATGCATGTCTGCCCAACCGGCCGTAGCACGGTGGTAAATGCATGAAGATGCATGTATCACTAAATTATAAACACTAACATCTTTATCATATACCTCAATAGTGACTTAGGAACGTACTTAGACATACTTTGTATTATATTTCATAGGAATTAATAACGTAGACATCCTTAACTACTAAGAGTAGAATCATTTATGGAATAATATTATGCTTACGTATCATTACTTGGATCATGCCAAAAGAAGAAAAGATTCGCCTTAACATACCTGAGCCGATTCTCTTGACAATCCCTCTAACACATGTCAGTTACGACAAATCACATAACGGCGGATCGAAGTAGGGAAAAACCCGTATGATATTCTTGATATCATAGCATGTTATTTCTTATCCGCCTAATATTCACTCCATTGAAAGATATCGATTGCATTAAACATGTTAATTAGTACCAACATTGCTGGTCTAACTCTAAACTGGCAAGCATGCCATAACTTATTCCTATTCTCTAAGTTATATTACCACTAAAGAAACCAAACCAAGGTGTTTGCTCTACTGGCTGAAAACATTTGTGATGTTTTAAGATTTTTCGCCATGCAAAATATTGAGAGCGTAGATTTTAAAGCTTCTTAAGGTAGTACAGTATCCTCCAGTTGTAAAGGGCAAATGTTCTACTGGTGCTGACTTTGCAGACAAGTGCTTAGGTGTTCTTGTATGCTAGCTAATTTATTAACAAGCTTCGCTTCGTTTTGAGGTTTATCCAAAGAACATTTCATGTGTAAACAAGGCACCTTATGTGTTATGACTCATCATGCACATTGGTTCCACCTTGGCCTAGCTTAATGCCATGTAGCAGCCCATAAAATCTATATCCACTTAATCCTATTTAATACCATAATTATCCCCACAATTAATCAATTATCCACATAAATAATAATTATCTCAAATTACTTAAAATACTACTCACTTTGAACATACTTTATACATCTTACTATCATGGTCATGTGGTACCATATAAAATCAATACATACACTATTATTTCATTAAAACATCCATGTAAAAATACATATATTTTTTCAACTTCTAATTTTCCTAATCTCATATAAAGAGTACAAATTTTCGTACGTTTAATTCTTAAAATAGTAAAAAGATAACCTTCTTTTCTTGTGAAAAAAATAATTTCTATCTTTACAATAAAGAAAATCTCATAAACTTTCTCATATTATGTGTATAATTTAAAGCATGTTAGAAAGTAGTAATATTAATAACTATACAAAATCATATTATTCAAACCCTTTTTTTGTTTTTACAAAAATGTTCCACTCAAAATACCATATCAAATTTATATAACGGTATCAAGGTTGTTAAACTTACGGGGTTTTACAATAACATAGTCACAAATCCTTTATAACCTCGTGAATGGTCTTAATCCCTTCAAGCTCATATGAATTACTACGACTCATCCTAATATTAAAGTATGGGATGTAACAAAGATCTCATAACCACTCACCCAATCAACAAAGCACACACAACGCCACCTGGGCACATACCTCGCAAGCTAAACCCAATAAGCACAAATTGAATATGGCTTAATATGGAAGGAGAAACACATGAGAGAACTATCGAACAATTCTAGCAGAGCTCTCAGCCTATGATTTCAGCACCAACATCTACTCCACCCGCACAACCAGCTAAGAGTGGGCCACAGTCAGCATGAGGTCACTCCAGAGGGGGAGGTCGTTCAGATGGTGATCAGGCCCATTTCTACGCATTTCCAGCCAGTCTAGAGGCAGTTGCTTCCGATTCCGTAATCACGGGTATTGTTTTAGTGTGCCACAGGGAGGTTTCAGTACTATTTGAAACTGGTTCCACTTATTCATATGTGCCATCATACTTTTTTCAATATTTGGATATGCCCCGTGATTGTTTAGTTATGCTTGTTCATGTATCTATACCAGTAGGTAATTCTTGTAAGGCCCCGTAAAATTTCGCCCAGAAATTTAAGGTTTCGTGGTGCCGAGGTAGGATTATGAGTTTGAGGATTTTAGGAATTCTTCACGGCGAGCTTGCTCGCCGCGGTACAGACTTTTTGATTTGAAAAATGCATTGAGGTGTTAGTGGAAATTTTTTGCTGAAGGGCCAATTATGCGGTCAGATTCGCGACCGCAGATCCATTATGCGGGCCGCATACCCGTCACAGAGTTGAACAGAAAAAAGGTTGAATTTTGAGTGTTGCTTCGCGGTCCATTATGCGATTGCATACCTGTTTTGCGGTCCGCACTTCTGTCGCAGAGTTAGCATGAGGAATTTCATTGGGTGATTCTGCGGTCCACTCTGCGGCCGCATAAGTGGTGTGCAGAGCGCAGACCTGTCGTAGACCGGTCCTGATCAGCCTAGTTCTTGGCATCATTTTTCTCGGCCAATTTTGCGGGCCGCATATCTATTATGCGGTCCATTCTGCGACCGCGGACCTAAGTTCGTAGGGTCCATTTCCCTATTTTTACAACCCGACTCCATTTTGATAAATAGCCTTAGGGGCTCATTTTGAAGCAAATGTCTGATGACTTTAGAGAGAGGTACGAATATTTTAGAGAGAGAGAAGGAGGAAACCTAGCATTCTAATCACCCATACTTGCACCAATCTTCAAGAATCAAGGAAGCCAATCACTAGATTATCATCTATCCGGGTAAGTCCTACTCCTAAGCCTTCATGCAAGAGGTTATGAGTTCAATTATATTGTGGGGGTTGGAACTAGGCCATGCATGTGACAATAGGTTGAAGTATGTGGGATTAATGAACCATTTTGGTTAGTTTCTTGTTGAAATTGGTTGACGGAGGAAGGGATTACCATTGTAGAGCTTTATAGTCTATTTTGCATACTAGGTGTTTGACAAAATTCCTAAGAGAGTTACACAATGAGAATCCTTTTATTTATTATCCGATTTTTGCTATCTTCTTTTAGATTATTATTGCTAGAAGTGTTGGGACATTGTAGTAATTAAGGAAAGCTCAAACAAGGTATGTTGGCTAAACTACTCTCTTAGAATTGAATTCTATGATGTTCCCGTAAGTTTCAAGTATGGTTGGCTCATGTTCCTTATTCCCATGTTCCGAGTTGTTCCCAATAAATTCAGTTGTCCCGAGTAAGCAAGTGTCGAGAATTATGTATTCAAAATGTATTCTGAATGTTCCTATCACATTATGTTATCCTTCGAAAATGTGTTCAAGAATGATATGTGTATTAAATTATTATAGATTGAGTCGTGTTTCAAATGAAAGTCCATTATGCTTAACTTGGAAAGAATACTTCATGCGTCTAAAACTCCAATTACTTATATGTATACCTAAAGTCTTGATTTGAAATGCCTTGTTGTTTATAATCTATAAGGATGTTTGAAAGTGAAAGAAGTGGGTTAGAGATATAAAGTATGGCCAACGTACCAAGAATGAATGTTATACTTGTGGCCAATGGTGTCGATGCAACGAATTGATGTGGGAAAGGTTATGAATCGAGCTTTGATTTAACCGTTCCAAATTGACTTCGAAAATAGAATTGCCTAAAAGCTTATGTACCCAAGTCATGCCCAAATGTGGCTGTTTTAACTGATGCTATGCTTTATAAGTACTTCCAATGTGTTTTGAGCTCTTATATCTTCATGAGTTGAAATTGTGTATTGCCCTTTTTGGGAAAAAGTATTTCAAGAATAAGTGTTGTATCACTCTTTTATGATTTTAACTCGTGTTTCAATTGCTAGTCATTTTTGCTCCATTTTTTCGAAAGGAATTTATTGTGTTCAAAGCTTTTATTATCAATGAACCTAAAGTTGTGATTACACCTCCATCCGCATATATTGGGGTGAGGCGGCAGGGCCGCTTTTTGTAAAGATTGTAGTATTGTGATACACCTCCACCCGCATATATTGGGGTGAGGCGGCAGGGCTGCTTTGTGTAAAGATTATGGTAATGTGATTACACCTACACCCGCATACATTGGGGTGACGCGGTAGGGCCGCTTCATGTAGAGATTGTGGTATTGTGATACACCTCCACCTGTATATATTGGGGTGAGACGGTAGGGCCGCTTTGTGTAAAGATTGTGGTAATGTGATTACACCTCCACCGGCATACATTGGGGTGAGGCGACAAGGCCTCTTTGTGTAGAGATTGTGCTGTTGTGAATGTGATTTGGTTGTCTCTAGTGAGACGGCTGAGCTGATCGGGCTGAGATCGAACTGGGTGCTAAAAATAAAACATGATGGTCTATCGGATATCGGTGCTAATGATCTCCCAACCAAAAATATATATTATATCTGTATTTTGAAGATTGTTATGTTTTAAAACTTGGCATTTCGATATTGTTGATTGTTACTTATTGTTTTCATAATTTTTCTGTAAGGCCCCGTAAAATTTTACCTAAAACCCGAGGTTTTGCGGTGCTGAAGTAGACTTATGTGTTGATGATTGTAGGGATTCATGGAAGTTGAAGAGTGAGTTGGGGAGTTGAAGAAATTTTTTGGAAGTGCAGGGCATTTCTGCGGCCCATTCTGCGGTGGCAAAACTGATCTGCGAGTCGCAGATCTGCTGCAGACTGAAACAGAAATTTGGGAAATTTTTGGACTATTATGCGGTCCATTATCTGGCCGCATAATCATTTTGCGAGCTGCATAACCCATTGCAGACCCAGCACAAAAATTTCCGGAAGGAAGTTCTGCGGCGCATTATGCGACCGCAATCCAGTCGAAGAGTGAGGCAGAAGTGCCCAATTCCGGAGGGCCAATATGTGGTCCATTTTGCGGACTGCAAAAGCGTTTTACGACCGCAAATCTGCATCGGAGCTTCATTTTTTCTTATTTTTGAACCCGACCCCATTCTTGTAAAACAGTCTTAAGGATCATTTTAGAAGGTTCAAACTTATATTTTAGAGTGAGGAAGGTGGTCTAGAGTGAGAAAAGGAATTTCTAAGTCATTTATTCATCAATCTTTGCTCAAGCCTTGAGGAATTCTCTAGGGTAACTCACAAGGTCTTCAACCAAAAGGTAAGGTTCTATCCCTAGCCTTCAATTTTGAGATTTGACTGAAAATAGGTAATAAGCCAAGCAATTCTTGGGTGTGGGAGTTCTTTAGTATGCATGCATGTACTATCTAGGGCTGTGGGGAGATTGTTGAGCTCAATTGGGTAGATTTTGGGTACTAAAATAGAGGAATCCACCATAGGAGGACCTTGAGATCATAATAGCTACCTAGTGTTTGATAAAATGCTCAAATGAGCTAGAATCATGAACTACTTCCTAATTCATGTTCAATGTTGATGTGTCTCTAAGTAGATTAAAGTTGCTAGGATTACAAAACTGTGTAGTGAATTAAGGAAAGCTCAAAGCGTGGTATGTTGGCTAAACTCCTCTTTTAGAATTGAACCCCACAATGGCCTTGTAAGTCCTGTGATGCTCATTATAAATTGACTATTCCAAATAAGCCTTATGTCAAAATAAGAATGCGTTCAATATGTATTCCAAAGATTCTCGTTGTGTTAAGTTACTGTTTGAGAATGTGGTTTGAGTATAGGTTGTGTGTTATTATGTTATTATTTAATAACGTGATACTAATGAAAGCTATCATGTCAAATTATGTAAGAAATCACATGTGCCTAAGACCCCAAATTGCTCAAATATGTGTTTAAAGTCTTAATTTGAAATGCCTTCTTGTTGATTATCCATGATGATATTTGAAAGTGAAAGAAGAGAACATGAAATATGATATGCGGTCAATGTGCCAAGGATGATATTGCGTCATGGCCATTGGTGCCAATGAAATGAATGATATGCAAAAGATTACGAAATAAGTTGTAAATCCTTTTAATAGTAAATGATTTAGGAGTATCGATTAGCCACCGAGGAAGGGTAGGTCGAAATAACCTAACCCCAAAATTACACGTGCCGGTGTAGGAGTGATTGAGGGGTAAATATGTTACACCCCATATTTTCGTACGTGAAAGTATGCCATAAATAAATTGATATAAGCTCGGAAATGAGATGTCACATCCCGCATTTTCGTACGTTAAAGTTTCGTCATAAGCTAATCGACGTAAGTTCGGGAATGAGATTATTTGGAGATTATAAACATTATGCTACTTCAAACAATTGATGAGTAAATTCGTGAAGGTGAGAGGGTAAGCAAATCAAAGAAAATGAATTTTCGTCGAAGTTTGAAATTTTGAGATAAAATACGGTCCAAGCTACAATACCCCATATTTATGGACTAGTGTCATACAAGGTACAACATGACTTAAAAGTGAGTAGTATTGTAAGTAATTTGAGATAATTCCTAATTATATGGATAATTGGGTAATTATTGGATAATGGGTGAATTAAAAAGTTAATTAATAATGAGTGGATGATTAATTAAAGTCTTTAACGTGGCAGCCACAGACATGATCCATTAAGTGACTCTTGAACAACTTTGCAAGGTGGCAATCTTTAAAGAAATGATTGGAAGATGACTTCTCAAATTCAAGATTTGCATTACTCACAAAGAGATGGAATTCACAAAAAAAGCCATAAAGACTCTAACATTATTGTTTCAGTAGGTATCTTACAAGGTTGTAATCAAATTCACAAAGTGATCATACGGAATTTGCTACAAAAATTCATACAAGATTTCATAAGGTAATAGCAACGGGAATTTGCGATTCTAAGGGAGTACGGTACAATCTTTCTCAAGAATATCATACGGATATTTCTCTACTCCGATCTTGCTGTCACGAATTTTGTCACAATTGTCGTGTGCTAGAAGGGTTGTCTAGAGAACCGGCTCAGGTATGTTAAGGTTAAGCCCTTCCTTCATTTTGGTATGATCTCGTAATTACATGTGTTTGATAACGAGGCATAAAGAGAAGTTCATACTCCCGAATTTATATACATTATCCTAGTCTCATAAATTACTGTATTCTCCTTATCGGGACTTCATATTTAATTGAGTATTGTCTTCTTCCAGTCAAGAGAGCAGAGAGCCTATATATACAGTATTACAGTATTTTCATTACCATCGAGCTATAATCAATGGGTTGGCCCCTATTGGGCAACCTCTGATCAGATGGTAAGTTATATACCGAGCCTGATGTGGAGCGAGCCTAGTTGGCCGAGATACAGAGCCTAGTATGGCCGAGCGCCTATGAGCGAGCCTACTACGGTAGAGCAGTTATATATATACCGAGCCTTATAGGGCCGGACAACTATTTTACTTACTATATTTAAAGAGCTGAGTCAGTATCAGCAGGTGAGTATATCTTCAGATTATCTTTGACTCCCAGTTACTTTCAGTTATTATATTATCAGTTCAGTTTCAGCTTTCAGTATATTGCCTTACATACTCGGTACATTATTTGTACTGACATCCCTTTTGCCTGGAGATGCTGCGTTTCATGCCCGCAGATCTCGATAGACAGGTCGAGAGTCCTCCAAGTAGGCGATCAGCTCAGTGGAAGATGTTGGTGCACTCCATTTGCTCCGGAGTTGCTTGTTTGGTCAGTATGATTTAGATGTGTATTGTTTGGTATGGCGGGTGTCATGCCCTTATGGCAATTATGTATTATTAGAGGCTTGTAGACAGATGTCATGTACGTAAATGATTGTATAGCCTTGTCGGCCTATGTTCAGTGTACGAGTGGTTATTTTGGTCTTATAGGCCCATATGTCTTATGTATAAGTTGTTATTACATGTTGTATTCTACCTATCTCACAGTAGCCTCTCCGGCTCAGTTATCCATGATAGTATGATACGAAAAGATACGTTATGTTGGTACTCGGTTGAGTAAGGTACCGGGTGCCCGTCACGGCCCATCAGTTTGGGTCATGACAAAAGTGGTATCAGAGCAGTTCTGTCCTAGGTAGTCTACAAGCTGTGTCTAGTAGAGTCTTGTTTATGGGTGTGTTGTGAAACACACTTATAAGCATGAGGCTACAGGGCATTTAGGAATGTCACTCTTTCTTCTTACTCTAGATCGTGTGGCAGAGCTCAGTTGTAGGAACTCAATTTCCTAAACTCTATCTTATTCATAATACGACGATGCCTACATCTAGAAAGACAGTTGGTAAGAGATTTCATGTGGCTGTGAAAGAGTTGAGTTAGAGGAACTTGATTTTGCATGATGCTTATGATGGATAAATGTAAGGTCTTCAGCAGATCATGTGTGTACTAACACGTGTAAGCCTTTTGATAAGGAGCCCTAAGGTAGGAATATCTATCCACCCCTATGGTGAAAGGCAATGAGAGATTCAAAAGATAGATACAAGTTTCAACAAGTAAAAGAAGCAAGAGGAAGAAGGGTACGAGGCGCCCAACTAATGAAGATTATTAGTATTTACAATTCAGGAAGAGGAATATAAGCCTTTTGAGTTACCTTCAACAATAACAGAGGTATGTATAATTGGTCACACCCATCTCAGTTATACCTTATTAGGGGCTAACAGGTGTAGTTTAAGAAAATGACGAGATATCAGGATCCGACTGGGGTTAGAGTAACCCAAAATGTTGAATGGATTGTTTGTGTTAGTTGGCATCTCTGAAGGATATTACAAAGGTGATAAGAGATCTCCTTGTGAGGCACCCAGATGGTGCACTATAGAATATTACAATTAGATGTGAATACTAGCATGATCAAAAAGAAAATTCAGAAGATAGGTGCTGAAAGCCTAGAAGGGATAAATATTACCTTAGTGTGGCTCGCATCCCTTGTAGAGCGAGAATGTTAAGCAACTCGCAGAGCCACTGGATGGAGAAAAGGGGAGCTAACAACAAAAGAATGTCTTATTCGAGTTTTCAGAATAAAGTGTTAGACATAAATGTTAGCGGGAAATAAGAAAAGAGTTAATGAAGCATTATGAGTAAGATATGATACATGGATGACAACGGTAGATCAAAAGATGACAGTATTATAGAGTCTATAGTCAAGTGAAGGAAAAGACAAGAGGTGACAAAGCATTATAAGTAATATATGATACATGGATGACAACGGTAGATCAAAAGATGACAGTATTGTAGAGTCTATAGTCAAGTGAAGGAAAAGATGAGAGGTGACAGGCCTTGAGACAACAAAAGAGTATAGGCCATAAAGTCATATCCTCATTTCGAGAAATAAGTTTGTGACTCCAACGTGACTACCAGAAGGAAAAGTTAGACCCCAGAGTAATAGAAACCAGTATGGACTGATGAACAAGGTAAAAAGATTGCATCTCGGCGATAATAGAATGGAGGACAGAAGAATACCCTTTAAAGGTCATTCAGGAAGACGCTTCCCTAAAGTAAGCAAGGTGAGCAAAGTTAAGCTTAAGGGATTGTATATGCCGGTTACACTAAGTGTCACCCTCGCGAGTGAGGAATTTTGTTATCCTTGGTACAGAAGGATTACCACTGTAAGGCCCCGTAAAAATTTCCTAATGATTTAAGTTTTTAAAATGCGCCAACGGTATTTGGGAATAACGTATTTGAGTATTAAAGAAAATCTATGGGATAGAGCCACATCATGTTGAATTGATAATGTATGTTTAAGGTGTGTTGGAACATACTAAGGAGTTTTGGGAATGGCAAGAACTTGTGTGGAACAAGTTGGACACATTAAGTGGAAAGGATATTTCAATTGGCACAAGACCCAACTTAAAATTCATAGAACTCCCTCAATATAATGATTTAGGTGGTGATATACCTATAACATTAAATTCCTTTGAATCTAGTTTCCAACGCATCAAACCGTTCATCATTTGGATATGTATACAGAAAGTTATGGCCATTTTACTGGACCTGTGTCATATGAGCGGCCAGATGAGCGGCTGAATCCGTGGCCGCGCATATTTGAGAGTTTCTGCCTCCAATCCATGGCCAATCCGAGGCCGCACATGTAAGAAACCATTAAATACCCCCCAAGGATGGGTATATATAGGGTCTAAATCATTTCTTCAAGACTAGGGCTTTCTCTTCACTACCCATCCGGCCAAGGCTTCAAATACACATCTTAGGTGAGTTTTTAAGTGTGTTTTTATGATGATTTCACTTCTCAAACACTAGTTACAACAAGGTTTTGTATTGGATTCCATAGGATTTCTTCAAAATCTCAAGAACACCCCAAAAATTTGAGTTTCAAGATTTAGTCTACAAGAGGTAATCTTTCACCCTAACCTACATGCATGGATTGTTAGTGAATAAATGGGAAAGGAATAAGTACTAGCACATATGAGATGGTGATTGGAAGCCATAAACACTTAAACTAGATTATTGGGTGTGGTAGAGATTTTGTAATATGTTAATTAGTAAATATTGGTATATGTGAGTTCATTGATGATTATAATGGTGCTAAGAAGGTAGTTAGTGGATAAAAGATGTTGTAGTATCTCTCGTTGGTGGTAAGGAGGTATTGTTGGAGGAAGAAACACCATTACTAGAGGTAGTTGAATGTTATGCACACCTAGTGTTTGATAAAATGCTCAAGTGAGCTAGAACCATGATCATCTTCCTAATTTTGGTTCAATTTGTTATATTTCTAAAATAGATTGAAGTTGCTAAGACTTCTGGAACCTTCTAGAGTTTAAGAAAGCTAAATTGAGGTATATTGGCTAAACTTTCTCTCTTATAATCGAATTCCATAATATTTCTGTAAGATCAAGTATGATTGGCTCAAGATTCCTAACTTCTATATTCCGGGTTATTCCCTATAAACTTTGTTATTCCGAATGACCCTTATGTCGAAAGATAGTTGTTCAAAGCATTGTTTGTGTATTAAAATGCTATGTCTTTGAGTCGTGTTCCAAATGAAGGTTATGATACCAAATTGTGTGAGAAAATCTCAATATTCTTAAGACTCTTAATTGCTCATATGTATACCTAAAGCCTTGACAGAAAATGTCTTGTGGTTGATAATCTATAAAGATGCTTGAAGATGAAATAAGTGAATTGGGGATATAGAGTGTGGCCAATGTGCCAAGAATGTAAGTTATGATTGAGGCTAGTAGTGCAAATGATTTGAGAGGATATGATAAAGAATATGAAATGAGCCTAGACTCAATCGTTTAAAAATGATTTCGAAAATAGAGTTGCCTAAAAGTTTTTGTACTCAATTAATGCCCACAAATGGCTGCTTTAACTAATGCTTTGCTTTATAAATATATCCAGTGTGATTCGAGTTCTATATACTCATGTGTTGAAATTGTACCTTGTCATTCTGGGGAAGAGTATTGCAAGAGTAAATGGTATATTGATTGTTTATGATTTTATGTGTGTTTCTATTGTTGGTTGGTATACCTAATTCTTTGGGATGAAACCATTTGTGTTTGAAGTTCCCATTTCAAATGGATTTGAATTATATGATTTCTGAAATTTTCTATATGTTGATATTTGATGGTGATCTTTGAATTGAAAGTGGTGAAAGTGTGGAATATGAAATACGGCTATCGTGCCAGGAATAAAGAATCTTGTGAATGGCCAAATAAGCCAAGGGAATATTGTCGTTATGAATGACTGGAAATACTAATAAGAACTTATACAATGTGAAAGATGTTGAGGTGAGTACAATTGTATTTAGGTTACCTCTGTGTGCAAATAAAATAAATAAAAATGTTTTTGGGAGCATCATTAGTAAAACCGAGGAAGGGTGGGTCATAAGGCCCACACCTGAAACTACACGTGCCGGTGTAGGGGTGGATTATGGTTATTCCCCTTATTTGGGATGAAATTGTGATATTATTCCCCTTAATTGGGATGAGATGGTAATAATTATGGAATGGAAAATATCAACCCACACGGCATATGTGGGAAGACAGCCTAGCTGATCGGGTGGATATCGGACTCTATGTTGCGCACATGGTGGTACTACTCTTGGTAACAACTTTCTTTCGTATCACCTGTCAAACCACATAGTCCGTGGGGAGATGGCCTAGCCGATCGGGTGTGATCGGACTCCGTGATAACAAAGACGGTGGAATATCGGTGCTAATGATCTCCCAACCAAAATTGTATATGAAGTTCGTATTTTGAAAATTATTATGTTTTAACTAGACATTTGGATATTGTTGATTGAGATTTGTTGTTTCTATGTGTTGCCTTTTCTTATATGGGCATTCTATTTTGAAAGAGGACTTTTAGCTATACATACTAGTGCTATTCAACAGTGTTAACGTCCCTTTTGCCAGGGGCGCTGCATCTTTAATGGATGCAGGTGGTTCTATAGCAGGCGGCATTGATCAGTGATAGCAGTGCACTCTTTTTCAGCTGATTTGGTGAGCCCCACTTCATTTCGGGGTCATGTATCTTTTGTTTCTCATGTACTGTATTTTGAGGTATAGTCGAGGCCTTGTTGCCGGTATTTCCATACTACTCTTCTATTCTACTTAGAGGCTCCGTAGACAGGTTGTGGATTGTAGTTGATGTTGGGAATTGAACTAGAAATGTTGGTATTTGGAAATCATGTTTTTCAGTAATTCTATAAACTCGTAACATTTTGGAAATTATGAATGAAGCTGCTAATGGGAATGAAAAGGAAGTTGTTAATAAAATCTTTTCAGTGTTTGATTAATGAAGTACATCTCCTCGTTATTCATGGATGAGTTAGGGTAGAAGGAAATCTAACAGGCTTGCTCGGTCGGGTTCTCTCGGTTAAGCGTCGGCCGCACTCCTCGGTTTTGGGGCATGACAACTGCGAGGCGAGTAAGGATCATCGATGATGTGAAAAGATGCCAAAGATGAAAAGGTAAAACATCTATACGTAGATCATCGTAGCACTAAATCTTAGTGCTCCCCTAAAGGGGGAATATGGTGTGATGTGGCATTAAGTTAGAATTAAGTGGTTCTAGTAACTATGGAATGGTAAAGGAAGAATGCGATAAAAATGAGAAAGGGATGAGATTGCACTCATTCAAATCCTACCGATATGCTATGATTCTAGAACATTATGCAAGCACGACGTCAAGGAGAGGAAGTAAGGGTTCCTACCCGAGATGTTATTGATAGATAAGGAACCAGTGCGAGACGTAAGTTAAGATAAAGGAAATAACCCAAGAAAGATTATGCGAAATATTGATATAAGAATGGGCCAGCGAGTAGTTAGTAGTTGATTCAGGAAGAGCCTAGTTATGGCTAAACAAGAGGACACGGACAAATCAACAGATTGTGCAAGACGAACATAGTGAACCCCAACATAGGGAATTCAGTCTCGCAGATACGACATCGTGACCCTTGGGAAATATTCAAACAAGAGTTGGGGTAGTTAAAGGTACCGTATGAATGTTATGGAAATAAAAGATAGTCTCACTGGGAAGACAGTCAAAACTTCAGTTCAGGAGCAACCCTATAAGCACAAGTGCGTGGAAATAAGTAACTACAGATAATTATAGGCGGGGAAGAACATCAAAAATTCTATCAAATATATGATGTGATAAGTTTGCAGCTTTACAAGAGTCAGAGGATTCTCCCTAAGTACTACAATGAAAGACTAGCTGAGGAAATAAGGAAGAAGGCTTCAACCTAAGCACAGTGACCTAAAGAGGAAATGGTCGTGTAACAACAGTCTCACTACAATATTTTATGCACTCCAAAAGAAAGTGGCACCTACTATGGCTAATGAGTAGGAAATAAAACCAAAAGTAATATTCGAGATCATATGAGTTGCACAAAAATTTTGGCTTGCGTGAGAACTCAGATAAGCTAAGTATGCACCCAACAAGGGGGCAAAAAGATAGGGAAAAGCAATTGATTACGTTTGAAGAAAGCTGAGATGGAACGAAAGGAATTATTCGATTAATGATCAGCCGTAGAAGACTCTGATATAAGTTAAAAGAAGGAATTGGGTCCAGGTCATAGACAAAGGATTGAATCATTAGAAGATTGTATCATGGTTTTTCGTAGCATCCATGAAAGGCTAAAGTAATACCATGAGCCGCAGATTGGAAGATTAGCTTATGCCTACATAAAGGCTGATTAGAAGGAAGAGGAAACTAAAGAGTTACATCAACAAAGTAAATCAGGAGTCTGATTATTGGACCCAGAAAATTATAGAAATCGTGATTGAGGACACTGTAGAATCACTCTTAATATCAGAGGTACAAGAGAGATAGTACAATAACCATATTCTATAATGGCTCTACGATAAAGCCAGTTAGAAAAGTACAAGCCTCATAAGAAGTCAGTATGAAGCTCCCACCGGATTGTGCATGCACCAGAGGTTCAAGTATTATAATAAAGCTTCAAGCAGTGGATGTGAATTATACCTAGGTGGAAGGGAGGTCATAAAATAAATAGAATATGTGAGGTGATATTTGAAGGTAAGTAAGGTAAAGGTGAACAACGTACGAGATACACCAGTGTAGAAGGTTATGAATAATCTATACTTCAGATAAAGGGCTAGAAGCGTTGGGATTCGGTATCCAGGAATGATAGTGGCGGCGGCAGTGACATATCTTCCAGTCTATTGAGTAATGATTTCATGAATTGTACAGGATTAAAATACCCACGTAAGGTGAATCATATTGGGATGCTATGAAATACGATTATGGAAGTATAGTATCGTATCGGTGGACCAGTCTAATTACTTCAAATGTTCCACGATGCAACGTGATCCCTAGTGATTACATAAGAGGTTTCAAGTTATCAGTGGTATATTGTATAGATTAATATGGAGGTGAATCTACAATGGATGGACAAAAGTCACAAAGTATGAGATGAGATTAGGTCGTCATTCTTAAGATGAACAGTAATGAGGAAGCATTAAAGGACTTAGACTTATACATATAGGATAAGCAACAAGAGTAACCTGGAGTTTGGTAGCAGCCCTCAGTAACGATAAATCTAGGTAAGAGTTATGGTGTAGTATGACCTACCTAGAAGCAGTAAAGTCGTACGGATGGATAACCGGGGCTATGAAACAAGATATAGCAAAAGTCGTAAGTTCAACAAAGTACCGAGCAGAGAACATCAGTGTACTTATAGATGCCCAGAGGGACATCTTATCAAGCTCCGTATATGCTTACAAAGTGAGGCCTAGAGATTGGTGAGAAACAGGAGGAAAAGGAGAAAAGAGTCGCATAGGCGCACATACCGGGGTGGAGAAACTCCGAACACAGACCGGGGTATGAGAAAGAGGCCTAAAGGGGGGAATGCCCTGGCCTTTGGATTTATTCACAGAACAGTTGCCTAAATGGCAAGGAGAGTATTAAAGTATCCGCAAAAGCTATGGGTTATGAGAATGATAAGTGCATCAGTTGACATTCGAGGACGAATGTTCCAAAGGGCGGAATGATGTTACACCCCATGTTTTCTTACATAAAAGTACGCCATAAATAAATTGATATAAGCTCGGAAATGAGATGTCACATCCCGCATTTTCGTATGTTAAAGTTTCGTCGTAAACTAATCGACGTAAGTTTGGGAATGAGATTATTTGGAGATTATAAGCATTATGCTACTTCAAACAAGTGATGAGTAAATTCGTGAAGGTGAGAGGGTAAGCAAATCAAAGAAAATGAATTTTCGTCGAAATTTGACATTTTGAGATAAAATACGGTTCAAGATATAATACCCCGTATTTATGGACTAGTGTCATACTGTATGTGCAAAGTGTGTTAAAAGTGAGTAGTATTTTAAGTAATTTGAGATAATTCCTAATTATGTGGATAATTGAGTAATTATTGGATAATGGGTGAATTAAAAAGTTAATTAATAATGAGTGGATGATTAATTAAAGTCTTTAACGTGGCAGCCACAGACATGATCCATTAAGTGACTCTTGAACAACTTTGCAAGGTGGCAATCTTTAAAGAAATGATTGGAAGATGACTTCTCAAATTCAAGATTTGCATTACTCACAAAGAGATGGAATTCACAAAAAAAGCCATAAAGACTCTAACATTATTGTTTCAGTAGGTATCTTACAAGGTTGTAATCAAATTCACAAAGTGATCATACGGAATTTGCTACAAAAATTCATACAAGATTTCATAAGGTAATAGCAACGGGAATTTGCGATTCTAAGGGAGTACGGTACAATCTTTCTCAAGAATATCATACGGATATTTCCCTACTCCGATCTTGCTATCACGAATTTTGTCACAATTGTCGTGTGCTAGAAGGGTTGTCTAGAGAACCGGCTCAGGTATGTTAAGGTTAAGCCCTTCCTTCATTTTGGTATGATCTCGTAATTACATGTGTTTGATAACGAGGCATAAAGAGAAGTTCATACTCCCGAATTTATATACATTATCCTAGTCTCATAAATTACTGTATTCTCCTTATCGGGACTTCATATTTAATTGAGTATTGTCTTCTTCCAGTCAAGAGAGCAGAGAGCCTATATATACAGTATTACAGTATTTTCATTACCATCGAGCTATAATCAATGGGTTGGCCCCTATTGGGAAACCTCTGATCAGAAGGTAAGTTATATACCGAGCCTGATGTGGCCGGGTGCCTATGAACGAGCCCAGTTGGCCGAGATACAGAGCCTAGTATGGCCGAGCGCTTATGAGAGAGCCTACTACGGTAGAGCAGTTATATATATACTGAGCCTTATAGGGCCGGACAACTATTTTACTTACTATATTGATAGAGTTGAGTCAATATCAGCAGGTGAGTATATCTTCAGATTATCTTTGACTCCCAGTTACTTACAATTATTATATTATCAGTTCAGTTTCAGCTTTCAGTATATTACCTTACATACTCGGTACATTATTTGTACTGACATCCCTTTTGCCTGGAGATGCTGCGTTTCATGCCCGCAGGTCTCGATAGACAGGTCGAGAGTCCTCCAAGTAGGTGATCAGCTCAGCGAAAGATGTTGGTGCACTCCATTTGCTCCGGAGTTACTTGTTTGGTCAGTATGATTTAGATGTGTATTGTTTGGTATGGCAGGGCTCTGTCCCTACCCTTATGACAATTAAGTATTCTTATAGGCTTGTAGATAGATGTCATGTACGTAAAGGATTGTATGGCCTTGTCGGCCTATGTTCAGTGTACGAGTGGTTATTTTTGTCTTATAGGCCCATATGTCTTATGTATAAGTTGGTATTACATGTTGTATTCTACCTATCTCACGGCAGCCTCTCTGGCTCAGTTATCCATAATAGTATGATACAAAAAGATACGTTATGTTGGTACTCGGTTGAGTAAGGTACCGGGTGCCCGTCGCAGCCCATCGATTTAGGTCGTGAAAAAATCCCCGTATTAATGTGGTGAGATTGTTTCCCCTTATATGGAATGAGATTGATGTGTTGAGTTGTTTCTTTTTATATGGGATGAGATTATTGCTAGAGAGATGTGATGTGATGTCAACCCACACGGCATTGTGGCGAGATGGCTTAGCCGATCGGGCTGAGATCGGATGCCATGCCACGCGCATAGTGGTATTGTGAGTGGATGTCTCCGGGTGAGACAGCTTAGCCGGTCAGGCTAAGATTGGACTCCGTGCTAAAACACGGTGGTGTATCGGTGCTAAAGATCTCCCAACTTAAAAAGATTGGAACTTACTTGAAATTTTCCTTTCCCCTAACTTGACACCTAGATACTATTTGACTCTCTTATTGATTTCATGTTTCCTTCTCCATTTTCTATTACTCATTCTATTGACGGGGTGTTTAATTTTACATACTAATACTATTCCATATGTACTAACGTCCCTTTTGCCGGGAGCACAGCATCTTTAATGGATACAGGTGGTTCTATAGCAGGTGGTATTGATCAGTGATAGGAGCACACCCTCTCCTCAGTTGACTTAGTGAGCCCCACTTCATTTTGGGGTCCTGTATCTCTTGTCCTTTGTACAAAGTATTTGAGGTATAGCCGGGGCCTTATCACCGGCATTGTCGTAGCAGTCTTTTGTTTCCGTGAGAGGTTTCGTAAACATAGTGTAGGTTGTATCTTTTTTTGGGAAGGTTGAAATAAACTTGTTGTAATTGTATCATCTATCCCACTTTAACTACGAATGTATAGTGTACTATTTTGGGGACTTGTTAATGACATAACTAATGGAAATGTACTGGTGTTATTCACATGACCTCTTAATTTTTAATTAATGATATAATTGTATCTTCTCTTTATTCATGGACGAGTTGGGTAGAAGGCATTGTACAAGCTTGCTCGGCCGGGGTATATCGGTTGGGCACCAGTCACGCTCCCCATGGTCGGGGATTGACATTTTCCCCTTCTTATATTGACATTCTTTTTCTAAAGAGGACACTTAGCTTTACATACTAGTACTATTCCATATGTACTAACGTCCTTTTTAACGGGGGCGTTGCATCTTCAATTGATGCAGGTGGTTCGTCAGCGGGCAGTTTTGATCCTTGTTAGCAGTTACTCTCTACTCAGCAGATTTTGGTGAGCCCTACTCTGTTCCGGGCTTTATGTCAGTTGACGTTGTACTTTATTTTTCAGGTATAGCTGGGGACTTGTCACCGACACTTTCATTTTTCACTCCTGTTGTACTTAGAGGCTCCATAGATAGGTTGTGGGTGGTGTTTGATGTTTGGAATTAAAACTACTAAGTGTTAGTATTTGGCAAACATGTTTTTCATCATATCTATAAACTTGAAATATTTTGAAAATCATAAATGTATATCTTTTGAATAATGGGAAAAGAATGTGGAACACTTTATTCTCCTCATGAATATCTCTTGATATTGATTTTATATTGGTCATGGGTAAGATTGGATAGAAGGCATTAAGTAGGCTTGCTTGACCGGGGTATCTCGGTTGAGCGCCGGTCGCGCTCCCCGAAGTCGGGACGTGATAAGCTTGGTATCAAAGCCTAAGATTTTAAAGTGTCCTAGGATGTCTCGGAGCCGTGTCTAGTAGATTCCTTCTTATCGGTGTGTTGTCAACCACATCTATAATGAGGATGCTACTTGGACATTTAGGAATTTCACCATTCTTTGATACTCCATATCGTGCGATAGAGCTCAAGATAGGAAGCTAATTTCCTCGACATGTCTTATTTTCCATATGAGTAATCAAATAGTTTGAAGCAACGATGAGGGAATGACCTCGCCATTGAATTTGGGGGAGATTGCAAAACAGTTCGTTGGGAGAATGTGTCGAGCCGTGGAGGGATTTGGAGAACTTGTTGCTAGGGGAAGTATGCTTATTCCTATCAATGTCACCGCACCACCGGATCATGTGGTGAGAGCACCTAAGAAACGAAAGAGGGTTATTGGTACCAATGAGCCAGATTGTTTGATTTGTAAGAAGTGCCACTTGGGGAGATGTTGGATGACTCTTGAAATATGCTATGGCAGTGGAAAGAGGGGGAACAAGAAGAATAAATGCCTGTAGGTTAGGTGCACCTAGCCCAGTTTTCCCGATATGCGGGCGGGAACATTTGGCATCGTGTTGTGAGTATGATCATCAGTGTGTTAGGGGTGGTAGATTTGGGCAATTCCAAATGCCTGCACAGCAAGTCAGTACAGAGATTGTTACTCCCACCATGAAGGCTTGGAGGAAGGATAAGGGGGATGCTTATGATGCATGCAAAAAAGGGTAAATATCATGTTAGTGGGGCGAGTCAGTTTAGTGGACCTCATCCTCGTTGCGTGAAGTGTAGGAGATATCATTTGGGGGGTATGTCACTATGGAACCAATGTATGTTATAGATGTGGAGTCAAGGGGCATTAGTTAAGGCACTACCCCGTCAATCTAAAGTTACCAAGTAAGTCACTCCTTAGTACAATCATTCTGAACACCACATACTTTTCCTTGTTATATATGTACGTCTATATTGAGAGCCTGCATAAACACGGTCTTAATAAGAATCTGAATCACAAAACATTGCATGTATCTACTCTTTGAACGAGACGCATTATTCATGACGCCTCTTTATCACAATTCTCTTACTTACAACCTCTTGAATAATTGAGTTCTATAATTATTTCCTTGAAATGAGCTATAGCCATAAGCTAATACTTCCCACTTGCTTCCCTAAATTCTAAACAAGGGACTATACCTGATGCATTTTTTATAGAACCTTCTGATTCAAATAGATAACATCTGCTTACTTGTGCTTATGCATGCACCATCATATTGTTTACCTGCGCGGTATCAAATATAATGTAAGACAACCTAGTGTCGAGATCTTTCTTGAGCCTCTCTCTCCCTATCATGTGTACGTGGCTCACAGGAACTAAGGAATCACTTTACTCTCTTTGTGAACATTATCATAAACCCCTTTCACTATTTAGTAACATAAGAACATATCTCAGCACCTATCATATGTGTACATGTCAATCAAAATAGTCACTTGTTTGCATGAAGTCTCTCTGAAATTTGAGATCCTCACACCTCCGTCAAAGGAAGATCTTGTGTCGCCCATCTTAGTATAACTTTCGTGTCCACTTAGGACATTTCGCAGTAAGTAGCTCTCTTTGTTCCTAGTATCGTAGTTTACCATGACGTGGCGTTGTATTGCAGTTTGAGAGTTCATATTGTAGAAACATGTCCAGCTTATAACAAATATTCATTTTATCTTTACACCTCTGCAACATGTATTAACTGTGTTCCCTAGTTAGCAAATACATTGTGTTAGTTTCCTGACCCTTGGTTGAATAACCATGAGAGATCGCGTCCTTCTATATGTCGCTATAACAATTCCTTTCCCATAAGGACCCTTAATAGGCTCTCTGTCAAGACCAAATGCACCTTTTGGGTTATCATAGCATCATGTCTGCTTCTTATGTTTTTCCCATCCTCTAGTAGCATATGGGTACTTTTCATGTCTAAAATCCATGGCGAACTCATTATGAACATCTGCAAACCTTCCATGATTATTTTATAGTGTCTCCATGGGTTCCGTTATCTTTAAACACTCGGCTTCTAGAATCATTGACTATGTCATTGTCATGTGCGGAGAATTTACTATCCTTAATGTTCCACATCCTTGGGTGGATAGGAGTTAATTATTTTTCTCCCTGGAGAATCATATCACCCATTAGAACCTTTCTAACCAATGATATCATTATGATGATTAACCATGTCAGCGCTATTGGTAGTAACCTTCATGTCTCTTAGGATATAACCTCCTGAAATTCCCTTCTCTGTACATTGATGGATTCTTGAGTAATTCTAGTCCAATATCGAACCTCGTTGTTCCTGTTTGTAGTAAATCTATCGAGAGTTGTGGTTAAAATATGTCAAAGAAGAATCATAATTCCATGATTGAACATATTGGGTACAAACTCTATAGTCATATTCATTCTAGCACATCGTAGAATAATTGTTGAAAGTCGCCAAAGGTTTATTTTGGGTGTTCGATGTAGAGATTTAGAGTGGAAAGAAGTGAAGGGGTTATTCTCAAGATTTTCATCATGAAGATATTATATGAATTGTTAATAAAGGTGAAGTAGGTGTAGTGCACATTGGGACTTATGGAATCTTGAGGGAAATAGGCCGAGCTACGCGTATGATTTCCCCAATCATTGTTCTCCATGCACCTGGTGTTTCATGTGTCTATGCCCGAAAGGGTAGTTGGAAATCGTTTGTCTATCTTTCCAGAGGAAGCTATGGAAGGTAAAGTTAATGGGTAATTGGCTTATGAGAGGTACCTAATTGTCATCCTTGTTAGATAAGTCCGGAAGTTGAGATTGCCTCTGTCAAAGTGCTATGGCCAAGTCTGTGAGTCGAGGAGGTCACCTCTAAGGCCTAGAGTGTTGTGGAAAGAAGATATTCTCACTTGTTTGTATAGCCAATTGGTTGTGGTTTGAAAGGTACATTCTATGTGTTATGACTTAAAATATGTATAGTTCATGTCAGGATACCACTGTGGATGGTGTAATACCTGTAATATTGATATTATTGTTATTGATTTATATTGTAATTTATTTTGAGTTATGGAGGTGTTGTTAGGGTAGTTTTGGATTTACTCTGGTAGGTGGATGGGCCCAATTACAGGGGAGATTCTACCAAAATTTCTAAAATATTTGGGAGTTAGTCAAAATTGGGGGCATGAGATGTTTGAAAGAAGAGTCGAGTTATGTTAGGTGTTCGTGGTGGACTCTACTCCTCATTTGAGGACGAATGATCCTAAACAGGGGAGGATGTAAGGCCCTGTAAACTTTCACCAAGGAATTAAAGGTTTTGTGGTACCGAGGTAGGCTTATGTGTTTGAGGATTGTAGAAATTCTTCGCGGCGAGCTTGCTCACCGCGGTATGGACTTTTTGGTTTGAAGAATGCATTGAGGTGTTGGTGAGAAAGTTTTGTTGAAGGACCAATTATGTGGTCAGATTCACGACCGCGGATCCATTCTGCGGGCGGCATACCCGTCGTAGATTTGAGCAGAAAAATGGTTGAATTTGAGTGTTGTTTCGCGGTCTATTATGTGATAACAAACTTGTTTCGCGGCCCGCACTTCTATCATAGAGTTAGCATGAGGAATTTTTGGGCGATTCTGCGGTCCACTTTGCGGCCGCATAAGTGTTCTACGGACCGTAGACCTATCGCAGACCGGTCCAGACTAGACCAATTCTTGGCATCATTTTCGCGGCCCATTTTGCGGGCCACATATATGTTATGCGGTCCATTCTGCGACCGCGAACCTGAGTTCGGAGGGTACATTTTCTTATTTTTATTACCCGACCCCATTTTGATAAATAGCCTTAGGGGCTCATTTTGAAGCAAATGTCTCATGATTTTAGAGAGAGGTAAGAGTATATTAGAGAGAGAGAGAGAGAGAGAGAGAGAGAGAGAGAGAGAAGGAGGAAACCTAGCATTCTAATCACCCATTCTTGCACCAATCCTCAAGAATCAAGGAAGCCAATCACTAGATTATCATTTATCCGGGTAAGTCCTACTCCTAAGCTTTCATGCAAGAGGTTATAAGTTCAAGTATATTGTGGGGGTCGGAAATAGGCCATGCATGTGACAATAGATTGTAGTATGTGGTATTAATGAACCATTTTGGTTAGTTTCTTGTTGAAATTGGTTGAGGGAGAAAGGGATTACCATTGTAGAGCTTTATAGTCGATTTTGCATACTAGGTGTTTGACAAAATTCCTAAGAGAGTTACACCATAAGAATCCTTCTAATTATTATCTGATTTTCGCTATCTTCCTATAGATTGTTATTGCTAGAAGTGTTGGGAAGTTGTAGTAACTTAAGAAAATCTCAAACAAGGTATGTTGGCTAAACTACTATCTTAGAATTGAATTCCATGGTATTCCCGTAAGTTTTAAGTATGGTTGGTTCAAGTTCCTTATTCCCATGTTCCGACTTGTTCCCAATAAATTCGATTGTCCCGAGTAAGCAAGTGTCGAGAATTATGTATTCAAAATGGGTTTCGAATGTTTCTATCACATTATGTTATCCTTCGTGAATGTGTTCAAGAATGATATGTGTATTAAATTATTACGGCTTGAGTGGTGTTTCAAATGAAAGTCCACTATGCTTAACTTGGAAAGAATACTACATGCGTCTAGAACTCTAATTGCTTATATGTGTACCTAAAGTCTTGATTTGAAATGCCTTGTTATTGATAATCAATAAGGATGCTTGAAAGTGAAAGAAGTAGGTTGGAGATATAAAGTGTGGCCAACGTGCCAAGAATGAAAGTTATACTTGTGGCCAATGGTGCCGATGAAAGGAATTGATGTGGAAAAGGTTACGAATCGAGCCTT
This sequence comes from Nicotiana tabacum, assembly GCF_000715075.1. Lineage (NCBI taxonomy): Eukaryota > Viridiplantae > Streptophyta > Magnoliopsida > Solanales > Solanaceae > Nicotiana > Nicotiana tabacum. The sequence continues at coordinate 48,006,631 of NC_134092.1, forward strand.
GATTTAACCGTTCCAAATTGACATCGAAAATAGAATTGCCTAAAAGCTTATGTACCCAAGTCATGCCCAAATGTGACTGTTTTAAATAATGCTATGCTTTTTAAGTACTTCCAATGTATTTTGAGCTCTTATATCTTCATGAGTTGAAATTGTGTATTGCCCTTTTTGGGAAAAAGTATTTCAAGAATAAGTGGTGTATCACTCGTTTATGATTTTAACTCGTGCTTCAATTTCTAGTCATTTTTGCTCCATTCTTCAGAAAGGAATTTATTATGTTCAAAGCTTTCATTACCAATGAACCTAAAGTTGTGATTACACCTCCACCCGCATGTATTGGGGTGAGGCGGCAGGGCTGCTTTGTGTAAAGATTATGGTATTGTGATACACCTCTACCCGCAAGATTGTGGTAATGTGATTACACCTCCACCCGCATACATTGGGGTGAGGCGGCAGGGCCGCTTCATGTAGACATTGTGGTGTTGTGATACACCTCCACCCGCATATATTAGGGTAAGGCAGCATGTACGCTTTGTGTAAAGATTGTGGTAATGTGATTACACCTCCACCCGCATACATTGGGGTGAGGCGGCAAGGCCGCTTTGCGTTGAGATTGTGGTGTTGTGAATGTGATTTGGTTGTCTTTGGTGAGACAACTTAGCAGATCGGGCTGAGATCGGACTCCGTGCTAAAACTAAAACACGGTGGTATATATGATATCGGTGCTAATGATCTCCCAACCAAAAATATATATTATATATGTATTTTGAAGATTGTTATGCTTTAAAACTTGGAATTTGGATATTGTTGATTGTTACTTGTTGTTTTCATAGTTTTCCCCCTTCTTATATTGGTATTCTATTTTGAAAGAGGACACTTAGTTTTACATACTAGTACTATTCCATATGTACTAACGTCCCTTTTGTCGGGGACGCTGCATCTTCAATGGATACAGGTGGTTCATCAGCGGGCAGTTTTGATCCTTGTTAGAAGTTACTCTCAACTCAGCAGATTTTGGTGAGCCCTACTCTGTTACGAGCTTCATGTCAGCTGAAGTTGTACTTTATGTTTTGAGGTATAACTGGGGCCTTGTCACCGGCACTTTCATTCTTCACTCCTGTTGTACTTAGAGGCTCCGTAGACAGGTTGTGGGTGGTGTTTGATGTTTGGAATTAAACTAGTTAGTGTTGGTATTTGGTAAACATGTTTTTCATCATATCTATAAACTTGTAATATTTTGGAAATCATAAATGGATATCTTTTGAATAATGGGAAAAGAATGTGGAACACTTTATTCTCCTCATGTATATCTCTTAATATTGATTTTATATTGGTCATGAGTAAGATTGGATAGAAGGCATTAAGTAGGCTTGCTTGACCGGGGTATCTCGATTGAGCACTGGTCACGCTCCCCGAGGTCGGGCGTGATAATTTTATTATTATGGACCGTGTGTATCGGTCGTGTGTGGTGACTATTAGGGGATTAGAGACAAGATTTGATGTTTGACTGCTTAGCATTTAGGCATGGATTGGTTTTTACCTTGTCACGTTATCCTGGATTGTCACGCTAAGACCGTGACATTGGTGATGTTGGGGTTGCCTAGGGTTAAGTGGAGAGGTTCGCTGGATTATGTTCCCTGTAGAGTGATTTCATATTTGAAGGCTCAACAGATGGTTGAGAAGGGATGTTTGGCATATTTGTCCTTCGTGAGGGATGTTAGTGCTAATGCTCGTACTATTGAGTCGGTTCAAGTAGTGAGAGACTTCCTAGATGTATTTCCTACAGACCTACCGGGCATGCTACCTGACAGGGACATTGATTTTGGTATTGATTTGGTGCCGGGCACCCAGCCCATCTCTATTCCACTGTATCACATGGCACCAGTGGAATTAAAAGAGTTAAAGGAACAACTTCAAGAGTTGCTTGATATGTGCTTCATCAAGTCCAGTGTGTCGCCTTGGGTGCGCCGATTTTATTTATGAAGAAGAAGGATGGTACTATAAGGATGTGTATTGACTACCGGCAACTGAACAAAGTTACAATTAAGAAAAAGTATCCACTGTCGCGCATTAATGACTTATTTGACCAGAGTGCTAAAGTGTTCTCGAAGATTGATTTGAGGTTAGGGTATCATCTGTTGAAGATTTGGGATTCTGATATTATGAAGATAACATTCAGGACCCGATATAGTCACTACGTGTTTTTGGTGATATGTTTTGGGCTAACCAATGCCCCAACAGCCTTTATGCACCTGATGAACAGCGTGTTCTAGACGTATCTTGATTCTTTCATCATTGAATTCATTGATGATATATTAGTGTACTCACGCAGCCAGGAGGATCATGAGCAGCATCTGAGGATTGTACTCTAGACTATGAGGGAGAAGGAGCTACATGCTAAGTTCTCCAAGTGTGAGCTTTGGCTTGACTCGTTGGCATTCTTGGGCCACGTGGTGTCTAGTGAGGGGATCAAGGTAGATCTGAAGAAGATTGAGGTAGCTTAGAGTTGGCCCAGACCATGTTCAGCTACTAATATTTGGAGCTTTGTGGGTTTGGTAGGTTATTATCGTCGTTTTGTAGAGGGTTCTCGTCCATTGCTGCACCTTTGATTAGATTGACCCAGAAGGGTGGCCCATTTAGTTGGTTTGATGAGTGTGAGAAGAGCTTTCAGAAGCTCAAGACTGCATTGACTATATCCCAGAGTTGGTGTTGCCTACATGTTTGGGATATTACACCGTGTACTGTGATGCATCGCGTGTTGGGCTTGGCACAGTGTTGGAGCAGGGCGGTAGGGTGATTACCTACGCGTCTCGGCAGTTGAAAGTTCATGAGAAGAATTACCATGTGCATGATTTAGAGCTTGAATCTATTGTTCACGCATTGAAGATTTGGAGGCACTATCTGTACGGTGTTCATTGTGAGGTCTATACCGACCATCAGAGTCTCCAACATCTATTCAAGTAGAATGACCTAAATTTGCAGCAGCGCAGATGGTTAGAGTTGCTAAAAGACTATGATATCACCATATTATATCATCTGGGGAAGGCCAATGTGGTGGTCGATGCATTGAGTAGGAAGGTTGAGAGTATGGGAAGTTTGGCATATTTATCGGTAGTAGAGAGGCCACTAGCCATGGATGTTCAAGCTTTAGCCAATCAGTTTGTAAGATTGGATGTTTCAGAGCCTAGTCAGGCTCTTGCTTGCATTGTGTCTCAGTCATCATTGTTGGAGCGTATCAAGGCTCGCCAGTTTGATGAGCCTCATTTGTTAGTGTTAAAGGACACGGTGCAGCGGGGTGGTACTAAAGAGGTTCTGATTGGTGATGATGGTGTTATGCGGCTTTGAGGCCAGATTTGTGTTCCAAATATGGATGGGTTGAGAGATTTGATACTTGAGAAGGCTCACAGCTCATGCTATTCCATTCACCCAGGTGTCACGAAGATGTATCGTGACTTGAAACAGCACTATTGGTGGTGCAGAATGAATAAATATATTGTTACTTATGTCTCTCGGTGTTTGAATTGTCAACAGGTGAAGTATGAGCATCAGAAATCAGGGGAGTTGATTCATGGATTAGAGATACCAGAGTGGAGGTGGGAGTGCATCACTATGGACCTTGTGGTAGGCTTACCACGGACCTTGAAGAAATATAACGCAATTTGGGTTATTATGGACCGGTTGACTAAGTCTGGATACTTCATTTCGGTGGTGACTTCCTATTCTGCAGAGCGGTTGGCTCAGATTTATATTCGGGAGATTATCCACTTGCATGGCATGCCCATTTCCATCATTTCTAACTAAGTCATGCAGTTTTGGAGAGCGGTGCAGTGAGAGTTGGGTACACGGGTTGAGTTGAGTACATCATTCCACCCTCAGACAAAAGGGCAGTCCGAGCGCCCTATTCAGATCTTGGAGGATATGTTACGTGCCTGTGTTATGGATTTCGGAGGTTCATGGGATTAGTTTCTTCCATTAGCAGAGTTCGCCTACAACAACAACTTCCAATCGAGTATCCAGATGGCTCCTTATGAGTCCTTATATGGGAGGAGATATCGTTCTCCGATCGGTTGGTTTGAGTCTAGGAAGGCTAGTTTTTTAGGCACTAATTTAGTCTGTGATGCCTTAGAGACGGTGAAGGTGATCCGGGAGCGGCATCGTACAGCATAGTCTGGGTAGAAGAGTTATGCTGATAGGAAAGTTCGTGATGTTGCATATATGGTGGGTGAGAAGGTTTTGCTCAGAGTTTCGCCCATGAAGGGTGTGATGAGGTTCGGGAAAAAGGGCAAGTTGAGCCCTCGGTATATTGGTCCTTTTGAGGTGCTTGAGAGAGTGGGAGAGGTGGCTTACAGACATGCATTGCCCCTTAGTATATCTGGTGTTCACCTAGTGTTTCATGTTTCTATGCTCCGGAAGTATTATAGTGACCCGTCACATATTTTGGACTTTGGCACGATAGAACTGGATGGGGATTTGACTTATGATGTGGAGCAGGTGGCCATTTTAGACCGGCAGGTTCGAATGTTGAGATCACAGAATATAGTATCAGTGAAAGTTTGTTGGAGAGGTCAGCCGGTCGAGGAGGCTACTTGGGTGGACAAGCGGGAGATGTGGAGCAGATATCCACACCTATTTGAGACTCCAAGTATGATTCTAGACTCATTCGATGACGAACGTTTGTTTAAGAAGGGGAGAATGTAACGACCCCACCAGTCGTTTTGTATATTATAGCCCCCCGTTCCCCTATTTATTTTCTCTTATGTTCATTTGTATTTTTGTGACTTGCCGGGGTGGTTGGTTTGGTTTCGGGGATATTTCTGACTGAATTGGTATACTTAATCCCAAGGTTGGAAGCTTAAGTTGGAAGAGTTGACCGGAGTTTGACTTTTTTTGTAAGAGACTCCAGAATGGGATTTTGATGGTTCTGATAGCTTAGTATGTGATTTTGAACTTAGGGCATATGTCCGGATATTGATTTAGAGGTCCATAGGTTGGTTTGCGACTTTTTGGCGATAGTTGGAAAGTTAAAGATTTGGAAGGTTGAGAGGTTTGACCGAGAGTTGACTTGGTTGATATCGGATTTGGATTTTGGTTTCTGAAGTTGGAGTAGGTCCGTTGTGTCATTTGGGTCTAGTGTGTAAAATTTGAGGTCATATGGAGTTGATTTGATGTGGTTCGGCACACAATCAAAATCTGAGCCAATGCCTCCTCAAGACCAGGTATAACAATAGGTTCTGTCGGTTCCTGAGTTGGCCCTACCGGCTCAACACTATCTGGAACCTGCTCCCCCACTGCAGCAACTGCTGGCTCCGCAGGTGGTGCTCTAGCTATAGTGCGAACCCCACCTCAGCCTCTACCTCACCCCGACCTCTCGCGGTCCTAACTAGTGGGACTGGTGCCTGATCAGCTGAACGTGTCCTCACTATCTGTGAGAGAATAGAAGAGTAAAGGTTCAGATTTTGGAATAAACAAATTCGCACGACAAGAATGCAAGAAAGTGAAGTTTCGTAGCAGTTTGGTAGCCTCTCGAAGATAAGTACAGACGTCTCCATACCAATCCGCAAGTCTTTACTAAAACTGCTCATGACTCATGAGACCTAGGCAACCTAGTGCTCTGATACCAACTTGTCACGACCCAACTCCCACTGAAGGCGCGACGGCGCCTAACACTACTTGCTAGGCAAGCCAACAGTTTCACAATAACAATGATCTCAATAAATTAGAACTTAATAATCTCAACAGCGGAAATAACATGAAATAACTGAGAAAACAATGATAGTACTACTACAACCATCCCAAAGATTTGGTGTCAACGAGTACATGAGCACTAATGAATGTCAAAGTACTAGGCCAAATTCCTCAATACAACTGTGTGAACAATAGAACAGTAATAATAGTAGTAAATGAAAGAAAACTCCAATGTCTGCAAACGACATAGCAGCTACCTCATAGTCTCCTCAACTGGTATCGGTGCGAACTCTAACAATCACTGCACCCAGAAGTACCTGGATCTGCACATGAAGTGCAGAGTGTAGTATAAGTACAACCAACCGCATGTATTCAATAAGTAATAAATCTAACCTTGGACTGAAAACAATGACGAGCTTGGAAGAAATAGTCAGTTGCCAACATCAATAATCAATAACTCAGTATATAATGGAAACAGTAAAAGTAAATAAATCAATGATGTCTGATTCACCTCGTTCACAAATTACAGGAATTTAGACATGCTTTCCAAATATAACAGTCAAAACCCAACACAGATGAGACATTTACTAGCTAGCATGAGAAAGGTATATCTCTGTACCTACATGTCAAATATACATGTCAAGTCCATATCGTCATAGTGAAACCATCAAGAATAAACACACTCAGCATGCTCATAGTGCCTAGAAAAATCATCGTCACACACTACACTCAACATTGTATGGGTGCCCGGCACAAATGCCCCACACCAAAGCACGGGTATATCACTGTGCATGTGCTCACTATAATACTAGACTCTGGAGGGGTGGATCCTGGCCTAAGATCTAATCAATATCACATAGCCCAATAGTGGGGCATGGTGCACGCGTTGCCCCTAATCCGTACTACTTAGCCCAATATGGGTCTGGCGTACGCGTCACCTTAAAATCAATACCATATCGACTCTATGGACCAAACTCAATCATCAACCACTCAAGTCTCAATTAACCACATCTCACAGTACTCAATTCAATGGTGTTATACATATGAGGCATCAACAACATGTGAGAAATCAAAATAAGAAAACACTGAGACAGAGATATCATACACGGATATAGCATCATGACAGAAAGTATGTGTACAATTAAGGAAAATAGTTCAAAACATCAAGAATAGCCCTATTATGCCTCAAAAAAGATAAACACATAGCCTAGACATGATTTCTAACATGAATCACAACTCAAATAATCATACAAGTAGAGAAATATGGATAAAAGGAGGCATGATAGCAAAACAAGCCCGGTAATAGTCTAAAGTCCACCCGAATCATGAGTACTTCGGTGCACGCACACATGCCCGACACCTAGCACGTGCGTCACCCCGACACATATCATATAACATAGTTCCCAGTGATAATTACCCTCAAATCCAAGTTTCGATATGTTACATACCTCAAAACGCGGGAATCAATACTCCAAAAGACCCTTCACACGCGAATCAACTTCTGAGCGAGTCGAATCTACCCAAAACAATTAATATCATCAATAAAAGCCATCAGAAACAATGCCAAATGATAAAGCTACGATCTTGAATAAATTATGCAAAGTCAACTCAAAAAGTCAACCACATGCCCGCACCGCGGAACCTGACAAAGCTCACAAATTTTGAACAAGTCTTCCGATACGAGTCTAAATATATGTTTTCCATCCCATTCCAACCTCGAATTAACCCTCAAATCACCAAATCTCACTATCCAAAATCATAGTCAAATATTCCCCAATCTCTACCTTAAATTCACATAAACTAGATGAAATAATCCATGGGTAATCAATATATATCATCAAAATTGAATAAACTTCACTTACTTCTTCATTTGTGGTGAAAAGTCTCCCAAGAATCGCCTCCAACCGAGCTCCACAACTCCAAATAATGAAAAATGACCAAACCCTTCAAATTTATAAGGTATGCCAGTGATTCCACATCTGGGTTCACTTAGCCCCTTCTGCGGCACCACCTTTGCGATTAAAAGCCCGCATCTGCAAGCTCCACTAGAATCCCGACCTATAGTTTCTGCAGTCATCCACTCGCACTTACGAACCCGCTTCTACAGTCTATAATTGTAGGTGCGGCCCCGCTTCTGCACTGTGCCTTCTGCATCTGCGGACCCCCTTCCTCTCTAGCCAATTTCTCTTCGGCGACATCTTTTCCTTACATGCAGGATCGCATCGAAGACCAGTCCTCTGAAGGTGCGAAAGCACTAGACTTAGCAACACTTCAGCAATGCTACACAATCCAAAACCAGCCAAAACCAATCCGAAATACACCCGAAGCCCCCGGGACCCCATCCAACCATTCCAACCAATCCCAAAACATAACACGAACCAACTCGAAGCCTCAAATCACATAAAACAACATCAAAACCATGAATCGTACCATGATTCAAGCCTAATGAACTAATGAACTATCAACTTCCAAAACTTATGTCGAACAATATCAAATCAACTCGGAATGACCTTAAATTTTGCATGCAAGTCCCAAATGACACAACAGACCTATTCTAACTCCTAGAACAAAAATCCAAACCCAATATCAAGAAAGTAAACTCTCGGTCAAACCTATCAACCTTTCAAACTTTTCAACTTTCGCCAAAATACACCAAATCAACCTATGGACCTCCAAATCCATATTCGGATATATGACTAAGTTCAAAATCATCATACAAAACTATTGGAATCATAAAAACACCATTGCAGAGTCGTCTACACAAAATTCAAACGTCGGTCAACTCTTACAACTTAATCTTCTAACCTTGGGACTAAGTATCCCAATTCACTCCAAAACTGACCACCCTGGAAAGTCACGTAATCACAAATACACATATATAAAGCATCAAATAGGGGAAATGAGGCTAACATACACAAAACGACCAACCGGGTTATTACACATGCTTAACTCCATGACATGGGCACGAGTTGCGAGTTCTTCAAATGTGCTAGGCTTGATACCTTGGAAGATGTAGCAAAGTCCCAAATGCATGACATAGATGCACATATCTATGCCAGAAGCTTCACTAAGCCTAACTTTGCAGTTAAAGCTTGCATTTCTCCGACGATTTACTAATTCGATAACTAGTTCATCCTTCCATTGATGAATTTATAAATTCTAGTATACTCACAGTACATCTTATTTTATAAAAGCGGTTGAGAACCCTTGCTCTAGTCGATCCAAACTATCAATACATCCAGCTTCGAGGTCTGTATACCAGTCAATAGCATTTGTTTTTAGCGAGCAGACAAATTGCTTGATGAGGTAATCTTCATAAGTCTCAGCATTGTTGCATGTTTTAACGAATTGCGCCACGTGTTGCTTTGGATTGCCTTTGCCATCAAACTGTTGAAATTTTGGAGGTTGATAGCAATAAGTCATCTTCAACATATTGATCCTCGCAGTGTAGGACTTTGCTTATGTAAGGGCGGACTTGGCAGCAACTTCATACCTGTTTTTTATAGTCCCTTCAATGAAATCCTTTAGTTGATTGATTGGAATCATTCCTTCAGAAGAGACTAGAATTTTCTTAGTGGACGTTACTTGTTGTAGGGGAGGATTAATCTCTTGAACATCTGGGTGCTTTCCAGGTGCATGACAAGATTCTCCATCCACCAATCCTATTTGTTGGCTTGTCAATTCGAGCATTTTGATTTTGCATGCACTTGGTCAAGCCAGCAATTACTTCTGTCAAGTTTGCTAACTGCTTCTCCACAGATGAAGCGTTCATCACCATTGTTTGCATGACTGTTGTGGATGATGGAGAGTATCATGGATTATCAGATAGATTAATCCTCGATTGGCTCGCGCTATGCGGTGAAAATGGGGAGGATCCGTCACTTGAAGTACTATCATCTTCCTTTATAGTAGAGTTCTTGGATCCTCAGAGGTTAAGCAGAGCTAGAGTCTCCTTAATGGGTATTCAGGGCGACCCTACTTCAGCTCCATTCCAGAGAGCACTAACTATCCATCGGCTATTCAGGGTTCCTTTAGTGGGTATTAAGGTCACCAGGGTCAAACCCAGGGTCAGCTGTCTTCCATATTTATAGGTTGCTACGAGTGTAGGGAGCTTGGTCATATGAGGAGGTATTGCCCCAAGCTTCTAGGCAAGGCAGTACAACAGAGCCATCAGCACATGATCACCGCACCAGCTGCCATACCACCCTTCCGGCCAGCCAGAGGCGAAGGGCAGGGGTCTCCCTAGAGGTGGAGACCAGCCAGGTGGCACTCCGACTAGATTCTATGCCTTCCCAGCTAGACAAGATACAATAGCCTCAGACGCTATGATCACATGTATTATTGTTTTTTGCAGCAGGGACGCTTCGATACTATTCGATCTAGGGTCTACTTATTCATATGTATCTTCTCTATTTCCTCCTTATCTGGATGTATCTCATGAGTTCTTGGGTGTTCCTATATATGTGTCCAAACTAGTGGGTGAATTTGTTATTATGGATCTGGTTTACTGGTCTTGTGTAGTGACTTTCTGTGGTTATGAGACTAGGGCAGATCTTTTGTTGCTTAATATGATCGACTTTGGTTGTCTCCGTACCATGATGTTCTTGATTGCCATGCCAAGACTATTACCTTGGTGATGCCAGAGTTGCCTAGATTGGAGTGGCGAGGCTCATCTATCAGTAGATCTGGTCGGGTTATATCCTTCTTGAAGGCTCGACATATGGTCGAGAAGGGTTGTTTGGCCTATCTGGCTTATGTTCGGGATACTACTACGGAGACTCCCAAGATAAATTTAGTGCCCGTGGTGCGGGAGTTCTCTGATGTATTTCCTTCTGATCTACCAGTCATGCCACCATATTGTGATATCGATTTCAACATTGATTTGGCACCAGGCACCCAGTCTATCTCTATTTTGCCTTATCGCATGATCCCAAAGGAGATGAGGGAGTTGAAGGAACATCCTGAGGAGTTGCTTGAAAAGGGGTTCATTAGGCCGAGTGTGTCACCTTGGGGTGCACCAGTATTATTTGTGAGGAAGAAGGATGGGAGTATGCGGATGTGCATTAATTACCGCCAGCTGAACAAAGCCAGTATCAAGAATAAGTACTTGTTATCGCGCATTTATGATTTGTTTGATCTGTTACCGGGTGCTAAGGTGTTCTCTAAGATCGACATGAGGTCTAGGTATCATCAGCTGATGATTCATGCTCGGATGGTTTGAAGACGGCTTTCCGGACTAGATATGGCACTATGCGTTTCTAGTGATATCTTCGACTTTACTAACGCCCCAACAGCATTTATGTATTTGATGAATTGGGTGTTAAGGCCATATCTTGACTCATTTATCATTGTCTTCATTGATGATATATTGATCTACTCGTGTAGTATGGACGAACACGAGCAACATTTGAGGATAGTGCTTCAGACCTTGCGGGAACCAATGCTATACGCTAAGTTCTCTAAGTGCGAATTCTAGTTAGATTCTGTGGATTTCTTGGGGCATGTCGTATCACGTGAGGGTATTAAGGTGGATCCCAGGAAGATCGAGGCAGTTCAGAGTTGGCCTCGTCCTACCACAATGACCGAGATCAGGAGTTTCTTGGGGCTACTAGGTTACTATCGTTGGTTTGTGGAGGGCTTCTCGTTTATTACTGCTCCTTTGACTAGATTGACCCAAAAGGGTGCTCAGTTTAGATGGTCCAATGATTGTGAGGTGAGATTTCAGAAGCTCAAGACTACATTGACTATAACACCAATATTAGTTTTGCCCTCCGATTCAGGGATGTATATTGTGTATTACAACGCTTTACTCGTTGGTTTAGGTTAAGTATCGATACAGGAAGGGCGAGTTATTGCATATGATTCACGTCTGTTGAAGCCCCACAAGAAGAATTATTATGTGTACGATTTGGAGTTGGTTGCGATAATTCATGCTCTTAGGATCTGTAGGCATTACCTTTATGGAGCGTCGTGGAGGTTTACACCAATCACCATAGTGTGCAGCATTTGTTTAAGCAGAGAGATCTTAATCCGAGGCAGCGCAGATGGCTTGGTTGCGGATGCCTTGAGCAAAAAGTCTGAGTGTATGGGTAGTTTGGCGTTCATTTCACTAGGAGAGAGGCCATTGGATTTAGACATACAGTCCTTAGCTAACCGACTTGTGAGGTTGGATATTTTAGAGACCAGACGAATTCTTACATGTGTTGTGGCTCAGTCTTCTTTATTCGAGCGGATCAAGGCTCATCAGTACGATGATCCGCACTTGCGGCTTAGGGTCGCTACTGTGTTCCTAATGTTGATGGCCTGAGGGAGATGATTCTAAAGGAGGCACACAGTTCGCAGTATTCTATTCATCCAGGTGGCACAAAGATGTATCATGGCCTGAGGCAGCATTATTGGTGGCCGTAGATGAAGAAAGACATAGTTAAGTATGTGGCGAGATGTCTAAATTGCCAGCAGGTTAAGTATGAGCACCAGAGGCCTGGCGGCCTACTTCAGCAGATAGTTATATCGGAGTGAAAGTGCGAGCGCATCACTATGGATTTTGTAGTTAGGTTGCCGCAGACGTTGAGGAAGTTTGATGTTAATTGGGTCATTATCGACAAACTGACCAAGTTTGCACACTTTATTTCGGTGGTGACTACATACACTTCAGATAGGTCTTCCTAGATTTATATTTAGGAGATCGTCTGGTTGTATGGTGTGCTTATTTCCATCATTTTGGATAGAGGCCCTTAGTTCACTTTGCATTTTTGGAGTGCTGTACAGAGTGAGTTAGGTACCCGGGTAGAGCTCAACATGGTCTTTCATCTCTAGACCGACGCGCAGTCAAAGCGGAAAGTTCAGCTTTTGGAGGATATGCTTAGAGCATGTGTGATTGACTTCGGAGGGCAGTGGCATCGATTCTTAACTTTGGCTGAGTTTGCTTATAACAACAGTTATCGTCCATCATTGAGATGGCCCCATTTGAGGCCTTGTATGGTCGGCGATGTCGTTGCCCCATCGGTGTCACAACCCGAAATCCCAACCCATCATGATGGCACGCAACACGCTTGCTAGGAAAGCTGGACAAAGCAATACAAAACCAAAATAACAAAGAATTACATAAGTAATATAAGTTCGAAACCTCAGTATAACATAATAGTGCTAATATAAGATAAATCCCCCAGAAATGGTAAATACAGAGTTATGAGCTCTAAACGGTAATACAAGTCTGAAATGACCAAGTACAATACTGTCTAAAATAAAGACAATAGTACATAAGAAAAGAGCCAAGACTGCAGTCGAGAATGCAGTTCTACCTCGTCTCTCAATGATCCGCTCTGCTACAAGCCTCCACTCCTGATGACTGGGTCTGATACCTGGAGTTGCACAATTAAGTGCAGAGCGTAGCATGAGTACAACTGACCCAATATACTCAGTAAGTATCATAACTAACCTCAACGAGGTAAAAGAAGCAAGAATTATGAATGATACTTATAATAACCCGTACAATTTCATCAATTTAACAAGTATAGAACAATAAAGTGATCAAGTCATAAAGCATAAGAGGAACGATCTCTGAGTGTGTGCAATTATGCAAGTTCTCTGCCCAGTCAATGATATAACATATAAAGATGATATGCAAATAAATCAGGTAAGTAACCACAAAAATTGCAAGTAAAGATGAAATGCAAACTCCAAAACAAACACTAGCCAGAATTTCCTCAAATCCACGTGTACACCAACAAGAGAGAAACATGAGAGGGTGACCCTAAGGGGATGGATCCATATCCACACGCTGCATGGATAACTCACGTGTTATACGGACAACTCACGTGCTAATAATATCAACTACACGGGCAACTCATGTGCTGCATGGACAACTCATGTGCTAATAATATCAATATCTGGATCCGCACGAACAACTCACGTGTCAATAATTACATTCCGCCTGGCGTGATCACAGGCTACCAGTCAAAATCATAAAACACAGAAAGTAAATATACGAGAATACATGTACATGATCAATGATTATCAAGTTTCATACTCTCGGACTGGTATAATTACATGCTAAAGTGTAGACATGTAAAAAGTGTTCTATCATAGCTCAAATAAGCAATTTCATCATAGAGAGCAACTATCAAGTTTATTCAGGGAATTAGCCTCTATGTAACCTCAAGCATGGCCCAAATAGTTCACAACAAGGTTACAAATATGAGAAACATCATAGCTTAAAGCCTAATAGTCAATTCTAGGCATATCAAAGCCTAAGCACTACCCCAAACATGGATAAATACCCCCTTGCTAGCACATGGGCTCAAACGCCACACATAGCAAGTAGCTATCACAAATAATTCAGGCAACTTGTATCTCAACCAAATTTAGGTATGATACTTACCTCAAGCAAGCCAAATCACTTTTCTAACAAGCCCTTCCCGCATGGATCAATTTCCGAACGTCTGGAATCTAACCAAAATAACTTAATACCATCAATATTAGCCATAGGAAATAATTCCAAAAGATAAAACTAAAGTCTTGAATCAAATATGCAAAGTCAACCCAAAAGGTCAACCTCGGGCCCGCACCCCGGAATCCGACAAAATTCACAAATTCCTAAAACCCATTCAATTATGAGTCCAACCATACTAATTTCATCCAATTCCATCAACAAATTGACCCTCATAACCCAAATCTTACTCTCCAATACTATGGTATAAAATCCCCATATTTCACTTCAAATCCACATAAACTAGGTATAATAATCAATGGGTAATCAATATTTATCAATAAAAGTGATAAAATTTCACTTACCTCTTCAATTGTAGCAAAACCCCTCTCAAAAATCGCCCTTAGCCGAGTTCCAAATCTCCCAAAATAAGAAAACACTCAAACCCTTTGAATATAAGAACTTGCCAGGGAATCTGCACCTCGTAGGGATGATCCTGGTCTAATCTCTAATCAATATGACTTAACCCAATAGTGGGGCCTGGTGTATGCATCACCCCTAACCAGTACTACTTAGCCCAATTTGGGTCTGGCGTACGCGTCACCTCAAAATCAATATCATATGGGCTCTATGGCCCAAACTCAGTCATCAACCGCTCAAGTCTCAGTTAACCACATCTCACAGTACTCACTTCGACATAAATATATATATAAGGCAACAACAAAATGTGAGAAAACAAAATAAGAAAATACTGAGACCTAGAAATCATACATGGATATATAGCAACATGACTGAGAGTATGTGTACAATTAAGGCAAATAGTTAAAAACAACAAGAATAGCCCTATTATGCCTCAAACAAGATAAACACATAGCCTATACATGATATCTAACGTGAATCATAACTAATCATACAAGTAGGAAAATGCGGATACAACGAGGCATGATAGCAAAACAAACCCGGTAATAGTCTAAAGTCCACCCGAATTATGAATACTTCGGTGCACGCACACACGCCCGTCACCTAGCACGTGTGTCACCCTTAAATCCGAGTTTACATATGTTACTCACCTCAAAACACGGGAATCAATACTCCAAAATGTCCTTCCTACGCGAATCGGCTTCCGAGCGATTCCAATCTAGCCAAAACAACTTAATATTATCAATAAAAGCCATCGAAAACAATCCCAAATGATAAAGCTAATATCTTGAATAAATTATTCAAAGTCAACCCAAAGAGTCAACTCCGGGCGTGCACCCCGGAACCCAAAAAAACTCACAAATTCCGGACACCCATTCCGATATGAGTTAAAATATATTTTTTTTATCCAATTCCAACCTCAAATCGACCCTCAAATCATCAAATCTCACTCTCCAAAATCATAGTAAAAACATCCCCAAACTCTACCTTAAATTCACATAAACTAGATGAAATAATTCATGGGTAATCAATATCTATCATCAAATTTGAATAAACTTCACTTACCTCTTCAATTGTAGTGAAAAGTCTCCCAAGAATTGCCTCCAACCGAGCTACACAACTCGAAATAATGAAAAATGACCAAACCTGTCATGCCCCGACCTTGAGGAGCGCGACCGGCGCTCAACCGAGATAATCTGGCCGAGCAAGTCTGTACAATACCTTCTACCCAACTCGCCCATGAATAAAGAGAAGATAAACTTATATCAATAATTAAACATTAAGAGGTCATGTGAATAACACCAGTTCACTTCTATTACGTCATTAACAAGTCCCCAAAACAGAACACTATACATTCGTAGTTAAAGTGGGAGAGGTGATACAATTACAACAAGTTTAGTTCAACCTTCCCAAAATAGGATACAACCCACACTATGTCTACGAAGCCTCTAACAGAAACAAAAGAGTACTACGACAGTGCCGGCAACAAGGCCCCGACTATACCTCAAAATACTATGTACATGGAACAAGAGATACAGGACCCCGGAATAAAGTGGGGCTCACCAAGTCAGCTGAGGAGAGGGTGTGATGTTATCACTGATCAATACCACCTGCGATGGAACCACCTGTATCCATTAAAGATGCAACGCCCCCGGAAAAAGGGATGTTAGTACATGTCGAATAGTACTAGTATGAAAAGCAAACATATGCAAGGACTTGGAATTACAACATGGATATGATGAATCATGGTAATAAAAAATCTTAGTTAGATGTTAAAGCCATAGCAAATTTATTAAGAGCTTTCAATAATGTTTATAAATTCATAAGTCGGGCATCCTCTACAACTACCTTTACACAAAGCGGCCCTGCTGCCTCACCCCAACTTATGCGGGTGGAGGTGCAATCACAATACCAAAAACTCTACACAAAGCAACCCTGCCGCCTCACCCCAATGTATGCGGGTGGAGGTGCATTCACTATGCCACAAACTTTACACAAAGCGGCCCTGCCGCCTCACCCAGATGTAAGCGGGTGGAGGTGTATTCACACTACCACAACTCTACACAAAGCGGCCCCACCGCCTCACCCCGATGTATGCGGGTGGAGGTGTATTCACAATACCACACTTCGGATTCCCAAAACAATAATAGTTTGTACAAGAGAGTTCCCTTTCACATTAACTATTTGGCACCTTTGGCCTTAGCAAGTGTAAGTTCACAAGATTTCATCATATGATAAATAAGTATTTAATCACATTAATTTCATACAAGATCTCCTCCCAAAAGGGGGTATAACATGATTAAGTCAATAATAGAGAATCTTTAACACACGAGGGTTCTAACACATTATGCCAATCGGGAATCAATTTTTTTACTAGTTTGAATACCCCACATCAATAGCGTTTCAAGTTCGACTACACATGATAAAAGTTTACAAGGATTCGGGAATTCCGATACTAGAAGAAGAGTTTAGCCTTCATACCTCACTTTGAGCTTTCCTTAAATTACTACAATGTTCCGGAAATCCTAGCAACTTCAATCTATTTTGAGACATAACAAAATTGAACACAAATTAGGAAGATATTCATGGTTTCAGCTCATTTGAGCATTTTATCAAACACTATATGTGCAAATTTGATTACAAGGTTCTACCACAAGATTTCCGTCACTCCACAGCCCAATCTTTACCCATTTGAGCTCAACAATCTTCCCACAAACCTTATTGGTACATGCATGTATAAATAATACTCTCACACCCAAGAATCACACTCCCCCTTTACCCATCTTCTACCCAAATTCGAAATTGGAGAATTGGGGGAAGAAATTCTTACCTTTTAGAAACCCTAGCAAGTTCCTCTTGATGAAATTCCAAGGCTTGATCCAAGTTGAGTAGTAAAATCCTTGAATCCTCCCCTTTCTCTCTCTAGGATAGCTCTCTCCTCTCTCTAAAATATCAGATAACCCCTCAAAAATGACCCCTATGGCTAGATAAAACGAAATGGGGTCGGGTTATTAAATTAGAAAGATGAAGCCTTTACATAGATCTATGGTCGCATATGCCACCGCATAATGCTTCTGCAGTCTACAAAATGGGCCGCATAATGGCCCTCCAGAACTAGGCACTTTTGCCTCACTCTGCGACCGGTTTGCGGTCCGCAGACCTATTCTGCGGTCACATAATGCTCCGCAGAACCTCCCTCCGGAAATATTTTTAAGCTGGGTCTGCAATGGGTGATGCGGCCCGCAAAATAATTATGCAGCCGCATAATGGACCGCATAATGGTCCGGAAATTTGCCCAAATTTCTGCCTCAGTCTGCGGCAGATTTGCAGTCCGTATAAGTCTACTTCGTCAACACATAAGTCTACTTCAGCACCACAAAACCCCGGGTTTTAGGTAAAAGTTTACGAGGCCTTACAAAACCCTTTGAAAATATAAGGTCTGCCAGTGATTTCGCATCTGCAGTCACTTAGCCGCTTCTACGGCTACGCATTTGTGGTCAAAAGCCTACATCTGCGAACTCCACTAGAATCTCAACCTACCACTTCTGCGGTCATCCACTCGCACCTGCACACCCGCTTTTGCGGTCTACAATTGCAGGTGCGGCCCCGCTTCTGCGTTGTGCCTTCTGTATCTGCTGCCCCTGCCCCTCAAGCCAACATTGCTTCTGGTGATTCTTTTCCACACTTGCAGGCTCACATCTGCGACCAGTCATTCGCATGTGTGAAAGCACCAGACTCAGCAACACTTTAGCAATGCAACACAATCCAAAATAAGCTGAAACACACCCGAGGCCCCTGGGACCCCGTCCAACCATTCCAACCAATCCCAAAACATAACACAAACCTACTCAAAGCCTCAAATCATATAAAACAGCATCAAAACCACGAATCGCACCACGATTCAAGCCTAGTGAACTATCAACTTCCAAAACCCATGCCGAACAATATCAAATCAACTCAGAAAGACCTCAAATTTTTCATGCAAGTCCCAAATGACACAATGGTTCAACTCCCAAAATATGAACCCGATATCAAAAAAGTCGACTCTCTGTTAAACCTATCAACCTTCCACACCTTCAACTTTCCAACCTTCGCCAAAAAGCACCAAATCAACTTACGTACCTCCCAATCCATATACGGACATACGCATAAGTTCAAAATCACCATACAAAGCCATTGGAATCATCAAAATGCCATTCCAAAGTTGTCTATACAAAAGTTAAACTCCGGTCAACTCTTACAACTTAAGCTTCTAAGCTTGGGACTAAGTGTCTGAATTCACTCCAAAACCTCCCCGAAACCAAACCAACCACCCCGACAAGTCACGTAACCACAAATATACATATGTAAAGCATCAAATAGGGGAAACATGGCTAAAATACTCAAAATGATCGGCCAAGTCGTTACATTCTCCCCCTCTTAAACAAATGTTCAACCTCGAACTAGTCTAGAATCATAACTAGAGTCTAAAAAAGGTGAGGATATCTGCTCCGACATCTGCTACTCGGTCTCCCAAGTAGCCTCCTCGGCCGACTGACCTCTCTAATGGAACTTCACCAACTCTATATTCTTCGACCTCAACTTTCGAACCTGCCGGTCCAAAATGGCCACCGCTCCACATCATAAGTCAAATCCCCATCTAGCTGCACCATGATGAAGTACAAAATATGTTATGGATCACCATAATACTTCTGGATCATGGAAACATGAAACACTGGGTAAACCCCGGATAAACTAGGTGGCAAGGCAAGTCTGTAGGCCACCTATCCATTTCTCTCAAGCACCTTAAAAGGACCAATATACCTAGGGCTCAACTTGCCCTTCTTCCCGAACCTCATCACACCCTTCATGGGAGACACTCCGAGTAGAACATTATCACCCACCATATACGCAACATCACGAGCCTTCCTATCAGTGTAAGTTTTCATCCTAGACTGCACTGTACGAAGCCGCTCCTGAATCAACTTTACCTTCTCCAAAGCATCACAGACCAAATCAGTGCCCAACAACCTAGCCTTCCAAGCTCAAACCATCCAACCGGAGAGCAACATCGCCTCCCATATAAGGCCTTATAAGGATCCATCTGGATACTCGACTGATAGATGTTATTGTAGGCGAACTTCGCTAACGGAAGAAACTGATCCCATGAATCTTAGAAATCAAGAACACATGCACGTAACATGTACTCCAAAATCTGAATAGTGCAATCAGTTTGTTCGTCCATCTAGGGATGAAATGTTGTACTCAGCTCGACCTGTGAGCCCAACTCTCACTGCACCGCTCTCCAAAAATGCGATGTGAATTGAGTGCCTCGATCCAAGATAATAGACACGGGCACACCATGAAGGCGAACAATCTCACAACTGCTCTGAAGAGTACGTAGTCATAATTGGAATGAAGTTTGTAGACTTGGTCAGTCTGTCCATAATAACCCACACTACATCAAATTTTCACAAGGTCCGTTGAAGTCCAACTACAAAATCCATCCTGATATGCTCCCACTTCCACTCCAAAATTCAAGCCTCTGAAGCAAATCACCGGGTCTCTGATGCTCGTACTTTACCTGCTCACAGTTCAAACATCGAGCGGCATAATCAACAATATCCTTCTTCATCTTCCACTAACAATAATTCTACCTCAAATCTTAGTACATCTTCGCGGCACCCGGATAAATGGAATACCGTAAATTATGGGCCTTCTCAAGTATCAGCTCTAGTAACCCATCCATATTTGGAACATAGATCGGACCATGTAGCCTCAATACCCCATCATCACCAATAGTAACCTCCTTAGCATCACTGTGTTGTGTTGTTTCCTTTAAGACAAGCAAGTGGGGATCATCATACTGACGTGCCTTGATGCGCTCAAATAAAGACGATCGTGATACAACACAAGCAAGAACCCTGTTAGGCTCCAAAATATCTAACCTCATGAACCGATTGGCAGAAGCCTGAACATCCAATGCTAATGGTCTCTCCCCGACTAGAATATAAGAAAGACTCCCCATGCTCTTAGCCTTCCTATTCAAAGTATCGGCCACCACATTGGCCTTCCCCAGGTGATAAATAACGGTGATATCATAGTCCTTTAGTATCTCCAACCATATACTTTGCCTCAAGTTCAGATCCTTTTGCTTGAATAAGTGCTGGAGACTCTTGTGATCCGTGAACACCTCACAAGACATGCCATAAAGATAATGCCTCCAAATCTCCAGCGCATGAACAATGGATACAAACTCAAAGTCATGTACAGGGTAGTTCTTCTCATGGGGCTTCAACTGACGTGGTACATAAGCAATAACTCTACCCTCCTGCATCAACACACATCCAATGTCAATCCATGAAGCATCACAATAAACTGTATAACAACCCGATCACGAAGGTAAAACCAGAACTAGAGTTGTAGTCAAGGCAGTCTTGAGCTTCTAAAAGCTCTCCTAAATCTCATCAGACCACCTGAATAGGGTACCCTTCTGGGTCAATCTAGTTAATAGGGCTGCTATAGATAAAAACTCCTCCACAAAAGGGCGATAATACCCTGCCAATCTAAGGAAACTCCGGATCTCAGCAGCAGAAGATGGTTTAGGCTAACTTTGAACTGCCTCAATCTACTTTGGATCTACCTTAATCCCCTCACCGAACACCACGTGGCCCAAAAATGCCATCGAGTCAAGCCAAATCTCACACTTGGAGAATTTAGCATATAGCTTCTTCTCACTCAAAGTCTAGAGAACGATCCTCAAATGTTGCTCATGATCCTCTTGGCTACAGGAATACATCAATATATCATCAATAAAAACTATGATGAAGGAATCAAGATAGGGATGATATACATTGTTCATCAAGTACATGAATGATGCTGGGGCATAAGTTAGCCCAAAAGACATCACTAGAAACTCATAGTGGCCATTCGGGTCCTGAATGCCATCTTTGGAATATCTGAAGCCCGGATCTTCAAATGATGATACCTCGATCTCAAATCAATCTTCGAGAATACTCTAGCACCCTGAAGTTGATCAAACAAATCATCAATACGTGGTAGTGGTTACTTGTTCTTGATAGTAACCTTGTTTAACTGCCTGTAGTCAATACACATCCTCATACAGCCGTCTTTCTTCTTCACATATAGAACTGGAGCAGCCCAAGGCAAGACACTCGATCTGATGAAACCCTTATCAAGCAAATTCTAAAGTTGTTCCTTTAATTCCTTCAACTCTACTGGTGCCATGCGATACGGTGGAATAGAGATGGGATGAGTGCTCGACACCAAGTCAATACCAAAATCAATGTCCCTGTCGGGTGGCATGTCCGGCAAGTCTACTAGAAACACATCTAGAAACTCTTTCACTATCGAAACTGACTCAACGGTAGGAGCATCAGCACTAACATCCCTCACAAAGTCCAAATACGCCAAACACCCCTTCTCAACCATCCGTTGAGCCTTTAAATATGAAATTACTCTACTAGGAAAATGATCCAAGGAGCCTCTCCACTCTAACCTTGGCAACCCCGTCATCGCCAATGTCACGATCTTAACGTGACACCAAGTATATGGCGACAACCAATCTATGCCCAAAATCACATCAAAAGAAAGCATGCTAAGCAATAAAATATCAACTCTGGTCTCATAACCCCCAATGGTCACCGCACAAAACCAATATATATGGTCCACCATAATAGAATCACCCACACTGTGTAGATATATCAACAGGCATATCTAAAGAATCACGAGATGTATCCAAATAACGAGCAAAGTATGATGACACAAATGAGTAAGTGGAACCACGGTAAAATCACACTGAAGCATCCTTGTGGCACACGGAAATAATACCTATGATCACGATGTCAACCCGCACGACCTCCACCCCGAGATGGCTGAGCAGGTGGTGAAGCAACTGGTGCGGGGGTCATAGTCTAGCCTCCCTACTGCACTGGACCTCAGTAATAACGGGGGCAATATTTCCTCACATGTCCCAACTCCCCACACTCGTACCAACCTCGACTTGGAAATGGGTGCAGGGCCTGAATCGAACCATGTGAACTGGAATAACCACTGGAAGAACCTGGTACTAACAAACTCTAAACTAATGGAGTACGGTATGAGCTCTGAAATAGGAGTGCACTAAATGATGCCAGAATTGGATGAGCACTAAATGAACTATGACTAACTGACGAGCCATGAGGAATCTGACGAGCTGCCTGAGCGAGCCTAAAAGGACGACCTCTGTTGTGATGTGACTGACCTCCATACGAGGTTCCACCAAAACTACTTGGATCACGAGGCCACTTTCCCTCCCTCTCCTCACTCTCAATCCTGTGAACCTTCTCCAAACGTCTAGCAATCTCAACCACCTGGTCAAATCTAGCATCCATCTCGGCCTCTTGAGCCAAACTGTAACGCATGCTATAATTGAGGCCAACGATAAACCTCCTGATCCTCTCTCTCTCTCTCTTAGTGGGAACCAACCAAAGTGCCTGACATGCCAAAACTGCAAATATCATCTCATACTGGGTCATAGTCATATCTCCCTGGTGTAGCTGCTCAAACTCCCTATGTCTCTCCTCTTTGCGAGTATGTGGAACAAACTTCTCTATGAAGAGAATTGAGAACTCATGCCATGTAAGTGGTGCAGCACCAGCCGGTCTGCCTGACTCATAGGTTTGCCACCATCTGTAGGCTGCCCTTGTCAGCTAAAAAGTTGTAAAGGTAACTCCACTAGTGTCCATAATTCCCGCTGTGCAAAGAATCTAATGATACCGATCCAAAAAACCCTGAGCATCCTCTAACTCTACTCCATCGAACTCGAGAGGGTCAAGCCTCTTAAACTATTCCAACCTCTTCTGCTCCTCATCTGACATAGGTGGACCAACCTTGGCCCGAGTAGCAATGACTGGCTGAATTGGTAATACCCCTAGTGTCTCGTAACCTTGAGCTAGCTGCTCCGGTGTTGATATTATAGTGAGCGCAAAAATTATGATATACACGTGCGTTGGTGAGGGGAATTTGTGCTTGGCACCCATATAGTGCTGAGTGTAATTATGTGTGATGGTGAGGGGCATTTTTTCAGGCACTATGAGCGTGTTCAGTGTTGTTATTCTTGATGGGTTCACTGTGACGATATGGACTTGACATGTATATTTGACATGTAGTCATAGAGATGTACCTTCCTCATGCTAGCTGGTAAATGAAATGTCTCATCTGTGTTGAGTTTTGACTGATATATTTGGAAAGCATGTCTAAACTCCTATAATCTATGAACGAGCTAAACCTGACATCATTGAGTTATTTACTTTTACTGTTTCCATTATATCCTGAGTTGTTATTGATTATTGATGTTGGCCACTGATTGTTTCTTTCAAACTCGTCACTACTTTCAGCCCAAGGTTAGGTTTGTTACTTACTGAGTACATGTGATCAGTTGTACTCATTCTATACTCTGCACTCCATGTGCAAATCCAGGTACTTATGGGCGTGGTGATTTTTAGAGTTCGCACCAATACCAGTTGAGGAGTCTACGAGGTAGCTGTTATGTCGTTTGCAGACCTTGGAGATTTCTTTAATTTACTTATGTTATTAATGTTCTATTGTTCCAAAAGTTGTATTGAGGAATTTGGCATTGTACTTTAACATTCATTAATGCTCATATTCTCTTTGACACCAGATCATTGGGATGGTTGTAGTAGTATTATCGTTGTTTTCTCAGTTATTTTATATTATTTTCGCTGTAGAGATTATTATGTTCTACTTCATTGAGCTCATTGTTATTGTGAAATTGTTGGCTTGCCTAGCAAGTAGTGTTAGGCGTCGTCGCGGGTCCGGTGGGAGTTGGGTCGTGACAGCATGGCCTCTGCTCGAAATGAAAGGTTGCCTATCTACGAGTTTCTCAAAGGGAACGACAAGAAAGAAGTAAAAAAATGGAACAAGTTCGTACCCAAGTTTGAAAGCAAAGAAGCTATGAATATCAACACATCACCTGTGCAACTTGCAACAAAGGTGAGCAAGAAGCATAGTATGAAATCCATTTCTTTTCAAGATAAAGCCAAGTGGAAAGTTGACTCTAAAAGAAATGCAAGAAAAAGAGTACACGTCTTTGGATTCTGATGTCCTTGCAATTTTTGAAATATTTTGTGAGTTAAAGCTCATTGAGATTACGGAGATAAAGCAGTCAAATGAAGCTAGGAAGACTAATGACCCAAATTGCTGCAAATATTATCGACTTGTGAGTCACCCTCTTGAGAAGTGCTTTGTCTTCAAGGACAAAGTTATGGACTTAGCTCGTGAAAACAAAATTGTGCTTAAAGAGGATAAGGCAAGTGCTAACCAAGTTTCTATCACCTTTGGCTCATTTGATCCAGATGAATATGCAATTTTAAAGAAAGTAATGATGAAGAATTACTGGAGAACAATAAAGCCATAGTTGATCAACCTAATGATGAAGGTTGGACCTTGGTGACTTATCATAGATGCCAAAAGAGAGGTTTACAAAAAGAATCAATTAAACAACCAACAAGAAATATGATGGTAAAAATACCAAAGAAACAGAACCCAATTATGCATCTAAATAAAGAAAAAGTGGAGGTGCACCACCCTCAAAAGCCACGATATCCAGTGACTTTGAAGGAATTCTTACCAAGTTAGTTCCGCACGAAGAATTTCCATAGTAGTATCGAGGCCTCGTGTTGCAATGCTGATAAAGGAGAAGAAAAGAGTGATGAACTACCGTTGGCACCATCTTCGGAAAAGCCCATCGAGTCTGTTCCTTAAGAAGTTAATGCTTGCGAGGAAAGAGTCACATTCATGAATGACAACCTTCTGCTAGGTGACACTCCTCATAATTTTCCATTATACATGGTTGGCTATATGCGCGATGAAAGGGTAAATCGAATTTTGATTGATGGAGGATCCTCATTGAACATCTTGTTAATTCTCACCATGAAGGAACTTGGCATTCATATGGATGAAATCTCGGAACTACTTGATGATTCAAGGATTCAACCGGGGGGGAGCCATAGGTACTATCAACTTAGGGATCACCATTGAAGATATGCAATTAAGTGCATGGCTGCATGTGATCGATGCAAAGGCTTCATATAATGTCTTGCTTGGAAGACCTTGGATACATGATAATAAGAAGGGTAAGCAACAATTATATCACTGTAGAACATGAATATGCTAGTTCCAATAGGCCTTCTATATTTGATCGGCTTGAAAAATCAACTGTGAGAACTTCCGTATTTAATAGGTTAGGGCCATTGAAGAAGAATAACAAATTCCAAAGAGATTATCGAAACATAAGAACACTCGCTTCGCTTAGGATCCAGAAGATCTCTAACGATTTCCAAAGTTTGGTTCCTTTTATAATGAGGCAATAAACAAAACTTGTGGTTTCATGTGAAGAAGTATTGAATTCAAAGACATACAATGTGATCTACACCAAGTAACGCGATGAAGACGAAGAAAGTGTGGGTTTTTCGTATCATGTTACTGCACAAAGCGAGCAACATACGTCATCTTTCATCGTATCACATACCTTTCAACGATGGCAGTTCTTAAGAAGATAAAAATGCGAAAGATGCTCTGCCCAAACTTGAAGAAGGGGTGAAGATAACACTTGACATTTTGAAAGAAGTTAACCTTGGCGCTGATGAAGAACAAAGACCCATCTATCTAAGTGTTCTACTAGTAATTAATGAGGGAAGTGCTTGTGTTAAGTTGCTCAAAGAGTATAGAGATGTCTTCGCTTGGAGTTATAAAGATATGCCTGACTTGGATCCCAAAGTACCAGCCCATCACTTGGAAGTCAAGAATAATGCTCCTATTGTTAAGCAAGCTCAAAGTTGCTTTAGGCCAGGCTTGATCCCTTTTATTGAAAATAAAGTTAATAAGCTCATTGAAGTTGGATTCGTTCATGAAGTCAAATACCCCACATGGATTTAAAGTATTGTCCCTATGAAGAAGAAGAAGAAGAAGAAGAAGAACGTCCAATTCGAGTCTGTGTTGACTTTAGGGATCTCAACAATGAATGCCCTAAGAATGAACTCTCGCTTCCAATTCCAAAGCTTATGATCAAAGCTACTACTGGTTACGAGGCAACATCTTTTTAGGATGGTTCAGCGGGATATAATCAAATTCGCATGGCACCAAAGGATGAAGAGCTTACTGCATTTTGCACCCTTAAGGGTATTTATTGCTACAAGGTTATTCCTTTTGGCTTGAAAAATGCCGGTGCAACTTACCGAAGGGTTATGCAAAATATCTTTGATAACCTCCTTCATAAGAATGTTGAATGTTATCTAGTGGCTTAGGGTAAAGTCAAGAAAGAGGGGCAAAACTTTGCAAGATTTGAGAATAGTGTTCGAGTTATTTCGGAGATACCAACTTAGAATAAATCCGTTGAAATGTACCTTTGGAGATACTTCTGGAAAGTTCCTTGGCTTTATTGTTCGATATCGAGGGATCAAAATTGATCAAGCCAAGGTTGATGCAATTTTAAAAATACATGAGCCTCGGGATATTCATAAATTAAAAAGTTTGCAAGGAAAGCTAGCTTATCTTAGGAGATTCATCTCGAACCTAGCTCGAAATGCCAACTATTTTGTTGCCTTATGAAGAAGGGTGTCCATTTCAAGTGGGACCAAGTGTGTGGCAATATTTTTTAGAGCATTAAATCCTACTTGATGAACTCTCCAATTTTAGTGGCCCTCATACCTAGAAAGCCATTGGTACTATTGCGGTACAAGAAAGATCTGTTGTAGCGCTGAAAATAGTAAGGGAAAAGAAAACACCCTTTACTACTTGAGCAAGATGATGACACCAAATGATCTGCATTATTATCTAATTGAGAAGTTGGTTTGGCACTAGTCTTATCAATTCAAAAGTTGAAGCATTACTTTCATGCTTATGTCGTTCGTCTTGTTTCTAGAGAAAATCCCATCAAGTTTGTGATGTCAAAACTATTTCTTAGCGATCGACTAGCAAGGTAGTACCTCCAATTTCAACAATTCGAGATTGTATGTATTCCTACAAAAGTTTTTGAAAAGACAAGCATTGGCAGACTTCTTGGCAGATCACCTCATACCTGATAGTTGGGAACTAACTGATGAACTGCCTAACGAAGACGCAATGTTCACTGAAGTACAACCTCCATGGAAGATGTACTTTGATAGTGCTACATATTGCGGATGAGCTGGTGCTGGCGTAGTATTTATCTCTTCTCAAGGGAAGGTTCTTCCCTACTCCTTTACGTTGACACAACTCTGCTCCAACAATGTTGTTGAGTATCAAACATTAATAATTGGACTTGAAATGGTTGTCGATATGAAGAAGTTTCAATTGCAAGTCTTTGGTGACTCATAGTTGGTGATCAATAAGCTTTTAGATAATTACGGGGTCAAGAAACCTGAACTACGCCCATATCATGATCATGCTAAAACATTTATATCATGGATTGGTGGCGTAACTATTCAATGTGCCTAGGAAGAAAACCAAGAAGCCTGATGCTTTAGCTGCTCTAGATTCATCATTAACTCTGCCATATCAAGCACAAGTTACTATCTGCCAAAAATAGGTAGTACCACCACCAAATGAGGGTCAAAGTAAAGAAAATGAACTCGAACATCTTGTTGCCATTTCTAAAGCCGAGAAGGAAGATTAACAGCCCATTGTTGATTACTTGAGTTATGGGATACATCCAGAAAATCCAAGAAGAAAAACTAAAATTCGTTGTCACGCACCTCGTTTTCTTTACTACAAGGATACTCTATGTAGAAGATCATTCGAGGGAGTACTCTTGTGATGCTTAGGAGAAGATGAAGCACTCCAAGCTTTGCAAGAAGCACATTCTAGGGTATGTGGATCACACCAGTCTAGACAAAAGCTCCACTTTCATAAAATAAATGGGATATTATTGGACAACAATGGTAAACGATTTCTTAGACTACGCTCGAAGATGCAAGGCTTATCTGTTCCATGCAAATTTTATTCATCAGCCTCTTGAAGTGCTACATTCAATTGTTACATCTTGGTCATTCGGTGCTTGGGGATTGGATGTTGTAGGACTGCTATCGAAATCTTCTGGCAGACATTTTTTACATCTTGTAAAAATAGGCGAAAGCTGTTGCTTTCAAGGCAGTAAAGAAGGAGAATTTTGTAAACTTCATCCGAGTAAATATCATCTATTGCTTTTGTATCCCTCGTTACATAATAACGAATAATGGCAAGTATTTTGATAACAAGTTGATGAACAATATTTGTGCTCTTTGGTTTCAAGCAGTGTAACTCTTTTATGTATTATGTTGCTGCCAATGGTCTAGCTGAGGCATTCAATATGAAACTTGTTGAAGAAAGTCATCTCTAAATAAAAATGAGATTGGCATGACTGTATAGAAGAAACTCTGTGGGCATATAGAACAACTCACCGCACACCAACACAAGCAATCCCCTATTTACTTGTGTATTTGCTGCTCCAGCGTCAAATACCTTCCTTGCAGCTTGCTATTCAAGAAGGGATCACCGATGAAGAAAATGCTTGACTCGACTAGCAAAGTTGGAGGCTCTTGATGAGAATAGGTTGGAAGCTCGATAGAGTGTTGAATATTCTCAAGTTTGATTGTCTCGCGCCTTCAATAAAAGAGTTCGCCCAAGATCTTTTCAAGTAGGAGATCAAGTCCTTGTCGTATGAAGACCCATTATCACTACCCATAAATCTAGGGGAAAGTTCACTTTAAAATGAGACGGGCCATATATTGTGTGGGACGCTTATTCAAGTGGGGCTTACAAGCTGGTTGATGCAGAAGACTTGAGTGTCGATCTTATTAATGGAAAATTCTTGAAAAAGTACTATCCTTGAAAGTAACTATACTCCTGAAAGCACAAGCTTAAACTGCATGTCATGAAGCTCTTAAAATTTGACCTAAATCTTCAAATTGTAAAACTTTTAAAATTTGAGCAAAATCTTCAAGTTGCAAAGTTCCTCAAAATACGAGCCTAAACTACAAGTTGCGACGCTCCTTAATACAAGAGCATAAACTGCATGTTACTTCTGACCCACAAGAGTATAAACTATGCACGACAAGAAAAAAATCCACTAGGTTGAAGACCTCGAAAGAGGCGGCCTAGACAAAAGTTAGGATACAAAAAAAGTTTGCTAGGTTGAAAACCTCGAAAGAGGTGGCCTAGGTAAAAGTTAGGAAATAAAAAAAAAAACTCATTCATTCTGAACTATGATATGACTTGATCCTTTTTACCGAAGTACGTAGGAAGCTTAGAGTTTTATTCCATGTTCAGTCGCATGTATTATATATCACCCATAGCATTGTTCGAATATAATCCACTTGATTAGCACTTGAAAATCGGACTTACATGTATTCTTTCATTAAGTTTCATGCCATATCAGATATTGATGATTCAATAGAGGCAAGCCCCCATAGGAAATTGGCATTCCGATGGGATGGTTATAGTTTTATATAAGGAGGCCAAGTCTTCAAGTTGAAGTTTTCAAGTCCTTCGGCCTTCAAGTTCATCAGTCTTCAAGTTATAGTATTTAAGCTCCCCAAGTCTTCAAACTAGTAAAATTTAATTCTCTCAATTCGCAGGTGAATGCACCAAAAATTCGAATTCCTTTTGGATTTCGAGTCCATCAAGCCTCCAAGTTGAAGTATGCGAGTCCTCCAAGTCTTCAAGCCTGCCGGTCTTTACGTTGAAATCTTCAAGTCCGCCAATTCTTCAAGTTGAATTTTTCAAGTCCATCGCCCTTCAAGTTGAAGTCTGCAAGTCTGCCAGTCTTCGAGTTAAAGATTCAAGCCCTCCAAGTCTTCAAGCTCGTTGGTCTTCAAGTTGAAGTCCTCAAATTCGTCGGTCTTCAGGTTAAGTTATTTAAGCCCTCCAAGTCTTCAAGTCGACGTCTTCAACTCTGCTAATTCTTCAAGTTGAAGTTTAAAAGTCCACCGCTCTTCAAGTTGAAGCGTCAAAGTAT
Organism: Nicotiana tabacum; assembly: GCF_000715075.1. NCBI lineage: Eukaryota > Viridiplantae > Streptophyta > Magnoliopsida > Solanales > Solanaceae > Nicotiana > Nicotiana tabacum. The sequence continues at coordinate 48,037,134 of NC_134092.1, forward strand.
CCAATCTTCAAGCCCGTCAAATCTTCAAGTTTTTTGGTCTTCATGTTGAAGTCTACAAGTCCATCAAGTTTTCAAGTTGAGGCTTTAACACTCTTCAATCTTATGGTGGACATGTTAGTTACTTTTCACCTTAAGTTGGCCTCTTTGCGGGTTTGTCCTTAAAAGAAACTATAATTTTTCAATTTTAAGGTGGACATTTAAGTTCCTTCGCACCCTAAGATTACCCTTCCGATTTTCAGGCGGGGATGAGTATCTATCCCTTCATATCCTAAGATTACCCCCTTTGATTTTTGGGCAGGGATGGGAATGCATCACTTCATACCCTAACATCACCTTCTACATGCGCGAAACTTGTCCTTCTCTGTTTGACCTACAAAAAGGGACAGTAAAGGGGGGGGGGGGGGAATGCAAGAGAATAGAAGGAGAAAGTCACCTTCACACTAGTGCTTCCTATTCGTCAAAGCCAGAAGTCGAGCTGACTTGAAGGCGTCAGTAGTTGATGCTCAACTAACATGATAACTAGGGGTTTATAAAGGTTATGAAAGAGAGCACTCAAAGAGTGTTTTCCGATATTGGATTAGATGCTAAGAGAGGCGGTGGCAGGCGCTCCTTTTCCTAGGAAAAGTAGAATCATCTTCCTGTTATGACTTCAATTGGAATATAATTTGACTATCTATCTACAATCTATTGGTTGCTTCTAGCGGAAGATTCGGCCTTCCGTGTTTGCACGAAGCACTATGTGTGAATATAGCCTTGTGCATATATTTTTCCTTAAACAAGGAATGCAATAAATTTTGCTTGAAGGATTGTGATTTCTATTTACATGACTTTTATAGGCATTCTGCTAAAGGCCACATGAATCTTTTATAAATAAGCCAAATGTTTGGATATTGGGTCGGTCATATGTTTGAAAGATCATTTAAGCAGAATTATATTATTTCAATTGTTTTGAAGTAGTGCATGAATACATCTGCAGTGCACTTTAAATTATATATTGGACATTAGTGTTTCATGATACTTCAAATATAGTTTTTAAAGCTCGACATACTTATAGCCCGACAAGTCTTCAAGCAGGGGTATTTATTGGCATTTAAAATTTGTTAAATTAAAATTCATAAATAATTTGGACTAGATTATAAATTCAAGATATATTAGTCCAAATAAATTTGTTGGGATAATATAATTGAATTAACTATATAAGTCCAATATACAAGAACTTAATAAATAAGTCCAAGTCCATTGGGCTAACCCATTTAGTTGAGCTATAAGTAATGAGCTCACTTCATTAAGCACAAGATGTCATCTTCCTAGAGGTCCAATTTGATGCCACATGTCAAATGATGTGGCACGCCAAGTTAAACGGAAGAGCCAATAGGATCATGACGCGTGTCAAAATAACAAGGCATGCTAAGTCAAATTAAAAGACCAATAAAACGGTGCCACATTTACAAATGACATGTCTGGCCAATCAAATACGGCCTTGTCACTGCTTCAATCTGATTGGTCGGTGATTCAAGTCAACCAATCAAATCAAAGAAAAAGAGTTTGTCCTCGTCACAACTCTTCCCTCCCACAACTATAAGGGGTCCTCATAACTCAAAAAGAATACAAGAAATCATAATAAGAAGTAAGAGAGAGCTCGTGGATCAAACGCCACAAATTTCTCTACAAGCTTCAAGTTTCAAGAAATCAAGTTCAAATTTAAGAAATCAAGTTCAAGATCAAGAACGAAATCAAATATAAGATGTTCAAGATCAAAATTACTTGTTCTTAACATAATCACTGTTCGCGGCAACCATCAAGGCGGTTGTGATGGATAAATCAAATCAAATTCAAATTCCAGCTCAATGGCCCTTGAATATATTTACTGTTGGAAAAAAGAATCGGAGGATTCATACAGATTGTAACACATATTATTTAGAATAAAATATTATGATTGTTACATTATTTTTTGGTTTTGATCATATTTTCTTGATGCAAATTTATTGTCCACAGTTCGGTCTGAAGGTCATTTTCGTATTAGCTTTTATATATTCCACAAAATAGATTCAACAACAGGATGTTTACTTTGACTTATAAAATTTTTGAGTTGGTTATATTGAATTATAAGCCGATTTAGAGCCCGTTTGGCCAAGCTGTCAAAATCTGCTTATTTTAAAAAAGTATTTTTTTTCATAAGTACTTTTTTCGAAAGTATTTTTGCAAAAAAATAATTTGTGTTTGGCCAATCTTTCTAAAAAGTGATTTTGAGTGTCAAATTACCAAAAAGGATAGTACCAAGGTCTTATAATTATTTTAAAGAGAAAAATAAATTTAAATATTTATCGTAATTGACTTTTATTATTTTATATTTTATTTAATTAAAATATAAAACATAAAGTAAACAAACATATTAAGGATTCAAATCAATTTTACATATATAGTTATACCAAAACATATAATATTTTCTAGTATAATTACTTATTGCTACACGATGAATAATCGAAATACATCATTCAGTATGAATTAGAAGTCTATTCCACAAATTACTATATACTAATAATCCACTATGAAATAATAAGTAAAATCACTCATACATGATGATATTTTTCAACAATTTCATCTCTACTTCTATCAATCAATGCCTCCATATTAGTAGAAGACTTTCCTTGTATTTTGAAAGGAATATCATAAGGCTCATCTACTTCTTCAATCTCTGTCGTAATGTCTTTATTAACATAATAGTTGAATTCCTTATCGGTAGAAAAATGTCGCCGGATGAAATTATGTATAGCCACGGTAGTTATAAGTTGTAACTAGATAATTCTGAGTGTCAAACTTGAAAGATGGCATTGAGCGTAAAAGAGAAATAATTTAAAAAATATATATAAAATTATTTTCATAAAAATAATAGTTAAGTATGTTTAAATTCAAATTCAAAAAGAGTAACTAATTATTAACAATACATAATGTATAAATTTTTTTAAATTTAAATTAAAGAAGAAACTAATTCTTACATCACCTAACTAATTTTGTCCTAAATTTTCAAGGTGCCTATTGTGAGGCTACCACTTGGCTTAATATGGATGTCTTTTCTTCTTCTTTTAATAATTTATAAATAGATTATGCGATGCAATTGTAAATTTATTACCTATTTGTAGGTAATTTTCACAAGTTAGATTTGATAACAGTTTTAAAGATTCGGGAACTAATAGCCTATAACAGAAAAATTATAAATGATTATTTCTAGGAAGAGAATTGATAATCCAAAGAAGGAGGTAGATAATTTACTTTAGTGTGAAAAAAAAAGAAGATAATTTGAAAAGTTACAAAACATTACACAAAGAAAAAATCAAAAACAAGAAAAGTCAATAAAAATTTGGAAAGTTACAATATGATTCATGTATATGATATCTTTAATTTTAAAAGAATGGCAAAAAAAAACTAGAAACAATATGAAAAGAAAAAACTCAAATTAGTAAGGGATAATTTGAAAAATATAAATTTTAAGGTGAGGATAGTTGTGTTTTGAGTAAATTAATTTTCTACCTCTGCTTCTGCTTCTGCTTTTTGGAAGAAGCTATAATTTTTTACTTCTTCCAAAAAGAAGAAAAACTGCTTCTATTACTAGCCAAAAGTACTTTTTTATCTTGGCCAAACAACTTAAATTTTTTTTAAAAAAATACTTTTTTAGAGAAAAAGTACTTTTGGCCCAGAGATGCTTGGCCAAACAGGCTCTTAATAAATCTTGATACAAACACACTCTGAACTTGTTATGTTTGATTCATTTATTAACTTATTCCGCTTTTATCTAAGGATCCTTCCCACTTATTCTACACCTTAGGACTGTCGGGTTTAAATCATAAATATCTAATCCAGTTCTTAAATGGATTAATTGTGGAGTTATTTTTTTTTCAACTTGGATTAACCGAGTCATATTTATCTTTTTATTAGTCTCTGGGCACGTGCGTTGCGCATGTACCCTATATAAATTAATATAAAATTTTATAAATTACATAACTATTAGTTATATACCAATAAACTGTAAGTTCTTGAAAATGATATAATATACCATGCATATTGAAATTTAGCTATATGGTCCTGTATGTATTTGTTTTAGAAGTTCGGATAGAGTAAGGCACAATTAATATGTTGGCTTATATTCATATTACTCTTAAAATCATCATAGTTACAACATGGAACAATATTTTTATACTTTTTCAAAAATATCTATGCCAATAAATTAGCGTTTAACATGATCACCAAGATTCTCCATGTAATCATGTATCAGCTGATTCGACCGTTGGTTGATACCACATCACATGTGTCACCATCTAATAACTGAAATTAGTTGACAAAAGAAAAAAAACAACAAGAAAAATAGAATATAAAAACTAATGAAAAAGAGAAAAGAAAATGTAATGCAAAAACATGAGGGTGTAAACCTAAGATGTCGCATGCATTTTTCCTTCATCTAAAAGTCTTCTTTTGTCCGTATGAATTGTTCAAGCCTATATTTCATAAAACTAAATCTTTTTATATCTGTCAAATAAAATAAAATAAAACTAAGAACAAACGAAAAAAGAAGTGGAGAAAAAGAAAAAAATGAATTAAATGCATCATGTTCCTAACAACCTTTAAAAATGAATTAAATGTATCATGTTCCTTACAGCCTTTCTCTTTTTCTTTTCCTTTGCTTGATTTCATTCTTTCCTCTCTCCATCTCCAATCCTAGCAACCCAAAACCACTACTCATAATCTTAGTCTTTTTCTTATATTGTTTTGGTGTGACTGTCCCATAAACTTTTATTTTTTAGAAGCATAACAAATCTTTATAATTTAGTGTACTACTTATAATAACATTCAAATTCATTTATAGAGTAAAATCATAAAGATAATGGACAATTATTTTTCTCGTATTATTTCAAAAATTGAATAATACTTATTATTAAATGATGAGCATAGAGATATTAGATCAGTGGCAAAGGAATGTCGTCGATCAAAATATTAAGATGCTACAGCCAAAATTCCCATCTACCTATTAAAAAGAAAAGAAAGAACTTAAAAAGAAGATGAGAAAAAGGGAAAATAAATTGTGTTTAAGCGGCAAAATCCCGTCAATGACGTTATCAATTGGCATGCATCTTCCTTCTCATTCTTATCTTTTTTCTCTCTTCTTCTCCTCCTCCTCCCCCCCCCCCCCAAAACAAATGCAGACACACAAGAAAAAGATGAAGAGGAGGAGAGGAGATCAAACGATGAGGTATTGCTGAATGCTTGGTATAATAAGACGATTTCTGTTGTTCTTATATTTGTTTTACAAGAAAAAAACGGATGGGATGTCTTTCCAAGGGACATGAGGATTTTGGACTTCTTACATAATGACAACGGTTTACCTTGTGACTTTTGAACTTTTAAGCATAAGTTGAATTGCATTGAATGAAATAAAAAATAAAAATAAAAAAACACATTCCTGAAGGAACTCTTAAATGCCCAATTAATTTTTTAATATTTTTATTAGAATGTATATTTACATTTTTATACAAAAATATTTTTAAAGTAATGTTTGGGTGAAGGGTAGAATAGTCGCTCAGTTTTTTATGGTTAAATTTATACATTGACTTTTAACTTTGGTGCTTACATAACATTCTATACTAGTATACTATATATATATATATATATATATATATATATATATATATATATATATATATATATATATATATCAAAAATATTTTCAAAGTAATATTTGGGTGAAGGGTAGAGTATATCAAAAATATTTTCAAAGTAATGTTTGGGTGAAGGGTAGAATAGTCGCTCAGTTTTTTATGGTGTTTATCCTCAAAATTGAGTAACAATTAAACTTATATTGTGATTTTAAGGATATGTGATTTAAACCAGCACCAATTGATAAACAACGAATTAGATAGATAAATTGGACAGTAAAATAAATCAAACTGGTCTGCAAACAATGCCTCGACCTTGATTCGAGATAGTCTCGAGGTTAGTTAATAAGAACAGCAGAGGATGAAACAAGCAGTGATGAACAGTAAATAAGACAAAGAAAGCGGCGTATATGTATATTTTTTCAGTAGATCATGATGCCTTACAAATGATTGGAACTCCTCTTTATATAGTAGAGGAAATCTAATTATGGTATGTCTCTAATTTTAGAAGGAAATCGTATAAACAGCTAGTTAACCGCTTCTGATTTGGTCTGTTCCGAGATTCACGCTATGATCCTCGACCAATCACGGATATCCGTCTCAAGATTCATGCCGTGATCTTCAACCGATTACTGATATCTCGCCATTCCGTTATTATGCTTCCCTCGAAGTCGGTCATACTTGGTCTCGATTGTTGTTGGTCTCGGTCTCAATGTACACTTCGATCTCTAGGCTCAATGTCTTATCTTCGAGCTCGGGTCTGATTTATTACGAGGCTACCCCCAATACAACTCCTTTGTCTCGATCAAACAGCAAAATCGAGTAGGCCCAATTTTGACCATATACAGATAGTCCCCTCGTTTCTTGGAGTGTAACGAGAAAAAACAAACTGAGCCTTCGATCTAATATCCCGACCAATTATTACGTCAACATCGTGACGTAAGCGACATAAGCGATTGAAGCGTCGCGTTTGCACAGTCCCCAAGGTCATTAATTAACTCCAATTGATGGTCGGCCACCAGTGCTTTCAAATCATCAAAGTGGCTATTATAAATAGACCGCCTTCATAATCTTCTCAAACTTTATCTTCAAACTTTCTTCTATTCTTCAAAAGCTCTTTTATTCTCTTCAAGTTCATCACTTTGCCGGTTTCTGTTTGCCAATCTCTTATTAAAACACAAATTCCGTCTTCTTCTTCCTTAAACCTCATATAGTAATGTCAAAAACATCAAAGACCATTCTTCAAGAAGAAAAGGCCCCCTCATCGCGGCCGGCCGGTGAAAAAATACCGGTGGAGCCACGTATCGAAGAGTGCATCCCCGGGCCATGTGAACTTACTTCCGACTTTAAAGTCGAAAAACCCTCTTTGGTTCCTGGCCGGTGCGAGCCCATGTCTAGATACATCTGTTCGATATCCGAAGGCGATCTCGAGCAGGTGAAAAAAGACTGCCACTGGGAGAATAAAGAGGTGGTGATTCCTACCCCCGAGGAGGACATCACCACTCATGTGAAAGGGTTCTTAAGTGTGTATACTTACCCTTTTATACTGGGTTCCATCGATCCTGTCATAATTGACTTCTGACGCCAATACCGAGTAACCCTAGGCCAGATCTACCCCTCTTTTTGGTGCATTGTCATTTTGCTCAGATTCTTCTCGAGCAAGATCGAGGGTATGTCTTTCACCCTCGATCATCTCATTAGGCTATACAGCCCCGGGCCATGAAGGTGTTATTCCCGAGCATGGACGAGGACAAAGACCGAGGGTGGATGGGCCGGTTTGTCTGAGTCAGGACCTCAGACTTAATCCCCGTCGAGAAGATGCCATTTCCCGAAGAATGGAACATGAAGCGTAAGTAGAACCTCACCGATAACGTTTGATTACTTGTTATGTTTCCTTTACCTCTTCGCATCTATATTCTTCTTTATGGTGCAGCTTTCCCCTAGTGCAGTCCCGGACCTTATAGGTTGGGTTCGACAACTGGCTTCAACCTATTCGTATGCTGAGCGCTCGTGGTGCGATTTAGCCAAGGGCCGATGGGAGGCCAAAAATCATGGTAAGTTCCCCTGTCCGTGTTTGATGCTTTCCTATGAAATACTTCTTTTTAACTTGATTTCTTCTCATACAGGTCTTGGAAATAATGTCGTCATGAGGCCGCCTCCCCTAGGGGAAGGGGAGGCCCCGAAGTCGACCAAAGACAAGAAAAAGAGAAGGGTCTCGACTCCAAATACCCCAAAGCCCAAGAAAAGCAGGGCTCAAAAATCGAAGACTGATCCATACATTCTGTCTGCCGATGTAGTCCAAACGCTACGAGATGAAGATGAGGAGGGAGAAGATGTCGACTGCGTACCGGTGGCTTAGAAGAGGGAAAGCATTGAAGCTTCGAGAATTGCTGAGCCGGTGACGGTCGAGGAGGTTCAGCCGCAGATCGAGGTGATCTTGGGGGAAGGTCCAAGAAGAGTCCCCGAGTCATTGGGTGTTGATGATGCCTCCTGCTGTGATGAGCAACCGGTGGGTGTGCCCGAAGGGTCTAGTTCTGAGGCCCTTCAAAGAGAAGAGAATGCCCCGAGTGACTCGCTCGGGGTAATTAATATCGATGATTTGCCGCCCAGCCCCATGTTCTCCGAGGGGCAGTTTCGGGATGCCCGGTCCATGGGGATCCCCGAAGGGGACAATATATTTCGTTGTTGCTTCGCGGGAGTCGATGATGTTTCCGGCCTTGACGCATCACTCATTTTTTATGAGGCTTGGCGGCTTCTGAACCAAGTGAGTTTTAGCCCATGCTACCATGCTTGCGTTTGTTCTTATTTCTCTAAGTTTGGTTTCCTTTCTTTCTGTATAGGCTACAATGCTCCATCGAGAAGCGTCTTCCAAGTACCGAGCTAAGCAAGGCCCAATGTGAGGCTGATCTCAAAAAGCTTACGGAGGAGATAAACTCCCTCAAACCCCTCTACGTGCAAAAAGAAGAGGAGATCGTGAGCATTCGAGCTGAACTGACAAGAGCTCATCGAGATCAGACCGAGCTCATCGAACGGGTAATGTAAATTTTTGGGAGCTTGTTATGTATTGACTTGATATTGGAAACTAACACTTTGATCCTGCAAGTTCAGCAGAAGGCCGAATTGGTTGAGCAGCTTCATGAGGAGGCCAAGATGAAAGAGATAGAGACTTTGGGATGGAAGCAGAACATGGATTGTCTCGCCTCGGAGAAAGAAACGGTTTGGGCCCAACTGTCTTCGGTTGAGTATCAACTCCAAAGTGTGATGGAGGAGAACTTGGCCCGAGCCCAAAAGGTTGAAGAGCTCGAAACTCGGTTGGCCGCTGAGCTTACAAGGGCCACATCCGAGGCAGAAGTGCTCGTGGCCTCCTACCGAGCTGACGCCGAAGCCGCTAACACTCGGATAAAGGAAATTTCTGATGCTGCTGAGGTTAGATTGTCCCGTGTTGCCGAGCATGCTAGACGCCAGTCTCGAAGAGAGACTCTTGAGGAGGTACATGCTCGTGGCTTCGACCTCACGGCTGATATCGAGAATGTGAAGGTTTTGGAGGATGAGGCCGGAGCTTTGCTTTCCAATGAGGAAGACTCTGCGAGTGGATCTGAGAGCGGAGATGAAGATGAAGCTCCCGAAGATATGTCTCCCGAGGCGGACTAGGCAATTAGGAGTTTTTCTCCTTTTGTTTTTTGTGTAAGACCCTGAGTGGTATTTGTAAATACTTTTCATATATGAAAGATTTCTTTTCTTTCCATTTCGTCTCCGATTTCCGATTTATGATAAATTATGTTTTGCCTTTGCCTTGTGAAAACTTTGTTGCAATTGGGTTACTGTAGCCTCTATAATTGAGTGAGCCATAACTCGAACTCAGAGTAGAATAAACCCTTTGGATTTTAGTTAAGCGAGGGCGAGTCTCCGAGCTTAATAACATGTTCGGGATTTTGATTTCGGATGGCTTGATCAAAGTCGTAAATGTACTGCTTTTATAGCCGAGTTCGAGTAAGTTTTGAACTCATAGTAACCGACCCCTTAAGGTTTTTATATCAAATAATGATGAATCCTCGAGCTATATTTTATTTGAGCCCGGAATAATGGAACCCTTAGGTCTGAATTGAGTGAGAACAAAATCTCTAATTCTAAGTGTATTGGCCCTTAGGATCTTTATATTGGACCGATATGGCCTCTAAAAGATGGCTAGTTTTTCCCCTTTTCGGCTTAGAAGACTTAGTAAAATAAAAATTTCTTTATGCCTTAACACGTATTCTTTACCCATTGGGTTTTTTAGGGTTCGATGTCGATTGAAACCCCTTTGCTTTTCGTGCCTTAGCACATTTGTGTTAAGATAATTTGATACCTCTTAAGGTTTTTCGAGGGCTGATTTTATCGAAGCCCTTTTGATTACATGCCGAGGGTAGCCTTTTTTAACCGGTTTTTCCAAGAATTCGAAGGCCTATTTTTATTGCAAAATTCGGACATCTCCGAGCCGCTTTAATTTGGTTGTAGCCTTTAGGTATGCCTCTTTGGCTTATTTCCCAATAATACTTCGAATTTGTTCGAAGTGTTAGTCCCCAAGAATGATGGCCTTGGCCTGTAGATCGAGGGGTACCTCTTTGAGGTCTTATGAATTTGAGTTTAGATTACTCGAATATGTCGATCGCCGACGGCAGTCCACGAGTGTACGAGGTATATTTGCACTTGGCCCTTCAGCCATTTCTCACAAAATCATAAGTATGGATCTTGAATAGTAGAAAATTTTCTTTGAGACACAAGATGTTTGATATAAAAAGAATGCTTCTTTGTATAATTTATACATGCGTACATGTTTTGCCATCGGGGCTCGACTAATCTATACGGACACGGTTCATTCGACCGTTTGGCCCATTATAAAGTTTCTCTATCGAGTCTCTTTGACACGAAGTATTTTCCTCAAAAGTATAATATCCGAGGGTGATGCCTCCCAGTATTCGAGGTTGATTGTAAAGAAGCCTTGAATACTGTTGAATGGTCCTTAGGTATCACATAATTGTTACCTCGTTAAAAACCTCACCGAAAAAACCCACTTGAGACAAAAACCGATCTAAGGGGAAAAGAGTGCAACGCGTGCTTTAAAACCTGAGGCCTCGATATCTTCTATCGATCATCTGCAATGAATTAGTGTCGAATATATAAATGAAAAAAGGGAATAAAGTCATACCTTAGCAATAATACCGTTTGAGAAGTGATATGTTCCAATTATTTGGCAGTTGTTCGCCGTTCATCGTGCCAAGCTTATAAGATCCCTTTCCGATGATGTCGAGGACTTGGTAGGGTCCTTCTCAATTTGGGCCGAGCTTTCCTTCATTAGGATCTCGAGTGTTGATGGTGACTTTCCTCAGGACTAAGTCCCCGACTCTGAAGTGGCGAAGGTTGGTTCTCCTATTGTAGTATCTTTCGATTCGTTGCTTTTGTGCAGCCATTCGAACGAGTGCGGCTTCTCGTTTTTCATCCAATAATTCGAGGCTAGTATTCATAGCCTCGTGATTTGACTCTTCTATTATATGTCGAAACCTGGCACTGGGTTCCCCTACTTCGACTGTAATGAAGGCTTCAGAACTATATACTAATGAGAATGGGGTTGCCCCCGTACTGGACTTTGACGTTGTTCGATATGCCCAAAGGACTTCGGGTAGAATTTCTCTCCATTTACCCTTAGCGTCGTTCAACCTTTTCTTTAGGTTTTGAATAATTGTCTTGTTTATTGACTCGGCCTGTCCATTCCCGCTAGGGTGATACGGTGTTGATAATATCCTTTTTATTTTGTGGTCTTCGAGGAATTACGTCACTTTGCTGTCGATAAATTATTTTCCATTGTCGCACACTATTTCAGCAGGTATCCCAAATTGACATACGATGTGATCCCAGATGAAGTCTATAACCTCTTTCCCTCTCACTTTCTCAAATGCATGTGCTTCAACCCATTTAGAGAAATAGTCAGTCATAAATAAAATGAACTTGGCTTTACCTGGGGCTGATGGCAGAGGGCCGATGATATCCATCCCCCATTTTGATGAATGGCCATGGGGATAGGACTGAATGAAGTTGTTCTCCGGGCTGATGGATCATCGATGCAAATCTTTGATATTTATCACATTTTCGAACAAACTCCTTAGTGTCTTTTTCCATCCTATCCCAGTAGTATCCTGCTCTAATGATTTTGTGAATCAGTGATTCGACACCGGAGTGGTTCCCACAAGTGCCTTCATGGACCTCTCGTAGAACATAATCGGTGTCTCCTGGTCCTAAGAATACTGCCAATGGTCCATCGAATGTCCTTCTGTATAATGTTCCATCTTCAGCCAATGTGAATCGAGCAGCTCTGGTTCGTAGGGCCCTCGACTCTTTAGGGTCCGACGGGAGCTTTCCGTTCTTCAAGTATTCAATATATTTATTCATCCAATCCCAGGTTAAGCTTGTAGAGTTTATCTCATCGTGACCTTCCCCGATTACGGATCTCGAGAGCTGTCCCCTAGCTGATCTTATCTTCCTCGACCGATGACCCTAAGCTTGTAAGTGCATCGACCTCACTATTTTGTTCTCGAGGTACATGCTGTAAAGTCCATTCCTTGAAACGGTGCAAGGTTACTTACAGCTTTTCCAAATACCTTTGCATTCTATCCTCTCGAACTTCAATGGTTTTGTTTACTTGGTTCACCACCAGTAAAGAGTCACATTTGGCTTCAACGACTTCTGCTCCTAAGCTTTTAGCCAGCTCGAGACCTACAATCATGGCCTCGTACTCGGCCTTATTGTTAGTCAAACTAGAAGTTTTGATAGATTGCCTAATAGTGCTACCTGTGGGTGGCTCCAAAATGATGCCTAGCCCGGACCCCTTTGTATACGGTCAAAATCGGGCCTACTCGATTTTGCTGTTTGATTGAGACAAGGGAGTTGCATTGGAGCTTGCCTCGTAAGAAATCAGACCCGAGCTCGAAGATAAGACATCGAGCCTAGAGATCGAAGTGTACGTTGAGACCGAGACCAATAACAATCGAGACCAAGTATGACCAACTTCGAGGGAAGCATAATAACGGAATTGCGAGATATCAGTAACCGGTCGAAGATCACAGCAAGAATCTCGGGACGGATATCCGTGATTGGTCGAGGATCATGGCATAAATCATGGAACAGACCAAATCAGCAGCGGTTAACTAGCTGTTTATATGATTTCCTTCTAAGATTAGAGACATACCAGAATTAGGTTTCCTCTACTATATAAAGAGGAGTTCCAATCATTTGTAAAGCATCATGATCCACTGAAAAAATATACATATACGCTGCTTTCTTTGTCTTACTTACTATTTATCACCGCTTATTCCATCCTCTACTGTTCTTATTAACTAACCTCGAGACTATCTCGAATCAAGGTCGAGGCATTGTTTGCACACCTGTTTGATTTATTTTACTGCCCAGTTTTTCTATTTAATTCATTGTTTATCAATTGGTGTTGGTTTAAATCACATATCCTCAAAACCACAATAAGTTTAATTGTTACTCAATTTTGAGGGTAAACAGTTTGGCGTCCACCGCGGGGCTAAGGATAATAGTGATTGTTCAATACTGATTCTGGTAAAATGCACTATTTTACGCTTGTTCTTGTCAAGTATCTTTGCTTTCAGGTTAAAACATGTCAAACTCACAAAACGCATCCACACACGGTGACAATGGCCTCGGATTCTACGGTGAAAATGAAAATGTGATTGCTCCAGGAGTCGAGGTGCCACAGGCTATTTTCGGGGGAGCACCGGTTGCCAACCCAGTCAATGTCAGTTCGCACGTTGCTCTAAATGCGAACCTAGGCGCAGGTCTCGAGGGGAGCGTATGCAGAGAAGGCTGATCTAGTGACCAAGGAACACAGGGCAGAGGAGACGAAGGAGTCAATCTCCAAGTGATATTCGAGATGCTTCAGGCTCAGCAAGTCGCTATTGCTCAGTTACAAAATCAATATAGAGCTCCGAATAGGGTCGAGCCAAAAATTACTCGTCGTACCAAGCCAGTACCGGAAAGGTCGAATGGTAACGAATCGGGGACTGATCCTACGGTAATAAAAATGCTTGCGGAGCTCACCAAAAGAATTGAATCGGGAGAGAAGAGAATCGAAGCCAACGATAAAAAACTAGAGACATACAACTCTCGAGTTGACCAGATACCGGGGGCACCGCCAATCTTGAAAGGGATGGATTCGAAGAAGTTTGTACAAAAGTCGTTTCCTCCAAGTGCGGCTCCGAAGCCTATTCCAAAGAAGTTTCGTATGCCAGACATACCCAAATATAATGGGACCACCTATCCCAACGAGTATGTTTGATAGAATATAAGGGTCCACCAAACTCTATAGAGAACCAGATTCTCTATCAGTTCCACTAGAACACACACACACACTTCAGTAAATAGATGACATGAGGAATTTTATGTGGAAAATTCCAGGCTCAACTGGATTAAAAACCACGACCTACTCTTTTAGGATTTCAACTTCACCACTGAGCAACTTTTAGATTACAACCTATGCAACCTAGAAATTAACCTCTTAATCCCTCACTAACTTGTAATACTCTATTACAAACCACTTTGTAATAACTCTATTACAAAGACTTTACAACTCGACTAACTCTAGCCATGACTCAAACACAAGGGTTTAAGGTTTACAAGGAGTTTCCTATAGAATGCTTCTGAAAAAGCTAAGTAGGAAATACAATTTTAGAACTATTACAAAGTTACAACTCAACTAAGAACATACAATGAGTTGCTATGGGGAACTAGTCCGTAGAAGTGTTGTTCTTTGTTCTTGATGTACTTGAGAACTGATTGCTTGATGATCAAAATCACCGTGTGAAAGCCTTCTTGATTTCTCTAAGTGAACAAGTGATTTGTTTTACCTTCCTTGATGTTAATAATACATTTGTGACATCACTAGGATGATGTAAGCAAGGTAGATTAAAAGACACTCCCCATAAAATTGACTAATGTACTGTTTCTGCACTGTAGCGTGTGCAGGCACCAACTTTACAGCTGGGGCAGTTGACTTGTACTGTTTCCTCGGAAAAGGATAGTTATTTGTTCCCTCTATTGTTCCTCTGACTATGAAGAGTTGAAGCATATTTCAAGCTGGAACCTTTCGATCTTAAAGTCTTGAGGATATGTAACTGGTTCCTTATTTGGTTCTTGGAAGTAAGTTTGTTAGATCATCAAAACATAAAAGGAAGGTAGTTGTAACCTATCAATTTCCCCCTTTTTGATGATGACAAACTTATAATTGAAGATCCCAAAGAAAACGCACAGAACCAGAACGTGAACCAGAAAAGCCTTAAGTTTCCCCCTGAGTCTGTATTCCCCCTTAATCAGTGCTCATTAATTAATTATGCACATTAATCTTCCCCCTTTTGGCATCATAAAAAGAAGAGCAGCAAGTATATAGCAAAAAGAAGTCTAGCTCGAGTTAACTCATGTCTCTTGTGTGCACACAACATGACTAAAAATAGAGCATAAAGACAAGGCATAGTTAGCAAAAAGGGAAAAGCTTGCATTATCATTAATTTGGATTTTTCAACAGGGGCAGAGTCAATGTTACTACCACCATCCACAATTTTGAACAAAAAAAACACCATAAACATCATCATTAAAAAAAACTGACACTGAGGGAATAGATTGATCACTAAAGACTGGAGACTGAAGGGATGCTGTTTAGGGAGCATTGGAAGGAGATGGCTTAGAAAGGGCTTGGAGGACTAAATCCACTCGAGCATTTGCTGACATTTGCTCGTTGAGCAGTCTCTCTTTCAGGTCCTCCACTTGTTTCCTAAGCTCATCATTCTCTTTTGTTAGACGAGCAACCTCTTCTCCTTGAGAACAATTGGAACCAGGTGCCTCCAGTAGCTAACTTAACTGAGTCTCAAGGATTGCATTCCCTGCTTTCAATTTCCGTATCTCTAAGGTAGCACTGTTCTGAGCATTGATCAACTGAGATATGGTAGAAGTGCTTCCAACCCCTCCAATTTTCTCGATACACTCACATTCTTCAAGAGTAGCTTTGGAGAAAGTTTGCTTCTTTGTGCCCACTTTAGCTTGTCCCAGAGGAACCTTGAAGTGCTTAAAGACCTTGGTGAGAAGGAACCCATACGACAGCCAATGATTACCATCTTTAAAGTCTGCCACTTTGTTCATATGCTCTATCATAATCCCAGGCAGATTGATGGTAGTGAAGTTGTCCAGTGCTTCCATGAGGAACAGGTCTGCACGAGAGGTGATAGATCTTCTCTCAGCTTGAGACAGCAGTACCTTGTTCACCATCTTAAACAACAGTTGGTATACAGGAAGGAGGGCTCTTTTGAACCCGTTCCCCCTGCTGAACTGCTCTGTCCTTTAATATGGCATTTCTAAAATTTTGAGAGCAGGATCCATGAACACTAGACAACCCTTCAGCAGGCACACCAAGAATGGACCCCAACAAGGCAGAGTCCATCACCATATCAACTTCATTCACCAACACACAGATGTGATCATCTTCAACTTTAAAAAGGTCAACATAGAAACTTTGAACTTCCTCTTCATACACCATTGGAGCATCATTTGTAAACAAATGTGTCCACTGTTGGAACTCACAGATCTTAACCAGTTGTCTCATACCAGCCTCCTCAAAGATATCGGGGGCAAATGTGCGGCCCCACAGCACCTTTTGACTTCTTAACCTCTCTTTCCCAACACTCCTTAGATCACCCATTCTGGCCTTCTTTGAGGAGCCATGTTCCTCATCCGTATCAGCTTTTCTCTTAGTAGACTTGGAACCATTTTTTCCTTTTTCATCAGACTTTTCACCAAATTCTTCCATCACCCTGGCAGCAGACTCTTCTACTAACTTATCACCAGATTCTTTCACCGTACTTTTACTAGAAACAACATCATCAGACTTGTTCAAACCTTCAACAGACACAGAATATCCCCTTTTAGGCTTGGGGAGACCATGCTTCTGTGAGCGCTTTCTAGTTAAGGAATTAGGTTCCTCTTCTACTTCATCATCCATATTCACAACTAGCACTAACTTCTCGCTCACAACTTTCCCATCTTTCACTAATTTTCTTCTTCTTGACTTAGCTTGGTTGTTCTTAAGCGTAGACTCAAGAGCCTCCTTCCTTTGCAACCTTGTAGTAGGTCGCTTAGGTGTGGACTCTTGAGCAACCATTGGTCTATGCCTAGTCAAGCTAGTAATTGGCATATCATCAGAATCCTCTTCACTAACACCTTTTTCTTCTTCGGACACATATATTTCCTCAGGCATCACCACACACAAAGGCTCAGCATCAAAATGAGGAGAGGGAGTAGGGTCAACACTGACCTGGGGTTCTTGAGAGAACCCCTGAGTTAAATCCTCCTGTGAGGGATCAGGTCCCTCATTTGGTACCCCAGTAGTATTGTCCTCTGCCAATTGTTCAACAGGCACAAGCTCTCTGTCATTTTTCACAGTCATAGACTCTTCTCCCTGAGTTCCAAAACCATCATCATCTCCTTCTATAACAACCCCTTTCATGAGCTATGGACATCATGTTCTCTATTGCCTTCTTTTCTTTTACATCCATGGAAAACTCAGTAGAGAAAGGAGTGTTACCTGTGGACATAAACTCAGGAGCAGTCGTTGTTGAGTCAAGCTTCTCGGAACTATCAGGTGGATCTACCTTTGACCCCTTTTTCATAGGCGAGTTTGAAATTGCCTAATCTTCTTCTTTGTCTGTTCATCCCCTTTTTTCGGCGAGGTAGGAGAAGGGCTCTGGGCTAAAAATCTTTTGGGAGTCGAGATTTTGCGACTCCTATGAGAACCAGAACTCGAGTGGGTAGGAGAGGAGACAGAGTGTGGGGGTGACTCTGTCCTAGGGTTTTGGTTTGCAGTGGTGTGGGATGAGGAGTCTAAAATGGGTGTGTCAACAGGTGAGGACTCAATGGGGATGTCACTTGGAGTACTCGAAGTTGTTTGATGTTCATCCAGGGTGAGAGGAAGAGAGGGGATTTTGGCAGTTTGAGGAAAGGTAAGAGAATGGGGTTTTGACATTTGATGGGAGGAGTTGTAACAGTGATAGATGAAGTTATGATAGATGAGGGACCGGTTAAGAAAGGGAGGCAGTTTTGGGAGTCGGGTCAATAATTGTCGGGTAGGACGTTTGGGTTCACAAGACACAATGAAAAGAAACTGACGCACTGATGACATGGCACTTATTTTATCCGTTCAAAATTGTGCATGAGACACCAGAGAAACTACTAACCTGTGTCAGAGGAACCAGGTTCCCTCACAAATCTTGCATCTGTAAGCTTTGCCCTTTTTACCAACGCGCACTGCATCAACTGCCTATTTGCTCTGTAATCATCATACGTGTGTACCTGTAACGGTATAGAGATGAGTTAGACTTTGCCAGGAAACACTTTTTAGCAAATTGTACCTGAACATGTCTTTCATAGCCAATCATTGAGGGACCAGGTTCTCAGTTAGGCTTTATCAATCCCAAAGCCAGACGATTTCTTTCAAAATATTTTCTACTCATGGCCTTGGTAAATATGTCTGCAATCTGATCTTCTGTGCTACAGAATTTCATGCAAATGAGTCCCTTTTCAACATTGTCTCTAAGGAAGTGATGACGCTCGTCAATGTGCTTGGTTCTCTCATGTTGGACTGGATTTTTGGCCATATTGAGTGCACTTGTATTGTCGCATAGGAGAGGCACACAATCTGAGAACACTCCAAAGTCTTCCAGTTGCTGCTTGATCCACAGCGACTGAGCATAGCAGGAAGCAACTACTACATATTTTGCTTCTGCAGTTGAGAGTTCCACTGAGTTTTGCTTCCTTGTACCCCACGAGATTAGGCAGGAACCCAGGAAATGTGCCATTCCATACATGCTTTTCCTGTCCACCAGATATCCTGCATAATCAGCGTCAGCATACCCCAATAAGATCAAAGCTGTCACCTGAGGGATAGTAGAGAACCAGGTCATGCGTTCCTTTGAGATATCTCAATATTCTCTTGGCAGATTTCAGATGAGATTCCTTTGGATTGGATTGAAACCTTGCACAGAGGCCCATGCTGAACACAATGTCTGGTCTGCTTGAAGTAAGATACAAGAGTGACCCTATAATCCCTCTATACATGGCCTGATTTACAGGAGAACTAGGTTCATCCATGTCTAGTTGGGTAGCTGTGGCAATAGGGGTGTCGATGACTTTTGATGCTTCCATGTGAAACCTTTTCAGCAACTCCTTGATGTACTTCTATTGACTTATCAATGTTCCCTTCTGAGATTGCTTTACTTGAAGTTCTAGAAAGAAATTTAATTCGCCCATCATACTCATCTCGAACTCATTCCCCATGAGTTTTGCAAATTCTTCACAAAGAGAGTCAGTTGTGGCTCCAAAGATGATATCATCAACATATACCTGAACAATGAGAAGGTTCCTCCCTCTTTTCTTCAGAAAAGAGTGTTGTCAATTTTTTCTCTTGTAAATCCATTTTCTAGAAGGAATTTTGACGACCTTTCATACCAAGCCCGGGGAGCCTGCTTTAGCCCGTACAATGCCTTGTCCAGTTTGAACACATGCTCAGGATGCTCGTGGCTCTCAAAACCAGGAGGCTGCTTGACATAGACTTCTTCTTTTAGATAGCCATTTAGAAGTGCACTTTTGACATCCATTTGGAACAGTGTGAACTCCATATGAGATGCAAAGGCAATAAGAATTCTAATGGCTTTTATTCGAGCAACTGGAGCAAACGTTTCATCATAATCGATCCCTTCTTCCTGATGGTAGCCTTTAACTACAAGCCTTGCCTTGTTTCTTGTTGTATTTCCAAACTCATCAAGTTTGTTCCTGAATACCCACCTGCTTCCTATGATGGTTCGATCTGCAGGTCGAGGGACCAGGTGCCATACCTTATTTCTTTCAAATTGATGTGGCTCCTCTTACATTGCTGTGATCCAGTCTGCATCTTTCAACGCTTCTTTGATGTTTTTGGGCTCTATTTGAGAAAGAAAGGCCGAAAAGGTAAGTGAATTTCTGGCTCTTGATCTGGTTTGAACACTTGAGTCAAGAGGGGTAATTATGTTGTCAAGAGGATGTGAGCATTTGTGCTTCCAGTTTGGTACCTGAATCTCATTTGTAGAGGACTCAGGTATATCTGACTGAGGTTCTTGGCTACTTCTTACTTCAGCAAGTGGAGTACCTTGGACTGCATCAACAACTCTATTTTCAGCTTCAGTTGTTGTGATCGTGGGGCTAGGTTCCTCTCGAATGGATGGAGACGTATTTGTATCATCTTTTCTGGATTCCTTGACATGACTCATCATGTCTGCCTTTTCATTTGCCATGTCAATAACTTCACCTGGAAAAGATAAAGGTTCTCCATCTTGGTTAACACGTCTGTCCTTCTCACAGGAGAGGTGGGATTCATCAAAGATCACGTGTATACTCTCTTCAACATACTGAGTCCTTTTTTTGTATACTTTGTAAGCTTTGCTGTGGGATGAGTATCCCAGAAAGATTCCTTCATCACTTTTGGCATCGAATTTTCCATGAGCTTTCTTTCCATTGTTGAGGACAAAAAATTTACACCCAAAGGTCCTTATATGTTTCAGCTTGGGCTTCCTTCCATTCAGCAGTTCATATGGAGTCTTGTTCATAAGGGACCTGATCATGCACCTGTTCACCAAGTAGCAGGCAGTATTGACGGCTTCTGCCCAGAAATTGATTGCGATCCCACTGTCAATCAACATTGTCCTTGCCATGTCTTCAAGAGTTCTATTTTTCCTCTCCACAGCACCATTTTGTTGAGGTGTTCTTGGAGCCGAAAAATTGTGAGTGATACCATTTTCAGTACAGAACTCATCAAATTTGGCATTGTCGAACTCTGTCCCATGATCAGACTTGATGCAAACTACATTATTACCCATCTTCACTTGAATCTTTTTGACGAAAGCAACAAACACTTCAAAGGTTTCGTCCTTGGTTCTGAGAAACAAGGTCCAACTGAATCTGGAGTAATCATCGACTATAATGAAGATATATTTCTTTCCTCCCTTGCTTTCCAGCCTCATGGGTCCACATAGATCCATGTGAAGAAGATCAAGTGACTTTGAGGTACTGACTTCCCTTTTGGGCTTGAATGAAGATCTGACTTGCTTACCTTTTACACATGCATCACACACTTTGTGATTTTTGAAACTTGACTTGGGCAGACCACGAATCAGGTCCTTCCTGACCAATTTGTTCAGCAACGTGAAGCTTACATGAACCAGCCTCCTATGCCATAATTCAGCATCATCGTTAATAGCACTTAGACAGTTGAAATCGCCATTCTGTAGAGACTCAAAATCAGCAACATAGATATTTTTGTATCTTTTTGCTACTAGCACCACCTCACCAGTCACTATATTTGTGACTGTACATAATTTTGACACAACTTCCACCTTGTTTCTCTTGTCACAGACCTGGGAAACACTTAGTAAGTTGTACTTTAACTCGTTCACATAGTACACATTTTCGATTGAGTGTGAGAGAGACTTCCCAATCCTTCCAACTCCCAGAATGTATCCTTTCTTGCCATTACCAAAGGATACACTCCCTCCTTGCAGGGATTTAAGTGAAAGGAAATCAGTTGTACTTCCAGTCATGTGCTTTGAGCATCCACTATCCATGTGCCATTGTAGGCTGCTTCCTTTCACTGTTCCCTGCATAAGAGAATTAGGAGTTAGACGTGGGAACCCAAATGAGTTTGGGTCCCTTGTAATGAGGAAAGGGGTGAATGAGGGATCTTCTGGTCCAAGCAGGCATCATGCGTTTTTTATATGAGGGACTAGGTTCTCTACCAGTAGTTACTTTTTCAGCGAAAACTATGTTTTTCTGTTGTGACTGAAATCTGGTCTTACAGTTTTCTTTAAAGTGCCCAATGTTGCCACAGTGGGTGCAAAGTCGATTATCAAGTACAGTAACAAACTTGTTAGGAGGGTTGTAGGGAATATTTTCCCTTTGGAACCCAATCCCCTACCTGTTTCCCCCATTGTTGGTGTACATGGCAGTGATAGCATCAGAGGACTAGGTCCACTTGAGTGATTTTTCAAGATCACTCTTTACTCTTCCTAGTTCTTCATGAAGTTGTTTGTTTTTCTCAAGCTCAGCACACAGACTAGACTTCACTGAATTTAACTCACTTTCAAGCTTAATGTGTGCCTCGCTTGCAACTTCCTTTCCCTTTTGAGAATTTTCAGGCCTACTCTCTATTTTAGGTTCACCAATTGTTTCCTTCAAGTCCACTACCACCACTAATAGGTCATCTCTCTCATGCTCAATGTTAGAAACTCTCTCGGCTAAGATTTCTTTTTCCTTTCTTACACACTCAAAGGTCTCTTTTAGGTCTACCATAGCGACCATTAGATCATCTCTTTCATGTTCTATATTTGCAATTTTTCATCTAAGGCATCCTTCTCTTTCTTCAGGTTCTCAATTGTTTCCTTTAAGTCAACAACCACGATTACTAAGTCATCTCTGGTTTGTTCTTCTTCTCCTAACTCCACAGTTAAAGAATCTTTATCATTTATAAAACTGTGATAAGCATTAATTAACACATTTGCCAAAGACATGAGTTTTTTAGGAGAATAAGATTTCAGATTTCTCTGAACATTTAGAAAATTTACCTCATCATCATCGTCATCTTCATCATCATCAGACTCAGCCATCAAGGAAAAGATTGAGTCATACTCAGTTGCTTCTCTTTCCACTGCCATCATTGAACTATCACCATGATCATTTTCTTCTTCAGATTCGCTGGAGGAGTCTCCCCATGCAGCAAGAGCTTGCTTTACAATATTGTCAGCGACATTCTTTCTCTTGAAGCGTTTATCAGGAACCGGATTCCTCTTGGCTACTTTGTCAAAGTTATTTTTGTACTGATCTTGATTTAAGAGAGGGCACTCCTTGATGAAGTGTCCTAGCTTGCCACATTTATGGCAGAGGTCATAATATTTTGGCTTGCTAGAATTTCCCCTTTTTGGAATGCCTCCATTCCTGCGAACCATCTTCTGGAATCTTCTTGTCAAGTAAGCCATATCGCCATCCTCACCACTTGAATCATTGATGTCTGTCTTGAGCACCAGGTTCTTCTCCCTTTTGGGTTCTCTTCTTTCATTGTCCTTCTTCTACTTAATTTCATATGTTTTCAGATTGCCAACAAGTTCATCTATGGTTAGTGTCTGCAAGTCCTTCGCCTCTGTAATGGCGTTCACTTTGCTTTCCCAAGAACTGGGCAGAACAATGAGGATTTTCCTGACAAGTTTGTTTCTTGGAATAGTTTCACCAAGAGAGTGAAGCTCATTAATGATGGAGGTGAAGCGAGTGTGCATATCTTGGATGGGTTCATCATCTTTCATCCTGAAAAGCTCGTATTCAGTTGTGAGCATGTCGATCTTGTATTGCTTAACATGTGTTGTTCCTTCGTGAGCTGTCTGAAGAGCCTCCCAGATTTCTTTTGCTGGTTGGCATTCCAATATCCTATTATATTCATCATAACCAATGCCACAAATAAGAATTTTCTTTGCACGAAAGTTCTTTTCTATGGCCTTTCGATCAACATCATTGAATTCCTTCCTCGTCTTGGGAATGGCTACAGCTGGGTTGCCAAGATTCTTGGTGGGAAAAAAAGGTCAGTCACATATGACATCCCATAGCTTAGAATCTTCAGCCATGATGAAGTCGTGCATCCTAGTTTTCCACCATCAGTAATACTGTCCATTGAACCTAGGTGGTCTGTAAGTAGACTGGCCTTCTTCGAAGTTTGGAGGAGCAGCCATGAGGATCCTTTCTAGGTGTTAACCTGATAGAAAGAACCTACTCTGATACCAATTGATAGAATATAAGGGTCCACCAAACTTTATAGAGAACCAGGTTCTCTATCAGTTCCACTAGAACACACACACACACACTTCAGTAAATAGATAACAGGAGGAATTTTACGTGGAAAATTCCAGGCTCAACTGGATTAAAAACCACGACCTACCCTTGTAGGATTTCAACTTCACTACTGAGAAACTTTTAGATTACAAACTATGCAACCTAGGAATTAACCTCTTAATCCCTCACTAACTAGTAATACTCTATTACAAGCCACTTTGTAATAACTCTATTACAAAGACTTTACAACTCGACTAACTCTAGCCACGACTCAAACACAAGGGTTTAAGGTTTACAAGGAGTTTCCTATAGAATGCTTTTGAAAAAGCTAAGTAGGAAATACAATTTTAGAACTATTACAAAGTTACAACTCAACAAAGGACATACAATGAGTTGCTGTGGGGAACTAGTCCGTTGTAGTGTTGTTCTTTGTTCTTAATGCACCTGAGAACTGATTGCTTGATGATCAAAATCACCGTGTGAGAGCCTTCTTGATTTCTCTAAGTGAACAAGTGATTTTTTTTACCTTCCTTGATGTTAATAATGCATTTGTGACATCGCTAGGATGATGTAAGCAAGGTAGGTTAAAAGACACTCCCCATAAAGTTGACTGTTGTACTGTTTCTGCACTGTAGCGTGTGCAGGCATCAACTTTACATCATCCTAGTGATGTCACAAATGCATTATTAACATCAAGGAAGGTAAAAAAATATGCTACATCATCTTGTAACGTGTGCAGGCAGCAACTTTACAGCTAGGGCAGTTGACTTGTACTGTTTCCTTGGGAAACGATAATTATCTGTTCCCTCTGTTGTTCCTCTTACTCTGAAGAGTTGAAGCATATTCCAAGCTGGAACCTTTCGATCTTAAAGTCTTGAGGATATGTAACCGGTTCCTTATCTGGTTCTTGGCAGTAAGTTTGTTAGATCATCAAAACATAAAGCAAGGTAGTTGTAACCTATCAATGTTACTTCGTATACATGCGCTATCTAGGGTAACGATTTAGAAGATGATGAAATCGAATATGTGCTGTTGAAAAAATTCGGAGAGACCCTTTCGAAGGGAGCAATGATTTGGTATCACAACCTGCCACCAAATTCCATCGACTCATTTGCCATGTTAGCAGATTCTTTCGTAATGGCACATACCTACGCCATAAAGGTCGCAACGAGGAAATCAGATCTTTTCAAAGTAAGACAACGAGATAATGAAATGTTGAGGGAGTTTGTATCCCGATTTCAAAGGGAACGCATGGAGTTGCCACCGGTCACAGATGATTGGGCCGTTCAAGCTTTCACCCAAGGGTTGAACGAGCGGAGTTCGATAGCATCACGACAGTTGAAACAAAATTTGATCGAGTATCCAACTGTAACTTGGGCATATGTGCACAATTGATATCAATCGAATCGAAGATCAGGGTCGAGGACGGCCAATTAGGAACCCCTTCCAGTTCAGTACATACAAACAGGTCGGCAGTTAAAAACCATAGGGATGTCGATAGGGAGCCAAGATCGAACAGAGACCGATATCAACCATATACCGCAGAATCAAAGGAACAATGGTTCAGGACACAATTCCGCCCGTAGCGATCGAAGAAGTGATCGAGGACATAATTCTCGGGGAATTATGAGCAAAAGTGGTTTTGACAAGTATGCCGATCCCACAGAGGCACCTCGGTTATCGGAATATAACTTTAGCATCAATGCATCGGGAATTGTATTAGCAATCGGAAGGATCAAAGATACTAGGTGGCCCAGACCCATACAAACCGATCCTTCCCAAAGAAACCCAAATTTGATGTGCAAGTATCATGGCACGCATGGTCACAAGACCGAGGATTGTAGGCAATTAAGAGAGGAGGTAGCCCGTCTATTTGATGAGGGCCATCTTCGAGAGTTCCTCAGCGATCGAGCCAAGAATCATTTCAGAGAAAGGGACACCAATAGGAAAAATGAATAGGAGAAACCCCAACATATCATTCATATGATCGTCGATGGGGTCAACACCCCATAGAGACCCATATTCAAACGCACTAAGGTATTAATCACTAGGGAAAATTGAACCCGAGATTATGTGCCCGAAGGCAATTTATCATTCAATGACGAAGAAGCAGAAGGAATTTCTCATCCCCACAATGACGCTCTGGTAATTTCTATCTTGTTAAATAAAGTTCTAGCTAAGCGTGTTTTAGTGGATCCAGGTAGCTCGGCGAATATCATTCGATCGAGGGTCATGGAGAAGCTCGGCCTACAAAATCAAATCGTGCCCGCAGCTCAGGTCTTAAACGGCTTCAATATGGCCAGTGAAACAACTAAAGGGGAGATTATTCTACCGGTGAACGTGGATGGAACCATTCAAGATACCAAGTTCCACGTAATCGAGGGTGACATGAGGTACAATGCCCTACTCGGAAGGCCTTGGATCCATAATATGAGGGCAGACCCTTCGACTCTCCACCAAATGATAAAAATTCCCGATGTCGGCCGGTGTAAAAACAGTATACAGGGAGCAGCATCCTGCAAAGGAAATGTTTGCGGTCGATGAGGTAATGCCGGTATCGACACTATCAACCTCGAAAAGGTCGAGCATCAAAAATAAACAGGGAAGTCAAATAGCAATCATAGCCACCAGCCTCGACCGAATCAGGAAAGTAGGAGATAGAAGAAGAAGAAGAAGAAAAAGAAGAAGAAGAAGAAGAAGAAGAAGAAGAAGAAGAGGATTTTCTAACCACTCGAACTTTTATTGTTCCCGAAGATTCTGACACCACCAAATCAACGGTCGAAGAGCTGGAACAGGTTATACTGATCGAGTGCCTACCCGAGCGAAAGGTATACTTGGGAACGGGATTAACCCCCGAACTCAGGAAAAAGCTTATTCAATTTCTTATTGATAACATAGATTATTTTACTTGGTCCCATTTAGATATGACAGGGATCCCACCGGAGATAACGACGCATCGGCTAAGCCTGGACCCTAGGTTCAAATTGGCGAAGCAAAAGAGAAGACCCCAGTCCGAGGTAAAGCACACGTTCATAAAGGACAAGGTAACTAAACCTCTCAAAATAGGGTCCATTCGGGAGGTGAAATATCCCGAATGGTTAGCCAATGTAGTTATAGTCCCTAAAACAAACTTAGAATGTGTGTAGAGTATAAGGATTTAAACAAGGCGTGCCCCAATGATTCTTTTCCACTGCCTAACATAGATCGTATGATCGATGCCACGGCCGGCCACGAGATCCTTACTTCTCTCGATGCTTATTGCGGGTACAATCAAATCCAAATAAACCCGGAAGATCGAGAAAAGACTTCATTTATCACCAAGTATGGAACATATTGTTATAATGTAATTCACGTCGGGATAAAAAATGCAGGAGCTACTTACCAATGCCTAGTAAATAAAATATTCGAAGAACAAATAGGTAAATCAATGGAAGTTTATATTGATGACATGCTAGTTAAGTCCCTGCGCGCAGAGGACCATTTGGCTCATTTGCAGGAAACGTTCGAGATTTTAAGGAAATACAACATGAATCTCAACCCCGAGAAATGTGCTTTCGGGGTCGGTTCGGGCAAGTTCCTTGGCTTCATGATATCGAATCGGGGTATCGAGATCAACCCCGATAAAATCAAGGTCATCGAAGACATCACCATCGTGAAAATTGTAAAAGCCATGCAGAGGCTGACTGGACGGATAGCTGCCTTAGGCCAATTCATTTCGAGGTCATCGGATCGAAGTCATAGATTTTTCTCTCTGCTCAAAAAGAAGAACGATTTCGCCTGGACCCCGTAATGCCAACAGGCATTAGAGGAATTGAAGTGGTACCTATCGAGCCCGCCACTACTTCACACTCCAAAGGCAGATGATAAACTTTGCTTGTACTTAGTATCCAGAAATCACAGTAAGTGGTGTCCTAGTTCGGGAAGAGCAAGGTACTCAATTTTCCGTTTATTATGTAAGTCGAACCTTAGGAGAAGCAGAAACTAGATATCCACATTTGGAGAAATTGGCACTTGCACTGATAAGCGCCTCTAGAAAGTTAAGACCATACTTTCAATGTCACCCCATATGCATATTAACCATTTACCCACTTCATAATATTTTGAATAAACCCGAACTATCGGGCCGATTGGCCAAATGGGCCGTCGAACTCAGTGGGTACGATATCGAATATCAACCCCGGACGGCCATCAAGTCTCAAATTTTAGCGGACTTCGTGGCCGATTTCACGCCAACCCTCGTACCCGAAGTCAAAAAGGAACTCTTGTTAAAATTGGGTACATCATCGGGGGTATGGACCCTTTTCACAGACGGTGCTTCGAATGTGAAGAGGTCCGGTCTAGGCATCGTTTTGAAGATGCCCACAGGTAGCACTATTAGGCAATCTATCAAAACTTCTAGGTTGACTAACAATGAGGCCGAGTACGAGGCCATGATTGCAGGTCTCGAGCTAGCTAAAAGCTTAGGAGCAGAAGTCATTGAAGCCAAGTGTGACTCTTTACTGGTGGTGAACCAAGTAAACAAAACCATTGAAGTTCGAGAGGATAGAATGCAAAGGTATTTGGAAAAGCTGCAGGTAACCTAGCACCGTTTCAAGGAATGGACTTTACAGCATGTACCTCGAGAACAAAACAGTGAGGCCGATGCACTTGCAAGTTTAGGGTCATCGGTCGAGGAAGATAAGATCAGCTAGGGGACAACTCTCGAGATCCGTAATCGGGGAAGGTCACAACGAGATAAACTCTACAAGCTTAACCTGGGATTAGAGGAATAAATATATTGAATACTTGAAGAACGAAAAGCTCCCATCGGACCCTAAAAAGTCGAGGGCCCTACGAACCAGAGTTGCTCGATTCACATTGGCTGAATATGGAACATTATACAGAAGGACATTTGATGGACCACTGGCAGTATACTTAGGACCAGGAGACACCGATTATGTTCTATGAGAGGTCCATGAAAGCACTTGTGGGAACCACTCCGGCGCCGAATCACTGATTCACAAAATCATTAGAGGAGGATACTACTGGAATAGCATGGAAAAAGACACTAAGGAGTTTGTTCAAAAATCTGATAAATGTCAAAGGTTTGCACCGATGATCCATCAGCCCGGAGAACAACTTCATTCAGTCCTATCCCCATGGCCATTCATGAAATGGGGGATGGATATCGTCGGCCCTCTTCCATCAGCCCCAAGTAAAGCCAAGTTCACTTTATTTATGACTGACTATTTCTCTAAATGGGTTAAAGAAAGTGAGAGAGAAAGAGGTTGTAGACTTCATCTGGGATCATATCGTATGTCGATTTAGGATACCTGCCAAAATAGTATGTGACAATGGAAAACAATTTATCGGTAGTAAAGTGACGAAATTCCTCGAAGACCACAAAATAAAAAGGATATTATCAACGATGTATCACCCTAGCGGGAATGGATAGGCCTAGTCGACGAACAAGACTATTATTCAAAACCTAAAGAAAAGGTTGAACGGTGCTAAGGGGAAATGGAGAGAAATTCTACCCGAAGTCCTTTGGGAATATCGAACAATATCAAAGTCCAGTACGGGGGCAACCTGTTTTTCATTAGTATATAGTTTCGAAGCCTTGATTTCAGTCGAAGTCAGGGAACCCAGTGCCAGGTTTCGACATACAACAGAAGAGTCAAATCATGAGGCTATGAACACTTGCCTCGAATTATTGGATGAAAAACGATAAGCCGCACTCGTTCGAATGGCTGCACAAAAGCAACGAATCGAAAGATACTACAATAGGAGAACCAGCCTTCGCCACTTCAGAGTTGGGGACTTAGTCCTAAGGAAAGTCACCATCAACACTCGAGATTCTAATGAAGGAAAGTGCGGCCCAAATTGGGAAGGACCCTACCAAGTCCTCGACATCATCGGAAAGGGATCTTATAAGCTCGGCAAGATGAACGGCGAACAACTGCCAAATAATTGGAACATATCGCTTCTTAAACGGTATTATTGTTACGGTATGACTTTATTCCCTTTTTTCATTTATATATTCGACACTAACTCATTGCAGATGATCGATCGAAGATATCGAGACCTCGGGTTTTAAAGCACGCGTTGCACTCTTTTTCTCTTTGATCGGTGTTTGTCCCAAGTGGGTTTTTCCGGCGAGGTTTTTAATGAGGAAACAATTATGTGCTACCTGAGGACCATTTAACATTATCCAAGGCTTCTTTAAATCAACCTTGAATACTGGGGGCATCACCCTCGGATGTTATACTTTCGAGGAAAATACTTCGTGTCAAAGGGACTTATCGCGCCCCTTTTCTCGCGAAATCGGGTTTCGACATGTGACAACTCTTTTAAGGAAGTATTAAAAGAGGAGAGTCGCCACCTAACAGTTTAAGGTGTGTTAGGGCACCTATTTGCATATGACTCGGGTTAAACTAGTTTGCATCACCAAAGATCGTGTAAGGACTCAAAATTACCTCGAAGAGAAGGTGTTAGGCACTCTTCGAGGTCCACAACTGTGGGTCCCGGCCGAACTTGAATTATATGAATTAGTCAGATAAACGAAGACAGAGAAAAACAAGAAATTTGGGAAATTTATTAAAATACTTTGAGTAAATACGAACACTTGATTCAAAGATAAACAAGAATAAGATGGGGGGGGTCCTAAGTTTTTTAGCCTAAAGGATCACCCCATGCAACATAAATAATACTTCGTAACTCCCTCAAGATGGGGTGTTACTCGTATTATTCAGTGGGCATAGACTATCATCTCTTGCTACCCGATTACTATCTTTAAGTTATTACCTAAAGCGCACTAGTTGATTCTAAATCGTACCTTATGCGTGCACTACCCGTCCCATACCTATGGTCCAGGAGGCATTTGGACCTCTATTTTGGGTGGTTCTAGACTTGACTAAGGTTACTCAGCAAATGTTAAAACTAGGTGACAGTTCAAAATAGATAGGACTGTAATTAAATATAATTAAAGGCTCAAGTTAGCCTCCGCGATTAGACAACAAAGGCACGCAGACAGATTTTTATGTAGGGTATTAGGAAGCTTCAGAATTGAGGGAGATTGAAGTCGTTAAACCCTATAGACATGACTTCTAGATGATCTGATTCAGATATGCAGAATATTTTAGACCTATGATTTCTAAATTACTAGTTGTGAATACATGTTGCTGCTAAGTCGTTTATTACAGCATTTGAAAAGCGAGCAGTGATGTCTTATAGGCATGATTTCTAGAGATTGATGATTGGAACTGATTTATACCTTTAGCTCTTATAGGCATGTTGTCTAGATGAACGAAGCAAATTAATTAGTTAAAATCCTATAGGCATGGTATCTAATGAACATGGTGCGGATTAAAGAATAGTTGTTAGCAATTATTTCCTATAGGCATGCTATCTAGCAACACATAGCAGTAGATATGGGAATAAATAGAGCACTCATGCTTTGACAGTACACCGGTTATGTGAGTGTGTGATTGCCCTAATAACATGATCTCTAATAGGGCATAAAGAGATTTAAATATAACAGGACGGAAAGCAAATGTATCACATAAATCCTACGAGCATGCTTTCTACCCTTTTTATGCAAGTATTAAGAGATGACCATTTCCCAATTTTACTATTACCCCAATTATTATTACAAAATTATTACAGACCCAATAATAAATAAATTACAAAGTGGTACAAGTAATAATAGTAGGCCCAAGACAGGCCCAAAGAGATACCCAGCATTGCCAGGCCTTCAACTAAGCTCTTTCTCCACCTTTTAGCATACACGGATCTCAACATAGCCCAGAAACCATAGGAGAACTCAAACCAAACCAAACAGCCATGGTTTGATCATAGGATCCAGAAACCAATCACTCACACAAATCAATTTGCACATTGAATAGACAGAAAAAGGGATAGAACTGAGTAGTAAAGAAAGTGACCAAAGAACCTCAGGTCCTAGTGTGTCAGAGTTCACAAGGGTCTCAAAATAGACCCCGAGTAGTGCTCACACTAGGGAGGTTAATAGAGAAAGCTTTAGTGGCCTTGGCTTTCAGCCGACCAAGAATTATAGTCTTAGAATAGGGTAAATAACCAATGAGAATAAAAAATAGTGATCAACTGGTAGAATTTGAAGATGTGCATTTGCATTTTTAGAAACAGGCATTGCAGAGGTGATCACACAATGAAAATATCAGCAAAGAGGGTAAACAAACTTAAAAGACAGGTTGATATCACAAGTCCACACTTAGCATATTGGGGCAGAGGATATTTGTGGGAAGCAATGGGGAATTATGACTTCTGGGATTGCAAACTAGTAAGCAAAGGTGCATTAGGCCAGTAAGAAAATAATAGAACATTAATCTAACAGGTTCAAACCTAAGGGTAAAATTATGCTGCACACCAGAAGTTAAATAGACCAACTCATAGCAACAAGGCAAAACAGAGTCAAATGTCATGAGGGAAACTCAAGTTGGGAAGCTATTCTAAAAGGTTCCAACTAGTTGCTAGGGAGTGCAGAGTTAGGCAGGGTAAGGATATACTAAGTGATAAAATGATCATAGGAGCAAATCATAGCTAGAATGAGGGTTTTAACATGGATTGGTGCATATTACATATACAAATCAATCACTATAGAAATCCAGGACAAGGTAGGAAACAAACTGATGTCATATAACCAATGTAGACACTCAAAGTACCAATATATTAAGCTAAACAACTTCAAACAATCCAAATTGTTCCAGTTAAACATAAACACATTTCAGAACTGGCAGTTTAGGCATAAGCAGATGCTAGAGAGATTCATATCACAAACAGATTCGATACTAGCAGGGTTGCACATAGAGATAGTCTAGAAACACATTGGGTTATGAAATTTCAAAAATGTGAATATGCAAATCATGAACACAAGAGAATGAATATTGCAAAGGCTAAAGAACTCACCAGTTACTAATTGACAAGTAGACAAAACAAGCAAGAACAGACTCCACAACATTTTGAACGTAAACACAGCAGTATAATCCAGGACCTTAGATGCGTCAAGTTCCCAAGGGCTTCGAGGAACCCAGGGAAATACTTGCACCTAAGGAAGGTCAAAAAATAGGAATTCCGGTGGCATTGGCTTTTAGCCAGCCAAGAGCCAGAGTAGAACAAGAGAATAAAAGAACAATAGAGTGAAGATCTTTAGATTTTTAGTGAGAATTTTGTGATTCGAAGTCTGTCCAAAAAGGAATGGGGGAGGGGTTTATATAGTAGTGAAAAATCGAGCAATAATCAAGGAAATAGAGTAAATTAAGCAACAAACAAGGAAAATAAACATGCAAATCAATCTGAAAATCAATTTAATAGAGAAATTTGTAAACCCTAATTTTTAGGAAAAGTGTAAATCAACAGAATTTAAACAAAAAATCGGACTCACATAGTAGCATAGAACGTATATAGACAGAATAGCGTTCAAAATCAGAGATTTGAACCATTTTGGTTCGATTTCGGAAGAGATTTGCTTGCCATGTTTAGGCAAGCACTTAGGTAATACCATAAGAGAACAACCAGTACCAAAAGGGGGTCACATATGGCAAGAAATGGTAGTCGAATCCAATATTTAGTGGGATTAGGAGAAGGATTTAGGGGGCGGCAGTTTAGGATTCTTCAGAGAGAGAAGGGGAGGTTGAGAGAGTGTGAGCGCGGTGGGTTAGGGGATAATAGGTTAGGGTTTGGGGGTTGGGTTAATTAAAAGGGAAGGGTGAATAAGGGTCGTTGATCTCTCACTGTGAGGGCGGTGGATTAGGGGATAATAGGTTAGGGTTTGGGGATTGGGTTAATTAAAAGGGAAGGGTGAATAAGGGTCATTACTCTTGAGAGATAAACGGCCAAGATTAAAAGTTGGAACGGGCGGGTCATGAAGATGGGGCACCGACCGGGTTTTGGTTTAGTGTGTCATTTGGTTTGGGCTGGGGTATTTGAGCTAGATGTTTGAGGGTTTTGGGCCATTTATTTGGTCCGAAATTGGTTTAAAACGGGCTGTTGTTTAAATACCCAATATTTATCAAAATAATAATTTATAAAAGTAATTAATAAATAACAAAAAATATTATTTGTGCACTAAAATGATGGGAAATAATAACTTAACATTAATATATAAAGTTATTTTGGCACAAGTAATGTAATTATACATGAATATAGGCTATTATTGCAAAAACGTGCAATTAGCCGAAAAATGCAAATGCAATTATAGAAAAATAAAGTAGAATATTATAAAATATACATGTTGGTGTAAATAATAAGTTTGGATGATTAAACCATCATAAAAATAATTTGAAGGGTAATTATTGGATATTTATGTAATAAAATGCAGTAAGAAATTAATTTAGAGCTTCTAAAAATTATGAAAAATTATAAAAATTGCTTGTATGGGTTTGTAAACTAAATGATGATGCAAATATGCTATTTTGAAAGTATATATATATTATTTTAAAATATGAAGGAAAAATTGGGTATCAACAGCTGCCCTTCTTTACCCGGGAATGATGAAAGAATTGTCGGGTAAAGAAATGAAGACCGATTTTGACCGAATGGGATGATTTGAAAAATAGAGGTCGAACTCTGGTTTCTGAGTTGCCTACATATCCCTGGTATTACGGGAATCAGGCCGCGTGTAGTTCTGGATCCAGCGGTGAACTGAGCCGATGGAGCTGTTGTAGGAATGGTCATATGCTTCGAAAAGTGTTCCTTTATGTAGGATAATATCAGATGAGTTTATATGAGGTTGTTAATGGATGTATCTCAGAACGGTTATGGATGAGCATTTGAACAGTTATCAAGTGGAAGCGGGTAACGAACGGTGGTTGGCTGCATTTGAGGTAATTTCAGGATGTGAGCACCAAACGAAAACCGGAGCGAAGATTGCTCCCGTTTAAAAGAACGGTTACCTTCTGGATTACCTACAAAACTTAAATGCAATGCATGCAAGTATATATGGGATTATTACGAGAATTTAAACATGATGGAAATTCTCTTTGGACCATGAAAGTTGTCTTTAGATGACGAAGATGATGTCCTTAGACCATGATGTCTTGGGCTATGAATCGCGTGATAAGGGATTCGCAGGCCATGAAATGATGTTCTCGGGCCTTGAAAATAGTGCCTCTGAACTATGACGCCTTTGAATAATGATTTATTGAGAGATCCTCAGGCCATGGCATGGTGTCTTCCGGCTATGAGGATGATGCCTTCGGACTATGACGCCTTTGGACAAAATGGCGATGTTTCAGCCCATGAGATGCAAAGACATGATGCTGGGTCATATGCGAAGCGAAACAAGACAGAGCTTAGCCCCGAGAAAGTAGAAAGTAGTGCTAGATTTCAAGTAGCATAGCATTTGGTATTATGCAAGGAAAGGCAAAGCTTAGCCTTATGTAATTAG
This sequence comes from Nicotiana tabacum, assembly GCF_000715075.1. Classification (NCBI taxonomy): domain Eukaryota; kingdom Viridiplantae; phylum Streptophyta; class Magnoliopsida; order Solanales; family Solanaceae; genus Nicotiana; species Nicotiana tabacum. The sequence goes on from NC_134092.1 coordinate 48,072,117, forward strand.
GGAAGCAATGCTTAGCCTCGTGCAAGAAAGGGAGACAGGTCTTAGTCTCATGCAAGGAAAGGCAGAACTTAGCCTTATGCAATCAGGGAGGCAATGCTTAGCCTCGTACAAGAAAGGGAGACAAGGCTTAGTCTCATGCAAGGAAAGGCAGAGCTTAGCCTCATGCAATTACAGAGGAAATGCTTAGCCTCATACAAGAAAAGGAGGCAATGCTTAGTCTCATGTAAAGAAAGGCAGTGCTTAGCCTTATGCAATTAGGGAGGCAATGCTTAGCCTTATGCAATTAGGGAGGCAATGCTTAGCCTCATGCAAAGAATAGGAGGCAAGTGGAAAAGTATTTTGTAGATGAAGATATTTGTGCTAGATAATCTAAAGGTAGTGTCTTGATGTATCTGCGAGTATCGTTATCTTATTGTACCTGCATTCAAAGAAAAATTGTGAGTTCTGTGGGGGAAGGTTGGTTCGCGTTTTTGTCTTCTGCTTTGCCTGTGCTCCTGTCTTTAGATCATATTTGAGTTACCATTTAGGGAGGCAATGCTTAGCCTCATGCAAGAAAAGGAGACAGGGCTTAGTCTCATGCAATGGAAGGCAATGCTTAGCCTTATGCAATTAGGGAGGTAATGCTTAGCCTCATGCAAGAAATGGAGACAGGGTTTAGTCTCATGCAAAGAAAGGCAATGCTTAGCCTTATACAAAAGAAAAGACAATGAGTGATAGCAGAGTATTTCTTAGCTGGAAACGCATTTGCGTTTAGCAATCTTGTCGTTACAAAGATAACGATTTTGATATGTGTGCTTATTCCTTGTTCCTGTATCCAAAGAAAAAATGTGAGTTTTGCGGGGAAGGTTGGTTCGTGCTTTCACCTTCTTGCTTTGCTCTTGCTCTTAATTCGAGATCCTGTTTGAGTTATCCTGAGTAGCATCTGGCTATTTATAAAATAAAGTTTTTGAGAAAACATGTGTGTATTTGATGAATGTAGTCAATAGTAGTATGCAATATTAAGTAAGTTAGATGAACCAATGACTGTGACACTTTTAGAGACATTGCGACTTCCTTGCATTTAGAATTTTGAGGGTCCTCCTCAAAATTCTGCTCCAGTTCAATAAGCGATTCTTTGACCGTTCTGCACGTGACGAAGTTGGCTGGGCTTGCTACGAAGTTGGCTGGACTGGCTCTGCCCCAGTTTCTAACCATGGTAAAAATGAAGATTTTATTGAGTTGTGACCGAACCCACAGGGCTGCCTACGTATCCCCTCTTAAACGGGAATCAGGTCAAGCGTAGTTTAGTTACATCATATGAAGAAATGCAAATAATCTAAACATAGTATCTCTTGACTTCGTCTGAGTTGATAGGTTTTGGCCAAATTTCTCGGTCCATCTCTGCGAGTATGAGCGCTCCTCCTGTTAGTACTCTGTGAACTATGTAGGGCCCTTGCCAATTGGGTAAATTTCCCTTTGTCTTCATCTTGATGCGGGAAGATCTGCTTCAGCACCAGCTGCCCCGGTGTGAATTGTCTAGGCCTGACCCTTTTGTTGAAAGCTCTGGACATTCTGTTCTGGTAAAGTTGACCGTGACATACTGCATTCATTCTTTTTCCGTTAATGAGAGCCAGTTGCTCATAACGACTTTGTATCCATTCTGCATCTCTGAGTTTAGCCTCTTGTATGATTCTCAAAGAAGGAATTTCTACTTCGGCGGGAATGACGGCTTCGGTACTGTAGACCAGCAAATAAGGAGTTGCCCCAGTTGATGTGCGAACCGTGGTATGATATCCAAGTAGGGCAAATGGTAACTTCTCGTACCATTGTTTGTGATTATCTACCATCTTCCTTAATATCTTCTTGATGTTCTTATTGGCGGCTTCCACAGCTCCATTCATTTGTGGCCTGTATGCTGTGGAATTCTTATGCTTGATCTTGAAGGTTTCACACATAGATTTCATTAAGTCACTGTTAAGGTTGGCGGCATTGTCGGTGATGATGGATTCTGGCACCCCGAATCGACAGAAAATACGATCCCTAACGAAATCTGCGACGACCTTTTTAGTTACAGCCTTGTAAGATGCGGCTTCAACCCATTTTGTGAAATAGTCTATGGCCACTAGGATGAACCTGTGCCCATTTGAAGCGGCGGGTTCGATTGGACCGATGACATCCATTCCCCAAGCGGATAAAGGCCAAGGTGCACTTGTTGCATTGAGTTCATTGGGTGGCACTCGTATCATATCTGCATGTACTTGGCATTGATGACACTTTTGGACATACCTGATGTAGTCTGTTTCCATAGTCATCCAGAAATATCCTGCTCTTAATATCTTCTTAGCTAAAACAAAGCCATTCATGTGTGGTCTGCAAGTTCCGGCATGTATCTCTTCGAGCAATTTGGATGCTTCCTTGGCGTCGACACACCATAATAATCCTAGATCTGGAGTCCTTCTGTACAGAATTCCACCACTTTGGAAGAAATGGTTGGACAGTCTTCGGAGTGTGTGTTTCTGAGTATGATTTGCGTGCTCCGGGTACTCTCCTTTTGCCAAGTATTCTTTGATGTCATGAAACCACGGATTCCCATCAGTTTCTTCTTCAACATGAGCACAATAAGCTGGCTGATTATGGATCCCTACTGGAATAGGATCGATGAAATTCTTGTCTGGGTGTTGTATCATGGAAGATAGAGTGGCCAACGCATCTGCGAACTCATTCTGGATTCTTGGAACATGTTTGAATTCTATTTTTGTAAACCTCTTCATCAACTCTTGTACGTAGTACAAATATGGCAATATTTTGGTATTCTTTATAGCCCATTCTCCTAAAACCTGATGTACCAAAAGGTCTGAATCTCCAATTACTAGCAATTCCTGAATGTTCATGTCAATGGCCAACCTGAGCCCCAAGATGCAAGCCTCGTATTCTGTCATATTATTGGTACATGAAAATCTAAGTTTTGCGGATATCGGATAGTGTTGACCCATCTCTGATACCAAAATTGCTCCAATACCTACTCCTTTGAAGTTCGCAGCTCCATCGAAAAACACTCTCCAACCGTCATAGGTTTCGGTGATATCTTCTCCTATGAATGATACCTCTTCATCGGGAAAATACATTTTTAGTGCTTTGTATTCTCCGCCCAAAGGATTTTCTGCCAGATGATCTGCCAACACTTGTCCCTTGACCGTTTTCTAAATTACATAGATGATGTCGAACTCACTCAGTAGTATCTCCCACATTGCCAATTTTCCCATAGGCATGGGTTTTTGGAAGATGTATTTTAACGGATCCATTCTTGATATGAGATATATGGTGTAGGCACAGAAGTAGTGCCTCAACTTCTGAGTTATCCATGTTAAAGCGCAGCAGGTGTGCTCCAGCAAAGAGTATCGTGCTTCGTAGGGCGTGAACTTTTTACTTAGATAGTATATGGCTTTTTCCTTTCTTCTTGTCTCGTCGTGTTGTCCCAAGACACAGCCAAAAGCCCCATCCAGTACAGATAAATAGAGTAGCATAGGTCTCCTAGGTTCTGGGGGGACCAAAACAGGTGGTTTGGATAAATATTTCTTGATCTTGTCAAAGGATTTCTGGCATTCTTCGGTCCAACTCGTTGAAGTAGCTTTCTTTAACATTTTGAAAATTGGTTCACAAATCACAGTTTATTGTGCTATGAAATGGCTGATGTAATTGAGACGCCCCAAGAAACTCATCACATCTTTCTTGTTCTTTGGAGATGGAAAATCTTGGATAGCCTTGACCTTTGACGGGTCTAGCTCAATTCCTCGACGGTTGATGATGAACCCTAGCAGCTTTCCAGCGGGGACCCCGAAGGCATACTTTGCGGGGTTCAGTTTTAGGTTGTACCTTCGAAGTCGAGCAAAGAATTTCTCAAATCTGCTATATGATCTGTGCTTCTTTTGGATTTGATGATGATGTCATCCACGTACACTCTATCTCCTTGTGTATCATGTCGTGGAAAATGGTTGTCATGGCCCTTATATAAGTTGCTCCAGCATTTTTTAGGCCAAACGGCATTATTTTGTAGCAATACACTGCCCATGGTGTAATAAAGGTTGTCTTTTCGGCATCCTCTTCATCCATCCATATCTGATGATATCCCGCGAAGCAATCCATAAAGGATTGGAGTTCATGCTTGGCACAGTTGTTGATCAGTATGTGTATATTGGGCAACGGGAAATCATCTTTGGGACTTGCTCTGTTTAAGTCCCGATAGTCGACACACACTCTGACCTTCCCATCTTTCTTTGGAACTAGCACAATGTTAGCCAACCAGGTCGGATATTCAACCACTCTGAGAACCTTGGCTTTGATCTGCTTGGTGACTTCCTCCTTTATTTTCAAACTCATATCTGGCTTGAATTTTCTGAGCTTCTGCTTTACAGGCGGACCCATAGGGTTGGTAGATAGTTTATGAGCCACTATAGACGTGCTCAAACCAGTCATATCATCATAGGACCATGCAAAGATATCCTCATACTCCTTCAAGAACCGGACGTACTCTGCCTTCTCTAGTGGTGATAGGTGAATGCTTACACATGTTTCCTTGACTGTTTCGGAATCTCCCAAATTAACTGTTTGGGTCTCATCGAAATTGGACTTAGGCTTGTTTTCAAAGTTTTCCACTTCTCTGACGATTTCCTCGAGTATTATATCCTCCTCCAGATCCTATGAATCATTATCCTTATGTTGTGTTGTCTCATTACATGTCACAGTAGTAAGTTTATCGAGATAAGTAATAATAATGTTGTAGAGAAAAATGTAAAGAATAATAATAAATACTAAAAATAACAATGCATTAGATAAATCTTGAAAACGTCAAACAAGTACGGCTCGATGACCTGAGCAATTATTTCAAACAAAACATGCTTATAACAAAATACTGAAAATGTCTTAAATGCTCATAAAATTGCTTTTAAAATAAATGATGCTAATTGCCAGGCTACCCAGGAACTCGACGGGCCCTTGATGGTGCAGCAGTCTAGTTCTTGAGAATAGCTCCCTTCTCCATGGTCTGAATAATGAGGCCTTCCTCCTCCTCCTCCTCAACTATCGCACTACAATCCATGTCTTCATTATCCAGAAACAGATTCCTTATACCAGCTAGAACTTCATCTTCTTCGGACTCCCATATCATGTCAGCTTGATGAAATAACTGGCTCAAATATGATACTGGTTGCTCTAGAGGGTAATAAGGACCATGCCATGGTGGCGACCAATTCTGATACTCGTGCCAGGTATATTCATACCCAAGCCCAAAAGTTGTGCCGTGACGCTTTAGCTGTATCGGTTTGGTGATCCCCTGGAGATTCTTACCGAGACTTTGCTAGGTTCATACCCTGTCCATGCCAATATGCCTTCTATCTTACTACTCCACCATTTGTCCTTTTCAATTACGTTGACGCGCTCGATGCGATGGTATGTTTCTCCCCCCAACTTCCTGCTATTCTCAATGACCGGAACAGTTTGATTGGTGTAAATGGAATTACTCCCGTCCCCATAGATGATCACTTCCTGATGGTTCCATTCAAACTTCACGACCTGATGTAGAGTAGAAGCTACGGCTCCAGCAGCGTGTATCCAAGGTCGTCCCAATAATAGGTTGTAGGTAGCAGATATGTCCAACACTTGAAACTCAACATCAAACCGGGTTGGGCCCATCTGTAGGCTGAGGTTGGTCTCCCCAATTGTGGCCCTTTGAGACCCATCAAATGCTTTTACATTCATACTTCCTGCTCGTATCTCGTGCAGACCTTTACCCAACCTTTTCAAAGTAGTTAGTGGACAGATATTGAGACTCGAACCCCCATCTATTAGGACTCTGGCAATGAACTTGTCTTTAAACTGCACTGTGATATGCAGTGCCCTGTTGTGACTTAATCCTTCTGGTGGTAGCTCATCTTCATGAAAAGTTATCTTGTGGCTTTCCAACACTTGCCCTACCATGTTGGCCATCTCACCACTGGTGATGTTGTTGGGTACATAGGCATCGTTCAACACCTTCATCAGGGCATTCCTATATGCCTCGGAGCTTTACAGCAGTGATAAAATGGATATTTGAGCAGGGGTTTTGTTTAGATGATCAACCACAGAATATTCCCTTGCTTGCACCTTTCTCCAAAGGTCATCCGGGCCAGTCTCAATGATAGGTGATTTAGATGCAGTTTCTTTGCTCGTTCCTCCTAAATGCTTGGGTGTATAAACCCTACCAGTTCTGTTCATGCCTTGCGCTGCACCTGTTTCTTCCATTTTTGCTTTTCCTTTCCTTCTTGCTTCCGCAACATAATCCCATGGTATAGCATTAGACTTATAAGATGACGTTGGGGCTACAATCACGGTGAAGGGCGTTGTTACTTCAACCTCAAACGGAGTTGGTGTAGCTACCTCAACTTCAATTGGTGCCTGAGTCTGTACCATGATAGGTGTGAGAGTGATTGGAGATGTTTCAGAATTATCCCCTTCCCGAATGAGTCCAATTGACCCCTCTGAGTCCCATTCTTCATCGGTCTCAATCACGTTTACTCCTCCCCCCTCGTGATCTAGGAGAGGATTGTTACGGATATTGGGTGCAGCCTCTTTTGCCTGTACGGCTATGGTCAATTAATGTCTGAATCTTATCCTTCAAAGTACGACACTCATCAATAGTATGACCTTTCATGCCTGAGTGATAGGCACATGTCTTGTTTGGATTAATCCACTGGGAAGAGTTTTCCATAGCAACAGCGGGAATGAGAGTGATATAACCGGCAACCTTCAATCTCTCGTACAATTAGTCTATAGGTTCAGCAATTAGGGTGTATTATCTGGGTGGTCTGCGGTCGAAATTTGGTCTAGGTTTTTGGTAGCTATGGCGGGCTGGTGGTGAGTGGTAGTATGCAGGTTGGGTGTTATAGGTATGGTAAGTGGTGGCAAGTTGTTGGTATCTGGGAGGTGAAGGCCGATATGTGGGTAGAGGTGTTTGGTCTGTGAGAGGAGACTTCGGACCTTGGGCTACCATTACTGCACCTACTTCTTTCTTCTTGGAGATACCTCCTGACTGCAGGGCCTTATTTGTGTCTTCGAGTGCTTCAAAATTTGTCACGATTCCGCTTTTGATCCCTTCTTCTATTCTCTCTCCCAACTTGATGATATCAAAAATTTATGATTTTCAATAACCATCAATCTTTCGTAGTATTGCGGATCCTAAGCTCTGACGAAGAACTTATTCATTTGTTCTTCTTCCAGTACTGGCCTTACTTTTGCAGCTTCAGACCTCCACCGAGTAGCATACTTGTAGAAAGTTTCTATTGGCTTCTTCTTGAGATTTTGAATGTAGAAAATGTCTAGTGCATTTTCTGAGTTAAACCTGAACCAATCCATGAAATCTGATGCCATGCTCACCTAATTAACCCATTTCTTTGGGTTCTGACTAATGTACCAAGATAGGGTGTCTCCGGTGAGGCTTCTCATGAACAGCTTCATGGGGATTCTTTCATCCCTGCCAACTCCTACAAGCTTGTCATAATATGTTCTCAAATGCATCTTCGGATCACCAGTTCCGTCGAACATTTCGAACTTAGGAGGTTTGTAACCCTCTGGCAGTTCTACATCCGGCTGAATACACAAATCTTCATAATTCAAACCCTCAATGCCTTTGCCCCGTTCGACACTTTGGACCCTGCCAGTAAGTTTCTTGAGTTCCTCTGCCATATTCTTGACGAACAGGTCCTTCTCGGCGGATTCAGGTATGTATAGGGTTTGTTGTGGGGTATGGGGTAAGGTTTTCACATATATGGGATTGCTTTGGTGGATTCTAGGAATCTGGGCGTAATGGTGGTCATCGGTTGAGTTTTGCGGGTCAGGAGTACGCTTTGGTGCATTCTGAGGGGTGTGGTATGTGGTTGTTTGTGGGTATTGAGTTGGGTGGTGATGGTGCTGTTGGGGAGTAGATATCGGTGGAGGGTTGTGGTTCTGAGATAGTGTGGCGTATTGATGTGGTGCAGGAGGATTCGGTGGTGGGTTTTGATTCTGCGTGTTTTGGGGAGGTGTCGGGTTTTGGGTTTTGTGTTTTCTTGGTTGATGTCAGGGACGTTTAGGGTGAGGGAAAGGTTTTCCAAGTTCCGGACCTGCTCAAGTTCCCCTTGTAGTTCCAATATTTTTTGTTCCAGACATAGGACCAATTCGTTCTGTGTTGGAGTATTCCGACCGTCCGAGGTTTCAACGTTTTCTGGATTGTCCTTTCTAATACTGCTTAAATCGTTGATTTTTTCTTTCCCTTTGCTTTTGCCTTTAGGATCACTTAGTGGAGGAGGAGGTGGAGGACCTCTAGATCTAGTATGATATATAGATGATGCTAGTATACACAAACCAACCTTTGGGGAATGGGAATAAACAAAGAAAAGAAAAACAAAAAGGTAACCAAGTCAGTAAGGGATATTGAAAGAATGCTTGCAATATTGAACATGTGTTACAAAATCAGTAAATAAATTCACGTCCTAATTTGGGGGACCTCGTTGTTCCCTAGGTAGGCCTAAGCGACACATAGACTTGGAGAAAATTGATGCCAATAATTATGTCATTTCATTAATGCGAAAATGGATCAAATTCTTACTAAAACAACAATAATAAGAAAGTCATTAATGGCATTTGCCCTATTACATTCGAAATCTAAAACTAAGCTAAAAAGCAGTAAAGAACATCATTTCCTAATCTATTTGGCCCCGGAGGGACCTTCTCCATGCTTGGCCTTCTTGGATCCATCAATCAAGTTCCCCAAGTCGCTCATGTCCAATAGTAGGTAAGCCCTTGCTAGGTGCCCTCCCTCACTGCTTTCCGTATTCTGACAATCTGAGAGCCTCTTCCTCATCTTCCCCTCAAGTTCCATTAACCCTTGCTCCAAATATTCCAATCTTTCTGTTGATTTAGTGGCAATTTCTTTCCATTAATTGATGGCTTCCATATCCACTTTGTGCTGTTCCAAATGTCTAGCTTCAGACTCGAAAAACCTCTTGCGCAACATCCTATACTTGACTTGTGCTTCAGCAGCGTCATCTATAACCCTATTTTTCAGATTAATCCCTGGCTTGACATCTCCCGCTATATCATCTACCAACCATGATGGGTAGAAGTATACATGGCCGACATGGTATCAAGAGAGGGCTTAACAGTAGCAGGTATTCACAACTGGTAATTTAGAAATCATAGGTCTAAAATAGCCTGCATATCTGAATTAGATCATCTAGAATCCATGTCTATAGGGCTTAACGACTTCAATCTTCCTCAATTCTGAAACTGCCTAATACCCTACATAGAAATCTGTCTGCGTGCCTTTGTTGTCTAATCGCGGAGGCTAACTTGAGCCTTTAATTGTATTTAATTGCAGTCCTATCTGTTTTGAATTGTCGCCTAGTTTTAACATTTTCTGAGAAGCCTAAGTCAAGTCTAGAACCACCCAAAATAGAGGTCCAAATGCCTCCTGGACCATAGGTATGGGACGGGTGGTGCACGCATAAGGCACGATTTAGAATCAACTAGTGCGCTTTAGGTAATAACTTAAAGATAGTAATCGGGTAGAAGGAGATGATAGTCTGTGCCCGCTGAATAATACGAGTAATACCCCATCTCGAGGGAGTTACGAAGTATTATTTATGTTGCACGGGGTGATCCTTTAGGCTAAAAAACTTAGTACCCCCCTATCTTCTCTTTTCTTGTTTATCTTTGAATTAAGTGTTCGTATTTACTCAAAGTCTTTTAATAAATTTCCCAAATTTCTTGTTTTTCTCTGTCTTCATTTATCTGACTAATTCATATAATTCAAGTTTGGCCGGGACCCGCAGTTGTGGACATCGAAGAGTGCCTAACACCTTCTCTTCGAGGTAATTTCGAGCCCTTACCCGATCTTTAGTGATACAAACTAGTTTAACCCGAGTCATATGCAAATAGGTGCCCTAACGCACATTAAACTATTAGGTGGCGACTCTCCTCTTTTAATACTTCCTTAAAAGAGTTGTCACATGTCGAAACCCGATTTTGTGAGAAAAGGGGCGCGACAGCATGGTAACTCTACTGGGGAAATATACTTAGGCTCTTACCATAATGAACTTGGCTTATGTGGATTAGTTTTCTCTGTTATAAACACACATTCCTATTCCATATTTATTTGTTAGATTTGCTATAACACGCATATCCCTTTTCCGGTCACCTTTACTTGTCTAAAATCGTTATAACATGTACGACCCTTCCCTTCTCCATCTTTATGTGCTTAAATTTGTTATAACATGCACATCCCTTTCCATATCCGCCCTTAGTTTCTCTAACTACTATTTATTATCTATATCATGTCTCTCCTACCCTTACTCCCTTTCTCACTTGATTATATTCCCTATGTTCCACGAACTAACTTCTTCTTTTGTCTTTCTTTTTATGTCCTTTATGTTTTATCTTAATACTGCGTTTATTGCTTTCACATATTTATCATGTAAATACTTGGCAATGTGTTATTATCTTTGCATAAAGCATGTTCCACATCATATTCCACTCATGCCCAACTAATACCATAACGGCACTTGATGAGTGTCCGCGCTCTTCCCAAAATTACCCTTTTAATTTGGAAAGGCTTATTTGCAGTAAAACTAGTCGATCAGTGGTGCAGTCGACGGTTCCGTGCCTTTCCCTCTTAAGTTATCCACTTGAGGGTACCGGTCTAGACCCTTCTAGAAACCTCACTCCAATATCAACTGTGCATGCATCATATCAAACCTAGTATGGGTTAGAATGTTGTCCACGTGATAATCCACTAAGATAAGCCTTGTCCAAAGTCCGACGAGATTTCCATAATCTCAATGGACACCATCACATTATGTGCATTACTTGGAGAAAACATGCCGATATGTTGATCATTAATGTGTAAATAGTCAGACCCGGAGGGGGTAAGGGCTAACTCTATTTGTTTTGCAGAAAATGAGGCACGAAGTTCCCAGGTTCGGCATGGTTCAAAACATCCCACCTTTGCTGCTTGATTGGTGGAACAACCTCTCACCTAGTGACAAGAATCATGTGAAAAGGGTCCTCAGAAATTTACCTTCCTTATTGGACATTCGGCCAAATAACGCATTGATTGAGGCCGCCACTATGTTTTGGGATGAGAAAAGAGTTGTCTTCCGCTTTGGTGATGTAGAAATGACTCCTCTCTTAGAGGAAATAGGAGAATTCGCTAGGCTATCATGGGATAGTCTAGGTTTATTAGTACCAGAGAGAGAAGGGGAGGTTGAGAGAGTGTGAGGGTGGCGGGTTAGGGGATAATAGGTTAGGGTTTGGGGGTTGGGTTAATTAAAAAGGAAGGGTGAATAAGAGTCGTTGATCTTGAGAGATCAATGGCCAAGATTAAAAGTTGGAACGGGCGGGTCATGGAGATGGGGCACCGACCGAGTTTTGGATTAGTGGGTCATTTGGTTTGGGCTGGGGTATTTGGGCTTGATGTTTGAGGGTTTTGGGCCATTTATTTGGTCTGAAATTGGTTTTAAAATGGGTTGTTGTTTAAATACCCAATATTTATCAAACAAAATAATTTATAAAAGTAATTAATAAATAATAAAAAATATTATTTGTGCACTAAAATGATGGAAAATAATAACTTAACATTAATATAAAAAGTTATTTTGGCACAAGTAACGTAATTATACATGAATATAGGCTATTATTGCAAAAACGTGCAATTAGCCTAAAAATACAAATGCAATTATAGAAAAATGAAGTAGAATATTATAAAACATACATGTTGGTGTAAATAATAAGTTTGGATGATTAAATCATCATAAAAATAATTTTAAGGGTAATTATTGGATATTTATGTAATAAAATGCAGCAAGAAATTAATTTAAATCTTCTAAAAATTATGAAAAATTGCTTGTATGAGTTTGTAAACTAAATGATGATGCAAATATGCTATTTTTGAAAGTATATATACATTTTTTAAAAATATGAGAAAAATATTAGGTATCAACATGACTCGATAGAGAAACTTTATAATGGGCCAAACGGTCGAATGAACCGTGTTCGTATAGATTAGTCGAGCCCCGATGGCAAAACATGTACGCATGTATAAATTATAAAAAGAAGTATTCTTTTTATATCAAACATCTTGTGTCTCAAAGAAAATTTGCTACTATACAAGCTCCATACTAATGATTTTGGGAGAAATGGCTCAAGGGCCAAGTGCAAATATACCTCGTACACTCGGGGAATGCTGTCGACGATCGACATATTCGAGTAATCTAAACTAAAATTTATAAGACCACAAAGAGGCACCCCTCGATCTACAGGCCAAGGCCATCATTCTCAGGGACTAACACTTCGAACAAGTTCGAAGTATTATTGGGAAATAAGCCCAAGAAGCATACCCAAAGGCTACAGCCAAATTAAAGGGGTTCGGAGACGTCCGAATTCCGCAATAAAAATAGGCCTTCGAATTCTTTGAAAAACCGTTCAAAAAAGGCTACCCTCGGCATGTAATCAAAAAGGCTTCGATAAAATCAGCCCTCGAAAAACCTTAAGAGGTATCAAATTATCTTAACATAAATGTGCTAATGCACGAAAAGCAAAGGGGTTTCAATCGACATCGAACCCTCAAAAAACTAAATGGGTAAAGAATACGTGTTAAGGCATAAAGAAATTTTTATTTTACTAAGACTTCTAGGCTGAAAAGGGGAAACAATAGCCATCTTTTAGAGGCCATATCGGCCTAATCTAAAGAGCCTAACGGCCAATACACTTAGAGTTCAAGATTTTGTTCTCACTCAATTCGGACCTAAGGGTTCCATTATTCCGGGCTCAAATAAAATATAGCTCGAGGATTCATCATTATTTGATATAAAAACCTTAAGGGGTCGGTTACTGTGAGTTCGAAACTTACTCGAACTCGGCTATAAAAGCAGTACATTTACGTCTTCGATCAAGCCATCCGAAATCAAAATCCCGAACATGTTATTAAGCTTGGGGACTCGCCCTCGCTTAACTAAAAACCTAATGGTTTATTCTCGATATCAGCCGTGAGGTCGAAGCCACGAGCATGTACCTCCTCAAGAGTCTCTCTTTGAGATTGGCGCCTAGCATGCTCGACAATACGGGACAATCTAACCTTAGCAGCATCAGAAATTTCCTTTGCTCGAGTTATAGCGGCTTCGGCATCAGCTCGGTAGGAGACCACGAGCACCTCTGCCTCGGGTGTAGCCCTTACAAGCTCAGCGGCCAATCGAGTCTCGAGCTCTTCAACCTTCTGCGCTCGGGCCAAGTTCTCCTCCTTCACACTTTGGAGTTGACGCTCAACCGAAGACAGTTGGGCCCGAACCATTTCTTTCTCCGAGGCGAGACGGTCCATGTTCTGCTTCCACCCCCAAAGTATCTGCCTCTTTCATCTTGTCCTCCTCACGAAGCTACTCAACCAATTCGGCCTCTGCTGAACCTGCAGGATCAAAGTGTTAGTTGCCAATATCAAGTCAATACATAACAAGCTCCCAAAAATTTACATTACCCGTTCGATGAGCTCGGTCTGATCTGGATGAGCTTTTGTCAGTTCGGCCCAAATGCTCATGATCTCCTCTTCTTTTTGCACATAGAGGAGTTTGAGGGAGTTTCTCTCCTTCGTAAGCTTTTTGAGATCAGCCTCACATTGGGGCAGCTCAGCTTGGTACTTAGAAGACGCTTCTAGATGGAGCGTTGTAGCCTGTAGAGAAAGAAAGGAAACCAGACTTAGAGAAATAAGAACAAACGCAAGCATGGTAGCATGGGCTAAAACTCACTTGGTTCAAAAGCCGCTGAGCCTCATCAAAAATGAGTGATGCGTCAAGGTCAGAAACATCATCGACCCTCGTGAAGCAACCTTGAAATATATCATCCCCTTCGGGGGCCGTCCCCACTTCGAGGGTCCCCATGGACCGGGCATCCCGAAACTGCCCCTCAGAGAATGTGAGACTGGGCGGCCAATCATCGATATTAATTGCCCCGAGCGAGTCACTCGGGGCATTATCTTCTCTTTGAAGTGCCTCAAAACTAGACCCTTCGGGCACATCCATCGGCTGCTCATCACGGCAGGAGGCATCATCAACACCCGATGACTCGGGGACTTTGCTCGGACCTTCCCCCGAGATCACCTCGATCTACGGCTGAACCTCCTCGACAGTCACCGGCTCAGCAGTTCTCGAAGCTTCGATGCTTTCCCTATTCTGAGCCACCAGCAGGTAGTCAGCATCTTCTCCCTCCTCGTCTTCATCTCGTAGCGTTTGGACTACATCGGCAGACAGAACGGAGGGATCAGTCTTTGATTTTTGAGCCCTGCTTTTCTTGGGCCTTGGGGTATCTGGAGTTGAGGCCCTTCTCCTTTTCTTGTCTTTGGTCGGCTTTGGGGCCTCCCCTTCCCCGAGGGGAGGCGACCTCATGACGACATTATCTCCAAGACCTGTATGAGAAGAAATCAAATTAAAAAGAAGTATTTCATAGGAAAGCATAAAACACGGACATGGGAACTTACCATGATCTTTGGCCTCCCATCGACCCTTGGCCAAATCGCGCCACGAGCCCTCAGCATACGAAGAGGTTAAAACCAGTTGTCGAACCCAACCTACAAGGTCTGGGACTGCACGAGGGAACCAGGGGGAAGCTACACCATAAAGAAGAATATAGATGAGAAGAGGTAAAGGAAACATAACAAGTATTCAAACGTTATCGGTGAGGTTCTACTTATGCTTCATGTTCCATTCTTCGGGTAATGGCATCTTCTCGACAGGGATTAAGTCTGAGGTCTTGACTCGGACAAATCGGACCATCCACCCTCGGTCCTTGTCCTCGTCTATGCTCTAGAATAGCACCTTCGTGGCCCGGCGCTGAAGCCTTATCAGTCCACCCCGATAAAGACGGGGCTGTATAGACTAATAAGATGATTGAGGGTGAAAGACATACCCTCGATCTTGCTCGAGAAGAATCTGAGCAAAATGACAATGCGCCAAAAAGAGGGGTAGATCTAGACTAGGGTTACCCGGCATTGGCGGCAGAAGTCGATTATGACAGGATCGGCGAAACCCAGTGTGAAGGGTAAGTATACACACTTAAGAACCCTTTCACATGAGTGGTGATGTCCTCCTCGGGGGTAGGAATCACCACCTCTTTATTCTCCTAGTGGCAGTCTTTTTTCACTTACTCGAGATTGCCTTGGATATCGAACAGATGTATCTAGCATGCTCTCGCATCGGCCATGAGCCAAAGAGTGTTTTTCGACTTTAAAGTTGGAAGTAAGTTCACATGGCCCGGGGATGCACTCTTCGATACGTGGCTCCACCGGTGTCTTGTCACCGGTCGGCCGCGATGAGGAGGCCTTTTCTTCTTGAGGAATGGTCTTTGATGTTTTCGCCATTGCTATATGAGGTTTAAGGAAGAAGAAGACGGAATTTGTGTTTTAATAAGAGATTGGCAAACGTAAAACCGGCAAAGTGATGAACTTGAAGAGAATAAAAGAGCTTTTGAAGAATAGAAGAAAGTTTGAAGATAAAGTTTGAGAAGATTATGAAGGCGGTCTATTTATAATAGCCACTTTGATGATTTGAAAGCACTGGTGGCCGACCATCAACTGCGTTAATTAATGACCTTAGGGACTGTGCATACACGACGCTTCAATCGCTTCTGTCGCTTACGTCACGATGTTGACGTCATAATTGGTCGGGGTATTAGATCAAAGGCTCAGTTCATTTTTTCTCGTTACACTCCCAAGAAATGAGGGGACTATCTGTATACAGTCAAAATCGAGCCTACCTGATTTTTCTATTTGATCGATACAAGGGAGTTGCATCGGGGGTAGTCTCGTAATAAATCAGACCCGAGCTCGAAGATAAGACATCGAGCCTAGAGATCGAAGTGCACGTTGAGACCGAGACCAACAACAATCGAGACCAAGTATGACCGACTTCGAGGGAAGCATAATAACGGAATGGCGAGATATCAGCAACCAGTCGAAGATCACGGCGTGAATCTCGGGACAGATATCCGTGATTGGTCGAGGATCATGGCGTGAATCTCGGAATGGAGCAAATCAGAAGCGGTTAACTAGATGTTTATACGATTTCCTTCTAACATTAGAGACATACCATAATTAGGTTTCCTCTACTATATAAAGAGGAGTTCCGATCATTTGTAAGGCATCATGATCCACTGAAAAAATATACATATACGCTGCTTTCTTTGTCTTACTTACTATTCATCACTACTTGTTCCATCATCTGCTGTTCTTATTAACTAACCTCGAGACTATCTCGAATCAAGGTCGAGGCATTGTTTGCAGACCGATTTGATTTATTTTACTGTCCAATTTATCTATTTAATTCGTTGTTTATTAATTGGTACTGGTTTAAATCACATATCCTTAAAACCACAATATAAGTTTAATTATTACTCAATTTTGAGGGTAAACACCCTTCATATTCGAAGCACCGTCTGTGAAAAGGGTCCATACCCCCGATGATGTACCCGATTTTAACAAGAGTTCCTTTTTAACTTCGGATACGAGGGTTGGCGTGAAATCGGCCACGAAGTCCGCTAAAATTTGAGACTCGATGGCCGTCCGAGGTTGATATTCCATATTGTACCCACTGAGTTCGACGACCCATTTGGCCAATCGGCTCGATAGTTTGGGTTTATGCAAAATATTACGAAGTGGGTAAGTGGTTAATACGCATATAGGGTAGCATTGAAAGTATGGTCTTAACTTTCTAGAGGCGCTTATCAATGCAAGTGCCAATTTCTCCAAATGTGGATATCTAGTTTCTACTTCTCCTAAGGTTCGACTTACATAATAAACGGGAAATTGCGTACCTTGCTCTTCCCAAACTAGGACACCACTTACCACGATTTCCGATACTGCCAAGTACAAGAAAAGTTTTTCATCTGTCTTTGGAGTGTGAAGTAGTGGTGGGCTCGATAAGCACCACTTCAATTCCTCTAATGCCTATTGGAATTCCGGGGTCCAGGCGAAATCGTTCTTCTTTTTGAGCAGAGAGAAAAATCTGTGACTTCGATCCGATGACCTCGAAATGAATCGGCCTAAGGCAGCTATCCGTGCAGTCAGCCTCTGCACGGCTTTTTAACTGTTCACGACGGTGATGTCTTCGATGACCTTGATTTTATCGCGGTTGAACTCGATACCCCGATTCGATACCATGAAGCTAAGGAACTTGCCCGAACCGACCCCGAAAGCACATTTCTCGGGGTTGAGCTTCATGTTGTATTTCCTTACAATCTCGAATGTTTCCTGCAAATGAGCCAAATAGTCCTCTGCACGCAGGGACTTAACTAGCATGTCATCAATATAAACTTCCATTGATTTACCTATTTGTTCTTCGAACATTTTATTTACTAGGCGTTGGTAAGTAGCTCCTACATGTTTTAGCCCGACGTGAATTACATTATAACAATATGTTCCATACTTGGTGATAAATGAAGTCTTTTCTCGATCCTCCGGGTTCATTTGGATTTGATTGTACCCGGAATAAGCATTGAGAAAAGTAAGGATCTAGTGGCCGGCTGTGGCATCGATCATACGATCGATGTTAGGAAGTGGGAAATAATCTTTGGGGCACGCCTTATTTAAATCCTTATAATCTACACACATTCTAAGTTTGTTCCCTTTTTTAGGGACTACAACTACATTGGCTAATCATTCGAGATATTTCACCTCCCGAATGGACCCTATTTTGAGAAGTTTAGTTACCTCATCCGTTATGAATGCGTGCTTTACCTCGGTCTGGGGTCTTCTCTTTTGCTTCACCGGTTTGAACCTAGGGTCCATGCTTAGTCGATGCATCGTTATCTCCAGTGGGATCCCTGTCATGTCTAAATGGGACCAAGAAAAATAATCTATGTTATCAATAAGAAATTGAATAAGCTTTTTCCTGAGTTCAGGGTTTAATCCCATTCCCAGGTATATCTTTCGCTCAGGTAGGTACTTGATCAATATAACCTGTTCCAGCTCTTCGACCGTTGATTTGGTGGCGTCAGAATCTTCGGGAACAATAAAAGTTCGAGGGGTCAGAAAATCCTCCTCTTCTTCTTCTATCTCCAGCTTCCCTGATTCGGTCGAGGCTGGTGGCTGTGATTGCTATTTGACTTCCTGTTTACTTTTGATGCTCGACCTTTCTAAGGTTGATAGTGTCGATACTGGCATTACCTCATCGGCTGCAAACATTTCCTTTACAGCATGTTGCTCCCCGTATACTGGTTTACACCGGCCGACGTCAGAAATTTCATCATTTGGTGGAGAGTCGAAGGGACTGCCCTCATATTGTGGATCCAAGGCCTTCCGAGTAGGACATTGTACCTCATGTCGCCCTCGATTACGTGGAACTTGGTATCTTGAATGGTTTCAGCCACGTTCACCAGTAGAATAATCTCCCCTTTAGGTGTTTCACTAGCCATATTGAAGCCGTTTAAGACCCGAGTTGCGGGCACGATTTGATTTTGTAGGCCGAGCTGCTCCACGATCCTCAATCGGATGATATTCGCCGAGCTACCTCAATCTACTAAAACACGCTTAACTTGAACTTTATTTAACAAGATAGAAATTACCAGAGCGTCGTTGTGGGGCTGAGAAATGCCTTCTACTTCTTCGTCGTTGAATGATAAAGTGCCTTCAGGCACATAATCTTGGGTTCGATTTCCCCTAGTGATTGATACCTTAGTGCGTTTGAATATGGGTCCCTGTGGGGTGTCGACCCCACCGACGATCATATGAATAATATGTTGGGGTTTCTCCTGTTAATTTTTCCTATTGGCATCCCTTTCTCTGAAATGATTCTTGGCTCGATCGTTGAGGAACTCTCGAAGATGGCCCTCATTAAATAGACGGGCTACTTTCTCCCTTAATTGCCTGCAATCCTCGGTCTTGTGACCATGCGTGCCATGATACTTGCACATCAAATTTGGATTTCTTTGGGAAGGATCGGTTTGTATGGGTCTGGGCCACCTAGTATCTTTGATCCTTCTGATTGCCGATACAATGCCCGATGTATCGATGCTAAAGTTATATTCCGATAACCGAGGAGCCTTTATGGGATCGGCATACTTGTCAAAACCACTTTTGCTCATAAGTCCCCGAGAATTCTATCCTCGATCACTTCTTCGATCGCTCCGGGCGGAATTGCGTCCTGAATCATTGTTCCTTCGATCTGCGATATATGGTTGATATTGGTATCTGTTCGATCTTGGATCCCTGTCGACGTCCCTCTGGTTTTTAACTGCCGACCTGTTAGTATGTACTGAACTGGAAGGGGTTCCTAATTGGTCGTCCTCGACCCTGATCTTCGATTGATATCGATTATGCATATCTGCCCAAGTTACAACTGGATACTCGATCAAATTTTGTTTCAATTGTCGTGATGCTATCGAACTCCGCTCGTTCAACCCTTGGGTGAAAGCTTGAACGGCCCAATCATCTGTGACCGGTGACAACTCCATGCGTTCCATTTGAAATCGGGATACAAACTCCCTCAACATTTCATTATCCCGTTGTCTTACTTTGAAAAGGTCTGATTTCCTCGTTGGACCTTTATGGCCCCGACATGTGCCTTTACGAAAGAATCTGCTAACATGGCAAACGAGCCGATAGAATTTGGTGGCAGGTTGTGATACCAAATCATTGCTCCATTCGAAAGGGTCTCTCAGAATTTTTTCAACAGCACAGATTCGATTTCATCATCTTCTAAATCGTTACCCTTGATGGTGCATGTATACGAAGTAACATGCTCGTTGGGATCGGTGGTCCCATTATATTTGGGTATGTCTGGCATACGAAACTTCTTTGGAATAGGCTTCTGAGACGCACTTAGAGGAAACAGCTTTTGTACAAACTTCTTCGAATCCACCCCTTTCAAGATTGGCGGTGCCCCCGGTATTTGGTCAACTCGAGAGTTGTATGTCTCCATTTTTTTATCGTTGGCTTCGATTCTCTTCTCTCCCAATTCAATTCTTTTGGTGAGTTCCTCGAGCATTTTCATTACCGTAGGATCATTCCCCGATTCGTTACCATTCGACCTTTCCGGTACTGGCTCGGTACGACGAGTAATTTCCGGCTCGACCCTATTCAGAGCTCTATGTTGATTTTGTAACTGAGCAATAGTGACTTGCTGAGCCTGAAGTATCTCGAATATCACTTGGAGACTGACTCCTTCGTCTCCTCTACCCTGTGTTCCTTGGTTACTAGATCGGCCTTCTTTGTGTACGCTCCCCTCGAGATCTGCGCCTAGGTCCGCATTTAGAGCAACGTGCGAACTGACATCGACTGGGTTGGCAACCGATGCTCCCCCGAAAATAGCCTATGGCACCTCGACCCCTGGAGCAATCACATTTTCGTTTTCACCGTGGAATCCGAGGCCATTGTCACCGTGTGTGGATGCGTTTTGTGAGTTTGACATATTTTAACCTGAAAGCAAAGATACTTGACAAGAACAAGCGTAAAATAGTGCGTTTTACCAAAATCAGTATTCAACAATCACTATTATCCTTAGCCCCACGGTGGGCGCCAAACTGTTTACCCTTAAAATTGAGTAACAATTAAACTTATATTGTGGTTTTAAGGATATGTGATTTAAACTAGTACCAATTGATAAACAACGAATTAAATAGATAAATTGGACAGTAAAATAAATCAAACCGGTCTACAAACAATGCCTCGACCTTGATTCGAGATAGTCTCGAGGTTAGTTAATAAGAACAGTAGAGGATGGAACAAGCAGTGATGAACAGTAAGTAAGACAAAGAAAGCAGCGTATATGTATTATTTTTCAGTGGATCATGATACCTTACAAATGATTGGAACACCTCTTTATATAGTAGAGGAAACCTAATTATGGCATGTCTCTAATTTTAGAAGGAAATCGTATAAACAGCTAGTTAACCGCTTTTGATTTGGTCCGTTCCGAGATTCACGCCATGATCCTCGACCAATCACGAATATTCGTCCCGAGATTTACGTCGTGATCTTCGACCGGTTACTGATATCTCGCAATTCTGTTATTATGCTTCCCTCAAAATTGGTCATACTTGGTCTCGATTGTTGTTGGTTTTGGTCTCAACGTACACTTCGATCTCTAGGCTCGATGTCTTATCTTCGAACTCAGGTCTGATTTATTACGAGGTTACATCGATGCAACTCCCTTGCCTCAATCAAACAGCAAAATCGGATAGGCCCGATTTTTACCGTATATATGTGGTTAAATTTGTAAATTGATTTTTAACTTTGGTGCTTCCCACTTTGAATTCATCCAACTCCTTTTGGAGGACACTCCACAAATGCTTGCCGTGTGGGTTCCGACTACCATTTCCAAATTCACTCAACACGCTTAAGAAAAGCCATAACCCCCCACCCCTACTCCCGAAAACCAATCCCAACCTAACCGGGTCGACCCGTTACCTTCCAAATCGTCTTCTTCTCTTTCCTCTCCCCTTCCTTGATACTTCCCATAAATTCATTGCCTTACAACCAAATTCAATCATGATAATCTCGAGTTGAATCAAATTTCCTCTAGAATCATATACCTTCGAGTTGATCATTGATCAACCGTCTACTCTAATCCCAACTTCTAATTAACAGGTACTGCGACGTAGGCATCATCATCTTGTTATTTCATTTCAGGTCAGGAATTCATTCTTTCTCAGAGCTTTTAATTATAAATATCAATTACTTCTTGGTGTTTTAATTGCAGAATAAAGCAGGTTTCGCCGTTGTCTGTTGTATAAGCAAAGATGTTTTCGAAGATATTTGGGAAACCCAAGCAGGAAACTAATGCTCTTGCGACTCTTGACAAATTAAACGAGGTATAATAATCGCTATTTGCCCATTAATTATATTAACTGTAACTATTGAAATCAATAGTGGAAAAAGAATGTCAGTTGCTTTTGTTTGAACGCAGATCAATGGAATAATTGATCCCAGGAAAAATTCCTAGGGTTCGGCTGTGAATTTATTGATACTGCTAAACTCTTTTAAGTCTTATACAGCTGACTTCATTTATTTGCATAAAGTACACCGACTAGCTTTGGGCAAACATTGTATTTGTGTTAAAAAAATTCATTTAATATGTATAAATAATTTATCAAGAACCCAGGGAACAAAAATAATTGTTGTCTAGAACCCCTAAACTAAATATCCTAGCTCCGCCTCTGCGTGTAGGTGATACTGACTAGTTGGGATTAAACTAGTTTTCAGTGTAGTGATAAATGTGAGATTTATAGATAACCCTAACTTGCTTAGAATACGAATTATTTAGCATTGGAATCGAATTGACCTGCACATAGCGGAATGGATATAGAGGAATTGTATAGCTAAGTCTCCAAGGGGATGTCCTAGTGGTTGAGACATACAACTTGGAAATCCCGTGTTTGACTTGCCTATAACACTTGGTAATTGGTATTAGGCCATCTAGCATGATTACCTTGAGAAAGAGAAACTGTGTTTGTGGCTACCTGATGGATTAAGCGAGCTGTGCACCCTGATTCGGATACCACCTATATTTTTAAAGAGAGGACTGATTTAACCGATCCTGAATTTGGTGTACTAAGGCATATTGATTGCTTGATTGTAAAGCTATCTTCAAAATCGATGGTTGATGGCCATTTAGAGGGGCATATCTTACTATCTTTCAAATTGTCGCCTGACATTTAACTAGGTACGAGGATTGTCATTAGTGTCATGAGGATGTATATCTAAGAGGTAGCCTATCAAGGATGATCTTCCTTTTTACTGGTTTCATTTTTCAATACATTTGCTTCTCGTCATTCTTCTCATTAGGACGTTGGGGAATGTAGTTATGTGCTGCTCTCTTGCGAAATTGCAGTCCTTGTTCTTTTTACTGTTGGTGCCTCAGGAGGAATTCCCATTAGGTTGACAATTTCGTTCCACATTCGTTGGGCATATTACATGGGCTGTTTTATTTATTAGGTAATTTATTTTATTGGATAGCATTATAGGATTGGATCTCTATTACCAATGAGAATTGCTCTGTTAGGTAGTCATAGGTGATACGGAGAAAAGTGGTGGTTGAACTCTGTGCTTGTTAGGGAGCATTATTTACCCTGTTTGTTTACACACAATTGTAAAATTTTATACAGGTCAAATGGATTGTTTTTCCTGCTTTGTGGATGATTTGTCCATTGCAAGCAGGTGCATATATTTTGAATTTTTTTGTTTTTCATTTGTCCAGACTCTGGAGATGCTTGAGAAGAAGGAGAAAGTGCTTCAGAAGAAGGCTTCTGCAGAGGTTGAGAAGGCCAAAGATTTTACAAGAGCAAAGAACAAAAGAGGTATGGATGAATCTTTTGTGCTTTCATGGAAATTTTAATTTTCTAGATCCTGTTTTGCTTATGTCATGTGGACTTTGTATTAGATAATACTCTTATTGCTCCGTTATATCTTGCTTCATATTTAGATAGGTATAATGGGTTAGTTTGTTAGTCACTGGCTTTGTAGATACTTGTTGCACTTCGTGACTGGATGCTGCACCTGAATGGCTCTACATACTTGCTCTTTTAGTTGCATATCACTTTGTTTGCCCCCTTTGAATTATCTAGTATGTGATAACACAGTTTAAAGAGCATAGGAAGTTCTCTAGATCTGTTATCTCTTGATATTTCTTACCTTCTTTTCTCAACTGAAGAGAATTTACGTGATTCTTGCTGCTGGCCTACATGAGTAATTGTCATTTATGATGCAGCGGCAATACAATGTTTGAAGAGGAAGAGGCTCTATGAACAACAAATTGAGCAGCTTGGCAATTTCCAGCTTCGCATCCATGATCAGGTTTGCTTGTTAATTAGTAACCTTTGTTTAATGTTCCATGAAATATTGGTCATACACCTATTCACTTGTCAAACTTTCAATTTCTAGATGATAATGCTAGAAGGTGCAAAAGCTACAACTGAAACTGTTGATGCTTTGAGAACTGGAGCATCCGCAATGAAAGCAATGCAGAAAGCAACGTAAGTAACAAAGTTGCTCTATTTAGTTATATCCTCAAATTACTAAAGCACATGTATCCTATTTGTTTTTATCATTTGTTTTTATCCTATTCTTTATTCATATGATGTCTGGAGTATATTTGGGTTATTGGTATGGTTCTTTTCTCCTTTCTCTGATTAAAGATTGCATTGTATTGGCAGGAATATTGATGATGTGGACAAGACAATGGATGAAATAAATGAACAGACTGAGAATATGAAACAAATACAGGAGGCTTTGGCTACTCCAATTGGTGCAGCAGCTGATTTTGATGAGGTTCCCGATCTATCACTTGATTATGCTTCCCTATGAGCTCTATGGCATTCTTTGTTGGACAGTCTATATTCTATGCTAGAGTACTTTGTCAACGTAAAATGCTTATGCATTTCTGCTATTTCTGCTGTTGCAGGATGAATTGGAGGCTGAACTTGAAGAGTTGGAAGGTGCTGAATTGGAAGAGCAGCTCCTTCAACCAGCAACTACTGCCCCTGATGCACCAATCCATGTTCCTGCGGGGAGGCAACCTGCTCGGCCCATTCCTCAGAGGCGTACAGCTGAGGAAGATGAACTTGCTGCTTTGCAAGCAGAGATGGCTCTTTGAGCTAGTCCCTCTTTTGTTTTAACCGGTAAGCTGTCCTACCAGTCCATCTGAATATTAGTCAGTATGATTTTCAACTGGTAACTTATTGGTGAAATGAGAGCACCTGTCTTTGAAAGATTTCACCTAAGACATGCAATTGCCCGAGCCTTCTTGGATTTGAATGATTGAGGTCCTCAGTTGCAATTGCATGTAGTGTATCTAGATTTACACTCATTTGTTTGCAATAACTTGGAGGAAAGTGCTTGTCTGCAATCATTTGTTGGTTTATGATGATATTTTTCTTCTGCAGATATTATCACGGGTAGCTTACATATATAGACTGGTTGTACGCATGCATGAGACTACTGCAATTACTTTCACATGCGAGAGACTACTGCAATTGCTTTCACATGCGAGAGACTACTGCAATTGCTTTCACATGCGAGAGACTACTGCAATTGCTTTCACATGCGAGAGATCTATGTCGGTTAGTAGGACTATGTACATAATTGTGTTGCAGAAAATGGTGAATTCCATGAACATCAGAATTTATGGTTCATGCTTAAGTGAATCTTATGTTCACTACGTCCCTTTTTTCTTAAACAAAATTAAGAATCTCCTTTGTAATCTTGTACCATCTCAGAAGGATGATTATATGAAATGTTTTGTCTGCTTCTGCAAATTGGTGATTGAATGGCTGGTGCATGTCGGTAGTTTGTCGTTCTTTTTTATCCAGTCATTGCTTACAAAATCTTGAGCTAAAACCTTGATATGCCTTGATCTTTCCCTGCTCATGCTGTACGCCTTGGTAGTTTAGGTCTGAATGGCAATTGATTTTGGACTAACTTCACGACGTCTGGTTTTGATCTGTGCAGAAGTATATCATATTCTTATTAGTTCATGCCAAAGTATATTTCATTCTTATCTTTTGATGTTTCCTTGTAGCATCGGAACTGAAATGAGCTCTTGATTTATGGTCCGAAAAAATGAGATTTAGTTGTAGGGTGTCTTGTGAGTGATTAAACGAGTCATGTTAGATTATTAGCAATGTAGTGAATGGACTTGCATGCTATTCTGCATAGGGGTGAAAAATAAGCAGTTTGGATTTTACAACTATGAGAATAAGTCACATGCTTGTTGTCAAACCCTCCCTTTCTTCTGAATCAAGAGACCATCTTTAGTCCTTCAGGGAAAGAAGTAGCTTTGTCAGAGGCGGAGCCAGAATTTAAAGTTTATGGGTTCGAAATACTAGTCTTTCTAATCTACTGAGATCTAAATTAATAATTTTTATATTTCAATGAATTTCTTACTACAAATTCAGGTTTGGATCAAAGCTATTGGGTTCAGTTGAACCCGTAGCCGAAAAGCTAGCTCCGCCCCTGGCTTTGTAGGTAACTCTGCTTCTATCCTTTGCTTGTGTGAAGGTTCCAAGTCCATTTTGCTAGGTCCGGTAGCTTATGGTGAGTGTAATCAAGATACTTGAATGGCGCATTTGTAATTTCTCAATTCTTGAGTTCTCGAATAAAGCGTAAATGGTATGACAATTGTTTCTTTGTTTCTTCAGCAATATGTCAGAATTATTTTTGGAGATGTTCTCCTCCCCAGTCCCTGTCCCCAAGTGGTAAAGATAGGTTATGAATGGCCGATTGGCGGGACAAGAGTCTCTGGGGAATGTAAAGTCTCAAGGCATTGGACCCGGTGCGTACTAGAAAGGAGAAGTAAAATTATAGGATTTATGCAATTTAATCGTGAAGTAAACAAATGAAGAATTTCTGCCTTAGAAAGAATACACGAGGATTGATTTGTCGAACAGAATAAATATGAAATCTACAATACCAATCAACTATCAGAAGAAAAAAAAGACCAAAAAAAAGGACATGGGTACAATAAAGTGCTCAGTGAATCATGTAGGTAATTGCCAAAGCAACCAGCATAAGCACATAGGCTATTCCTTGATCAATTGCAACTCCTGCAATAGTAAATAGATATGCTCAATTTCAAACTGTTAAAACAACTCATTGATAAGCACATATGTCAGATTCGTAAAACTTGTCATTTATCTAAAAATTGAATACAACTCTTCTCTTGTGACAGTTGCGAAGTCGGAAGGGGAAGGGGGGGAGGGGGACTGGAAGGAGGAGAGAGAGAGAACAAAGTCACAAACCGTCGTTTGAAGGGGCAGGGGCTGGCTCAGGGACTTGAGCATTGATAGAAGGAATAGCCAATGCTAGAAGAAAAGCCAAAACTATCATTAAAGAGACTCTTAAGACCTCCATTTTCACCTTCTTTTTTCTTCCTTTTTCTTGAAACAGAGCAGAGACCATGCAGCACACTTTGAGACCCTTTAAATCCTTCTACTAGAACTAGAATGTTGTGCCAACGCTGCCCTAAAAGGTAGTATTTAAAGGAGTCAGAGATGAGAGGGAATCCTTGACTGTCACCTTTTTTGAATTTTAATTAAAGGTATCTCCAATCGGTAGCCACTCTGTCATTCTCTTTGTTCCAAGTTTGTTAAGGACCAAGAGCCGATTTCAGCCGTTGATCATGGCCACGTGTAAGGACAGCAAACGCTGCATGTTCTGACTACAGGCAGTATTGAGCTGTAGAGTATATATTCCATCTGTTTCAATTTATGTGAATCTGTTTGACTGAGCACGAAGTTTAAGAAAAAATAAAAAAAATTAGAATTTGTGGTCCTAAACAAATCAGAAAGGGGTCCAGAGTATTTGTGTGATTATAAAAACTTCTCATTAAGGGTAGAATTAAAAGTTTAAGCGAAATTATTTTCAAATTTAGAAAGGGGTCATTTTTTTTGGAACGGATTAAAAAAAAATAGGTTCACATAAATTGAACGGAGAGATAAAAGAGTAGTAAAATGGTGGACCTCGTACAATGCTTGAAAATTCCTTTTCACTCCCCACATGGAATAAATGATTGGCTGTCAAATATGATTTGTGTCTCTTTCTTTAGTTATTTTCAAATTTCAAAATAGATTCTGTTGCTCCCCAATGCACACATAAATATTCGTGGTCAACACGTAATAAAGTGATAATAAAGAGTATTGAACTCATAGAGACTTGTCGTTAACTGTCTACTATAACGGCCCGCTCGATCGTTTTGAATATTTTAGCCCTCATTCCCTATTTATTGCCTCCTCGATGCTATATTGTGATTATGTGACTTGTCGGGGTATTTGGTTTTGATTTCAGGTGAGTTTCGGAGTAAAATATGACACATCGTCCCTAAGTTGGAGGTTTAATTTGTAAGAGTTGACTGTAGTTTGATTTTATGTAGACGACTCCGGAATGGAGTTTTGACGATTTCAATAGCTCCGTATAGTGATTTTAGACTTAGGAGCGTGTCCGGATATTGATTTAGAGGTCCGTTGGTCGTTTCGGTGTGAATTGACGAAAGTTAGAAGGTTGAAGGTTTGCAAGGTTGGAAAGTTTGATTGGGAGTTGACTTTATTGATATCGGGGTCGGTTCCCGATTTCGGATATTGGAATAGGTCCGTTGTGTTATTTATGACTTGTGTGCAAAATTTGAGGTCAATCAGAGTTGATTTGATAGGTTTCAGCATCGAATATAGAAGTTAGAAGTTCATTTGGCTTGAATCGATGCGCGATTCGTGGCTCTAGTGTTGTTTGACGTGATTTGACGCTTCGAGCGTGTTCGTATGATATTTTAGGACTTGTTGGTATGTTTGGTTGAGGTCCCGGGGGGCTCAGGTGTAATTCAGACCAAACTTGCTTGTGACTCATAACACCTATGAACCTAGAGCTCTGGTACCAACTTGTCACAACTTCAATTTTCCTCCGTAGGATGTCGTGATGACACCTAGTTTCTAAGACTAGGTAAGCCTAACATTTACGCAGAAATAACTGAAATAATAATAAACCCTCAAATACTCAACATCTATATAAAATAAACTCCACTGCTCAACATATACAATTTCCCCAAAATCTAGTGATATCAAGTCACAAGCTCTACAACGGTATCATAGTCATCCATGTACAAGTGTATCTAATAAAAGAAGGAAAATATAGAAATAGATATAAGGTGACTCCGAGGCCTACGGACGTCGGCAAGTGTACCTTGAAGTCTCCAAATATAAACTCAGCTCACTGATGCCGGGACTGGTAGGAGGTACCTGAATCTGCAGAAAAATATATGCAGAAGCATAGCATGAGTACACCATAATGATACCCAGTAAGTGCCAAGCCTAACCTCGGTAGAGTAGTGGCTAGGTCAGGTCAAGCCCTTACTGGAATAAATAGGAAAAGAAATTGTACAATTGTATGGCAGTATAGAAATGATAGTAATGAAATTGAAACAACAATAGCATGTCAAGTTTAGCTACACGGAACTAATGAAATTGATGCAATATGGAGAAAACAAGAAATGATGTGCTAAGGAAACAAAGCAGCTAAAGACAAGTGCAGCAATAGAGAAGTGCCAACAAAAGTCACTACCGAGGTACCGCCTCGTAGTCTCAAGAATAATTCACAGTCTTTCCTTATATCACCGCGGGAGCCTTGCATTTAGTTTTGAAAATCATTTTTTCCCGAAATAGTATTCCGCGTTTTAGCCCACCTTATCACACCGCATGGCATCTAGTAGTTCCCCTAGTAGCCATGCGTATCAAGCTCACCTTATTTCACCGCATGCGTTTTAACCCCAAAACCTTATACCACCGCATGCGTATCAATATTATAACGTATCACAAATCGCATCGCAAGTGCCCAATATCTCCACTTGCCAAACAAATCAAAAATAACAGTATTTGCACAATAAGGAGTCCACGGCTCAACCACAATGTACACAAAGTCTCGACAATAACAACCGGAAGTGAATAACTCAACATAATAGTATTTCATAACTTAACACTTTGCCTCAATGTGAATCATGACCTTTATAACTCAATACCAATTTCAACAACAAAATATTCCAAGAATGGCAACTTCAAGTAAGGAATTCAATGGTTAAATAATGAATAAGGAATAAAGGAAACAAGAACTTCAATTAAACACGTAGAGCAATTAGCAAGTAAGAGATAGGACAAGTAGCACATGTGAAAATAGACCAATGGTGACGAATATATCATGATAAGATACCTCAATTAAGGCATGAAAGGAATCTACATAGCTAAAATCGGTAATTTTCACATTTAGCCCGTGCACACACCCGTTACCTTGCGTACACGACTTTCACACATCACAGTTATCGAAAACAACACAAATCCTAAGGGGTAATTCCCCCACACAAAGTTAGGCAAGACACTTACCTCAAAACACGCTAACTCAATCCACTAGTAGGCCTTTCGCTCGATTTTCCAACTCCGAATGGCTCGAATCTAGCCAAAACAACTTCGTACCATAAATATAAACTATAGGAAACTAATTTGAATAATAAAATTACGATCTTTACAAAAAAATAAAAAGTCAACCAGGGCCCGCGTCTTGGAACCCGACCAACCATACAAGAATTACTCAAATTCGACCTCAAATCGCCTTTCAAAACTCAAAAATTTAGTCTAGCAAGTTTTTAACCATTTTCCCCCAAATTTCCAACTCAAATCCCTAAATGATGAAAATAGTAATTGATTCATGAAATATAGTCCAATCCATGTTAGAATCACTTACTCCAACAATACCCTTGAAAAACCCTTGAAAAATCGCCTCACACCAAGCTCTCTAGGTCAAAAATATGAAAAATGACATGAACTCTCGTTTTTGAAATTATATTCTGATGCCCAGTGATTTCTTCTTCGCGCGCGCGAAAGTGCCTCGCGTTCGCGAAGCACAAATTAAGTTGCTGCCAAAATGCCTCTTCCACGAACGCGATAACCCACTCGTGAACGCGATGGCCAAACGATCCCAAGCTTCGCGAATGCGAAGCCTCATTCGCGAACGCGTAGACCAAACGCGTGAGGTCCCCAGCCTGCCTCTCTTCTTCGCGAACGCGGCTCCTTGCTCGCGATCGCAGTGCACAAACCCACTGAACCTTCGCGAACGCGAAGGGTAAATTTCCAGCAACCCCTGAAGACTCTACGCGAACACGGGAAAACCTTCGCGAACGCGTAGAAAGAAAATTGACCTGCAGAAAACCAGTAGTTTCAGCAATCCTTAGGTTCCGAAATGCGCCGAACAAAGTCTCGTGAATCGGTACAGAGATGTTTGTACTTATCTTCGGGAGGCTATGGAGCTTTTAGGAAAGCTCCACTTCTTTGATTCCTTATCGTGCGGATTTATTGACTTAGAAATTCTAAACCTCTGTCTTTCTATTCTCTCACAGATTGTGAGGACACGCATAACTAGATCGGATGATCAGACACTCGCGCCCCTTGCTAGAGCCACGAGAGGGCGGGGCTAGGGCAGTGGCTGAGGACGAGCACATGGTGTAGCCAGAGCATCAACCCGAGCTACTACAGAGGAGCCGCCAGTAGCTCCAGTTGGAGGGCAGGCACCTGAGATGCCTGTCACTACCCCTACACTTCAGGAGACTCTTGCCCAGGTTTTGAGCATATTTGACACTTTAGCTCAGGCGGGGTTGATTTCACTTGCTCCTGCTACATCTCAGGCCGAGGGAGGAGCACAGACTCCTACCGCCCATACCCCAGAGAAGCAGGTCTAGGTTGACCAGGTCCTAGAGGTCATACCAGTGTAGTCGGATGTCCCAGTTCAGCCTGAGGTTAGGGCAGAAGCTTCTGAGGGAGAGCAACTCAGGCTCGAGAGGTACAAGAAGTACCACCCTCCTGCTTTCAGCAGTTTGGCTTCAGAGGATGCACATGATTTTCTTAGGGAGTGCCATCGTATCCTCCGTATTATGGGTATTGAGGAGTCGAGTGAGGTTACTTTCACTACGTTCCAGCTTAAGGGAGTGGTTTATCAGTGGTGGCGAGCGTATGAGTTGGGTAGTCCAGCCGAGGCAATTTCACTCGCATGGGCTCAGTTCTTAGATATGTTCATGAGGGAGTTTGTTCCCAAGAGTCTTAGGGATAAATGGAGCGTAGAGTTTGAGCAGTTGTGCCAGAGTGCTATGACCGTGTCGGAGTATGCAGTCCGGTTTAGTGATTTGTCCAGGCATACACCAACCTTCGTTGCTACTGTCAAAGAGCAAGTTCGTCAATTTATCGAGGGGCTCAAACCTGGTATCAAATTCAGCATGACTTGAGAGTTGGAGATGGACATCCCACACCAGCAAGTAGTATAGATCGCTAGGAGATTGGAGGGTATGTGGTCCCGATAGAGATAGGAGAGGGAGGCCAAGAGGCCTCGAGATTCTGGCACATATAGTGGTGCTCGTGCCCCAGTTACAGCCCGTTGTGGTAGGGGCTATTTGAGCCGCCCTGTTCATTCAGCACTTCCAGCCTCCAGCAGTATTCTGGCCACTCCCAGGTCTCATGTTCCCCATTATGCACCGCCATTGTCTAGTACACCTCCTGCACAGGGAGCTTTCAGCGGTCAGTCCAGCCGACCAGGCCCGAGCCATTTCTAGCAGCGATGTCCTCTGAGAGCTTGTTTTGAGTGTGGTGAAACTCGTCATATGGTTAGGGACTTCCCCAGACTCAGGAGGGGTGCACCTTCACAGACTACTCAGGCCTCACGTATTCCATAGGGTCCTCAGGCTTCTCAGACCGTGGTTACTGCACCAGTTGCCATTCCACCTGCACAATGAGCTAGAAGTGTAGGTCGGGCAGGTAGAGGTTGCAGATATTATGCTCTTCCTGCTAGGACGGAGGCAGTTGCATCCGACTCAGTTATCTCAAGTATTATTCCGATTTGTCATAGAGATGCGTCAGTCTTATTCGATCTAGGCTCCACTTATTCCTATGTATCATCTTACTTTGCTCCATATTTGGGTATATCCCGTGATCCTTTGTATTCTTCTGTCTCTGTGTCCACACCTGTGGGAGATTCCATTGCTGTTGACCGTGTGTATTGATCGTGTTTAGTTGTTCGTGGTGGTTTTGAGACCAGAGATGATCTATTATTGCTTAGTATGGTAGATTTTGATGTTTTTTTGGGCATGGACTAGTTGTTGCCCTATCATGCTATTCTTGATTGTCACGCCAAGATGGTGATATTGGCTATGCCAGGTTTTTCGCGGTTGGAGTGGAGGGGTGCTTTAGATTATGTTCCTAGCAGGGTGGTGTCTTTCCGTAAGGCACATCAGATGATTGGGAAGGGGTATGAGGCATATCTAGCCTTCATGAGAGATGTCAGTATTGATACTCCTACCGTTGAGTCAGTTCCGGTTGTGAGGGATTATCCAGATGTATTTCCAGCGGATTTTCTAGGCATGCCGCCCGACATGGATATCGATTTTGGTATTGATTTACTGCCTGGCACATAACCCATTTCTATTCCACTATATCATATAGCCCCAACAGAGTTGAAGGAGTTAAATGAGCAGTTGCAAGAGTTACTTGATAAGGGTTTCATTCGGCCCAGTGTATCACCTTTGGGTGCTCCGGTCTTGTTTGTAAAGAAGAAGGATGGTTTGATGCGCATGTATATTGATTATCGATAGTTGAACAAGGTTATAGTGAAGAACATATATCCATTTCCACGCATTGATGACCTATTTGATCAATTATAGGGTGCCAAAGTGTTCTCAAAGATTGACTTGTGTTCAAGCTATCATCAGTTGAAGATTCGGGAGCCGGATATTCCGAAGACTGCCATCAGGACTCGGTATGGTCATTACGAGTTCCTTGTGATGTCATTTGTGCTGACCAACACCCCAGCAACATTCATGCACTTTATGAATAGTGTATTCCAGCCCTATCTTGACTCATTCATCATTATGTTTATTGACGACATCTTGGTGTACTCCCAGAGCTAGGAGGATCATGAGCAGCACCTAAGGACCGTGCTTCAGACCTTGAGAGAAAAGAAGTTGTATGCAAATTTTCAAAGTGTGAATTTTGGCTTGATTCGGTGGCATTTTTGGGTCATGTCATGTCGAGTGAGGGGATTAAGGTAGATTCGAAGAAGATTGAAGCAGTGCAGAGTTGTCCCAGACTGTCTTCAGCTACTAAGATCCGGAGTTTCCTTGGTTTGGCAGGGTATTATCGCCGATTCATAGAGGGTTTCTCATCTATTGCTGCACCTATGACCAGATTGACCCAGAAGGGTGCTCCGTTCAGGTGGACCAATGAGTGTGAGGAGAGATTTCAAAAGCTCAAGATTGCTTTGACTACAACCCTAGTGTTGGTGTTACCTTATGATGCATCATTTATTGGTCTCGGTGCAGTGTTCATGCAAGACGGTAGGGTGATTGCCTACGTGTCTAGACAACTGAAGGTGCATGAGAAGAACTATCCTGTTCACGACCTTGAGTTAGTAGCTATTGTTCATGCCTTGAAGATTTGGCGGCACTAATTATACGGTGTCCCTTGTGAGGTCTATACCGACCATCAGAGTCTACAACATCTGTTCAAACAGAAGGATCTTAACTTGCGAAAACGGATGTGGTTAGAGTTTCTTATGGACTATGATATCACCATTCTATATCATCTTGGGAAGGCCAATGTGGTGACCGATGCCTTGAGTCGCAAAGCGGAGAGCTTGGGCAGTTTAGCATATCTACCGACATCGGAGAGGCCATTAGCATTGGATGTTCAGGCCTTGGCCACCAACTTGTTAGATTGGATGTTTTGGAGCCGAGCCGAGTTTTAACTTGTGTGGTTTCTCGGTCTTCTCTTTATTATCGTATCAGAGAGCGTCAGTATGACGACCCCCATCTGGTTGTCCTCAAGGACATGGTTCAGCACGGCGATGCCAAGTAGGTCACTATTGGGGATGATGGTGTGTTACGGATGTAGGGCAGGCTATGTGTGCCCAATGTACATGGTTTGCGTGAGTTGATTCTTTAGGAGGCCCGCAGTTCGCGGTATTCTATTTATCCGAGTGCCGCTAAGATGTATCGTGACTTGAGGCAGCACAATTGGCGGAGGAGAATGAAGAAGGACATAATGGAGTATGTAGCTCGGTGCCTAAATTGTCAGCAAATGAAGTATGAGCATCAACGGCCAGGTGGATTGCTTCAGAGGCTAGAGATTCCAGAGTGGAAATGGGAGCGGGTTACTATGGACTTTGTTGTTAGGCTCCCACAGACTCAGAGGATGTTTGATGCAGTATAGGTGATTGTGGATATGTTGACCAAGTCGGCTCATTTCATTCAAGTGGTGAATACTTATTCTTCAGAGCAGCTGGCTCAGGTTTATATTCACGAGATTGTCCAACTTCATGGCGTGCCGGTATCCATCATCTCTGACCAGGGTACACAGTTTACATCGTGGTTATGGAGGGCCGTACAACGTGAGTTAGGCATACGGTTTGAATTGAGCACAATATTTCACCCTCAGACGGACGGATAGTCCGAGCGCACTATTCAGATATTGGAGGATATGCTTCGTGCATGTGTGATGGAGTTTGGGGTTTCTTAGGATCAGTTCTTACCGCTTGCGGAGTTTGCCTACAACAACAGCTATCAGTCGAGCATTCGGATGGCTCTATGCTCGTTCGAGGATGAACGTTTGTTTTAAGAGGGGGAGAATGTAACGACCTGGCTGATCGTTTTGAGTATTTTAGCCCCGATCCCCTATTTATTGCCTCCTCGATGCTATATTGTGATTATGTGACTTGTCGGGGTGTTTGATTTTGGTTTCAGGTGAGTTTCAGAGTTAAATGGGACACATAGTCCCTAAGTTGGAGGTTTAAGTTGTAGGAGTTGACTGTAGTTTGACTTTTGTTAGATGACTTCGGAATGGAGTTTTGACGGTTCTAATAGCTCTGTATGGTGATTTTTGACTTAGGAGTATGTACGGATGTTGATTTGTAGGTCCGTAGTTCGTTTTGATGTGAATTGGCGAACGTTAGAAGGCTGAAGGTTTGAAACGTTGGAAAGTTTGATCGAGTGTTGAATTTATTGATATCAGAGTTGGTTCATGATTTCGAAAGTATGAATAGGTTCGTTTTGTCATTTATGACTTGTGTACAAAATTTGATTTCAATCGGAGTTGATTTGATAGGTTTCGTCATCGAATATAGAAGTTAGAAGTTCATAAGTTCATTATGCTTAAATCGATACACGATTCGTGGTTCTAGTGTTGTTTGATGTGATTTGATGCTTCGAGCGTGTTAGTATGATATTTTAGGACTTGTTAGTATGTTTGGTTGAGGTCCCGGGGGCCTCGGGTGTAATTCAGACCATGTTCGGCGCATTTCGAAACCTTAAGGATTGCTGAAGATACTGGTTTCTACAGGTCTGGTTTCCTTCTACGCATTCGCGAAGGTTTTCCCGCATTCATGTAGAGTCTTCAGGGGTTGCTGGAAATTTACCCTTTGCGTTTGCGAAGAAGGCCACGTGTTCGCGAAGGTTCAGTAGGTTTGTGCTCTGCGATTGCGAGCAGGGAGCCGCATTCGCGTAGAAGAGAGGCAGACTGGGGACCTCACGCGTTTGGTCTACGTGTTTGTGAATAAGGCTTCGCGTTTGCGAAGCTTGGGATTGTTTGGCCATCGCGTTCGCAAGTGGGTTCTCGCGTTCGCGGAAGAGGAATTTTGGCAGCAACTTAATTTGTGCTTCGCGAACGCGATGCACTTTCCGCGTTCGCGAAGAAGAAATCACTGGGCAACATAATATAATTTCAAAAACGAGGGTTCATATTTTGGACGTAGAGAGCTCGGTGTGTGGCGATCTTTCATGGGTTCTTCAAGGAGATTATTGGGTTAAGTGATTCTAACCCGGATTGGACTATATTTCATAAATCTATTACTATTTTCATCATCTAATTAGGGATTTGAGTTGGAAATTTGGAAAAAATGGTAAAATACTTCCTAGACTAAAGTTTTGAGTTTTGAAAGGCGATTTGGGGTCAAATTTGAGTAATTCTTGTATGGTTGAACTCATTATCGAATGTATGTTCAGATTTTGTAATTTTGGTCGGGTTTCCGAGATACAAGCCAGTGTTGACTTTTTATTTCTTCGCAAAGATCGTAATTTTATTATTCGAATTAGTTTTCTATAGTTTATATTTATGGTATGAAGTTGTTTTGGCTAGATTCGAGCCGTTCAGAGTTGAAAAATCGATGGAAAGGCCTACTAGTGGATTGAGTTAGCTTGTTTTGAGGTAAGTGTCTTGCCTAACTTTGTGTGGGGGAATTACCCCTTAGGATTTGTGTTGTTTGTGATAGCTGTGATGTGTGAAAGCCGTGCACGCAAGGTGACGGGTGTGTGCACGGGCTAAATGTGAAAATTACCGATTTTAGCTATGTAGATTCCTTTCATGCCTTAATTGAGGTATCTTATCATGATATATTCGTTATCATTAGTCTTTTTTTACATGTTCTACTTGTCTTATCTCTTACTTGCTAATTGCTCTACGTGTTTAATTGAAGTTTTTGTTTCCTTTATTCCTTATTCATTATTTAACTGTTGAAATCCTTACTTGAAGTTGTCATTCTTGGAATATCTTGTTGTTGAAATTGGTATTGAGTTATAAAGGTCGTGATTCACATTGAGGCAAAGTGTTAAGTTGTGAAATACTATTCTGTTGAGTTATTCACTTCCGGTTGTTATTGTCGAGACTTTGTGTACATTGTGGTTGAGCCGTGGACTCCTTATTGTAGATCTTGTGACTTGATATCACCAGGTTTTGGGAAAATTGTATATGTTGAGCAACAGAGTTTATTCTATATAGATGTTGAGTATTTGAGGGTTTATTTATTATTTTAGTTATTTCTGCGTAAATGTTAGGATTACCTAGTTTTAGAGACTAAGTGCCATCACGACATCCTACGGAGGAAAATTGGGGTCGTGACACCTACTAATTCAACTAAAATCATTATTCAACCAAGTGGACCAAAGGTTGAGTTTTGTTACTAAATTATGGATCAACAACAACAATATACCCAGTGTAATACCACAAGTGGGGTCTGGGGAGGGTAGTGTGTACACTTACCTTAGCCCTACCTCATGAAGGTACAGAGGTGTTACTAAACTATAGATGCAAAAATTAAACTAGGACATCAGAGCACTATTGTTTAGAGTTACATCAGTAGAGATGAATATTCTAGGGTTGTGGTAAGTTCACCAATATTAGTGAATTCTAGTTAATTTCTCTTCAACTCGAATCTCTTATGGTTGCTAATTAACTGGATTATATGTACTCGTAGCATTCTCTCGAATTACTACCCGCATGCCCAAGATAGGTTAATGCCTATATTTGTATGGAATTAATATACCAAGGACACAATAAAATCACAATATTCAATTAAGCATGATTACTAGGTATAATTATATTCTAACTACAAATCCGCCCTCTAATCTTAGAAATAAGACCATGCTTTCTTTAACTCTTCTCTAATCTAAAACAGTATTTTCAAGAATAACCTTGATAGTGGATAGAACTTAGCTGGCCATTTTTTCAAGCATAATCTTGATAGTGAATAGAACTTAACTGTTAGCCAGACAATCAAGTAATTAAGCACAGAGTTAAGGAAATAATCATATAATAGCAATTCATATTAAAGGCGTAAATAATAATCAAATATCAATATTCGTGGCTAATCACCAACCTAGAATGAATGGACTTAGCCACGCTTAATAATCATAATAATTTCACAAGAAATTTAATGATTAAAATACTTAGTAAAGATGACCAGTAGAAGTAATCTCTAATCCTTGCTCCAACTTTCTCCAAACTGAAGTGTCATTTCCCCCTCCAAATTAGGTTTTGAAACCTTTTTACAAGTTAGGGACATGTAGGATTGAAAGAAATCTCTTCCAGTCGAAATTGGACAGTTCCCAAACAGAGGACCTGGGCTAGCGCGTAGCGCTAAGCAGCGCGCTTACTTCATCTTCTGCCAGATCTGTTCCCCGCGCTACAGGTAGCGCCTAACACTAGCCTGGACACTAGACTTATACTTTTTCAGTTTTCTTCTTTTCTACTTAAACTCGTGCACATTCATTCGGTTCCGCTCCCGATCGGTTCCTAGACATATGAACACCAAAAGTAAGCTCAACCAATCACAACACTCATGAAAATAAATGAGATTTAAGTAAAATGTGAGGTGACACATATACAAATACTCATACTTTTAGCCGAATAACACCACACTATACTTAAACTTAAAACTTCACTATCCCCAAAAACAACTCAAAATGCCACACCACGAGGGAGCATATAACCATTAACCACAATGCACCTACTACTATGGCTGATACCAATAAGTAAACCTTTGCATACCTACTTTATATATTTCCTAACCTTTTACATACCAAAGTATAAGTAAATTATTTCAAAGCTTCCAACAACCTGCCCATAACCACCCCACCTCAAGGACCGGCTCGTCGCCACTAAGCATTCTCGAAGACACTCACCCTAAGAAGAAAAGTCTAATAATGTTACTTATCCATCATGAAATCATGTGCCCTACCACAAAACAAGAGAAGAGATAGTCCACAAATTTAATTCACGAGATCAAATGTAATTTAAGAACTTACACACAGGAACAAGAATTCACTCGCTCTGACAAATAAATTTATATGCTTCCATGGTCGTACCATAAGCTTTCCCATAGAGTAGGACTAGACTAATCTAAGCTTGATAAATCTAAGATCAAATAGGACTTTACGATTTATAATTGTAGGCTAATAAACAAGTAAGATATATTTGTGTAATATAACAATCAATTTACGTACATACGCATCATAATCCAATCTTTACATGTTCCACCACATCACGAGTAGGCCTTCTTTCTTTAAGAACTTAAGTATCAGCAACTCACTAGCGATGATAAGATATAATTGGGAAATGTTTTGATTTTTTTCTTCATCTTTTTGTTTTGTTATTTTCTTTCTTTTGTTGTTTTGTTTTATTGTTCTTCCTTTTTTTTCTTTTTTTTTTCTCTTAACACTCTCCACATGTTTGCGACTTTCTCTAGCGGTTTTTAGCTTATACAAGTGCACCTTTCGTCCCTTTTATGGTTCTACTCAAAAGCTACCAAAATTTTCTCCTTACTTATTTCTAGCGCATAGTCTTGCGATTCAAGTGCTTTAGATAAAAGGTTTAACAATGTCAATTAATAACAAAAGGCGATAGGCTTGTAATGCGGTTGCCAAAGAAAAGGTTTACAAGCTTAAAAGAGCTAGTATGGTAAATATTAATAATATAGGTCAACGGGATAGTAAAACAAATGCCTAAATAATCTCTTATACTCAACAAGACTTACTTATTTCGCTTCGTCACAGACACATGGTAAGTTCTGGACTAACACATGATAACATAAAACACAACTTTAAACCTCTAATACACATTGCACATGATCCATTTAGGACAGGTTCATTCCAACTCTCAAGTCAAAGCAAGTAATCACATAACCAAGAGATATTAAGCAATATGCACCAGATGAACATGCGAGAAAGAACTGAGAGAAGGTGTCACATAATAGGCTATTCGATATTTCGACGACATAAGAATTTTTAAAACTTGTCAGAAAGGTAATTCGCATGCTAAGGCCTAAGTGTGCTAGCATCAAACAAGTTAAAAGGC
Source organism: Nicotiana tabacum (assembly GCF_000715075.1). Taxonomy (NCBI): domain Eukaryota; kingdom Viridiplantae; phylum Streptophyta; class Magnoliopsida; order Solanales; family Solanaceae; genus Nicotiana; species Nicotiana tabacum. The sequence continues at coordinate 48,112,269 of NC_134092.1, forward strand.
ATGTAGGAGCAATTCAATATTCTTTCCTTAATTTATATTCTAAACTAAAAAGACAAATACCCGGTTCAAGTTATATACCTTCAAAAAGTACCGATGCACAAATAAAAACCAAGGGTATTTATTACCTAGCTAAGTCGCTAATACTACCTAGAAGGAAAAACAAACTAATCCTAAAAAAAAAATCTTTTTGGATTTTTTATTAGACTTTAATCCCTCAAGACAACTGTCCAGGAAATTCATCGTCAGAAAAAAGTTCAATCTTTTTCAATTTTTTCTTTTTTTCCTTAGATTTAACAATTAGATAGCTACTGCCATAATCTTAACCTACAAGAAATAACATAGTCAAATGACTAAACAAAAGAAACTTATAATGCCGATACAATTATCCAAAAATAGACACAGGAAGTTTCCCCTATCCCACACTTAGTCAGTGCTTTGTCCTCAATGCACATATAAAACGTAAACAACTAGGGAGGAAAAGGGTACTCTTTACTACTCTGACCGCTTCGGGTCGTACTCTAATGTATCCTCATCGGACTGTGCACCGCCTGAAGCTCTAGCAATTTTTAACTTTGTATCATCTCCATCATCATCAACCTCAACAACTCTTTCCAATTCGAGTGGCCCCTCGACCTCTTCACCATCATCACCTCCCTTAGGAGATCCTGGAACCGTGTTCTCATCCTTAGACGGGTGAGTTGGACTGCCAGGTGTAAGTTCCAACATCTCTCTCATGGCTCCTAGTAGAGGATATTTAGTGTGCAGTTGCAACCTCTCATCATCTGTCATTCCCAGTCGCCACATAATCATGTTCAACGTGCCATAGATGTGGTGGTTGAAGTTCTCATCCTTTTCAGCCTTAGCAGCATTGCTCATCTTCTTTGTGGTGTCCAACACATATGTGATGTCCAAATGTCCCTTAGGAGCAGCCTCTATATCATCACTATCCGAATACTCAGGCACCTTAGGGGACAACATGTACTTCGTTAACAGGTTCCCAAAGAAGAACCTTTTTACATTGTTCCTAAATCGGACTTGAGTGCTCTAATATCGATAGTCTTACCTTGGTTGTCTTGAGGAAGTCCACTCTACACAGCTCCAGATGCTTCATTTCTTTTATTCTGGTCCACTTGGCATTGGAATCCACACCACATAGTGTGTGACAAATGGCAGTGTAGATAGGATTACAGATGAAATTCTGTAGAATCCTCGAGTCATGATTGTCGACCCCTAAGTAATTGCATAGATCCTCCACTCTATCCCTAACCTGCTAATGTTTAAACCCAACAATTTCCCGACGGGAACTCCGAATGCACACTTTACAAGGTTCAACTTCAAATTGTACTTTCGCAACCATTAAAAGGACTTTTGTAGGTCGTCTAAATGATCTGCACTCTTGATTGACTTGATGATAATGTCATCCACGTATGACCTTTCTGTTAGCTTGTCACTACTTTCAACCTAAGGTTAGGTTTGTTACTTATTGAATACATGGGGTCGGTTGTACTCATACTACACTTCTGCACCTTGTGTGCAGATGTTGGTTGCTGATGTTGCTGTGTTCGATGGGAGCTGGATTGAAGATGTACATGCGTTCCGGTTGTAGCTGCTCCTTGTTCGTCGTAACTTTAGGTCTATGAAACTCTGTTTATTACTTTTCAAACAAGACTATGTATTTAATTCATTTCAGCTTTGTAAACTCTATTCTTAGAAGCTCATGATTTGTACTACCAGTTCTTGAGGAATGTATTAGATTCAGATATTTTTTACTTAATTGCTTTATTAATTATTATTGAAATTGGTTAGTGATTAATTGGCTTACCTAGCGGGTTGGGTTAGGTGCCATCACGACTAGTCGGATTTTGGATCGTGACAATATTATGAAAATATAAATTTTTGTCTAAATATTTCTAAAGAATTCATTTGGGAATTTATGGGGATGTACTTGCAAATGCTAGGAAAATCCGCAAGGAAACTCGTTTCTTTCGTGAACTTTTACCAAAAGTTTCATGCGATTTTTTGGTATTTCTTACCAAACAAATCCGTAACTAATTTACGTGCGGATCTAAAATCCCCAGCTGATTTACATGCAAATTTAAAATTCCCAGGTAACTTACCTGAGAATTTTTAAAATCCGCAAGTAATAATTACCTACGAAGATTTTTCCATCGGATATTTTTTGGAAGGAAAATCCGCAAGAAACCGTATTACCCGCGAATTTTCTTTTATAATTCTTAGGAAAATCCCCATGTAATACACTATTTTCTTGTTGTGTTCGCACCCCAAATTAGGATCCCTTTGGCTGGGATCGAATCTCATTGGCTTCGGGAATAGTCTTCTTTAATGTTCCTCATAGCCGACACCAGCTCCACTACGCTGACGTTGAAGTTGTATTCAGAAAGCCTGAGGTAGAAAGAATCTAGAGAACCTGGCATTTCCTTGTCCTGCAAGGATCTGTTATTTCAACCGCGATCAGTTCTCCTATCGGTAGCGAATCTATCCGCCGACCGAAAACCTTTGCCGCGTCCTTCGGCCCGTTCATAGGGAAGAAACCGACCCCTTGAAGACTGTCGATCTGTGTCAAAATCATCTTTCGATTTTCTTTAGTCTTTTCCCGATCCTGACCCCTGGCCGACGCCGGAAAATCGAGATAATCATCTTCAATTCTTATGTTTGACTCGTACCAGTTGTGAACATCCGCCCAAGTTGTTGTCTGGAATAGTTACACCTAGGGAATAAGGTCCTAGGATCAAGCCCCTCTTAAATGATAATTATGAGGGCCATTAAAGATTGTGTAACGGTGGACAATGAATGCCATATTTTTGGTAACGGACCATGCACTTAATGCTATAAAATATTCTTCATTGAATGCTACTAGGTGACAAACATTTATTTTGTCTTTATGAATATCATTTTCTCCGATGGCGAACGAGATCATTGCCTCCGGGCCCGACTATCTTCTGTCTTTGGCTCCACGTGTCGCTTTCTTATGCGATAATTAAATATGAACATATTTTACCCTGTACAAGCTATTGTTCCTGATGCTGATTATTACGCAATTTACTTTCTACCTGACTCTGGTTCCATGTGTCACGTTGTCATTCGATCATTTAATGTAAATCAATTTTACCTTATACACATTCATCGCTTCAAACTTATATATTTCATTTTCCTAAAAAGCGTTGAATTCCTTCAGATTAAGAAGAAAAACGGCTAAAATTTGTTATGCTTTTTCTCTACTGATATGCTTTTCAATTTATTAGAGATAAGATCGCAGCAATAACTGAAATATCATCTTCTCAAGTCTCCTAGATTGATCTTTCTTGAGATTGGATTTTTATCGAAACCCCTAATTTTCCTCTCAAAGTTAGAAAACTTACCAAATACATTTATTATAGTTAACATTGATGGTGGAATCGTAAAGTCTTATGAACGAAAAGTTTTAATTAGTTTATTTAAAGGTTAAGTGAAAGAGGGTACTAATGATAATGGTGATTGGTTGGTGGAAGAGGGTGGGGTGATAGAAGTAGTGGCAGAGCAACTGACTGAAGGTGGTGGAAACGGAAGCAGTGGTGATAGAGGTGGTGTTGCTTTGGGTGAATTAAGCTGATGGCAATGGATTAAGTGATGGTATTGCTGCTGGTATATATGGAGAACTGGGGGAACGAAAGAAAGAAGGGAGAGGGAGGAAGTAGTTGGAAAAGTGAGGTTTTTGTTTGTTAACTTTTTTCATCTTTACATTGTAATTTATATAATTTTTATATTCTGTTTAGTTAAAATATCATATTCACGTGCTTTATAAGCGTGATTGCCATGCATTTTTGCCACATCAATTATACCGTCGCCATATAAGTATGTACTCATTCTGTCAAGTTCGAGTGCTTAAATAGGAAAATTGAGAGTTAGGTTGGCAGCTTTTAAAATTAGGGAAAAATATAACTATATTTTTATATTTATATCTATATCTATATTTATATTTATAGGTATCTATCTATATCTATCTATATTATTATAAACGCACGAATATTTCACGCTAAATGTTGAGCTACAAAAATATTCTTAAAATATTGATTGTCTTTTATGCCCTTTAAAAATAAACTATTTTCTTAAGAAATTAATTCACCACTGGATAAAATTATAATATTTAGATTATCTTGAATTCAACTAAAATTGTGCCAACTTAAATTCAAAATTAGTCCGATCGAAATTGATTATGATAAGACTTCGAATTACATTCCAAGTACATCACTTAATTAACTATATCCATATTGCTGAAGAAGGCAATCCCTACCATTACCCATAAAGTCAAGACCAACACTTCACATACTTCTTTCTGGGAGCAATCAGTAAGTTGTCATACAACTTTTCTAAATCTTCTCCAAGTTGATGCACGTGTTTCGATGAGTTACTTTGTTGTCGAGGAGTAGTAGTTATGTGGTCGAAGTTTAGATTTTTATTGAAATTGGTTTTAAGCTTTAAAAAGGTGGTCTACGTATGGTTCGAATTAGGGGTGCTTATCGGGCGGATCGGGCAGATAATACGCTTAACGGTTTGGCTTATCGGTTATCGGTTTTAAATGTACTAATCTGTTAGTCAACCAATAAGATAGTGGGCAGTTCGGTATCATATTAGCAATTATCGGGCGGTGTATCGATTAAATCTAAGACTAAGTGACAATAAAAATTAAAATTATATATAGTCCAACTTCAACCGGCTAAATTAAAATAACAGCTTCTAGTATGAAAGTCATCCTAATATTTGTATCGTAGGACATCATTCTTATTTAAAAGTACATATTTTTGACTTTAATGAGATAATAATTTTGCCATACCATCTTATTTCATATATTTTAATTGTATTATTTGAAATTTGGACACACCTAAAGCTAAAAATTGTGCCATACATTGTTAGCTAAAATAAAATATTTTTGCAGAATCAAAAGAAGCTAACAATAAAGAGTGAAAGCCTCATTTACGAACTTAATGCATATCCTTTGGTGGGTAAAAAATATGCAAGATTCGTTATTATGCTTTGAATTGCAATTATATAAACCTCACTTGTTTTTCAAAGGTATTTTTTAATGAGATTAAATCTTGTAACATAGAAAACAATTTAATTACTTTTCACAATATGTTGTAAAACTTTATTTAATAAGAATTAAGAATAAGAGGGAAATAGTATAGCGAGAAATACCCTCCACAAATGCACAACAAAATACACTAGACTGATGTGACACATGTATACAAGAAATTTGTCACGACCCAATTTTTTTTCCGTTTGGGTATCGCTATAGCACCTAGTCTTAAGGACTAGGTAAGCCTAACATTAATTGAAACAACAACATTATTTAAATAACATCTAACAATTTGAAATAGAAATCCCTTAAAATTTATAATTTCCAAAATCAGTAGTACAAGTCATAAGCTCTACAGAGTGTTTGCTAGAATATTTTTAAATACAACTGTCCTGAAATAAGAATAAAACAGTGCAAAATAAAAACTTGAAGGTGACTCCAAAGCCTGCGAACGCAGCAGCAGGTTTGCCTTGAGTCTCCAAAGTAATGACCCGCACAGCTACTAACGAACAAATACCTGGATCTGCACAAAAATGTGTAAAAGTGTAGAATGAGCACACCACTGCGGTGCCCAGTAAGTATCAAGACTAACCTCGATGGAGTAGTGACGAGGAACAGTTAAGACACCCACTGGTCTAATAAACTGAACAAGTATAAGTATATGAACAACAGAAATATGATATCTACATAAAGACTATGCAATATGGTTCACAATACAGTAATGGCAATAAGAAAGAAAATAACAAGTATCAGCGGAATCACAAATACAGCAAGGACAAGTAATAACTCAGCAACTACAACCGCTTTTACATTACGTTTTAGTCATCAAACTCCATGAGGTACCGAACCTCGGACAAATTACAACTCACGGGTCTCAATACCTGAACCCTAACACTTGGCATCCTGTGCCCTCATAACACTTCATAACCGCACTGACGACTCACGTGCCAACAGAGCCATTCTCACATAGAAGGAAAATAAACAAGGGTGAGCATCTATACTCAACAATATCAAGAACACCTCTTATCTGATAAGAGTGCTTACCTACATGTATGCTTGTGCAAGTGTCCTAACATAGTCCATACCAGCAAATAAGCATAAGAAAAAAGAACGGACAGCACGTAGAATATTTTCTCACAGCTTTTCACAAGATAAAGCTCACACAGGTAAGTGTACCTCTACACAATATCAATAACAAGAATGCCCCCAGGCCATCACAAATAAATCCCTGACACAGCCCACCTTGTCTCGCCACGTGTGCAATAGTAAAATAAATGCCCATCTTGTCTCGTCACACACGTGCATAATAATATTCCCACCTTGTCTCACCACATGCGCAACCCACACACACACACACACACACATACATATATATATATATATATATATATATATATATATATATATATCCCGCCTTATCATACCACATGTGCAAATATCAATAGTAATAATGGCACGACAGAAACCTCGTGCAACCCAATAACACTTGCACGGCAGAAATCTCGTGCATCACAATAACAACAACCGCACGGCAGAAACCTCGTGCATCACAATAACAACAACCGCACGGCAGAAACCTCGTGCATCACAACAATAAGTACAACAACAACAATGACAATAATACAAGGATACGACAAATACGTCAACTCAGAAATTTCAGAACTCCAGGAAACGAAGGAACTAATTCACAAGGAGTAGCAACAATAGAGAATGCTAGTCATAATAAGAACAACTCAACAAGGGAGAAAATAATGTATAAAAACGGTCCCACAAAGTACTGTTCAACAGTAAGGGAGATATCACGAGTCAATAATTCCAATAAGGATAAGTCAACTAAGATATAGGATATCTAAACTTCTTTTAAAGTTGGGCAAACACGAAAGAGACACAATAACTTCAATTAAGGATAAACAGAATAAAGAAAATCATAGCCTCAATTAAGGATGAACAATTACAGAAGAGATAATTATAACTTCAGATAAAGATAAGCATTTAGGGTAAAGACAACACGACAATAGAAGAGATACCATTTCAGCTAAGGCACATATGAATCAAATGAACACAAAAGTGGATCATGAAGCAATTAATTCCAATTACAGCAGGTAGAAGTGAAACTGGATATTAAGAAACATAATCATAACGAGAATAACTCCATATTCAGTGAATACAAGGACCTAAGAATCCCAAAGGGCAATTTTCCACAAATAAATTCGGGCACGTACTCGTCACCTCGCATACACAGATTACAATTAGACTCAAATCCTAAGGGGTAGTTCCCTCACACGAAGTTAGGCAAGATACTTACCTCAAAGAAGACAGACTGATACTCAAAAATAAACTTCTTAGGTGAAATGACCTCCGGACGGCTCAAATCTAATCAAAATAACTTCAAAGCACAAATAAAACTCATAAGAGACTATTCCGGATCATAAAGCCTCAATCTTTATCAAAATCTAAAAATCGGTCCAAAAGTCGACTCCCGGGCCCGCACCTCGAAACCTGATAAATTTTACAAAATCCGAACACCCATTCCGATATGAATCCAACTATATAAAAATTATCAAATTCTGATACTATTTCGTCCCTCAAATCGTAATTTTTTATTTTAAAAATTTTCTTCAACAACTACCATTTTTCTTCAACTCAAAACACAAACAAAATGATAAAAATAAAGATTAAATCATGGAATATATTAAATTCTAGGTGAAGAACACTTACCCAATCGATTTGCTTGAAAAACCCACCAAGAATCGCTCAAAACCGAGCTCTAGAACTCCAAAAATAGTGAAAATGGCAAACCCTCAAAATAGAGTACTATTTATTCTGCCCAGTTGTTTGTGCATTGCGAATGCAGAAGAGCAATCGGGTTCGCGAAGAAGAAAAATTAAAGCTGCCCAGTTGTGTTTCGCGAACGCGAAAACACATTCGCGAACGCGGAGAGGAAAAGTCTGATGGCCCAACGACTGCTCTTCGCGAACGCGTGGAGTAGTACGCGAACGCGAAGGGTGGAATGGCATAGCTACACGAACGCGAAGAGAAAATATTTCGCCCTCCAAAATAATACTACGCGAAGGCAAGGGCGCGAACGCGATGAAGGAAACCAGATGGCAGATTCAGCAGTTCAAAATAGGAGGAAAATGACCCGTAGCCCATCCGAAACACACTCGAGGCCCCCGAGACCCCGTCTAAATACACAAACAAGTTCTATAACCTAACACGGACTCGCTCGAGGTCTCAAATCACATAACACAACGGCGAAACTACGAATCGAACCAAGAATCAAACTTAAGAACTTTCAAATCTTCCAACTTCTAAAACTCACGCCGAAACCTATCAAGCCAACCCGAAATGACGTCAAATTTTGCAGGCAAGTCCCAAATAACATAAAAGAGTTGTTCCAACTCTCGGAATCATATTCTGACCCCGATATCAAAAAGTTCACTTCCGGTCCAAATCTCCAAAAATTTTACTTTTGCCATTTCTAGTTTAAATCAGCTACAGACCTCAGATTCACAGTCCGGACACGCTTCTAAGTCCAAAATCACCCAACGAAGCTAATGGAACCGACAAAACTCCATTCCGGAGTCGTCTTCATACAGTTCCGATTACGGTCAAAATCCTAAGACTTAAGCTTCCGTTTTAGGGATCAAGTGTCTCAAATCACTCCGAATCATCCGGTAACTGAATTCAACCATGCACGCAAGTCAATACACATAATACGAAGTTGCTTAGGGCGTAATGCCGCCAAACGGGACTTAATTTCTCAAAATGATCGGCCGGGTCGTTACATCCTTCCCCTCTTAAACAAACGTTCGTCCTCGAACGTGCCAAGAATCGCCTCGACGTCTTCAAATTACTGAATGCACATATCCAGCATACACCCGCAGGTGACCCCATGTCACCCCAATCCACATAAGCCTGACGACACCATCCCAACTGTAATTTATCCTTTCTATCAACACCAATAAGCCTTAGAGTCAAAATTCTCACCTTCCATTTATCTTCAAAAGACCCGATTCTAAATCCATAACCGATATCAGTCTCAACCAGCTGTAACAACTCATGCCTACACCCACAAGGTACGACCACACAACATGACACACCACACATAGCCCATAATAACATTTCTGATCATAATAGTTGCCCGTAATCAAAACCAGCACCGACAATTAGCCTCATATCCGTTAGAACCCTGTTTCAAACCTCTACAACACTGACAATGATGCAAGAAACACGAAGACCTCATAACCATACACCCGAATCAACAAGTCACAACTAACACCACCGGGCACACACCCCGCAAGCTAAAACTCAAGAAGCACAGAATGATAATGACTAAATATGTAAAGAGAAACACATAAGAGAAATATCAAACAAGCCCGACAGGCACAACTCTCTAACAGTACCATACTATAAATCAATTTAAAAGGAAAAATCAAAATACATGAACAAATCATAAGGATCTCATCCTGATATAACTTTCCACCGCGGCACGAGGCCCGGCTCAAACATATCAAATCACATGAAATCGCGAGGGTCTTACCCTCAACTCTGAATCACAACTCGAATACACATCATACCAATGGAAATCTTCCACTAACTCAATTCTGCCAATAAAATCACAACACTTACTAAACTCTTACCCCGGTAGAGTATCAAATCACAAATCGTAACCAATTTACTTAGGAATCACATCAAACCTGTTATAATAGACAACATGAATTCACTTCTAGTCTCGTAACTTTCAATAATGAATAGAAACAAATGATAGACACAGCTATCACTCATAGAATCTCCCAACAGGAGAAAACACATATACATAATACTAAGTCATGAACTCACCCATAGGTGGGACAACAAATAGGGGAACTCACCCTGATAAGCAGAACCGAATCAAAATACGAATGGCGCCCTTCTGTAACAAATCAAAAGCATACTTGTATGACATCATCTGGCATAATGGACTCAAGCCTATTATATGAAACACATCAACGGGTCGGGCCTTCCCCTCTTGGGTGCCCTCTACTCGCCTAAATACTCCAATGTGACACACCTGTCTGGAGTCTAGGACAATCTCTCACCCTGTGGCTGGTATCTCCAGACTCAAAGTAAAATCTATGCTAGCGTGGTTGTGGGAACTGTGTGGTACGGGTACTCTGAGACCCATGAGCACCTGAAACACTGTACGAAGCCTGAAGTGCAACTGAACTGGTTAACCCACAAAACCTCTACCATGTCATACCCTGCCTCCAAAATAAAGAACAGTAGATCTCTCCGGTCTACGAGGCCTCCTCGACTCCATGTCCTCTCTCTCCTGATCTCGCTTGTACTCTCTCTTATGGCCCTGCCTGTCCTCTTTCTCCTGATCCCACATGCCCTCTACACGGTGAGCGATCCTACCACCTGCTGAAACAAAAAATCTGACTCTAACTCCCGAGCTATGCTGAACCAAATATCATGCCTGAGTCCCTCAATGAATCTACGGACATGCTCTCTAACTGTAGAGACCAAAGCAGGTGCATGTCTGGCCAAATCACTGAATCTAACGACATACTCTGATACTGATATAGTGCCCTGGCGCAGCCGCTCAAACTCCGCACGCCATGCATCTCGAAGGGACTGAGGTACAAACTCTCTCAAGAACATCTCTGAAAACTGAACCCACGTAAGTGGAACTACATCGGCCGGGCTTCCCAACTCATATGCCCGCCACCACTGATAAGTTGCTCCCTTAAGATGGAACATAGTAAAAGCAACCCCACTCGTCTCAACAATACCCATAGTGCGGAGACTGCGATGGCACTCCTCCAGAAAACCCCGTGCACTCTCTGAAGCCAAACCACTGAATGTAGGATGGTTATATTTCTTGAACCTTGCAAGTCTAAGCTGCTCTTCCTCAGATGCTGCTGCCCTGACCACGAGCTGAACTGGAACCACAGGCTGAACTGGAACCACAGGCTGTGTCGCCATGACACTTGGAACCTGACCAACATGAACTTGCTGCTTTAGGGTGTGGGTGGTGGGAGTCTGTGTTCCTCTCCCGGTCTGTGAAGTAGTTGGTGAAACCGGAATCAACCCCGCCTGAGCCAATGTACCAAACATGCTCAGGAACTGTGCTAAGGTCTCCTGAAGTCTGGAGGTAACAGCAGGCGCCTCCGATACCTTCCACCCAATTGGAACTACTGGCGGCTCCTCAACTGCTGCCCTGGTAGGTGCTCTAGCTACGACATGTGCTCCTCGTCGGCCTCTGCCTCTGCCCCTAGTGACATCTGCTATGGGGATAACGTTATCAGCAACTGCAGCTCGTGTCCTCACCATCTGTGAGAGAATGGAATGATAAAAGTTCAAACTTTGAGATCAATGAATTCGCACGATAGGAATGAAGGAAGTGAAACCGTCCTAATATAATAGTTCTGTATCCTCTCGAAGATAAGTACAGACGTCTCCGTACTGATCTGTAAGACTCTACTAAACTCGCTTATGACTCGTTTCACCTATGAACCTAGAGCTCTGATACCAACTTGTCACGACCCAATTTCCCCTCCGTTTGGGTATCGTGATGACACCTAGTCTTAGGGACTAGGTAAACCTAACATTAATTGAAATAACAACATTATTTAAATAATATCTAACAATTTGAAATAGAAATCCCTTAAAATTTATAATTTCCAAAATCGGTAGTAGAAGTCATAATCTCTACAGAGTGTTTGCTAGAAAACTTCTAAATACAACTGTCCAAAAATGAGAATAAAACAGTGCAAAACGAAAACTTGAAGGTGACTTCAAAGCCTGCGAACGCAGCAGCAGGTTTACCTTGAGTCTCCACAGCAACGACCTGCACAATTACTAACGAACAAATACCTGGATCTGCACAAATATGTGCAGATGTGTAGAATGAACAAACCACAGCGGTGCCCAGTAAGTATCAAGACTAACCTCGGTGGAGTAGTGACGAGGAACATTCAAGACACCCACTGGTCTAATAAACTGAACAAGTATAAGTATATGAACAGTAGAAATATGATATCTACATAAACACTATGCAATATGGCTTACAATACAGTAATGGCAATAAGAAAGGAAACAACAAGTATTAGCAGAATACCATAAAAATGACAAAGAAAAGTGAATGGAACACAACCTAAATCTGGAATCACAAATACAGCAAGGACAAGTAATAACTCAGCAACTATAACCTCTTTTACATCAGGTTTTAGTCATCAAACTCTACGAGGTAACACTTGGCATCCTGTGCCTTAATAACACTCCATAACCGCACTGACGACTCACGTGCCAATAGAGCCATTCTCACAAAGAAGGCAAGTAAACAAGGGTGAGCATATATGCTCAACAATATCAAGAAAACCTCTTATCCGATAAGAGTGCTTAACTACATGTATGCTTGTGCAAAAGTCCTAACATAGTCCATACCAACAAATAAGCATAAGAAAAATGAACGGACAACACATACAATATTTTCTCATAGCTTTTCACAAGATAAAGCTCACATAGGTAAGTGTACCACTACACAATATCAACAACAAGAATGCCCTCAGGCCATCACAAATCAATCCCTGTCACAACCCACCTTGTCTCGCCACGTGTGTAATAGTAAAATAAATGCCTGCCTTGTCTCGCCACACGTGCATAATAATGTTCCCACCTTGTCTCACCACATGCGCAACCCACACACATACACACATACATATATATATATATATATATATATATATATATATATATATATATATATCCCGCCTTGTCACGCCGCATGTGCAAATATCAATAGTAACAATGGCACGGCAGAAACCTCGTGCAACCCCATAACAACAACCGCACGGCAGAAACCTCGTGCATCACAATAACAACAACCGCACGGCAGAAACCTCGTGCATCACAATAACAACAATCGCACGGCAGAAACCTCGTGCATCACCACAGTAAGTACAACAACAACAATGACAATAATTCAAGGATACGACAAATACGTCAACTCAGAAATTCCAGAACTCCAGGAAACGAAGGAACTAATTCACAAGGAGTAGCAACAATAGAGAATGCTAATCATAATAAGAACAGCTCAACAAGGGAGAAAATAATGTATAACAACGGTCCCATAAAGTACTGTTCAACAGTGAGGGAGATATCACGAGTCAATAATTCCAATAAGGATAAGTCAACTAAGATATAGGATATCTAAACTTCTTTTAAGGCTGGGCAAGCACGAAAGAGACACAACAACTTCAATTAAGGATAAACAGAATAAAGAAAATCATAGCCTCAATTAAGGATGAACAATTACAGAAGAGATAATTATAACTTCTATTAAAGATAAGCATTTAGGGTAAAGACAACACGGCAATAGAAGAGATACCATTTCAGCTAAGGCACATATGAATCAAATGAACACAAAAGTGGATCATGAAGCAATTAATTCCAATTACAGCAGGTAGAAGTGAAATTGGAAATTAAGAAACATAATCATAACGAGAACAACTGCATATTCAGTGAATAGAAGGACCTAAGAATCCCTAAAGACCAATTTTCCATAAATAAGTCTGGGCACGTACTCATCACCTCGCGTACACGGACTATAATTAGCATAGAAGACTCAAATCCTTAGGGGTAGTTCCCCCACACGAAGTTAGGCAAGATACTTACCTCAAAGAAGACAGACCGATACTCAAAAATGAACTTCTAGGGTGAAATGACCTCCGGACGGCTCAAATCTAATCAAAATAACTTCAAAGCACAAATAAAACTCATAAGAGACTATTCCGGATCATAAAGCCTCAATCTTTATCAAAATCTAAAAATCGGTCCAAAAGTCGACCCTCGAGCCCGAACCTCGGAACCCGACAAATTTCACAAAACCCGAATACCCATTCCGATATGAGTCCAACCATACAAAAATTATCAAATTTCAATACCATTTCATCCCTCAAATCATGATTTTTCATTTTGAAAATTTTCTTCAAAAACCACCATTTTCTTCAACTCAAAACACAAATTAAATGATAAAAATAAAGATAAAATCATGGAATATATTAAATTCTAGGTGAAGAATACTTATCCAATCGATTTGCTTGAAAAACTCACCAAGAATCACTCAAAATCGAGCTCTAGAACTCCAAAAATGGTAAAAATGGCAAACCCTCGGAATAAAGTACTATTTATTCTACCCAGGTGTTTGTGCAACGCGAACGCGGAAGAGCAATCGCATTCGCGAAGAAGAAAAATTAAAGCTACCTAGTTGTGTTTCGCAAACGCGACAACACATTCGCGAACGCGGAGAGGAAAAGTCTGATGGCCCAACGACTGCTCTTCGTGAACGCATGAAGTAGTATGCGAACGCGAAGGGTGGAATGGCATAGCTACGCGAACGCATAAGCGACACGCGAATGCGAAGAATGAGGTGGCAGAACTTCGCGAGCGCGAGAGTGTGACTGCGAACGTGAAGAGGAAATATTTCGCCCTCCAAAATAACACTATGTGAAGGTGAAGGCAAGGGAGCGAACGCGATGAAGGAAACCAGATGACAAATTCAGCAGTTCAAAATAGCAGGAGAATGACTCGTAGCCCACCCGGAACACACTCGAGGCCCCCGGGACCCCGTCTAAACACACAAACAAGTTCTATAACCTAACACGGACTTACTCGAGGTCTCAAATCACATCAAACAATGGCGAAACTACGAATCGAACCAAGAATCGAACTTAAGAACTTTCAAATCTTTCAACTTCTAAAACTCGCGCCGAAACCTATCAAACCAACCTGAAATGGCGTCAAATTTTGCAGGCAAGTCCCAAATAATATAACGGAGTTGTTCCAATTCTCGGAATCGCATTCCAACCCCGATATCAAAAAGTCCACTTCTGGTCCAAATCTCTAAAAATTCTACTTTTGCCATTTCAAGTCTAAATCAGCTACAGACCTTAGATTCATAGTCCGGACACGCTCCTAAGTCCAAGATCACCTAACGGAGCTAGCGGAACTGACGGAACTCCATTATGGAGTCGTCTTCACACAGTTCCGACTACGGTCAAAATCCTAAGACTTAAGCTTTCATTTTAGGGACCAAGTGTCCCAAATCACTCCGAATCATCCGGTAATTGAATTCAACCACGCACGCAAGTCAATACACATAATACGAAGCTGCTCAGGACCTTATGTCGCCGAACACGACCTAATTTCTCAAAATGACCGGCCGGGTCGTTACAAAATTTAAATGATTTTTAACGGGTTAACGTTTTATCCGATAAGAAAATCGAGTAATCCGCCCCCAAACTGTTAAGTCGTTAATTATAAAATCTCAATCCGTTCACTATCCATTACCCCGATAATCCGATACCAATAAGCTAATAAGCCATCGGTTCGGTTTGGTTAACGATTACGGTTCGGTTTTGAATACCCCTAGTTCCAATCAGATATTTGGTTTCTTTATTTTTTGAAAACTGTCTGTTTCTTTTTCTTGATAATATTTGGTTTAATATCCTGGAGAAAAGTAAGAATATACCGGTAGTGAATAATGCATTTGACAGATAAAAACAAAAACCCTTTGATTAGGGTCTATCATAAAGCCATAAAAGCTTATACAGTGCTCTATACAATCAATACAACATCATACCATAGATCAAGCATATATGAATATTCATAGATTTTGATGTCTGATTTAAAGTCTTAGAGCATTTTTAAACCATAGATCATATTCCTAAATCAGACAATTTAGTGCTAAACCTTAGCGAAATCAGACTTAGAGATTTTGACCGATCATATTCCTCTTGCACTAAACCACAGATCATAATCCTCATGCACTAAATTGGCTGATTTAAGGTCTTAGATATTTTGACTCTTGGATTCAAAATACTCGTGCAAGGCACGGACATAGAGACTAGTTATTATAAAAGCACGAATATTCTACGCTAAATGTTGAATGATAAAAATATCCCTGAAATATTAATCGACTTTTATACCATCTAAAAATTAAAATATATTTTGGAAAAGATAATTGGCTTTAGGATAAAACTGTCACACCAAAATACTTATCCTAATGCGAATTCACATGGAATTCTTATACGAATTAAGTGTCCTACTCATTATTGAAGTTCTAAAGCTATACCAATCCCACATATATATAAGAATACCTTTTTACCAATATAAAAAGGGTTATAGCATGCCTATTTGCCGCATATCTTTTCAGATTACGTAAAGCCGATAGGTACATAGTAAACTTCATATTTAATTGCATACATATTACTATGCTATAAGCATGTCCAAAGCTTCTTCTCTTTAAGGTGCATCCTAATAACGTATTTTTATTTGCCAACTAAAGATAATTTTCCTAACATGGTTTGATTTTGCTTTTTCTTTATTCTTGTATTTCTTAATGCTAAAAAATTTCAGTTATGTTTGTTTTGGCTTTACTTTTTCGTATTTTTAATGATATACTTGATTAGTAATTATTATGGTAAATAAAATAACTCAGTATACATATTTCTTGTAGTTAGCTACATGGTTGCACGGTAGAGGTAGAAGAAGTGGTTCATGAAAATTTGTTATGTCACCTTATATCTTGCACAGAGGTGAAGCCAAGATTTGAAGCTAATAGGTTCGGGATTTTAGTCTTGTTAAGTTATTGAGTTTTAAATTAATAATTTGTATATTTTAATTGATTTTTTCAGACAAATATAGAGTTTGGATCAAAGTTACTGGGTTTGGCCGAATCCGTAACCACCATGCTACCTCCGCCCCGGATCTTGCATACATAAAAGTTGATTTTTATATCTTTCATCAATTATGATTAATAATAATAGTTTCCTATATCATGGTGCATATTAGGGTTTAACCTAATAATTGAGACTTTATATCAACTAAGATTTTTTTTTCTATTAGATTTTAGTAAATCACCGCCACGACAAACGTTATTTGACAATGCTAGATAGCCTGCTTTTGTTTGGACAATGCTACGTGAACATTGATTTTGATAATTGCGATGAGTTTGTTTAATATGAAGCACGAAGCAACTTGCAAATAGAAAGCTTGAAGATTGAGAGCTATATCAATTTCTGGTTATTCGATCAATATATTTCGTTAGATAAAACTGTAATACTTTTCTAATACGTGTTTGAACTAAAGCCAGAATTACCCAAAATAAAATCTAACTAACTGAATTAAATTGATCAATTGTGTCGGTTTAAGCGACATGCAATCATTTTATGAATAATGTATTATCACTATTTTTCAACATCTTAAATAGTGTTAATGTCAATTGCTTCATAATTTTTTTGAAAGTAATTTTTGTGATTGAGGTGACATACTCGTGCAACGCACCTATATAGAAACTAGTTATTATAAAAGTGAGAAGCTCTAAACTTAAAAATTGAATTACTAAAATATCCTTATGAACTAATTAAATATCTCAATAAAAAAAAGTATCACGTTTATTTGAACGGTTGTAATCTTTCACATTAATTACTTATATTCACAATATCTTTAAACTAACTGTTCCTATTTTAAATTTGTTTTCCAACCGTTGCTAATTTCTTTTTACAAGCATTCGACTTTTCCTTTCACAAATCACATAGATGTTTTTCAAACGAGAAGAAGAAGAGTAGTTCCAATGTTCGAGTGGTTGAAATTTTTATCAAGAAAACAGAGGATAGTAGAAGTTTTCACTATGAAAAGGTTGACGTCATTGTGATTTGTGGAACAAAAGGTAAGAACGGAAATATAGACATTCTTGGCTTCTTGGGATAGAAAGAATTCCTAACAATTAGTAAGAATCTACAATTGCACTTCTTTTTTGTCCAATTCTGATACTATTCTTACAATATTAACGTATCATTCATTCTTCAATTATAAACAAGGAGAAGTTTTGTTCTATAATTGGTGAAGCAAAAAAGAATTATAAAAATAAAGGAGAATTTGTTCCATAATAAAAATTTCTCTATTGTTTTTGGCTTCCATGCTTGCCTTTTATTTTATGTAGACAAGAAACAATATATTGAGCCTAAGTCGTTCATCATTAAATTCAAGCACTAACCATGATGCGTATAGGTAAAAGAATATAATTGGCACCTGCGCATAGATTTTTAAATCTCTAAATTCAAACACCAAGAATATGTTCTATTAACAAACATTTTCTTAAAATTAATTGACAAGTAGATAATTTCAATTATTATTTCTTTCTTTGTATTTAAAATCAGAATTTTTGTAATAACATTTAGCCGTATGAAAGCAAGTGCGGCTGATTTTAATGTAATGCTTCAAAAGAAGCCTTCTTATTTCTTTTTAAAAAATAAAAAGAGTCGTGTCATTCACGATAAATAATTACTACTTATATTAATTGTATTTAAAGTTTTTTTTCATATTCAAGTTCCATGGATATTAAATAGCCTATAAAATTGTGTTTAAATGGTAAAAGTTAGAGAATGAATTAATACTTTAACGTCAAAAGAAAAGAAAGAAGACATCTTCAAAAAATAATCTCAAAATAAGGTATTTAACATTAATTACCGAATACGATATTTCAAATATATAATTTTTTTAATTAATATTTGTTTACCCGAAAAATCAAATAACGTTAAATTTATGTATGGTTCTAAGGATACGTAATACCCTTTGATACACGATAGCAATACGAGTATTCTTGACTATGAGAATGAAAATAATGAACAGAAAGAATGAGTAAGATGAAGTAAAATAATCACAAGGAGAAATCTTTGTATATCAGAAAAGATCTTTTGTTCCCTGTCTATTTAGTGTATCTATAGCTTATAAGGATCTCCTCTTTTATAGTAGAGGATCATTACTTTATTTATAACAAAAAATAATAAAATAAAGCATACAGTGGAGGACCCATGATGATTTGTCTCTTCCTCGATTCCCGCCAAGATTCTCTCTCTTGGTGCGGTTGAAACGACTCTTGTCTGTGAGCTCGATACTGGTTCGAACTCGTTACTAGGTTGAGCCCTTCGGTCTGGGCTTTAGTTCGACCTTCGGGATGGGCGTCGCGCATTTCCGACCTCGAAGCAATGCCATACGGATTGATGTGGTCACGGGCTCGATAAGATTATCGAGCCGACTCCTCGAGCAGCCTTCGGACTCGAGGCTCGTTTGTACTGTCTTCGGAGCTCACTTTCAAAATCTCACTCCGATTTCTTACCACTTGAACTCGATCGAACGTAGGAAGGCCGAAATCTATTTCGACCATATACAATATTATAAAGCTTTCGGTGAAAGATAAAATTACCAACATAATAGGTTTTGTTTCGTACACTTTATCGCTATGAGGACATTAGCAATGAGCTTATGTTTCATGTTTGTTTAGCCAGTGAACCACATTTACATATTACATAATGTTGTTTGATTTAAGTGAATCGTCTGTTTATAGTTTAGTGCTTGTTTAGGACGAACTTTTTAAAATATAGTGTTTGTTTGTAACAAGCTTTAATTTGAAATTGTAATTCTTTTTGTTACAAATTTAAAATTGCATTAAATTTAGTTCTTTTGTACTATTATTTTTCACCAATTAAAATTATTTTAATATACTAACTAAATAATACTTATTGCCAATGCAAGATGTTAAAGTTATTTAAAAATTTAATTATTGTCTATTACAAATAAGAATGTTAATCAAATAGTATATATAAACTATATATACTATTTTGCTTTGTTCACCTAGCCATCTCAGATTCGGTCAATATGGCAACAACTGTAAAATTACTAAACAATTAGTGTATACTTATTAACAAAATACAAAAATATCCATCTGTGTATACGGTCAAAATAGATTTCGGCCTTTCTATGTTCGATCGAGTTCGAATGGCAAGAAACCGGAGTAGAATTTTGGGAGTGAGCTCCGAAGACAATACAAACGAGCCTCGAGTCCGAAGGCTGCTCGAGGCCGTGACCAAATCGATCCTATCCTAAAGGAGAAGGAGGAGCTTTGAGGTCGGAAATACGCCACGCCCATCCCGAAGGTCGAACTCAAGCCAAGACCGAAGGGCCGACCCAATAACGAGTTTGAGCCAGTATCGAGCTCACAGACAAGAGCTGTTACAACCGCACCAAGAGAGAGAATCTTGGCGGGAATCGAGAAAGAGACAAATCATCATGGGTCCTCCACTATATACTTTATTTTATTATTTTGTTATAAATAAAGTAATGACCCTCTATTATAAAAGAGGAGATCCTTGTAAGCTATAGATATACTAAATAGACAGGGAACAAAAGATCTTTTCTGATATACAAAGATTTCTCCTTGTGATTGTTTTCCTTCATCTTACTCATTCTTTCTGTTCATTATTTCCATTCTCATAGTCAAGAATACTCATATTGCTATCTTGTATCAAAGGGTATCACGTATCCTTAGAACCATACATAAATTTAATGTTATATGATTTTTTCGGTAAATAGTTTGGTGCCCACCGTGGGGCTAAGGATAACAGTGATTGTTTGATATAAATATGCAGTACATACCAGTTTACAACTTAAAAAATCAGCAATGGCTTTACCTATTGACCACGAAGCCGGCCTTCAAGATGAAACCAACAACTTGGCACCCGGGAGCGGAAGGCCACTTGACGATGGTACTGAGGCTCGAATCGAAGTACCCAAAATTTGAGCCGAAGTACCATTGGACGTCAATTCACAAATAGCTTTGGAGGCGAATCAGCGTTCCGAACCGGAAAAAAGCATTCAGGGCGGTACTCGATCCGTAGCTCGAGACACCCATAACGCGGGAGAAATCGGAGCCAGCTTACGTATGATCTTCGAAATACTACAAGCCCAACAAGTAGCGATAGCCCAGTTACAGAGCCAAACTTATATACAAAGCAGGCCGGATCCCGCTATAGTGAAATCAAACGAGCAAGAATCGGGGACCACTCCCGAAATTACTAAATTGCTCGAGGAACTCACAAAATGCGTCGAAGCCAACCACAAGA
Source organism: Nicotiana tabacum (assembly GCF_000715075.1). NCBI lineage: Eukaryota > Viridiplantae > Streptophyta > Magnoliopsida > Solanales > Solanaceae > Nicotiana > Nicotiana tabacum. The sequence continues at coordinate 48,133,290 of NC_134092.1, forward strand.
GAGTGGAAACATACAATGCCAGGGTCGATCAAATCCCGGGGATTCCCCCAATGATAGAAGGGCTTGATTATAAAAAATTCATACAAAAGCCTTTTCCCTCGAGTGCGGCCCCAAAACCAATCCCCAAAAAATTTCGTATGTCCGAAATTCCCAAATATAATGGTACGATCGATCCTAACGAACATGTCACCTCTTACACATGTGCCATCAAAGGTAACGATTTGGAGGACGATGAGATCGAATCCGTGTTGTTGAAAAAGTTCGGGGAGACCCTCTCGAAGGGAGCAATGATCTGGTATCACAATTTACCGCCAAATTCCATCAATTCTTTTGCCATGTTAGCACATTCGTTCGTAAAGGCACATGTTGGTGCCATAAAGGTTGCAACAAGGAAATCAGACCTCTTCAAAGTAAAGCAAAGGGGTAATGAAATGCTGAGGGAATTCGTATCCCGATTTCAAATGGAATGCATGGAATTGCTGCTGGTCACTGATGATTGGGCCGTACAAGCTTTCACCCAAGGGTTGAACGAGCTAAGTTCGACAGTATCACGTCGGCTGCAGCAAAATTTGATCGAGTATCCAGCAATAACTTAGGCAGATATACACAACCGATATCAATCAAAAATTAGGGTCGAAGATGACCAGTTGGGAGCTCCGTATAGACCCGTGCATCAGAACAGGACAGCTACTAAAAACCAAAGGGAGATCAACAGAGAACAAAGGTCGAACAGAGACCAATATCAACCGTACGTCACGGATCGGATGAACAATGGTTCAACACGCAATACAGTTTGGAACAATCGAAGGATTGATCGAGGGCAAAATTCTCGGGGACTTATGAGTAAGAGCGGCTTTGATAAATATGTCGATCCCGTAGAAGCACCTCAGTTATCAGAGCATTGGTGCATCCGCCATTGTGTCGGCTATCGGACGCATCAAAGACACTAAATGGCCTCGACCCATGTAGATCGATCCTGCCCAAAGGAATCCCAATCAAATGCGTGAATATCATGGCACCCATGGCTACAGAACGAAAGATTGCAGGCAACTAAGAGAGGAAGTAGCCCGCTTATTTAACAAAGGGCACATTCGGGAATTTCTGAGCGATAGGGCGAAGAACCATTTTAAAAACAGGGATTTCGGAAAGCAAAATGAGCAAGAAGAGCCACAGCACGTCATTCACATGATCATCGGCGGTGTCGATACCCCTCAGGGACCAGTGCTTAAACGCACTAAAACATCGATTGTGAGGGAAAAGCGATCTCGGACTCAAGATTACGCACCCATAGGGACTTTGTCCTTCGATGATGAAGATGCAGAAGGAGTCATCCAACCTCATAACGATGCGCTGGTAATATACGTACTCATGAATAAAACTAAAATTAAGCGTGTGTTAATCGATCCAGGTAGCTCGGCCAACATCATCAGATTGAAGGTCGTAGAACAACTCGACCTGCAGGACCAGATCGTACCCGCAACTCTGGTTCTAAACGGATTCAATATGGCATGTGAAACCACCAAAGGCGAGATAATCCTACCAATAAACGTGGTCGTAACCATCCAAGAAACAAAGTTTCACGTGATCAAAGGCGATATGAGATACAACGCCCTTTTTGGAAGGCCATGGATCCACAACATGAGAGTTGTACCTTCGACCCTACACCAGGTCCTCAAATTCCCAACATCAAGAGGTGTCAAAATAGTGTACGGAGAACAACCGGCCGCAAAAGAAATGTTCGCCGTCGAGGAAGCAAAATCAATATTCTCGCCTTCGCCGATAAAGGGATCGGGCTCAAAAGGAGAACGGGATACCAAATAGCAATCACAGATGTCGGCTTCGACCCATCCAGATAACCAGAAGATCGAAAAAGATGATGATCAAAGGGTCCCTCTATCTTTCATGATTCCCGATGACTCCGACACCACCAAATCAACAATTGAGGAACTAGAGCAGGTCACACTAATCGAGCACTGGCCCGAGCGAAAGGTATACTTGGGAACGGGGTTGAGCCCCGAACTCAGGAAGAAACTTGTTTAATTTCTTATCGATAACATTGATTGTTTTGCCTGGTCCCATTTAGATATAGCAGGGATCCCACTGGATATAACGACGCATCGGCTAAGCTTGGACCCTAGGTTTAGACCGGTGAAGCAAAAGAGAAGACCCCAGTTCGAGGAAAAGCATGCATTCATAAAGGACGAGGTAACCAAACTTCTCAAGATAGGGTCCATTCGGGAGGTGAAATATCCCGAATGGTTAGCCAATGTAGTTGTAGTGCCTAAAAAAGGGAACAAACTTAGAATGTGTGTGGACTATAAGGATTTGAACAAAGCATGCCCCAAAGATTCCTTTTTGCTGCACAACATCAATTGTATGATCGATGCCACGGCCGGACACGAGATTCTCAGAATCTCGATCCCGTTTATTATATAAGTCGGACCTTAGGAGAAGCGGAAAGTAGATATCCGCACCTAGAAAAATTGGCACTTGCACTTATAAGCGCCTCTAAAAAGTTAAGACCGTACTTTCAATTTCACACCATATGCGTATTAACCACTTACCCGCTTCGTAATATTTTGCACAAGCCCAAACTATCAGGCCGATTGGCCAAATGGGCCGTCAAACTTAGTGGGTACGATATTGAATATCAACCCCGTACGGCCATCAAGTCTCAAATTTTAGCAGACTTCATGGCCGATTTCACACCAACCCTCGTACCCGAACTTGAAAAAGAACTCTTGTTGAAATCGGGTACATCATCGGGAGTATGGATCCATTTTACGAATGGGGCTTCGAACGTGAAGGGGTCCGGGCTAGGCATAGTTTTTAAACCACCCATGGGTAACACTATTAGGCAATCTATTAAAACTACCAGGTTGACTAACAACGAGGCCGAGTATAAAGCCATGATTGTAGGTCTCGAGCTAGCTAAAAACTTGGGAGCAGAAATCATTGAAGCCAAATGTGACTCTTTGCTGGTGGTGAGTCAAGTAAACAAAACCTTCGAAGTTCGAGAAGGTAGAATGCAAAGGTATTTAGACAAAATACTAGTCACTTTGCACCATTTCAAACAATGGACTTTACGGCATGTTCCACGAGAACAAAACAATGAAGTCGATGCACTTACGAATTTGGGATCGTCGGTCGAGGAAGATAACTTGGGCTCGGGGACTGTCGTTCAACTCTCGAGATCGGTAATCAAAGGAGGTCACGCCGAGATAAATTCTACAAGCTTAACCTGGGATTGGAGAAACAAGTATATTGAATACTTAAAGAGCGGAAAGCTCCCATCGGACCCTAAAGATTCTAGGGCCCTACGGACTAAAGCTGCTCGATTCACGTTGGCTTCGGATGGAACACTATATCGAAGGACATTCAATGAACCGCTGGCAGTATGCTTGGGTCCGGGAGGTTCCGATTACATCCTACGGGAAGTGCACGAGGGCACTTGTGGGAATCACTCTGGTGCCGATACATTAGTTCGAAAAATAATCAGAGCATGGTATTATTGGATCGATATGGGCAAAGATGCGAAGGAATTTGTTCGTAAATGTGACAAATGTCAAAGGTTTGCACCAATTATCCATCAACCCGGAGAGCAACTTCACTCAGTCCTATCCCCATAGCCGTTCATTAAATGGGGAATGGATATCGTCGGCCCTCTACCATCAACCCCAGGTAAAGCCAAATTCATTTTATTTATGACTGACTATTTTTCTAAATAGGCTGAAGCGCATGCGTTCGAGAAAATAAGAGAGAAAGAAGTTATAGACTTTATTTGGGATCATATCGTATGCCGATTCGGGATACCCGCTGAAATAGTATGTGGCAATGGAAAACAATTCGTTGGCAGCAAAGTAACAAAATTCTTCGAAGATCACAAAATAAGAAGGATAATATCAACACCATACCACCCCAGTAGGAACGGACAGGCCGAATCAACGAACAAAACTATCATTCAAAACCTAAAAAAGAGGTTGAACGACGCTAAAGGAAAATGGAGAGAAATCCTACCGAAGTCCTTTGGGCATATCGGACAACATCAAAATCCAGTACGGGGGCGACCCCATTCTCCTTAGTATACGGGTTCGAAGCATTGATACCAGTCGAAGTCGGTGAACCCAGTACCAGATTTCGATTCACGATGGAAGACTCAAATAACGAGGCTATGAATACCAGCCTCGAATTATCGGACGAAAGCCGAGAAGCTGCTCTCGTCCGATTGGCCGCCCAAAAGTAGCGAATCAAAAGATATTATAATTGAAGGACCAAGCTCTGCCATTTCAAGCCCGGGGACTTAGTGTTAAGAAAAGTCACTATCAATACCCGAAATCCGAACGAAGGAAAACTAGGACCAAATTGGGAAGGACCATATCAGATTCTCGAGAATGTCAAAAAGGGATCGTACAGGCTCGGCATTATAAACGATAAAAAACTATCAAGCAGTTGGAATGTGTCATATCTAAAACGATACTACTGCTAAGGTACGACCCTTCCATATTCATTTACATTTCAAAAATGACCCCTGCAGAAGTCCGAACAAGAGCTAAGATAGACCCTTCGCTTGAAAGCACGCGTTGCACTCTTTTTCCCTTAGACAGGTTTTATCCCTAATGGGTTTTTCGGCAAGATTTTTAATGAGGCAACCAATGATCGTACTGCACTTACAACAAGTATCTGAGGCCTCTGTATAATCGACCTCGAATACTAGGGGGGCATTAGCCCTCAAATATATTAAGTTCTGATGCAAGAAAGTTATTTCGCAACAACGGGGTTCCAGTAGGAAAAGTTGTAAGAGCCAAATTGGTCAAAACGAACCATGCTTATGTAGTTGGCCCGAACCCAGACGTGAAAACATGAACACGTGTATAATGACCTACAAAGAAAGTCCTCCTCTTTACCATTATCTTATATCCAAGAAAAATTCCTCTATTTGGAGAATTATTATGCAATCAGAATTAAGATAAACTCGACCACTAAGCCTTTGGGCTACTTTTACTTCGAGTTCGAGCAAACACTCACTCGACCATTATGCCTACGGGCTTCATTACTTCGAGTTCGAATCATTCACTCGAAGACTAAGCCTACGGGCTACTTTTACTACGAGTTCGAGCAAGCACTGACTCGACCATTACACCTACGGGCTATATTACTTCGAGTTCGAATCACTCACTCGACGACTAAGCCTACGGGCTACTTTTACTATAAGTTCGATTAAGCACTCACTCGACCATTATGCCTACGGGCTACATTACTTCGAGTTCAAATCATTCACTCGATGACTAAGCCTACTGGCTACTTTTATTTCGAGCTCGAGCAAACACTCACTCAACCATTATGCCTACGGGCTACATTACTTCGAGTTTGAATCACTCACTCGACGACTAAGCCTACGGGCTACATTACTTCGAGTTCGAATAACTCACTCGACGACTAAGCCTACGGGCTACATTACTTTGAATTTGAATCGCTCACTCGACGACTAAGCCTACGGGCTACTTTTATTTCGAGTTCGAGCAAACACTCACTCAACTATTATGCCTATGGGCTACATTACTTTGAGTTCGAATCGCTCACTCGACGACTAAGCCTACGGGCTACTTTTATTTCGAGTTCGAGCAAACACTCACTCGACCATTATGCCTATGGGCTACATTACTTCGAGTTCGAATCATTCACTCGACGACTAAGCCTACGGGCTACTTTTATTACGAGTTTGAGCAAGCACTCACTCGACCATTATGCCTACGGGCTCCATTACTTCGAGGTCGAATCATTCACTCGACGACTAAGCCTATGAGCTACTTTTATTACGAGTTTGAGCAAGCACTCACTCGACCATTATGCCTACGGGTTATATTTCTTCGAGTTCGAATCATTGACTCAACTAGTAAGCCTAAGTGCTACATCACTTCGAGTCTGAAAAAATAATCAATCATAGAGACTACGAAGTCCAAATTTGATTAAATTATTAAGATCCTTGTGAAAACATTTGTAAGGCACGTATAAAGTCTTCACAAGTCGGCCAAGTTGTCTATATACAAAATTGTCTACATGATTGATTACAAACGTAAAAAATTAAGAACTAAGCTTCCTGATCATCCTCAAGGGCGGTTGCTTCTCTGTCAGGCTCTTCCCCGTCCTCAGATCCGCTCTTGCTACCGTTATCATCATCATCATCATCGCCATCAGAAGCCAAGGCTTCAGCTTCAGCTTCGAGCTCTTTAGCTTTTTTATCTCTTCAGTAAGGTCGAAACCTCGAGTGTGTATCTCCTCGAGGATCTCCCTCCGAGACCTACATTTAGAAAGTTCGGCAACCCAATGTGCTCGAGTGTCGGCAGTATCTGCCTCCTCTCGTGCCTCCATCTGAGCAGCCTCGGCGTCAGCCTGATACATGGCAATGGACTTACCTGCCATGACTTTTGATGACTCAACCTCCGCCTTGGCCTCAGCAAGCCGTGTTTCAAGCTCCTCTATCCTTTTAGCTTGAGCCGAACCCTTTTGCTTGACGTTTCGAAGCTGAACATCGGCCGATAATAATTTGGTCAAAATGGTTTCTTTTTCCACAGTCAGGTGGTCGATAGTCTCCTTCCACCAATTACATTCAACTTTGATTTGATCAACTTCTTCCCGAAGTAACCCGATCTTTTCAACCTTTTGCTGCAGCTGAGACAACGAAGGGTTAACTTCCATAGTTGAGTCAAACCCATACTTTAACAGAACGAGGCTCACCTGCTTATCGAGTTCGGCATCTTCTTCTCGAGCCTTAGCCAAATCCGCTTAGAGGTCCTTTATAGCCTCGTCCTTTTGGCTGCAAAGAAGCCGAAGGGCGTCTCTCTCCCCTGAGACCTTCTGAAGCTCGACCTCACACTGGCTAAGGTCAACTCAAAACCTACTAATGGCCTGCACAGTAGGGAAAGAACACAAGTCAAGTTTGGAAAAGAACAAAGAAACCGAGTATAGTAAAATCATTACCCGAGTAATGAAACGTTGGGCCTCTTCTAGTAGAAGAGAAGCGTCACCAATATCGGAAGCATCATCGACTCCAGTAAAGCAATCCCGAAAGGGGTCCCCTACACTAGAGCCTCCGCCCATATCGGGGGTCTTCAATTCTCGAGCTTTCTTTAATGCCTCCTCAGAAAAGGTTGGAAGGGAAGGCGAATGATCCACTGTTATAGCCCCAAGCAAATCACTCGGGAAGCTCTGATCAAGACTCGGGATTCCAGGACCGACCCCGACTGGTACAGCCGCCATCGGCTCAGGAGCTCTAGTGACCTCGAAAGCTTTCGCAGATCGGATCACCAAAGCCGAGGCACCGTCTTCTTCTTCTTCTTCCTCTTCTTCTTCTTCTTCTTCTTCTTCTTATTTTTCTTCTTCTCTCAATTACTGGACCGAGTCAATCGGAAGGGCAATTGCCTTCCTCCTCACCCTGCGAGTTTTGGGCTTGGGGTCCTCTGACCGAGAGGCAGCTTTTTTGCTTCTTATCTTTCCCCGATCTCAGGACCGGGGACTTGGTTCCTTCTTCACCGATCGAAGGCCTCAAAACGGCATCCTTGGTTACACCTGCATGAAAGGAAATCAGTAATAATTGGAGCACAAAGAACACTTCGAAGGAAACGAGAAGTAAAACCTTACCATGATTCTTGTCCTCCCCATCTACCTTTTGCCAAATCACGCCAAGCGCGTTCGGCATAAGAGGAAGTCGAGGCTAACTTCCGAACCCAATCCTCGAGGTCGGGCACCGCTTGTGGCATCCAAGGGGCAGTTGTATATCGGAGAAAGACATCAGAAAAAATCAGGAAAAGATACGAAAAGCAATGTGTTATGAGAACCACTTACGGTCGAAATTTCATTCCTCGAAAAACGGCATCTTCTCTTCCGAAATAAGGTCACGGGTCCTCACCCGAATATAACGGCCCATCCAACCCCGATCCTTGTCTTCGTCGATGCTCGACATCAAAGCCTTCGATGCCCGACGATGAAGTCTGATTAGTCCTCGAAAGATTTGAGGCCGATACAATCGTATGAGGTGATACAGGGAAAAATCCAGCCCCCTTGCTTTGATGGAGAAGAAGCGAAGTAGGATTACTATACGCCATAAAGAGGGATGAATTTGACTGAGGGTGACCTGATATCTTTTGCAAAAATCAATAATCACCGGGTCGACGGGACCCAACGTGAAGGGATAAGTGTAAACACTTAAAAACTCCTCCACATGGGTGATGACGCTCTCTTCGGGGGATGGAATTTGTAACACAACCTCGGAACCCCAGTTGCAGTCTTCCCTAACGGCCTCGAGATGACCCTCCGTTATAGAGCACATGTACATCGACACGTGCTCACATCGACCCTGAACAGATGAAGGATTCTCGACCTTAAAATCGATCTTCAGAGTACACGGGCCGGGAACATAGTCATAGATGGACGGCTCCACCGGCGCCTTGTCGCCGGACGGCCGTGAAGAAGAAGCTTTCTCCTTCTGAGGTACAGTTTTCGAAATTTTGGCCATTGATATAAGAGGAAGAAAGGCAAATCAAAGTGAAAAATTGACGGCACCAAAATTCTGGTGTAGATGGCTCTGCAAGCGACGAAATAGAGAGAAAAGATAAGAAAGTTTGGAAGAGTGAAGGCGTAAAAGTGGTAAATGTTAGATGGAAGGGTTATTTATAGGCTCGCATCATGACAGTTCAATATCAGAGGTGGCCGACCGCCATCTGATAAGTATTAAATACCTTGAAAGACTAAATCAATGGGACAGCTATCACATACGTCATAATCGATCACTGTTAAAACGTCAGCTTATAACCCGATCGAACCGTCGAAAATCATATCGATTCTCACCGCATCCTTCATGAGAATCGAGGGGACTATCTATATACGGTCAAAATAGATTTCGGCCTTCCTACGTTCGATCGAGTTCGCATGGCAAGAAATCAGAGTAGGATTTTAGGAGTGAGCTCCGAAGACAGTACAAACGAACCTCGAGTCCGAAGGCTGCTCGAGGAGTCGGCTCGATAATCTTATCGAGCCCGTGACCAAATCAATCCGCAAGGCATTGCTTCGAGGTCGAAAATATGCCACGCCCATCCTGAAGGTCGAACTCAAGCCAAAACTGAAGGGCCAACCCAGTAACGAGTTCGAGCCAGTATCGAGCTCACAAACAAGAGCCGTTACAACCGCACCAAGAGATAGAATCTTGGCGGGAATCGAGGAAGAGATAAATCATCATGGGTCATCCACTATATGCTTTATTTTATTATTTTGTTATGAATAAAGTAATGATCCTCTATTATAAAAGAGGAGATCTTTGTAAGCTATAGATACACTAAATAGACAGGGAACAAAAGATCTTTTCTGATATACAAAGATTTTTCCTTGTGATTGTTTTACTTCATCTTACTCATTCTTTCTGTTCATTATTTCCATTCTCATAGTCAAGGATACTCGCATTGCTATCTTGTATTAAAGGGTATCACGTATCCTTAGAACCATATAGAAATTTAACGTTATCTGATTTTTCGGGTAAACAATCTGGTTGGGTGATAAAGGTATTAGTAATTCAAATAGGTTAAGTAGAATAAATAAATATAACTAAAGTTTGATTGTTGCTCTTCGTAGATTAAAAAGATATCCAATCATCTAATTAAGCTTGACAAATGAGTCATTGTACAATAGTCCGCACCGATCTTATTCACTACTTTATTTATTCATGTATAATAGTTTATTCAAAGTTTTTTTCAAAAATATATAATGATATTATTTTACAAAATCGTATATTACATGAACGTAACTAGTCAATATAAGTGTTACGCCTACTTAGTACTTATTTCGGTTTACTATTAAATTTAATTGAAGCAATAAAAAGTAAAGAAGGGGTAGTTGATAGCGGGATAGGATCCCTCCAATAATGTGATGTCCAGTAATTCTCAATGGACTACTTAGACGATGCCATGTGTATAGTTGAAGTTTCAATGACTTGGATCCATTTTATACTAATATTTTTTTTATTTTATTTTCTATTTGCTTTATTAAATCAATAATGCTTAAAACAATAAAAACAAAAAATGACATGATCATCTTGCGCTATTTTCTTCACCTTCCTCCACATCCATCTCAAGCCACAACCCTACTAACTTTGTTCTCTTCTTCTTCTTCTTCTTCAACCTTGTGATTTTCTTTACACACAAATACACTCATACTCTTTGAAAATCAAGAAAGAAAACATGACATTACACTTTCACATTATTTGGAAATACCCAAAATCCGATTTGCCTTATTGTTTTTGGATTGCCCATTTTCTGTGCATTCACATAGTATAAGATAATTCAAGGGAGTTTCCAGAGAAAACCCACCTTGTTTATACATAGACTTGATGAGAATGAATTGATTTTCTTAAATTTAAGATTTACAATTTAATCTTTGTTTGAAAAACAATGTGTTGGTTATGTTGCGACAACGATAATATGCTAAATATGTAATGGCAGAGGTGGAGGAAGGCGAAAAAAAAAAGAGAACATGGTTTGTAGGGGTGGGGAGGACTTGGACCGAAGTGAAAAGAGTGGTTAAAAAATCCTGCCATTTTTTATTTAAGAAATAAAGAAAGCAAGTAAAAACTATATCTAATTAATAAAGCAAATAGAAGAATACTAAAACACAGAAAGCAAATCCAAGCCTTCGAAATTCAAATGCACACGTGGCCTACATCTAGGTTGACAATTGAGAATTACTGGAGGGAATCCCATCCCGTTGATAGCTGAGATAGACAGTATAATTAAACAGAAGGGAATAACGAAATGATTAGTCAATTCTTTATTGGTGAGCATATGCTTCATCATTGAGTAAAAAAGATTGTCAAGCGCCAATCCTTTGTTTAGCTTTAAAGGCCAATTTTAGAGTATCCATCATAACTCATGTAAGTACAAAATTTTAAAAAATTAATCTATAGTTGTTGGGGTCAAACGCACACGTAATGTAACGACTCGACCGGTCATTTTACTTTCTAGATCCACATTCCCCTAAATAAGACTCTCTGTATGTGCTTTTACTATTTTATGACTAGCGGGGATGGTTAGTTCGGGATTTGGAAGGGTTCGGGTTGAAATCGGAACACTTGGTTCCTTAAAATTGGCTAAAAAGGGCTAAGTTTGACTTGAGTCAACATTTTGAATAAACGACCTCGAAACCGGGATTTGACGGTTCCAATAGGTTCGTATGATGATTTTACACTTGGACGTATGCTCGGATCGGGTTTTGGATGACCCCGGGAGCGTTTCGGCGCTTAATATTAGAAGTTGGCACATTGAAGGTTTTAAAGTCCTTTAAATTTGGTTTGAAGTAGGATTTGGCGTTATCGAAGCCCAATTGGGATTCCGAGCCTGAGAACAGTTCCGTATGGTGATTTAAGACTTGCACGCAAAATTTGGTGTCATTCCGAGTAGTATAAGTATGATTCGGCGCGTTCGGAGTAAGTTGGAAGAACTTGAAGTTCATAAGTTGATTATATTGGTTTTGGGTTGCGATTCTTAGTTTTAATATTGTTTTTCGCATTCCGAGGGTGCGTGCGAGTCCGTTTTATGTTTGCAAACTTGTTGGTATGTTTGAATGGGGCCTCGGGGGCTCCGGATGCCATTCGGACGATGCATGGAAGTCATTTGGCCTTGAGTGATCAGCTGAAGCATCCATCTTCTGGTGCAATCGCACCTGCAGAGGGCCAGCCGCAGGTGCGAGCTCGCAGAAGCGAGCCAGCTGCCACAGAAGCGGCCCAGCATGGGCAGTCTAGAAACCGCAGAAGCGGACAAGGCGACCGCAGAAGCGGTCAAGGGACCGCATAAGCGGGGTCTTGCGCAGGTGCGGCTTATCTGCCATAGGAGCGGCATCGCAGAAGCGAGCCCACATTCCGCAAATGCGGACTTAGGCCAGCCAAGAGAGGACCGCATCTGCGATGAACCTTCTGCAGATGCGGCCCAGGGACCGCAGATGCGAAAGTCCTGGAGGCAGAATGGTCCATTTAATGCGGGACTTAGGCTATTTTGACTCATTTTTTTTCATCTCTTGGGCGATTTTGGATCTCTTGGAGAGGGGATTTCACCTAGCACTTTGGGGTAAGTAATTTCTATACAATGTGAGTTAAATACATAGATTATGGATAGATTTTAACATGTAAAAATTGTGAAAATCATGAGTTTAGATGAAAAATTTAGGTTTTGATAAAAATTAGATTTAACCACGAAAATAGTTACGGAATGAGTGAAAATTATATATTTGAGTTCGTCAGGTTATGGGTAACAACTTTCTTCAAAATTTTTAGGAATCCGGGCACGTGGGTCCGAGGATAAATTTTAGGAATCCTTCAATTGGGGTTGGGTAATCACTCTAATAGTTGAATTATGAACTTTTGAGCATATATTGATTAAATTAAATAACATTTGACTAGTTTTGGATTGTTCGGCACCGCGTTGAGGCTTTAGAATGAAATTTTGGGCCGGAAAGTGAGCTTTGAGATGAGGTATTGCTATTTGCTTCTAATTGTGGGGGCTACGTACGCACAAGGTGACGAGGGTCTGTGGGTAGATACTAATTATGCTTATGTCCGGGTAGTTTAGGGCCCGAATCATGAAATATTGGTAATGTTTGCACCCTACTTATTAATTAAAGTACCTAAATTATATTGAAACTTGTTAGAGGAATTGTAAAGGACCGAATTTCACTCACTTGAGTTTTGACAAGTTACTTGACCGTTAGTGAAAATTATGTTTCGTTGTGCATTACCCTTGTATTAGCCCTTAAACCGGTTGTTTAAAAAGTATCCTCTCTTCTTGTGGAGCGAGCCAAATGCCTCGGCACTAGATAGATGCATCTATAGTTCATGCCGCTCGACCCTCGGCAGTGTACACTTTATTCTGGATTAAACCGTATAACCTCGACATAATCGTGCGCGATAACACTCGAAGTGTAATCATATATTTGATATCCTTCCCTGGCCCGAGAGGCAAAATTGTATAAAATAGAAATTTATTTGAAACTTACCATGTGTGAAAGGATTATTTACTTTCTGCTTGCTATTGAGTTATTATTATTATTTACACAACGCATGCTCATTTAGAATTCTAAATTTCTTTACTATTAGCCCACAGTAAGTATCGATGTCGACCCCTCGTCACTACTTCTTAGAGGTTAGACTTGATACTTACTGGGTACATGTTATTTATGTACTCAAGTTACACTTCTGCACTAACCGTGCAGGATCTGAGGCAGGTGCATCTGGAGGTCCTACCGACGTGCATCCCAGATATCCCGAGGCCTAGTGGTGAGCTACTTCCTGAGCCATTCTGCAGCCCCTAGAGTCTCTCTTTTGTATTTATATGCTGTCTACTTTATTTCGGACAGTAGTTAGAGTTTTATATATTCTATTAGTTGCTCATACACTTGTGATACCAGATCTTGGCACACACACTAGTAGACTTTATGGTTTTGGAGCACTTATATTACTATGGTTGCCACTCAGTTGTCTTCGTTTCATTTATTAAATTTTTCACCTTTTAATTCCCTATTAAATAGAATTTAATTACTTTAAAGCTTATTAAAAGAGTAATAACGTGGTTTAATTTACCGTTGGCTTGCCTAGCGGTAACGTTGGGCGCCATCACGGCCCATGGTAGAATTTGGGCCGTGACACGTAAGTACACGCGGTCGACAAGCAATTAAATAATAAGTAGAGTATTGTTTTCACGAGGACTTGTTATCAACTATTGACTAAGTTAGACTATCTTAATTATCTAAATAAGAATTAAACTTAGAAGTGTTTGACTCTAAACTAATTAAATTAAAAAAACAAATAGTGAATTCTGAACAAAGGAAGAGCAGATTTTTATGTTATCAATGTGATGAAAACAATCTACGTTATTGGCTATCTAATAAATCCGATCATATTCTTCATTTGAATTGACTAATTAATTTATCTGGTTTATTTGTTGAAACGATTAATATTGCTCATAAGAATCTGTTGAGTTTGTACTCGTCTATTCAAGCTAACCTAACACATATATGTGTATGGAGTTTGAATCAACAAGAATGCATCCATATTCCTATATAATAGCCAAGCAAGACAATTAGGTATATGTCTATCCTAACCAACGAATCTATTCCCCAATATCCAGGTTTAAGAACTTGCTCTACTCAATCCCATGTGCAATCTAGAATTCCCACTTTCGAGTTCAATTCTAGATTCATAGATAGTATTCAATTGGTGATCAAGCAATCAAATAATTAAGTACAAAATTAAATAAATAAATCAATACGATAAATTGAAAAATCAAAATTAATATTGAATAACAATAGTCACGAAAGAACCAAAATCCTAGAACATGAAGTATATAGCTCTACATAGACGTGGTAGCCAAACGACAAATCATGCAAAACATATATAAATTATTATGTTTGGTAGAAAAAAAAAGATAAAACACAATGAACTTTGGCCTTCACGTCAAAAGGAATATAAAAATCATGTTTAATGGCTATTTATAGATATAGAAAAAAACCTATACGAAATAACCTAGTCCAAAATAAAAAGAGATGGAATAACTTCGGAATTGGACGCCGGCGCGTCGCACTGCCTATCACGATGGCCAACGTCGGTCTCGCAGTCTAAGAGGGAGTCCGGAACCAAAGTGTGGTTCTTTTGGACTCAAAAAATAAAAATAGGTGGCAAAAAAAATTGACTACCATTTTATATATAGCGCGGTGTCGCGCTATACCTTAACGGCATGTTTGTCCGTTAAGGTATAGCGCGGTGAATAACCGCGCTATATTTGAACTCACAATTGGCGTGAGGTATAGCGCATATGTAGGAGGTGCTATATTATAGCGCCTCCTATATATGCGCTATACCTACTTAAAAAAACGGGTCATCTCCTTCCCCGATCAGAAACCAGCAGCACACCCAAAACCCCATATGCGCTTAGTAGTTGTTTTTTACTCCCCAGTTTTTAAGCAAAAAAACCCCATTAGAGCCCACTCACCCCACAAAAAGTGTATCTTCTCCGTATTGTAGCAAGCTAACACCAGATCCAAGGCGTTGTCGTGTATTGGATCTCGTATATTGCTCGTTTCGGCCCCCAAATTATCAAATTTTTACATTTTAAAAAACTTTAAATCGAGGTATTCCGACTTACTTTTTGGTAAAACTCATGTATATAAAATGCTTAGTAGTTATTTTTTACTTTGGTCTATGCCTCTTTGTGATCGTTTTGTGATTTAATTAATTTGTTATTTTTTATCCGGATTAGATTATTTATGTGCTAAAAAATCAGTAATAAAGATAAATTATTATTTTATGAATAATTAATGTCATATGTGATGAATGTTGTACATATATTAATATGCGACTTTATTGTTGTTTAGTACCCTTTAGTGTTATGTTGTGACCTAAATTATAATGTAGTGCCCTTTAGCGTAGTAAAACTGAAAATAAATTTTATCTTATGGTGGCTGACTTTGTTCATGGCCATTTAAAGTAGTGTTACTTTAGTAGAAAAATGTTGGAAACTAACATATGAAATATTAATATAGAAATTAATATCATTTAAATTATGAAATACTAACATATGAAGTATTAACATATGAAATTATCGTTGTAGTTATTGAAATTAATAATTTAGCAAAAATATCTGGAAAACAAATGTTAGTTCAAACACAAACTCTCTCGAATTTTAGTCATCAAATGTAAGAAAATAACATAAAAACGACAAATTAATTAAATGAATACTTATTAATTATATGAATACTTATTAATTATATCATGTATAGTTAAGAAAATTAATTATTTAATTCTATTATACCCAAAAATAGCTAAGTAAGAAACAAACATATAAAATAATAAACAAACATATAAAATAATAAACTAACATATAAAATAATAATATAGAAAATGTATTAACCTAAGTAATAATATAGAAAAAAAATCGATTAAATATTAATATAAAAGATATTGCAATATATTTTAAGATGTTAAACAATTAAACAGAAAAATACTTTAATTAATATTGTTCAATTTACAGACATCGTCATGGAGGTTCCCCCTGTGCATCCCGGACCTGCATCTCGAGAGGTACTGTTGCTACAGGGCAACCATTGGTCTTCACACATCTGGGATGGGCAATGTCTCTCCCAGATATTTCGCCCCAGACATATAGACGATATGTGGGAGTTCATTAGAGACCACCCACTGCATCCCCGTATAGTTAGACGCCTTCAGGATACGGGTTTCTATAGGATCATAGAGATCGACCGGTTGCAGTTCGACTGGGCGTTGATCACGGCTATGATAGAGCGGTGGCGACCGGAGACACACACATTTCATCTATCCATCGGAGAGGCTACCATCACGCTCGAGGACGTGGAGGTTCTTTTCGGGCTGCTTGTTAATGGTATACCTATAGCTTACCTCGAATGCTCTTAGAGACTATAGGGGAGTGGATTACCTTCATATGTCGTAGCGGCTCACTAGTTTCCAGCCAGCGGAGCCGACTGCGTTGAGTGGGGCCAATCAATTGCAGCTGATGCCCGTTCGGCAGCATCTGGTGGCGATGGACGCGGAGATTACAAATGATTTACCGCCAGAGGATATCGACCGGCACACGAGACTGTTGTTGTTGCTGATGTTTGGTGGTATATTATTCCTGAACACTTCGGGAAACCTAGTCAGCTTGAGATTTCTACATCATCTGGAGAGGCTAGATGATTTATCTGGTTACAGGTAGGGTGCACCTGTTCTAGGTTACCTGTATAGGCAGATGTGTCGGGCGTGCATGGGCACCCAGAGAGACGTTGCCGGATTTTTATCGTTGCTGCAGGTGAAAACATAGTCAATTATTTTCATGATTATAACATACATAGTAAAGAAACACCTTAAATTTTACTTCCACAATCTATGTTAGGTTTGGGCCTGGGAGTGGTTCCTGCAGTTCCAGCCACCTCTACCACTGATAGCTACGGATGCACCACCTCCACCGTTTCTCCCTTTAGCTTGGAGGTGGGTTGATAGGAGAGGCTACGCACGCGAGGTCGAGGCTCGACATCATCTCCCTTATTACATGATTTGTTGGATTTACTTGAAGTCGTGCAGGTACATATATACTTAAGTTTACTTGGACAGTCTTGATATGTGTTGCGTTTACTCACGATTCTTGTGTTTATTAAATAGTTCGTATGGAGGCCATACATCGACATACTCATAGCTGGTTTGCCTGATTGTTGCTCTCGCAGCCGAGCTATGTAGAGCTTTTCCGTCCCACTGATATGTATCGACATAGTCGAGCATCATGCCACAGAGCGAGTCTTTCGTTAGTTTGGTCGCCCGCAACTTGTACCTATTCCGCCCACTTGGCACATGACACATTACCAGCGGGATGATTGCTGCAGGGTTGACCAAACATACATGGCATGGCTAGTGGCCCGGATTGAGGATTAGGACCAGAGGTATGGCCTGATTCCTCCATACCATCCACCTGACCGTATGGATGGCAAGCATGAGTACATGGGTTGGTATCGCAGCGTTGCCCGACTTATCGTCGGTAATCCCGTTCATCGCGCTGGTGGTTGGTACATTCCATATGCCGGGAGGTATGAGGCACCGGTATGTTAATTGTTATACTTACTTATAACGTTACATTATTCTTCTGTAATTAATATTTACATGTTATGTAGGCTATTGGCTTACATCAGTTCTACTAGTTGGGACTGCAGATGCTGCAGCATACAGGCGAGGGAGCGGAAGCTTTGCACGTGTTTGGCCGTCGGGTTACTGATCTTGCTGCCGACACATTGAGACGTGCCCGAGAGGATAGGCGCTAAGGATAAGAGGTTGCTTATGTGCCGCCCGGGGAGTACCATCATGGACCACCAGTGGAGCCTGAACGTGGTAGACGTGGCAGGCGTGGCCAGAGAGGAAAGGGTGGCCCACGAGGTCGTGGGGGTCGGCAAGGACGGGGTTTCCAGCAAGGGGGCGTTGAGGCACCCATGGAGGATATTAGAGATGATCACCGGGTGAACACCCTGAGCCATACGATGCTCCTCATGATATGCCATCATTCAGCCTTCAACTGTAACTAGGGACTTCGCAGGTGACCCCATCTTCTCCACTGTTGATTGCGGGCACGGCCATTACGCGGCAGGAGTGGGATTAGTATTTTCCTGATCCCCCAGAGCCATCGACGGTTGATGCAGATCGGCTGATACGAGAGGTGCATAATGGGCGACAACTGAGTTATGGCTCATCACCGAGGGATGCTGAGGATCTTTCATATACTTCATCTACGCCACTGCACCTCGATGTTCCGACAGAGCATCGTGGCGCTACTCAGGCGTAGGGTTGTTTTTAGTACTATTATTTCAATTTGTTTTTATGTCATTGATTAGTCAGTAATACCTAAAGTGTTTTTATTTTTTTAAAGATTTCGTCATTGCTCGTCACGGAGGCCACATTATGCGATACTAACTTGCCTGAGACTGATGATATTATTCAGGAGCCTGATGAGACCATGGTATGACCATTAAAATATTTTTTGCTAACACGTACGTTAGTATTTTCTATTTGATATACTAAAATATCTTATTATTCTGTAGGTTACTGCTGGCCCAACGGCCGCTTCTACCGAGTCTGCCAGCCTTACTGACGATCATGTTGCAGCGCATCCTCCGATAAAGAGGCGATGTGATGAGGATGATCCTGATAGCGTAGCCGGGCGAGATGGGATGCACCTCAGGCCAGCCAATGCCCTAAAGCGTACAGGCTGTGGGACTCATTGATATGTATTATTAGTTGTATATATGACATTAAATATATAATAACAACATTATTTATGTTTTACATAATTTGCGCAAGTGTGTTTATTTCTCAGTTTATTTATTAGTTTAACACTAGAACACAATTAATGGAAAGTTTTTCTATTCGTTTCGTTACAACGCAACAAATAACTAAAATGCGCAAGGTTTTTATAGGCAGCTAAGAGTGATTTTAGGTTACATAACGAATATTGGTGAGGCGCTATGTCTCGCGTGATAATGATTCTTTAGGGTACAAGTGGGTCCAGCTTTTTCAGGCCGACAGCTTTTTTAGGTCGACAAGACAATACACATAGCGCATATTAGCGAGGCGCTATGTTTCGCATGATAATAATTCTTTAGGGTACAAGTGGGTCCAGCTTTTCCGGTCGACAACATTTTCAGATCGACAGCTTTTTCAGGTCGACATGACAATTCATTACAACTTTTTCGTGCAGTTTAGTTCTTCTTAAGTTGAACCAAGAGATCAGTATTCAAAGATCATTTGAAGAACCATTACAACATCCATTTCAGAAATGCCACTAACATTTAATAAGTGATTTAAGAAGAGGAAAAAAGATTAAGGTAGTTGAAAAGATCCACATGGAACACGCCATAACACAATCGATCCCTATGTTGAAAAAAATATGTTAGGTTGCTATACAGATTTGGTTGATGACAAGTGGTATGGTGTTGTACGTCCCTTGGAAAATAAGCCTACCAATATACACACTTATCTCAAAGTTGCAAGGCATATTATTGAGGGCGAAGTGCATTCTACAAAGCCTAAAGGTATGCAAATTTAGGGCAAAAAACTACAATGGGTTCCCTTTACTCAAAACGATGTGATTATAAAGTACTATGTCACTGGCATAGGCTTGCTGTACCCCAAGCACTGTCTGCAACCTTCCAAACAAACACACACAAAGATGAACCAGAAGTGATTCAGCATTTGATGAAGGAGATTCTAGAGATGGAAAAGGCACTAGTTGTTCATCATGCAATGGATGATCTTAACTACCAGGAAGGAGTGGAGGATCAGTATTGGAATTTATTAGAAAATAAAAAATTGCATAGAGACAATGATTATCCTAGTTTCCCAACAGTTGTCGAGTGGGATGGACTACCTAAGTTTCTACCACAGACGTTGGACATAGGAGTCCCATATTGTTGTAGAAATCAAGCAAGTGGTCTTATTGATGATAGCGATAAAATACGAGAAATGTGTGTCAACTGGGGCCTAGATTACGATGCCCTCGGTACGAAAGGGTGCGTCCAAGATGTTGACAAAGAAGATAAAGGCGGTGACAATGAAATAGTGCCAAACAGTGACGATAATGGCGAATGAAAATTGCTATTTATTTCTTGGGGTGTATGTTAAATTGTTAAATTGTTGTATTGAATCTTTAATGCTAAATATCAATTAGATTTAACTCCATTGGAAACATAATTTTATTTCATAAATTTTGCAATCTGAACATTTACAAACATTCAGTACAATAAAAATACTGCAAAAAACACTATGTTTATCCTTGATAATGGGACACATTGGATAAACTGCCACCTGGAGCTGAATTACCACCGCTTCCCAAACCAGCTGAAGGACATTTACGATGGTCGTGTCCTGTTTGGGAACATATGCCACATTTACGCATAAACAGTATCACCAATATCCATTTGGTTCTGTATCCGCGTTCTTTTTTGCATTTGCCGTTGACGCACATAATCCTTGTTACACACCATTTTAAATGGTTCTGGTGGCCAATAATGCTCAGCACACACTGGCGGCAACTGCCCACTATAGGTGTTTAAGTATGCAGCAATACTATATTCTTTATCAACGTACCTCGTTGCTGCGAAACCTGTATGTTGAAAGCACTTCATGGCATGTGAGCATGGCAAGTGATAGATTGACCATTTTTCACATGAGCATAATCTTCTGGCTTCATTAACGGTGTGTGTATTATTCCCGCGATTGTGATGCAGACCAGTGCGAACTTCAACAATATTTCGCTAGCTGCAATACTGCAAAAATGAATGCCACTGTGCTCGCTTCCTATATTTCTCAAATCGTTTCATTGGTTGTGGCATAAATTCAACACCTTTTTCCATCAATGACGATGCACCTCTAGATCTTTCAACAAACCTCTCCGCCATCTGCTTGAATGACATCCGCACCATGGCAGTGACATGCAATCCACGTGCAGACTTCAATAACCCGTTGAAAGACTCTGACACATTTGTAGTCATAATTCCCATCTTCTACCACCATCCTTATGCAAATTCAACTTGTCAAGCTCATGGCGCATCAACCAACGATAGGCTTCTGGGTCTTCCTGCCTAATCAATTCCATTCGCCTCCTGAATTTACACTCTTGGTGATCTATTGCAGCCATCCATATTAAATTATGTAAGTCCTTATTCGGATAAACCCTCTGGAAGTTGGCCTTCAAGTGCCAAACACAGTAACGGTGGTAGGCATACGGTTCCTGCCATGCACGCAAATTCTGTATAGAACTTAAAATACCGACATGCCGATCAGATATTAGATAAATACGTGAACGTTGTTTGACAACGTGCTCCTTCAAGTGGTTCAAAAACAATGTCCATGTCTCTTGGCTTTCATTGGCACAAAATAGCAAATGCTAGGGTAAATATACTTCAGCATCTACTGCAACGGCGATCAACAACTTAATATCATACTTTCCATAGACATGAGTGTCGTCTATAGATATTACCGGACGACAATGCACAAAACCATCAATGGCTGGTTTAAATACCCAGAACACATATCTGAATATGTATTCTGGTATTCCTGGACTCCGCTCAAGCTTCCATTCAACAAAAGTCTTGAGATTAAAGTGTTGCAATGCAACCATGTACCTGGGTAGAGTGGCAAAGGACTTATCCCAGTTACCATAAACAATTTCAAACGCACGTTTACGCCCGAGAAATGCCTTTCTTTTGGTAATGGTATATCCATATACCTGGTAGACAGATGTTATAAACTCTTTGATCTTGTACCTTATGGGCGCTTCAATATGTAAAATCAAGATAAGAGAAATCAAGTCAACATTCAAGTTAAAATGATTCCTACTGAATGTGTCCATTTCACAATTGTGGGTGCCAATGTATTTTCCCACAATCCACATATTTGTTTTTAACTTACTCGCACGCAGCATCCAATTACAACCTTGAAACCATCTATGACAAATAACCTTGTATACTTTCGAAGATGACTCATAAACTACGATCTCACTACACTCTTTTATGATGTACATTCGCACCACCCTATTTAGGCGCGCTTTATCAGCAAAAATCATGCCCTTTGACAGCACCGTTGCTCTAGATTCATCCCACATTGCTGTCCGAATTTCGTCAAGATCCCTTGTGATAGCATCCACATCCGGCATACTTGGCAACTCATCAAGGTAGGAAATTACCCTTGAATGAAACGGCGTATGGGACTCGTACACTCTTGGTCTAACGGGAGGTGGAGCATGCTCCCTCGTCAAATCAGGCTCATCATTCTCGTCCTCATCATCATCACCCTCATCAGGGAAGGGTGTGTCATCTCCAGACTCATCAGCATTGTTGTCATAATCACTATCATCTTCCTGACTCTGCGCATCTGCCAAATCCCGATTAAATATGTCGTCTTCGGGCAATTGAGTAAGGAAAGGACCTTCAAGTTGCTCTTTTTCACTGCACAACCAATAAAATAATGAGTTTCTCAAATTCATCCAAACTTTACATAAAAACTTTATCACTTAACTTACAAATTAAAATGTGTTGATATCCCATGATACACATTATCCTGTTGCTGATGACTCCCAGATGGACCACCATGATCCAACACACCAAAACTAGACATATTCCAACTGTCGGTTGGTTCATAACTTATAAAATTTATATCTGGCCGGTACTCATGTGGAATATATGAGTTTTAATACAAATTCAATACATAAAAATAAACTTCGTAACACAAAGGAAAATTGAAGTTTACTACTCGCCTTGTGGATTATGTAAACTTGGGGATATATTATGTCCTCGCTCCTCATTCGCCCGTGGAGATACGTTTAGATCTAGCCAAACTCTTTCACCCGGAACCTGTTCGGATAAAACTGCTCCAAAAAATCACCCGATGATTGAGGGATATCCCTATTTTACGAAACTTCATTATTGCGAACGTCTTCAGCCTTGACGTAAATTTGCAACATTTTTATCACAAGAAGTTCTCGGTATTCATCCGGAGTCCTCAAAAAATCTGTCAGAGTTTCATCGTCCTCGATGTTAAACTCAGCATAACAAGCAACCCCTTGCGGATAACAGAATAGGGATATCTTCCGGTTGCTTTAATATTAACCGAACGTTTGCTCACACTTATTTTTTTACAAACAACAATACCAATCTATCGTACTCCATTGTAAGTAGTAACTTAACATGATACTGCAGAGAACAATTATAGCGTACTAAGTTATTCTCCACCACAACCTCATCCCTCTCCTCCTCCCCCTCAATATAATAAAACCCTAATTTTTTGCTCTGCGGACATTATGACAAAATGCAAAATAACTTAACGAACAAATATTTCGGAAGATTTGAAGGATCCTGCATGGATTTTTTACCAAATTCTGAAACTCCTTAAATAAGAAAAAATCAGTCTGGGGGTACAATTATGTCATGTATAGCGCATGCATAATAGGCGCTATACCCATATGAATTATTGGTGGGTTAGTAAAGTGCAACTGAATTATTGATGGGGCAGGAAAGTTGAAATCATCGCGCTATACCTTAACGGACAAAACGTGCCGTTAAGGTATAACGCGGTGAATAATCGCGCTATATATAAAATGGTAGTTAGTTTTTTATTTCACCTATTTTTATTATTTGAGTCCAAAAAAATCACACTTTGGTTCCGCATTCTCTACGAGGCACCGTGAAATGGCAGCCTCGCTACCCATCGCTGCTGATATTCTTTGCCTCAATTTGCTTGTTAATTCAATTGTTCCTTGTCTAACTTTATTCTTGGTAGTGGAGAGCTGCCAAACTCTTATTTCCAATTAATACTTCATTTGTAATGAACATCAGCCAGCATTTAGTGTCATCCATGCCCACGTAATCCTTAAGATTTCCTCCTTTCTGTCTGTATTCGAATTGTCTTCATGTAATTTGGGATCTGTCATTTCATTCTTTGCATGGCATGTGTCTTTTATTGTATGCCCAAAGTCATTAGCCAACCATTTAAGAATACACTTCAAAATATCTATTTTGCTCTTCAATTCCATCTTTAAAGCAGCTATGTTATCCATTAACACTCAAATGAGCGTAAAATGCAATAATCGAGTTAAGTCGGGCATATTCAATATAAAATACAATAAAAAAGCGATAGAAATACAAGTAATTAAGGTGTTATCAAAACGTATACAAACATGTCCAACATCACCACTCCACACGTAAATATTTATTCGTCCTCGAACAAACAATAACTATAGCAGACGAAACAAAATTAAGTTCCTATCATCAAAACTTTCTACACTTTTATCATGATTGATAGCAGCAATTAAGCTCTAGCATATGCATTCTCTACACACTTCCCACTTCTTATATCAAACTTTAAAGTATTCAAATACTTGGACAATACACTCATAACAACCTAGCCTTAAAAACTAACTCAATCTCACAATACACTTTTGGCTTTAACAATCGCCCCAACCGAAAAATAAAATAATGTTACCTATTGTAACGATCCGGACGGTCGTTTCGGGAGTTATAGCCCCGCTTTCCCCATTTCTACTTTTTTTATATTATTCAGTTATATTATAATATACCGGGTTAGTTGGTTTGGGTCCGGAGTGGTTTCAGAGTGGAATGAGACACTTAATCTCCTATTTAGAAGTTTAAGTTGGAAAAGTCAACCGGATGTTGACCTATATGTAAACAATCTCGGATTTAAATTTTTATGGTTTCGTTAGCTCTGTTAGGTGATTTTGGACTTAGGAGTGCGTTCGGAATATGATTTGGAGGTCCGTAGTGGAATTAGGCTTGAATTGGTGAAAGTTGAAAATTTGGCGATTTTCGATCGGAGGTGAAAAATTTGATATCGGGGTCGGAATGGAATTCCGGAAGTTGAAGTAGGTTCGTGGTTTCATTTGTGACGTGTGTGTAAAATTTGAGGTCATTCCGATGTAGGTTGTTAGGTTTCGGTGTTGTTTGTGGAATTTGGAAGATTAGAAGTTCTTAGGCTTGAATCCGAGGGTAATTTGGTGTTTTGATGTTGTTTTGAGTGATTCAAAGGTTCGACTAAGTTTATATGTTGCTATATGACTTGTTGGTATTTTTGGTTGAGGTCCTGAGGGCCTTGGATGTATTTTGGATGGTCGACAGATTGGTTTTTTGTGTTTGAGAGATGCTGGTGTGAATTCTGCTAGTATTTCCACACCTGCAGAATGGGAGCCGCAGGTGCGAGGCCGCAGGTGCGCTTGGGAAGTTCGCAGGTGCAGACAGTGCTGGGCTAGGCAGGATGCGCAGGTGCGAGATAGTGATCGCATCTACGAGCCTACAGGTGCGAGACCTGGGGCGTAGATGCGAAGAAGAGGATGTTGGTCAGTTTCTGCAGAAGCAGAGTGTGACTCCGCAGGCACGAGATTTGGAGCGCAGATGCGGAAAATAGGAGGCTAAGGCTGGAGCGCAGGTGCGAAGGCTTGGCCGCATCTGCGAGACCGCAGGTGCGAGACCTGGGAGCAAGTGCGGAGGCTGGGAGTTTAAGTGATTCTCGCAGGTGCAAGGATGTTGACCGCAGGTGCTATCCCACAGGCGCGGAAAATAGGCCGCAGGTGTGAAAGGCCTGGGCAGAAAATATAAAGGAGACTTCGCGAATTTTGGTTCATTCTTCACCATTTTCAGTCGGTTTTGGAGCTTTTAGGAGTGATTTGAAGAGGGATTCAAGGGGGTTTTCATTTAGGTAAGTTGCTTGAGCCCTAATACTCGTACTTATTGTGAGTTTTCGTTATTTAATTATGTAATTAGTGGAAATTAGGGGTGAAAATGAGGGGTTAGAACTTGGGACTTTGGAGAGTTTAATTTAAGGATTTGAGGGACCAAATGATGTCGGATTTTGATAAATTTCATATGTATGGACTCGTGAGTGAATGGGTTTTCAAGTTTTGTAACTTTTGTCAGATTTTGAGACGTGGGCCCGGGGCCGGATTTGAGTCAATTTCGGGTGTTTGGTCTAAATTGGTAGTTTTCTTGTGGAATTCATTCCTTTAGTATAAATTGATGATATTGTACTGATTGTGAATAGATTCGGAGCGTTTGGAGGCCGAATCGAGGGGCACGATCATCGCGGAGTAGGGATTTGATCGGTTTGAGGTAAGTAACGATTGTAAATCTAGTCCTAAGGGTATGAAACCTCGGATTTTTGTATCATTTTACTATTTTGAAGTGACGCACATGCTAGGTGACGGGCGTATGGGCGTGCACCATTGGGCATTTGTGACTTGGTCCATCTCGTAGCAACGGAAAAGTTGCATATTTTGTTGAAACTATATGATACTTATGAGTTTTAGAAATGAGTTTCTGTAAATTGGGTGGAATGCAATGTTTAAGCCTTGTGCCAGTGCTGTTTGGACCCTTAGGGGCCTTTTTCTTACTATCCTCTCACTATTTTCGATTGAAAATCTATACTCAGTCATGGTTATACCTGTTTACTATATAACTCAGTTTTATTACTTTGTTTTGATGCATATAAATGTTGTTTTGGGTTGAGTACCCTGTTTTTACTGAGAGCCCGAGTGGATTAAGAGGTTTACGACTGAGTGAGGCCGAGGGCCTGATTTGTGAGGATATTTATGGGATCAGGCTGCACGCCGCAATATATTTGATATAGGCCAAGGGCCAGATTGATTTATGCTACGATTAGGCTTGATATAGCGCTTGGGCTGAAGGAGCCCCCCAGAGTCTGTACACACCCCCAGTGAGCGCAGGTACTTACTGAGTGCGAGTGCTGAGTGACTGGGAGGCATGAGTGATGGTAAGGTATGCCCGGTGGGCTGTATACGAGTGACTGTGAGGTTTGCCCGAGGGGCTATATATGAGTGATGTTTTTCCCGAGGGGCTGTTTATGATTTCATCATTTTTGCTCACCTTTGCATTGAACCTCTTTTGAAACTATTGAAAAATATCTTTAAATGATTTTTACTAGAACTGGGTTTAAATGAGATGATTTGATTCAAACACTGATTTTTAAAGCATGTTGTATTTTACCGAGATTTCAGGAAATGCACTTTATATGCTTTATTGCTCGTCACTACTGCTCAGTCTTTATTTATTATTGTTACTTACCGAGTTGGCGTACTCACATTACTCTCTGCACCTTGTGTGCGGATCCAGGTGTAGCTGGACACGGTAGCGGCTATTGACTATTTCGGTTGCAGATTTTCTCGGGGATAGAAATGTAGCTGCCTGGCGATCGCAGCCCTGCTCTTCTCCCTCTTATCTTTCTTTAGTTGTATTTAGCTATTTTCCAGACTATATTAGTCTCGATATTATTAGACAAATTGTAGTAGATGCTCATGACTAGTGACACCCTGAGGTCGGGCTTTTCTTTTCCGCACTTCTATTTTGATTTGAACTCCTTTACGAAGGTTTTTATGTTAAATAGCCTTCAAATTTTTTTTTTCTTTGAAATGAAAATATCGGTTTATTTGTAAATGAGTCAGCTTTCCTAGTTCCACAATAGGCGCCATCACGACAGAGTTAGTTTGGGTCGTGACAAGTTGGTATAAGACCCTAGGTTACATAAGTCTCATGAGTCATGAGCGGGTTTAGTAGAGTCTTGCAGATCGGTACAGAGAATTCTGTACTTATCTTCGAGAGGCTGCAGAACCCTTAGGAAACTCCACATTCTTAAATTCTTGTCGTGCGAATCTGTTGATTCTAGTAACTAAACATTTATTGTTTTATTTTCTCACAGATGGTGAGGACTCGTACTACCGGTCAGGAGGGCCAGCCACCAATACCACCAGCCAGGGCCGTGAGAGGCCGAGGCCGCGGTACAGGTCATGGTAGGGGCAGAGGTGTAGCCCGCACCGTAGCTGGGGAAGTACCTGCAGATCTACCAGTTGCCCCAGATCAGGACCAGATTCCAGTTGTTGATGCACCAGCTCAGGCACCACCTGTGCCTATTGTGATTCCAGGCCTTCAGGAGGCCCTGGCTCAGATTCTTACAGCGTGTACCGGCCTTGTTCAGGCGGTCTCTGTCTCGACGGCCGCATCCACTTCTCAGGCCGTGGAGGCACTCAGACTCTCGCCGCACGCACGCCGGAGCAGGTTGTTTAGGGACTTCAGTCACCGGAGGCACCACCAGCCCAGCCGGTTGCAGCTGGTCAGGATTATATAGTTCCTGCTATGCCTGAGGATGATCAGCGTAGGTTGGAGAGGTTTGGGAGACTCCAGCCACCACCTTTCAGTGGCACAGAAAGAGAGGATGCTCAGGACGTTTTGGACAGGTGTCAGAGGATACTCCGTACTGCTGGTATTCTGGAGACTTGTGGGGTCTCATTCACTACTTTTCAGTTTTCTAGGGCTGCACTCAGATGGTGGGAGACTTACAAGAGGCGTAGGCCTGTTGGCGCAGCACCCCTTACTTGGCAGCAGTTCTCCATGGTCGTTTTGGAGAAGTTCGTGCCTCAGTCTCGCAGAGCGGAGCTGCGCAGACAGTTTGAGCAGCTTCGTTAGGGTGATATGTCTGTGACACAGTATGAGATGCGGTTCTCCGAGTTGACCTGTCATGCTATCTGGTTGGTTACCACAGACCGATAGAGGATCAGGAGGTTTATAAATGGCCTCGGTTTTCAGCTTTGGTTTCTTATGACCATAGAGAGGGTGTCTGGTACTACTTTTGATGAGGCTGTCGACACTGCTCGGCAGATCGAGATGGTTCGCGGTCAGGAGAGGGTTGAGAGGGAGGCCAAGAGGCCTCGTGGTCAGGGTGGATTCAGCAGTGCTCCTTCTGGGGGTCAGTTCCAGCACGGTAGAGGTCATCATTTCAGACAGGCTCAGTCAGCTCGGCCATTTCAATATGGTGCATCATCTGGCCATGGTTCTCATAGTTCTCATCAGGGCCACTCATTACTCGGTGCCCTTCCAGCTCAAAGTTCATCCCGTGCTCCACCAGTTCAGGGCTCCTCCATGCCAGGTTCTTCTACCAGTTATCTCGATGCTCGGGGCTCCCTTCAGTTCCCGCCACCAACACCAGGGAGTTATTTTAAGTGTGGGGAGTTTGGGCATATGTGGAGGCAGTGTCCTCGTCATCATGGAGGTCTATCTCAGCAGAGGAGTCAGCCTTCGACTTCAGCACCAGTTACTTCACCACCTGTCCAGTCAGCTCGGGGTAGAGGTCAGTCAGCTAAGGGTCGCCCTAGAAAGGGAGGCAGATCAGGGGGTGGCCAAGCCCGTTTCTATGCCCTCCCTGCCAAACCAGATGTTATTGCTTCAGATGCTGTGATTACAGGTAGCGTCTCAGTTTGTCACAGAGATGCCTCTGTATTATTTGACCTAGTTCCACGTATTCATATGTTTCCTCGTATTTTGCCTATTTTTTGGATATGCCTCGTGAGTCTTTAGTTTTATTTGTTCATGTATCTACTCCTGTGGATGATACTATTATTGTGGACCGCATATATCGGTCATGTGTGGTGACTATTGGGGGTCTGGAGACCCGAGTGGATATATTGTTGCTCAGTATGGTTGACTGTGATGTGATATTGTGCATGGATTGGTTATCTCCATGTCATGTTGTTCTAGATTGTCACGCTAAGACCGTGACCTTGGCGAAGCCGGGATTTTTGAGGGTTGAGTGGATCGGTTCTGTGGATTATGTACCGAGTAGGGTGATTTCATATTTGAAGGCTCAACGTATGGTTGAGAAGGGTTGCCTGTCTTATTTGTCTTTGGTGAGGGATGTAAGTGCAGAGACTCCTAGCATTGATTCTGTTCCGGTGGTACATGATTTTTCGGATGTGTTTCCTATAGACCTGCCAGGCATGTCGCCTGGCAGGGATATTGACTTTGGTATTGATTTGGTGTTGGGCACTCAGCCCATTTCTACTCCACCGTATTGTATGGCACCGGCGGAGTTGAAGGAGTTGAAGGAACATCTTCAGGAACTCCTTAATAAAGGGTTTATTCAGCCTAGTGTGTCACCTTGGGGTGCACCGGTTCTATTTGTGAAGAAGAAGGATGATTCCATGAGAATATGCATTGATTAAAGGTAGTTGAACAAGGTCATAGTCAAGAACAAGTATCCTTTGCCTCGTATTGATGATTTATTTGACCAGCTTCAGGGAGCGAGGGTGTTCTCCAAGATTGATTTGAGGTCCGGTTATCACCAGCTAAAGATTCGGGATTCGGATATTCTTAAGACAGCTTTCAGGACCCGTTATGGCCATTATGAGTTCTTGGTGATGTCCTTTGTGCTGACCAATGCCCCAACAGCATTCATGCATTTGATGAACAGTGTATTCCAGCCCTATTTGGACTCCTTCGTTATTCTATTCATTGATGACACCCCGGTGTACTCTCATAGCCAGGAGGAGCACGCTCAGCATTTGAGGATTGTATTATAGAGATTGAGGGAAGAGAAAATTTACGCAAAGTTCTCCAAGTGTGAGTTTTAGCTCGGTTCAGTAGCATTCTTGGGGCATGTGGTGTCCAGTGAAGGTATTCAGGTGGATCCGAAGAAGATAGATGCGGTGTAGAGTTGTCCTAGACCGTCCTCAGCCACGAAAATTAGGAGCTTTCTTGGTTTGGCAGGTTATTACCGTCGCTTTGTGGAGGGATTTTCATCTATTGCATCGCCCTTGACCAAATTGACCCAAAAGGGTACGCCATTCAGGTGGTCGGACGAATATGAGGAGAGCTTTCAGAAGCTCAAGACTGCTTTGACCATAGCTCCAGTGTTAGTTCTGCCATCAGCTTCAGGTTCTTACACCGTGTATTATGATGCCTCGAGGATAGGCATTGGTTGTGTTCTGATGCAGGAGAGTAGGGTGATTGCCTATGCCTCGTGCCAGTTGAAGAGCCATGAGAAGAACTATCATGTCCATGATCTTGAGTTAGCAGCCATTGTTCACGCCTTGAAGATTTGGCGTCATTATTTGTATAGGGTTCATTCTGAGATCTATACTGATCACTGGAGTCTGCAACATCTGTTTAAGCAGAAGGATCTTAATTTGCGTCAGCGGAGATGGTTGGAGCTTTTTAAGGACTATGATATCACTATTTTGTACCATTCGGGGAAGGCCAATGTGATGGTCGATGCTTTGAGTCACCGGGTGGAGAGTTTGGGGAGTTTAGCATATCTTCCAGCAGCAGAGAGACCTTTGGCATTGGATGTTCAGGCCTTAGCGGGCCAACTTATGAGATTGGATATTTCGGAGCCGAGTTGGGTGTTGGCTTGCGTGGTCTCCAGGTCTTCTCTTTATGACCGTATCAAGGAGCGTCAGTATGATGACCCTCACTTGCTCGTTCTTTAGGATAGGGTCTGGCGAGGTGATACTAGAGATGTGACTATTAGTAGTGACGGTGAGTTGAGGATGCAAGGCCGGATATGTCTGCCTAATGTAGATGGGCTTTGGGAGTTTATTCTTGAGGAGGCCCACAGTTCGCAGTATTCCATCCATCCGGGTGCCGCGGAGATGTACTAGGATTTGAGGCAGCACTATTGGTGGAGGCAGATGAAGAAGGATATAGTTGGGTTTGTAGCTCGGTGTCTCAACTGTCAGCAGGTTAAGTATGAGCATCAGAGACCGGGTGGCTTGCTTCAGAGATTAGACATTCCGGAGTGGAAGTGGGAGCGGATCACCATGGACTTTGTAGTTGGGCTCCCACGGACTTCGAGGAAGTTCGATGCTGTTTGGGTTATTATGGATCGGCTGACCAAATTCGCGCACTTCATTCCAGTTGGCGCTACTTAATCTTCAGAGAGGTTGGCTGAGATTTACATCCGAGAGATTGTTCGCCTGCATGGTGTCCCAGTTTCCATCATTTCAGATAGGGGCACTCAGTTTACGTCGTAGTTTTGGAGGGCCGTGCAGCGAGAATTGGGTACTCAGGTTGAGTTGAGCACAACTTTTCACCCTCAAATGGACGGGCAGTCTAAGCGCACTATTTAGATATTGTAGGACATGTTGTGTACTTGTGTCATTGACTTTGGGGGTTCATAGGACCAATTTTTTCCACTCGCGGAGTTTGCATACAACAGTTATCAGTCGAGTATTTAGATGGCTCTGTACGAGGCTTTATATGGGAGGAGGTGTAGATCTCTAGTTGGATGGTTTGAGCCGGGTGAGGCTAGGCTCTTGGGTACAGACTTGGTCTAGGATGCATTAGATAAGGTAAAATTGATTCAGGAGTGGCTTCGCATGGCGCAGTCTAGGCAGAAGAGCTATGCGAGTAGGAAGGCCCGTGATGTATCTTTCATGGTTGGGAGAAGGTTTTGCTGAAGGTATCACCCATGAAGGATGTTATGAGGTTTAGGAAGAGGGGCAAGTTGAGCCCCCGATTCATTGGGCCTTTTGAGGTACTTCAGAGGATAGGAGAGGTGGCTTATAAGCTTGCCTTGCCACCCAGCTTGTCGAGCGTGCACCCAGTGTTTCATGTTTCCATGCTCCGGAAGTATATTGGATATCCGTCCCATGTTTTGGATTTCAATACGGTTCAGTTGGAGGGTGATATGACTTATGATGTGGAGCCGGTGGCTATTTTGGATCTGCGGGTTCGAAGGTTGAGTTCAAAGGACATAGCTTCAGTGAAGGTGCAGTGGAGAGGGCAGCTTGTGGAGGAGGCCACCTGGGAGACCGAGCGGGAGATACGGAGAAGATATCCACGCTTATTCGAGAATCCAGGTATGTTTCTAGACCCGTTCGAGGACGAACAGTTGTTTAAGAGGGGGAGGATGTAATGACCCAGCCGGTCATTTCGGGAGTTATAGCCCCGCTTCCCCCATTTCTACTTTTTTGTGTTATTCAGTTGTATTATGATATACCGGGTTAGTTGGTTCGGGTCTGGAGTGGTTTCGGAGTGGAATGAGATACTTAGTCTCCTATTTAGAAGTTTAAGTTGGAAAAGTCAACCGGATGTTGACCTATGTGTAAATGATCTCAGATTTGAATTTTTATGGTTCCGTTAGCTCCGTTAGGTGATTTTGGACTCAGGAGCGTCCGGAATGTGATTTGGAGGTCCGTAGTGGAATTAGGTTTGAATTAGTGAAAGCTGGAAATTTGGCGATTTTCGGTCGGCAGTGGAAAATTTGATGTCCGGGTCGGAATAGAATTCCGGAAGTTGGAGTAGGTTTGTGGTGTCATTTGTGACGTGTGTGTAAAATTTGAGGTCATTCGGATGTGGGTTGGTAGGTTTCGGCGTTATTTGTGGAATTTGGAAAATTAGAAGTTCGTAGGCTTGAATCGGAGGGTAATTTTTGTGTTTTGATGTTTTTTTGAGTAATTCGAAGGTTCGACTAAGTTTGTATGTTGATATATGACTTGTTGGTATTTTTGGTTGAGGTCCCGAGGGCCTCGGATGTGTTTTGGATGGTCGACGGATTGGTTTTTGGTGTTTGAGAGCTGCTGGTGTGAATTCTGCTAGTGTTTCCCACCTGCGAAATGGAAATCGCAGGTGCGAGGCCGCGGGTGCGCTTGAGAAGTTCGCAGGTGCGGACAATGCTGGGCTAGGTAGGATGCGCAGGTGCGAGATAGTGGTCACATCTGCGAGCCCGCAGGTGCGAGACTTGGGGCGCAGATGCGGAAAAGAGGATGTTGGTCAGTTTTCGCAGAAGCGGAGTGTGAGCACGCAGGTGCGCCTCCGCAGGCGCGAGATTTGGAGCGTAGATGCAGAAAATGAGAGGCTAAGGCTGGAGCGCAGGTGTGAAGGCTTGGCCGCATCTGCGAGACCGCATGTGCGAGACCTGGGCGCAGTTGCAGAGGCTGAGAGTTTAAGTGATTCTCGCAAGTGCGAGGATATTGACCGCAGGTGCGGTCCCGCAGGCGCGGAAAATAGGCCGCAGGTGCGAAAGGCCTGGGCAGAAAGTATAAAGGAGACTTCGCGAATTTTGGTTCATTCTTCACCATTTTCAGTCGGTTTTGGAGCCTTTGGGAGTGATTTGAAGAGGGATTCAAGGGGGTTTTCATTTAGGTAAGTTGCTTGAGCCATAATACTTGTGCTTATGGTGATTTCCCGTTGTTTAATCATCTAATTAGTGGAAATTAAGGGTGAAAATGAGGGGTTAGGGCTTGGGATTTTGGAGAGTTTAATTTAAGGATTTGAGGGACCAAATGATGTCAGATTTTAAAAATTTTCATATGTATGGACTCGTGAGTGAATGAGCTTTCAAGTTTTGTAACGTTTGTCAGATTTCGAGACGTGGGCCCGGGGCCGGGTTTGAGTCAATTTCGGGTTTTTGGTCTAAATTGATAGTTTTATTGTGGAATTCATTTCTTTTAGCATAAATTGATGATATTGTATTAATTGTGAATATATTCGGAGCATTTGGAGGCCGAATCGAGGGGCACGAGCATCGCGGAGTAGGGATTTGATCAGTTTGAGGTAAGTAACGATTGTAAATCTAGTTCTGAGGGTATGAAGCACCAGATTTTTGTATCATTTTACTATTTTGAGGTGACGCACATGCTAGGTGACGGGCGTGTGAGCGTGCACCGTTGGGGATTTGTGACTTGGTCCGTCCCGTAGCAACTGTAAAGTTGCATATTTTGTTGAAACTATATAATACTTATGAGTTTTAGAAATGAGTTTCTTTAAATTGGGCAGAATGCCATGTTTGGGCCTTGTGCAAGTGCTGTTTGGACCCTTAGGGGCCTTTTTCTTACTATCCTCTCACTGTTTTCGATTGAAAATCTATACTCAGTCATGGTTATACCTATTTACTGCATAACTCAATTTTATTACTCTGTTTTGATGCATATAAATGTTATTTTGGGCTGAGTACCTTGTTTTTACTAAGAGCCCGAGTGGCTTGAGAGGTTTACGACTGAGTAAAACCAAGGGCCTGATTTGTGAGGACATTTATGGGATCGGGCTGCACGCCGCAGCATGTTTGATATAGGCCGAGGTCCTGATTGATTTATGCCATGATTTGGCTTGATATAGCGCTTGGGCTGAAGGAGCCCCTCCGGAGTCTGTACACACCCCTAGTGAGTGCAGGTATCTACTGAGTGCGAGTGCCGAGTGCTGAGTGACTGGGAGGTATGAGTGATGGTGAGGTATGCCCGAGGGGCTGTATAAGAGTGACTGTGAGGTTTGCCCGAGAGGTTGTATATAAGTGATGTTTTGCCCGAGGGGCTGTTTATGATTTCATCATTTTTGCTCACCTTTTCATTGAGCCTCTGTTTGAAACTGTTGAAAAATATCTTTAAATAATTTTTACTGGAACTGAGTTTAAACGAGATGATTTGATTCAAATACTTATTTTAAAGCATGTTGTATTTTACCGAGATTTCATGAAATAAACTTTATATGCTTTGTTGATCATCACTATTGCTCAGTCTTTATTTACTGTTGTTACTTACTGAGTTGGCATACTCACGTTACTCCCTGCACCTTGTGTGCAGATCCAGGTGTAGCTGGACACGGTAGCGGCTGTTAACTATTCCGGTTGCAGATTTTCTCGGGGATAGCAAGGTAGCTGCCTGGCGATCGCAGCCCTGCTCTTCTCCCTCTTATCTTCCTTTAGTTGTATTTAGCTATTTTCTAGACTATATTAGTCTCGATATTGTCAGACAAATTATAGTAGATGCTCATGACTAGTGACACCTCGATGTCGGGCTTTTCTTTTTCGCACTTTTGTTTTGATTTGAACTCCTTTACGAAAGTTTTTATGTTAAATAGTCTTGAATTGTTTTTTCTTTGAAATGAAAATATCGATTTGTTTGGAAATGAATCGGCTTGCCTAGTTCCACGATAGGCGTCATCACGACATGGTTAGTTTGGGTCGTGACACCTATCTATCTTGAAATAATATGCCCTCACAATAAAATCAAAAAGAGAAAGCAGTCCACACATTTAAGTCAAATGCTTAAATGTACTTTAAGGATTCACACATACGAAAGAAATCACTCACTCTCGCAAAGAAGTCATATGCATGCAAAAGGTACTACAGGCTTGCCCATTAATTAAATCTCTACTTATATAGGCATCCTCGGTCTAAAATCAATTAGGATTTTGTTAAGATTATAATATGGCTAAGAGACAGGTATGATAAATCTAGTTAATAGTGGGTAACCATCCTAAGCATTTTAACATATCATGTAGTCAACTTTAAGCACAAGTTTCTTCAACCCAACTTCAAACCTCACAAGCAAGATCACCCCGAAAATATTCTCTCTTTCTTTAAGAACTACTTAACTCATACTCACTAGCAAAGACAAGATGTACTTATTTCTTTTGATATATTTTTTCTTCTTTTTTTCTTTGCAGATTCTTTCTCTCTTTTTTCTATATTTTGCTTGTACTTTGCACTCCCCACTAGTGGTATTTTTCTTGAAATACAAGCACACATTTCGTACGTTTATTAGTTTCACTCAATCATTAGCCAAGTTTTCGCCTTACTTCTTTCTAGATCTCACTTTTACAATTCAAGTGCTTTAAAAGGTAAAATGATCAAAATAATTAACTTAAGAATAAAAGGGTATAGGTCTATAATGCGGGTGCCAAATAAAAAGGTCTATAGGCTCAAAAGGATTGACTAAGGATGATTTTATTTATGAAAGCAACAAAATTTTAAAAAAAATCAAAGAAAGCCTAAAATTATTTTTCAAACCAAGCAATAACTAGGATTTCGCTTCAACTCACATGACGGGCAAGCTCGAGACTCAGACGCAAAGCATGAACTGCACAAAAACTCACTCATATATGGGCACATGACTCACTAAGGATGGTCTCATTTCAACTCTCAAATCAAAGCAAGTATTCACGGAGCCAAGAAATATTAAGCATAAAGTGCAAAATAAATACGAGTCAAGAATATGAACCATAGGAATCATAAAGCATGCTATCCAATTTATCAAAGCATCATCAAAAATTTCAAAATATAGGGAAGTTAATGCTCATGCCAAGGCCTAAATATGCTACTATCAAACAAGTCAAAGGCACGTAGGAGTCTCATCATTCTTCCTTCATTTTATTTCTTGAGTCTTAATCTACTCTAAATATAAAAAAGGGTCACATGGTTCAATTTGCATCCCTTGCAAAAGAACCGAGCCAAGAAGAAAAATCAAGGGGATTATTATTACCTAAGAAAAAATAAAAAGACATATTTTTTGTATTTTTTTACTATTTTTTATTTTTTTTTATATTTTTGCTTAGACTTTAATCTCTCAAGAAAACTGTCTAGAAGATCTATCGTCGGGAAAAATTTAATCTTTTTCTAAGTTTTTTGTTTGTTTCTATTTTTGATTTTTTAAAATTCAGCTACTAAAAGATACTAAAACTACTACTAAAATACTCTACTAAAAAAATAAGAAGTTAACAATATTCCTATTACTAACTAACTAGTCGAAGAAAGTCCCGCCCCATATTTAAAGAGTACAAACTCCTCAATGTACATAAATAAAAATTAAGATGGTAAAGAAAACCCTACAGAAGGCTAAAGGCCGAAGCATTAACAGCTCATGGGATCAGACTTCTTCTAGACATGATCCTTTGTGCGGGTACCCTACACTTAATTCCAACTATCTGGCTCACTTTTGCACACTTTCTATCGCTTTGTTTTGCTTCCCATACTCATACTCTTATAAATAAAAAATAACACAATAAATAGGTAAATAAACAAAAAAAATAGTAAAGGTGGGTTGCCTCCCAATAAGCGCTGATTTTTAGTCTCGACATGATTTGAACTACTTTTTACCTCTAACTCGAACATATGAATTGAACTCGAAATTTAGCTTCAAGCTTTCGGCTATGCTCTAATGATGGATGTACAAATCTACTAGGCCAAGTAACTAATATAATATCCCGCACCTTCAGATGAGGTATGTAATTCTGTCTCTCTAGCATGACAAATTCAAATGTAAGCACCCTATTCCTTGTTCGTTGACTTCTTCAAAGTCTAGATTGGCTCAATTTCTATGACAACATTCAAATATAATATTGAATATGGAGCAATGTGTCCAAACTCTAGTATTGCCTTGCTATTTACGCCTTTATATACACACACACACACTAGAGTCTTCAAATATAACACTCTATATTTCTTCACATGACTCTATTGTACTTTTCTCCGCATTGGCATCATTAACAGAAATATGATCAAATGAGTGACTCTCCACTTTTAGTTCCTCAATTTATCTTATAAGCTCTTAAGCTTCACACAACTCATAGCTAATATTTTGGGTATTAGACGTAATAACCTTTACATTCAAATTATCCTCGAAGTCATAAATAGCACTGCTAAATATTGTTGATCTCTTGTCCAAGATCACATCTTTCTTCTATTAAGTGTGTAATCCCATCTATAACTTTTTAATGTTGAGCCTCGTGTATTTTAAATTTTTGAGCCTGTACCATTAGCCATGTTTGGCTCAAAACCTCCATTTCTTCAAAAAACAATCTCGTGATGGAACTCGCTCTCTTCAGTCAATTCGTCCTCTTTGACCTTCATTCTTGTGATTGCTTCTGTAATGATCCGACCGGTCGTTTTACTTTCTAGATCCCCAATCTCCTAAATAAGACTCCCCGTATATGCTTTTACTATTTTATGACTTACGGGGATGGTTAGTTCGGGATTTGAAAGGGTTCGGGTTGAAATCGAAACACTTGGTTCCTTAAGGTTGGCTAAAGAGCGCTAAGTTTTGACTTGAGTCAATATTTTGATTGAACGACCTCGGAACCAGGATTTGACAGTTTCAATAGGTTCGTATGATGATTTTGGACTTGGGCGTATATTCGGATCGGGTTTTGGATGACTCGAGAGCGTTTCGACACTTAATATTGGAAGTTGGCACATTGAAGGTTTTAAAGTCCTTTAAATTTGGTTTGAAATAGGATTTGGTGTTATCGAGGTTCAATTGGGATTCCGAGCCTGGGAATAGTTCTGTACGGTGATTTAAGACTTGCACGCAAAATTTGGTGTCATTCCGAGTAGTTTAAGTATGATTCGGCGCGTTTGGAGTGAGTTGGAAGAATTTGAAATTCATAAGTTGAATCTATTGGTTTTGGGTTGTGATCTTTAGTGTTGATGTTGTTTTCTGCATTTCGAGAGTGCGAGCGAGTCCGTTTTATATTTATGAACTTATTGGTATATTTGGTCGAGGTCTCGGGAGCCCCGTACAGGATTCAGAGGGTTGACGGGGCTTGTTAGCTCTTTGGAGAAGAGCTGTTGGTACCTGCCATCTGGTGCGTTCGCACCTGCGGTGGAATGGCCGTAAAAGCGGCACCGCAGATGTGTCGCCTTGCTCACAGAAGCGAAAAGAGGAGGGGTCAGTGAGCTCCACAGAAGTGAAGCATTTTCCGTAGAAGCGAATTCGTTTCTGCGATGGAGGGGTCCGCAGATGCGGAGGGAGGCAGCTTGGCCATGGTCGTAGATGCGCGAATCAAGCCGCAAAAGCGGGCTCACAGATGCGAGACTTGGCCGCAGATGCGATAGGCCAGTGGTCAAGCGTGTTCCGCAGAAGTGAAAAGTTGACCGCAGAAGCGATCCCGCAGAAGCGGAGGTCCTCCCGCAGGTGCAGAAATACCGCTGGGCAGAAGGGTTCATTTAAGTCGGGAGTTAAACCATTTTTGACTCATTTCTTTCATTCATTGGGCAATTTTGGAGCTTTTGGAGAAGGTATTTCACCTAGCACTTTGAGGTAAGTGATTTCTATACAATATGAGTTTAAAACATAGATTATGGATAGATTTTAACATGTAAAATTATGAAAATTATGGGTTTAGATGAATAACCCTAGGTTTTGATAAAAATGGGATTTACCCACGAAAATGGTTATAAGATTGAGTGAAAATTATATATTTGAGTTCGTGAGGTTATGAGTAATAACTTTCTTCAAAAAATTTCGGAATCTGGGCACGTGGGCCAGGGGTGAATTTTAAGAATCTTCCAATTTGGGTTGGGTAATTACTCTAATAGTTAAATTATGAACTTTGGAACATATATTGATTTATTTATACAACATTTGACTAGTTTTGGATTTTTCGGCACCGAGTTGAGGCTTTAAAGTGAGCTTTGAGACAAGGTAAGTCTCTTGCCTAACCTTGTAAGAGGGAATTTACCCCATAGGTGATTTAAATTGCTATTTGCTTCTAATTGTGGGGGCTACGTATGTACGAGATGACGAGAGTCAGTGCGTAGCTACTATTTATACTTATGTCCGGGTAGTTTAGGACCCAAATCATAAATTACTTATAATGTTTGTACCTTACTTATTAATTAAAGTGCCTAAATTATATTAGGACTTGTTAGAGGAATTGTAAAGGACCGAATTTCACTTGCTTGAGTTTTGAGCGAATTACTTGACCATTAATGGAAATTGTACTACATTATGTATTAGCCCTGTAATAACGTTTAAGTCAAATGGTTATAAAGTATCCTCTCTTCTTGTGGAGCGGGCCGAACGCTTCGGCAGTAGATATATGCATCTATGGTTCGTATCGCACGACCCTCGGCAGTGTACATATTTTTCTGGATCGGACTGTATATCCTCGGCATAATCGTGCGTGATGATACTTGGATTTTATTTATTTATTGATATCATTTCATGACTTGTAAGGTTAAAATAATATTAGACAGAAAGTTATTGAGATTTAGCATGTGTAAAGGAATTATTTATTTCCTGTTTGTTATTGAATTGTTGTAGTTATATACATAGCCCATGCTTATTTAGAGCGTATGTATTTTTATTGTTAGCCCATAGTAAGTGTCGATGTCGACCCCTCGTCACTACTTCTTCGAGGTTAGACTTGATACTTACTGGGTACATGTTGTTTATGTACTCACGCTACACTTCTGCACTGACCTTGCAGGATCTGAGGCAGGTGCATCTGGCGATCACATTGCGTGAATCCCCGTTACCCGGAGGCCTAGTGGTGAGCTGCTTCCTGAGTCGTTCCACAATACCTAGAATCTCTCCTTTGCATTTATTTCTGTCTATTTTCATCTCAGACAGTAGCTAGAGTTTTCTATAATCTATTAGTGTTCATACACTTGTGACACCAGGTCTTGGCACATACTGGCAGACTTTGTGATTTTGGATTATTACTATGGTTATGATTGCACGCATCTGCTTTCATTTTATTTATTTAAATTTTTTACTTCTTAATCTCTTAATAAATAGAATTTAATTACTTGAAAAAATTATTAAAAAGAGAAATCATGTGGTTAGTTCACTGTTGGCTTGCGCGACGGCGCTGAGCGCCATCACGGCCTGTAAAAGAATTGAGTCGTGACAGCTTCACTCATATTTTATAGCATTTTGGAGTTCATCATGTTGCTCTGCTACTTGCCCCACTGTATCCATTATGTGAGCATCACGTTCCATAGCCTCCACATTGTTGCTCACATCAAACTCACAAACATTATTAGAATCATCATAATAAAGGCTCATGGACGGATAAAAAGAATTAGGATAATAATTTCAATGGACACCTTGATTACCATACACATTATAAATATTTCACTCATAGGGATGAGATTGTGCGTACAACTTGCTCCTAGAAATATTTTGATAATTTTTTCACCAACGGGTCCTCCACAATATGGATAAGGATCATCATAATAAGAACAACTATCATCCGGACAATTTTTATTTCAAGATGCCATATTAAGCTAAGCTACAAAATACTAACTAAAATTTTAAAAAAAACTTGAGTAGATAAAAAGTAAATATCTAATCTAGAAAAATAGATAATTCTAAGTCCCCGGCAACAACGCTAAAAACTTATTGGGACTAAATGCACATGCAAGTATACGTGATCGATAATTAATAAAGAGATAAGTAGAATATCATTCCCACGAGAATTTGTTATTAGCTATTGACTAAAAAAGACTATTCTAATTATCTAAATAAGAATTAAACTTATAGGTGTTTGACTTTAAACTAATTAAAAAAAAATAGTAAACTCTGAACAAAAGAAGGGCAAATTTTTATGTTATCAATAAAGGGTTATGGGCTATCTAACAATCATATTGTATTCTTCACTTGAATTGACTAATTAATTGATCTAGTTTATTGGTTGACATAGTTAATATTGCTCATAAGAATCTATTGAGTTCGTACTCGCCTATTTAATCTAACATAACGCTTATAAGTTTATGGAGTTAGAATCAACAAGAATACATTCACAATTCCTGTATAATAACCAAGCAAGACAATTAGGTATATGTCTATCCTAACCGTGAATCCATTTTCCGATCTTCAGGCTCAAGAACTTGCTCTACTCAATTCTATGTACAATCTAGACCTTTCGAGTTTAATTCTAGATTCGTAGATAGTATTCAATTGGTGATCAAGCAATCAAATAATTAACCGCGAAATTGAATAAATAAATCAATATGATAAAGTAAAAAATGAAAATCAATATTCGGATAACAATAGTCATGAAAGAACCAATATCCTAGAATGTGAAGTTTAGCTCTACATAGACATGGTAGTCAAATAACAAATCATCCAAAGAAACATAAAAATTATTAAGTTTGGTGGGAAAAAAATGGAACCCAATGAGCTCTGGCATCCACGATGGCTGCTCGCTCTTACTTTGTCAAAAATAGCATAAAAATTG
Organism: Nicotiana tabacum; assembly: GCF_000715075.1. Classification (NCBI taxonomy): domain Eukaryota; kingdom Viridiplantae; phylum Streptophyta; class Magnoliopsida; order Solanales; family Solanaceae; genus Nicotiana; species Nicotiana tabacum. The sequence goes on from NC_134092.1 coordinate 48,175,902, forward strand.
TGTTTAATGACTATTTATAGATATAAAAAATACCTAGACAAAACAACCTAGCTCAAACCCAAATAGCCTTGGACCCGGATGCCGATGCGTCGCACTGTCTATCGCGATGGCCAACCTCGGCCCCACGGTCTAAGAGGTGCCGTGAAATGGCAGCGTCGCGCTGCCCATCGTTGCTGATCTTCTTTGCCTCAATCCGTTTGTTAATTCAGTTGTTACTTGCCTAATTCTATTCAGGGTAGCGGTGGGCTGCCAAACTCTTCTTTCCAATTGATACTTCATTTGTAATGAACATCAACTAACACTTAAATCTCATCCGCGCCCATATAATCCTTAATATCTTTCTTACTGTATTCGATTTTTGTCTTAGTTTAATTTGGGAACTGTCAATCAAATTTCATTCTTTGCATATCATGTAATCTTTAACTGTATGTCCCTAATGAGATAATACTTTGAACAATTATAGGGGGTCATAGGACCTCTACAAAATTTAAGTGTGTAACTGAAAAAAGCGGAACAAATTCAAGGAGGAAATTATGTATTATTCCTAAACATTAGTCAATCATACACTTCAAAATATTCATTTTGTTTCCAAATCCCATCTTCAAAGTACATGTATTATTCATTAACACCCAAAATGAGTTTAAAATACAATAATCAAGTTAAGTTGGACATATCCAATACAAAATATAACCAAAAAAAAAAGGATAAAAATACGAGTAAATTAATATGAAAACATATATAAATATGTCCAACAACATAGAATAAACAAACAAAAAGCAAAGAAAGACGCACCTGGACGTCGTTGAATGCTTACATGTAGGAGCTAATTGGAATTGGAAGACCATCATCATTAGTTAAAACACATGGACACTTTCTTTCTTTACCTAACCGGTAGTTCTATCCAAAATTTTAAAGGGAAAGGTTCTAAATTGTCTATGAACTGACGATTGTAGCACACGATTGCTTTTCAATTATATTTTCCCAACAAATAGACTCTCACTTAGAAAGATGGGCCAATTTTGTCTTTCAAAAGAAAGCCTTGTTGTCGTTCGGCTCCAGCTCAATAAAGTAAGCATGACAACTGCCAACAAGAATTTTCAATAGTTGACATTAATAAAAATAATTAAAGATATAAATGAGTATTTTATTTTTGATCCAATAATTAAAGCCTTAGGGGAGTCGTCGGTGGAGGTTAGTTAAGTTAACCGCATAAAAAGAAAAAAAACAAATCAGAGATAAAAAAAGAACCGTTGGGATAAATGTGGAGCGAGAAGGAAGGAACCGAAATTAGAAATTAGAAAACATTGGGAAAAGAAAAAGAGAGAGAGAATCGCTTGGTATAGAAGCCATTGAAGCTCAAGGGCCTCTCTTCTTCGTCTTCTTCTTCTTCATTTGTATGTATAGAAAGAGAAACATTTAGAGAGAGAGAGAGAGAGAGAGAGAGGCTTCTTGGCTTTTTGGTTAGCTGTATTGATAACCAAAAAGGCAGGCCATATGTCAGATTCAAGCAGCGATTCCGTTTCCGTCGATGTTGAGACCATCTATCTTGGCGGAAAGGTTCCATTTTTCCCTTTTACTTCATTTAGATTAAAATCTGCCTTATTTGTTGGAATATTTTAATATTTAACGAGAGAAACGCTTGAAGTTATCCTTCTCTGCCCGCAATTTTCTTTTCATTGTGGTCATAATCTTTAATCTTGATTTTTCTTGTTTAAGCCCTGCCATTCATTTCTTAGATATTTTTCTTTCCTTTTTTTTAATCCTTGTTTAATGGTGGCATTCATTTCTTTGAAGGCCCAAAAACACAGTAGTTCTTAATTTTTTCCCCTTTTTCAGTGTTTGGGGGTTAAGAGAAATTTAGTCCTGAATTTATCTATTTTTTCTGTCATTTACTCTGGTCCTTAGTTTTCAAGTGGAGTGGGAAAAAATTGGATCTTGAATTGTACTTTATTCTCATTTGTTGTCTTAAATTTGTTTAACTCATCCAACACTTGCGAAATGGCATCTTAATTCGGATTGTTAAGCCAATATGGAGTAGTAGGGGTAAACATTCGTCATCCTCTCTAGGAGGTATAATAGGTGAATGAGACGTAGACATTATTTTTGGTATTCTATTGAGTGTAAGATGACATTGAAAATAGGGCCTAAGCTTTCGAGAGGCGACTACAAGAGCTAGGGCCAATTTTTCAAGGTGCGGATAACATGTCTCCGCTCCCGATAGAACTTTGCTAACATAATAAATAGGAAATTGCGTACCTTCTTCCTCCCGGACCAGAACAACGCTTACCGCTTCCTCCGAGACCGCTAAATAGATTAACAATTGCTCACCTTCTATCGGTTTTGATAGCAATGGAGGGCTAGACAGATACCTTTTTGGATCTTTCAATGCCTGTTGGAATTTCGGAGTCCACACGAAATCGTTCTTCTTTTTCAAAAGCGAAAAAAGTGATGGCATTTCTCCGAAGACCTCGAGATAAACCTACTTAGAGCCACTAGTATACCGGTCAACCTCTATACTTCCTTCACACTTGTTAACTGGTCCGGAATATTCCCGATGGCTTTGATTTTATCGGAGTTTACTTTGATTCCTTTTTGAGAGAGCAGAAACCCCAAAAACTTACCGGAACCAACTCCGAAGGCGCACTTCTCCGGGTTGAGCTTCATGTTGCATTTGAGGCTGGACCAATTTCCAAGAGAGAGAGAGAGAGGAAGCAGTCTCTAGAAACAACAGGTTGGGAAAGCACTTCTTCCCACTTTTGGAGTGACACAAGAAGAGGGATTACCATTATTGACCTAATAATGATAACCCATTAATACCTTCCTCGTTGGGGCTCTGCTCAATAACAAAACACTAACAAGCCCACTGGTATCTTCTTCCATCCTCTCCAGCCTGGGCTTTGATTTTCTTACACCCCGTATCTAATTATTTGGAAGGTTTTCTTGTTTGGCATTTCATTTCTTGGAAATGGAGTACTTTTCTGTCTACTTAATGGTTGTTAGTTGACTATCTGCATTAAGACTTTACTTAAACGGTCATTCTGTTTCACTGGCTATACTGGTTAGTACATTTTCCATTAATGATAAATTTTGAGGGATGAGATATCTTTTACATAATGGAGCTTCTATCTTCTGATCAATTAACAGCAAATGACCTTTTTTCAGGAGCATATCATAAGGACTGACTGTGGTTCTGTGTCCGTTATAGTTTATGGAGACCAAGAGAAGCCAGCACTGATCACTTATCCTGATCTAGCTCTAAATCGTAAGTGTTAAGTTTGTATCCTCTAGTTTCATATTTCCCTTTTTTTAGGATTTTCTATTCATGTACTTATTGTCGCCTATATATTTTTATGTTATATACAACAAAAACAACTATGTCTCGGTCCCAATATTCTTTTGGTATATGTTACCTTATATTGTCGAGACTATATTTTCTCATTCGTTCTTGCAGATATGTCATGTTTCCAAGGAC